>NC_064930.1:84587960-87087960 GCF_023897955.1 Schistocerca gregaria | reverse complement strand
CTGATTTCGCTTCTTGGTTGAAAAAATGGTCACAGCTAGAGGTCTTGTACCACAGTAGATCTTTCCTGAGTTTTTTTGGCAGTGCTTCAATTCTCAAGCAGCGGCACAACAAAAGGGACTGTCTGGTGGCCTGCAACTCATTAACTTGCATGCCCACCAGCATTTCCTTCCAAGAACCATTCCAAGGGTGGTGGCCAATGTGACTCCATGGCACTGTCACCTCATCCCAATGTGCTTTTAACGTTCTCTCTTTTATGTAAGGCAGGCACATTGGAATAAAAAAATTAAATTTTGAGTAATGTACAGTAGTCACCTACAACAATCACAAGTACACTTTCGTATATCACATTTCTTCATGTTGAGTAAATATTGGATTGGATAGGTCTTTGCATCACGATTTTACTTGTGTTTCCAAAAACATGGTTGTGTGACATCAACCTTTCCTTTCGGTTTTTAAATGTATGCTGATGGCATTGTGTTTAAAACTTGCTCTAGGACAAATACATCAAAGAAACTTTGGGGCCTACACGGCATTGGGATTATATGAAAATTGAACTTAACCATGACAGGTCCATTATTGTGCCAGCTTATTCATCTATGCTTTTTCAAAGTTAGCTTTACAGATAATCCTCAGTTAATATACATTCGCACCAAAAGATTGTATAAACAATATGAAATTATATTATTAGCTTAATCACACATCACTGGAAATGAGGCATCCATCCATCTACTATTCCATCTCCTTTGCTTCTCATCATAGTAAACTGGAGATTGCAAATTTGCAAAGAAACATCACACGCATAATTGGTTCCCAACACATACGAAATTTTCTGTGTCTGTTCACTTTATTTCCTATGTCAAATTACAAATTACCTTACCTCTTTTCATTATTACATGTTCTTGTCATCCCCATTGTACTATTATTCATGGATTGTGTGTCTGTTTTAGTGGTAGATCCACAGATTATATATATTCCTGCCTTCAACATCAGTCATAAACTTTACCCTCTCTTCATTTTTTAAATGACGTGGTTGTGGTTCATTATTTAGCTACACTGAAGTGCCAAAGAAACTGGTATAGGCATGCGTATTCAAATACAGAGATATGTAAACAGGCAGAATATGGGTTTGCAGTCGGCAATGCCTATATAAGACAACAACTATCTGGCACAGTTGTTAGATGGGTTACTGCTGCTACTATGGCAGGTTACTGAGATACATGCCTGACCCATACTCCCACTACCAACTATTTCAGTCCCTGCATGCTCTCACAGGCAGAAAATTATTCCCCATGCTGACTGTACTACCCCTCCCCTTTGTCCCTTAAATGCTCCTCTTTTTCTCGTTGCCCCCACTAACGACTGCAGATTGATGATCATGTTGAACATAGTCAGTCTGCAGTTGGGCCACAGGACTACGGTCAGTGGTCTTGTGTGTGTGGGTGTGGGGGAGAGACAGAGAGAGAGAGAGAGAGAGAGAGAGAGAGAGAGAGAGAGAGAGAGAGAGAGAGAGAGAGAGAGTGCTGGTTTCAGTGTGTGTGTGTGTGTGTGTGTGTGTGTGTGTGTGTGTGTGTTTGTGTGTGTGTGTGTTTACTATTTCTGAAGGACTTACTGCCTGAAAGCTTAGTTGATTAGCGGTCTTATTATTGTGCCTGTCTGTGACTCAACATAACCCCTTTGTGGTGTGTAGCCATCTGTCCTTTTCGTAGTATTATACTTATTCAATCACAAATTTTCCACTGTTTAGTTTTTCTAGTGAGTTATTTAAATGATAATTCCAGCTTGTCACTTTGTTTCAGTCCATATACTAAAATTATCTTGTAAATTAGATTTTCTTGGCCCTTCTTGAGGAAGCCTTCTGGCTGACTTTGTGTCAGTTGTAACAAGCAAAATCACTTTTTTGTGTTGCTTCTTTTATCATTTCTTAGCGTCCTTTGTCACATGGTTCTGCAGTTGGCATATTCTTGGTCACTTGGCTTATCAGTATTAGCTTTCAAGGACATTGCAGAATGTTTATTTTGTTACCAGTGATTGCTATAACAGCTTAAGTTTTGTTTATCATTTCTACATTATTTTTTATAGCTTCACAATTCCTCAGTCCTAATGAATATAATTTTCATCTTAGTTGCACAGTGCAAACTGTGCTATCCTTTGGGGCACATAATGTTTGAAAGTTCTTCCTATCCTATTCCTAAATTTATCAAGCTATTTGTATGCATTTACTGTTTGTCACACATTGAAAATTTTTGATGGTGCCTTACCTTGATGTGTTATTTATGTCTTTTCATCACCAACGGATGCACCTCCACCAGGTTACATCCCTCCAGGCTCAGTTACAATCCATAAATCAGAATTTGTTAGAATCATCTTTATCCAGCATGACCAGGAAGTTCAGTTCACTCCATTTAGTCTGTCAATGCTCTCTCTACCCTTCATGTGTGTATACTTCAATAATTCCCTTGCTGCTGTTTAGAATATTCATTTTCTTCTGCATGATATTCAGTAACACAGTTAAGCATTAGTTGATGTTTTTCGAACATGTCACACAAAAGCAGTCAGTTGATATTGGCCAATGTTTCATCTTTGTCATAGTTTTATATCGACTAATTGATACTAACATAGTATTAATTTTATTACTAGCACTCCTGGGAACCTAATTATTGTTAGAGTAGAATAAAACTGTCAAATTACACACAAAATTATTGATGGAAAAAATGCATAGTCCATCAAGACAGAGAAAACTAATATTTTTAACACAACAAACTTTGATTTTCTTTTTAAACAGTGTCAAAGATAATCCAGTCACATGAGGGAAACATAATATATAATAGTAGCTCTTCTCCACTTATTTAACTCTTAGCTACTAGTAATATACTTTTTTGATGGGGATACTTTCACTGTGACAAAAGTTAGTTTTTCTGGAACATATTGAAGATAAATGTAGAGAAGTTGAAACATTGGAAATAATGCACAGTAGATCTCCTCTGCTGCCCAACCGGCAGCTTTTCAGTCATACCATTGGCCAATACTCAAGACCTTGAATATGGTCAAAGGAATCATCTTCCACCAAACCCTTTTGCTCCAAGCAGATTAGGAGCTATGGGGTAATCTTCAGTGATGTTGCATACATTTCGTCTTATGTGTCCAAAGCAGATCCCAAGGATAATAGAACAGACACAGACATCTTATCCTTTGAAGGAAATGGCCTCAAAAAAAAGGTGAGAGAAAATCATGGTGTACAAGTCTGAAGTGAAATTTTACATCCCACCACCTGTTAGGTGCTTCTGACGCTTGCATTTCAGCTATATGTCATCCCATTGCACAGCAGACCCAAAATGTGGCAAATGTGCACAATCACTTGACGAAGATAGTCCCTGTGAATAGTCATCTGTGTCTGTCAGTTGTACAGAACATAGTCTTCCACATTCACCTATTTGCTAAATCGTCGAAAAAGAAAAGAAGTTACTTTAAATGTTCGAAATATTCACCGTTGGTGGCTTTACACATAACAGAATGACGAGCAGTCACCTCAACTACGTCAGTCAGTGTCACATGTCGCTTAATCTCGTGGCGAAGTTCCTCCAGCATGCTTACGTCAATAGACATTATCTTTCACAATACCCCACAAGTAAAAGTCCATAAGTGTTAGATCTGGCGACAGTGGAGGGAACTCAATGGGCCATCTTCGTCCAATCTGATGACCCTGACAATTCTCATCCAGGAAAGATCATGCAACCGGGTGATTGTGTGGAGGCGCCGTGTCCTGTTGGTAGAAGACCGCTTCATCAGCTCCATAAAGTGCACGTATACCTGATAAAATTGATGTGCGTAATATTTCCAGATAGATTTCTCTAGTGACAGTTGCATCAAAGAAAAGGAGTCCTACTAAACTCCTAGATGATAGTCCACGTCATTCACGAACCCATTGTACGTTGACCACATTAACGAAATAAACATACCGATTTTGCGGTGCCCAGTACACACTGTTATGCCTATTCACGTCACTGCACACAACCTTCGTCACAAATTGTTCGTCACCCGTTACCATTTGCTGATACCATTTTCAAAACTGCATTCGGCGATCAGGATTGTCGTCATTAATAGCGTGCAGTAATCATAGAATGTAAACTTTTCACTTCGCAGCTTTCAGAATTCTCCATGCACTTACACTTCTAACCCCCACAATGCGCAGCAGAGTTCTGTGGAGAATTAACAAACGTTTCCAACACGAGAGGCGACGAAGCAGGACTTGTACGCTGTCTTCCTGGTCTTCCTTTGTGAGTAATACAAATCGTTCCATGCAATTCCAACTTGTCAGTGATGCATTTAATTGTTAGGCAGGTTGGCTGTTCTGTTTCAAACTCCCACCGCCACTGACATTGCACTTCAGTGGCATGATCAAACTTGAAAAACTACTTCACAATGTATTTTTGTTGCTCGACTGTCAAGCGTGCTTCAGCCATCTTGTTTTCTCAATACCGAAATGAAAGTACTAACATCTGTTGAGCCAAAGACAATACTACAACACACTCATAACTCAAATCACACGACAATATCGATATCTCTATAGAGCTTGACAAAGACTGTATACATTTTTCTGGCGGACACCCTATGAATACCTACATCATGTTGAAATTATGACCAATAACACAAATTTCACAGCCATCACTCCCACTATCTCAGTATTTTAGGAACCATTTTTCCCATTGCCCTCCTCTCTTGTGTTGCCCATGGAACCATATCCAGAAACCACTTCTCTTTTGGGAACCCTCTCCCTGGAAATGCACAGATCAGAGGCATAATGCCAGCCATTGGCTCAAGAAACTGCTTGTTACTCATCCATCTTCACAGTGATAGGCAGTGGTCCTGGGATGTGAGCAAACCTTCTGGTTCCTTCACGTCTATCCTGGAACTGGAAAAACACACACACACACACACACACACACACACACACACACACAGAGAGAGAGAGAGAGAGAGAGAGAGAGAGAGAGAGAGAGAGAGAGAGAGAGAGATGTGTGGACAGTGAGTGGATTCCCATTTACACATCAGAAGCAGTACTGATATGCAAGTGTAAATGATCTGAGCAATCATCATTTGCAATGTTTGCATATCTCCAAGTAGGGCGCTTTTCTCCCTTTCTCCCACTTGGAGATTTTAGTGCATGCATACCTAAGTGCAGGAGCACCACTTTGTCTGGTAGCTTTACCAGCTTATCGTGATCTGTCTCTCCTCACTGATGATACTCCTACCCACTTCAGTGCTGTCCACGACACTTTCTCAGCTGTTCATCTAATGATATCTTTCACCATTCTTGTGGCTTCAGTGCATTGGTCAGTAAATGACGATTTCTGTGACAGTGATGAATTTCTGGTGATCCTGTCACTTCGTTTCCACTGCCAGCTGTTTCGAAGAGCCAACTGGTTGCTGTATACTTTTGTTACTTCTGTCCCTTCTCTGGCAGATGGCATTGATGAGTTTGTTCAAGACGTCTTTGACATGATCATCCTTGCCACTAGAACTGCCATTTCCCTTTCTACATGTCCCCTCCTACACCAGTTGGTGCCACAGTAGACGAAAGACATTGCAATAGGTGTTCCAAATCACCAAAGAAGCCTGCAACATCTCTAGCAGTATCCTTTGCAGGCCAAGCTAATCACTTTTAAGTCACTTTGTGCTCAGGCTTGCTATCTAATTAAATACAGTAAGAACGAATGCTGGGAGTGCTAAGCCTATTCCCTGGGCATGTATGTTTCTTCATCCCAAGTGTGGGCCAAGCTGTATAGTTTTCTAGATTACCAGTGGTCAACAGCTGTTCCTGATCTTGTCCTTAAGAGTGTTCTATCTACCATTCCTTCAGTTCTTGCTAAACACTGTGCAACACTTCATGACAGCATCTCTATCCTCTTATTATTTGGCTACCTCTGTACTGCAGAGAGAAGAAGCTGAAGATGTATCTCTGTGTTTCAGCCTGCCCCTCAAACCCCCCTCCTCCGTCAAAGACATATCATACACTGAAAAGTGAAAGAAACTGGTACACCTGCATCATGTCGTGTAAGGCCCTGCGAGAGTGCAGAAGTGCCACAACATGACATGGGCTGGACTAGACTAATGTCTGAAGTAGTGCTGGAGGGAATTGACACCATGAACCCTGTAGGGTCGCCCATAAATCCGTAAGAGTACAAGAGGGAGGAGATCTCTTCTGAACAGCATGTTGCAAGACATCCCAGATATACTAAATAATGTTCATGTCGGCAGAGTGTAGTGGCCAGTGGATGTGTTTAAACTCAGAAGAGTGCTCCAGGAGCCACTCTGTAGCAATTATGAATTTGTGGGGTGTTGCATTGTCCTGCTGGAATTGCCCAAGTCTCTCAGAGTGCACAACGGACTAGAATGGATGCAGATGATCACACAGGGTGCTTATGTACATGTCATCCATCAGAGTCGTATCTAGACATATCAGGGGTCTCATATCACTCCACCTGCACATGCCCCACACCATTACAGAACCTCCACCAGCTTGAGCAGTGCCCTGCTGACATGCTGAGTCCATGGATTAATGAGATTGTTTCCAGACCCATACACATCCATCCGCTGAATACAGTTTGAAACAAGACTTGTCCCACCACACATTTCCAGTCATCAACAGTCCAATGTTGGTGTTGATGGGCCCAGGTCAGGTGTAAACATCTGTGTCGTGGAGTCATCAAGGGCACACAAGTGCGCTTCTGTGCTGAAAGCCCAATCAATGATGTTTCATTAAACGATTCACACACTGACACATGTTGACAGCCCAGCATTGAAATCTGCAGCAATTTGTGGAAGAGTTGCACTTCTGTTGTGTTGAAAGATTGTCTTCAGTGTCGTTGGTCCCATTTCTGCAGGATCTTTTACTGGCCACGGAGATGTAGGATATTTGATGTATTACTGAATTCCTGATATTCATGGTAAACATGTGAATGGTTGTATGGGAAAATCCCCACTTCATCACTACCTCAGAGATGCTGTGTCTCATCACTCGTACATCAACTATAACACCACATTCGAACTCGCGCAAATCTTGATAACCTCCCATTGTAGCAACAGTAGCTGATCTAACAACTGCACCAGATACTTGTTGTCTTATACAGGGTGGTTCATTGATAGTGACTGGGCCAAATATCTCACGAAATAAGCATCAAACGAATAAACTAAAAGGAACGAAACTCGTCTAGCTTGAAGGGGGAAACAAGATGGCACTATGGTTGGTCCACTAGATGGCGCAGCCATAAGTCAAACGGATATCAACTGCGTTTTTTTAAAATAGGAACCCCCATTTTTTTATTACGTATTCGTGTAGTATGTAAAGTAATATGAATGTTTTAGTTGGCCCACTTTTTTCGCTTTGTGATAGATGGCGCTGTAATAGTCACAAACGTAGAAGAACGTGGTATCACGTAACATTCCGCCATTGCGGACGGTATTTGCTTCGTGATACATTACCCGTGTGAAAATGGACCGTTTGCCAATTGCGGAAAAGGTCGATATCGTGTTGATATATGGCTATTGTGATCAAAATGCCCAACGGGCGTGTGCCATGTATGCTGCTAGGTATCCTGGACGACATCATCCAAGTGTCCGGACCGTTCACCGGATAGTTACGTTATTTAAGGGAACAGGAAGTGTTCTGTCACATGTGAAACGTCAACCACGACGTGCAACAAATGATGATGCCCAAGTAGGTGTTATAGCTGCTGTTGCCGCTAATCCGCACATCAGTAGGGGAGAAATTGCGCGAGAAGCGGGAAACTCAAAAACTTCAGTGTTGAGAATGTACGTCAACATCGATTGCAACCGTACCATATTTCTATGGACCAGGAATTGCATGGCGACGAATTTGAACTTCGTGTACAGTTCTGCCACTGGGCACAAGAGAAATTACGGGACGATGCAGATTTTTTGTACTCGTTCTGTTTAGTGACGCAGCGTCATTCACCAACAGCGGTAACGTAAGCCGACGTAATATGCACTATTGGGCAACGGAAAATCCACGATGATTGTGACAAGTGGAACATCAGCTACCTTGGCGGGTTAATGTATGGTGCGGCATTATGGGAGGAAGGATAATTGGCCCCCATTTTATCGATGGCAATCTAAATGGTGCAGTGTATGCTGATTTCCTATGTAATGTTCTACCGACATTACTACAAGATGTTTCACTGCATGACAGAATGGCGATGTACTTCCAACATGATGGATGTTTAGCACATAGCTCGCGTGCGGTTGAAGCGGTATTGAATAGCATATTTCATGACAGGTGGATTGGTCGTTGAAGCACCCCTACCATGTCCTGCACGTTTACTGGACCTGACGTCCTCGGATTTCTTTCTGTGAGGAAAGTTGAAGATATTTGCTATCGTGATCCACCGACATGCGTCAGCACATTGTCAATGCATGTGCGAACATTACGGAAGGCGAACTACTCGCTGTTGAAAGGAATGTCGTTACACGTATTGCCAAATGCATTGAGGTAGACGGACATCATTTTGATCATTTATTGCATAAATGTGGTATTTACAGGTAATCACGCTGTAAGAGCATGCATTCTCAGAAATGAAAAGTTCACAAAGATACATGTATCACATTGGAACAACCGAAATAAAATGTTCAAACGTACCTACGTTTTGTATTTTAATTTAAAAAACATACCTGTTACCAACTGTTCGTCTAAAGTTGAGCCATATGTTCGTGACTATTACAGCGCCATCTATCACAAAACAAAAAAGCGGTCCAACTAAAACATTCATATTTCTTTACATACTACACGAATATATAATAAAAATGTGGGTTCCTATTTTTAAAATCGCAGTTGATATCCGTTTGACCTATGGCAGCGCCATCTAGCGGGCCAACCATAGCACCATCTGGTTTCCCCCTTCAAGCTAGACAAGTTTCGTTCTTTGTAGTTTTTCCGTTTGACGCTTATTTTGTGAGATATTTGGCCTGTTCATAATCAATGGACCTCCCTGTATAGTGTTGGCGACAGATGTGCCATATTCCGCCTGTTTACAGATCTCTGTATTTGAATTCACATGCCTATACCAATTCCTTTGGCGCTTCGGTGTATAAACAATCTTTCACTGACTGGGAACTGCTTCAGGCTCTTGCCTTCTCCCGATACAACCTGAGGCCCTGATTCAATTCATAATTAGATTATCCAACACCTGTATGTTTGTCAAAGGCTACATCTACTCATGGTCTTAATACGTATTTGTCTTGAAGATGTGTTCCCTCCACAATAGTGAGATACTTCATAATCCAAGTGCTTAAGAGAGGCAGAAACCCAACTTCTCTTGGCAACTACCGACTGATAGTGCTCATCAACATGCTCCGAAAACTGCTTGAAAGAATAGTTTGCCCACACATTATGCTGGGTTCTCGAGTCTCTGGACGTTTTGTTCCCTTTTCAGTGTGGTTTCTGGGAGGGCCGATCCATGACCAACCATCTGGGCCAGTTCGAAAGTGCAATCTGAAATCTTTAGTCATTTTGGCCTACATATGACATTACTTGGCGCCATCGTATTTTACTTATCCTCCATGACAGGCTTTTGAGGCTCCCTGTTGATTTTTATTCATCGATGTTTATTCCAGAGTTAGTTCTGGGTTTAAGTTTGTACTTACCTCAGTTTTCCATGAGGCAGAGAGAGTGGTGTTCAGCAGGATTTGCCCTAAGTGTCACACTCTTCGTTGCCACAAAAGGCTAGTGACCTCGCTTTTGCACTGTTTGTTAATGACTTTTGTATTTGATACAGCTGCCACTGAGTATCTTCAACTGAACACCATCTCCAAGGCGCCATTCAAAGGGCCTCCATTTACATAATTTCTCACGGTTTCAATTTCTGTCCTACAGAAGTGCAAGTCATTTATTTCTGTCGTTGTGCCATGGTCCATTTACCTAGAACACTGACAGGTAGCTAGCACTTGGAAGTTGTTGCGCAGTCCCATTTTTTTGGATCTCTATTTTGATAAGAAGCCCCTTCTCATCAGCTAAAGACTTGCTGCGTGGAAGAAACGTAATACTCTGTGTCCTGGCCCACACCTCTTGTGATGTAGATCATGCTACTCTTCGCTATATTTACCAGCCCCTGGTCGCATGCTGAATGGACTATGGTTGCCAGATTTGTAGATTGGTTGTGCCTTCGGTTTCAAAATAGTTACACCCAATCCATCATCAAGGAGTTACTTTGGCTACTGGCATCTTCCCCTAGATACTTTCCCTGCAGGAACTGGTATCTGACCTCTTCAGTTCTGATGGTACCGACTTCTGGTCGCATATGCAATCACTATTCAACAGTTCCCTAAGCATCCAACATATCCTATTCTTTTTTGTATAGAAGGGTCCTCAACATCCTGATACCTGCTCTGAGATGAGATTACCAATTGGAAGGGACCTCGCAGTCCTCTGCCAGGATCTCTGCCTCTCCTCTGGAATGTGCTTCCAATTTTTCTCCCCTCCTCTCTCCTCCCCACCCCACCCTGTTTGTTGGTGGCCAAGCTGTGAATACAAATTAGGACAGATCTATTTCAAGGTCTTAAAGTCTGTCACCACCATGGCATTACAGTGTCTTATGTTCAGTTTTTCAAGAGTTTCAGGGTACTGCCATCTTTTACACTGGCGACTCTAAAACCATGTATAACATGGGATATGCTTTTACATCCCATCAGTCAGGAACAGTATTCATTATCAGAAATATGCAGTGTTTTTAGAGTGGAGTTGATGGCCATTAACAGAGCCCTCCTGGATAGGAGCATGGGAATAGCTGTTATGGATGCTATGATAATAGTAAAATAGCCAGAGGTATTTTTGTGGCTGCTATTTTTAATGACGTGTTCCGAAAATATCATCATCAGATTCAATTAAGGGAACAGACACCATACAATGTACTGAGTCAAGTTAACTCAGTCTGATGATGATATTTTCGAAACATGTCATTAAAAAGGTTAGTCTCAACAATACCTGTGGCTATTTTAATGTTATTATAGCATCCATAATAGCTATTCCCATACTTCTATCTAATATAGATACGGCCACATGCCTTATTCACGATTTTACATTGTAAATGAAAGCGCTACCTTGACAACATTTTAATATATAGTGTTGCTTTTGTTACCGTGTGATCGCTGCTAATAATGGCATTTTCACTGGAGTCAGTCACACTGACTGCTCAGCTATCTTTCGTTGAGCCTCAAGTCAAATAGGTATCCCAAGGAATGGACTGGCCAAGCACTTAGCTGGATGAGCTATTACTCATGTCCCCATTCGGTTTGCTGACCCCATGTGCTGATTTGTGGGTACAAATAAGACCATATGCTCATCGGGAGATGGAATGACATTTTGTTGTCGGTTGCCCCCTCTGATAAACTCTGTGCTATCAAGGAGACTGCTACTGTATGGTGCTTTTCCTTCTGTTCCTCCCAGACGAAATCCGCTGTCAAATGTCGCCTCACATTGGTCACACCATGCTAACCCATAGTTTCATGTTACATAGCAAACCATCCCCACATTGTATGTAGTGGAGGCTTACAGACAGTAGCTTATATCTTGGTGGGAGGTCCCCTTCTTCTGGTCCTTCACGCTAAGCCTCTAATATTGATGGATGATTCAAAGATGGTTGAACTGTTTCTCCATTTTTGCATATGAAGGTGGTGTTATTTTCAGGTAAAAGATATTAAGCTGCCATCAAGACAGTGGCGTGACATTTGGGCTTGGAACAGCTTCCAATGATGGGCCTGGGATTCCCTTGATCATATCACCTTGACCAGATCACCCTTTCATCCCTCTCTTACTCTATTTTAATTGCTTTTAGACGTGGTTTTTCTTCTTTCCTGCAGCACTGTTTCCTGTTTCAGAGGTGTCACTGTTAAGTAGTGGATGCCTTTAATGAAATGACTGCATTGGAGCTGGGGGTGATGGCTGTGGGTGGGACGACTCCTGTAGCATGCAGAGCCCTGGTGAAACTCGCCTCCTGCCTCACCTATTTTCCTCTTGTTTTTATTGTGGATTATATTTTTAGTCTTTTCACTGTTACAGCTATGAATATACTGACCAGAAAAGATTCTTTGCTCTGTAACTGTATTTGCCCTTTATTGGGCTGGCAGGGGTCAGATGGGTGGTAAGGATTTTCTCATGACTGACTGAGACTCGGGAGACTGCTTGTTCACTCTGAACTATGTACTGACCAAGTCACACACTTCTCCATAAACACTTTCTCAGCTCTGGCCTCAGTATTGCCTACAGTACCGTGGTCTTACCACTCCTATATACTTTCATTATCAGAACACTTACTTCATGGATACATCACTGAGATAAACTACCCCTGGATTGAGAGGCTGATGACCTTGCTGGTTAGTCTCTTAATTCCCAACCAACCAGTCTTGGGGTAAAAAATCACTCTTACTGGCAGCTGAAGTGACATAATTTGGCCAATGGCATTAGCATGCAGAAGTCAACAGGAAATCAATGCATTAAGTATTCAATGGCTTTTTTTTTTTTTTTGTAAAAGGCAATGCGATAGTGTTCTTTTGTCAGACATTCTGGAGATAAAATAGCTTCTTGGCTTGATCTATGGGCCAAGCTACTAGAGAAGTATCAACCCAGGAGAACTACACTAAGTTGATGGAAGCTGCGGAAAACCTTCTGCTTCACTCCAGCATTGCCTAGCACTTCAATGTGACATGGACTCAGCAAGTTATTGGAACTGCAGAGCCATGCTGTCTGTACAGCCACCCATAGTTCCAAAAGTGTTGCCACTGCATGATTTTGTGCATGGATTGAGCTCTCAGTTATGACCCATAAATGTTTGATGGAATTCATGTTAGGCGACCTATCTGGCCAAATAATTCTCTTGAATTGTCCATAATATTCTTCAAACCAGTCACAAACAATTGTGGTCTGATGACATGGCATATTGTCATCCATAAAAATACCATCATTGTTTCTGGACGTGAAGTCTGTGAATGACTGCAAATGGTCTCCAAGTAGCCAAGTGTTGTAGTTGGCAGGAGAGCCAACACCATGTTACTAAAGGAGGCCGAAATGTACACGTTTAAGCTCACGCAGGCGGGCATGAGGTCTAGAACATCACAAGGGAATTAGAATTGAGAAAAACGGACGTAGCTGGTGGAATACTTAACTTTAATCCATTAATGCTGAACGTCGCTCTTGACGTTACATATTTCACAATATAAATAGCACTGATAATGGCGCCTTGCTAGGTCGTAGCAAATAACGTAGCTGAAGGCTATGCTAACTATTGTCTCGGCAAATGAGAGCGTATTTTGTCAGTGAACCATCGCTAGCAAAGTCGGCTGTACAACTGGGGCGAGTGCTAGGAAGTGTCTCTAGACCTGCCGTGTGGCGGCACTCGGTCTGCAATCACTGATAGTGGCGACACGCGGGTCCGACGTATACTACTGGACTGCGGCTGATTTAAAGGCTACCACCTAGAAAGTGAGATGTCTGGCGGTGACACCACATTCTTCCCCCACAAATAGGCGTACGGTTGTGGCATAAGGCTTCCGCCCGCCGTGGGGAGGACCGCATGTTGAGGTTTGTGACGAGGTGGGGAGCCTAACAACAGGCGAGGCTGTGCCACCCACACCCTGCCATACAGACTGCGGGGAGCTAGGAAACGCCTGAAAACCTGCTCCAGGGTGCACGCCAACATGTGGTGTATGCGCCTGTAGAGAGACTAGAGGGGCCAAAGGGTCGACCTCCATCGGGCCGGGGCACCCGATGGGCGAAGACGACATATGGTCCGGAGCGGGCAAGAGTTCCATGTCGGAGGACAACTGGTCACGGGGAACGATCGGCGGCGCCTGACCCAGGGACCAGGGACGCGTCCGGCGGTTGCAGCGACGCGTCCACTGCGGGCGTCGCCGGCGGGAGAACAGGCGGCGCGTCGCCATGGGGCAAAATGGAAGGCAACGTCGGTAACACCTGGGGCTGAGGCGAGCCAGTAGATGGGTCCCTGGGGCGCCGACCAGACGGCACCGTCGCTGAAAGCAAACGGCGAGCGGCAGATCCCGTGCGACGACAGAGGCGCAGCTGATTGAGATGCTGACGCACATCACCAGAGGCCCCCAAAACCAGATACATAGCGCGTCCAAGGCACCGAAGAATGCGCCCTTCGAGCCAACACCGTGAACCTCGGTAGTGGCGATAGTAGACAACGTCGCCTGGAGCAAAAGCAGGTGCCTGCCGCTGCACATGAACCTGATGCGGTGGATGTAGCAAAGACATCAAGGTTCGATGATGACGACTGTGGAGCAACTCAGCCGGCGAGCGACCACCTCAGGGCTGAGAACGATACGAGGACAAAAAGAGCAATAACGCGTCCTCCCGAGAATGCGACTCCTTCAACTTCAACATCTGTGACTTGAAAGTCCTGACCAATCATTCAGCGGCACCGTTTGACCGTGGAGAAAACGGCGCGGACGTCAGATGTTGAATACCATTGGCCTTGCAGAATGACTGAAATTCTGCGGACATGAATTGTGGGCTATTGTCGGAAACAATAGACTGTGGAAAACCTTCAATGCAAACGATAGCGGATAACGCTTGGATGGAGGCAGATGACGTCGTGGAAGACATCTGGACAACAAAAGGAAATTTACTGAATGAATCTACCACAACCAACCATCGAGCATTCCAGAATGGACCAGCAAAATCGATGTGTAAGCGTTGCCAAGGGGAAGTGGCTTTTGGCCATGCAAATAATTACCGCGGTGGTGCTGATTGTTGTTCGGCACGCACCATGCAAGAAGAGCACATATTTGTAATGGCGGCATCGATTCCGTACCAAGTACAGTGCTGACGAGCAAGTTGTTTCGTTCTCACTATACCCCAATGTCCTTGGTGGAAAAGCTGTAAGACAGAGAACTGTAACGAACATGATACCACGACCCTGGACTGATCGCTATAAGAACACAACAGAAAAACACCACGTCGTACAAAAAGTCTCTCCTTGTGAGCAAAAAAGCGGCGAACTAACGGGTCCCCGATCTGCGACTTTGGCAAGGGCCATTGCGTAGCAACATAACGCAGAATGGGAGCAAGGACAGGGTCGGCAGCTGTGGCTGCAGCTACACGAAGAAAATCAATTGGAAACGGTTCGACCACGTCATCGGTTTCCGCATGAATGAAGATGCACGTAAGTTCGGAGGAATCGAATGCCCTATCCTCAGAAACAGGCAAGCGGGACAACGCATCGGCGTTTCCGTGCTTAGCAGTGGACCGATACAAGATATCGTAGCGGTACTGCGAGAGGGAAATAGACCAGCGAATGAATTTCTGCGCTGTACGTGGAGGTACAGGCTTGGTCGGACGAAAAATCGATGTCAAAGGTATGTGGTCTGTGATTATGGTAAAGTGACGACCATACAAGAAATCATGAAACTTTGTAACACCAAATACGAGAGCCAATGCTTCTTTCTCGATCTGTGAATAATTTCTTTGCGCAGACGAGAGCAATTTGGACGCAAATGCAATAGGTCGATCGTGCGATCCATCTTTGTGCGCAAGCACAGCTCCGATCCCGAAATCCGATGCATCCACCATCAACAAGAGGGGCTTCTGGGGATCGAATGGCGTAAGGCAAGAATTGGAAAGCAATACCAATTTCAACTGGCGAATGGCGCGTTCGCATTCCGTCGTCCAGACGAACGGAAGACCCTTACGGCGTAAGCAATGAAGCGAAGCTGAAATGGAAGAGGCCTGTGGAACATATTTATGATAATAGTTGATTTTTCCCAGCACACTCTGTAGCTGCTTGAATATCTGCAGCGAAGGCAAGTCTTGTATGGCATGGAGGTGCGTTGGACTGGGATGTAAGCATTGGGCATTGAGTACATGTCCCAAGTATGGCAAGTTACGAGCAAAAAACACACATTTGTCCTTCCGGAAGCGAAGTCCATTTTGTCGCAAGACCTGAAATAATGTTCTGAGATCGGCCAAATGTTCTTCTTCCGTCATTCCAGAGATCACGATTGCTGAAACAATGGAGGGGAGGATGCACACCCGAATGGCAGTCGTTTGAATTGATACAACCCAAGATGCGTGTTAATCACCAAAACGTGCTGTGATTCTTTGTCCACCAGTATTTGCAAGTACGCATCTGCGAGTTCCAACTTCGAAAAATATTTACCCGGGCACAGTTTTTCAAAAAGATCTTTCGGGCGGCGTAAAGGAAAAGTTGCAATCACTAGTTGTGGATTCATTGTTGCCTTGAAGCCCACACAAAGTCTCAACTTTGCGGAAGGTTTTGGCAAAATTACTAAGGGTGATGCCCAGAGAGAAGCCTGCACCCGTTCAATTACACCTTGTGATTCCAAATCGTGTAATGTTTTTGCAACCTCATCACGCAGTGCGTGGGGAATATTGCGCGCTCTGAAAAATTTCGGTTGCGCGTTTAGTTTCAGTTCCAAATGTGCATTATAGTTCTTAGCGCAACCGAGGCCCAGTGCAAAAATATCTGCAAATTCTTCACATAGACGAGAAACACTGTCTGAAGGCACAGTCTGGTTCACTGAGTGGACCTGATTTACTATAGACAAGTTAAACAACTGAAATAAATCGAAACCAAACAAGTTCACTGCAGAAGAAGAACGAAGGACGTAAAATGACACAAGTTTTGTTTGTCCTTTGTATGTTGCAAGAAGGCTGCACTGTCCTAACACAAGGATACCTTGACCTGAATAACTACTTAACTTAATATTTGCAGCTCGCAACGGAGGTGTGCCCAGCAGTTTGTAAGTGTCTTGATTGATCAGTGAAACTGCAGCTCCGGTATAGAGCTGGGATGGTATCACTTTGCCGTTAATGTCCAAGTCCACAAAAAGTTTATTGTCCTGCTGACGACAAGAGCGACTGTCTCGTCCAACGTGAACTGACGCTGCTACATAATCACTTGCGACTTGACGGAAGTTCCGGCGATGTCGACGCACACTGTTTTTGGGACGAACGCAGTCACTGTTAGAGAGAGTGACACTGGGAGGAGTGGAATGAACTACATGAATTTCCATGGGCAAAGTTTCGCGAGCCTGAGTATCCTTGGTTCGATTCCGGCGCGAAGCAAAGGGCCTGGAACGGTTTTGAGCTTCCGATCGGAGCTTTTTCTGGCAAACACTCTGAACATGTCCTGTTTTATTACAATAAAAGCAAATAGCCTGGCGCGACGGGCAGTTCTCACGCGAATGTTTAGTAGCACACCGCGGGCATGATTTGATAACTGCATTTGCGTTCCGGCGCGGCACACGTGGCTGAGAGCCTGGCGGCAGTGGCGCGGCCGGGCGCGAGGGCTGTTTACTGCTCCGTACAGCTCGCCCGGCGGGCCGGTTAACCTGACACACTGCTGGCGAAGTTTCAAATGATTCCTGCGCAAAGTCAAGTGTGTCCTGCCGATCCAATATGTCAATCACTTGTTGAAGGAAGAGATTTACTAGTTTCAAAATCTGTTCCCTTATACGAACATCAGAAACGTTCTGTGCAATTGCATGACGTACCATAGTATCTGAATAAGGGAGTCCACATTGACACTCAAAAGCACAATCCCTACTAAGGCCTTGCAAGGTTGCAACCAACTCCCGATTAGTCTGACCTGCCGTACGTTTTGTACGAAAGAAGGTATACCGTTTGGCAACTAAATTGACTGATTC
This sequence comes from Schistocerca gregaria, assembly GCF_023897955.1. NCBI lineage: Eukaryota > Metazoa > Arthropoda > Insecta > Orthoptera > Acrididae > Schistocerca > Schistocerca gregaria. The sequence continues at coordinate 87,070,268 of NC_064930.1, read as the reverse complement.
TTCATAGGACAGAGTTTCTACGACGCGTCGGGGAAATAATTTGACTATCACATGGTATGTGGTCACCCCGAGGGAAGAAAGGAGAAAAGGCTGCCGCTCGTTACCTTGAATTCTGTAGGCGGCGAGATGGAATCCAAATTGGCGTGACCACTCCGTCCAGCTTTCCAGTGCAGCATCAAAAGGTCGAAAAGTTGGTGCAACAGCGTGTTGTGACTGCGTTAGCTATGGAGCGGCAGCTGCCGCATCGTTTTGCATTTCACGTTGACCCTGGACGAGCTGTCCAAGGTCATCCAGTAAGGCCTGCGTCTGCTGATTCTGTAAGCGATAAAATTCGGACAGTACAACTGGAGATTGTGGCGAAGCCATTACACAAGTAAATCAGGGCAGTATATATAAGAACGCGGTTTTGCCTCGTCGCCAATGTTGTGGTTGGCAGTATAGCCAACCGTGTTACTAAAGGAGGCCGAAATGCACGCGTTTTAGCTCACGCAGGCTGGCGTGAGGTCTGGAACATGACAAGGGAATTAGAATTGAGAAAAACGGACGTAGCTGGTGGAATACTTAACTTTAATCCATTAATGATGAACGTCGCTCTTGACGTTACATATTTTACAATATAAATAGTACTGATAATGACGCCTTGCTAGGTCGTAGCAAATAACGTAGCTGAAGGCTATGCTAACTATCGTCTCGGCAAGTGAGAGCTTATTTTGTCAGTGAACCATCGCTAGCAAAGTCGGCTGTACAACTGGGGCGAGTGCTAGGAAGTGTCTCTAGACCTGCCGTGTGGCGGCGCTCGATCTGCAATCACTGATAGTGGCGACACGCGGGTCCGACGTATACTACTGGACCGCGGCCGATTTAAAGGCTACCACCTAGCAAGTGTGGTGTCTGGCGGCGCCACCACACCAAGCATAACCATTTCCAGTTAATGATCGGTTCAGTTGGACCAGAAAACCCAGTCCATTTCATGTAAACATAGCCCACAGCATTATAGAGTCACCACCAGCTTGAAATATGCCTTGTGGACAACTTCCATGACTTCATGGGGTCTGCACCACACTTGAACACTACCATCAGCTCTTACCAACAGGAACTGGGAATCATCTGACCACACCATGGTTTTTCATTCGTCTAGAGTCCAACTGATATGATCAGGAAAGGTGCTCCAGATGATGTCATACTGTTAGCAGAGGCAGTTGTGTCGCCATATACTGCCATATCCCATTACACACAATTCTGCTACATTGTCGTAACGGATAAGTTCATTGTGTGTTCCACACAGATTTCTATGGGTTTTTCATGCAGTGTTGCTTGTCTGTTCTGACAATTCTATGAAAACGCCATTGCTCTTGGTCGTTAAGTGAAGGCTACCGACCACTGCATTGTCTGTAATGAGAGGTAATCCCTGAAACTTGTCATTCTTGACACGCTCTGGACAGTGTGGATCTCAGAATATTAAATTCCCCAACGGTTTCCAAAATGGAATGCACTATGTGTATAGCTCCAACTATCATTCAACTTTCAAATTTTGTCAGTTCTCATTGTGCAGCCATAATCATGTCAGACACATTTTTACATGAAGCACTTGAGTACAGATGACAGTTCTGCAAATGCACTTCCTTTTATACCTTGTGTACATGATACTGCTGCTGTCTATGTATGTGTGTACCACTATCCTATAACTTTTGTGACCTCAGTGTAAAGGATTGCTTACTGTGACTTGGAACATTCAGACTTTGCTTCAACCAGGAAAGGTGGAAAACTGCAAGTTGGAAATGGGGATCAATAAAATGGATGAGATAGATTTAGGTGAAGTTTCATGATAAGGGCAGGGTGAAAGGAGCAAAGATGTTAAATTTATTACTCAAGGAGAAGAGCAAAACGTATCGATTGTGTTGGCATTATAGAATGAAATGAGGTAGCAGGTTGCGTACAACGAGTAACTTATGAGAAGATAGACTCGTCGCTGTCATAAATAAAATCATACTGAAAGATCTTTTAATAGTCCATGTGCATACGCCAACACCCTCTTATCAAGAAAACATAATAGAATAGATGTGCTGAAGCTCTACAGGAGAAAGAGAGCTGCAAGTTTGTAATGGAAGGTTGGAATTTTGTGATAGGAGAAGTCACTGAAGAAAGTATTGTTTGAAAATATGAACTGTGTAGGCGAATTGAGATATGATGAATGTTTATTCATTTTTTCGTGTACATAGATATGACCAGGAGAAAGAACTGTGTATCAACTATATCATACTTTGGTGGATAACAGATACAGGAATACAGTGGAAAAACTTTTAACAGGTACTGGTGATCACTTTTTAATCTTGATTCAGATGAGTTAAACATTGAAAAAAGTGAAGAAAGCATACAAAGTGAGGACATACAAGCCTGAAAGCATAAGAGAAGGAGTGAAAACACTGCAGCGGAAAATAGGCCAAACTGTAAAATGAAACACCTGTTGTTATTGTTGTTTTTCTGCCGCCACAATCATAAATACAGGAGTTGTATAGCTGAAATAGAGAGTATTGTGAAATAACCACAGAAATCAATTTAAAACTACTATTAACGTATCCGTTTGGACAGTTTGGTGAAATTTTGTGAACTTTGGGTGAAGAGTACTGGCTAATAGCACCATGACCTCTCTTCTTTTTATCCCCCCCCCCCCTCTTTCCCCAGGACTTCATCACTTTGGTGAGTTCATGCTTGGCTATTACAGGGCCCCTACCCTTCAGCAACTGTTCCCTTTTCGTGCTGCATGTCTATACTTCTGTTGTCATTTTTCCTGTCACTTGGGGAACATGTCATGGGTACTTTCAGGAATGTGCTGTGAAGTTTCAGTACCCTATCATCAGAACAGATCCTCATATTTTTCCCCCTTTCTCCACTACAGTGTTTGATGTCTCTCTTTGTTTCTTCTTCCTCCCTGTGTGCTCCTAAAGGTCAATCTATGAGTTTGATGCATAATAGGTGACTAGGTAATGCATATGTCCTAGCTATGGATCGACAGGTAGGGGTCACATATACCCCAGTACAGGTGAAGCCCAGGGAGGGGTGACTGCCTGAGCTATCACCTTCCAAAATGGAAATTTGGTCCCTCTGTCTGGAGTTTGAGGGATGTGACCTGAGATATGAACGATCACCTAAGGTAGGTGAGCAGGTGAGTTCCCTCTGAAGGCACTCCCCGAGTCAGAGCGAGTGTGCCATCAGAGACACTGGCAATCCTGTCTGGGTTTTCTTTCTTCCCTGTGAACCAATCACAGTCATCTGTCTGCACCTACTATACATAAATGGAACGCAGCTAAAGATTTGGCGACCCTCCCAGCTGCACCTTAATTCCTCATGGAGTCACATATCAAAGGAGATCAATCTTTTGCTTCAGTTAATCCATTCATTATTCAGAAAGGTGTTGATACAGTTGCTGTCTTGCTTCTGGAGAACACTTGTAATTTTCAAGCCCAGCGACTAGTTACAGTTTCACTCCCATTGTAAACCAAGCTCCTTACATGGTGTTTGTTACACTCGACTGCTAGATAGTCTGACCGAGAGGGTAGTCAAACATCATCTCTCTGACAAGGATGTCACTGCACTCCATCAGGTAGTAGAAAAGGTTGATGCGAACTTAGTGTCTACATGCACTCTTTTTCTCATATTTGATCAAGTAATAATTCCATCCAATATCAAGGTAGGCTATTAAGTCATCATGGCCCAACTATATATTCCAAACCCAATGCGTTGCTAGTAGTGTCAACATTATAGCTACACACAGGTTGTGTCAAAACGCAGCTGCATGGGTGACTTGTGGTAGGTATGCTCATGAGGGCAATTGCCTGCCCCCTCCTCCCCACTACATGTATTGCAGTGGTGACCATGCCACCTCATCCCATGAGTGTCCCATGTATCTCGATTAGTGGGCCATTCAGGAAATCTGGGTGAAGGAAAAATACCCCACACTGTCACTCGCAAGTTGTTGGCAACTCAAAAGCCTTGCATTTTATTATCTGGCGCTTACAGTACCGTTCTTGCAGTGCTTTGTTCCATGAAGGACATAGCCATCCAGACTTGCTGCCTACCATTCAGTACTGCAGTTGTTAAATCGCCCTACTCTTCCCATCTCCTTCACCTACTACTGCGCAACAAGCCACCAAATCTTCTCCTCCAGCGACAAAATCACATGCAGCCACAACTATCAGCCTACAAAGGACAAAACAAACAATCCCGCAACGACTTTTTATGTCCTTCCCCCAACAACCATCTATTAACTGTACAGGCTCTTAAAAAATCGAATGAAGGCTAGCAGTCTTCTCCTTCCCTGACACGGAGATCCTGCTCAATGGTGTCACCACATGATAGCCTCACCTGGCTGACCTCCATTTCAGTAGTGTTCACTGCCTGCTGCTTTACTTTCCTAGAGTGCATAGTTCAACCCAGGGGGATGCCAGCACCCCCATAGGTTTTGTAGAACAGAATCCTCCAGCCTCTGCGCCCTGTAGCAGTGAGTCTTCAAAGACTGGCACTCAGCAGCTACTAAGATGACTGCCCTTTTTTTGTTGCCTCCTCTCTATTCCCTGTTACGACTCTTGTACCATCGAACGTTTGTGACATTAGATTCAATGTGGAAGAATTACAGCTGCTCTTGGAATGCAGCATCCAGTTGTTTTCTGCCTCCAGGAAACGAAATTATATCTTCATGAGTGCTTTGACATCTCATGTGCCCTTCCGGTGTGCTTTGACTTTTCCTTGAGGATGGCATTCCATGTCAGTGGAGTCACGCCAGTAATTCAGGATGATGACCATAACCAAACCATCTCATTGAACACCCTGCTGCAAGCTGTTGCAGTCCTCACTTTCCTTCCTCGTTTACCTTTTCTCTTTGTAACGTTTACATCCCTTCATTATTGACTGTCACGAGGGTAGACTTACTCCAGCTTATAGTTCAGCTTCAACCATTTTTGCTGCTCAATGATGTAATGACCTCTATCCCCTTTGGGGCTCTTTCAGACCCTGCCCAAGAGATTCCCTCTTTGCTGAACCTATCAGTCAATTCAACCTCATCTATCTTAACACTGGAGGATTCACATTCCTTTCAGACTCCACACACACCTATTCCCATTTGGACCTCTCGTCTCGTTCTGCACTACCAACGTTGCCTGTCATCTTGAGTGGTCCATTCCCTCTGCCCTGTACTCGAGCAACCATTTCCCATTTACTGACTCCTACCCCACCTGCATGTAAACCCATTTGACAGCTTTCTAAGGGCGACTGGAGGCACCTCCATGAGGACCTATGATGAAGAGCATTTCCCCAGTTGTGATCACCAGTTAGACTACCTTATGACCATTATCCTTAACTGCTGCAAATTATTCCATACATGGCACTGCTACTCTACTGCGCCATGTTCCAGTCTCTAGTGGGCTGAGGCATGCCATGTTGTGATATGTGTGTGCAGACACATTCTCTCCACATTTTTAACCATCATCCTGTGATAGAAAACTGTTATTCACTATAAACAGTTGCATGTGCAATGTCATCATTTTCTTTGGGATAGCAAAAAAAGCTAGCTGGATTTCCTTTACTAGTTCTTTTAACAGTTTCACTCCCTCTTCTATTGAGTGGGGCAACCTCCATTGGGTCTCTGGTACTAGGATTCATTCACTGATTTCCACTGTGACCATATTAGATGATGTCATTGTGGAACCTATTCCTACCTCCAACACCTTGGGCAGCTATTTTGCAGAGGTCTTGAGCTCCACCCACTATTACCTAGCCGTCCTCCCTTGGAAACAAGTGGAGGCGGCTCATGTGATACCCTTCTCCCCTCACAATTTTCAGTACTACAATTCAACCTTTACTGTGGGGGATTTGACCATGCTCTCACCTCATCTCTGTCTCCCACCCCAGGGCCGAACGATGTTCACATTCATATATTGCAGCAGCCTTCTCTTGTGGCCAAGCGTTTTCTCATATGTATGTACAATCGCATTTGGACTATGTTACATTTCCCAACCGTTGGCATGAAGCCACTGTCATACCCATTTCTAAACCCAGTAAGCACAAACACATTCCTTTTAGCTAGTGCCCCATTTCTCTCGCCAGCTGTGTTTGCGAAGTTATGATTCATAATTGGTTGGTATGACAGCTCGAGTCTTGCAATCTACTAACTGCTGCACAATGTGAATTTTGTGCGCGCCTTTCTGCAGTTGACCATCTTGTCACTTCGTAAAGCCATGTCATGAACGGTTTTCTGCAGAAATACCAGACTGTAGCTGTTTATTTTATTATATTTGGAGGATGCCTGCAATGGATGCTAGAGGACTGGTATCTTCTGTACACTATTCATGTGGGGCTTCTGAGGCTGCCTGCCCCATTTCCTTCATGAATTTTTGAGACAGACTTTTCAAGGTACATGTGGGTTTGGCCATGCCAGACACCTTTATACAGGAGAAGGGGCCTCAAGGCTCCATCCTGAGCATTGTCCTCTTTGCTATAGTCATTAACCATAGTATGGATTATCTCCCAGAAGGCATTTCAAACTCCCTTTTCATTGACAACTTTGAAATTTATTGCAGTTCTCCATGGACTTGTCTCCTTGAGCCATGTCTTCAGTGAAGTCTTGATTGTCATTACTCATCGAGCATCGATAATGGCTTTTGCTTTTCCACTGATAAAACTGTTTGCATGAATTTCTTGCAATGCAATGGGTTTCTTCCACTGTCTTTATAACTTTGGCCAGTTACTCTTCCATTCGTTGAAACTACGAAATTCCTGTGACTCATGCTTAATGGGACACTTACTTGGTCCTCCCACATGTCTCACTTGACTGCATACTGTACCCAGTCCCTCGATGTCCTACACCATGTGTGGTATCAGCTGTGCCTTCGTCATTGGCACTGTCTAGTTTCGGTTTTGGCTGACAGAACACTGCTCGATTTTTACAGCAGAGCTCTTTTTCTATAAGGTCGCTGTCCAGGGACACAGGCTTTTTAATTGTGTCATATGATCCAATTCTCTTAGTGCCCCTCAGGGTCTCTGTGTGCTATACACAACCCATCCCTTAGTGCAGTGGGTCCAAGAAAGCTTCACTTGCTCACTGTTGAGACGGCCACCGTAATTTTCATGTGGGCTCCTAGTCATGTCAGTTTGACAGGGAATGAGACTGCTGATGCTGCTGCCAACACTGCAGTCCTTGTACGTCAGCCTGCTAGCTCTTCCATCCCTTCAGATGATCTCCATATCTCCATGCTACCGTCTGTCGACAGATGGTGTCACTTTGGCATCATCACTGGTCTTCTCTTCACGGGAACAAGCTCTGGGAAATTAAACCTCTCCCTGTGCCTTGCTGACCTCGTCTTGGCTGTCTCATCATGAGATGACTTTAGCTAGGTTGTGTATTGGGCACTGTCATTTTAGCCACTGCAGTTTGTTACATGGTGAGTTCCCACCACTTTGTCCTCATTGTCATCAACCTCTGATGATGCACCAATTTCTGACCCAATGATTTCCTTTTTTTTTTAATGCTTATGTTCAAGTACGTGTTTGCAGCCTGAGTTATCGGTATTTTCAACAAATGATGTGTGGGCTGTCGATCATGTTTTACTTTGTATCCATCATAGCAGTATGGTGCAGGACGTGTAATCTTTGGTTAGGCCCCTGTCCTGTGTATAGCGTATTTTTTGGATCTTTTTCCAAGGGGAAGTCCTTGTTTTTAGCTCTTTCCTTCTATTGACTGGGCTTAACATATAATCGCTTTTAACTTTTTGCTTATTGGTGTTCTAAGATGATGACATGGGCGCTCATGACCTCAGTTTTTTTTGTCCTAAAACAACACAAAGTTTCGTTTTGGCATCTGAAATGAGTCCACCATTTTTTTTTAATATGGCTTACTTGGATTGTTTTTCTTCTTAGAAAACCTGCATCTAAATGAAGGGCATCAGGTAACCCTTCTGAAGTAAATTTGTGGTCCATGTAAATCTTTTGTCCTTGAGGCAATGATCTGACAAGTCTCATTGTCATTTTCCCACCAATATTGAGGTGATCATAGCCCTCTATGATGATATCACCTTTTCCTTCAGACACAAAGAAGTGCAAAGGCAACCCACGTGGAGAGGTACAAACTAAGTTCTGGAGAGCTGCATGGATTCAGTTTACTTATCACACAGTCCTTCATTTTTGTTGTGTCCAGAAACGGGATCATCTTTGTTTGTCAAAGTGGGGTAAGAAGCACTATAATGCTAACAGATATGACCCCAAGTCATCCCCTTCCCTGACTACACCATGCAAGGAATATTGAGCTCAGCATCATGGACAGCAGTATTCTCCTCGATACTTAGTTTTTACAACATCTTATGGGGAATCCTTTTTAACAATGAAGCCTCTGTTTTTTCGTTGAGCTCTTGGAAGACAAGTTTCGGGAAAGGGCAGGAATATCAAAAATGAGGAATGCATCAGTCTTGATCCAAACAGCATCCCCTGCCCAGTTACGTGCATTTCCCATTGGTGGCAAGCTGGGTGATTTCCCCATCTTTATCACCCATCATAAGATCTTAAATATGGTCCAAGGCATTATATTCCATAGATATCTCCTCCCCCAGTCCAGAATGTGTAAAGGGTACCTAAGGACAACAGGCTACTAACAGTGCCTTCATCTTGGTCTTTGAAGGTGATTCGCTGCCTGAAAACGTCAAGGTGGTGATATACCGATGTGATATACCTTATGTTCCTCCCCCTACGCAGTGCTTCAAGTTTTGGAAAATATGGGCACGTGTCCGCCCTTTGTAATGCCAGCTCCACATGTTGGGACTGCAGATAGTGTTCACACACTAACATTCCTTGTGCCCCTCCTCCCATTTGTGTCATTCCGGATGCACCATTCCCCCCTGTTCGCTTAAGTGCACAGTTTTTCAGAAAAAGAGGAAAGTAATGGAATATAAAACTCTGGACAGGTTGACCACTAGAGGCAAAATGGAAATATGACCACCTAAACTGTGTGCACATGATCTCATATGCGGTAGCTATGATGATGTCGCCATCTCTGGTTATGGTAGCCCCAACAGCTGCACCTCCAACAGTGGCCCCTAAAAGGGCCATTGGACTTCTCCTGCCCCCTTATTGGTTGGGGGCATTCCTCATCTCGTTGTTCCCCTAACATTTCTTTCAGGAGCAACGCCATCTCTGCCATTGGGGACATTGATCTGCACTTGAACAAGCAGCAGCCTTCCCTGGCTCCTCTGGCCAAGAAGGGATCTCTCAGGACTTTGCTTTCCAAGGCTTCTGCTGCAGTGAAACCGGACACCAGCCAGTTGCTGAAGGAGCCGCACACTGCTGGTCATAGGTCTTCCTGATCATCATCAGTTTCCAAGACAAACTCAGAGAAGCCCTCCCAGCCAGAGAAACTGAAAGAAAAGTGGTAGGACAGAAAGATGAAGCCTAAAAAGAAGAACGAGATCCCAGTGTCTCCAACACCACCACTTCTGGTAGGCTCCAATTCTGAGGATGTGGTGGAGATCCTAGTGCCTCCCAACGAACTCGATCTCCCTGCAACCTCAGAACTAAAGGTACAGAGACCATAAGCCCTCAGCAGGTGGCAGAACGTGCCCCTGAGGCCTAAACTGCCTGCTTGGTGACTTCACACATTTCCAGACCACTTGCTTTTCCCCCATCTGGCTGAGTTTTGGCTACTTTTAAACATTGTACCAGCTTTTTGCGTTGCTTTTTACGAAACCTGGTTTCCAGCAATTTGGACCCCCATCCTTCGTGGTGACTGGGGGTGTTACAAAAATCGTGCTGACCATAACAGGATGTCAGGTGGAATCTGTATCTATGTCATTACCTTGTATATAGCGCACCTGTGACCCTTCAAACACCTTTCGAAGCTGTGGCTGTCAGTGTGAGGGCAACGCAGAAAATTACCACCTGTAACAAGTATTGGCCTTACTAATTTCCCAACCCCCATTTTTTCTACTTCTGTGTGACTTTAACACCCATAACCCTCGTGGGCCAGAACCAAAATTACTGGCCTTGCTATTCTCGAGAATCTACTGACTCAACTAGACCTTTGCCTCATAAATACAGATACCTCCTCTCATTTCAGTGCTTTTGGCACATACTCAGCCATTGATCTCACCACCGGCAGTCCTGGCCTTCTACTGACTATCCACTGGAGAGCTCACGATTACTTGTGTTGTATTGACCACTTTCCACTCTTCTCGTCTCTCCCCCAGCATCAGCTCTCTTGATGCTTGCCCAGATGGGCTCTTAGCAACACACACTGGGGCATTTGCACCTCCAGTACTGCCGTTGGATCTCTGTTGCATAGCAACATCGATGTGGTGATGCAGAGCATTACCACTATCATTGTTGCTACAGCTGCATTGGCCATCCCTTGTTCCTCAGGTGCCCCTGGTGGAAGACAGCGTCTTGGTGGTCGCTGGAAATTGCAGACGCCATTAGAGTGTGTAAGCGGGTCCTCCAACATCATATGTGGCACCTGTCCCTGGAGCACATCGTTGACTTGAAACAGCATTGCTCCCAGGTCCGTCAACTCATCAAATGATGGAAGCATAAGTGTTGGGAATGATACATGTCCACTATTAGAACACAAACCTCTCCTTCCCACGTTTTGGCTAAGCTCAGACACCTGCAGGTATACCTGGCATTTCCACAAATGGAGCTGTATACACTGACCCAGGTGCAACTGCAGAGCATCTTGCTGTGCATTGTGCTCGCACCTTTCTGTCTCCTAAAACAAAGGGTGGAATGACAACACAAATCTTTTGGTTGACGCCACCCTGCGCTATATAATGTTCCCTTTAGTGAGTGGGAATTTCTCAGATCCCTTGGCGATTGTCCTGATGCATCCCCTGGACCAGACTGTATCTGTCCCCAAATGATTAATCATCTGTCAGTGGATTACCAGCGCCACCTCCGTGCCGAGTTCAACTGAATCTGGAGTGATGACGAATTCACGTCACAGTGCGATAAAATATCGTTGTTCCAGTCCTACAATCTATTAAGAGCCATCTCGATGTGGATAGCTATAGTCCTATGAGCCTTACCACCGTTCTGTGCAAACTGCTCGAACAGATAATGAGCCATTAGTTATGTTGGCTCCTTGAGTCTTGGGGCCTTTTAGCTGTATCCCTAGGCGGTTTTCAATGAAGTTGCTGCACCAGTGACAACTTGGTGTACCTGGAGTCTGCCATCAGAATGGCCTTTTCCCACACCCAGCACCTTATTGCCGTCTTTTCTGACCTGACAAAAGCATGTGACACCACGTGGTGCCACCACATCCTCACTACATTGCATGAGTGGGGTCTCAGGGCCCAGGTCCCGATTTTTATGCGTAAGTTTTTTCACTTTACACTTTCAGACTTAGTCGGTGCTTCACACAGTTTGCATCATATCAAAGAGAATGGGGCCTCACTCTTTTTAGTGGCCATTAATGGTCTTGCCACGGTAGTCGGGTCCTCCGTATTACCTTTCTTTATATGCTGACGTCTATTGTATTACCTTTTGCTCCTCTACTGTTTGAGTGGTGAACATTGACTGAGAAAAGGTTCTCACTCATGACTTTCAATTTTCAGCCACCAAGACTTGTCATTCACTTCTGTCGTCTTATTACTGTCTACCCACATCTGGAACTTAACCTCGATGACCAGCTACTTAATATAGAGGAGACTTTCACCTTTTTGGGACTGGTTTTCAATACCAGCTTAATCTTGGCGTCTCCATCTTTGTCTGCTTAAGGAAAAGTGCTGACAGCATCTCAACGTTCTTCAATGCCTGAGCTACACCGACATGGTTGCAGAGTGCCCTACACTGCTGCATCTGTACAAAGCCCTTGTGCAGTCCGGTCTTGACCATGGGAGCCTGGCATATGGTTCAGTATTGCCCTCAATTTTGCGGCTGCAGGACCCTATATACCAGTGTGGAGCTCGACTTGCAACAGGGGCTTTCCAAACGAGTCCAGTGAACAGCCTCCTTGTGGAAACTTGGGTTCCTGCATTGTGGATAAGGCAGTAACAACTGCTTACACATCACACCACCAACATTCGTAGTTCACCTCAACATCCAAATTACTGTCTCCTATTCCCTAACAGGACAACCCATCTCCCACAACAGGAGCCCAGTTTGCCAATTCCAATCGCAGTCCAGGTCCTGTCTCTTCTCCCAGAACTCAAGAACTCGAGTCTTCCCTTCTGTCACCTTCCCTCTGAGTCGACTTACGTACACCTCCATGGTCCATGCCTTTGGCCACAACTTTGTCTGGACGTATCACGAGCACCAAATACTCACTTCGTCCTGACGCCATCCACTGCCAACTTTTCTCCATTCTCAGCTAGTTTCAGGGCTCAGAAATAGTCTACATTGATGGCTCAGTTGTCGATGGTCGTGTTCCTTCGCTTACGCTCGTGCTGGACATACTGAACAGTTCTTCTTGCTGGATGGCTGCAGTGTCTTCACTGCAGAGTTGGTGGCCATCTATCGTGTCTTTAGCATATCTGCTCCTGCACAAGTGAGTCATTCCTTATTTGTAGTGACTCCATAAGCAGCCTACAAGCTCTTGACCAGTGCTTTGCTCACCATCTTTTGGTGATGACTATTTAGGAGTCTGTTTATGCTCTTGAAAACATTAGACGTTCAGTGACCCTCATTTGGACCACAAGACATGTCGGGATTCAGGGAAATGAATTTGCTGACAGGCTGGCCAAACAGGCTATGGTAGAGGTTTGCATATGGGAGACTGCTCTCCAGTTAGTTTAAACCATGAAGTTTTTAGGGTCTGGAATAAAGAATGGCACATCCTCAATACACCATATAAACTACACTCCTGGAAATGGAAAAAAGAACACATTGACACCGGTGTGTCAGACCCACCATACTTGCTCCGGACACTGCGAGAGGGCTGTACAAGCAATGATCACACGCATGGCACAGCGGACACACCAGGAATCGCAGTGTTGGCCGTCGAAAGGCGCTAGCTGCACAGCATTTGTGCACCGCCGCCGTCAGTGTCAGCCAGTTTGCCGTGGCATACGGAGCTCCATCGCAGTCTTTAACACTGATAGCATGCCGCGACAGTGTGGACGTGAACCGTATGTGCAGTTGACGGACTTTGAGCGAGGGCGTATAGTGGTCATGCGGGAGGCCGGGTGGACGTACCGCCGAATTGCTCAACACGTGGGGCGTGAGGTCTCCACAGTACATAGATGTAGTCGCCAGTGGTCGGCGGAAGGTGCACGTGCTCGTCGACCTGGGACCGGACCGCAGCGATGCACGGATGCACGCTAAGACCGTAGGATCCTACGCAGTGCGTAGGGGACCGCACCACCACTTCCCAGCAAATTAGGGACGCTGTTGCTCCAGGGATATTGGCGTGGATCATTCGCAACCGTCTCCATGAAACTGGGCTACGGTCCCGCACACCGTTAGGCCGTCTTCCGCTCACGCCCCAACATCGTGCAGCCCGCCTCCAGTGGTGTCGCGACAGGCGTGAATGGAGGGACGAATGGAGACTGTGTCGTCTTCAGCAATGAGAGTCGCTTCTGCCTTGGTGCCAATGATGGTCGTATGCGTGTTTGGCGCCGTGCAGGTGAGCGCCACAATCAGGACTGCATACGACCGAGGCACACAGGGCCAACACCCGGCATCATGGTGTGGGGAGCGATCTCCTATACTGGCCGTACACCTCTGGTGATCGTCGAGGGGACACTGAATAGTGTACGGTACATCCAAACCATCATCGAACCCATTGTTCTACCATTCCTAGACCGGCAAGGGAACTTGCTGTTCCAACAGGACAATGCACGTCCGCATGTATCCCGTGCCACCCAACGTGCTCTAGAAGGTGTAAGTCAACTACCCTGGCCAGCAAGATCTCCGGATCTGTCCCCCATTGAGCATGTTTGGGACTGGATGAAGCGTCGTCTCACGCGGTCTGCACGTCCAGCACGAACGCTGATCCAACTGAGGCGCCAGGTGGAAATGGCATGGCAAGCCGTTCCACAGGACTACATCCAGCATCTCTACGATCGTCTCCATGGGAGAATAGCAGCCTGCATTGCTGCGAAAGGTGGATATACACTGTACTAGTGCCAACATTGTGCATGCTCTGTTGCCTGTGTCTATGTGCCTGTGGTTCTGTCAGTGTGATCATGTGATGTATCTGACACCAGGAATGTGTCAATAAAGTTTCCCTCTCTGGGACAATGAATTCACGGTGTTCTTATTTCAATTTCCAGGAGTGTACATGTTACCAAAGAGACAACGAATGTGTAGAGATCAACCATGTGAGTCACTTACAGGGAGTCTATAGTCCTTTCTCCAGCTCCACATCAGCCATGCTTCTATGACTTAGTCACCTCCTGTGTCACGAGGATTCACTTGACTGTGGTCCACATCTTGTTGGACTGCTGCATTTTAGCTGCCCTGAGGCAGACTTTCAACCTTCCCACACACTGCCTATGGTGCTAGAAGACAATGCATCAGTGTCTGATCTAGTTGTACATTTTCTTTGAGAGGTAGGTTTTTATTACTCAATCTAATGGCGTATGTCTGACCTTATCTCCAAGGCCTTAAACCCTCCCTCTTTTTTGATTCTTCCTCGCACTTTGCTGTTTGTTCACCTTGATGTTCGTCTTTCCCCTATTTGTGTTTCTCTAGCCTCATGTTTTCCTGCTGAAGAGTTTAGTGTGTTGCAGAGTGGTTGGTTCATCCTCTTTTATTGTTGCAATCAGCCAGCTCAGGCCACCTCCTGTATTATTTTAATGCCTTCCACCGCTTTTTCCGTTTAGTGCACGTTTTCCACTTTTGGTTTGCTTCATACGTTTTTTCTTTCAGTGTGGTTTCCAGTTTGCTGTACGTCCTTTTACTTTCTCTGACTCCTTTTGGGTATGATTTTAACCTGAGACCTGTTTGCATGAGGAAAAAGAGACTGATGGCACTGTATTTTAGATCCTTTACTCTCCAAACCAACCAACCAATGAAAAAATATTCCGATTTCCTGTGATTTAGTTTTTAGAGAGTTCCCTTTAAAAACAAGTCTAACTTGAGGAAATAAACTCAAACATGGATTCAGGTATGTTTTTTGAAATTTGATATGGTTAAATTTCTTTCCCTTACCACTGGGGTGCATCAAATTGTGGAGCAGGTGGAGGCGTCTCGAAAACCTCAGTAAGACGCCAGGGAGGCTTACTTCTCGTCATGTAGTTCAGTTTTAAAGCAATTGAATCATTTTCCTTTCAGATTCACTTGACATTTCTTGTCCGTTGCTATTCACAGGTGCAAAAAATGTCACATCAACATTGTCTTCACTTGACCATCCTTCTACATTGGACATATCACCATCAATGTCCAGACGTGCTTCCAGCTCTTGTAGTTTTTCTTCTGGGGATACTGAAAGAAAATATCGCAAGTATTACCACTGTAGAATCGAATTTTTAATAAAAATAACTCATAAAGTTACACACGCTTCAAGAATAACTGCATCCACAGAGTCCCGTTGTGTCATACTGTCAGATATTATTTCAAACGTCATATCTAACAAAACTTTGGTATATTCCAAACATGATTGAATCAAGTTGTAGGTAATAGACATAAAAATGAAACTATAACATTGATACTTACATGACTTCTTCATGTTTATGCTCTAATCTGTTTGCACATGTCAGGAAAATAGTTTACCAGTCAGGCAACATAAATGAAAACACTATGAAACCAGTTTTATGCCACCCCTGACATCTAGTGGTGAAAGCACAAAGTTGCCATTTTCTCAGTGTCTGCACATTGCTGCTGTTAAATCTTGCCTTAAATCTTGACAGGGTGTCAAGGAAACCTGCTTTCTCAAATCACTATACAACATTCAAACAACTCGTATCAATGAGTTTTATTATAAAATGATAAAAATGCGGTACTTAACTTTGTGTTACAGAAATGTGTTTCAAGCGAAGGGGACAGACAAAATAAGAAACATCTTCAGTATAACAATCCCCAAGTTGGTGTTACATAGATTTTACTAGCAAAGTAACTAGTGTCAATGCTGCTATAGAACTCGCTAATCTTGAAGGTACTCTTCAACTGGTCATGACCAGTCGGGGGTGTCGCATATATTCTCTTTGCATAGGGGCCGTTGCTTTCATATTGTCGTCCTGGAGAGGGTTTGGGCAGCGTTCAATTGTCTGACATCTTCTCACAGCTCTCTCTGCTTTGTCATTCCCGACTGGTATGGTGGCGCTTGACTTTACACCAGAACATCCCTCCCCACCAAAAGTGACAGACCAGTTTCATATAAGAGGTGTGACAATGGGAAGGGAGGCAGGAGCATGGACGTTGCAATGGACTGGAACTGTGGCTTCAGGGGATGTCAGACTTCCAGTCGTATGCTGCCATCCTGCACTCTGGTGGAAACACCCCCCTGGAAAACGCCCAGAAGGGTATGCGTCCACCTCCTGAGGCACATACAAAGATGTGGAAGGCATTGGCTGATGGGCGGATCCAGCTCCATCAGTAGGACAAGAGGAGGCACAAAGCGATACTTGCAGCTTTCCTTTGGTTGCCGGACACTGAGGAGGGTGGAGCAGTTTCTAATGGCGGCAGCTGTGAAACAATTTCACCATTGATTGTCCATCTCATGGACACGAACGATAGGAGGTGAGAAACAGTTGCAATTCTTGAGCCCTGTTGTGTGTGGTGTGAAGTTTATCCATCTGCTTGAATGTTTTGACCAAACGACCCACATCGCCATTTGACTGTGGATTGAATGATGCACTAGTTAGATGCTATATGCCATTGCATTCACAGAATGTTTCACATTCATTTGACGTGAACTGAGGGCTGTTGTCCAACACCATGACTTCAGGCAAACCTTCGAAGCAGAAAGTAGAGAACAACACGTGAATTGTGCTATGTGACATTGTCGAGTTCATTGGCAGCAAAAGGAAACTTGCAATAAAAGTCTAACACAATCAACAAGGGAGTGTTACAAAAAGGTCCCGCAAAATCTATGTGCACTGTGCACACATTGCCATGGTGATTTAGAGCAGAGAATTTTTGTGGCAGAGCGGACTGATTTTCCACACACGTGTGACCCTGTGACTTCATCTGCTGTATTTGGGTGTCCTGCCAATGGTTTGCCATAAAGTTACTGCCAATGCATGAAATCCTCAGCAGTGTTAATGATGTTTATTTCCTAAGTTCAATTTATATGGAGAAATGGCACTGTAGCAAGCCTGCCTTCACCTGATGCTCATGGTGTTCAGAACACCTAAGTTCCAAATGTTTCCGTGATCAATATTATCTAAGGGAATTCATCAAATCTTCCGAAACAATGAACATATGAATACAGTAGAAGAATTTATACAGGAATTGGTATGAGAACAAAATATCAGAAAAAATATAGTAACCCCTGAATATACCACACACACACACACACACACACACACACACACACACACACACACACACACACACACACACACGTAATAAATGTATGACACTTATTGTGAAATCCAGTTGCAATTTTACAATTAATATAACCCCTGTACATCCCCTTATTAAACAAGAAACATTCATATGGCAACCTTCTACACGCTTAGATAAATGAAAACAATAAAAATAAAATAAATAGAAACAATAACTGGGTTTCAAACATGGGCTGCAAAATTAAGGAAGTGCCTCCAAAATACGCCATAAACTGTGACACTCATTTTTGCCGAAATGGTGAAGTATATGTGGATAAGCGGAGGCACATCTGCTTATTTTGACTCCTCTTTCACTGAGCAAAGCTCCTAGGAAATTGAGTGATGGCACTTTTTGTTCTCTTCTCATAAGCTTTGAATAGCAACATACAGGGTGGTCCATTGATAGTGTCCGGGCCAAATATCTCACGAAATAAGCATCAAACGAAAAAACTACAAAGAACAAAACTCGTCTAGCCTGAAGGGAGAAACCAGATGGCACTATGGTTGGTCCGCTAGATGGCGCTGCCATAGGGCAAATGGATTTAAAATGCGTATTTTTAAATAGTAACACCCATTATTATTACATATTCGTGTAGTATGTAAAGAAATATGAATGTTTTAGTTGGACCACTTTTTTCGCTTTGTGATAGATGGCGTTGTAATAGTCACAAAAGTGTAAGTACGTGGTATCACGTAACATTCTGCCAGTACGGAGGATTTTTCCTTCGTGATACATTACCCGTGTGAAAATGGACCGTTTACTAATTACGGAAAAGGTCGATATCGTGTTGATGTATGGCTATTGTGATCAAAATACCCAACGGGCGTGTGCCATGTATGCTGCTCGGTATCCTGGATGACATCATCCAAGTGTCCGGACTGTTCACCGGATAGTTACGTTATTTAAGGAAACAGGAAGTGTTCAACCACATGTGAAATGTCAACCATGACCTATAAGAAATGATGATGCCCAAGTATATGTTTTAGCTGCTGTCACGGCTAATCCGCACATCAGTAGCAGACAAATTGTGCGAGAATCGGGAATCTCAAAAACATCGATTGCACCCGTACCCAATTTCTATACACCAGGAATTGCATGGCGACGCCTTGAACGTCGAGCACAATTCTACCACTGGGCGCAAGAGAAATTACGGGCCGGTGACAGATTTTTTTGCACCCATTCTGTTTAGCGACGACGCGTCATTCACCAACAGCAGTAACGTAAACCGGTATAAATGCACTATTGGGCAACAGAAAATCCACGACGGATGCAACAAGTGGAACATCAGCGACCTTGGCGGGATAATGTATGGTGCGGCATTATGGGAGGAAGGATATTTGGCCCCCATTTTATCGATGGCAATCCAACTGGTGCAATGTATACTGATTTCCTATGTAATACTCTACGTATTTTACTACAAGATGTTTCACTGCATGGCAGAATGGCGATGTACTTCCAACATGATGGATGTCCGGCACATAGCTTGCTTGCGGTTGAAGCAGTATTGAATAGCATATTTCATGACAGGTGGATTGGTCCATCGAAGCACCATACAGTGGCCCGCACGTTCACCGGATCTGACACCCCCCGGATTTTATTATGTGGGGAACATTGAAGGATATTTGTTATCGTGATCCACTGACAACGCCTGACAACATGCGTCAGTGCATTGTCAATGCATGTGTGCACATTATGGAAGGCGAACTACTCGCTTTTGAGGGGAATGTCATTACACGTATTGCCAAATGCTTTGAGGTTGACGGACATCATTTTGAGCATTTATTGCATTAAACAGGTATTTACAGGTAAACACACTGTAACAGCATGCATTCTCAGAAATAGGTGCAAAAAAGGTACATTTATCACATTGGAACAACCGAAATAAAATGTTCAAACATACCTACATTCTGTATTTTCATTTAAAAAATCTACCTATTACCAACTGTTCGTCTAAAATTGTGAGCCATATGTTTGTGACTATTACAGCGACATCTACCACAAAGCGAAAAAAGTGGTCCAACTAAAACTTTCATATTTCTTTACGTACTACACAAATATGTAATAAAAATGGGAGTTCCTGTTTTTAAAAAATCTGTTGATATCCGTTTGACCTAAGGCAGTGTCATCTAGCAGGCCAACCATAGCACCATCTGGTTTCCCCCTTCAAGCTAGACTAGTTTCCTTCTTTATAGTGTTTTCGTTTGACGCTTATTTCGTGAGACATTTGAATGGGTCACTATCAATGGACCACCCTTTATTACTCAGGGCTCTGCTGGAACCCTGTGCTGATGAGGATAACTGGCTGACATATGGGAAGTGAGACATGGGGTACGTTATGCCCACCCAAATCCACCCCATGATTGTCCTGTAAAGTCCATAATGTAGGCTTCTCTGTTCTTGTAGTGCTGTCAATGAGTAGAACTTCTGGTAAGGTACTTCGTGTGATGTGGCACACAAAATGCAATCCTTGATCATGTTGGTGGTGATGTTATTTATGCTGGACCAATATGTCCAACGGCATACCAGTTGTTCATGCTAGTTATTGCACAATGGCTTTTCTATAATAAATACACGACATACCTGTCGATTCTGTGGGCCAGAGGCACAATCCCACTATCACATTCATGTGCTGAAGACAATAGTAGGCGGAATTTGTCTGCTACCTGCTCTGACAATGGCAGGCCTTTGAGAGCTGCTGCAGGCTGATCATCATGACAGCAGATCTCCACCAGTTCACTGAATGTCTCATCTTGACACCCTTTAGGCTATTCAAATTTTGGCTTATGGAATGAAAAACAATATTGTATTGGTCAGTACTTAATAATAAAGTTTACCGCTCCAGATGATCTGCTGTTTATTGGGTGATATAATGATTAGGCGCAAAAAATGCCACTGAGAAGCAGACATGTTCAAACTTGAATTTATCAGAGACCATAACTGCTTCACTTCCTTTAAATAATGTCTTATAAGAGAGGTAAGACGTTTCTTTTCTGCAGCCAGAAAAATATCAGATTTATGCCGAGCTGACTAGTTTATTAATATATGAAGCTTTCACGGGTTGTCAGCCGAGTAGCATCGTCGTCTTGTAGCAATGTTTCGATGGAATGCGTCTCAATCATCTTCAGGCGAAGTGTCGGCATATCGTCGGTCGCGGGCTTATATCTCTGCTGGACCGCTCTCCGCTTCCCGCGCCCAGTCAGTCACGCGCCCGCGGAATCGCCAGATGCGCCTGGATCGGCCAGTGGTGGTGGGGGGGGGGGGGGGGGGGGGGACACGTGCGCGGCTTTTTCAGTCCCGGTGTCCGTCTCTGTCTGCTCCGTCCGCTGCCCTTGGTGGAACGGAACGTTCTTCTCTGATTTTCCTGATTGCAGGCTCCCAGACTGTGCTGAGATGGTAGCCACTGTTGCAGTTGATTATGGTGTTGTGTAACCATATTTCTATGGACTCTTTGATTACTGAGTCCCAAAATCCGGTTGTACTGCATATTTTCTTTGTGTCCTCGAAATCGAAGGTGTGCTTCTCGTCAATACTATGTTCCGCCACAGCAGATTTGTTGGTTTGACCCAAGCGCACATGCCTCATGTGTTCACTGCGGCGCTGTGAGTTGCAACGCTGCCTCTGTCCTATATATTGCATCCGATCTTGTACACACCTGGTGCCGTCAGACCAAGTGGATCCTTGGTTGAACTGTGAAGGTCTTTGAATTTCCTGCTGTGTGGAAAACGGTCTTCACTTTATGTTTCTTGAGAATTCTCGCGATCTTGGACGTCTGAGGACCCGCGTGTGGCAAGAACACACAGCACATTGCTTCGTCTTCATTCGGTCTCTCTCCTCTCTTCTTGTGGTCAGTCATCGGAGCTCTCCTTATTTGTCTCGCACTGTATCCATTTTTCTTGAAGGTGTCCTTTAGGTGTTGTAATTCTCCTGGAAAACTTCCCTTATCGCAGACGGACCTGGCCCTGTGCACTAAGATGTTGAGTACAGCATTGCATTGCACAGGACGGTGGCAGCTATTGGCGTTAAGACAGAGGTCCGTGTGTGTTTTTTTATATACACTGCGTGTCCCAGCGTGCCGTCCATGTTTCTTGTGATCAGGATATCCAGAAAGGGTAAGCTTCTGTTCTCTTCTATCTCCATGGTAAATTTGATATTTCCATGTATGCTGTTGAGGTGTTGATGGAACTCTAGCAGTTGGTGCTAGAGCTTGATAATATCCTCCTCAAAGTGTTCTTCGAGAAGCCAGGGAGTCTTCTATTGGTACTCGTATGAATAAGGATTTCACATTGAAGCTGACTAGTAGGTCTTCATTTTCCAGCCGCATTCCCTGTAGTACTTTCACCAAGGGTTTTAGCATCTGTGATAAATGCTTAGCAATACCATATGTCGACGAGTTAATAGCTGGAGGCTATTGCAGTTCCAAAATAAGATCTTCCATAATCCGATTTGCAACTGCCTCTAGATCAGAAGTTATTTTCATCAACATACCCAGCACAGAAATGAATTATTTGCGAATAATGAATGAAGTAGTCAACATTATCAGATGCCATGAGTTCCATGAGTACCTATTCAGCACTTTTTGTGCTAATCATATCACCCAATAAACAGCAAGGCATCTTGAGTGATTGGCGTTATATAGTACTTATCAGAACAAGATTGTTTTTCATTCTACTGGTCAGAATGGCAATGAAAATGGATTCTCATGTCCTAAGACTGTCAAGACGAGACATTCAATGGGTTGACACAGATCTGCAGAGTTTATTCTATGATTACTACAATATAAAGCTTTTGTCAGTGGAAATTACTGTTTATTATTCTGTAGCAGTTTCAGCTTCAATGACCGGTTTTCCTGGTAGTGTGCTCATGAAAACACTTGAATTTAACATCAAAAAATCTATGAACACAATATACATTGAATAATGCTATGATATACTTGTCAAGCAAGAAAATAGGGCCTCAACTTATTGATGCTGCACAGATGTTACCATATCCAAATATTTGCCTTTTACTGAAGTTATCAACAATTCCCCTTACAAATTGTATGTTTCCAAACTGTTACATCAGTCAGTGTCAAAAGAGATACATTGATGCTGAGTTGCTGTACTCCCAATTGCAGCTATGACATGGTGTCCTTTGACTATTGTTGCATTCTGCTACTGTCAAAGGATTGAGAATGACCTTTTGCATAAAAAGTTGCTTCTATTTTGTGGAATGGTGACCTTTAGTACTTTACAAGATGTGCAGCAGCCATATTCCTGTATGATTATTAAAATTCCTTTATCAGTTCGTATATGTTTTAACTGAACATGGTTTTTCCACTTAGAATGTTTACTTCTTACCCTTACTCTGATGTAAACGTACCGCCCTTTCATTCTAGATTTCAAAACTTTTCCATATACCTCAGTGAGCCATTTTATCATGGTTATTGTTTTTCCCCAAAGATTTCCTCACATCCTTTAACATTTCCCTCCTTCCCGCCCTCCCTCCCTCCCTCCCTCCCTCCCTCCCTCCTCACTCCCTCCCTCCCTCCCTCCTCACTCCCTCCCACCCTCCCTCCCGCCCTCCCCCTCCCTCCCCCCCTCGCTCCCTCTCCCCCCTCCCTCCCCCCCTCGCTCCCCCTCCCTCCCTCCCTCCCCCCTCCCTCCCCCACCCCCTCCCCCACCCCCCTCCCTCCACCCTCCCTCCCTCCCCCCTCCCTCCCCCTCCCTCCCCCCTCCCTCCCTCCCTCCCTCACCCCTCCCTCCCTCCCTCCCTCACCCTCACCCTCCCCTCCCTCTCCCCCTCCCTCTCCCCCTCCCCCTCCTCTCCCTCTCCCCCCTCTCTCTCTCCCTCTCCCCCCCCCCCCCTCTCTCTCTCTCTCTCTCTCTCTCTCTCTCTCTCTCTCTCTCTCTCTCTCTGTGTGAATAATTAGTTTGTGCACTGGTCAAATGGTGTGTTGATGACCATCGTCTATGCCTGCTAATCTACAGACTTCTGACAAATCTGTTTTAGAACAACCATAACCTTGAGGTACAAATGAAAGTAGATGTTCCATGAGCATGTGTCAGCTGTGGCTTGAGCTTTCAATGTAACCTTGAAATCACCAGAAATTTGATGAGAGCCACCTTGTTTATGAACCATAACCATCAGGGAAGCCCAGTGACATGATGACACTGTTTGCAACACATTTCAGGTGCTTAGGCAAGTTTTGCCTTGCTTGGTTTCTAATAGCATAGGGGAGTTGGTTCTGTCCACAATAATTGGTGACTGGTGTTGACTCTGAGTGGAATGTGAGCTGACAATCCCTTTTCAGGTCCTAATTATTGTTTAAACACGTTGGTAAATGAACATAAATTACTGATTTGATGTGGCAGTACAAATTCATTGATGATGACATTAGTATAGTCTATGATTGTGAGCAAGAATGTGTTTTTAGATCATGCTGGATAATATGGAACAGTTTTGTTTTTGACTGCTGTGAATCTGAAATGTATGGTGACCAATTTGTGTCACTTGGCCAAACCATTCACTTTTAAACTAAAATGGAGTTTGGCCAAACCCAATTAATGGCGTGGAACAATACATTAGTTGAGGAGAGCCCAGTGATGTTTACATTTGGGCTCATAGGAATGTTGCTGTGGTCACTGAATAAAGGTGGAACTGAATTGTCTTCTTTACGGTCCCTCGGTATATCCACAAGGCCCTGTCTTTGATAGTGCTAATGGTATCCACTTTTGGGGCCAATAATGCTCTTGTACTGCTGCAGAAGGTTGCAAAGTGGACTATTTCCCCCAAGTCATGCAGATTGCTTGGTGGTGGAGACAGACTCTGTGGTAATGTTTTTTAAACCTGTAACATGTGACAAAACCCTGGTGAGCTGTTGCTAGCATCACCATCTGTTGCCTGGAGCTCCAGCCTGCCAGCCTTTTGGGTTATTTGATAGGTATACACTATGGGTAGTACATCTTTTAAACTAGGGTTAAATAACTTCAGTACATCAACCCTTAACCTGCTGGTCAGTGTGTCTTGTGCTAGTCTGTCTTGAATGAGCGCATTGGCATATGATTTACTGCAGTCATCTGCTGTGTACTGAAATTTACAACACCAGCTGATACCTTGGAGTCAAGTAGTATATTGCAAATAAATATGACCTGCTTGACTGGTGTAGTTAAGAAAGCTCAATTGTTCAGATACCTCATGCTTTTGTTGGTCATAGTAACTGCTCAACTTGGCTAACAGCTCTTTGAATCTTTGAAGTTCAGTGCTGGAGGTTCTTGTTTGCAGGAAGAGTTCTCTGATTAGCTGGTATCCTTATGGCTGACAGCATGTCTCGAGTTAATCACAGCATTGGTCCACATCATTGATGTTGCTTGCTGATAGGTGAAATGGTGATGATGTGGCTGATAGTTGTTGCTTTTTCACGAGGTATAGTAGCTGTTGGTGTTGTTGCTCATGTTGTCTCACCTTCTGGTCTTATACCCCCACTGCCACTGCTACTCTTGTTGTTTTTTCTGCAGTTCTAGGTATCTGAGAATAGCTTGTCCATGACTTAATTCCTTTGCTATTGCTATTACGATTTACATTTGAAGTGCATTTACCGTCTTGTCAAGAGTTCTGTATTCATGGCAAAAGTAAAATGAGTAAAATTAAATTAGGTTTATTAACAGATATCATTTTTCTGACTGAACAAAACGCATAATAGAGGGCTTCTTATCTGAAACTGAAACTGATGTAGAGCCATCATAGGATTCATACATTATCTACAATGTTGAAAATCTATGGTGACCAAGGTTCATATGGAGAGATGAAGGCTGACATCAGAGCAGATTAGGTGTGGAGCATGTTGGCCTGGCAGTGTCAGCACCAGACAAGTCAGAGCTCTATAGTGTGTTAGTGAATCAGGATATTTACTTGTATGGCAACTGTGGAGTCCACAGTGAGCAGGATGATTCTTGGGTATAGTGTGGTGAACTTTTGGAACACTGTGAAATGCCAGTGCTCAGGCTTGCAGCTGCTTATATTAGGCAAATTTACTGGCATCTGTGTGCAGCAGTATGGTATGTACAAAGAACTATCATACAAGCCTGTAATCCTGTAACATATGGATGGTTTCATTCACTTTGTTAAACCCCATATACTCTGCTTCCAGATGTAGGTGACACGAGGCGGTAATCAGCTAAGAAAAGCTGTTAAAACTCTGGCAGCACTTCATAAACATCTAGACTGCACCATAACAGGAAATAACTGAAAGGATGAAATGTCATTTTACTGTATAGGATTTGTTTACTTGGAATAAATGTTTTAAAAATATATGTTGTATATTCTCAGAACAGCCAAATTAGAATACTCCTTTCAGATCCGTACTACAATGTTAACCAAATCTCTAGTAGATTGTAAAAGCATTTCTGTCTAAAGTTTAAGCTTTAATCTCAAATAAAAGATGACACTAGAAGTCCATAGTTCATCTAACTCATGATGTCACTAAATACTGATTCAGTCAGTATATAAACTGCTTTAATTTGATTTTGTGTACAATTTGTTGGTATGTCAACAAAATATACCAAAAACTCAATTTCTTTCATTATATATGACTTATATATAATATGCCATTAAAATCAGATATCATAAACATGCCCATTTTCATCTGTCCATGGCCTTTTTTACTGATTAAAAGGCATTTTGGCAACATTTTCATAAAATCATTGAAGTCACAGCATAAAAACTTTACACACTGATGACTCAATTGTGACTTCCCGAGTAAGGCTTGTGCAATACACCACCTTGTTCCACAGAAACATGTATTTCCCTGCTTGACTGATTATAGTGATAGGCAGTGAGTTTTCTACAGATATTGAAGAATATCTCTCTGATTGACTAATAACACTTATTAAACATAATTTGTTAAATTTCCAAAATATTTGTTCCAAATAAACTTATAATGATTATATCTTTACATCTTTTATGAACCAGCATAAGGACTTTGCGTCTCCAATACAGTTACTGACAATTTTCGTATTTATTCCACTGAATCAGAGTGTATGACTCTCTCTACTATTCCAGGAAATGCTCGCAAAATTCAAGTTTCATTCTTCACATACACTTCAGGTTTGTTCTGACTACACTTTCAGGACTGTGAAAGCTACTGACTTGAAATTTATGTGGTGAATTCATACTTACATATTATTGCATATTACAAAGGTTCATTAATATTGGACTATGTAAATGAATAAAAATGGAATCACTGTCTGGTGTAAGATTTAGCTCCTTGCTATATGTGCACAAACTGCATCTTGCCAGGTGATCTGTTGCATGTTGCATAGTGTGGGAACCAGCCACCTAGGCCCCTCTCCATGTAACATCTGCAGAGGCTCAGTTCTGCCTTCAGTCCTAAACTACACATTGCTGTGCCATGCATGGTGTGGTAGTGAAACTGCTCCTATTGACTGTTTTGATCGCCATAGATGGAAACAATATGATAAAACACAAAGCTGACAAATTGTGGATCCATTAACAGGATTCAGCAACCAATACGTGGCTGGAAGGATGGTGCTGCAGCACCAAAGGGCATAGCTACCAAGTCTTGTACATAACAGTCAGAGGATTAATGAGGCAAAATTATCTAATGTAAAAGTAACACGTCTGAAAACAGTAGCTTAAATATGAATATAAAAGTGTGTATCACTGATCAGTTGCTAGCATGAGAAAATAATAGTTTTGCCCACTATTTTTAAAAAATCCTAAAATCTAGGAATATAATAGTTATGGTTTTATTGGGCCTACATGAAGCTGATGGCTTTAGTATGTAAAAGAAATTTCACAAGAACCCTTACTTTGCATAAAATATTGGTGAAGATATTTGGTTTATTGCATGATTGATATTGGTGGACATGAAGATGAACAAGTAGCAGAAATTACCAGAGATTCACAAGAAAGCCCCTTGTTGTCAAGGAACTGAAGAATGCAGTTGAGTCTGCATAAGTTGATCACTGACAATTGCAGTGGACTGAGTGTGGTAGCCTTATTATACACCTTCGTCAACTACTAATGTAATGTAGTTTTGTAAACATCTTTGTAGCAATGTCTCACTGTTGTCACAGCTCTGTAGACAGCTACTGTTCTTGCATGCAGTCGTTTGCACTCAGCACTTGAAAGATGGAAACAGCACTGTGTTTCATCTATAGAAGACTTCAGTGGGCTGGACATTTGACATGCATACCTGAAGCCATTCAGACCAAAGCTGTAAGGACAAGGAGGCCCCAGGAAATGCACCTAGTTTATGGATCCCAGAAGTTATGGTTGAATTAAGCCTGACTGAAATATAGCGAATAGTGTTGCTAGAGGCAGGATGTGAGGCCAGTGTCCATTCCAGGTCTGTTAATGATATGAAATGTGTTACATAAGAGAAAGCCTTGTTGGAATCTTATGGGAAAGGCCATTGTGTTGTGTGACACTGGAATAACCTCATATGTATATGTGGTAGTAGAATAGCTGGCCAGCAAACTGGTTTAGTTCTCTCCCCTCAATAATACAGAATTATAATCATTGATGATTAGAATCATGATGGTATTCATAAGAACATATTCAGTGTCATGTGATATATGTACAGGAGTGTATAATACATTATAATTGAGATTATATTTTCATTTTTCAGTGTCTTGAAGATCCATTAGTAATATCAGGGTCCTTTGGTTCTATCAAGGAGCCTTCAGAATTAAATTTGGAAGCAGAAGAAAGTGAGAATTTTGTGAGTATTGACTTTGCAGATGAATTGCATATGGTGTAAAATTATATCATTGGCAAATTTTGGAATGTAAATGGTGCATTAGTCAAGGAAGCATAGATTAGCTGCTAGTAATTTTCCTGTAGTCTTGCATTGTTATACTATGGTTATGTTCAGTTATTTGCAGACTGTTTACAGACTGTCAGGAGTAGAACTGGAACAGTTCTTGTAACAATATGTGTAATATCTTTAGCAACCCTTATTAGGAGTCATTTTGTGAAATATATATATTTCATAGATGCTGTAAATTCACATTTAATACAAGTCCATATTCTTATAAATTATGTAGGCTGATAAAAACTCTGTCCTTCAATAACTTTCATTAATATGTTACAGGAATACATTTAGCTGCCTTGTACTTTTCATAAATAATTTATATTTCTGAGTTTTTGCCAAAATTCCAAGTTTAGGGAAGTTATTAAATGTGATAGTAGTTAAACATACTCTTGATGTACATTTAAAAGAAGTGTGTATTTCAGCCTCTAGCGACACTGTTACCATAACCAGTTGTGACTTATCACCTTGTCAGTATGCCCATGCCTTTGCCCAGACTTTGAATTTAATTACCTAGGCACTTAATAGTGGCTGTACACTGTAATGTTGACTCCAAAGCTAGGTTAATTTTTTACCTTAATCAATAAATTGCAGAAATTAACGAAGCAGTAGGTGACAGAAAACATTCTAAGGTCTGACTGAGAGTTTGTAGTCTGTCATTTAGCCCCATACACTGTGAGAACACATTGTAGTCTATGGTCATTTTCACTTGTCTGCTAGTACCTTAACAATAAGGTAAAATTTAATTTTTCCGCAGGCTGAGCTCTGTATATCAAAATATTTCCACTTTGTGTGTTGTGTTGTCTTGGTGCATACACATTGGAAAATTCACACTGGAATCACATCGTTAAGAATGGGATAATGTTTCCAATGCATTATTATCCCAGTTCAAAGCCTTTAAAAAATATGTATTGAATGTTCCACAAACTATTAACTGAGTTCCTTCTCTATCAGGAATCTCTACAGCAATTGTTACTTTCTCATAAAAAGCTCATAATTTGGAGTGGTAGATCCATAGGCTGTTAAGATTATAAGATAATTTTTTCAATAACAGTCAACAAAAAAGATCATTCTAGGCTCTGATGTATATTAAAATCTTGTTTCAAAATTTTTCTCTTCTTATTTACTTTTTACATGTGTGGCAGTGTCTTTATTTCATAATGAATGTACGTGAAAATGGTTCTAGCCAACAACTGAGTACATTATTCTTGCACTGAAATCATAACAAAATACAAGTTACCTATGAAATATAAATCATAAGAGTGACAACATTAGCAGGAGTAGATTATCAAGTGGCTTATGTTACATTATTTAAACCATTTATGGTGCTCGACATTGCGAGTTTTGTTTTCTACTCCATTGTTGAGTCTCATTTGACACAATTTTTCAAAGCTTCTGTCTCAAATCTCACTGTACTAGACATTCTGAGATGCATAGGACTTCTGTGTAGTGAACCCTAGTTAGCTTGAACTGTAGCAGTTGTGTTGAAAGGTTGCAATTATTATGTTCAAGTTAGCTGGTGCAAAATGGCTAGCTCTTCTCACACAGTTCTTTCTGAGGAATAGACAGTGGAACATTTAGAGGAATGTCCAAGTGAACACAAGAGTGACAATCATTTTTCTGATGACAGTGATTCATTTGTAAACAATTCAAGTGAAATGACAATGGAAACAGTCCACCCAGAACAGCTTGAAAAAGTAACACACAATGGAAGGTTTTGTATTGCGATGCTTATGTAAATATATTTGAATTAAAGCACTCTTTTTGTTTTAATGTATGCCCTGATTGTTAGCCACACTAGTTTCACAAAGAGACTCATGCAGTCCAGGTGGCGATGATTTAAATAAGAGTGCATGGGGATGCCCTGTGTCTGCATTAAAGAGTACTTAGGCTTACTGTAAAACACTTGGCTAGACAACAGCAATGTGTGGTTCTGTTGGTAACTTTGTCTCTGCAATAGTTGAGATGCACCTTCAAGCTTTGGTTTATATTACAGCTTCGACTTTCTGTCTATAACGACAATATGAGACAGAAGTAATGCAACAGTGAAATTGTCTTTTTCTCTGTGTAGTATTTACAAACATAGCTTATGATACTGTGTTCTTAATTCATAATATTTTAATTTTGCCATTAATGCTTTTCAATTTATGCAGGTCTTAACCTCTGCAAATGATTCTCTGGATGTATGTGACCCACTGAGTGTAACAGATGATGAGGTAAGCCACATATTATAGTTATCTACATAAATTAAAGGTATAATCTTAGTTTTTGCTCTGTGCTACCACTTAATTCTTTACATAGTGAATAAAATTGTATTGAGGGCACATGTATTGACAGCAACAATATAGGATAATTTGAAACCATGGAAGTACAAATATTCATGTGTTGTGCATGCAAACACAACTGATAAAGACCCAAAAAGTCTTCATGAGCTAAGACATAACCATTTTGTTATGATTGTGAATAAATAACTGTGTAACCATTTGTAAAATATCAGTTAAATTTGTAAGTTTTGTTTGAGTTTGCATTGAATGTATCAAAGCAAAGGAAATTATGGCTGAGAAAGCTGTATATTTCAGATACAAGGATTCAGAAGTACCCATTTGCTTGTTAGCACAATAATGGGTTCCACAGTAAATGTGTATTGAATATTCCATAGCAAAGAGATGGAATACAGGATACCAAGATTTACTTTAGGAGACTATTGCTGGTGCTGTCTCGGATGTACACATACATCTGTATGTTTTAAAATTTAAAAATGTGTAAAAATCCTGTAGCTTATGAAAAACCTGTGTAGGTTGATGACAGAAATGGCTTTAGCTTCCCTCCACTTCTTCATTCTCAGAACAATGGAACTAGGATGCTTTTACAATCTTGGTAGAGCTTACTTTGGTAGAATATTAATAGTATTATATTATGCATCAGTAAGAAGCTCTTGGAATGTACATGGCAAAGTAGTGCCCATGTTTGAAAAATAAGCTAAAATCTTCACTTACTGTTGTATTTAGCAAGAAGATGAGAAAATGGAGGAAAATAATACGTCAAGTTATTAGAATCTAGTGGAAAAGAGAAAGAGTAATTGTTAACTAAATGACACTCTCATTTCATAAAATCTATGATAAGTTTCTTATGACGGCTATCTTGGCAGCAGCTGTATATAACCTGCAGTAGTTCAGAAGAAAATTGCCTTTAGCATGCTGCATATTAATCTTTTGTGCACCCAAAACAGATGATTAATGTACGGCACACAAAGGGCAGTTCACTTTTAAGCTACTGCAAAGTAATCTGTCTTTATAAACTTAGGAAAACAAATCCAGTCCCGATAAGGTGAAACTCTGGGTCTATGATGTAGTACTTTTTTGGATATTTTCTCTTTGTTTCGTATGTAGGCTAGTATTATTTCAATAAGAAACACTTCATCTAATGCAGTTTCATTACCACTGTTTGTGGAATCAAAGTAAACATTCCACAGCAAAAAATTCTATATTGAAAAATTGTACTGACATTCAATTGTGGAAAGAACTTTCTGCTGACTTGAGCATTTCAATAACTCAGTTAATTCTGATAACCATTAACTCACATGATGCAAAGAAAATATAAACTGTGGGACTACTACAGTTACACTTCACTGGTGGCCGCTGCATACGAGGATACTAGGTCATGTCACTAACACTAACGACTGGGACACAACTTCCACTGCTACTGCAGTGTTGATGAGATGCAATAGTTACTGCTGTGGTAGTACTTTGTGCTCTTCCTCTGCATTTGGGTCTCTAGGAGAGTGTAATCATGCTTCATTTGGTAACATATGTTTCCAGTAATTCAGATGACAACATTTTGTGTGTGTTATATAACGTGCTCTTTGATGTTTTTAATAAAAATTGCTGACAAAAATGTTGATTTACATCAGAGGAAATCTGTCATAATGATAACCTATAAAACAAAAATGGGAATATATGAGTCATTTGGTTCACTTTGGGTTTTCTGAGTTTAGCTTCACTGAGGAACTCAGAGAAGTTTGTGATAACCAGTGGGTTGGAAAATTAAGAAATATTTTCTTCCACATACAGTGAGAACAGAAAAGATTCCACTCTACTTTTGATATACTGTCCATTATTAAGATAGCTAGCAGCAGTATTTGTGCACAGTAAAGTTTTACAAAGGTAAAAAAAATAAGCTTTTAGGGACAGCTTCTCAGACTTATATTATGTTAAACATCACTTCATTTTATGAGATGTAGTGTCATGAATATAGCACCACATATTTTTTATGGTGAAAACTCAAACACTGGTATTAAGTTACTAAGTTTGGCTAATTTTGCTAAGATGTTATTGAAATGCTTTGCATAATGAGCCACCTACTAAACTGTACTTATGTTGTGAAGAGTTTTTCTGAATTTTTGTTGTTTCCCAATTCTTTAGGAACAACACAGTAGCTGCAGTTGATGCAAGGGTAGCGTGATTAATACAACACGTATTGTAACTTTAGAAAAAAGTGTGTGTGTGTGTGTGTGTGTGAATATATTAATGGCTGGAGAATTCAGCTTGTGAAATAGATCCAGTAGCAAAGGGCTTTATGGGAAATATTGCAGTGCAGTATACAACCTTCCTCCATGATATCAGGGTGCTTGAAAGGAAGAGACTCGTATTACTGTGGGGAAACTATGGATGAATGTGAGGGGAACTAGCAGTCAGTGTACAATACATGATTCAGTCACTTCAAACTCTTAAGTTGTCTGCCTCCTACTAGTCCAGATGGGATACATTTGTTGGAATTAATTTATTTAGTGATATCTCTTAAAGAACCATATCAATGTATTTTTGTCAAATTGTCACCATTTAGCAAATTGAGGCATTAAGTCATAGTCTACATTTTTTGCCATATTTTATTGATCTCAGAAATCTACAAATCGTTTGTTGTATTTATTTTTTATAGTTTGGAACAATCTGCACATCAGTGTTAGTATCTGGCCATTTCTCTGGCTAGTCAGTCACCTATATGACTATCCTCTCTAAGAATTGATGATTTCCCTTTGGTACTTAAAGTAACCCTTGACAAAAATGCATGCACTGGAAGTTCACAATGGGACTGTTAGGTGTATCAGTTAGTTTTTCAATACTTTATTGTACTTTGTATTAAATTTTTCTTCAGTAACATATTTTTGTTGCAGGAATGGAATGATAT
The DNA here is from genome assembly GCF_023897955.1 of Schistocerca gregaria. Lineage (NCBI taxonomy): Eukaryota > Metazoa > Arthropoda > Insecta > Orthoptera > Acrididae > Schistocerca > Schistocerca gregaria. The sequence continues at coordinate 87,036,814 of NC_064930.1, read as the reverse complement.
CTTATTTCCTATTATGACTGACTTGATTTACCAAACATAGTCATCTTGCGGAACCTCTCTCTCTTCTGCCTCATTCCATTTGATTTCCTCATCATTCATTACAGAAATAAAACTAATAAAAGATAGAAATCATTTGCTAATCTTCATGTAAGATAGTGTTGCCAAATGTAGCTGACAGTCATAGGATCCCAAATGTAGCTGACAGTCATAGTATCTTCATTGTTTGAAATATCATATGATGTAAACTACCTGTACATGAATTTTGCATCTCAAAATGTTTACAAAGCTGGAAATAGGCAGGCTCCAGACAGGAAGTTACAACTTGACATTTTAATAATTTATGCAGGAAGAGTGATGTAGCTCCCAAAATATGAAATGAAGCTTAAACAGACTGATAAAAGATGCAATTATGTAACAGTGATACTTATTTAAACAGAAGCAGATATTGAAGAAAAAGAAGATGAAAGTTTCAATTGTAATAGGACCATGACAGAAAAAAAAAAACATTTGTAAATTTCTTTGAGAATGTATTATACAGCCCAGTCACATCAATGTGATTATCACCTGCCTTCAATATCAGCACTAAGCACTGACAGATGGCAGGTGATGGCACAAGCAGTGCAGAGTGTATAAAATATTTTGGGAGGACATGGAAGAAACTCTAGTCATTGTAATGCAAAAACAGACTGATTTACTTGACATGCAAAAGGGCATGATCATTGGCTTTCAGGCCAAGGGTTGAAGCATTTCTGAAATTGCTATGTTTGGAAACTTTTCACACACAACCATTGCTAAAGTATGCAGTGCATGGCTACATGGTGCTATCCAAAACCAATGCTGTGACAACTGTGATGCACCATGGGCTATAGATCACAGGAGTGAACGATGTCTGCAGAGATATGAATGGGCCAGTAGACTTGCAACTGTTAAGAAATTGTGTATTGTGCAGCTGTTGTTGAGGACCATATACACCACTACATGCAGTTTATTTTTGCTTGGCATTAAGGCACGTACCAACAAGACAGTGCAACATGTTGCATGGCTCACAGTATACATTCATTGTTCAAAGAGCGGCAATATGAGTTTACCAACCCCCCACCTCCGCCCCCCCCCCCCCCCCCCCCGGATTTAATCCTGATTGAGAATCAGTGGTACCAACTGGACCAGGCTGTTCACTCCTCGGATCCTCAACCTAGAAACCTAGTGCAGCTGGCCATGGCATTGGAGTTGACATGGCTCCACATCCCTCTCAGCACCTCACAGAAACTCATTGACCTGCTTCCTCCATGTCTCATAGAACTCCACAATCAAAAGCTAATTATTCGGGATTTTAACTGGCGGTCACAGTATGACTGGACAGTGTATAAGAAAATGCAGTGAAATTATGACTAATTTAATAATTCAAACCAATAGAACTATGAAGAACTCAAAACAGAATCTTGTAATGAATAGACACAACTTGCAGTCAGTTGGAATGGTATACAGGCTGTAACTAACAACACAGAGGTAGTTCTACAAACATTCCAAGATTTCTTTAAATTTTAGAGTGGTTCAGACAGCCCAATGAAAATAATAGTGTTCTGGCAGTAACACCAGATGAAGTGTAATGTGACAAAATTCAGAGTCAGTGATATTTAATAAACTATTGTGAAGTGGATTCCTTTTAACGAAATTGTACAGACTTTCTCATGTTTCATGTTCCTAGGTAAAAATCTGATGGTATCTGCTGACTAACATTAGGTCTGTGAATAAATAATAATCTTGAGTTTTTCATGAAGGTCAATGGTCACAATCCATTTTCTGTCTAAATATCATTTCACAGTGGGGTTTAATAGAATGTCACATTATGAGACAGCTCACAGTAGAGGTATGTTCACAGTAAATGAAACATTAACTACATCTCATGTGGCACTACAAACACTAAACATTTAATTTTCTATTAGAGGTCCCTTCATATTTATCAAAATTTGCAATATAGTTTTAACATGAAGGGACAAGAGGTGGTAGTTGAAATTGATTGCTGGAGCATATCTCACAATTGGTATGGTTGACAAAAATAATAAGAGCATTTCTACTTACCACTGGAAACCTGGAGGAATAGCTAAAGTGTCATAGAAGCTTTCCTAAATGTCAATATCTCTTTTCTCCAGAATATATAACAACAGCAAGAGCAATAATACTTCCAAGATTATTCATATTGCCCTTTTGCTTTGTTCTTGGCTTTCCTTTTCTTGCTAATTGCTTGGTAACAAGGAGGAACATTTTTTAACCTTCAATGGAATATTTTAACTATTGAAGCAATTTTATTAAGTCAAAGTTTTACCGAATGACTATTTATGTTCTTATTTATTCCCTGTGTAGGGTCTTACCTAAAGTTAATGCAACCTTCACAGTGTCCCACAAAAATTAAGCTAACAATAAAATAAAAATTAAATACACACCCAAGCACAAAAATCTACTACCATAACAAGAGCATGTTGATAACAGGTTACTCATCATTTTAGCAGACAATATCACTGCCCTTTTCATGTTGAATCTTCCCTCATTGGCTTTAGTATTCTGTTCCATTGTTGGGTCATTCGTAATGTATGCAGAATATTTTGGTGTTATGTAATCTACAGTGTCAACTGGCCTTTAAGGTTTAATAACAGATATTCTAAATGTAATGGCATTGACCATGAGATAAGACAAGAGAAATAGGTGCCAAGAGTTGTAGAAAATTTAGGACCTACATAAAATTGCTAAGTGAGCTGGAGCCTTCTATTCAATCATTTCTAAACCAGACTGGCAGAGCAAAAGAAAATAGCTAAAGGAAAGCTGAAGTTTTAAACTTTACATTTATAAGATAGGTGTTCAATAGGTAATGCAACACTTGTTTTCCTTAAAGCAGGTTGGTTTTATTCAGGATTCCTGTACACCATATTATTCCACACTCTTTTGGTTACAAAGTTCTATTTTTTCTATGTAACCTCTGTTCAGTGGGATGGCCTTACACATCTCACTGGAAGGGCCTGTATGCCTGCATGATACCACTCCACTGGTTGACAGTGCTAACAGCTCGCTGCAACAGTAATTTCCCTATTACCCACTTACTTTCTGACAGAGTGCATCCTTCACTGAGTCAAATAGATGGAAGTCAGAAGCTGTGGGAACTGAGCTGTAGGGTGGATGAGGTAGAATAATTCTATGAAGTTTTGCAAGCTCCTCTAGTTGCCTCACCCAATGACTTGACATGTTTTTCTTCACTGCCAGGTCTCTGTAGACATTCTGCAAGCACCAATGAATGTTCACGATGCTCTGGTTTCCTGCAATAAGTGCCTCAATGACAGCTCTTAATCCACTTCCATTACAGACGCCATTTTGAAGGTTACATATAGTGCTGCCATCTTTCAGAACTTCATGAAACGAAAGAGGCTGAAGCAGGAATATTTCACAATGTCCCACAATAAATTTTGCAGATTTTCTACTGAAATTGGCTGAGGAAAAACTTGTTGCATTAAGTATTTAATGCACCTTGTAAAATCACTCAGGCAAAAGGATCACATGGATCACACAAACATGTTACCATTTAGTAACTGCCACACAAACTCGTATGTGGAGGACATTTAGACAGTCATTGCTGGAGTTGAAATGCAGCTGAAATAGTCGAAAACAAGTTCCAGATCTAGATAGAATCTCAGTTCAGTATTGATCCTTACTTGCAGTTATCACCAATCTCTTCAATTGGCAGTGAGCCTCAAGCAACTGGAAAACAGTGCAGGTGATTCCCATTTACAAGGAGGGTGAAAGAATAGACCTGCAAAATTGCCCTTTTCTCACTCAGTATCCGGCAAGCCACGAATGAAGGACACCAGGCGAATTCCATTTACCTAGATGTCTGGAAAGTGTTTGACACAATGCTACACTGCAGAGTGTTAATGATAGTCTGACTGATACCAAATTGGTTCTGAGATAATATATGACTGTCTCAAAGACTTTCTAAGTGCTAGAACCCGACTGATGGGGAATGCAGGACAATGTGGACAATTTCACTTTGGTGTGATGACTCTCAGCATGCTCCAAATGTTGAAAAAAAGTTAGAGAACACAAATGTGTAAGAAAAGCAGCCATATAACATTCAAATGCTGTAATAGTAGTGTACTGGTTGACACAGTTATGTAAATTAAATATCTAAGCTTAATATTACAGAGCAGTATGAAATGGAATGGGCACATAAAGTAGGTTGAAGGGAAGCCAAATGGTCAACTTTGATTTATTCTAGGTAAGTGTTGCTCATCCTTATAGGAGTCTGCACACAGATCACTTGTGTTACCCAGAACTAAGTACTGCTAGAATGTTTGGGATCCCCACTATGTTGGATCAAAGGATTGCATCGCAGCACTTAAGAAGTGTGCAGCTAGATCTAATGTCAGTAAGTTCTTTCAATGCACAATCATAATGGAAATGTTATGTTGACTCAAACAGGAATCCTAGAAGGGGAGAAGACACACTTTTCATGAAACACTGTTGACAAAGTGTAGAGAATTACCCTTTGCACTAGACTGCAGAATGACCCAATGGACACCAGCATACAACTTGAATGAAGACAGCGAACAGAAAGTTAAAGAAGTTATCGCTTGTAAGGAAAAATATAGAGATTTGTTTTTGTCTTGCTCCATTTGCAAGTGAAACAGAAAAGAGAGTGACAAACATCAGTACAAAGTACCCTTCAACAGGCACTGTATGGTGCCTTGCAGTGTATTTACATAGATGTAGATGAACAGTGGACTCAGATGTCAAATTTTATGTTAAGTACAAAATGAGAATTGATTTAGTCTTTCCATTATGTTATTGTGATCTTTGTATTGATTATGTTATTCTGAATCAGTGATATAACTATTTTTGAAAAATTAAATAAATAGCAATTCATGATAGTTTCCAACTGTTTGAGTATTAAGTGTGCTTTTTTTTCGCATCTCTGTTACACAGTTCTGAATCTGTGAAGGTCTACAGAGACTAGAATGTTTGTATATCCTGTTTTGCATCCTGTCACTGCCAATTGTAGTTATGAACAATACTTCAGGATGTGTGTTTGTAGCAGCTATTGTTGAAAATATGTTATTTTTAATAAAAAATCCTGTATTTCAGTTTCATAATGAATATTGACATTAAAAAATCAACTTGTAGGCTGACTCAAGCTGGTGACTTAGTGGAAACAAGACTAGACTACTACATTTGCAACTATTTGTGAGACAGTTAAGAGGAATGAAAGGTTTTGAACTAAACAGCATTCAGAAAAAATCAGAGTCAAGTATTTGAGTGTTCCTGATAAGTGTCATACTGTTTCTAGAAACTGATGTCTGAGAAGTAACTTTCAAATCTTGAAAGTATGAAGAAAGTTGAAAGAGGACCCATACATATGACATGCACCTCATTCAAAAAAATTTGCACTAAACAGTAATTTGCAATTGTCGAAACACAGAGTGCATATTGTTACACATGGACACTTAAATGGTAGAATATTTTGAAGATATTCTTTCATTCTTCCACAGTATTGGTAGGCAGGCTAAGTGGATGAAGTCATTGATTAAGTATATCACATTCAGGAGATAATAAAAATGTATTTTTGGACAAAACTTACATGGTACGACAGGCTGTACAGATAGAAGTAATATCTTAAGAAGTAAAAACAGTAATGAGGAACCATTAATAATGTTAATTATTAAGAATATATAGGGCGATTATTGGTTTAGAACTGACAGGTTATTCTGAAATTGCCAATAAAATTTATAATTCAGTTTAAGTTATGCTAAGAGATGTCAGTTTTATATTTGGTATAATTTTCATGAGATGGTGCTCCCCGACTCTAAATAAATGATCTAACAAAAGACCTACAGTACTTCAGTTGGTCCTTATAATAAACTAACAGAAACAAAAACAACTTCGACAGATAATACTAGGACAAAGCAGAGGTGCACGCGCACACCTACATACACTGAGTAGTCGAAGAAACAGGTACAGCTGCTTAATATCGTGTAAGGCCCCTGTGAGCATGCAAAAGTGCTGCAACACAATGTGGCATGGACTCGACTAAACCATGAATCATGCAGGGCTCTTCATAAATCCATAAGAGTACAAGCGGGTGGAGATCTCTTCTGAACAGCACATTGTAAGGCATCCCAGGTATGCTCAGTAAAGTTCATGTCTGGGGAATTTGGTGGCCTGCGGAAGTAGCAATTCTGTATTTGTGAGGTGTTGAATTCCCTGCCGGGACTGCCCAAGTCCGTCTGAATGTACAATGGACATGAAAGGATGCAGGTGATCAGACAAGATGCTTACGTACATGTCACCTGTCAGGGTTGTATCTAGATGTATCGGGGGTCCAATATCACTCAAAATGCACATGCCCCACGCCATTACAGAGCTTCCACCAGCTTGAACAGTCCCCTGCTGACATGCAGGGCCCATGGATTCATGAGGTTGTCTCCATACCAATACATGTCCATCCGCTCAATACAGTCTGAAACAAAACTTATCCGACCACGCAATGTTTCCAGTCATCAACAGTCCAGTGTTGATGTTTACAGGCCCAGGCAAGGTGTAAAGCTTTGTGTCGTGTGCAGTCGTCAAGAGTACATGAATGGGCCTTCGGCTCCAAAATCTCATGTCAATGATGTTTCATTGAAAGGTTCACATTTGTTGATGGCCCAGCATTGAAATCTGCAGCAATTTGCAGAAGGGTTGCAATTCTGTCACATTGGATGATTCTCTTCAGTCGTCATTGATCCCATTCTGGCAGGATTTTTTTCTGGCCTCAGCAATGTTGGAGATTTAATGTTTTACCAGATTCCTGATATTCACAGCACACTCGTGAAATGGTCATACCGGAAAATCCCCACATTATTGCCACCTCAGACATGCTGTAAACTGTTGCTGGTGTGTCGACTATAACACCATATTCAAACTCACTCAAATCTACTTAACCTGCCATTTTAGCACTACTAACCAACCTATTGACTGCACCAGACACTTACTGTCATATAGGTGTTGGCCCATTCTGCTTCAGGTTGATGAACATTGAAGACGTGTGTGTGGAGATTCTTCAGATAGCAGCGGGATACCAATGTCACTGTCATCTGCCATATGGTCAGATGTCCAGGAGGGATGGTCTACGGTGCCATTTCATTTCAAAGCAGGACCTTTTTGACTTTCATTCATGGCATCCTTTTAGGACAGAGGTGCATTGATGGTATTCAGCACACCATTTTGTTGCCATTCATCGCAGACCATCCTGGGCTTACATTGCAGTATGACAATACCCACCCACACATGAAAAAAGTTTCTTCTGCTTGTCTTTGTGCTTGTTAAGCCCTACCTTGTCCAACAAGATCGCCAGATCTCTCTGCAGTTGAGAGCCTCTGGAGCATTATTGGCAAAGCCCTCCCAGGATTTTGATAATCTAACATGCCAGTTAGACAGAATCTGGCATTATATCCCCCTGGAGGATATCCACCAGCTGTATCAGTCCTAAGCAAAATAATTGCTTTGCACAAGGGCCAGAAGTGGACCAACATGTTATTGACTTGCTGAATTTGTAAATTTCTTTGTTTGTCTGTACATGTACATCTACCAAATTCTGTCCCATTCTGATAATTCCTTCATGGTGCACTGTTTTTGTCTTAGAGGATGATTTGCCTACTTATTTGTAAATCTTGAGGAATATAGTTTTGAGGCTTTGTAACTATTCCCACAATACAGTGAATGAGCCAGTACATTTTATAGAATTGGCAAAGAGTAACCTACTCAGTATTCCCAGTTTAGAGCTTGTAGGAGTGATGCATGAATTCTAATGTTGATACTGTTCAAACACAGAGTTGCTCAACAAGCAATGAAGATGTGAGCACTGAGAATCACTAACAAGAGACAGAAATACTAAGAAAGAAATCTGAAATTAAATTATGAGGAAAAATGCATATGACGGTTGTGAAAAAGCCATAGGCATTTTTCCACTTCAGGGGATGAAATGTGTGTTAATGAAGATAGATGGATCAAGAAAGTTATTTGCTGCAGTCAAAAGGAAAGGAAAGGAAAGGAAAGGAAAGGAAAGGAAAGGAAAGAAGGTGGGTATATAATATTGTAAACTTTTCAGGAATAAAATGTATGCATACACCTGAATGCTACAAAGCATGGAAAAATCTAGGTGAGGCTTTGATTTGGCAGTAGAAGTTGAATGGGTGGTGGTGGTGGTTGTTGTTTTTTGTTGTGAGTTAGGACCTTTGAGTTAGCTACATCTTTATATAAACAAACCATTTATTATGCTCTGAGGTCTCTAGCGTCACCTGGAAACTACAGAATTAAAATTTCTACTGGAGCTTCTTAGTGTTTGCTGTAGATTTTCTGCATCAGTTTGCTGCAGATTTTCTGAATCTGTTGAACTGTATATTTTCCCTACATTTCACTATTTTATTTTGTCACCAATGCTTGTAAAATACCTCATTCATTTGATGATTCCTTGCGTAATGTTTCCTGCTTACTCAGGATAAATATATACATTAGAATATGTATTGCCCGTGGGTATAGCATAGAAACAGTGAGTGTAAACATGTAACAAGCCACAAAAAAAAATAATGCTTCAAGTTTGCTGCATTCTGGAAAACTACTAGCTTAGAAACATATCTATGTCGTCCTTCCCTGGTTTCACATTGCTGCACGTCTTTACTAAATGTGTGAAGTAAGAAAGTATCTTTCTATGTGGAACATGTATTAAAGTGCTGAAGGCTGCAGTCAGGAGTGTCAACACCATTGTGTTCAAACTGAAAATTATTCCAATATGTTGGCCATAATTATGGGTTTCTGAATTGTGTGGATTCTCATTTGAATGAGAGTACACATCATTGTATTGTGTTTGTGACATGTAAATCTGTGTAAATCAATGGTGATTTGAATGTGGTACTTGCTCAGTGAGTTAATCATGAATGTGTACTCCTCCTTAAATTGTCATGTGTGATGCTTAAACTTAATGGAGCATATTATTGGCACACAGATGAAATTCATCTCCAAGCATATCTGAATGTACAAGTGTCTCATACACAGTGAGAACTCATTTGCCTCTGTGGATGCACTGAGTCATTTACTTTTTCTCACTCATTTCTAATGAGTACTTCATTACAGATACATGCAAAAAAGTCAATATTCTCTGCATCTGCTGTTGTCTTTTTACCATACACTATAAGTATTTTTTTAAAATATATTATCGATAGGGAGTATACCAGAAGTATCAGTTTTGCCTGAATAGTAGTAGTTAGTTGTTGGTATTTTCTACTGCTTTACCTTTTTTTAATTCATTCCCTAATAGTGTGATGAAATATTTCAGGAGGCAGCTTCAAGAAGATGTGCACCAGACAGTCCACGGTAACGTTTTTATTATTCATTGAATTATTTTTTAGAAGTTATGTTTCTTATAATCTCATTCGGGAACTACATGCAACATACTGATTACTTGCTTACTTTGTTGTTCCATTGATAACCAGACATCTTATAAGGCTGTAGCCTGCATAATACAGTAAGTGTGGTTTTGACTCTTTATGTGCACCAGGGGAGAATATCAATAGTTCTATGCCATTTGCTTCTTAAGTAAGTCAGCAGTAAAATAAAATTAATGACATAACAAAATGTGAAATCTGCATCATTAGTTTTCTGATGAATAAGATTGGGATTCTTTTTAGCATGGAACACAGATGAAATCAATTGTATGATGTTTTGATTGCTTCTGTTTTTCTTCTTTGAAATGTTAAGCAACATTTTTGTAGAATGCAGTAACCAAATCTTTCCTTGTAACTAATTGGCAAACTTTTAGTCAGTGAATAACATATTTTTACAAAATTAACAGTTCGTACAGAAGTTTGAGAGTAAGATTTACACTACTGGCCATTAAAATTGCTACACCAAGAAGAAATGCAGATGATAAACGGATATTCATTGAACAAATATATTATACTAGAACTGATATGTGATTACATTTACATGCAATTTGGGTGCATAGATCCTGAGAAATCAGTACCCAGAACAACCACCTACAGTCGTAATAACAATCTCAATATGCTTGGGCATTGAGTCAAACAGAGCTTGGATGGCATGTACAGGTAGAATACCACAGTTCATCAAGAGTAGTGACTGGTGTATTGTGACGAGCCAGTTGCTCGGACATCATTGACCAGACGTATTCAATCGGTGAGAGATGTGGAAAATGTGCTGGCCAGGGCAGCAATTGAACATTTTCTGTATGCAGAAAGGCCCGTACAGGACCTGCAACATGCGGTCGTGCATTATCCTGCTGAAATATAGGGTTTTGCAGGGATCGAATGAAGGGTAGAACCACGGGTCGTAACACATCTGAAATGTAATGTCCACTGTTCAAAGTGCTGTCACTGTGAACAAGAGGTGACCAAGATGTGTAACCAATGGCACCCTGTACCATCACACCAGGTGATACGCCAGTATGGCGATGACGAATACATGCTTTCATTGTGCGTTCACCACGATTATGCCATACATGGATGCGACCATCATAATGCTGTAAACAGAACCTGGATTCATCCAAGAAAATGATGTTTTGCCATTCGTGCACCCAGGTTCGTCATTGAGTACACCATCATAGGTGCTCCTGTCTGTGATGCAGCGTCAATGGTAACCACAGCCATGGTCTCCAAGTTGATAGTCCATTCTGCTGCAAACATCATCAAACTGTACGTGCAGATGGTTGTTGTCTTGTAAATGTCTCCACCTGTTGACTCAGGGGTCGAGACATGGCTGCACGATCCGTTACAGCCATGTGGATAAGCTGCCTGTCATCTCGACTGCTAGTGATACGAGGCCATTGGAATCCAGCACGGCATTCCATATTACCCTCCTGAACCCTCCGATTCCATATTCTGCTAACAGTCATTGGATCTCGACCAACGCGAGCAGCAATGTCGCGATACGATAAACTGCAAACGCAATAGGCTACAGTCAGTCCTTTATCAAAGTCGGAAACATGATGGTACGCATTTCTCTTCCTTACACAAGGTATCACAACAACATTTCACCAGGCAACACCAGTCAACTGCTGTTTGTGTATGAGAAATCGGTTGGAAACTTTTTCCATATGTCAGCACATTGTAGGTGTCGCCATCGGCACCAACCTTATGTGAATGCTCTGAAAAGCTAATCATTTGCATATCACAGCACCTTCTTCCTGTCGATTAAATTTTGTGTCTATAGCACGTCACCTTGGTGTAGCAGTTTTAATGGCCGATAGTGTAATTCACTTGAGTCATTCACGCAAATGATATAAAGTTGTAGTAGCTGCCTATTTATTTGGAGGTGAGTGCACTATTAAGAGATATCCATGTACTTCATATACAACACAAAAGTTGCAAAATAGAATTGCATGCATGGTCCAAGATGGCTGCTGAGTGAGATCACAGGTGTTTTCTTCATCCACTGAAAGAAGTTATTTAAGAGGAAATAGTGTGAAATTTAGATTTTCTTTGTTCTGTATACTTGCTGTAGTATCTGTTCTAGTCACACATCTGAATATTAGTTTTCCAGCAGAAATTGTTCTTGAAAAAACTTGCCTTTAGCTGAAGCTCTGATAAACATGACATAACCCAAAATTTTGTCTGACAAACACAAAACATTCTATTCAAGTTTTCTTGATAGTGCAAAATTATTTAAAAATTTAGCTACTAGTTTCATCAGCTTGTATTGTTCCAACAAAAGTGTAATTACATGTTTCTAAATTGTATTTAACTAACACATTTACTAGTTATATAGACGTGATCTCGGCCAAAATTTTCCAAATTATAAATGCTTAAAAACCTGAACAAACATTTCTGATAACGTAAATTCTCTAAAAGCAAAGTAATTACAAATTCATTCTTCTGTCATTGTATCTCTAAATAGATATAAAAAAAACAAAAAACAAAAAAACAACCACCGCACATAAGACCTTTGTGTTGTTTTTTGTTTACACTCAGACAATCTTGCATCCTTGACAAATTTAAAACATTCTTTAAACTTAATTATTCTTTCAAAACTCACCATGTTTGAGAAATGTGGGAAGTGTTATAGGGTAGTGAGTAGAGGGATTTGTTGCAATCTTGTAGGAAATATTTTCACTGGGGTGGAGGTGGGGGGAGGGGGGTATTGGGAGAACTGAAGAGGCTCTTTCCTGGAACTGCAGAGTATGCAGTAGGAACATTTTGATTGGGGAACAGGAAAGGAAAATCTGTGCCCTTAGGGCACATTAGGAGGAGGCAAGGAAGGAACTGATAAGGATCAAGGGAGATACGGGAGAAGAGGGTGGTTGGTAACTAGCAGCTGGTAGGAGCAAAGGAAGAAAGAAGATGCGATCTGACAGTTTTATCATTAACACCAAAAATAAGTATCTACCACGGGGAGAGGTAAGTGGAGAAGAGCCTCAGGTAGCACGAGGACCAGGAAATGTGCACCACACTTCAACCGAGGCCAAGAAGCCTAGGAATGTACAAAGTGTTAGGAACAAGGAAGTGCTGCTTCTAGGTAGTAGCCATGGGCGAGGTGTAGGCTCTCAGTTACAGGAAAGTTTAGAGGCAGCGTACCAGGCCACCAGTATCTTCAAGCCAAATGTAGGGATAAGTCATGTGATAGAGGACCTAGGGTCTTTATCTAAGGACTTTACAAAAGAGGGCCATGTAGTGATATTGGGTTGCGTGGGAAACAGTTTGGACAAGGATGGGGCACATGACATGGGACAAGATAGCTTCCCTAACACATGGCACCAACATACACTGTGTTGAGCTGTTCCAGTGTCATGATTGACCACACCTTGGTGTAGATGTCAGGCGAATCAATGTGGAGTTAGGGATGGCTCTGAGGACAGTGAACTTTGCACATGTTTCTCTAGTGCCTGTCGGGACTATCAACAAGTGGGTTTTCACTAGGCATGGCCTACACGTAAAGAGGACTGCAAAGGGAAGATTGGTACAGCTGATTCATGAAAGTATATGGGGTGGATCTCGGGCCACACATGGTCAAATACCTGTTGTCATAGGTAGGAAAAGTAGGTCTTTTTTTAGGATAAATCTAGATAACAGGTTTCCCTGCCTAAAGAGTATCTCCAGCAGTTTAAAAAATACTGAAACAGTCACTCACAAGGCAGATTTTAACACTTCAAGTATCACACATACCAGATGTCACAAAGAAAAACAAACCATTGGAAAGGTTAACATGGGGCATTTCACAGACTTAACAATCCTCCATCAAAACATGCAATCATTAAAGAATAAAATAAAGTGATTAGAAGTTGAGCTCCAATCTGTGAACTGCACAGTTGTTTATATTACTGAGCACGGGTGTAGAGACACAGAAATCAAACATGTAGTATTATCATTGTATGAAAGGGCAAACTCTTACCACAGAATGACTTCAAGGGGTGGAGGATCACGCATTTATATCAGAAAAGGAACACAGTTCAAATCAAGACATGACTTCAGTACAGTAAATGAAGACAAACGCTTTGAAATATCAGCTCTTGAATTAACAGGACTTGATATCACCAGGGAATTAATCATTTGGGTGTGTATAGATCTCCCAGCAGTAGCGTGGACACTTTTTTCAATAAATTAACTGAAGTTCTAGATAAAATCTCAAGTACTAAGGTCAACACAATTCTGTGTTGACAGCAGCACTAATATCTTAAATGAATCCAGCAGCACCTTCATAAACATCCTTCAAAGTTGTGGCATGTCTCTATTGGTCAATAGTGCAACAAGGGTTACTACAATGACTGCATCATAATTGACCAAGTGGCCACAAATGTGGACAGGGAAAAATTTGATGTAGCTGTAAAAGATCTCAGACTATCAGACCATCGCTGTCAAATAACAACACTAAAATCAGGCATTGAATCATGCCCTACATTACAAGCCTACAAATGACATCTATCAGAAATCAAAATAAGATTTTTTCAAAAGAACTAGAAAAACAAAGCTGGGGTAAAGTGTATAAGGAAACCAATGTGAATACAAAATTCTCTAAATTCTCCCCATTGTTTAAATTGAACTTTGAAAAAGCATTTCCAAAAGTATGCTTGTCTGTATCAACATCTCACAAAAACAAATGGATAATAGCAGGTATTAGGAAGTCCTCCCAAGCCCTTAATCACCTCTGTTCCATGAAAAAGATTTGCAATGATCCAGAATTCTTAAATTTCCATAACAGATACAAAAATATCTGTAGGAAGGTGCTGATTGCTCCAAAAAAGTCAATGACAAAAATATATAATGCAGAGAATAAAAGCAAAGCAGTCTGGGATGTTATAAAAATGGAAACGGGGAGAGGCAAACAATCGCAGAATAACATACTGCTAACGGAGATTGATAAGGTAATAAATGATCCACAACACTTAGCAAATGAGCATTTTTCAAATATTGCAGAGAAGTTACAGCAAAAATCCCCCAAAACAAATATAACACCTGTTGCACCAAATACAATGATGTTACTTCCAACCACAGAGAATGAAGTCAATAAAACTGTTCAAAAACTAAAAAAATAAAAAGTCAGTAGGCTTAGATGAAGTACCAATGTGTGTACTGAAACAATGTATTGGGATTATACAAGGCCCCTTAACAAATATAATAAATGAATCCTTCACATCAGGGATATTTCCAGAGCAGTTAAAACAGGCAAGAGTTGTACCTTTGCTTAAGAAACGTAATGCAGAAGACATAGAAAATTACCAGCCCATTTCGCTGCTGATAGCATTCTCAAAAATAATAGAAGCAATTATGAAAGACAGGTTAATGAATGACCTGAATAAATACAATCTCTTAAGCGAATCACATTTTGGATTCCGAAGTGGCAAAAATACAGAGTCAACCATAGTAGAATTCACAAAAGTTGTACTAGGTGCTCTTGATAAAGACGAGTGTGTCACAGGCATTTTTTTGAACCTTTCTAAGGCCTTTGAAACAGTTGACCACAAGATTCTATTAAATAAATAAGAAGCATTAGGAATACGAGGGGTAGCTAAGGACTGGTTTCGATCATACCTAGCAGATAGGGTTAAAGAGTAGAGATAACACATACTTCAAATAGTTTCAAACACTTATTAAACACTTACCACAACCAAAATACATTAATATAGGGGCTGCACAAGGTAGCATATTAGGACCAAGATATATCAATGAGTTTCCCACTAGTGTTACTCAGAACTCCTTGCTGAGAAAGCAAATAAAACTCTCAAGGAAGTTTATGATTGGTCAATAAGCAATAAAGTGACACTGAATATAAAGAAAACCAATGCCATGACTTTCAGTTTGAAGAGGAAAAATGTCAGTGTTAAATTAAATGTAAATGGCACCTCTATAGACTGTGTAACAAATGCAAAATTTCTAGGAATGAATATTGATTCTCAGCTGAAGTGGTGTGAACACACAAAGGTAGTTGCAAACAGAATGTCATCAGCATGTTATGCCCTTAGAATCCTATCATCAGTGTGTAACATGCAGTGTCTTTTGGTTACATATTATTCATATGTACACTCACTTCTTAGCTACTTCATTCTTTTTTGGGGAACAAATGCACAAAACATGAACACAGTTTTCAAACTCCAGAAAAGAGCCATAAGAATAATAACCAAAAATACTAGTCGATCTCATTGTAAACATCCATTCAAAACACTGGGGATTTTAACTGCTCCATGTGAATACATTTACCAGTCAGTTATACACATCAAAAATAACATTGGTAATTACTGCACAAACAGCTCTGCCCATGATTATGCAACAAGAGGTAGACTCCAATTACATTTACCAAGAAAAAATAAACATAAAACTCAAAAATAGCATTTTCTACCATGGAGTAAAACTGTACAATAAATTAACGAAACAGATAAAAGAAATTGCAAAAATACACTTTTTTAAAAAGGCAATTAAAAAGTAACTATTATGCAATACATTTTATACATTGAAGGATTACTTAGATAAAACAGAGTAGGGGTTTGATAAAAAATATTGTACTAATAAATAATAATAATAATAATAATAATAATAATAATAATAATAATGATAATGATTATAAAACACACAACTTTCCACATAACACCTTCACCTTTTGTTTACCACCAAGCTATGCATAGCACAATACTAACACCTCTTCCTCTTTCTGAGCTCAACATCTCACTCATTATGGAGGGGTGCTGACTCAGTTTTTCAGGATAGCAAATGGGAAGTTGCAGGGAGGGGGAGATTGAAGTGTTACGAAAGAATGTGTGTGTGTGTAGTGTGTGCAGTGACTAATAGTGACATATGAGTGAACAGTGTGGCATCAAATTATTTTAATAAGTTATTTGAAAAAAAAGTATTGTATACTAGGAGTAAATCTAATGATTATGTCACATATGTCCCAGGGGCCAACAGCTGCTTTCTGGAGAGGGGGAACTCCACATGTTCATCCCTTCCCTCACTTCTGCTTGCTTCTCTTTCTTGTGTTTTTTTATTTTTATTTTTATTTTATTATTAACAGATGCAATTGAGTCCTTCGGGATTTGTCTTTTGTGTTCTTCCTCTCTTGGGACTATTCCTGGCTTGACACAGAAAGGATTAATGGGCTAATGACTTTGTAGTTTGGTCCCTTTAACTCCATAAATCCATCCTTTGCTGATAATATTACAAACCAGACTGTTACTTGAATCGTCAATCCTAACTCTTTCACAATAATGTAGCTTTCATGAGAGTATTTCTCCAGAATAGGAATACTTTGTCGAATTTTGTTGTTTTAACATTCTGTTACTTCACTTTCTGATCATAGTAGTGTTTGTCTCTTTACATTCTACAACATTTTTAAACCCTAGTTGCTATATGTCTACAACACATCACGTTTTCTCTTATCTGTTTGTTCAGTCAACGAGCAAAGTCCAAACATGCGAACATGATCAAGACAAATTTCAGCAGCTCCATCCAGTACCACACTAGTGTTATTTAAATCACAATGTGAGGATCATGAGTTATGATCAAATGCACCCTTAAAATAGAACTTACCAACAATATTGCTTGTAAGTATTTGGAGTATTGCAGTTCAGAATCACCTGAAGCACAATTTAGTTCCAGTGGGCTCAAGTCCCATGGTATGCTTGTTCTTACTCTCACTCGTCAAAGTCTGGTTTGCCACACAGGTCCTTCCTGCAAATATTTTTTATGAATATGTTCTAGAATGCCATTGGAAATGAAAGTGGATGTCATTGGGCTATTATGTTGAGGATGAGTTTTTCTGGCTTTCATAGATAGATGTTATCTATTCTCTCTTCTAGCCTCTAGATATGATTATTTGTTCAAGGGACCTGTCATAAATTAAGCTGAAGAAAATGGCTAATTCACTTGTAAATTTTTTGGTGATCTGATGACAGTCTGACAGACACTGGATCTTATTTTGGAAATTTCAGTTTATTTTCAACAGATATAACATGTTGTTGTGGTTGTCAGTCCAAAGACTGGTTTGATGCAAATGTCCATGCTACTCTGTCCTGTGCAAGTATCTTCATCTCAGTGATTACTGCATCCTTCGTCATTCTGAATATGCTTGCTGTATTCATCTCTTGCTCTCCCTCTATGATTTTTACCCCCCATACTTTCCTCTGGTACTAAATTAGTAATCCCATGATGCCTCAGAATGTGTCCTACTAACCAATCCCTTTTTGTAGTCAGGTTGTACCACAAATTGTCTTCTCCCCAATTCTATTCAGTACCACCTCATTAGTTATGTGATCTACCCATCTAATCTTCAGCATTCCTCTGTAGCACTGCATTTAAAAAGCTTCTATTCTCTTCTTGTCTAAGCTGTTTATTGTCCATGTTTCACTCCCATATACGGCTATTGTTCAGAACCACTTTTCTTGCTATTGCCAGTCTACATTTTATATCCTCTCTTCTTTGACCATCGTCAGTAATTTTGCTTCCCAAATAGAAAAACTCATCAACTATTTTAAGTGTCTCATTTCCTGATCTAATTCCCTCATCACCTGATTTATTTCTGCTCCATTCCATTAGCCTCATTTCACTTTTGTTTATGTTAATCTCATATCCTCCTTTCAAAACACTGTCCATTCAAGTCAACTTCTCTTCTAAATCCTTCGCTGTCTCTGACAGAATTACAATGTCATCGGCAGACCTAAAAGTTTTTATTTCTTCTCCATTAGTTTTAATTCCTAATCAAAATTTTTCTTTTGTTTCCTTTACTGTTTGCCCAATATACAGGTTTAATTACAATGGAGATAGGCTACAACACTGTCTCACTCCCTTCTTAACCACTGCTTCCCTTTCACGCTCCTCGACTCTTATAACTGCCATCTGATTTCTGTACAAATAATAAATAGCCTTTGTCTCCTTGTATTTTACTCCTGCCACCTTTAAACTATGAAAGGGAGTATTCCAGTCAACATTGTCAAAAGCTCTCTCTAAGTCTACAAATGCTATAAATGTAGGTTTGCCCTTCTTGAATACCTCATACTGGTATAATAATAACATTGCTGAAATTTTCTTCAGAAAGGCATTTGAAGATGGAATTCCTACATTTTAACTTTCACTTCACTGTTGATTTTGTAGTACCACATTTTATTTTAATGAATGTTTGACTAAAATTTGGCTCTCAAAATTTGAGATCAGATAACAAAAAAGGTCTGTTGTAATAGAAGGAAATTGATATCTCCTGCATTTTGTCCAGTTGTGTTCTTGATGTTTATATGTGGCCCCCTTAGTATGCTTAATAGTTGAGTTTCTCCAGTAATAAATGATATAAATTAATGGGTGCTCTGAAATGAAATGATCTGCATTGATAATAGTGTTTGCTGTTTTACAAAAAATAGCAAATGAATTCCCTATCACCTAGTTCACTCACTAAAAAGTGCAATTAACTGTTGCTGTATTTTGTGGTTAGTTTGATTTCAATTGTAAAACAGTAATTGCTTTAAAATGGTTCTAAACCATGGTAATCTATTTTAGAGAAGTATGATTTCTTCATCTTTTGCATACCCCCCCCCCCATTCTAGGCCCATCTTTTTTACCCCTATCACTATCAACACTAGATTCAGATGGCTGCTTTCCCTGCCTCTCCCTGTCCCAATAAATCAGAACTGTGTGTTTACAAAACAATGAAGCTATAAGTGCTACTAGAATTCTGGCATGCAAGTGCATTCTGCTACAAAAGTTGAGCTGAGTTGAGTAAGGGTTCAGTTCAACTGTAGCTTGATGCAAGTTGTACCAGTACCCTTAGAACTCCCTAGTAAAATGTTTAAAAAAATCTTGTATGGAATACCTGAAAATCCTCAAACTCACAAATGAGTAATAAATTGCGTTCTCCTTGTAGATCTGAATATAAAATCCTAGTTAAAAATGAACTGTTTTAAAACAAATTGTTGTTTTTTCTCTCCTTTGGCCTTTGTATTCCAAGAAATGACAGTGTTTCACACAGTCACATACATTCTTTCACAGTTATGCCTTCCCATTCGTAGAGATTACAGTCGTTTTGAATGTCCCTCATTTATACAAAAAGTACGGAATAATAACTGATTATAGTATACATACCTGTTCATATTTCATACTAAAATATTGGATTTACAGAAATTGCCAAATGTACAATGCAGTCGAAGTAACAAGAACATACTTTGTTCTATAATATCGACGATTTTTCTTTTGCTCATGGAAAAGCAAATGTAGTTGGGGATCTTTTAATTTTAGAGAACAAGGATTTTTGGTACTTAAAGAAATGCAAAGTATAGAAGTAGTGATATCGTGTCTTTGTTGTGATCTTCACGCTTTCCCTGTGTTGACTCATCTCCTATGCAATATTTTTGTGTTCTAATCTGTTTCCTTCCATTCTTAACATTTTTCCGTTCCAGTGTATCTGGGTGTTTCGTTTCAATTATCCTACATAGACCCTTGAAGACAAGAAGGAATGTCTTTATTTTGTAGTTTGCTGCTGCTGATTATCTGTGGTTTCTGACCACTATAAGGTCTTCTACCTTATACAGCATGCAGTGCATAAGTTTGTCATACTGTACTTTCCAGGAACTAGCTATTTCTATGAGTGGATGTTCCATTTTTTTCTATCTAGGCCTTCCATGTTTCTCTCCCAGCTGGAAAATTCATCAGAATACTTCTGATCAAGGTATCTGCCTCTCTCTTGTGTAATGTCTATCCTAGGGTGTGACCTATAGATTCATGAAATGATGTTAATGACATTTTCAAATGTATACAACAGTTGACTCAACACACTTGTGTCTGATGTAACAATATGCCTAGCACAAATTGCTTAATTCTTTCATAACCTACCCTGCATAGTTGGAGGAAAGTCAGTTGCATGGAATTAATAGTATTTCCCAATTGTGATTCAGCATGGGTTCTGTATGTACCTTACTCACAAATTGCCTTTTATGATTGCTTTTGATGTACTTGAAAGTGCGAATGATAATGAAATAAATCTTCACAATTCTTTCAGATACTTCACTGCCAATAACTTTCTTAATTGTGCACAGACATAGATCTATTTTTATTAGTTGTTGGTCTCATTTTTGGTTCCCTATGTATTTTAACTCATAACTCAATTCCTGAAATGGTACTGTCCATGACTCAAATTGTGTATCAATAGAAATTGTAGGACACTGCAGTAAGATGCTAAAATTGATTTCCGTCAAGTCAAATGCACTACACCTATGTTAGGTAACACTACTGCCAACACTCCTTTTTTCCTGTCACCACATACTTCTGCTTTTTTGCTTAATGGGATTCTGCATCTGTATTTTTATTTTGTTTTCTTCATTCTCTTTCTCCATTAAGTAGTTGTATTCCTAGGCTGTATTCACAAGTATTGAAGGCTAAATTAAAGGTAGTGTTCAAATCTGGATGTGATTAATTCAGCTTACTCAGGTTCTAACCATACTTCTATTCTACCATTTGCAGTATTAGGCTTTAATACAGCGAACCTCACAAACTGCTTGTGTGTGATTTGTTTGCAAATATTTTGTAATATGTTGACTACAAGTAAGAGGAAGTGGTTAGAAGTGTACTTGAATTTTAAACTGATATTATTAAAAATTATCATGTTTCACTTAACGCCCATCATTCATTCCATCTTGATTTAGTTTTTGCTCCAGTTTCAGTCTAAGATGTATTATATTCCTGCTTGCAAAATAGATTTTAGATTTGTGGACTATGTATGTACACCAATTGAAATGTGTAACATTACACTTTTTACTACCAAGAACTTGACTTCAAATATATTACATTATAAAGTTATTCCAGTAGTAGCAGCATTAATATTTTAACAGAAAACACTTTCACGTATAACTCATTTTTAATTGTGTAAAAAATGTTTGTTAACAAATTTCATTAGCTTGAAGTTCAGTGTAACCACCCACATAAATTATTTATAGATTGCATTAGAACTCCTATATTAGTTTCTTGCTCTAGGCTTGGCTATGTAAATTTCCTAACAGCTTTTACTTACTTTCATCAGTACTATTGTTTTTGTGGTTTTTAGTCTACTGACTGATTTTATGCAGCACTACATGTTACTGTACTGTGTGCAAGCAGTCTTCACCTCTGAACAACTGGTGCAACCTACATGCTGGTGACTGTATCCATCTCATGGTCACCCTCTACACTGACCTGTGGTACTAAATCGGTGACCTTGATGTCTCAGAATTTGCCCTATTAACCTATCCTTTGTTTTCTCTCTAGTTCTGTTCTATACATCGTCACTAGTCACATTATTTACCCATCTAATCTTCAGAATTCTTCTGTCTGTAGCACCACAGTTCAAAAACTGTCAGTTCTCTTCTTGTCTGAACTTTTTATTGTCTACATTTCCCTTTCATACATGACAGCACTCCAGACAAATGGCTTCAGAAAAGACATCTTAATACTTAAATCTATTTTAGAGTCTACATTTTATATCATCTCTACTTCAGTCATCATCAGCTATTTTGCTGACCAAATAGCAGAATGCACCTACTACGTTTAGCACATCATTTCCTACCCTAATTCCCTCAATATTGCCCCATTTAATTTGAATACACTCCTTTACATTTGCTTTACTTTTGTTAATGTTCACCTTATATCCTCCTGTCAAGACACTGTCCATTCTGATCAGCTGTTCTTCAAAGTCCTTTGCAGCCTCTCACAGAATTAGAACCTAACATTTTGCTCCCTGTATTTTACCCCTAATACTTTCAGAATTTCAAAGCATGTATTCCAGTGACTTGTGAAAAGCTTTCTTTAAATCTATAAATGCTGTAACTGTAATTTTGCTTTCCCTTAGCTGATCTTCAAAGGTAAGTTGCAGGATCAGTAATGCCTTGTGTGTTGCAATATTTTTCCAGTACCCAAACTGATCCTTAATGTTGGATTGCCTAGTTTTGTCATTCATAGGTGGATAGTTTGTGTTAATATTTTGCAACCATGTGTCATTAAAACAATATTTCTATGTTATTCAGACCTGTCTGCACTTGCTTTCTTTGGACTTGGAATTATTACATTATTCTTTATGTCTGAGGTTATTTCACCTGTCTTGTATATCTTACGCACCAGATGGACTAGTTGAATCATGGCTAGCTCTCCCATGATATCGGTAATTTGGACAGAATCTCATCTATTCCAGGGATCGTGTTTTCACTTAGGTCTGTTCTTCCACAAATCTCACATATTAATAACAATTCCATAAATTTCAAGTTTGTCTCTTCTTTATTCTTAATGGTCTCAACATATCATGATAATCATCATCATCATCATCATCATCAACAACAACAAAAATGTCATATTGCTTGCATAGTCAGAACTTCATCATCACCATAAACTTGAACATAAGACAAAATACTTTTCAATATCTGTGTAATACTTAACTGTTCATAATCTGCAACACACTCAGTTCACAATAATCATACCAAATAAAGCATAAAAAAATCTAATCTTTTCACACATTTAAAGTTTGTAGTCTGTCATCAGTTATTCATCTTTATGCAAAAACCTTCTGTTCTGCATCTGTTCGTGCTCGTGGCAAGACATTGTGTCCATCTCACCTCAAATATTCTTTCAGTTCATTGACAGATTTATACAAATAGTGTTAAATGTTTCCTAACTTCATAAATATGTGTAATAACAGGTAAATGTAATGCATAACTTACCTTATTGTGCTTTACAAGCATAGCTGTTGATTTTATTGCCATCTGCATTGTTGTTGTTGTCTTCAGTCCTGAGACTGGTTTGATGCAGCTCTCCATGCTACTCTATCCTGTGCAAGCTTCTTCATCTCCCATTACCTACTGCAACCTACATCCTTCTGAATCTGCTTAGTGTAGTCATCTCTTGGTCTCCCTCTACGGTTTTTACCCTCCACGCTGCCCTCCAATACTAAATTGGCGATCCCTTGATGCCTCAGAACATGTCCTACCAACCAATCCCTTATTCTAGTCAAGTTGTGCCACAAACTTCTCTTCTCCTCAATCCTATTCAATACTTCCTCATTAGTTATGTGATCTACCCATCTAATCTTCAGAATCCTTCTGTAGCACCACATTTCGAAAGCTTCTATTCTCTTCTTGTCCAAATTATTTATCATCCATGTTTCACTTCCATACATGGCTACACTCCATACAAATACTTTCAGAAATGACTTCCTGACAATTAAATCTATACTCGATGTTGACAAATTTCCCTTCTTCAGAAACGCTTTCCTTGCCATTATCAGTCTACATCTTATATCCTCTCTACTTCGACCGTCATCAGTTATTTTGCTCCCCAGATAACAAAACACGTTTACTACTTTACGTGTCCCAGTTCCTAATCTAATTCCCTCAGCATCACTCGACTTAATTCGACTACATTCCATTATTCATTTTGCTTTTGTTGATGTTCATTTATATCCTCCTTTCAAGACACTGTCTATTCCATTCAACTCCTCTTCCAAGTCCTTTGCTGTCTCCAACAGAATTACAATGTCATCGGCAAACCTCAAAGATTTTATTTCTTCTCCATGGATTTTAATACGTACTCCGAATTTTTCTTTTCTTTCCTTCACTGCTTGCTCAATATACAGATTGAATAACATCGGGGAGAAACTACAACCCTGTCTCATTCCCTTCCCAACCACTGCTTCCCTTTCATGGCCCTCGACTCTTGTAACTGCCATCTGGTTTCTGTACAAATTGTAAATAGCCTTTTGCTCCCTGTATTTTCCCCTTGCCACCTTCAGAATTTGAAAGAGAGTATTCCAGTCAACATTGTCAAAAGCTTTCTCTAAGTCTACAAATGCTAGAAATGTAGGTTTGCCCTTCCTTAATCTAGCTTCTAAGATAAGTTGTAGGGTCACT
The DNA here is from genome assembly GCF_023897955.1 of Schistocerca gregaria. Taxonomy (NCBI): domain Eukaryota; kingdom Metazoa; phylum Arthropoda; class Insecta; order Orthoptera; family Acrididae; genus Schistocerca; species Schistocerca gregaria. The sequence goes on along the minus strand of NC_064930.1, from coordinate 87,012,453 downwards.
ATTGCCTCACGTGTTCCAACATTTCTATGGAGTCCAAACTGATCTGTCCCGAGGTCGGCTTCTACTAGCTTTTCCATTCACCTGTAAAGAATTCGCGTTAGTATTTTGCAGCTGTGACTTATTAAACTGATAGTTCTGTAATTTTCACATCTGTCAACACCTGTTTTGTTTGGGAATGGAATCATTATATTCTTCTTGAAGTTTGAGGGTATTTCGCCTGTTTCATACATCTTGCTCACCAGATGGTAGAGTTTTGTCAGGACTGGCTCTCCCAAGGCCGTCAGTAGTTCCAATGGAATGTTGTCTACTCCGGGGCCTTGTTTCAACTCAGGTCTTTCAGTGCTCTGTCAAACTCTTCATGTGGTATCGTATCTCCCATTTCATCTTCATCTACCTCCTCTTCCATTTCCATTATATTGTCCTCAAGTATATTGCCCTTGTATAGACCCTCTATATACTCCCTCCACCTTTCTGCTTTCCCTTCTTTGCTTAGAACTGGGTTTCCAACTGAGCTCTTGATGTTCATACAAGTGGTATTCTTATCTCCAAAGGTCTCTTTAACTTTCCTGTAGGCAGTATTTATCTTACCCCTAATGAGATAAGCCTCTACATCCTTACATTTATCTTCTAGCCGTCCCTGCTTAGCCATTTTGCACTTCCTGTCGGTCTCATTTTTGAGACGTCTGTATTCCTTTTTGCCTGCTTCATTTACTGCATTTTTGTATTTTCACCTTTCATCAATTAAATTCAATATTTCTTCTGTTACCCAAGGATTTCCACTAGCCTTCGTCTTTTTACCTACTTGATCGTCTGCTGCTTTCACTACTTCATCCCTCAAAGCTACCCATTCTTCTTCTACTGTACTTCTTTCCCCCATTCCTGTCAATTGCTCCCTTATGCTCTCCCTGAAACTCTGTACAACCTCTGGTTCTTTCAGTTTATCCAGGTCCCATCTCCTTAAATTCCCACCTTTCTGCAGTTTCTTCAGTTTTAATCTACAGGTCATAACCAATAGATTGTGGTCAGAGTCCACATCTGCCTCTGGAAATGTCTTACAATTTAAAACATGGTTCCTAAATCTCTGTCTTACCATTATATAATCTATCTGAAACCTGTCAGTATCTCCAGGTTTCTTCCATGTATACAACCTTCTTTTATGATTCTTGAACCAAGTGTTAGCTATGATTAAGTTGTGCTCTGTGCAAAATTCTACCAGGTGGCTTCCTCTTTCATTTCTTACCCCCAATCCATATTCACCTACTACGTTTACTTCTCTCCCTTTTCCTACTACTGAATTCCAGTCACCCATGACTATTACATTTTCGTCACCCTTCACTATATGAATAACTGCTTTTATCTCATCATACATTTCTTCAATTTCTTCATCATCTGCAGAGCCAGTTGGCATATAAACTTGTACTACTGTAGTAGGTGTGGGCTTTGTATCTATCTTGGCCACAATAATGCATTCACTATGCAGTTTGTAGTAGCTTACCCACATTCTTATTTTCCTATTCATTATTAAACCTGCTCCTGCATTACCCCTATTTGACTTTGTGTTTATAACCCTATAGTCACCTGACCAGAAGTTTTGTTCCTCCTGCCACCGAACTTCACTAATTCGCATTATATCTAACTTTACCCTATCCATTTCCCTTTTTAAATTTTCTCACCTACCTGACCGATTAAGGGATCTGACATTCCACGCTCCAATCCATAGAATGCCAGTTTTCTTTCTCCTGATAACGACATCCTCTCGAATAGTCCTTGCCCAGAGATCCGAATGGGGGACTATTTTACCTCCGGTATATTTTACCCAAGAGGACGCCATCATCATTTAATCAAACAGTAAAGCAGCATGCCTTCAGGAAAAATTACAGCTGTAGTTTCCCGTTGCTTTAAGCCGTTGGCAGTGCCAGAACAGCAAGGCTATTTTGGTTAGTGTTATAAGGGCAGATCAGTCAATCATCCAGACTGTTGCCCCTGAAACTACTGAAAAGGCTGCTGCCCTTCTTCAGGAACCACACATTTGTCTGGCCTCTCAACAGATACCTCTCCGTTGTGGTTGCACCTACGGTATGGCCGTTTCTATCGCTGAGGCAGGCAAGCCTCCCCACCAACGGCAAGGTCCATGGTTCATGGGGGGAGTCCAGATCTTAAAATGGTTTAAGGTACACTCATTCATAAAAGTGTTAAAGATAATTGTTGTGAGAGTCAATGACCTCAATCTGCCTCATTGAAACAATTCATTAACATTTACAGTTACAGATAATTCATTTATTTCTTCTACACAGAGTGCATAGTTAGTAGACTCCTTATGTATGTGCAGTAAGCAATAATGAAATTGAAAAAGCTGTCAAAGGTACATATCAAAATCAGTGCAAATACATAGTCCTTGTTCAAAATTGGCATATTGTAATGCAGTGAATTTAGAAGTTGATGTGGTAATGAATTATACTTTCAGATCAAGATGAATCTGGAATATTAAATGAAAATTATGCTGAAAAAGTGTGTTGGTTTACAAACGAGTAACCACATTATCCAAATTATTCAACACAAGAACTGCTGGAGTTTTCAAACCCTCTAAAACCACTGTTAGGACACAAATATTAATAACATTTTAGACAGAAACTTTCATATTGGATTTTAAAATGCGTCATTTTCCTGGAATGGCACTTGGAATATTCTTAATAAAGTATTTAATTTCTAATTGTCTCATTACTTTTTGTAGTGGTGATGTGGACAACATAATTCTGTTGCATCATAATACTTTCTCAATTTTTGGTTACAAATTACTTCTGTTCTAAAAGAAATACATTGGTTCTTGATTTGTGTGACACATTATGTAAAGCACTTTTCACTTCCACTCTTTGATTATCCACATAAATTATACATGTTTTTTCTTTAAATACATTTCTATGTGAGTCAGTGAAGATAATCCACAATATTTCGTGTCAGATAATCCCTAACCATAAGTTATATGTTATGTCTCGGACTACATTTAAATACGAGGAGTGTTCAATAATTAACGCAAGAGTTTTTTTTCTGGAAGCAGGTTTGTTTTATTCTGGGTTGTAATACACCTTATATTTATCTGCTCTTTTGGCTACAAAATCCTATTTTTCAACATGATCTCCATTCAATCCAGTGGTCTTATGCCACGTTATTAGGAGAGCCTGTGCGCCCACATGGTAACATTCTACAAGTTGATGTCAGAGCCAACATCCTTCTGCATCAATAACCTCATTGTCATTCATGTCCTGCTTCCAGCAGAGTGCATCCTTCAGTAGGCCAAACTCGTGGACCTCTGAAAGTGCGAGATCCAGTCTGTAGGATGTATGAGGAAGAACGGTCCACTGAAGTTTTGTGAGCTTCTCTCAGGTGCACAGACTTATGTGAGGCCTTGAATTGTCATGGAAAATTCCAAGTTTGTTTGTCTTTTTGGGAAGACAAACACATTGAATTCATTTCTTCAATTTCCTGAGTGTAGCACAATCCTCTTCAGAGTTGATCATTACACCATGAAGGGAGATATCAAACAGAATAACCCCTTCACAGTCCTAGAAGATCATCAACATGACTTTAACAGCTGAGCAGCTGAGGGTGAAGCTTTTTTTTTTTTTTTCAGAGGAGAGATGGTGTGATGGCACTCCATGGATTGCAGCTTTGTTTCCAGTTCAAAGTAATGACCCAGTGTTTCATTGCCTGTGATGTTGTTTGACATACAGTTGTCACAAGCAGCCTCATAATGCACAAGCAATTCCTCACAGATAGTCCTTCATTGCTCATTATGGTCTTCTGTTAGGCAGCGAGGAACACAATGGGCACACATCTTTGGTGGACAAATATCTCAGAGCTGCCAACAGTAATGTCCAGTTGTGAAGTGCAGTGTTTGATTGTGATGCACTGATCACCTTGAATGAGTGAATCTGTCCACATGTTCCAACATTGCAGGAGTCATAGCTATGTACAGCTCGCTGGCACATGGAAGATCAGACAGGTTTCAGTGACCTTGTTGGGATGAGGATGATGACAAATACCTCAGCCAACAACTCTCCATGTTCTATTCACTGGCAGTTCTCTGTAGACATATTCAAGCTGCTTGTGAATATCTGCAATGTTGTGGGTTTGAACCAAAATAAAGTCAGTTTTGACAACCTCATGAAACTGAAGGGGCTGAAGCGGGAATATTCCTTAGATGTCCCACAACAAGTTCCGCATTTTTAAACCAAAATTGGCGAAGAAAAGTGTGTTGCATTACCGACCTTATCCTGTTCACATCATCTCACAATATGCCTCAAAAATCACAATCATCATCATTGTCCATGTAAAATGTCAACAAGTTATGATAATCAAATGGTTCGAATGTCTCTAAGCACTATGGGACTTAACATTTGTGGTCATCAGCCCCCTAGACTTAAAACTACTTAAAACTAACTAACCTACGGACAACACACACATCCATCCCCGCAGCAGGATTCGAACCTGTAACCGTAGCAGCAGTGCGGTTCTGGACTTAAATGTGTAGAACTACTCAGCCACAGTGGCCGGCTCATGATAATCATTTCATTTCATAACAATTACTACTTCATAATAATCCTCAATACTTGAACTGACGATTACCTCTCATATACCAGGAACATTGTGAATACACTAAAGCAGTATTCATTTCAATATAACTTCATAACTGATAAACATTTTTAACATCATAACTGGTACAATTTCTCAACATGACAGATGGAAACATTACTTCTCAAAAGATTTTTCGTAACTTTACATGGCTTCAGTTCACACACAACTTCCTAATCTTCAAGTGCTTAACAGTTACATCAAGGCTGAAATGGGGTAGTTAGTACAAGCTGTTCTGTATAACATTTTTCCATCCTGATCTCTGTCATTAACACAAAATTTAACACCCTCTTATTTTGTTCCATAACTGTAATCATTAATCATAGACTGTAGAAACAACAGACCTAACTTCCTATTAAATGATTCTACTGTTATTGTAATGTTGTTAAAACACAGTAATTATTTAATGTTCTTCAAAAAAGTAACAAAAACCTTGTTTGTCGCTTGCAAAATCAATCATAATGAAAGTTATGTCAACTGAATTACAAACATAATGTTTAAGTAAGCACAAAATGTGATTTCATTTTCTAAATGACAGTTAATTTCACAAGATAAGCAAAATATGTATCCATATCTTAAGATATGTCCAGTCAAAGTATATTATAATAATTTCATTTCATTACCATAACCTCTTGCCAAAGAGAAGAGAGGAATGATGGAAAGGTATTACTGTAACAGATGAACAGAAAACATGAAGAATAATGTATTTGGTGAACAAAAATGGAACATAGTGCTGCACAACTGAGGGCTGCATTCACAAACACGCGAGATGCAAAGTGAGAATGTTGGCCTGTGTGTTTGTGTAGTAAAAGCCTTGACATGTTAATGGAATTGCCAAGTAACTACCAAATAAACACAGAATAGTTTGTATCATACTACGAAACACAGCATTGTCATCATATCAACAACTCATATTAATGAAACATAATTCATAAGTGAAGCAAGTATAATACAAACTATTTCTTAGGAAAAGGCATAACATCAAGTCATCAATCAATCCTAGTACAATGTCAGTAGTAAATCCATCAAATAATTATCAAGTAGTCATAACACAGCATAAATAATAGCATAATATAGACTGAAGTATCAAATGTTTATCACGTAATCATAGTAAAGCATAATCCATACACAAAATTCAACATAGCAATATCAAACAGTTAGGAAAGAGTGTTTAAATTCTTCCTTGAAGCCAGATTTTTTTATACATCAGTGTTGTGTTTCTATCACACACAAATTTATATGTTTATAAATGAACATCATTTACTACATTACCACAGACCTTTTTCCAGCTAATTTTGGACTGGTTTCAAAATTCATTTAGGTATATCTCCTGCCAGTCAGGTTGAAGTGGTTTACAAAAGTCAGATAATTTTTGCCAAACTAAATTTGTACAGGCAATTGATTTAGAATAACGTTTTGCCCTAAGTACTGAAAACTTATCTACTGCTGACAACTCTGATACACATTTTCATTTTTCTTAGACAAAAATGCATCATTCAGAAAAAGAAAACATTTTATATGTTCTTCAGCATCTGATACTTTACCCTCATTAGCCACTACAGAATCATTTTATAATCAACTGTTTTCTCGTTTTTACTAACTACATATTACACATTAAAGTTTTCAGATTTTTGATACTATTAGTTTCTGTTCCCAAACTGAAGTCGAGCTCAGGCTCCCTGTTTTGGCTACATTTCTGATTTTGTAATGGATAATCTCAACATTAATATCACCTTTATTTTGGTCTATTATCAATATATTTGCTTCAGAATTTACACTTATATCTCTTCCCTCTCGACTAACCTTTACGATTTTTAAATTTTCTGTATCAATTTTAACACCAATTTTTTGTTTACTGGATTTGCTAAATGGTCTGAAAATCATTACAGACCTTGCATTAATTACAGCTGATTGTTCAGAGCAGGTTGTTATCTTGTTCATTACTTTTGGGGAATGCATGTTTAATGGTTATGATTCCATAATCATGTTTGATAATTTTCTTCAGATTCAAAGTAAATGAAAAAATACGTAGAAGTACTGCTCTATTAAAAGTTTAATAATTGTACATATCTACTTGTATCACAGTCATTTAATCCTCACATTAGTGTTACGTCTCTAGTCCCTGTTGTTAAATGTATACGTTTTTCAGTCTTCAACGTAATCATTCATTTTCATTTTGTTAGTACATACTTTCATTTATTCTACCTTGGCTGACTCCTGCAAGTTTTAAATATACTTGTATTTTACTAAGTCAGTATTAATTATCTACAAATGTTATTTTAAGTAACATTCCTCACAAGTACCTTCTGTTATTTAGAATGTTAATAGAGTAGTAATTCCTGTACATTTTAAACTGACAGTATTACAAACGATTATGTTTCAATTAACTCCTGCTCATTGCACCTTGATCTTATTGTTGGCAGAGTTCAGTTTAAGCTGTATGATATACGAAGTTACAAAAGGTTTTTTGGGCTTTAGGAAGGACTGTATATGTATGCCATCATTTTTCGACATTCTTAATGCATTTCTTCTCACTGAACTACTAAACATCACAAGGTCAAACTTAATAACTTTACAAGTGCATATGTGATGTGATAACTTTTTTTTACTGCCAAGGTACTACATTATAAAGTTATTTCAGTATTTTCATGTAAACATTTGAAGAGAAAAATTTTTGCTTAACTCATATTTAATTTACCATTTCTAATACTTTCAATAATTAAGAATAATAGTAATAATAATAATAATAATAATAACAATAATAATAATAATAATAGTAGTAGTACTAATAGTAATAGTAATAATAAACCCCGTGTAGGCCCAGGAAAAGAATAGGCCTCCGGTATGTTCTGCCAGTTGTAAAAGGCGATGAAAAGAACAAACCACTAATAGGGCTAACCCCCCTTTTAGTGTGATTAGTTGGTTCAGGAGAGAACTAAAGAAGCCCCAGACAAGTGCTGTCATGGTCGGGGATGATGCTTGAACTCCATGCCTCCCCACAATGGTAACGACACTGCTAGCCAACTGGAAAATGATTTAAATCTAAATAGAGGTGTTTTGGAAGATATGCTTCCTGCAACCACCCTAGAAGGAAAACAAAGACAGAGGATGAGATGGTCAGATGAAGTTAACTGACACCTCATGTTCTGTTATTACCAAGCAACAAACCTAGGAACCAACACATCTGGATACATATCACAAGTATACACAATATTTATTACCAGATACCCAGAATTAAAATTTTTAACAGAACAATGACTAGCTGATCAGATCCATGTAATAATAAAAAATAGCAGGATACCCCAGTCAGAATTCGAACACATCAAACAACAAGTAAAACAAATACTGGAACAAAATGATGTGCAATCAGAAGAAGAAGAAAATACAATAATGGGTTCAAACATCCCAGAGCAAACAAGCAAAGAACAACGCACATCAATTAAACAATCAGAGGAAAACAAAATCTTAAGACAGCCACCAGAACAAGCACAAGTAGAACACGAAGTGACACACATGTTAGATATAGAAGAAAAATTTCAGCTGACGTATATAGAATACAGACACAAATACAGACATTATACCATTCTTGCATAGACCACCAAATAACCCACAAGTCGAAACAACAATAACAACTATAACAAAGTCATACACAGCAAAATAAATGAAAAAACAACTATGGAAGAGTTACAACTACTGGTTTATACAGGAGCACTCACTACACTAAATATACACACTAGGCAGAGATCAGAACCAACCAACACACAGAAAAAACCCACAAAACCAGCATGGGAACACAGGCTACAGATCAGAATAGAAAAACTGAGAAAAGACATCGGACAGCTAACACAATTTATAAGAAATGAAATATCAGACAAAAAGCAAAAGAGGTTAGGTAAAATCTCACAACGAGAAGCAATATAGCAATTAGATGAAAAGAAGCAGAAATTACATGCATTGGCCAAACAACTTAGAAGATACAAATAAAGTGAAAATAGAAGGAAACAAAACCAAACATTCAACACAAACCAAAAGAAATTTTACCAGACAATAGATAACACACACATAAAAATAGAGAATCCACCAAACGTAACAGACATTGAACACATCTGGAGCAACATATGGTCAAACCCAGTACAACAGAACAGGCATGCACGGTGGATACAAGCAGAAACAGACACATACAAGATGATACCACAAATGCCTGAAGTGATAATATTGCAACATGAAGTCACCCGAGCAATTAATTCTAAGCACAATTTGAAAGCCCCTGGAAAAGATAAAATAGCAAATTTCTGGCTAAAGAAGTTCACCTCAACACATTCACATCTAACTAAATTATTTATCAGCTACATTGCAGACCTATACACATTCCCTGATACACTTACACATGGAATAACTTATCTGGTACCTAAAGATCAAAAAGACACAGCAAACCCAGCTATCACCCCATAACAAGCCTACCAACAATATATGAAATATTAACTTCAGTAATTACACAGAAATTAATGACACGTACAACACAGAACAAAATTATAAATGAAGAACAAAAAGGCTGTTGCAAAGGAGCACGAGGATGTAAAGAGCAACTGATAATAGATGCAGAGGTGACATATCAAAGGAGCACGAGGATGTAAAGAGCAACTGATAATAGATGCAGAGGTGACATATCAGGCTAAAACTAAACAAAGGTCGCTACACTACTCATACATTGATTACCAAAAAGTTTTTGATAGTGTACCTCACTCATGTTTACTACAAATATTGTAAATATACGAAGTAGATCCTTAATTGATACAGTTCCTAAACATAGTAATGAAAAATTGGAAAACCACACTTAATATCCAAACAAATTCAAATAATATCACATCACAGCCAATACAGATTAAGTGTGTAATATACCAAGGAGACTCATTAAGTCCTTTCTGGTTCTGCCTTGCTCTGAACCCTCTATTCAACATGCTAAATAATACAAATTATGGAACATAACCACACAAAATCACACATTTGCTATACATGGATGATCTAAAACTACTGGCAGCAACAAATCAACAACTCTACCAATCACTAAAGATAACATAACTATTCAGCAATGATATAAATATGGCTTTTGGAACAGACAAATCTAAGAAAAATAGCATAGTCAAGGGAAAACACACTAAACAAGAAGATTACATATTGGATAACCACAGCGACTGCATAGAAGCGATGGAAAAAACAGATGCCTATAAATATCTAGGATACAGACAAAAATAGGAATAGATAATACAAATATTAAAGAAGAACTAAAAGAAAAATATAGACAAAGACTAACAAAAATACTGAAAACAGAACTGACAGCAAGAAACAAGACAAAAGCTATAAATACTTATGCTATACCAATATTGACCTACTCATTTGGAGTAGTGAAATGGAGTAACACAGACCTTCAGCAACAGAAAGATTCACATTAAGCAGAAAGGAAGGTGGAAGGGGATTTATTGACATAAAAAACCTACATTATGGACAGGTAGACAATATAAGAAAACTCTTTATAGAACGAGCAGAAGCTAGCAAAATACACAAAGCAATCACTCATATAAATACATAGGCTACACCGTTGCAATTTCATAACCACTTCTACAACCATTTACATCACATAACATCAACAGATATGAAGAAAGTAAATTGGAAAAAGAAAACACTACATGGCAAGCACCCGTATCATCTAACACCGACACACATCGATCAAGACGCATCCAACACATGGCTAAGAAAAGGCAATATATACAGTGAAACAGAAGGATTCATGGTTGCAATACAGGATCAAACAATAAACACCAGACATTACAGCAAACATATTATTAAAGATCCCAATACCACAACAGATAAATGCAGACTTTGCAAACAACAAATAGATACGGTAGATCACATCACAAGCAGATGTACAACACTAGCAAATACAGAATACCTCAGAAGACATGACAATGTAGCAAAAATAATACATCAACAACTTGCCATACAACATTAACTAATAAAACAACACTTTTCCACATACAAGTATGCACCACAAAATGTACTGGAGAATGATGAATACAAATTATACTGGAACACAACCATTATAACAGATAAAACAACACTACATAACAAACCTGACATCATACTCACCAATAAAAAGAAAAAATTAACACAACTAATCGAAATGTCCATACCCAATACAACAAATATACAGAAGAAAACAGGAGAAAAAATTGAAAAATACATCCAGCTGGCTGAGGAAATCAATGACATGTGGCATCAGGATAATGTTGACATCATACCAATTATACTATCAACTACGGGAGTCATACCACACAATATCCACCAGTACATCAGTGCACTACAGCTTCATTCAAATGTACACTGCTGGAAATTGAAATAAGAACACCGTGAATTCATTGTCCCAGGAAGGGGAAACTTTATTGACACATTCCTGGGGTCAGATACATCACATGATCACACTGACAGAACCACAGGCACATAGACAAAGGCAACAGAGCATGCACAATGTCGGCACTAGTACAGTGTATATCCACCTTTCGCAGCAATGCAGGCTGCTATTCTCCCATGGAGACGATCGTAGAGATGCTGGATGTAGTCCTGTGGAATGGCTTGCCATGGCATTTCCACCTGGCGCCTCAGTTGGACCAGCGTTCGTGCTGGATGTGCAGACCGCGTGAGACGACGCTTCATCCAGTCCCAAACATGCTCAATGGGGGGTCAGATCCGGAGATCTTGCTGGCCAGGGTAGTTGATTTACACCTTCTAGAGCACGTTGGGTGGCACGGGATACATGCGGACGTGCATTGTCCTGTTGGAACAGCAAGTTACCTTGCCGGTCTAGAAATGGTAGAACGATGGGTTCCGTCAACTGCACATACGGTTCACGTCCACACTGTCGCGGCATGCTACCAGTGTTAAAGACTGCGATGGAGCTCCGTATGCCACGGCAAACTGGCTGACACTGATGGCGGCGGTGCACAAATGCTGCGCAGCTAGCGCCATTCGACGGCCAACACCGCGGTTCCTGGTGTGTCCGCTGTGCCGTGCGTGTGATCATTGCTTGTACAGCCCTCTCGCAGTGTCCGGAGCAAGTATGGTGGGTCTGACACACACGTGTCAATGTGCTCTTTTTTCCATTTCCAGGAGTGTATATATACTGCTACAGAAATCTGTGATTATTGATACATGTTCAATTATCTGAAAGTTCCTAAATGCAATGTCACATATACTGTACAGTTAAAAGGATGTCATGCTTGATCAATGTCTGCCTCACTTTCCATTTTTAACCAGACATAACGTCTGAGACAGGAAAGAATAATAGTAATAGTAATAGTAATAATAATAATAATAATAGTAGTAGTAGTAGTTATAGTAATAGTAATAACAACAACAGTAATAACCATTGTAGCTAGTTACACATTAGTCATTAAATATGTTTAGTACTTATGAAATAACATCATGTATATGTAAATAATTTTTATGTATTTTCTGTATCAAAATATACAGAAATGACATTTGAATAATATCCAAGTTATAAATAGGGATTTACAAAATACTGTTGTATGCGAAATTCTACATTTATCAATCCTACCACACTCTGCTAGGGTGGTCCTGATGATACTTTGGGAACTCATTCTGTATTCTCGGACCTTTGTTCACAGTCTACAGTAGGGGACCATGCTGAATGTTTTCTAAATACATTAGTGTGGAATCTGCCCACATCCTTCATGCATGGTTCGTAGCATATCAAGTGAGAAAAGGGCAAAGTGAGTTACACGTGAGCAATGCTTTCCAAATCCATGCTGATTTGTGGAAACGTGCTTTCCCTTCTCGAGAAAATTTATTGTACTGGAACATTGAATACAGCCAAGAATTTTGCAGTAAACTGACATTAAGCATGTGGATCTATAATTTTATTGGTCTTTTGTTTTACCCTTCTCATATACATGTGTTACCTGCACGTTTTTCCTGTTACTTGGTACTTTGTGTTGGGTGAGTGCTCATTGATAATTACAAGCTAAGAAAGGTGTTAATGCTGAATAGTACTATCTGCCAAAACCAAATTGAGATTCCGCCCAGACCTAGCAGTTTGCTTGTTCTAAACGTTTTCAGTTGCTTCTCCATGCTAGGTATGCCTATTTAAGACTTCATCTTTCGTTTTGCTGTCTTCTATTGGGACCCCACACTGGTTGATGAGTAAGCGAATAGAAGTCTTGTATCTAGGTGGTGATTTTATGTAGGATCAGAATTTTCTCAGGTTGTCCACAAAATTTTTGGTAAGGTATGGTGGTGGAAGCCATTGTATGGCTCAAGCATCAATCTTTTTATAGATTATTTTCCACAATGTATGTTAACACTACATGGAAACAGATATTAATTACTAATAATGCTAACACAAAAAATGCATATGTACAGGCTCTACATAAAATTGTACACGCTTTCCTAACCTGCTAGTGTAAAATTGATTTTAGTCATCCTGTATGGCAGCTGTAGCTTTCTTCCAGAAAAGATAACTTCCCCCATCCTGAGTGCTGCTAGCTTTTCAGTTTACAGGCAGATTGTACCTCCGCAGCATTTTCTGTCCAGTTCTCTCAGTCTCTCATGTTAGTAGACAAAATAAGTTCACTGAGGTCATGTTCATATAGTGGAGTTATTTTCAGCATATTGAGTATTCATTTGCAGTTGTTGAATGAGCTATTATGTACTAAAGCTCCACAGCTGTAGCTGTTAACTGTATACTACACTGAAGTGCCTCCAGAAGTGTAACATGCTGTTGATATGCATTCAGCAATGTTGATTTTACACTCTCCACTATCAGTGGCTGGAATACTTTTCGAAGATTAAGGGTGTCATATGCATCATACCAGGGTCATTACTCACAACATCTGAAGAGACCCAGAGCTTTAAATTGGCTCCCTCTGCAGCAAGATTTAATCATGCTCGGTCCTATTCAATCATACATATTCACACTCACCTTGGAAGATATATTGTAGGCAAGTGATAAGTGGCTTCTCTCAATGCAGCCCACTCTATAAGTGGCAATAATACCTGAGTGCAAGCGATGTATGCTGTTTACCAATAAAACTGTTAATGGTGAGAAAAGTGCAGTAATTTTCTGCTCATTTGTTAATGTACCACCAAGTGACTACAAACATTTACATGGCTTTACAATTTGCTGTCAACAACATACACCACCAAGTTGCCACATTTAACAATCCAATCCCTTTTGCATCAATACTACATAAGTCACTGACAACATCACACTTACAAATTAAGTGCTTTTCTACCATTGTTTATAGGAACTTATTTGCCATAAAATCTCACACAACTCAAATCAGTATTCAGTAAACAGGAAATAATTCATATTATGTCTGTTTACATATGAGAGCTGGACAGAAAATGCTGGGAAATATAATGTCTGTAAACTGAAAAAACAAGTAGCACATGTGGTGGAGGAAATCTCATTTCTCACGTTACTACAACTGCCACACAGGTGACTAAGAACACATTCCCCATATAGCAGTGTAGAAATGTGTGCAGAGGTTTACATAGAATCTGTCCATGTGGTTTTCTTTGATTTGTATTATTAGCAGCTCGTATCTGTATTCAAGATAGAGTTAACACACTCTGTGTGAAAGACACACCACTGGCCATGATTTCTAGTATGTTGTTCTTGATACTCCCCACTGCCACTGTACAAAAATTTATGTCTACATGAACAGTTTCCCCCAGCTGAAAATAAGTGTGTCCTTACAAATTAAAGGAGGATCATTACTATCACATGACAGTAACTGTGTATAGTATATCATTGTGTTTGTGGGTGATTTTACAATTTTTGTTTGTACAAATGTCTTGAATAACTTAAGGAGCACAATGTTTACAAAGGTAGTGTCTTGATGTTGCTTACTTACCATTATTGAGTATGGTTGATATGAATAATTACAAACAAATATTTTCATTGAGTTGGGGGGGGGGGGGGGCAGTCAGGTAGTGTGTTACATGTGGTGTGGTGGCCACATGGCTGGTGGCAGTAGGCCACAAAGGATGCATCTGCACTTGTGTGCAGAGAATGGCCACACAACAGTGGTGCAGCTGTGTATGGCATTTTCTCAGTATGGTTTGCCCTACAAATGGTTTATTAACTGTGATGCTCTCTCCCTCAGGTACTGATTAGGAGATAAGGGGAAGTGTTTATGTAATACGAAGGAGTTTGGTTTCAGAAGAGTTTTCTTTTTTAAAAAAAAAAAATATTGCACTTAGTGCTTAAAACTAATGGAATGAATCTAACAGTGAGTATTGTTTGAACCAATTCTAAAAGCCAACTAAACTATGAACTGTTTCCAGGCTAATCCCAGTAATCATTAAAATTGCCTATATTTTCCCCTTCTTTTTTCAGCTATTTTTTCACATAATCTATCAATTGGTAATGTCGTCCAAGATATGTACTGGCATGTAATCCCTTGCAGAAAACCTGGGCCCAAGTATAACAACAGTTAGTCTTCAGCTGTGTTTTATGCCCTAGGTATAAAGTTGCTGGTGTAGATAGTATTAGTCCAGCAGAGAAGGGTTCACACTGAACATAACCAACCAAACTTTGCTCTTTCTTACACTGGTAGTGGAGACCCACATGAATGAACGTATGACTAACTATGAAATTCTAAAGAAAAACCCATGCCTTATTGGTTGTAGTTATTACTCACCTGTGTGATGTTGTATTGGCAACACAGTAGGTCTGGGGGATGAGTGTGTAGTCATAACTGACAAAGGTAACAATTGATGGCTTATGCATAGAGTACTGTAGACTTACTTCCAAGAATAAATATGGGTGTCTGAAATCCATACATAACTCAGGAACATGGATGTTGGTGAATCCTGCCAGTATAAGGGCTATCTGACAGTCTGAACCATCTGTCCAAGTAGCTAAACTCGAACACAAATAATTCAGTATTTGAATAGAGCATTGCAAATCAGTAAGCATTATGGTGGAATGTGTTTTCCAGTCTGTGCTGACAGCCAAGAAATTGTGGATCTGCCAGGTAATTCAGTTCCATCTGGTTTCCCATGCAGCAGAAAAAGTATGCAGCCTATTGCATTCAAATTCACAATTGTTACAAGTAATTGCTAGATTTACATGTACAATAAGACCACTGTGAAGCCTGATTATTTACACATGTGCAGCATTGTAATAATAAGAGAGATCTCATAATGGGAAATGTCATCTATAGTGGTGCCATAATGTGACCAGTGATTCAGTATTAGTTAAGACATGCATTTATAAGTTGGAGGCATCAGGATAGGGCTAAGTTGGTGCTATAGCCCTAACTCACAGTGTATTTGCATGAATTTGAGCTGCATGGGTATTGTAAATAAGAATCAATATAGCTTACTTTATTTGCGATGTAGTTGTGAGGTTGTATATGTCCTCATGTGTTGAAGGTAAATCTTGATCAATGACATCTTTGCACTTTTAATATTGTTTCAATCCAGACGCAAATGTCTGAATTTGGATTTGGAGGGCTGGATGTGGAATGGTAGAAATCCACATGGTAGTTAGCAGTAATGCAGCAGACTTAGTTTTGAGAGTAGGCACACAGAAGGATGACAATGATATGTTCAGTTACCTAGAAGACTATGGTTTACAGTAGTAGCATTCAGTTGTTAATGCAGATTGTCTGTCCTGATGGAAAAGGCATAGATAATTACCTATGCACATTGGCAGGTGCAGTGACAGCTGGCTATTACTAGGCAAATGGTAACACAGACTTGGGGTCATCCATTCATCAGTCCTCTGCTGATTTTACTAACAGTGTTTGTAGTTGGTGCATTGTCAGCTTGAAACTGCTGTAAAGTTCTGGCACACAGATTTTCCAGGTAAGTATTGGCTGAGAACCAAGAATTGACATACATAATCTGAGACATTGACAGGGCAGGGTTCAATTTTCTGCTCTGCTGATGGGTGTGAAAGGAAATGGAATATCAAGCCAGCATCTGCAATGTAATTTTGCTGAAGACTTATGCTGACCAGTTTGTTGCTGTGCTTAGGCCAAGGAAAATTATTTAGTTTAAATAGTTAGTTTGGAAAACTTTATAGAGAAAATGAAGCATTTTTAATGGTATCGCAGTAGGTGGTTCCTGTCCAAACCCTAGCTTTCTGGTCAATCCATATATTGGGTATTGTGCATATGTAAGATTGGAAATTCGGGAACAGGCTGGAAATGGGGATTCAAGTGGATTGCAGCTGTAATAGATTGACTGGCAGTTTATTTTGCTGTGTGGACATGGGTTGATATAGACAAAGCATCAGCACTCTTTTACTGTAAACTGGGAGCAATGACAAGTGTTGATGAGAAGAAAAATGAAACACATATCAAAATGTTTCAATCTCAGAGTTGATACTGAGGGTGCAGTCTCTTTAGCACAAGGTGGCAGCACTGTTAATTTGTTTGATGAGGCATAAAAGGAAATATATCACACCCAACAGCAAGACCAGGGTGACTTATCAACACCATGGGACATGGGAGGAGATGGGGGGCCTTGGCACCAGCATGGTAGGTAGGTAATAATGGTAACAAGAAATGTGGGTGCAACATGGTACAAGGGAACCCTGCTCCCAAAAGCCTCAAAGGGATCAGGGCTGTGTCTGTGTGAACACTTAGTATGTGGTCCAGAGTGAATAGAAGTGTAAGTCTAATACATAAAATTAAGATCATTGCACAATGACATTGGTATAATCGCATCGTGGAGGAGTGAAGCTTTGACAATACTGGCCACACATGCTGGAAAAACGTCAGAAAAATCATGAAAATGAAGAACCTAAGGCCAAACCCAGCAGATAAGCAGTTGTTAGTATCTGGCTTAGACAATTAATGGAGACCATTGACTTCCAGTATGTTGGACAGAGAGAAATTATGGAAAAGTTTAAACTAACTATAAAATGTGCTGTGGATAAGTGTGTACTTGGTAAATGGATCAAGGATGAGAAAGATCTACTGGTGTTTAATAATAAAAAGCAGAAAATAATTAGGGGCCAAGATTGCTGCACTCTTGTTTTTTTTAAAAAAAGGATCCACTAATATCGTCAGGGAAAAGTTAATAGAAACTGCTGCATGTAGAAGAATGAGTATGAAGCAGAAAACTACTTTCACTGCCACACCTTCGCAAATGATATTTCAAAGTACCCCCAAAATTCTGGTGCTATGCAAAATCACGAAATTGGTCAGAGGATTTTGTCCAATCACCTGAAGTTTTAAATTTGCCATTGAAGAAATCATTCACACTGGATTACTGTGCAAACATACCTTTGTTTGACTGTTGCACAGACTCCCACTTGAAGTAGAAGTAGGCATCCCTGCCTTAAAAAAGCAACTGGAAGAGTTGCAAACAAGCATCCAGATGGAATACCACTACAGTTTCATGGAGACTATGCTGTGGCATCGGCCCCTTACTTAGCTTGCATTTGTCGCTAATCTCATGTCCAACGAATGTCCCAATCGACTGTAAAATAGTGCAGGAAACTCCTGTAAATGGACCCACATAATTAAAGGCTAGTACCCTTAACATATTCAGAGTTTGAGTACAATGAATTTTGTTAAAGCAGTAAAGCTTCTGTCCACAAATAAGCACAGATGTAGACAGCATTGTTCATGCAAAACTCAACTCCTCCTTTTCTTGAATAACATTCATTGAACCAGGGATGAAGAACAATAGGCCGATTTCATATTCCTAGATTTCCTAGGACAACAGGCTGATTGTGTACAGCTGGATTT
Organism: Schistocerca gregaria; assembly: GCF_023897955.1. Taxonomy (NCBI): domain Eukaryota; kingdom Metazoa; phylum Arthropoda; class Insecta; order Orthoptera; family Acrididae; genus Schistocerca; species Schistocerca gregaria. The sequence continues at coordinate 86,994,040 of NC_064930.1, read as the reverse complement.
TCAGAAACCATTTGACACTATGCCGCATTACAGACCGTTAACAAAGGTATGATGGTAAAAAGTAGTGTCTGAGGCATGGGAGTAGCCTGAAGGCTTCTTAAGTAATGTAACTCATTACATTATCCTCATATTGTCTAGAGTGCTTTGGGGAATTGGGATTATTCTCTACATACATAAATGATCTGACAGACAGTGTGAGCAGCAATCTGCAGCAACTGTTTACTGATGGTGTGGTGTATGGTAAGGTACGGTCATTGATTAAATGTAGGAGAATACAAGATGACTTACACTTAATTTCTAGTGTGTCACTTGACACAGTCAGGTTGATGAAATACCAAGACATAGGGCTGCAAAGCTATCTGTAATTTTACAAGCTTTAAGGAAGGGAAATGGTCGATTTTAGGGAGGTGTAGCTCATTTTAAACAAATTGGGGAAAATCTAGGAAAAATAAGGGAATTTTAGGAATAAACTCTCAATAAAGTAAGAGAAAACAATGATGCATGATGGAACACGGTATTTTTAATCATTTTTCCAAACAAAACGTGCAAAATGAACACCAGTTGCACAATATCCTACAAACAACTTTTTGACTCATTTGACTCTATATTCATGATGCTATATGAAGACCAAATTCAGATTTAACTGAAGTGCTTCATTTATTCGGGTGTTTATTAAGACAATAAGGGAGGCTGATTGTCTTTTTGCTCTCATCTGACATAATGTTATATTGACATCTGGTATGGACACTCCCTTTGGTCAGTGCATGTGTAGAGTTTGGCTGGCATGCATGTGTGCACATGGACGCGTGTGCGAGGTAAAAATAAACAATATGCAAATGTGAATGTGAACTCTCAAATTAAAACTGAAGAAGAATATTTTGTGCGTAAAATGAAACACATTCCCATATTAATGTGGATGTAAGCTGCCTCGACTCCTCCTTTTGTCAAATTTTGTAAGCAGTTTGAAGCAGGTGTGGCTGCAATGCAGTTACTGTGAGAACTAGAGAGAGATCAGATGGGAAGACATGGTTTTGGTAACTGGCTATCATGATGTGACTTCTAGTACTTAAATTTACGCATTTTTATCCAATTTTTCCCTTCATAACAGTTATTTTTAATTCCTAATTTAAAAAACGAAAGTGTTATTTAATTGCATTTCTCAAGAAACATGTGAGAAAAAGTTTTCAATATCTTCCTTTCTGAGAATCATGATAAAATCTTCGAAAGTGACGAAACTAAGACCTCGAAAAAAATCTTCCCATTTTCAACCAGTATGTATGAGGGACAAAGATATAGAACAATGGTAAATCAATATCTTGTTAATAAAGCATTTACTCACAGACTGCAAGCTATAAATTGTGATGACAACATACACTTCCTTGAAACAATTTTTAAAATAGTAAAAGATTATCAACAAAGTCATCTTGGACTTTAAGTCAGGGTTATCCTCTTTTGTGACCACAAAATGCAGATAAGTAAAAGAACTATGGAATTCAGGTTTCAAACCCAGAACTATAGGATAATAAACGAGAGATTGGACTAAATTCTGTAAAAGAGGAAAAGAGAGAAAGTGAAAAAATCTGATTTTGAAGCCTATCCATGGCTCAGGTTAGACATTAAACAGAATTATTTGTCTACAACTGACAGTTGATGGAGTCACATCATACACTGAACTACCAGAAAAATAAGTGTGTTAAAAATACTGATCAAAAATTCTTCATATGGTCTATAAAATCTGCATTCATTCCTGTAAAAAAAGATCCATAAAGGGTTAGTTAGAGCAAAAATGTATGTGCTGATATTGATAAAAAAAACTTGAAAATTCTGAGTCGTCAGTTGTACATGCTGGCATTCCAAAAATTGTGAAAAAAATTTCCCATCAAGGTTTGTTTATTTGAAGAGAAATGCCAACAACAACAACAACAACAACAACAACCACCACAAAAGAAGTCACCCTGTAGGGGTAAGAATGGAGATTAGTCTTCAGACTGCATCCAAGCACATGCACCAAATATAACAAAATGCAAAAAAGAAAAACATGTAAATTTACTACATTTTAAAGAATTGTTGGATGAAAAATCTATCATCTCTTGTTTCAACTCGACTGACACAACACAAAGAACCAAAATTTGTGACATGGGTCTGCTACAACAAGGAAAAATTCTATGATCTCACAGAAAATTGCTTAGTGAACAAACCACTAACGGTTAATTGTCAGGAAGAGACATGTACATAGATTTTAAAAATTATCTCATACAATAAAGGTTCCAGTCATTATTTATGCCTATTTTGAGTGTTTGCTTTTGAAGGCGAACCAAACCTAGAAACCTTGTGTGTGATGAAAACACAAACCAACTGACATTTTTAATGCATGAAGTATACCAACCTACTCTTCAAAGACCCAGTTGTGTACAGAAGAGCAAAAATCCTAAAAAATTCATCAAATGTACAAAATGAGGTTGAAGAAATTGGTAGAATTTATTCTGGAATTGAACAAATGAGACCATTAGCATCTCAAGAACAATTAAGACACTATTATCTGAAAGACATCCATTGTATGGATTTTTGTATTCGTGTGAAAACAGAAAAGTTTGTCACCATGGCCTTCTAACTGGAAAATGTGTAGTTCCACCGAGAAGCTAGTGTAGCTTAAAATCTTGACTCCTTTCGATTTTTTCTCCTCTTTATCAATAACCTTATGCATATACATTTTTGCTCTAAGACCACAAACGTTTTCCATTGCATTCATCTGTTATCTCGTTTAAAACATTCTTGTTTACTTGTGGAATGTTGTTGACATTTTCTGTTAAGTAGTCAATTGTATCAAAATGTTTAATCACTGACTTTATGTTTTCATAGAAGTCTGTATGCTGTAGATGCTGCTGTCTGTAACTATATATTGAAGTTTAATTTATTTCTCAAGATTTTGGTTTAATAACATTCTAGTTGAACTCATACATAAATTGTATAGATAGATCAAGTATGCTCATTACAATGTAAATTGGCTTTTTGAAGATAGTTTTGGTCTTCTTCATGTGAATGGACGACGAATTTTCGTTACTAATTGTTCTTCCTTTGAAACCTGGCTTTGCTACAAGTTTTTTACACTTGTCCACATCTGAAATCAATTTTATATCCACTTGGTATTTTGTTTTCTGTCGTGTTCCTCAACATAGAGTTGTTCATCTTCTTGGAGAAATCTTTTCTCAGATCCATTTTTTGCTTAGGTCCACATTCATGTATGTTTTTTCAGCCAGTCAGACTGGTTAAATTGTAAACCGCTGTATTTTGTTATCTTCATCCCTAGAGACAGATGGATGGTTTTTAAGAATTCTGTGTTTGACCACATAGTAGTGTTTGCTACTCAAAGTAGTCAACAACTTGCTTTCTTTGGTCTGAGGCAAAATTTTATTTTCAGGAGCAAGTGGTAAATCTTCATGTAAATAATGCAATTCCATCAAATGTTGTAAGTCTACCTCAAGCATATAGCCCATAGAAGATTTATCTGCAATTTGTCATATTTTACACCAAAACATTGCAGGTGGGTCATCCCATTCAAAGCCACCATATGGCAAAGACTGGCACATGCCTCATACCAGAGACTGTTTACATGAAAATATGCTAGATAGTTTGATTTCTTTTTTTGTCATAATTCTTCAAATTCTTGTTATTTTCTTCCACATGCCTCCTACAACATTGAGATATGCTGCCTCTAATGATTTTTTTCGATCAGAATCATTCTATGTTCATGTATTAATTGAAATGGTTGTTCAGTCATTTTTAAAACCGGATCCCAGCATAAATCCGGTGCAGTATAGTACCAAGATGGATCCAACTAGTAGGTTTTCATGCACATTTTTCTAAAATTATCAAAGATGTCTGACAACAACAAAACATCAGTTAAGAGGTAGCCAATATGATTGTTGACAAGTTTTTTCCAGATAATTTTTGCATGTTTGTAGTCTTCATGTCTTTCTTCACAGTCATGCAGTTCATTGTAAAATTCTTCCTTTGTGTTCCTTCAAATTTCTTCCAACTGCCCATGTAACTGTAGGGATAGATACCTCTTCTAATTTTTAGACTGACTAAATTTTCTTGAAAAAATTTATAATGTTTGTCATTTTTTCTTTTTTCAATATTGATGAAACTTAGTTGAGGCAAGAGGCCATAAACCTAAATGCATCAATAAATCTCATTTTTAGATTTTCTGTCTTCTTGCCAAAACTAAAGCATCTGTCTTCATTGTTCATAAAAAGTAAATTTTTTTATAAAAAGTGAAATATGTATACTTAGTCTGAAAAATATGGAACCATGAAGGATGTGTTAAACACATTTACTCAATTTAGGTCATTAAAAAGGTGTTGGCCTCCCACAACAAGAGAAGACACATCTTGGAAAATGAAATAGATGCACTACCATATGGACATTATGTGATGCAAAATTAAATTTAAATTATTGAATGCAGGCCAGAGATAGTTGTCTGTTACTTGTAACACTTATAAACATTTCATCACGGTCTAGGTCAAATAGATAATTCATAGTCATCAGTTCACTGACTTGTGAATGTAGATACGTGGCCATGCAGTAACATATGGCTAGAAAGAATGGAAGAGCAAATTTTTCATCTGTAGTGCACACGTTTATATTTTTAAAAAATCATAAAATAATTTTCTGTGTACTAAAATAATTATTTTGTGGATCATCAAAGCCTAACCAGTTGACACAAACTTTGAGAGCCTTCCTTTTTCAAAATGTTCTCAACAAGTGTACATAAAGATAAGTGGTTTTCTGTAACTCATGTTCATAAAAATTTCCTTTCACTTCTTCACTCTACAAGGCTGTTAACTTGTATGCAACTGGGCTAGATACAATAACACTTCCAACAGTGATAATTTCGGTTGGCCAGTTGGCTGTGTACCTTTTTCAAAAATTCTAATAAGTTTGCTGATTGTAGCCTTGTCACCCACTCTGTACTTGCATGTAGCATATTCAGAGTCTGTTACATAAACTGTCTTCAGCAAGTCCTTCTTATTTTCTTTGTTCACATCTTTTATCCTCATCTTTATTGTCTAATGTTTTATGTTGTTGTACTCATCAACCAGTTGAACTCATTTATAATTGCCTTGAAGAGTAAACCACTTCCATATCTTTTCTTTCAATGTTCTGTTAAATCTTTTGAGAATAGATGCTTTCATACCTGTAAAAGTTGATTGACAGTTGATGTGATGTTTCTTCATCAGTTCTTGAAATTCTTTGTTGTAGAGTTCTGTACTACTATCTGTTCATAGATTTTAGGTACAGAAGTACTTCAAAAGAGACAGTCATATTTGTACCCATTTTGTCTTTAACTGGCATGGCCAATGCAAATTTTGAAAATCCATTCATAACACTTTATTTTCAGTAAAAGTTGGAAGTTTTTCTTATTTTTCTCTTTGACTTTTCTGCACATTTTCCTAAATTATGATTATTTTCTTGTTCCAAACTTTTAGAGTAAACATTCAAATGACTTATTTTGCCCCAGTTCAACCATCCTGGATTAAAAATATAGTTATCAATCATAAAACTGGTTTTTTTACACATCCTCTTTGTTGTATGATTGCACATTCAATGGAATTTGGTTATAGTTTACCATGTTTCTATTTTTACTTGTTCTTGGGAGTTCTTACCTTTGGTTACTAGACTTTTTTCGTTTAATTAGCAGTTTTTATAGTAATAAATGAGCTGCTTATTTCAGTGGAGTGACAAGTCATCAGTCCTCTAGAAAATGTTGATTGGACCTGTAGCAGCAGTTACAAATATGTATCACTGGTTGCTTTCTATAGCCATTTTCGGCTCCACATGTCACATGAAAAAAATAAACTGTACTGTGGTGGAAAAACAATAGTGATTTTTGTCAGCCAATAACCATTGAAAAAATTGGAAAACTTTATTTATACATACAAGTCTAACATAAATGTAAAAGCAGTATCACGAATTATGTTATAAATGGACAGAAAATGTAGTATTGGAAGTGTTGTAGCATTTGCTGACCAAACTATTCCTGTCAATGAAATTTCTGACCAAACTACTCCTGTCAATGAAAAAACCATCACTAATGACCTTTCAGATATTATACCATTTGAGTTAATAAATGTTAATTTTAAGCCAAAAGTTCACTTTGCAATAACTTATGAGCTACATCATACTTTATTTGTTCCAATCCATGACAAGATTTAGGATTTAGAAGTACCCATAACTGATCAAAATGATGAGTCAAAAGCTACCACTTCTATTCATTCCCTGTGAATGAGAAGACGACATAACCTAAATATTCATAACAAAGATATGGACATTAACATCCGTGTTTGTGATGGTTGGGTTCATTGCAGTCATGCCCAGTTTTACATTACTTAGAGTTTTTCAGACCATTGTGCAAGATTAGGGGTTTAAAGTCACAAGAACATATCTACGGTAAGTGTGTTTTCAAATGAAGACAAAAGAATTTTTCCAACAGTAGAAACACTATCACTGCTCTTATCAAATTCACTTTACTGATAATCATTATACCTCATGTCTCTTACAGAGGATTTACATTCATTTAGTAGTTTCCCAGCTGTAACATTAAGACAGTGGTGGGCCAGACATGTCAATATGGCCAGTTTTGTACATATGTCATTATGACCCTCCAAGATTATCCAACATATGATGGAAAATCAAATAAAAACTTGGTTGATAGCTATTCAACTTCATGATGATAAAGAAAGGAAATAATAATTTGTCTATAATGGAACATCCCTTTATTTCTTCAACAGTTTTGTTGCATTTTACATCATTTCTTGCCAATGAGTTATGTATGATAGACCATATACTCAACAATGGAAAATAAAAAGTTAGAAAAGTGCAGTGCTTCATTGGCAAGGACATGATTGGCGGATTTTTTTTAAAAAATATTCCAATATCTTTCTTTGAAGAACAAACCATAGAAATTGCAGGACTGGGAAGCAGAAAAATTTCAAAGTAGGTGTCACAAATTGCTATAATAATGCAGAGTTTGGCATGACATATTTCATGTTCATTGTGTTTCAGACAAATTGTAAAAATAACTAATTGGTTGGTTCTTCATCATTTGATCATGGCAGGCTACAGAACGTCTACCTGAAGAGTGGAGGAAATGTGGTTCTTTGTCAAGAAACTTAGGCACTTAGATCCATTAAACAACTCTCTGAAGGCTTACTGTATTTTCACTGAGTTTCATAGCAAATATATGGAGTGATACACTTTTTTGCTTAATCATGTGTGGCAACAAAAATCTCAGATACGGTGCACAACAGATAATATTGCCTGAAAATTTGGAAAAATGTATGCAATATAATGGACACAGTTCAGATAACTTTTATCAAACATCATTTTCCTTGTATTTCAGCACTTCCAAAAACAGATTTAGATCTGCGATCTGTTAATTTTGTGTGCCTACCTATTAGTAGATTTTTTCCCCTATGTACTTCTGTCCAACAGATACACATCACTTTAACATTTTGTTCATTTTTCCCATATATTCGATAACAAATGTAGCATCTACACTTTTTAAGCTTGTCCCTAGTTGTCAGATATGCATCAAACAACCATCCTCTTCAATTTCTTGACACTTCATTTTTTTTTCAACTAACATCATAATTTTTCGTAGATGATTATAGTTTAATTGTGTTTATCATTCGAAACTTGTTTTAATTGTTTCTTCTTATATTCATGTTTAACAGGTTTTCCACATACACAAAGCACTTTGTTATTGGTAAGATACCTATTTTTTGATAGTTTTGACACATTCTTGCATTTGTGTAGGTATTTGTTGTTCATAGATCTGTGTGAATGATAGTCATCAAGTTACTTAACAAGAGCCATCAAGTTACTTAACAAGGTGTTCAAAATTATTTTGCCAGACAGATATTTGAAACTAATTAATGGTTGAATTTTCAATTTTTGAATACAGAAGGATTAACCAGTGATGCATAGAATAAAATATGTCACCACACTGGGTTCTTGACATATTTTCAGAGTTTTTTTTTCTTCAGTTTTTTACCTATTGGTTCTTCTTTGCCATCATGCGCTAGGCGAAATCTGAGGCTTGTCAATATATCATTAGCTTGTCACATAGTGGTTTCACACTTGCAGACCATTCAACGATTATTTCTTTCTTCAGTAGCTTTTTTAAAGGCAGATTCACAGTACCATTATCTTTTTCAAGAAAACAGTAGTAGTTTTCCATCCCTAGAAGACTGTAGCTTATTTGCATTAGTAGGAGCAGGGAACTTGCCTGCTGCTTCTGTAAGCCACAGACCCAGCTTAAACTTAATATCATGGTCGAAATACTGAACTTGTGATGTCATAAAGGAACATTTATCCTACTTAAAACTCAGATGGGCACTCTGCAATCGGCCTACTACATTTCTTAACCTCTCAGTGTGCTTTTTGATGGTTCAAGAGAACACTAAAGTAACATCCAAATAGACCAAACAGGAAGTGGATTTCAACCATCATAAGAACAAATCGGCAAATCTTTTAAATGTGAAGGGGACATTCAATCTACCAAAAGGCATCCATAAAAACTCATATTATCCAGACAATATCCCAAAAGCCGTTGTTCAGCAGTCCTGAGGGTTATCAGAATCTGTTGGTATCCTGATATTGTTTCTAAGGTAGTGAAAGAATTGCAGTTTCCCACTCAGCCCAGCATTTCACGAGTTCATGGCAAGGGGTAAGTGTAAGGGGTGGTAACCTCATTTACTGCACTCACGTCTACACATAGGCAATAGATCTTTGCTCCATTGATTGTTTTTTCTTGGTACAGCTATGATTGGCAGTGACCATGTACTGACGTATGGTTGGATAATTCCTGCACTGAGATGTTTCTTCCACAACAGACTGTAAGTAGTGTAGATTTCTTTATAGTTTCTACACTATTGGCCTGGCATTCCCAGTAGGAATGTCACAATAAAGGAGGTCATTAGCAGATAAGTATTAGCAGCCAAGTATTGCCTTTCCTCAAATAACCATGAATGCTCCTCCAGAAATTGATACAACAGACTCCACTTGATGTCAGTGACATGTGAAAACTTACTTTTCAACTGTTAAGAACTGGTGAAACTCAGTATACCTCTCTGACAATGGCTTCTTACCCCTTCTTCTCTCAGTTCTTTCTTCAGAAAGGGGTTGCTCATTCTCAGTTATTTTCTGTGTACTGGCCATTATTGTTCCACACAGTATTGCTGTGTCACATACTCCAAAATCATCCAACCATATATTCCAGAATGCGATTATCACTCTGCAGCGGAGTGTTACTGATATGAAATTTCCTGGAAGATTAAATCTGTGAACTTTGCAGGAGAGCTTCTGTAAAGTTTGGAAGGTAGGAGACGAGGTACTGGCGGAAATAAAGCTGTGAGGATGGGGCGTGAGTTGTACTTGTTAGAGCACTTGTCCGCGAAAGGCTAAGGTTCTGAGTTCAAGTCTCAGTCTGGCACACACTTTTAATCCGCCAGGAAGTTTTAAACGTATATTGATGGTTGTCCTTTTCCCCACAGTTTCTGCCTCATACAAGCTCCACCTTAGATGCAAAAGCAGTCTATCAATAATGTCATTTTGGTTGAGTGGGTAACAATAAAGACAGTACCTGTAGGTTCTTGAAATTGGAGATCAACAAGAGAAAAGCAACTGGAATTCCTCAACAAAGGAAAGTCCACTGGACCTGACGGGATACCAATTCGATTCTACACAGAGTATGCGAAAGAACTTGACTCCTTCTAACATCCGTGTACCACAAGTCTCTAGAGGAACGGGAGGTTCCAAATGATGGGAAAAGAGCACAGATAGTCCCAGTCTTCAAGAAGGGTCGTCGAGCAGATGCGCAAAACTATAGACCTATATCTCTGATGTCGATCTGTTGTAGAATTCTAGAACATGTTTTTTGCTCGAGTATCATGTCGTCTTTGGAAACTCAGAATCTACTCTCTAGGGATCAACATGGATTCCGGAAACAGCAATCGTGTGAGACCCAACTCGCTTTATTTGTTCATGAGACTCAGAAAATATTAGATACAGGCTGCCAGGTAGATGCCATTTTCCTTGACTTCCAGAAGGCGTTCGATACAGTTCCGTACTGTCGCCTGATAAAAAAAGTAAGAGCCTACGAATATCAGACAAGCTGTGTGGCTGCATTGATGACTTTTTAGCAAACAGATCATGTTGTTATCAATAGAGAGACGTCTACAGACGTTAAATGACCTAGTAGATAATGTCGGAAGTTCCATGCGGCTTTTCGCGGATGATGCTGTAGTATACAGAGAAGTTGCAGCATTAGAAAATTGTAGAAAAATGCAGGAAGATCTGCAGCGGATAGGCACTTGGTGCAGGGAGTGGCAACTGACCCTTAACATAGACGAATGTAATGTATTGCGAATACATAGAATGAAGGATCCTTTATTGTACGATTATATGATAGCGGAACAAACACTGGTAGCAGTTACTTCTGTAAAATATCTGGGAGTATGCATGTGGAACAATTTGAAGTGGAATGATCATATAAAATTAATTGTTGGTAAGGCGGGTACCATGTTGAGATTCATTGGGAGAGTCCTTAGAAAATGTAGTCCATCAACAAAGGAGGTGGCTTACAAAAACACTCGTTCGACCTATACTTGAGTATTGCTCAGCTGTGTGGGATCCATACCAGATAGGGTTTACAGAGGAGATAAAGAAGATCCAAAGAAGAGCGGCGCGTTTCGTCGCAGGGTTATTTGGTAACCCTGATAGCGTTACGGAGATGTTTAGCAAACTCGATAGGCAGACTCTGCAAGAGAGGCGCTCTGCATCGCGGTGTAGCTTGCTCGCCACGTTTCGAGAGGGTGCGTTTCTGGATAAGGTATCGAATATATTGCTTCTCCCTACTTATACCTCCCGAGGAGATCACGAATGTAAAATTAGAGAGATTCGAGCACGCATGGAGGCTTTCAGACAGTCGTTCTTCCCACGGACCATACGCGGCTGGAACAGAAAAGGGAGGTAATGACAGTGCCACATAAAGTGCCCTCCGCCACACACCATTGGGTGGCTTGCGGAGTATAAATGTAGATGTAGAACCTTTCCAGTACTGCCATTGAGAGTGATAGAGGTTTGGGTCTTAGAGCATAACAAGTGATTTAGCCAGAATTTGGAAAATAGAGCTTTTTTCTATGGTCGTCTCTCACATTTTTGTGACAAAACGATGAGTTGCCTCACTGAGTGGAACATTATGCGAGTTATCACATCCTGATAACATTATAGAAAGTCATGTCATCAGAATCATCTTTTTCTTCAAATCCAAATCATATATGGTATTATCACCTCTACCTTAAATGAGCAATTCCTACAAGCTTTATTACTTCAGCGCCCAAAGTACTAATACAAAAGTGGGGCGATTTTAGTGGCCACTTGTTGTCAGGGAAAAGAAAAACTAAACGTATCAGAGTGCCTCTTTCCGTTAAAATTAGAGCTGGTGTTCCTGTAATCTTTTCCTTCACAATCACCCTTGCCACCTCCGCTGCATCTCGGTAATTTAAGGGCCTTAGTGCTGTTACTGAGGGTGGAATTGAGTATACTGCCCCCCTCCCATCATTTTCCTGATTAAATCGCCCATTCCTCTTGTTATAGGTTCAGTGAACACACTGAGTACAACACTGTTCCAAATAGGGTTGGCAACAAGTCGCCCTTCTTCCTTGTGCAACAATGCAAAACAGACTCCCTCATGAAGTGAAGTTTTGGAAGCCGTTATGACTTCTTCACCAAATGTTTTTTATTCCAGTCTTTGATCGGAATATCAATTCTTTTGACGATGATTGGTTTCAGACAGTTATGACCATCCTCAGATCTACAGTATACAAATACATACACCTTGTGAGCAGTGTATCTTTCAACACAATACAGCATTACATATCACAATATACTGTCACACAACCAGGGAAATGTACAGATAAAATATGGTAAAACGTACCTTTTCTATACCATGTGCTAAAGTGATAAGGCCATAATGGCTTCATCAAAACATATAAATATACTCAGCACAACATCGTCACACAGATCTAAAATAAGGTGTAGAATAGGCCACAACGTCCACACACTCATTTTTGCAACTGGCTACTGAAGTACAGTAGCTACCAGAAATGTGTTTGCCTACATCCTACATAGATGTCGCTACTGTGGGCTTAGATGCAGCCACCATTTACGTAAGAAATGTAATGTGATAAAAATACATTAGATCAAATACGTGTAGCAGACTTTTGTGATACAGTAAAAGATGAATACAGTTACCCATATAAAATTATTAAAAGTAAATATATAAAAATAATAGGTCTGTCACTTTTATGGTGAATTTACAGTCAAAAGTTAATATACATAATACATTGCCTGTTTCAACCTATGAATTACCTATGAAAGATAAAATGTCTAAATGACAGCTGAAGAAAAGACAGATCAATGATCAGGCCCTCTGTTGGGTTGGTCGCCAGGACTTTATGTAGGCACACGCCGATCATAAGAACTTAACCACTAGAGGGCTTTACATACATCGTGATATTTCTCCCACAGAAAACGTTTACACTACATATTAACAGTCAATAAACAAAATGGTCTAGTTTGGCCATACAATCCATGAATAGGTAGGACTTAATCAGTTACAGGATTAGAGCGACGAATGTATGGAAATAAGGCAAATGCATACTGTTTTCTGCATAAATCATCAAGAAAGGCTAGGTATAAATACACGAGGCATTTTTTGGTTATTGTAGTATGTTATCGAACAACGCAAAGTAGGCGTTGGGCACAAAATCACTTTGTCCATTGAGTACCCTAGTGGGCTCATGCTTTTTGGCCTTGTAAATTCCAGCTCTCCCAGCAAGTTCAGGGAGCATTTGCAGGCACATAACAAAACGGCATCGGGAATGCATTTGTCAGAAACCGGCGACACCGTAGGCAATATTGAGAGCTGTATGCATATTCTACACAGGCCAGAGAAAGGTCGCGCTCTCAACTTACCCTCCTATGGCATCTGTCCTATCTTTCCACTAAATGTCCCATGCCTCATAAAATATTTTGGAGATTTCATCCAGTCTCATTCTCAAAGTAATTTAAGTGTGACAATTTTCCTGGAGGGAGGTAAATTCAGGAACTTAGTACAAATACTATAGCAATTTCTCGTAAAATTTTGACAGCTGAAAAGCCTATACCCTGTATGCTATCTGATATCTTTCTCTGATACTGCCTCGGAGTTCATCAGAGGACTTCAAACTATCATCCAGCATAAATATTACCCATGTGCATTCCACATATACTCCTCTTACTTTTCCAGTAACTTAGTGTGTCATTCATTATGCATCCTATCATAGGATTAGCTACAGACAAAATTTATGACATTGACCGCACTGCAGTTCAACTTATACTTACTCTGAAACATTGTCACACACTCTCTGTCTGTCTCATTTGCAACATATACAATCTGTGTTTTGTCGTTTTTATTTCTGGGAACAATCTATTTACAAAAGTAATGGGGAGCAGTTTGCCTCTTCAGCGGAATTTCTTGAATTTTTAGCAATGTATGGGTACTAAACAGTTGGCTCGCAGATTGTTGTATAGATTCCTTGATGTTTTGTTGCACAACCTGTATGAGCTGATTTATATTGCCTGCGTCCTCTTCTGTTTCGGTCACATCCACTGTGATATTCTTAATTTGGTTTGTAATTCTGTTTTTCTAACCAGTTGTTTAATGTAATTGTTCCTCTTAAATTTGAAAATTTTTACTCACTTTAAAGGTCTTTCATTCTTTCTTGTTTTTCTGTTCTTGAGACCTCCAGCATTCTAACTCATCTGGCCATTAGCCTCTCCTTAACCGAGTTTATGTCACATTTCAAATTGTATTTTACCCTTTCTGTTACATATTTTATCTCTGTGATGAATTTTTCTTGGGGGTTCTATGCAAATCTTTGTGATCATCTCAGACAGACACAGTATGCTTTACAGCTTCATATGTGGAAGCCCTACAAACTTTATTTTTCTGTCATTTAGCTTTTCAAATGCTTCTTTCCACCCTTTGTTAAGTTTGTGAACACTCTTTCAGCTCTAGTTTCCATGAAGTAATGCATTATGACTGATTCCATGTTGCCTAAACTGTCCAATCCCTGATCTATAAATTCCAAATTAATTTCTGCCCCTGCTCTAAAGCCAGTAATGCTTTCTAGGTTATATACTTATTTTTGGTCTTCAATACTTCTATGGCAACATTGTATGCACTAATTTCCAGGAAGATTGTAAAAGTCTCCTTTTTTATTTATCAATACATGGACCTCCATCAGAAGGATGAAAACATTTCTTACACCTCTCGCAGATGGCAAATTGGAACATTTACATTTGACATTCTGCTACACTGTTTGCCGTGTTCTAGTGTAGTGAAACAACTATAAATTCCAAGGGTAGTTACTGCAATCTTCTTTGTTGTTTTGTTGTATTTTTCATGCTTTCAGCTAACTGAATGTTCCTATCTTTGAAAACTACATTTTTGTTCATAAAACTGTGTGTCTGATCCCAGTAAGCCAGTTAGAACAATCTGTTTCATTTTTATATGTACTTTAACCTTAAATTGGCAAATATCAACCTTGGTAATCCAACAGTTGGAATGAAGGCTAACAAAGAGAAATCATGCATACCAGCTCATTGTTCCATACCTAGTTCACTCAACAGTCATGATTTGAAGTTGACCATTGGTTTACTATCTGCTCAACTTAATTTGCATCATAAAACAATATTAGCTTTAATTAATCGGTGTAAATATTGTTGCTTGTGTTAGGGAAATTTGATTTCTTAACCTCTTGTACCTCATTGCTCTCTGGACACGTCTCACTTTTCTCACACCAAACACTAGATACTCATGGCTGCTTACATATCCCTGACCAAGCAAATATTAACTTTCAGCATGCACAAAAAAATTTAAAAAATGAGACTGGTGACCTGAGCTGTTAAGTCCCATGGTGCTCAGACCCAAAAAATAAATGAATAACAGTTACTCATGTTTGGGTCTACATGCATATCCTGCCACCAGAGATGAGCCATTGGTGAGTACACGTCCAACTACAGGTTCATGTGATCAATGTCAAAGCACTTACAACTACTTCAGAAGGTGTCTCACCCATTTCTCACTCAACATTGTTTGGTCTGTTGATCACCATAATATATCACTATAATTTTGGAGTATCTTGAGAATGATCCTGTGATTGGATTATTCTGTAATTTGCTGAAATTCCTTTTATTTTACAATATGGAATACATGCATATTTATTGTCTTTTAAGTGGGAGTGAGCACAAAAATATCGTCTTCCAACCAACATTTAATTTCATTAACCAATGCTTCATTTTAAAATTTGAATACCTATTTCTGCAGATAACTGCCATTTCTTACAGTGCATTTTTGTAGGTGCTGGATCATGTGGATTACAAATATTTAACCAAAACACTTGTTAATGAGCATTTTTTTCACTTGGCAATATCAGGGCAGAGTCTCAGCTTGACAGAGCTAGATTTGATTAGGCATTCTGAACTCTGTTGAGTGGACTCTGCCACTCGTGGAAATAATGTAGTTCTCAATTCTTCATTTAAATATACTCCCATTGGAAGGGATTTAACAATTAAAAGTAACGTCTCTTATCAGTGTGAGCATAATGTTGGATGCTTTTGGCAGTACCTATTCAATAATGAAGAACTGTTGTTGTTGTTGTTGTTTGATGCAGTCCTCCATGCTAGTCTATTTATGCAACCTGCTTTACCTTTGCATAACTACAACAGCCCTCATCCATTTCAACCTGATTATTGTATTCAAGCTCCAGTCTCCCTTAACAATTTTTACATTCTGTATCAAATTGAAGAAGAATGGATAGATTTGAGGGATGAAGTGGTGAAGGTAGCAGAGGACCTAGTAGGTAAGAAGACGAGGGCTAGTAGAAACCCTAGGGTGATAGAAGAAATACTGAATTTAATTGATGAAAGGAGAAAATATAAAAATGCAGTAAATGAAGCGAGCAAAAGCGAATACAGACGTCTCAAAAATGAGATAGACAGGAAGTGCAAAATGGCTAAGCAGGCATGGCTAGAGGACAAATGTAAGGATGTAGAGGTTTACCTCACTAGGGGTAAGACAGATACTGCCTACAGGAAAATTAAAGAGGCCTTTGGAGAAAAGAGAACCACTTGTATGAATATCAAGGGCTCAGATGGAAACCCAGTTCTAAGCAAAGAAGGTAAAGCAGAAAGGTGGAAGGAGTATATAGAGGGACTATACAAGGGCGATGTTCTTGAGGACAATATTATGGAAATGGAAAACGATGTAGATGAAGATGAAATGGGAGATACGATACTGCATGAAGAGTTTAACAGAGCACTGAAAGACCTGAGTCGAAACAAGGCCCCGGGAGTAGACAATATTCCATTAGAACTACTGACAGCCTTGGGAGAGCCAGTCCTGGCGCTAGCTGCGCAGCATTTGTGCACCGCCGCCGTCAGTGTCAGCCAGTTTGCCGTGGCATACGGAGCTCCATCGCAGTCTTTAACGCTGGTAGCATGCCGCGACAGCATGGACGTGAACCGTATGTGCAGTTGACGGACTTTGAGCGAGGGCGTATAGTGGGCATGCGGGAGGCCGGGTGGACGTACCGCCGAATTGCTCAACACGTGGGGTGTGAGGTCTCCACAGTACATCGATGTTGTCGCCAGTGGTCGGCGGAAGGTGCACGTGCCCGTCGACCTGGGACCGGACAGCAGCGACGCATGGATGCACGCCGAGACCGTAGGATCCTACGCAGTGCCGTAGGGGACCGCACCGCCACTTCCCAGCAAATTAGGGACGCTGTTGCTCCTGGGTTATCGGCGAGGACCATTCGCAACCATCTCCATGAAGCTGGGCTACGGTCCCGCACACCGTTAGGCCGTCTTCCGCTCACGCCCCAACATCGTGCAGCCCGCCTCCAGTGGTGTCGTGACAGGCGTGAATGGAGGGACAAATGGAGACGTGTCGTCTTCAGCGATGAGAGTCGCTTGTGCCTTGGTGCCAATGATGGTCGTATGCGTGTTTGGCGCCGTGCAGGTGAGCGCCACAATCAGGACTGCATACGACCGAGGCACACAGGGCCAACACCCGGCATCGTGGTGTGGGGAGCGATCTCCTACACTGGCGGTACATCTCTGGTGATCATCGAGGGGACACTGAATAGTGCACGGTACATCCAAACCGTCATCGAACCCATCGTTCTACCATTCCTAGACCGACAAGGGAACTTGCTGTTCCAACAGGACAATGCACGTCCGCATGTATCCCGTGCCAGCCAACGTGCTCTAGAAGGTGTAAGTCAACTACCCTGGCCAGCAAGATCTCCGGATCTGTCCCCCATTGAGCATGTTTGTGACTGGATGAAGCGTCGTCTCACGCGGTCTGCACGTCTAGCACGAACGCTGGTCCAACTGAGGCGCCAGGTGGAAATGGCATGGCAAGCCGTTCCACAGGACTACATCCAGCATCTCTACGATCGTCTCCATGGGAGAATAGCAGCCTGCATTGCTGCGAAAGGTGGATATACACTGTACTAGTGCCGACATCTGTTGCCTGTGTCTATGTGCCTGTGGTTCGGTCAGTGTGATCATGTGATGTATCTGACCCCAGGAATGTGTCAATAAAGTTTCCCCTTCCTGGAACAATGAATTCACGGTGTTCTTATTTCAATTTCCAGGAGTGTAGATTTAAATGGTAGGAAGTCGTTTCTGAAAGTATTTGTATGGAATGTAGCCATGTATGGAAGTGAAACATGGACAATAAATAGTTTGGACAAGAAGAGAATAGAAGGTTTCGAAATGTGGTGCTACAGAAGAATGCTGAAGATTAGATGGGTAGATCACATAACTAATGAGGAAGTATTGAATAGGATTGGGGAGACGAGGAGTTTGTGGCACAGCTTGACAAGAAGAAGGGATCAGTTGATAGGACATGTTCCGAGGCATCAAGGGATCACCAATTTACTATTGGAAGGCAGCATGAAGGGTAAAAATCGTAGAGGGAGACCAAGAGATGACTACACTAAACAGGTTCAGAAGGATGTAGGCTGCAGTACGGATTGGGAGATGAAGAAGCTTGCACAGGATAGAATAGATTGGAGAGCTGCATCAAACCAGTCTCAGGACTGAAGACCACAACAACAACAACAACCAAATTGACAGTTCCTTGATGCATCAGAGTGTGTCCTATTAGCTGATCCCTTCCTTTACTAATGTAGTGACATAAATAATTATTTTCTGCAATTCAATTCACTTCCTCTTCTTTTTTATTTTATCTTCCAATCTAACATTTAGCATTCTCCTGTAGCTTCACAGTCCGAAGCTTCTGTTCTGCTGTCTGAATTACCTGTCATCATGTTTCACTTCTGTATATGGGTACACGCCAAACAAATACTTTCAGGAAGGATTTCCTTAGACTTAAATGTTGTTATTGCTATCAACATCACCATCATCATACCTAAGACTGCATCTGAATTTGGATGTCATATGTTTATTCAATTTTTCTTATTTCCTTCTTTATTTTTTCTTTCCAAAATTCGGTATTTTTTTCTTCCCAAAATCTCTCCACTCTTTGACTGTGTTCCCATTTTCTTTGTTCTGTCCATATTTTCCTGTTTTCTTCTTTTCTTTTCTTTTGCTTTAGAATTCTTGTCCACAATTTTGTTTCTCAATTTCCCTTTTATGTGTAAATTTACTATTGATTCATACTTGTTTTAGATCTTCATTTGTTTTATTGATGTCAATTTGTTTTTTTAATTGAATTGTGACTACATCAAAAATACACTTAGTGAATCTGTTGTTCATTCCAAACATGTGTCTATAGAATGTTAAACCATAATTTTTTTACCATATTGGTGGCCCTGTTTGTGTATTCATACAATTCTTTGGTTTGTCTCTTCATCCATATACCATCATTGAGTATGGCTCAAAAAACATTTTCTGAGGTTTCTATTTTTTTCTGCTGCTGTAATGCTTGATACCCCCAACTGTGGCTGTTTCTTATCTGTAGAGTGCTTCTGGTAGTACAGCTGTATTGTAGTGCCTGGAACTTGATGTGTCTTGACATTTTTCTCTTATTTTAGTGTCCATGTGAATTTGTATGCTTCCTGAAGGTTTGCTGTTCTTTCTATGTTGGATTCCTTAATTTAACCTACATTTTGTATATTTTCCCGTAGATACTTGATTTTGTGTTTTCTCGTATGGTATATGTAGATCTGTTTTGGTGGAGACGTTATGTAAGTGCTATAATGCTTTTTGTCTGTTGTTGCTGAATTTTGGCAGGGCATCTGCAAATATGTACCATTGTGTCACTGTTTTCTTTGCAAATGTTATCTCTAACTGAATCCTTTTTGCTTTTTATCCAATTGCTGGACAGTGTTGCCCAAGAATATGTTCAAGAAAAGTGGTAAGAATCCATCTCCTACACTGATACCTGTGTGTTTCTCAAATGGTTCTGAAGTTACCCCCATCAGTTTCATTTTGGATGTTGGGCCCGTTAGTTATTGTTATAGGAGTGCCCTAGTTATTCTGTTTTAGTGTGACAAATAGCTTACCTGTCTATGGAGTTGTAGGCCTTCGTAAAATCCACAAATGTGAGTACAGCATTGTTTGCCTCTCTGATCTTCAGGAGTGCTTGCAAGATCCAAATCTATTCAGTAGATGATCTTCCTTTCCAGAAACGTGCTTGGTAGTAATTTGTTATTATATGACCTTGCTCTTCTAGTCTCATGAGTAATGCCTTGAGAGAATTCTGTTAGTGACTACTAATAATGAGATGACTCTGTAATTATTTGGGTCTTGTCTTGTTGCTTTTTTGCTGCAGTGTGATGGTTAATGCATATTTAAATTCCAGTTGAACTATAGCCCCCTCTACATCTGTGATAGTGGGACGTTTAGAACCTGTATTTGGTAGCATTTTCGTGATGTTTAATTAATTTTTTAGGCTTTTCACAGTTGACCAGTTTATCGAAGTATTTTTTTCAGAATTTTCCAGTCTTTGTTTTTAGAGATCGATCTGATCTTTTGAAACATAAACTCCTAGAAATGGAAGAAAGAACACATAGACACCGGTTAGTCAGACCCACCATACTTGCTCCGGACACTGCGAGAGGACTGTAAAAGCAATGATCACACGCACGGCACAGCGGACACACCAGGAACCGCGGTGTTGGCCGTCGAATGGCGCTAGCTGCGCAGCATTTGTGCACCACCGCCGTCAGTGTCATTCAGTTTGCCGTGGCATACGGAGCTCCATCGCAGTCTTTAACACTGGTAGCATGCCGCGACAGCGTGGACGTGAACCGTATGTGCAGTTGACGGACTTTGAGCGAGGGCGTATAGTGGGCATGCGGGAGGCCGGGTGGATGTACCGCCGAATTGCTCAACACGTGGGGCGTGAGGTCTCCACAGTACATCGATGTTGTCGCCAGTGGTTGGCGGAAGGTGCACGTGCCTGTCGACCTGGGACCGGACCGCAGCAACACACGGATGCACGCCAAGACCGTAGGATCCTACGCAGTGCCGTAGGGGACTGCACCGCCACTTCCCAGCAAATTAGGGACACTGTTGCTCCTGGGGTATCGGCGAGGACCATTCGCAACCGTCTCCATGAAGCTGGGCTACGGTCCCGCACACCGTTAGGCCGTCTTCCGCTCACGCCCCAACATCGTGCAGCCCGCGTCCAGTGGTGTCGCGACAGGCGTGAATGGAGGGACAAATGGAGACGTGTCGTCTTCAGCGATGAGAGTCGCTTCTGCCTTGGTACCAATGATGGTCGTGTCCGTGTTTGGCACCATGCAGGTGTGCGCCACAATCAGGACTGCATACGACCGAGGCACACAGGGCCAACACCTGGCATCATGGTGTGGGTAGCGATCTCCTATACAGGCCGTACATCTCTGGTGATCGTCGAGGGGACACTGAATAGTGCATGGTACATCCAAACCGTCATCGAACCCATCGTTCTACCATTCCTAGACCGGCAAGGGAACTTGCTGTTCCAACAAGACAGTGCAGTTCCCCATGTATCGCGTGCCACGCAACGTGCTCTAGAAGGTGTAAGTCAACTACCCTGGCCAGCAAGATCTCCGGATCTGTCCCCCATTGAGCATGTTTGGGACTGGATGAAGCGTCGTCTCACGCGGTCTGCACGTCCAGCACGAACGCTGGTCCAACTGAGGCGCCAGGTGGAAATGGCATGGCAAGCCGTTCCACAGGACTACATCCAGCATCTCTACGATCGTCTCCATGGGAGAATAG
The DNA here is from genome assembly GCF_023897955.1 of Schistocerca gregaria. Classification (NCBI taxonomy): domain Eukaryota; kingdom Metazoa; phylum Arthropoda; class Insecta; order Orthoptera; family Acrididae; genus Schistocerca; species Schistocerca gregaria. Next base: position 86,972,689 of record NC_064930.1, on the reverse strand, counting down.
CAGCCTGCATTGCTGCGAAAGGTGGATATACACTGTACTAGTGCCGACATTGTGCATGCTCTGTTGCCTGTGTCTATGTGCCTGTGCTTCTGTGAGTGCGATCATGTGATGTATCTGACCCCAGGAATGTGTCAATAAAGTTTCCCCTTCCTGCGACAATCAATTCAGGGTGCACTTATTTCAATTTCCAGAAGTGTACGTTTGCAGTCTGATAACTCTTTATATTTTTTCTGATTATTGTGTAGATATTTCTCATGTTATTTCTCTTGAAATTTTCGTCAATTTCATTTATTTTACGTTTGATGTATGCCTTTTTTCACTCTTCTGATATCTTTTGAGTATTATTTTGTACTTAGTGGAAATGCTGCCATGTTTCAGTAGTTTTATTGCTGCTAAACTTCTTCCATGCCCAGATTGTTTGTTCAATGGCCTGATCACAAGTTGATTTCTACCATCAATCTTAGCATTTTCTGCAAGTTTTACCTCTCAATGTGAGGTCTGTCCAATTTTCTGTAGCATTTTCATTAATTTCATGCATAATTTTGCCTTTGCTTATCTCCAAATATTCCAGATAAAATCTTATAAATTTTTGTATGACTCTGTTTCCAGGAAATGACCTAATTTTTAGTAAATGGTGGCTGGACTCCAAGAAAACTTCGCATTTTCTCGCATTGAAAATTTCCCTTGTGTTTTTGTTTGTTATGTCTATGTGATCTATTTAGAATGTTCATCATATGTTCTTGGGTGTTTCCATGTTGTGAATCTCTGTCGTGGCTTTTGAAATTGTGTTGACATAATTTTTAACTTAAAATTTTGACAATAGTATATGAGATGTTACCCATTTTTGTTCCTACATTTTTTGTGCTATGTGTGGGCCTGTTATTTGCTTGTACCTTTTTCCTACTACTAGTTGTGAATTGAAGTCTCTTAATATTATTTTAACCTGTCTTTGTAGTATTTTGCTTATTTCCTCCATGTCTTCTCGAAAATTATCAATTACTTGTAATCTATTTCTTTGGTAATTCTTGGTGCATGTGTGTTAATGATTGTGTATGTCCTGCTTCCTGATTTGAAGGTTATTGTGAAGATCCATTCTGATTTTGAACAGCAATATTATATTTTGTCTATGACTGATTTGTATGCTTCAAAATCTGTACCAAAACTTGTGTTCCCCTTCTGATGGCAGTTTTCCCCTGTACATCCTGCAGTTTTCCATGCTGAAGTGGTTTTATCTGTGAAATGCATCTCTTCTATTGTGAGGATGTTGATGTGAAATTTTTGTAGTGTACAGGTAAACTGTTTAAGTTTGCCTAATTTGAGCATTGAATTTGTGTTGAGTGTGCCAGTAAAGTCTGTGAAGAGGATTTGACAAGCTCTCACTCTCCGTTTCATAATATTTCTTGTCCCCCAAAATCTAATGATCAGGAAATCCCAGTACATTTTCTTGAATAGTAGATATCTTTCCTATTGTTCCATAATGATTCTTTTCAAGTTACAGATGGAAGTGATGATCTGTGCTAGAGATTACATTTGTTAAGGACTGGACTGTGAGAACAAGACATACTTGTATACAGTTTCACCAACTTGATGAGCAGACAATGAGCACTTGCTGTTGGATATCAAAATAGACGCTAAGGGACGTAGATCCGTGTTAGTATTTGATCCACACTATGTATTTTGTGTCCTTAGCACCATCTATATATGAGAGGCTTTCCCCTATCTGACACCTGGAGAGGTGCCTGATGGGGAAGCAACCATCTCACATGACTACCTAAATTTGTATTACATGTTAACAAATTTCTCTTGTTCTGAAATATTTATCTTGCCGTTATCTGTCAGCATTTTGTATCTTCCCTAATTTTCTTCAGAGTTCCGTCAGAGCTTTCTATAGATGGTGTCTATGTTTCCCTTAGTCATGCAAATTCTGCAGCCTTACATTTGCACTCTAGCCTTTCCTGCTTAGATATTTTGGACTTTCTGGCAGTCTCATTTTTCAGACTCCTGTATTCATTTGCCTTCTTCATTTGCTGCATTTTTGTATTTTCTCGTTTGGTAAATAAAATTAAAGATCTTTTGTGGTATCCAGAGATTTCTCTTAAACCTTGCCCTTTTATCTGTTGATCACGTGCTGCCATCAGTATTTCATCTCCTAAAGCTACCAATTCATTTTCTTTTGTAATTATTTCCTGTCAATCATTGCCTAATACTTCGTGTGAAACATGCAGCATCCTCTGGTTCTTCCAATTTATCTGCGTCTTATTTCCTAAATTTCGTACCTTTTTGCTATTTCCTAGGTTTTAACTTACAGTTCATTACCAATAAATAGTGGTCAAAGTCTATATCTTGTCCGGTAAATGTCATACAGTTTGAAATCTGGTTTTAAAATCTCTTCTCTACCATTATATAATCTATATAAAAACTTCTAGTGCCCACAGGTCTCTTCCATGTACACAGTCCCTTTACATGATTCTTTACTGAAGTGTTAGCCATGATTAACTTATGATCTATGCATAATTCTTTTTAGGTGGCTTTCTCTTTTATTCCATTTTTATCCCTTTCTCCCAGTCAGCGTTCTCTTACAATTTTTCCTTCTGTACTTTTCCCACTGCCAGATTCCAGCCTCCCATCATAATTAATTACTAATCTCCTTTAAATATCCGTATATCTGTTAACTCATCATACATTCTTTCAATCTGTTCATCATCTGTAGAGCTAGTTGATGTACAACTTTCACTACTGTGTTGAGTGTTTGCTTCATGTCTGTCTTGACTATGATAATGTGTTATCTCCATTCCTATTTTCGGATTCATTTCTACACCTAGCCCTTTGTCACCCCTGTTTGACGTTTTGTTTATAACTGTGTACTTACATGACAATAATTCCTGTTCTTCCTGCCACCACACTTCACTATCTTCCACTATATTTACCTTCAACCTTTCTATTTTCTTTTTTAAATCTTCTAATTCAACTACCTGATCAAGGAATCATGCAGTTACTCCAGAATGCCAGTCTTGTTTTCCTTGATGACAACATTGTCCTCAATAGTCTCACCAAGAGATCGTAATGGAGGACTATTTTACCTCCAGAATATTTTGCCAAGGAGGATTATGTAACTGTATACAAGAGTTGCGTGCACTGTGTAGAAATTGCAGCTTTTATTACCCCTTGATTTCAGCCATTTGCAGTATCAGCACAACAAGGCTATGTTGTCTAACATTACTAGACCATATTGGCCAATCATCCAGACTGTTGCCCTCACAAATACTGAAAAGGCCTCTCTATGAACACACATTTGTCTGGCCCCTCCACATTTTATATCCTTTCATTAATGGTTCTTTTGCATTGCGTTACAAACTTGTCAAGTGACTGGGGTAAGAAATCTGCATTTTGGATCACAGTCAACTGTCATGTGAAATGGCTTTCTTTTAGCAGTTTTACCTTTATACAACCATCATTGTCTTTTTCATTCGTGTAAGGTTTTCCAGAATTTTGACATGCCTCCCTCAAACTTTTTGACCAAACAGCTTTTTTCCTCTTTCTTTATTCTTAATAGCAGTAGCTCCACCAAATGTATTAATTAAACTATACTATCTACTCATTTCACTGAAGTACAAAGTTAGGAGAACTGTAGTTCCACAGAACTATATTAAAACCCTGAAAATTTTGAAAACAACATAGGCCTAGTATAAGTTTTGTTTCCTAACCTAACTTTCATAACCTATGAATAATGAGTGAGTTTTGCAGTTTACCTTTATGTTGCTAATGTTTGAATGACTTATGTTAATTGGGTAGTGTATGATCCACTGTTTCAAAAGTATTCAGTCCCCATTATCTTCACTGCTTAAGTCCATATTGCATAGTTGCTTGGGATAGTTTCACTGTGGCACTGAAAGAGTGGGAATATATAACCGCAGTAGGAAATTGTAAAGAAAAGGAAGAATTGTAAGCACATTTAAAATTTCCTGAGGAAAAGTGCATTATTTGAGTTCTGACATGCAGTTGGTGGAAATTCATTAATGTTGAACTTCTCTCTGCATGACTCATGTGTTTTATGACATTGTGATAACTCTTAACCATTCATCTTTTAGTATTATTACAGTGGTCTGCATCATTTTTGAGGGAAAGCTTTTTAAGATGCTTCTTAATATTTCATGCATGCTGAATTCAGAAATGTAACTCATTTTGTTCATTCAGGTCTAATTTTGGTGCTATTCCTCTTTTTAAAATATGACATCAAAGAAATTTTTTAATGTAGTATAATTGCTGATAATAGTTTGGAAACAGTCTTGCATTTGGGTTAAGTGTAAATTATGTACGTAAGATCATACGTTAACGTCTTTTTATGGAGGATAGGGTATCTTCAAAGACTTTTGAATGTGTTTTGCATCTGAAATGTCTATCATGGGGCGCCAACAATAATCCACAAGCATGTTCACATCACAGCAATACAGGTATCTCACCTCATTCACTTTCATGTCTCTCTGAAATTGCTCAACGTGCTTCTTGCTATAATTTCCACAGTTGGAAATAATCTAAATGTGAATTGTGCACCATCTTTATTGACGTACAAGCACAAAGAACCTGAAAATTTTACAGGAGTTCCTTGATGCATTTTCATACTCTGGGCTCCTATAGCTTCCAAGAAAGACTTTTATTATTGATTTCAGTGCTAACCAGGCATCCCTCTCTGTATCCTTCAGACTCTCATTGAATTATGGATCCTTCATCAGAGATCTGTGATCAGAGAACCATCAAATCTACCTGCATTAAGTGTGGCCTCACTGACATGTGGAAACTTCTGTTTTAAGAAAATAAATGTCCTTCTTTCTATCCTCACTACAAAACAGATTTAATGTGCAGCAGTGGAAGAAGAATTTTCTGTGCATCCATGAGAGCTTGTGATTTAATATTGTGGGAACATGCTGCCAAGATAGGTTTTGCTCCCCAGGTCCGTGGTATATAGTGCTTATCTGCCCGACTGTCTCATAGTCACAGGAAACATGCATATTTGGTTTAGCCACATTGTAGACCCAGTAGTATGTCCACAGTGCGTAACAAACAGTGTTAATGAGTACTTGTGTACATACTTAGCAAAAATTACATGTTAAACTCAGAAACATACCTTTATGTCTCAAAAAATCTTCCAGTTGTAGTGTTATATTTGAGAGCTGTTAAAAACGTTCAATATTACTGTAGGTTTCACTGATTTGTACTGAATGACCCACTGGAACAGAAGCACTTATGCTACAAATGATTAGTACAACTTTAAGACTTATATGTAACAAATCTATGAAAAGTCACCATTCAGTAGAGGTATTTGTTATACCAAAGCTTCTATGGAACCACACCAATGTCATGACAGTGAACCAGGAAAGCTTTTTCATCCTTTCTGAAAAACTGTCAGAGTTCTTCTTCACAGTTACAGTACTAATAGAAGGTTGTTTCAGGAGCTGACAGTCTGTTTTCTTGATAATGTGATCCTAGTAACTGGATAGATTCATTGGATAAGTACAAATCCCATGTCAAATCATTCACTTCACCTTCGATTAGGGATTTTAGGTGGCATGAATCTTAGGGGGCTTGATATGTGTCACTAGTAAACCCAATATCCTCTTCATGCATATCATCATTTGGCCAGAAAAATCGCTTTAGTTGTCAGGGGTGTTGGAATCGGAATTCCTGGTCCATGAGGCACTGGCCTTATGGCAAACTGCACATCTTGATATTTATGCTTGCTTTGTTTCTTTTGTTTTATACCAAGAAGTAAAGGTAGATTGATTCATTAAATAAATTCAGATAGGATACCTCTAATTAATTTAAAAAGCATGCTAGAGTTCATGAGAATAAGTCATTAACTTACCTGTAAATTTGTACATGCAGTAATATCAATTGGTAGTATGATGTGTTTCCTCTCTCCAAATCATAGGTACACCCAAATCGATACACTTTCACTGTTTTTTGATCCAGTGCCACATTTTGCAGCATACATGTGGTGCATAGGGGTTATCCTCATCACCAATTTCAACTCCAAAGTATGCATGCCACTTTTGTCTCACAAAAGGAGCAATTTTTAACTTCCTGTGTGGGATGATGACTTTACCACAAATGTTGCTACATTTGGATGATTCTTGCACATTCGATTCATTTTGTGACAATGATGCTGTCACCTGCAGAGCTCAAGTCATACTAGCCTACAGGTCTCTACAACTTAGAAGTACTATCACCTCAACCCCCCCTCCCTCTCTCTCTCTCTCTCTCTCTCTCTCTCTCTCTCTCTCTCTCTCTCTCTCTCTCTCTGGAGTTGGCACATCCATCTCTGTATACACCGCTGTGAGCTATTATTGTATCTCATTTTATCTTAAACAAAACACAGATAATAGAAGTTTCTTTTCATTCTTTTAACTGCCTTTATTTGAATATCTTATATTTATTGGAGCTCTGTGACACGGAAATAATTCTGTTTTCTCATAATAAACTTAAAAATTTCAAACACTTGAGTGGCTTACATACCTAGCAGGTTACTAGTTAGATATTGAGATAGCGAAGAAATGTGACCTGATTGAGCAAAGTTCATTATATTTTTCAATTCAGCGTGAACTAAATATAAAAGATTACCTAAAAGCTGATGACATCAGAAAAAACAACTTTGAAACACAGAGCAGTGTTATATCAATTTTCTATGTTTATGCCACAGTGTCCTGAATATGGGGCTGGTTGAAAGTGTATACAGATGTTACTGTCCCTCTTACTCAGTTGCAGCCACTGAGGGATCAGATGAGAACATGTATATCTGGCACAGAGTCAGGAATATTCATCATATCTTTCCCTTGTGGCAAAACTCTGCTTTATTGCAAATTAACCCCAAGCTATCTCCTCTTGTAGCCATACCTCTGTGTTCTCAGGCCTCAAGACAGAATCATCAGGATTATCTGTCAGTGGACCACCACAGTCTTCAGAGCATCAGTGGCTGAGTGACCCAGTAGAAGGATATTTTTCTTTAGGTCTTATGTCTCTACCCCTGCTCTGTGAGCATCTGAACAAGCAAGAGTTATATGCTGTTCTGACAAGAGATGTTGTATTTCCTCTTTTCACACCAGTTGGAAATTGTCATAGCAAGCACACAGCATGTGTCAAAACTTCTGCAACAAGTATAAGAAAGCAGCCCAATCCACAATGTCTACCAGGAAGTGTGCAACCTTGCACACTTTCCAGGAGACCCACATTCCCAACTGTTGGGAATGTGGGTCTCATAGGAAGTGTGCAATTCCCAACTGTTGGGAATGTGGGTCTCATAGGAAGTGTGCAAGGGTTAAGTCCCTGCAGTCGGGCCATTCACCTATGTCCTCAGTGGTTCAGGTGGATAGAGCGTCTGCCATGTAAGCAGGAGATCCCAGGTTCGAGTCCCGGTCGGAGCACACATTTTCTGGTGTCCCCATCGAGGTATATCGTCAACACTGGTCGGCAGCTGAGGGTTTCCATTGAGAGAGAGAGAGAGAGAGAGAGAGAGAGAGAGAGAGAGAGAGAGAGAGAGAGAGAGCATTCTGCCATAGATGAAACAGTTTCATCTCATAAACATTGAATGTATAGACATTCTCTTACATGTATCCTGGAAATATTTACCTATTATAATTTGTGATTGTTGACTAAATATTTTTTTCGTTTCAGGTTGACGAAAGTGGCAAGTGAATCTGGTAGTATTGTATTTGATGAAACATATCAGGGAACAACAGGTGATAAACTTAGCATTACTACAGAGAAATCAGCACATTTCGTCAGTAGTGGAACTGCAGTACAAGTGTTTCTGTCTAAGGAGGACACTGCATTATGCACTAGAAAAACTAGCAACTTAAAAGAAAGTGAAATTAATCAGTTTATGTGTAGTTCATGCAATCAAACATTTTTGTCAAAATACAGTCTCATAATGCATGTGTTCATTCATATTGATGGCGTGCAGCCACCTTCTCATGTCTGTACAGCATGTGGTGAAGTATTTGAAACACACGATAGCTTGAGCAAACATTCTGTTGTGCAAAGAAGCATTAGTCACGTAGAAAGTCATCAACATAGCACAGTTTCTAAAGAATATGATAGTTTCATATGCTGTGAGGTAGTAAGTAGTGGCAATAAATTACAGAAATGTGGTACTTCCAGTAAATCTATCAATAAAACAGATGGTCACATACCATACACTTCTGATATTTGTGAGGAATCATCTAGTCAGTCTGGACATCTCAAGAGCACTTCAGTAATAAGTACTGGTAAAAGACCATACAAATGTGAGATTTGTGGTAAATGTTTTTGCGATTCCAGCAGTCTCAACAAGCATTCCTTAATACATGCTGCGGAGAGACCACATAAATGTGACGTTTGTGGTATAGCATTTACTCGAGTTGGCCATCTGAAGGAGCATTCGCGAATACATACTGGTGAGAGACCACACGTATGTGTGGTATGTGGGAAATCCTTTGCTGTCATGGGCAATTTCAAGAAGCATATCTTACTACATACTGGCGAAAAACCACATAAATGTGACATTTGTGGTATGTCATTTAGTCATTCTAGCAATCTCAAAGTTCATTCGCTCATACATAGTGACAAAAGGCCACACAAATGTGAGTTTTGTGATAAATCGTTTACTACACCTGGTAGACTCAAGGTGCATGCTATTATACATACTGGTATGGGATCACACAAATGTGACGTTTGTGGAAAGTGCTTCACTCAGTTTGGTAGCCTCGAGGCGCATAGAGTGAAACACACTGACCAGAGACCACACATGTGTGATGTTTGTGGCAAATCATTTTCTAGCCGTGGGAATCTCAATGTACATGCATTAATTCACAATGGCGTAAAACGATACAAATGTGACGTCTGTGGGAAATCCTTTAGTCGGTCTGGTGGTCTGAAGGCGCATGTATTAGTGCATACTGGCGAGAGACCGTATAAATGTGATTCCTGTGGGAAAGCGTTTACTGAGTCTGGAAATTTGAAGAGACATGTATTGATACATACAGGCGAGCGACCTTTCAAATGTGATGTTTGTGGAAAAGCATTTACTCAGTCTGGTAGTCTCAAGGCCCATGCAGTAACACATATTGATCATAAAACAAATATCCAGTAATGTGAGGCATAATTAGGAGTTCTTGTTAAGCCTAGGAGACCGATTCAAGAGGAAATAAATTTTACAAAAGTATTTGACCATCTTAATATAAGATGGTGAAAGCAATAAATGGAAGACAGCTGCAGTGATTAGTTTCTTACAGGTTACACTAGGCCTGTATGTCAGCAGACATATGAGAATAGCTAAAGAAGTGTGATGTTCAGAGCAAATGCTCTGTTAGCGCTGTTAATGTATTTTGCAAAGTATTTCTGCACTTCCTTACAGGATGAGATATCAGATGGTTGTCAAGTATATTTTACTGGAGGTGCCTAAAAGCCAAAGACAAGTGTATGGGGGATTAAATTTTCATAGATGTACATGTATAGTTTTGCATGTGGAGATCTAAATTGACAATTTAAAAAAAATCTTATTCAGAATTATCAAGAAGTGACATGTTTCAACTGACTGAAAACAGCCCTCTTAACCATGTACTTTTTAACTTGTTTGATGTATGTCTAGTGCAAAAACTCCTAGCATATGTTGTCAGTTATGTTTAAGACATGGACTCCTTGTATTTTTCCAGTAGTGTTCACAATGCAAATGTATATTTTATAATGTTCTGAGAGTTTGTGGCAATTCAAATATGTTATGAATGCGAATCCTTTTTAAGTATCAGTTTACACTGTTTAAACTTCATGTTTTATCAATCTGCAGATAAGCACTGTTTTAGAGACATCTTTATTCATGTGTACTTAGGACATTTTAAACTAATTCTTCTTTCATCATTTGTTACTTAAGGCTGTTTCTATAACTTCATTATCTTGAAATAGTATTAACTGATGGGATTTTTATGCCATGTTATGTTAATGAATTGTGATTCTTGTCTATTAATCTTCCTTAGAAATACTACAATTAGTTCCGCTATTTTGCGTTTTAATAAAGTAAAACAAATTTACATTTTTACTAAAGACACCTTTAGTAATTTTTGAAAAAATAACATGAAGTGCTAAATTTATTATCCATTGCTAGCTGTAAAATAGCTTTTTGTCAGATGACTGACTACTGGATGTTACTTTATTTTCTTATTAGGAAAATAATAACAAACGAAATGTTTCCTGCTTGCTAGGTATTCTTCTTTATGTGGATAATGAATAGTCATTTTACTTCAGCAGCCTTTCCTCTCTGGTTAATGCAGACAGGTTTGCTGCACGCTGAGCTAAATGGTTCATCCTTGCCACAGCTAAGGCTATGCAATCAGTCCGCCTTGCCCTGTGTTGAATAATTGGGAGTGCTTTTTTTAATGCCACTTTCTTTCCCTCAAAGATTTGTTATCACCAAGAGAAACAGTATTGTAGCTGAAAAATTAGTTTCTGGCCATCCAGGTTGTGTACAAATTAACTGTTGTTATTAATCCAAGATCTGAAAGGGCTCTTCAATTAATAGTTTCGTATTCATATTAGTAACCCATTTTGGTGATCATGTGTCAGTACACATCAGAAATTCAGTGCTGCGTGTATTTTGACCTTCACCAAGTGGATGTTTTCAAATCACATCCAGTCTGTTTTTTTCTGTGCATGTGAAAATTGAGCAATATAGTTTTCCTTTATGCTATTTTTGTTTGCAAAAGCATACTGATATTTTGTATGTTGAATGAAATGTGCTGATTGCCTGTTTTATTGTTTTTACATATTTTTGTTTGTTTGGAACCACACTAAACAGTTATGAACTTCATTGTTACATGACATGGAAGAGGTGGTAGATTCATGAACGGTTTTCTGCTACCTTGATTAACTGCTTAATCACGGGAGGATGGAAGATGGCCTATCTATAATAAGCACATAATATGTGATTTATGTAACATTTTTGTAAGTATGTAAGTAGTGCATCTGCAGAAAAGCTCATATCCTGTTGGGATATTTCGCAATGCATTTCTTAAATTTCTGGTAGCTTATTGTCCAATAGCAATGAACAACATAGATCTGTTACACAATTGCTTATATTCCATAACTGTAATGTAACTTCCGAAATCACCCATATATAATTTGAAATTTAACTCCTTTCCAATGTTTATTCAGGAACAATAATTTATCCAAAGTCAGGTATGGACCTAAACAATTTGCAGAAATCAAGGAAAACCATAACTCTGGTGTGCAATTGTGAAATAAAATCTGCAAAGGTGATGGAAGTCCAGGTATTTGTTGATGGATGCAGTATACACCAAATATTCACTTTTGTGTATATCACTTCAAATTTCCAGTCTGTGTATTTGTCGTCCATAATGACAAGCTTTCTGTTTCTAATCTGCATTAATTTGGATTTCTGTACAAGCTGTAGTGTCTAAGGGTTTGGTGGAGAAACTACTACTTGTTATAGGTGATTAATTTATATTCTTCATGTTCTTTGAACTGATTTCGAAAATCATCATCTAAACTTTTATATCAGTTACAATTGTCTTCTTTTCATTGTTCCTTTTTACATACACGTAAGTTTCTGGTGGTGAAGATCTCTGAAGAAGAGCGCCCTTATGACAGCTTGAGAGGGACGGAGGGGGGGGGCTAGTCGTGGAGGTACACAGTGTGTTCAATATTTTGGAAAATGAATGGCTACTTGTAAGTTGTTGTTTTTGTTATTGTTGTTATTGGCGTTGTCATAGTATTCAGTTCAAAGACTCATTTCATGCATCTTTTGAAGCTGCTCTGTCTGTGCAACTCTTTTTGTCTCTGAATAACTGCTGTAATATTCATCCCTCTGGATCTACTTACTGATTCATTTCTTAGTCTCTCTCTACAATTTTTAATCCTCACATTTCTCTGCAATACTAAATTTGTAATCCCTTGATGTCTCAGAATGTGTTCTATCAATCGATCCTCTCTGGGTCAGCCGGAGTGGCCGTGCGGTTCTAAACACTACAGTCTGGAGCTGAGCGGATGCTACGATCGCAGGTTCGAATCCTGCCTTGGGCATGGATGTGTGTGCTGTCCTTAGTTCTAAGTTCTAGGCGACTGATGACCTCAGAAGTTAAGTCACATAGTGCTCAGAGCAATTAGAACCATTTTTTGGATCCTCTCTGGTTGTCAGTGTGTGCCAGAAATTTCTTTTCTTCCCAGTTCTATTCAGTACTTCCTCATTAGTTACGTGATCTACCCATCTAATCTTCAGCATATGTCTGTAGAACTACACTTCAAAAGCTTCTATTCTCTTCTTGTCTGAACTGCTTATTTTCCATGTTTCACTTCGATACATGGCTACAATACGCGCAAGTATTTTCACAAAGCCTTCCTAAAACTTAAACCTAAATTTGATGTTAACAAATTTCTCGTTTTCAGAAACGCTTTTCTTGCAATTTTGTTCTATACATTATATCCTCTCTACTTCTGCCAGCATCAGTTATTTCGAAGCCAAATGGCAAAACTCGTCTAATAATTTAAGTGTCTCGTTTCCTACTCTAGTTCCTTCAGCATGATCTGATTTAATTAAACTACATTCCATTTTCCCTGTTTTGCTTTTGTTGACATGCATCCCATATTCTAGTTTCAAGACACTTCCCTTTCATGCCCCCCAACTCGTATATTTTCCCTCTGGTTTCTGTACAAGTCGTAAATAACCTTTTGCTCCCTGTATTTTACTCCTGCCACCTTCAGAAAATGAGAGAGAGTGTTCTAGTCAACATTGTCAAAACCCTTCACTAAGCCTACATATGCTATAAACGTAAGTTTGCCTTTACTTAACCTGTCTTCTAAGATAAGTCATAGGGTCAGTATTGCCTTGTGAATGATTACATTTGTCCTGAATCCAGACTGATCTTCACAGAGGTCATCATGTACCAATTATTATATTCATCTTGAATTCTATGGGTATTTCATCCGTCGTGTGTATCGCGAGCACCAGATGGAAGATATTAGTTGTGGCTGTCTCACCCAAGGCCATCAGGAGTTCTGATGGAATGTCATCTACTCCAGGGGCAATGTTTTGACTTAGGTGCCTCAGTGCTCTGTCAGATCCTTCTTGCAGTATCATATCGCCCATCTCATCTTTATCTATGTTCTTATCCAGTTCTACAATACTGGTTTACAGTTCATGCCCCCTTTATAGATCCCCTATATACTCTTCCATATTTCAGCTTTCCCTTCTGTGCTTAGAACTGGTTTTCCATCTGAGCTCTTAGAAAGAAAAACAGCTGAGTACACTGCTTTTCCTTTCCCTGGGAGTTAGGAGGGAGGGGGGTGCAGTCCCCCCTCCTCCACTGGGCATGGGTGTAGTAGTCTCTGAGGTCTTCATTGGCACTCCATATGGAGGTGGTATCACTATGCACACGTTCTTTGACATGGTTCACAATCTAATGAACTGGCAACTGCCACATGCCACTAATCAAGGAGTACCTCAAACACACATTAAACTACAAAAAATATTTGAACTATTACAGAATACGAGAATCTTATACAAAAAATTATGTGTCCTCATCAATTTCCCGCATCTCGTGGTTGTGTGGTAGCGTTTTCGCTTCCCACGCCCGGGTTCGATTCCCGGTGGGGTCAGGGATTTTCTCTCTGCCTCGTGATGCCCGGGTGTTGTGTGATGCCCTTAGGTTAGTTAGGTTTAAGTAGTTCCAAGTTCTAGGTGACTGATGACCGTAGCTGTTAAGTCCCATAGTGTTCAGAGCCATTTGAACCATTTTGTCCCCATAAATTAAATACCACAGATATTTTTGTAAAATTAGTTGTTGCTCATTTGTGGACGACAAGAGTAAGAATAGTTGACATCCTTAATGCATGTGGGAAGTTTGCCAAGTTGAATTGAGCCAAATTTTGTACTTTCACAAAAGAGCATTTCGTTTTCTGTATGTACATTTTATCTCTTCATGATTTCAACGGATGTATTCCAGCCAACACTGTCAAAAGCATTATGTAAATCTACAACTGTTATTAATGTTGGTTTGCCTTTCTTTACCCTCTCTTCAGAGGTAAGTTCCTACATTTCGCCAGGAACTAAACTGAACTTCCCCTATATCAGTTTCTAGCAGTTTTTCCCATTCTTTTGTAAATAATTCATGTAAGTGTTTTGTAGCATACCTTATCAAAAAGACTTCGGTGATGTTCATACCTGTCAACACCAGTCCCCTTTGGATTTGGAATTATTACATTCATTATGAATGTCTCATAATTATATCTTGTATACTAGGTGGAACAGTTTTTTAGCAATTACCTCTTTGAAGCTTTTCAATTATTCTGAGGCAATGTCATCTACTACAGGGGACTTGTTTAGACTTAGGTCTTTCAATGCTCTGAAAAATTCTTCTCAGAGTGTCATATCTTACATCTCATCTTTATCTATTTCATCTTTCCTTTCTATAACATTACCTACAACTTTGTCTCCTTTATGTAGCCCTTCTATATGGCCCATTAACATTTCATATTTGCCTTCTTAGCTTGCACTGGTTTTCCTTCTGAACTCTTGAAATTCACAGAGTTGCTTCTCATTTCTCCAAAGTTCTCCTTAAATTTTCCGTGAGCACCATCCACTTTTCCATAGCTGAGCATATTTCTACATTCCTATATTTCTCTACAAGCCACCCTGATGAGCCATTTTGCATTTTCTGTCAATATTGTCTGTACTCCCTTCCACCTTTCATCTCTGCCTTCTTTCCTTTCACTGGCTTGCCTTCTGAACTCTTGAAATATATAGAGTTGCTTCTCGCTTCTGGAAAGTTCTCTGTAATTATTCTATAAGCACCATCCACTTTTCCCTAGCTGCGCTTCTTTCTACATTTCTGTATTTGCCTACTAGCCATCCTGCTGAGCCATTTTGCATTTCCCATTACTCTCGTTTTTCAGGCATCTGTACTCGCTTCCACCTGCTTCATTTTCTGCATTGCTATATTTTCTCCTTTCATCAGTTCAGTATCTCTTGTGAACCTCCTAGTCAGCTGAGTGCATTAATGTGCCATGTCCTGGACGTGGGGAAACAAGCACAACTGCAGTCGAATCACCTTTACAGATTAAGGATGAGGGCTGGTGTACCATCCTCCATGGATGTAGATTTAAGTGATTTTCTACATCCCAAAAGGCGAATGACAGGCTGTTACTTATGTACCATCGTAGATACATACTGCAGAAACATTTAGCAAATGTTCTCACAGTTGCACATAGTATTTACTGTAGATATTAAGCAGATGGTGTACAATGGTTCCGACGTAGGATGTAAACCCATAGTCAGCATCATCATCAAAATGTCTTGAGTTATCCAAGGACTTTTTCTATGTCATTTTACTTACTTGATCCCTGTTGCCTTCACTATTTCATCTCTCATAGCTATGCCTTCGTCTTTTATTGTATTCCTTTCCTCTATTCCAATCCAATGTTGCCTTCCTCTGAAATTCTCAATAACATGAGGTTCCTTCGTTTCGTCTAAGTCATGTCACCTTTAATTCCTACATTTTTACAATTTCGTTAGTTTCAGTCTTCGGATCATAACCAGTAAACACTGACCAGAGTCCATATCTTGCGCTGGCAAAGCCTTCCAGTTCAAAGCCAGGTTTCAAAGTCTCTGCCTTATTGTTATATAATCAGTATGAATCCTTCCAGCGCCTCCACATCCCATCCACTTACACAATCACTTCTCCATGATTCTTAATCAAAGTGTTAGCAGTGATTAAATTGTGCTGTAAGCAAAATTCTACCAAGCGGTTTCATCTTGCAATACTTTCTCCCAACCCATTTCCTCCTAATTTTCGTTCTCTTCATTTTCCTACTATTGAATTCCAGTAACCTGTTGCAATTAAACTTTTGCTAGTTAGCATATAAACTTATACTACTGTATTGACTGTTAGCTGTGGGTCTCTCCTGGCTGTGATGATGCGTTTACTATGATGTTGGTAGTAGGTTACACACATTCATATTCTCTCATTCATTATTGACCTTACTCCTTCATTATGCATATTTGATGTTGTGTTTATTGCCCAGTAGTGACCTGGCCAGAAATCATATTCTTCCTGTCACTACTTCACTAATTCTCATGTATGTAACTACAACCTACCAGTTTTCCCTCATTAAGGGATCTAACATTTTACATTCCGATCTGTAGAATGCCATTGTGGTTTTTCCTGCTGATGACATCCTCCTGAGTTGTCCCTGCCTGGAGATCCAAATGGAGGACTATTTTAACTACTGAATATTTCACTGTCAAATTCTTCAACTTCTGTATCTTTTATTTGACTGCCACCAGCACTGAGAATTGTCCCAGTTTCTCTACAGCTTTATATCTACATTTTGATAGAAACAATATACCCAGTGAGGTACAAATATGTAAGTTAATTCACTTGGCTCGAAAACAGTCCTGCAGTGTTCAAACACAGCATTTTACTGCTTGACACAGTCATGTCAATTAAATATGTGCGTGTAGCATTGCAAAGCGATAGGAAATGAACATGCACTTATGGATGATAGTAGAGGGGGCGAATTATTGACTTCAGTTTATTGGGAGAATTTTAGGAAAGTGTACTTTATCAGCATAGGAAACCACTTTTCACTAATGCATCCCATTCTTAATCATTGTGAGCCTGTTTGGGATATCCACCAGGTCAGATTAATGGAAGACATCCAAACAATTCAGAAGTGTGTTGTAGACCGTTTGTTGGGAGGTTCGATCAACATGCGAATTTTACAGAGGTGCTTCAAAAACTCAAACTAGAGTCCCTATAAGAGATGGCTACACACAGCATAAAATGTGTCTTTCTAATCATGCTTGATTGTAGTCAAGACAGATTGACTTCTGCTCAACGTGAAAGTAAATCCAATGACATTAATCTAAATACAGAAGAATATGTTATGTAATCTTCACAATAGGTTTATTGTTATGATGAACACAGTATAGTAGTGGTACAAGGTACCCTCCGCCATGCATCACATGATAGCTTGCAGAGTACGTATCTAGATACAGACTGTGGAACGCTTTCCAGTCAGCATAGACCAGTAATGAAACTGACATCCTAGAACTGTATTGTCAGTACTATCCAATGAAATTATTGAGAAAATGTGGTGAAGTAATGCTTAACAGTAAACTGCTCACACCTTGTAGCAAAGAGTTCCAATGGGGAAATTTTCTGTAATAAAAAAGGGCACTGTGGCTGAAAGTGAAACTTTTATATTTTCATTTACAATGTTTCTCTGTGCTACTTTCTTCCATTGGAAGTTCATATTTCTTACATATTTTCAAATCTGGGGTACTATTTTTTACTTCTCAATCCACTGAAGAAAAACAATAAATGATAAGTTTGTGTTTTACATTAATTCGTTGGTTCAGCCGCCTATCTACAAAGTAAGAGAGACTACAATTTATGGGTTTAGAAGGTCAGGCCTAAATCACCAGAATTATTGTAAAGAACCTCTAAAAATTATCAGTATAAAACATAAATACAAGCAATAAAAATATAATAATGTGCCTACTTCCATTGTTTGATATATTTCTTAAGAAGATACGGCTACATCAGCGTCAATAGATAAAATACACTATAATGGAGTGGCATATGTTTGTCAAGAGTCCTGACAACATCACAATAACAGCTGTATGCATGCATGATGTGTGTGTCCCTTCTTGAAAGGCACATCCCGCAGACAAAAACAGAACTCATTTTCCTAACAGCAGTGATGATTACACACTATGGTGTAAACTTTTCATTTTTAATAGCGAGTTTGTGAACTGTTAACATTAAAATGTATATTTAGATGAAAACCTAGCATTAAAATAACACAGAAGGGAATATTGCTACAAAATACATGACATGTATTCGCATTTTCGAATATGGACAACCATCTGCTGTATAATAGAATGACGCCAGTGAAAATTTGTACTAGGCTGGGACTAGAACCCAGATTTCCCACCTGTTGCGAGCAGTCGCCCTACCATCATGCAATCCAAGCATGACTCATGATCCAAACTTTCATATGTCGTCGACCATGCATCAATAACCTGCACTTGTATATTCATTATGCATACTCATCTACAGGAAAGATAGTCACTGCATTGCCTGTTCCTCTGGACATGCTTGCATGTCCAAAGGAAATCTGCATTGTACTTCTAAAAACACAGGCACTGCAGAACTGTATTGCTATACAAGGTTGTATGAAATAATTAAAGTCTGCTGTCTATTTCGCTACGTAACAGTATAACTCAGTTGCTAATATTCGAGTAATTTTATGTGACTGATAAATTATATTCAGTCAGTAACTGATTAACATGTAATTTTCATACAGAATCATTCATTCATTGTGTGGAGCTGAGAGGATCGTCAAAGTATTTAAGTGTTTTAGATGTGTAAACTGTCTTGTTTAGTAAAATGCAGTAGAAGTGAGGGTAATACATTGATAATATCTTGCGCATTGATTTCGTGAATTGAATAATTATGAGAGATGGAAAAGTAACTTTGTTCCATTGTTAACTTAGACATCACTTCAAAGACATCTAAAGATAATAATCATTGCCTGTCAGCAACACTTAAGTCGACTAACATATATTAGCTCTCCAGAGTGTAATTGGCCCATCACTTTTATAGTGACACACTCAACACACTTTACTGACTTGCGATCAAACAAACAACTCAAGAAATATTTCCAGCTTCTTCTCGTCTTTCTAATGCTGTAGTTAATGATTTGTGAAATACGAATGAAATACTCCTTTGGCAAAAATGTCATGGTTCTGCTAGGTGCAAAGTAACACAACCATCTGGCTTATAGCCAAGATCAGATTCCATGTTACAGAAATGTACCTCAGCTCAAAGCACTGTCAGAGAAACCTCTCATCACTACATAAATTCTGAAAATAAATACCTAAATACCATGGTGTACAATTACTGTTCAGAAGTCAAAATTGATATTATCAGTCATAAGCTTTAGCTTCAGATTATCTTTACAATAGTATAATTATACGTTGAAATGCTACTCATTAACATTTAGCTTAAAATTAATTTCAAGTACAAATAATGTATATTTTGTGATAATATGCTCCAATGCTCGCTGCAAATAGCTATTTGTAACCTCTGAATGTTGACTGTGAAATTTAAAAGTTGCAATCAACACTCTTAAAAACATTTTAACCTTGCAAAATTACTGGTTGGCAAAAATCTGTCGTCAGTCTTATCTTACTAGACAACCTAAATCATATTAATAACTGAATACTCTGTACAGAATAGTTGATGAAATGTTCCACTAGTATACAATGGTTCCACTAATATTTTGCTTATTATTTACAGTCTCTTATAGAAGCATTTGCAGCAGACTCAATTTCAAAACTTCATCTTACATACATATAAGATAATAGTAACTAATCTCTGAATTATTTTCAACAAAAAAAGTTTAAATACTGTAAAAATCTATTTATTTTAGTCAAACAATGGGGAAAACCCATGTTTCTGTGTCCTTTCCTTGTTATCACAAAGGTAGATACCAATGCCACATTTACATTTGTGTACAAGTATTATGGACTGTTCAAAACGCTTTAACGAGTGCACTTCCCATACAAAGTGAAATTATATAAATAATCAGTTGGTTGACACTTTAAATAATTAATCATGAAATCTTGACAAATGTGTACTGTAGACTACCTCATTGCAACAAACTTTGGGAAGGAACATTATCCATCAGTCTCAAGACGAAATATGTCAATGAAAAAAGATCAGTAACTCATTAATATGATTGAAGGCACGTAATTACAGTAGTTGTGGTTTTCACCATGTATTCACTTGAGTGTAAAAACATTCATGTTCCATTTAATAAGATTATTCTGAGACATAAGTTAATCTCTTCATGGTGATGGCAGACATGCGTACTGACAGCTCTTGGATTGAGGAAGAGGCAGTCAAGTGGCTTCTACTTGTCTCTAGTATTGTGCTTTCAATTTGGTATAGCAGATACCTTTTCTCAGGTAACTGAAGACTGTCGGTTCACATGAAAGGGAAAAAAAGGTGTGCTAGCATTTCTTCAGATCACCTACTACTCAGGTTATTAAAGTTATTTTAAATTACTATACAAAATTAATTAAGTGTTTTCTGCAGATTTATTCGCCTGCATAGGCACATAGTAGTGGAATGACAATATGACAACTAATAACATATGCGAAAATCATCATAAACCAGACAATAAGACTATATAATGATGGCACCCAGACCACTACATGGAAATTTAGGCTTACCAGAGAGAGAGATCACACTGGTTTATTACAATCGAAAAGTGCAATGTCTCATCATGCATATAATCATGTAACTTTTCTCGTTCTAGGTGTATTTGTGCCTCTGTCCATTAAACAGAAATAATGTTGTGGCAAGCAAGAGATGGTGGACATAACTTCCTTCTAATAAACGGTAGTGAATAGATAAGTCTTCCTGTCTGCCACTGGATCACATTGTGCAAATTTCAACTCATACCTCGGAGGAAATTACTAGACATCATCTGGTAGTTGCTGCTGTTTACTACTAGCAAGTAGCAACTCCAGCTTTCCAGTAGAAACCAGTAGCAACGACCTGAGAAAGAAAAATGCACTGACAGGGAAAAATTTGCAACACCAAACGATAAGTAATGTAGAGTAGTGAAATCTCGGGAATACATTCGTCTAGGTAACACATTCAACTGACGGACACTGCAAGATCACAGGTAAAAGTAAGCGTCAGATAAGTTAATGCAGACGTAAAACACTACACGCTAATAGCCAGTGTCACTGCCAGAACGTTGAATGCAAGGATACAGAAATGTATGCATTGTGTTGTACAAGTGCCAGATTTCGGTTTTTGGGATGGAGTTCCATGCCTGTTACATATGGTTAGTCAATATTTGGATAGTTAAAGCTGTTTGTGGATTACACTAGAGTTATCATCTGATGGTGACCCATATGTGCTCGACTGGAGACATATGGTGATCAAGCAGGCCGACACAACACGTCGACACTCTGTAGAGCATGTTTGGTAACAACAGGTATATATGGGCGAGCGTTTTCATGTTGGAAAACATCCTCTGAAGTGCTGTTCATGAATGGAATCACAGTTAATAGAATCATCAGATGGGCGCACATCTATCAACTTTCATTTATGTCGCACAACTCTGTTCTGGTGTTGCGATCAGTTTTCCATCAGTGTAATTGTCTCGAAGGTATACTATGCAATTTACATAGTCTGATGAGGTGGCAGACCTGACAACCTTGTATTCAACAGATTTATTTGGATAGGCTCAAGAGTAACATTCTGTGTCAAAATGTTGGATAAATAAAGGAAAGTATTATGAATGTAAAGAAGAGGCACCAGCACACACTAGAAGCTTATGTATATTTTAAAGAATTGGACGAAAATGCAATATAATCCCAGCAATTCTGTGGGCTGTGATAGTGGAAGTTTTGAAATAGGCAATGAGCCATTCACATGTACCTGTTACGTATGAAGTTATTGGTTTGACAATGATATCAATCATCTCTCACAGCTCAGTTGATAGTGGTTGAAAATGAAGTTGAATCCTTCAGTATAAAAGTTCAAAATGTGCTATTAGGCTGCAAAAATTTCTGTATCATGACTAAGATGCAGTGAAATAATGAAATAATATCTTGAATTTTTCCTAAAAAGAGAAATTCAATATTCCACACCTTATGGTATAAATTATCAAATAAATGAACAGCCAATCATGTGAAGTGTGTGATGTTTTTTGCAACAAAAATACAGCCATGTTAATGTCTTGAAAGCATGTTAACATTTGTGAAAACTGTAATTACTGGGTGTGTGACATAGATAACTACATCTTAGAGTATAAGTAGAATATTATGTGAACAGTAAGTGATTTGAACATCTGAGAAATGATATTCACAGATATGTAACAGTGATTGCTCACTCCTTTTATTATAACACTAAGTCATCCCAAAACGTTAAATTATAATGCCTATGCAATTACAAGCCTAACCATTTGGAAGCAATGCAGTCGATACCTAAATATAGCTGTGAGATGAAGGGCAGTTCATCCACAGCCGAAAAAGGCAGTTTTGTTTTCTACTTACAATGTTGATGAAACTAGTGCTAATCACTATGTGTCTGAAATGTTAGAAGAGCTTGCTGTTTGCCAAAACTAAAAGGAACAATAGTAATTATTAGAAAACATTATGATCACCATCCCACTGGGACAATTCCACAAGATAACTAATTAGTTATGCCAGCAGTGGTATGCATAATTAATAAAGATATGGATGCTTCTGATTACATAACTGCATGGACATTAAGCGTGGCTTCACCATGACACAAGGTTTGTGATACATCTGGAATACCCTGTCTTACCTACCAATGCCAGGAAAACCGCCGAAACGTGCACTATTGATTTGTCGGCAATCCCTGTTGGTTTTGATGGGTGGAACATCAGCATCCATGTAGTGTAAACATGTGGTGTGAAATAGTGAACGATCAGCTCATAGACAGAAAACAGAACATGCACAAGCATTGCAGTCTCCTAATAGACCATCTTCTATGCATGCTAAAAGACATTACTCAGCAGACTAAGAGGTACCTGTGGTGCCAATATGATGGCTGTTCAGGCCATACTGTTCGAAGTACTACAGTATGTCTACATAAATTGTTTCCAAATCGTCAGATTGGACGCAAAGGACCTGTACCTTGGCTGGCCCATTCCGCAGATTTTAAGCTTGTAGGCTTTTTTTCTGTAGGGAAAGCTGAACAATGTTGTATATAAGGACATTTGAACTACACCTTATGATATACAACAATGTATTACTCCAGCCGGTTCAGACATTGCTGAAATGTGCTATCACAGGTATTGTATAAGTGTTAGTGTGGAAACATTTCAAAATATGACATTCAACATAACTAGTGTATGCACGTTTGTTGTTCTTTAGTGGACAGTTATTGCACAAGTGTCGGTGTGTGAACTTTTTCAAAATATGAGATCTCGGAAATGACTCGCACTAGAATTTTGCAACGAACACAGCTGACAGTCTAATTTACCCTAATTTTAGTTTGTTAATGTAAATAGGCATTATTCCTTTTAAGAAAGTGTATGTTTGCACAAAAAGTACATTTCCTGAGTATTATTACAGTCTGTTGGTTGTTGTAACAATACGAGCCCCCTGCAACTGTGAAAACTACGCAAATAGCACTTTCCACTTCCACAACATTTGCAGCCCAAATTTTACATTCTTCACCCTGTATAGACTATTCTACTTGTACTGGTTCATGTCTCTTGTCGAACAATGTATCAGTTTCATTTTAAGTGCTTATAAAATACACTTATGTACCGCCATTTACTAAATAAGTATATAAATTTATAATACTTCCTTACCATCTCAGTCACTTACAACACATTCACTTAGGTCACATCTGTCACAACTTAAGTCCTAGTACCACATAGGTCCACCTTATTTCATAACTCTTGCTTATTACAGCACTTTACTACTCCAAACATTCATTAGCCTTTCTCAGAACAGTTTTAACTTCCTCCTTTCCCATGACTGACCCGTAATTGCAGAGATATACACAGCCCTTTCAGCTATAACTTGCCACATCTGTTCCACAGCAAATAAAGTCTCAAACCCTCCCTCTTCCTAGCTACCTGCAGAACCACCATATTCTCAAAATTGGAAATTTGTGGCAACCACGAATGGGAGCAAACTGATGAGGTCATCAGTCCCTAGGTTTACACACTACTTAATCGAACTTTAAGTAACTTACGCTGAGGACAAATACACATACACCCATGCCCGAGGAAGGACTCGAATCTCCAACGAGGGGAGCTGTGCAATCTGTGGCAAGATGCCCTAGACCGCGTGGCTACCCCACGGCGCCCATCTTCTCATTGCACCAGTCAGTTGCTCATACTTCTCCCACACATATCCTTTTTAAATAAGATTCTGTCCTTCACCTTCTAAATACAGATTCATTACCTATAATTCCTAGACGCTCTCAACATGATCATCATGTCTGAAAATTTGACTTTATCAACATCACCACTGAGCAAAAGCATAAAAGGTCACTTTTTTGAAACCGCGCCGTTCCCCACCATTACGACGAAGGCGTGTAAAATTTGGCTCGAAGGTGTCTCGACCCTTCCTCTGTAATGGTGTAAACGTGTGGTGCCCTGTGATGTCACCTTCAGGCTCGGTGACGCTTCAAAACAGCAATGTGTCGACATATGCAATGAAAGTCCTGAGCTCTGAAGTTCATGTGAGGAGGCGTACAGTGGATTATAAATGTCACATTAGCACCAAATTTCACCACAATTCTGCCAAACAACGACGTGGACGTGTCACACTATGGGAAGGTCGCCACCTTCTCCACCCGCTTACTCACATTTCACCCCTTCTCTTGATGCCTCTGAGATGGAAGTCATACTAGCGATGCCTGGCTTTGAAGTGATGTGGTTTTGTTATGGATGACAGAGGAAAAGATATCACACACACATACGCTCAGATTCGACACGAAAAGGCCTCAGCAAGTGGCATACATGGTGTCAATGAAAGCACCACTTCCCTTGCGCCGTTCATTTTCAAAATTTCGCGGTCGAAAATTACAGTTTACAATGTGATGTGCAATACAGCGAGGTTCTTGACAACCTTCTTCACTGCCGATACCCTATGTCCAACATAAGTAATTTTTAGCTGTCTTGAACATGTACATTGGTATTTTTGTGTACAATTATTTATTTCCTTGTGGTATAATTGGGGCTATTTATTAATATGTGCGCTTGTAAATCAGATATTAGTTGGTGACTATACATCCGGGAGACAATAAATAACCTCCAGAGGTTGGTGATGGAAATTGGAGCGGATTGTATTTGAAAGTTTAGTTCAACAGTGTGAAGATTTTCCGTTGCAGGATCCAGAGATCTCTAATTTCCTTAGGTTTTCGGTGTTATTGCCAAGTCAACCTTCATCCATTTCAGTTCCTTTTGCCACTGTATTTTTGTGACATATTTTTCTTACAGTTTTGAATGATGCTTTAAATCTTTATTGCCCTGGCTGTCGGTCCTGTTATCCAGCTCTCCGTTAGGGTTTTTAATAGGAAACAATATGTCATGTGCTACAAACACTGTGCATTTTAAATGGTTCAAATGGCTCTGAGCACTATGGGACTCAACTTCTGAGGTCATCAGTCCCCTAGAACTTAGAACTACTTAAATCTAACTAACCTAAGGACGTCACACACATCCATGCCCGAAGCAGGATTCGAACCAGCAACTGTAGCAGTCGCGCGGTTCCAGACTGTAGGGCCTAGAACTGCTCGACCACCCCGGCCGGCTGTGCAATTTAGGCTCATTAGTGTAACTAGCACTTTTCTAGTTCTGCGTAGTTATCTCATTTCAATCAGATATTCAGAAGACTCCCCATGTTTTAACACTGAATAAATTTTCTCTCTCCTGGACTGCTGATCTTAGTGGTCCTGTTGATACATCATTGCCAGAACGAACCTAACTTGAACTTGAACTTGATGGAATCGAAAAAATCATCTCACCTAGCAGTGAAGATTCTGTTGGTAATGAGACATCTCCTTAGGGGGGGGGGAGGGGGGGGAAGGATGGTATCACCTTATAATACTGTCTCTTCTCATATTAAACTAAGTGTACAGGCAGTTGCCCTCACATCTTCAGCAAGGAGCTGCAGATTACTGCTCACCCTGTCTGTTCTCTATGTATTAGAATATAAATGAGTTGTCCTATTACTCTTCCTGGGCCACGCCTGACAATATCCCTGTTTCTGATGAACTCTCTGCATCATGGAGAACACTGTGAATTCTGTTAAAATACATGAGAAGTCTTTGAGTCACTCACATATCTGTGAACCTAAACAGTATGCTCCATCCTTCATTAACAGTCTGCAGCGAGGCACTGTGTCACACACTTTGCGGAAATTTAGGGATACGGAATCTGCCTGTTCCCCTTCATCCATGGTTCATAGGATTCATGTGAAAAAATGCGTTTCACACGAGTGATGCTTTCCAAGTCCGTGTTGATTTATGGACAGAAGCTTTTCCGTTTCGCTGTATTCGAACTCAGAATATGTACAAGAATTCTGCAGCAAAACAAAGTTAAGGATTGTAATTTGTAATTTTGCGGGATTCTTATTTTACCCTTCTTATGTACAGGAGTCACCTACGCGTTTCTCAGTCGCTTGGGACTTCATGTTGAACGAGAGTTCCGCGATAAATGCAAAATAATAAGAGGTCATGGCATAAATCGTTTCGTGGAAAAAATTTTCCAAAATAAGTAGCAGCAAAGAAGATTATTTCATTTTGGTTTACTGGCAGCGCTAACATTGATGATGATCGAAAAGTACTTATGTTGTTGAGCCAGATTAATAAGTACACTTTATCGGCATTGTAAACAAATTTAGTGGGCAGATTTGGTTATAATATTGTGAGTTATTTCAATAATACAGTGAGATATTTATAGCATTAAGAAACAGGTACAGGATTCTTCCTCAGGTATTTGTCATACAAGGATTTTGTTGTACACTAATTATAACACGGTTAAAATAACACAACGTTGTTCTCTGAATTTAAATCACTCATGAGCTAGTATTGCCTAGTAAATGCTAAACGGATTGAACTATGTTTGTTACAAATTCCCAAGGCCTAGATTATGGTGGTGTCACATGACGAACGTGTTTCGTTGTGAATTGGGTATCATACATTCTTTCACTCAGTGTATGTTGTGTACTCTAACTTAGCATGAAACCCGTTCCAGATACGTATCACCTGTTCACTCCTGAGATTAAGAAATCTAATATTGTGACCATTGACTGGATCCAGTTTTTATTTCACTAAGTAAAGTCTCCAGCCTAATCTTAAATTAACAATGAAAAATTGCTGAAATACGTCTCACACAGTACTTTTTGACGTATTTGGCCGCTATCCAAAATAGCAAAGGGTGTTTTTTCAGCCCCGCTGTTTCGTGTCCTCATGTGGCGTTACCATGAACTGTGGGGAGTAAAGGAAGGACGGGAGGAAAGATGTTACAACATTCACACGTACAAGAATGTAAATGCAAATGGCCGCTCTAAGACCCTTCCAGTTTGCCAACAGCCTCCGCGCGACGCGAGAACCTTTGTTGTTCACTTTAAAAATTTACCTATACAGACAACTCTTGGCTTCGTAGGCTCCTGAAGAGACATGGCCCCTTCGACTAAAATTAAATAAAGCTCCTGAATCCGATGGAATTCTTGTCAGCTTCTGTACAGAATTTGCCATGAAGTTACCTTCGATATTAAACATAAGATACTAAACATCCCTCAAACATAAAACATGTGCCTCTTGTTTGAAAGAAATTACATGTCACCTCCATGTAAAAGAAAGGTAGCAGACGTGATATACAAAACTACCATTAAATCTCATTTATTCCAAATTCTTCCTTCATGATATTAATCCTAGAACCATCACAATGTAATCGATTTTTACGTCTTGAACATTTTGATACATTCTAATGAGCTGTAAAGTGTCAGAAGATCAGTAGCGTTTTCAGATGGTTAAATGTAAAAAAAAAAAAATGCTTATGTATGTACAACTGCGGACACTTTAAGCAGCTGTCCTTTTAAATGAAACTTCCTTTAATCAATCTGCACAATTATCTATACCTATGCATGTATCAATCACCTCTAGAATAGCTCTGCATCATATAACTACTGACTGAACCATCCACTGCAGTTTTGACTCATACTATTTTTACATGGTCATGACTTGTTACAGTGCAGCAGAGTAAGAGATATATCCTATTAATATTTTTTCTGTCTCCAGAATGACATTTTCACTCGGCAGTGGAATATACGCTGATATGAAATTTCGTGGCAGATTAAAACTGTGTGCCAGACCGAGACTTGTAGTTGGGAACTTTGCATATCACGGGCAAGTGCTGTACCATCTGAGCTACACGAGCACGATTCACGACCAATCCTCACTGCTTTAATTCCACAAGTACCTCATCTCATATCTTCCAAACTTCACAGAAGTTCCGGCACACAGTTTTAATTTGCCAGGAAGTTTCATATCAGCACACACCCCACTGCAGAGTGAAAATTTCATTCTTGAAACATCCCCCAGGCTGTGGCTAAACCATGTCTCTGCAATATCATTTCTTCCAGGAGTGCTAGTTCTGCAAGGTATGTAGGAGAGCTTCTGTGATGTTTGGAAGGTACGAGACGAGATATGGGAGTAATTAAGCTTACGGGACGTGTCGTGAGTCGTGCTTGGGTAGCTCAGAAGGTAGAGCACGTGCCCTCAAACGGCAAAGGTCCCGAGGTCGAGACTTAGTGTGGAACACAGTTTTAATCTGCCAAGAACTTTCATTTTTTTGTTTTTTGTTTTTAATTTCTTATTGTAGTAGATATATATATTTTTTATTCCTTTATAGATTCCGAAGCTGGTCGTCGAATAGCCAAAACGAGTAAGCATATTCAAAGAACTTTGAGATCAAAACAGTTAAAAAATAATTATGAACACTCATGTTAAGAACAAACCTTGAACGTCTAGACGTAGAACGTTCACGTTTACAGGACAGGTACATAAGTTTTTTCTGCAGGAATGATTAGCATCTGAACAATGACAGTCCACAGGTTCAAGGTCAACACCGAGCGAGGTGGCGCAGTGGTTAGAAACTGGACTCGCATTCGGGAGGACGACGGTTCAATCCCGCGTCCGGCCATCCTGATTTAGGTTTTCCGTGATTTCCCTAAATCGCTCCAGGCAAATGCCAGGATGGTTCCTTTCAAAGGGCACGGCCGTCTTCCTTCCCCGCCCTTCCCTAATCCAATGAGACCGATGACCTCGCTGTCTGGTCTCCTTCCCCAAACCAACCAACCAAGATCAACATCGATATTATGCCCCAACACCACCCACTGGTAAAGTGTTCCTTTGGCTCCCGTAGTTGCTATAAAACGAAGGTAATCGATCTGTATGACATGAGCAGACATGAAGGATACCTTCACATGTATCCATGAATACACCATAAAATCAGTGCGTTTGAAAGATGGCTCATTATTGGCATGAGACAATGTGTTGCATCCATCTGGGAAATTGCTGATTCTGTGGGACGAAGTGTTTAAGCAATTCAATGGGTGTGCACAGTGTGGTCCACGGAAGGCCATACAACACAACAAGATGCTTTAGGTCAGACCACCCAGACCACGCCTGAAGAAGATCGACATCTCATCCTTATGGCATTACAGGACAGATCTGCTCCCTCCTCAGCTCTGGTGCAACCGGGGAACACAACATACACTATCAAGAATGACAGGCCGTCGCTGTTTCTTATGGCATGCGCTATGTGCACATCGTGCACTTCTCCACCTAGCTTTGACGAATGTGCAAAAACATGCTAGACAGCAATGGTGTATTTAATGACGTCACTCTGAAAAGGAATGGCATCAGATAGTGTTTGTTCGAAACTGATGGCCACATTTTGGTTTGTGACTAATAGGGAGAGTGACATCATGGTGGCTGCATTTGCACAAGACTCACAGAACCAACTCAAGGACTTATGGTGTGGGGTGCTATTGTGTACAACCAAAATCACAGCTGGTGCTTGTTCAGGTTACTGTGACCAGTGTGACCTAGAGTGACATCCTGTGACCTGTAGCTATACCCTTTTTGCGCAACATTCCAGACACCATTTTTCCGCAAGACAATGCATGACCACATGTTGATACACAAACATGTGCCTTGTTGGTGTCACAGAAAGTCCTCCTTTTACCTTGGGCCGTCGGATCATTAGACTTGTCGCCAATATAAAATATGTAGGATATGGTGAAATGACAGGTGCAACACTGTGACCCAGTACCAACAATCATATGCAAACTTTCGAGCCAGGTGAATGCAACATGGAGGTTTATACCACACGATGAAATCACGCATGATGCAAGTTATGAGGACCCCTGGCAGACCCTGTATCTGCTAGGTGACAAGACACATACTGAACTGAGGTGACTGAAATGTTAACCATTTCTTCAAAACATACTAATGTGCATGTACTGTGGAGATGAAAATCCTATTCGAGCCAGACACAGTGTTCCGTTTTTTTTTTTCGACCATGAGTGTGTATTGACATTACTACCCATCTTAATTATTTTTCACGGGATGGGCATTTCATTGCCACCTGGCAGGGTAGCCAAGAGCACTAATGTGCTGTTTCCTGGGCTCAGGTAGGTGCACCGGCCCCAGATAGAATCTGGCTGGCGCATTACTGACGAGGGCTGGTATGCCAGCCAGCCTGGATGTGGCTTTTAGACGGTTTTCCAAATCCTGCTAGGTGAATACTGTGCTGATCCCCACGTTCCATCTCAGTTACACGCCTCACAGACATTTGAACATGTTAGCACTATTTCATGGCTTACACTACACGCACACAGCTGGCGTACAGTACTTACGTCCCAGGAGGGTTTGGGATGGCAGCACGAAGGACATCTAGCCACCCTCTGCAAGTAGCACTGCCAAATCCACAACAACAATGGCCGACCCCACGATAGTGCGGGACAAGGCCCAAAGAAAGAAAGGGCATTTCATTTCCCTAATTTTCACTAACATCATTCGTGTTGCTCTTTTTACTTTATGGCAACAGTCCATAAACCATAAGTCCTAAAATGGCACAGGAAGTTAAACAAAATTTCATTAAACGCCCATATATCGGTGAAAAAATGCTACTTACTTGACATACTCTATACTCTGACATTAGTTTATGAAAATGGATTATTACTGTCACTACTAATTAACTCATTAATGTTGTTTTCACTGTTAAAAACAATTCCATATGTGACAATATCATCAGCGGCATATTCATTAACTGAACTCATCTTGCCTGACTGGCAATAGCAATTACTTATAAAATATGAAACATCCTTTAATAAGCTTGTAAGTATAACTTACACGTTAATCACTGCAAAAATCAGTCGTTATTTCCACTAACCTGGCTACACCCCCGGTAGTTGCCAGTAGTCTGCCTAGTACTTCTGTCCACAGTCAAAGTCACACACGCTGTCTGCCAAGAGCCGCCATTGCCACCAAGCTGTCACAGCGATTTGATTTGTCAGCTGGATCACCATTAACCGACGGTAACACTCCTCTGCTGTCGCCACTCTCAAAGCTGTCTGCACCATCCAATGATCATGTTGTCTTCATTTCCCCAGCCTCACTTGTAGTTTTCACACCATCACCAGATTAACAATGTGTCAATAAACATTCATTCGCACAGTTCCTACACTTATGGCAATTAAAATTACTGCACGACGAAGATGAGGTGCTACAGACGCGAAATTTAACCGGCAGGAAGAAGATGTTGTGATATGCAAATGATTAGCTTTTCAGAGCATTCATACAAGGTTGGCGCCAGTGGTGAAACCTACAGCATGCTGACATGGGGAAAGTTTCCAACCGATTTCTGATACACAAACAGCAGTTGATCGGCGTTGCCTGGTGAAACGTTGTTGTGATGCCTCGTATAAGGAGGAGAAATGCGTACCATCACGTTTCCGACTTTGATAAAGGTCGGATTGTAGCGTATCGCGATTGCGATTTATCGTATCGCGATACTGCTGCTCGCGTTGGTCGGGATCCAATGACTGTTGTCAGAATATGGAATTGGTGGGGTGAGCAGGGTAATACGGAACACCATGCTCGATCCCATCGGCCTCGTATCACTAGCAGTCGAGATGACAGGCATCTTATCCGCATGGCTGTAACAGATCGTGCAGCCACGTCTCGATCCCTGAGTCAACAGATGGGGACGTTTGCAAGACAACAACCATCTGCACGAACAGTTCGATGACGTTTGCAGCAGCATAGACTATCAGCTCGGAGACCATGTTACCCTCGACGCTGCATGACAGACAAGAGCGCCTGTGATGGTGTACTCGCCGACGAGCCTGAGTGCACCAATGGCAAAACGTCATTTTTTCGGATTTCAGTTTACAGCATCATGATGGTCGTATCCATGTTCGGCGACATCACGGTGAACGCACATTGGAAGTGTGTATTCGTCATCACTGATGTATCACCTGTCGTGATGGTATGGGGTGCCATTGGTTACATGTTTCGGTCACCGCTTGTTCACATTGATGGCACTTTCAGCAGTGGACGTTACGACCTGTGCCTCGACCCTGGCTCGATCCCTGTGAAAGCCTACATTTCAGCAGGATAATGCACGACCACATGTTTCAGGTCCTGTACACGCCTTTCTGGATACAGAAAATGTTCTACTGCTGCCCTGGCCAGTGCAGTCTCCAGCTCTCTTACCAATTGAAAATGTCTGGTCATTGGTGGCCAAGCAACTGTCTTGTCACAATACAACAGGCACTACCCTTGATGAACTGTGGTATCGTGTTGGAGCTGCATGGGCAGCTGTACATGTACACGCCATCCAAGCTCTGTTTGACTCAATGCTCAGGCGTATCAAGGCCGTTATTAAGGCCATAGTTGGTTGTTCTGGGTACTAATTTCTCAGGATCCATGCACCCAAATTGCGTGTAAATGTAATCACATGTCAGTTCTAGTATAATATATTTGTCCAATGAATATCCATTTATCATTTGCATTTCTTCTTGGTGCAGCAATTTTAATGGCCAGTAGTGTAGTAATAGTGAATATTACACATCAGTCCACAATAAATGTCCTCCATTAATGTTTGCTGTTTATTACTGACATCGACATATGTCACATTCAAAGATATTCAATGTCAGTGTTCATAACAAAATAACCCTTAGTACCATTCCAAGTTCAAAATTTCTCCTAATGTTCAACGTTCAACATAATCAACTCTGTCTCTTGTTTTATTAGTCATTCAAAACAATTCCTACTATAGCAAGTACTGATTCTTCAATGGCAATTTACAAAGTGCACATGTAGTATTTATTATACAAAATGTTTCCTGCCATACTAATAATTTACTGTTCACAGTCTATATTCAAATTCAAACACAATACTCACTGCTGAAATACTTCTTGCAATATTAATTACATATTGTTCAATGGCTAATTTAAAAATGCACTCACAAAATCCACTGTCCAAAATGTTTCCTGTTACACTAATTCAGTTTATTTACGGTTTCCAAATTTCACACATAATGTTCACTATCCAAATATCTCCTATCACATTAATCATTCACAGTCGATTGGCTGTTGTTCCATAGAAATTGATGCCAAGTGTAGCACTATTTTGTGCCTCCCTGTAGAGTGTGTTTCTGATTGGTCAGTTTAAGCAGTCAATGGTTGTTAATATTATATAAAATTGTAATTAAAATGTCAGCTTGATTTTGGGATTGCTGAAATTATGTTAGGAAGTTGTCAATGTGGATAATATCGACAGTCTAGTTGGAGGCATATATATAAACATTTTGACAGTTAATATTGTTGAAGAAAGTTATGTGTTTTCTGAAAAGGCTCACAGTTTGAAACACTACATTCTCTGTATATTCTGGTATGAAATGGACCCTAATCACATCTCTATTGCCACACTCCATGCTCACCTGTTATTTTAAGGAATAGGAATTAATACTGATTTTAAACCTTTGCTGGCATACGACAGTGTAATGATGTGACAGACAGTATTAATGATAAGCTCACACTCTTTGCAGATTATGTAGTCCTCTATGAAGTTGTACTATTTTTAAAATATTAACAAATATCCAGTCCAAACATGATAACATATCAAAGTTGTGCAGAGATTGGCAACTTGTTTAAATGAACAAAAATTTAAATCAGTAAACTTCAAAAAATTCGAAAAGTAGTGTCCTATGATACATTAGGATTACGTTTTTCTAGGAATTGCTCAACTAACAGTAATACCTGAGTGCAACAAATTTATAGGCATATGAAATGAATTGATTACAAAGGCTCAGTTATAGGTAAAGCACTTGGCAGATATCCACTCACTGACAGGACACATACAACTGCAGTCAGTCTCCAATGAAGAGTTGTTATAAAAGTTTAGTATCTTAAATTGTTCCGAATTTTAGTGTATCCACTTAAAATAGGATCAATGTAAGACATTGTACAGAGGACCTGTTTGAATAGTCATAGGTTTAATGTTGTTGCTTTGCGAATCCTCAGCTGCTATTAATATTGTATGAATGAATTTAGTTAGCACCAACTGTTACAACTGAATAAAAACAATATTTCCTGTGCCAGACTTGTTTCACTTCAGTTCATTAAGTCATCATCAGTGACTTACTTGAAAGACACTCACATTTACATTTCTATGCATCACTTTCAACTTAAATATTTTGCTACTGTACAAGTAAGTTGCGGAGTCCTGACCTAGGCTCATTTTGTTCAATATACATTTTATTATTTACTTTGAGTTAATATTTATCTACAGATGAAGTTGCTGAATTGGTGTTGAATTTGTACTTACGTGTGTAGCACTAAACACCATTTTCAGTACAAGGCACAAATTGCCTGCACACTGTTCCACCATGTTTTGTTTATGTAGTTAAGCATATCATGCATTCAGTATACTTTATGATGTCTATAGTCAAAGATTATAATTTGTGCATATATGTGTGTGTGTGTGTGTGTGTGTGTGTGTTCTTTGACCAGATTTATTAGTGAGTTGTTCATATCAGTTCGGCCATTTATGAGGGGCTTGACCTTCGATATACCTTTCTGAATGTGATAGTTTCCTTGTATTAAGATGATACGTTTGTTTTTATTATTTATTAATGTTTTACTCTATACATGTACCCGGATGTATAGTTTAACATGTTCTGCAAATGCACAGTGATTAACATCAACCTTGCAGCATCTAATACATTCTTTTACATTTGTCTTAAAATTCCTGTTTGTCAACACATATTGAACTGCACCTCCATCCACCTCCAGCGGAGATCCACTTGCCCACACCTTCCAGAAACAACACTCCATTACACTTACTGCCAGAAACAACTGTTGCACACTTAATGGTGGATTAAAGAACAGTAAAAACGAAGAAGATGCAGCAGCATTACCACTCAGCACAAGATTTCAAATAAGTGCCAAGCTATTTTAGGGTGGTTGTGGGGGGGGGGGGGGGCGGAGTTGCCACGTTGTGTTTTTTCCTTTCCTTTTTTCTGTCTGTGTTATTTGTACACCTGTGGTAGTGGTAAGCAACAATGTCCACCAGTGAGAAAGTGACAGTGCAGGATGCCATCTGTCTCTTGCTTGATAATGATGATCAACTAAAGTCAAGAAAATTGGGTTATGTAAGAAAATAGTGAAGTTTCAAAATGATAATGAAGCTTTGCTGACAGAAAGAATTCTCACAAAGGACGAAAGAGGGAACAGACAACTTCTAGCATGTCTCTGCCAATAATAAGGCGGTACTGCCTCATTGGTAGTCCCATTTTTGGGCAAGTGTTGGAAGATGTTTCTGTCATTTTTGATAGTTTACATACAGCTGCAACGTTAGAGATACTAGAGGAACGAGCAGTTTTCAAGCTTGACTCGCTTAAAAGTAACAGGGCATGATGGAACATGTAGAGTGCAATGAAAATTTTGGAGATGCTCAGTCCTTTGCATGATTTCAAGAGTAGTTAGGAGATCGTTACAGAAGAATGCTTCTAGATATAATTGTGAGCAGTTTAATGGTATACCACAAAAAAAGGAAAATTGGTTGCAGGTTTTGTTGACCACATCAAAAACTCAATATTAATATGTATGGGTTAACAAATTATAATCGTGCTGATTAGACCACTCTGCAGAGAGCAGAACAATGGGTGCCCGATACGTTTGTATGGGGCTACCGACTGAGATGTAGCGAAAAGTGTGCATAGAACTTCTGAAAACATTGGACAGTGCAGTATCAACTGCAACAGCTTTGTTGAGAAACAGGCTCAATAACTAGGCTGAGGCAAAATCAAGTTATTCTTAATACAGAGGTCAAATGTTATAAATGAGGCTCCACAGGAAACTTAACTGTCAAAGTTGATGACAGGTGGGACACCCCATTCTTAAATGTCTCCATGCATATATGGAAGATGAAAGCAGGGTGTTCGTCATCTCCATTACATGTGACAGGGGGCAATGTGACCTCTTCACAACACTCCCAGTACCTGTGACCATGGAACACGCTGTGCGAAATCAGTGGCAAATATTTGTCTATTTAGCTATGTAAAAGTAAGCTTGTGTACAGTTTTGTTGGATACAGGATATCCAAGGCTGTACAGAACGTACTTGATGCCACTTATCTGAACCTAGAGCACTGTAGACTAAGTTGTGTAGGTGGTAAAAGTAGCCACTTGCTTGCTTCAGCGTTGTTTGGTTTCTGAGTGGTAAGAAGATATTCCTGTGTGTGTGTGTGGAACTTCTGCCTAGCGTAGGCATAAGGTATAACACCAGTCTTGAGCTGGACTTGCTAGTTAAACACCGTGAAGCAGCCTGCAAAAGTGCATAGTGTAGCTGGATGGCATATTGTTTCATCTTGGTTTTGCTGCTGAAAGAACTGAACATCGAAACAAACACCCAAGACACTGCATAAGGAAATCAAACGGTGTGTAAAGTCTCTTACATTCGACTCATGAGACTCAATACTTAAAGTTACAGGAAGGCAGGAATATAGAAGTTGATCTGCCAATTAATATTTGTGTGTTGTAAAATTCTCACCAGAGATTGGAGAACTGGATCAGACACATGCCTATCAGTTTAAAACATGCACCAGTCACTTTCCAAAGCTTGTTAGAGATGATATTATGAGGTCTGGAACGAAAACAATACATGGTCTATCTGAATGATATCATTGTTTCCTGCAAGGATATCCAAGAGCACCTCTACAAGAGGTGTTTGAACTGATATGTTTAGCTCACCTGAGCCTGAATTTAGAAGATCGTCACTTCACGTTCTACTGGACGAAAATATACTCATCAGTACAATGGTGGGTACTTTGCTTCGCTCCAGGAAGAGACCAAGTGGATACTATACACACACAATATTAGTTCACTTTATTGTAGCAAAGATAAGAAGAATTACTTAACTATGTACAATCAGTTTACATAGAAATGATATAAGTATTTTCAACTGTCTCTGACCAGTAATGTATCACTTGATACAGACAAGATACAAGTCTCTCATTCAGACTACATTTAACAATAACTTTCAAGTAGAGTCGTGCCTACTACAATACAGACAAATGGACAGCTAGGAGATGGTGCTCTCGTCTTAGTCGATGCTCAGGAACAGGACTGTAAGTAGAAGGGCTGTTGTGGCGACGTAGCGAAACATGTCTGGGCATGGTTATGCCATTGCCGCTCATTCGTCAAGTGCAGCTTGCAGCGGCTATCTTCTCTTCTGGTTGTGTTGTGAGGTACCAAGCTTGATTTGGCAGCTCA
The DNA here is from genome assembly GCF_023897955.1 of Schistocerca gregaria. Taxonomy (NCBI): domain Eukaryota; kingdom Metazoa; phylum Arthropoda; class Insecta; order Orthoptera; family Acrididae; genus Schistocerca; species Schistocerca gregaria. Next base: position 86,935,288 of record NC_064930.1, on the reverse strand, counting down.
CCCTTCAGGTTACACCACACTGATTGTGAGTATTACAGGATTTCCACTATTTAGGCCACATTATTGTGCAAGACAGTGTATGAACCGACCCATGCCAACCACAGTAAAGGTGTTACAGTTATATCTTTGGACCACCAGTAGTTACAGACAATAAATTTCAAAATTTGCAGCGGTAGCAAAACTCCTGCAGTACACTATGTGATGAAAAGTATCTGGACACCCCAAAAATCATACGTTTTTCATATTAGGTGCATTCTGTTGCCGCTTACGGCCAGATACTCCATATCAGCAACCTCAGTAGTCATTAGGCATTGTGAGAGAGCAGAATGAGACGCTCTGCGGAACCCACGGACTTCGAAGGTGGTTAGCTGATAGGGTGTGTCTACTGTCATACGTCTGCACGTGACATTTCCAGACTCCTAAACATCCCTAGGTCCACGGTTTCCAATGTGATAGTGAAGTGGAACTGTGGAGGAGCATGTACAGCAAAAAAGTATACAGGCCGATCTTGACTGTTGGCTTGAAGAGGGTTGTAATGTGTAATAGGCAGACATCTACACAGACCATCACACAGGAATTCCAATCTACATCAGGATCCACTGCAAGTACCACGACAGTTAGGTGGAAAGTGAGAAAACTTGGATTTCATGGTCGAGCGGCTGCTCATAAGCGGCTGGGCGCTGTGACCGAGCAGTCTGGAACAGCGCTGCTGCTACGGTCGGACATTCGAATCCTGTTTTGGGCATGGATGTGTGTGATGTCCTTATGTTACTTAGGTTTAAGTAGTTCGAAGTCTAGGGGACTGATGACCTCAGATGTTAAGTCCAATAGTGCTCAGAGCCATTTGTACCATTTTGCTCATAAGCCACACGTCATGCCGGTAAAGGCCAAACGACGCCTCGCTTGGTGTAACGAGCATAAACATCGAATTAATGAACAGTGGAAAAACGTTTTGTGGAGTGACAAATCGTGGTACACAATATAGCGATCCGATGGCAGGATGTGGGTATAGCGAATGCCCGGTGAACATCATCTGCCTGCGTGTGTAGTGCCAACAGTAAAACTCGGAGGCGGTGGTGTCATGGTGTTGTCATGTTTTTCATGGAGGGGGCTTGCGGCCGGCCGGAGTGGCCGAGCTGTTCTAGGCGCTTCAGTCCGGAACCGCGCGACCGCTACGGTCGCAGGTTGGAATCCTGCCTTGGGCATGAATGTGTGTGATGTCCTTAGGTTTGTTAAGTTAAAGTAGTTCTAAGTTCTAGGGGACTGATGACCTCAGACGTTAAGTCCCATAGTGCTTAGAGCCATTTTTGTTTTGGGTGCCTCTATCACAGCACAGGTCTACATTGATGTTTTAAGCATCTTCTTGCTTCCCACTGTTGAAGAGCAATTCAGGGATGGCGATTGCATCTTTCAACACATTTGAGTACTTGTTCATAGTGCACGGACACAACGACAATACGACAATAACATCCCTGTAATGGACTGGCCTGCATAAAGTCCTAACCTAAATCATACTGAACACCTTTGGGATGTTTTGGAACGGCAACTTCGTGCCAGGCTTCAACGTCCGACATCGATATCTCTTCTTAGTGCAGCACTCCATGAAGAATGGGCTGTCATTCCCAAGGAAACCTTCCAGTGCCTGACTGGACGTATGCCTGCGAGAGTGTAAGCTGTCATGAAGTCTAAGGCTGGGTCAACACCTTACTGAATTCCAGCATTACCGATGGAGGGCGCCACGAACTTGTAAGTTATTTTTGGCCAGATGACCGGATACTTTTGATCACATAGTGTATTTGCTAAATAAGGAAATTTACTTTCATTTGACTCCGGATTTCTGGGTGGTATTTGCGCAGTTGAAAGAAAAATTTGCCATCGGTCCCAACCTTACTTTTTCTGACTAGCAGAAACAGTTTACACAATGTTATGACTCGTGCAACAGTGCCCTAGGCTGTGTTTTAAGCCGAGATATAGATGATAAAAGCAACCAAGAGCATGCGCTTCTAGACAGCTCTATAATCTCAAGGAAAGCTATTCAACTGCTAGAAAAGAAATGCTTGCATTAGTTTTTGGCATCATTTATTTCCGCCCCTATCTTTATGGACGACATTATAAGTTTTTAACAGACAAGACAGCGTCATAATGACCTCTGAGATTAAACGATCCGACCGATCGTTTGACCCATGGGCTTTACAACCAAGCCAATTTCATTTTGAGGTTGTATATCATCCATAGAAATCTCACAGGGATTCAGACGTATTGAATTGGAAAGCATATGCCGTAGAATGTATTAGAGCCAACGTGGAAGACTAACACAGGGGCCAGGCACCTGTCCCGATTTCTCAGCAGTTGATGAGGCAAATATACAATGCAGCTTTGATAATGAAGGCCTGTACAAGCCAACATGTTGAATCTGACGCATAGTCATGTCTGAAAGTTTTCTAAACGAAGTATTGATACAGACTGACGAGTCCATATTAGCAGACATTGTGGATGAAGTGCAACTGAGCGCAGCATTGTGGAAAATTTCTGGTGGCCAAAAGTAAACTAGATTTGGAGCGTTATGTAAAGAACTGCACTCTTTGCAGTCAAAGAGCTGAGATGAATAGTCATTAAATCCCATTACAAAGGTTACTTGAGGTGAATAGACCATTCCGAATGATTGGACTGGGTTTCCTAGACCCCATCACACAAATCCCAACAGGGAAACGATATGTATTAACTATAATCTTTCTCATATTACTTGGCCATGATCACCATACCAAATCAACAGTCTCACACAGTGATGCATGCTATGGTTAATAGATGCTTGTTGAAATTTGGAACATCAATGACTGACCAAAGCACTAATTTTATGGTAACTATTACGCATAAAAAAGTTACGAACTAATGCATCACACCTGCAGCTGAATAGCAGAATTGAAAGACTTCAAGGGGCAGTGGGCAAAACGTTAATTTACTATGTAAATTCTAGTCGTGATTATTGTGAATCCTTCCTACCATTCATCGAGCCCATGTATAGCTCGAAAATCCACGAAGACAAAGGCCTATACTCTTTCGACATCATTTCCAGCAAAAAACAAAAAAACAAAAAGACTTCTCCTTTCGAATTATGTTGACATATCGGATCAGGAGATGTAGTCTGAACGTAAAACTATCTGAGAGCAGACTACAAAGATGAATACAAAGACTCTAGAAAGACAGGAAGACACCCAAAACAAAAGGGTGAAATTATGTATGTATCACGTTGGACAGTGGGTAGTGTTATCGAACCCTTACGTGTCATAAGGAATAACAAAAATATGTGTGTGATGTCCTTAGGTTAGTTAGGTTTAAGTAGTTCAAAGTTTTACAGGACTGATGACCTCAGAAGTTAAGCCCCGTAGTGCTCAGAGCCATTTGAACCATTTGAATAACGAAAACGCTCATTTCGCGTTGCCAATGACTTTATCAGGTACTCGACATCACGTCGCCAGTTGATGCCAAACTACAACTCCTGACCTGAAATACTGTGTGGTATGTAGGAAGAGTTCGTCGATTTCAGTGCGAGTTGGAAGCGCTGCCTAAATTACCGGCAGTTACTTCTGATGGGGGAGGGAAGTGGTTGGAGAAAATTAGAGAAAGAACTAGGCCATGTTTCTTATTAAGGGCTTTTATGAGTACACATTATAGTTATGTTTGTGTTTATGTTTATGTTGCAGGATACATTTGGTTTAGGAACAGGTTAAAAAGAATTTTCAGTGGAAATTTTACTCCTTAGTAGAACCTTCGTATGTCTAATTTAATGTAAAAGGGAAACAGCAATTTATTATTTTGAAGTAGTTTGGCAGACTTGTAATAACAAGTAGATTAACAGAAAATGAGAATGGGTGAGTGTATATCTAACCCATTTTAGCGTGTCCCTTAAGTATTAAAGTTTCTTTATGATTTATATTTTCTGGATCAGTTCAGTCCTTTAAAATGAAGATGGATTTGAGGAAATACTACTCTCCGCCACGGAAATACTGCAGTGCCAAGGTGCGAAATTCACTGACTGTCTCACAAAACGAAAACACGCAATCCCTGAGTCATGCCAGTACACTGGGTTCCACTCTCAGATGCCTGAAACTGAGTGGCCCGGGAATTTTTTACAAGTTAAACTGAATTCCTTAAAAAAAGGTTTTTCTGAGTACCAGGACCAGTAGTTGATACGATTAATGTCATTTCGGTGGTGTGCTGCGAAAAGAGCTGGAGGCATAGGACTGCTGATAAATGATACACAATGTGACATCTCAGCAGCTACTTTCTGGTTACCTACCACTATACCCAGTATCACACTCCACAGCGATTACTCATTAATATACTTTCTAGACATACTCTTTGACATCTTAGCCAAGGAAAAAATCTACTTAAATAGTATGCTATATTCGACCCTTTTCTCCTCCCTGCACCGGATGCTAGCAGCACAAAATGGTCACGTGACAATGGAACATCTGCTTGATCATGTGAAAGAATCTCAGAGTGGACACTACCACTGACTCGTCACCATAGGAACTAGCACTTCAGCTATCTACCTAATTCGGATAGCAATCTGTGTTGTGTCCATTCACCTGAGATACAGAGTCAACCAAATCTCACCCTTACTTTCGTTGAACCTGTGGGTCCATAGTAGTCATGTTGATACCACTGACGAAATGACTCAGCCACAGTAAGCAAAGTTAAACTGTGAGAAAGGGAATAAGAAGGTGGTCCTAGAAACGCAAAGCCTGAGCATCACAAGTGTGGGAGTGTTTTTGTCGTAGTATGAAAAGGGGAGAAGGCCAAGCAAAGGGGAAAACTGTATGGAAATGGTGACAGAAAAGTCATTATCTCTTTTGAACCCTTCCACAGCCTCAGAAACGGGCGCGCTAGTTAAACCCTGAGGTCCAGTCCATTGTTATCGGCATACATTGGCCATACACTGACGTATAGACCATCCTAGTCCTCGATTTATTTATGATGCAACTATTTGTGCCATCCCCAGACTGTGAAGCAGTAACTGCCACCTGACTGCCTGAGCCTAAGGCTTGGAGACGACGTAGTCCTCTGTACTTGCTGGGGTCTGCTCTACAGGGTTTTTTTATACAACGCATGTATAGTCCATTGAAATGGTTTCAGTTCTCCATATTCCTGTTAACAGCGCGTAAACTCTTCTTGTGAGGTTATCTCATCCTATCTTTAACATTTCTGCAGTTGTGCCATACTCTCCTGGTGCCTCACTTTTGAGTGATTTGGTTTTATATCTCACATTTTTCGTAAAATCGGTGTGAGAACCTGGGATCGATAGGGCCCTACAGGTTTTAAAAAAGGCAGTTTTTCCAGTATCATGCAGTTTCCTTTCAGCTTGGAATGTTCGTTATAGGTTACTCTAGTATTTCCCAAATATCTTTTACACCCTTAGCATTTTTCTTGCAAGCAGTGTCAGTGGGAGCATGGGCATTTATCAAGCATATACTTCGTTGCTTGATTTCACTGTGATGACTAAGAGTCTTTCACATGGGGATGTAGTATCCTCTTGAAGGCATTTACAAATATTTTGATTTAATTTGTCATTTTCTGTGATAGTCCTATTACTGTTATCATCATCTTCCATGTATATCTATTATTGTCTGAATAAGTACCAGCGTTGAATAATTGCTCCTTTCATCAGTCCATGTAACCCTCATCTTCTATTACACTGAACTTCTTGCTTAATGTAAAGCAAAATTCATAACTCTCATTAAATTAATTTTCAAACTCTACATTTCTAAATTCCTCTCTGGAGACAGATTCTTTCTGGCTTTGTACACACTATGTCACAAAACTCACTTATAAAATCTTCATGTCAGATAGTACATAACAAACAAAAATTTGTGTTGTCAGTTACATTTGGCAGCTCTATCTTCCACTAACAACACATAATTCCAATCTTCTATTAGTTTTCAGACAAGAAGGGAGGGGCACACCCTCACAGTTGATTCCAAGGTAAAGCAGATTAGTTGCAGAACGAATTATGACATCACAGCACAGTGTAAACAGAAAACTGTCTTACTGAAGGAGTAATTCGATACAAAATAAAATAAAATTTTTAAAAACTGGTTAATACTCTGAACAGTTCGTGATATAGGTAAAGTGACCCATACTACAATAGGATTGTGCTCCTTTCAGTAGGATAAAAGAAAATTGAGTTGATTAGCTGGAAAAGAAACTAGGTATCTACGTATCTACACCACTGAGAAGTTTGTCAAAAAAAGAGAAAACTATAAACAATTTAAAAAAAAGAAAGCATGTGCTAATTTTCAAGGTTAATCCAATTTTAAAGACTGTGATGCAAAAAAAGACTATTCCATAATTAATGAGAAAGCTGCACGAATAAAATATCTGTCTGCAGCTCGTGGTCGTGCGGTAGCATTCTCGCTTCCCACGCCCGGGTTCCCGGGTTCGATTCCTGGCAGGGTCAAGGATTTTCTCTGCCTTGTGATGACTGGGTATTGTGTGATGTCCTTAGGTTAGTTAGGTTTAAGTAGTTCTAAGTTCTAGGGGACTGATGACCATAGATGTTAAGTCCTATAGTACTCAGAGCCATTTGAATCATTTGAATAAAATATCTCATTTAGTTAACACGATAGTTTGAGACTGAATGAGGAAACAATATGTTTAACACAGACTTTAGTCAATAAATTATGGAGATAAACTCTAATTCTAATAAATGTAGTCAGTCGGAAGTAGATTAAGACAATTTACCTCTTTGAAGAGCCTTGATGACTACTTCTGACTACTTTCATCCGTAACTGCTAGTAATTCTCACACTCATCCATTCATTTCCCCCACTAACGTTAGTCTCCACTTGTCCAGCAAGCCTGAAAGCATAAACAAAGATACCACACTGCACAGCTGCTGGATCTAGGTACCAAATTATATGAACCCCTATGGTAACAGGTTTTCAATTTAATAATAATTTCAATTTAGGAATAGTCCCCCATTCGGATCTCCAGGAGGGGACTGCCAAGGGGGAGGTGACCATGAGAAAAAGATTGAATAGTTAACAACAGGATAACGTTCTATGAGTCCAGGCATGAAATGTCGGAAGCTTGAATGCGGTAGGGAAGCTAGAAAATCTGAAAAGGGTAATGCAAAGACTCAATCTAGATATAGTAGGGGTCAGTGAAGTGAAACGGAAAGAAGACAAGGAGTTCTGGTCAGATGAGTATAGGCTAATATCAGCAGCAACAGAAAATAGTATAATGGGAAGGTAGGGCAGAGAGAGTTATTGTGAACAGTTCAGTGACACGGTTATTCTTATCAGAATCAACAGTAAACAAACACAGACAGCGATAGTTCAGATATAAACGCCAATGTTGAAAGCTGAAGATTAAGACATAGAGAAAGTAAATGAGGATATTCAGAGGGTAATACAACACACAATGGAGATGGAGGGTTGTAATGCAGTTGTAGGGGAAGGAGTAGAAGGAAAAGTTACAGGAGAATACGGACTTGGGTAAGAAATGAGAGAGAAGAAAGACTAACTGAGTTCGGCAATAGATTTCAAATTGGTTGGTTAGTTGGTTTAATAGGGGGAAAGGGACCAAAATGCGAGGTCATCGGTCCCCTGTTCCCAGCAGAACAATTACCCAAGGGAAAGAAGAAAACAAAGAAGGTGGAAGACACAATAACAGAAGTAAGGAAGAACCAGAAGAACGACAGAAGCACAACAAACACTACAGTGGACAAAACAGGACAAGAAAACCACAGTTAGATGAAAGAAACAGGGAGAAGAAACTAAAAACAAGAAAGCAGGTTACCATGGTTGGCTGACCATGAGAATAAAAGAGGAGAATGTAGCTACTCTGTAGTACATTAAAACCTCCACCCTAAAAGCCCTAGGTTGGACGACATAGAGGGACAAATAACATGCACTAAAACTCAGATCAAATGATAAAACACACGCTCACAAATAAAACGTAAAACTAAAGCGGCTAAAAGTGGGCAGTCCAGCAAGAAATGAACGATTGTCATTTGGGAGCCACAGTAACAGTGAGGTGGGTCCTTTAATGCTCAGCCGACAAACGACAACTGATTCCCTGTGAGAAGCCTGCAGGGAAGACTTCCACACATTCGCAGTCTCCTTAATTAAATGCATTTTGTTGGGCATACTGTTATGGCACTCCACCTCCCAAAGCCGAAAAACCTAGCGGTGTAAGACAGAACGCACGTCACTTTCAGAGATGCCTTTCTCCAGTAGTGGTTTCTGTGTAGCCTTGTTGGCCAGCCGGTCGGCAAGTTCGTTGCCTGGGATTCCGACATGTCCTGGGGTCCACACAAACACTACTGAAGGACTGGACCATTCAAGGGCAGAGATGGAACCCTGGATGTTCCCTACAAAAGGATGGCGAGGGTAGCACTGGTCGATAGCTTGTAAACTGCTCAGCGAGTCAGAACAGAGAAGAATCGTCTCACCAGAACAGGAAGGGATGTACCAAAGTGCACAAGATATGACCACAAGCTCTGCAGTGAATACACTGCAGCCAGCGGGCGAGGAATGCTGTTAAATATGGCTTCTGTGGACATAGGCGAAGCCAACATTAACATCAGCCATTGAGCCATCGGCATAAACAACTTCAGAGCCTTGGAACACGTCAAGAATCGAGAGGAAGTGACAGTGGAGATGGCGGGGTTAATAGAGTCCTTAGGGCCACGTAAAAGGTCCAGATGCAGCTTCGACCAAGGAGCACACCATGGAGGTGTACGTGAATGAACCTCATGTAGTGGTGGTAAAGGGAGGGACTCCAGTTCCGAGAGAAGGGATCGCATGCAAACCACAGTTGTCAGCCCTGACCTGGGCGACCAATGCAGGAGATGAACTGCCAAAGGTGGGAAAAGGAGTCGGTAATTCGGATGCTCAGAAGAACTACAAATGTGTGCAACATAGCTGGTGAGCAGTTGAGCACATCCCATCTGCAATAGAGGGACTTCGGCTTCCTCCAGGACACTGGTCACCAGACTTGTTCTAAAAGCTCCCATCACTAGGCGAATGACACAGTGGTGCACTGGGTCAAGTAAACGCAACGCTGAGGGCGCCTCCTACCTGTAAACCACACTCCCTTAGTCAAGGTAGGATTGAACAAGGACTCTGTAGAGCTGCAGCAGCGTAGGACGATCTGCTCCCAAGTTGCTCAGGCAGGCGAGAGCATTGAGGTGATGTCAGCATTCCCTCTTAAGCTGTCGAAGGTGAGGTAGCCAAGTCAATCGGGCGTCAAAAACGCGTTCTAAGAATCGATACGTCTCCACTACACTGTCTGGATCATCACTAAGATAAATTTCAGGTTCCAGATGAACAGTACAACGCTGACAGAAATGCATTACACATGACTTCGTGGCTGAAAATTGGAAGCTGTGGGCTACAGCCCATGACTGCGCCTTGTTAATGGCTCCCTGTAGGCGCCGCTCAGCAACAACAGTACCGGCGGAGCAGTACAAAATGCAGATATCACCCGCATACAGAGAAGGGGAGACTGATGGCCCTACAGCTGCTGCTAGGCCGTTAATGGCCACTAAAAATAAACATTCAATACAGATCCCTGTGGAATGCCATTCTCCTGAATACTGGGGGAACTTTGGGAGGCAGCAACTTGGACCTGGAAAGTACAGAGCGACAGGAAGTTTCGGATAAAAATTGAGAGGGAGGCCCCAGAGACTCCACTCATACAATGTGGCATGGATGTGATGCCGCCAGGTCGTGTCGTATGACTTACGTAAGTCAAAAAAGATGACAACCAAGTTTTGGCGTCTTGCAAAGGCTGTTTAGATGGCAGACTCGAGGGACACAAGATTATCAGTGGTAGAGAGACCCTGGCGTAAGCCACACTGAGATGGAGTCAGTGGGCCACGAGACTCGAGGACCCGATCCAACTGTCGACACACCATGCTCTCCAGCAGCTTACAGAAAATGTTGGTGAAGGTGTTGGGCCGATAGCTATCCACATCAAGCGGCTTTTTACCAGGTTTTAGCACCGAAATGATAGTGCTCTCCTGCCAGCCGGAGTGGCCGTGTGGTTCTGGGCACTACAGTCTGGAACCGAACGACCATTACAGTCGCAGGTTCGAATCTTGTCTCGGGCATGGATGTGTGTAATGTCCTTAGGTTAGTTAGGTTTAATTAGTTCTAAGATCTAGGCGACTGATGACCTCAGAAGTTAAGTCGCATAGTTCTCAGAGCCATTTGATAGTGCTCTCTCACTATTGCGATGGAAAGACGCCATCACGCCAGATCCAGTTGAAGATGACGAGCAGATATCGCTTGTAGTCAGATGACAGATGTTTAATCATATGACTGTGGATCTGATCTGGCCCAACATCCATGTGGGGCAATGTGCACCGGTACTGAGGAACTCCCACTCTGTAAATGGGGCGTTATAGGATTCACTGTGGTGTGTAGTGAACGAGAGGACTTTCCTGTCCATCCATCGTTTGAGGGTGTGAAAGGCTGTAGGGTAGTTCTCCAACACAGAGGCTCTACCATAGTTCTCAGCAAGGTGCTCGGTAATTGCGTTTGCGTCGGTAGCGAGCACGCCACTGATGTTAACGCCAGGGACACCTATTGGGGTCTGGTACCCAAAAAGACGTCTGATCTTCGTCTAGACTTGGGAATGTGATGTATGGCACCCAATGGTCGACACGTACCTCTCCCAACGCTCCTGTTTCCGTCGTTTTATAAGCAGACAATCGTGGGCACAGAGCCGCTTAAAGGCTATTAGGTGCTCTACGGAAGGGTGCCGCTTATGTCGCTGCACAGCCCACCGACGCTCCTTAATTGTCTCAGCGACTTCCAGCGACCACCAAGGAACTGTCTTTCGCAGGTGAATGAGTTTTCAGCTGCAGAAATTATCGTTGTAGTGACCTGCTCAATCGCAACATCGATGGCAGCACGTGGGGGAGATTCAATGGTGGCAGCAGAGGTGAAGGCTACCCAGTCTGCCTTATTTAAAGCCCATTGGGATAGGTGTCCATGGGCATGACGCTGGGGGAGTGACAGGAAGATGGGGAACTGGTCGCTACTACACAGGTCGACATGTGCTCTCCAGTGGATTGATGGGAGAAGTCTTGGGCTGCAAATTCATACATCAATGGCCGAGTTACTACCATGAGCCACACTGAAATGTGTGTTGGCCCCAGGATTTAAGAGGCATAGGTCGAGTTGGGACAGTAAATTTTCGACATCACTGCCATGGGCAGTAAGCAAATCCACAAGCTGTTATAGGTGTTAAAATCTCCCAAAAGTAGGAAAGGTTTAGGGAACTGATCAATCAGTGCAGCCAATACATTCATGGGTACCGCACCTTCTGGAGGGAGATATATGTTGCAGATAGTTATTTCCTGCCTCGTCCATATCCTGACAGCCCCAGCTTCAAGAGGAGTTTGAAGGGACACAGGTTTACTACATACTGAGTTCAGGTCATAAACACAAACTCCACCCGAGACTCTATTATATTCGCTACAGTTCTTGTAATATCCCTTATAGCTCTGAAGGGGAGGGGTCCACAATGCCGGAAAGCAGGTTTCCTGGAGGGCAATGCAGAAAGCAGGTGTAAAGCTTAACAGCTGCCATAGCTCAGCGAGGTAGTGGAACAAACCGCCGCAATTCCACTGTAGAATGACGTAATCATGAGACTGGGAAGGCATGAAACAATGAGGCAGTCTACGCCTCAGTGTCAGTTGCTGCCACTGGGATCTAGGTCCTCAGCAGACACCAGAATCTTCACCTCATCCTCAGATGCAGAGCTTTTAGGCAATGGTGGCGTCGGTGCCACCGCAATTCCTTTGATCTTGGGACTCTTCTGTCTGGATTTCTCTTGCTGATCCTTGGGTTTCTCTGGCTGGGAGGGCTTCACTGATTCAGTCTGCAGGACTGAGGATGATCATGAAGCCCTACAACCAGCTACTTTTAGACACTTCAGCCACTGCTGGGTGCCATCTTTCCCCTATCAGAAACCAGGGAAGGGAATGATCCAAGGTACCCCTTCATAGCGAGAGGAGCCGAAGAAGACTTATGCATCTCTGGCTGAGAAGTGGAGACTGGTGTCCTCGATTGTTGGGGGGACAATACTACTGAGGTAGGTGCTGCCGGAGCAACATGGAGGGAAGTGCCCCTCACCATCAAGGGATCAGGTGTAGTCTTGCGCCTCTGAGAGCCAACTAGAACTCATGGAACTGATGGGCTACAACTGTTCTCATAGCGGCAGCGTAAGAGGAGGTCATAGCTACAGGATGTAGGCACTCAAATTCCCACTTGGACTCAGTTTAGGTCAGTCGGTCCAGGGTTTTGTATTCCATGATTTTTCTTTCTCACTGTAAAATCCTGCACTCTGTTGAACAAGGGGAATGATGCTCTCCACAGCTGACACATGGTAGGTGTGGCACATGGAGTATTGGGATGGGATGGAAGTCCACAATCTCGACATGTGATCTTGGAAGTACAGTGGGAAGACATATGGCCAAACTTCCAGCACTTAAAGCACCACATTTTGGGAGGGATATATGGTTTGACATCACAGCAGTAGACCATCACCTTGACCTTCTCAGGCAATGTGTCACCCTCAAAGGGCAAGATGAAGGCACCAGTGGTAACATGATTATCCCTTGGACCCTGATGGACGCGCTGTACGAAATGAACTCTTCATCACTCTTAAGTTGGCGCGCAGCTCGTTGTCAGACTGCAAAAGAAGGTCCCTGTGGAATGTAATATCCTGGACCATATTTAAGCTCTTATGAGGCGTGATGGTAATGGAAACATTCCCCAGCTTGTCACAAGTGAGTAATGCCCATGACTGGGCAGAGGATGCCGTTTTTATCAATATTGACCCTGCCTACATTTTGGACAAGCCCTCCACCTCCCCAAACTTATCCTCTAAATGCTCTACAAAAACTGAGGCTTCATCAAGACAAAGGAATCCCTATCAGCTCCCACATATATGAGATACTGGGGCAAATAAGGTTTGCTGCCATCCTTAGCCTGGTGTTCCTCCCATGGTGTGGCCAGGGAGGGGTACGATTTGGGATCATACTCCCTTGAATTGTACAGAGACTTGGAATGCTTAGAGAGTGCTGGTGTTTGATCACCACCAAGTAATGCCGTAGTATGCTTCATCGCATGTCATCTGCCCTGATGTCACCGACTCTGACCAGGGGCCCTCCCCACAGGCGCCAACCAGCAGCAGGGAAGGCCACCTGGCAAGATGGCCACTCCCAGGAGCCCCGATACCCAAGGGTGACGGGCATCGACTCCTTGGCATACATGGGGAGTTAACAGTGCAGGCATCATCAGAGCGATCCCTGTGTAGTCAGGGGACTACAACAACAGGGTACATGGCGGTCCCACAACAACAGTTTGGCTATTGTGCTGGATATGAGGTGCAAAGAATTCCATGGTCATCGTCGGCGCCGAAAATGACAGTGCATAGTGGGTGGAGGAAAACGCACCCCAGAAGGTGTCCTCGCCCTAGAGATGGAGTATGAGTGGGACTGAAACGCCACAGCGCGAAAGTGGGCTAAAGATGTCATTGCACGATGGAGACGATGCACCATGTAAGGCGCCCTTCTGCAATTGGCTCACTCTTCGGAAAAATTTTGAAAAATGGAGGTCAAACCCTACAGGGGATCATCACATAAAGGTGTGAGACTTCTTTTAGTTATCTGTTACAAGAGGCAGGAATACCTTGGGCCTATTCTAACCTCCAGTCCCACAGGGGCGGGGGGGCTACATTTTAGCTAGTAATAGCGAATACTCTGTTTAAGACTCACAAGAGGAATAGGTATATCTGGAACAGGCCAGATGATATGGGAAGATTTCAGTTAGATTACATCATGGTCTGACAGATATTACGAAATCAGATTCTGGAGTGTAAAGTGTACCAAGGAGGAGAAGGCTGTAGATACAGCAATGAAGAATAGTCCAATAAGCAGCACAGTTGAAAAGGGATGGACATGTCTAAAATGGCAACCACAGAACCTGGAAAGAGAAACATACGTTCAAAGAAGGTAACTGCAAAGAAACCGTGACTAATGGAACAAATATTTCAGTTGATCGATGAAAAAATGGTTCAGACGGCTCTAAGCACTATGGGAATTAACATCTGAGGTCATCAGTTCCCTAGACATAGAAATACTGAAACCTAACTAACCTAAGGACATCACACACATCCATACCCGAGGCAGGATTCGAATCTGCGACCGTAGCAGCGCCTAGAACCGCTCGGCCACCACAGCCAGCTGATGAACGAAAGAAGTACGAAAATATTCAGAGAAAGTCAGGAATACAGTCGTTTAGGAATGAAATCAATAGGAAGTGTAAGGAAGCTAAGACGAAATGGCTGCATAAAAAATGTGAAGCAATCGAAAAAGAAAAGGCTGTCAGAAGGGCTGGCTCAGCATATAGAAAAGTCAAAACAATCTTCGGTGAAATTAAAAAAGTTACCTAGCACCATGGCAGAAAGACGATGGAGGTCATCAATCAAACTTTTTTCTTTCACAGTTGGTGAAGTCGTTGGTACAATCTGCAAATATCCTCCCATAGCAGTGTAGTAAAAATTGTTAGGGGTTCCATGGCCACTTTTTTATAGCTGCGTGTTGGCTCCTGTCTCGAGTTCTTCGTCTGAAGTTAGTTTGACTATTTTTCTGATGTTCTGCCAGCACGAATATCTGTCATTGTCAAAGCTTTACCCTCCATTGCTGGTGGTACATGGCACGCCTATGTCCAAGGGCTTTTCTGTGGTCTCTTGCTACCTGCAACAGTCGTTTGTTGGAGCATGGGAATCCAGGATCCATTCACCTTGAGGCATTCTTCTTTCTTGTTGACGCTGTTCTCATGTTTGTGTATATCTATAGCTTCTCTGAACAAGCAGATGTGATAATTCTTCACGACAGCCAGAACTTCCGTGTTGGCAAATTTTACTACATGGCCAGCCTCACACAGTGCGTGATCTGCCATGACCGATTTCTCAACCTGCCCCAACCAGCAATCCGCTTTATGTTCTGTGATCCTGGTGCTGATTGATCATCCAATCATTCCAACATATATTTCGCATGTGATGCTGTGCAGCATATTCCCGGCATTGCAAGTGGGTTGCTTTCCTCATTTGCCGATCTGACACACTCTTTCATCTTTTTTGCCAGTTTATGAATATTCTTTACTGTGTGTTTGAGCAATACAGGTCGATTCTGTCCATCACTCTGGGAAATTATGGCAGGAAGGCCATACCCGATATTTTTTTCTACCGTTTGTCACTTCGGCAATGTTTTACTCTGTTACATTTCTCATATAACTGGTGGAGTGCCCATCAGTTCTCGAACGGTTTCCACGTGTTGCATTGGCATCTGAGGTTCTGTGGCTCAAATATTCCTCTTACTCACGTTATGAGCATATTAATCATACTTCTTTTCTAGCTCAGTTGGTAATTTTTTGCAGGTATTGGTCTGTGTGTGTCGGTTTTCAATACATCCTCTGTCCCAGATTTCCACTATCCTTGATGATCAGTACATCTAGACAGCGTAGCTGTTTGTCCTTTCCTACTTCCATGCTAAATTTTATGTTTGAATGGAGACTATTCAAATGTATTACGAAGTCACCAAGCTGTCCGTCACCATGGCTCCAGGCAACGAACGTATAATCGACGTATCTGTACCAAACTTTAGGCTTACAAAACACCACGTCCAGTGCCTGTACTTCAAAATATTCCATGAGGCCGTTGGCCACCAATGAACTAAGAGGACTACACATGGTGACGCCTTCCCTCTGTTCACAGAAGTTGCCATCCCACACTAAATAGGTCAGGGCGAGACATGTATGAAAGAGCTTGGTGATGTCTTGTGGGAAAACGGAACCAATGTGCTCCAGAGACTCCCTCTTACTTGCGTGGTGGTTAACCCCTTTATGGAATATTTGAAACGCAGGCACTGGACTTTGCACTCTGTAAACATAAGGTGTGGTACAGATACGTCGATGATACGTTCACTGTGTGGAGCTGCAGTGAGGAACAGCTTGAAGGGTGAATTCCTGAGACACCAGAACAGCCTCCACATCAACATAGAATTTAGCGTGGAAGTAGAAAAGGACAAACAGCAACAGTTTATAGATATGCTGGTCACAAGGGATGGTGAAAATCTGGAATACAGCTTGTATTGAAAACCGACACACACGGACCGACACCTGCACAAACTGTCATACCACCACCTGAGCTAGATAGGAGGTATGACTAACACGCTCGTAAGGTGAGCAAGACGAATATGTGAGACACAGCACCGCAGACGCGAGATGCAACACCTGGAAAGTGGTCTGAGGAGCAATGGGTACTCCATCTGTTATAAAAGGAGTGTAACAGAGGCAAACACTCACCAAAGCGAGAAATTTTGGGAATGGACTTTCTGCCATACATTCCCAGAGCGATGAACAGAATCGGCCTATAATGCACAAACATGGCATAAAAACTATTTGTAAACAAAAAATATCAAGATATGCCTCAGACTGGCAAAGGAGGAAAGAGACCCACTTGCAATGTCGGGAATATACTGCATGCCACGCACATGCGGAACTTATGTTGGAATGATTGGACGATCAATCAACACCAGGATCACGGAACATAAGCGGCACTGCACGTTGGGGCAGGTCGAGAAATCGGCCGTGGCGAAGCACACGCTGTGTGAGGCCAGCGTCATACACTCCTGGAAATGGAAAAAAGAACACATTGACACCGGTGTGTCAGACCCACCATACTTGCTCCGGACACTGCGAGAGGGCTGTACAAGCAATGAGCACACGCACGGCACAGTGGACTCACCAGGAACCGCGGTGCTGGTCGTCGAATGGCGCTAGCTGCGCAGAATTTGTGCACCGCCGCCGTCAGTGTCAGCCAGTTTGCCGTGGCATACGGAGCTCCATCGCAGTCTTTAACACTGGTAGCATGCCGCGACAGCGTGGACGTGAACCATATGTGCACTTGACGGACTTTGAGCGAGGGCGTATAGTGGGCATGTGGGAGGCCGGGTGGACGTACCGCCGAATTGCTCAACACGTGGGGCGTGAGGTCTCCACAGTACATCGATGTTGTCGCCAGTGGTCGGCGGAAGGTGCACGTGCCCGTCGACCTGGGACCGGACCGCAGAGACGCACGGATGCACGCCAAGACCGTAGGATCCTACGCAGTGCTGTAGGGGACCGCACCACCACTTCCCAGCAAATTAGGGACACTGTTGCTCCTGGGGTATCGGCGAGGACCATTCGCAACCGTCTCCATGAAGCTGGGCTACGGTCCCGCACACCGTTAGGCCGTCTTCCGCTCACGCCCCAACATCGTGCAGCCCGCCTCCAGTGGTGTCGCGACAGGCGTGAATGGAGGGACGAATGGAGACGTGTCGTCTTTAGCGATGAGAGTCGCCTGTGGTTCTGTCAGTGTGATCATGTGATGTATCTGACCCCAGGAATGTGTCAATAAAGTTTCCCCTTCCTGGGACAATGAATTCATGGTATTCTTATTTCAATTTCCAGGAGTGTAGTAAAATTCGCAAAGACGGAAGTTCTGGCTGCTAGAGCTATCATATCAGCTTTTTTAAAAAGCTACAGAAATGCACTAACATGAGAATAGCTTCAACGAGAAAGAAGAATGCCTCAAGGTGAAAGATTCATGGTTTCCCGAGCTGCAGCGAACGACCGTTGCAGGCAGTAAGGGGAGAACCGCAATCGAAATGATCACAGAAGAGCCCTGGGATGTTGGCGTGCCACGTACATATAATCTTCAACGAGATTTTTTTTCACTCTGCAGCGGAGTGTGCGCTGATATGAAACTTCCTGGCAGATTAAAACTGTGTGCCCGACTGAGACTCGAACTCGGGACCTTTTGCCTTTTGCGATGAAGTGCTCTGTCAACTGAGCTACCCAAGTACGACTCACGCCCCGTCCTCAAAGCTTTACTTCTGCCAGTGCCTCGCCTCCTACCTTCCAAACTTTACAGAAGCTCTCCTGCGAACCTTGCAGAACTATCTCCGCAATGTCCTTTCTTTCAGGAGTGCTAGTTCTGCAAGGTTCGCAGGAGAGCTTCTGTAAAGTTTGGAAGGTAGGAGACGAGGTACTGGAAAAAGTAAAGCTGTGAGGACGGGCGTGAGTCATGCTTGGGTAGCTCAGTTGGTAGAGCACTTGCCTGCGATAGGCAAAGGTCCCGAGTTCCAGTCTCGGTCCGACACACAGTTTCAATCTGCTAGGAAGTTTCATATCAGCGCACACTCCACTGCAGAGTGAAAATCTCATTCTAGCTTTACTTCTGCCAGTACCTCGCCTCCTACCTTCCAGACTTTACAGAATCTCTCCTGAGAACCTTTCAGAACTAGCACTCCTGAAAGAAAGGATATTGCGGAGACATGGCTTAGCCACAGCCTGGGGGATGTTTCCAGAATGAGATTTTCACTCTGCAGCGGAGTATGCGCTGATATGAAACTTCCTGGCATGTTAAAACTGTGTGCCGGACCGAGACTCGAACTCGGGACCTTTGCCTTTCGCGGGCAAGTGCTCTACCAACTGAGCTACCCAAGCACGACTCACTCCCCGTCCTCACAGCTTTACTTCTGCCAGTACCTCGCCTCCTACCTTCCAAACTTTACAGAAGCTCTCCTGCGAAGCTTGCAGAACTGGCACTCCTGAAAGAAAGGATATTGCAGAGACATGGCTTAGCCACAGCCTGGGGGGTGTTTCCAGCAATTAAGTGCGAAGCTTTGACAATGCCAGACACTCGTACTGACAAAACGTTAGAAAAGTCATCAGACAAACGTCGGCCGAAGAACCCAAGACGGAACCCAGCCATGAAAGCCAAAGAATTTTGTAAGTACAAGATTTGTCGCCACACAGTGACACAAGTTCGAACAGAACAGTTTCTGTTGATTTAAAAGATGAGGAGGAGATGAAAGCACTCTTTCAGTTCAAGGAAATTCAGAAAGATGTTAAACATCGCAATGGGAAGCGTTGGTGCATTGTTGGAGTGAATGCCACTAGACAGTGGTTCAATGAACAGTACTCGATTTTAAGAAACATTAATGAGCAAAGAAAACAGGCACAAAGAATAACAACAATTTCAGTAATTAACTGACATTCACTGCCGCAATCACGATGAGCCAGTATCACCTTCAGTGAATGTGGACTCAGTGGTAACAGTAGGACTAAATTATGACGTTCATGCAGGAGGATGAAATACAAAATCATTTCATCTCAGTTCAAACATATATACTGTTTCCGGACAGATGATATAGCCTCCATCACAAAATTTGGATTGTGCCTTTCCGCAAAGGGTTCCACAGATCCTGATGCGCAGATTGGAAAATTGACTTTATTTGCGCACACTTGCGCTAAGAAGCAGCCCGTCCAAGTCATCGTTTTGCCGAAGTGTAAAACTCGTGAGGAACATAAAGAGACATTTATGCACGAATTCTGGGCGAAGGAAAACAGGAACGTGTCAAATTAGACGTTTTAATGATGGAACCTTACGGCGACTCACAATTTCTAAATCCGTTCAGTGAAATGGTTATTAATAATCTATTTTTGGACAATCTTTTGAGGCCAAGGAGCTGATAGGGATCTGCCAAACGAAACTGCCAAAGCAGTTACCACGTTGTGGTATGGACAATACAAACGCAGTCTTGTTGTTGCTTAGTGAACTTGGTTACAATTGGGAAACAAATGTCGGGTAAGCAGTGCAGTTTGTGCAAATGCACTATGGTCCATCACAACATGGGGTACCGAAAGGGAACTGGTGTGAATGGAACCTACTCCGCAAAAACAGTAACAAGTGGAACAGAAATCTTTAGTGCAATTCGTGGGCGCAAGCATATCAAATAGACGATAGACGAAATCACAGACGACGTGATAATGAACGAGGAGAGGGTACAGAAATTGTTGAAGATTGAGGTCCAGATGCGCGAAGGAATCTATAAGTAAATGAAAAAGGAAGAAACACGAGGAAAACTGATTAAGGACCGAGATTTCACCTCAAAAATGGACTTCAGCTGTCAGGTTGCCATAATTGTCGATTTTGAAGAGTTGAAGAGGAAATTGTGAGAATGTTGTAACGTACCAGCTTAAATTTGCACGAAAAATCTATGAAAATTGTTCAGATAAAGTGTCACTACCAATTTTTCAAATATTGTTAAATATTTCAATGTTTTCTAGTGATATTAAATTTCTTTCACAATCTGTTAAAAGTAAGTGGAGTAACTAAATTGTTTAAGGGAAGCAAAAGCATAATAACGAATGGTTTTTAAAATTATTATGACTGTGATAGCCGGCCGCGGTGGTCTCGCGGTTCTAGGCGCTCAGTCCAGGACCGCGAGACTGCTACGGTCACAGGTTCGAATCCTGCCTCGGGCATGGATGTGTGTGATGTCCTTAGGTTAGTTAGGTTTAAGTAGTTCTAAGTTCTAGGGGACTGATGACCACAGATGTTAAGTCCCATAGTGCTCAGAGCCATTTGAACCACTTGACTGTGATACTCATGGTTTATTTGAGTATATATAATACTTTTGATAAAGCAAATAAGAAAGTTGGGAATCCACTCAGGGTTTTCAAGCCATAGTTCTACAGATGACCTTGGCGCCAAGCGGCGTGGAAAAGATGGAACGAAACCAAAAGACAGAAGTCACAGGCAAGGGAACCTGATGTGTGTGTGGAACTGTGTCACATACAGCCACATCAAAATTTTGTGAGTGCTAAAACTGTACACGATCAAGTGAAAGTTGGTACGTAGGTGGTATTTTTGACATAAGGTCGTCTCCAGAAAATGCGGTTTTTGGAAAGCAAGAATATCCAACGTTAATGTAAGACGGAATTTTGAGCTGATGCAGCTTGTAGGAAAATGACTACCACAAAGATTGTGGTAGTAATAAATTCATTCTATCTTACTGGAGACGTGAAGGGTCTGGTCAGTTATCAACCTGGAGTCTTCAGCTACAGCACCAGATAAACAAGGCAAGACTTTTTATTAAATCTAAGTAGTTAGAAGTGTAACGAATGCTACAGTCATAAATCTTATATCTTATTACTGAAAGTTTCAGTTAGTTAAAAGTGTTTATTAAAGTCATTACCCTAAAGTTACAAACTAAATCCTAAATTCCTTATCACTATCCATTTAAATAATTTTGAATAATCTAAGCAGTCAAATATGCATGGCGAATCCACTTAATGCTTCAAATTTTGGGATTACTTTCACTTGATCTTCTGTTACCCAATTTTCAAACTATGTAAGTGTTAATTTTCAAGATGGTAGCCACTGAGCTATGTCAGAATCTCGCAGCTTGCATCCATCTAAATTCCAAAGAGAACATTTAAAATTTTCTTAACATAAATTCATTTCAGAAACAGTTAACCAACATCTAAGCTGGCTACCATTAATCTTTGCAGAATTAGTATATTTTTAGAGTGTTTGTCATGTGGTATGATTATAGCTGTCTACGATCCGTTCGCTACTGCAGTGAGAATAGAACTGTAGGGTAGGCAGTGAAATGTTTATTGAGTGTGATATCCTTTATTGCGTGTCGAAATTTTTGCAGATTGAGTACTGTTACCTTCGTCGTGCTTCAGAGAGTGACCTAAGATTAAAATAGTTGCCCAAAATTAACAATATTTTGTTAGGTTACACATGGTTATTCTGCAACTGAATATTGTTAGAACCACTACAATAGCAACAAGTATATAGTGTAGATTAAATGCCAATGCTCTACTAAGCGAAAATAAGGTACTCGTCTTTTGGGAATAGAGAGAGGGAGAGAGAAAGAGAAAGAGAGAGAGAGAGAGAGAGAGAGAGAGAGAGAGAAGAGGGGCAAGTAAGACTATTTTTTGTGATGATACGCGAGGCAGCAGTTGGGTTATGTGCTGCCTGGCTGTAAAATGATACAGCAGCTCGTTTTCTTGTAGCTCCGTAGATGTCAAAGCATGTAATAACATTATTCTGTACCATATTGAATATCAAAACAATAGCTAAAAATCGTTAGGTTCCACTACTGAAGCATTAGAAAGTTACATTGCATGCGATTCTTAGACTTCAATTAAAAATGAATTGTTCACATTGCAGTTGGTGGGTTCGGTTACAGGATGTCACTAAGTTCGACAACAGAATGGAGGATTTTGCATATCCAATATTTGATTAGACATTAGGGGAAGTAACTGTATCGTGACATTGAGATACAGGAAGTCAAGTCTCGGTATTTGATAAGGACACATATGACGTGTGCAACAAGAATAAGAAATGGCCTATGTTTAGAATGCAAGGGAGGAGATTGTGGGGTGCAATACAGGAAACATGTACAGAAGTAAAGAAGCGACTCGGAACCGATTTCATGTGCCTGTCGCATATCTTAATTATAATAAACCTGTCTCTAAACGTGATTCATGGAAGAGACTTTCTCAGGTTCTACAAGGTAGTCTTGTCCTTGGAACAGAGGTATGCACTAACTTAATCTGACAGGAAATAATTTTGATTACATTTCGAGAATAATTAGAATGATTTGTGAAAGGAAAATTTTGAAATGCTAGGTATCATTTTAACTAATGAGGAAACACATTACTACAAAATGCAGGAATTCGGATAAAGGAAATAGGTGAAAATGAAATAGAGACAGAAGGCAGGGAGACTGCTTATGCAGGCCGTTCGTCACTACAAAGCAAAGGCACTAAATAAGTGGGATCACAGGATGAAAATTTAAGAGTGTAAGAAGAAGAGAGTGAACCACCTGTGTCAGCTGAAGTACAAAAAAAAAGGGAAGTGACCAGGGAAGTGACCACGGAAGTGGTCACAGAAAACAATAAATTAGTGGATGAAGGGTCCGATAAGAATTTTGACGAATTGGAAAGACGTTTGTTTCGTCTAGCGAGTCAGGGGACGACGATATCAATTATAAGTACTTAGGTTGCAATACACTAGCTGCGCCTGGAAAAAACGTTTACATTATTTCTCCTCACAAGAAAGGTATGGTGTGGGATTCCAACTTACGGAAGATAACAACACTCCAGTAGAGATGAGAATCAATGCCCAAACAGAGAACCTAAATTAAACAAAGAAAGGATCGTGTCATGGAACCAAGAGGTCTGACGCTTCTGTTAGTGAAAACACCGCAAAATACAATATAAGTTATAAGGAGCGATGACAAGGACGACCCATGTGGCACGTGGTTCAACACAGACGATGGGAATAGTCATTAAGTATTGGATGTACATAAAGGTTACATTAGGCTACGAGTAATTAATTAAATAGGGGAAGATATTTTGTGCACTGGAAGTGCGATAGGAGAATTTGTGAACATTGAAAAATAGGGATGTGGACTTGTGTTTATGTGCAGAAAGTGAATAGCTGCTTTGATGTGATGAGACAACATGAGAAGCCAGAAAGCATTTTGTGCACTGGGAGTGCAGTAAGAGAGATCACGAGATGTGAATCATTCATATTTGGACAGGCAGGTGTATGCAGAAAATAAATAACTATTTGATATGAGATGCCAGAAAATAACTGAAGAGCGCAATGTGATGGAAACAGTTTCTGAACAATGAATGGTTACAGAAAATGAGGAGGATGTAATGAAAAAAAAAACGACTTATCAGCATTTTTCTATATATACTGTGGGTCATACTGAGTCAAGATGTTTATTGATGAGCATGCTACGGAAATTGAGACTTGAAGGACACGAAAATCTAAAGGTAGACAATACGTTTCCCACCTCAAGAAATTCCTTCAGTAAATGAACACGTTTATAGCTGTGGGCGAGTGTGAGAAGAGGAGAGCAATAATGGTGTGGACGACCTTCTGGTGAGGTTCAAGCCGATGAGACAGTATTGAAAGAATTTTAGTAATTACTGCACTGGGCGAGAAGTCGGGTGTATTTACTCCATAAGGGAGCCTTGCGTGTTGTTATTGATAAGTAAAACCAGTTGGATGATGCACAGGGCGATTATTACTGGCAGAGAGATAGGACTTAAAAGGTGATGGTGGTTAGTGTTTAACGTCCCGTCGACAACGAGGTCATTAGAGACGGAGCGCAAGCTCGGGTTAGGGAAGGATGGGGAAGGAAATCGGCCGTGCCCTTTCAAAGGAACCATCCCGGCATTTGCCTGAAACGATTTAGGGAAATTACGGAAAACCTAAATCAGGATGGCTGGAGACAGGATTGAACCGTCGTCCTCCCGAATGCGAGTCCAGTGTGCTAACCACTGCGCCACCTCGTTCGGTAGGACTTAAGGTTTGTTGCCAAAGGTGATAGAGTGCTGTTTGCAGGGAATGTGAAGACTGTCTGGTATGACACCATTCATTAAACCATTTTATAGCAGTAATACCGCCAACGGAGGTTAAGTATTGGTAGGAGTAAGAATAGAGTTAATGTGGAAACCAATGCAGATATGGCCAGAAAGCAAATGTAAAAAGTTTTTGTAATTTTAATGAGTGGATTTAATAAAATTTTTGCTTTTTTGAAATTATTAAATGTATGTTTTGTTCTTCGTTATTGAATGATCCGAAACTGCCTTATGAAAACATTTTTTGATTAAAAAGGAGAGGAAAAGAGAGATGAAGACCTACCATGAAACTCAGGGAGTTTAATCACTTACATTACCATCACAGTAGTTGATTGTAGGACTTGATAATAACTGTGGCAAAGTGTATTTAACAATACAACTACACGCCATTCACCACCAATTGCATGTTTACTAACTGTGACTATGTCTGCTAATGAACGATTTCTTTTTAAGTGGACATCACAAATATTGATTTTGCTTTTAAATTTTATTTGATTTTATCATCTGGTGGACGAGAATGAATATGTAATAAAAAATTTTCCAGGCATGCAACCCTAGTCATGTATGTATATAATATGCATAAATTCATAAAACGTTTAATAGGCAGAGGGTCCCCAGTACTTGAGTTTTATTTGAAGGCCTAAGAGCCTCAGTTCCGATTATACTGTAAATTTTTTAGGCCACAGAGCCATCATTTGAACTGTGTTACTAAAAAATTATTCAGAATTAAAAGTTTTGTGAGGCCACATAAGCCAGAACCATGCTGTACATATTTTGTAAACTGGTAGACAGTTCATAGGGCATATAGCGGCAGTAACGTGAGAGTTTTATCACCGAGGTACTTCTTAATTATTAGATTTTAGTAGTTTTAAGGTCACCAAGTCGTAATAAGTACTGTTGGGCTATAATGTTGAATATAATATTGTCTTTTCTCACATACTTATTCAAATGTAAAGTTCATTGTAGGCCACAGAGCTGTCAGCACCACTGTTGCATAATTTCTCGTTAGGATTACCTTTTATGGTGTAGGCATAGTCATCCTGTGCAATGGTTTCCTGTAATATTTCTGTACTATAATCTAATGTTCAGTGCTAAAACCATTCAATGACAATTACAATGTAAGAGTTGTGACGACTAAAAAGTAATTTGAGGATGTCACCCGCTGTAGCTGATCATATGAGGACATCTGGCCTTGACCGAGGACAGGAAGGGGCGCCCCCCCCCCCCCCTATGTGGCCCTGGGTGAGCACACAACCGCTGTCAGAAGCTGTGGCTTCCAACAGGCGAAACCAATTTTCTGTCATCGCCAAGCAAGTCTTCAGGTACAAGGGCAACAACAACAATCTGTTTTTCTCTGTTCCAAGGAAAAGACCCTCAACAAGACCTTGAGTATGACAAAAATATTTTACGTCATGCTGACCCACTTATTGCTAATGTTGGCTCCAGTATCCTGCAGATAGTGAGACGAGACGACAAAGGTCATTTAACCTATGTCAACATAATGAACTAACACATAGACTTTAAGTTGACGTGATGCATGAACGAATGTGAGTAGAAGTCTATTCCAAGAAATTTCTATGAACATTCAGGCATCACAATGTCATGCAACAAATGTGGTTATCATAACACTTTCAAAGATCAACGAACTCTCTTTATGTACTGGCATCATGAGTCATGCCAGACAGATACAAGCAGAACACTGCTGTTAACATCGAAATCATTTTACTGTATGTTTGTGAGGGAATGATCATTCTTATGTGACACTCGCCCCACCACTTGTAAGTCATGAAGACTTCTGAGATTTTTCATGTAAGCTACTGAACACTGGTCAGTCGTTTGAGCTAGTTGCTACACACTGTGAGAGAGGTGGAGATAGATTTATTACCATAAAGAACAGACTATGGATATAAGTTCTATGCTAGTGAGCACATTGACTCTAATCAATGTTTGTTATGTGCACAAGTAACAAACTTTGGAAAAAGATTCACACTGCACATCCATAAGAAGATTTGGCTGGAACTATGAACACTTTATAATTGTATACTCGTCATAAGTGTCAGATGCTGTACAGAAAATATTCATATGATGAACAGTGTTGTAGTGCAGAACAGTGATGTGACATTTGATTTGCATTTTCTGTCTTTCTGTCATGTACATTTCAGGGCCAATTCGTATCACAGACTGGGTTTATAATCATTGTAAAGAACTAGCTTGTGCACCAACATACATTACTATCTCAGTTTTAAAGCATCCCACCATCAATGCAATATATTACTCACAGCGAATGTTCTATTTTCATGATTACTGCACTATTCAGGTAATATTTTGTCATACCTAATTAGCAGTGTCATAATTTCTTAGTTTTAAATCATTACTTTTGAGTAGCTATAATCATTTATTCCACTTTTTCTTGATACTGCTTTTGAATCTTATCATAAATACTAATTTACTGATTGTTGTTGTCGTTGTCCTAAGTCCTGAGACTGGTTTGATGCAGCTCTCCATTCTACTCTATCCTGTGCAAGCTTCTTCATATCCCAGTACTTACTGCAACCTACATCCTTCTGAATCTGCTTAGTGTATTCATCTCTTGGTCTCCCTCTACGATTTTTACCCTCCACGCTGCCCTCCAATGCTAAATTTGTGATCCCTTGATGCCTCAAAACATGTCCTACCAACCGATCCCTTCTTCTAGTCAAGTGGTGCCACAATCTTCTCTTCTCCCCAATCCTATTCAATACCTCCTCATTAGTTACATGATCTATCCACCTTATCTTCAGCATTCTTCTGTAGCACCACATTTCGAAAGCTTCTATTCTCTTCTTGTCCAAACTAGTTATCGTCCATGTTTCACTTCCATACATGGCTACACTCCAAACAAATACTTTCAGAAACGACTTCCTGATACATAAATCTATATTCGACGTTAACAAATTTCTCTTCTTCAGAAACGCTTTCCTTGCCATTGCCAGTCTACATTTTATATCCTCTCTACTTCGACCATCATCAGTTATTTTACTTCCTAAATAGCAAAACAACTTTACTACTTTAAGTGTCTCATTTCCTAATCTAATTCCCTCAACATCACTCGATTTAATTTGACTACATTCCATCATCCTCGATTTGCTTTTGTTGATGTTCATCTTATATCCTCCTTTCAAGACGCTGTCCATTCCGTTCACCTGCTCTTCCAAGTCCTTTGCCGTCTCTGACAGAATAACAATGTCATCGGCGAATCTCAAAGTTTTTACTTCTTCTCCATGAATTTTAATACATACTCCAAATTTTTCTTTTGTTTCCTTTACTGCTTGCTCAATATACAGATTGAATAACATCGGGGAGATACTACAACCCTGTCTCACTCCCCTCCCCAACCACTGCTTCCCTTTCATGCCCCTCGACTCTTATAACTGCCATCTGGTTTCTGTACAAATTGTAAATAGCCTTTTGCTCCCTGTATTTTACCCCTGACACCTTCAGAATTTGAAAGAGAGTATTCCAGTCAATATTGTCAAAAGATTTCTCTAAGTCTACATATGCTATAAACTTAGGTTTGCCTTTTCTTAATCTTTCTTCTGAGATAAGTCGTAAGGTCGGTATCGCCTCACGTGTTCCAACATTTCTACGGAATCGAAACTGATCCTCCCCGAGGTCTGCATCTACCAGTTTTTCCATTCGTCTGTAAAGAATTCGCGTTAGTATTTTGCAACTGTGACTTATTAAACTGATAGTTCGGTAATTTTCACATCTGACAGCACCTGCTTTCTTTGGGATTGGAATTATTATATTCTTCTTGAAGTCTGAGGGTATTTCGCCTGTCTCATGCATCTTGCTCACCAGCTGGTAGAGTTCTGTCATGACTGGCTCTCCTAAGGCCATCAGTAGTTGTAATGGAATGTTGTCTACTCCCAGGGCCTTGTTTCGACTCAGGTCTTTCAGTGCTCTGTCAAACTCTTCACGCAGTATCTTATCTACCATTTCGTCTTCATCTACATCCTCTTCCATTTCCCTAATATTGTCCTCAAGTACATCGCCCTTGTATTAACCTTCCCTTATTTGCTTAGAATTGGTTTGCCATCTGAGCTCTTGATATTCATACACGTGATTCTCTTCTCTCCAAAGGTCTCTTTAATTTTCCTGTAGGCAGTATCTATTTTACCCCTAGTCAGATAAGCTTCTACATCCTTACATTTGTCCTCCAGCCATCCCTGCTTAGCCATTTTGCACTTCCTGTTGATGTCGTTTTTGAGACGTATGTATTCATTTTTGCCTGCTTCATTTACTGTATTTTTATATTTTCTCCTTTCATCAATTAAATTCAATATTTCTTCTGTTACCCAAGGATTTCTAGCAGCCCTCGTCTTTTTACCTACTTTATCCTCTGCTACCTTCACTACTTCATCCCTCACAGCTACCCATTCTTCTTCTACTGTGTTTCTTTCCCCCAGTCCTGTCAATTGTTCCCTTATGCTCTCGTTGAAACTCTGTACAACCTCTGGTTCTTTCAGCTTATCCAGATCCCATGTACTTAAATTCCCACCTTTTTGCAGTTTCTTCAGTTTTAACCTATAGGTCATAACCAATAGATTGTGGTCAGAGTCCACATCTGCCCCTGGAAATGTCCTACATTTTAAAACCTGATTCCTAAATCTCTGTCTTACCATTATGTAATCTGTCTGATACCTTTTAGTATCTCCAGGATTCTTCCATGTATACAACCTTCTTTTATGATTCTTGAACCAAGTGTTAGCTATGATTAAGTTATGCTCTGTGCAAAATTCTACCAGACAGCTTCCTCTTTCATTTCTTAGCCCCAATCCATAATCACCTACTATGTTTCCTTCTCTCCCTTTTCCTAGTGACGAATTCCAGTCACCCATGACTATTAAATTTTCGTCTCCCTTCACTACCTGAATAACTTATTTTTTCTCATCATACATTTCATCAATTTCTTCATCATCTGCAGAGCTAGTTGGCATATAAACTTGTACTACTGTAGTAGGGATTGGGCTTTGTGTCTATCTTGGCCACAATAATGCATTCACTATGCTGTTTGTAGTAGCTTACCCGCACTCCATTATTAAACCTACTCCTGCATTACCCCTATTTGATTTTGTATTTATAATCCTGTATTCACCTGACCAAAAGTCTTGTTCCTCCTGCCACCGAACTTCACTAATTCCCACTATATCTAACTTCAACCTATCCATTTCCCTTTTTAAATTTTCTAACCTACCTGCCCGATTAAGGGATCTGACATTCCACGCTCTGAACCGTAGAACACCAGTTTACTTTCTCCTGATAACAATGTCCTCCTGAGTAGTCCTCGCCTGGAGATCCAAATGGGGGACTATTTTACCTCCGGAATATTTTACCCAAAGGACGCCATCATCATTTAATCATACAGTAAAGCTGCATGTCCTCGGGAAAAATTACAGCTGTAGTTTACCCTTGCTTTCAGCCGTTCGCAGTACCAGCACAGCAAGGCCGTTTAGGTGAATGTTGCAAGGCCAGATCAGCCAATCATCCAGACTGTTGCCCCTGCAACTACTGAAAAGGCTGCTACCCCTCTTCAGGAACCATTAACTGATGTCTATGTTAAATTATTCACACAGCAGCCTAAGTGTTGGTGATGAACAATTATTGAGAGTACTTCCAGGTCTTAGTATTAATACCCATCAACGCAATTTTTATTTGTGCCATGTTTAATTGATGTGTATTTTCTGATTTGTACTTATATACAATCATACAGCAATACAAGCATCATAAGAATAATTTTACTTGTATTTTAATTGTTTTGAAAATGTGTTCTGAAATTGTTTATTATTGTCTTTATGTATGGTTTACTGTTCATCTGATTCCAATCTGTTATATTTCTGTTTAGCTGTATGACACTATGTACTTCTGATTTAATATAACATGGTGCATGTTTTCCATACAAGTCAGAATTTACATATATTCTGTAATAGACAATGGTTTAGATTTAGTGATTGAGATAGAGGTCATATATTGAAAATTGAATTGAGTATGCATTAACACTAATAACAGGCCATCTCTGTGAATGTGTGTGTGTGTGTGTGTGTGTGTGTGTGTGTGTGTGTGTCTGTGTGTGTGTGTGTGTGTGTGTGTGTGTGTGGTTGCGTGTGGGTGTGTGAAACTCTAATGGCTCTGACATCAAACAAGGACATTATAGAAACAATGTGTTATGAATGTGCAGTATAGTAGTAGCTGGTGTTCTTTCTTACAATGTGTTCCCAGAAATAAAGTTCCCGTTACACCCATATGTACGACTAGGTGAGATGGTCTGCAGATGAGTAAACTAGAGGAACGTTTGGACGTCTCACTTGGCAACATGTTGAACTATCAACCATGGCAAATCTCTTGTCAGATCATGAGAGTGCAAAACAAAAACAAAACTAGAACCCAAACATGTCTCTCGTGAAATTTTGCCACAGGCGAATCCTAGGACAATTTCATCTGCAACAATTTTATTTAGTGACAAAGGTGTGATGTTATATTCCTATTTTTTTTCTCTGAAACTGTTTGCTAACATTTTTCAGAGGATGATATGCAAATTCCCTTCTTCAAGTAGTCATCCAAATACACTGCTTTGTAATAGCAGATGTTTATCAGTATCGGCAAGGGCTGTTTTCATTTCACCTTTTTTCTTCCCTTCTGTTCTCTCTGTAGTATGGTGGAGGCTTCCAGAAGCTCAGAGCAAAACCAGTTAGCGAAAGATGCAGTCTCACTTAAGAGGACATTGCAGAGATGTAAACTTGTTCAAAAGTATAGTGGGGTTCAGGAGTCAGCCAGAATGACATTCATATGGTGGCCCCAACCTCTGCAACATGCGTAATACCTGAGTCACTTCCTCCGAAAAACACAGCATTCTGGAAGGAGGTCGTTTATGGACAGACAGAAAGTTTCTACACAGATGTTGCTTCTACGACTCTGCATGGGAAATGCCACTGAGTCCACAGCCACGCCAGCTAATGTCTTCTCTAAAATTTTCAGTATACAGAACTTCTGTTGGTTTACTATCTCCTTCTCAAGATTTCACTCGCTTTTGACGTGGGGTCTATGTGCTGAGTTTTTCATTAGTCAGTTTCAGCATCATGCCATGGAATGGGACAAGTCTCCAAGCTCCCTTTGCACGCCTGTGAGCGATTGGCTTAAAAATAACGATATAGGGAAGAGTACGAGACTGTTTGATTCAGTTGCATATTTTTCATTTATAAGACCTTTCAATCTTTCCACTGAATAAGGAACAAGTTTCCACTCTGGCGGAAAGATAGCAAAGTTACACAGTGTTAACTTAGTTCGTTACTTCATTTTAGGCTTTGGCAGAGCAAACACTTCACATTAGGCTTTTGCAGAATACGGACTTCATGTTAAGCTTTTGCAGAATTTAGGAAGAGGTAGAGAGTACTAAAGAGAAGACTGATGAGACGAATCTTGCTGCCAGTAGAAGGAGCACTAAATAGAAAGAGTGGACTGAAGTAATATACTCCAGCTGTTGATGCCACCATCTTCTTTATTTACTCCGCACGTGTTTGGTAAAGTTGGGCCAATGTCACACCCACCAATGCCACTCAGACGCAAAGTTTATTCAATCCCTTCAAGAGCCAAGTATGCAGTTTTAAAGTCATGCAGACAACTGATTGTTCCCAGTGTGCATTTTGCCAGTCTTATGGTGTTCACTCCTATCTCTCTGTGTGCTTTCTACATTTAACAACTTACGCAGTTACTGTCCACGATTGCAAATTATTAATGTAGCTGTACTTCATCTACTGTTTCAAGGTTATGCTTCATAGTTGTAATCCCTTGCCTAGCTGTCACTGATTCTTCTCCAGTGAGTTATTTTCATTTCTAAAAGGAATAAATCTAATTGTTATAGTGACCATTTGTTTCCATTCACAGCTATAAGATCCCTCTTCCCATTAATATACCTATGTGGGTGGAGTAGAACCAATTTGTTTCATGCTCATTTGGGCCATCACTATTAATTTTCATTTAAGTAAGACATATCCATTGTACAACCCTTTTTAAAATATTTTGCATTATCATTAGGTATGATTCCTCCCTCTGCTAGTCACCAGGGTTTCGTACTCTGCATCATAGGGGTATGCTGCAATGATAGCTGACACTCCACAGTATACAAGCTTATCATTTACATGTCACATTATAAAAAGATGGGTCATAAAATTTAAAACCACATTTTAATATTTACACTTCTTATTTTGGTGCCCAAATACATGTATGGCGAAGAACTAACAGACATAATGTACTAACTTGGCTTGAATAATGCTGTACATAGGATAATATGAAGATCATAGCATTTTAAGGTACGCAGAATTAGTCAATTTTGAAGTACACAAATAAGAAGAAAGCAAAGTGGCAAGATAGGGTTGTGATGTATCAAAAATTACTTTGCAAATGTTGTTAAAATGTTAAAGAACCATTCGTGACTATAGTGCAACTGTTCATTAGTACTGAAAGAGGGTTATGTGACAGATGCATACAAATCTTGATCTCTTCCAGAACATCCAATCCATGCTCTTTAGGTTCAACAGATAGGCTATTCATTCCTCTGTCAATCAGAAGCATGGAATGCTTTTCTTGTAACAGGTGACAGCCTAGGGCAGTATTATTTTTGTATGTATGTTCCCTGAATCTGGAAGCCAAATTTCAACTTGTCTGTCTCCTATAAATAGTCACAAAATTCATATCTAGTCCTATAATCCCGAGACTTTTGGTACCTGTCTTATCTCTCCCTCCATGGAATTATGCCAAAGCAAACCGAGATTTTTATGTACAAATAAGTGTTCTGAGTGCCCAAAAAGCAAATGGAGGTGTAAATAGCCTTTTCATTTGCTACTGTGGGCTGACAGTTTTGTTTGCTATAAACTTTATTCCATAAATCACATATTTTTTTCACAGTAACCATTAGCTAATCCAAGGTGAACGATTGTATCTATTTCTCTGTTAGTATTCTCTTAACTTAGGTCCAGGTTAGCTAGTCTGGTGAACACTGACAGGAAATAGGCATGTTTATGTGCAAGTGGGTGACATGAATCATCACTAATCATAATGTCAGAAGTTACAGGTTTGCAAAAAATATGGATAAGTTTTAACCTTCCCCTTGTAGTTTTTAAATCAACAAAAGTGAGGTAACTGTCTTTCTCTAAATTGAATTTTACTGTGTACTTGTTTCAAAGCATGCAATTTTTTCATATCCTGATCACTTCCATGATATAGAATGGAGACCTAAACATTTTCTCTATAAATTTTTCTCATCAGCTGAAATGCCCAAGTTTGTTAAAGAGATGAAATTTCCTAGACAAACCTTCCAAAGTACAGAAAACTAAATGTTGGTGAAATTTATGAGCTAGTTGAGGTCATATACCATACCTTGGCCTTTAATTCTTTCATTTTCAATAATATGATCTTTCACCAAAAATATTAGCGTTCCATTTGATGTAGTATTTTGAGTATCCTTTCATAAATGACATTGAGAATAGTTTCTTTGCAAATAATGAATCAATTAATAATTTCATTGCCATCCAACACAGATACATAGATGGCATTTTCATTCTCTATCATACAAGCGATCAGGATATAAAATATGTTGTGCATACTCTTATCCAAGTACATAGAAAAATTCAGATTACAGTTGAGTTAGCAAAAGATTTCCTTAATTTTCTCGATTTTAAAATTATAAGGGAACGGTAAAGGCTTATCTCACACATTTTTCACGAACCTACAGCTTCTGACATTATAATTAGAGAAAACTTATCTCACCCACTTGTTCATGGATGTATCTATTTTCACATAAAGCTGACATCTGTACAGATATCATTGGTGATCTTGCAGCTCTAGAAGAATGAAATTGTAATGAAGTCTACACCTTTAGCTACTTACAGTCGTTCATAAATATCAACAGGGACAGTTGAAAAATGTGTACCCTGACGAGGACTAGAAGCTGAAGACCTCCTGCTTACATGGCAGACGCTCCATCTGGCTGAGCCACCGATGACACAAACGATAGTACAACTGCAGGGACCTATCTCTGACATGCTCTCCGTGAGACCCATACTTTCCAACTTTCTGTCCACAGACTACATTTGTCCCTGCAGTCGCACTATCAGAGATATTCATCTGCCCCCATTGATATTTATCAACGACTGTAAGCAGATAAAGGTCTATATTTGTTTATAATTTCATGTATCTATTTTCTGTCAATGTTTAACAGACTGGCTAAGTTCCATCGAAGTTGTGAGAATACGAACAGAGAAATAGATACAATCGTGCAAATTTGGATAACTATTCTCTGGAAAATTTGTGTGTGACTTATCAGAGACAGTTTTTAGCAGATAAGAAAACCTGAACCTGCCCTAGAAAACGAAAGGGATAAATTGCCTCAATTTCTTTTTTGGGCTCATATTATGTGAAAATTGCACACACCTCAATAAAGGCTAAGATGCAAATAGGCTTCTGCTTCCAAAAATCCTCTGGTCGCTTTTCTATAATCCCATGGATGGGGGCGATGGGCAAGTAGCAATGTCTGAAGTGTATAAGAGTGGATGTGGATCTTGTGATTGTATCTAATCGACAGACCAGAAGGGATATTGTTACCAGATCCAGGGAACACACATACAAAATAAGACAGCCTTTGACTGACAATTGTTACAAGAAGCGCATTCCACAACTCTGACTGACAAAGGAATGAACAACATATTTGCGTTCGTCGCATATTTGCGTTTCTCGCATAATTGCGTCATCGTATATTTGCGTCTGTCGCACATTTGCGTCATTCGCACATTGGCGTCTGTCGCACTTTTGCGTCTGTCCCACATTTGCGACTGCCCCACATTTCCAACTGTCCCACATTTGCGGCTGTACCACATTGTCGACTGACCCATATTAGCGTTTTACTCATGAACCCATCCTACCAACCGATTCCTTCTTTTAGTCAAGCTGTGCCGCAAAATTCTTCTCTCCCATATTTGCTTTTCTCCTAATGTGCATTTCCCCCATATTTGCGCTTCACCCATATTTGCGTTTCTCCAATATTTGCGTTTTTCCCATATTTGCATTCTTCCCATATTTCCGTTCTTCCCATATTTTCAATTTTCCCATATTTGCGTTTTTTCCATATTTGCGTTTTTCAAATATTTTCGTTTCTCCCATATTTGCATTTTTCCAAAATTGCGTTTGTCCCATTTTGCGTCAGTCCCATTTTTGCGTCTGTCCCACATTTGCATCTGTTGCATATTTGCATCACTCCCATATTTGCCTTTGTCCAATATTTGCCTCGGTCCCATAAATGTGTTGGTCCCATATTTGCGTCAGTCCCATATCTACGTCGGTCTCATATTTGTTTCGGTTCCATTTCTGTGTTGGTCCCATATTTGTGTCGGTCCCATATTTTCGTGGGTCCCATATTTGCATCGGTCCCATATTTGCGTCGGTCCCATATTTGTGTCGAACCCATATTTGCGTTTTTCACACATTTGCGTTTTTCCAATATTTTCATTTTTCCCATATTTACGTTTTCCCCATAATTGCGATTTTCCCATATTTATGTTTATTGCCTTACTCATGAACTCATCCTACCAACCGATTCCTTCTTCTAGTCATGTTGTGCCGCAAAATTCTTTCCTCCCATAATTGCGATTTCCCCTTATTTGCGTTTTCCCCATATTTGTGTTTTTCCCATACTTGCGTTTTTTTCCATTTTTACGTTTGTCGCATATTTGTGTTTGTCGAATATTTGCGTTCATCGCATATTTGTGTTTCTTGCATATTTTTGTCTGTCGCATATTTGCGTCTGTCGCACATTTGCGTCTGTAGCACATTTGCGACTTTCCCAAATTTCCGACTGTCCCACATTGGCGAATGTCCCACATTGGCGACTGTCCCATATTAGCGTTTTACTCATGAACCCATCCTACCAACCGATTCCTTCTTTTAGTCAAGTTGTCCTGCAAAATTCTCTTCTCTCATATTCGCTTTTCTCCCAATGTGCGTTTCCCCCATATTTGTGTTTCTCCCATATTTGTGTTTCTCCCATATTTGCAGTTTTTCCCATATTTGCGTTTTTACCATATTTACGTCCTTCCCATATTTGCGTTTTTCCCATATTGGCGAATTTCTCATATTTGTGATTTTCCCATATTTGAGATTTTCTCATATTTGTCTATTTCCCATATTAGCGATTTTCCCGTATTTATGCTTTTCCCGTATTTGCGTTGGTCCCATATATGCGTCGGTCCCATATTTGCGTCGGTCCCATATTTACGTCGGTCCCATATTTGTGTCGGTTCCATTTTTGCGTCTGTCCCATATATGTGTCGGTCCCATATTTGAGTCAGTCCCGTATTTGCATAGCTCCCATATTTGCGTCAGTCCCATATTTGCATTGGTCCCATTTTTCTGTCGGTCCTATATTTGCGTCGAAGCCATATTTCCGATTTTCTCATATTTGAGTTTGACCCGTATTTGAGTTGTTCCCATATTTGGATTTTTCACACAATTGCGTTTTTCTCATATTTGTGTTTTTCCCATATTTGCGTTTTCGCCATATTTGTGTTTTTCTCATATTTGCGTTTATTGCCTTACTCATGAACCTATCCTACCAACCAATTCCTTTTTCTTGTCAAGTTGTGCGCAAAATTCTTTCCTCCCGTGATTGCGTTTTTCCCATATTTGCGTTTTCCCCTTATTTGCGTTTTTCCCATATTTGTGTTATTCTCATATTTGCGTTTTTTCCATATTTGCCATTTTCCAATATTTGCTTTTTGCCCACATTTCGTGTTTTTCCCATATTTGCATTCTTCCCATATTTGTCTTCTTTCCATATTTGCGATTATCCCATATTTGCGATTTCCCATATTTGCGATTTTCCCCTATTTGCAATATTCCCACATTTTCGATATTCCTGTATTTCCGATTTTCCTGTATTTGCTTTTGTCCCGTATTTGCGTCTGTCCTGTACTTGCGTCTGTCCCGTATTCACGTATGTCCCGTATTTGCATCTGTCCCGTATTTGCGACAGTCGCATATTTGCAACTGTCGTGTATTTGCGACTGTCACGTATTTGCTACTGTCATGTATTTGCGACTGTCCCATATTTGTGTTTTCGGTTTACTCATGAACCTGTCCTACCAACCGATTCATTCTTCTAGTCAAGTTTTGCCATAAAATTCTTTTCTCCCATATTTGCGTTTTTCCCATATTTGCGTTTTTCCCATATTTGCGATTTTCCCATATTTGAGTTTTACCCATATCTGCGTTTTTCCCATATTTGAGCTTTTACGCATATTTGTGTATGTCACATATTTGTGGATGTCCCACGTTTGCGTTTGTCCCATATTTGTGTTTTTCCTGAATTTGCGATTTTCCTGTATTTGCGACTTTCTAGTATTTGCGATTTTCCCATATTTGCGATTTTGCCATATATACATTTTTCCCATATTTGCGTCTCACCCGTATTAGCGTCTGTCCTGTATTTGCGACTGTCGCATACTTGCAACTGTCGTGTATTTGCAACTGTCCCAAATTTGCAGTTTCGTATTACTCATGAACTCATCCTACCAAACGATTCCTTCTTCTAGTTAACTTGTGCCTCTAAATTCTTTACTCACATATTTGCATTTCTCCCATATTTGCTTTTATCCCATATTTGCGTTTCTCCCATATTTGCCTTTTTCCCATATTTGCTTTTTTCCTATCATTGCGTTATTCCCATATTTGCGTTTTACTCATATTTTCATTTTTCCCATATTTGCGTTCTTCGCATATTTGCGTTTTTGCCATAGTCGCGTTTTTCCTGTGTTTGCATTTTTCCCATATTTGTGTTTTTCCCATATTTGCGTTTGTTGCATTGCACATGAACCCATCCTACCAGTCGAAACTTTCTTCTTGTCAAGTTCTGCCGCAAAGTTCTTTCCTCCTATATTTGTGTTGCTCCCATATTTGCGTTTTTCCCATAATTGTGATTTTTCCCATATTTGCGTTTTACCCATATTTGCGTTTTTCCCATATCTGCGTTCTTCGCCTGTTTGCGTTTTCCCCTTATTGCGTTTTTCCCATATTTGCGTCTTTCCCATAGTTGCATTATTCCCATATTTGCATTCTTCGCATATTTGCGTTTTTGCCATATTCGCGGTTTCCTGTGTTTGCATTTTCCCCTATTTGTGTGATTCCAATATTTGCGTTTATTACATTGCACATGAACCCGTCCTACCAGTCGAAACTTTCTTCTTGTCAAGTTCTGCCGCAAAGTTGTTTCCTCCTATATTTGCGTTTCTCCCATATTTGCGATTTTCTCATATTTGCGTTTTTCCCATATCTGCGTTTTTCGAAAATTGTGTCTGTCCCATTTTGCGTCTGTCCCATTTTTGCGTCTGTCCCATATTTCCATCTGTCGCATATTTGCGTCGGTCTCATATTTGCTTCCGTCCCATATTTGCATCGGTCCCATATATGCGTCGGTCCCATATTTGTGTTGGTTCCATATTTACATCGGTCCCATATTTGTGTCAGTTTCCATTTTTGCGTCGGTCCCATATTTGTGTCGGTCCCATATCTGTGTCGAACCCATATTTGCGATTTTCTCATATTTGAGTTTTACCCATATTTGCGTTTGTCCCATATTTGCGTTTTTCACACATTTGCGTTTTTCCCATATTTGCGTTTTTCCCACATTTGCCTGTTCCCCATATTTACGTTTTTCCCATATTTGCGTTTATTGCCTTACTCATGAACCCATTCTACCAACAGATTCCCTCTTCTAGTCAACTTGCGCTGGTATATTCTTTACTCCCATATTTGCAATTCTCTCATATTTGCTTTTCTCCCACACTTGCGTTTCTCCCATATTTGCCTTTTTCACATATTTGCATTTTTCCGATATGTGCGTTTTTCCCGTATTTGCGTTTTTTTCCATATTTGCATTTTTCCCATAATTCCATTTATTCCCATATTTGCGTCAGTCCCATATTTGCGTCGGTCCCATATGTGTATTGAACCCATATTTGCGATTTACTCATATTTGAGTTTTACCCACATTTGCGTTTTTCCCATATTTGCGTTTTTCCCATATTTGCGTTTTTGCAATATTTGAATGTTGCTGTACTTGCGATTTTTCCCATATTTGCGTTTTTACCATATTTGCACTTCTCCCATATTTGCGTTTTCCCCATATTTGCGTTTATCCCATATTTGCGTTTATTGCCTTACTCATGAATCCATCCTACCAACCGATTCCTTCTTCCAGTTAAGTTGTGCCATAAAATTCTTTCCTCCCATAATTGCGTTTTTCCCATATTTGCGTTTGTCCCATATTTGAGTTCTTCCCATATTTATGTTCTTCACATAATTGCGATTTTCGCATATTTTCGATTTTCCCATAATTGTAGTTGTCCCATATTTGTGTATTTCCCATATTTGTGATTTTCCCATATTTATGCTTTTCCCGTATTTGCGACTGACACGTATTAGCGTTTTCGATTTACTCATGAATCCATCCTACCAAGCGATACCATCTTCTACTCAAGTTGTCCCATAAAATTAATTTCTCCCATATTTTCGTTTTTCCCATATTTGCATTTTTTCCATATTTGCGATTATTCCATATTTTCGTTTTTCAAAAATTTGCGTTTATCACATATTTGCATTTTTCCAAAATTGCGGCTGCCCCATTTTGGGGTCATCTCATTTTTGCTTCTGTCCCATATTTGTGTCAGTCCCTCATATGCATTGATCCCATATTTGCGTCGGTCCCGTATTTACGTTGGTCCCATATTTGCGTTGGTTCCTTTTTTTGCGTCGGTCCCATATCTGTGTCGGTCCCATATTTGCATCGGTCCCATATTTTTTCCCACATTTGCGATTATCCCATATTTGCGTTTTTCCCATATTTGGTGTTTTTCCCGTTATTGCATTCTTCCCATATTTGTCTTCTTTCCATATTTGCAACCGATGGAGGTGGCGCAGTGGTTTGCACACTGGACTCGCATTCGGGAGGACGACGGTTCACTCCCGTGTCCAGCCATCCTGATTTAGGTTTTCCGCGATTTCCCTAAATTTAGGTTTTCCTAAAATTCTTTTCTCCCATATTTGCGTTTTTCCATATTTGCTTTTTTCCCATATTTGAGTTTTACTTATATTTCGTTTTTACTATATTTGAGATTTTACCCATATTTGAGTTTTTAAACATATTAGAGTTTTTTGCATATTTGTGTATGTCCGATATTTGTGGTTGTCCCATATTTGCGATTTTTTTGTATTTGCGATTTTCATGTTCTCGCGATTTTGCCATTTATGCGTTTTTCCCATATTTGCGTCTGCCCCGTATTAGCGTCTGTCCTGTATTTGCGATTGATGCATATTTGCAACTATCACGTATTTTGACTGTCCCATATTTGCGGTTTCCCATTGCTCATGAACCCATCCTACCAATCCATTCCTTCTTCTAGTGAAGAATTCTTTAATCCCATATTTGCTTTCCTCCCATATTTGCGTTTCATCCATATTTGCCTTTATCCCGTATTTGCATTTATCCGATATTTACGTTTTTCTCGTATTTTTCGTTTTTCCCATATTTGCTTTTTTCCCATAATTGCGTTATTCCCAATATTTGCGTTTTTCCCATATTTGCGATTTTCCCATATTTGCGTTCTTCCCATATTTGCATTCATCCCATATTTGCAATGTTCGCATATTTGCTATTTTCCCATATTTGCGATATTCCCATATTTGCGAATTTCCCATATTTGCGTTTTTCCTGTGTTTGTGCTTTTCCCATATTTGCGTCTGTCCCGTATTTGCGTCTGTCTCGTATTTGCTTCTGTCCTGTATTTGCGACTGTCGTGTATTTGCGACTGTCCCATATTTGCATTTTCGCATTACTCATGAACCCATAATACCAACCGATTCCATCTTCTAGTCAAATTGTGTCGTAGAAGTAAATTCTCTCATATTTGCGTTTTTCCCATACTCACATTTTTCGTATATTGGCGTTTTCTCCTAATTTGCGTTTTCAAATATTTGCGTTTCTCCCATATTTGCGATTTTCTAAATTGCGACTGTCCCATTTTGCGTCTGTCCCATTTTTGTGTCGGTCCCATATTTGCGTCGGTCCCATATGTGCATCGGTCTCATATTTGCGTCGGTCCCATATTTGCCTCTGTCCCATATTTGCGTCGGTCCCATATCTGCATCGGTCCCATATTTTCGTTGGTCACATATTTGCCTCAAACCCATATTTGCGATTTTCACATATTTGAGTTTTATCCATATTTGCGATTTTCCCATATTTGCGTTTTTGCCATATTTTCGTTTTTGCAGTATTTGAATTTTGCTGTACTTGCGATTTTCCCATATTTGCGTTTTTCCCACATTAGCGCTTTTCCCATATTTGCGTTTCTCCCGTACTGGCGTTTTCCCCATATTTGCTTTTATTGCCTCACTCATGAACCCATTCTACCAACGGATTCCTTCTTCTAGTCAAGTTGTGCCGCAAAATACTTTCCTCCCATAATTGCGTTTTCCCTATATTTGTGTTTGTCCCATATTAGCGTTTATCCCATATTTGCATTTTTCCCATATTTTCGTTCTTCCCATATTTGCGTTTATAGCATTACTCATGAACCCATCCTATCAACCGCTTCCTCCTTCTAGTAAAGTTGAGCCCAAAATTCTTTTCTGCCATATTTGCCTGTTTCCCATATTTGCGTTTTTGCCATATTTGTGTTTTTCCCATGTTTGAAGTTTGCTGTATTTGCGTTTTTCCCTTAATTGCGTTCTTCCCATATTTGCGTTTTACACATATTTGTGTCTTTCCCATATTTGCGTTTGTCCCATATTTTCGTTTGTTGCCTATTTGCATTTGTCAAATATTTTCGTTTGTCATATATTTGCGTTTGTCGCATATTTGCGTTCGTCGAATATTTGCGTTTGTCGTATATTTGCGTTTGTCGCATATTTGTGTTTGTCACACATTTGCCTCTGTTTGGGTTCTTCCCATATTTGCATTTTTCCCATGTTTGCGTTTTCTCTATGTTTGCGTTTTTTTACATATTTGCGTTCGTCGAATATTTGCGTTTGTCGTATATTTGCGTTTGTCGCATATTTGTGTTTGTCACACATTTGCCTGTGTTTGGGTTTTTCCCATATTTGCGTTTTTCCCATGTTTGCGTTTTCTCTATGTTTGCGTTTTCTCTATGTTTGCGTTTTTTTACATATTTGCGTTTTCCGATATTCGCGTTTTTCCGATATTTGCGTTATTCCAATATTTGCCTTTTTGCCATATTTGCATTTTTGCAATATTTGAATTTTGCTGTACTTGAGTTATTCCCATATTTCCGTTTTTCCCACATTAGCGTTTTTCGCATATTTGCATTTTTCCCATATTTGCGTTTTCCCCTTTTTTACGTTTTTCCCATATTTGCGTTTATTGCCTTACTCATGAACCCATCCTACCCACCGATTCTTTCTTCTAGTGAAGATGTGCCGCAAAGTTATTTTCTCCCATATTTACTTTTCTCCCATATTTGCTTTTTTCTCATATTTGAGTTTCTCCCATATTTGAGTTTCTCCCATATTTGCCTTTTTCCAATATTTTCGTTTTTCGAATATTTGAGTCTTTCCCCCATTTGCGTTTTTGCCGTATTTGCGTTTTTCTCATATTTGCGTTTTGCCATATTTGCGTTTTTCCCATATTTGCGTTTGTTGCATTCTACATGAACCCAGCCAACCAACCGAATCCTTCTTCTAGTCAGGTTCTGCAACAAAATTCTTTCCTCCTATATTTGCGTTTTTCCCATATTTGCGTATTTCCTGTAAT
The DNA here is from genome assembly GCF_023897955.1 of Schistocerca gregaria. Classification (NCBI taxonomy): domain Eukaryota; kingdom Metazoa; phylum Arthropoda; class Insecta; order Orthoptera; family Acrididae; genus Schistocerca; species Schistocerca gregaria. The sequence continues at coordinate 86,892,134 of NC_064930.1, read as the reverse complement.
TGCGTTTTTCCCATAAATGCGTTTTTCCCATATTTGCGTCTTTGCCATTTTTGTGTTTTGCAATATTTTAATTTTGCTGTATTAGCGTTTTTCCCATTTTTGCGTCTTTCCCATATTTGCGTTTTTCCATTATTTGCGTTTTCCGATACTTGCGTTTTTCACATGTTTGCTTTTTTCCCATAATTGCGTTTTTCCCATATTTGCGTTTTCCCGATATTTGCGTTTTTCCCATATTTGCTTTTTTACTGTATTTGCGTTTTTCCTATATTTATGTGTTTCCCATATTTTCGTTTTTGCAATATTTGAATTTTGCTGTATTTTCGTTTTTCTCATATTTCCGTTTTTCCCATATTTGCATTTTTCCTTTATTTGCGTTTTTCCCATATTTGCATGTTTCCCATATTTGAGATATTACCCATATTTAAGTTTTTAATCATGTTTGAATTTTTAGCCATATGTGTGTATCTCACATATTTGTAGTTGTCCCATATTTGCGTTTATTCCATATTTGCGTTTTTCACACATTTGCGTTTTTCCCATATTTTCGTTTTTCCCATATTTGTGTTTTCCCCATAATTGAGATTTTCCCATATTTACGTTTATTGACTTACTCATGACCCCATCCTACCAACCGATTCCTTCTTCTAGTCAAGTTGTGCCGCAAAATTTTTTCCCCCATAATTGCGTTTTTCCCTTTTTTGCGTTTGCTCCATATTTGTGTTTTTCCCATATTTGCGTTTTTCGCATATTAGCGTTTTTCTCACATTTGCGATTATCCCATATTTGCATTTTTCTCATATTTGGTGTTTTTCCCATATTTGCATTCTTCCCATATTTGTCTTCTTTCCATATATGCGATTAGCCCATATTTGGGATTTCCTGTATTTGCAATTTTCCCGTATTTGCGATATTCCCATATCTGCAATATTCCTGTATTTCCGACTTCCCCGTAATTGTGTTTTTCCCGTATTTGCGTCTGTCCCGTACTTGCGTCTGTCCCGTATTTGCGTAAGTCCCGTATTTGCATCTGTCCCATATTTGCGTCTTCCACGTATTTGCTACTGTCCCGTATTTGCGACTTTTCCATATATGTGTTTTTGCATTACTCATGAACCCATCCTACCAACCGATTCCTTCTTCTAGTCAAGTTCTGCCGCTAAATTCTTTACTCCCATATTTTTGCCTTTTTCTCGTATTTGCATTTTTCCGATATTTGCGTTTTTCTCGCATTTGCGTTTTTCCCATATTTGCTTTTTTCCCATATTTGCGTTATTCCCATATTTGCGTTTTTCCCATATTTGCGATTTTCCCATATTTTCGTTCTTCGCATATTTGCGTCTTTCGCATATTCACGTTTTACCTGTATTTGCTAATTTCGCATATTTGTGTTTTTCCCATATTTGCATTTATTGCATTGCACATGAACCCATCCTATCAGCCGAAACTTTCTTCTAATCAAGTTCTGCCGCAAAGTTATTTTTTCCTATATTTGCGTTTCTCCCACATTTGCGTTTTTCCCATAATTGCGATTTTTCCCATATTTGCATTTTTTAAATATTTGCATCTCTGCAATAATTGAATTTTGCTGTATTTGCGTTTTCTCATTCTATGTATTTCCCATATTTGCGTTTTTCCCATATTTGCGTTTTCCCCATAATTCAGATTTTCCTATATTTACGTTTATTGACTTACTCATGAACCCATCCTACCTACCGATTCCTTCTTCTAGTCTAGTTGTGCCGCAAAATTTTTTCACATATTTGCGTCTTTGCCATATTTGCGTTTGTCCCATATTTTCGTTTGTCACATATTTGCATTTGTCGAATATTTGCGTTTGTCGTTTATTTGCGTTTGTCGCATATTTGCGTTTGTCGAATATTTGCGTTTATCGTATATTTGCGTTTGTCGCATATTTGCATTTGTCACATATTTGCCTGTGTTCGGGTTTTTCCGATATTTGCGTTTTTCCGATATTTGCGTTTTTCCGATATTTGCGTTTTTCCAATATTTGCGTTTTTGCCATATTTGCATTTTTGCAATATTTGAATTTTGCTGTACTTGCGTTTTTCCCTTATTTGCGTTTATTGCCTTACTCATGAACCCATCCTACCAACCTATTCCTTCTTCTAGTAAAGTTGTGCCGCAAAATTCTTTCCTCCCATAACTGCGTTTTTCTCATATTTGTGTATGTCCCAAATTTGCGTTTTTCGCATTTTTCTTTTTCCCATATTTGCGGTTTTCCCATATTTGCGTTTATCGTATATTTCAGTTTGTCACATATTTGCGTTTGTTGCATATATGCCTCTTTTGCATATTTGCGTTTGTCGCACATTTGCGTCTGTCGCATATTGGCGTCTGTCGCACATTGGTGGCTGTCGCACATTTGCGTCTGTCCCACATTTGCGACTATCCCTCATTTGCGACTGTCCCACATTTACGACGGTCCCACATTTGCGACGGTCACACATTTGCGACTGTCCCACACTTGTGACTGTCCCATGTTAGCGTTTTAGTCATTAACCCATCATACCTACCGATTCCTTCTTCTAGTGAAGATGTGCTGCAAAGTTATTTTCTCCCATATTTGCTTTTTTCTCATATTTGAGTTCCTCCCATATTTGCCTTTTTCCAATATTTTCGTTTTTCGAATATTTGCGTCTTTCCCACATTTGTGTATTTCCCGTATTTGCGTTTTTCCCATATTTGCGTTTTTCCCATATTTGCGTTTTTTCCGTATTTGCGTTTATTGCATTCCACATGAACCAATCCTACCAACCGAATCCTTCTTCTAGTCAAGTTCTGCAACAAAATTCTTTCCTCCTATATTTGCGTTTTTCCCATATTTGCGTATTTCCCATAATTGCGTTTTTCCCATAAATGCGTTTTTCCCACATTTGCGTCTTTGCCGTTTTTGTGATTTGCAATAATTTAATTTTACTGTATTAGCTTTTTTCCCATTTTTGCTTTTTTCCCATATTTCCGACTGTCTCATATTTGCAACTTTCGCCTATTTGCGACTGTCGCATATATGTGACTGTTGCGTATTTGCGAAAGTCCCATATTTGCGTTCATAGCATTACACATGAACCCATCCTACCAACCGATTCCATCTTCTAGTCAAGTTGAGCCGCAAAATACTTTTCTCCCATATCTGCGTTTTTCCCATATTTGCGTTTCTCCCAAATTTGCATTTTTCCTATATTTGCGTTTGTCCCATATTTGCGTTATTCCCATACTTGTGTTTCTCCCATATTTGCGTTTTTTTCCATAATTAATGTCTTTCCCCTATTTGCGTTTTCCCCTAAATGCGTTTCTTCCATATTTTCCTTTTCCCAAATTTGCATTTTCTGATATTTGCATTGTTCCCGTTTTTAAGTTTTTCCAGTATTTCCATTTTTCCCGTATTTGCTTTTTTCCCATATTTGCGTTTTTCTCATATTTGCATTTTTTGCATTGCACATGAACCCATCCTAGCAACCAAATCTTTCTCCTACTCAAGTTCTGCCGCAAAATTCTTTCCTCCTATATTTGCGTTGTTCCCTTAATTGCGTTTTCCCCATATTTGAGTTTTTCCCATATTTGCGTTTTTCCCATATTTGCGTTTATTGCAATGCGTTTGAACCCTATCAGCCGAAACCTTCTTCTAGTCAAGTTCTGTCGCAAAATTCTTTCCTCCTATTTATACGTTTCTCCCATATTTCCGTTTTTCCCATGTTTGCGTCTTTGCCATATTTGCGATTTTGCAATATTTGAATTTTGCTGTATTTGCGTTTTCCCATTTTACGTTTTTCCCATATTTGCGTTTTTCCCATATTTTTGATTTTTCCATATTTGTGATTTTCCCATATTTGCAAATTCCAATTATTTGCGATTTTCCCATATTAGTGCTTTTCCCATATCTGCGTCTGTCCCGTATTTGCGTCTGTCTCGTATTTCCATCTGTCCCGTATTTGTGACTGTCACGTATTTGCGACTGTCCCATATTTGCATTTTCGCATTAATCATGAACACATTCTACCAACCGATTCCATCTTCTAGTCAAGTTTTGCTGTATAACTGATTTCTCCCATATGTGCGTTTTTCCCATATTCGCATTTTTCCCATATTGCCGTTTTTTCATATTTGCGTTTTTGAAATTTTTGCGTTTTTCACATAATAGCGGTTTTCCAAAATTGCGTCTGTCCCATTCTGCTTCTGTCCCATTTTTGCGTCTGTCCCATATTTGCGTCACTCCCATATTTACGTCGGTCCCATATTTGCAACGGTTCCATTTTTGTGTTGGTCCCATAATTGTGTCTGTCTCAAATTTGCATCGGTCTCATATCTGTGTCGAATCCATATGTCCATCGGTCCCATATTTGCGTCGGTCCAATATTTGCGCCGGTCCCATTTTGTGTGGAACCCATATTTGCGATTTTTTCGTATTTGAGTTTTACCCATATTTGCGACTTTCCCATATTTTCGTTTTTCAAATATTTGCGTTTTTCCCATATTTGCGTTTTTCCAAAATTGCGTCCATCCCATTTTGGGTCTGTCCCATATTTGCGTTTTTCCCATATTTGCATTTTTCCCATATTTGCGTGCTTCCCATATTTGCGTTCTTCCCATATTTGCGTTTTTCCCATATTTGCGTTCTTTCACATATTTTCGTTTTTCCCATATTTGCGTTTTACCCATATTTGCATTTATTGCCTTACTCATGAACCCAACCTACCAACCGATTCCATCTTCTAGTCAAGTTGTGCCGCAAAATTCTTTCTTCCCATATTTGCGTTTTCCCATTTTTGCGTTTTTCAAATTTTTGCGGTTTTCTTATTACTCATGAACCCATCCTACCAACCGCTTTCTTCTTCTAGTCATGTTGAGCCACAAAAATCTTTTCTGCCATATTTGCGTTTTTCCCATATTTGCGTTTTTGCCATATTTGTGTTTTTCCCACATTTTCGTTTTTCCCATAAATGCGACTGCTGCATATTTGCAACCGTCGCTTATTTTCGACTGTCACGTATTTGCGACTGTCGCGTATTTGCGTCTGTCCCATATTTGCGTTTTCGCATTACTCATGAACCCATCCTATCAACCAATTCCATCCTCTAGTCATGTTGAGCTGCAAAATACTTTCCTCACATATTTGCGTTTTTCCCATATTTGCATTCTTCCAATATTTGCGTTTTTCCGATATTTGCGCTTATTGCATTACTCATGAATCCATCCTACCAACTGAATACTTCTTCTAATCAAGGTGTGCCGCAAATTTCCTTTCTCCCATATTTGTGTCTTTCCCATAATTAGTGTCTTTCCCCTATTTCCGTTTTCCCATATTTGCGTTTCATCCATATTTTTCTTTTCCCGGTTTTGCATTTTCGATATTTTCAATGTTCTCGTATTTGCGTTTTTCCCGTATATGCGTTTTTCCCATATTTGTTTTTTACCATATTTGCGTTTTTCTCATATTTGCGTTTATTGCATTGCACATGAACCCATCCTACCAACCGAATACTTCTTCTAGTCAAGTTCTGCCGCAAAATTCTTTCCTCCTATATTTGCGTTTTTCCGATATTTGCCTTTTTCCCATATTTGCGTTTTCCCCATATTTGCGTTTTACCCATATTTGCGTTTATTGCTTTACGTCTGTCGCACATTGGCGTCTTGCAGTCATTTCCTTCTGTCCCACATTTGCTACTGTCCCACATTTGCGACTGTCCCACATTTCCCTTTTCCCGGATTTGCGTTTCTCTGATATTTGTGTTGCTCCCATATTTGCGTTTTTCCCGTATTGCGTTTTTCCCACATTTGCATTTTTCCTGTATTTGCATTTTCCCCATATTTGCGATTTTCTCATTACGCATTGACCCATTGTACCAACGGATTCTTTCTTTTACTCAAGTTGTGCCACTAATTAATCATCCACCATATTTGCCTTTGTCCCATATTTGCGTTTGTTGCACATTGGCATCTGTCACACATTGGCATCTGTCGCACAGTTGCTACTGTCCCACATATGCGACTGTCCCACATTTCCCATTTCCTGCGTTTGCGTTTTTGTGATATTTGCGTTGTTACCATATTTGCGTTTTTCCCGTATTATCGTTTTTCCCATATTAGCTTTTTTCCGTATTTGATTTTTTCCCATATTTGCGGTTTTCTAATATTTGCGTTTTTCCCCGTATTTGCGTTTTGTCCATATTTGTGTTTTTCCCACATTCAAGTTATGCGCCTATTTGCGTTTTTCGCATATTTGCGTCTGTCCCATATTTACGTCGGTCCCATATTTGTGTCTGTCCCATATTTGCGTCTGTCGCATATTTGCGTCTGTCCCACATTTGCGTCTGTCGTACATTGGCGTCTGTCACACATTTGCGTCTGTCCCTCATTTGCTACTGTCCCACATTTTTGACTGTCCCACATTTCCCTTTTCCCGGGTTTGCGTTTCTCCAATATTTGCATTGCTCCCATATTTGCGTTTTTCCTGCATTTGCGTGTTTCCCGTATTTGCGTTTTTCCTGTATTGCGTTTTTCCCACATTTGCATTTTCCCGTATTTGCATTTTTCCCGAATTTGCGATTTTCTCATTACTCATTGACCCATTGTACCAACGGATTCTTTCTTTTACTCAAGTTTTGCCACTAATTCCTCTTCCCCCAAATTTGCATTTGTCCCATATTTGCGTTTGTCGCACATTGGCATCTGTGGCACATTGGCATCTGTCGCACATTTGCTACTGTCCCACATATGCGACTGTCCACACTTCCCATTTCCCGTGTTTGCGTTTTTGCGATATTTGCGTTGTTCCCATATTTGCGTTTTTCCTGTATTATCGTTTTTCCCGTATTTGCTTTTTTCCGTATTTGATTTTTTCCCATATTTGCGTTTTTCTCATATTTGCGTTTTTTCCATATTTGTGTCTTTCCCACATTCAAGTTATGCGCCTATTTTCATTTTTCCCGTATTTGATATTTTCTCATTACTCATTGACACATTGTACCAACGGATTTTTTCTTTTACTTAAGTTGTGCCACTAATTCCTCTTCCCCCATATTTGCGTTTGTCCGATATTTGCATTGTTGAATGTTTGTGTTTTTCACATATTTGCGTCTGTCGCACATTTGCGTCTGTCGCAAATTGGCGTCTGTCGCACATTTGCACCTGTCCCACATTTGCTACTGTCCCACATTTCCCATTTTCCGTATTTGCGTTTTTGCGATATTTGCGTAGTACCCATATTTGCGTTTTTCCCGTATTATCGTTTTTCCCATATTTGCTTTTTTTCCGTATTTGATTTTTCCCATATTTGCGTTTTTCCCATATTTCCATATTTCCAATATTTCTGTTTTTACCATATTTGCGCTTTTCCCACATTTGCGTTTTCCCCACATTTGCGTTTTCCCCATATTTGCGTTTTCCCCATATTTGCGCTTTCCCCATATTTGCGTTCTACCCATATTTGCGTTCTACCCATATTTGCGTTCTACCCATATTTGTGTTCCACCCATATTTGCGTTTTTCCCATATTTGCGTTTTTTCCCATATTTGCGTTTTTTTCCCATATTTGCGTTTTTTCCCATATTTGCGTTTTTGTATATTTGCGTTTTCCTTATATTTGCATTTTCTCCATATTTGCATTTTCTCCATATTTGCGTTTACCCATATTTGCGTTTACCCATATTTGCGTTTACCCATATTTGCGTTTTTCTGATTACTCATGAACCCATGCTACCAACCATTTCTTTCTTCTACTCAAGGAGTGCGACAAAATTCTCTTCTACTCTATTTGGGTTTTCTAATATTTCCGTTTGTCCCATATTTGGGTTTTCCCTAATTTGCGTGCTACCAACCGATTCCTGCTCGTCAAGTTGTGTTGCAAAATTATGTTTTCTCATAGTTTGAAACGTCCCCTTAGAAAAATTATACAAGACTGTGCTTAAACTGACACACAATATCTTTTGCGCAACGCAATCTGACTTTCAAAAATCCGTACAAAAAAATGGCCCTGACTAACATTAACCTATACGTTTCACAAATCGCTTACCTCACAAAAATCTTACTTACTCGAACTACTGCAATACAGCGAGTGCCACTATTGCCAGCTAAATAAAAGATACAAACCACGGAAGGCACTAACTACTGATAGGAACAATTAGCAAATGAAAGATTTTAATAGAGAACAAACAATGTATTTACCTTAATATCATCAAAAGTCATAATATAGCAGTTCATGACATCCAGTCTTACAAATTTCAAAACTCCGCCATTTCTCTCCCCACATCCACCGCTGCTGGCGTCTCACCTCCAACTGCGCTGTTAACAGACAACTGCCCAATGTTACAATTGCGAGTATTACAACAATGCCAACCAGCCACAGACTGCACACAGCACAGCCAGTGATTTTCATACAGAGCGCTACGTGGCAGCGGCGTTACCAATATAAGAGCCTACTTACAAGTTGCGTTTTTCGCATATTTGCACTTTCCCCATATTTGCGTTTTTTCCGTGTTCGCGTTTTTCCAATATTTGCATTTTTCCCATATTTGCGTTTTCCCCATATTGCGTTTTTCCCATATTTGCGTTTTTCCAGATTTGCGTTTTTGACATATTTGTGTTTTTCCCATATATACGTTTTCCCATATTTGGATTTAGCACATTACTCATGAACCCATCCTGCCAACCGATTTCTTCTTCTAGTCAATTTGTGCCATAAAATTATTTTCTCCCATATTCGGCTTTTTCCTATATTTGCGTTTATCCCATATTTGCGTTTTTCCCATATTTGCGTGTTTTTCACATTTGCGTTTTTCCCACATTTGCGTTTTTCCTACATTCGCATTTTTCCCACATTCGCATTCTTCCCACATCTGCGTGTTTTCCATATTTGTGTTTCTTCCATATTTGCGTTTTCCCCACATTTGCGTTTTTCCCATGTTAGTGTTTTTCCCATATTTGCGTAAATCCCATATTTGTGTTTGTCACATATTTGCGTTTTTCCCATATTTGATTTTCGTTGTATTTGCGTTTGCCCCACATCTGCATATGTCCACAGCTAGACGATTATATCATGACGCTACTAATGAGTGACAATTTACAATGTTGCTTTTGCGGTGTATCTGTTTTATATCTGCACAGTTTTTCTGAATTCTTCTGGAAAGGAAAACATGTTTTAGTAGTAACTTTTGTGGTATAGCTACAAGGAGACAGCCTTTTCCGTAGCACAACAATACGTTACAGCACAGTACTTTCTTCATCACGGCAATAAGCGTAATAACTAAGATATCTATACGCACAGCATTTCACTTTTGTTTATCATGAGGTAAGTACATTGACTTCTGCAGAACTTAGCTTTCGGAGGACGATAACTACGACGCTTCCACAGAGATTATCTTACAACAAGATGCACAGTTTAGAGCTACTGTACACGTATTTGAGTGATTAATTTTGCACTTAAAACATTTATTTTTAAAGATATTTGAAGTACAATGATACAAAGGTTTTCTGTGATACATTTCATTTCATTGCTGTAATTTGTAACTTCCGAGGGTATAATTACATTAATCCTCGGGGGGGGGGGGGGGGGGGGGTTACACGCCTACTTTGTGTACCATGTGTCTGGCAAGCACAAGGAGCCCTAGCTAATATGGTATTTGCTTATACAACTTTACACATAGGTACCATATTTCTCTAACACATAAATTACACAGCTATCTGATCATTTGACTGGAAGAGACAAACATTTATTTTACTACATCAGTGACAGATGTTTACGTAATTACACAGTTGAATAGCTTCACATTTATAAAACTGTATTTTGTCTGTACTTTGTGAACTGTTCATATTTTTTTGGAACCATTGTGGTACTACGAGAGCTTTGAATGATGTATTTGGTATGGGATCATGATTTTTAAAGTACGTTTGTAGTAGATGACACTTTTGACATGAGCAGAGAATTTTTTTAAGTTTTGAAATTATTGGAGGAAGCTACGACGATTTTGAGCTTTGGCTGAGGTTTTATGATGTTATGATGACGATGTGTATTACGCTGTTGCGGTATGTTTATGATCAATAAGCTGATGCTATATGAGGAATTTGATTATGCTACGTATTTGTTATGATGAAATATTGAAGAAGTGTCGACGAATGTGTATATGTGTAATAAGGTAAGGAATAATGAGTAGTGGTTAGGAACTCTGGTTTGTGAAAAAAGGTTGTTGGAAACTTAGACTCGTACTTTAAGAGTTATGAAATGTATGTTAACGCGTGAATGTATTACAATGCCGACGGAAATTTTTCTGGACACTGTTATATTGATACGAAATCTAAAGGTAAACAATACGTTTCCCACCTAAAGAAATTCCTTCAGTAAATGAGCACGTTTATAGCTGTGGGCGAGTGTGACAAGAAGAGAGCAATAATGGTGTGGACGACTTTCTGGTGAGGTTTAAGCCGATGAGACAGTATTGAAAGAATTTTAGTAATTGCGGCACTGGGCGAGAAGTCGGGTGTATTTACTCCATAAGGGGGCCTTGCATGTTGTTATTTATATGTAAAACCAGTTGGATGACGCACAGGGCGATTATTACTGGCAGAGAGATAGGACTGAAGGTTTGTTGCCAAAGGTGATAGAGTGCTGTTTGCACGGAATGTGAAGACTGTCTGGTATGACACCATTTATTAGACAATTTTATAGCAACAATACCGCCAACGAAGGTTACGTATTGGTAAGAGTAAGAATAAAGTTAATGTGAAAACCAATGCAGATATGGCCAGGAAGTAAGTGTAAAAAGTTTTTGTAATTTTAATCAGTGGATTTACTAAAATTTATGCATTGTGAAATTATTAAATGTATGTTTTGTTCTTCGTTATTGAATGATCAGAAACTGCCTTATGAAAACATTTTTTCATTAAAAAGGAGAGGAAAAGAGAGGTGAAGACCTACCATGAAACCCAGGGAGTATAATCACTTACATTACCATCACAGTAGTTGATTGTAGGACTTGATAATAACTGTGGCAAAGTGTCTTTAACAATACAACTACACTTCATTCACCACCAATTGCATGTTTACTAACTGTGACTATGCCTGCTAATGAACGACTTCTTTTCAGTGGACATCATAAATATTGATTTTGCTTCTAAATTTTATTTCATTGTATCATCTGGTCGACGAGATTGAATATGTTATAATATTTTTCCAGGCATGCAACCCTAGTCATATATATATATATATATATATATATATATATATATATATATATATATATATATATATATCCATAAAACGTTTAATAGGCAGAGGGTCCCCAGTACTTAAGTTTTATTTGAAGGCCTAAGAGCCTCAGTTTCGATTATGCTTTAAATTTTTTAGGCCACAGAGACGTCATTTGAACTGTGTCACTAAAAAATTATTCAGAATTGAAAGTTTTGTGAGGCCACATAAGCTAGAACTATGCTGTAAATATTTTGTAAACTGGTAGACAGTTCATAGGGCATGTAGCGGCAGTAACGTGAGAGTTTTATCACCGAGGTACTTCTTAATTATTAGATTTTAGTAATTTTAAGGTCACCAAGTCGTAATAAGTACTGTTGGGCTATAATGTCGAATATAATATTGTCTTTTCTCATATACTTATTCAAATGTAAAGTTCATTGTAGGCCACAGAGCTGTCAGCACCACTGTTGCATAATTTCTCGTTAGGATTACCTTTTGTGGTGTAGGCATGATCGTCCTGTGCAATGGTTTCCTGTAATATTTCTGTACTATAATCTAATGTTCAGTGCTAAAACCATTAAATGACAATTACAATGTAAGAGTTGTGACAACTAAAAAGTGAATTGAGGATGTCACCCGCTGTAGCTGACCATATGAGGACATCTGGCTTTGACTGAGGACAGGAAGGGGCGCCCTCCCCCCTATGCGGCCCTTGGTGAGCGCACAACCACTGTCAGAAGCTGTGGCTTCCAACAGGCGAAACTAATTTTCTGTCATCGCCAAGCAAGTCTTCAGGTACAAGGGCAACAACAACAATCTGTTTTTCTCTGTTCTAAGGAAAAGACCCTCAACAAGACCTTGAGTATGACAAAAATATTTTGCGTCATGCTGACCCACTTATTGCTAATGTTGGCTCCAGTATACTGCAGATAGTGAGACGAGACGACAAAGGTCATTTAACCTGTGTCAACATAATGAACTAACAGATAGACTTTAAGTTGAAGCATGAACGAATGTGAGTCAAAGTCTATCCCAAGAAATTTCTATGAACATTTAGGCATCACAATGTCATGCAACAAATGTGGTTATCACAACACTTTCAAAGAACAACGAACTCTCTTTATGTACTGGCATCATGAGTCATGCCAGACAGATACAAGCAGAACACTGCTGTTAACATCGAAATCATTTTACTGTATGTTTGTGAGGGAATGATCATTCTTATGTGACACTCGCCCCACCACTTGTAAGTCATGAAGACTTCTGAGATTTTTCATGTAAGCTACTGAACACTGGTCAGTCGTTTGAGCTAGTTGCTACACACTGTGAGAGAGGTGGAGATAGATTTATTACCATAAAGAACAGACTATGGATATAAGTTCTATGCTAGTGAGCACATTGACTCTAATCAATGTTTGTTATGTGCACAAGTAACAAACTTTGGAAAAAGATTCACACTGCACATTTATAAGAAGATTTGGCTGGAACTATGAACACTTTATAATTGGATACTCGTCATAAGTGTCAGATGCTGTACAGAAAATATTCATATGATGACCAGTGTTGTAGTGCAGAACAGTGATGTGACTTTTGATTTGCATTTTCTGTCTTTCAGTCACGTACATTTCAGGGCCAATTCGTATCACAGACTGGCTTTATAACCATTGCAAAGAACTAGCTTGTGCGCCAACATACATTACTATCTTAGTTTTAAAGCATTCCATCATCAACACAATATATTACTTACAGCGAATGTTCTATTTTCATGTTTACTGCACTATTCAGGTAATATTTTGTCATACCTCATTAGCAGTGTCATAACTTCTTAGCTTTAAATCATTATTTTTGAGTAGCTATAATCATTTATGCCAATTTTTCTTGATACTAGTTTTGAATCTTATCATAAATACTCATTTACTGATGTCTACGTCAATTATTCACACAGCAGCCTAAGTGTTGCTGATGAACAATAATTGAGAGTAATTCCAGGTATTAGTATGCAATTTTTATCTGTGCCATGTTTGATTGATGTGTATTTTCTGATTTGTACTTATATACAACCATATAGCAATACAACCATCATATGAATAACTTTACTTATATTTTAATTGTTTTGAACATGTGTTCTGAAATTGTTTATTATTATCTTTATCTATGGTTTACTATTCATCTGATTCCAACCTGTTATATTTCTGTTTAGCTGTATGACACTATGTACTTCTGATTTGATATAACATGGCGCATTTTTTCCCGACAAGTAAGAATTTACATATATTCTGTAGTAGAAAATGATTTAGATTTAGTGATTGAGATTGAGGTCATTTACTGAAAATTGTATTGAGTATGCATAAACACTAATAACAGGCCATCTCTGTGAATGTGTGTGTGTGTGTGTGTGTGTGTGTGTGTGTGTGTGTGTGTGTGAAACTCTAATGGCTCTGCCATCAAACAAGGACATTATAGAAACAATCGGTTATGAATGTGCCATATAGTAGTAGATGGTGTTCCTTTCTTACAATGTGTTCCCAGAAATAAAGTTCCCATTACACTCATATGTATGACTAGTGAAGATGGTCTGCAGATGATTATACTTGAGGAACGTTTGGACGTCTCACTTGGCAACATGTTGAATTACCAACCATGGCAAATCTCTTGTCAGATCATGAGTGTGCAAAACAAAAACTAAACTAGAACCCAAACATGTCTCTAATGAAATTTTTCAACAGGCGAATCCTAGGACAATTTCATCTGCAACCATTTTATTTAGTGACGAGGGTGTGATGTTATATTCCTTTTTTTCCCTCTGAAACTGCTAACATTTTTCAGAGGTTGATATGAAAATTCCCTTCTTCAAGTAGTCATCCAAATACACTGCTTTGTAATGACAGATGTTTATCAGTATCGGCAAGGGCTGTTTTCATTTCACCTTTTTTCTTCCCTTCTGTTCTCTCTGTAGTATGGTGGAGGCTTCCAGAAGCTCAGAGCAAAACCAGTTAGCGAAAGATGCAGTCTCACTTAAGAGAACATTGCAGAGATGTAAACTTGTTCAAAAGTATAGTGGGGTTCAGGAGTCAGCCAGAATGACATTCATAGGGTGGCCCCAACCTCTGCAACATGCGTAATACCTGAGTCACTTCCTCCAAAAAACACAGCATTCTGGAAGGAGGTCGTTTATGGACAGACAGAAAGTTTCTACACAGATGTTGCTTCTACGACTCTGCATGGGAAATGCCACTGAGTCCACAGCCACGCCAGCTAATGTCTTCTCTAAAATTTTCAGAATACAGAACTTCTGTTGGTTTACTATCTCCTTCTCAAGATTTCACTCGATTTTGACGTGGGGCCTATGTGCTGAGTTTTTCATTAGTCAGTTTCAGCATCATGCCATGGAATGGGACAAGTCTCCAAGCTCCCTTTGCACGCCTATGAGCGATTGGCTTAAAAATAATGATATAGGGAAGAGTAGGAGACTGTTTGATTCAGTTGCATATTTTTCATTTATCAGAACTTTTAATCTCTGCACTGAATAAGCAACAAGTTTCCACTCTGGCGGAAAGATAGCAAAGTTACACAGTGTTCACTTAGTTCGTTACTTCATTTTAGGCTTTGGCAGAGCAAAAACTTCACTTTAGGCTTTCGCAGAGCAAGGACTTCATGTTAAGATTTTGTAGAATTTAGGAAGAGGTAGAGAGTTCTAAAGAGAAGACTGATGAGACGAGTCTTGCTGCCAGTAGAAGGAGCACTAAACAGAAAGAGTGGACTGAAGTACTCCAGCCGTTGATGCCACCATCTTCTTTATTTACTCCGCACATGTTTGGTAAAGTTGGGCCATTGTCACACCCACCAATGCCACTCAGACGCAAAGTTTGTTCAATCCCTTCAAGGGCCAAGTATGCAGTTTTAAAGTCATGCAGTCAACTGATTGTTCCCAGTGTGCAGTTTGCCAGTCTTATGGTGTTCACTCCTATTTCTCTGTGTGCTTTCTACATTTAACAACTTACACTGTCCACGACTGCAAATTATTAATGTAGCTGTACTTCATCTACTGTTTCAAGGTTATGCTTCATAGTTGTACTCCCTTGCCTAGCTGTCACTGATTCTTCTTCAGTGAGTAATTTTCATGTCTAAAAGGAATAAATCTAATTGTTATAGTGACCATTTGTTTCCATTCACAGCTATAAGATCCCTCTTCCCATTAATATACCTATGTGGGTGGAGTAGAACCAATTTGTTTCATGCTCATTTGGGCCATCACTATTAATTTTCGTTTAAGTAAGACATATCCATTGTACAACACTTTTTAAATTATTTTGCATTATCATTAGGTATGATTCCTCCCTCTGCTGGTCACCAGGGTTTGGTACTCTGCATCATAGGGGTATGCTGCAATGATAGCTGACACTCCACAGTATACAAGCTTATCATTTACATGTCACATTATAAAAAGATGGGTCATAAAATTTAAAACCACATTTTAATATTTACACTTCTTATTTTGGTGCCCAAATACATGTATGGCGAAGAACTAACAGACATAATGTACTAACTTGGCTTGAATAATGCTGTACATAGGATAATATGAAGATCATAGCATTTTAAGGTACGCAGAATTAGTCAATTTTGAAGTACACAAATAAGAAGAAAGCAAAGTGGCAAGATAGGGTTGTGATGTATCAAAAATTACGTTGCAAATATGTTGTTAAAATGTTAAAGAACCATTCGTGACTATAGTGCAACTGTTCATTAGTACTGAAAGAGGGTTATGTGACAGATGCATACAAATCTCGATCTCTTCCAGAACATCCAATTCATGCTCTTTAGGTTCAACAGATAGGCTATTCATTCCTCTGTCAATCAGAAGCATGGAATGCTCTTCTTGTAACAGGTGACAGCCTAGGGCAGTATTATTTTTGTATGTATGTTCCCTGAATCTGGAAGCCAAATTTCAACTTGTCTGTCTCCTATAAATAGTCACAAAATTCATATCTAGTCCTATAATCCCGAGACTTTTGGTACCTGTCTTATCTCTCCCTCCATGGAATTATGCCAAAGCAAACCGAGATTTTTATGTACAAATAAGTGTTCTGAGTGCCCAAAAAGCAAATGGAGGTGTAAATAGCCTTTTCATTTGCTACTGTGGGCTGACAGTTTTGTTTGCTATAAACTTTATTCCATAAACCACATAATTTTTTCAGAGTAACCATTAGCTAATCTAAGGTGCACGATTTTATCTATTTCTCTGTTAGTATTCTCACAACTTAGGTCCAGGTTAGCTAGTCTGGTGAACACTACAGGAAATAGGCATGTTTATGTGCAAGTGGGTGACATGAATCATCACTAATCATAATGTCAGAAGTTACAGGTTTGCAAGAAATATGGATAAGTTTTAACCCTCCCCTTGTAATTTTTAAATCAACAAAAGTGAGGTAACTGTCTTTCTCTAAACTGAATTTTACTGTGTACTTGTTTCAAAGCATGCAAATGTTTCATATCCTGAACACTTCCATGATATAGAATGGAGACCTAAACATTTTCTCTATAAATTTTTCTCATCAGCTGAAATGCCCAAGTTTGTTAGAGAGATGAAATTTCCTAGAAAAACCTTCCACAGTACAGAAAACTAAATATTGGTGAAATTTACGAGCTAGTTGAGGTCATATGCCATACCTTGGCCTTCCATTGTTTCATTTTCAATAATATGATCTATCGCCAAAAATATTAGCGTTCCATATGATGTAGTCTTTTGAGTATCCTTTCATAAATGACCTTCAGAATAATTTCTTTGCATATAATGAAGCAATTAATAATTTCATTTCCATCCAACACAGATACATAGATGACATTTTCATTCTCTATCATACAAGTGATCAGGATATAAAATATGTTGTGCATACTCTTATCCAAGTACATAGAAAAATTCAGATTACAGTTGAGTTAGCAAAAGATTTCCTTAATTTTCTCGATTTTAAAATTATAAGGGAACGGTAAAGGCTTATCTCACACATTTCTCACGAACCTACAACTTCTGACATTATAATTAGAGAAAACGTATCTCACTCACTTGTTCATGGATGTATCTATTTTCACATAAAGCTGGTATCTGTACAGATATTATTGGTGATCTTGCAGCTCCAGAAGAATGAAATTGTAATGAAATCTACACCTTTAGCTGCTTACAGGCGTTGATAAATATCAACAGGGACAGTTGAAAAATGTGTACCCTGACGAGGACTAGAACCAAAGACCTCCTGCTTACATGGCAGACGCTCTATCTGGCTGAGCCACCGAGGACACAAACGATGGTAAACTGCAGGGACTTATCTCTGACACGCTCTCCATGAGACCCACACTTTCCAACTTTCTGTCCACACACTACATTTGTCCCTGCAGTCGCACTATCAGAGATATTCATCTGTCCCCATTGATATTTATCAACGACTGTAAGCAGATAAAGGTCTAGATTTCTTTATAATTTCATGTATCTATTTTCTGTCAATGTTTAACAGACTAGCTAAGTTCCACCGAATTTGTGAGAATATGAACAGAGAAATAGATACAATCGTGCAAATTTGAATAGCTATACTCTGGAAAATGTGTGTGTGACTTATCAGAGACAGTTTTTAGCAGATAAGAAAACCTGAACCTGCACTAGAAAACGAAAGGGATAAATTGCCTCAATTTCTTTTTTGGGCTCATATTATGTAAAAATTGCACACACCTTAATAAAGGCTAAGATGCAAATAGGCTTCTGCTTCCAAAAATCCTCTGGTCGCTTTTCTGTAATTCCATGGATTGGGGCGATGGGCAAGTAGCAATGTCTGAAGTGTATAAGAGTGGATGTGGATCTTGTGATTGTATTTAATCGGCAGACCAGAAGAGATATTGTTACCAGATCCAGGGAACACACATACAAAATAACACAGCCTTTGGCTGACAATTGTTACAAGAAGGGCATTTCACGACTCTGACTGACAAAGGAATGAACATCACTCATGTTTACCTAGAGTGTGAATTGGACATTTTGGAAGAGATAGAGATTTATATGCACCAGTCACAGATCCTATTTGCAATACTAAACGAACAGTTGCACTGCAATCACCTATGGTTTTTTGCTATTTTTAACAACATGTTGGCCACATAATGTTTGATACACCATGGCCCCTATCTAGCCAACTTCATTTCATCTTTTTCTTCTATTTTAAAATTTACTAGTTATGGATTCTTATGTACACAATCTTTTGATTGTAAAATGTACTTTTATTCTACAGATTTTAATATACCGTATCTGTCAATCTATGCACTGTGCACATATTAAGGGATAAAAATAAGAGGTGTAAATATTAAACTTTGGTTTGATTTATTTCATGCCATTTCTTGTTATAAAGTCGCATGCAAATTGTTACCTTTGTACACCGAAGAGTCAATGAAACTAGTAGACCTGTCTAATACTGTGCAGAGCACACAGAAGTGCCACAGCACGATGTGGCATGGACTCAATTAATGTCTGAAGTAGTGCTGGACTGAATTGACACCATGAACCCTGCACAGCTGTCCATAAATCCGTAAGAGTATGAGGGGTTGGAGTTCTCTTCTGAACAGCATGTTGCAAGGCTCTCTAGATATGCTCAATAATGTACATGTCTGGGGAGTTTGGTGGCCAGCAGAAGTGTTGAAACTCAGATGAGTGTTCCTGGAGCCAAACCATAGCAATTCTGGAAATCTGGGGTGTTGCATTGTCCTGCTGGAATTGCCCAAGTTCGTCGGAATGTACAATCGACACGAATGGATGCAAGTAATCCCACAGGATGCTTACGCACGTGTCTCCTGTCAGAGTCATATCTAGACATATCATGGGTCCCATATCACTCCAACTGCATGTGCTCCACACCATTTCTGAGCCTCCACCAGCTCTAACAGTCCCCTGGTGACATGCAGGGCCCAATGATCTATGAGATTGTCTCTATAGCCATACAGGTCCATCTGCTCGATACAATTTGAAGTGATACTCGTCCAACCAGGCAAAATGTTTCAAGTCATCAACAGTCCAATGTTGGCATTGAGGGGTCCAGGTGAGATGTGCAGTCATCAAGGATACACGTGTAGTTGTTCCCGTTCATGCAGGATCTTTTTCTGGCTGCAGAGATCTCAGAGATTTGAGGTTTTACTGGATTACTGATACGCATGTCACACTAGTGAAATGGTCACATGGGACAATCCCCACTTCATTGTTACCTGAGAGATGCTGTGTCCTTTACTCGTGTGCCGACTATAGCACCATATTTAAACTTAAATCTTGATCACCTCTCATTATCGTGGCAGTAACCAACCTAACAATTGCACCAGACACTTTTGTCTTGTATAAGCATTGCCGAACACAGTGCTGTATTCTACCTGTTTACGTAGATCTGTATTTGCCTATACCAGTTTGTTTGGCGTTTCAGTGTATATATATATATATATATATATATATATATATATATATATATATGTGTGTGTGTGTGTGTGTGTGTGTGTGTGTGTGTTTTAAAAAAGCAAATTTAATTATGTAAAATAAAATGATTCATGTTTGTTGTATTGGCGCTCTTAACACTAGAATTACTGGACTTTGCCACACATCTAATAGTACCATGTGGGTCATTCTTGACCCACAGTTGGAAACTCTTTTATTTGTATCTGGGTCGCGTTTTCAGTGTTGGCCATGATGACAATGTGTTCATGAAAACTCTAAAGTATAATGAAGGGATAATTTGGTGTCTGTCAAGCATAAACTTTCTGCATTAAACTTTTTTATTTTAAATTTTGAATAAGTAATTATGCAATCCTTCATCAATCATCTGTAACATTATTTTTCTTCATGAAAAGATTCAAACAGGGCCAAAATAAACTGTTTACATAAGTACTGATAGTCTTTTGTACTTTTGCAGATGAATAAGGTAAGTACTGAGTATTTGTGAAACATTCCAAAACACAGCAGGCGACTAAAATGTTATGCAAGTTTTCTTGCTTATTGCAACCAAGAAAGTAAAACATAAGAACAAAGAACTTCAGCCCATAATTATAAGTATTTGCAATTACTTAGGAATAAAGGTTTGACATAATTGTCACAGCTGGGCTGGGCCCACAGTTCAGACAGTCGACAAGAGTTTTTTTTTTCACTTGGCAGATTTTGCACACATACTTGTATTTGAGGCACAAGTTTTATGTTTTATTCCCCTTTTGTTATTTGCAGGAAATCTGAATGTGACAGTGCCTTCAGATTACATATCGGTCAGTGCCAGTATCGAGTGCTGCATGTGGAGATTGGCTCCTCTCTGCAAAATTTAGAGGGCAGTAAACTTATCTGCTACTCTGAAGATAAAAGTCTCAGCATGAAATCATCTTAGAGTTAAGTAACTTAAAATATGTGTGAAGGTTGATCACAGCAAGGTCAAGAACATTGTATGTCTTACACAGGCCATTGGTTGTTGCAAGCTCAGACACTCTAGTGTCTATCCATTTGGTCAACAGACTTATGGTCTGTATTCTCATTCATCTGATATCTGGCATGCACGTTACTAAGAATAACGACTTTTTTCTTCCTCTCTCCTTGGTATACCGAGAGGGGATTGTCGCCAGACTAGTAGAAGTGTGCTGCATACCATCTCCACTTCTTACTGCAAACTTGTTCCTTTTTGTTTCAGCTTATCCGCCAGTTCACAGAGGGGAGTAAGCTGTCAGTCGTGATATGACCGCAGATACGGAATATCTGTGTAAGCTTCAGACTAAGACCATTGCTTGGATAATATAAGGCATGGTAAGGGGATCCATTCCTGATGTTGTGCTTGTCATCATCACAAAAACCCAGTATTTTATCCCATACACATCAGATTTACTAGCAATGTACTGTACGAATGAGCACCTGCTCCTGCAAAATGCAGTTGTTCTTTGACAGTTATGTTCTCATCTGGCTTGTAGTAGGCAATGCAATTGGCAATGAATAGATTCCATATTTTCAAAGCAGGGCAAAGTTTATCATATCCGTTTCCTTACGCTGTCTTCATGATCACATAGAATCAAGCCAAAGATGACTGCATATTTCTGCAACTCTGTTCCTTGGCACGGTATTTTGAAAGAATGGAGGTCCCCACTTTCTGCTCCATAAGTCTTTGTAAGAAATAGCACAAGTACAATATGCTCCACGACCACAGAGTATTCCAGTGAAAGAATCCAGTTCTTCCACGCTTATTACTGATAACTGTTCTGTGAGCCTTTTCTTCAGTGTAATTTATCACTTTCAGGATCAGGTGGTTGACATATAGCAGACATATTGTTTGGCATGTCTCGTCCGCCCAGTATCTTCCGCAACATTCTGAGTGCTGAGCCTACCTGTTTTGTCCACTTGGTGCCACTGGAACTCTCCACTTTCTCCCAGGGAGTGGATGCCACACACTGCTTCCTCTTCCTCTTCCATGATGAACTGCCTCACCATATCAGGTACCCAATGTTCTGTGACCATGTCCGCCTCTCACCACTCCATCACCTGGACTGACCGCTGCACCTTCGTCGTCTTGTGAGTCAGCCAGAACACCTGGATCATCGTCACTTTCAGCTACAAATTGAATTGCATGTCAAAATTCTTTGTAACTGGTGAGAGATGGTGAATGATGCAAAAGATTGGACATGGTGCTGTTTGACTTAACGCATTTACATTAAATGACCAGTGATTTGCGTTCGTGTTTTGAATAAAGATTTATGTATTTCATATATTTTTCACGTAATTTGGGAAACCACTTTTCGAAATAATTGATTCAGAACGTTTTATAATAAGTGCTGCAGTGAACTTGATCTCTCTACATAACTTTCTTTTAGAGTAAAAAACGAAACTGTGTAAATGGGTTGAGAATGCCTTTTCTCGATAGGAGTAATTGATGCATATTCTATTTTTAAACTTCAAGGTTTCAGGGCTCACTTAGCTATTGTCTGGTTGAGCAGATATTTTACATGATCTGTTTTGTTGATTGACACAGGATCAGGGATGTAACCACCAAGATTTTAGCTTTCAGATAATTAACTACAGTCAGCCCTCTTGTTGAGCTAGTTTTAGTTATGCACGATACTCATAGCTGTGGAGTGCATACCATAATGAAAACAAATGGAAGGGGGTCATACATCACGATTTGGCTATATAAAAATTGAGAAGTCATCACTACTCACAAAATACATAACACAGTTATTGCTGTCAGGGCTATTACTTTACTTGCTACTGTCTTGTCTGAAAAGAAGTTATACAGGAAAGTATTTTTCTGTCTACCTGAAGTATGTTACACACGTTCATATAAATTCACTGTCAGAAATACAAAAGATAACTAGGCAGGTAAGAACCATTTACAGGAATCTACAGCAAGGAAAGAAATGAAAATCAAGTTGGTGAGGGGTTAAACAGTTTACTTCTGCTTACGAGTTGTCATGCTTTGTGGCTTCTCAGGTGCTTCTGATGAGATTATCAGTTTCCGGCCACCAGGGTTATCTGTGTGATGTTGACCAATTTAAACATACAGCAGCTTTTCTGCCCCACACCTCAGTAGCTTTTCATAGTTCTGGCAGCTACATAGTTTTCAGTTGCTTTATTTTTTGTAATATCGTTTTACTGTCTTTCACTTTGTTTCATATCTTACCATTCATCAGGATTGGCATAACAATGCGTTTATCATCAACTATTCTACTGGGAAAGAGATTGTAAAGATATGAAGGGTGAAAGTGAGAATGACTTATTCAATGTCAACATAAGTAATAATTAGTCCACAAATTCTGCAAGGAACACTATTAAGCACTTTTTGTCAGTAAGTGTAACATTACAGTCTTATAGCTTAAGTAGGAAATATAATAGGTAATTCATTCCACTAGAAGGGACAGTTGAACGCTTGGAGTGAAACCGCATTTAGAGAGAAATTTGATTATAGTTGGCTTCATCATGCATTTGATGATTCTTCTTTGGGATGCTAGTGTCAACCAAGGAATGTCATCCTTCATGTTGTTATTGACAGAATGTACTGTTCTAACAAAGAAACAGACTGGAGGTTTGAAGTGCTTTGATGTCTACTTCACATGTGAAAACAGAAAAACAATAAATGTGTCTGGTACACAAAAATAATAAATGTTTATCTGTTTAAGATATTGAAGTACACATCTATTATCATACACCTTGATTTACATTGCCTTGAATATTCGACTGTACAACTACACACAAACTGTACTTTTCACATGTTGCTATAAACTATTTAGGCCCATAAACAACTTGCCTTTTGCGGCTGTCTGTTTATTAAACGCACTGGAATGACAAATATTTCGTAATTTTACATCTGATTTCTAAAGTTACATAAAGCAAAAGAAATATTATGAAGTATGGGACACAAAATAATATCGTCCATTTCCAATAGCAAAAAGGTATCAGACATTTTAGAAACACATTTCCAAATATCCTAACAGAATTAAAGCTATTCTGCAAATGTACTAGTTACATGCTTAAACCTACTTACAGACTGCAGAGCGCAGATGGCCATGTCTATTCTAAAACCACTCTGAAGAGTGGTTATCAGCGTTCAGTTCAGTGACTGGTGGAGGTGGTGACAGGCTGGTAGGTCTCAGTGACATAAAGATGACAAAGAAATATTAACTACAGATACATGTCACTTCATTAGCAATGTGTGACAGAAAGGCCCCCTTCTGGTGATCCTCGCTGGTGAAGCCTCACAGGCACCTGTTTCTGCCCTTCAGAATGAGCCAGTGGAAAGTGTGAAGTCGTACACTCTAGACAGTGCAGACAATGTGCATGAGGAGTACATTGACGATAATATGCGTTTAACAAGTGAAAGTGATATTGAAACAGGTGTCAAGCCATGCAGATCATCATTCTTATGAGACAGAGAGCCACAAATCCTGTCTCCAGTGAAATGTAGCAAAGAACAATCATCGTCCAAGAGACATATACTAAACATAATAACGATCATGGAAGATGATCATCTGTAGGACAGGAAAAATAATTAATAATTATGAGCAGACTTCGAGTATGTTCTCAGCAATGTGACCATATAGCGCATAAGAAAAACTATGATCATTCAAGGTAGGAGAAGGTGCACTCGTTACACGAACTGGTTTCTGTGCATTTCAGGGATGCTCAGTACAATTTACAGGATGTATGTCACACACATTAAATTCTGCATGACATCAATGATTTCAAGGCAGGTAATAGATGATTGCATAACTTCAAACAGTGCTACAGAATTGGATGACGTAAGGTAACGGAATTTCAAACAAGGTATCAGCTTGGTTATTTACGGCAAAAAGCAGAAATGGTCTGGAAATTTGTAGGTAAGATAAACATACTTATTCCATCATTCAGTAAGGAATTTATTTTTAACTCTGACCAAAACGGATTTGAAGAGAAAATACAGGTGAAAGTAATCCTGGAAATCACAGGTACCAACAGAATTGTGTCAACATAAACTAACATCTATAGCTTAATGCATTCATATACAATTATGACAATCATTAATGTGGATGGTAAATTGGCTGGAAGGTTATTTATATCGATGTGAGAAATTGGATATGCTCTGCCCCCTACAATTCTTTCTTGTTTGTGTGATCTTGAAAAGGCGGCAGGGAACAATTAGCATGTGAAAACCACAACTATGGTATAATCACTGCTTTTGGTTAACAGCTGGTCAAAATAAATTTCGTTTGCTTGACTCTTGGTCTGCATATAAAAACCATGATCCTTTACAGCAAAATATACCTCCTAGAAAGAGTTCAACATTGTAGTTAATATCACCTAAAAGCACTGGAGAAATTTGGCCTCTGGACGATTGTTTTTTCTGTGCCTGTAAAACATATTGCTATAGGTATATAGGCCACCTTCAATGGCGACAATCTAGTAGGGGCGTGTACTTTTCAGTTATATGCAGCCACCACAAAAGATGAATACATGCCGAATTCATGTGGTGGGAGCCCATGCAATAGTTAAGCATTCTCCTAATCATCCGATGAACTGACTCCTCATTCTATTGAGGATGGAGTGAATAATTACTTAACTATTTAACTTTTAATAACCAACACAATTCCCCATTTGGCCTGATAGGAATGTAGTTCTCTGGTCCATTACTATTGTCTCTGGCACTTCAAACTTTGGTACCCATATATTAACCTACGTCTTCATGACTGTGACTGCCTGCTGGTTTGGCATTGGCATCATCTCAGTATAATGAGAAAAATTATCTAAGATGGTTAGTACAAAACAATTTCCTGCTGAAGTCTGACCAAATGGTCCTAACACATTCACCCCAAATAAAACTAAATGGTTCCACAGCTTTCAACAACCTCTGCAATAAGATTTGTTTCTGACCCAAATCCGAACATTGTAGACACTGCACATGATGCCTCATGTAGTGATTGACATTTTTCCTTCCTCTCTATCAGTACTTCTCTGCCACCCTCTGATTCGTCACTCTACATCATCCATGGCCAGATGTAATGAGATCATGCATTTCTCTCAGTACCTCTTCCCTAACTTCACTGGTACAACCACTCATGGTCCTTATTTCATCTCCCTATACAATATCCCATCACGTTTGGTGAGCTACTGCTGCTGCTTACCATACTGCTTACACTCTCTGTCAGTGCTCTGTGCTGTTCGGTACTTCACCAAGTCTTGACCTGTAATGATGCTACATATCTGCTTATAGCATCTGTATTAACTCCATTGTTTATAGATTACTTCATACTCAAATTCACTGAGTTTTAATGCCCATCTCATCAGTCTACTGGAGAGATCCTTCAAACATAGCAACCAATTCAAAGGAGCATGGTCAAATACTGTCATCAACTTCCTTCCACACAATACCACTGGAAGTAGTTTACTCTGAATAGCTGGCTAAGCATCTCTCTCTCCATTGTAGAATAATTCCTCTCAGCTACATTAAAATGTTTTGACACAGAAGAAATAGGATGTCCTCTCTATTGTCCTCATGGCTCAAGAAAAATCTGGGAACACTATCATTGGGCTCGACACTAATATTTCTCTTAACTTGGCAAATACTTTCAGACACTCCTCAACTATGTAAACTTGACCCTTTCTTTAATAACTGTATAAGTGGACATCCTAAATTTGTAAAGCCTTTCACCAGTTCTCCATAATAATTTGTCAGGCCCAGAAAAGACTCTTTCCTTGTTCCTTATACTGTAAAATCTTGCACCACTCTTATCAATCTTGGATTAGTAGTCATGCCTACCTTAATAATTACATGGCCCAAGAAATTTATGTTTTCAAATGCAAAATGATGTTTTTCAGTATTTACAATTAAATGAGCCGCATATTATCTCTTGAAGACTTCCCTTAAACTCTGCCTATGCTCCTGCATATCCTTTTTGAAAACAATTACATCATCCAGACATACTAATCACTCATGAGACTTCAGTCCTTTTAATACTCAGTGTAAGAAATGCTGTAATGTTGCTGGTGCATTGTTTAAACCAAAAGGCCTTCTTCTATACTGACAAAGTTCTCAAGGCGCTGAAAACGCAGTCTTAACTCTATACTTTGGAGTCACATCTAACTCATGGTGCCCACTCTTTACAAATTCATTGTTACAAACTACTGAACCTGCCCAACGTTATTAACCATCTCTGTCATGTCTGGAATTGGGTAAGCATCTGTTTATGTCTTACAGTTCAAATGATGGTAGTCGCAACAGAATCAATACTACCTCAAACCATATGTAGACTTCTTTGGTGCAATTACAATTCGAACTCCTCTTCCTTCTCCCTCCCACCCCCACCCCCCTCCACACACTCACAAACACACACAGGGCTACTACTCTCCTGCATTATGCCACTGACCAACTGTTGACTGATGAACTCTTCCAAAATAGGCTGCAGAGACCATGGTATTCTGTATGGGCTCTGATACATTGGCACTTCATTCTCTACTGGAATCATGTGTTGAATCACAGCTGTAGGCCATGATAGTTGTGAAAAGAACAAGTCCCCAAATTCTAACAACAGTTTCTCCATCTGTGTCCCCTATCTTGCACTCAAATGTTTCACCTTTCACGAAATGCAGTCTTAGTGGCACCCTTTGTCTTTACATAGCTTAGATCTCATGTGCAGCATCTTCCTGCTCTGGAATTTCTAACATTGTCACCAATGTTTCCTTTAGCAACTTAACTTCCTCATCTCAAAAATTATATCCATTGATGGTTATTGTCTTGCCACCATCCCTTTCCTCTATGTGTACAATACTTTGTCTTACTAAGCTACATGCTGCATCCAAAACCTCACTATCCTCCACTCACTCTCCTAAACACAACATACCAACTGGTAAGTCAAGCTCCACATTAACCCACATCAATTATCCGATGGCATCCGACAAACAGCCATGTTAATTAAGCCTTTGTGTTCTTGTGCACAGTTTAAATGTATTATCTTATACAACAGATGCTCCTTGCAACACATAAAACTTGATATCTTCCATAGTTGTAACGTTCTCTCACTAAACTGTACGACACATCATCAAAGATTAATTGTGGCATGATACTGATACAAAAATCTAACACTCGGATCACGCTATATCCCTCATTTACATGAGACACTCCTTCTACACATTGCTGAAGTCCGTTGCCTCTGCTTCACATAGGATGGCGCCTCTGCACGTAGAGGTGAAGCATTAGGGAGGCGTCGAGGGGATGAGGTCTGCCCATGCACTGTGGCAGGGAGTGGGAAAACGAAGTCCATGTTGACGAACTGCATTGATGCGGACAACAGTCATGTTCATTTGTTTCGGTACATCGTATTATATGTTCAAATCTATGAGGGAATAATACATTTTAAAACGAGTTCTATCATTCGTCTAGATGAGACAAATATTACTTGTGAATCTTAAGGCAGTTTCCACTGCTCTACAGCACTTGTCTGTGTGACGTCGGAATGCGAGAACAGTGGATACAGCTTTGTGAAGACGCCAAGAACAACTTTTCTCAAAACGACGATTGTCTAACGATAAGATCATCGAAATTATTTGTAATAATTGCCATTTTTTGCGATTTGGACTATATTATAAGTAAAAACGTAATAAATTACAAAATAACTCAGACCAAAATCACTATAGTTGTTTGACAGCTGTGTCTACTCCTTATAATTTTTTAAACGTGTATAATGCGCCATGTGGTTTTGTTTCACTGCTGTTCAATGTAAATCACCAGTATGTTATCATATTTTTCGGTATCAACAGGTGTTATGAGTTTAAACTAACTCTTTCGACATTGGAGTGAGACAACGCATTTATGATCAATTGGACACGCTAACAATTAACCATCTTTTGTGAATAAGTCAACAGAATGCTGACCGATAACGTCGAAAACCACCGATATCTCGACAGGTAACCCTCCCTTTCCTTTTAACACATTTTCCAATTCGTGCCATGAAAATGACAGGATTTGACGTATCAAAATACTGGAGTTTTTGATGAATTTATGCTGCCGCATTCTCGCAAGTAATACAACAGGCTGGGAAAAGCTTAACTTCTCCTTGGGAAATGTGTTGAACATTATAGTCTGAATGCTTCACAGGCTAGATATTCCTATCAACAAAAGCTAGGAAGTTCTCATGTATAGTGTATGCACTTGACATGTTGACAAAAACGTTTTTGAACCATGTGTCATTAAAACCAAGAAAGATCATTACTTTGTTTCAAAGTCTACATCATAATAGCATCTGCTATCTGAGTCCATGTCTGAACCATGTGATTGTAAATTTAGGATGTTACGTTTACGGGTTTAGTCCAGCTTCACCTCCCTGTGGACGTCATATTTTGGAAACTTTTCAGAGTGACACACACAGTGTACCTGCACTGATGGGGGATGCTATCTATTTGCTTCATACACAAGCCTTTCAGTGTCTATTAACGTGGCAGTGTCTGTGAACGTCATATTTTGGAAACTTTTCAGAGTGACACACTCAGTGTACCTGCACTGATCGGGGATGCTGTCTATTGCTTCATACACAAGCTTTTCAGTATCTGTTAACTTGAATTTTTTTTCTCCACACAGCTTGTAATCGGTGCGCAAATTAATTCTGTCACATTATACTGACACTAATGGATGGATATATGTAAAACTGTGTGACCACATTCACATGCAAGAAAGTCAAGTTTGTACATTCTGTCAGGTGACCTTTATAAATTAACAGCTGCACGAGTTTAGCACAGGGCTGGTTGATATCGTCCAGAATATTATTTTTCAGCCAGAGCACAGTATCCCCTTTTCTTGTGCTCGTACCTGGCCATTTCTCTGTAACTGTTGAACGATAATTGGCACAGTAATCACAATGACCGACTTTGAAGCCAGTATGGCAAGAATTGTTCAGTGAATCACGACTTGAAAGTTACAGCTTTGATTTCCGAAACTTTAAAACCGCCAGTACCATCAATAATTTTGCAGCAGGTACTCATGGAATGATTCTGATTCACCCACGTTTCATCAAGACAATACACTGCAGAACTACCTTCTCCACCAGTTTCATGCATCGTTATAACGAATATGCTTCATGCTACTTCTATGTCACTTCTTTCAATTAAAAACAGTTCTTAATATGTTTGAAACCAACGTATTTTAATTTTTTTACAGTAATGAAGCGCTACATTTGAAGCCAATTTGCTCAGGTATAAATGTAACACGTTTTTCTTCTGTTGGGTATTCCCTTTTTATATACATTTCAAGCACGGAGCACAATAAAACATCTTTGTCAAAACCATCCATCTGTGTTACAGGTTTCTTGCGATTTCAATCATTTTCAGGTGTCACGAAAACAAATTTTCCTGAGGTATCTACAACTTTGACACTTCTGTTTACTATTGTGTTCAGTTCCCTCGCCGACCAGTGCTTCTGCAGCTCATTCTTGAGTCTTCAAAATGTAAAAAATCGACGTATCTCTTTTAGATTCACATTTGAAGAAGTTATAGATGATGGACATAAACTACCTCGACTGCCTGTGAATCATCTACATCTATATAATTACTCTGTAATTCACAATTAAATGCCTGGCAGAGCGTTCATAGAACCACCTTCAAGCTATTTGTCTACTGTGTTCCTCTTGAACAGGGTGCATGAAACATGAACGCTTTTAACTTTGCTTGCGAGCTCTAATTTTATTATGGTGAATATTCTTCCCTATGTAGGTGGGCACAAACAAAGTATTTTTACACTGACGAGAAAGTTGGAGACTGAAATTTCATGAGAAAATCCTGACATAACGAAAAATTCCTTTTTTATGACTGGCGCCCCAATTTGCGTATTATCTGTGGCAGTCTCTCCCCTATTTCGCGAAAATACAAAACTAGCTGCCTTCTTTGAACTTTTTCGATCAATTCTACCTGCCGTGGATCCCAGAACTGACAGCAATACTCCAGAAGAGGGCGGAGAAACATAGTGTAAGTAGTCTCTTTAGTAGACCCGTTGCATTTTCTAAGTGTTCTACTATTAAACCGCGGTCTTTTGTTTGCTTCCCACACAACTTTATCGATGTGATAGTTGTATTTTAAGTTTTTCGTAATTGAAATCCCTAAGTATTTCGTTGAATTTACAGCCAACTTGCACTCGATATGCGTACTGGGTGGAGTCACTCCAGACATGGAATGAGTTCTCCCAGATGCCACGAAGAGCACAGGGTGCAGCCAACTACAGGTGGTGGCTCACATTGGTATCAAGATGTGTGTCACTTTGTATCGAAAGAGATTCTCTTTGGTTTCGAGCACCTAACAGAAGTGGGAAAGGCTGACAGTCTTGCTTGCACGATAAAAGCAGAGCTGACCACTTGCAACATAGTCAAAGGGACTGGTTTTTGACCTATGGTACAGAGCCAAGTGGAGGGTCTGAATCAGAGGCTCAGACAGTTCTGCGACCATGTAGGCTGCAGATTCCTCGACTTGCGCCACAAGGTGGTTGGGTCTCAGGTTCCGCTGCATAGGTCAGAAGTTCATTACATACAAGAAGTGGCTACATGGGTAGTAGAGGCTGTGTGACCTGGACTGGGCGGTTAGAGGGTTAGAAGGTTTCGGGAAAACACGAAAAGATCTTCAGTCACAAAGAGTGCAGACCGAGCACAGGAAGAATGTAGATACAGGAGCCATTGGTATAACAGTTGAAAACTGTCGTAGATGTGTTGGGAAAGTACCAGAGCTCCAAGCGCCAGTAGAAAGCACTGATGCTCAAATCGTCATAGGCACTGAAGCCAGAAGCCAGAGATAAGTTCAGCCGAAATTTTTGCGAAGAACTTAACTGTGTTCCGAAAGGATAGGCTAAACGCAGTTGAAGGTAGCGTGTTTGTTGTTGTAAGAAATAATTTATCTTGTCGCAAAATTGAAGTATATAGTGCCTGTGAGTTAGTATAGGCAGATCATTGTTGGCAACTGGAATAAAATAATAATTCGATTATTTTACCAACCTCCCAATTCAGATGATACAATTGCTGAGAGGTTCAAAGAAAACTTGAGTTTTGTTTTAAATACGTACACGAGTCATACAGTTATAGTAGGTGTTGACTTTAATTTACCCTTGATATGTTGGGGAATATACATATTTAATTCTGCAAGTATGCATAAAACATCATTCGAAATTGTGCTAAACGCATTCTCTGAAAATTATTTCGAGCATTTAATTCATGAACCCATGCAAATAGTAAACGGTTGTGAAAACACGCTTGATCTCTTAGCAACAAATACCCCTGAGTTAATAACGAGCATCAAAATGAATACAGCGATTAGTGAACACAGGGTTGACATAGTGAGACTGAATATTGCAACCCCCAAATCCTACAAATATAAACGAAAAATATATCTATTCAAAGAAGCAGATACAAATTCACTTGACGCCTTACTGAGAGACCATCTCCACTCCTCCCAAATTAACATTATAAGTGTAGACCAGATTTCCATTGAATTCAAAGAAATAGTATTGGCAGCAATTGAGAGATTTATACCAAATAAATTAGCAACGACGGATGTGAATCTCCTTGGAACACTAAATGGGTCTGAACACAGTTTCAGAGACAATGAAAAAACATGCCAAATTTAAACAAACGCAAAATCTTCAAGATTAGCGATATTTTACAGAAGCTCGAAATTTAGCGTGGACTTCAATGCGAGATGCTTATAAGTTTTCCAGAAACCTGGGGGAAAATCCAAAGATATTGTGGTCATATGCGACGTATGCTGGCGGAAAGACACAATCAATGCCTTCTCTGCACGATAGCAATGGAGATACTATCGAAGACAATGCTGCTAAAGCAGAGTTACTAAACACAGCCTTCCGAAATGCCTTCACAAAAGGAGACGAAGTAAATATTCCAGAATTTGAATCAAGAACAGCTGTCAAAGTGAGTAACGTAGAAGCAGATATCCTTGGAGGAGTAACTTAAATTACTTAATTAAAGTCTTCTGGTCCAGAATGTATACCAATTAGGTTCCCTTAGGATTATGCTGATTTAAAAGCTCCGTACCTAACAATCACATACAACAATTCACTTGACGAAAGATCCATACACAAAGCCTGGAAAGTTGCACAGGTCATACAAATATTCAAGAAAGGTAGTAGAAGTAATCCAATACAGTACAGGCCCTTACAATTAACGTCGACATGGAGCAGGATTTTTGAACATATATTATGTTAGAAACATGAAATACCTCCAAGAAAACGGTCTACTTACACACTCAACATCATTCTTGTGAAACACAACTGGACCTTTACTTGCACTAACTGCTGAGTGCTATTCACAAGGGATTTCAAATTGATTCCGTATTTCTGGAAGGCTTTTTACACTGTACCACACAACCGGATTGTACTGAGATTGCGTGCTTATGGAATATCATCTCAGTTATGTGAATGCATTTGTGATTTCCTGCCACAGAGGTCACTGTTTGTAGTTACTGACAAAAGTCATCGAGATAGAAGTGACTTCTGGCGCTCCCCAAGATAGTGTTATAGGCGCTTTGGTGTTCCTTACTGATGTAAATGATTTGGGTACAATCTGTGCAGCCGTGTTAGGTTGTTTGCAGCTGATGCTGTCGTTTATCAACTAGTAAAGTTATCAGAAGATCAAAACAAATTGCAAATCTATTTAGAAAAGATATCTGTATGGTGCGAAAATTGGCAATCGGCCCTAACAACGAAAAATGTGAGGTCATCCACATGATTGTTAAAAGGGATCTGTTAAACTTTAGTTACATGATAAAAAAGTCAAATTTACGGGCCGTAAATTGAATTAAATACCTAGGAATTACAGTTACCTGTATCTCAAATTGGAAGGAACACAAAGAAAATGTAGTGGCGAAAACTAACCAAAGACTGCGTTTTATTGGCAGGACACTTAGAAAATGCAACAGATCTACTAAGGAGAGTGCCTACACTATAATTGTCTGTCCTCTTTTAGAATACTGCTACACAGAGTCGGGTCCTTACCAGATAGGACTGATGGAGTACATCGAAAAAAGAAGGGCAATACGTCTTGTATTATCGCGAAATAAGCGAGACAGTGTCTCTGAAATTATATAGGATATGGAATGGACATCATTAAAACAAAGGAGTTTTTTTGTTGTGGAGGACTCTTTTTCACGAAATTCCATACACTAACCTTCTCCTCCGAATGTAAAAATATTTTGTTGACGCTGAACTTAATAGGGAGAAACGATCACCATGATAAAATAAAGGGAATCAGACCACACACTGAAAGATATAGGTGTTTGTTCTTTCCGCACACTATACGAGATTGGAATAAAAGAGAATTGTTAAGGTTGTTCAATGAACCATCTGCTACGCACTTAAATGTGATTTTCAGAGTATCCATGTAGATGTACAACCCTTAAGATAGTGTTTTTTATTCTGTAAACCGAATTTAGTGGATTTCTTTCATACTCGTGGATGATTTCAGACTTTTCATTATTTAGTGTCTATTGTTACTTTTTTCACCACACAGATATCTTGGCTAAGTAGTTTTCTAATTTTTTAAAATATCTGATGACTTTATAAGACGGTAAATCATAGCATCATCTGCAAACAGTGTAAGATGGCTTCTCAGATTCTCTCCTAAGTCGTTTATTAGATCAGACAGAGAGGAGCGCCTGTAACACTTCCTTGCAAACGCCAGATATCACGTGTAGCACCTCTGTTTTACTCCATGATTTTCCGTCGATTATTACATAGAGTGATCTTTCTGACAGGAAACCACAAAACCAGGTGCATGACTACGACTCCATAGGCATACAATTTAATTAAGGTTACATGTGAGGAACTTCATGTTTATTGCAATCACATACATTTTCATTTGGAGATCACACTAAAACATTTCCAGGTACACACTCAAAGCTATACTGCTACAAGAAAGTAACATCAACATCTGAGTGAATAGTTCGGTCGCTCTGTGAGTGAAACAGCAGTCGCAAAATACGACAACAGCGTAGCATGTGGGAGAGAGATCCTCACAGTGCAGTTTGTAACTCACAGCTATCTGCTCGAAAAGAGAATGAATCTTATTGGCTACTAGCAGTAGGGGACGCACAGAATGGCTAAAAATGGGGCCGCCTTCCTACATGACATGAGCTATAGCTGAAAATTCACCATTTGAAAATTCACCATTATCAACCTCAGTGGCCATTTATCACTATCACCCACCCACACAAATTATAAGACAGTGGATTTCATTCTCTCTTACCCACAGTACCTCTCGAGATCACACATATGTGCATCTCTGTGCCCACTCATTACCCTCTATTACACCCACTATGGTACATTCCGCCCCACTTTCATATTCACAGCCATTGGTTTTACTGTACCCTTCTTTTGGCAGGTATGGGATTCCAATGTAAGTTCAGTGGGTGCTTGTTACCACTCTCACTAAACTGCTGCTAGTTCAGTCCACCCCTTATGTTATGTGGCTGGCGCAACTGCCTTAGCACAAGCCCCATCTCCCCACAATTAAAACATATTTATTGTACACATCCCAACAACCTCTTGCTCCTATCACAGCTGCAGTCTACTCCAAGATTCGTAGGCAGTCCAGTTTGTACCATCCCAGACATTTCTGGTGTAGTACTCTCACAAAACCATGAGTTGCCCTTTGCTCAGCTTCCTTGTTTGCCTTCTCACTTCTAGCCAACTCATGTGTACACATTAAGCTTTCCAGTTCTATCAAAACAATTTCCTATGGCTTCATTATGCGTCCTGGAAATATGACTCCATTGTTTGCAGAGAAATGGTACACTATTTTGCTTCCTATACCTCTGTACCAATCCCTTCCTGAGTTACTCGAAAGTTTCTATCGTGTCCAGTGCTTCTGGGCATGACAGAAAGTATTCTGCTTCGCCTGACAGGTGCACTCTTCTTATTAACAACTGCTTGTGCTATCAGCTGAATGCATGGTTTCCTCAACAAATGGCAACACACCCCCAGACAACCTACTGGAAAAGGAAGTAACAAGTAACAAGTGACTCCTAGACTCTGTGATTTCAACAACCTGCACTCTTCATCCCCCTCTGCTAGCTTATAACTCATGAATGTTTTCTCTGTCCTTAATTGCACCAGCTGATTAACTAACGATTGTATAGATTCCTCACCAGTGAATGTTGTGTTTCCGATTTCGCCATTGCATCATCCTTGGGCACTTTTACTGACACAGCCGCACCAACAGTAACACAGATATAGTACTCCTCAGCTACCCAGATTACTACACTCATTTGTTCCATCTAGAGCCTGCAAGATAAGTGATTGGTATCGACAGTGCAGGCAGGCTGATGGTGATGTTGCCAAACGTGGCTTATGGCACTCCATGTCCAGTCACTACTATTCATGTTCTCTCACAGCTGAACAAAAGTGTTGACAATGTGTTGGTCATATTTGTACATATTGATTTATTTATAGTTGCTATCTGCCACATATGAGCTCAAAAAATTGTATAGAGCTAATTAGTATCCCGTATACTAAACTATCAAAGTTACTTGTAGTAGCTTCACAATACAAATGAAAACTAGTTTCACAAATCATTGAACATTCCCATCTTTTGTTTCCATTGTTAAATATTAGCCTTATTAATTAGTTCTACTGTGAGTGACTCAACAATTTTTCATTATTGTTAACAGTTAACAAAGAGCCTTGCCACAGTGGTAACACCCATTCCTGTCAGATCAACAAAGTTGAGCACTGTCATGTCAGACTTGGTTAGCACTTGGATGGTTGACCCTCCAAGTCCAACAAGTATCATTGGCAAGTGGGGTGCACTCAGCCCTTGTGAGGCCAACTGAGGAGCTATTTGATTGAGTAGTAGTGGCTGTGGTCATGAAAGCTGACAAAAGCTGGATATTAACTGTTATAGTCCGAAGAAAGAACTCACAATATGACGACAGATAGATGCCATGCCCCCTCACTACATACTTGGGAGTGTTGTACTTTAAAGGGAAAATATCATTCATATGACTGTCAGAATCTGATTTAGTCTTCTTCAGCACTGCCTGAACCACACTGCTCTCTTCAAGATGGCTAAGTACATTTCCGGTGCATTCTTCCACACCTTCAGTTTGGGGTTTCACTCTGATGACAGTGATGTTCACAATTTTCGTCGATCTTTCCCTTGTCACTTGACTGACAGTTGCTACAAGGAGATTTTCCAACTCAAAGATGTTGAATTTTTTTATTGTTGGCGACAACATAATGTCTCATTTGCACCCATATCCTGTGAAAGGCAGTGAATGAGAGCACTGAAGAGGAAGCTGAAGAACTTCATACGCCATCCCATTTAACAATCTCATCAGTTATGTATGTTGGAAATTGTGGTTTCCTTTGTGTCATAATTTCGAGCACTTCATCCTTCCTTTAATCTCCTCTGAAATCCAATATTCGACGTATCAGCCACAGTATAATAGTGTTTTTTGCTGTCAAAGTTGGTTTCTTACCATAAGCCATGGAATGATATGGGCATTACCCATAACAATCAATGCGGACTTCTAAGATTTGTTATAAGCAATTTCTTCAATTATTTTTGAAAAATTACACCGTTAATATCGTCATTGTAATCACGTCTATTTTCGAACGAAACATTAATAGGTAGTCTAGCACAAAATATTCCAATGTACCTGCATGTAAAATAATAATTTCCCATCGTTTTCGAACAGGAACTCTCATAGGCCTTCAGGCAATCCATCACACCAGCCTCCATGTAATGATTGGCTGGCATTAATCCAAGTTTAATCTATCCCACTATATTTTCGAATAGCACACCCATTATCCCCTGCAGAAATACACACTACAAAGCAACAATCTATGTCCTTTCCATTAATATTTTGTGTCTATAAGAGACAGAATGATTGAATCCTGTATTTTTCAGCACTCTACACAATGAAAATTTGCTTCCTTTAAAGATAGTTTTTCTGAAGTGACATGATTAATTTAGATGGAGTGGGATATTCTGTTTTATTATAATTGACAAAATCATCTTTCTCAAAATTGTCCAAAGCTTCCATTTGTTTCTTTCTTGGGTGCTTCTTCTGTGGTGTGTGCGCTTGTGCCACTCTCATCACAAACTATACTGTACAGTTCTCTATCATTACAACAGTGTTCTTGTTTATTTTCAATGCTGTTGTAGTCCTCTTAACAACCTGACCCACAGGAAATAGGGACTCACCTTTTCCTGTCCTTTTCTTAAGTATTCCTCACTGAACACAGAAATCCACAAGCCTGATTGTACAGAACTCTTCCTCTGTTTCCATTTGCATGTTGGGCTGTCGCAACTCCCTGAACTTGATGTTGTTTAAAATGAAACAGAAGCAAACACACACGAAAAACAACGAAACGAAATGAACTGTGAATTAAACTATCTACAGAAATGACGAAACAACAGCATTAGTTGCACATACGACACTCACTGGTACCTTTCAAACAAGTGCAAATAATGGTTGCAGAGTGGCAATGGGCTCATGCAACTTGCTCCAGTGGAATTCATCATCTGATGACTACCTATGCTTGCAAGGCAATAAAATGACGCTGCTGCGCTGCTGGCAGTATTACAAACTCATCTTCCCATCTATAATTATGAGCCAACTGGACTCCCTACACTGCCTAGCTGTATGTCCAGACCCTACACTGCCTAGCTGCGACACCTGAAACAAACAGCTGCCACAGATCCAGTATAAAGGGCTAAATTACCAAGTAAATTGCACTGCATGCAACACACCATCTCTAAGCATTGATCTATAAATAACTCTTAAGCTAAGGGATATCTACCAGATTTTCCAGCCTTGCAAAGAAAAACAGTTATCATGAACCTTAACTCTTGCCCCTTGATTATCACCAGAACATAATGAATAGTCTCAATATAATGAAGATACCACAGGCTGTGGTTTGAATGTCATGCTGCAGTGGATGGTACACCTTCCACTATTCACTGATGGTGATGACAGCTGTCCTGGCTTTGCTCTGTAGAGTGCATGCATGTCCAAAGGAACTTCCCTTCATAATTCAGACTATCACAAGCACTACAATATTGCATTTATAGGCAGACTTTCAAGTAAAATATATCCCATTTATAAGAATATACATAATGACAGTACAAGCACAGGATTTAGATGCATGGTTGATGAAGTGTGGTAGTTCATGTCTGGATGTGAATTGTGCTCAAATAGCCGAATGGTAACTGCTAATGATAAATGGTAAATTCAGTTTCAAGTCGTGGTCTGGCACAAATTTTCATTGTCGTCATTCCATTATACAGATGATGGTAGTCCATATTTGCAGTTCTGAAGTGCAATTTTCAGCACTCTGTACACAGACATGCCCCAGTCTGGTGAAAGCTTGCATGTGGCTGCTTGTACTCTAAGATGCTGGTGTCAAGCTGAGTGTGGACAGCCTACAATGGGCTATGGTCTTGGCATCTGTGGCACACTCCATGTTTTACTGCACCTGCATTTTGCAGTTGTGAACACCTGAACTCAGGTGAGGTTTGCATCCACCACAGGGTTAAGGGAAGATTATCATGCAACCCACTGCACTCTGGCACATGTTAGACAGCAGGTTTGCAGGACTGTGGCATCAAGACATGCAAGGAGACGCAGTGCAGGCCTGATCCAGTCTCAAATCACTGGCTGTAGCTATCAGTGACGAGTTGTCTCATCGTCTAGCATCATGGTGGTGTTGCTGGACTCTGAAGCATTCCCTGTCAAAGCCCTATTAATATCTCTCTGCAGCACATTTGCTGCACTAAAACAGCACACACAGTCATGCAGCAGGCAACAAGAGTCTTGCCCTGGTATTATGGCACTGGCCGATCCACTACAGTTCTCACTGCTGCGCACTGAAGTTTTCTGCTGAATATGGCTAGCCTGTCATGCAATTCTTCTATGTAAATGTTAGTCTGACCCATGTGTCACCACATCGATTTTACTGACTAGCAGCTACTACTACAATACTCCATGGTGACCTCTTCATTGTTGTTATACTAAAACTAGAGAGTGATACAATATATGCACATGCATATGTATTACATAAATAATATACTTCTAACATGTGGGTAATGTGCACTCAGCCATCGATTAAGCACTCAGTCTCACAAATTATTTATGTGAAGCTAGCAAATAAATCTCATGACATCCAAACAATGATGTTGAAAAGCTTTTGATGTAGTTCATAATGAATGCCAATATGAGATTTTTAGAAAAATGCCTCCAATCATAACATATGATAGTTGCCAATAGAAGTGAAACTGTTCTACTTGGAAGCAAAATATGGCACACTAGCAATATTCAAGGTGTACTTTGCTCAAACGTAATTCACAGGGGACATTAAGAATTATGCAATAGAGAAATTAACATATGTAAAAATTATTTCTTCCATGAAGGCTTTCTTATATGGGGCTACTTTCTGTCAGATTTAACACACGGCACATTTTGATAACTCTGGTTACAAATTTTCTTTTTCAATTTGTGGTATATATTTCCACACATGAGATTATACTTGCACATCTATTACAACTTCTTCCATACACTGTGATCCAAGACTTGCAGATAGTAAAATGTATTTTGTAACAACGAGTTGTATGATCCACCAACACAAATCAGAGACACACTGCCAAACGATTAACTAGTCTCACCAAAGGATTTGCTCTCATAATTACAGTGTTTAATTTTCTCATATATATGCTCATATAGAAGCCTAGTAACATCTGTGAGAAATCTAACACTATAGCTAATAACCATACTTCTGTCTTCTGCGTCCAGCACACATTACTGAACATCTAGTAAGGTAGTTCATGGTGGCCAGTAATATAAATTAGGAGATTTTTCTCCTGAATGAACGAAAGTGTTTTGAGTTAATCGATTATCATCTCTATGACTGGATTCGTGTAGGTAGACCAATATGTGTTGCAGCATGAGTCTTGAGACCACTAGACTGAGTATATGATTTCCCGCAGACATCACATTTGTAGGGTCTCTCACCAGAGTGTATAAGTGCATGTGCCTTTAGATTACCAGCCTGTGTAAAAGATTTCCCACAGACAACACATTTGTGTGGTCTCTTACCAGTATGTATTAGTGAGTGCATCTTAAGATTATTGGAGCGAGTAAATGCTTTACCGCAAACGTCACATTTGTGTAATATACGGCCACTATGTATTAATGTATGTGCCTTCAGACTACCAGAATCCGCAAAGCATTTCCCACAAACGTTACATTTATGCGGTCTCTCGCCAGTATGTGTTAATGTATGTCTCTTGAGATGCCGTGACAGAGTAAAAGCTTTCCCACACGTGGAACATTTGTGTATCCTCTCGCCAGTATGTATTATAGAATGAGTTTTAAGATGACCAGACTGACTGAAGGATTCACCACATACGTCACATTTGTATGGTCTTTCTCCAGTGTGTATTAAGATATGTTTCTTGAGTGTACCAGACTCTGTGAATGATTTTCCGCAGACTAGACATTTGTGTGGTTTTTCGCCAGTATGTGTTAAAACATGCCTCCTAAGATGACCTGAGTCTGTATACGATTTCCCACACACGTCACATCTATGTGGTCTCTCGCCAGTATGCAGAAACGAGTGCAGCTTGAGGTGATACGCCATAGTGAACGATTTTCCGCACACGCCACATTCGTGGGGTCTCTCACCAGTATGTAGAAATGCATGTCTTCTTAGATCGCCAGCCTGAGAGAAGGCTTTCCCACATACCTCACACTTGTGTCGTCTTACGCTAGCACATACATTTGAGTAACTCTTCAGACCACCAGAATGACTAAATGATTCCACACAAACACCAGATCTGTCTGGTCTGAGACTATCAGCAGTAATAAAGGATCTGTTAGAATTATCACACTCGATAGCACTCTTGCCAGAACACATTATTTTGCAGGGGTGGAAACTAGCACATTCATTAGAAAGTGTAGTACAGTGATTATATTCTCCTTGACTAATTTCTCTCTGCGCCATTGAATGCTCGCTAAGGCTCTCATGGGTGAGAAATACATCACCACACCTCATACAGATATGTGCAGGCGGCTGAACATCATCAATGTGAATGAACACATGCATTATGAGATTGTATTTTGATGAAAAAGTTTCGTTGCATGAACTGCATGTGAAGTCTTGAATTTCTTTTTCCTTTAAGCAGTTACTACTTCTATTGGATAATGCACTGTTCTGCAAAATTGATGATTTCTCTGCAGCGAAGTCCACCTTATCACCAGTCATTCCCTGCAGATGCGTTTCTTCAAATGCAATGCTACCAGTCTCAGCAGTCGTCTTAATCATCCTGAAACATGATGAGAAGGGTAGTAAATATAAAATTTGCTAGACTCAGAGAAATATAATTCCATCACCCAACAAATTATTAATTACAATGGGAAAAATCTTTGAAAAATATGTATACAAACATTCACATGCTCTTATTGTTTATAGGCTCAGTATATTTCGTTTGTAGCCTGATCCTCCACAGTTATTTCAAAGCTTGTGCTGTTTAGAACTGCATTGCATTTCGGCTCGTTATACAAAAGCTGCTTTATGAAAATCTCAATGAAAGTAAGGCAAGCTAACTGTAATATGTGTTATAACATTCTGTACATGAATTGCATTTCTATGTTGTGCAGGAGTTAGTGGCAGCGAGTCCATGCTATACAGTCATGTATTTAGTGTTTTATGTTGAAATTGGCACAATATGCCCATGGGTAGAGTATGTACTAATTCAAAGTATAATTGTTCTACTATTCAGTACTAGTCTTATGGTGTTCTTTGAGTGTTACTCATAATATCCCACTGCACTCAATTACTGTGCTACAGTCTAACATGTATGGTTTGTGTCATTAAATGATGGTATGTTGCTCCATTGATACTTTGGTCACATCTTAGTTTTGTTGCTCATGATAACTGAGAAACATTGACTTGTGGTAATTTTGTAAAAATTATTTGAGACATTAAAATTGGGATGTTTAACCATGTGCTGCTGAATGCAATTTAATATATCCATACAAAACAATGACAGTGCAAGGGAATAGATGAGGGGAATGGCCTTCAAGCCTTCCCAGATGTGCTTACATGATTTCAAGGTATCTGGAGATAATGCCTCGGAAGTTGGACAGCACTGATCAGCTCAAAACAAGAAAGACTGGAGGAAACCGTAATCAAAGCTTTGAATGAACTGTAGCAGAATTTAAGAAGCAAGTTCAAATTCGAGAAAAGTGGAAATGAAACATAACCAAGCAGTACTCACACAGATTCATGTGAGCCCTATTTTTTGGGACATATTTATAAAATCCCTTCCCAAATACTGGCAACTTGTCAACAGCTGACAAGCATTGTGGTTTACACAAACAATGAGCTGGTTTTTGTTGGAGCAGTTTCCAGAGCACAGATAGGAAACAATATGGTGCAGTGCCAGTGCTTTTGCGACAAGCTGCATGTGGGAGTCAATCGAAAACTTGCATACACTTGAAAGGAAAACTGTATAATACATACACAATGACTATCACACTAAACCACATGTAATAAAAAACCCGGAAATAATTTGTGCAAGATTGCCAGTATTGCCACAGTTTAGTAAATAACACAATCTGACACAGTGAGACAGTAACATGTTGATATCCTGACGACTTTAGTCTCACTTGGAGCCAGTGTCTGGGCACATAAACAAAGACAAAGAGAGCCAGTAACAATCTTAGGAAGAATACAGAGGGGAATACCCCTCTGACTCAGAGGTGCATACAGAAAAACGCCAATGGAGTTTCTACTGCTAATTCTATGAATATGCCATATAGATCTGCAGATTCTAAGGCTGAAAAGAGGACATACTGAAAACATGGAGTGAATAACTAAAGATATTCGAGCCAGTAAATGTGCAGTACAGATATGTGTAAACAAGTATTATCAGTTACACTGAAGGGCCAAAGAAACTGGTACACCTGCCTAATATGTAAACGCTGCCTCAAGCTAGCAGAAGTGGTGCAATACAATGTGGCATGGACTTGACTAACGTCCGAAATAGCGCTGGAGGGAACTAACACCATGAATTCTGCATGACTGTCTACAAAACCACACGAGTATGAGGTGATGGAGATCTCTTCTGTACAACACATTGCAAGGCATCCCAGGTATGCTCAGTAGTGTTCATGTCTGGGGAGTTTGGTGGGCAGTGGACGTGTTTAAACTCAGAAGAGTGTTCTAGGAGCCACTCTGTAGATATTCTGGATGTTTGGTGTATTGCATTGTCCTGTTGCAATTGCCCACATCTGCCTGAATGCACAACGGACATGAACGGATTCAGGTGATCAGACATAATGCTTCCGTATGTGTCACCTGTAATAGTCACAGCTAGACATCAGGGGATCCATATCACTCCAACTGCACACAGTCCACACTATTACAGAGCCTCCACCAGCTTGAACATTCCCCTGCTGACACTCAGGGTCCATTGGTTCATGAGGCTGTCTCCATATCTGTAAATGTCCATTCGCTTGATACAATTTGAAACGAGACTTGTCTCACTAGGTAACATCCAGTCGTCAAAAGCCTAATGTCGGTATTGACAGGCCCAGGCGAGGCAAGGCGAAAAGCTTTTGTATCATGTAGTCATCGAGGATACACCATAGGGGCATTTGGCTACGAAAGCCCATATTGACGTTTCGTTGAATGATTTACATGCTGACACTTTTGGGGGCCCAGCATTGAAATCTGCAGCAGTTTGCAGAAGGATTGCACTTCTGTCACGCTGA
Source organism: Schistocerca gregaria (assembly GCF_023897955.1). Lineage (NCBI taxonomy): Eukaryota > Metazoa > Arthropoda > Insecta > Orthoptera > Acrididae > Schistocerca > Schistocerca gregaria. The sequence goes on along the minus strand of NC_064930.1, from coordinate 86,847,672 downwards.
ATGATTCTCTTCAGTCGATGTTGGTCTCGTTCTTTCAGGATAATTCAATGGCTGCAGTGATGTCAAAGATTTGATGTATTAATAGATTCCTGATATCCACAATACATTTCTGAAATGGTAACATGGGAAAATCCCCACTTCATTGCTACCTCGGATATGCTGAGCCCCATTGCTCATGCACTGACTATAACACCACTTTCAAACTCAATTAAATCTTCATAACCTGCCACTGTAGCAGCAGTCTGCAATATATCAACTCTACCAGACCCTTCTTGTCTTATACAGGCATTGCTGACTGCAGTGTCATATTCTGCCTGTTTGAATATCTCTGTATTTGAATAAGCATGTGTATACCTGTTTCTTTGGTGCATCAGTGTACATACACAAATGAGAGTGTTGGTTATAGGTTTTGTTGATTTCTGCCAAATATTAAAGAGTGACATAGACTGAATCACTTCCTTCCTTTAAATGGTTCTGTCCATTTTCCCATAACCCTTTAACTATACAGGTTCAAGTGCAAAGAAATTTAAAACTGTGTGTTGTTAGACTGTAGCAGTGTTTCATCATTCTTCCTTGTGGGAGCTCAGATCACTACTCTGAATGACACAGATTTGAATAAAATTCCGCAATCCAGAGAGGAATATGACACATACCAGTATTTTTCAGAATTCACTCTTAAAAAGAACTATATGTATATATCACTCAACTGGTCACAACCTAACAATCCAAGAACAACAACATGCAACAACACAGGGAGTTCGAATGCTTGCCACAGCAAGGGCTAAACAAATCTTGCGAGAGCAGCTATAATACAGCTCTCTCATATCAGGGCTGCCACAAGTTTCCCCAAGTGAAATTCCCTGATATATCCCTGATGTCCAGGCAAGTTTTAGCATTTTCCCCTGGCAAATTTTGTGATCTCAAGAGTAAGTAAAGACATAAGTTGACAAAAATGTAAGGATTTCTATATTATTAAACGTGTGAGCAACAATCTTAAGTACTAACAAGGACATTTTTTGTAAAGGACTGTTTTTAGATGGACGTGTAGCGCCAAATGGTATACATGTATGATTAAGACCACTGATGTTCAATAAAACGAAACACATTTGGTGACAGACATATGCATTTCGTTGGAACTGTAATACAGATTTGAAATGCCTTCACTGATTTCAAAAATAACCTCAGAAAAAAATAGGCTCTTTGAAAGAAGTGTAGAAGACTAGGAAGAGTTGTGTAAAACACCACTATAGGTGACTGTCAATAAAATGTCAGTTCTACTATGTTCATTATTGTCAGTTATTACCCATTGTGTTATGTCTATTATTTTACAGGTATTGTCTGGTTTTTCTTTCAAGAAACACACAAGTACATAGCATACAAACTGCCAGCGACTAACACATTTTTTTCTTCTTATCGTACTCACTTTCTAATATATAAACTGCTTTTGAAGTGCCAAAACGTAATAGAATAAATAAAATGTCTATAAAACGCCACACTGTACAACATACATGTGGTGAGACAGTTACAATTCCTGAAATCCATGATTTCCTGCTGAGGAACGCTGGAGTCCTGAGTCCAAGGATAAACCACAAAAATCCACAGCATTATGCCCCACACAAACAGATCTAGCCTGCGGGCAGATCAGTGAGACTGTATTTGACAGACGGTGGTTGATAGATGAGAGATACAAAAATGACGGGCTTCAGATTGGCAGAGCCAATCCAGTAGACATACCCACAGAAATGGCTAACGTTTTGGCCCATCATGGAACTCCACACAAGTGCCCAGATATTCACATTTCACAGACACCATGTTGATGAAATGAGACTGTGGTAATCAGCAACAGATAACTTGTTCAAATACTCTGAGAATCAATATTAATGAGAATAAGTAGCAACTCACTGTGAAGATGATTGCAGAGCCTTAAACAGGCACATAGAAAAGACGATCACACTCTCACAACTAAATTTATGGCCATAGCCTTTGTTGGCAAGTAAGAGCACACACACATTCACACAACCACTCAGACACAACTCATGCACACATGACCTCTGTCCATGACTGTTGCATCAACAGTCTCTGAGAATCATATCCAAACAAACGACTTCTCACATCCCCTGCCTCTCATCAACAGCTACTAAGCTAGTGGCATGAAGTGGTGGCAGCACTGACTGCAAGCTGAAGGGAGTGGTATAAAGAGAATAAGCACAAAGAATGAGGGAGTAGGGAAGCAGCGCACATACTTAGCTGCACCCAGCCTGTGATGATGCATGACATCTCAGTAAACAAACGATTTCGCCTACCAACACAAAAATTTGATTTTCGCAGTATATTTTCAAATTTTCCTCATAATTCACTGACACATTTGAAATACCCTGATTTCTAGAACTTGTGACAATCCCGTATAAGTAGATCATTAAGAGAAAAGCAAAAGATGGTCTTTCTGCCCCTCTCAGCTACCAACCACTGACAATTGTGGTGGTCTATTAAGAGATAATTTTGAAAGTTCTGCATCAATGTCCGAGACACAGTGACATGGCCCCAAGTGGAGATAATCTGCGTTGAGTGTGGGTGGAGTTTCTTTGTTTTGTGCCAGATGTATGTATTATCATATGATTGCCTGACAGTGCAATACAACTGTACACCACAAATCAACTCCAGTGGCTAGAAACTGCATGTCATCAGGTCGGTGGCTGAAACTGAGAAGTATAATAACAACAGCATATCTTTTCACAACCCTCATGTACACAACATCTAGTCAACTACAGACATTTGACGCAACAGCACTAGAAAATAAATGGTTAATAATTAATTATCAGTTAACATATGACACATGTAGACTTGGAGTGGTGCACAGCCAACATTGACAAATTCAGTGTAATTAGATGTCTGTATTCAATATGACACCCTCTTTCCTGAGGTGAAGTTAAATAGGCTTTGTTCTTTTTTACTTTCAGGGTGCAGCACTTGCTTACAGTTGTATAAAGTCTCTTTTTTTCAGTTCCATAGTGAAACTACTCTATGCTATTGTGAGAGAGTGATTTAAGCAGTAAAGATACTGGCACTGGCCGTTTTAAGAGATAGAACATGAACCGTACAGTGACAATAAATCATCTAATATAACAAGAAAAAGGGAAAATTCGAAATTCACATATCTAAGTAGATTTAAAATAAATGGTTATAGCTCCATCATCAGTTGCATTGAAAAGTATCTTCTTTATGTCTTGATGGTTATTTGTTTCGGACACCTCAGCCCATTTTCAAACCATCCAGTCCTGAGACTGGTTTGATGCAGCTCTCCATGCAACTCTATCCTGTGCAAGCTTCTTCATCTCCCAGTACCTACTGTAACCTACATCCTTCTGAATCTGCTTAGTGTAGTCATCTCTTGGTCTCCCTCTACGATTTTTACCCTCCACGCTGCCCTCCAATACTAAATTGGTGATCCCGTGATGCCTCAGAACATGTCCTACCAACCGATCTCTTCTTCTGGTCAAGTTGTGCCACAAACTTCTCTTCTCCCCAATCCTATTCAATACTTCCTCATTAGTTATGTGATCTACCCATCTAATCTTCAGCATTCTTCTGTAGCACCACATATCGAAACCTTCTATTCTCTTCTTGTCCAAACTATTTATTGTCCATGGTTCACTTCCATACATGGCTACACTCCATACAGATACTTTCAGAAATGACTTCCTGACACTTAAATCTATACTCGATGTTAACAAATTTCTCTTCCTCAGAAACGCTTTCCTTGCCATTGCCAGTCTACATTTCATATCCTCTCTACTTTGACCATCATCAGTTATTTTGCTCCCCAAATAGCAAAACTTCTTTACTACTTTAAGAGTCTCATTTCCTAATGTAATTCCCTCAGCACCACCCGACTTAACTCGACTACATTCCATTATCCTCGTTTTGCTTTTGTTGATGTTCATCTTATATCCTCCTTTCAAGACACTATCCATACAGTTCAACTGCTCTTCCAAGTCCTTTGCTGTCTCTGACAGAATTACGATGCCATCGGCGAACCTCAACATTTTTATTTCTTCTCCATGGATTTTAATGCCTATTCCAAATTTTTCTTTTGTTTCCTTCACTGCTTGCTCAATATACAGATTGAATAACATTGGGGAGAGACTACAATCCATTCTCACTACCTTCCCAACCACTGCTTCCCTTTCATGTCCCTAGACTCTTATAACTGTCATCTGGTTTCTGCACAAATTGTAAATAGCCTTTCGCTGCCTGTATTTTACCCCTGCCACCTTCTGAATTTGAGAGTATTCCAATCAACATTGTCAAAAGCTTTCTCTAAGTCTACAAATGGTAGAAACGTAGGTTTGCCTTTCCTTAATCTTTCTAGTAAGATAAGTCGTAAGGTCAGTATTGCCTCACGTGTTCCAGTATTTCTACGGAACCCAAACTGATCTTCCCCGAGGTCGGCTTCTACTAGTTTTTCCATTTGTCTGTAAAGAATGGGCGTTACTATTTTGCAGCTGTGGGTTATTAAACTGATAGTTCGGTAATTTTCACATTTGTCAACACCTGCGTTCTTTGGTATTGGAATTATTATATTCTTCTTGAAGTCTGAGGGTATTTCGCCTGTCTCATACATCCTGCTCACCAGATGGTAGAGTTTTGTCAGGACTGACTCTCCCAAGGCCATCAGAAGTTCCAATGGAATGTTGTGTACTCTGGGAGCCTTGTTTCGACTCAGGTCTTTCACTGCTCTGTCTAACTCTTCACGCAGTATCATATCTCCCATTCCATCTTCATCTACATCCTCTTCCATTGCCATAATATTGTCCTCAAGTACATCGCCCTTGTATAGACCCTCTATATACTCCTTCCACCTTTCTGCTTTCCCTTCTTTGCTTAGAACTGGGTTTCCATCTGAGTTCTTGATGTTCATATAAGTGGTTCTCGTATCTCCAAAGGTCTCTCTAATTTTCCTGTAGGCCGTATCTACCTTACCCCTAGTGAGATAAGCGTCTACATCCTTATATTTGTCCTCCAGCGATCCCTGATTAGCCATTGTGCACTTCCTGTCGATCTCATTTTTGAGACGCCTGTATTCCTTTTTGCCTGCTTCATTTACTGCATTTTTATATTTCCTCCTTTCATTAATTAAATTCAGTATTTCTTCTGTTACCCAAGGATTTCTACTAGCCCTCGTCTTTTTACCTACTCGATCCTCTGCTGCCTTCACTACATCTCTCAAAGCTACCCATTCTTCTTCCACCGTATTTCTTTCCCCCACTCCTGTCAATTGCTCCCTTATGCTCTCCCTGAAACTCTGTACAACCTCTGGTTCTTTTAGTTTATCCAGGTCCCATCTCCTTAAATTACCACCTTTTTGCAGTTTCTTTAGTTTTAATCTACAGGTCGTAACCAATAGATTGTGGTCAGAGTCCGCATCTGCCCCTGGAAATGTCTTACAATTTAAAACCTGGTTCCTAAATCTCTGTCTTACCATTAAATAATCTATCTGAAACCTGTATCTCCAGGCTTCTTCCATGTATACAACCTTCTTTTGTGATTCTTGAACCAAGTGTTAGGTATGATTAAATTGTGCTCTGTGCAAAATTCTACCAGGCGGCTTCCTCTTTCATTTCTTTGCCCCAGTCCATATTCACCTACTACGATTCCTTCTCTCCCTTTTCCTACTACCGAATTCCAGTGACCATGTCTATTAAACTTTCGTCACCCTTCACTATCTGAATAATTTCTTTTATTTGATCATACATTTCTTCAATTTCTTCGTCATCTGCAGAGCTAGTTGGCATATAAACTTGTACTACTTTAGTAGGTGTGGGCTTCGTATCTATCTTGGCCACAATCATGCGTTCACTATGCTGTTTAAGCCATGACTCATCGCCCATGACGATCCTATCGAGAAATGTCGTTTCTTTGGGACCTGTCTGGGTCACAATTTGTTGAACAGCAGTAATAAATACCTGTGATAGCCTATGTACGAGACGTATCCAGAAAGTAAGTTTCCCGATTTTGTTTTCTTTAGAATAGATGTATTAGCGTCACAAATGCTCATGAGTAACAGATCTATGACGTGACAAGCAAATGCTGTCTGTACATCTCCCACCTGGTGTCAATGCAGCGCCAGCAGTGCCCAGAAATTGCGTCTTTTATTCGTTCTCCCACCGCCTGTGATGTTCAGTCAGTGATAAGGATCCTTAATGCACAAAACATAGCACCGGTCGAAATTCATCGTCAGGTCTATGGGAAAAACATCATGAGGAAACATATGGAGCCTTGATGATGTTGGCTTTATGCCAAAGGCCGTCATAGTGTCCAAGATGAAAAGCAGAGTGGGCTAATGTCCCTCATCAATTATTACCTAGATGAGCTAATTCAGCAGGGCATCCTGCAGAATCGTCGCTACACTATATGGAGCTCAGCAACTATTTTCGCTGACATTGCGATCCTTGTTAGAAAAAATTGTCAGTAAGCACCTGATGTTCAACAAATTGTGACCCAGACAGGTGCCAAAGAAATGACATTCGAGCACAAAACGAAATGTTCTGGAGCAGCACTGACATTTCTGCAGTGATATTATGATGGTGGTGACGAGTTTCTCGATAGGATCATCATGGGCGATGAGTCATGGATTTCCCACTTGACCCCAAAACCAAGCAGCAGTCAATGCATTGGCAAGACGATGGAACTCTGGTCAATATGTATCTGTGCAGAAAGAGATATGCACTGTGTTGCGGACCAGGAAGGTCATTCTGCTCACTGACTTCCTGCCCAGAGGTGAAACAGGAAATGCTGACTATTACTGGGAGACAATGTGGAAATTGTGACATGCCATTCAGAACAGGACGCATGGAATGCTTACTGCAGGTGTTTTGCTGATCCATGACAATACTCGTTCCCATATGGCTTGATGCACAGCAACTGTTTTGCAGAAGTTTGGTTGGGAGCTGTTTGATCATCTAGCATACATTCCTGGTCTTGCTCCCTGCGAATTTCATCTTTTCTTGCACCTCAAGAAATTCCTGTCCTCTGGCCAGCATTTTGACAATGAAGAGTTGATAATGACTGTCACATGTTGGTTCCATTCACAGGCGGCAAATTTCTACAACAGAAGAATATAAAATTGGTCCCACTACGTGAAAACTGTCAATTCTTTTGGTGACTAAATCAAAAATAGCTAATATTTCTGTACCTGTTGCCAATACAGTTTTCCATGTAACTATATTGTCTTTGGTTTAAAAGAAAAGGGAAACTTAGTTTCTGGTCGGGCCTCGCACAAAAACTGCCCCTGCACTGATGAACAAAGCGCCACTATGGCCGCCTAAACAACAGCAAATACACCACACATTTACTGTAGTTGAGCCAGCCATAGTGCCACTTTGATCATCACTGCAAGGGGCATTTTTGTACATAGGCTATTACCTGTAGTTGTTAAAGTTACAGATGATTTGAAAATGGACACACTTGTCCAAAACTAGTCACCGTCAAGAAACAGAACAGATACTTCTCAATGCAACTTATGACGAAGCTACTACCATTTGTTTCAATTATAAGACATGTTGTGGACTAGTTTTCACTTGCAGCATTATGCAAGTTCTTAACTGAGTACATATGTTAATTACGTAAGGTGAGTCAGGTATGACTTTACAATATTGGAACAATATAGAAATTGAGCGAGATAACACAGAATCTGTAGATGTGCCAGTTAGTAGCAAACAACCTCGAGTGATTCACATAGTCCATCAATACCCTACTGCGCCACCAGGTGCGTCAGCGTAGTGCATAGTTGTGTCGACTACTTTCGCTAGTGTGGAGTGTGCTCACTGTGGGTTTTGGTTTCATGAAAGTAACTCTGCAACAACTTGCCGGCGTAAATTTCGCACCAAATACGCCAAAGAGCCTCCAAAAGTAGGCCTAAAATTTACTCTTGCCACAAAACTATGTTGAAACGGGTTGTTTATTGTGGTATGATAAATAATGTTAATGATTATGTCGAACAGTTTAGGGAGAGCTTTGCCTCCAGTCCACAAAAATGAATGCGACATGCATCTTGTGTGACTGTCATTCCACAAAAGACTGTTTGGCGAGTACTGCCTACACACACTTGAAACCATACAGATTCACAATAGCACAGCACATTAGTGATATAGATAAGGTTGCTCGTCAGGAATTCTGTGTTGAAAATGCAATGGACAGAGGACGATAAGAAATTCCTGAATACAATAATCTTCAGCGATTAGTCAACATTTCAGATCAGTGGTATTGTGCAAACGTACAACTGCAGAATATGGGGCAATGAAACTCCACATGCAAACGCAGAGCACATCCCTGATACCCCTATAGTTAATGTGTTCTGTGCCCTTACCCAACAGAAAGCGTATGCTGCATCACGTCAGAGAAGTTCGAGATTTTCTCGATAATCGATTCACAGGTCGTTGCATTGGTTGTGAAGGGGCAATCCCATAGCCACTTAGATTTCCAGACTTGAGACCACTGGATATCTTTGGGGTTTCATTAAGGACCTTGTGTATGTTCCCCTCCTACAAAGTAAATTAGCCAACCTGAAAAATCGAATCTACGCTGCCTTTGCAAAAGTTACTCGCAAACGTACTGCAATGAATGTGGAAAGAAATTGATTGTTGGTGGGATGTCTGCTGCATCACAAATGGTAGTGACATCGAATCAAAATGACACTTGACACTTCTATGTGAAACTTGAAATTGTTTGCTACAAAATGACATACCTAATAATTCTGTAATTTATATCAGCACATTTCTATATCATTCCAAAGTCGTAAAGTCCTTTTTGACTCACCGTGTACAAGGTTCAGAAAATAGATTAAGAAACACAACTAAAGCTAGCCCAATTTTAAATACTTGTTGGGTTTTACAATAGATTTCGTTATGCAACTACACTTTAACTTTATTCAGATACTTTCACCTCCAGTCGGAATATTGCTTTGATGCAGTTCTCCATGCTACTCTATCTTGTGCAAACTTCTTTATCTTCGACTAACTACTGCCACCTACATTCATTTAAATGTGTTGCTGTATTCATCTCTTGGTCTCCCTCTACTATTTTTACCCCAGACACTTGCCTCCAATATTAAATTGATGATACCTTGCTGTCTCATAATGTGTGCTACCAACTGATCATCTCTTTTACTCCCATTGTGTCATAAATTCCTTTTCCCCCTAATTTTATTCAGCACTAACTCATTACTTAGGTGATCTATTCATCGAATCTTCAACATCCTACTGTTGCATATCATGGCAACACACTAAACAAATACCTTCAAAAAGACTTCCTAACAGTTAAATCTATATTCGATGTTAACACATTTCTCTTCTTCAGAAATATTTTGCTTCCCATTGCCAGTTTACATTCTATATCCTCTCCGGCCATCGTCAGTTATTGGTTATTTTGCTGCTCAAATGGCAAAATTCATCTACTACTTTAAGTGCCTCAGAATCCCTCAGCATCACCTTATTAATTTCGTCTACATTCCGTTATCCTTGTTTTCTTTCGTTAATGTTCATCTTATCCCTCATTTCAAGGAACTGTCCATTCCGTTCAGATGTTGTCCCAAGCCTTCTGCTGTCTCTAACAGTTACAATGTCGTCATCAAACATCAAAGTTTTTAATTCTTCTCCCTAAACCACGCTCTTCCAAACTGTGCCCCTGGGGTGCTAGCGCTCGCAATCGCCAGAGACGAGCACCCCAGGTGGATTCGTATGTTGTTGCAGCGGCCAAGCCGTGTCACTTAGCTGATCATGTGGTTTGCCCGCTGCGCCTCGCCATGCCACTGCACGCGCTCTTCGTACGGAAGACAGTCCACTGTGCCAGCAGCTGTCAAAAGCATTGATACGACACAAAACCATTAGTCAACGACGTAAGGCTACAGTGGATCTAGATGGATGATCAACAGCACCAGACAAAAAAAGTGGCGAGTCCGCACTATTTAAACCCAAATGGGTAATTAATTTCTTTTGTACTGCTGTCGAAAATCGTGCCAAGTCCCGAATGAGATTTTCACTCTGCAGCGGAGTGTGCGCTGAAATGAAACTTCCTGGCAGATTAAAACTGTGTGCCCGACCGAGACTCGAACTCGGGACCTTTGCCTTTCGTGGGCAAGTGCTCTACTATCTGAGCTACCGAAGCACGACTCACGCCCGGTACTCACAGCTTTACTTCTGCCAGTATCTCGTGTCCTACCTTCCAAACTTTACAGAAGCTCTCCTGCGAACCTTGCAGGACAAGCACTCCTGAAAGAAAGGATATTGCGGAGACATGGCTTAGCCACAGCCTGGGGGATGTTTCCAGAATGAGATTTTCACTCTGCAGCGGAGTGTGCGCTGAAATTAAACTTCCTGGCAGATTAAAACTGTGTGCCCGACCGAGACTCGAACTCGAGACCTTTGCCTTTCGCGGGCAAATGCTCTACCATCTGAGCTACCGAAGCACGACTCACGCCCAGTACTCACAGCTTTACTTCTGCCAGTATCTCGTCTCCTACCTTCCAAACTTTACAGAAGCACTCGCAGGAGCTACCGAAGCAGGAGCTTCTGTAAAGTTTGTAAGGTAGGAGACGAGATACTGGCAGAAGTAAAGCTGTGAGTACCGGGCGTGAGTCGTGCTTCGGTAGCTCAGATGGTAGAGCACTTGCCCGCGAAAGGCAAAGGTCCCGAGTTCGAGTCTCGGTCGGGCACACAGTTTTAATCTGCCAGGAAGTTTGATCATGCCAAATGTTTGTCATCGGAACCTCACGTATTTAAAAAAGAGTACTAAATTGAACAGCACTGTCATACCTGTCACAAAGATCTGTTCGAAAACTTGTGGCAAGAGGAATGCCAGTTAAAAGTTTGAAGAACTGAAAGATAATTTCAAGCAGCACTACAGTGAAGCACGCGTTTCCTATCGTATGACTCTTCATTATTTATGAAGATGATAAGTAAAACTATATTTTATAATCTGATATGTCAGTTAGCAACTTGCCAGTTATCAACTGTCAGATTGTCAGCAACACGGAACATTTCTTTTCGATTAATTTTTATATTTGGATTGCATTAAATCACGTCACACAGACATAAGAAAAAGTTTCACGCGCGTTATTTTTTGCCACTTGTTGAAAAGCCGCCACGAACGCTATCTCGGACATCAAAGTGTCATTAATAATCATTCTTTGTTTTAGTGTATTTGTTTTGATGCATGCGAAAACATATGTTGTTGTTTGATCTATGTTTTCAATTAATTAAAACGCAAATATTCCAATAGATAAAAACTTATTTTGCGACCAGATATCGCTGTACTTGCTGGCGTCTATGACCGCTTTTCAGAGGAACTGGGGGAAAACGCACCTAAAACCAATCCTTTTTTTGTTAATCTTTTATGTAGATTTCAATGAATGAAACAATTAATTGTTAAAAAAATAATAAATGTTTTAAAAACAGGATTGTACACAATTAATTGTAAGGTTTTTTTGCAATGGTAGGAACAGGAAACAGATGGACAAAGTTTGTGAGCAATTTACAAATGCTCGCTGAGAATTGCGAACATGGGGAAACTCTTTGCTGCTGCGAATCTCATTAGGGAATGCCTGGTCGACTCGGCGGCTTGTATTTGTCCAGCAGACCCACGGAAAACTTTGAAAAAATAGCTCTTTCTCCTCAGACTGTTGCTCGCCGAGTCGAAGATATGGCCTCAGATATGGAGCAACAATTAATGGAACGAGCGGCAAACTTCGTTTCATTTCCTATCCCTCCTGACGAGTCAACAGATACTGCGGACGTATCTCAGCTCGTCATATTCATTCAGGGTGTCGGCGACAGTCTGCATGTCACCGAAGAATTTCTCGACCTTAAACCATTAAAAGACACAGCCAAAAGTTTGGATATTTTTCTAGCCATGGGTTTAAATTGAGAACGCCTGACCAGTGTAACAATGGATGGAGTCCCTGCGGTACAAGGAATACGCACTGAATTCCTGAGTTATGTCAGGTCAAAAATGTCTGAAGTCGGCTGTTCCTTATTCGCGGCAGTCCATTGTCTGATACACCAGGAGGCACTTTGTGAGAAGACTGTCAATAAAAAAGAAGTTATGGACACAGTTGTTCGAACAGTTAATTATCTTTGCTCGCATCTCAAACATCGCCAATTTAAAGAATTTCTGGCTAATCTCGAAGCAGAATATAAAGGGAACCCCTACCACTCCTAAGTAAGAGGGAAGGTGCTTCATCGGTTTTCCGCCTTGAGGGACGAAATCAATACCTTCTTGGAAATAGCAGGATGTCCAGAAGGATTACTTGTGATCCTAATTGGGTGGCGAGTTAGGCTTTTTTCAGTGATTTAACTGGTCATTTAAATACTTCGAACATTTCACTCCAAGGCGAAAGTCACTCTGTTGTTGATTTAGTGCAGATTGAAGCATTTAAAAAAAACTTATTTTGTGGGAAAAGCAGTTGCACGAAGAGAATTGTGGACACTTACCTACATTAGACAGCATTAAAGAAGATGTGGATTTTTTAGATTATGTTCAAGACATTTGCGAATTACAAGAAGAGTTTGAACAGATTTTTGGAGATAAGTGAGTTTCAACCAGCCTTAGATATATTTGTTCGCCCATTTTCCCGTTGGGCAGAGGTCGTGACATATTTGTTTCAACTAGAGCTGATTGAACAGCAGTGCGGTATCTGCCTGAAGGACCACTTTCTTATGTGTAAAACTTTGGTTGACTTTTACTCCTGTTTTCACGACAGAAGTATCCTCTTCTGCACAAGCATGCGGACAAAGTTCTCTCAATGTTTGGTTCCACGTATATTTGTGAGCGCTTTCTCTCCCTTTTAAAGCTTGCTACAACTAAGAACGGTTCATTTAGCAATAAAAATTTGACTAATTCTTTGAGGTTAGCAGTCTCCCGCAATACTGTACCAAGTGTAGACAAAATCACTTCCTCGAAAAAGAAAAACGTGTAAAATGTTGTTTTCTTTAACAATGTTGACTGTAAGGATTAAATCTCCTTATAATCTTAATTTTTTTAATAAGTCTTCAAACTTCGCCAATTAAAATACAAAAAACTGTTACACGAAGTACAACAAAAAATATTTACTTCTAACTACTAACAGTAAGAATGAGGCCCTACCTCCCTTACGTAAAATTATCACTGAAATAGTATATTTATGACACTAGTTCATTTAAGAAATTGATACATCTTTCAGAAGACGCCTACTGTACCTGTGACAAGTGTGCATGTGCAATACTATAGAATCAGTCTGTGGGTCAGAAAAGTACTAAGTTGGTCATCGATTCTTGTTTTGGATATTTTTTTCTAAAGCTCTGCGTAGTTATTCTTACACAAGAAAACTACTTGTTACCTAAACAGTAGATAGTTCGCTTGTTTTAGCGCCCGTTGACCACTTTTACAGAGCTGCGCTTCCTCTGTAATTTGGTTACGTTGGATTTGACCGCGGGATGGTCCAGCACAGAGCAGTGCTGTACAGTCTTGCTAGCTCCAGAGCAATCTCTCTAGCTCCTAAGTCGACACTAGCGACACACGGTCACGTATGGGGTGCTGAACTACACTTCATTGGATGTGCATGCTCTGAGCATTGATTCCTTCCCCCCCCCCCCCCCCCCTCCCAATTTTCTTAGGTTTCCTTTACTGTTTAGTCAATTTACAGACCGACTAGCATCAAGGACAGGCTTCAACCTTGTCTCAATCCCTTTTCAACCACTCCTTCCCTTTCATGTCCCTTGGGTCTTGGGAACTGCCATCTGGTTTCTGTAGAAGTTGTAAATAGCCTTTTCTCCATGTATTCTACCCATGTTACCTTCAGAATTCCCAAGACAGCATTCCAGGATAATCGTTAGTTAAACGTAGGTTTGGCATTCCTTGACCAAACTTCTACGAGAAGTTGTGAGATCAGTATTTCCTCACATCTTGCTGTATTTCTCCAGAAAGCAAACTGATCGGAGGCGTGTAAACATTGGACGATTGAACAATGGGTAAACATTGTGTGGAGTGACAAATCACGGTACACAATGCAGTGATCCAGTGGCAGCATGTGCATAAGGTGGATGCCCAGTGAACATAATCTGCCACCATGTGTAGTGCCAACAGCAAAATTCAGAGGCGGTGGTGTTATGGTGTGATAGTTTTTTTTTTTTTCATGGAGGGGGCTTGTGCCCCTTGTTTTGCATGGCACTATCACTGCACAGGCCTACATTAATGTTTTAAGCAGCTTCTTGCTTCCCACTGTTGAAGAGCAATTCGGGGATGGCGATTGCATCTTTCAACATGATCGAGCAGTTGTTCATAATGCACGGTCTGTGGCAGAGTGGTTACATGATAATAACATCCCTGTTATGGACTGGTCAGCACATAGCCCTCAACTGAATCCTATAGAATGCCTTTGGGATGTTTTGGAACACCAACTTCATGGCAGGCCTCACTGACCGACATTGATACCTCTGCTCGGTGTAGTACTCCATGAAGAATGGGCTGCCATTCCCAAAGATACCTTCCAGTACCTGACTGAACGTATGCCTGTGAGAGTGGAAGCTGTCACAAGGGTAAGGGTGGGCCAACACCATATTGAATTCCAGCATTACTGATGGAGGGCGCCATGAACTTTTAAGTCTTTTTCAGGCCGGAATCTGGATACTTTTGATCACATAGTGTAGGTTAGAGAACTTAAAAAGAGAAATATACAGGTTGAAGTTAGATACTGTGGGATTAGTGAACTGCTGTGGCAAGAAGAGCAGAACTGTGGGTCAAGTAAGCACATGCTTACAAATGCAGAATCAAATAGGATAGTCCAGAAATAGATCTAATAATGAATGATAATGACAGCAATGCAAATAAGCTCCTATGATCATTATAATGAAAGCAGCATCATAAACACAATAAGACACAAATTCAGCATCCACAGCAACAGTACAAGTTTAAATGCTAAATAGCTCTGTAGAAGATAACAAGACTGAAAAACAATGAGAAAAAGAAATTATCTGGGTAGTTAAGTGAGAGGAAAACTGAATTATGATATAAGAGTAGGATTCAATACTACGAAAATAAAGCAAAGGGGAAATAGGATAATATGGACTGGGGGAAAGAAGTGAAAGAGGAATCTACCTGATAGAATTTCACACAGAGCATAATTTAATCGTTGTTAACACTTGAGTTAAAAATCATGTAAGAAAGCTGCAATGTGGAAGAGCTTTGGAGACACTGCAAGGTTTCAGATTATACAATGCCAATACAGAACTTTAAACTGCAGGACATCTACAAGGGATTGCAAAGAGGTAGGCTATGGGATGGGGGTAAGAATTAACTGAAAGGAAGCACTGGGCTACATTTGACTAAAACAGTGAAAGAAGAATGGGTAACTTAGGGAAATGAAATAGTGAAGGCAACTTATGAGCAAATATGTCTAACTGAAACCCTTGGATGGCACAGGAGATAATGAATTTAACTTACAAAAAGAGAAAATATAAAAATTCAGCGACAAAGTAGGGGAAAAGCATTAGGAGTGTCTAAAAATTAGATTAACAGAAAGTGTGAATTGGATGCACATGAATAGCTCGAGGACAAATGCAAGGCTGTAGAAGTTTATATAACTAGGGGAGAGATATATACTGCCTACAGAAAAATTACAGAGCTATTTGGAGAAAAATTACTCAATTGTACAAATACCAAGAATTCAGACAGAAAGGCGTTCCAAAACAAATAATGGAAACCTGAGATATGGAAGGAATATATAGAGGTAGTTTGTGTGGAAAACTAACTTGAAGAAAATGTTATAAAAAGATAACAGAATGCAGATGAAGATGTGATGGGAGATGCAATACTGATCAAAACAAGGCTGGAGCAGATATATTCCATCAGAATTACTGAGGATCAACTCACGAGAAACCTATTCCACTTGGTCAGCAAGATGGATGAAACACACAATATGCCCTCAGACTTCAACAAGAATACAATAATTCCAATTTCAAAGAAAGTAGGTGCTTCTAGGTGTAAATATTACTGAATTATCAGTTATACAGACTGGCTACAATATGGATAGAATTTCTAAATAAGAGGAATTTTTTAATGTTGACAAAAAGTTAAGTGTTGTGCAATCTTTCCTGAATGTATTTGTTTGGAGTGTAGCTTCATATCAGAGTTAATTGTTGACAATAAGCAGTTCAGGCATGAAGAAATTAGAAGATTTTAAAATGTGGTGCTATAGAAGAATGATGAAGATAGGAGGGGTAGATTCTGTAACTAGTGATGAGGTACTGAATCATATTGGGGAGAAATGAAATTTATTACACGAATGGCTAAAACAAGAGATCAGTTGATAGGACACATTCTCAGGCATCAAGAAATTGTCATTTTGTATTGGAGGGAAATGTGGGGGTAAAAATAGTAGACTGAGGCAAAGGGATGAAAATAATAAACATGTTAATATGTATGTAGCTTGCAGCAGTTATTCAAAGAAGAAGAGGCTTGCAAAGTATAAACTAGAATAGACAACTGTGTCATAGAATAATAAGAACTGCTACTACTACTACTACTACTACTACTACTACTACTGCTACTATTACTACACACCTTTACTTCCCGTCTGAAGCATTTATCATTACACTAACCTGACTAGTGGTGGTACTTTAGCTGTTAAATCCCTTCCACTCTGGGTGTCTTCAAATAAATAATTGAAAAGCACATTGTATCCACAAATAGCAGAGGACAAATAGTCTACACACCAGAGCTCAGAATCCCTCACCAAATCTAATTCAATCAACCTGAGACTGATGCCTCAAATGCTCCTAACTACCAGTAATACTTATTAGCAAGTGTTTTGCTTCAATACTCATTCTTATTATTCCACCTAAAGCTCACTATGATACCACTTGTTTACAGACATCCTATTAGCCCTATGAACCAGGCAGTAGATCAAATACATTCATTTTCACAAAGACACTATACATTCTATTACAACATCTTAGAAGACTATGGAAGCAAGCACTAATCTTCCTGTAAAAAGAATATGTGTTATTGACTGCAGATCTCTTGTCCAAAGTCAACTGTAAAACTTGAATCTGGACCTTCAGCTATGCTATGATATTTATGCTAGTGACTTCTTATATGTACACCCAATGATTTAATAGCTGAAGACAGATCTCTGATCACTGAAAACCATAAGTGGTTACCAGTGTAGCTGGGAAGTGGGAAAGAGCAGGCAATGAATTTAAGTCCACTGAAAAAGAATCTGATCAGAATGTGGAACATGTTTGACATATTAAACAAGTAAGGGTACCACCTGACTTGTCTGCAAAAAAATAAATAAATAAATAAATAAATAAAATAAAATAAAATAAAAGGATGAAAACCTGACAAAAGCCTCATTTTATCAGCTATGTATTGCCTCAGTAATAGTTAGGAAATCTGAACAATCTGCAATAAATCAAATAGTGCAGCTTCATCTACATCTACATCTACATCCGTACTCCGCAAGCCACCTGACGGTGTGTGGCGGAGGGTACCCTGAGTACCTCTATCGGTTCTCCCTTCTATTCCAGTCTCGTATTGTACGTGGAAAGAAGGACTGTCGGTATGCTTCTGTGTGGGCTCTAATCTCTCTGATTTTATCCTCATGGTCTCTTCGCGAGATATACGTAGGAGGGAGCAATATACTGCTTGACTCTTCGGTGAAGGTATGTTCTCGAAACTTCAACAAAAGCCCGTACCGAGCTACTGAGCGTCTCTCCTGCAGAGTCTTCCACTGGAGTTTATCTATCATCTCCGTAACGCTTTCGCAATTACTAAATGATCCTGTAACGAAGCGCGCTGCTCTCCGTTGGATCTTCTCTATCTCTTCTATCAACCCTACCTGGTGCGGATCCCACACTGCTGAGCAGTATTCAAGCATTGGGCGAACAAGCGTACTGTAACCTACTTCCTTTGTTGTCGGATTGCATTTCCTTAGGATTCTTCCAATGAATCTCAGTCTGGCATCTGCTTTACCGACGATCAACTTTATATGATCATTCCATTTTAAATCACTCCTAATGCGTACTCCCAGATAGTTTATGGAATTAACTGCTTCCAGTTGCTGACCTGCTATTTTGTAGCTAAATGATAAGGGACCTATCTTTCTATGTATTCGCATCACATTACACTTCGCTACATTGAGATTCAATTGCCATTCCGTGCACCATGCGTCAATTCGCTGCAGATCCTCCTGCATTTCAGTACAATTTTCCATTGTTGCAACCTCTCGATACACCACAGCATCATCTGCAAAAAGCCTCAGTGAACTTCCGATGTCATCCACCAGGTCATTTATGTATATTGTGAATAGCAACGGTCCTATGACACTCCCCTGCGGCACACCTGAAATCACTCTTACTTCGGAAGACTTCTCTCCATTGAGAATGACGTGCTGCGTTCTGTTATCTAGGAACTCCTCAATCCAATCACACAATTGATCTGATAGTCCGTATGCTCTTACTTTGTTCATTAAACGACTATGGGGAACTGTGTCAAACGCCTTGCGGAAGTCAAGAAACACGGCATCTACCTGTGAACCCGTGTCTAAGGCCCTCTGAGTCTCGTGGACGAATAGCGCGAGCTGGGTTTCACACGATCGTCTTTTTCGAAACCCATGCTGATTCCTACAGAGTAGATTTCTAGTCTCCAGAAAAGACATTATACTCGAACATAATACGTGTTCCAAAATTCTACAACTGATCGACGTTAGAGATATAGGTCTATAGTTCTGCACATCTGTTCGACGTCCCTTCTTGAGAACGGGGATGACCTGTGCCCTTTTCCAATCCTTTGGAACGCTTCGCTCTTCTAGAGACCTACGGTACACCGCTGCAAGAAGGGGGGCAAGTTCCTTCGCGTACTCTGTGTAAAATCGAACTGGTATCCCATCAGGACCAGCGGCCTTTCCTCTTTTGAGCGATTTGAATTGTTTCTCTATCCCTCTGTCGTCTACTTCGATATCTACCATTTTGTCAACTGTGCGACAATCTAGAGAAGGAAGCACAGTGCAGTCTTCCTCTGTGAAACAGCTTTGGAAGAAGACATTTAGTAATTCGGCCTTTAGTCTGTCATCCTCTGTTTCAGTACCATTTTGGTCACAGAGTGTCTGGACATTTTGTTTTGATCCACCTACCGCTTTGACATAGGACCAAAATTTCTTAGGATTTTCTGCCAAGTCAGTACATAGAACGTTACTTTCGAATTCATTGAAAGCCTCTCGCATAGCCCTCCTCACACTACATTTCGCTTCGCGTAATTTTTGTTTGTCTGCAAGGCTTTGGCTATGTTTATGTTTGCTGTGAAGTTCCCTTTGCTTCCACAGCAGTTTTCTAACTCGGTTGTTGTACCACGGTGGCTCTTTTCCATCTCTTACGATCTTGCTTGGCACATACTCATCTAACGCATATTGTACCATGGTTTTGAACTTTGTCCACTGATCCTCAACACTATCTGCACTTGAGACAAAACTTTTGTGTTGAGCCGTCAGGTACTCTGTAATCTGCTTTTTGTCACTTTTGCTAAACAGAAAAATCTTCCTACCTTTTTTAATATTTCTATTTACGGCTGAAATCATCGACGCAGTAACCGCTTTATGATCGCTGATTCCCTGTTCTGCATTAACTGATTCAAATAGTTCGGGTCTGTTTGTCACCAGAAGGTCTAATATATTATCGCCACGAGTCGGTTTTCTGTTTAACTGCTCAAGGTAGTTTTCAGATAAAGCACTTAAAAATATTTCACTGGATTCTTTGTCCCTGCCACCCGTTATGAACGTTTGAGTCTCCCAGTCTATATCCGGCAAATTAAAATCTCCACCCAGAACTATAACATGGTGGGGAAATCTACTCGAAATATTTTCCAAATTATTCTTCAGGTGCTGAGCCACAACAGCTGCTGAGCCCGGGGGCCTATAGAGACATCCAATTACCATGTCTGAGCCTGCTTTAACCGTGACCTTCACCCAAATCATTTCACAATTCGAATCTCCGTCAATTTCCTTCGATACTATTGCACTTCTTATCGCTATAAACACGCCTCCCCCTTCACTGTCCAGCCTATCTCTGCGGTATACATACCAATCAGAGTTTAGGATTTCATTACTGTTTACGTCTGGTTTCAGCCAACTTTCTGTTCCTAGTACTATATGGGCGTTGTGACCGTTTATTAATGAGAGCAGTTCTGGGACCTTTCTATAGACGCTTCTGCAGTTTACTATTAGCACATTAATATTGTTATTCCTTGTTGCATTTTGCCTACTCCTGCCTTGCCGCGTCTCAGGAGGCGTCTTGTCGGGCCTAGGGAGGGAATTCTCTAACCTAAAAAAACCCCATGTGCACTCCACACGTACTCCGCTACCCTCGTAGCCGCTTCCGGCGTGTAGTGCACGCCTGACCTATTCAGGGGGACCCTACATTTCTCCACCCGATAGCGGAAGTGGAAGACAAGAAGCATGAAAAACAAACACATTTTAAAAGCTCTGTCTCAAAATTTCTTGGAAGACACAGCTTGGAAAATCACCCATAATAGTTCCATGTTACTTTTGCTGGTGACATACAGACCTGATGCATTTCAGGACGATGACATAGACTCTTAGATCAACAAACATCATATTTATTTGACAACTGATATCATCAACCTACAAGACCTAGAAGGATTTATACATTCAATAAAATGGGCATATAAGCAATCGTGTAGTTTTCCAAAACTAAACTAGGTCACTTTGTCAATTGCATGACAGAAAAACAGTGGCTTCAGTCAAGTTAATGATTACTCAAGCTCTAAAATAATATGATAATATGTAACTATCTGAGTAGTCAAACATGGAGACAATTTCTTCTCTTTTGATGTAAAGATGGTATCACGGAGTTTCTTAAGTCACAGTATACACTGTATATTAAATACAAAGAACACTAAAACAATATACAGGGATAATACCAAAAGTGAGGTCTCCAGAATTAGTGCAACTGCTGGTCACACTATTGCATTTGCAACATTTTCTCACCTGCCTCAACTATACATATATATAAGCTATCACTATGCCTGGATCTTGTACATGAAAGATATTCAATCTAGCAAAGTTAATTCTGAACCAATTCCTAAACTATGCAGATTCATACTTGGATGACAAAAGCAATTGCAACTGATATGGAAGTTTTACTGTCAGTCACAGTAGTGATTTGAATTAATGACAGACAGAAATGAAAGAGTGTTAATTACTGATGAGACAGTCTCAGGGGATGAAGAATTCTACATCATGGTCAGATGACCACCCGATGTTCTAATTTCTCCAAGCACTGTTTGTAACATTTTAACTGAAAGTTTTGGCATTAGGCAAACAAAAAGAACAAGTTTTAGGACTTAACTGTCACAAGGAACAAGATCTCGGTATTTCAGTTCAACCCTGAAATCAAACACCAGTCACAGCTCTGGCAGCATTCCTTTCTGCCCAAATTACAAGCACTGAAACAACATCTCACAGTGCAGTCAGGGTACCTCTGTTTTCAAGAGAGAAGAGGGTATTTTTGTTAAATTTCATGGCCATATTTAGTTGGGTGATTCAGGACCGGAGACAAGAAACACAGAGTTCAGGCCTTCTCTCTGGTACAATTTGCCTGCTCTCCTGTCAAACTATCACTATCCTGCAATAATTTCAATGACACATAATGATCTACACAGTCTTCGTCATGGATTGGAGACCACTGAATGCCATTCACTCAATTTATAATTTCAGACAATTTCTCTGGAAGACATTACAGTGCTGAAAATGATACGACAGATGAGATTCAGGTCCCACATTTCCTGAATGACAAATCGGCACATTCGGGTAATTTGGGTACCCAGAATTACTTCCACCAACCACAAAACTGCACTGGTTGAAATGATGATAATTTGTAGAAACAGATAAATATTCAAACTATAACACGATGAATTAAATAATCAAATTAAATGTTTCTTTCCATTAGGAATTGGAAAAGTACCTCCAAGTTCACCCCATAGAATCAAATCTTCATAAAAACATGTGTTCCATACCAGAATATAAATGAAATATTAGGAAAGTATAGAAAAATTTAATCAGAGAACTACTTTCAAGATGCTATTAACCCTTAACTACTATCGACCGTCTCTAAGACCACTACTAATTTTTGTGTCGAGATATTTCTCACACCCCTGCAAAGCCAAATGGTCTCTTCCATGATTAGATTAGATTAGATTAATACTTGTTCCATAGATCATGAATACGACACTTTGTAATGATGTGGAACATGTCAGGTTAATGAAAGATGTCTGTACAAGATATTACATTACACAAAATATTGCATGACACTAATCCTTAAGTTAGTTTCTTCCCCTCCCTTAATTTATATCTAAAAATTCAGCCAATGAGTAGAAGGACTTGTCATCTAGAAATTCTTTTAATTTATTTTTAAATGTTGGTTGACTATCTGTCAGGCTTTTGATGCTGTTTGGTAGTTGACCAAAGACTTTTGTGGCAGCCTAATTTACCCCCTTCTGTGCCAAAGTCAGATTTAACCCTGCATAATGAAGATCATCCTTTCTCCTGTTGTTATAGCTATGCACACTGCTATTACTTTTGAACTGGGCTGGATTATTAACAACAAATTTCACAAGTGAATATATATACTGTGAAGTTACTGTGAGGATCCCTAGATCCTTAAATAGATGTCTGCAAGATGACCGTGGGTGGGCTCCAGCAATTATTTTGATTACACATTTTTGAGCAATGAATACTTTTCTACTCAATGATGAATTACCCCAGAATATGATACCATACAAAAGCAGTGAATGAAAGTAGGCATAGTAAGCTAATTTACTGAGATTCTTATCACCAAAATTTGGAATAACCCTAATAGCATACATAGCCGAACTCAGATGTTTCAGCAGACCATCAATGTGTTGCTTCCAGTTTAACCTCTCATCAATGGACACACCTAAAAATTTTGAAAATTCTACCTTAGCTACAGACTTCTGTTCAAAGTCTATATTTATTACTGGAGTTGTGCCATTTGCTGTACGGAACTGTATATACTGTGTTTTATCAAAATTTAAAGAGAGTCCGTTTGCTGAGAACCACTTAATAATTTTGTGAAAAACATCATTTACAATTACATCACTTAGTTCTTCGTTTTTGGATGTTATTACTATACTTGTATCATCAGCAAAAAGAACTAACTTTGCATCTTCATCAATATGGAATGGTAAGTCATTAATGTATATCAAGAACAGTAAAGGACGTAAGACTGAACCCTGTGGGACCCCGTGCTTGATAGCCCCCCAGTTTGAGGAATCAGCTGTTGTATTAACATTACATGAACCACTTATTTCAACTTTCTGCATTCTTACAGTTAAGTATGAATTAAACCATTTGTGCACTGCCCCCCTCAAACCATAATGATTTAGCTTATCTAAAAGAATTCCATGATTAGCTTATCTAAAAGAATTCCATGATTTACACAGTCAAAGGCCTTTGACAGATCACAAAAAATACCAATGGGTGATGTCCGGTTATTCAGAGCATTTAATATTTGATCAGTGAAAGCGTATATAGCATTTTCTGTTGAAAAGCCTTTCTGAAAACCAAACTGACATTTTGTCAGTACTTTATTTTTATATATATGGGAGGCTACTCTTGAATACATGACTTTCTCAAAAAATTTTGATAGAGCCGTCAGAAGAGAGATTGGGCGATAGTTGTTGACATCCGACGTATCCCCCTTTTTATGCAATGGTTTTACAATGGCACATTTCAGTCTATCGGGGAAAACACCCTGCTCCAAATAGGTATTATATACGTGGCTGAGAATCCTACTTATCTGTGGGGAACAAGCTTTAAGTATCGTGCTGGAAATGCCATCAATTCCGTAAGAGCTTTTACTTTTCAGTGAGTTTATTATTTTACTGATTTCAGAGGGAGAGGTTCGAGGAAATGCAGTTGTTTCAAACTGCACAGGTATGGCCTCTTCTATTAGAAGCCTTGCCTTTTCTAGTGAAGATCTAGATCCTACTTTCTCCACAACATTTAAAAAATGATTATTGAAAATTTTCCAATTTCAGATTCTTTGTAAGTACACTTGTCATTCACTTTATGGCACTAAAGTCTTCCTGTGCTCTTGGTTGCCCTGTTTCCCTTTCAGTAATATTCCAAATTGCTTTAATTTTATTATCAGAGTTACTGATCTCAGACATGATACACATGCTTCTGGATTTTTTAATAACTTTTCTTATTACCGCACAATAGTTTTTATAATATTGAACCATTTCGGGGTCAGTACTCCCTCTTGCTGTTAGATACAGTTCTCTTTTACGGTTGCAAGATATTCTTATTCCTTTAGTTAGCCAAGTTTTTTTATATGTTTTCTTGGAATTATGTTTCACTGTTTTCTTGGGAAAACAATTTTCAAATACCCTTAAAAATGTATCGTGAAGTAAGTTATATTTCAAGTTTGCATCGGGTTCCATATACACTTCATCCCAGTCTAGCTCCTTTAGTCTTTCCCTAAAGTTTGCAGTATTCATATTGTTAGCTGAACGGACTGCTTTGAAATTCTGATTTGATATACTGCATGGAGCTATGCCATGTACTGTAACTAGCTGTGCACCATGATCTGAAAGACCATTCTCAACAGGATAAGCATTTATGTCCTTAAACTTATCTTGGTCTATAAAAAAAGTTATCTATCAATGTCCTGCTGTTCTTTGTTATCCGAGTAGGAAAATCAATGACGGAACTCAAATTGAAGAAATGAGTAATACTACAAGGTCATTCTTCCTATCACACTCTTTCAGGGAATCAACATTGAAATCCCCACAAATGATAATTTGCTTCCCCCTGTCTGACAGATAGCACAACAAAGCATCCAAGTTTTCTAGGATTAGCTGGAAATTCCCTGGGGGGGGGGACCTATACACTGTTACAATTATGAAAGTGCCATCATTTAGCTTTAGTTCAGTGGCACATGCTTCCATATGTTGCTCTACATAAAATTTTTTTTAGTTTCTAAATGTTTTGCGCTGTGGAAGCTTTTGACATATATGGCAACTCTTCCTCTCATCATATTATCTCTACCTCCCTATTGGGTGTGGAGATACACGTGCCAGCATTCTTGCATTGTTGCTGCTCTTAGTTTCGTAATTATTAGCCTTGAGAGGTCTCACAGACATACCATAGTGTTTGCATGCCGTGTTTTTATTGCATGCTACTGTTTCTCCATGGCGGGGAAAGCTGGGCCTTCTGTGCAACGTGTGTTATGTGAGACATGTCTTCACTTGCAAGATGAGCCTCAGACACTGAAATCAAAAACCGTGCACCTTTTGCCCTCCTTGTCTGAAGAGGAAAACAAGGTATACATGTCAACAGCATGGTGTTTCGATTTGTTTGGAGGGTTCCAGGAAGGTCTGCGTGAAGTGTTTGAAGGTGGAAATTGACTAAAGTATAATTCAGTGGCACATGAGAACAAGTATTTAGTTTTTACATGTAATTTTAGAAGTAAAATGGTGGCAAAGTTTCTCCATTCATATACTTATGGACTGAAATATTCGCTCTACATTGCAAAGTGAGTCGTAAACTGAAAGCTGACTTCGCACACAATTTATCATAAGACATGTCGGTTTTTTCCACCTAGTGATATTGCCAATTTGTAATATAATCCCTCTGATGAAAATCTGTGTGTGAGTAGAGAGCTAACTACTTGCTGTTATTTTTGTAGCTCATAAAATAAAAATATACTCCAGGTTTATCTTTGTTTTATTTGTAGAAATGTTTAAAATACCACAGTGTTTAAGAAAATCCAATTTCTACAAAAGCCACCGCTAAGAAGTGTAATGAATGACTGGAAGTCAAGAAACTATATATATTCAGCAAAATTCCGGTTTGATACACAAAATAGAAAAATGTGGTCTGTAAGACTCCTCCATAGTAATTGTGTTCCTGTGAATGACCATAGTAGTTAAGGGTTATGTTATAGTCACATGTTAAGGAGGCCAATTACAAAAATATCGATATCCAGAGCTAAGTAGATAAAACACTTTTGAAACTGTTACAAATTTACGAATACTGATCATAACAAACTATTACTGAAGTATCTGCTTACTGATCTTGACCTACTTGTGGCAGCAAGATGGGTGTGCAGAACACAACAGTAGTAACAGTCCTATGGGACTTAACTGCTAAGGTCATCAGACCCTAAGCTTACACACTACTTAACCTAAATTATCCCAAGGACACACACACACACACACACACACACACACACACACACACACACACACACACACACACACACACACACACACACACAAACACACACACACACACACACACACACACACACACAACACACACACACACACACACACACACACACACACACACACACACACACACACACACACACACACACACACACACACACTCTGAGGGAGGACTCGAACCTCCGCCGGGACTAGCTGCTCAGTCCATGACTGCAGCGCGTTAGACCACTCAGCTAATCCTGCGCAGCTGCATGGCAAAGCTATATTTACTAGCACAGGAATGTGAAAACAGCCATCAGAGTATGGTGTTGGCAGCAAGAAATGTTGGTATCAACATTTGCAACAATTAATTAAAGCCAAAAAGTTTTGCAATGCAATTCAAGTCAAGCAACTAGTAAAGCAATGGCTAAATTCAAATCACTGTTGTTGCGAGAGTGGATTAGGTGGCCGGGAATCTTTTTTTTGTACAATGAACATTATTACCATGTTGTTTAGAACTACAATTCATTAACTTTGCTGAAAATTGGAGCAAAAAGATTAAGTGTAGTGTATGGACTATGTTTCACTATCACAAATGCTCAGAAGAAATTATAATTGTTGACATTCAAAGGTTGACGTAAACAAGTTTTATATAAGCTCATGTTGCAACTGGCTTACTGTGATGTGACATCTGCTGTAAAAACAAAACATTTAATCTGCAGAGGCAGGAACATTCCGTAAGCTTAAGTCATGAAGTGATACCATAAATCAAGAAAGAAGATTACAGTGGCCAACCTCTGGACGTAAAGTTGAGGTACCACAACACAGCCAGCAGGAGAGCGTGAGCACAATGACATCTGTAAATGTCCCAAGTTACCACCTGTGTAGTTAGAATACCTGCTGTTATGGTCTTCAGTCCTGAGACTGGTTTCATGCAGCTCTCCATGCTACTCTTCCCTGTGCAAGCTTATTCACCTCCCAGTACCTACTGCAACCTACATCCCTCTGAATCTGCTAAGAGTATTGATCTCTTGGTCTCCCTTTACAATTTTTACCCTCCACGCTGCCCTCCAGTACTGAATTGGCGATCTCTTGATGCCTCTGAACATGTCCTACCAACCGATCCCTTCTTCTGGTCAAGTTGTGCCACAAACTTCTCTTCTCCCCAATCCTATTCAATACTTCCTCATCAGTTATGTGATCTACCCATCTAATCTTCAGCATTTTTCTGTAGCACCACATTTCGAAAGCTTCTATTCTCTTCTTGTCCAAACTATTTATCGTCCATGGTTCACTTCCATACATGGCTACACTCCATACAAATACTTTCAGAAATGACTTCCTGACACTTAAATCTATACTCGATGTTAACAAATTTCTCTTCCTCAGAAACGCTTTCCTTGCCATTGCCAGTCTACATTTCATATCCTCTCTACTTTGACCATCATCAGTTATTTTGCTCCCCAAATAGCAAAACTTCTTTACTACTTTAAGAGTCTCATTTCCTAATCTAATTCCCTCAGCATCACCCGACTTAATTCGACTACATTCCATTATACTCGTTTTGATTTTGTTGATGTTCATCTTATATACTCCTTTCAAGATGCTATCTATTCCATTCAACTGCTCTTCCAAGTCATTTGCTGCCTCTGACAGAGTTACAATGTCATTGGCGAACCTAAAAGTTTTCATTTCTTCTCCATGGATTTTAATATGTACTTCAAATTTTTCTTTTGTTTCCTTTACTGCTTGCTCAATATACAGATTGAATAACATCGGGGAGAGGCTACAACCCTCTCTTACTGCCTTCCAAACAACTGCTTCCCTTTCATGTCCCTCGACTCTTATAACTGCCATCTGGTTTCTGTACAAATTGTAAATAGCCTTTCGCTCCCTGTATTTTACCCCTGCCACCTTTAGCATTTGAAAGAGAGTATTCCAATCAACATTGTCAAAAGCTTTCTCTAAGTCTACAAATAGTAGAAACGTAGGGTTGCCTTTCCTTAATCTTTCTAGTAAGATAAGTCGTAAGGTCAGAATTGCCTCACGTGTTCCAGTATTTCTACGGAATCCGAACTGATCTTCCCCGAGGTCGGCTTCTACTAGTTTTTCCATTTGTCTGTAAAGAATGGGCGTTACTATTTTGCAGCTGTGACTTATTAAACTGATAGTTTGGTAATTTTCACATTTGTCAACACCTGCTTTCTTTGGGATTGGAATTATTATATTCTTCTTGAAGTCTGATGGTATTTCGCCTGTTTCATACATAACGCTCACCAGATGGTAGAGTTTTGTCAGGACTGGCTCTCCCAAGGCCCTCAGTAGTTCCAATGGAATGTTGTCTACTCCGGGGACCTTGTTTCGACTCAGGTCTTTCACGCTCTGTTAAACTCTTCATGTAGTATCGTATCTCCCATTTCATCTTCATCTACATCCTCTTCCATTTCTATAATATTGTCCTCAAGTGCATCGCCCTTGTGTAGACCCTCTATATACTCCTTCCACCTTTATGCTTTCCCTTCTTTGCTTAGAACTGGGTTTCCATCTGAGCTCTTGATGTTCATAAAAGTGGTTCTCTTATCTCCAAAGGTCTCTCTAATTTTCCTATAGGCAATATCTATCTTACCCCTAGTGAGATAAGCCTCTACATCCTTACATTTGTCCTCTAACCATCCCTGCTTAGCATTTTTGCACTTCCTGTCGATCTCATTTTTGAGATGTTCGTTATTCCTTTTTGCCTGCTTCATTTACTGAATTTTTATATTTTCTCCTTAGAATACCTACAACAGGTGAAATACGTGTTATCTTACTTATGAGTGAATTCCATCTGTTGATAAATCAGAGAGGATTCTGTTGTTATACATACAGTATTAACAAAGTAGTATGAAAGACCATATACAACTACATAATCTTGAGGGCATTCAGGATGTTAGAATAGAGGCAGAGATTTATTTGGAATTCAAAGCTTCATGATTTGAAGATTAAAGTAATGGGGAAATACTCATTTTGAGCCAAAAGGTGCAATCTGTGGCAACAGCTGTTAGAAGATGAACTTCCTTGCAAGTCACTAATAACAACTTTTACATATGATAACCAGTTTTTTAATTGACTGGTATATTTGAAACGGCAATACAAACTAAACGAGAAGTGATAGAAATACATCGTTTGTTGCAATATGCTTGGGACAACAGTACATTTTCAGGCAGACAAACTTTCGAAATTACAGTAGTTACAATTGTCACCAACAGATGGCGCTGTGGTCTGGGAAACTCTAGAGTACGATATTTTCCACATATCCACCATGCGTAGCAATAATATGGCGTAGTCTCTGAATGAAATTACCCGAAACCTTTGACAACGTGTCTGGCGGAATGGCTTCACATGCAGATGAGACGTACTGCTTCAGCTGTTCAATTGTTTCTGGATTCTGGCGGTACACCTGGTGTTTCAAGTTTCCCCACAGAAAAAAGTCACAGTGGTTCATGTCTGGCGAATAGGGAGGCAAATCCACACCGCCTCCTGTATGTTTCGGATAGCCCAAAGCAATCACACTATCATCGAAATATTCATTCAGGAAATTAAAGACGTCGGCCGTGCGATGTGGCCGGGCACCATCTTGCATAAACCACGAGGTGTTTGCAGTGTCGTCTAAGGCAGTTTGTACCGCCAAAAATTCACGAAGAATGTCCAGATAGTGTGATGCAGTAATCGTTTCGGGTCTGAAAAATGGGCCAATGATTCCTTTGGAAGAAATGGCAGCCCAGACCAGTACTTTTTGAGGATGCAGGGACGATGGGACTGCAACATGGGGCTTTTTGGTTCCCCATATGTGCAAGTTCTGTCTATTGACGAAGCCGTCCAGGTAAAAATAAGCTTCATCAGTAAACCAAATGCTGCCCACATGCATATTGCCGTCATCAATCCTGTGCACTATATCGTTAGCGAGTGTCTTTCGTGCAGCAATGGTAGCGGCACTGAGGGGTTGCCGCGTTTGAATTTTGTATGGATAGAGGTGTAAACTCTGGTGCATGAGACGATACGTGGACGTTGGCGTTATTTGGACCGCAGCTGCAACACAGCGAACGGAAACCCGAGGCCGCTGTTGGATCACCTGCTGCACTAGCTGCGCGTTGCCCTCTGTGGTTGCCGTACATGGTCGCCCTACCTTTCCAGCATGTTCATCTGTCACGTTCCCAGTCCGTTGAAATTTTTCCACTTTTCGGTCCTTTGGTTACATTAAACCTCCATTGAAAACTTCATGTTGTTGCAACAACACTGTGTTCTAGGCACTGGAATTTCAACACCAGAAAAATCCTCTGTTCTAAGGAATAAACCATGTTGTCAACAGCACACTTGCACGTTGTGAAAAGCACACGCTTACAGCAGAAAGACGACGTACAGAATGGCGCACCCACAGACTGCGTTGTCTTCTATATCTTTCACATCACTTGCAGCGCCATCTGTTGTTGAAATTGTAACTACTGTAATTTCGAAAGTTTGTCCGCCTGAAAATGTACTGTTGTCCCAAGCATATTGCAACAAACGGTGTATTTCTATCGCTGCTCGTTTAGTTTTTATTGCCGTTTCAAATATACCGGTCATTTTTGAAACACCCTGTATATATATATTAATGGTAGTCCATTGATTGTGACCAGGCCAAATCTCTCATGAAATAAGCATCAAATAAAAAAACTTCAAAGAACAAAACTTGTCTAGCTTCAAGGGGGAAACCACATGGTGCTATGGTTGGCCTGCTACATGGCGCTGCCATAGGTCAAATGGATATAAACTGTTTTTTTTATATCTGAACCCCAATTTTTTTATAACATATTCATGTAGTACGTCAAGAAATATGAATGTTTTAGTTGGACCACTTATTTTGCTTGTGGTATATGGCGCTGTAATAGTCACAAACATATGGCTCACAATTTTAGACATACAGGTAGGTTTTTTAAATTAAAATACAGAACGTAGGTACATTTGAACATTTTATTTTGGTTGTTCCAATGTGATAAATGTACCTTTGTGAACTTATCATTTCTGAGAATGCATGCTGTTACAGCGTGTGTACCTGTAAATACCATATTAATCCACAAATGATCAAAATGATGTCCGTCAACCTCAATGCATTTGGCAATACGTGTAATGACATTCCTCTCAACAGTGAGTAGTTTGCCTTCCATAATGTTCACACATGCATTGACAGTGTGCTGATGCATGTTGTCAGGCACTGCCGGTGGATCACAATAGCAAATATCCTTCAACTTTCCCCACAGAAAAAATCTGGAGACGTCAGATCCAGTGAACGTGTGAGCCATGGTATGGTGCTTCAATGACCAATCCACCTGGCATGAAATATGCTATTCAATACCTCTTCAACTGCACAACTGCCAGACACCCATCATGTTGGAAGTACATCACCATTCTGTCTTGCAGTAAAACATCTTGTAGTAACATTGGTAGAACATTACATAGGAAATCAGCATACACTGCACGATTTAGATTGCCATCAATAAAATGGTGGCCAACTATACTTCCCCCAAAATGGCGCACCATACATTAACCTGCCAAGGTCGCTGATGTTCCACCTGTCACAGCCATCGTCGATTTTCCGTCGCCCAGTAGTGCATATTATGCCAGTTTCCGTTACCACTATTAGTGAATGACACTTCATTGCTAAATAGAATGCATACGAAAAATCTGTCATTGTCACGTAATTTCTCCTGTGCCCAGTGGCAGAACTGTACACGATGTTCAAAGTCGTCACCATCCAATTCCTGATTAGATTAGATTAGATTAATACTTGTTCCATAGATCATGAATACGACACTTCGTAATGATGTGGAACGTGTCAGGTTAATAAAAGATGTCTGTACAAGAAATTACATTACACAAAATATTGCATGACACTAATGATTAAGTTTTTTTTTTTTTTTTTTTTACTTACTTTATATCTAAAAATTCAGCCAATGAGTAGAAGGAGTTGTCATCTAGAAATTCTTTTAATTTATTTTTAAATGTTAGTTGGCTATCTGTCAGGCTTTTGATGCTGTTTGGTAGGTGCCCAAAGACTTTTGTGGCAGCATAATTTACCCCTTTCTGTGCCAAAGTCAGATTTAACCCTGCATAGTGAAGATCATCCTTTCTCCTGGTGTTATAGGTATGCACACTGCTATTACTTTTGAATTGGGTTGGATTATTATCAACAAATTTCATAAGGGAATATATATACTGTGAGGTTACTGTGAGGATCCCTAGATCCTTAAATAGATGTCTGCAGGATGACCGTGGGTGGGCTCCAGCAATTATTCTGATTACACGTTTTTGTGCAATGAATACTTTTCTACTCAACGATGAATTACCCCAGAATATGATGCCATACGAAAGCAGTGAATGAAAGTAGGCATAGTAAGCTAATTTACTGAGATTCTTATCACCAAAATTTGCAATAACCCTAATAGCATACGTAGCTGAACTCAGACGTTTCAGCAGACCATCAATGTGTTGCTTCCAGTTTAACCTCTCATCAATGGACACACCTAAAAATTTTGAAAATTCTACCTTAGCTACAGACTTCTGTTCAAATTCTATATTTATTACTGGAGTTTTGCCATTTACTGTACGGAACTGTATATACTGTGTTTTATCAAAATTTAAAGAGAGTCCGTTTGCTGAGAACCACTTAATAATTTTGTGAAAAACATCATTTACAATTACATCACTTAGTTCTTGGTTTTTGGATGTTATTACTATACTTGTATCATCAGCAAAAAGAACTAACTTTGCATCTTCATCAATGTGGAATGGTAAGTCATTAATGTATATCAAGAACAGTAAAGGACCTAAGACCGAACCCTGTGGGACCCCGTGCTTGATAGCACCCCAGTTTGAGGAATCAGCTGTTTTAACATTACACGAACCACTTATTTCAACTTTCTGCATTCTTCCAGTTAAGTATGAATTAAACCATTTGTGCACTGCCCCACTCAAACCATAATGATTTAGCTTATCTAAAAGAATTCCATGATTTACACAATCAAAGGCCTTTGAGAGATCACAAAAAATACCAATGGGTGATGTCCGGTTATTCAGAGCATTTAATATTTGATCAGTGAAAGCATATATAGCATTTTCTGTTGAAAAGCCTTTCTGAAAACCAAACTGACATTTTGTTAGTACTTTATTTTTACAAATATGGGAGGCTACTCTTGAATACATTACTTTCTCAAAAATTTTTGATAGAGCTGTCAGAAGAGAGATTGGGCGGTAGTTGTTGACATCCGACATATCCCCCTTTTTATGCAATGGTTTTACAATGGCATATTTCAGTCTATCAGGGAAAACACCCTGCTCCAAAGAGCTATTACATACGTGGCTGAGAATTCTACTTATCTGTGGGGAACAAGCTTTAAGTACTTTGCTGGAAATGCCATCAATTCCGTAAGAGCTTTTACTTTTCAGTGAGTTTATTATTTTACTGATTTCAGAGGGAGAGGTTGGTGGAATTACAGCTGTTTCAAACTGTGCAGGTATGGCCTCTTCTATTAATAGCCTTGCCTCTTCTAGTGAAGATCTAGATCCTATTTTCTCCACAACATTTAAAAAATGATTATTCAAAATATTTTCAATTTCTGATTGTTTGTTAGTGCACTTGTCATTCAATTTTATTGCACTAAAGTCTTCCTGTGCTCTTGGTTGCCCTGTTTCCCTTTCAATAATATTCCAAATTGCTTTAATTTTATTATCAGAGTTACTGATCTCAGACATGATACACATGCTTCTGGACTTTTTAATAACTTTTCTTAGTACCGCACAATAGTTTTTATAATATTGAACAATTTCGGGGTCATAGAAATATGGTACAGGAGCAATTGATGTTTCTGTAGCATTCTCAACATTGACATTTTTGAGATTCCTGATTCTCGCACAATTTGTCTGCTACTGATGTGCGGATTAATCATGACAGCAGCTAAAACACCTACTTGGGCATCATCGTTTGTTGCAGGTCATGGTTGATGTTTCACATGTGGCTGAACACTTCCTGTTTCCTTAAATAACGTACTATCCAGCGAATGGTCTGGACAACTCAATGATGTCATCCAAGATACCATGCAGCATACATAGCACACGTCAGTTGGGCATTTTGATCACAATAGCCATACATCAACACGATATTAACCTTTTCCAAAATTGGTAAATGGTCCATTTTAATACAGGTAATGTATCACAAAGCAAATACCGTCCGCACTGGTGGAACGTTAAGTGATACCATGTACTTATACATTTGTGACTATTACAGCATCATCCATCACAAAGTGAAAAATGTGGTCCAATCAAAACATTCATATTTCTTTATATACTACACAAATATGTAATAAAAAATGGGTGTTCCTATTTAAAAAAAACGCCATTTATATCCATTAGACCTATGCCAGCACCATGTAACAGGCCAACCATAGCACCATCTGGTTTCCCCCTTCAACCTAGACGAGTTTCATTCTTTGCAGTTCTTTTGTTTGATGCTTATTTTGTGAGATATTTGGCTCAGTCGCTATCAATGGACCACCCTGCATACCAAGCCATTTTAATATACAGAATTAGCTAGAATATAAAAGAAAAACCAGGAATACAACATACCTCAACAAACAGCTTATTGCATATTTTTGAAAATAGCAGTAAAACTACTCTTTCTCATGAATTGTCAGGAATGTAATAGACTAGAAGACTGATGCACTGGCATGTCATAATTGAAACAACTACACACACACTTATTCACCACATACATCTGCCTTATACCACTCACAACAGAGCACATAGTTGCACCAAAGGCAATGCATATTTTCTCTTAAGACAATTTATGTAATTCATTACAGTATGCTAGACAAAATTTGGATGGAAATACATCCAAACACATGTTTACAAAATTACTGGTAATACTGAAAGCAGAATGTTCTAATAAGCTAGCATAATACCACATACACATAGACCTCAAACTACACAGTACCCTACACACAATATTCCTGATTTCTCTTCTGTCCTGTTGAATAAAAATATACATTTTGTGCACTGAACAATAATACTGTATATGATATTCTTAATGTAACATAGTAATCAAGCATTACATGAGGTCTCATCTCTTAATAAATGACTATTTTCTACTACCTAGAGATGTGAAGCATGTGTCAGTGTTGTCATTCACTGATTAATCTCATGATTTAATTATCATGTTAATTTTATTTTTACATAGTATATCTACAGAAATACTTTGTAAGCATAGACCATGAATCTGATATGGGCCATCACATTACCTAACTACTGCTACCATATTAAATTAATTATGCTACCATTGCGATTGTAGTTTCTATTTATGTGATGTCCACAGCAAAGATTGCTACCTAAATGACTTGGATTAAGCCGGATTGTACTTTTAAAATACACAGTTTAACATTTTTTTATTATTCATTTTACTATGTGATTACATAGGATTGTCTCAGACTGTAACCGCACTGTAGCTTGCTGCTCAAATGACTTTTTGACTGTTCAGTATGTAATATACCCTCTGCAATTTTCAGAATATAAAAAAAATTTCTCAATTTTTTAATAGGTTACTGATGGTGAAAATGTGTGTGTGTGTGTGTGTGTGTGTGTGTGTGTGTGTGTGTGTGTGTGTGTGTAACATCTCTTAAGTAATCAATTGTATATAAGCTCTAGTAATTGTATTAAATGTGGACTCCAGCTGCTATATAGGTACATTATGTAATGAGCATTAAAAGACAAGATTTTTACCTTCTGCTAACAATAATTACTTGTCAATAGTTTTCTTGAAATATGCATTTAAAGTTCTTCCACAACATTAGCATTCACACTGTAATGTAGTTACACTGTATGGATAAAACGTGTGTGTGAAGTAGGTGAGCACATTGTCAATCTACTACTGCCATGATGAACTAAGTGTGTCGCCACTATTGCTGTAATTATTTCTGTTTTTGCTCACTTGGCTTTCACTCCAGTATTTTTGCAGCATGGGTGGTTACCAAAAAACATATGTAAGCCATGCTTGTAATATACCTCTGCATCTTTAAAAATTAAATGATTTTTAAATTTTTGTTTTTATCCCAATTTTACTATGGTACTATACTAATGTTATTATTTTGGGCATAATCATAGCTTGCACTGCTACTTAAATGACATGGTAGAAGCACAGATTAGCCAAATGACTTTGTGTAAGTCCTGCTAATAATTACATTTCTGAATTTTACCAAAAAATATGTCTGTGTTTCATTGGGTACACTGTTGTTAATTTGCATGTAACCACAATTTACACTACTATTGTAATGATAGTGTAAAAGGCCAGATTGTAATTTGAACTTCCACTTTTTTACGATCTGTATAATTTTTAATATTTTAAAAAAATATTTTAATGGCTTTGTACATGTATTTGTGGTTCTTGCAAACTATTATCCTGTGTTAAGTAATCTATTTTATACCAGTTTGTAGCAACTGTACCAAATATCCTTTCTTAATTAAATATTGCCAATAACTTTGTAAATATGTTTAGATTTATTTTCAACCACATTTTGGCTACCACACTGTAATGTAGTCACATAAATTAATTTAAGAAAGAATGTAGAAATTATACCAGCAAAACCTGTCAGTCCATTTGTCAATATCTATTCTTTACTGATTACGCCTGCCAGTCTAGCAGTACCCTGACTGCAATCATGTGCTCTGTTGTGAATGACGTAACACAGATGTATGTGGTGCATAACTCTGTACACAGTAGTTTTAATTCTGACAAGCTGATGCATCAGTCTTCTGGTCTTTTATGTACCAGTCAATTCATGAGAGAGACTACTTTTACTGTCCAGGTATGAAGCAATTATATTATATAGCAATTAAATCATTACCAAAAGTGATTATCAAAAATAAAGATTATTATCAGTGATCCTGGTAAAGACATTTAGTATCTCTAATCTAGTACAGAATTAGTTTTACAGCATAGCTCCATGGGAATTAGAACAGTGACAATATTTATGTCTCAATCAGAGAGGCAGAAAGGAGCATTGTAAAAGCAACTGACTGAAAAACAAAGATTATAAGGTTTCAAAAATATCAAACAAGAAAGTATAGTAAGCCTGCTTGAGAAGATGCCAAAGGTTTCTGTAGAATAAATTCATGAAAGACAAAATAGAACATACAATGTTCAAAATGCAGTTTAGATTCTAAAAATTTCAGGAAAAGTTAGCCATATGGAACTAAAAGCCATTCAAGATAAAATGTTGGATGTCTTGAGATACAGTTCCATACCAAAATAAACTATGTGCCAGAAAGAAGGAAAAAATGAAAGAACTAAAGCCTTTTAAGAAATCAAGAAACCAAATTCAAGAGGAACAAGGAAAGAACCACACAATTAGGTTAAAAATTAGGCTGGAATATTATGATCACAAGGAAAACTGAATATGTAAAAAGATATTGGAGTGCAGCACTTTATTGAAGCAGAAGAGAGAGTGGACACCACACATCATATCACACACTGCATATAGCAGAATATCAAGGAATGTGTAGAAAAAAGTTCTGAGAAAATTGTTAGGATCCATACCCTGCTGAAAATTCAATAAATTCTGCACAGGACAGAAACTGCTCCTCATTTCTCCTGTAAGGAATGAAAATGGATTGCTTCCATAAACAAGGAATGAAAACACAAACATTGATTATGTCACTGATTCATGAAGAATTCTAAAAATGGAGAACCCGGTTGGAAAAGGAATCTTTGAAATTCACAGAGTTTGAAATTATAATCTTGACAAATATATGTTGAAAAGTAAAGTGGATAACAGCCTAAATTCTATCCTAATGGACCAAATACTCAGGGTATGACAAATCATACAATAAGATGTCGAAAAAGGAACTCAAAATGAACTACTGCTCAGCGGTACCACATGACGCAAAAAAGACAGTATGCCAAGATTTACTGTGCCTGTCACATGAACTGTATGGCCACTTAACAGAAGTCATAATTCAGTGGGTGGAAATATGTGTCTAGGATTCACAATGGTAGAATGCGAGGAAGGGTAATCAAAGAACGATGATGACAAATACAAGATTTACTGCCAGAAACAGAAAATAATCAATGTAATGGACACCAGCCCAGTGGAGATGGACATGGGAATCAGTGCAGAAATATGACATGTGCAGGCAGGACAGAGTGTGAGACTGATTCAGACAATTAAAGATATGAGAAGTGATGGCCAAGAGCACAAAATGATCAGCCAAACAATAAGAAACTAGAAAACACCCACTAGATCCATAAGGGGTCCATGCTGGGATGAATCTTGTAGGGTGATGGAAAATAACAAAGCCAAAATATGTACATTTGATTTAGAGAGAGAATGTAAACAAACAACAAGGAGAACTAGAAAAGAGAAGTGAAATAATGAAGGCTAAAGTAGTGATCATACCAGTGACTGAAGTTAAACTGAAGAAGATTTAAGCATTGTTACACTTGGCTAGGCACCTTTGTGTAACAGCAAGAGTTTAGACAGTGACAAATGAAGTTGTTTGGACAGTACCAAAAAACATTAGTAGTATCTGTAAATAATTAAGTACTAATTACAATGCCATTAGCAGACATACAGCATGAGATCATTAACTGCATACAAAACTGTACAAAAACTAAAAAAATAAGAAGTCAGCAGGACTAGATGAAGTACAAACCTGTGGATTAAAACAAAGTGCAGAGAGCATACTAGAATTCTTTACAAAGATATTAAATGACTGAGTTGCACCTGGAAACTTTTGCCAATAAATAAAATATGCAAGACTGATGCCACTCCCAAAGAAAGTTACTGCAGATGAAATAAACTGTAGTGCCAAATATCATCCTGGACCACTGCAAGCACACACAAGTGCTGCAACATAAGGCATGAGCTCGACTAATGTCTGAAGGAGTGCTGGAGGGAACTGACACCATGAATCCTGCTGGGCTGTCCACAAATCTGTAAGAGTAATAGGGGGGTGGACATCTCTTCTGAACAGCATGTTGCAAGGGATCTCAGATATGATCAATAATGTTCATGTCTGGGGAGTTTGGTGGCCAGCAGAAATGTTTAAACTCAGAGGACTGTTCCTGCATCCACTCTGTAGCAATTCTGGACATGTGGGGTGTTGCAACATCCTGCTGGAATTGTCCAAATGCATCAGAATGCACAATGGTTGTGAATGGATGCAAGTGATCAGACAGGATCCTTATATATGTGTCATCTGCCAGAGCCATATCTAGACATGTTAGAAGTCCCATGTCAATTCAACTGATCACTCCCCACACCATTACAGAGCCTCCACCAGCTTGAACAATGCCCTGCTGAGATGCAGGGTCTGTGGATTCATGAGGTTGTCTCCATACCTGTACACATCTATCTGATCGATACAATTTGAAACAAGACTTTCCATTCATCAACAGTCCAATGTCAGTGTCGATGCACCCAGATGACATGTAATGCTTTGTGTCATGCAGTAATCAAGGGTTCACAAATGGGCCTTCAGCACCAAAAAGCCCATATTGATGATGATTTGTTGAATGGTTCACACACTGACACTTATTGATAGCCCAGCATTGAAATCTGCAGCAATTCACAGAAGGGTCACATTTCGGTCATGTTGAGCAATTCTCTTTAGTTGTTGTTGGTCCAATTGTTGCAGGATCTTTTTCCAGCTGCAGTGATATCATAGATTTGATGTTTTACTGGATTCCTGTGTGCATCACAGGCAACTTTGTAGAGCTGCCTATTGCTGTTGATAATAATGCTACTAAACCAGGTGGAATCATCACAAATATGTAGTTGTGAGGGTAAAAGGGCACTTTATGAAATAAATAAGAGTTGGTAGGCATTAGTACTACCAACAGCTTTTATAATTGAGCAAGCATGACCAATTAAAGTTAGGATTCATCAAAAAGGAAGTTCGAGTTTATTACTCAAAATAGTAGAATGATTCTGGTTTCAGTTTGTCACATTTTTTATGTTTGAGGAACTTCTGTGCCATTGTTTAGGAAGTCTATATGCATCCATCTTTACCAGCCTTTCCTTGTCGTCTGCAGTGCCATGAATCATACTGTGGAGTCCCTTCTACAGAAGTGCCATCATTTGGACTTCCCAACAATAATCAATATGGCTTTGATGTACAGCCCAAAATATGAGACAGTCTACATAGAGAGGCTGTACAAAGCTACCATACTGCACAGTCCAACAAAGTACTGTTAACAAGTTACTCTATAGATAATAAATGTTCAGCATTTGACCTTGCACTTCGTAAACAAACCTGTATTCTACGAAGACTTGAACTAAGAATGGTCAAAATTAATTAGGAACAACTGTGCTAAAGGTAAGGCATTACCAGACAGCAGTAATGACATCTGTATAGCACTAAATTATTTTGTGCCATCATCATCACATCAAATAGTAAATAGTGTTGTTATTTACAAAGAATTTCGAGGGTATTTTCACTGAATGCAATTTAATTACCACAAAATATGAGTGATTTGAGCTTGATAACATCTATAAATAAGTGGTTACCTGGTAAGTCAAGAAAAGTAGGCAAGCCGTCACAATATTACATGGTAATTACAATACGTCAGGGTGATTATTTGATATTAAATGCCTAAATTTCATTCAATGGTTGCAAAAAATAGACATTTAATTCCAACAAAGCAGTTTTCCACTATGACATCAAAATTTATTTTGATTAAGATGATTTAGTAACTTTGGGTACATCTGTCTGCCAGCAAGTACCTCACCTACAGCTGGCAATGTTCCCAAGTTCTATGACTACACACCACAATGCTGTGTGGCAGCACCCAACGCTGCATGCTGAGACAGTGTCCTCAGCAGAAGTAGCAACCAGAATAATTTGCATAAGGCTATCTGATGCGTTAATTACATTGCATTGTGTATAACAGTGTGTAACACAATGCTTTGTGTTATTTGACAAGCTACATCTTTAGTAGAAATTTGATTATGAAAGCACGCACAACTCATAACATATACTGGCTACAAGTTAGTATAAATACAATAAGTGATGCGAAATTACTCAGCAAAAATGCCTTTCATAAATGAAATTATATTAGAGGGATTCAACAAGAAGTATTTGAGCAATATTCACAAATAAATAATGAATTCACAAATTTAGAAGAGCAAATGAATAACATTTTCAAAAATGTGATACAATGTGTCTGATTTCAAATCTCAAAAGAAGGCAGAATGGCTCAATTAGGGAAAGAGATTAGACATGGAATTTAAACATGTAGAAGAGACAGATTTATGACCGCAAAAGTAGAGGAAAAGACAGATAGCAAAGGAAGTTAGTACATACACATATACACAATGTAAAACAGGTACATACAATATTGCAATGAACAGAACACTAAAAACTTTATAGTGCAGTATTGTGCAAAGAAACATGGACAACACCACAAACACTACAAGAGGTGACGTAGCACTAACACAGACAAGTGAGAACAACTGTTACCTGTAAACAACAATACAGTAAACAACAATGGTGTCATGTGTAGTGAGTCACCATCACGAGTTGCGCAAGTTCGGCACAAGATGGTAGAGCAACCAGACTGGCAGACCAGCCGAGGGCAGACAAGAAGGGTTTTACTGCAGATGAATTTAACATGTACATTAATTTTGAAATCGAATTTAAATCAAAATACTAGGAAAGAAAGACAACATGAGAGAGAGTGAGAGAGGAGATAGTAGCACAGGGATATACTGCAAATCAATGGGATATAAAGGAGACATCGGGAGAGAGACATTTATAGATATTGATAGTGAGTGGGGAGATGCTGTGTGTGATGTCTTAACTAAAATGAGAGACTGTGTAAAAGAATTTAGAACATTCTGTGTTAAAAGAGCACAAATATGCTCACATATAAAAATCTTTTGCGAGTAAGGTGTTGGCAGCTGGTTCCCCATTTCTCTCTCAGAGTCTTTTAAAGAGTAACACATTTGCCCTTTTTTGTGCTCCAAGAGAACCCGTTTTCCAGTGGTTGATAATATGTTTGGAATCTGCTCTTTGACTGAAAAGCAGACAAGAGTAACTTGTGCTAGGTAGCCGGCATATAGCAATTGGGGCTTAAATACATTGCAGAATGTAGAGATTCATACTGCTATAATTATTGAAAGTGGAGATACAAAATCTGAGCACAACATGAC
Source organism: Schistocerca gregaria (assembly GCF_023897955.1). Taxonomy (NCBI): domain Eukaryota; kingdom Metazoa; phylum Arthropoda; class Insecta; order Orthoptera; family Acrididae; genus Schistocerca; species Schistocerca gregaria. The sequence goes on along the minus strand of NC_064930.1, from coordinate 86,805,181 downwards.
CCAAAATTTCTACAAGTAGTACTTCTGTTCTACATAAACACTCTCATGAAAACGTAATTCTTGTGAATGAATTTATATTAGTGTTTCAGGTAGCAGAAAGTTCTGAAATGTTATCACACTTGTAGCCAAGAAGCATCATATTTTCCCTTCATTTTCACTTGACTACAAAAAACAAATATACAGGCATCATGACAAAGTATACAAGTATTCTGGTAAATGTAAATTTCGATATAAAGATTCAATTGATTTCCAACACATATCATTATACCCATCACTATGAAGTTACGAAATAATAGATATGAGACATTTATATGAAACACAGAAAGATTAGACACATATGAATGATGAGAAAAGGAAGAGTGTGAGTTTCTTATACAGAAATCTTTCTCAAATCTGTCTGGAATGGTACATATTACCATACATCTCTTCATGTAGGATTTAATTAGGATATGATATTTTGCACTAAAATTCAAATGTTTTCAAACATGTTTAATTTTGTGTGACAAATTATAAATGGAAGATATTGATGTCTGTTGACACTGCATTCAGTTTCAAATTAACAGTCCACTTTATTTACTTTCTGTAACTGAAAGCTTTTTCATTGTGCTTATTCATTGATTGAGAGTTTCATAAATCTGTTACAATAAAAACTTTGCCCACTGAATTCTATAAAATGCTGCTCACAACTTGAAAGGAAGAATAACTACAGCAATGAAAACTTTATAAGTTTGAATAAGTTTGATTTTATTGGTGTTCCATACTAAAAATATTCCTATTTCGTACTGAGGATGCACCTTGTCACTTTGTTATTTTATCAGTTTTGTTTTACTGCTGATTTGCGGAATAGGTAAAAGTATAAAACTATGACATTCTTCCCTGGTGCAAAGAAATAACCAAATTCACATAGAAATGTATTTTGGATCACATTATCTTACATCATTACTGCCTATTGATGCAAAAACACAGGAAATTAATAAGCAATATGTTGCATGCAGTTTTCCAATGAGCTAACAAGAATCAGTACTTTTTAAAAATAATTCAATGAATAATGAAAACTTTACCATTGGCTGTGTGGTGCACATCTTTTTGAGGCTGGCTCCTGAAACATTAGACAAATTCAAATAATTAAAAAAGTAAAAGAAATACAAACAAAGCACTACTATTCAGATACAACTGATATTCCATACTGGTAATCCACAGGAAAAATAACTTACAATGTATACTATGGGTGAAGCTGCTGGAAAATCATTCTGGAGTGTAATTAGCAATCTTCGAAAGGGAGGTAAGAAGGAAATGACAAGTATTTTGGACAGGTCAGGAAAACTGCTGGTGAATCCTGTGGATGCCTTGGGCAGATGGAGGGAATATTTTGAACAGTTGCTCAATGTAGGTGAAAATATGATCAGTAATGTTACAGATTTCGAGGTACAATGGGATAGGAATGATGATGGAAATAGGATCACATTTGAGGAAGTGGAGAAAATGGTCAATAGATTGCAGTGCAATAAAGCAGCTGGGGTGGATGAAATTAAGTCGGAACTCATTAAATACAGTGGAATGTCAGGTCGTAAATGGCCTGAGAGTCAGGACAGGTTTCATCAGACTGGACAAAAGCAGTAATCACACCAATCTTTAAACATGGAAACAGGAAAGATTGTAACAACTACAGAGGTATCTCTTTAATCAGCATTGTGGGTAAAATCTTCTCTGCTATTGTTGAAAGGAAAGTGCGAGTATTAGTTGAGGACCAATTGGATGAAAATCAGTGTGGGTTTAGGCCTCTTAGAGGTTGTCAGGACCAGATCTTTAGCTTACGACAAATACATCTACATCTACATCTACATCCGTACTCCGCAAGCCACCTGACGGTGTGTGGCGGAGGGTACCCTGAGTACCTCTATCGGTTCTCCCTTCTATTCCAGTCTCGTATTGTACGTGGAAAGAAGGATTGTCGGTATGCTTCTGTGTGGGCTCTAATCTCTCTGATTTTATCCTCATGGTCTCTTCGCGAGATATACGTAGGAGGGAGCAATATACTGCTTGACTCTTCGGTGAAGGTATGTTCTCGAAACTTCAACAAAAGCCCGTACCGAGCTACTGAGCGTCTCTCCTGCAGAGTCTTCCACTGGAGTTTATCTATCATCTCCGTAACGCTTTCGCAATTACTAAATGATCCTGTAACGAAGCGCGCTGCTCTCCGTTGGATCTTCTCTATCTCTTCTATCAACCCTACCTGGTGCGGATCCCACACTGCTGAGCAGTATTCAAGCATTGGGCGAACAAGCGTACTGTAACCTACTTCCTTTGTTGTCGGATTGCATTTCCTTAGGATTCTTCCAATGAATCTCAGTCTGGCATCTGCTTTACCGACGATCAACTTTATATGATCATTCCATTTTAAATCACTCCTAATGCGTACTCCCAGATAATTTATGGAATTAACTGCTTCCAGTTGCTGACCTGCTATTTTGTAGCTAAATGATAAGGGACCTATCTTTCTATGTATTCGCATCACATTACACTTCGCTACATTGAGATTCAATTGCCATTCCGTGCACCATGCGTCAATTCGCTGCAGATCCTCCTGCATTTCAGTACAATTTTCCATTGTTGCAACCTCTCGATACACCACAGCATCATCTGCAAAAAGCCTCAGTGAACTTCCGATGTCATCCACCAGGTCATTTATGTATATTGTGAATAGCAACGGTCCTATGACACTCCCCTGCGGCACACCTGAAATCACTCTTACTTCGGAAGACTTCTCTCCATTGAGAATGACGTGCTGCGTTCTGTTATCTAGGAACTCCTCAATCCAATCACACAATTGATCTGATAGTCCGTATGCTCTTACTTTGTTCATTAAACGACTATGGGGAACTGTGTCAAACGCCTTGCGGAAGTCAAGAAACACGGCATCTACCTGTGAACCCGTGTCTAAGGCCCTCTGAGTCTCGTGGACGAATAGCGCGAGCTGGGTTTCACACGATCGTCTTTTTCGAAACCCATGCTGATTCCTACAGAGTAGATTTCTAGTCTCCAGAAAAGACATTATACTCGAACATAATACGTGTTCCAAAATTCTACAACTGATCGACGTTAGAGATATAGGTCTATAGTTCTGCACATCTGTTCGACGTCCCTTCTTGAGAACGGGGATGACCTGTGCCCTTTTCCAATCCTTTGGAACGCTTCGCTCTTCTAGAGACCTACGGTACACCGCTGCAAGAAGGGGGGCAAGTTCCTTCGCGTACTCTGTGTAAAATCGAACTGGTATCCCATCAGGACCAGCGGCCTTTCCTCTTTTGAGCGATTTTAATTGTTTCTCTATCCCTCTGTCGTCTACTTCGATATCTACCATTTTGTCAACTGTGCGACAATCTAGAGAAGGAAGCACAGTGCAGTCTTCCTCTGTGAAACAGCTTTGGAAGAAGACATTTAGTAATTCGGCCTTTACTCTGTCATCCTCTGTTTCAGTACCATTTTGGTCACAGAGTGTCTGGACATTTTGTTTTGATCCACCTACCGCTTTGACATAGGACCAAAATTTCTTAGGATTTTCTGCCAAGTCAGTACATAGAACGTTACTTTCGAATTCATTGAAAGCCTCTCGCATAGCCCTCCTCACACTACATTTCGCTTCGCGTAATTTTTGTTTGACTGCAAGGCTTTGGCTATGTTTATGTTTGCTGTGAAGTTCCCTTTGCTTCCGCAGCAGTTTTCTAACTCGGTTGTTGTACCACGGTGGCTCTTTTCCATCTCTTACGATCTTGCTTGGCACATACTCATCTAACGCATATTGTACCATGGTTTTGAACTTTGTCCACTGATCCTCAACACTATCTGCACTTGAGACAAAACTTTTGTGTTGAGCCGTCAGGTACTCTGTAATCTGCTTTTTGTCACTTTTGCTAAACAGAAAAATCTTCCTACCTTTTTTAATATTTCTATTTACGGCTGAAATCATCGACGCAGTAACCGCTTTATGATCGCTGATTCCCTGTTCTGCATTAACTGATTCAAATAGTTCGGGTCTGTTTGTCACCAGAAGGTCTAATATATTATCGCCACGAGTCGGTTTTCTGTTTAACTGCTCAAGGTAGTTTTCAGATAAAGCACTTAAAAATATTTCACTGGATTCTTTGTCCCTGCCACCCGTTATGAACGTTTGAGTCTCCCAGTCTATATCCGGCAAATTAAAATCTCCACCCAGAACTATAACATGGTGGGGAAATCTACTCGAAATATTTTCCAAATTATTCTTCAGGTGCTGAGCCACAACAGCTGCTGAGCCCGGGGGCCTATAGAGACATCCAATTACCATGTCTGAGCCTGCTTTAACCGTGACCTTCACCCAAATCATTTCACAATTCGAATCTCCGTCAATTTCCTTCGATACTATTGCACTTCTTATCGCTATAAAATAATGGAGAAATGTTATGAGTGGAACAGGGAATTGTATCTGGGCTTTATAGATCTAGAAAAGGCATACGACCAGGTTCCTAGGAAGAAGTTATTGTCTGTTCTACAAGATTATGGAATAGGAGGCAAACTTTTGCAAGCAATTAAAGATCTTTACATGGATAGTCAGGCAGCAGTTAGAGTTGACGGTAAATTGAGTTCATGGTTCAGAGTAGTTTCAGGGGTAAGACAAGGCTGCAACCTGTCACCACTGTTGTTCATATTATTTATGGATCATATGTTGAAAACAATAGACTGGCTGGGTGAGATTAAGAATATGAACACAAAATAAGCAGTCTCACATATGCGGATGACTTAGTTGCGATGGCAGATTCGATTGAAAGTTTGCAAAGTAATATTTCAGAGCTAGATCAGAAATGTAAGGACTGAGGTATGAAGATTAGCATCACCAAAACGAAAGTAATGTCAGTGGGAAAGAAATATAAATGGATTGAGTGCCAAATAGGAGGAACAAAGTTAGAACAGGTGGACGGTTTCAAGTACTTAGGATGCATATTCTCATAGGATGGCAACATAGTGAAAGAACTGGAAACGAGGTGTAGCAAAGCTCATGCAGTGAGCGCTCAGCTACGATCTACTCTCTTCCGCAAGAAGGAAGTCAGTACCAAGACTAAGTTGGCTGTACACCGTTCAATCTTTCGACCAACTTTGTTGTATGGGAGCGAAAGCTGGGTGGATTCAGGTTACCTTATCAACAAGGTTGAGGTTACGGATATGAAAGTAGCTAGGATGATTACAGGTACTAGTAGATGGGAACAATGGCAGGAGGGTGTCCACAATGAGGAAATCAAAGACAAACTATAGATGTAGCAGTCAGGGCGAACAGGCTTAGATGGTGGGGTCATGTTACACGCCTGGGAGAAGCAAGGTTACCCAAGAGACTCATGGGTTCAGCAGTAGAGGGTAGGAGGAATCGGGGCAGACGAAGGAGAAGGTACCTGGATTCGGTTATGAATGATTTTGAAGTAATAGGTTTAACATCAAAAGAGGCACCAATGTTAGCACTGAATAGGGGATCGTGGAGGAATTTTATGAGGGGGCTTTGCTCCAGACTGAATGCTGAAAGGCATAATCAGTCTTAAATGATGATGATGATGATGATGATGATGATGATGTATACAGAAAAGGCTGCAGCACACATATAACATCCAGGTACACACCAGAAAAGCAGTTAAGTGAGAAACAGAAAACTGTCTGAATGGATCCAGAGAAAAATGTAGTCGCACTGGATGTGAGATGTGCATTCGCATATGCCTGGAGATAAATTTCATCTGATGGTCAGCAATACTTCGAATGAGTTCAAGCATCACATATGGCAATTTAGCAAGGAGTACAGGAGTACCAGACAACCACATGGTTTCCAGAATGAATCTTTCACTCTGCAGCAGTGTGTCCACTGTTCTGAAACTCCTTGATGTATGTTTCAAGATTACAGTCCAAGTCCAGTACACAGTTTTAATCTCCCAGGAACTAACTTTCAACCTTATTGTAGCTTAGCTGGCTGGAAGTAAAAAAATTATTTAAAATTTGATTTATATCCATTCACTTGCCAGAAGCACAATCAATAAAGACATACACATGATTCTGCAGCCACAACTGTATCCAAAATATTAGGATAATGTTCAATTACAGACAAAAAAATATCAATATGGTTCAACACATTCATATGTTCCATTTTCAAAGCTACTTTCTTACTTTGTATATAATGTGAAACCACTGAAGGATGGCATACACTTAATCATAAACCGACATTTTTTCCAATTGAAGCAAATTGGGCGAGTTCATTTTTAATACTAATGTTTTGATTGCTACATCATTATAATCACACAGCCAAAATGTACTTTAAAGGTTATATTATACTAAATACAACCATTATACACAACAAGTAATAATCCATGGATGAGGCATTTCCAAGGCACAGTATAGAATAGGAAGTCATAAAAGGTGTGCAAATATACATTTCAAATGATGCAGATAATATGAGCATTGAGCAAGAAATCCTAGAAGTCCAGAAAAACTGAAACTCTGTGCTTTTCAGCTGACCTCTGACCATCTATAGCTTATTAATTGGTTAGTGTGTGTGTAGATGTAGCTATGAGGTAATTCATGAACATCACCAGCTGCAGCAGCAGTAGTAGCAGCAGCCACAGCCATTTGACTTGTCCTGCCGAACCAAAACTTTAAAGAGACATTTTCATGAATTACATTCTTCAAGTATACACATACACTCCCCCTTCCATCTAATTTTCATTAGAGTAATAACTGTCTCTTCAGCACTAGTCTATTTTCAAATTCATTTCTACATTTTACTGACTCAAGTTGTTCTCAGTATTCATCTCTTTTTCGCCTGTTGAGAAACCCTTTTGAGCAGTTTTCATATTAAAAGTAATGCTTCACTGAAAAGTCTAAATTAACAATAAATTGTAGGTTACACTCTCTCATATTTCATGATTTACATGAGGTTTGGCACAAGAGTGCTGTAAAGACTGCACCTGGTGTGGAGGTGGCCTGTGTAAGGGTTGGGGGAGGGATGGGTTTTGAGCATCAGATGGGAAGCCACTTTGAAATGATAAGAAATAATTGAAGGAAGCTCATAGTATATTCTGCAATTATAGAATTCAGAAAAGGTTTGCACTATGGAGAATGTGAAGTTTGCCTGCCAGACTAGGAGCTGGGGGCCTAAATAAAAACAAATGGGGAATTCAGGAGATGGCAGTTCATACCTACATAGCTGCTGGACAATCCAAGGGGCAGGAAGTCAGACTTATCACTGAATTACATCGAATAAACCAAAACTGGCTAAGACCCCTGTAGAGTAGAATTCTAGGAAAGGTAATAGACCTTTTATTCTACTCTAGGAATATTCCTCCCACCCGCCCGCCTATACACACACACACACCTGCCTTAATACTTCTGAAATCTTACATTACAAGGAAGTAGGTTAAAAAATTTAAAAAGGGAAATAGATAGATTAAAATTAGATATAGTGGGAATTAGTGAAGTTCAGTGGCAGGAAGACCAAGACTTTTTGATCAGATGAATACAGGGCTATAAATACAAAGCCAAATAGGGGTAATGCAGGAGTAGGTTTAATAATGAATAAAAAAAAAAGGAGTGCAGGTAAGCTACTACAAACAGCATAGTGAACAGATTAATGTGGCCAAGACAGACACGAAGCCCACGCCTACAACAGTACTACAAGTTTATATGCCAACTAGCTCTGCACATGATGAAGAAATTTATGACGAGATAAGAGAAATTAATCAAATAGTGAAGGGATATGAAAATTTAATAGTCATGGGTGACTCGAATTCAGTAGTAGGAAAAGGAAGAGAAGGAAACGCAATAGTTGATTATGGATTGGGGAAAAGAAATGAAAGTGGAAGCCGTCTAGTAGAACTTTGCACAGATCATAACATAATCATAGCTAACACCTGGTTCAAGAATCACAAAAGAAGGTTATATACATGGAAGAAGAATGGAGATACTGACTGGTTTCAGATAGATTATATAATGGTAAGACAGAGATTTAGGAACCAGGTTTTAAATTGTAAGACATTTCCAGGGGCAATGTGGACTCTGATCACAATCTATTGGTTATGAACTGTAGATTAAAACTGAAGAAACTCCCAAAACTTGGGAATTTAAGGAGATCGGACCTGAATAAACTGCTAGAACCAGAAGTTGTACAGAGTTTCAGGGAGAGTATAATGGAAAAATTGATAGGAATGGGGGAAAGAAATACAGTAGAAGAAGAATGGGTAGCTTTGAGGGATGAAGTAGTGAAGGCAGCAGAGGATCAAGTAGGTAAAAAGAGGAGGGCTAGTAGGAATCCTTGGGTAACAGAAGAAATATTGAATTTTATTGATGAAATGAGAAAATATAAAAATGCAATAAATGAAGTAGGCAAAAAGGAATACAAAAATCTCAAAAATAAGATCGACAGGAAGTGCACAATGGCTAAGCAGGGATGGCTAGAGAAAAAATGTAAGGATGTAGAGGCTTAACTTACTAGGGTAAGATAGATACTGCCTACAGGAAAATTAAAGAGACCTTTGGAGATAAGAGAGCCACCTGCATGAATATCAAGAGTTCAGGTGGAAACTGAGTTCTAAACAAAGAAGGGAAAGCAGAAAGGTGGAAGGTGGAAGGAGTATATAGAGGGTCTATACAAGGGTGATGTACCTGAGAACATAATTATGGAAATGGAAGAGGATGTAGATGAAGATGAAATGGGAGATATGATACTGCATGAAGAGTTTGACAGAGCACTGAAAGACCTGAGTCAAAACAAGGCCCTGGGTGTAGACAACATTCCATTAGAACTACTGACAGCCCTCGGAGAGCCAGTCCTGAGAAAACTCTACCATCTGGTGAGCAAGATGTATGAGACTGGCAAAATACCATTAGACTTCCAGAAGAATATAATAATTTCAATCCCAAAGAAAGCAGGTGTTGACAGATGCAAAAATTACCGAACTATCAGTTTAATAAGCCACAGCTGCAAAATAGTAACGCCCATTCTTTACAGACAAATGAAAAAAACTGGTAGAAGCTGACATCAGGGAAGATCAGTTTGGATTCCGCAGAAATATTACAACACATGAGGCAATACTGACCTTACGACTCACCTTAGAAGAAAGATTAAGGAAAGGCAAACCTACGTTCCTAGCATTTGTAGACTTAGTGAAAGCTTTTGACAATGTTGACTGGAATACTCTCTTTCAAATTCTAAAGGTGGCAGGGGTAAAAAACAGGGAGCGAAAGGCTATTTACAATCTGTACATTAACCAGATGCTAGTTATAAGAGTCAAGAGGCATGAAAGGGAAGCAGTGGTTGGGAAGGGAGTGAGATAGGGTTGTAGCCTCTCCCCGATGTTATTCAATCTGTATAATGAGCAAGCAGTAAAGGAAACAAAAGATAAATTCGAACTAGGTATTAAAAACCATGGGGAAGAAATAAAAACTTTGAGGTTCACCAATGATATTATAATTCTGTCAGAGACAGCAAAGGACATTCGGACAGTGTTTTGAAAGAAGGATATAAGATGAACATCAACAAAAGTAAAACGAGGATGATGGAATGTAGTCGAATTAAGTCTGGTGATGCTGAGGGAATTAGATTAGGAAATGAGACACTTCAAGTAGTAAAGGAGTTTTGCTATTTGGGGAGCAAAATAACTGATGATGGTCGAAGAAGAGAGGATATAAAATGTAGACCGGCAATGGCAAGGAAAGTGTTTCTGAAGAAGAGGAGTTTGTTAACACTGAGTACAGATTTAAGTGTCAGGAAGTTGTTTCTGAAAGTATTTGTATGGAGTGTAGCCATGTATGGAAGTGAAACATGGACGATAAACAGTTTGGACAAGAAGAGAGTAGAGGTTTCGAAATGTGGTGCAACAGAAGAATGCTGAAGACTAGGTGGGTAGATCATATAACTAATGAGGACGTATTGAATAGGATTGGGGAGAAGAGGAGTTTGTGGCACAACTTGACTAGAAGAAGGGATTGGTTTGTAGGACATGTTCTGAGGCATCAATGGATCATAAAATTAGTACTGGAGGGCAGCATGTAAGGTAAAAATCGTAGAGGGAGACCAAGAGATGAATACACTAAGCAGATTCAGAAGTATGTAGGTTGGAGTAGGTACTGGAAGATGAAAAAACTTGCACAGGATAGAGTAGCATGGAAAGCTGCATCAAACCAGTCTTGGGACTGAAGACCAGTACAAGAACAAAGGAAGTACACAAAATACTAATAAGTAAACCCGCTGTTCAGAATACGATAATTTTGAACTAACTCTTGGAAGAACAGAAATATTTTGTTCTAACTTAGTGCTGGTCCAACAGACAGATCCAAAAGAAAGATTGGAAATATCTATTTTACTTTATTAGGTCTTGCCTCACATTGTGCGTTTGTTTGTTGGCAAACCATTTCTGTGTACATAGGATGAGTCCTTACCATATGAAATCACTACACGTGAGTGAAAGTATTCAATTTTTTAACCAATTTGGGGATGCAAAAACCTTTTCCCAGACATCTGAGAACAGTGTTGGTAATATGTAATCTCATTGTCTGACTACTCTTGCAATAGCATTCTCTCATGACTGTGATTAAGCGTAACGTAAGTATGGGACTGCACACCTATTCCACAATAAACTAACATAGGTTGAATCAATGGCTTTTTTATGCAAGAGCTATTAGTACAGATTTAGCTGACATGGAATCCAGTGCTATTTGGAGGTGTATGATTACCAAAGTGTTTATTCACACTTACTGTTATGTAATTTTGTTCATGATCTAAACATGGGATACTGTGTACATCCACAGCCAAAGTTGTTTTTTTGTTGTTGTTTTTTTTTTCGAATCATTGATCTTCTGATTGGTTTGATGTAGCTCACCACGAATTCCTCTCCTGTGCCAGCCTTCTTATCTCAGAGTAGCAATTGCAACTTACATCCTCAATTTTTTGCTGGATGTACTCCAATCTCTGTCTTCCTCTAAGTTTTTTAGCCTCTAAATCTTCCTTTAGTACCATGGAAAGTTATTCCCTGATGTCTTAACTGTTATTCTATGGTTCTACTCCTTCTCCTCATTGGTGTTTTTCATTCATTCCTTTCCTTGCCAACTCGAGGAGAACCTAGTCATTCCTTCCACATCAGTCCACAAATTTTCAATATTCTTCTGTAGAATTACAGCTCAAATATTTGAGTTATCTTCTGTTCTGATCTTCCCACAGTCAACATTTCAGTACCATAGATTGCTGTGCTCTAAATGTGCATTATCAGAAATTTCTTTGTAAAATTAAGGTCTATCTTTGATTTAGTAGACTTCCCTTTGCAAGAAATGCCCATTTTGCCGCTGCTAGCCTTCATTTTATGTCCTCCCTGCCCTGCCCATCATTGTTATTTTGATACCCAGAGAGCGAACGAAATTGCTTAACTTCGTCTACTTTGAGATCCCCAATTCCAATGCTAAGTTTCGCGCTGTGTTAATTTCTGCTACTTATTGTTACTTTTGTGCTTCTTCTATTTACTCTCAATTCACATTCTGCACACATCATGATGTTCAACACCTCTTTTTCACTTTCACTGAGGATGCCAATGTCATCAGAAAATCTTATCGCTGATATCATTACATCACAAATTTTAATCTCACTCTTCCATTTATTTTCCTGGCTGCTTCTTCAATGCACAGATTGAATGCTAGGGGTAATAGATTACATCCCTGACTTATACTCTTTCTAATCTGAGCACTTCATTCTTTAACTTCCAGTCTTTCTATCCTCTTGGTTCTTGTACATACTGTATACTATGTGACTTTCCCTATGGCTTATCCCTATCTTCTTGAACACTTTTTCTATGTCAACAAATCCTATGATGGTATCTTGCTTTTTCTTCTGGTCTTGTTTTCATTATCAACTGCAATGTTAGAACAGCTTCATTGGTGCTTTTGCCTTTCCTAAAGCCAAACTGATCTTCATGTAACAGATTCTCAATTTTATTTTCCATTCTTCTGTATATTATTCTTGTCAGAAACATGGATGTATTAAGTGTTAAGTTGATTGTGTGATATTTCTCACACTTGGCAGCTCTTGCTGTCTTCATAATTTTATGGACGATGTTTTCCCAAAAATCTGATGGTCTCATACATTCTACACAATACCATGAAAAGTCATTCTGTCGACACTTCTCCCAACAACTTTGGAAATTCCAATGGAATGGTATTGATCCATTCTGTCTTACATGAGCCTAAGTCTCCCACAGCTCTTTTAAATTATGATTTTAATACTGGTTCCCCTATCTCTTCCCTGTCAACTCCTCTTTATTCTTCTATTGCATCATAAGACAAATCCTCCCCTCAAAGAAGCCTTCAATGTACTCTTGTCACCTATCTGCTCTCCCCCCTGTATTTACATGTGGAATTACCATTCCACTCTTAACGTTGCTTTTAAGATCACTAAAGCCTACTATGGTTTTTCTATGTGCTAAGTAAGTCCCTGAGAGAACATTCCCCCCCCCCCCCCCCCCCTGATGTCTTCACATTTTTTGCAGTTACATTCCTGATACCTATGATTTTCTTTCCACCTCTTGTGATTGCCCTTTTTAGAGACGTCCATTATTATTCAGCTGAACTACCTACTGAGCGATTATCATCACAATGCCTATAGCCACACAAAACTCTGTGTGTATTCCTCAATACTTCCGTATCCCACTTCTTTGCACATTGATTCTTCCTGACTAGTCTCTTAAACTTACACATAACCTTTGTAACTACTAAATTTTGATCTGAGTCCACACATGGGTATGCCTTACAATCCAATATCTGATCGTGGGATCTCTGTCTGACCATGATGTAAACTATTGGAAATCTCCCCATATTTCTTAGCCTTTTCCAAGTATACCTCCTCTTCTTGTGAACCCTGAACAATTTATTTGCTATTACGAATTGAAATTTATAGCAGAATTAAATTAGTTTTTCTCCTCTATTATTCCTACTACCAAGCCTGTAACCCTTTATTTTACTTCTTTCCCTACACCTGCATTCCAGTCCTCCTTGATTATTAGATTTTCATCTTCCTTAACATACTGAATTACCTGTTCACTAGCCTCATACGCTTTGTCTATTTCTCCATCCTCTGCTTGTGACATCAGCATTTATACCTGAACTATAGTTGTCAGTGTTGGTTTCCTGCCAATTCTGATGAGAATGCCCCTATCACTGGGCTGTTCATAGTAACTATCTCTCTTCACTATCTTTCTACTCATAACCAATCTTACTCCCACTATACCATTTTCTACTGCTGTCTACTCATCTGACCAGGAGTCCTTGCTTTCTTTCTATTTCACTTCACTGACCCCCACTACATTTAGACTAAATCTTCCCATTTCCCTTTTCAGATTTTCTATCGGCCCTACCATGTTTAAACTTCCAACATTCCACTAACTAACTCACAGAAAAATACCCTTTCATTGGTTATTGAATCTTTTTCTCACAGTCACCACCCCTTGGCAGCCCCTCCCAGAGATCTAAATGGGGACTAGCCCAAAATTTATTGCCAATGGTGTGATCACAACAACACTTTTTCAATTACAGGCATGTATTGTGGATATACATTGTGTGTCTTTGATGCAGTAGTTTTTATTGCCTTCTGCATCCTCATGCCCCAGATAATTGCTGACTCTTCTGCCTTTTTAGAACCAGTTTCCTGCCCCAAAAGCAATCAAGTGCCCTAAACCTCTGCTCACTCATCCCCCTTCTTTGACAAGGCCATTGGCAGGTGAAGGGTGAGTTCTTATACCAGAAGTCTCTGGCTCCATTGTTGATTATTTTCATTCAAAATTTAAGAAGTGACGAGGTTCGAACCTGGACTAAGGACATTTTGATTAGTAGTCAAAGATCCTACCACTAGACCATGGTTTACCTGATCAAAATCTAAAGATTATTCAATATGGCTGCTCCTAATTTTACTGGCAGGAGAAATTTATTTTATACAATGGCCATTCTTAGATGTTATCTTTTTCTGATTGAAATGTTAGTTGAAGTAGCTTACTGTCATATTTTTGGTTTATTTTGCAGTTTCTTGATGTCACATTTGAAATAATATGCTAATTATTTTATGTATTAAACATAATGCATTAGGCTTTTTTACATTATTGAAAATATCATTCATATTAAATCTGTTAAGACTAGGTAACTGAACAGAAAGTACACATTTATTCATTCAAATGCTGTTAAAAGTTTCTCTAATACAAACACTGTTTTCCTTTACACATTATCATTGAAAGATTATGCAACAGAGCCATGGACATCTCACTATAGTGGTGAAGTAGGCACACTACTCAGCTTCAATCAGAAAGCTGTACTGCCATCAGTGCCATAAGAGAATATTTGAGTTTATCAATCTGTCACCTAAAAATTCTCCAATGTCGCTAATTACTGGTAGAATCAAGAGTTAATTCATTACTAACTGAGACTGCACACAAACCTTTCGGATCTGTTACCATAAGTGCTGTCAGACTAATTTGAAAGTTCACTTTTACCTTTGGCTGTTTCATCGCCAAAATTTTCTTTAGCCATAAGAGTAAATACATCATCAAAGTACTTCTGATTTCTTACAAAAAATAAAAGCAGTAACCAGTAATTTTAATAATGCCATTTATTAAGAACAATCAGAGCCATTATTAGTTTTGAATCAATAGGCTGATAATTAGATAGTTGTTCAAATTTAGAATTTTATTTAGCTAGTGCTAAGCAAGAGACACTGGCTGGTTTTTGTTGGAGGGGAAGATCCTTGAGATGGTGGTGCCAAACAGCAAAAATGTCAAAAAAGGACTGCTACACTTTAACAAGACTTAACAATGAACTAAAACAATGTAAACAACTTTCAGAGACAACAGAGAGTTAGTTTTGTGTTCCTTACATACTTAATCCTGTGCCATTGTTGGCTGTTCATTAAGAAGTTCATATTTTACAAAATGATAAGTAAGATTCAACATTTTTTGGAACTTGTGAGATACAGAGTGTCTACAGCCTGCAACTGCCCCCCTCTCCCCCCCCCCCCCCCCACACACACACAACTATTATGGCTATAACAACTTGCTGGTGGCATTTCTGTAATTATTGTGTTCTCTATAATATACAATAATGACATACAACTACACACACATAAATACAAGGGTAATTCGAATGCAGACCTTAAAAGTACCATAAAATTTTGAAAAGTTGTGTGATGGAGTTGGTTGTGAGCAGCAGTACTCATTGAGGTTCTGATGGTGACTGACAGGTAGCAGCATTTAGTGGAGGTGTCAAAACCAACCAAAATTCAAAACCATTTTGACTATTTTTTGACCATGACTGTCTCAAGAATTATGTAAAGCTTTTTTTAAAAAAATTACTGCTACCAGTCACTAACTTTGTAAACTATTGTATTACTTATTTATTTAGCAACATTTTTCAAGAGAATACCTCATCTTCCGGCTAAATGGCATTACAAAAACAACTTTATAACAACGTCAGACTGATGTTACATAGTCTTTTCATTAATGCTGAGGTCGCCTTTGTGCTACTGGCATGGCAGTCTTGTTGTGATGTGCTGAGATGTTCCCATTTCCATGGCTCTCTTGGTCTCTGTTCACAAATTGTCAAAAAAATTGCAGTAACTTGGAAACATGATCACAAACAGTTCTGTAATCACTACAAAACTGTTTGTGATTGTGTTTCCAAGTTACTGCTATGTTAGTGACAATTTGTGAACAGTGACCAAGAAAGCCACAGAAATGGAAACACCTCAATGCATCACAATGAGCCTGCCATGCCAGAAGAACAAAGATGACCACAGCATTTACAAAAAGACTATGTAACATCAGTATGACCTTATTGCAAAGTTGTTTTTGTAATGCCATTTAGCGTGAAAATGAAGTATTCCCTCTAAACATGACGCTAAATAAATAAGTAATACAATAGTTGACAAAGTTCGTGACTGGTAGCAGTAACTTAAAAAAAATCCTTACCACCAAAATTCATCATAGAATGCCAGCACAGTTCAGTGATTGAGTTTATCACTGCAGCAAGTATCGAGTGGTGTAGGAAGTTTACAAGTGATGTAACTTCTGTGGAGGATGTCTCAAGATGAGGCCAGGCACAAGCATTGTGGCGGATGAGAACATTGTGTTATTGGAACAGATTGTAAAAGAAAACAGACATGTAATTCTGAATGAAATGGCCACAAGTTTGAAGATTAGTATTGGTTCCGTGCAAAATATTGTTCACAATGTACTGCACGTCAGTAATATGTCTGCAAGATAGGTGCACTGTCAGTTGACTGCCAAGTTGAAAGACCATTGCACCTTCCATGTCAAAGGTGATGTATTCCTGGGAAAAATTGTTACGGGCGATGGGACTTGGATCCAATTCCATCAACAACATACGAAAATGTCTAGCAAAGAATGGTGCCATAGTTCACTGCCAACACCAAAAAACTTTCCCACTCAAACATCTGCCAGAAAAGTCATGCTCACTCACTTCTGGAACGCAAACAAAGTATTTGTGGAGCATTAAATGGGTAGGGGAGCAATGGTAACCAGTGTAACTTATTCAGGCACTCCAAAAAATCTACTTTGCCCTCTGGTTGGCAGTAAATGATGAGAACATTTGAAAGAAAAAAAAGTGTGAAATCTTATGGGACTTAACTGCTAAGGTCATCAGTCCGAAAGCTTACACACTACTTAACCTAAATTATCCTAAGGACAAACACACACACCAATGCCCGAGGGAGGACTCGAACCTCCACTGGGACCAGCTGCACAGTCCATGACTGCAGCGCCTTAGACTGCTCGGCTAACCCCGTGCGTTTGACTTTAGGAGTATTATTATATCATGACAATGCCAAACCACATACAGCCTATAATGCAGTTGAGACTATTCTGGAAATTAAATCTGAATGTCTTATGCACACTTCTTATTAACCAGACCTCACTCCTAGTGACTTTTATCTGCTGAATGCACTCAAAGAAGCAATGGAAGACAGATATTTCAGAAGTGATGAAGAAGTGAAAACTGTGGTGCATGACTGACTACACACACAAGAATTCTTTCATCATGGTATCTATGCACTTCTGAAGCGTTGAAATATGTGCATTCAGTGTCAGGGAGACTAAGTCTAAAAAGACATGCAAGTTTCTTTCATTGCTTCAATTAAAAATTTTATAGCACTTTAAAGGTTTTCATTTGAATCAGCCTCATGTTATGATGATAAGTATTAAATTAGCATTGTTGACAGAATAAGATAACTGCAAGATTACAAGAAATAGGTTGCTGCAATTAACTGGCTATTCTTTTTTAGTGTGGTACTTAATGGTAGACTGGTGCCTGAATGTGTAGCTTGTTAAGGTGAATACTGTAATTTTATATTTTAATGTAGAAAGAAGGTAGGTACAGTTCTGTTGAAAGCCTGAAATGACTAACATCATCTGTTAACTGACAAGATGAGATGGCGATATTAATTTATAATGTGTATTTGAATTTCTCAACAAAATTATGAGATTATTTTTCATTGTGTGATATTTGGAGTTGGTTTTCAATGTTTTCACCCAACATCTATTTGATATATTATTGAGACATATGATATCAGAGTGTTCTTTAAATTGAGGCTCACTGACAAAACTTAGGAGGTTGTTCAGGGAGATTTCCTGACAAGATTGGTATAAAAGACTTTTGTTCTTCAGTGGTTTGTAACAGAATAGCCCCAATTTTTTTTTCTATGAAAATACTATCACAACCATGAAGTAGTAGCTCATATGCAATCACCAAAATGTAAAATGCAAAATGCCTATGTACAGATTTGAAAGTACTGTGATGTGGTGGACACTGCTGTTGGAACAACTGACACCATGTCATGGTGCACCAGTGAACTACATATGAGTTGAATATCAGCCAACCCTTCATTAGTAGCCTATCCATAATGTTGTGTTGTCGTGAACAACAAGCATCGATGTTGCTGTAGGGTAGTGAAAGAGTGAGTGGTATGTATAGAATGTGAGTTGGAATTTCATTTGGGTGACTGTAGTTGGGAACTGAATGGACAACTGAATGAGGCTCTCCCTCAGAGTTGTAGGCTCAGCACGAATGACAAGAGAACTGCTGAACTGATGGGAAAGATTTGTGCCCCTCACGATGGATTAGAACTAGAAGAATTTGAACTCAATAGGTCCAAAGGGTCATAAGATCATGGTAACTCATTAAAGTTAGCTCTTCAACTTAATTTGCATCTGAGCTTACAGTATCAAATCAATTTGACTTGCTATCTGAAGTATGAGGGAAGAGCCTGATCCAGCTTTAGGTGACAGAGGGCGCAGTAAACTGCTACCAAAGAAACTCAATGTAGTCAGCACTAAAAGAGAGCAGGAAGGAAGGAAACTTGCAGCTAGGTAGTAGCGATGAGAGAGGTATAGGCCAGACGTTACAGGAAAAAATAGGAACAAGGCACCAGTTTGCAAGTATTGTCATTCCAACTGCTAGTCTTGACGAGGTGATGAAAGACACAGGGAATTTATGTAAATATTCTGGCAAAGAGAATCAAGTTGTTGTGGCAGGTGGAGCAGGGAACAGCCTTCTAAGGACAGTTTAAGCACAGCATTAGGGGTGATCTGGATGAAACAGGAGTAGCAACTACAGGCACAAATGTTTTGAGGAGGTCCTACAGCACCATACCCAGCCCTGGATCAACACTGGTGTTAGCTATGTGAACAATGAGCCAAGAAGGCTACTGCTAACTGAAATGAAATCTCATGTGAATGCTGCGCTGTTGCTACATTTCGGAGATGTAGATGTACTATACATGCCCTACTCTACAATAGGAGAAGGAAAGATATGTTTGCTCAGTTTCTTGCACAAAATATATTTAGGAGGGGGAGCACCATCACAAAAAGCAAGATCCCTGTGGTTGCTGGCATCAGAGAGATACTTTTTTTAGGTTAGAATTGGGATTCATGCACCCTGTTTTGAAAGAAGTCAAAATACCAGAAGAGCCCCACAAAATGATACTAATGGTCAGACAAGTAAAGTCAGCTTATTTCATCAAAATGTTACAGGACTGAGTAATAACATAGAATAGCTTCTTATCTGAAATTTAGAGAGCTGAGAAAAGATAGAATTCCTGTGCCTACTTGAGCACCAAATAACCACAGGCTTAGGTAAGTTACATATAAATGATTATACTCTAGGAGCTTACTCATGCAGAATTGATATGGGTAATTAGGAGTTGTTACAGACATTACGACAGGACACACATTCGAAAAAGTTGAAACAAGTAGATTTTGTAGTGAGCAGCACGCAGAATTGTGTGCTGTGAATTAATAATGAAAACAAGTTCACTTTCAATTGTAACTGTATCTAGACCCCCACTGGGAAATTTTGAACTGTTATGAGGAATATGGATTTCTTACTATGGTATCTTTCAGGCAGTAGCAAGAAGTTATTTGACTGTGGTGACTTCAATGACAATTTTATAATGGATTCCGACAGGGAAAATAATGGTTTACCCAGCAACAAATTCTATCTCTGATCATTATGCGCAGTTAGTCAGGATAAATAACATAGTGCCCTACAGTAGACAGAATAATTAATGACTCCAGGATAAATGTCTCTAAGAATAGTGTACTAAAGATGACATGGGATGACATTTACAATGAATCAAATGTTAACACAAAATTTAATCAAATCTATGATAAATTCGTATTACTCTTTGAAAATAGCTTTTCAAAACAGATAATCATAAACTATATTATACAGTTATGTAAAAAAAACCATTGATCACTGGATGTTTTAGAATATCTTGTGACTGGAATAGGAAAAGGCATTGATTGACAAGAACAAGTCGAGATCCTGCAGTACTTTCACACAGCAAAAATTACTCCAAATTACTAAGAAAATTTGTTACAAATCGACACACATGTCAGAATCAGTAATTCTGACAACAAACTTAGGGCTATATGGAATTTAGTGAAACAGGAGACAGGACAGCCAGCCCAAGAAGAGGATGTCGCTAGTGAACTGACTGGAAGATCTCTAAATGATGAGTCAATTGGTTCAAATGGCTCTGAGCACTATGGGACTTAACTTCTGAGGTCATCAGTCCCCTAGAACTTAGAACTACTTAAACCTAACCAACCTAAGGACATCATACACATCCATGCCCGAGGCAGGATTCAAACCTGCGGCCGCAGTAGTCGCGTGGTTACAGACTGTAGTGCCTAGAACTGCTCAGCCACTCCGGCAGGCAAATGATGAGTCACAGTAGCAAATATCTATAACAATAATTTTTTTTTTCAAAAACAGTAGAAAGTATAGGGGCAAACACTTCAATTCCAGCTGTATGTTGAAAAAGCAACTCTCATAAAATTCAATCATGTGAACGTATCTCCAACTTCTCCGTCTGAAATTAAGAAAATTTAACATCCTCTAGAAAATATGAGCTCATCTGGTTCTGATGGTATTTCCAACAAAGTACAACAGATTTGTGCTCATATAATAATCCCAGTATTATTTCAAATACAGTGTATTTAAAAATTAGTTAAACAAACGTAACTTTTAATTGTGACACAGGTAAGTATCTTACAGAAATGTTTGTTTCAGCACTGACTGCAGTATATCTTCGAGTTTTATTCCCACCTAACACAGTTAGTTCCCAACATTCTCATTAGGTGAAACTCGTGGAATGAATTAGCATGGAATCATACAATGGACCTGAGAGTGTGCAGTGCTGTTTAGGGTTTCATGAATCCCAAATCAGCTACTACCGTTCAGAGACAATTCAGGAATAAGAGCTGCAAGTCTCCTGAAAGACCAACTGCTATTAATTCATGCAACTGTTTCACCAAACTGGCTCTGTGTCACATACAGCGCTGACTCAGGGTTGGCCAGCAGCCTCTGAAGCAGCAACTGAACAAGTCTAGCAGTCTTACATTTATAGTCCACATAAATCAGAGAGATGAGCACACTTAGAATATAATTTTCATCCATTCGAACCTCACCAACCAGAACTGTTCCAAGCTTTAAAAGAAAGTGGCAAAGAAAAATGAGCTGCGTTTTGTGTACAAATGTTCAAGAAAATGCAGATTGAAGATAAATTTCTTAATAAAATTGTGTTCAGTTATGAGTCCATCCCTCCAAACCTGCAGTACAGTGAATTGGCATAACGTTCAAATATGAGGTAACAGAGACCATATCATGAAATCAAATGTGTATGGGACTCACCTATGGTAAAGATATTTTCCATGGTAAGCTGTAAGAAGATTTACAGTGCTTTCTTTTTTGCAGAGTGAACTGTAAGTCATCTATCATACCTAGACATGCCTGAAGATTATCTAATGCCTCAATTGCAAGGGCACAAAATTTATTTTCCAGCCAGATGGCATGCCACATCATTATCAATTACTTGCCGTGTATCTCTGAAGGAATGTCCCTGGATTGGACATAGTGGAACCATATCCTGGCTACCACAATCTCATGATTTAATCCAATGAACTTCTGTACATGGGGTTACATTAAAGACAGAGTGATCAAGCGAGATGTGGCAGTGGTTAGCACTCTGGACTCACATTCGTCAGGACGACAGTTCAAACCTACGTCTGGCCACACTGGTTTAGGTTTTCTGTCATTTCCCTACATTGCTTCAGAAAATTGCTGAGACGGATCCTTTGAAAGGGCACAGCTGACTTCCTTCCCCATCCTTTCATAATTCGATGAGACCAATGACCTCACATTTGATACACTCCCCCAACCAACCAACCAACCAAAGACAATACGTTTCTTTTTCTGCTTCTTGGAAATGATGATGAACTTCAACAACAGATAACACAAGCAATTGCCATAATATATCAAGACCGGCTTCAAAGGATTTGGCAGAAAACTGATTACAGATGGAAAATTTGTTTTGTTACAAAATGTAGCTACACTGAAAATCTGTAAATAAAGCTTGAAGATTTACTGCTTTCACTGCTACATCAAACATTTCGGTAAATTATGTTCATTTTTCACAATTAGACGTTGCTTTTCTGTAACTAATGTATAAACATTCTTGGAGTTGTTGCTGTGTCAGTTCATTGTAAAACCTTGAGCTTTCAATGATTATCTCCATTGCCTTCGCTGTGAGCAAATGTCAGTAAATAAGCTGCTGCCATGGCCGTAATAGAACATTGATGGCTACTGATTAGTCAATAATTACATAATGCTGTTGCAGATGGTGTCAATGTCACTGCTCCTGTATTAGTGTAAACATTGTGAAAAATATATTGTCACAGAAGAATCTGAGTAGCACCGTGGAGTATTGGTTATGATACTGAACTGTAGCATGGAGGGTCGTGAGTTCCAATCTCACCTGGACTGTACAATTTTAATTTCTACATTCAGTTTGAGTACATTCTAGAATTATCCACAAATGTCAAGAATCACTGTACTGGAGTGTTCTGCACCTGTATATATACTGTCTGTGTTCAGGCGGGAGACAGTTTGCTTCATGCTCTTGTATGTGCAAGTGCTGAGTACACCTTCGTTAAGTGAAGTTAGTGTTTGTCATTCGGCCAATTACACCTTCTTCTATGTGACATTATTCTCGTGGAGGCGACAGGTATTGGAACTTGTGATAGCACACATTATCAACAACACAGTGGCTCCCATCAGGCCATGATAGAGCCGCCATTTATGTGGCGAGAAACCCGAGTTCGAGCCATATTCAACAGATCGCAATCCACCAGAAACAGAAGTAGAAGAGGACATTACGATGACAGCAACTGTGTGCCACCACATGAGACACCCTTCCAAGTTCCCTGGCGACAATGGCCAAGATCCAAACAAGTGGATGAAGGTATATGAGCATAGAGCCAAATTTAACAAATGGGATGACACTGTATGTTTGGCTAACATATTTTTCTACTTGGAGGGCACCGCCAAGCAATAGTACGAGAACAAAAAGGATAAGTTGACAAGCTGGGAAGTATTCCAGGCGGAACTGCTCAAGTATTTTTGCGACACACAATGACAGAAGTGTAAGTCTGAAGATAAAATAAAGTGCAGGACACAGTGTCCAGGAGAAACTACAGCATCCTACATTCAAGATATCTTGGAGCTGTGTAAAATGGTGGATCCTAGAATGAAGGAGGAAGATAAGGTTGCACATCTCAGGAAGGGTGTTGCTGAAAACATGTATCAAGCCCTAGTCCTGGGGGACGTTCTGACAGCACACGACTTCATAAAATGGTGCCAGTATATAGAAACAATGAATCAAAAAAGAACTGCACGTAAGAAGTTTGAACAGTTTCCAAATGTCATATCAATGTCTATGATGAAGGAAGCGACTGATTTCACAAGTGTTCTTCGTCTGATAGTGAGGGAGTAAGTTCAGAAGCCACATGGTCTGCACGGTGAGCAAAAAACCCAGAAACTTCAAGAGGTCATAAGGGAGGAAGTGGAACAGACATTGAAACCAATCGCTAGTCCTTCACTTCCCTTTAAAATGATGAAATAGTCGAGACCCAGGCAGAGTTACACTCCAACATTGCCACACGAGCAACCTGTTTGGGCACCAAGGAAGACTGATGTCTGGAGGACCCAGGATAACCAACCAAAACGTTTCCACTGCGGACGACCGGGACATGTGGTGCTCTATTGTTGAGAAGGCTGCATATATTTGATGATGTCCACACCAGAAGATAGCAGGCCGATCTTAGCTGATGCCAACTACGGGATAACGAAGATGAACAAAAATATGTGGGTGCAGGATGACGTAGGTCACCATCACTGCAAGGTAGCCACTGGAGAGGATGCTCCCCAACACACTGATCAAGGTCTCCATTGCCGTTTAGAAGCTCCAGCCCATCACCTAGCCACCACAATCTGGGAAATAAAGGGTGCGACCTTTCTTGGAGGTGAGGCAGCTGAAGAGAAAAGTCCTATGCAGTTGATCACTACAAAAACGATAAGAAACTACATTGATATCCTTACATATGGCCAACCAACCCAAGCTATGGTGGACTCTGGAGCATCATATAACGTCACTTCATAGAAGTACCGTCGCCTGTTGCAGAAAACCATATCATTTGACAGCAAAACATCTTTGCTGAAGGTGGCTAATGGGAAACATGTAAAACCTATAGGAAGGTGTACCATTTGTGTGGTTATAAGTGACCATACACACCCCTCCTCCCCATGAACCATGGACCTTGCCGTTGGTGGGGAGGCTTGCATGCCTCAACAACACAGATAGCCATACCATAGATGCAACTACAACGGAGGGGTATCTGTTGAGAGGTCAGACGAACCTGTTGTTCCTGAAGAGAGGCAGCAGCCTTTCCAGTAGTTGCAGGGGCAACAGTCTGGATGATTGACTGATCTGGCCCTGTAGCACTAACCAAAATGGCCTTGCTGTTGTGGAACTGTGAACGGCTGAAAGCAAGGGGAAACTACAGCCATAATTTTTCCCAAGGGCATGCAGCTTTACTGTATGAATAAATGATGATGGCGTCCTCTTGGGAAAGATATTCCGGAGGTAAAATAGTCCCCCATTCGGATCTCCAGGCGGGGACTACTCAGGAGGACATCGTTATCAGGAGAAAGAAAACGGGCGTTCTACGGATCAGAGTGTGGAATGTCAGATCCCTTAATCGGGCAGGTAGGTTAGAAAATTTAAAAAGGAAAATGGATAGGTTAAAGTTAGATATAGTGGGAATTAGTGAAGTTCGGTGGCAGGAGGAACAAGACTTTTGGTCAGGTGAATACAGGGTTATAAATACAAAATCAAGTAGGGGTAATGCAGGAGTAGGTTTAATAATGAATAAAACAATAGGAGTGCAGGTAGGCTACTACAAACAGCATAGTGAACGGATTAATGTAGCCAAGATAGACACGAAGCCCACGCCTACTACAGTGTTACAAGTTTATATGCCAACTAGCTCTGTACATGACGAAGAAATTGAAGAAATGTATGACAAGATAAGAGAAATTAATCAAATAGTGAAGGGAGATGAAAATTTAATAGTCATGGGTGACTCGAATTCAGTAGTAGGAAAAGGAAGAGAAGGAAACGAGTAGGTGATTATGGATTGGGGAAAAGAAATGAAAGAGGAAGCCGTCTGGTAGAATTTTGCACAGAGCATAACTTAATCATAGCTAACACCTGGTTCAAGAATCACAAAAGAAGGTTGTATACATGGAAGAAGCCTGGAGATACTGACAGGTTTCAGATAGATTATATAATGGTAAGACAGAGATTTAGGAACCAGGTTTTAAATTGTAAGACATTTCCAGGGGCAGATGTGGACTCTGACCACAATTAATTGGTTATGAACTGTAGATTAAAACTGAAGAAACTCCAAAAAGGTGGGAATTTAAGGAGATGGGACCTGGATAAACTGACTAAACCAGAGTTTGTACAGAAACTCAGGGAGAGCATTAGGGAACAATTGACAGGAAAGGGAAAAAGAAATACAGTAGAAGAGGAATGGGAAGCTTTCAGGAATGAAATAGTGAAGGCAGCAGAGGATCAAGTAGGTAAAAAGATGAGGACTAGTAGAAATCCTTGGGTAACAGAAGAGATACTGAATTTTCTTGATAAAAGGAGAAAATACAAAAATACAGTAAGTGAAGCAGGCAAAAAGGAATACAAACGTCTCAAAAATAAGATCGACAGGAAGTGCAAAATGGCTAAGCAGGGATGGTTAGAGGACAAATGTAAGTATGTAGAGACCTATCTCATGAGAGGTAAGATAGATACTGCCTACAGGAAAATTAAAGAGACCTTTGGAGATAAGAGAACCACTTGTATGAACATCAAGAGCTCAGATGGAAACTCAGTTGTAAGCAAACAAGGGAAAGCAGAAAGTTGGAAGGAGTATATAGAGGGTCTATACAGGGGCAATGTTCTTGAGGACAATATTTTGGAAATGGAAGAGGATGTAGATGAAGATGAAATGGGAGACATAATACTGTGTGAAGAGTTTGACAGAAATCTGAAAGACCTAAGTCGAAACAATGCCCCAGACATAGACAACATTCCATTAGAACTAGTGACAGCCTTGGGAGAGCCAGTCCTGACTAAACTCTACCATCTTGTGAGCAAGATATATGAGACAGACAAAATACCCTCAGACTTCAAGAAGAATATAATAACTACAATTCCAAAGAAAGCAGGTGTTGACAGATGTGCAAATTACCAAACTGTCAGTTTAATAAGTCACAGCTGCAAATACTAATGCATCTTTACAGATAAATGGAAAAGCTGGTAGAAGCTGACCTTGGGGAAGATCAGTTTGGATTGCATAGAAATGTTGGAACACGTGAGGCAATACTGGCCCTACGACTTATCTTAGAAGAAAGATTAAGGAAAGCCAAACCTACGTTCCTAGCATTTGTAGACTTAGAGAAAGCTTTTGACAATGTTGACTGGAATACTCTCTTTCAAATTCTGAAGGTGGCAGTGGTAAAATACAGGGAGCAACAGGCTATTTACAATTTGTACGGAAAGCACATGGCAGTTATAAGAGTCAAGGGACTTGAAAGGGAAGCTGTGGTTGGGAAGGGAGGGAGACAAGGTTGTAGCCTCTCCCTGATGCTACTCAATCTGTATATTGAGCAAGCAGTAAAGGAAACAAAAGAAAAGTTCAGAGTAGGTATTAAAATCCATGGTAACGAAATAAAAACTTTGAGGTTTGCCGATGACATTGTAATTCTGTCAGAGACAGCAAAGGACTTGGAAGAGCAGTGGAATGGAATGGACCGTGTCTTGAAAGGAGGGTATAAGATGAACATCAACAAAATCAAAACAAGGGTAATGGAATGTAGTCGAATTAAGTTGGGTGATGCTGAGGATTAGGAAATGAGACACTTAAAGTAGTAAAGGAGTTTTGCAATTTGGGGAGCAAAATAACTGATGATGTTCAAAGTAAAAATGGTTCAAATGGCTCTGAGCACTATGGGTCTTAACATCTGTAGTCATCAGTCCCCTAGAACTTAGACCTACTTGAACCTAACTAACCTAAGGACATCACACACATCCATGCCCGAGACAGGATTTGAACCTGCGACCGTAGCAGTTACGCGGTTCCAGACTGAGCGCCTTAACCGCGAGACCACCGCGACCGGCGATGGTCGAAGTAGAGAGGATATAAAATGTAGACTGGCAATGGCAAGGAAAGCGTTTCTGAAGAAGAGAAATTTCTTGACATAGCGTACAGATTTAAGTTTCAGGAAATCATTTCTGCAAGTATTTGTATGGAGTGTAGTCATGTATGGAAGTGAAGCATGGACAATAAATTGTTTGGACAAGAAAAGAATAGAAGCTTTTGAAATGTGGTGCTACAGAATAATGCTGATGATTAGATGGGTTGATCACATAACTAATGAGGAGGTACTGAATAGAATTGGGGAGGAGTTTGTGGCACAACTTGACAAGAAGAAGGGACCGGTTGATAGGACATGTTCTGAGGCATCAAGGGATCACCAATTTAGTACTGGAGGGCAATGTGGATGCTAAAAATTGTAGAGGGAGACCAATAGATGAATACACTACGCAGATTCAGAAGGATGAAGGCTGCAGTAGGTACTGGGAGATGAAGCAGCTTGCACAGGATAGAGTAGCATGGATAGCTGCATCAAACCAGTCTCAGGACTGAAGACCACAACAACAACACAGCGCTTAAAATTTGTCATCTTACAAGAATGTAGTCTTGACATCAATCTCGGATGGGACTTTTTGAAAGCTTCTCAGACAATTATAGATTGTGGTCGATTGAAGATTATGCTAGACGAGATGAGATACTGTGGACAGGAAGATGTGCATCCAAGTGTGTGGACATTGTGTGTGGTGGATGAAGTGACTATTCCTCTGGTCAGCACTAGAAAGGTAACTGTCATGTGTCGTGCCATGCATCAACCCATGGAATTGTAGTGGAATGTAAATGAAGCATACCACTGGAGAATAACTTCATCATCCCAATCTCTGTTGTCTAGTTTAAGAACGGATTCATTGAATTGTGGATAGTTAACTGTCGCCAAGAACTGCAGATCCTTCCAAGACGCATGTGCATAGCAAACGCTGAGCCATTAATTGCAGAACAGCTGATCATCATAGAAACCTCCCATGCCAAGTCTGTTGGTGAAATTAGCACTGCCACTATGAGTCAAGATCTTCTAGCTTGACTATCACCAAACCTCACTAAGGAACAACAGAAGAAGCTACTTTCCATTCTCCAAGAGTTCTTTGACAATACACTAGACTGTCTGAAGGAGGCTCAGTTTTTTTAACGATGGACATGTATTCAGGATACTGGCAAATCGAAGTAGATGAGGCTGATCGCGAGAAAACTGCATTCATCACCCCTGAGGGGCTGTATGAGTTTAAGGTAATGCCATTTGGTTTGTGTAATGCACCAGCAACATATGAATGGATGATGGATCATTTTCTACGTCACCTGAAGTGGACAATGTGTCTTTGTTATTTAGATGACATTATAGAGACATTTGAAGAACATATAAAAAGAGTGAGGGCTGTTCTTAATTGTATCCAACACGGCAGACTGAAACTTAATCCAAGAAAGTGTCTTTTTGGAGAAAAAGAAATCAAAATACTTGGACACCTTGTGTCAAATGAAGCTGTGTGGCCAGACCCAGAAAAGGTGAGAGTTATAACGGAATTTCCTATTCCTAATAGTATTAGAGAAGTGCGAAGCTTCCTCAGATTATGTTCTTATTACCATCATTTTATTAAAGACTTTTTTATCAAATCCAGGCCACTCCAAGAGTTGTTAAAAGTTATGCTAAATTTACCTGGGGTGGTGCTCAACAAGATTCTTTCGATGTGCTGTGAAAAGCTCTTACAACTGACCCTGTACTTTGTCTATATGATGAGAGAGCAGTTTGTTCTGTGCTCTTGTATGTGCAAGTGCTGAATAAACCTTCATTAAGTGAAGCTAGTGTTCATCATTCAGGTAATTACACCTTCTATGTGACAATATATACATCTTCTCTACCTCCTAAGCTTGCATTAATGGAATGCTAACATCACATAAGCTACCACAATTCCAGTTCTTCTTGCACATTCTTATTTCTGCAGCCTCTTTAATTACGAAATCCCAGTATTTAAGAGCCTGGGACAAAGCTTTAAATAATCAGTGACCAACCAGAAACCATCTACGTGTTATGTAAGGCCACCACAGCAGCAATTCCGACAATCACTTGCTTGTGATGAAGACAATGTCAAAAGGTCAACGTTTTTTTCTGTCAAAAGGTCAAGGTTTCATCCTTTGGCAAAAGTCTGAGAATGTTTCATACAACAGCAGTGTCACAAACGACTTATTTTCACACAGCTTTCCTCTCTGTGGGGTTATTGCATGACAGGTTTTTTGAACTGGAAAAGCCATGTATGAAATATGCACAGCTGCGAATTTGTCAGGATAAGATCACATTAAACATCACATAAGGCCAGCAGGAGTGAATAATGTTTCACAAAGACCAAGATCATGTTAAAGGTCACATAAGGTTGGCATGGGTAAATAAAATTTTACAAAGACCAGCCTGGCAATCATCAAACAAAGGATACAACACAGAAAGTATGAATTGGATACTAACGCAACCTTTTATCATAAAACTGTCATCTCTTTCCATCTACAGCTTTCTCAACAGCTAAACAAAGAAATCTGAGTGACTTGCAAAAAGGCAAAGATTAATGTCACCTCATGGAACAGCATGCACTGTCATCAATATATTGGACCAGAATATGGATGAAGGAGGCAATTCAGCTCTTAATAAAGGACTGAATTCATTCCCACACCACATAATTCACCTATCATGTGGAGTGGTATAGGCAGTATGGCATTTCTCACAAGATGAGGCCAACAAGGTAACACCCTGCATTGCAGAAAGACGAAGACTTGTGGTACTTCTGCCTGACAAGGGAAATGCCATGCCTGTTCTTAAGACCACTGAATATCACAGCAAAAACGGATCACTGTTGAAAGATAGTACACAAATGCCTGAAATGGGACCCTACTCTTTCATAAATTAGAAAAACAGAGGTGCTCCTGAAGAATTCATGTCTGCCAGATGATGTCATAAAAAAACTTAGAGCATGAGCTCCTAGATCTCCCTGGTTGTACCGATTACCTGAGCTCCATAAGGGAAATATTTCTTTGAGGCCAATTGTTGGCACAACTAGTCCTTGTACTTACAGACTGACCAAATATTTAATTAGCTGACGACTCAAATAGCTGGCCACTGTGAATTTCACATCAAAACTCTCGCTGAGAAAATTAAACAGATTAGAATTTGCTCAGAAGTCAGCCTGACTGTTGTCTCACTATTTAAGAAACTTTCCCTGGAGGACATAATGAAATTGTTTGCAGAGCATTTTCCTACTGAAAAGGTAAAGTTGTTTTGACATGTTATGATAACCACCTACTTCGTATATGGTGGTAAATTTTATGAAATGATGGACATAACAGCTATGGGTTCTCTGTTGTCTCATGCAATGACCAATTTTTTATTGGCCATTTTGAGGAACATGTATTAAATTTATCTCCCCTTCATGCACCTTCATTTTATCATTATGCTGATGATGCATTTATGGTCTTTCCACATAACATAGAAACTCTTGAGCACTTCATTGAACATATAAACAGTATGCACCCCAACATCCAGTTCACTGTCAAGACAGTGAAAGAAGTAAGGCTGATATTTGTAGATGTTTTCATACAGTAAAAGTAAGAGGGCCACCTTGGCCGCTGAGTGTACTGAAAGCCAGCACATACTGATTTATATCTTAGAGTCCAAAGTTTTCAGCATGCAGTCAAGAAGACAGCAGTTTAAAAAAAATTGGTACACAGAACAAGAACTGTTTCCCACGAGGACCACTTGAATTCGAAAATTAATCATTTGAAGTATGTGTTCCGAAACAATGGCTGTGGTTCATGTTATATGAAGGCAGTGCTCTCCAAGAAATGGGATTTGAAAATGTTGAACATTCACATGGTAAACAACCAGTCATATTCCTTCCTTTCTGTGGTGCTACATCCAGCGAAAAGGCAGAATCTTGGAAAGATGAGATATAAGACCTATTTCTGTTTCCCAGTCTCCTACAAAGATAAAGGAGATGCCATGGCCTGTTAAACACAGTCTCAGGATCTCTGACATTTATAACACCCCTCCTGAGTGCAGGAGCAATTACATCGGTCAGTCTATCCCAAACCTTTTCTGACTCCTGTGGAGAACATCAACAGAATATTAAAAATTGAGAACTGGAGAAACCTGCAGTTGCTGAGCACAGCTCCACAAGCCAACACAAAGAAGTGTTTGACAATATAAAAGTTTTGACTGAAGCACATACACACTGGGATTCTGTAATTGAAAAGGCTGTAGAAATAAGAATGTGAGAGGAGAACTTCAATCATGACAGCAGAGATAATCTTAGCAGTGCATGGAAGCAAGTCCACAATCCAAAGCATTAGTAGAGATATTTGTCGCAATATTGATGCTACTATGGGAGCAGTGATACCCCCAGAGCAGACACTGACAGCAATAGCATTATGTAATTACCAACCAAACAGACATCGTCTATGGACTTGATAAGGCCATTGTAGCAGCAGTTTTGACAGTCAGTCTGTAACAAAGACAATGGAGGCAATCATCAAAAGCTTGAGGTTTAACCTAGAACTGATGTCGTAAGAGGTCTGGAAGCCTTCATTCTCACAGATAATAAACACCCTGTATGAAATGCATCACTAATGCATCGCATATGTCTTAGTCAAACACCTATTTAAGAAAGGTGACAAGAGATGTCAATAACTACTGACCTGGTTCACAGCTGACATCATTTTTCAAAAACTCAGAGTTGGTGTATTCTACAATACTACGTCACCTGAGCACCAATAATATCCTTAAAAAGCCACATTTGGATTTAGAAACAGTTGCTCAACTGAGAATGCCATTTACATGTTCACTCCAAAAATTTAACAAGCATCAAACAAAAAAACAGCACTGGTTAGTATTTTCTGTACCTATCTAAAGCAAACTGTGTGAACCATAGTATTCTCCTAGATAAATTGAAATTTTACAGGATTGATGGTCTAGCCAACAAATGGATGTCATATCTAACCAACAGATTGCAAGCAGGAAGTTTTACTTAGTACTTAAATCAATATACTCTGAGGAAAATAATTCTAACTTGGCAGAAATCATGTATGGGAAGCCCCAAGGCTTATATCCACTATCTTGCATCTAATACACTCCTGGAAATGGAAAAAAGAACACACTGACACCGGTGTGTCAGACCCACCATACTTGCTCTGGACACTGCGAGAGGGCTGTACAAGCAATGATCACACGCACGGCACAGCGGACACACCAGGAACCGCGGTGTTGGCCGTCGAATGGCGCTAGCTGCGCAGCATTTGTGCACCACCACCGTCAGTGTCAGCCAGTTTGCCGTGGCATACGGAGCTCCATCGCAGTCTTTAACACTGGTATCATTCCGCGACAGCATGGACGTGAACCGTATGTGCAGTTGACGGACTTTGAGCGAGGGCGTATAGTGGGCATGCGGGAGGCCGGGTGGACGAATTGCTCAACACGTGTGGCGTGAGGTCTCCACAGTACATCAATGTTGTCGCCAGTGTCGGCGGAAGGTGCACATGCCCGTCGACCTGGGACCGGACCGCAGCGACGCATGGATGCACGGCAAGACCGTAGGATCCTACGCAGTGCCGTAGGGGACCACACCGCCACTTCCCAGCAAATTAGGGACACTGTTGCTCCTGGGGTATCGGCGAGGACCATTCGCAACTGTCTCCATGAAGCTGGGCTACGGTCCCGCACACCGTTAGGCCGTCTTCCGCTCACGCCCCAACATCGTGCAGCACGCCTCCAGTGGTGTCGCGACAGGCGTGAATGGAGGGACGATGGAGACGTGTCGTCTTCAGAGATGGGAGTCGCTTCTGCCTTGGTGCCAATGATGGTCGTATGCATGTTTGGTGCCATGCAGGTGAGCGCCACAATCAGGACTGCATACGACCGAGGCACACAGGGCCAACACCCGGCATCATGGTGTGGGGAGCGATCTCCTACACTGGCCGTACACCTCTGGTGATCGTCGAGGGGATACTGAATAGTGCACGGTACATCCAAACCATCATCGAACCCATTGTTCTACCATTCCTAGACTGGCAAAGGAACTTGCTGTTCCAACAGGACAATGCACGTCCACATGTATCCGGTGCCACCCAATGTGCTCTAGAAGGTGTAAGTCAACTACCCTGGACAGCAAGATCTCCGGATCAGTCCCCCATTGAGCATGTTTGGGACTGGATGAAGCGTTGTCTCACGCGGTCTGCACGTCCAGCACGAACGCTGGTCCAACTGAGGCGCCAGGTGGAAATGCCATGGCAAGCTGTTCCACAGGACTACATCCAGCATCTCTGCGATCGTCTCCATGGGAGAATAGCAGCCTGCATTGCTGCGAAAGGTGGATATACACTGAACTACTGCCGACATTGTGCATGCTCTGTAGCCTGTGTCTATGTGCCTGTGGTTCTGTCAGTGTGATCATGTGATGTATCTGACCCCAGGAATGTGTCAATAAAGTTTCCCCTTCCTGGGACAATGAATTCACGGTGTTCTTATTTTAATTTCCAGGAGTGTATAAAACAAGCAGAATTAATTTTTTTTGCAGGTGACACTAATAATCAGTCCATGCATACATCTGTAAACAGGACATGCTGAACAATGTTCCTCAAAGTGTCACTGATTAAATTTCTGCTAATGGTATCAGAACAAAAAATAAAAAAATAAAAATAATTTCAGTTCTAGGGCTACTACAGCACTGACATGTGTAACGCATGGTGGGGACATAATAAACAGGGTCGTTATATTAATGAGAATTTAAACTGGAAAACTGAAAAAGTTTCTCCTTGACAACTCCTATTCTCTAGAAGCACTTTTATTACTGTTATGTGTAAAAGGGGAAGGGCAGCAATCACCAACTCACATCTGAATATTTAAAAAATCTTTTTAATGTTGAGCATGCAGCCATTTTTACAAATTAATTTGTAATGTGAAAATAAAATGACTCATTTCACATCGTCACAATGTACTGCGCAAAATGATCAATGGAACATGAAACTAACCATCTATCTACTTCATGGTTAAAGTACACTGACACTGCCAGAAAAACAAACCTGAGACAAAGCAAAATGCAAGGTTGTGGGAGAAGACTGGATTACCAGCAAAACATCGGGCACGAGTTAATGAGAGTGGAAAGCTAGGAGCATTATATGTGATAAAGGTGGGAGGAGATGGCATAAAATAGCCAGGTCAGAAATGAAACATATAGAAAACTAAAAGAGGATGAAAAAAGGAACAGTTACTGTGAAGAAATGCTGAGACCAAAGAAATTAGCATAAATTAAGGGTCGATGGATGGTGATAACCGAGGACATGTTGTGGCACCAGTTCCCACATGCAGAATTCTGAGAAACTGGTGTATGGGGGTAGAATCTAGATGGCACATGTTGTGAAACAGAAACCAAGGTCATAACTATCATGTTGCAGAGCATGTTCTGCAACAGGATATTGTGTGATGTCAGTATACACCCTCTGTATATGCCTATTCATCCTAACTGAAACTTCATGGTAGTCATGCCACTGTAAAACGCTGAACAGTGTTTATATAGCAGCTGGAATACAGCCTTGTCAACATGGCTATGACTGCCTTAAATCATGCCCTGAAATAAGATCCAACATTTTCCCCTCCCTAGCTAGAATAGATTTTCGTTACCCTCCCAGTCTCCTCAGTATCCTTGACAGACTCTATGCTCCAGCTGCACCCATATCTCTACCCTACAGCTCCTACCCCTGCAACTGTTCATGCTGTAAGACTTGCCCTATGCAACTTCCTGCCACCACCTATACCAGCTTTGTGTCTGGGGAAACAAACTATCAAAAAGATAGCCCCTTGTGAAATGACACATGTTGTATACCAGCTGTTGACAGCCCCCTGTGAAATGACACATGTTGTACTCCAGCTGTTATGTAAACACTGTTTGGCCTTTTACATTGATATGACTACCACCAAGTTATCAGTTAAGATAAATAGGCATAAGTGGAGAGCGTATACCGGCAACATACAACATTCTGTTGCAGAGATTGCTCTACAACATGGCAGTCATGACCTTAGTTCCTGTTTCACCATACATGCCATCTGGATTCTTCCCCTGGAGACTAATTCTAAGAACTCTATAAGTAGAAACTAACACCATAACATGTCCTTGGTTTTCACTACCCACCTGACCTTAATTTACATTAATTTCTTTGGTCTCAGCATTTCTTCACAGTAACTATTCCTTTCTTGAATCATTTTTAATTTTCTTTATCTTTCATTTTCTGACTTGTCTGTATTTTGCCGACCCCCTCCATCTCTGTCACATACAATGCACTTAGCTTTCTGCTCTCATTAGCTCATGCACAATGTGTTGGCAGTAATTTCCATCTTGCATATGACACCATTTACCACCTTTAAGCTCTCAGGTTGTCAAATTTCCTCTGGTGCAGTCCCTAACAACCAGTATTTCTTTCTCATCCAATCCATAAGTCTCCCCTGCCTGGGAGAGGAGTGTGGAGGAGAATTGGAGGAGGGATGACTTCTGAGCAACTATTTTGAGCTCTACCCCTTTTCCTAAACCTCACCAGTCCTTTTCCTTCACCCATCTTCCTTCCCCTTCAACCCTCTTGCCACAAGGAGTCACTGGCTCTGAAAGCTTGCAAGCTGTAATACCTTTATGCATGTGCAATGCCACAGCCACTTAGTGAGTAGATTTTTTATCTATACAATTACATAGTATTTTCAAAATAAATGTTATGATGGTTTTGATATTAAATCTCATAAAATACTACATCTCATCAATGCAGTTGCGGTGTGGCTGGCAGCAATGTGAGTAAAATACTTCATTACTTTAGAGAGATGTACTGGCATGTTGGTTGAAGAAATCCTTTTCAAACACAGTGCCATTTGACTGTTTTATTGTTTATTAATGTACAGCCCAGATTTTGGCCTTTTATGCCATCTTCATGTGTTTGATTTTACGAGTATGTCTTTTTTTTTTTTCAGGACACTTAACATGTCAGACTTCAAGTTGGCCATAATTTAAGCTTTGAAGCTTTGAACTTGACATGTTAAGTGTTCTCCAATATATGTTAAAGACAAAATCAGATGCTTGAAAATGGCAGAAGAGTATGCAACCTGGGTTGTACTTAAATAAACAACAAAACAGTCAAACGGCAGTGTGTTCCTTTAAAAAGTATTGTATGATTGTTGCTTAGTAACATTAAAAACTTGCCAAAATTGTTACTGTGTGGTTATGCCAGCAGGCCATTGAAGCTGCATTAATTCTGCAGTCTAAATTTGCAGTGTATCATTTATGTTAATAATCATTACATTTGTTGTTGTTGTTGTTGTGGTCTTCAGTCCTGAGACTGGTTTGATGCAGCTCTCCATGCTACTCTATCCTGTGCAAGCTGCTTCATCTCCCAGTACCTACTGCAACCTACATCCTTCTGAATCTGCTTACTGTATTCATCTCTTGGTCTCCCTCTACGATTTTTACCCTCCACGCTGCTCTCCAATACTAAATTGGTGATCCCTCATTACATTAACTGAACTATTTATGAGTATAAAGCTTTTTAAATCAACAGAACATCCCTTCCAAAAATGCATTCAGTATCATCTTCCAATACAATATATTTTTTATTTTTTTTTTTGTCCTGGATATCTCCATGTTATCTACATCTGATACTCTGCAAACCACATGGTAGTGTATGGCAGAGGATATGTCCCATTGTACCAGTTATTACAATTTCTTCTGTTCTCTTCATGTATGGAGCATTGGTGGAATGAGTGTTTGAATGCATTTGTGCATGCAGTAATTATTCTATTATCCTCATGATACCTGTTTGACCAAGCTGATTCTTGGAACTTTGTTGATAAGACTTTCTCAAGGCAATTTATGTCTGTCTTCAAGAGGCTGCCACTTCAGTTCCTTCAGTATCTCTGTAAGACTCTTCCATGGATTAAACAAACCTGTGACCATTCATGCTGCCCTGCTCTGTACACATTCAATAGCCCAGGTTAGCCCTAATTGGTAAGGGTCCCACACAGTTAAGCAATATTCTAGGATGGATCGCACATGATTTGTAAACAATCTCTTTTGTAGACTGATTGCACTTCCCCAGTATTCTAGCAATAAACCAGTCTATAATTTGCTTTACTGATGACTGAACCTATGTTATCATTCAATTTCATATCCCTAGAAAGTGTTACAACCAGGTATTTGTGTGAGTTGGCTGATTCCAACAGTGACTCACTGATATTATAGTTATAGGGTACTACTTTTTCATTTTGTGACGTGCACAATTTTACATTTCTGAGCATTTGGAGCAAGTTGCCAATCTCTGGACCATGTCAAAATCTTATCTAGATCTGACTGAATATTTATGCAGCTTCTCTCCAAATGGTACTTCATTATAAATAACTGCACCATCTACAAAAAACCTGATTTTGCTAGAAATATTGTCTGCAAGGTTGTTAATATACAACATGAATAGCAAGGGTCCCAACCCACCGCCCTCAGTCTCAGCTGAAGTTACTTCTACATCTGACGATGACTCTCCGGCCAAGATAACATTCCTGTGTCCTCCCTACTAGAAAGTACTCAATACAGTCACAAATTTCACTTGATACCCATAAGATTATACCACTGACAACAAGAGACTGAAGAGCACTCAGAGTGTCAGTACAGGCAAGGAATTTAGCAGACATGACACATCTCATTTGCTCCATCACAATCGAGAGTACATATTTCGAATTAAATTTTCGCTCTGCAGCAGAGTGTGTGCCGATACGAAACTTCCTGGCAGATTAGAACTGTGTGCTGGACCAAGACTCGAACTCGGGACTGCCTTCTTTGGGCAAGTGCTCTATCAACTGAGCTACCTAAGCATGATTCACAATCTGTCCTTACAGCTTCACTTCTGCCAGTACCTGGTCTGCTACCTTCCAAACTTCACAGAAGTTCTCCTGCGAAACTTGCAGAACTAGCACTCCTGGAAGAAAGGATATTGTGGAGACATGGCTTTGCCACAGCGTGGGGGAAGTTTCCAGAATGATATTTTCACTCTGTAGCAGAGTGTGCACTGATATAAAAGTTCCTGGTAGATTAGAACTGTGTGCCAGACCAAGACTCGAAATCGGGACCTTTGCCTTTCATGGGCAAGTGCTCTACTATCTGAGCTACCCAAGCATGACTCATGACCCACCCTCACAACTTCACTTCTGCCAGTACCTCGTCCCCTACCTTCCAAACTCCACAGACGTTTTACACTGTGCACTTGTAGTCCAGCTGCAATTGAATGAAAGCATTATAAACCTGGAGCACACACGCCCTGTCCTGTTAGGATCCTTTCCCTTCAAGTCCTTCAAGTGTGGTAACCATGAAAGCATGGAGGCAAAAATGACACCCAAAAACTAAAGTTTTTAAAAGGGACGATGGTGTTCGACACATGCAATTCAAGTAAATTAAAAATATGATGAGAACAATTGAAATGAACACACATAACTTCTCTGCAGAAAACATAAAACCAGTCTTTACAGCCCTCTCCTCCAGCATGTAGCAAGTGTGCACAAACATACGAGATCCTCTATGCTCGGAATATAAGGAGGTTTTAAAAAAAAAATCTAAACATACCATCAAGCACAATATGGCTTTCTTAAACTATAGCATTTGCAAGATTTTAAAATGTTATACAACACCTGGATGTGCATGTACATCTGAGACAGCAACAGTCTCCTGAGGTATGCCTTGCTACTCTGTATTCCATCTATTCATCATAGAACATCCAAGACACATATTACTTCAGAGCTCATTAACATGCTAAAAATATAGCACCTTCTAAATTCTGTTACGTGAATATACAACCTCATCAGACATAATTTTCCATCACTTTGATATACCCAACAGAAAAGTGAATATACTGCTGGGAAAAAAATAGTACACTAGAGGTTTCCAGTTTACTCATGACTTATTGTTGCAACAGTGCATATGGATTACATGAAATTGTTGCATTTACAGATCAATAGCACAAACGGTTCTGAGGTATCATGTATAGACGCATCCTAAGACACCCATATTGGTATGTAGTGTAGCCTCCACAGGCAACAATACAGGTGTTAACTTTGAAATCTAGTCAGTCATACAGATGGTGAATACTCTCCTGCAATATATTATGCCATATCCACATGGCCTGTTCACATAATTATGTGTGAGTTGCTGGT
Organism: Schistocerca gregaria; assembly: GCF_023897955.1. NCBI lineage: Eukaryota > Metazoa > Arthropoda > Insecta > Orthoptera > Acrididae > Schistocerca > Schistocerca gregaria. Next base: position 86,765,836 of record NC_064930.1, on the reverse strand, counting down.
TGATGAGTCACAAGTCTCATTTCTTATTCCACTGTATCCCACATGTGCTAATCTGGATACAAGCCCAGAGATAACACTGGCCAGGGAAGTTGCAACATGTCTTGCAGAGCATGTTGACTTTCACAGGGAGTATATTGGTGAGCATTACCATTTTGCAAAAACATATCACATCCCCATTGCAAGAATGGCAAAAGAACAGGTCTAACAACATTCTGCATGTAATGAGCACTGATTAGCTTTCCCTCCAGAAACATAGAAAGCGAACAAGAGTTGTAGCTTGTCCCTTCCCAGGCCATGAGGCTTGGGGTGGGGATAGTGTGTCTGGGATGAATGCACTCTACAGCACAGCGATTACAAGGTCTACGTCGTACACTTGTGTGGAGGTAGAAATCGTCTTCACTGCTGAAGACCGTGGCATGCCATTCAATCTGCCAAGTGATCCTCCAATGGCACCAGTCGATCCACGCACATTGATGCTGTTGTGTGAGTGACGTGTGTGTCCATAGCCCCACTGATAATAATCAGTTCACAACAGTATGTCTGGGCTTGCAAGCTGTCTTATCCGTATTGCCATAGCTGAACAATCTGCCATTGTTTCCCTTACAACAAAACAATACTGGCAGGTGCCAGTGGCATGTTGATGTCCAGAATGTTGTCTAAGGGTGTGAGACTGTCATGCGACTTCTGATACCAACACTGTTGCTCAACAGATACAGCACATCCAATATGTGTGGCAGTTCTCTGACAGGACCACCCTCCAATGGGAAGGCCCCCAAACTGATCCCTCTCAGGATAACAGAGTCGGCTGTAGGAAGCATGAATGCATCTCTGTGGCATGGTTGCCTGCTTTCTTCACTCACCTGCACCACACTGAGCATTCTGTGAGCATACCATATTAAAGGGTAAACACAGGTGTCCCACATGATGAAAACATTTTCAATGTATCTACTATCCCCCATGCAGCATACGCTATCATCACATCAAAACTGACATCATCTTTCCAAGTAGAACTTTAATTCATGTTACAAGAATATTTCCAAAGTTATTTACTCAAACATTCATACAGAATCAGTCAGTCAACAGCTCATAAGGACTTTGGCTCTTTATCAACTGTGTCAGTGTACACAGCACCAGAATATTTTAAATTGTCATGATTTTAAAGAATGTCACATAAAGCTCTCAATACATGTTTCATCTTTCTCCTCTTAAATATAATTTTATTTGCTAGTAAAAAAGCATGTGGCAGCAAAAAGTAATAAGAAAAATGTATGGCTTACCTCACCATCTGTTACACTCAATGGATCACACTCATCAGGATGATCATTCTCTGATGCCAAGACCTGCAGAAATGGAAGAGAATCAATACAAAAATAAAAATGTATTTAATTGACAACATAGTATCAAAGCTTTCTCTTTCCTTTTATGTTGTATATTAAACTAGTCTCACTATTATTTGCTTTTAAATATCTTATTTTGTAGTTATTATGCATGGGAAGTCAAAGATAAAATACAAACAGTTGCTCTATGACGCATCTCATCCTACTGTAGACACAAAGTTACTGACATAATTATATTGCCACAAGCATGTATTGATGTAGTCTAGCCAAATAAATGACAGTAAGTGACATTAGTCCCATAAATCAGCTACATAGTTTAAATAATCTGACATAAGATACTTATTAATGACACCGTGCTCCTGAATTAGGTCATAGGAAACTTTTAATCAGTCATGTTTTCGGCGCAGCCAGACTTTACATAGTTGTAGGCTGCAACCTTTTCCACATACGTTCATTATGTGAAAATGCATTGCCATACATGTGTAAGGTAAATACAAAGTGAAAAAATTGAAACATGCAGTTTTTGGCACATATCAGAACCTAGAAATATGTATTTGTTGGTTGTTACTGAAAAATCGTTCCCTGCTGACTATAACAGTCTAGATTCACAATTTAAGCGAGGAAGATAAGGTTTAATGTCCCATCTACATTGAGGTCATTAAACATGGAGCACAAACTCTGATTTTGTCAAGGACAGGGGAAGGAAATCCCCTGTGCACTTTGAAAGGAACCATCCCAGCATTTTGCCTGGAGCAATTCAGAGAAATCGTGGAAAACCTAAATCTGAATGGCCAGATGCACATTTGAACTGTCATCCTCCTGAATGTGGGTCCAGTATGCAAACCACTGCACAAACTTGCTTAGTTTCACGGGTGAGCTGTCATGACAGAAAACTTAGTCAAAAGTTTGTGGAAAGTTTAATGCTGATTTCTTAGAAAATTCAAACTGGGAAAATAATGAGCCTGAAACATTATTCTGCTCTTACAATCTGACTGAAGTATACACTTTCTGAAGTATATGCAGCAAGATCAGATCCAATCCAATAGATGTAATTTTTACAGACAGAGCTCAGCTGAAAAAACTTAAAATTTGCCTCACTGTTGATGTTCTACACAGAGACCATGATTGATACAAAGCAAAAATGTGTGACCCACTGTCCAAGTGACTAAATGGCAGACTACAAACCCTCAATCAGTAATTAAGATTTTTATTCTGTCACTTGCCCACTTTTGTGGTCTTGCGGTAGTGTTCTCTCTGCCAGAGCATGGGGTGCTGGGTTCGATTCCCGATGGGGTCAGGGATTTTTACCTACCCTGAGGTGACTGGGTATTGTGGTGTGGCCCTCATCATCATAATTCATCCCCATTATGGTTGGTGGATGGCAACGGCAAATCACCTCCATTAAGACCTTGCGTAGTACGGAGGTGCAGGTCTGCATTATTCCCCTATGCTCTGTCAAAAAGCATGGGACTTCTTCTGTCACTTACGACTTCTATCATTACTGGAAAGTATAGATTAGATTAGACTAATACTCATTCCATAGATTATAAATGCAACACATTTCAATAGTGTGGAAGATATCCGTTTAACAAAAGTATTCTTTACATAACATAATTCAATTTTTTAAATAATGGGTAAATTAGTAATTTATATCTAATAATTCATCTACTGAGCAGAAGAGGCTGTCATTCAGAAATCTTTTTGTTTTAAATGCAGGTTGGCTATCTGTCAGACTTTTGATGCTATTTGCTCAATGACCAAACATGTACTAAAGCTATTGTGGGTATATCTAGTTCCTTAAATAAATGTCACCAAGATGATTTTGGGTGGACTTCAGCAATTATCCTGATCACATGGTTTTGTGCAATAAACACTTTTACCTTAATGATGAATTACCCCAAAATATGACTTCACATTAAAGCAGTGAATGAAAACAGACATAGTAAGCGAATTTACTGATACATTTATCACCAAAATTTGCAATCAGCCAATCATCAATGTGTTTCTTCCAATTTAATATCTAGTTAATGTGTGCACCCAAAAGTTTTCAGTGTTCTGCCTCAGCTACATACTTCTATTCAAAGTTGGTATTTATTACTGGTGTTATGCCCTTTACTGTACAATAGTGTATATACTTTGTTTTATCAGAACTTAATGAGAATCCAATCTGCAGACAACCACTTAATAATATTCTGAAAAACATTATTTTTACAATTTACTCATGTAATTCTTGTTTGTTGGGTGCAATTACCATACCTGTATCATCAGCATAAAAGAACTATGTAGCTTTGCATATTAGTCAATATAAAGTGGCAAGTCAATAATATGCATTTTTTAGAACAATAATGGACCTAATATTGAACCATGTGGGATCCCATTCTTGATACCTCCCAAGTCTGAATAATCAGCTGATTTTTGTGCATTATGTGAATTGGTCATTTCAACCATCTGCACCCTTCCAGTTAAATAAGAATTAAATTATATCTGCACTGTCCCACTCATACCTTAATGCATCCGCTGATCTAGAAAAATTCCACCATTTACACAGTCAAAAGCCTTTGAGAGATCACAAAAAATCCCCAAGAGTGACGTTTGGTTATTCACAGCATTTAATGTGTGTTCAGTGAAGACATACTCGTATACCCCTTTTCTGCTCGAAATCCTTTCTGAAAACCAAACTGACAGTTTGTTATAAATGTGTGAAACTACTCTTGAATACATTACTTTTTCAAGAATTTAGGATGAAACTTTTAGAAGTGATATTGGGTAGCAGAAGTTGGCATCAGACCTACCCCCATTTTTATTATTAGGTAACATGAAAAATGCGAAGCAGCTAGCTTTAGAATCCATATTAAAGTATAGAGCGACTTTTAAGTGACTGAGTAAGTCATTCAGACGTTGCAGAAGGGCGTGAGAGTACTCTCTTGGTAAGTCAAAACTCGTTATGATAACATTTTTGAGACTCGAGGCTGAAATACAGATATTTTTAAAAAATGTATGATCACTGAATTTCTTTAAGGCATAATACCCAGTCTGTTTAAGTGGACTGATAAGCCAGAACATTATGACCACTGATCTACTATCAATATAAACCTGTTCTAGCAACAATAGTGTCATCCGAGGAGGAAAAACCACTGGTCACACACAAACAGTACAGGTTGTATCAGTGAGCATGCTGTCCATGTGTAGTATGAGGAACAAGTGCCATCTATCTGAGTTTGACCGAGGGCAGATTGTGATGGCTCAGAAGCTCACCACCACCATTTTCGAAATGCACACCTTGTTGGATGTTCCAACGTGTGGTGAAACCAAGCTGAAACATGTCCAGAAGTAATGGGGTTTTGCAGCCATCCATCATTGCAGATGTTGGATGTTACAGGCTGGGCATACTGGTAGAACGGGACATGTGGCGAACTGTGACAGAACTACCATCAAACTATCATGCTGGGCAGTTAGAAGTATCTGTGAACACGCAGTGCACTGAACACTCCTAAAAATGTGCCTCTGCAGCTGACAGCCCATGCATATGCCAATATTAACACCACAACATTGGCAACCATGACTAAAATAGGCACATGACCATCAGCAATGGATGTAGGCACAGTGGCAGAGCATTGCTTGGTCTGATGTACCCTGATATCTTCTTCATCATGCTAATGGGAGGGCACAAATACTTCATATTCCAGCAGAAAAGCTCCTTGACACCTGTACTGTGGAATGGAGACAAGCTGCGATGGCTTCATTATGCTTTGCGGAACATTCATGTGGGAATCTGTGGGCATCTGTGGGTCTTGTGGAGCTCTTGCAAGGCACCAACATGGTCTACGAATATAGTACACTGGCTGCAGAGGTAAACCCCTTCATGACAATTGTGATTCCAACTGGCAGTTGTGTTTCCCAACAAAATTATGTGCCATGTCACAAGACCAGGAGTGTGATGGAGTTGTACAGGGTGCACAGTGATGAGTTCATATTGCTGTGCTGGTCCCCAAACTCATCAGGTCAGAACCCAACTGAACATATCTAGGATGTGATTGAACATGACATCAAAGGTCATCATCCCCCTGCCCGGAATTTACGCGAATTAGGTAACCTGTGTGTCCAGATGTGATGTCATCTCCCTCTGGCAACCTACCAAGGCCTCAATGCTTCCATGCCATGACACATACCTGCTGTTATCCATGCCAAAGGTGGACATACTGGCTATTAGTTATTTCTGAGTCATCAGTCTTCTGACATGTTTCATGCAACCCACAACAAATTCCTTTCCTGCGACTCTCAGAGTAGCAACTGCAACCTACAATCTCAATTACTTGCTGGATGTACTCCAGTCTCTGTCTTCTACAGTTTTTGCCATCTACAGTTGTAGTAACATGGAAGTCATTTTTTGATGTCTTAACAGATGTCCTATCATCTTGTCCCCTCTTCAATTCTATGCAGAACCTTCTACTTCCTTACCTTGTCAGTCTACCAAATTTTCAACATTCGGCAGTAGTACCACATCTCAAACGCTTCAAATGTCTTCTGTTCTGGTTTTCCCACAGTCAATGTTTCATTACCATACAATGCTATTCTCCAAACATATGTTCTCAGAAATTTCTTCCACAAATTTGATACTAGTAGATTTCTCTTGGCTAGGAAAGCCCTTTTAGCCAGTGCTAATCTGCTTTTGATGTCCTCCTTGCTCCGTCCATCATTGGTTGTTTTACTGCCTAGGTAGTATAATTCCTTACCTGCATCTACTTTGTGACCATCAAGCCTAAGGTTAAGCTTCTCGCTGTTCTCATTTCTGCTGCTTCACATTAAGTCGTTCTTCAATTTACTCTCAATTCATATTCATACTTATTAGAATGTTCATTCCATTCAGCAGATCATTTAATTCTTCCTTGCTTTCACTTAGGATACCAATGTCATCAGTGAATCATGTCATTGATACCCTTTCACCTTGGGTGTTAATTCCACTCTCGAACCTTTCTTTTATTTCAATTACTGCTTCTTCAATGTACAGATTGAGCAGTAAGGGCGAAAATCTAAATCCCTGTCTTCCACCCTTTTTAATTGAAGCACTTCGTTCTTGGCTATCCACTCTTATTATTCTCTCTTGGCTCTTGGGCATACTGTATATCACCCATCTATATAGAATTTCGAACATCTTCCATCATTTTTTCTGGGTCAACAAATCCTAAGAACATGTCTTGATTTTTCTTTAGTCTTGCTTTCCTTATCAACGGCAACATCAGAACTGCTTCTTGGTGCCGTTACCTTTCCTAATGCCAAACTGATCATCATCCAACACATCCTCAATTTTCTTTTCCATTCTTCTATATATTACTCGTCAGCAACTTGGATGCATGAGCTGTCAAGCTGATTGTACGATAATTCTTGCAGTCTTCGGAATTGTGTGGGTGATATTTTTCCTGCATCAGGTGGTGTGTCGCCAGACACGTACATTTTACACACCAATGTGAATTAGTCCTTTTGTTGCCACTTCACCCAATTATTTTAGAAATCCTGATGGAATGTTAACTATCCCTTCTGCCTTATCTGGTCTCAAGACCTCCAAATCTCTCTTAAACTCTGATTCTAACACTGGATGCCCTCTCTCTTCTAAATTGAGTCCTCTCTCTCTCTTCTACTATCACATCAGACAAATCTTTGTCAGTAGTACCTGCCCCACAGAGGTCTTCAATGTACCCTTTCCACCTACTCACTCTCTCCCCTGCATTTACCAGTCGAATTCCCATTCCACTCTTACTGTTACCACCCTTGCTTTTAATTTCACCGAATGTTAGTTTGACTTTCCTATATTCTGAATGTAAATGTCGTGTGACTGGGGCCTCCCATCGGGTAGACCGTTTGCCGGGTGCACGTCTATCGATTTGACGCCACTTTGGTGACTTGTGCATCAGTTCCTATATGCTGAGCCAGTCCTTTTGATAATCACTTGTTTTTCGATTTCTTCAGATCTCTCATTCTGTCATTTCATGTTAGCTTCCCTGCACTTCCCATTTTTTTCATTTCTCAGCTACTTTCATTTCTGTATTTCTGAATTTCCCTGTTCATTTTTGTACTTCCTCCTGATGTAGTATTCTGTTACCCATCGTTTCTTTGCAGTTACCTTCTTTGTACCTATGTTTTCATTCCAACTCCTGTGACAGTTACCTTCTTTTTACCTATGTTTTCATTCCAACTCCTGTGACTGCCCTTTTTAGAGATGTACATTCCTCTTCACGTGTACTGCCTACTGTGCTATTACTTATTGCTGTATCTATAGCCTTAGGGAACTTGAAGTGTACCTCGTCTTTCCTTATCACTTCCGTGTCCCACTTCTTTGGTTACTGATTCTTCCTCATTAATTTCTTAAACTTCAGCCTACTCTTCATCACTACTGGATTGTGATCTGAGTCTCTACCTGCTTGTGTGTATGCCTTATAATCCAGTATCTGATTTCAGAATCTCTGTCTGACCATGATGTAAACTGGAATCTACCCATATCACCCAGCCTTTACTGAGTATATCTCCTCCTCTTGTGATTCTTGAAAAGATTATTCGCTATAACTAGGTGAAGTCTATTACAGAACTCAATTAGTCTTTCTCCTCCCTCATTCTTTGCCCAAGCCCATATTCTCCTGTAACCGTTTCTTGTACTTCTTCCCTAGAACTGCATTCCAGTCCCCCATGACTATTAGATTTTGATCTCCATTTATGTACCGTATTGCCCTTTCAATACCCTCACACACTCTTTGCATCTCTTCACCTTCAGCTTACGACATCAACATGTGTAAGTGAACTATCATTGTCGGTGTAGGTTTCCTGTTGATTCTGGTAAGAACAACCATATCACAGTAAGACAGTCTCTGCACTACCTTCCTATTCACAATGAGTCCTCCTCCCATTATACCATTTTTTGCTGCTGTTAATATTAGCCTTTATTCATCTGACTAGAGAACTTTGTACTCTTTTCATTTCACTTCACTGACCCCTACTATGTCTAGATTGAGTCTTTGCATTTCCCTTTCTGAGATTTTCTAGTTTAAAAGGCTTCTGACATTCCACACCTCAACTCATAGAACTTTATCCTTTTGTTGATTATGCAATCTCTTCCTCACTGTCACCTCCACTTTGGCTGTCCCCTTCTGGAGATTCAACTTGGGACCGTTCTGCAACCTTTTGCCAGTGGACAGATCAACATGACACTTTTTTCAATTACAGGCTTCATATCCTGGGGATACACATCATGTGTATTTAATGCCATAGCTTCCATTGCCTTCTGCATCCTCATGCTGTTACTCATTGCTCATTCTTCTGTCTTTGAGGGCAGTTGCCCACCCCAAAGGACAAGAGAGTGCCTTGAACCTCTGTCTGCTCCTCCACCCTCTTTGACAAGGCCATTGACAGAATGAAGCTATTAATAATGTTCTGGGTGATCAGTGTATGATCACATTTAATAACTTTTCCACTCTGGAAAATATGACACAATCATATATATATATAAAACTGATTCATTGGAAATACAAGATAAACCAATGTATTCATCTGCAATGCACTAATGATAGTTATTGTGGGTCAGACTCTTTGATAACCCAAGCATACTTCAAGATGTTACATCTGTACTAAATGTGAATTTAAGGCATCCACCACAAAAAAGTAACACACAAAGTAACTACTATCAAGAAGGATGACTAAAAACATGATTGTTCCAAGCTCTGTATATATTCCAGCCCTGACAGTTTGCAAATAAGTTAACCAAAGTGCAATAATACAAGAATGCTGGAAAATTGCTAACAGCTAATCTATGCTTAACTCACTGTGAGGCATCATTTATGTTACATAATTGGCTAATGACATATTTTTACTCCACATGCAATGCATCTATAAAGTGAATGCTTACAAAGTCCTCAGTTTCTTCTGCTTCCAAATTTAGTTCCAGATACTCCCCGACAGACTCAGTGGACCCTGACCTTACCAATGGATCTTCGAGATCCTGAAAAAAGAAAACAAAATTGAAATGAAAAATGTTTATACACTTACATGTACATATAACATGGTGTTCAATAACACACACACACATATACACTCCTGGAAATGGAAAAAAGAACACATTGACAACGGTGTGTCAGACCCACCATACTTGCTCCGGACACTGCGAGAGGGCTGTACAAGCAATGATCACACGCACGACACAGCGGACACACCAGGAACCGCGGTGTTGGCCGTCGAATGGCGCTAGCTGCGCAGCATTTGTGCAACGCCGCCGTCAGTGTCAGCCAGTTTCCCGTGGCATAAGGAGCTCCATCGCAGTCTTTAACACTGGTAGCATGCTGCGACAGCATGGACGTGAACCGTATGTGCAGTTGACGGACTTAGAGCGAGGGCGTATAGTGGGCATGCGGGAGGCCGGGTGGACGAATTGCTCAACACGTGGGGCGTGAGGTCTCCACAGTACATCAATGTTGTCGCCAGTGTCGGCGGAAGGTGCACATGCCCGTCGACCTGGGACCGACCGCAGCGACGCACGGATGCACGCCAAGACGGTAGGATCCTACGCAGTGCCATAGGGGACCGCACCGCCACTTCCCAGCAAATTAGGGACAGTATTGCTCCTGGGGTATCGGCGAGGACCATTCGCAACCGTCTCCATGAAGCTGGGCTACGGTCCCGCACACCATTAGGCCATCTTCTGCTCACGCCCCAACATCGTGCAGCCCGCCTCCAGTGGTGTCGCGACAGGCGTGAATGGAGGGACGAATGGAGACGTGTCGTCTTCAGCGATGAGAGTCGCTTCTGCCTTGGTGCCAATGATGGTCATATGCGTGTTTGGCGCCGTGCAGGTGAGTGCCACAATCAGGACTGCATACGACCGAGGCACACAGGGCCAACACCCGGCATCATGGTGTGGGGAGCGATCTCCTACACTGGCCATACACCTCTGGTGATCGTCGAGGGGACACTGAATAGTGCACGGTACATCCAAACTGTCATCGAACCCATCGTTCTACCATTCCTAGACCGGCAAGGGAACTTGCTGTTCCAACGTCCGCATGTATCTCGTGCCACCCAACGTGCTCTAGAAGGTGTAAGTCAACTGCCCTGGCCAGCAAGATCTCCGGATCAGTCCCCCATTGAGCATGTTTGGGACTGGATGAAGCGTCGTCTCACGCGGTCTGCACGTCCAGCACGAACGCTGGTCCAACTGAGGCGCCAGGTGGAAATGCCATGGCAAGCCGTTCCACAGGACTACATCCAGCATCTCTACGATCGTCTCCATGGGAGAATAGCAGCCTGCATTGCTTCGAAAGGTGGATATACACTGTACTAGTGCCGACAATGTGCATGCTCTGTTGCCTGTGTCTATGTGCCTGTGGTTCTGACAGTGTGATCATGTAATGTATCTGACCCCAGGAATGTGTCAATAAAGTTTCCCCTTCCTGGGACAATGAATTCACGGTGTTCTTATTTCAATTTCCAGGAGTGTATATATAATACCGTTTCAGAGATTCTCATCTACAATTCACAAGGAAACTTAATTAAGTCAATTTGTTCCCCAACTATTTACTATCATATATCTACATGACATGACCCACATATTACACATGGGTCTTTGCTGAGAAGCAGTTGTTTTACTTACTTAACTTACTTCATGGCATTTTCATGTCCTTCGCTTTATATTCTGGTGCATATCCTGCCTTCAGTAACAGTGTTATCAATGTTCCATCTGGTCATTTTTCTGTAAAGACTTCATTCAAGCGTTACTTCTAGAGGTCCTCTATGTGCATTTCCTTGGGCATTCTCGTTCTTAGGAGTTTTGGTTTGACTTTGTTCAGACATGCATATCAGTTTCCCAACCCACTTAAGTCTCTTATACTTAATTACTGTAGAACAATATGTTTTCATGGCATTTCTCGCAATTTGTGGTAATTGGTTCTTCTTTCACATTGCTCAATATTTATTTTCCAAAGGTCATCATCAAGATTCTATGTTGGCGAGGTAACAGTCCTCATCACCTGCCTTGGCCATACAGAAACTTTCAGCTGCATGTATCACCACTCAAATCATAACTGTATCATTATCTAGATTTTAAGGTTTTTAGAGATAGTGTGCAAAATTCCTATCTTTTTATAACAAATTATACTAGTGGTTGATCAAAAATGACCTCTTTTATATTCATGTAGAAGCTGGGGTTTTCAGTCGTGCTACTTTTACATCTAATACGTAATTTCTCCCCCTTAATACCTTGACTGCTACACGCAAGACTTAACAGCTACCCCTTGGATGCTTTAATATCACTTGTCTAGCTGTAGGATGACTGCTGAATCCTGGCAATGAATTCACAATTAGTTACTTGCTGTCTGTGAATGTCATAATTATTAACAGTAGCTGTTTTATCACTACAACAAATGTGGCATAGCAACACACAGTTTTGCATGAACAGTAGTTCAGCCTTTGCAGATGCCCAGGTGGCTGGTTATTGCACAAAGCAATGCATCATCTGGCATAATGAAGCATGCACAAATATAGCATGAAGCTGAACCACACATCAGACTGTGATTCCACTTTCTTTCGTTTAGTTGTGAATTCACCATACAAAATTAAACAGCTTTGAAAATATGAGTGGAGTCCGTTGGAAGTGTTCAGGAAGTATGAATCTTAAATTTGGCAATGATCAAGAATGCCTGAGAGTGTGAAATAATGTCATGCAATAATGGTGGATGTAATGTATCAGGAAATTAATGAAAAGGTGTGTAAACACCTGGTAATTACATTGGAGAAGGAATACCATTATACTGGTCCAAGAAACAAAGAATGGTATAATGATTAGAAGTTCATCTGGAAACATTTTGCCATTTTGACATAAATTCCATTTGCAAGATATGATTTACCTATTAGCGAGATTTCTTAAATTCACTGACAGAAAAAGAACAATGCCAAGAAGGAGATGTGTGATATAAACGAAAGTTGGTAGGGATGTTTCTATATCTGAAAGATGATGTCTATTCCAATTTTGCTACAGTCACAGATGAGTGGTGCAAGTGTCACCACTATAGGGATACAAACCACGTTTGCTTTAAATACACATTGTAATGGTCATGAGCGTCAGTTACCTTTCAGACTGGATGCGATGAGTTGATGGAAGTAAAGGATACCTTTAAGGCAACAGGGACGGCATTATCAACATGACACAGAGTTTGAATGAGGTTATGTAATAGGGCTATGAGAAGCTGGATGTTCCTTCTGCAATACTGTAGAAAGACTTGACATTGTAAATGATTGCTGGCAGTGGTGGTCAGAGGAACATACAGTTGAAAGAAGACCAGTCTCTGGATGGTCTCATGGCATTACCGAGAGATGAGGCCATCATGTTTGGCATATGGATCTGGCACATTATACTGCTTCTGCAGCAGCAATTTTAACAGCAGTTAGCACCATAGTGATACAATGAACTGTTACAAATTGGTTACTTCAAGGACAGTTCTGAGCCAGAAACAATACAGCATGCAGTCCACTGACCCTGAACTACCACCATTTGTGACTTCAGTGGTGTGAATCGAGAGCTCATTTGAGGACAGGGTGGAGTCCTGTTGTGTTTTCCGATGAAACATAGTTCTGCCTCAGTGCCAGTGATGGCCATGTGTTGGTTAGGAGGACAGTCGAGGGACTGAAACCATGATGTCTGTATGCTAGACACACTGCACCTACACCTGTAGTTATAGTCTGAAATGTAATTTCGTTTGACAGCACAAGCACTCTCGTCGTCGTCCCATGCACCCTGATTGCAAATCTGTATGTCAGTCTGGTGATTTCATCTGTTGTGCTTCCATTCGTCAAAAGCATTCCAGTGGGTGTTTACCAACACAATATCACTGACCCAAATATCGCTATTGTAGCCCAACATGTTCTACAAAATATCAACATGTGGCTTGGGCCTTCTTGATCATCAGATCTGTTTCCAATCAAGCACATACGGAATGTTATAGACAACACCAGCATCATCCACAAACAGCATTATCCATCCCTCTACTGACTGACCAAGTGCAACAAGCATGGCACATCACACCACAAACTGCCATCCAGCACATGTACAATACAGTGGGCCCACATTTTCATCCTTTTATTGAACCTGTGGCAGTTACACTGTTTAATAATATATCAAGCATTTCACATTTACAATGGCTCATCTCACATTTACATTAAGATGTTATCTTCTAATGGTTCAAAAATGATTCAAATGGCTCTGAGCACTATGGGACTTAACAGCTATGGTCATCAGTCCCCTAGAACTTAGAACTACTTAAACCTAACTAACCTAAGGACATCACACAACACCCAGCCATGACGAGGCAGAGTAAATCTCTGACCCCGCCTGGAATCGAACCTGGGAACCCGGGCAGGGGAAGCGAGAACGCTACCGCACAACCACGAGATGTGGGCTCTTCTAATGTTAATGAGTTAAATATGTTACCTACATCAATGTGTTCCCAAAATGCCATTAATCTACATTAGTTATTTTTTAATCTTGCAATATTTTCCCCATCAGCATATATGAGAATAAATAAAGCTCTCAGTGGCCATCAACAGAATCAGTCAGAGCAGCACAAGCTCCCATGTTCTGGAGCAACATTTCTCAATAATCGTGTCACAACATAACTGCTATGTCATGAATACATGTCAGTTATGTCACGAGATTTTCACTATCTTATAACCTTCCACAGATATATCCTAAATATAGAAAATAGACCGCCATACCATTTCTTGAAGCAGACCAATTTACAAGAAATCACCCATCATTACATATGTACCATATTATACACATTGAACTTTAAAATGAACTAGCCCACATTACATGAATAATCTTTGCCAAAAGCCCAATTTATTGTGGCAAGTGGCATCCTTTGGTCCTTTGTCAGTGTGGCCACCTTACCTTCGACTCTTTGTTGGTTTCACCAGTAAAAAATTTTGGTGGATATTCAAAGGAGACTTCTGGGAATTCTGGATTATTCCTCTTTCAGTAGATCTACTCTGCCAAAATCGCCAGGGCAAGTACCTCACCAGATTTACATTTTACGTATGTTTAGTTTTGTGTTCCTGCTTAAAGAGTCGTAAGTTTATTTTATATTGTTCTGTTCTTATTCAAGAGTCTTACGCAAGGAATTCGTAAAACTTGTATCTCATAGTCATTCCATAACAAAAAAAGTATGCATTGTGTGTGCATTTGCTTTTTCCACCTATGAAACATAATCACATATAGGGTTGTCACGAAAGTTTGAAATGTACTTGGGTGTGCCTCCAAGAAAAGAAAAGAAAAGAAAAGAAAAGAAAAGAAAAGAAAAGAAAAGAAAAGAAAAGACTGGTTCTGGCCCAAGAAGGTGTATTGTGAAGGCTGCATGAGGGGAGTCATAATTGACTCACCCGTGTGTAGTGTTGTGTTTGGCAAGACTCCGATAGTTTTGTGAAAATGTTGCTGAAGTGCATTCTGATGAGTAAATAAGATCACAGACACTTGAAGCATCAGGGTTATGATATCCTATTTTAATGGCAGTTCATTAATTTTTATATACCAGTGAAGTGAAACTTCATTTACTACATGTTTCAAGTTACTGAGTTGTATTACACAGAAGTTGCTTATAGTCTAAGAAACTATACATACGGATTAATAGTGAGTGTAACAACATATTGAACACAGAATCATATTAAAACAGTTTAAGTACTGATTATATCAGAATTCAGTGACAATGTTTTATGCAACTATAGACTGATAGTCTGAAATCATACGTGAGATCAGACTTGAACTTTAAGTAGAAATGTTTTCACTATGGACTAGAAATTTGTAGACAGATTAGTCCATGGCTGTACTGCTGGTTCATTGTGTCCAACAAGCACAATTTGTGAGTGATCAGACATGTCAGCATCGTCACATGAATGACACACTGACCTCCTGGAAGCATACGGCTGACATATCCACCCTTCCCCATGAGCCATGCTCTGCACTGTTCATGCCAGTGGACATGCATTGGTGCAGCTGCACAACCAATTGAGTTGCTGTTTGTTACTGGTGGAACCTGGCATGATACCCTGGTTGCTGTAGCATGGGTATAGTTACTCAACCCACCCTAGCAGCCAGAATGTAGCAGCATTACACCCATGGACTTTTGGGCAAATACATAACAAGAAACTGATAACATTAGGAAAAGGACAGATGCTACTCACTATATAGTGGAAATGCTGAGTGGCAGACAGGTACAACAAAAGGACTGTGAAACATAGTTTTTGGCCAAACAGGCCTTCATCAGAATTACACACACACACACACACACACACACACACACACACACACACACACAGTCTCTGGCTCCCAAGGGCAGTCTGGTCATGTGTGTGTGTGTGTGTGTGTGTGTGTGTGTGTGTGTGTGTGTGTGTGTGTACGTGTGTGTGTGTGTGTTGTCCGATTCTGATGAAGGCCTGTTTGGACAAAAGCTTTGTTTGACAGTCTTTTTGTGGAGCCTATCTGCACTATTTGGTGAGTAGCAATTATGCTTTTCATGACATTGTCATTCTTCCATCCTGCAGTTTCCATTGTCAGAAGAACTGTAGAATCCTATAAAACAGAAATTTATAGTTGGCAGTTGGGGACTTGGAAGTAGTTTTCTGATTCTGTTATTCTGAGAATAGACGAAATATATTGTTAAAAACACTTATTTTATGTAGCAGAAAATCAAACCATAAAATGAACTTTCAGCCTTTAAACTATTTAAAATTATGGTGTAGTCTAGGGACATGTGCAATGTTGCCAGATTTTTTACACCTTTTCTTAGTTAAGTAACATTGTGTGCCAACCTGTGTCAGGGAATGGAATGTGTGAAGGCTACAAAGGTGAGTAAATCACTCTCACAGTATTACAACCATGAAAGACAGTGTTTTCAATGTATCATGCTGCTGCATACATGGCAGTAGATTTTGCAGTGGGTCAACAGAAATGTTACTTGTCAATGAACACAAAAGTAAACAACCTGGTCTGCTCACACCCCTTTTGAGATCTTACTGCACATGCCACTGTCTCTGCTATGCTGACGTGCTCCACACCTGATTCTACATGTTGTAAAAATCGCGAGGTGATGAAATCTCCCAATCACTTCCAAAGATCTTGTAATAGTGCCTGATTCACTTTTAGTTATGTTGGCTTATTTTACTTATTTTGTTGTGTTGTAAAAGTGATATTTTTGTAATAAATGTAACTTAATTTTAGCTTGTGTTGCATATTGTGGCTACAGAAATCTTAGGAATGAGGTGTCACAAAGTTTATGCACAAGTCAGAATGCCCATATCAGTAGTTAAGTCATGAAGTAAATTGTTCTCAAAGTTTAGAACTGCAGTAGAAGCAACCAGGGCAGCAGTGGTAAAGGCTACTAGATTAGCAGCTGAAACAACAGCCACAGCAAGACCAACAGATACACTCCTTCTGAGAGAGCAACAACCATTGCTAAAATGCAGCCCAAACATCAACACAATTCTCAATGTTGGACAGAAACCACATGGACCATAGTATGTATAAATCCACCATATAATTACCTTGCACTGAGAAAAAGTGACACAGGCCATTGTTGCAAGTATTTCCTGGAATGGAGTTGTCCTAACAAACCTTTTCCTGTGAACAGGAACTTGCAGCCCCTACTTCAAAGAGCTACTGGCCACAATAGTTCAGGAGTGACTCTAAGTGAAAGTGGTTGCGAAAACATACTTGACCTCTTAGTAACAAATAATCCTGACTACATAAGGAGAACAATGACAGGTACAGGAATTAGTGACCACGAGGTTTTGTACCTAGACTGAATACCTTAACCACGAAACCCACACCTACTTAAAAATCGGATATATATTTGCTTGACACCTTCCTACAAGCCAGTATTAACTCCTTCCAATCTGACCACAAAAGACAGACTGCATGTGGTTTAAATTCGAATAAATAGAATCGACACCAACTGATAGATATATATCAAATGAATTAAAAAGAAATGGTACTGGTCCGACATGGCACACAAAACAGATCAGAACACTATTGCAGAAGGAACAAAAAAAACATGTAACATTTAAAACAACACAAAATCCTCAAGATTGACAATTTTACAGAGGCTCAAAATTTAGTGAGAACTGCAACAGTAGATGCCTTTAACAGTTTCCACAGCAAAACCCTGTCTCAAATCTGGCAGAAAACCCAAAGAGATTCTGGTCATATGTAAAGTACACCAGTGGCAAGACAGTCAGTGTCTTGACAGTGCAATTATGAATGTGATGTTATTGATGCTAGTGCCACTACAGCAGAGTTACTAAACGTGGTTTTCTGAAATTCCTTCCCAAAAGACAATGAAGTAAACACTCCAGAATTTGAATCAAGAATGACTCTTAACATAACTCACATAGAAGTAGATATCCTTGGTGTAGAGAAGCAGCTTCAAACACTTAAAGAAAGGAAAGACTTCCAGTCCAGATTGTGTACCAGTCAGATTGCTTTCATAGTATACTGATAGCTTCATATATAGCAGTCATACACAAATGCCCACTCATAGGAACAACCATACCTAGAGACTGGAAAGGTGCACAAGTCGCACCAGTACTTAAGAATAAAAGTAATCCACTGAATTACACACCCGTACCACCAGAGAGGCAATTCAAATGTTGTGGCTGATAATGGATGCAAATACCTAAAAAAAAATTCAAGACATGTTCACAGGATTTGTCGACCTGGAAAAAGCATTCAACAATGTAAAATGTTGCAAGATATTTGAAATATTTCAGATTAAAAAGGGTGTAAGACACGCAGGTAGTGTTTGGCCCCTACTGTTCAATCAATATATCGAAAAAGAAATGATGGAAATAAAAGAAAGGTTCAGGAGTGAAAGGATATCAATGATACAATTTGCTGATGGCATTGCTATACTCAGTGAAAGCAAGAAAGAGTTACATGATCTGCTCAATGGAATGGACAGTCTAATGAGAACAGAATATGGTTTGAGAGTAAATGGAAGAAAGACGAAAGCAATGAGAAGTACCAGAAGTGAGAAGTGAGAAACTTAACATCAGGCTTGATGGTCACGAAGTAGATGAAGTTAAGGAATTCTACTACTGAGGCATCAATATAACCAACGACTAATGGCGCAGGGAGGACATCAAAAGCAGACTAGCACTAGCAAAAAGGACATTCCTGGCCAACAAAAGTCTACTAGTATGAAATATGGGCCTTAATTTGTGGAAGAAATTTCTGAGTAAGTATGTTTGGAGCATAGCATTGTATGGTAGTGAAACATGGACTCTGAGAAAACTGGAACAAAAGAGAATTGAAAAATCTGAAATGTGGTGCTACAGACGAATGCTGAAAATTTGGTGGAGTGATAGGGTAAGGAATGAGGAGATTCTGTGCAGAATCGTAAAGGAAAAACGCTGACGAGGAAAGGGGACAGTACAATAGGACATCTGTTGAGACATCAGGGAATGACTTCCATGGTACTGGAGGGAGCTGCAGAGGGCAAAATTGTAGGAATTATAATTAGCAGTAACTTATATTGAATGATCACATAGATAATGTTGTAGGGAAAGCAAACCAAAGATTGTGATTAATTTTAAACAATGCTTAAAAATGTAGCAGGTTTACTAAACAGACTGCATACACTTCTGCTTGTCTGCTCTCTTCCAGAGTATCACTCTGAGGTGTGGGATGCACATTAGATAGAATTGACAAAGGACACTGAAACTGTTCAAAGAAGGGCAGCTTGTTTTGTATCATCAGGAAATAGGAGAGAGGGTGCCACAGTATGATACCCAAACTGGGTGTGGGCTTCAGTAAAACAAAGGCATTTCTTGCTGTGGTAGAACCAATTTTCTCCTCACAGAATGAAAATATTTTGTTGGCACCCACCTACATGAGGATAAATTATCATCATAATAAAATACAAGAAATCAGAGCACGCATAGAAAGATCTGAGTGTCCATTTTTTCCATGCCCTGTTCAAGAGTGGAATGGTAGAGAAGTAGCCTAAAGGTGGTTCAATGAACCCTCTGCCATGCACTTAATTTTGAAGTACAGAGGAATCATGCAGATGTAGAAGCAGATGAAAATGAGCAGTTGCTACAACCAACGGGAGCATGTGGTATCTGAAATATTATAAGAGCATGTGGCATCTGAAAGGCTGCTCTTTTTCTACTATGTATACTGACCAAGCCAGTCTTACTTGCAGTGGGCCATATGGCTCCAAAGTATCAGTTGGCATTTTAAATTTCAGTATACAGCAGATCACTCCTGAGAATCTTATGCTGATGTGCTCGTTAAAGACTGACTAGTACAAGAAGCAACATGAAGAACGACTTATGGGTAGAACACTATAGGTATCTCATCGCAGTTGAAAACTGTACTAGCCATAGCACATATCTTCAACCAGCACTAGACTCTAAGGCTAGAGATCCATACCACAGAGACAGTAATGCTAACAACAACTCATCAATAACACAGGCTAACCCACATCACCAAAAGCTTCCCCTTTGCCCAAACAATCCCGCCATCATTCCCACAGTATGTGTGCATACACTGTGTGTACATGTCCATCGCCAAGCTCCCTTAATGACTTGCTGCAGTTGAGCTACCTTGTATTTGCAGCAGACTATGCAAATAGATACTGTTGACACTATAAAAAACAGTGTCGGGCAAGAGTGTTTGCAGATACACCTACAGATCACCGGAAAGACAGTTCATTCCAAATCCACATTGCGTTCACAGAAACCTTTCTATCAGCAAAATTCTACACTCCATTAGGCCCTCCACTACTACACTGTTCCACACCTCTAGTGGCAAGAACTAAACTGCCAAACAGCCTGAGGTTGCATTACATCACATTTCATCACATCACTGGGCTTTGCTGATGGTTATAGCTCACAAACAAGATGGCTCACACTGAATCTGTGATGATATCAAGATTACTATAGGTGATGAAGCCACAGCTGACATATAACCATTTCCAAAACTGCATTATCAATTTTCATTTCTAGCAAGAGGTGACAGCTATTCCAACAGAGATTTGTCAAAAGTGTATAAGCTTCTAGATCAGCACTCACTGGAGATCACAGTCATCAACAGACCACCCGATCCGTGTTTAAAAGATTTATTCACAAGTTGGGATGAAATGGGGTATGTCAGTATATGTCCAGAGATTTAATGAGTTCCTGCTGGGATCTACTTTTAAACTTGTCACCAACCACAAACCACCTCTGCCAATTGTTTGCCTGAATGACTTAACACTCAACAAACAGTACAGCATCTGAAGCAATGTGCTCTATTACTAAGCATTTACCACTATGAGGGTTTTTTTCTTCATTGTGAGTACCACACTGTTGATGCAAATGCACTCTCGTGGCCTCCAGAAGGTCGATAGGAGGGATTTAGCAGACCGGTGCAAGTATGCTGTCGATCTTAAGATCAGCCTTCCGTAGCTCTCGAACTCCCACTGACAGTGACACAGGTGGCAGATCCTCTGGTGCACTCTCAATGGCTGTCCTCCCAGATTTCAATTCATTTGACTACAACAAAGAAACCACATCTCCATCTGCCACCAACTACGGATGAAACAAGTACTCCTATTCTTGCCATCAGTAAATGATGGTGACGGTATGGTTACGGATCAGCTTCTCTGACTGGATGTCCTACCTTTATTACAAAAAGGTCAATGTAGTATAACCAGAATGAAGCAGCTAGCATGTGATTATAAGTATTGACTCGGCATCAAATAACACAATCAACACCAACCAGTATAGTGCAGTGTGCACAAAATCACAACTAGCACCCTTGCAATGAGTTACAGCACATGGATAGGTGCATATGGACTTCACAGGACATTCCAGAGACGTATGTGGATGGTTGTAATAGTCTCAATGTCCTACTCTCATTATGCCATCCACACATCATCCAAATCAGCACAGACTTTCCGTCTGAGCCCTAAAAAACTTACTGTTATTCAAAGCTTACCAAAGATAATTGTTTGGGATAAATATTTTCATATTTCATCATCTGGGTTCTAGAAAATCAATAGAATTAACGGCATCCAACACATACCAGTGGCAGCACTCCATCCAACTTCCGCTGGGCATGTATAATGTCTGACCCATACATGAACTACATACTGCAAGAAGAAAACCCAGCAGGCACCTCACTATTTTTCAATCACATACCACACAAGTCCCATCAATAGAAAGAGCACTGCAGAACTACTGCACAGATTACAGCCATGGACACTGATCCACATCCTGAAGCAAGGCAGCTAACAATCAAGATTAAGGACTTGTTAAGCATTCCATGCAGGGGATTTGGGCACCAGTCCTGTAGAGTCCCTAGAAACTACTATCAACCTAACAAGTACCCATGGCAATTATCAATACCCAGGCTAAAACTGTATCGGATCACATGAAACAGGTATGTTTCCAATGATCCTCTGAAGTTCTAGCACCACAGGTACTGTCAGCAGCAACATATGAGCCATCAGTAGCTCTGCAACTAGTGCCAGACCTCAACACCAAAACCCTACTTCCAGCAGAAGAAGATTTAAGAATGCAGAGTCAATATTCTGCACCATACAGTAACCCCTACACCACTGGAGTCCAAAACAATGATAGCAGTGCCACAAGTAGAAGACCAGTCTCCAGAAGACAAGCCAGCACTATTTTAAATGCTGTACAGGAGCCAGTGAACTTACAGGCATACTTGACATCAATGAGGAAGAGGAATTTTGTATCCTTTCCATCTATGGATGTTGACATTATAGATAGGGCAAGATCCACTACCTCATCACTGGTGGTAGTAAATTTTGCGGTAGGTAAACAGTCATGCCACTCACCCACAAGGAGAATCAACAAAAATCGATACAAGCAGCTACTGACCCAGTCACTGGGAATACAGAATGCTCCCCAAATTCAATAC
Organism: Schistocerca gregaria; assembly: GCF_023897955.1. Lineage (NCBI taxonomy): Eukaryota > Metazoa > Arthropoda > Insecta > Orthoptera > Acrididae > Schistocerca > Schistocerca gregaria. Next base: position 86,743,549 of record NC_064930.1, on the reverse strand, counting down.
ATTACTGCGAATTACACAGACCAGTCAGTTCACCATGGACTCAGCAGTCTCTGCTGCAAGTAAACAGCCCAAGACACTGACACATTATGTAGTTCTGACTGTTTCTGCTGCTGACTCTGTGAGGCCAACATGCTCCACACCTCACCAGTTCTGACACTGGTCTCTGCCTCTCCTTATAAACTACACTCAGAAGCCAATCTTCAAATTTCAGGTAATTTAGAATCCTGTGACTACGAAATTACCTAGTAATCTGTTCAGTTCCACTATAAGTCATTGATTAAATTTCTGTTAAGTTTTAACTATGCAAAGTAATACTCTTTTTTGGTTACATTAGGTTGAAAAGTGAGTTTTGTTAGCAGAAGTATTTAATATTTATCTCATGTTACTTGTTGGTGCAGATACAGCAATTTTTATTCCAGGATTTGGACTAGAATTGGTACAATGAGGAGTATTTTATATGAGACATACTATTTACGGCAAACTATAGAACAGTAGTCTCACAGGATATGACAAAATTGCAAATCAACAAAAAAAAAATTGCTCTGAGCACTATGGGACTTACCATCTGAGGTCATCAGTCCCTTAGATCTTAGAACTACTTAAACCTAACTAACCTAAGGACATCACACACGTCCATGCCCAAGGCAGGATTCGAATCTGCGACCATAGCAGGCGCGCGATTCCAGACTGTAGCACCTAGAACCGCTCGGCCACTGCAGTCGGCTGTGAATCAACAAGATGTACATTGCACTTACAGCAAACTATGAAGTTTTTATGTTGGACCTCAAAACGTCAAGTGTACCTCATATTCCACCACTGTTAAATGTGCAACAATTTGCAAGTCTCTTTTTATAATTTTTACTCTATGTTAATGAGTGAGCATCTACACTCACATATAAAGAATCCAGATGGCATGAATAAAAATGCGTATACCAGTTTCTCTGAGGAAACTAATCCCGGGATAATACAATTATGCTGTGAATGAACAAAAAAATAATACCTGACGGACAGTGTCTTAGTGAAGACTTACAGTTAAGACTGTTGTAATGTAAAGAAAAGATCACTCTCCTGTATAAAATAATGTTCTGTTTTGAAGCCAAAACCAGCAGTAAAATAGCTTATAATTCATTAGTTACATGATCACAGTCATAAATTCTGTAAACAGTAGCACTAATATGCTATTACAATAATACAGTAGAGGGGCATTATATGGAACCTCCCTGACCAGACACTATATTTATTCAGGGTCTAGCAGCATTAATTTATATTCATATTATAACAAGAGGGGAATAAATTAAAAGGGAGGGTAGAGAACACACACTGAAAAACATAAATTGTAATTTGTGACAAAACTGTGCTGAAATGGACCCAAGAACAGTAGCAGTATGTGATGCATGGACTGGGGAATTACAGAATGGTAAATGAGGGTGAGGAACCCTACTAGGTGATACCAGACAGAAATGCAGCTACATAACTACACTGCCAAAGTAGTTCATGGAAATATGGCTAACAAAGAAATGACTAACATTGCAATAAGTGAGTATTCTTGTGGGAGATGCAAAACATTGGGCTCTGAATTTGATTATAGACAGGAAAACTTTCAATAATTTCAAACAGTGGTTTTTAATGAGTACTGGTCTGAAGCAAATTATGACTAGCACTTATGATGTCCAGGGAAGACAGACTATGAAAATTTTGTGAAAATTTGTACCAAAAACTAGCACATCTTGGAAGTAGGCTCTCAGAATCTCAAATTGTCTGGGAACTTCAGAAAAATTCCCACAATATTCCAATAAACACAGAGACAAAAGGTTTGTGTCATTTTGGAACATGTGAACCGAAAAGATAACTAGCATAAAAATCATGATTTCCATCAGAATAATAAACAGAATAAAAATGATAGATTCTGAGTCAACATTATAAATAGAGGTAGTGGAAATGGCAGATATAATATTACAACGTATGGGAGAGGATAAGGCCATGTAATTGCAGTGAATATGACGAACACTACAGACCACATACAATATCAGTCATAAAAACATCAAAAGACTTTCTCGGACCACAAATAAGAGACATAGTTATGACAGACAGAAAATATTGTGTTAAAAATCACAACAATGAAACATTGCAAGGTTGTTGCTATTAAGCCAGATATAGATATCAAGCTGGTGCCAGCAAATTATCAGAAACATGTCACTACAATAGCTGTGCCCGTGAACAGTGGAATGAGTGGTGGAAAGTGACCAACTGTACGTGAGATCAAAGCAGCTATAGCAACAATGGGTTTGCTTTACAGAAACCAGATATGAACAAATATACAAAGTAATTAAAGAGATAATGTGCTATAACAATGGTGTATCTCACTTCAGGATAAAGGACACTAATCACAATGATCTGTCAGGAATCAGGATAGGTTAGAACAAATTAATAACCTACACAGGGGTTTAAGGCTGCGTGACAAGGAGGATATGAAGAGGGAAGTGATGGAGAAATTAAGAGATGCAACAAGAAAGGGAAGGGTGTTTATAATATAAAGCAACTCAATACAAAGGAGGAGTTACCCAGAGCAACAAAAAGTGCTGCACAAAGTCCATGAGCAGCTGGTGAAAATAAAACTTAATAATGACACATCACAAAATATAAGCAAACTGTTAATGATGGTATTAGAATTGCAAATGAGGTATTCCTAAATACTGAAGCAAGTTTAAAGGAACAAAGAACAGAAAGGCTGGAATATGTGGCTGAAAACAACTGGATACACATAATAGAGACTAATGAGCACCATACAGGGTGACAATGACTGAAATGTATGAAAGAAACATAAATTAGTTACAAACTACAGTGTGCACACACTTTATTCAACGTGTACATATCACTACAGATATTAGCATTTAGGTTATAATATGTTTGATATGCTTGCCATCATTGGCGATTATGTGGCACAGACAAACAGCAAAATTCTGCATGATCCACTGAAGTATTGCAGCATCAATGCTGTCGATGACCTCCTAAATGGCTTTTTCCAGCTCAGAAATTGTTTTGGGGTTATTGCTGTAGACCTTGTCTTTAATATAGCACCCAAGAAGTTGCATGTAGTTAGATCCGGAGAATATGATGGCCAATCAAGGCCCATGCCAGCGGCCTCTGGGTATTCCAGAGCAAGAATACAGTCTGCAAAGTGCTCCTGCAGGACATCAAACACACTCCTGCTTCGATGGGGTCGAGCTCCATCTTCCATGAGCCACATCTAGTCGAAATCTGGGTCACTTTGTATAATGGGGAAGAAATCACTTTCCAAAGCCTTTGTGTAGCATTCAGTAGTCACTGAGCCACCAAGGAATATCTCACTGATTATTCCATGACTGGATACTGCACACCACACAGCAACCCATTAGGGTCAAGAGACTTCTTTATCATGAAATGTGGATTCTCAGTCCCCAAAATGCGCCAATTTTGCTTATCGACCAACCAATCCAAACGAAAGTGGGCTTCATTGATAAACCAAGATAACAATACACATACTTATTCCCATCACACCCCATGCTCAACCACGCAGTCTGAACAACCTAACACAAGCTGTACAGAAGTTATGATGACTTTATTTCACATAGTTCAGTAATTGTCACCCCATAAAAAGTATGACTTCAGAGTTGACATCCTAAGTGAAGATTGATGAAAACACTCCTCAAGGGACTGATATAATAAGAAATTATAAGTTTTAAGCCACCAAAGTTGCTGTCAGTTCAAAAAAATGAAACTGTAACTGATCCAAAGGGAAAGAAACCATGGGCAAAACTGCACTTAACACAATACTAAACATAGGCCACAGATGATATTGTGATAGGAAAAACCAAACAAACTTTCAGACAAAATCAAACTGAGACAGAAAAAAAATCCTAGGATGATTTATCTCTGAATTAAGATTTGTTTCAGGAGGTTCTTGAAAGCATACAAACAAACAACATCTTCGGATTAGTAGCCTTTAAGTAGCCACACCTAAAGCAGTAGTCAATTTTTACATGTATACTGATGGTTTACGAGGTGTTTCTCAATTTGTTGAACAGTATCTTCTAAGAAAAGTGAAACTGAAAGCAACATTTGGTGAAATGATTTATTATTTTAAAAATGGGGAAACCAAATTTTATGATACACTGGACACCAATTCATAATAAAATTATGGAAAGAAGGGATGGAAAAGAATGGCACAAAAATTATTAACATTTCTGCATAGCACCTGGTGATCAATCCTACTGAACACCACGTGCATGAGTCAGGTGGACTGTGAAGAACATAGTCACCATAATCACGATACATGGAGTAAATTTAGAGCAGATTCTGAGACCATATGAATTCTCAAATGCATGAATCACTCGATTTTAGATCTGACAAAAATTTTTTGGGAATAAAATCTAGAAGTTTAGGTGGAGACATTCTAGGTTTTGCACCTAATAAAGCGGTTGAATTAGACAAAAAAGAGTTGTTAAGAGTACAAATGAGTAAACAAATGGAATTCAGGATCAAATCAAACGATAAAAATCTTATAACTGCAAAATTTAAAATAGGAGGCCTTGTCTTATAGAAAAAAACATAAAGAATCTAGTGAAATCTACTGTGAAATTTCAAAGTTCAAATATGTGTGCAGTGGACCTTTTAAAATTCAAGGAACTCCCCATATTAACATTAACTACCTGATTCATTCAAACTCTGGAAAACGTAGGTATTAGAAATACTGTTGACCCAGAAATCTCCCTGCCAAATGTAGAATAAAAATGTCTAGTTAAATTTGTATGGATCTGATTAAATTCCAAAGAGTGCTGCCTAAAATATAGAGAGACTTATGAGAAATATGACTTCTCTTTTCTGTATTTCTCACTGCTTGTAAATATACATCAATTTGTCTTCACATGATTACTAAAATTTTCCATGTAAATAATGGTAAAATGCCTAAATTACCTGCAGCTTCACTGGAAATAAGACTTAGATAGATGCATAACCAGCTTACTGCAGGGTGAATTATTTGTGTTCTATGATGTTTGGATGTGGAAAGAGAAATTATATTAGTGAAAGTTTTATAATGAATTAAACATTTGCAATACTAGCCCATGCCATCACCACTGCAGCTCAAAGTATCATCACATCTGGAGGGAGGGAGGTGGTTCAGTTGTTCCAGTCCAGGGTGACACTGTATGATGAAGGGGGCACTCCTTTGAAGCTGGTTCTTGTGGATTGAATGAGGACTAGGAGTGTGTGGGTAAACAGCAAGGGAGATCTATTTGTGGAATAGGTATGGGGGTAGTGCCTGTATGTGATGACCTTAGTGAGACCGTCAGTATGCTGGGAATGGAGCTCTTGTCACTGCAGATACATCGCCCCCATGTGACACCCATATAGCCTAGCCACCCAGGGTCAATTTGTCTGCACTGACAAGAAATCCCTTTCCACTATGCTAAAGGTTTTGCCCTGGCCTTTACCATCGCTATCCCCCACACCTAGTTCACAGACAGATCTCCCCTGAAATTTTCCCACCAATCCTCTCTCCAGCCCCAAGAGCCAGATAAAAAGGAGTGCCCCTTTCGTCATGCAATACCAGCCCAGACTGGAACAACTGAACCACATCCTTAGTCAGGGCTTTGACTATCTACCAACAGGTCATAAAATTATAGACATCCTACACAATATTCTTCCCACCTCTCCTAATGTGATGTTCCATGAGCCAACCTCTACAACATCCTATTCCATCCCCATGCCACTTCCAAAACAATCCTTGTCACAGGGATCATATCCTCGTGGAACTCCTAGATGCAAGACTTACCCAATCCACCCACCCAGCACTTCCTCCAGTCCTGTCACAGGCTTAGCCTACCCTTAGCCTCCTGCTGGATGGCGCATATCAATACAACAAAGTGGTCTCCGTGAGAATCACTGGTGTTGCTTAACACCTAACTTTGCTGGCATACAATCTAGATTGTTTTATCACATATTGGCGAAATACTGTTTACAGTAGTTACTTTAAATTATTATATGTATCTATTTCTTCATTTGTTATTAGCTTTCATGTAACTATTCTGTGTATACTTTAATGTGTACTTTTACATCTTGTATGCTTCGTTACCTATCATTGATGTAATTCGGTATGCAGCTGGTGGAGCATCCCATATGTAAGCAACATCATTGCTCTCCTTAGCTGTTCATGGATTTATATCACCTGCTCCATTCACTGCTACCACCTGCTATCATGTGTATAATTTCTTCTTTTAATATTTGTCGTATATGATGTATCTTATATATTTCTGTTAGTACCAAACATCCCTCTCAATCCCTTCTATGTCATATTTCAGTTTGATGCTCTGAGCATGGTTAAATATCGGCCAAAACCAGTTACCAGTTTCAGTTTGATGCTCTGGGCATGGTTAAACATCAGCCAAACCCAGTTACCACTAAAATAAATGTTTTGCAGTTTGAACTGTTTTTAAAATTCTTTTAGCCAGATCAATACTTCTCCACAAGAAATGTTCTTGAAAATTATCTGAGAAGTGTTATTTTATTCATTCCGAAGTTACATAACAACTGAGAACTGCCAACTTTTCTATTATGTCTCACATATCACATACAATTTTTCCATCAAATATCTGCATATGTTTCCTTTGTTTTTATTGTTATGTGTTTCTCTCAATAGATCAAAAATGTAATTATAATTGTTATATGTTTCTCTCGATAGAACATAAAGGTAATTACGCTAGTATGCCTAAATTCTTGGCATGTTTTGTCATTCTACTCATCATGACAACAATTTTGATTTCAATGGTACAAAAACATGGCTGTATACAGTCATCAGTACTCCCATATCATTGTTGTCATCATCATCATCATCATCATCATCATCATCATCATAATTGTCATTAAGTTTTCTACCAACTGGTAGGTTTCTGACACCATTGTTATCTTCATCTGATTCTGTTTCAGGCCAACTGTTTTTCAGTATCTCTATTTTCTTATATCCTTTCACTGTACCTCCAATAGCTGCTGTTAGAATCCCTTTTGCACACGGTATAGATTCCAACCACTCTGCTTTCATTTTCTTAACCAGGATTATGATAGCTCTTTTTTTCTTTACTGTGTCCAGTACTTAAATTTTCTTCTTTACTGACCCATTTTAATCTCTCTATTCTCTTCCAAACCAACATCTTGAATACTTAAATTTTGGTTCTTTTTCTCTTCTTCAGTGTTACATCCTCACAGCCATATAGATAAGCACCACAAAGCATTTAACCAATATTTTTCTTAACTCCAATCACATTTCTTTTTCTAGAAAACTTGATTTGCCTTTGAATTATTGATTTCATGTTTTTCTTTTTTTCCCCAACTGTCCAGTTGTCAAAATCCCCCAAATATCTATCCTGTGCAACCTATTCAATTTGGCCTCCTGCTGTCCTGACTTTCACATGTTCTTTCACAGAACTCTCATCAACTTCTTCCACTGAGGTGACAAAAGTCACATGATACCCCCTAATCTGTTAGACATCCTTTTGCCTGGCTTAGTGCAGGAACTCAGTGTGTCATAGGCTCTACAAGTCACTGGAAGAAGAAATAATGAGCCATTCTCAAGTGCGAAAATGTTGCTGGTGCAGGATTCTGTGCATGAACTGACCTCTCACTTACGTCCGTGAATTTTTGACGGGGTTCATGTCAGGTGATCTTGGTAGCCAAATAATTTGCTCACCTTGTCCAGAATGTTCTCCAAACAATTTGCAAAAGATTTTGGCCTGGTGACTTGCACACTGTCATCTACTCTGAACCACCAAAGAAACTGATATAGGCATGCATATTTAAATAAAGAGGAATAAAGCAATATGTAAACAGGCAGGATATGGTGCTGCAGTCAGCAACACCTATATAAGATGACAAGTGTCTGATGCAGTTGTTAGATTGGTTACTGTTGTTACAATGCAGGTTTAAGTGAGTTTGAACATGGTGTTGTAGTCGGCGCATGGGCCATGGGATATGGTGATGAAGTGGGGATGTTCCTGTACAACCATTTCATGAGTGTGCCATGAATATAAGGAGTCTGGTAAAACATTAAATCTCTGACATTGCTATAGTCGGAAAGAGATCCTGGAAGAAAAGGACCGATGATGGCTGAAGATAATCATTCAACATAACAGAAGTGAAACCCTTCCACAAATTACTGCAGATTTCAATGCTGGACCATCAACAAATGTCAGTGTGAGAACCATTCAATGAAACATAATTGATATGGCCTTTTGGAGACGAAGACCAACTCGTGTACCCTTGATGACTGCACAACACAAAGTGCTATGCCTTGCCTGGGCCAGTAAACAGCAACATTCGACTGTTGATGACTGGAAACATGTTGCATAGTCAGAACAGTTTCATTTCAAATTGTATTGAGTGGAACGACGTGTATAGATATGGAGACAACCTCTTGAATCCATGGACCCTGCATGTAAAAGGGGGGGGGGGGGGGAGACTGTTCAAGCCAGTGGAGACTCTGTAAGGTGCGGGGTGTGTGCAGTGGGAGTGATATGAGACCCCTGATACATCTACAAGGTGGAGAAAACTTGTGTCAGGAAATTTTAACCCTGGATAGCTGATGCGAGTAGGAACCAAAATTATTAACATTGTGTTAGTTGACAACACACAATTTGTAAACTCCGGAAACTTGACACCACACACTCCAATTGGCAACAGAATTGCCCTGTTGTTGGATTCTCTGGACAACACATGACCACAAATGCTTTGCCTGCTGAAGATGACAATGTATACAAGGGGGCCTGCACGGTCAGTGGTAGTGCAACAGCTCTCCACTGAGGGGTGAATCCACCAGGGTCATGAACATTCATTGTAGTTTCATGATAAGACATACTGGGAAGAAACCCATCACCAGCTGTTAGTTCGCAAACAGAAAGACAGAAAGTATTTTACAAATTGTGTCAGCCCTGAAAAGGGCCTTTATTGTAGCTAGAAGATTGTTTACTCAAAGCAGGTGCTCAAACTGGCAACCCTCTGACACAGCACAAGTTTAGTAGCATCAAACAGTGTTTTACTGAACTCTTTCAAAGATTCTGCCATTGTCCTGATGTGATTGATGGCATGCTGAAGGCCGTCTGTTAATTTCTCTTCATTTATGGGTGGTTTGTGTCTGGGTGGGTGAACTAGAACCTTGAAGAATCCCCACAGGAAAAAGTCTGGTGACATGATGTCTGTTGATCGTGGGGCCATGTCCTACAAGCACCTCCACAAATTACCTGGCCACTGAAGAGTTCATTTAAATATCCGTGCATAGCACAACTTACGTGTGGGCATCCCACTGTGCTGCAAACACATGAATAGCTGTATGTCCAGGGGAGCACCTTCCCGCAGACAGGGTAAAGTTTCTTGCAAACTGTGAAGGTTATTTGACCCAGTAAGCTGAAGAGGTAGACAGACCAGCCCATCCCATTGGTCACCCACAATGCCTGCCCAAATATTGACCAAAAATTGTTCCTCATGTCCATGAACGTACGTTATGTGAGGATTTCCCCTTGCCCAGTAATGGATGTCTTGAATGTTGTAAAGGCCATCCCGATGGAAGGCGCACTCTTCAGTAAACAACACAATGGCAGGGAAGATGGGATCTCATGCAACACATTGGAGAAACCACTGGCAAAACCCTAGCCTGTGTTCATAGTCCACTACAGGATTTAGGTCCTGAACAGGGTGGAAACATAACGGATGCTGGCCGTCATCCCTCAAAACCTCCCAGACTAACAGATGAGTGACCCCATGTCATGTCCAACAGCTCAAGTACTTGTCATAGGTGCCTCCTCGAAGTGCTCAACAACAGGCTCTTCAAATGCAGCATCCCATTGTGTTCAAGTTCTTCCAACATCACCATGATATCCCGCTAACGAGCCTGTTTCGCAAAGTTTCTGGTGAATTGCTGTAAACATTTGCGGGTATGGGGGGTATGGGTGGCATCTTGCTGGGTACCATTCCTCATACAACCATCGAGCTTCCTGCGCATTACCATCACCTAGTCCATAAACAAAAACCATACCTAGTTTTTCTTCAAATGAATACTGTGTCCTCATGCTTACGGTATGAGTGAATCACAGGTGATTGTGTGTGTGTGTGTGTGTGTGTGTGTGTGTGTGTGTGTGTGTGTGTGTGTGTGCTCCAAAGTGAAGCTTATGTGTGAATGCCTCTGACATGAGGTGGAGATAAACAGCAAGACCTATTGGACTTGTGTGTGTATCACGTCAGGGCACCTATGGGGCATGGGACATTTGTGTGTGTGAACCAAAAACCATAGCCTGCAACCGACGAACTGCAAAAGGGCAATCCCATGAGCAATTGGAGAGTTTGGGGTGAAGTTAAGTTTTTGTAGTTTTAAAAAAGTGCGTTGTCGACCTACACAACATGAGTAATTTTGGTTCCTGCTGGCATAAACTATCCAGGGTTAAAGTTTCGTCATACAATTTTTCTCCACCCTGTAGATATGACTCTGACTGGTGACACATTTGTAAGCATCCTGCCTGATCACCTTTATCCATTCATGTCCATTGTGCATTTGACGGACTTGGGAAATTCCAGGAGGACAATGTGACACACCACACATCAAGAATTGCTACAGAGTAGCTCCAGGAACACTATTCTGTGTTTAAACAATTCCATTAGCCACCAAACTTCCCAGACATGAACATTACTGAGCATATCTGGGATGCCTTGCAATGTGCTGTTCAGAACAGATCACCATCCCCTCATACTCTAAGGATTTATGGACAGCCCTGCAGGATTCATGGTGTCTATTTCCTCCAGCATTACTTTAGACATTAGTCAAGTCCATGACACTTCAGGCTGCGGCACTTCTGTGTGGCCGAGGGGGTCCTACACAATATTAGGCAGGTGTATCAATATCAGTCCATGAATGACTGCAAATTGTCTCCAAATAGCCAAACATAACCATTTCCAGTCAATTATTGGTTCAGCTGGACCAGAGGACAGAGTTCATTCCACATAAACATTAAGGAAACATCACCAGCTTATATAGCACCTTGTTGACAACTTGCATCCATGGATTAGTGGGGTCTGTGCCACACTCAAACCCTACCATCAGCACTTACCAAATGAAATCAAGCATCTTCTGATCAGGCCATGGTTTAGCAGTCATCTAAGGACCAACTCATACTGTCACAAATGCGGGAGAGGCACTGCAAGTGATGGGCTGTTTAGGAAAAGCACTTGTGTTTGATACCTGCTGTGTGACCATGTACAGCAAATTTCACCACAATGTCCTAATGGACACATTCATCATAGGTCCCACATGGCTTCCTATGGTTATTTCATGCAGTGTTGCTTGGCTGTTAGCACTGACAACTCTATGCAAAAGCTGCTGCTATTCATTATGTGAAGGCTGTAAGCCACTGCATTGTCCATGTTTAGAGGTAATGCCTGAAATTTGGTATCCACTTGACACTGTGGATGTTGGAGCATTGAATTCCCTAACAATTTCTGAAATGGAATGTCCCATACATTCCACATCCAAAGTTTATTAATCTTCATTCTGTGACAATAGTCACATCTGAAAGCTTTTCACATGAATCATCTGCATACAAATGACAGCTCAACAAATGCACTGACTTTTTATATCTTGTGTATGTGATACTATTGCCATGTATATACACCATATCACCATCCCATGAGTTTTGTCAGCTCACTGTGTAATTGTATTCTAATGATTACTGATTCAAATATGATCTTCATAGACACTTGCTCACTATACAGATGTTTGATTTGATTAGCGTGCAAACACCACTGTGTGCTCATTCTGCAATTATTCTATTTGTACCATGTGTTATATCATTTAGTAGTAGGAAGATCTGAAAATCTTGATTCCTGTACTGCAGTACATACTGTGTGATAGTTTGTAATTAATTGTTGAATTTCTCCAAGTGGCAACAATAGCCATGGAAATTCTATTATAAAATCACTGAAAAGGTGCCAGTGTGATCAGCATTTATAAATGTGACACATGCTGATCTACTGACTTTTCCTATGTGCATTTGGCGTAGTGTCCATAGAGTCTGCTGTCAACTTTCAGTTCCATTAGGCCTACGAATTAGTTTATTTTGTTGTTTTCTTTTGTTTTACCTTCTGCTTCTCATTTTGCTGTTTTCCTTCAGGTAATTTTTCAGGGTGTAGATCTGAATAAGATGCCAACCAGACATTTCCTTGGCCCAATGTCTTGGTCTCTCTTAGTAATTGACTACTACTTGGCTGTACACCAGCAATATTTTGGCAGGAAGGAACCATTGAGAGGTCCTTCCTCTTTTGTTAAGTTGAGGGGATCTCCTGTCATATCCACCAGGAGGCTCCTGCTGGATCTGAAAGACTGATAGTCACAGGGAACTGTCCCCCTCTTGCATTTAATTTTTCGTTTTGGTCACGTTTTTGGCTTATAGCAGGTGGTGAATTTGGTTTTAAAAAATCTGAAGTAGGCAGGGTGACAGTTGTGTCTTCTGAATAATTTGCATATTGACTGGAGGCATGCGTTCTTACTTTTTGCTTGGATCAGTATATGGCAGGCAGTCCATTATTTTATATTCTTGTGCTTTTTTCATTTTTAATAACAGGCCAACCGATGAATGTGGTGGATAGTGTTCCATAACATTTATGCATAAAAGGCAGTTGTTTGTAAGGACAAGCTTGGTGAAGTGATCTTCCACAAAGTCTGCAATTATGGTCTGCTGTGCAGTGGGACGACATGTTCACACTGTAAGCATCAACAGATAATGGGCAGTGGAAGGTAAAGTTTGATGTCACACATAACACCATATATTTATTTTTTTCTGGGAGGATATTTCCTTCAAAATCTAAGATGGAAATACATTTATCTATTTGGTTATCTTTTTGACCTTTTTGGACCTGTTGGATAAAATGTCCACAGCAATGCTCTAAATTAGTTCATACCTCCTATTCTGCCTGGAGTAGAAGGTCTCTTTGAAAGAGAACCCTATTCAGAGTTTTATATGGAATAACAGTCAGAGGTATGCAGCCAGGTTTTCAATGTTCGATGTGCCTGAGATGGTAAAGCAAATGAGGCTTCAATCAATAGTAACCCATTTCACATTTTTTCAAATGTGCTACTACTCAAAATTTACCTTCTATATGTTCCATGAAAAACAATGGCTTTTTACTGAAAATGTATCTCCAACTGTTCTAATACATATCAGGTATTGAATAAACTGTTTTGTTCCCAGACTTCTAGCCTGTCTCTCTTCTCATGGAACAGGCTGTATACGGAAAACAATTGGATTGTAACTGTCCACACTGAAATATCTACACCCATCTCTTGAGGCAGCAAGATCAGTATGGCCACTGTGTTGCTTTAACTGAATGTGGTTATGTGTAAAACATCCATCCTGATGCCATCTACTCCGATAATGGGCTCTTGCTGCAGACACCATTCAGCCACAGTGAATATCATCTGCCACAATGTATGTTGCTAAGAGGCTTCATTCCCCAAGATGATGTTCATCAACTCCATGGCATGTATGGGGATATAGCTCAGGTTCCAGAGGTGTGTTCACTGTGTTTTCGAGGGGCACGACTGGAATGGTATGTAACAATTCATTGTCCTTCTGTCAGCAAAATATTTTTCAGTTAATAACTGCCTATCTGGATTATTTGTTTTGTTCTGTACCTACTGTGAATTAGGTATTGCTTCCTCAAAATCACTCCAATTTGTGTGTGTGTGTGTGTGTGTGTGTGTGTGTGTGTGTGTGTGTGTGTGTGTGTTTCAAGAATCTCACTTTCAGCCTCAGTTGTAAAACTTTTAAAGTTGTTACTTTCCCCAACCAACACAGTTGAAATCTCGTACAACTGTGGTTGACTGACTTGGATACACATATACACATGTACTGGAGACCCCAAATTTTGGCTGAGGTTGTCATTTACTTCAGCAGCTGAGTCTGGTGGCTGACAGAATGGTTCAACTATAGCCTTTACCATATTTGTGATATCGATTCATGCCCAATCCATTCTGCATGCAGTTGATGTAAGATCCTTGCCTACTGTTACAAATACACTACATTTCATTAAATGTCATTCTAGTAAACACTTAGCCCTGCCCCAAGGGAGTTGCTACTGTCCATTTATGCCTTCAGCCCACTAACAGTGGCGCTCTCTGCGATTTTTAACACCGCTTCAAAATTGACAACAGATATACAAAGCATATATTGTATATCAGTCTTGTGAATGATATACGGAACATGGAACTACCTCACATCTGGCACTTCCCAATTGGATGAGAAACATCCAAAACTGTACCAGAATCCACACTCCATGTTAAATTCAACTTGAAGGTTGGTTTGAACACTACTGTTTTACAAGTAATGGTCCTGCTGGAGTGACTCTTGTCATCCTCTGGCCTTTGAATTTTCTTACTCAGCCAGTTATAAGGGAATCAGAGTGGAGTGCAGACTCAACAAAATACTGGAACTTGTCATCTGTCACATATTGGGAGAGACATTGGAGATACTACCTTGAACCTTTGAATTTGTAATCTGACACTCATCCACTACACAACATGCCTTACATTGACTGAATAGCTCAGTTCAGAACCTCTTTCTACTTGACATACTTAGGTGTAATTGGATACACACTACAAGACTACATTCAGTGAACATCAAGGTGCAGTGTTTTACTTGGGTACAACTATTTCAAATACCAAGAATTCTTTGTTGTCCTGAAGATTTTGTACAAAATACTGTAGAAATAAAGCAGTGTAATCTATCACCAAACTTACACCAAGTTTACTCTGCAGAATAGGATTCCCACAGTAACAGTGGAGGAAGAGAAAATATTAATCATCAGCAAAGTGTATTAGTAACTCACCTCCTCCTTAATTACATGATGTTCAAATTCAGGAGGACATAACTGCAACAAAAAATAAACACCGGCAAATAAAATAACATTTGAAGAAATGAAGTTCACTAATTTCATTAATATTACCGTACAGACAGTATATACACTGATACAGTAAATGAGAAAATACTTAAATGAAGTATCAATGGACAGTAATTATCTACTACAGACAGAGCAGAATGAACTAATGTCATGCACCACATTAAAACAGGACTCAAGGCAACACATTTTCCTCAAAGTACAAGTTTCATATTTTTTTTAATTGTCATTTATGCACTTCTTCATTCCAATATAAGGTGACAGGAAGGAAAGCTTTCAGGGATGAGTAACACATGAAGATCTACATTAACAGCTCAAAGAATTTGCTGCAGGCAACTTCTGTAATGTATGCCAACATAAAATTATTACTAGTGCTAATGCGCTGCCACTGATAATTATGGGCACTACTTTTGGATTACTTTAAATGTAAACTGGGAGAGAAGCTACATTTATATAAAATACACTGCTCTTCTTATACAACTAACCTGCTGTCTGTATTCATCACCTCAAACTACAAATTTATGTAATGCTACTAGCAAAGCCAAAACCTGTTTAATAGGAAAATTATGTGTCAAGCAGAATTTAAATCACTCAATGCAATCACTTGTTAAAATTAAAGAAATGACTAAAAAGGTGTTCTATTCCTGCCTCGTGTTCATTTGCAACCTGTTGTAGACTTTTGCACCAGAATATCAAACTCTACTCTGAATCCTGCACAGGGATGAATGGTTTGAATTGATATTATTTTACTTCAACTACTGTGGTTGTGGTAATATGCCGAACACTAATTATTAAAACCAAGAAGTTCAGTTATTAACATTACATAATATTTTAACTTAACCTCTAGTAGAATAAATATTTTTTTGACCTTACTCACACTGCCTCTGAAGATTATGCCATAGGACAGTACAGGATGAAAGTACTACAGTATCTAGCAATCCTTTATGCTGGTTGACACAATGAGAGAGATTTATAATTGCAAAGCAGGCAGAACCAAACATTTTCTTTTTGTCAACTTATCCATATCCTGGTGACATTTCAACTTATTACCTACAAGGGTGCCTAGGATCATCATGCATATAGCCTCGTCTAGTGTGTGTCCACTGATCTTTATTTCTTGCATTTTTAAGTTATTTTTATTTGTTTTAAACTGAGATATTGTAGGTTAAGATGCTTCTTATGAACCAGTTGTAAGGTTGTTCTTATTTATCCTCCTAGCTTTGTGGTATATATGAGTTTGGGCCCTTTGTTAGTATACTAATGTTATTAGTAAACATCCCACTTTCTGAAGAGTGCTCCAATAATCCTGGCTAAATCATTTAGAGAGATAAAGACTAAGAGGGAACCAAGCACCAAATCTTGAATGACACAATATATTAACATTTTGTCAATCTACATTTAGTATTATTCTTGTTGTATCATTTATTTATGTTAAAGTCTGCTCTCCACTGCCAACATAATACTCCATCCATCCAAAACAAATGCCTTGACAGCATATCATTTTTGTTTTCAGAGTATAATTTTCAGATCTAAACAATTGACACCATCCTCACAAACTGTGGACTATGTTGCATTGGAGTATCTTGCATGCTTCAACAGCAGTACCATAGATGCAAGCACATTCAAAAGGTATCTGTGGAGAGGCTAGTTAGGTAGGTAGTTTCACATTCCATGGATCATTTGTACAATTAATAGAAATGATGTGAAGTGAAACATTTTACATTCATGTGTAAATAGGGTACATACTGACCATCTACAAGACTTTCTTCTTTTAATACATATATGTGTTAGTAATTCCTATCCACCCCTTTTTACACAACACAAAAATAGAAATTATTCTATGAAATAAAGGCAGTTGTCAAGGAGAAACTTTGTCAGTCTGTTTTCAAATTTTACTGTACTGTCTGTCGGACATTTATATCTTTGGTAGATGATAAAAAAAAAAAAAATTGGTGTCAGCACTGTAAATCACTTTTTATGCTTAAGACAATTTTAATGTAGAGTAACGAATGTCAATTTTTCTTTCTGGTATTGTAATTTTGTACACCATTGTTCCTTTCAAATTACAGTTCACTATTTACAACAATACCAAATGGTTATTGAAGAGGCGCTGGTGATTTTTCAGTAGTTACAGGGGCCAGTCTGGATGACTGATGACTCATGCATTGCAACATTAGCCAAGATGACATTTAACAAATGAAAGATATGTTAAACTATAACTGTTATATTTCCTGAGTGCAGCATCAAACCAGAAAAGCCTGTAATTAGAGGTCATTTACCTATTTGCATTTTAATCAATAGCTGTTACTTCTGAGTATTTCAGATTTGGGGACAAAGGGGTGGGTGCTACCAGTTCAAGATTTTACTACTTTGGCTGACATACCATCAAAACTGGCAGAGTTTTGAATTCTTTTCTATAATGCACGATTTTTGTCTTTTTCCTGACAATTTGAAGTATTTTTAACACTGTTTGTAGATCACCTTTCAATCTTCGTTTAGAAATAATTCTCTGCATCAAATAAAGCTCTCTCTTCCTGGCACAAATTAGATTAATCTCAACTCCCACAGTGAGAAACATGTTGCAACTACAGCAGCATATACCAGTATATGTATGTCATGATTCTGTCAGTACTTGACTGCTCTGTTATCTTGTGTGTGGGAACTTTGTGATGAGATCCACATGCATGTATACAAAAGGCAAGTGTTAATAGCATTCACATACACAGTTACAGCAGTTGCTTGTAAGATGGCAGTGAGGGAAGATGTAAGGAATGGCATGGGCCAGTTACCAAGACTACCACTTCTAACACTGGCACTTTCTTAAAAGATGCTATGAACAGTTAGCATAAAAGCATTAAAGTGTTTGAAAAACAGGGTGGTAGGAAAGAGTCTGAAAAGTTTGTACAGATGTTGAAGAGTCTGCACCATTTCCGATTAATTAGCACTGGCGTTAGCCAATGATGCCACTACACAGGCAAATTCAAGCAGCTTGCCAGATACAATTAGTGTCAGTTGTTCCTATAGCATAGATGGTAGTACTTAAGACCACTCAGCCTTTGCCTTGAATTCATATCTTGCTACCATCCCATGTCCTATTTTTGTATTGCTTTCCTGTTCAGTTTTAGGAACACCTTTGGTGACACTATACCTGGTGGGTTATCTGAATTTGTGCATGCAATGGCCTGATTAGCTAACTTCCGTGCTAATTAATTTGGAAATGGCACAATACATTAAATTTTTATCTTACCAATTATTTCTCAGCACAAACTACCCTACAACACCATTACAAGCTTTTCAAGTTCTGAAGTTCTGACAACTCTGTATATTTTATGGAAACAGGTGTGAAGCTCTTTCAGGTATCAGGAGTCTTCACTCCCTCGACTTGTAACCTAAATGAATGCATGTTCCATTGAACTACTGGGGTTGTTTCAATGCTGAAATATTTTTTATTTATTTCCTATCTTTGTACAAATTTTGGTACTTCGTGCTGCCTTCAATGTGCAGCTTGATGATAGTTTCATGTTTGCTATGTAGCTTGCAAAATCTGCAGTAAGGTCATCAGGCTTATTTGAAAAGAACTGGTTTCTATGATCTGGTAACAATGGGCACACTTATTTAAACATTTTTGTTTTAAACTACCCGTTGTAGTAGTAGTAGTGGACATTTTACAACTAATGAAACATGATTTTCTCAGGTGTATCAACAGGTCTGCACCAAAACCTTATTTCCTGCTTTAGTCAGCATTACTCTGCAGGCAAGACATGCCACTGATGTGGAGCAGAATTTGCAGTATTTGGTGACTTCTTAGAACAAGCTATATAAATAGATACTGCCTCGTGAAGAGTCCTGCATGCCTGGGGAGGCAACCTGTTGTTGAAATGATGCCTGAAATGTTTATGTTCCACTGTCACACCTAATGGTAGTATTCAGTTGTACAAAATACAGAGTTTGTGATAGTGGAGGACTGTTCACCATACCCTGCCATCAACAGGGGGACCAAACCCAAATGTGACCAGTAATCAGTGGATTTCAAAGATGTTTATTATGGTAGCCTGAATCAAGGGTTCCTTTGCAGATAATGGAATGTTTTAGAAGAAATGAGCATTATTAAAAAACAATACAAATTTATTAACTTTATTATCTACATTGATACACTGAGCAACAAATTTGTACCAAAAATTTGAAATTACTGGCGTTTGTACATTCATTTAGATATAATACGATTAAAAACAGCAATTAAAAAAATATTTAGCTTTAGCTTCAGAAATGTGTCCCATATTAAACCATCAATATACATATACAAGTAATAACATACCTTAGATGTGTTTCAGGTATGAAATTTTGTTAATAATCATATATCCTTGACATGAAGAATTTGTCAAATAATATGAAACACTTGCATTATAGGACACATCAACACACAAAATTATTAAACCAAACATTACTGAAGAATCTTTCCATGTTTTTATAGCTTCTTTTAGAAATTATCAAATATCCTCAAACAATTGGTACAATGAATAAAAAAAATAATGGTACATACTCCTAGAGCCGATAACATTCAGTATGATAAATTCAGTGGTTTTCTTGCATATTGCCAAAACTTTAATGCCATTAGCTATCAATAGTAATTAATAATTGTGAATCAAAGAAGTATTGTTCGATTTCAGTGATCAAACTGAACCTGTTTCAGTCAGAGTTCGGCTTATGGTGTATTTGTAGCACGCCTATAAAGTGGGTTCTATGATTCATAGTAAAAGTTGCCAAAAGCGTTCCCTGAGGCACAGGATAATGGCCATGAATGTATTGGATGTATTTGATATTTGAGGTAAGAAGTGAGTAGAATTTTGTGGATATTGAATTATTTTATCGTCAAACAGACTTCTCTATTTTTGAAGAGCTCTGAAGATAATTACTGGAACACACAGACCAGAGTGTTTTTTAATTGATAAAGTTTATTCTGCTCAGAGTTGTGATAGTAGCAGTTCATGTTGATCCAGGCCATAGCTGAACTGCACTCACATGGAATTCCACTGCGACTGTTATTCAAGTAGATTATAGTGACAACTGGCATTTTCATTGAGGTTTTGTTAGAGGGACTGCAGATTTCTAACACCTGAAGTGGAGGATAATTTTGTAATTTGTGTTTTAAATTGAATTAAAAAGTGGTGGTAGCTCCAAGGATTTTTGTTTGATTTCTTTATTACTTCTTATCATTTAGAGTAGTGATTCAGTTTTGTTTGTCACCCAATCATTCATGGATGTTTGTTTCTGTATCTAGTCTCTGTAAACATAAGGAAATAAACAGTTATTTTGTTTAAAGTCAAAACCTAGTCACCAAATCTAGTTTGGCCCAAAGTGACTAAATAATTGCTATTTGATAGAAAACATTCATTATGACTGAATCAATCAGTATCTGAAACTGTGGAATATTAGCACGTAAAGGAGGGCTGCAAAAGGCAGAGGGTCATGAGACACAAAATAACGCAACGTAGGATGGTTGGTTGG
Source organism: Schistocerca gregaria (assembly GCF_023897955.1). NCBI lineage: Eukaryota > Metazoa > Arthropoda > Insecta > Orthoptera > Acrididae > Schistocerca > Schistocerca gregaria. Next base: position 86,723,080 of record NC_064930.1, on the reverse strand, counting down.
TTGGTTGGTGGATTTTGGGGAGGGGATTAAACAGCAAGGCCATCAGTCCCATCAGATTAGGAAAGAATAGGGAAAGAAGTCGCCCATCCCCTTTCAAAGGAACCATCCTGGTATTTGCCTGAAGTGATTTAGGGAAATCACGGAAAACCTAAATCGGAATGGCCAGACACGGACTCGAAATGCCATCCGCCTGAATGCAAGTCCAATGACTTAACCACTGCAAGACAGGCAACCCAAAGTACTTATAAGTTAAAAAAATTTCACTTCAAGATCATTTAATTGATAAAATCACAGTCAAATAATCAGAGTTATAAGTTGTGTTTAAAAGGCTATAAGTGTGAGTGATATATTTAAAAGCACAGAAAATACAAAGGACTAGTTTATTTTTGTTCTCAAGTTGAAAGTTTATAAGTGCAGTCATTGCCATAACTACAAGACAGATTGCTGACTGTATCTGTCAAAATTCATCCATTTGCAAACTTTTCGATTTTTGCTGGAGGTAGTATGCTCAAGTAAGCAGGTAGCAAAATATATCAACCTTTACTGTGATTTGGCTAAAAGCTCAATACAGAAGTGAGTTTGCTTAAGGTCTGTGACTTACATGAAAGAGTGGTCTGATGCGAGTATTGCTAGTAGTGATTCTTGGCTACACTAAAAGGTTAGGAGTAAGAAAATCAAATTATTTCTGTTATAGGAAGAGCTCTGAATGTGTTACATATGTGTTTAGACAAAATAATTTCAGACTAACTTTAATAAATTTACAGTACTTAATCTTTGGTATTACTGGACAGAGCACCACATGCAATTGCGTTTTTCCGTTAGTGTGTTGACATCAATTAAAGATCACTGCTACTGACCTTAACATAATAATTACACACAACAGAAAGGTATTTTTTAAAAACTATGTCAATAACAATCTACACAAACAGATGCCATTTGTGTGCTCACTTGCACTTCCTCAGAACCTGAGCTCCTGTGTAGTGAGAGTATTACAGCTGCATTCCTTCACATTGAAAATTTTAATTCTTAAGACAATTAAAAAAAATCACAATTTCTCCTCTTATTGGGGCTAGGTTGTGTCTGCTAGCAGCAGGGCTAGTTATGTGAGGTTATAGTTGGCAGCTCCAGCACAGTGCATGGTCCCTCTCCCCACATTTCCCTATGAACACTTCTTTGACATCCCTGCTCTACGCACTTCTCTCAAGAGTGTTATCAAAATCCTGTTTCATACATTAATTAATTTATTCAGTTCTGTGAACCCCACATGGAGAAAAAGCATTTCCATATGTAACAATAATGAGACAGATTAACAAAAGATAAGCAACTAGTATAAATAAAGTCTGTAAATGGTTAACAAAAGCGAACCACCACTGCACAGAATTTTCCAATTGTGCTCACATGCGTAACACTTTATATATTAAAATCAGATCCAAAGCCACTCTTTTGCGAAGAGATGCCACCTCATTCCGTATCTTACATAACTATCGGCCTACATTGATATGACCAAATTCAAATTTAACACAGAGAATAGTTAATACATTTATTAAAACAATATCTGTTTATCATAACCACTGTTCTTTGTATTGGAACTAACTGTATTTCCTAATCACTGGATCTAGATAACCCAATAATTTGTAGTAGTCAATTGGCATTTTTGTTGTTGCTCTAGTTGTGGTTATTCCTTTTTTTATGTCTGTCAGCAGTTTCTTGAAGACGGCAGCACCAGAAAACAGAAACAAACACTGAAACTAAAACTAGCAGGCATCATCATCTTGCCATAGATGCTTTACTGGGCACAGTTTAACTGAGTGTGTGTTTGTGGTTTAGGGGCAATCAGTATCAACGTTATCAGTGCTCATATGAAGAAACGAATGTTTCATAAAAAATGCAATAAAAGAAATGAAAGACAATGTGAGATTAAGTCACACTCACTCTCTCCCAGTCTCACCTATGATCACCTACCAAAATTTAACTGGTCTTTTATTCCTACTAAATATAAATTAAAGGAGTAAACTTCTACAAATTTCCATGTGGTGTCTACTGTATATGTGGTTATCTTCTTTCATAATTCTCTTGCTGCTTGCTTTCACTAAATAAATATTTTCATTACTTCATCCATAGTGTCCTATAAGGTGATTCTACAAAACGCAATGAAAGTGCGCTGCATAAGATACTACACATTTTAAGCCAATACAATGAAGGAGGCTTCAAAATGTAAAACAGATTTAACTTGATTAATTAACCTGTGCCATGACTATATTTTAGCTTAAAATTGACCTGAACCCCAGACCACTTTACTCATACTGTTGCAATTATTATATAAAGATCAGTAACTGTTTCTGGTACGAAAATGTCATTTTTGCTTGTTCACAATGGGCATAATATTAGTCTTGAGAGATTAAGATATAGTTGCTCAGCTGTGAACCAGCTTCACTCTTATTCAACTATAATTTGAGCTGTCTATAGTATGATAGTTTGAGCTCTTGACCAGTACACTTGAATAATCACCAAACCTTTCAGTGTCTAAAAAATTCTTTGCTCATTGAATTAGATGATTCTCTCTCTGAATTTTCAGTTGTGGTTCTTTTCCATTCCTCATCAATTTGGTGTGTGCTGCTCTAAGCATTCAGTATGTATGTAATAATTAATGGATATGATTACTTTATATTACACCTTTTATTCCAGTTATGGATCCAGTAAAGATCAGTGGTTAGTTGACTAGTCTATTTTTTTAATTGATTATGACTGATGAACATTCCTGTTAGTTGTACTTTTTAAAGCTTTGAAGTTGGTTATTTCTTCATTTTATTTCACAACTTTGGTTTTACACAGTTAACAAATGTCTATTCGTTCATATTAATGCCATGTGTTCTGGTCCTCATAATTACAATAATTAATACAGATTAAAGGATCTTTTGACTTTATGAAATATTCTGCCCATTATATCTAATTTTCAGCTGTGAGTTAGAGTCACCGTGATACCTTTCTATGGAAGTAGTACTTGCATGTTATTCATGTATTTGTACATGATGAGCTTTATTACTAAACACATCACACTTGCTGCTTCATGTATTTCATTATTATATGGCTCTCATCTTGAAGATGATTTTTTGACATGACGTGATTTATCACTAAATACTGCAAGCCTGTCACCTCATGTAGTTCATAACACATCACACTTGTTGCTTCATGTATTTCATTATTACATGGCTCTCATCTTTAAGATGATTTTTTTGACTTGATGTGGTTTATCACTGAATACTGCAAGGCTGTTACCTCATGTAGTTCATTACTGTATGGCTCTCATCTGTGTTTTGGGCTTAGAATGTCCACTACTTTTAAGTGTACATGATGATGTGCTCTAACATGGCCCTGATACAGTGAACTAACCCACACGTTTTGTGCATTTGAAGTATTGACATAATATGCAATGCCTTTTGATCTGTTCATTTATCTCACGGTTTCTCTTATTTAGTAACGTACACATTGCTGTTGCACTCAACAGCTGATAGATACCATTTAGAGCAGAAGTGGACTATGTGTCATAGTCCATTTGTGCCCTGTGTTGTCCATCCACTGCCACTGTATGTGATGTCAGCGAACGAAGGGCTTGTGTATTCAATGTGGAACAACGTATTGGACCAGAGATAACGTGGCAGTGAATGTCAGTTGTGCAGCATGGAAGCCCTACCAAAAAGCATGGAGGAACAATTACAAGGTTAGTTGTGTGTTCATTTCTTTTGTCTGCAGATAATATTGTTGAATGTACACTAATGTGTTCATATTGAAAGATGTCCAAAGGAACTCGAATGGTGACTTTGTTCACAAAATGCAAGTTGTTTTCCATACAAAAACACAATGAAATACACACAATACTTTATTTATTGCTATATTGTGTAATCTAGTAATGATCAATTATAATGTTATGTGTACAACAATGTTTTTCCCACCCGCCAAGTAATGTTGTACAATTGCTTCGCTTGTGTATACCAATGCCCACGTTCACCATTTCTGTCATGTAGTTAATATTACATTGAAGAATGGATATTTTTATCACAGAGATATTTGCATCTGATGGGAAAATATGAGAAGTGAGAGTGAGCATGGCCGCAGCAACAACTTTTCCTGAGGACATGCCAGAGACAAACAACGATGCCATGATATGGAGCCAAGGAAAGGAGCACCTTAGAAATGAAGATAAATGGCTTCGTAATGTTAGGAAAGAACAGAGAGCTCTAGATCAAGAGTATGTCAATCATAAGTGTAACCTTGTACCTCAAAAGGAACTGCATACAAATCAAAGAGTGTTCGTACCAGTATGAGTTCCACAAAAACATCACCGAAGAATGGAAGGAACAAGTATTCAATGAGTTTTATAATTTAGGCAGCCATGATCTGCAGTCGGCTTTCCTGTTTATCATGATTAAAGTTGTTGATAAAGCACAGCAACATTCACACAACGAGAACACAAAATTGTATTACTTGCTCAATTGAAATGGATCTGAAATTAGGGTGTGCAAAAGATTCTTTCAGAACACTTTAGCCATATCTGCTGGAAGAATTGATAATGTAGTCAAGAATAAAGAGGGAAAAGCAACTCCTCCTCGTGATGGTAAAGGTAAAGGTAAACCCGGTAATAAAACACTTCCCCACAAAGTTGATGAAATAAAATGTTTCATAGAAAAATTTCCACCTTATGAAAGCCATTATGTGTATCATAAAAATAATGGTAGAAATTATTTAGGACCAGATTTAAATTTATCAATCATGTATTCATTGTACTGTACAGAGGAGCAAATGCTGGTTTCTCATTTTATTTTCCACGACTTTTTTTTTTTTTTTCGAAAACTGCAATTTGTCATTTCATCCACCAGTGTCCAACTCTTGTCAAACATGTGATGCTTTGCAAGTAAAAATAACAGCTGCTGATAATGATAATGAGAGAACAGAGTTAATTGCAGAATGTGAATTCCATCAGCAAAAAGCTGAGTATGTGCGGGCACATTTACAGAGTGATACTTTACTTAGCAAATCAGATGGTAGCTTTACAGTGATAACATTTGATTTGATGAAAAATTTGTCTACACCATTCATCTCAACTGGAGTTTGCTATTACAAAAGTCAGTTGTGGACATATTGCTTTGGCATCCACAATATGCAGAGTGATGACACATACATGTTTCTGTTAAGTAAATTTATTGCCTTAAGAGGGTCACAAGAAATTGGTTCTTGTTTGCTGCACTTCATAAGCAATTTTGTCAGGACTGGAAAACTAATTATGTACTCTGATCAATTTGGAGGCCAGAATAGAAACATAAAAGTCAATGTACTGTGCCAATACACTGTAAGCAGCTCAGCATTCTCTGTGACAGAAATAGACCATCAATTTTTAGTTAGCGGACACTCATACCTGCCCTGTGGCCAGGATTTTGGCTTGGTTCAGAAACAAAAGAAGTATTTTCCTAATATTTACCTCCTGAACACAAGAATGATGTGGTAGTGAGTACAAAAAAAAAAAAGGTATTCGTTCAAGGTTATCAATATGAATGAGGAATGTTTCTCTTCAACAAAACAGCTCAAAAGAAACATCCTGAATCAAAAAAATGTCTACAATGGTTGAACATACAGTGGCTGCGATTTGAAGCAATCAACGGATTCAAAATATGGTATAAATACTCAAACCAAAGCAAAGAGCCATTTCAGGAAATTGATGTAGCCAAACAAACATCCACAGGCAACAACAATCTTGAACTGCTTTATCCTAATGGACATGTCATTAAAGAGGCAAAAATGAAGGATCTGCTCAGTTTGTTCTGTATATACCCCCACTTCATCATGATTTCTACAAAAATGTCTTCAAATGCTGTAGAAACATTGCTGGTGGATGATTTCGAAACACAACATAGTGCTTAAAATTATGGTCCAAATGGCTCTGAGCACCATGGGACTTAACATCTATGGTCATCAGTCCCCTAGAACTTAGAACTACTTACACCTAACTAACCTAAGGACAACACACAACACCCAGCCATCATGAGCCAGAGAAAATCCCTGACCCCGCGGGGAACTGAACCCGGGAGCGGGAAGTGAGAACGCTACCGCACGAGCACGAGATGCCGGCTTAAAATTATAGAAACCAATGTAAAATGTTACATGTAATCTGTACAATGTATAATAATAATGTATATTATTGTCACATGCAACCTATTATGGACTTTGTGCAATGAACAGCACTAATAATCAGTGTACCTTGTCACTGAGAATGTTCAACCACTCAGAGTGAAAATGGACTAACTCACAGCAAAACTGCTAATATTCTGCTACATAATTAATGTTTATAATGTATCTATGTCAGAATATTGTTCAGTAAAACCACAGTTACGTCGTATGCATGTTAAAAAGCTGCACTGCATCACAGAAAAGCGTTGTTTGTGAGCCTTTATAATTAGGCCTGTGACTTCCCCAGGGTTAGTCCACTTGTGCTCTCAGTGCCTCATATTCTCAAGGTTACACATAACTTCTTAGGTGTATTAGGCTGGCTCAAATGGCTCTGAGCACTATGGCACTTAACATGTGAGGTCAACAGTCCCCTAGAACTAATTAAACCTAACTAACCTAAGGACATCACACACATCCATGCCCGAGACACGATTAGAACCTGTGACTGTAGCAGTCACGCGGTTCCCGACTAAAGTGCCTAGAACCGCTCGGCCACCACGGCCGGCAGTATTACACTGCTAAAGTGTTTATACAACAATGATACCAATGTCTGTTCTGTTTATATATAACCTGACAGAGTTCATTTTACTTAGCTTATCTTTTTAAATAGTTAGATTTTACCATGTTGTTCAGTATAGATGTAATTTATATTTTATTGTCCACAACTTCCAGTGACATGATATGTTTCTATATTTGCAGTTTATGAATGGTTACAGACAGCATGTCAAAAGCACCACTATTTTATATCCTTCACATTTAATGAGGATGTCTATGAGGTGTTTGGTTCTGTATTCTTACCACATCAAGTCACAGGTTTCTTTGACTTACTGGCCTGTGTTGATGTGGCAACTAGTTTTTCTATATTCTTTATTATCTTCCAAGAACTTATTACTGTTAACTGTACACATTCCACTTTGTTTTTTGTATTTTACTGCCTCATGGACCTTGCCATTGGTGGGGAGGCTTGCGTGCCTCAGCGATACAGATAGCCGTACCGTAGGTGCAACCACAATGGAGGGGTGGCAGTTGAGAGGACAGGCAAACGTGTGGTTCCTGAAGAGGCGCAGCAGCCTTTCCAGTAGTTGCAGGAGCAACAGTCTGGATGATTGACTGATCTGGCCTTGTAACAACAGCCAAAACAGCCTTGCTGTGCTGGTCCTGCGTACAGCTGAAAGCAAGGGGAAACGACAGCCATCATTTTTCCTGAGGGCATGCAGCTTTACTGTATGGTTAAATGATGATGGCGTCTTCTTGGGTAAAATATTCTGCAGGTAAAATAGTCCCCTGTTCAGATCTCCAGCCGGGGACTACTCAGGAGGAAATTGTTATCAGAAGAAAGAAAACTGGCATTCTACGAATTGGAGCGTGGAATGTCAGATCCCTTAATCAAGCAGGTAGATTAGAAAATTTAAAAAGGGAAATGGATAGGTTAAAGTTAGATATAGTGGGAATTAGTGATGTTTGGTGGCAGGAAGAACAAAACTTCTGGTTAGGTGACTACAGAGTTATAAATACAAAATGAAGGAGTAGGTTTAATAACAAATAAAAAAATAGGAGTGTGGGTAAGCTACTACAAACAGCATAGCGAACATGTTATTGTGGCCAAGATATACATGAAGCCCATGCCTACTAGAGTAGTACAAGTTTATATGCCAAGCAGTTCTGCAGATGACAAAGAGATTGATGAAATGTATGATGAGATAAAAGAAATTATTCATATAGTGAAGGGAGAAGAAAATTTAATAGCCATGGGTGACTGGAATTTGGTAGTAGGAAAAGGGGGAGAAGGAAAAGTAGTAGGTGATTATGGATTGGGGGGGTAAGAAATGAAAGAGGAAGCCTCCTGGTAGAATTTTGCACAGACTGCAACTTAATCATAGGTAACACTTTGTTCAAGAATCATAAAACAAGGTTGTATACATGGAAGAAGCTTGGAGATACTAGAAGGTATCAGATTGCTTATGTAATGGTAGGAGAGAGATTTAGGAACCAGGTTTTAAATTGTAAGACATTTTCAGGGGCAGATGTGGACTCTGACCACAATCTATTGGTTATGAACTGTAGATTAAAACTGAAGAAACTGCAAGAAGGTGGGAATTTGAGAAGATGGGATCTGGATAAACCGAAAGAATCAGAGCTTGTAGAGAACTTCAGGGAGACAATTAGGGAACGACTGACAAGAATGGGAGGAAAGAAATACAGTAGAAGAAGAATGGGTAGCTTCGAGAGAGAAAATAGTGAAGGTAGCAGAGGATCAAGTAAGTAAAAACACGAGGGCAAATAGAAATTCTTGGGTAACAGAAGCGAGACTGAATTTAACTGATGAAAGGAAAAAATATAAAAATGCAGTACATGAAGCAGGCAAAAAGGAATACAAATATCTCAAAAATGAGATCGACAGGAAGTGCAAAGTGGCTAATCAGGGATGGCTAGAGGACAAATCTAAGGGTATAGAGGCGAATATCACCAGGGGAAGATAGATACTTCCTACAGGAACATTAAAGAGATCTTTGGAGAAAAGAGAACCACTTGCATGAACATCAAGAGCTCTGATGGAAACCCAGTTCTAAGCAAAGAAGGGAAAGCAGAAAGGTGGAAGGAGTATGTAGATGATCTTGAGGACAATATTATAGAAATGGAAGAGAATGTAGATGAAGATTACATAGGAGATATGATACTGTGTGATGAGTTTGACAGAGCACTGAAAGACCTAAGTCGAAACAAGGCCCCAGGAATAGAAATCATTCCATTGGAGCTACTGACAGCTTTGGGAGAGCCAGGTCTAACAAAACTCTACCATCTAGTGAGCAAGATGTATGGGACAGGTAAAATACCCTCAGACTTCAAGACGAATATAATAATTCCAATCCCAAAGAAAGCAGGTGTTGACAGATGTGAAAATTACCTAACTATCAGTTTAATAAGCCACAGCTGCAAAATACTAACGCGATTTCTTTACAGACGAATGGAAAAACTGGTAGAAGCTGACCTCAGGGAAGATCAGCTTGGATTCCGTAGAAATATCGGAACACGTGAGGCAATACTGACTCTACAACTTATCTTAGAAAATAGATTAAGGCAAGATAAACCTACGTTTCTAGCATTTGTGGACTTGGAGAAAGCTTTTGACAATGTTGACTGGAGTACTGTCTTTCAAATTCCAAAGGTGGCAGCGATAAAATACAGAGAGCGAAAGGCTATTTACAATTTGTACAGAAACCAGATGGCAGTTACAGTGTCGAGGGGCATGGAAAGGAAACAGCTGTTGGGAAGGGAGTGAGACAGGTGTGTACCCTCTCCCCAATGTTATTCAATCTGTATATTGAGCAAGCAGTAAAGGAAACAAAAGAAAAATTCGGAGTAGGCATTAAAATCCATGGAGAAGAAATAAAAACTCTGAGGTTCAATGATGACATTGTAATTCTGTCAGAGACAGCAAAGGACCTGGAAGAGCAGCTGAACGGAATGGACAGAAAGGATGATATAAGATGAACATCAACAAAAGCAAAATGAGGATAATGGAATGTAGTTGAATTAAATCAGGTGATGCTCCGAGAATTAGATTAGGAAATGAGATGCTTAAAGTAGTAAATGAGTTTTGCTATTTGGGGAGCAAAATAACTGATGATGGTCGAAGTAGAGAGGATACAAAACATAGACTCGCAATTGCAAAGAAAGCGTTTCTGAAGAAGAGAAATTTGTTAACATCGAGTATTGATTTAAGTGTCAGGAAGACATTTCTGAAAGTATTTGTATGGAGTGTAGCCATATATGGAAGTGAAACATGAACGATAAATAGTTTAGACAAGAAGAGAACAGAAGCTTTCGAAATGTGGTGCTACAAAAGAATGCTGAAGATTAGATTGGTAGATCACATAACTAATGAGGAGGTATTGAATAGAATTGGAGAGGAGAGAAATTTGTGGCACAACTTGACTAGAAGAAGTGATCGGTTGGTAGGGAATATTCTGAGGCATCAAGGGATCACCAATTTAGTACTGGAGGGCAGCGTGGAGGGTAAAAATCGTAGGAGGAGACCAAGAGATGAATACACTAAACCGATTCAGAAGGGTGTAGGTTGCAGTAGGTACTGGGAGATGACGACACTTGCACAGGGTAGAGTAGCATGGAGAGATGCATCAAACCAGTCTCTGGACTGAAGACAACAACAACATGGTTCTTAGACCCTGGCATATAATTTCTTTATTGACATTATGACAAAGCTGTACACTGACTTTTCAATGATTTTCCTCATTTTTACAATGACATACTATAAACTATATTAAAGCTGTCTATTTACTGTATTTCTCTATTGCAATGTGAAATACCAGACCATATGTAGTTTGTCAGTGTGTGATAAAGCTTAGAACACTCATCCATGTGTAGGCAAATCTTGCTCTCTTCAAACTCAAAGCAGGATTCTACATGCTGTTTTCTGTCTGAACAAACCTTACATTATCTAGACAATACTGTTTTTTTTTTTTTTTTGTCAGTTGGAGGTTTTTTTGTGGGAATATGTCCCCATTACCTTCCTTGGAGACTTAATGGACTTTTTGCTTGGTCTGGTCATCCACAAATCCCATAATCAGAAAGTCTAATGCCTTTCAGAGCTTGTTCTGCTAGGTCGACATAAACATCTGTGAACCTCAGTCTTCTTTTACTGGATTTCATCATATAGTGTACTACACTCACATTGAGAATTACCAAGTCTTACATGTAAAAACATATTTTTTACATCTCATCACATATCTTCTCATAAAAGGATTGCTGCAAACTGTTGGTTGTGCACAATGACTTCACCCATTCCATTATTATTATCAGTTTAGTCTTCTGATTTGTTTGCTGTTCTTCATAGTCAGGTCGATTATGAACAGTTGTCAGGATGTGCACTGGTTTTCTGTCAATCAATTTCACAGTGAGAACTTTAGTTGCTGATGTAAATGTCAGCTCACCTTTTTTCAGCACTTATTTGTTGATCTATGGTGGTATGTTTTGCCCTGTTTGGTCTTTAAGTTCCAACAATGTAGGTTTTCCTCCCCAATGTCTTTTGAAACAAAGTGGGAGAACTGTACCAATTACCCATGTCTATTGTTCTCCATTCATCCAGTACAGTCTCATACAAATCCAAAACAACATTCTCACTTGCTAGGGTGCTGAATACTTTTTCTGCCTCAAGACCTGTATCAATTTTAAAAGTGTAACAATATCCATTGTCAGATGAGCAGACATATTCAAGCCAAATCTTGGGCCCTTTGAAGGGTTGTATTGCACATATGACAATCTGCACCTCAACTTCTTCAGACTCTCACTGACACAAAAGATTTTTCCAGGATTGTGCAGCATCTGAAATCTGTCAATTAGAAGAGTAATAACTGGTCTGACCTTTCTCGGTTTGTCATGATGTGTGTCTGCAGAATCAATAGCAAAATAAAGATACTTTGAGGTGGCTTTGAATCTCCTAAAAGTCATGGGTTTACCAAAAATAGGAGCCTGTATTATTTTTCTCTTTGACCAATTACTTTGTACAGGCGGCTTCTTTCTTTGGGATATAAGTATGCAGAGTGCAAAATGGACAATCTCGTCTACTGTCATAAGAAAAACCAGTGTGCTTTGTCAACCATTTTTGTCTGTTCCGCACGTACAGTTGTTTCTGTGTGTACTTTAGCTGGAAATATGTAAATTTGTTTCCTTGACCACCAACTTCAGGAACTGTGGTGTCAAAAACTGGTCAGTTACATGCAACTCTCATGGGAATGGCCTAGGGATCTGCAAATTTTAATATCTATCTCCCCTTCAATGCTGCTTCTGGTAATGTAAGGATTACTTTGAATATTAGTTCAGTTTCACTCACCAGTAATTGTTGATGTACCTGTTACTGTCTCCACTATGGCATCTCAATTGTTAAGGGAAAAAATCTTCTTTGTGGACACAACCACTGTCATCACTTGACTCTGATTATGTGCTTTCCCTGATTTCAGAATATATTTCACTGTCAGTATCACTGAAATCACGTTTTTCAAGGAATGTGTGTATTATTTTGGCTCAGATTTCATACAGACCAGCCATGATAATATTTAGCTGCAGTTGAGCATTTCTGGTCAATGGTCACAGCTGCTGCCATTTATTAACATGCTGCCTGAACTAAAAATAGCAACATTGGTAGTGGAATATACACATGAGCACTGCATAAGGCTACTGAACAGTGATGGCTGTACCTGTCATCATGCATAATGAACACGAGTGTGGTGATAGGTATACACATCACAGTATGCCAATATATTAATCATAACCTGTACATGAGCTATATGTGATTTTTATATTTTCACTAAAAATTACATGCTGAAGATCATTTGTCATTGCAGTGCCTTGAAACTGTACAGTCTGTTTGCCTTTCCAACATTTTTAGATATTTCAATTTTGTAACATGTCAGTGTGTTATATAACAAACCATGTATCTACGTATTTACACCCTGTCTGACCCACGAATATATCAATTGCATAAAGGTTGTTGTCATGGGTTAGTAGCCATCTGACATAAGATGTTTCACTTTAAGGATGGCACTACTATTGTTATTACTTAATCTTGCATCATGGATATGGTTTATGTATTTGTTATTTTTAACATATCTGGCTTCACTGTGATGTGAGCATCAGTTTTATTTTGTTACAGTGAACAATATAATATTCAGTGTCACTGTTTTCCTTCTTTACTATTCTCTAACATCTTTGGTAAAGATATTATGTCCTTCGCTTTGCTAAAGATGTAAAAGTTCCTTGTTATGTTGGCAACCTATTACAAATGGAGTCTTTGATGTTACTCTGCAAATGTAGAACTTCGTCAATGTAATGTTCATCTTTTTCTTCTTTGGTACATTGTCTGTCTGACTTGAAGCATTGTGACCTATGGTAGTAATATCTCAAGGACAGATTATGAGAGTTGTTTGGATGGTTTCACTCTGACAACCTTGATGCTGTATCAGCCTAAAAGGAAAATAGGATATGTTTTTAAGTGATCTGTTTTATCTTCTAAGTATAGATATGTAATTCTGCAACATATTTTTGTCAATCATGTCATTTTTATGTACATTATGTTTTTTCAATTTTTTTTTCATTTTTGATGTTTACAGGCATCCTGCAATAATAGTCTATGACCAAAATGGGTAGATGATATATAGGTTACATAGAACAGTAGATGGTTAAAATGAATTTTCTAATGCCAAGATTATAGCTGAACTGATGTGCAAGTAATTCAATGTAAACATTTTAACAGACATGACGACTCATATCATACATTTTCATACTACAATCTGCACGATTTCAAAATATGTAGTGTTGTTGGAACATTAATATAAACAGCACATGTACAATTGTTTTGGAGTCCACTAGTACACGTACCTAAAATGGATTTAGTGAAGAAATTCAATGTTGCACATTTTACTCTCAGAAGTTCTGCTGCTTATCTTTAGGTGAACTGACAGCACCAGTTATTTTTGCATACTCACTCCTTGTTGTTTTATTCACCTCATTTCTGGCAAATGCAACCAAAACAACAAAGTTATTCATCTGTTGGAAGCAACTACTAAAAATACTATTCAAAGCATATAACCACATATTGTGTGCAAGACTTTTAAAATGTTATTACGGAAAGTATTTGTTCATTTGGTAATGGTAAACAGCAGAGAGAGTTCTAACATCGTACACAATTAGCTGTTTTTTTTTTTTGTCATGTTCAAGTGGTAAAACAGACACATGACCATACAAAAAAATATATTTTGTTAAAAAATAAATTATAAACATCTTATTGATCAATACTGCAAATTATCTGATTATCTATGCTGAAGATTACAGGGAGTCATATGATAACTTGCAACTACCACAAAAAGGACAATTTGACTTCAATATCCCATCCCATCATTAGATGCCTTTTCCAGATTGTGGGAAGGATAAGGAACAGAATCGACAACGTTCTTTAGATAGAAACTCTTCCACCATTTCTCTTTAGTGAATAAGGAAACCACAAAAACCTAAAGCTAGATGCAACATGGGGATTCGTACTGACCCACTTCTAAATCTAAGTCCAGTGTGCATGTCACTACATCATCTCACTCAGTGGACATTGTTCCTGTAACCCATTCATCATAAAGAATAAACCTCATATAAACAAACACAAATGCTATGATTGGTCAAACGCTATAGCACATGTACACTAGTGTTATTACACTCTGGGAAGTAGGTCCCACTTATGTATTAGATATCTTATTACTAAGTTATGTTAAATGAAACTTTAAGATATTCAAAAGTAATAACATTGATCTATGTTTTTCCTAATTACACTTTAGCTACATAGATGTTATTTCAAAAATCGTGTACAGTCATAGTCTCTCTACTATTGTGCTCTGACTGTCACGCTGTTACTGCACAGTACAGAAGTGGCTGATGCTGCTTTCTGTCCCACAATGGAACACAGTTAAAAAAGTACCGAGGACTAGGCTGTTCTTAATGGGTTTTTTTATAATTTTATGGAGATAATCAGCATTGAAGTTTTCCCAGTGATGTAAATACCACTATGACGATTTTCCTGTGTTGTATGTACTGCAGTTGATAGACGAACATGCACTGAACATGTAGCACAGTTGGTAATGGAATGTGAACCAAATGCAGTTATTTTATGTCTTGGTTCAAATCTCCCCAGTGTCATTTTTTCTCGTTCAATTTGAAGTACCTACATCTTGTAATTATAAAGCTCATCATTTTTATGAATAATGCACATCTTCTTGCTACTAATTGCATATTGTACATGAAATTCTTGTTTCCATTTCAAATACAAATTCTTAATTATCAATGTTTTATGAAAGACTATTAATAAAGTTGTTTGAATTAAGAATACATAATAATTTAATTTTTAGGGCAAAAATGAAAACTTAACCCTCTTTCTTTGAATTATTTCCATCATTTTATACCACAGACATAGATAAGTATCATAGAAACATGAAAAACAATCAATCATTTCCACAGCATCGAGCACATCATACAAATGTATTTTTAGATTTGCTACTGTACCATTACAATATGAACCCAACAGAACTGATCTGCAGCCAAGCTATGGGATTTGGCCCGAGATGTAACAAGACTGTCAAGCTGCCAGACATAGTAGAACTAAAGCACACAGCTTTTTCATAAGCCACTGCAGATCGCTGGCGGGATATAGAGTGACTCATCATAAAAGAAGAAGAAAAAATGCTGTGCCTGGTTGGCTCTGTGATTTCTGTTCTTGACAGTCTCATTATCAACACAGCACGTGACAGTTCCAGAACTGAAATTTATTTCTTGGATTCAGATAAGGAAGGAGCTAAGAGATTACCAGATGACTAACTGTATGTAATACCTTCAGTGGCTTCAATAATTAACTATATGGTGAAATCCTTCAATACTCTCTTCCACTACACACAGCTTATGTAGAAAAATTGCCCTTTGGTTAAATCAGGAATTTTCATCATTCTTGTTTTTAATTACAATAGTACATTACCTAAAAACGATAATGTGTTGCGGTTTTCGTCTAGTCGTCTAAGGAGCATATTGTGGGAGACTAGTAGTGTATTATTTCATTCTGCTTAAAAATTGAATGGCATTTGAAGCTGTATTTCTCCTCTGCTCGTCTATTTTTATGTGTGAACTGCAGCTGGCCAAGTCACTGATGACTAGCTATACCAGCTAACCGGCCAATACTGTCCAAGTTAAATGCACCGGTAAAGCTGTTGTCCCTTATTATCACTAAGTTGATGTGTGCCTAATGCACAGCACAAAATGTACCCTTATTATCGTACTTGACAGTATTTGAGACAGCTTGGCTGCAGTCCTACATGAAACAGAAATCTAATGAGGTTCCAGCAAATGCGAAAGAATACATAGTGCAAAGTTTACATCAGTTTTATTCATATGATGAATGAATTATAGCAGTTGGTCCTATATTATTATGGCATACAGGCAACTGTTGTCCTATGATAAACATCAATGACATCAACAATGGCTACTGAATGTAACTGAAGAAGTAACAGCTTTTCTCAATGTAGCTTCATTCCTGTACATTTTATTATGTTAAATTTACCTCAAGCACAGACAAATAACTCATGAAAGATTAACATAGTTGTCATGGTCACCACCAGTCCAAAAATTATGTAATAAAATAAAACACCTGCTGCCACCATTTTGATGTTATTTTATTATATTCCAGCCAGTTTCAGTGACTCAATACGCCATCTTCAGGCTGTAACTGATGCTGGGAGGATAAACTTCAATTGTATATACAATCCCATCAGTGGCCAACATCTATGAACTGGCTTCTGTAGAACGGTTGCAGACACAACACCACTGTTACAAAATTCTACGGAAGCCAGTTCACAGAATTTGGCCACTAATGGGATTGTGTACATGATTGGAGTTCACCCCTCACTGTAGTGTCTTTTCTTTATTTAAGATGATAAATTGTACAATCACCATTAAATTTAACGTATTCTGCTCTACATTTACTTTTAATCCATATACACTCCTGGAAATTGAAATAAGAACACCGTGAATACATTGTCCCAGGAAGGGGAAACTTTATTGACACATTCCTGGGGTCAGATACGTCACATGATCACACTGACAGAACCACAGGGACATAGACACAGGCAACAGAGCATGCACAATGTCGGCACTAGTACAGTGTATATCCACCTTTCGCAGCAATGCAGGCTACTATTCTCCCATGGAGACGATAGTAGAGATGCTGGATGTAGTCCTGTGGAATGGCTTGCCATGCCATTTCCACCTGGCGCCTCAGTTGGACCAGCGTTCGTGCTGGACGTGCAGACCGCGTGAGACGACGCTTCATCCAGTCCCAAACACGCTCAATGGGGGACAGATCCGGAGATCTTGCTGGCCAGGATAGTTGACTTACACCTTCTAGAGCACGTTGGGTGGCACGGGATACATGCGGACGTGCAGTGTCCTGTTGGAACAGCAAGTTCCCTTGCCGGTCTAGGAATGGTAGAACGATGGGTTCGATGACGGTTTGGATGTACCGTGCACTATTCAGTGTCCCCTCGACGATCACCAGAGGTGTACGGCCAGTGTAGGAGATCGCTCCCCACACCATGATGCCAGGTGTTGGCCCTGAACACGCATACAACCATCATTGGCGCCAAGGCAGAAGCGACTCTCATCACTGAAGACGACACGTCTCCATTCGTCCCTCCATTCACGCCTGTCGCGCGACTACTGGAGGCGCGCTGCACGATGCTGGGGCGTAAGCGGAAGACGGCCTAACAGTGTGCGGGACCGTAGCCCAGATGCGTGGAGACGGTTGCGAATGGTCCTCGCCGATACCCCAGGAGCAACAGTGTCCCTAATTTGCTGGGAAGTGGCGGTGCGGTCCCCTACGGCACTGCGTAGGATCCTACGGTCTTGGTGTGCATCCATGCGTCGCTGCGGTCCGGTCCCAGGTCGACAGGCACGTGCACCTTCCGCCGACCACTGGCGACAACATCGATGTACTGTGGAGACCTCACGCCCCACGTGTTGAGCAATTCGGCGGTACGTCCACCCGGCCTCCCGCATGCCCCCTATACGCCCTCGCTCGAAGTCCATCAACTGCACATATGGTTCACGTCCACGCTGTCGCGGCATGCTACCAGTGTTAAAGACTGCGATGGAGCTCCGTATGCCACGGCAAACTGGCTGACACTGGCGGCGGCGGTGCACAAATGCTGCGCAGCTAGCGACATTCGACGGCCAACACCGCGGTTCCTGGTGTGTCCGCTGTGCCGTGCGTGTGATCATTGCTTGTACAGCCCTCTCACAGTGTCCGGAGCAAGTATGGTGGGTCTGACACACCGGTGTCAATGTGTTCTTTTTTCCATTTCCATAAGTGTATGTACACTTTCATCTACATTAATCTTATGTTTATTTCATGCATACAGTATGAAGGGAGACAGAGAGGTATAATACGAATTTCCAAAATCTCTATCAGCTCGCTCACAAATATGAAGTATGGTATGAAATAATATCACGATTGCTAAAACTCTCCAGGTCAGCAACACTGCCAACATTACTTCAACCTTGTATAACTGCAACAATTAACTAGCCGTTATCATGCTGAAAGGTATCGTTATTTTCCACGATGAAATTAAGCATTAGTCCCATAAATACTGCAGATCTATTCAGTAATGCTTTGGCAACAACAGTTCTCAGTGTTGTTTTCTTTTTGTCTCCAGTGGCTGTTGCCACTTGTATGTCTTCTACTGATTCATACATTACATGTCTTGTATGTTGTCTGTATCGCCTAGTGTGTGTGTGTGTGTGTGTGTGTGTGTGTGTGTGTGTGTGTGTATAACTTGCCAAAAGCAAGAAGCAATTTCTTATTAGTGTTTTAGCCCTCTGGGGTGCCCTGGGAATACTCTGTGGGGCTCCCACAGGGTTTCCTCAGTGGCTCCGTGTGCCTCGATTGCAGTTACACAACACAGAGCTGGCACTGCACAAGGCCTGGAGATGGTGCATTGAGTCACCAAAATTGGTTGCAATATAACAAAATAACATTAAAATTTATAGGACTAATGCTTAATTTCATCCTGGAAAATAGCTGCAGCTGTTTACCTAATTATGTAAGTGAAAAGCCAGTGTCCTACAATCCATAAATCAGAAGGATGGAGATATATAAAAAGGTTCAAACATTGGTTTGAAGAAGCTCTTCTCCCTATTCTATACAGTGCAGTTCTGTTTACTTCAGCATAACTATTGAAAACCTCATCCAGTGGAGCCTGCTTACTGTACTCATACTTTTGTCTCCCTCTATAATTTTTAACCCACCAAACTTCCAGCCATTACCAAACTGACTACCCTTCCATGTCTCACGGTATGTCCAATCAACCAGTATCTTCTTGCAGCCAATTTGTGGCACACATCTCTTTATAGCCAAAAAATATTCTGTTTGGCCTGTTTAGGTACTTGATCTATCCATTTTGTCTGCAGCATTTCAGGAAGCTTGTGAGCTTGTCTTGGCTGTATTGTTTACAACCCACATTAAATTTACAGACAGGGATCAAGCCTAAAAAAGTGTCTCTGTTGAAACTTTGTAACACTTAAATATATATTAGATGTTTAAATATTCTCTTGTTCAGAAAAGCTTTTTTCGTTGTTGTGCCTGACTTTATATCCTCCCTACTTTGGCAATAGCAGCTATTTCACTGATCAAAAGGCAAACCACAATATTACTATTTTACTGTCTAAATCCCTGACATCTTTGGATTTAATTCCACTACATTTCACTAACGCTGTTTTATTTTTGGCGATATTCACTTCCTAACCTGTTTTCAGCAAATCTCAAAGCTATAAATTTGCCTCCTAAGGTATTCCTTTCTCCTGTTTTAGTCAATAGCTGCCGAATGCTCCACTGACACACACAACAACCTCCAATTCTTGCAATTTATAGAAGTTGCACCTACCAAATTTCCTAAATTTCTGCAGTTTTTTTCAGTTTCAATATGTATTTAATAAAAATAAATTATAATCAGAATCCACATCTTTTTCTGGAAACATTGTGTTGTTTGAAATCTGAGTTCAAATGTCTCTCTTATCAGTATATACATTCCTGTTTTTTTTACATAATTCTACCAGACAGTTTCCCTTTTTTTTCTTCCCCCTTGTTCTGCTCTTTTATTATTTTATCAAATTCCAACCCCCTTCTTAAATTTTCATCTCCCTAAACAATCTGAAAAAATTCTTTTATCTCATCATACATTCTCTCCATCTTCATCATGTGTGTGGCCAGTAGGCATATTTCTGCCACTGTGGTAGGTCTTGGTTTTGGGTCTATCTTGGATACATTTATATGTTCACTATTATTTCTTGATCTACTCCTGCATTATGTCCATTTGTGTTCATAATGCTCTATACACCTGATCAAAAACCATGCTTTTTTCCTACCACCACAGAGGAAAGTCCACTGGACCTGATGGGATACCAATTTGATTCTACACAGAGTACGCAAAAAAACTTTCCCCCCTTCTAACAGCCGTGTACCGCAAGTCTCTAGAGGAACGGAGGGTTCCAAATGATTGGAAAAGAGCACAAGTAGTCCCAGTCTTCAAGAAGGGTCGTCGAGCTGATGCGCAAAACTATAGACCTATATCTCTGACGTTGATCTATTGTAGAAATTTAGAACATGTTGTTTGCTCGAGTATCATGTCGTTTTCGGAAACCCAGAATCTACTCTGTAGGAATCAACATGGATTCCGGAAACAGCGACTGTGTGAGACCCAACTCACTTTATTTGTTCATGAGACCCAGAAAATATTAGATACCGGCTTCCAGGTAGATGCTATTTTTCTTGACTTCCGGAAGGCATTCAATACAGTTCTGCACTGTCGCCTGATAAATAAAGTAAGAGCCTACGCAATATCAGACCAGCTGTGTGGCTGGATTTAAGTTTTTAGCAAACAGAACACAGCATGTAGTTATCAATGGAGAGACGTCTACAGACGTTAAAGTAACCTCTGGCGTGCCACAGGGGAGTGTTATGGGACCATTGCTTTTCACAATATATATAAATGACCTAGTAGAAAGTATCGGAAGTTCCATGCGGCTTTTCGCGAATGATGCTGTAGTATACAGAGAAGTTGCAGCATTAGAAAATTGTAGCGAAATGCAGGAAGATCTGCAGTGGATAGGCACTTGGTGCAGGGAGTGGCAACTGACCCTTAACATAGACAAATGTAATGTATTGCGAATACATAGAAAGAAGGATCCTTTATTGTATGATTATGTGATAGCGGAACAAACACTGGCAGCAGTACTTCTGTAAAATATCTCGGAGTATGCGTGCGGAACGATTTGAAGTGGAAAGATCATATAGAATTAATTGTTGGTAAGGCGGGTACCACATTGAGATTCATTGGAAGAGTCCTTAGAAAATGGAGTCTATCAACAAATGAGGTGGCTTACAAAACACTTGTTCGACCTATACTTGAGTATTGCTCATCAGTGTGGGATCCGTACCAGGCCGGGTTGACGGAGGAAATAGAGAAGATCGAAAGAAGAGCAGCGCATTTCGTCACAGGGTTATTTGGTAACCGTGATAGTGTTACGGAGATGTTTAACAAACTCAAGTGGTAGACTCTGCAAGAGAGGCACTCTGCATCGTGGTGTAGCTTGCTCGCCAGGTTTCGAGAGGGTGCGTTTCTGGATGAGGTATCGAATATATTGCTTGACCCTACTTATACCCCCCAAGGAGATCATGAATGTAAAATTAGAGAGATTAAAGCGTGCACGGAGGCTGTCAGACAGTCGTTCTTCCCGCGAGCCATACGCGACTGGAACAGGAAAGGGAGGTAATGACAGTGGCACGTAAAGTGCCCTCCACAAACACCGTTGGGTGGCTTGCGGAGTATAAATGTAGATGTAGATGTACATGTTACTAATTACCACTATAACTTAAAACATATCCATTTTTCTTTTCATATTCTCTTGAGTTTACCCAATGGGGTGATTGAGCAGTGCATCCTCTGACCTGCAGAATGTCAGAGATCTGAATGAGGGATACCTTGTTGTTGTTGTTCTTGTCACTGTTGTTGTTGTCCTCAATCGTGAGACTGGTTTGATGCAGCTCTCCATACTACTCTATCCTGTGCAAGCTTCTTCATCTCTCAGTACCTACTGCAGCCTACATCCTTCTGAATCTTCTTAGTGTACTCATCTCTTGGTCTCCCTCTGCGATTTTTACCCTCCACGCAGGCCTCCAGTACTGAATTGGTGATCCCTTGATGCCTCAGAACATGTCCTACCAACTGATCCCTTCTTCTAGTCAAGTTGTGCCACAAACCTGCCTTCTCCCCAATTCTATTCAATACCTCCTCATTAGTTATGTGATCTACCCATCTAATTTTCAGCATTCTTTTGTAGCACCACATTTCGAAAGCTTCGATTTTCTTCTTGTCCTAACTATTTATCGTCCATGTTCCACTTCCATACATGGCTACTCTCCATACAAATACTTCCAGAAACAACTTCCTGACACTTAATTCAAAACTCGATGTTAACAAATTTTTCTTCTTCAGAAATGCTTTCCTTGCCTTTGCCAGTCTACATTTTGTATCCTCTCTACTTCGACCATAATCAGTTATTTTGCTCCCCCAAATAGCAAAACTCCCTTACTACTTTAAGTGTCTCACTTCCTAATCTAATTCCCTCAGCATCACACAACTTAATTCGACTACATTCCATTATCGTTGTTATAATTTTGTTGGGGTTCATCTTATACCCTCCTTTCAAGACACTGTCCATTCCATTCAACTGCTCTTCCAAGTTCTTTGCTGTCTTTGACAGTGTAAGGGATACCTTACATGTGGCATATTTTATCTACGAGGATTCCATCATTATGATGTCTGTTTTTTGCTCCGTGAACATTTTCTTCTAAAGTGTAAATTGTGGCAAAATTATAAATATGTTAATGCAAAATCAGGTGGGAATTAACATTGTGAAATGTGGAAATTTGATGGGAGTGATAAAAACATGTTGTAAAAGTGGGAAAATGTTAATTTGAGGAAAAAGTAGGATTAAACTGTCTAACTTTCTCACCTCTATTGCATTCTGATAAAACATACTAACTTTAAATTTTTGAGAACTGTAGAATATTTTGTCTTCTGGTTTCGTTCTTGCTTTGAAGACTGGTTGTAATCTGTTCTCAAGCTAAAATTTTGCCTTTCAAAGCTCAATAATCACAGAATTTAGCCTGCTCAGTCAGCTTACCCTTCCACATACTGCTAGAAGCCCATCTTATCTATCAGGATTCATTAGCCCATATTGTCTTTATAAATATTGTTTTAATGACATTTCAATAAACTCAAATTTAATTTTATTCAAACAATTAGCAAAGATGACAAGACAGAAAGGAGGAAGGGATATAAAGAACTGCTACAGAAAGGAAAGGAATTTTAAGACCACATAATGATGTTTAAAATGGTAGTGAAGTGTATAAAATGCTGAAAAAGTCTTCATGTTCTATTCTTGTATTCAGGATTGTCTGTCTGTAGTGTGTCCCTGACCTAAAAAAATGGTTTTGTTAGGTTCAATTATCACAGGAATATGCTACTGTGAGAAGACATTCTGCTCTGAGCTGCTGGACAAGGCACTTGTGTGCATTATGTGTGCTTGTTTGTATGAATGAATGTGTGGGGGGTCTCTTTGTCTGAAGAAGGCTTTGGGCGAAAGATAAGGTGTAACTGTCTTTTCATTGTGCCTGTCTGTAACTCAACATGTCATTTTTATATGAGCCGCAATCTATCTTTTTTCTTATATTGTTGATAGTGTGAGAAGAATCTGACAGAACATTCAAGCACTTAAATCTTTTTTTCAGGTAGCAGCTTTCTTATTAACATACCCATTACATTAAGATGGTGTAACTGTGAAAATCATTACACAGTTTAGTGTTAGCTTATTATTAATAGAGTATACAGATTAAGTTTTTATAATGTCCTTGTCTCGTGTTGATGTAACCCATCACTCCCACCACATCCCTGAAGGCTCTCCTCATTAATGTGATCTACACAAAACAAATTAATGTATGAATTAAACAGAGCACCTGGAGTAATCAACATTTCTAGAAAATTATTAGGTTCTTTGAGAGACAAGAAAAAAATAAAATTGTACTACCTGGTACAAAAGAAAAATGTGACGGGAGAAATACCTTCAGATTTCCAGAAAAAAATGTAATAACCCAAATTCCAGAGGACTCAGGTACTACTGTTCGCATCATGTAAGAAGGCACCCCAATTTTCAGAGGTTCTGCGCATCCCCCTCCACTAGCCACTGACAGCCAATAATATTCATTCTCTTTCTGAGAAGCTAGTAGCGAGTTAACAGTTAAACAGTGAGAATCTGGCTCCTACATGCTGCACTGTTGCCATACTTCATGACAACCAAATTATTCATTCAACTGTCAATTTTTTCTGGTTTTTTGTTGTTGAGCAGTATAGCTGTGAATGTATATCTGTAATTGTTTAAGTGCGATTAAAAAAAAAGGCATGTGACTGCAACAAATGTGAAGTGCTTCGCAAACAGGCAAGGCAGATTATTTACCACATTTATAACTTTTTTAAACATGAATTTTATAGCAGGTCTCCTACTATTGGCATCTGAACACACAATAACAGACTTAAGAACCATGTGGTGTCCCCAAGAGAACTGCAATAAACAAAGTTGTCAGAGCTATAGGAACCATAGAAACAGTTGGTTTCATGTTGCCTGGAAAGCATTGAAATCACAAGATACCTATAACACAAATGGATGGTTTTCACAACGATGTTTTAAAATGCTCCATGTGAATGATTAATGCCCAAAATCACAAAAACGTGTTACAGTTATGCAGGCTTCAAACGTTAAGCACTTCGTCAATGTAAAGAATTTTAAAAGATGTTGTTCCAAATACGTTTGAAGAGATTTTTTATTTCAAAGATGTGACATACGTGCAGTGCAATACAAGAGTAGGAGGTAGTTCAACAGTGTATAACCTTGATGAAATATGGGTCAAGTACAATAACTCCAAGAAGATCTGCCTGAAAATAAGTGATGGTACAGGCAGTTTTAAAGTTCTCATAGGAACAGGTTCTCGAATAATTATTCTGCATGCTGACTCTTCTTCTGGCTTTGTTTCTGAGAATAAACTTGCATTTACATGTAAGAAAAACTGTAGTGATTACCATTCGGAAATGAGCACTGTCAGTTTTGTGACGCGATTCACAATTCTTGTCATACCTCACTACGAAATCAGTCATTGTCAGTTATAATTCAAGTCTTATAGAGAAAATGCCAAAAACAAACACGAGAAAAGTGGACATTTTTCCCCAGCTTAAAAATAAAAATATTAAGCACTGTATAAACCAGACTTGTGCTGATCTCCTGCAGCTCATTAATTGATACAAATCATGTGACAAGTTGTCTTCCATGCACGTGACTGGAGCCACACTGTTTCGAATTTACCCATGTGTCAATGTCAGTGAAGCCCCATTGAATTAATTTGGGCAAAGGGTTTTAAGGCTATGTGGGAGAAAAAAAAAAACATTCAAGATAACATAGTCAATCGCTTGTGTGCGAGGCAATAGACAATGGAGCATTAGACAATATCCCACCTGTAGCGTGGGCACAGTGTGCGACATGCTGAAAAGCTTCCGAAAGAAGTATTTGACAGGGAAGTGATAATGTGTATAAGCCTTGAACATATCATCATAAATTTATAATCAGATGGTTTGGAAACAGATTCATATAGATGTGTTGACGGTATTACAATGTAGACTTTGGAACAAAGTAATATTATTTCTTGGATTTAAAGACTCTTGGTATAGAAAATGTGTTTGCCAGCATCTCAGTTGCATATGTAATAATGAAAACTTCTTAGCCTTTTTGATTAGGACTTTGTATCCTTTTAATTAAGCAGACTATAATGTTCAACATTGTGCCCAAGGAGAAGTTAAGCTTCTCCCATGTTGTATGCTCTAATAATTCGCGAGAATGGAGCTGGGTAAATTCATCAGAAGTCCAATAATTCCACATGTAAACCTCTTATTTTCAAGGCACAACCTGGATAAGGCCCTAAAATGACAGTAACTTACTTGTTGAGATATCGACAGTTTTCGTTGTTACCAGTCAATATTCCCTGGAATTATCAGCAGATGATGGTTAACTGTTTGCTTGTTGAATGTTATAAATGTGGTCCCTCACTGTAATATTAAAAGTGTTACTTTACACTCATAATGCCCGTTAACAGCGATAAATATGGCAACTTACAGACTACTTTTACAATAGTCTTTTACATTAGTCTTTTCTACTACTAACTCTTTTTTTACACACAACGCTGTACTCTCATGTAGAGTAAGTCTGTGGAGCAGTGGATGCTATGACATCAAGACGTGAATTAATATTTCTCTCATGACGAGTGATGAAAATTGGTTTTAATATTTATTATTCCCCTCATAGATTTGAATGTATAATACAATATACCATATGCAAACGAGCCTGACTGATGTCCGCAGCAACGCAATTTGGCAATATGGACTTTGCTGTCCCACTCTCTGCCGCTGCACATGAGCAGTTCTCATCCTCCCACGCTTCCTTTCTGCTCCGCCTCTATGCGCAGAAGTGCTGTCATAGGTGACAGGGGCTTTAACGGGCACAAGTATTTCTCAACCATCAGTTTGATGGTTGTAAAATACTAGCTCAAATTATCTAGAGAAAAGTGGAATGACTTCTAAATGCCAATCTGGGGGCACATTGGATTTTGAAGAAATGTAGGAACATGAAAAGCAATACTTTAGGAAATATGTTGAATAACCAACAAAATACATTTATAATGTTTGTACATACAGAAAAAGCTTTTGACCATGTTAACTCAAACATACTTCTTGGAATTCTTACGTTTTCAGGGATACACTAAAGAGACGATTAATCCTCATCTTGTACAGAAACTAGACTGCAGTATAAAGAGTATAATGACATGGAAAAGTAGGAAATATTCATGAAAGGAGTTATAAGCTCTTGTAGCCTATCCCCATACTGTTGAATCTGTATTATGTTCTGTATCAAGTTGTCATTTGAAGTAACATCTCATGGTAATGATGGGAGTACATTGTGATGTATGTAAAATGTTTACAACCAATGTGAATACTGGATGCAAATCATGGGTTAAAGTGCATATATAAACGCTTCAACATGTATTGGCAACTGGCTGAGGAGGGACAAATTAAAAAAAAAGTACAGAAAAGAGGTTTAACTCATTTTACTGCACTCCTCTTGCGGAACTTATTATGCACTGTGGAGACACTCTGCTGCAATCTGTTTATGGCAGACTTCTTCACCATGCCACACAAAGAATAATGCCCACATGTAAGTCTGATTCAAGGAAAGCAGCTGTACTGCTCAAAGAACATTCCATATGTATGAAGTGCAAAAAATAAAAACCACATTATTTTGGATTCACATGTTTTTTGGTAGGCAATTGATCTAAAACAACTGCAAGGGAACTATAGTTAAAATATTTCATTATTTCAAATTTTAAGTCTCACATCACATCCTGCTGATGTGGTTATCTTTTTGTTATTGGTCATATCTATTATAATACTTCAAAGTCAAGTAATTCATTGCCCAGTGTTCAAAGAATTTGCTGTGAATTAAGAGTGTGAATGGCGATTGGTAATTGGAGGAAAGCAGAAATTGGCAGTCTAAATCTATCATCTATTTCAAAATGCATCCCTCAACCATCAGTAAAAGTATTTGAAATCTTGTGCATTCATCAGTAAAAAATTTCTGTATTCCACTCAAGAACATCATGCCCATCTTTATGATCTTTAAAAGGCCTAAATCCCTTTCTAATTCATTTGCCAATCTTCTTTGTAATTTGAAAGTGTCCAAATTAATATCTTTCATCCCATCCCACAGAGAATTTTATTTGCAATTGTATTTTACTCAAAGAAAGTAGGAAACTTAAAGTTGAGTAATTTGTTACACTACTGCAAATCTTTCTTTACATAAATGAGGTAAAGCTGCATCCAATACTGTGCTTTACTCTGTGCATAAATAATTGAAAACTGCAGGTTTTGGACTTACACATTTTTCATCACGCAGTTGTTCTGAAACAATTGAAATAAACTCACTTTGGTAACTTTCCTGTGTCTAACCAGTCAAGAAATTGGGAAAGGGGAGCTGCAGTATGTTGGAATCAAACCATATTTTGTTTCTTCCAACTCACCACCTCACTGAGAGGTGAATGCTAGGTTAAAGGGCACACTGAAGAAAGTGACACATTTTTTGTTCCTTTTTGCCCACTTCCCTGCCCGACAACCTCCTGACACTGTGCCTATTGCCAATCAGGTCCTTGCATACACCACCACACAGCATTTGTCTCTCTCCCCAACAGTACCCTACTATTCCTTCCCCTTCCCCTCCAGATTGCTGCTTGCATTCCACATGATAGTGCATTCTGGCCTCAGATGCTGGAATTGGCATATGCATGATATGTACTTGCTTTTGTGTGTGTGTGTGTGTGTGTGTGTGTGTGTGTGTGTGTGTGTGTGCACGCGCGCGCGCATGCGCTACTGATTAAGGCTGTGGCTTAAAGCTATGTAAGTGTCCTATAACTGTATCTGTCTGCAACTTGACGTGTCTTCTTTACGGTAAGTAGCAATCGGTCTTTTTCCTGCATTGTTAACTAACTGTTAGCCATCCAATAATTGGTTTCAACACCACAGTTACCCACCAGGCATGGTCTTCTTTGAGGTTTTATACCCTTGCTTTCCTCAGTTGTTCAAACAGAATTGGTATCCAGATACAGGGTGACAATTCGTGAACTATATTAAATAAAATAGTCATAACTTCTAAACGGTTTGTGTTAGGATGTTCAAACAGCATGGCTGACTGCAGAGCATGATGGGAATTAGTATGCACTGTATGGTTTGGTTTAGTGATGAAGCTCACTTTCATTTGGATTGGTTTGTCAGTAAGTAAAATTGGCGCATTTCAGGAACTGAGAATCTGTATTTCACGATTGAGAAGTCCCGTCACTCTCAATAGGTGACTGCAGTGTGCACTGTCCTGTTATGGAATAATTGGTGTGATATTCCTTGACAACACAGTGACTACCAAATGTTACTTGAAGGTTTTGGAAGATGGTTTCATCCACATTATCCAAAGTAACCCTGATTTCGTGCAAGAAGAGACCCGACCCCATCAAAGCAGGAGTGTGTTTGATGTCCTGGAGTAGCACTTTGGGGACCGTATTCTGGCTCTGGGGTACCCAGAGGCCACCGGCATGGGCCTCAATTGACCACCATATCCTCCGGATCTCAACACATGCATCTTCTTTTTGTGATGACAATGACGACGATGATGATTTGAGATGAGGAACACTTGACATCATGGTCATCAGCACCCTGACGAAAAATCAGCATGCTAATCTCATGTGTGGGAACGAAGGCTGCTCCGACACGCAGAGCAGTTTATAATGTATTAAGTCTGCCTCCTTTCTCCACCAATTCAGGGATGAGGCCTATCATTTCACAAAATTTCACCATCCTTGTAACACTGGAATCACTATCTGTGAGGATGGTGGAAAAATCTTCATTGAGACTCATGGCTGCCCCAATATCAGTGTACAGGACACAAATAACCAAAATATGCTGAACTGAAAGTGGAAGCCACAAACTTCACAGGGTGGTGGATCCTCCTACTGTAGGAGGAAGCCATGTGTTAAAGGGCTATGCTCTATGCACAGTCTAGTAAGCAGAATCTCCTTCTGGCAGTTACACTGACATGAAGTGCAACATGGATTTGTGGTCGATTTGGATGACCGAAGTTTGTTGCCTGTCACCTGCAACCATTCAGTCTCCCACTGACGCATGATGCACCTGTCAGAAACTGAGATGATAGCATGCAATGGAATGGGATACTGAAGGACAGCACCATCCCAACATGCTTGCTTGGTAACTTTGTCGGCCATGTTGTTGCCCTGTGTCCCAATGTGGCTAGGTACCCAGCAAAAGATCACCTCCTTGCCACAGTGTTGGAGCCGCTGGAAGAAGTCATGGATGAGCTGAATCAGCTGGTCTACTGGATACATTTGGTGTAATGGTTGCTGTGCATTAAGCATGTCAGAACAGACAAGAAACCCTCTCCATTGCCATCAGAATGCCAATAATTCCACATCATAATTTGTAAAGTATTTTGGCAGACACACTTTAGAAAACCTACCAGGGAATGCAGCAGAATAACTGAAAACATACTCTTGCTGGGATCCATCTGTACAAGTCATGTTAAACAGATATGAACTTAAAATGGACAAAATCAAAGTTATAAAAACAAAATCTGGAGTACAAGTTTTCCATCAAGCTTAAAAGCAATTTGGGCCTCTGAAGGTGCCAAAGTGTCAATACATTCCATCACTGATTTTGATACCCGATAGATCCAGATCCTTGAAACAGTCTGCAGCATACAACTCAAATGGCTTGGTTGCATGGGGCCAATTCCTGAAGAGTCGTTCAAAGCTGGGTTGGACCACTGAACTAAATATCGATGATTCAGGTGACAGATTTCCAGCACCTTTCAAACCAAAAGGATACACTGCCAAATCCAGAGTGGTGGTTCACCAGCCTCTGCACACAGTCTCTGAACTGGTCTGGTCCAAAAGGCTCTAGATACTTTTCGAATGCCCTCATGGTATGCAGCATCTGCTCAGGTGACTTCGGGATTCAAGCAGCCAGACGAGGCGATGGTTGACCATGCGTTCAAGGGTCTTACCCATACAACTTCATAAGGGTTACACTCCAATAACTGTTATGGGTGCTACAGTCAGTGTCTGGTTTCCAGAATGGAATTAATTTGCCTTCTTCCAAGTTGTGGGGTACTGTCCACCAAATCAGATCTGATTTAAACAAGAGAGGAACTGTCCTTTCACTTCAGAGCACAGATGATGAAGCATGGCATAATGGATCTCATCAGGTACTGGAGCAGTGTCTCTGGCTGCAGACAACATTGATTCCTGTTTCCACGTAGACAATTGAGGCGGTAGAATTCCTCACTATGCGAGAAAAAAACTGAGCTTCCGCATTTCCGCAGTCCCACAGAACACCTGAAAAGCAGGACTGGATAACGTAGTAACAGCCCATTACTTGACAAGGCTGTAAGAGTACATGTACTATCCTTGCCTGAACTCTTACTGATACCCAAACTTACACAGTGGAGGTGGACCGATTAACAGAAGTCATGAATTCCCTCCAGGAAGCCCTCTTCCATTCTTTTATCACTCGCCTTGCAAATGCTCTCTAAGATCTGAGGGCATGAAGATTTTCTGTAGCTGAACAGTGTATGAAATTCCGCAATGCTGTTTGTCTGGCCTCAATTGCCAGTCGACAGTGTCATTCCACCAAGGCACATGCCGTTGTCTGAGGTGGTTACCAGGCCAGGGGATGGGTTCTGTGGCTGCCCATTGGATCTCACAAGTGATGTGGGCACTGTCTCCTGTGTGCAATCCTTTTGTTCAGAAATAGCTTGTCGACTATACTGCAACCAATTTGCCCTTTGTAACATCCATCTTTGTGGTCTCCTGTCAGCCACCATCCTAGTCAGCAGACAGATCCACACTGGGAAGGGGTCACTAAAACGTAAATCTGTGGTTACTTCCCACTGAACTGAGTTGGCAATAGCTGGAGAACAAAAACAAAGGCAAATGGCTGAAAAAGACTCCATAGCTGCGAAAAAGTGGGTTATCTGACCCGCATTCATAAGGCAGATATTCTCAGAATGGACAAGTTGCTCAATCATCCAAGCCCTGGAGCAAGTGATAGCTCAACCCCACAGCATATTGTGTGCCTTGAAGTCTCCCCCCCCCCCACACACAAGGAGAAAGTATCTGTCATCATGGAAACAACTACTCTACCTTTAACCCTGTCTCCACTAGTATTGTCCTTCCTGTAAAGGTGGTAACCCCATAATACAGGTGTGTTGGTGACTAAGATTTGTTTCTTGTAAGCAGATGCACAACTCTCTCTACTGGTCCAGGAGCTGTAGTCCTTCCAAATGTAAGTGATAACCATTCAAATTTCACTGCAACAAAGAAGACTCTGTGGAAGCCCTGGTTTGGTGATGGTTGTCCTTTTCTTTCTCGGAAGCAGTGATTTATTTGGGAGGTCAGGGGGAATGTTAGCCAGTTCCCTGCTCTCCAGTTCCTCTGACTGGAAGTCCATATTCTCAAGAGCATAGTCCCTATCACACAGGGAGAGTGCTTGCCAATCCAAAGGTTTAACTACAGCTTTCTTGGACTTGGAACTACTTTTCAAAGGACGTTTTTCTTTACTGATGGGAGGAGCTAGTCACCTGAGTTGCAGGGCTAGCTTAGTTGGCTCCTGATGTTTTGTAGTGGTATGTGGCTTAGGTGGTAAGACCATTGCTGATGGCTTCTGAATGACTTCAGTTTCAAGTGGAGCATTTCCCCTGCATGTACACTGACAAGTGCATGTGCTTGTACTTGAATCTGTGGTCCGAGTGTGTGGAGGAATCACACTTGGAGATAGGCGTCTTAAGAGCAGACAAGAAAGAAGTTGCCAAAACCTGTGGTTGCAGAGTTTTGAGAGGTTTTTTAAGTTCACCACAGGGTGTGCATCTCTTGACTTTCAACTCCTGAATTTTCCTTCCCTTCTTAACTTCACACTTTCTGCTCCACTCTGGGTGATCCCCAGAGCAGTTTACACATTTCGGAGCAAGTGTACAAGAATTGACTGATTCATGAGCCGAGTCTCCTCAATTGCCACACACAGCCCTCCCATTACACCTCATAGTGGTATGGTCAAATCTTAGGCATTTGTAGCAGCACACTGGGTTAGGAGCAAATGGGCAAACCTTGAGACAGATATAGCCTACAAGGATATGTTCAGGTAATTCGAGAGTACTAAATGTTAGAATAAGTGCTGCCAATTTTTCCAATTTGCCATTAACTCTCCTCATATAGTTCTGCAATTCTGTGTTACATATATTTTTCCATTCTTCATGTAACTCTGCTGGGTCCACCTCCATTACACTGGAGCAGGTAACCACCCCCTTACTAAAGTTAATGGTGAGATGCAACTCAGACTCTACCGGGTAGTCACCTAAGGCCATACATCCCAAGAGCTTAGATATTTGAGTTGAATTATCATTTTCAACTACATGTGTTCCATTACAAAGTAGTTTGACACTTTTTAGAGACCCAGCAATACCTCTCAACAACTTGCTAATATATAAAGAGGATACTTCTCAAAGGTTCCCCTGTTCACCTGATTACAATGAAAGTGTTATGGCACCCTAATACCCTGTTACCATGATTCCGAGATTTCTTTTTGGGAGGACTGACCAACCAAGCTCTTTCTGATGAGTGGGTGTAGGTACTACCTGACAGTACACCCATCCCATCAGTAGTAGTAGCAGCTAGATGAGACCATTCCATAGGGATCCCACAAGATGCTAGAGAAACTACCGTCAACCCAGGCACAGCCCTGCATGCCTGAGCAAGCCTTATACAATTGGCGGCAGCAGGTACCCCAAAGATTGCCCACTAGAGACTGTTTTACCTCAACAGCCATTCACCTCAGCAGCATGTAGTAGTTTTTTTTTTTTTTTTTTTTTTTTTTTTTACATTGGTGTGTACTTCCTTATGCTCCAGGCAGTGAAGCCATGAACCGCGATCTCCAAAACGTACAACATTCCACTGATGCGCACATGGTTGTCACAGAAGCATGCCCAGAGCTTATGGTGACACAGGGCTGGCATAACTTACAAATCCCCAGCCACACACCCTGAGGGCACCAAGCCTGTACTCAGCAAACAAATTCTGTGCCCCCGAGGGGACTCCTTTTTGTGGGGCTATATTAAAGATGGGGTGTACAGCAATACCCCAAAAACTTTGCTGAGCTGTAAACAGCCTTTCAGAAGGTCATCGACAGCCATGGTGTTCTGACACTTCAGTGGGTCATGCAGAACTTTGCGATTCACCTGGACATCATCGCCAAGGATTTTAGGCATATCGAGCATGTCATAACCGAAATCCAAATATCTATAGTGACATTTACATGTTAAATAAATGTCTGTGCACAATGTAGTTTGTAACTAATTTACATTTTTTTCATATTTTTCAATAACTGTCATGCTGTATATGACAACCTATAGTGTAATGTGGATTCCAACTATGGCGAAACTCAGCATTTTGTACATACTACATTAGCAGAAAGTGGTAAGTGCGAAAAAACTAGAACCCTAAGTAGTCCAACATGTAGCCACTGAGACAACTTAGCCTCCATTTTGTTACTTTAGTAACAGACTACTCTGTGCTCACTATTTCTATTCATCAGTAGTGCTTAAGCACATGTGCACAATCAGTAGTCAAATTATCGCCTTCTTGCAACCAATGACTTATGTTATTTAACACTAGAGAATGTTTCTGCAAAGTATGTTCAATTATTGTCTGCTGCAGAACTCAGTAAACTTACTATTCACATCAAATAGTTCAAAATTCCCTTTTTTTAATCTGAGATTGAGTGCTTCTGAAATGCCTTAAGACTTACTCACAGTAACTGTAAGTTGTGCAAAAGCATTTCCCAAGGAAAGTGCTGTTATCAGCACTCTTTACTCACATCACACCTATGGACCCCACATCCCCTCCCCATGCGCGCGCACACGCACACGCAAAGCTGGGGGGGGGGGGGGAGGAATGGGAGTGGCAGGAAGAAGAGCTTCTGACAACTGGGAGGGGGGGTAGTTGCACCTGCTGCCTCTCCCTCAAGCATTCCTATCTTTTATATCTTGCGCTTCCCTCCAAGACGTCAGCCGTTCTTCCGTAACCCACCCTCTGGCTCTTTTTCTCTCAGCACCCACTCCCACTCCACCTGGCACAACCCCTCAGCGCAGTCAACTTCCAGAACTGCACTTCTGGAATTCTAAATTCAGCCAATGCAGCTGCACACACATACACTTTCCGGCATAAAACTTAGCCTCTGTCTAGCTGCTGCTGAATATAAATCTGCAATGATTATGATATGCGACAATTAACCTGGCCATGCCCTATGTCCAGTTATCTGCACAATCTGGCAACACTGTAGATTTGGCAGTTCCTGTAGCAAGTCTTACTTCCTGTTCAACATGTTATGATACATGTAGACCCATGGTGTAGCAGTAAACAATGTGTCATCTAAATGTGACATTTCACATTTGAAACTGCTCCTTATACAAATTTTTTCATCGCTTTTCATCTGAATGTTAAAAGTCTTTAGGGTAATGATAACACAGCTACAATATATTTTCTCCTTTCTGACACACTGCTGATAATAGTTCCAAGCAATAACATTTTTGTGAAAGATTTCTTGGCAGACTGCCTGCCTCTAAACACTGCATTCATCACAGATCTCCAGGGTCCACTTGCGGCATCTGGTAGTGACTGTCGCGGGGCTCCATCGCACTTTGTTGAAAGTATTAGATACCACTCACTGCTCTGGAAAGCATAAAATGCTTTACTGTTGTTCAGAAATGCCCCACCTAAAAGTCTACAATTTGCATTTCAAACTCAATATCAATGGACTAATACAGCAAAAACAATTTTTACAAAGTAATGTAAGTGGATAGACAAAGTCTACTCATGAAGCAGTGGCAGAACACACACGTAACCTCCTCCTATGTGTGTGTTCTGCCGCCACTCAGTAGCAATGGAGGCAGATGGCCTGCTTTTATATGATGAGTATTGTATTACACTAATATGCAAGACATGGGTATGACTCAAAATTAATTTATAGTTAGTGATCCAATCAGACTACAGCACTATGTTGTTTAATGTTAGTCTTTAATACTTTATATCCAGTTTCTTTCCCATTACAAGTGATTCTTCATGCTATAATGATTATTACTGCCATGGTTTTATTTCTTATGGTAAATGTGTGTCATAAACTATGTGGCCACCTTGTGGTGCATGAACTATAGCAATACAGGCTCCCTACACATTGTATGTGCACATACAAATTCATGGAGAACTTAAAGCTGATCAAAAGTGATATTTAAGGTATTCAGTTAAGATTCAGACCAACAGAGATATCTATTTTTTGGAGTTCCACAGAGTGGAAGGAAATTGCTAATGTTAGAGTGAGTAAACATCTACAGGGATGCCTAAATCCTATTTAACAGATTTAGCACAGAGGAACTATATTCACTTCACAACTACTCCCCTGACATATACTTCCTACGTGAAGAACGGAACTCAAATTTATATTTGTCAGCATCAACAAAATTCACCAACAGCAGTATACTTTAACGTATTATTTTATTTTATTCTTAAAGCAACCAGTTTTGGCATTTCATTATTCCATCTTCAGGCCCATGCATAATAAGAGAGTATACATGTAGTATATAAAGGTGAACACAGCTTAAAAATAAAATTAGTGGGGTTAAACCAAATCTTTGTGTACGACTACAACATGTGAACATATTTATTAGTCATAAAACTATTTCACACCACATATTTACAATGGAAAATGTAAATACATTAAAAAGATCAGCACTAGACAGTATAAAATCAAAGGTGCCATTGAAACAACTCTTTTTGCCTTTTGGTTTATACAAAGTGTTACAAAAAGGCACGGCCAAACTTTCAGGAAACATTCCTCACACAGAAATAAAAATGTTATGTGGACATGTGTCCGGAAACGCTGAGGTGTACAATATGTCACCTTCATATGAGCTCATACATCCTGTCTTCTACAACTCTTTGTATCCACTTCAGAGCAGTTTACTCCCTTGGCAGACAACAAATTTTTATTAGCGACCATCATGTTTTCAGTTTCTTGGTATCTTATATGCTATTTCTATACTTACGACAACAAAGCGTTTCACTGCTTCCTTAAAATGAAATATGGTGTTATCTGTTGTCAGCTACCACCTTTCAGCCAGTTGCATTTTTAGACCCACATTCCCTAGTTCACTTGTGGGAATTCAGTATGTCTTGACTACACCTTACGAGTATGATTAGGACCTGGTTAGTTTATCAGCAGGTCAGTGTTGTCCTTACTTCCCCATGCAACTTAGGGGAATTGTTGTTATTGTGGTCCTCAGTCCTGAGACTGGTTTGATGCAGCTCTCCATGCAACTCTATCCTGTGCAAGCTTCTTCATCTCCCAGTACCTACTGCAACCTACATCCTTCTGAATCTACTTGGTGTATTCGTCTCTTGGTCTCCCTCTACAATTTTTACCCTCCAATACTAAATTGGTGATCCCTTGATCCTTCTTCTAGTCAAGTTGTGTCACAAAAATTCTGTTCTCCCCAACCCTATTCAATACCTCCTCATTAGTTATATGATCTACCCATCTAATCTTCAGCATTCTTCTGTAGCACCACATTTCAAAAGCTTCCATTCTCGTCTTGTCCAAACTATGTTGTGATGCCATTACTATAGCCAAGATTTGGTGTTAATGGTGTTAGATGATGTTACTCATGTTATGTGCTTCAACTTTTATGATATGGTGGTTTTCACACATTCATTTACCTTTTACTTTTTCCATACTCATGTTCCCTATAGTGACTTGCTATGAATTTTTATTTAGATGGTTTTTCTTCTATAGACAGGTCGTTAAGGTAGTGACAGTGAAACTGTGTGATGTTGTTGGATGAGAACTTAGAAGAGTCGCCATACTTAAGTATGATTTGAGATCCTTGTTGGTTTGTTTCACTGTGGTAATGCCAACCTGTTAAGGGATATAAAGGAAACCAAATCATATATATTCAATTTGTTGTATGACCTAGGCCACAAGGTAATTGTGAATATTCTTAGTGTCACACTGCATGCTATTTTCTCTTGATAAGTCGACTACCATTGGGTTTTGCATTGTTTCTGCTGTGACAACTAGTTGTAACATTCTCTGTGATAGTGCTTAGGATGGTAATATGCATACTATTGTACTTCATAGTTTACTGTATAATATTTTACTTTAAATGTAGATTGGTCCTCACATATACTAGGCACTTCCTCATCTATAACAAAAGGAAAAAAAGAATTAAAAAATGACCTTGGTTTCAACAGTGCCCTTGATTGTGTACCGTCTAATGCTGATCTTTTTAATGTATTTACATGTTCCCTTGTAAATCTGTGGTGTGAAATTGTTTTATGACCCACAAATATGCACATGTTTTGGTCTACTGTGCTGGATGTACACGAAGATTTAATTTAATGCCACTACTTGCATTTTTAAGCTTAAGCAGTATTATGATTGATTATCCGTCACTTTCTATAAGCTTTCTTTGCACAGCCTTACATGCTACATGTATTCTCTTATTATGCAGGGGCCTGAAGATGGTATAATGAAATGCCAAAGCTGGTTTCTTTCACAATAAAACAAAAATAATACCTTAAAAGTATACAGCTGTTGGTGAATTCTATTAATATTTCAATTACATACCAGCCAACTCCCCTGGCCATGATGGACCAACAGAGATCAAATTTGTATGGTCAATGGTCGAGTCAAAGTTCTTTAGAGACATTTGTGTAATGAAGCAGCTTGGTTTCACAAAGCAGCCATCTATGACCATTAACACAGCTTAGCAAGTCAAGCTTTTAAGGAGATGTAATGCGTAAAGGTTTTCTTCAATTTTGTTAAAAGAGTCTTTTCTAGCAATTTCCAGCTGAATTAAGTGAAACAGAAAATAATAACCTAGACCACACATGTCTGCACTCAATTAGAACTGAGGACTTGCACCACCATTGGATTACAACAGAGGTTGGGAACAACTAAGCTAACAATACACTGCTGGAAGCAGATCTCCCTCAACACAATATTGGCCGCTGAGCCTCATGACAATGTTAAAGGTAAGACCTGTTGTTCCTTATGTGAAGCTTGGCTTTTCAGTAGCTCAAAATTAAAAATTAAATTTTCTAAATGATTAATGGAAAATCTCATATAAAGATGTGAAACAAATGCTAACAAAGAGATACAGGGGCTGGCCAGTACTTACAAAACTAGAATATCAGGAATTCCACCAAGATGTTATGGCTATAAGGCCAACATGTCGAAGCCACAGAGTAATAAATCAAATTGTGGAGTAACAGGGAAAAACTGGGTGTATGGCAATTGAAGCAGAACCATACAGGCAAATGTGCAGCTGTATACTTTCATACATTTTTTCACCCCCACATCTACCATAGATAACACATACTAACAAGCTCATTCATTGCTTCCATGATTTATCCCCATCTTGTTTAATCCCAATATGATGAACAATATATAGATTTGTGTTGTCAACAGTTGCTTCAAATCTTTTCAGAGACTTTCTCTTGTTTCATTGATCATGTAATATGGTACTTGTAATGTAGATTACTATGGCTACTACAAAGTTACCAGGAGATATATGACAGGAATTATTAAGATTCATCACTTAACTTGGGGCAGTTAGCAGCTAATTTACAGTAGTAGTGAACGGAAGTCACAAGATATTGCTTTTGTAGGAAAACTGAAAATGATTTCAAAAGCAGTGATTGTTTCAGAAAGGGAGCACATGCTGCTCTTTTGTCATTAGATGTGAAGTCATAGAACTACCTGAACACTGTAAGTTTATTTTAGATAATGTGGGACACTATACTGCCATATTTATCTCTTATGTTTATCTGCTAAGTTTAATAAACTAACGAAAAACTGCTACTTAGTTTGCACTGTACTAATAAACATGTATTACAGCTTATCACGATAATGCTATGAAGACAGTCTCTTTCAGTATTACAAAGTATCCCAAATTTTACACATTACCAGGATAATGCATACTTTAAGCTTCAAAACAGTCTGTCTACATTTGGTCCACAGTCATACTGAAGTAGCATTACAGGACTACCATGAAAATATGCAAATGTAGCAATAGGGGTAGATACATAATGAAATCCAGTTAAATCGTTCAGTGCCACAATGCCAATACATCTGACAGAAGTAGAAAAAGCAGACACTAACAAGAGTGCAATTCAGCAAAATTATTCATATTTAGATCTACAGGGTACAGAATCTAGGTAGTCACACACTTATGGTAGAGTATTTCTTTAGCAATTATTGATGTGCATGCCAGTGACTCGTTCACAGAAAATGTAAAAAAAAATTGTCTCCAACTAGATTAATACAGAAAACTAACACACTATTCCACTTTAAGAGCAAACACTTAACCATAAAGCTAGCATATGACTACGTCAAACAATGGCTCCCTTACTGTCCCAATGACGACCTAGACAAAATTCCCATTTTAAATAGCAAAGGAAGTTGTCGTTTCTGTTGAAATGACCTTCCTGGACTGAAAACCATATATTTTCTACCACTATGTCATTGCTTACAAGAGAATAATTCAGAACATTTCATCTAAATGACAAAAAAAAAAATCTAGTGAATATATCAGGGTAATTGTGAAACAAATCAGGAAATAAATCGACCATCAAATAGCTATTAGACCAGCAACAGGCTGAATACAGCTGCTCAGCTGATGTATATCTTGAGCTGGCTGACTCCTTGGAAGCTCACTTTTTGAAGACACAGTGTTGCTGCCTACGACGGCAATAAATGGGAGCAGAAACGCCAAATAGGTCACTGTGTTTTATTCGCAGTTCTGTAACTCTGAGTTGGGTCTAAAGCATAGTTATGAATAATATCCAGATGCATTGACTGGAATTCATAAATAAAGAGCATGGAAAACTTTTCCGCAGTTCTCCTCTTCTGTATCTGTCACACACAATTTTGGCATTCTGCATTAAGCAAACTGAAAATCTCATTAACTGGAAGCAATTTGCTTAGGTATCACCAGACACTATTAACATTATGAGCAAACAACATTCATTTTAATATTATGTTCTTGAAAACAGTTTTGCTCATGCAAAACTGTCATTCATTCCACAAAAACCAAAGAGGCGAAAAGTATTGTCTATTCTGAACAATTTCAATATAACACCTGATGGTACTTTGTCAATAACAGTAAAAAACACCCGATGAATGAGCTTTTCAATTGTCAGACAGTGTACAACACAGAGGAACCAAATTAACAAGATGATGTTACCTAAGGTGAGCACAGATTGGAACTTCTATGTAATATCTTGCAGTTGGCACATTAATTTATTTCTTGATTATTTCACACTGATGACACCTCTAGGCTATCACACCATTCATACATGAATTAACAAGGAGTAATTTTTAAAAAAACGCTATTGTAAATATTACGGCACTATTGGCTGGATCTGACTCAGTGGACGGTGCTACTTTAATTTCATTTCATGTTGGAGACTATTGGAAATGCTTAATGCTTTCAAGATACTCACTGCCCACAACTCCTGAGACAATTCTTCAATCAGCTATTGCTTAACTAAAAAGCTGACTCACATAAATGGGGTAAAACCAGAAGAACAAACAGGTATGGAAACAAGACACCTGGCACATTACATCAACATGGAATAATGAGAAAGTTGAGCATTGGTAAGGCAACAAATTTAGATGAAATAAATTAAAACATTTTGAGATGAAACCTAAATCATTTCTTCCATATGTATGTCCATTTTGAAAATGTTTCTACACAGCTCACAAACACCAAGTATGCATAATTGAAGATTTATTCGATTCATTTTTAGCGCTCTGGTAATTTGAGGTGTAAGTGGCAAGTGTCTGCCACTTGACACTCATCATCCCAGTACCAGTGTGATGCAATCTGGAAGAGTCAGGAAGAGGGAATAAAAAAGTCCACAATTGCAGGAAATGAAACCTGTCGGTTTCCATGGTTTAATCTTACTTTCACATGCCTAAGTCACGCACAGCAGTCCTCAGGGATGCAGGATGTTGTGACTAATCTCTATTGTATGTTAGTTTCTCAAGACTGATGTTTGGGGCCCATGGGCATTGATGTGGAAATACTCTAAGAACTCCATGTTCTATGTGTGGGTATGTAGTTACGTCAGCAATTTCCTGAAACTACACCTTACACGGAGGAGCCACAATAGGTTGCACTCTCACACAGTCAAAAATTCGTATGGTGAAAGAAGCATAAAGTACACGGACATTATTTTGTCTTAGGTGTCAACAATCAACAGCTTTGAAGAAAATGACTGGCATAGTTTCTTTGTTACCGTGTCAGTTTGCACACATGGTGTTATACCTAGTGAACTAGTAGCATAGTGGCTGATAACAAGGGTTTAACTTTTTGCACTCCATGTCAAATCTTTTCATATGACTTTTTCCTTTTGTTGTCACAGAAGTATGTTCAATTTTATTTTTATACTACAAAAGTACCAGTGCATTCCCCAGGGTTGTATCTGTCACAAAAACAGTCAAAGCATGAAGAACTGAAACACCACCAGCAACACGCTAAGCAGTATATACCACAGACACATTCTTTGATGTATGATTAGGAAAAATAACTTCACTAACATTCTAAACATCTGACGATCTGGTGATAATTACATGGAAAACCAAGCATATCAAAGTAATTTCTCAAAAGCTATTCTTGCTTTCCTCCCCTCCTCTTCCCTACACCACACTCATATACTTAAGATTCCAAAGATATATGTATCCACCTGCATCATCTATGTAAAAAATATATTTATAGCGACAAAAAATTATTTCAAATACCAGAAGTTCACCACATTGTCAAAAAGATTTCAATAAGGATATAAGAAACATAAGGTAGAAATTAACAGATATAACAACAATTTATGACTGTAAGTAGAAATTTACTTCTGCCACAACAGAAACAAGTACTTGGATTTCCCAAAACAAACTCGGAATTCCAGTTTTTTTTTTATCAACATTCTCATCCACCATCACGCACTACAACCACAAGAATGAGATTCTAACACAACCCAGGATGCATGCTTGGACAGCCTCATCATTCCAGCAAAGTCTCAAAAGCAAGAAATCTTGATTCCAGTTCTGGTTACAGCAGTGATTTTCACGATTTGCTTTATATGTACACCAAACCAGTCACATTGAATTCCTATCTATATTCACACATGTCAGAAATAATTCTGCAAATATATATTCTACAACTGTTCCACTAATACTTCAGCCCATACATTCTGAATTTTGCCTAGTTTTCCTCATTGTCCACAGGGGTCTAATTTGTTACTGAGAGTCTGGCACCATTTACCATCATAACCATTACAATGAAAACCTGAATGCCAATGGACAGCTACAATTGTTATCAATTATATTATATCCACAATAACTGTCATATAAATGTACTTAATTATATACTCATTTAAATCCTAGAATTACCTCTTGATTCACACACTCCTGCAATTCTTCTTTTACATTTATGGTGGATGGGTAAGTCTGGACCTGTGATAAGAGTAAAAATCTTTAATTGGTGGCTTAAGACGTCATGGTTTTCAAATGTTTTATGAACTTTAAGTTTAACTACAGAACTATTAAGAAAAATTGTTACTACACAGTTTAACAAGAATAATCATTTTATCACTACATCTCCTTCCGAGAGAGAAATTCCGGGTGACATGAACTCCGTAAGATTTATTTCAAAGTGAAAAACTTATGATAACACTCATAATAATGTATTTTAGCAGTTTTTAGGAAATTGCACTTCACGCTTTTCCCTTTGCTACTATTTCATGTTTGTCAATATAAAGCCATCACCATACACCTTACCATTAAAGGTTGGAATAGCAATTACACTGGCATAAAACACACATTTTATTAAATGGAAAAAACATTCTGCTTTGCAACAAAAGTAGTACGCATGTCAATGGTAGCATATAATCCCCCATTTCTATGGTTACTCCAAATAATAGTATTAACATACTAGAGGCAGGTGCGATCCATCAAGGAACATATGTCTTTTTTTCCAACTGCTTATTTTCTGGTGCCTAGGGTAGACACACAAAACTATTCAAAAAATGAAAGTCCTAAATATGGGAAAAACAATTCTCGCAATGAAGTAACATAAATGTAATGAGATATTCAAGGTTCAAAGGATCAAAGTGGAGAGGTACTCATCACTGCCCTGGTTTTCGTAGGCTGGGCTGACAGTGAATGTCCAGTCCACTTCAATTAGACACTGACTTATCCAGTTAAATTGTCAATATGCCCAGGTATATTCTTGCAAGCTAACATTCTCATGCAAGTTCCGGCATTGGAGCTGGCACTCCTACAGAAACTTACAAGACAAGTGAAATGAAGAAAGTAATAGATATTTCACAAAGACAGAAAAATCTGTCTCAATTTGCCATTAAATCTCACAAGTATCACAGGCTTGAAACCAACATTTTGCTAGATTTTAAAGAAAACAAACAAAAATTAAGATCCCTCATTAATTTCAAACACTGTAATTTACTGGAAGTTAATAGTGAAACCAACCACGCTAGCTGTTAAAATAGTTTCATTAAAAAGTTGTGACCAGTTTTCACATCAGTAGAGATGTATGTTCATGTGATCTGTACAAGAAATAAATTACAATGGGTTTAGAAATAGATGTGTCCTACCATGAAAGGCCATATATCAACGAGAGCTGGGTTCTGATACATTTCTTCAATTTTTAAAAAAAAAAAAAAAAGCCAGTGTGCAGCGAAGTAAATGGTAAGAGCAAAGTCCATTGTTCATTCTCAAGATTAAACTGACTGGAATCATGTTGCATCTATAAGAGAAAGGAAACCAGATAAAACAGTTAAGACTTCTGACTTAAAAAGCAATTATGGGAACTAACTAAAATCACCACATTAACGTGTCTTAACTTTGGAAGAGAAGAATAATAGAGCCTCAAACATCTTACCATGCTGTAGAAGTGTGTACAGCGTCATTGTTACCAATACTAATGGGTCAGTAGAATGAGCCACATGTGAGATGGCACTAGTTCGAGTCTTTGATTGAATTGATGCCTACGACAAGAAACATGGGGACTGGCTTTACATTTTAAATGGTTCTTCTCAGGATTGCAGTGATTCTCTGGGGGAGTTTAATAAAATGTGTGATAATATCCAACTCACCATGTAGGAGAGTGGTGATGTGGCTCTTTCCTTTTTGTATCTGTCC
Organism: Schistocerca gregaria; assembly: GCF_023897955.1. NCBI lineage: Eukaryota > Metazoa > Arthropoda > Insecta > Orthoptera > Acrididae > Schistocerca > Schistocerca gregaria. The sequence goes on along the minus strand of NC_064930.1, from coordinate 86,678,288 downwards.
GTCAGGATTGGTGATAATACAGCCAGCTATGATATATACACTATTTCACACCTAGTAATTCAAAGCTCCTCTAACCACACACCGTGGTATATAAGAAGGTGGCCTCCTGGGCATTTCTTCACAGACCACAGTGTCCCTTTGCCATCTGAAGCTCATGGCGGAATTTATGATAATCCAGTTTATGGCATATTCAAATAGCTACAATGCAGACTTCATCCACTGTATTAATAGAAATGTGTTGCAGAAAATGAATATAGGGTATAATAATGTGAGCTGCTCTGCATCATCTAGTACATCAATTATGCTCACCCCAATATGTAACAGGGATTATAGTGATGGTAAATAGCATAGGATATCTTGATATTACTTCTAGTAAGGTTGCTAAATAGCCGGTCTCTAAGAACATATTTCTGGCCTGTTTTGTCCCAAAGATTAGTGGCCTAAAATTTAGGCATAGGTAGGAGACAATGCGGGATAACTTTAAATCATATGATATGCATTGCATCAAGTGTGAAAATTATGATTCTAATACATAGACCAAACAGGAAAAAGCTTTGATGTATGTTTTAAAGAACATAGTAACAGTGCAGGTTCAAGGTCAGCTTTAAGCATCCATTTACATGAAACAGACCATTCAATTACTAGCCTCCACTCAAATTTGTAGGTGCTGCACTATGAAAATCAGGGTACTGCACTCTACAACCACTTTTAGCATGTTATTGATATAACATACGATGAACAGTAAGACTTGGCTCTTAGCATTTACTAAGCCACATCATGACTGTTTAAAAAAGTAAAAAAAAAACTTGAGTAATCAGCTCACATTGATATATGGCATTTGATGTTAGGACATCTATTTTTAGAGCTATTGTAATTCTTTAATGCTTCAATTTCTTGTACAGATCACCCGAAGATTTATCTCCACTGATGCAAAACTGGTCATGGCTTTTAAAGCAAAGTATATCAACAACCATTGCTGAAAATTTATACACCATGTGCAATTTCAGTTGCAGCTGAGCTACTTCTAATATGATACATTAAAGTCTGATTAAAATATTAGCAGCACATCACATGATTAAATTTTGTGTGTATATTAAAAACAAATAATAAATTAGTATGACAACAACAAATCTGGACTGGGAATGTAAATATGTGTGTGCTAAGAACCACAGAAAACTTTTGATAATGATTAATGTAACACTCTGTAATTGAATACTTTCAACACAGCCATGGTATCATTCCTGTGGGTGTAAATGTAGCATGATGTTGACACATTACAAATACCAAATAATATTTTGTTTGAAGTAAAAGCAGGTGATATAATTTAAAATAAAAAATAAAGAAATCTTATTCTTCTGCAAGTTAATGAAAGCCATTCATTTTCACTTACACTGGTGGAAACGGGACTATGATAGAGCTACTTTTTTTGGCTTTCACTCTGCATAATTTAAGAAATGGTTATCTACTTGGAGACTACTTGATGACATACATTTCTGGGAAACAATGTATCGGATAGAAAATACATTGATAGTCTGTTTCAGGAATGAGAACTGCCACATATGCATTTGGTGTGACGATTTACAATAAGATATTGGTCCGAGGAATAGGAATCACTGCTTCATAGTGGGGAGGTTAGTCAAATGCATCTGTTTATGATACAAAACATACATAGACTAAAAATTAAGTTTTATTTGCTTTTGAAATTTAGGTGTCTTTTAGTTAATATAATGTGCTAAATGTGTTCTCAAGGGCCACAGAAAATGTTCAGTCCACCCACTGAAGCATCACAAGTTGTGAGAGAAACTTCCGTGTGGTATTTCAATAATTTCTGAGGTTCCAATCCACAGTTAACCAGTGTTCAAATTGGCATAATTGGTATTCATAAATTCTACAGCTTTCGATTAATCTTATAAGACTATTATTTTAAGCTAGGGTTTGTTTCACTTATCAAATTGTAATGAGGTTAATTTTAATATATATTTAGTACAAAATGTGAACCTGAAAATGTCATCAGCCTGAACGGACCCACATCATTACCAAAATTGTAAAAACAAACCACTCAAAAAAATGCAATAGGCATAAAGTTAATATTGTAACAAGGATTCAGCTATTCTCGGGAAATAATATTTGTTGGCTTTGGCTCTCAAAACCAAACTGTCACAGCATAATCCCAAACACGTACCATACTATACTACAGACCAGTTTGTCACCACATCATCTATTCCAAAACATAATATATTAGCAAAATAAATATTGCCAGTGTTGCATTATATCTCTGTACACACATGCCATATAATTCCACCAAGGATTAGAGTCAGAGCCTGTTACCAGTAGGTTCAACCCACACTATTACTGAAATTGTAATCTACCAGTGTGCACGCAAACAGTGCTGTCAACCATTCATTAAGCTCCAGTAAGAAATTTGTCTGAAATGTAAATTTACTGACATCCAGTTTACATATTCACAGAGAAATGCTAAAAAAATGGTTCAAATGGCTCTGAGCACTATAGGGCTTAACATCTGCGGTCATCAGTCCCCTAGAACTTAGAACTACTTAAACCTAACTAACCTAAAGACATCACACACATCCATGCCTGAGGCAGGATTCGAACCCGCAATCATAGCGTTGCGCGGTTCCAGACTGAAGCACCTAGAACCGCTCTGCCACTCTGGTCGGCCATAGAAATGGAAATTTACAGATTAATATGAGACTTACTTATCAGAACAGTGACCACAGTGAACAGCTCTTCAAACTTACTTACAAAAATGTTTTATGTGAGCAGTAATCATGTAATGTTGATAAAGAAATCACAAAAACATTTCAACTTAAATTCTCAATTATTTGAAGTAAGCATACAGAATAAAAGCACACTCCAAGTTTATGTGTGTGTATTATCAATGTCACTGAACAGTGCATTTAGAAGTTCTCTAAATTCTAGTAAACATTTGATCTACTCTATTCCTTTTAATCCAGTGAAATTCAATGCAAATCATAGTTTATGCAATCTTGTGAATTGTTATTTATGACAAAAATATTATCTGGAATACACCACATTATACATACTTCCAGACATATGACAATAATGTTTATTTGCTCCAAATAACGCACAGACAACTTAAAGAAACACTGCTAAGACAAACAAGGATACCACTTACTGTGGAGTCTGGCAAGGTTGACACCTCATCTGTTATCTCTGTTTTTATCCAGATAATGTTTTTCTGATCCATTGCTGCAGTCCCAAGGCCCTAAAACCAAGGAGCCAAATAAAAACAATGGTATTCAATATCCATTGTCACTATGAGATCAATCTCAGAAACAGCATTTTTTTACTCCTACCACAGCATGAGTCATTGCACAGGAAATAAATTGAAAAAAAAAAAAAACAACAACCACACAGAAATAGCATTAAGAATGCATCTCTCATGTTATGAAGGGTCAGAACATGCTATCACAAAATGTCAACAGAAAAATCACATGCAAACAAAGATTTATTGATTGTTACTGTTTCTTTGTGACAGTGATTCATTGTATACTGCAGCTACAGTACTATATGCAGTATGGGAGATTAATTTTGTAGCTCTCTATCTGAATTGTAACCTCAGCAATATGACGATGCAAACCAACTAACACATGTAACGTGAACTTTGTAAATAAGACAGTTTACTACATCGAAAATATATTTTACAATAACGAGAAAGTTGAAAATGAAGTTTGCAGGCATACACACTTAGATTGTTCTCATGTTGTACAACCATCTTTTATCACTGTAATTTTTGTCCACAGTGTAGCTCTTCCTGGACCAATTATTGTTGTAATGTCCTTATACAGAACTTCATAGCAGCTCACTCTGAACAGCCACGCAAATAAGAGCTAGAATGTCTTCTATTGGATCCTCTTTCACCCCCATATAAACAATACTTCTACATAAACAGTAACTGCGGGCATTTATGTCGTAAGTATTCAAGCATACAATTTCAAACGCTACTATCTGTGTGAGCAGTACTCCATATCACAGCATCGCTCTTTCTATCCCTTAACCAACATCATTGTATCATAGGTGATATAAACATACTAATATAGTAAATGTGCGAAATTCACTGTCTGCCTTCCTTCACCCATCACAAAATGTTTAACATTGTTTCCCACTTTCACTGGAAACCACAACTCAAGGAAACTGTTGCAAAAGTTGCGGGAATAATTTCCTTTACGAATTGAAGAAGGATAAATGTAGAGATCTAGCAGGCACTTTACATGATGCTATAGACCTAACGACACATCGACCAAATATTCTCCGTAACTGACGTACAAAATATATTCTTGATGTACACCAGAATAAGAAATGAAACACTATCTTCTACGCTGAAATTACAAAACATACATTTCACGGAAAGAAGCACAGAGGTTATTTCAAAATAAACATAACCTAAGAAATTACATACGAAATCACACGCTGTCCATAACCATAATCAAAGTCGCAAATGGTTATCCAATGACAGAAATTCAATACGGAATAAAGTTGCTTTCGGGCATTCAGGTTGTATCACATTAAATTAAAACAATATTGACAATTCACCAGTTCCTCGGAGAATATTCGCACCTTGTTTCACAAGTCCTATCCATTTACCATAATAATAACAACAAAAATGCTGTAACACTCGTGTTCCAAAATAAATTTTCGTATTTTCTTCCCTCATGTTAGTAATTTTTTTATTTATTTATTTATTACCTGAAGGACGCAATTTACAAATTTCTGCAATACACATTACACAAGATGGCTGCTACTAAGCACCTCACTTCAAAGATATTTTGACCTGAACCCTCGTCCAGAAAACGATCTGTCTGCGCAAATCACATTTGAGCAAACAGTTCGTTGCGTGCCAACAGAAGATTTGCGCAGAAATGCGTACGGAAACTTCGAACTTGGAGGTTAGAGCGAAACTGCTCAAATCTGTTCCTACAAAGCACATCTGGGCAGACAAGTTGGATCATGTGGGCAGCTGATCGCTGCAAATAATCAAATATGATACGAAGTAGTGGTGGGCAGGAAATCGCGTATCAGTTAGAAATCACACTGATTGAGCAGTCACAGAAATCACATAACAACTTTACAAAATCTAACTGCGATTTCAGTCACAGTTAGCAGCCCAAGTAGCATTCCACAATAAACGCCGTGAGCCATCTGTTGGCCAAATTACATACTGCTTTCTGCGATTTCAGTGACAAATCGCAACTAAGAGTCGCAAGTAGCAACTAAAACGCGCAGTTAACAGTGCCATCTGTTGGCCACAGTTTGTACTACGCTCATCTCTGCAACACGCTATCGAGTCTAACTGCGATTTCTGTGACAAGTCGCAACTAAGAGTCGCAAGTAGCAACTAAAAAGCGCAGTTAGCAGTGCCATTTGTTGAGGAAAGCTCATACTATGCTATTCGCTACCGACTCAAACTGAGATTTCCGTGACAAATCGCAACTAAGAGTGACAAGTAGCAATTAAAAAGCGCAGTTAACATTCTTTTCCTAGTGTCATCTGTTGAACGACGTACGTACTTCGTTGTAAGAGCCTTGTGCCTCACGAGATCGGTGTGCTGTGTGTGCGTATGAAGGACATTAGTGGTAGAAGTCCATTTTTGTTCATTTTGAGATACGGAGTCGTAAAGTTAAATGAGCGCTGAAAAATCTGCAGTTGAGATACCAGAAATATTCAAGCACATGGCTTCTTACTAGAAATGAACGCTTATTAATGTTTGTTTGGATCATTAATTTCAGAAGCACTATAGACAGAAATGTGGAGGTAATGGACTTGTACCACTATTGAAATAAGTTCTTCACATTATATGACGACTTGCACATTCAGCATCAGTTATGATTGGTCAAACACAGCTGTGACTCTGAATGTATTATATTAATAAGAAGCAACATTGCCTTTTTCTCCTGAAAATATCAAGTAATGTAACAAATGTGGTTATGCTTCCAATATGACAATTTTGGTTAATACTCCACATGTCTACAGGACTTTGCAATGTTAACACAGCAGAACTCAGACATCTGTATAAGTGTAGTGAAATGAAAACAGCATTATTGAGTCATATGAATGCCTCATTTTTATTCCGGCACAGTTCAAGACTCAGGATAAAAGTTTTGCCCCTGGTGTTCTACATGGCAACTTCACACACACGAACTTTTTGCCGACACTACAACCACCTACATAAGTAAACTTTTCCTTTGTTACTTTCAAGTACTGCACTTAAGCTATTCCTGATTTAACTGGAAGATCTGTACTTCCCACTTTCATATCAACAGCCTCAAAATGCATATTCTATACCTCGGACTATGTTACAGGTCAGTGTCAAACCAAGTTTGTGAAGAAGGGGGGGGGGGGGGCGGCATCTCACTCTTCAACTAGTGTTTACCAGTAAATATGTGGCGGAAAATTACGGGTATAGGACGGCTTAAACATGTGGAAAATGAGATTTTCATTATTCAATCACTGTATTTAACATTTATTATTCCTTTAAAATCGCATAACAACTTCAATAAAACACAGTTTAATCACTCATCTGCACACTTATTTCGCAATTATGTCACTTTTAAACTGCAAATCCTCTAAGAGCTGTCTCAATAGCCTTGATGTGGATAGATACGTACAGCAACCAGTAATCAAGAGTCAGAACTGTGTCTGCAATATCACAAGGATTATTAAACAATATTTGTTGTCACTAATTACAAGCAATATAATTGATGGAGTAGATTGCTAATATTTGCTGTAATGAAAGCCACTCAATGCGGTGTATTTCACATTTGCAAGAACGATCTCACTGAAGTAAATCCTCTAAGAGCTGTCTCAATAGCCTTGATGTGGATAGATACGTACAGCAACCAGTAATCAAGAGTCAGAACTGTGTCTGCAATATCACAAGGATTATTAAACAATATTTGTTGTCACTAATTACAAGCAATATAATTGATGGAGTAGATTGCTAATATTTGCTGTAATGAAAGCCACTCAATGCGGTGTATTTCACATTTGCAAGAACGATCTCACTGAAGTAATTAAGTCCATCGAAACACTTAGAAACTAACCTTTCGTCTGACGAAAACGCAGGTTCGAATCCTGCCTCAGGCATGGATGTGTGTGATGTCCTTAGGTTAGTTAGGTTTAAGTAGTTCTAAGTCCAGGGGACTGATGACCTCAGATGTTAAGTCCCATACTGCTCAGAGCCATTTTTGAACAGGTAGTCGTCTGGTAATTTCTGAACAACTTCCACATTGCATATATCGGACTCCGAAGAAAGCGGTACATTACAGTACTGCTGAGCAGATAACGAGGCGATCAACAACAGAATCCGAAGCTACCAAAGAGTCCACCTTTCCTCCTCCTCCTCCTCCTCTTTTATGACCTGTCCTGCATTTCGCCATCGTTTGGCAGTGATGTGGCACAAAGCTTCGTGCATTAGTTCCAGTAAGTTTGGCAGCTTAAATGTCTCGTTATTTCTCGAGACAAATCCCTTAACTTTGCTCCAGATCAATTCTATTGGCTTCAGATAGCAGTTGTATGATGACACCTGTAAAAATGCAGCATTTGTACAGTGCACTCAAAGACGTGAAAATTGTTTTCTGTGTTTCTACGACGCTTATCGCTCTGGATCGTGTTAGAGCACATCCGTTCTATAAAACAGTGGGCATGTTCAAACAAAGATTATTTCATTGTTCATTTCTCTCCCAAGAATTTAATTGTGTAATGTTTTCTTAATTTCAAAATCTGTGCCAATCTTTTACAATATATCGATAATTAAGAATGTGTATTTGCAATGAAAACCAGAATTCTGTGTGTGGTATGTAATTAGAAACCAGAAGACATGATTTTTTCTTGAAAAATAATTATTAAGTATGAGTTAACTACCATATGTTGATAAATTTTGTATTTAAATGCTTATGATATTGAAACAAAACAAAAAACTTAGTGATTAATATGGGTTTCGAACCACGGCCAACAAGCCCGCACGATTATTAAGAAGCTAGGCTACTTATTACGCCACGATTAAAATCAAAATGACATATTTTGTATTTAGTACATCATGCTACTCAACAAACGTAAAAGCTCATTTTTCTCTGTAACGTTGTGAAAAACATGAAGAATAACTTTTTTCTACCCATTAACGGTATCCCGCGCGCGTGTTTTACTACGAAACAGGAAGCAGTGTCATTCAGTTTCGTGGTATATCTGAACAGTGAAACTATCAGAGCGCAAATAGCGCTTACGGAGACACTAACTGTACACGATTTTTTAAATAAAAATTACGTAGCTAAAGTATGATTAAGAGAAACTTTGATGGCTGTTAATACATCAGAATGTCTTAAAGTTTCATTCACAGTGACATGGATATAAAATGTCTGATACAGAAGTTGGACCTACTTCCAAGAGTGGTACAACACCAGTGTACTAGAGCTACGGCTTCTGACCAATTGTTGCGTTTGTGTTTGTTTTCATCCGGTTTATTCTAATGATTGGCGAAGTTTATCGACTGTGCGTGCTACAGAATAGAAATATCAATACTCTGTATTTCTATTCTGTCGTCTGTGCTTAGTGAATTAAAATGGTAGATAAATGCCAGTGCTCTAGAGGATTCATTACTGAGGTTATCGAATTGTGTAGGGGCCATACATGTTTATTGAAAGTTGAATGCAAGGAGTACAGCGACAGTGATACAAAGGCAGCGGCTCACATTTTGCTGATATGGAAGTTATGTGCTGTTGACACTACAGCGAACACAGAAATTATTAATTAAAAAATAAATTCGTTGCGAACTATTTACCATAAAGAACTGAGTAAATTCACAAGATCTATTAAATCTGGTTGCGAGTGTGACGAAGAATGGGACAAGTTTGTAATACTTTGACCAACTACATTTTCTGAACGATCAAGAAGTACTGAAACCCAACAGGAACCCATTTGAGGATGAGATTGGAGAGACTGTGCCACAGGAAATGGAACATGAGGCAATGTAAAATAATATATTTCACATACATCAGCAGAACTCTATGCAGAGTCTTACATGTGTGTGCATATACGATTTAATAAGTTAAAACAGGTTGTATGAAATTAAGTGCTGTGATAAAAAGAACATAATAATAGCTTTTCATATTTTACACATAGATTTAGAAAACAAAATTAATAGGACACAGATCTTTCCTGCCAGCTCCAACAACACTAAAATACTGTTTACCTTTATTTGGAACAGTTCCTGCCCTGCCAAAAATTTGTCCACCCTTTCCACGCTGAAGGGCATGCATAATTTCTTCGTCACGCCTTTCACCCAGTTCAACGGAACATTCGTTGACATTTTCGCGATCAATAGACTGTGTGAAATTGAGAGTTTCTTCCACACAAAAAGTAGTGCAAAACACTGTAAGTTAATACAACAATTCCAATACTCTCCAACTTGAAACTGATGGTTTTATGGAAAACATGTAAACTTGACCTCAATATTCCAAATGTATTTTCAACAATGTGGTGTGCTCTTGACAGGCAGTAATTAAAGATTTTTCGTAACAATATTGCTTTATTAAATGTTTGCAAGTTAAAAGATGCCACCACCAATAAAAACATACGCCAGAATATCGTGTGAATTTGCAATTCGTTGAGGTTGTGGAATATTTGAAGTATTATTAACAAGTAGTTCACAAAACTTTGCGTTCTGTAGAGCGCCATCAGAAACTCTGCATTTGTTCTTACATCACACCACACAGATTCACAGTTAACATTACCTACAGCCATTAACACAATTCTATTACATTCGATAAGAATGGCAGCTGAGACAATGAATTGAAATTTATGCCACTGCTGGGACTTGAATCCAGGCCTCCTGTCTGCTAGGTAGTTATGCTAACTGTTACACTATTGTAGCCTTATGGCTAGCAGCGCTGCACATACTGCCTATGTCCAATACCCTCTGCAACACAAACTTCAGTTCAAATTTTCACCCCGCTTTCCCCTTCTCACATCATCACTATTTCTGAGGCTCTCCTACCTTGGAACATCACCCCAAGCTTTGTATATATTGGGGAAATCCTACCTGTACCCCAAACATAGGTGATCTAATGATCTGTTGGAATAACATTTTTCTGGAAACATATGACTCTCAACTTTATTTTCTGTAAGGATGGAAACTGAAGGAATGAATAATAATTTTGAGTCACAGATGGGACTTGAACCTGGGCCTCCTGCTTACTACATCGACATGCTAGCCAAGTCCTACCAAGGGCACAAATTTTAGTTCATTGCTTCAGCTTCCATTCTTAACAAAAGCAAAGTTGAGACATATGTGTCCAGAAATATGTTATTTCATTGGACAAATAGATCACCTAGGCCTCTGGTACAGGCAAGATTTCCCCATTACATACAAAGCTGGGGTGCTATTCCAGTGTCATAGAGCCTCAACAGTCGTGACGATGTGAGAAGGGGTAAATGGGCTAAAGATCTGAATTGATGTTTGTGTTAGGGAGGGCACTGGAGTTAGGTGGTCCATGCAGCTGCGGTAGTCACAAAGCTACAGTGATGTAGTAAATAGTGCATTTGCCTAGTAAGCATAGTATTGCTATGGCCATATGCAGTCGTGATGGAGCAATCTTTTGCATGTGTTTGGCGACGCTTGCAGCTGTTTGGACTGTAAATACAAGATGATTAGCGACAAGGAAAATGAATTATGGCGTTATACATTGCATTTTGGTTTCCCATATGGGTTTCATCTACCATATGTTCATGGATCAATAGACTGAGTGTACAACAAATTGGGACTTTAGAATGAACAAGTTCTTGGACTTTTATAAGATTTTCTTCCATATGCCATCTATGTAAAACTGTTTAGTGATTAACCTTGCATATGTGCTATGACCAAAAGGTATGGCAGATTTTTTGTATTCTAGGATTTAAATTTGTAAAGTAGCTGTCAGTCATGCTGGTCTAGGACTGCACATGGACAGTGTCTTCAATTTTTCTTTTGAAATTATCTTACTCCTAGAACTAACCCTACAAGCTCTGTCACAATATGGAAAGATTCACGCTGAGAAGTGGACTGGCAAGAACCATTTAAATGCGGTTAACGAGGTCAGGAATGCAAAAATTGACCTACAAAAGCATATACCATCCAACACCCCAGGTGAAAGGATTTAGGGCTCTCGTGATGTACAAAGGGCAACCACGAACTTGCACTCTGTCTGACTCTACTGAACACTTAAAATCTGAATGTCCTTGTTTAAAACTGATTCAGGATGTAAACAGACTTACAAATGCACAGATGCTAATGGAATGACCTGCGACAAGTGTGGCCCCAGAAGTTATCATGGCTAATGTAAACAAGGCTGTGGCAACCCAATTATGCTCTGTTAGTTTGGAGACAGCGATACCCTCAACCTCGCCACAAGCATACAGGTTTCCATGAGCGATAGCCACTGTGACGAACATCCATCTTTCAACATGAAACCTCCACGCAAATTCAAGAACTATTGGATGATAGTGACAAGTCGTGGGCTTTTTGCCCATCTGAAATACCATCTCATGTATACATACCTTCTGGTGAAGAGCAATCCGAGAAGGGATCCACAGACATCGTCATCATGGATAACAAAATCTACCCTGATGGAGATGCATTCAGCAAAGAACAGAGAAATTGAAGTAAACAACATGTAAGCAGAGTGAGGGGAAAATCTGCACCCTGTAAAAGAAACTCCAGCGCCAATAAAGCAGATCTTAAAACATGAAAGTGATAAAACCAACACAGATAAAGTGAACCAGGTCTCACGGCATGCAGGGGAGGCTGATTCGAGAATGACTGTCAATCGTCAGGGACCTGAACCAAAGGATACCAGCCACCAGCATACATGACACATGATGATATTTGGGCAGAGCACACTGAGTGAAATGGGCCCTTTCTATGCCCACCATGCAAGTTTATAAAATAACAACTGTTAATTTAAATCGAACTAAATTGGTATCAAAACAAAATGCTTGATAGACTATTTGTATGCTGCTGACATCGATGTATTATTACTTAAGTGAGTTATGTCATTGAAGATAGGCAAACAACAGGGTATACTGCCATAATGAATGTTGGTAATGAGGTTGGCCTGCAGTTTTGTTCAAAGCAGTCATCAATTGTAAACCCACAGTGATTCTGGAAATGGAATGGTGCCTTGCCATGCAATTACAGGATTACATTCTGCTGAGCATCTACACCCCAACAGGGTCCACTGGAAGAAGAGACAGAAGGAATTTTCTTAGGAATGAAATAGTCCATTTATTAACAAACATGCATTTAAAGATGATAATGGGTGCAGATTTTAATTGAGTGCTACACATAGGAGACCAGAGCTACAAAATTTAACTGATGGATAGGATCCAAAAGATAGATGGTTCTACCTTTACCCAGACATACTAGGATATATGTACATTAGTGCCATTTCTGCAAGCCACCTGGATAGGGTTTACACATCTAAAGATACTGTAAGCAGTCTTCATAATTGTGAAATATTGTCACTTAGTTTTAGTGGCCATATGACATATCATAAATCTATTAGGCATATGCACTATAAAACATTCTTGGGGTACAGTGTAACACAGCTGAATGTGTCACTGCTGGATGGTGCCACACTAAAGCGGATGTCGCAACAATGCCTCCAACAGCAAACAAGATACAAAGACTGTCTTGTTTGGTATACCAAGCTTGTGAAATTCCAAATTAAGAAATGTATTTGTCAGTTTGCCAGAGCCAAAGCTTACTGGAGAAAACCAACTTTAGAGTTTTGTTTCACCAGTCTACACCAACTGTATAGCAATCTTTCTGCATTGGCATACAATCTGATCCACATCAAATGAACCAAAGCAAAAATCACAGCTTTTGGTCTATGAACCACTTGCTGGTACAATAGTATGGGTAAGCACCTTGAATGATATCTCCCAAGAATCCATGTTGTTGTTTCATGACATACGAGGATACTTTTGGCAAATTAAAAATTACTGATCAAATTAAGGATGATGGCGGAAAAGTGTGTAATGAACAAGCTACAACCAAGATATTTCATAGATCATTTTAGACGAATTTACTCTGTGACAGAAGTAGACTTACTGGCTAGAGATGATTTTTTATACCACATTAAAGCAACGCTGTATAAGGATGATAACGTGGTTCTCTTGGCACAAAAAACTAACTCATAAGTGAGGACAGTTATCATATGTGCTGTGACGAAGAAAGATGCAGGGCTAGGCAGCTTACTAGCTGAATTTTACACATAATACTGGGATACGATCGGAGAATAACTGACCAAAGTGTATAAAGAATTGTTATCAAAAGATTTTTTTCCATCACCTTTCACAGAAGGCACCACTGCTACTTAAACGTCACAAATAGATACATTAAATGGCTTCCAGCCTATTAACCTGCTCAACGCAAATTTTAAGATCATGAGCAGAATTATTAATGCTAGACTTAAAGCAGTTTTTCGTAAAATATTTGGACCTTACCACACAAGTGCACTCACTGCTTGATAGATACTGAATGTCCTGTGTGAATAATGTGATTTAAAATGTTTTATTTGAAGTTGTAAAATCAAATTGACTTTCTTAGTCTTCGATTTTCATAAGGCCTTTGACAGAATTAATCAGGTATTTTTATTAAGGAGAATGGTCAAAGTGGGGTTTAATGGGCGTCATAGACAACTTATAAGGAACTGATTTTTCAATTTCCCCCGGCGTATTTGTTGCTCGAACAATCCACGGGTATACTGCTGGTTCATAGTGTCCAACGGGCACAATATTTCGGCAATCAGACATGTCGCCATCTTCAGGTGCGCTGACGATCTGAGCTCCACAGACGGGCGGCCAATTTCAATCCCCTCCCCCGCGGGCCTCTCTCTTCGCCATCAGCGCGCGCGCGCCGGCGGTCGCGAAGACGTGGGTGTCGGAATCTGCCGTAGCGTCGATGTGCTTCCTACGTCCGCCCTGGTCGCCAGTTTGTACTTCTTGCTGAGAGTCTTCCTAATTACATTCAATGCCGGGTCCCAAGCCTTGCTGAGATTGTAGCCGCAATTTCGGTTGATAAGATCTTCCCTGGTGCGAATTTCGATAGCCTCCCTTATAACACTGTCCCAATATTTAGAGGTCTGGGCCAGGGTCTTGGTACGCTCATTATCTATCTCGTGTTTCTCGGACAAACAGTGCTCTACTACCGCCGACTTATTTGGATATTTCAGTCGAGTGAGCCTCTGATGTTCTCGGCAACGATCTTCGATGGTGCGTACTGTTTGTCCGATATAAGTCTTCCCACACTCACAGGGAATTCGATATACGCCGGCCTTCCTCAAACTGAGGTCATCTTTCACGCCTCCCAGTAATGCCCGTGTTTTATTGGGCGGGCAAAAGACGCTTTTAACTCTTTAATATTCGGCCGATTTCCCCCGATAGTGCGCCATTGTACGGAATAAAGGCAGTGGCTACCTCTTCTTTCGTGTCTTCATTCGTCTCCACAGGTTGTGCTGTGGTGGTGGGACGGAGAGCGCATCTAATCTGCCATTCCGAGTACCCGTCGGCGGTAGCAGATAACTGTTTGTCCGAGAAACAAGAGATGGATTATGAGTGTACCAAGACCCTGGCCCAGACCTCTAAATATTGGGACAGCGTTATAAGGGAGGCTATCGAAATTCGTACCAGGGAAGATCTTATAAACCGAGATTGCGGCTACAATCTCAGCAAGGCTTGGGACCCGGCATTGAATGTAATTAAGAAGACTCTCAGTAAGAAGTACAAACTGGCGACCAGGGCGGACGTAGGAAGCACATCGACGCTACGACAGATTCTGACACCCACGTCTTCGCGACAGCCGGCGCGCGTGCGCGGATGGCAAAGTGAGCGGCCCGCTGGGGGAGGGGATTGAAATTGGCCGCCCGTCTGAGGAGCTCAGAACGTCAGCGCACCTGACGATGGCGGCATGTCTGATCGCCGAAATATTGTGCCCGTTGGACACTATGAACCGGCAGTATACCCGTGGACTGTTCGAGCAACTTGCGACATTACAGCCTTTATCACTGCGATTTTTAACATGTAAAAGTTTCTCTTTCTGTATTCGCGTCAGTATGTGAGAACTTTTAACATATACCAATGAATGTTGTAACCAGATATCTTTGCCGCGCTCCTGAAAAGCGCAGAATATCACGATAGCTATAAACTGTTATACGCTGCTATCGATCAGTAAAAAAAACGACGCACCTATGTTTCAAAAAATAACAATTGCCAATTTTTGCTACTGCAGGGAGCCGCGCCGTTCTCTAGCTGTTCATCTGTGAATGTGTTGCGAGTCGGACGCAAAAGTATTGTGCTCCATACAGATATAATCATTTTATTGTAACTTTAAGGGTTTAAGTGATTAAAAATATATGTAGCCACAAACAAGCGAGAATGTGTATCATGAAAATTCGCCCCACCGCCACAATGGGTGGCCATGTTAATGTAAGTTTCCGTTTCATAATACAAACTTGAAGCCTTGAAGTTTATTTAATTTCAAAGAAAATCTTTCAACCTTATTTTCATTAATTATACTTGTGATAATCTTTTCTGTTTAAAAGATTTATGCAGCTTATGATCCAGCGTGGGTTCTGTCGGAACAGGAGGCTGTCGTGACGACATCGTTATAGTATTTATTCCAAGTTCTTTCAGTTCCGTTTATATGTTCGTACAAATCCAATTAGTTGGTCCCTTAGGTTTCTTTCATGTAACTTCTGTCTGTTTTCTCCGCGCGATCTTCCTCCGAAAAAATTTCTGTTCATTTTTTAGTAATTTTCGATATCGCGAATGAGAAAGGACAGCCGCCTCCTGCTCCGAACGGAACACCACGACTTTTCTAATGTCGGAGAGTACCGCACGAATTTTCCGCTAAAAGGTAATAGTATTTCTTAAAGCTGGATCAATTACACATGTTGCTGCTGTTCTCCGACAAATCTGGTGTGATTAATAGTAATTTATTCTGTCACGACAAAAAGAACCAATTTTACTTTTACCAAAGCAACAAAGCTTTCAATTAAATTACTAAAAAAAATCATACCAGTAACTTATAAGGAAGTTCGGTTATAGAACATTCTCTCACCTTATGATTAATGGCCAGTTGACTGCCCCTGCGCTAATAGAACAACCCATGTTACAATTGTGCCCATTCTCAATGACTCACTTTACCATCGCAATAGAGTCACTACTCAAGAAGTTCCACATCACCTTAAATGGTCTACAAACACTGAACACCAAAACCGCCTGCCACACTTATGCTGATGATGTCAGCATCATTATCAGCAATAATGAAGAATTAGTTATAGTGAGAAGGCTCATGCGACAGTACACCAGTGCTTGCAGTGCAAGACCTAGTGAGTAAAATTCTAAAGTCATGCTCTTAGGTTCGCATGTTAACTACACAGACATATGGTTCAAATGGCTCTGAGCATTATGGAACTTTACATATGAAGTTATCAGTCCCCTAGAAATTAGAACTACTTAAACCTAACTAACCTAAGGATATCACACACATTCATGCCCAAGGCAGGATTCGAACCTGCGACTGTAGCGGTCGCGCGGTTTCAGAACCGCCTAGAACCGCTCGGCCACACCAGATGGCTTAACTACATAGACACTGCTTGGTTTGGGGTAACCATTGTGTTGAAGATCCTTGGGTTGATTATTACACCGAATCCCCAAGAAATGATCAAAGAGAACTGGGAACTACCGGTCAGTGTCCTGTGTGTTTTAATAAGAGACCACAACATGTGGTCCTTGGACAGAATCTAGAGAGCACTCTCTATAAATAGCTACGTTCTCAGAAAGATCTACCATATTTCTGCTGTTTTATCCATCCCTTCCCACATAGCGAATAAAAATTTAGCTCTTAAATGCTGGTACATCTGGCAGACAACATGAACACCCATAAGAATTGAACACAATGGCAGTCTATAGCGAACTTACAAAATACCTGCCGCTCAACCCCATTAAACAGGAATATGTAGGCAGGAATTGGAGACATATTTGGATGAACATAAGAAATCCTAGGATTATTTCAGCACAATGAGGTGTTCCAACAAGAAAAAAGCTCCATTAGTTAAAACTTCTGGGCTGAGAGGCCGTGGTCGATCTGTAGAATTTCTTCTTCCTGACGTTTCGTTGCCAACTATGGGCAAAATCTTCCGAGGTGAGTCAATGACTACCGGCCATGAAAGCCTAAGCGTTATGATGAGGAGAAAAGCTGTTCAAATTAACTTATGACCAACTCCATATTGTGATGAATGTAGTCTCATACAGCTGTTATCACATATTTTGCACTATATGGATCTAATTTAGCGCTGGAATTGGACAAAACAGAAACCTACTGTTATTAGAAGTATATCAGACATTTCCATATGACTTCAAGATTTTCTCCATTTGGACTGGCAGCTATATCTACAATCAAAGAATAATAACTATATCTAGTTAGTGTACCAATGCATGTATTATATGCTCAGAAATAAAACGCCAATGCTATATGAGGTGGGGCAAGAAACTGAACTCACGTTCTAACTGTCGATTAAACCACATGAAAATTAAAATATATGCACATGCTGGAGGTTGAACCCTTAACTTTCATGCTTTAGAGCGTAGGTATTATTGTGAAATAGTTCATGATGATATCATTTTCACTTGGGCACTCTTATCCCACTTGTGCTATTAAACTTCATAAAACGTATCGACAGTGGACAATTACCTAAAAGTGAAACTGAATCTGAGTAATTAGGATGTGTCCTTGGCGAGCAACCCAATTATCGAAGTCCCTCTACTCATATGCTCCACGTGATTCAGCGACCTGGACTATATTCTGAAGTTTATGACCAATGTCCACCACGTGTAGGGTGTGGACAATGTTGTTGCAGACTATCTCTCATTCATCTATGCTATCCCCACACAAATCGACAATGATAAGTTTGTGGAGACTCAGCTGATGAACTATAAGAACTCTCAATGACCCAAATAATAACTTTAAACTTGAACTTTGTCCAATACCAGATATGACTAGACATATCATGCACAATGCGTCACAAAGCCAAATTGGCCCCTTACCTCTTGGCAAATTTGGAATATCATTTCCAACCAGCTGCACAGCCTGTCGCATCTTATCGTCTGCCAAGTGACATGTCCTGTCACAGATCATTTCATGTGGCCGAACTTTATGGAAGATTGCAGAGAGTGTATACACACATGTATGCGATGTCAAGGAGTACATTGAAGATGGTACACATCATCCCAAGTTCGATTGCTATCGAAGTACTCCTTCAGTCGTAACGATAGTGGGCAGAGGCTATACCTCTCAGAAACATGGGAGATTCAGCAGCCAGAGCTTTCATTGGACCCTGTATGACAACTTATCACCGATAATGCACCGTTTCCGTCATACCAGCCAGCCCAATATGCTGGGAGACCTAGCGGCACACACTGATGATGTCAAAGTATGCCTTATTGTCAAAAACTTCCTGCCCAACTACATGAGTGACTAGTTATTAACAACTTTCTCGTCACCGAGTGACAACACCCAGAATGGCACACTGATGATGGCTTCACAACCCATCACTTCACACTGATCTGTAACCTCCCAAATTATGTGGACTTGGTTGCTATTACGCTGTTGCTATCACCAGGTAGCTTCTTCGCTAGCACTGCTCCCAGAAATCGCAATCACTCAACGCCTATTCCGAGGAACCTGACACTTACATCCTGTATGTTGATACTGTGTGCTCTGCTCTGACGATCGACGCCTACAACCTATCCCACTAAGGCTAGACTTGGCGACTTCCAGTACATTTTAGGGACTATGACCTCTATGTAACACAGGAACTGCTCCCACGTACAGACATTCCAGTTGGCACAAACACTGCTTTGACCAACATCTGCAATGACTCGGACCTCACCGTAACCTCTCCTGCCGGATGGGTGTCATACTATTTCAATGCCATTGGATCACTGCGGTCATCTCCCTCGCCCCAGTGTTACACATTGGGAGCTGGGGGTGGGGCTCTGTGGTGACGTCATGATATATGACGTAATAACTTTCCTGACTGTTGACTGAGGTCTCATGCAGCTGATATTTGGATCTGTGTATGTGTGAGTGTGCTTTAGTTTGTTCAATGGCATTCTCTTGCATGGACATGCTCTTGTATTGCGGCTATTTGTGTAATAAAGAAGGAACTATATCTTTTCAGAACGTGTTATCTCTTGCCGTGATTTCATCCCAGGATATGTTTAAACACATGATTAACTGCAAATCATCAAACACAGGGAGGTTGCAGTTTCAGAACATTCTTCATATGTCAGCTCTTCACGAAATATATAGCAATATTTTAATTTGGATAATCCTTTCATTAGTTTAGGGAATAAGAGAAGAGACTGACTTTCCATTGATAATAAACCACCCAAAACAGGGAACTTTTTCTATGGCACAATGTTATAATTAATCTATTAAAATGCTGCTGTTTTTGTATTTTTTATTTCAAAGACTGCTTCGAGCCAGCTCTCCAGTTTAGTCTATCCTCCGCTTGTCTCTTCACCTCTGAATAACTGGCGCATTCTATGCCCATGTGAACCTATTTACGATAGTCAGATGTCTGTCTCCCTCTAAAACTGTTTCCATTGCTCTTTCAGTTACTGAACTAACTATTGCGTCATGCCTCATGCAATATCCTCTCAGTCTGTCCCTTTCTTTGGTCAAGTTGTTCCATACTGATGGCACAACAGAAGTGAGCCACCAGTCTCAATTAGCGACGCACCAACAGAGTATTATGTCAAATATTTAGCTTTTTCTGTTTTTTTTTCACAGTTTAATCAGTCAAGAAAATAAAAAAGGTCAGTTTTCGGTTTATTTTTCATTCATTAGTAACAATACCTTCCTGAAGTTTCATACTCGAAATCGCTTCTTAAGTGGCATAAGGAACTAAATACCCATATATCCTGCCACATCCTCTGCTTGAGGAGACTCTTCATTATTAATTTTCGTATTTCTTATACAGGGTGACTCACTAACTACCGCAACCAAGAATAACTCCGAAAGTACTATAGTAGCTGAAAAGTTTGTTGGACAAAAGTTGCATGGGACAATGGGGGCCATAATAGGACGTTGGTTTTTTGTTGCTAGGTGGGGTCGCTTCAGAGATATGAAGGTGAACACTTTTTTTAATGGGATTCTATAATTTGGTACTTATTTTCTGACGGTGACTATCGAGACGAATCCAATGATGTGTAACAGTAAGGTCTTTGAAGGTCAACGAAGGTCACAAAGGTGGCATGAACGTCCATTTACAGAAGATGTTGGAAGTGATGACGATTGGTATCAATTCAGTGCTGCAATCTTCTTACCATGGACTGAGTGGTATTCCTTATCCCATCGGCACTTATCAAAGCATATGCTCTGAAAATCCTCTCTCGCATATTTTCAGGTGTAGTTGGAACATCTCTATAAACAATGTCTTTTACGAATCCCCACACAAAAAAAAAAAACAGTCTGGCGAACGATCTGGCAGCGACACATTTCCTCCTCATCCAATCCAACGATTTGGGAATTGTCTCTGCAACTCATTTCTAGCCATCAGCGAAAAATTTATGGGACACCAATCATGTTGATACCACATTGTATTCCTTGTTCCTAAAGGTATTTCTTCCAATAACAGACCTAATGTTTCTTGCAGGAATATGGTGTACTTCCTACCACTAAGATTTCCTTCGATGAAATAGGGGCCTATAATTCTGTCCTCCAGAATCCCACACCACACATTCACCATCCACAGTTTCTTAATGCAACTTGCCACAGCCCGCATGGATTTTCAGTTGCCAAATAATGCCTGTTATGAAAATTAACATTTCCATGGTTTGTACATTGAGGATATGTTTCAGCGTATAAGTCTCTAGCTCTCACTGAATTTTGTTGGCATTCTCCATAAAAGAGAAGCATATCAACTTGTTTTTCGAAGGAACACGTCATTCACATTTGCTTGATTCGCCGATACTAGTCTTACAGTTCCTATTAGTGTTGTATTGCGAAACTGTCGAATGGTGTTTACATGTCAATGGCACGTTAGATGGATACGCCATATTCGGCGAATATTTACTATTTGCACGGTATTCGAGAGAGAATTATCAGAGCATGTGATTAGGCAAGTGCCAAAGTTATAAGGAATACTACTCAATCCATAATAATAAGATTACAGCACTGCACTGATACCAAGGGTCATCACTTCGAACACCTTCTGTAAATGGACTTTAATGCCACCTTTGTGAGCTTCATTTAGCTTCAAATGCCTTATTCTTACACATCATTGGACCCGTCTCGATAGCCGCTATCAGAAAATAAGTACCAAATTATAGCATCTCACTAATAAAAAAAACACACACACACACAAAGTTGTCCTTCATGTCACTGACACGAGCCCACCTAGCAACAAAACACCAAAACACCAATGTCATATTATGGCCCCGTTGTCCCATGCATCTTTTGTCTGACAAACCTTTCAGCTACTATCATACTTTCGGAGTTATACTAGGTGGCAACTGTTAGTGACTCATTTTATAATCATAGTTTCTGAGTACTTCGTTCAAACAAACAAGCAAGTGTCAGATAGTTTCCTTGGAAACAAGAGGCGATCGCAATCTTTGGTTACAAAGTGTCGCTACTTGTATTTGCTTGGGTCATTTGAATAACTTTATCATTGCATTTTGTTCTGTTCTCTAATCGTGCCATTACAAAGAAAAGGTTTTACAAAGATGTGCAAGAAGTATGTGTATGCTTCATTAAATTGGAAGGCATCTTAATAATGCTGGTAATGGAAACGAAATTCTGTCTGATGACACCACATGTTTTGAACATGTGAACTCATCATCCAGCACCTCAAGACAAAAGACTACAAGTGTAAATATTAATGATAATATCATTAACATAATATATACAGTCCTGGAAATTGAAAAATGAACACATTGACACCGGTGTGTCAGACCCACCATACTTGCTCCGGACACTGCGAGAGGGCTGTACAATCAATGATCACACGCACAGCACAGCGGACACACCGGGAACCGCGGTGTTGGCCGTCGAATGGCGCTAGCTGCGCAGCATTTGCACACCGCCGCCGTCAGTGTCAGCCAGTTTGCCGTGGCATACGGAGCTCCATCGCAGTCTTTAACACTGGTAGCATGCCGCGACAGCGTGGACGTGAACCGTATGTGCAGTTGACGGACATTGAGCATGTTTGGGACTGGATGAAGCGTCGTCTCACGCGGTCTGCACGTCCAGCACGAACGCTGGTCCAACTGAGGCGCCAGGTGGAAATGGCATGGCAAGCCGTTCCACAGGACTACATCCAGCATTTCTACAATCGTCTCCATGGGAGAATAGCAGCCTGCATTGCTGCGAAAGGTGGATATACACTGTACTAGTGCCGACATTGTGCATGCTCTGTTGCCTGTGTCTATGTGCCTGTGGTTCTGTCAGTGTGATCATGTGATGTATCTGACCCCAGGAATGTGTCAATAAAGTTTCCCCTTCCTGGGACAATGAATTCACGGTGTTCTTATTTCAATTTCCAGGAGTGTATATGTAGATAATTTTCTTTCTCCTATTTCAGTACAGCTCCTCTTGATTAGTTATGCTGTTTACCCATCTTAAATACTGTTCCTCTTCATTAGTCATGTGACACCCATCTTATCTTCACGATTCTGCTCTGGCATCACATTTCAAAAGCTTCTCTTCTCTTTTTGTCAGAACTGATCATTGTCCACTTTTGACTTCCATACCTTCAGAAAGCATTTCTTAACATCTAAATTTGTATTACTCATTAACAGTTTTCCCTGTTTCTGAAACGCTTTCCTTGCAATTGCCAGTCTGTATGTTATATCCTTTCTACTTCGCCGAACATTAACTGTGTTGCTGCCCAAACAGCAAACCTCATCTACCACATTTAGTGTCCTGTTTCCTAATCTAATTCCCTCAGCATTTCCTGATTCAATTTAAATATCCTTTCATTCAGGAGTGCTAGTTCTGCAAGGTTCGCAGAAGAGCTTGTGTAAAGTTTGGAAGGTAGGAGACGGATACTGGCAGAAGTAAAGCTGTGAGTACCGAACGTGAGTCGTGCTTCGGTAGCTCAGTTGGTAGAGCAATTGCCCGCGAAAGGCAAAGGTCCCGAGTTGGAGTCTCGGTCGGGCACACAGTTTTAATCTGCAAGGAAGTTTCATATCAGCGCACACTCCGCTGCAGACTGAAAATCTCACTCTTTAAACATCCCCCAGGTTGTGGCTTAGCCATATCTCCGCAGTATCCTTTCTTTCAGGAGTGCTAGTTCTGCAAGGTTCGCAGAAGAGCTTCTGTAAAGTTTGGAAGGTAGGAGACGGATACTGGCAGAAGTAGAGCTGTGAGTACCGGACGTGCGTCGTGCTTCGGTAGCTCGGTTGGTAGAGCACTTGCCCGCGAAAGGCAAAGGTCCCGAGTTCGAGTCTCGGTCGGGCACACAGTTTTAGTCTGCCAGGAAGTTTCATATCAGCGCACACTCCGGTGCAGAGTGAAAATCTCATTCTGGAGTAATGTTATAACCTCTTTTCAGTGCAATAGACATTCGCTCCAACTAATCTTTTTAAGCCTTTTGCCGTCCTTGACAGATATACATTCACATCAGCAAACCTTCAGTTCATCAATTTATCTTCTTTTTCCTTAATTCTCTGTCGAATTTTTCTTCCTTTCCTATACTAATTGTGCAATATCTATACTGGGCAACATGGGGGGTAGGCTACAACAGTTCTTACTTTTTTTTTACTACATTCCTAGTCTTTTGACTCTCAGAACTGCAGTCTAATGTGTGTACAAATTATAGACAAACATTCACTCCCTTCAATGTATCTCTGATAGGAACATCAAAGAACATGTGACACTTAGGTATCAAAATATTTCTCTGTATTTACAAATTCTGTAAATGTGGGTTGACAGTTCTTAAACATACAGCTGTTCTTTAACATATTTTCTAAGATAAGCCTTAAGCTTCTGGTATTCGTGTATTCCTTCAAAATTGAAACTGATCTTGCCCAAACTAACTTTAATAGATAAGGTCATCTCTTTGTAAATAAGTCAAATTAGTATTTGACAACCACAATTCATTACGCTGATGGTTCATAAATACACGCATCTGTCGGTACCTAACTTCTTTGGAACTGGCATTATTACACTGCTCCTGAAATGTAGGAGTATTTCACCTCTCTAATATATCTTTCATATCAGGTGGAATAATTCTGTCGTATAATTTTCTCCCAAAGAACTTAAAAATTCTGAGGAAATGTCAAGTAATCCAAGTGATATACTGCATTCATTCGTATATTTTTCTCATCAAGATGGAAAACCATCATGGATGTGAAGGAGTGATGGTGTACATCAACATGAGACAGAGACATCGAAGGAACTTAATGTTTCTAATAAATTAACAATAATCTATCACTATAGTCCATAAAGCTATTCAGATTTACGCTACCTAAGTTTAGTTGAGGAAATTAGTAAGAATGCTACTGCTCTGAAAGAGTTTTCGGTGTTTGAGTGCACTGTCAGATTCTTCTTGCAATAGGTTTCGGTGATTGTGAGCGCTGTGATATTCTTCTTACAATTTTACATTCCTCTGACTATTGGACTTAAAAGGCTGAAATTTTTAGGCTGGAGGAAGGTTACATGAAAGCGATGTTGAAAGCAAGAACAGAACAGGATGACAACATGGTATGCTGTGCACTCACTATGCCACATTTTGTGAACTTACTGCTTGTAGTGCATCTATTAAGCAATTGACAGAATGTTTATATGTTCATCATTTCTAGATTTATCTTTTGACATTATGTAAGACACGTATACCTCTTAAACCATGATGCTGGTACAGTTAGGCGACTGGATGATTTTCTAATGAACAAAATCAGTCATGGCACAAAAATGCATCTCCGAACAGCTGTCATGGTTCTTATTAGTATTAGTGTGAATTAACTGTGGACCTCAAAACAATAAAGATTATTTCATTTGAATGAGACAACAAGAAATGACAGCATGCAAAATAACCCAACACTCTTGGTTTCACTTCAACATAACAATAGATAGTTCTGAGACCAAAAATGCTACACTAAACATCATTATTAACCAGCTATGACGTAACTAAATTTTGGGCATATGTTCTGATGGATCCCAAAATAATCGTAATGTGGTGTTTGAATTAATTTATGAACAATAGTATACATTTTGGAATTCAGATAATTTCTACTATGTGAAACTATGTGACATAAATCTTTGTGTCTGTTAACTGTTTGCTGTGAATCGGTTGGTGATCACCTGAGCTGCCTGTGCCATCTGATATGATCAAATTTTTACCTTTGACAGGTATGCTAGAATCAACAGTAAACTAAAACAAAACTAAACTCCGCCCAAGCAGGCCACAAAGGCCCAACAGTGCCGACTGGCCAATGTGTCATCCTCAGCCCACTGGCATCACAGGATGTGGATATCAATGGGCATGTGGTCAGCACACTATTCTCCTGCCCGTATGTCAGCTTCCAAGACTGAAGCCACTACTTTTCAAAAAAGTAGCTTCTCACTTTGCCGTACAAAGAACTAAGTGCACCCTGCTTGCCAACGGCACTGAGCAGACTGGATGGTCATCCATACAAGTGCTAGCACAGCCTGACAGTGCTTGACTTTGGTGATCTGATGGGAATTGGTGTCACTACTGTGGAAAGGTCATTAGCTAGAATCAACAGTAAACATTACAGAAATTGAACAGCAATCGAAAGTCATTGAAGATCGCTCATGTGTAGTAAGAATATGAGTACACACAATACAAATAGTCGGACGACTGCACATTTTATTTTGCCCTACTCTGGCACAAGACAGTTGCCAATAATACCACGACATTTTTATTTCCAATAGAATTTTAAGGTCCATACCATCATCTGGATAGTTTCTGTTGTTCAAATCTGCTAGAATTTCATTTTTGAGGTAGTGTTCACCTTCCTGCCTGCAGAATTTTGTTATATAAAGCAAATTGAGACGTTAGCAAGTTCTGTTGCGAAATAGGACTTATTGTTTCAGTGTAGGCCATTTCCTCACTAGTCTCTCAAAAGACTGTAAGGACTGAGACAGTTCTATTTATAAGACATAACATGTTTATTAAATTTTTGTAGTTGAATTTTTCAAAAAGAATCTCTGTATACATGGACCAACGACAAATACTATTCAAAGGTAGTTGTATAAAGTAAATTTAAGATTTAAATACTGTAATAGAGGCACATAAAATTCCCTTGGTTCATGAACTAATAGATATGGCTCAAGTGCTGTTTTATATGTAAGATTCGAACACATTCCACAAGACACCCCCGTATTCTGGTAATTTAAGCACAGCAGTATAACTGACGTTAAGTTGTTTGATTTAGATAGAGAAGATATTAACAGATAATCTAGCTGTGCTGCACCAAATAGTGATTTGAATATCTTACAGAGCTCACAGAAGAGATGAACAAGTCAAAATGACAGCTGTGATATTGATATGTAAAATAGTTTTCAGGAAAATGCACTACTGAAGAATGGTTTATTGAGGAAAGTGAAGAAATTTTGCCAACTAGAATGAAAGCGGGGCACAGTTATATGCGCTGTCAGTAAAGAGGGTAAAAGCAAAACCGTTATGATGAAAATCTGCTTACGGTTAGAATGCAGGGTAATAGATTGTAAGATTACATTTGTAGAGGGACATTGCTGCTGTGTATAGCACAATAAGGCTGTTGGAGAAACTGAAACAATTTATTAACTTAACATACCATTCTTATTGCTCAGACTGCATTACACTGCCACAATAGTTGAAGCTCACTGTGCCCTGGGTCGAGTATTACGGCAACTTAATGCAGCTCACCTCTGATGTGGTTCACACACTATAGCTGGTTTGATACATGTGCTTGAGTATCATTTAGCTGTGGCAGAATACAAGATCCATTTGACTGCAGCTATACTGTCCGACTTTCAGCAAACTTTTACGTTTACTCTGAAGCCAACAGGTGCTATCTTAATGTACAGTAAACGATTTCACTGACAGTTCAATGTCAGTACTTTCTATAAAATTTAGTTCTGCTGACAGATGATGCTTCAATATATATCACACAGTTTCTTTCAGTTCTACACATTCACATTTTACTGTGAGGCTGGAGTATTGCAGTGAACAGGGTATATATCTGTACTGCAAATAATTGTACCTAGCTCTCCAAGTGCCAGTCCGAAGTCTGGTACATAAAACAAAGATGAGAAACAAAGAAATCCGTATGATTCAGCATAGTGAGAGGCCTCAAAATGCAACACTCATGATGTGGCCACAAAGTTTTGTTCACAGCAGCCAGTACATTAATGGCGCAAAATCGCCAGATTTAAAAGTTGTGTTGGTAATACCCTAAGGGAGTATCAAAAATTCTCTCTTAGTACCAGAAGCAGACATTAACTGTTACACACTAAATGAAACAGTATACGTAACATGGACTGGGTCTGAGGTGGATAATAATCTAAAACAGAGTCAGCATATGTGTAAATTAATCAAGCAGCACAGTTAAACATGTTTTGCATTTAGAAGGATTCTTCATTGAATTGACATGAAAATACGTGATATCTATCACCAGTTCATTCTCAGTTCCATAGAATTACCTACAAATAAATAAAAAAAGATTTAGCAAAATCAACCAGCATGACAGCTGTCTGAAGCAGGTAGTCACACATACAGAAGAAGCCTCATACAATTTTTTTTAAAAGCTTACAGTCAATTGTCAAGAAATTTACTCCTGTGCAAAGTGGTCCTGGCTTTCGAGGACTTTAAAATCCTTTTACCTACTGCAAGCTGCTCTTTCTAGAAGTGGCGCTGTTTTAGACGTGGAGTGTGCCAGACATGATGTCCTTCCTCTCGTGATGCTGAATAGCAGCAGTTTGTGCCTCCTCTAGTGGTTGTGGTAATGGGTGTCTTTCTCCTTGAATCGCTGAGGTAAGAAGTGGCTTATGTAGATGTTGACGTGACAGGTTCCCATCATAATGTCATATGCAAGAGAATGGGGTAACAGATTATTCAGTATTTTCCTCAAAGCGGTAATATTTTGAGTCCTTTTCTTAATCATTTGATGGTGTGGTTAATCACTTGTGAACTCTGCATGAGTCAGAAAGTGTCAGGTAGAGTAAGTCACTTTCTATCAGCTAGGTTTTAGAATCTGTTTCCTGCTGTATGGACCACCAAGTTTCTTTCCACATGCCGTTGCAGGGAGTCAGCAAGTATGTGTGTTCACAGCCAGTCGTGCATCATACCTTGGAAATTGGTTCTGCCATACTTCTGCGGTTACATCACTGATGTGTGGTAGATGATTTGATCCATTTACGTTTTTCTTTCTTTCTCATATGTGAAATGCGTGGGGTATCAGTTGGCTATATTTTTTATGCTTTGTACTATCAATTAGTTATTGAGAACTTCGAATTTATGGAATATGATTAAAAATTAAAATCTCGTACTGATTCCCTATATCAGTGACTGTTTGAGTCGCTCAGTGAGTTTATTGATGGAGAATGAGTTCTTGAAGTCGTCTGATATGGAGCAGTCAGAATCGCTTGTCACACTGATTAAAGTGTTAAGAAACTGTAGTTAAATGTGGTTGTCGTAATTACGCCCAGCTTCGCCACTTGTTTAAGTAGCCACTCAATCAGTAGTGTTCCTGTTTGGATTGTATGACACGTGGAGTACAGAATTTGAGCAAGCATTGACATTTTACTGACTACATTTTATGAACTTCTTTCATCTTGTTACTTGTGTTTCTTATACTGGTTTTGATTTTATACATGCGTGACTGTCTAATTGAACTGGTTGGTTTGCGTTGATCTGTGTGTCATTTGAGCACTGACATCATGTCATTTGGCATTACAGGCCGATTGTGCCAGACATGTGTTGAATATTGGTTGTAAGTAACAATATATGTTAGTTATCACAATTCATCCACTTTGCTCACTGGGCATCTTGTGATATTGACCATAAAATCCAACAGCTAGAGCTGTTCTGATTATACAAGCAGTAAAACAGTGACAGTGTGCTGACTATTATCATACGCTTGTATTCTATTGTCATTACTGACTAGACTAAAACACATGTGGTTACAAAGGGATCATTTCCCTGGAGTATTCTGGAAATGTGGATAAGTTACAGCTACTACCATCTTAGGATCGGATGGTTTTGACCAGTAGTTCTTAATGATGTCAAATGAAAAACAGCTACTGCCTTAATTGTAAATAATGCTGTCTTCATTAACGCTAATAAATGTCAAGTGGCCACTCTAAGTTAAGAGTCAGCTTTGGTGTAGATTATTGATCGATGTCTGATATGTCCACTAATTTATAGTAACCACTGCACTGGTAATGGTAATACCTGTGTTAAGTTATGTAATTAACTGTGCTATTGATGTTGCTTGTTAACTGTAACCTGTGGTGACCATTTAACCTGTGCATTATACAGTACCACTAGGTGTTTGTTGTTCTGTGAGACATCATATACTGATTACGTGTATAATAATTACCAGCTGTATGATAATGACTTGAACTGCATGTCTGCTGCAACATGGCAGAATTTGGCTTTCTTACTTTGTTTCAGATCTGATGGTGTAGGAGAATCCATTATTGAGTACATTCTCTCCGTAGCTAGTGTTAGCCCTTCCAATGAAACAGTGTGCCCCAAAAACTGCATTGATTGACATGTAACCATAAATCGAAATGAGCATTGGGCGTCATTGGCCAGGAGGCCCCTTACGGGAAGTCTGGCCACCTTGGTGCAGGTCATATTACATTTGACGCAACATTGGGGAGACCTGCGAGCCGAATGGAGATGAAATGATGATTAGGACAACACAACACCCAGTCCCTGGGTGGAGAAAATCCCCGACCCAGCAGGGAATCGAACCAGGGTCCAATAGGACTGCAGTCCGTCATGCTGACCATTCAGCTATCGTGGCCAACACAGGTAAATATAGCACTTTTGGGAGTAGTCAGTAACCCACCTTCCTGGAGTCTTTCAAACACTTCATCTTCATGTTTCAAATGTTCTTAGATAGATAAAAACTGTGTGCCGGACCGAGACTCGAACTCAGAACCTTTGCCTTTCACAGGCAAGTGCTCTAACAAGTGAGCTACCCAAGCACGATTCACGCCCTGTCATCACAGCTTCACTTCTGCCAGTACCAGGTCTCCTACCTTCCAAACTTTACAGAAGCTCTCCTTTCTTTCAGGAGTGCTAGTTCTACAGGGTTTCGCAGGAGAGCTTCTGTAAAGTAGGTTTCACATCAGCGCACACTCTGCTGCAGAGTTAAAATCTCATTCTGTTCTTAGATAGATTTACTATAGCACACTACAACACAAAATCAAACTTAACACCATCAATGATCTTATCCAATAGGTGAGACAGTGCAGCACCGCTGGCGGACAAGACAGAGAATTCTATTAAATTCAAAGGCATTACAGCAATTTCTGGAAGTATTTAACGATTTAGATACGAGATGTAAAGATATCTTGCTTCAAGTTTGGAGTTGTAAAAACAGCGGCACATTTGAACTAAGAAAAACTTGAGTGGACATCAAGAAACAAGAACTGATTGCAAAATAATCTTTTTATTGAGTTTGCAGTAACCAACAACCGGTTGAACTTCGCATTTTGGCCTATCAACAGTAAAGATCCGGGCTTAATATGGTGACAATGATGGATGAATTGCAGTCGTCTTTTTACCACGTGATTTGACTGCTTTAATGTGTGGTGCAGAGAAACTGCTGATATAGAATTCGTTACTTTATTCCTGTAATTAATCAGATGTATAAGGCCTAATTCCTTGGCTCTCTCATTATGAAACTCATCACAAAGCATCTGAAGCTTCACTCGGTCTTTAGTTGAAAAAGTTTGCTAATTTTGACTCATATTTGAATTACTGTGCTGATTTGGCATTAAAACTTGATTTTTACTCACTTTGACTTTTCTACCTGACATTGACTGCTGCAGACGAAACTGAATTCAAAATAACTATCAGACCAATTTCGAAGTAATCCTATCTTAGCAGTATTATCTGTTCAGATAACAACCTCTGTCACAAGATTCTCGATTATGCTAAGCCAAATCTTCCACATAAAATCAGTAATTCTCAGTACAACAACCACTGTGCTTAACATGTTGACCAGCGAGTTATTTGCTGCAAAGTGCTGATTCTGAGCGGTCTGCTGTGGTGGATATGTGCAATGTCACCGATGCAAAAGTAACCATTGAAAGCTAAAAGCGAAAATGGGCTGCCCAAATCTGAAAGCGCATATACCAGCTTATTATTAATATGACAGCAGACAAGAGGTGATTTACCTACAGACATGTATGTGACTCCTAACCTTTGTGGAATCAAGTTACTCGACTTATCCCTTGGTTCATTGTCACCTATCATGAATTATTCTGGGCAGATGTGGTTAATGTGGCCCATCTTCCCACTCTCAAAGATTTCAGACCTGATTTTAATGGTGTATCCAGTTGAAGTCCTTCCTTTTCGCTGGGAGTTGCACGACAATTAACATCTTGTGTTTGGTCAAAAACACAACACCTCAGATGTGTCAGACCAATCCGTGTAGCTCTACAAAGACGATTGGCACTGGAGACAAAATTATACTTCATCTATCATTTGGACTTAAACCTTCAGTAATATGCTTAACCACTTGCTGTTGACTACGACATTTCGTTTAACGTGGCGAAGAGCGTCTCCAACCATTTCGGTCAACTTCATTCTTTACCATAAGGAGAATGTACTAATGTTTGAAAGACCCATCCTAGAATCATATCTGTAGTAAATTGAAGTAAGCCATATCAATTAAAGATAACAGTTTCTGATACTGAAGTTCCAGAACCTCACCTTTATCCTAAATATCCGTCAACACATATAAAAGTTTAAAAATACTCATGATTGAATTGTCACAAAAAGAGTCTGCATTTTTAAGAAAATCCTGGAGGACGTCGGTGACTTTAGGAAAGATCTTTACTTTATAATTCATCTAAAATGGGTGATAAACACTTAAATTTTGTTTACATCTTTCAATTCACTTGTTCCTGCCCTCATATATCCATTTACTGACTCAGTTAATTAGTCAAATTGCCGTTACAGTTATTTACTTTGGGTTACTAGTTTTTGTCCTCTACTAGCTTCGACTAAACCCTGTAATATATATTAATAATCTTTTAATTTAGCTTTGAGCTTAAGCTGTTGCGCTGATGATGAGGATAATCTGTCAAATAACTCTTTACAGACTTGGATCACTTTAACTGCAACCCGAAAAGTCAGCAGACCTTCACTCATGCCTTTCGTCAACTCCTTTTGAACTATGATTGGTATGTCCATCATTTGTTTTCATAATGGGAGTTATTCAACCATGGCAGCATCACTTCTGCCTGCTCTAACATGTAGCTCATAGGACAGCCCATGTCTCCTCACCAACGAGAGGGGGGGGGGGGGGGGGGGGGACATATAGGTCGAGCACAAACGCTGTAATGGAAAGACTGATCTTAGAAAGAGTTTCTAAACAATCTCTGTGTCCAACCCACCGCAGTCTCCCAGTACTACCAACCACACTTTACTACCTCTGGTAGCGCCACACAATACAACTGATGGCTAGAGCACTCGATTTGTGTGACAGAGTTGGTTGAGCTTAAACAATCATTTTTATTCAGTTCTTCAATTTCTAATCTCACAAGCAACTAATGTTTCTGTCTTTGGAGTCTGATAAGAAATTCAACCATACAATATCTACAGAGTGCACTCTGCACTAGATATCAGAAATTGATCCACCTCATCCACTGCAGAGTCAAAAAACAGCAACAGTGCAGACCTTGGAATTTCTGAGTGTGGGAGACTAACAAAACGTACAAGTCAGATTGTTCTGTAAAAGGGATATTAATTACTAATGTGACCCATTAAAAATTATTACTTCCATTTCACTCTGACCAACAACACAAAAGATTGGCAACATTTACATTTAAAGCACACAAAATAAAACATGCAATTGATGAACAATTTAAGTTTTTCATCATTAACAATAATTCACTTACAGAACAAAACTTTTTCTGGAAATTTATCCCTCAGTTCATTCAAAAGAGGGCCGCTCTTAATTTACTGAGGAGGAAGGATGGAAAGTTCGAGTGAATGGATAAGAAGGAAGTGGCTTTTGTAGGTCTGAATGAAACATTGACCTCAGTTTCAGAATTTCAAACAACATTTATTGATCAAATCTATGTGTCACAACCTGGAGTACGTGAGGTATTGCTTCGAGAACTTGAGTATGTGTGACAGCCAGTTTCAGCTCCTCCTTAATCTTTAAATCACTTAGAACAAAAGTATTTCATTTCTGAAAAGGAGGCGTTAGCCATGTTATTTATGTTTGAGAAATTTAAGGAATATCTTAAACAGATGCTTTTTTAACTGGGCACTTATAGCTACGCCCTTGATTAGGTATCAGGGTGGTGGCAACAAATAAATAGTATAACTAAATTGGCAAACCATAAATTAGCCTTCAAATTCCAAGTAAGAGACATCAAGGATTTCCATGGTACCATAGCCAATACATTTAGTCAGATGTTCGAACCTCAAAGTCAGCACAAACAAGAGTCATTAGCCATAGATACGTATATACAGATAAATAAGGTCCAAGCTCAGTTGTCAGAATTCCCCATGGATTTTGATGGAACAGAAAAGTGTCAAGAACAGTGTTCTAGGATAATGAGATTTTATCATCAAGCTACATATGATGGTACATCCAAGTTGGTTGTTCTAACTAGGAAAGTCTCTTACAGTAATTTCACTTGTCACCAGTAGGTCAGAGAGCACTTTCGCCTGGGATCTGCATTGATGTTAAGAGCTTCATAAGAAGTTGTTAAACTTTTGTAATGCATAAACTAGCTCAGAATACTGAGGTGGTATATTTGGCCTCTAAATGAGATGAGAAATCCATGAATAAGCTGTAGAGGGATTTTGCAGGTCCCTTGTCATGATCAAGGGCTGGACACCAGTGTGTATTCATTGATGGGGATGCCCTCTCTAGATTCATGTGACTTTTCCCAAAAAGAGCAGTCACAGTTGTAAATTCCTTAAACATTTTATTCAGTACAATTGGTGCACATTGGGTAATCGTTTCAGATATTGCCACAGCATTTACTTCCAAACTGTTTAAGCAGTTTTGGTTCAGGATAGGAGTGAGTCACTGTGGTCTGTCAGGCCTGCTCATAACTTCTGACTTTGCTGTGACACCAGAGAAGCCAATTTAACAATTAGCTTTCTATCAAAATTGTAGTGCCTTACATCTGTTCCTCTAGTGAAAACTCTTTTGTAACTCTCTCTGAGGTTCTTATAAAATAAGAGAGCATAAAATTATAAGAAGCCTGTGGGTCAACTATTGTTATGTTATGATAAAGCTTGACAGTAAGATAGCTCTGAAATACACTCTCTTCATATCCACCTCAGTTTCTTCCAAAAAAAAGTTGCAGAGATGTTTCTGATGAGCATGATTGGTGTGTTCGTCAGGGCATTGCAATCATGGAGATGAGATTGCAGGGAGGTAACATCCTACTATTTCGACAGACTACTGTTCCAAACTTGTTATGGGTGCTCCAGATGTAACTTATCAATTATAAGTGACAACACGAAGCTGGTTTTGTAGTTTGATCAAAAATTCCGCTCTAGTCAGGTACAAAATGAATATTAGTATAAAAACATATGTATTGTACTGGATAAAATGTGTTCTAGTGGTGCCTGTCATTACTTTTTTTCATTTTAAATTGACAGACTGTTTGTGTATTTGATAATTTGTATAACAAACTGTCAAAAAGATTGAGCATTCATCAGTTTCTATTACTTATTTTAGTAATTTAATGAGCTGATGTTTACTGAATATTATCAACAATGTATTTCATATTATCTGACTGATTCTTCACAACACAATTATTAACAACATTTTCCTTACTAAATATTTCTAGGTTAAATAAATATAAATATTTATGGGATAAACTAGGACACATATTTCCAAAGTTGGAGTCATGTATGTCTTTAATGCTATTTTCCATCATGCTGGGTCTAAATAAATGTGCAAATGTCAGCACTAAATATAAATAATGTGTAAATCTTCAATAAAAATCTGTTGAATAGTTTTATCGATTGCATATGTAGTTAATACATTTACGCTGTGTTTGTCTGAAGTAATGCTCATTTCATCTGAAGCATCTGCATAGTTCTCCCTGATGCATGCTACATGGCAAACATCTGTGAAGGCTCAGTGAATAATAGTGTTAGTTGGATTTCACCCACTTGCTGTGGCAGGTTGTGATCAACAGTTCAGTATAACAAAAGGAATTAAAATATTAAGAAGATGTCACCCATGTGCAACCCACCATTCCTTCCCTCTTCTTGTGATTACTTTCAATAGCTGTCCTGATTGAATATTTCTTTAAATGAGACTCATTATCTGATAACTTGTACTGAAGACATTATATTCAGATTCCGTTACGCATTACAGATTAATCATTGCGCCAAATTCATTTAAAGTCACTTATCTTCTACAGATGACACTGCACTCAATGCACCTTGTAAATACAGAGCCACTGCCTACTCAAGATGAGAAGCATAGTGTCTTCAACAAGTTCATAGCATATGGCAAAAAGATGGACCATATTTTATTAAAATCCAATTTTATAATCAGTCAGTAATCAGATGACAGATAGCATCAATGTGTAAAGTAAATATTAAACAAAAAAAAGTAACAGGCATCTTCTCCATGCTGATGCCTATCGAGGTTTTCTTGATATCATGGAACTTTTGATAAGTTGACAAATTTAGTGAAGTGCCCAATATGAACAATTTCTCTTGCAAAAACGCCTCCAAATTCTATAGCATCTAAAACAGCGTCGAGACATGGTGTTGTACTACAGCGTTGATTGTTGTATTTTTCTTATGCGCTTTTGAGGTTTTATTTTATGTGTATGTAAATTTCTATGTGGTTTGAATCTCAGTGAATGAAATGGGGAAAAGAACTAAGTATAGTTTCTATAAGTATCATTGCAGTTAATTAAGGTGAAAGAGTTTATTTAAGCATTAAATCTGAGTTTTGTCATAGTCTTACTTCGTGTTTGGGTATACATAGATACATTCGATCACAGATGAAGGATTTTTCTGAGATGAACCATACCTGAGGAGGAAACACAGTTAGGGATGACAGCAAGAGTGACGTTGAATCCCTTTCTTAGAATGACATAGCTTTATCAGCGAACATGATGCAGTTACATGGAGCATGACTGGAAGCTTCAGGCATGAGGTACGCCAAGGCTGCTACTTTACGGAATGCCTGCAGTGAGAGATGGCCATCACTCAACAGAGGCACCGTTTGGTGGTGTTGTAGGACAGTTACAGGGCCAGTTGCTTGAAACTGCAATGCCAGGTACAATATCGAGAGCAGGCTCATCTGCTACTAATTTATTCGATTCTGGTGCTCTTCACAATGTAATTATGCAACAATTCTAGGTGGAGAATGTCGTGAACGAGAATCACCGAGTACTGAATTAGAGAAAAGGTCGAGGGAAAAAACACTGAGTCGAAAAATACCTAATTAGACGTGTATATTGCTGAAATCAAAGGCACCACTGAATAAAATAGGAAGAAGATAAGCGAAGCCACTTAGGAGGTAAAAACAGTGAGTCAGTGGCGTAAATGAGTGAGCAATAAAGTGGCAGGAAATCAGGTCAAAGCGGCTGAAGGGTTACAGAATCGTACTATAACTTCGGAACGAAAGTTAACTTTATGAAACGGCGCTGTACCGGTTCACTGAATGCAAATATGTGAATTCTTAAGTGGAATTACCACAGAGCAGATAGAATTGTTTCAGAAAGTTCTGCAGGAAGATGAATTATTAAAGCAGTGAGGAGAAAAAGTACTAAAAATTTCAGACAACGTGGAGCTGCTAACTACTACAGTTGAGCATCTTTTCTCTGTATAGATGACGACTTTGTTCGCACTTGTCCTGTAACTGAAGGCTACTGTGCATACAGTCGCTGTTGCAATCTAAGCAGAATCAGTCTGACATAAACAGATGAAGTATGGAAGCGTTGCATCAGCTTCAACGAACTGATGAGCATAACCTAAATATGGAAAGTGATAGTACAAATTCTTGGTTCAGTACAGGAAACAAGAGAGCGCATAGTGAAACAGAAGAGATGAATGAATTATGGGAAAGGTTATGTCAACTTTGTGGATTGTACACCCAGATTAAGCCGAACGAACTGGACGAGATGATTGATTTAGATAAGGATGAGGCCTAATATCATTTTTTTTATCTCAGTCAAGACATAGGCTTTATTCTCTCACCTCCCAATAGAGCGGTATCCACGCAAGTGGCTTGATCAGTTTAATGAACCATTGCCCATGTCTTGGTCTCTTCTGTTGAAGATGAACTTCGTCTATCGGTATTTAGGTAAAGAGTGGCTGAGGAAATGCCATTTATCATGTGAGAGTGTAATATGTACCAAGATTTCAGGCACTCATTTATATCAGTCCTTGTCTGAGAGTGCCCGAGACCAAGTAAAAATGAGCTTACTGATGATGGAGGCATATAATGAGTCATGTTATGAGAGTGTGACCCAGTATTTCAAAGAAATGGTAAAGTGAAACCAATATCTGGATTCAACACATGATCTAGTGAGAATTGTGGAGAATGCTTGACCAAGTTGCCTCATCGTCTACAACATGAAACAGTTAAGCCTGGCAGGTGCATAAGCGATCTACGGTCATTTATATGTTTCCTACAAGAGAGCTGGGGTGTGACCACAGCAATGAGGTACCAGCGCCAGTGCAGCTACCTGGACATATTTCGACTTTGGATCAGAGAGGGGCAGAGACGCAGACATCCCCACTATCAATCGAATAAAACTGATAACAAGTGGGACTGTGATATCAGGAGAGGCCACTTGTCTCTTAGACGTCGTTACAACGATAAGCGTGAATTTAGGAGGTATGAGACAGAAGAGAGATGTGATGTGCAACCTGAACTCATAGAATTGTGGATGGTCAGTGTGAGAAATAATGGATCAAACATAAATGAAACCACTAATGCCAAGAATTCACTGCAGTAATGTAGTCTGGGTAATAATGTAAATAATGAGCAGCTACACATGCTATTGGGTAATGATGTTATTTTTGGAAAAGTAAAAGGAGTGTGACTCCTGGTTATCATATACTCAGAGTAAAACGTAATAGAGGGCTGAATTGCTATGGCAGTACATGAATGCTGAAGGAGCAGTAACGTGAAAAGCAATGAAAGTAAAGATACAGACTAGGATCGATTTCGTGTGCCCATTAGACGCAATGTGGTGAACTACTTTATGATTCTGTCCCTTACAGTAGTTATGACATTGACGCTGGACTTTATAATCACCATAAATTATAATAAATTTTGATACGAAATTAGTCATGGCAGTTGCTGCACAAATGCGTTATTCACACTGCATGTCCATGATGGTGTAGAAAAGGGTATTCTTGAAAACAGCTGTTTAGTGGGCTTTATTTTTGTGTCATGGTGGGGATATATGTGGTACAATGTGGGTAATAATGACTTAAACTTCAGTAGGGTAGTATATGATAAATTAGGACACCCTGAGTTGATTTAAGAGTGACAGCAGCTTCACGATACTTTGGTATCATATCATGATGTGTTCTCAGAAATGCAAGATACTATCAGGGACA
Source organism: Schistocerca gregaria (assembly GCF_023897955.1). Classification (NCBI taxonomy): domain Eukaryota; kingdom Metazoa; phylum Arthropoda; class Insecta; order Orthoptera; family Acrididae; genus Schistocerca; species Schistocerca gregaria. Next base: position 86,639,448 of record NC_064930.1, on the reverse strand, counting down.
TTGCATGTCATTTTAAAAAGAAACCACGGCATAAGTTCTTAATGGATCCATACTCAACTGCCTTAAAATATAAGGAGCTGATCAGAGAATAGGTTCGGGCTATGGTTGCACAAGGCATTATTGAAACTGTTACCAGTTCCTAAAATGATCGTTTATTATGTGTACTGAAGAAACATCGGTCAATTCCCTTGGTATTTGATTCATGTCAAATTAATATAATTACAGAACCAGAAACAGGCTCTCCAAAACAGAGGAACTGTTATAATGCTCCCATGGTGTGTAGGTACTCACCTCATAGGATTTGTGTCCAAGTTATTGGCAAGTGGAACTGCATCTCAAGTGTCACCAACATATTACATTTCTGCGCTTTGGCGTTGCTACCATTTAAAAAAAGTTGTCTTATGGACTGAATCTATGATTAGCTGGGTTCATTACAGATTTAAACACAGTGACAGCAGAAGAACTAAGGAAGAATATGACGTTGTATGTGGGCGATGTTCTAATCATGGAAATATCATAGCGAGAGCACAATGAGACTTTAAACCATTTGCTGTAAGCTTTCAAGGAGTATAGGGTAGCCATGAACCTTGTTAAATCAGTATTTGGGTGCAAGGAAATCAGTTTCCTTAGGCATGAAAGAATCCATCCTAATCTGGAGAAGTTCCAGGTCAACAGAAATTAAGCAGTACCAAAAAATAAGTGGCATTTGCATAACTTTTTAGGGCTCAATAATGTTTACAAAAGATTCAGCGAAATGACTGTATCTAGGGTGCGGCTCTGTCGCCTACCAGAAAAGAAAAATATTTGGAATTGGGATGAAGATGTACAATGAGGATTTATTGCGTTAAAGGAAGCATTAAACAACGCTCACGTAGCAGGACATCCTGACTTACAAAAGAGAGTCCTGCCTTCTGACAGATAGCTCCTGAACTGGGGTGATATACATCTACAGAGCGGGAATGGGAAGTTAACGCTCATCTTTTCCTGTGTTTTCTTCGTAGTATATTTATTACATTTCGTGCATGTTTTTCTGTTTAAGAGATTCACTCTCGTCTTTTTTTAAGCGTGAATTCATTCAGTCTGTAACACAGTAGCCGCATTTTTTTTGGTTTGAAGGCAACCGTCCAGTCACTTAGTAAGGTTTTTAGTCAAACCTCAGCTCTTGGCTGATATACATCTACAGAGCGCTGAATTAACTGTTTATCTTTTTCTTTTGTTTTCCTCGCAGTATATTCATTAAATCTTGTGCGTGTTTATCTGTTTAAGAGGTTCAGTCTCGTGTTTTTGTAAGGCTGAATTCATACAGCCTATAGCAATAGTTCCTCACTGAACAGCCATCTACACAGCTCATTATCGCATCAGCGTCCTTTTGTGACACATCAGGAGGGTAGCATGTTGCATATCTAGGATTCTGTCTGCTTTAATAGCTTACTTCTTCAGTTAGTATTGATAGATGGTTAGAATGTGTGCATGCTGTGTGCAGATGCAGAGGAAGCTGGCCACAGTTTGTGAATAGCTGGACGTCTTTTGGCTAGGGTTAGTTACCTTCAGGCTGCTGCCTGAGGGTGTAGTGGCGGCAGAGAATCAGGCACGTCACGTGGGACACTTCAGGTGACACTTCTTTTGCCCACAGGCTCTGCTTCCAAGGCACCTCCTAGTGTATCGAAAGTGGTGGATCTGCACTCACAGTAGGGTGAGTGGCAGGTGGTAACATGTTTGTGTCACAACTGGCAAAGGGCCAATGTGGAGACTGGTTAGCTGACCTTGACCATTCACCCTGTGAGTCGACAGGTGGCTGCTCCTTCAGCAGGCACATAGGGGTCTTTACTAGTTATCAGGAGCTTCAACATTAGGTGTGTTATGGAGCCCCTTATGCACATAGGATTCAGGGCTGGGAAGATAGCCAATGTGCACTCTGTATGTCTTCCAGGGGCATCATCCAAGATGTGGAGGCGCCCTTTCCTGCAGCTTTCAAGCGTTCAGAGTCCAGTCATCTGCAAGTTTTGGCTCACGTCGGCGTCAACAACGTCCCTTGCGTGGGTTCTAAGGCTGCCATACAGGCACCTCGAGGAGGCTGTGAAGACTGCTGGCCTTGTGTATGGGGTGCAAGCACAGTTCATAATTTGCAGAATTGTTCGCAGTGTTGGTTGGGGTCCTTTGGTTTGGAGCCGAGTGGAGAGTCTCAACCAATGGCTTTGTCGACTCTGTGATGGCCTTGACAGCAGGTTTGTAGATCCTAATTATTGTGTGGGGTTTGGTAGAACTTCCCTTGATAGGTCAGGGATGCAATACACTAAGAGAGCAGCTACTAGTGCAGAATAGTACTTGCGGAGTGCACACGAGGATTTTTTTTAAGCTAGACGGTAGTTTGCGGTACTCTGATGAACACTAACCAGTCAGTACACAGCAATGGAGGTCAGGCAAAGTTCAGAGTAAAGACACTTCGGCTGTCAAAATTTTATCAGTAAACTGTTGAAGTAATCATGAGAAATTTACTGCCCTTCAGGAAAGTACTCGCGCTGAAATTGTTCTTGGGACAGAGAGCTGGCTGAAACCCGAAACGGAGAGCTCTGAGATATTTAACGAGTCATTGAATGTACAGGGTTATAATCAAAGTTAAACTTTCAAACCGCTGTAGAAATAACAGCACTGGTCAGAATGATGTCAAATTGCAACAGAATATTATCATAGAAGAGGAGTTAACGTATTGCTGAAGAAAAATAAATAGTTACAAAATGTAGCAGTAGATGACACTGTAAGCATCATAATGTAATAGTGGACGACTACAAATGACAAATGAATCATACAACAATGACTAAGGTGTACGTCTGACGTTAAACGAACTGTACTACTCAGTGTGCACAGGTGTTTAGGGATGATACTGTTAGTTACGTAAGCCCATCCACCAAGGCAAGGTCATATCACATTGGATGGCAAAAATCAGTTTTTACATGTCCTGAGGCCAAAAACCGCATAAAAAGCGTCAATCAAAATCAGATCGGGTTATTAATTTCCGTATGACTGGTGCAAAACATGTTCAATATGCTGTCCACCGTTTTCTGCAACAACTTGTAATCGAGAAACGGCATGTTCGATAACTGGTAGAAGTGTTTCCAGGGTCACATTCAGAATGTGTTGCGCAATGCGTGCTTTCAATGTAGCTAATTTTGCAATCGGAACACTGAACACAACATGTTTCAGTTAGCCTCACAGCCAGAAGTCACACAGATCAAGATCAGGTGATTAGGACGGCCAGGCTGCAGAGAAATAAATGACGGCTAATAATTCTAGCATTTCTGAAATGACGCTTCAGCAGCTGTTAACTTGATTTGCAATGTGTGAAGGTGCGCCGTCTTGCATAAAAATGATCCCATCCACACTTCCACGCTGGTGGATAGCTGGAATGACATGGTTGCGCAAAAGACATACATAGCGCTTGCCAGTGAAGGTAACAGGACTGGAAGCAGTGCGCTTTTCAGGATAAGGTGATTTGCGTGTGGATTTTCCGTTGCCCATATTCGACAATTCTGTGTATTGACATGTCCCGTCAAATGGAAGTGGGCTTCGTCTGTTCACAAAATCTTTCACTGCCAATCATTGTCCACTTCAATGCGAACAAGAAATTCTAAAGCAAAGGTCTCTCTTGCTGGCAGATCAACAGGAAACGTTCTGTAGGATTTTACACACTACGCTCACGGATATGTCCAATGTTCGGGAAATTCTCCGTCCACTAAACGTTTGCACACCACCACTCGTCTCCTCCTGCACTGCTGTGGCCACTGCTTCCACTGACGTCGAATCAGTTCGTTTCCTCCCTGCAACAGGTTGTACACCAAGAGAACTCGTCCTTTCGAATTTCGGAATCATTTTCTCCAGACCCACGGCAGTCATCTGACCAACGCCTTTTTTCAAACCCTTCAGTGTCCGGAATTTCTGCAGAACGACGTGTGCACAGTCATCATTATTAATATTCCGTTGCTACTTGACGTCTTTCTGACCAGTGGTGTTACTTCTACTGCGTTTTGAAAGTTTAACTGTGATTATAATAACCCTGTACATCGCAAAGACAGATTAGAGGTCATAAGAAGGGGAAGTGTTCATTGCAGTTGCCGAAAATATTGTCGCTATTGAGGTCGAAGTTGAGTGTCACAGTGATGTTGTCTGGTCATGTATCACAGGTGTAGGTGAAACCAAGTTAATTATTGCATGTTTTCACCTGCCGCTTGAATCTGCTGTGAAAGTTCTAGAACCGTTCAAAGAAGGTCAGTAGCGTGTAAATACTCAGATCATGCAATAGAAAAGAATTATGCGCAAAGCATATAACAACTATGCCTTAGCAAAGGATCTGCCAGAGAAACCGAGAAAATTCTGGTCCTATTAAAAATCGCTAAGCGGGTCTAAGGCTACCATTCAGTCCCTTGTTGACCAGTCTTGTATGGAAGATAGCAAAATGAAAGCTAAAGTTTTAAATTTCGCATTCAAGAAATCGTTCACAAAGGAGAATCGTGCAAACACATCGTTATTTGACCATCAGACAAACGACGCCTGTATGGACGACGTGGTATTAAACATTCCTGGTGCAGAGAAACAACTGTAAGATTTAAGAGCAAATAAATCACCAGGTCCAGATGGAGCCCCAATTCAGTTTCACAAAGAGTATATGGTTTTAGCCCCTTACCTGTCCAGTATTTATAATGAATCTCTCGCCTAGCACAAAGTCCCAAGTCACTGGAAAAAGCGCAGGTGAATCCAGTTTATAAGAAGGGTAAAAGAACTGACCCCAAAATTTACAGACTAATATCCTTAACTTCGGTTTGCTGCACAATTCTTTAGCATATTGTCAGTTCTAATATAAGAACCATTCTTGAGACTTAGAAGCTTATTTCGCGAATCAGGATGGTTTTAAAAAGCAGCGCTCATATTAAATTCAGTTTGCCCTTTTCTCTCATGATATACTGCGCCCTATGGATGAAGGGCAATAGGCAGATTTCATATTTCTGGATTCTCAGAAGATATTTGGCACGGTGCTCCAGTGCAAGCTGTTAACAAAGGTAGTAGCATGTGGAATAACTTCACAGATAAGTGAATGTGTCAAAGAATTCTTAGGTAATAGAACCCAGTAGGTTGTCCTCAACGGCGAGTGATAACCTGAGACAAGGTTATGGTCAGGAGTGCACCAAGGAAGTATGATAGGAAGGCTGTTGTTCTCTATATATGCAAATGATTTGGTGGATAGGGTGGGCAGCAATCTGTAGTTGCTTGCTGATGATGCTGTGGTGCACGGTAAGGTGTCAAAGCTGAATGACAGTAGGAAGATAGAAGACGATTTAGACGAACTTTCTAGTTGGTGTGGTGAATGGCAGCTAGCTCTAAATGTGGGAAAATATAAGTTAATGGGATTGAGTAGGAGGAACTAACCTGTAATGTTTGAATACAGTATTACTAGTGTTCTACTTGGTATAGTTAAGTCGTTAAAATATCGGGGCATAATGTTGCAAAGCGGTATGAAATGGAACTAGCATATGAGAACTTTGTTAGTGAAGGCCAATCGTCGACTTCGATTTATTGGGAGAATTTTAGGAAAGAGTGGTTGATCTGTAAAGAAGACCGCATGTAGGACTCTGGTATGAAATATTCTTGAGTACTGCTCGAGCGTTTGGGATCCGTATAAGGTCAGACTGAAGGAAGATATTGAAGCCATTCAGAAGCAGGCTGATAGATTAGTTACCGGTATGTTGAAACATCAAATAAGTGTTACAGAGGTGCTGTGGAACTCAAATGGGAATCCCTGGAGGGAAGGTAAGGTTCCTTTCGGGAAACACGATTCAGAAGATGTAGATAATAAGCATTTGAAGCTTAATGCCAAACGATTCTGCTGCCACTAACATACGTCATGCGCGAGGACCACGAACATAAAATACGAGAAATTAGGACTCACAAGGAGGCATCTAGACAGTATTTTTTTTCCCTCGCTCTATCTGCGAGTGGAATAGGAAGATAAATGACTAACAGTGGTACAGGATACTCTCCTCCACACATCGTATGGTGGCTTGTGGAGTACTGATATAGATGTAGGTGTAGCGGTTGATGTAAGTGTAGATGCAGGTGTTTATCTGATCCAGGAGATACAGCATGATAGTATAATGGTGGCTCAGGTGACTGTGATAAAAGTCTTGTCGAAGTCCAAACGAGACTATTCCATTATAAAGTTTAAAACCCTCGTGAGAATGTGACACTTTATGAGATTTTAATTCTTCCTATTCAGTCAGGAGATAAAGGTGTACTGTGACCATAAAACACTGCAGTTTTGAAGACTGCCAAATTGAGGGACGGGAACATAGCAGACTGGCTGCTATCTCCTAGATTTTCGATTCACATACGTGTACAAGTGGTGGCAAGATTCGTGAGACCCCTCGCCTCATTATCACGCTGAACTGCAAGCTCTACCGTCTGTTAACACAGCATAACATGCCAGGAGACGAAGTGCTACCAGCATATTTTCTACAGGTGTGAGACTGATTTAGATAATGTGGAAGAATATGATGTGGCTGATTAATTTATCTCTGATATTTATCTGCTGTTTTCAACAAATTAATGATGTAATATTTGGTATGCTGTGTGTCACTACAACAGAATTACAACTTACCTGACAATGTTTTTAATGAAACAAAGTTCCTCAGTTGTCACGAATTAGCAGGATAATATGCACTTTGAGCTTCAGACAGGACTGCCGCGAAAGTATGCACATGTAGCAGTGCGAGTATATATATAACGAAATCCAAACAACGCACCATTCAAAGCCATATTTAAGTTAACACAATTGACAAAAGCAGTTTAACAAGTTTTCCACATTTAGATAGACAGGGTGCAGGATCAAGAGAGTGACAAAGCTTATGAGGAAGAAATTGCCTTAGGATTGTTTTATTGATTGTCGATCTGCCTGTTGGTGGCGCTTTCATGCACAAGGTAAAAATCTTGCCTCCATCGGGATTAAAATCGAAAACTAACGCACTCTTCCACTTGATGGGCGAACACTTTAACAGTAAATTAGCACACAGCTGCGTCACACAGAACTCCCTTTTTGTCCGAATGCACGGAAGTCAGGGAATCTGCGACGCAAATGGCGAACTACGCAACAGCTGCTGCTGGAACGATCTGCCCAGGGTCAAAACCATAAACCTGCTATCTCTATGCCGTCCTTCAAGTGAGAATAATTTCAGAATATTTAATCGATACTTCAATAAAATGTTGAGTGGATTTACAAGGATAATTCTGAATCAATCAAAGAAGTAAATTGATTGTCACATAGTTGTAAAACTTATTCTGCAATGTTTGCAATTCTCCAACAGACTAGCGACAGTCAGACTACGTTTGTCAGCCACTGTGAATCTAGGTCTGGCTGGCAATCTGGATCCTCGCCCTTCGAAGTCGTGGTATCACCAGCTGCCGCTGCATTGACTGGGAGCTGAAATACCTAGTATGGGCCTATGAGATTTATTTGCAGATCTGGCAGCCATGATTTGGACCTAAAGCTTAGTTACGAATAATATACCAGCGCACCAACTGCAGCTCAAACATCATAAATAAAGAGCAGTGAAAATGATTTGTGGTGTTCGCCTCTTCAGTGGTTATTATTGTTTTTTTATGTGTTAACCAAACTGCTAACAGACGAGACCATTCACCAGAGCCGATTTCCTTTTTTAGCATTACCAAACTCTAGTAGCATTGTGAGTAAATAACATTCATTTTTAGAATTGTACTTCAGAAAACGGTTTTACTTATGAGTGTTTTCATTGTGCCCACCTCTAATACATAAAAACATAAATGGAAAGACAACATAACACTGTGGATGTTCTCGTTTTATGAAAAGACAAAACACTGTGGATGTTTGCGTTTTATAATCAAATTTCATAACCTATGAATAACATGTTTTCAACCGCAAAAGTAAACTGTGCAATAAAATCTTTGGCAATGGCCGAAAAAGAAGGGTCGCAAGCCGTGAAGAACATTAAAAAATCGAATTATTACGGTGAAAGGTCGATACCAGCTTGAAGTAACGTGAAATGACAAGCGGTTGGGCGGAAATGGGAAACAAGCAACAAAAAGTGACGACAGTAATGTTACGAATATGTGTTTGTTAAGCAAAACTTTCATTCATCTGTTGTAGCGTAGGCTGGTTGCTTGATTGTTTCAAGGGAGAGGACCAAACATCGAGGTCACTGGCCCCATCAGATTAGGGAAGGATGGAGAAGGAAGTTGGCCATGCCTTTCAAAGGAACCATTCTGGCATTCGCCTGAAGCGATTTTAGGAACATCATGGAAAACCTAAATAAGGATGGCTGGAGGCATATTTGAATTATCGTCCTCTGGAATGTGAGTACATTGTGTTAATCACTGTGTCATCTGGCTCGGTTGTTGTAGTGTTGTAGTGTATTGCAGAAGCTCTGGCAGTAGGAGAGCATAGATTGTTGTCACTGTAACAAATGAACGAGGCCAACACAATATTGCGAGGTATTTCGCTTGCTGAAACGGCGAATGCAGCGGTACAGCACAGAGAAGGGCAGTAAGAGCCTGCACACAAGTACTCTGCTGCCCACTCTAAGTACTGGTCATTTCTGTTATGAAATTATCCTTAGTCATACAGCCTGACCAGGATGATTGGGCTGTGCTTAATGAGGGAGCCACATGGACTTGCCAGTAGAAGTCACTGGTTCGAGAGGACAGCACAGAAACAACTCTGTACACTATGTTCCTCCTGGACTTAGCGCCACAGTACAGCTGACCATGGTAGGTCATCTCCAGCATCATGACCGACACCTGTCCACGCGGTAGCTGATCACACCCCTTGCACATGACACACAATCTTGCATCACCAGACAGGTCTCTCATGATGTTGGTCATTCACCGTCATGACACAGACAGGTGTTACCTCGGCCCATGTAATATTTTTGAGTACCTGATGCTGGCATGTGGATAAGGTGCCCAGATTACATATCAAGGCCACCAGCTGTCAGTGGCATAGCTGTGTCAGCAAAAGGGGTAGCACTGGCGTCCTATACCTTGTCTTTTTTCCATATGAACCATATTTTCTAAAATTCTCCCAATAAACTGAAATCAACCATTTCCCTTCCCTGTTACAATACTTACACATTTGTTCCATTTCATATTGCTTTGCAATGTTATCCCTAGATAATTAATAAAACATCACTGTGTCAGCCAACACACTTCTAACAAGATTGTTTTACCTACTCACCTGCATTAACTTACATTTTTCTACATTCAGAGCTCACTGCCATTCATCACACCAATTACAAATTTTGTCTGTCATCTTCTATCCACCTATAGCCAATCAATGATGACACTTTCCCATTCACCACAGCATCACCAGCATACAGCCACAGACTGCTGCTCACCTGTCCAATAGGTTATTTATGTATGTAGAGAATAATGGCAATACTCTCTAAAACGGTGGTGATTTGTGGACAGATATTTTTGGATCTCGAATTCGAATTGAGGATATGTTCGAGAATTCTGCAGTGCACATATGTTAAGGATATTGTAATTTTGTGGGTTCTTTCTTTCCCCTTACTATATACAGCAGTCCTCTGCGCTTTTTTCCAGTCTCTTGGGAGTTTGTGCTGAGCTATAGATTTGTAATGAATTCAAGATAAGTAAGAGGTAAATGCTTTAGAGCACTCTTTGTGAAATTGAATTGTAATTCCATTCAGACTTGGAGACTTATTTGTATTCAACTCTTTCAGTTGTTTCTCTACACTAGGGATGCATATTACTAAGTCCGTTATACAGGAGCCAGTGCGATGGTTAAATGACAGTAGTTTGTATAGTTCTCATGAATGAACGGCTTTTTGAACGTGCAATCGTAAACTTTGGCTTTACTTTTGGTATTTTATACTGCCACACCAGCCTGGTCAACAAATGACTGAATAGGAGACTTCGACCTGCATTGCGATTTTATATAGAACAAGAGTTTTCTCAGATTCTTGCCAACATTTTCTGCTAACATATGACAGTAGTAGTTGTATGGTTCACACATTGTTCTTTTTACAGATTCCCAAATCCGCGCTAAGTTTACTTGTCACCAATTGTGCACTCTCTTTCGAACTTAGACAGCAACAGTTTTTGCTTCCTCAGCAGATACTTTTCGAGAGTATTGTTTAAAATACATTTAAAGTTTGCCCATAATTCTTTTACCTTCATTGTACTGGATCTAAACGATGTCCATTCATTGTATGAGCTGGTTCCTAACAACCACTTATCTCTTATAATATTTTCATTGCTTTCGGCCCAAGACAGTTTTCGGAAAACGTGATTAAAAGAAATTTAGAAGGCTGCCTGTCTGTACCACCTGCAGTGAATCCATTGACTTTGGTACCTTAAAGTCGCTCTCAACTAATGTTACATTATCTGGATATTTCCACGCTACTGACCATAGCTTTTCTTTAAAGCGCTCTAAAACTGTCACATTGGTCAGCAAAAATATTCAACAATCGACTTGATTTCATGTAGACCTGTTATATGCGTTCAGATGACTTCACTGTCACACTTAAATTCGTCCTCAGTAGAGACAATATTATTGTCAACAGCAATGAACACTCGCCCCTCTACGGTCTCTAATCTGTCTTTCTGATGTGTGTTCCACGACTTGCTACATATCTTAGAGCTTTCTACTTTGAGTTTAAGCCAGCTCTCGGTCCTGAGAATAACCTGAGTGCAAGAAATTTCCTGAAAGGGACTTTTGTTTCAAATACATCGACAATTTATTGATAATATTTTGACAGTCGAAGTGTCTTAACTCTAAATGTGGTTTGATTTCATTATTTGTAAGTCGTCTGTCAAATGTTCATCAGAGAACCTTAAACTAGTGCCTAGACTAAAAAACACCCATGAGCATTCGACAGGCACTCCTCCACGTGAGTAGCAGCTTCTTTTGCATAGTTCATCTCTGACCTATCCAAGGGGGGCCCCCTTAATTCATCGCCCTAGAACACAAGACCAGGAATCTACAGTCAAGACCATCACAGGGTTGATGATGCCTTTGGTTAACACAACTCCCCCCCCCCCCCCCCCACACACACCAAATCGAAGGACACATCAACTAGGGTAATAATGCTGCAAATTGTGAGCTCTGCTCTCACTATGTGTGTGTGGCTAGCGGCCCTCACTGCTTCAACCAGACAGCCATATGAACTGCCACAACTTGAAGATGAATGAATTCTAAAAGCTCAACAGCCAGAAGCAAAGCCACCTCCACATCTTGAATGAGGCCCATCAGCAGACGTACAGATCGCTCATTGGCTTTCTTTCCAGACCTGAAGACTATTTTCCTAAAGGGATCCACAACATGCCTAACATTGGCAATCCTGATAATGAACAAACCCCTGTGCGCCTGTGCCTGCTCAGACCCTTCTGAAGAATTGGCCACCTGTCCACTGACAGAGGGAAGGAGTGAGGCCATACAGCCAGCCTCCACATTGATTCTCCATATGTTTCAATTGGCCACTGACCCTGCTGCAAGGGTGGATCCACCATGTTGAGTATAGTGGGACATATCTCAGCAGCAGAGACCATGGGTGAAACAAGCAAGCTGTAAGTGGGCAGGTTTGGTACACAGGGAGATAATTTACTGAGCAAACTCACTCAACCACAATAATTAAATACAAAAAATTAAATCTATAACAATTTGTTCAAACAATGAAGTCCAAATGGTTAAATTCATTATCATTACTTCCAGTTCTCTTTATTCCTTTATACTTTAGCTTAATATTACCATCTTCAAAAAACAGAGTCTCAGTTAGTTAGTATTTTATTAAAAATGTCTGGCAAAATAATTTTAAACTTATTATCAAGCTCTGTACAAATTTCCTCTCCAAATCTAGTTTTTAAATATTCACATCCCCTAATGTAACACAATTCATTTACTTCCAGCTAAATAATCTTCTTAAAGAAATTAGAATTGCTTCTATTATTAAGCTTCTCCAGTAGAGCATCCATTTATATATAATACAAAATAATATTACTAAAAATTTTCGCTCCAAATTCTATGCTGAGCATCATATGTTAAATTTTTCCTACAATACATAACTACATAGGAAATTGTACCTTTAAGAAATTTATCATTAAAAGTGGTCACTAATTTCATTATTTGGCTAACATATTCATTCTCCTAGCCATATTTATAATAAAAATAGGATAATCTTAAATAAAACTGAAGGGATTTACATTTGCATCATCACTCATTTGAGTGACTCTCTTAAAATCACAGAGACCATCACGTGCATTGAGATAATATTTGATAGATCAAGATTCCATAAATCTTGAGGAAAACTTCATTTCTCTTATTTTTCACATAGATATTTCGTAATTTAACATGATCGAATAAATTAGTCTCAGTTAGTTGATTATTTATTTGCTCTGTTTGGAAAACAATGAAAATAAAGTATGGCACATCAAAGTCTGAAGAATTATGATAGTTAGTAATATCTAGTTGAAAATTTCTTTTTTCTTCTGTTCTATTTCAACTGTTTGTGATTCAAAGAAAGAAACTGGAAATTTTGGATTTTTTTGTCTTTGTTTTTCTAACTCTAGTGAATATTCTGGTTCATATTTTACAACAGGAACACGAATTTCCATATACTGTATTACTATTTTACCTCCTTACGGAAGTTTATCTGTTATTTCAATTCAAACATCATTTTCATCAGCTCAACTAAGAATAGTATATCCAGCACTTGAACTCCAAGTACAAATTACTGTTAACCCCTTCCCACATCACTTCTATATAATCTTTGAAAAATTCACCAAACAAATCTAATGTAAAAAGTACTCCATTTTGCTTACCATTATTAAGGATATGACAGTCCATGATTAACTCACAAGCTATAGTCTAGAAAGGACAGATGAAGAAATGAATGGATGTTCTATTGTAGACAAAATATGGTTTCCTTTCTTTATAGTGATGACTTCGAACAACTTTGCCACATAGTTATCAATCAATTTTTTATTTGATTTTCCATCATCTGATGGATAATCTGTACCATTAGCTCCAATGATACTAAAACTCATATGAACCTATCCATGTCCAATATTTAAATTAAATTCTGTGATCTTATTAGGAATATTTAGACTATTTTTAGTCTTCTCATTCACAGGGAATGAGTAAAACTGATAACTCTCGATGATTTAATAAGAATAGAATTTTTAAGCCATTTCTAAAATTACTGTTACACCATTAGCGGCAATGAAAGTATCACTTTTATCAGTTACAATAATTTCTAAATCTTAAATATGTTAAAAAACTGGAGCATATACAGGATAATGTGAACCATGAGTTACTGCATTAGGCTTGAATGAAGCAATAGTATTAGTTTCTCACTGAAAATGATTAATATGTTTAACAAATATTCCTTCATCGAAAATAGCATTATTTTAAGAACATCTTTAGCAACTGTTTTTTATTAGCTTCAATAATTTGAGTATTCAGTCTTAATATATTACTAATACTATCTTTTATATCCATGTATAATTTCACATCTCTTTCAATAACAACTGTATTTAAACTTTGATCTGCTTTAATATGAATATTTGATTTTTCAAATGAATGAACTATTCTAAATTTTTCAAACTATATTGACCTACAGGAATTTCTATCGTTTTTCCATTGCAATATAGTCTATTATTTTTTGCTGTAACATTTGCAGTTAAAAACGTTGAATAGAAACAAACTAATTCAACATTACTAAAGCTATCTCATATAGGTACAGTAAATCTCTTTTTGAGAAGAGATGAATTATCACTCAAAATAAACTGGTCATTGACTACTAAAAAATTTATTAAATAAGCGAAACTTAACCATGACTGCTTTAGCTGTTGCACGGTTTTGAAACAAAAAATAAGAATTCTAGACAAAAAATGAAAAAAAATACATGGTACAATTTTAACACATTCTATTTGCTGTACAATCATAGGACCAAAAGGCTGTGGAGAAACGACATTAACTGTCGATAATTATATTCTAGCACCAGAATGGTTGAACTGGAATAAAATTAATTCTAAAAGTTTTTATGAACCAAAAATCGAGAATTTATAAAAAGGTGCCAAAAAATTGAAGATAAGTGTAAAAGAATTACTACTTTCATTGAAAATAATGATGAAATTATACCATTAGAGCAATGTGTAGATAATTCATACCAATATTTGATGACTTCATCCTTGAAAACCAGGATATACTTAGAGAATATTTTACTAGGTGAAGACATAAAGGAACTGATTTTTCTTACTTAGCTCAAACTTATTCAAAAACCCGAAAACAATTAGTCAGTGATAATCATAATATTTGAAATATTTTTAAACAAGATAATGCAAATTTAAATCATACTTATCATGTGTTCATTGGTGGTGATTTAAAGTTTGAAGATTTTAAAGTAATGTGTAGTAAATGTTGGAATGATTAATTTGGATTTTTTTGAATAGGCATTACTAGAAAACCGAATGAAAGTAAGTTCAGAAATAAAATACTGAATATCATACTGTAAAAAAATGTTTTTCATCTTTAATAAATGTTTTCAAAATACAATGCTGAACTTGTTAAAAATCTAGGAGTAACAGAAGAGTAAAAGAACAACTAAAAGAAGAATCTAAAAATGGAAAAAACAACCGTAGACAGAATATTAAAAAGTTAAAAAAGAATAACGACCAGTTATTGATGTAACTGGACAAGCTAAACAAGGAATTGAAGGATTAGGTGATAATGTGTTAAAAGCGATTGAAGAAAATAGAGAAGTTGACAAAGAAATGGCTCTTTAATCTCATTATCAGTTAGAAGAATTTAATGATATACCACCAATTAAACAACATGAAAGTCCACAGCGTGACTATACTTTAAGTGAATCAGAAATAGAAGATTTAGTGAGTGAGTATGGAGAAGAGAGAAAAAAGTATAAAAATGTTAAAACATAGATGTATGAAAGAATGTTAGAACATATTAACTGCAGCGAAAATAAAGTTTTAGGATTAAGACCTGTTGGCCAATTAATTTTTTTAATATACTGTTAAAATTTGCTGGACATAAATTAACTATTTCTGATAGGCCATATGAAGGTACAGATGGATTAATGAATCTTTTAACTAAAAAGCAGATAACTATGGATGATATGAGTACACTATTTACATGTTCAGATTTATCAAATTATCCAGATATATTATACCATTGAGAACAATTATATCCTGATAATAATACAAATAAAATAAATGGAGTAGAGGAAATAAATACAGATATTTGACAAAAGAAATTGTTGACTACTTTTTCCAACACTGAGAGAAAAAAATTTAGATGATTCATTGTAAAGTGATGAAGAAAATTTGGTGAAGGTTTAGTAAAAAATTTATTCCGAAAAACGAATCAAGTATGTTTGGTAGAGTGATGCCTGTCAATTAATTGATAGATTATCAGTAATCCACGGAGAAGATCAAAATGAAAATGTTGGAATAATGCAAATAAAGCAATAAATTTCATGACTTCATCATCAACAATCGAAAAGGAATTCCGTATTTGACAGACTTTTGAATAATCTTCCTCACACACTTTGGAAAAGTGAAACACATGGTAAAGGATTAGTCAATTAGGTTTTAAATAATTTGCCAGTTGGAGGGATGCATCTACCACGATTTTAATTACTGTGCCCCATGTACTAAGCTTGAAGGAAGAATAGCACATGACGACCCAGGAATAAATAAATGAAATGAAGAATGTAAAAAAACAAAATGTTTTATACAGAGATAATAACAATTTATAATAAAGACACAAAGTAGATAAAAAACTTCAATTAGCTGCAAAAGAAAGAATGCATACAAGTGATGCTTCATTAGCAGCAATTGCAGTTAGAGGAATACTGTATCACAAGAGAAAATTAAGTATGGGATAAGTCATGAATGAAATTAGTTTGAGAGTGTAAAATATATTTATTCTTATAAATTTTTAATCAGTATAAATGAATAACTTTTTAGTTGATTATACTTTGCTACCAAGTGTCAAGACTAAACAAAAACCAACTAAAATTAAATTAAACAATGAACAATTATGTAGTATAGAAGCATTTTTAACTCGTGCACAAAAAAGAAAGAGATATAAGAAAACTGATGGTAATGTAATTATTACATCAGGTATTCCTGTTGTGAAAAAATTATTGAATATATAACAAAAAAGAAACATGAATGTGTATTTGTTCCATTACTATTATCTGCATTAGCATGTCTAATAACGATTGGTTCGCTTATTGTTGTTTCTGCAACAATCACAACTACAACAATAAACAAGAAAAAAGGTGATTCCGAATTGGAAGGACATAAAAGATGTAATCAAGCAATGGAAAAGAAAGGTGCAAGATGCAGTCCCCTGTAACTAGAGAAAAAATTTCAAAAAAATAATGGATTCCTATCCTAATGCATTAAGCAATTTCGGTATAGGAAAATTACTAAAACATTCAAAAATTAAATATTTCGAGGCCTTTATATAACAGATGAATAACCAAGTCATCCTAGAGAAAATTATCCTGGAATAGTTAATTTAGATACATTTGATCATGTTGATTCTCATTGGCATTTTTATTAAAAGAATATAATTGTAAAATTTGTTTTTGATTCATTTGGCGGCAATATACCAAAACAGCTACACTATACTGCTGAGAGACTACATAAATTTAATGAAGTAAAAAATTAAAACGAGCATATGGCATTGCTGCCAGGAGGCCCCATCTGAGAAAGTTCAGCAGCCAAGTGTAAGTATTATTTTAGTCGATGTCACACTGGATGACTTCTGTGCTGGTAATGAGGATGAAATATTGGTGAGGACAATACACCAAGTCCACGAGCGGAGAAAACCTCCAACTCATATGGGGATCGACCCCAGGGCCACTTCCATGGGAGGCAAGCACATTACCATCCAGCTAAGCAGGAGTAATGAAGTAATATATTGTCATTTGTGTCTGCTTTACAATTGCTGTCAGATAATTACTATTTTAATGATAATTTGGCTTTGTTACAAAGAATGAATACAGCTAAACACTCACAGGCGTGAGGCAAAGAAATGGTATTTATGATGGTATCATGAAACATCATAATAAGGAAATAATCGACATGATAACAAGTCTTTGTCAAACATTAACTAACATAGAAATGCTAGAAACAAAACTTAAGTCATTTGATTCGAAATATAGTAATCTAGACAAGATATCTTTAAAGATCTTGAAGTACTGAAGTATTTAGGATAAATTTAAAAATTTAATAAATTTTTATTCTATATAATGTACTGTTTGAAGTATAAAAAATTTACTGAAACAAATAATCCCTACAGATTAGCAACTAAAAATGTAAGAATAACAATTGAACGTCTTTGTACAGTATGTAAAAGAAAATAGCATAAATTTGTTAAAAAAATTATAAGCGAATGGCTAAATATCCATGAAGAAATTATTAATGAACTACATAAACCAATGAGCAAAATTTTAAAAGACGAAATGTTGTTTCACCTGGTATAAATGATTTATAATAAGATGATTTTGTCAAAATAAACTCTGTAAAATTAAACTAATTTTAGAAAATGAATAAAAGATTTAAATATTTATTAACTGCTCTAGATGTTTTTTCAATATTTTCTTGGGCAGCTCCATATAAGGATAAAACAGGTAAGGATGCTTTTGAAAAAATATATAGAGAAGCCCACTATCCAAAAAATTTACTAACAGATAATGGATAAGATTTTTATAATAAAGATTTTGAAGAATTGATGAGAACTATAACATTAATCATTTTTCAACTTCTAGTGAATAACAAGCATCAGTTGTTGAATGAGTTAAAGAACACTTAAAGTAAATATGTGGTAAAAATTTTCTCTTCAGGGAAATTATAAATGGCTTAACTAGTTTCGAAATTAGTTGATGAATATATTAACTCAAAACATTCAACTATAAAAAGAAACGAATAGAAGGTAACTAAAAAAGGTATAAGTCCACTACTCTTAAATAAGGGTATTGCAGGAGTAGGTTTAATAATGAATACGAAAATAGGAATGCAGGTAAGCTACTACAAACAGCATAGTGAACGCATTATTGTGGCCAAGATAGATACGAAGCCCACGCCTACTACAGTAGTACAAGTTTATATGCCAACTAGCTCTGCAGATGACGAAGAAATTGAAGAAATGTGTGATCAAATTAAAGAAATTATTAAGATAGTGGAGGGTGACGAAAATTTAATAGTCATGGTTGACTGGAATTCGGTAGTAGGAAAAGGGAGAGAAGGAAACTTAGTAGGTGAATATGGATTGGGGGTAAGGAATGAAAGAGGAAGCCGCCTGGTAGAATTTTGCACAGAGCACAAATTAATCATAGCTAACACTTGGTTCAAGAATCATAAAAGAAGGTTGTATACATGGAAGAACCCTGGCGATACTAAAAGG
This sequence comes from Schistocerca gregaria, assembly GCF_023897955.1. Classification (NCBI taxonomy): domain Eukaryota; kingdom Metazoa; phylum Arthropoda; class Insecta; order Orthoptera; family Acrididae; genus Schistocerca; species Schistocerca gregaria. The sequence continues at coordinate 86,620,976 of NC_064930.1, read as the reverse complement.
TATAAGATAGATTATGTAATGCTAAGACAGAGATTTAGGAACCAGGTTTTAAATTGTAAGACATTTCCAGGGGGCAGATGTGGAGTCTGACCACAATCTGTTATTTATGACCTGTAGATTAAAACTGAAGAAACTGCAAAAAGGTGGGAACTTAAGGAGATGGGACCTGGATAAACAGAAAGAACCAGAGGTTGTACAGAGTTTCAGGGAGAGCATAAGGCAACAGTTGTCAGGAATGGGGGAAATAAATACCGTAGAAGAAGAATGGGTAGCTTTGAGGGATGAAGTAGTGAAGACAGCAGAGGATCAAGTAGGTAAAAAGATGAGGGCTAGTAGAAATCCTTGGGTAACAGAAGAAATATTGAATTTAATTGATGAAAGGAGAAAGTATAAAAACGCAATAAATGAAGCAGGCGAAAAGGAATACAAACGTCTCAAAAATGAGATCGACAGGAAGCGCAAAACGGCTAAGCAGGGATGGCTAGAGGACAAAGGTAAGGATGTAGAGGCTTATCTCACTAGGGGTAAGATAGATACTGACTACATGAAAATTAGAGGGACCTTTGGAGAAAAGAGAACCACTTGTATCAACATCAAGAGCTCAGGTGGTAACCCAGTTCTAAGCAAAGAGGGGAAAGCAGAAAGGTGGAAGGAGTATATAGACAATCTATACAAGAGCGATGTACTTGAAGACAATATTATGGAAATGGAAGAGGATGTAGATGAAGACGAAATGGAGATGTGATACTGCATGAGGAGTTAGATAGAGCACTGAAAGACCCGAGTCGAAACAAGGCCCCTGGAGTACACAACATTCCATAGGAACTACTGACGGCCTTGGGAGAGCCAGTCCTGACAAAACTCTACTGTCTGATGAGCAAGATGTATGAAACAGGCGAAATACCCTCAGCCTTGAAGAAGAATATAATAATTCCAATCCAAAAGAAAGCAGGTGTTGACAGATGTGAAAATTACCGAACAATCAGTTTAATAAGCCATAGCTCCAAAATACTAACACGAATTCTTCACAGACGAATGGGTAGAAGACGACCTCGGGGAAGATCAGTTTGGATTCCATAGAAATACTGGAACACGTGGGGCAATACTGACCTTGCGAGTTATCTTAGAAGAAAGATTAAGGAAAGGCAAACCTACGTTTCTAGCATTTGTAGACTAAGAGAAAGCTTTCGACAATGTTGACTGGAATACTCTCTTTCAAATTCTGAAGGTGCCAGGGGTAAAATACAGGCAGCGAAGGCGATTTACAATTTCTACAGAAACCAGGAGGGAGTTATAAGAATCGAGGGGAATGAAAGGGAAGCAGTGGTTGGGAAGGGAGTAAGACAGGGTTGGGGGCTCTCCCCAATGTTATTCAATCTGTATATTGAGCAAGCAGTAAAGGAAACAAAAGAAAAATTCGGAGTAGGTAATAAGATCCATTGAGAATAAATAAAAACTTTTAGGTTCGCCGATGACATTGTAATTCTGTCAGAGACAGCATGGGACCTGGAAGAGCAGTTGAATGAAATGGACAGTGTCTTCAGAGGAGTATATAAGATGAATATCAACAAAAGCAAAATGAGGATAAAGGAATGTAGTCGAATTAAGTCGGGTGATGCTGAGGGAATTAGATTAGGAAATGAGACACATAAAGTAGTAGAGGAGTTTTGCTATTTGGCGAGCAAAATAACTGATGATGGTCGAAGTAGAGAGGATATGAAAGGTAAACTGGAAATGGCGAGGAAAGCGTTTCTGAAGAAGAGAAATTTGTTAACATCGAGTATAGATTTAAGTGTCAGGAAGTCGTTTCTGAAAGTATTTGTATGGAGTGAAGCCATGTATGGAAGTGAAACATGGACGATAAATAGTTTGGACAAGAAGAGAATAGAAGCTTTCGAAATGTGGTGCTACAGAAGAATGCTGAAGATTGGATTTGTAGATCATATAACTAATGAGGGAGTATTGAATAGGATTCTGGAGAAGAGGAGTTTGTGGCACAACTTGACTAGAAGAAGGGATCAGTTGGTAGGGCACGTTCTGAGGTATCAAGGGATCACCAATTTAGTATTGGAGGGCAGCGTGGAGGGTAAAAATCGTAGAGGCAGACCAAGAGATGAATACACTAAGCAGATTCAGAAGGATGTAGGTTGCAGTAGATACTGGGAGATTAAGAAGCTTGCACAGGATACAGTAGCATGGAGAGCTGCATCAAACCAGTCTCAGGACTGAAGACCACAACAACAACAACTATTGTGCCTAATGAAAAGAGATATATAAAAAAGGAGATAATGCTAGAATTAGTAAATTTAAAGGACATTATGAATAAGGATATATTTACAAATGGTCAACAGAATTTATCGAAATTTAAGATGATATTTATTCTAATCCGATAACATACAAATTGAAAGATATCTAAGGATATTTTTATGACCAAAATTACAGAAAACAAAATATCCTGATGTATATGTAGTTGAGAAAGTTTTAAAAAAGAATTTTAATAAAGTTGATGTTAAATGGTTGGATTTCGATATTTCACATAATAGATGGGTAAATAAAATAAAAGTAATTTTATATACTGTTAATAAATTTTTTCTATATATTTATCTACACTAAGAATGAGAGAAATTGCACATTCATTCTTACTAGTTGTATGTTATCTGAATGAAGAGCCTCTACATTCATAAATTAATTCACTGATGAAAATTTGAATTACTCGTTCAGTTTCAAAGGAGACTGTATTTGTATTGTTTATGAATACTTTAAAAACCAACTTATATTAATTCAGTCTGATGAAGATTCATTATATCATTAGTCAATTCTTGTTGTGCACAGTCATCCAAAATATTAAAGTAATTGTTTCTACATACAATCCCAGAATTTTCTTTCATTATTTGGTATAAATTTATTAAGATCGTATTGCAGTCTCAAGATTTCTTCACAGTTTGGATGTTTATCTATAATTTCAAATAACTGTTTTTTCTAAATTTCTTCGTTGTGTCCTAATGACATATTAAAAATGTTCACATTCATCATCATATAACGTTAAAAGAATAAACATATATCTCAAATTAGTATCCTCAGTTGGTGTAACTACATGTGGTTGTATTTCGCTAATTTTTTCATCTTTCTCAGTAATATTTTATCTTAAGTTCTGAATGTCTTCTCTTGTTTTCCTGAGAACACACTTAGCCATTACTATAACAATTTTTAAATCCTCCATTTATTCTTGTAAATTGTCAATTAGTGATTGCAGTTTATGCTCAGCATTTTTTTCTAATCTAAACTTGTGTTACCCATTTTTTAAAAAATTCTTTTGCAGGTGGACATCCTGATTCATTAATAAAAGTAGTATTATAATGTATGTTGGAGACAGCAAATGTAATCAATATTTAAAGTCACTAAATCTACTATGCATCTTTTATCATCTTCATCAACATTTATCCTGATAGCATCTCTCCATCATTGATATCCTAAAATTGCTGCAATATAATTTCCTTTCAACCATGGATTATTCTCTTTATCAAATCTCACAAAACATCTTTATTATTATAAATAATCATGTTGTTATTCTGAACAAATTCAAATAACTTCATCATAAATGTGTTTGAGACTGTCATGATTTATTGCAAATAATATATGTTAGCCTTTATATTTTAGTATGATTTTTCCTAGTGGCTAATGTTTCTGACAGATTACTGTCTCTAAGTTGAATTTTGGTAAAGGCAGATGAATAGCTAGTTTTAAAACTGGCAAAGAAGATTCATTATATCAATAATCATTTCTTATCATGAATAATTATCTGAAGTACTGAAATCGTTTCGATGACAAATAATTCTTAAAGTTTCCTTCATTCAATGATTTAAATTACGAAATTTGGCACATAATTAATTCTTAACAATTTTTCACAAATTAGCTGTCTATTTCTGACAATATTTATATGATTTTGTACATTTTACAATTGTGCTCAAATAACATAATATATATATAATTAAAATCATATCATCTTAAAATAATGATGGTCAGTCATAAATTTCCAATTATAACAACATTAGGTAATAATGTATTTATTTCTTCATTTCTTCTACTTATTACATCAAAATTTCCTCTCAAATTTTCAGTTCATTTTCCAGCCAATTGATTTACGTTCTCTAGTCGTTCTATACAACAATTTTTGTATTCTATTTGATTTATACAGAATCTATCATTTCTTTTGTAGTGTTATATTCACCACTTTCACGAATTGCTGGAAATGCATCGTATGTATCCCATTTTCTGAATGTTTTTCCTTCTTGCTTTTAGGATTCAAAAATAAAAGAATGTAACCCAGATTCATTGATAAATATCAATGATTTTTCATTACCTCTTAACTCCGAGGTGTCCTCTGGGTTTAAATTTTCAAATCTATTTGTATCATCTTTATAAACGTGTTGTCTAATATAGTTAGTGTCTTTATATTCTACTATTTAAGCAACATATTTTGCTTTTAAAAACAGATTACTATTTTCATCAATAATCACAGATGCTTGCTCAGCATTGCGTACAAGCTTGTTGCTAACATGCATACTGACTGACTACATTCATATAGAATAAAAATATATTAGATAAATTAAAATTCTATATCAGACAGATTCAGATTTTTTTGGTAAATATTTTTTTCTCTCCTCATTTATTTCATCAACAATTTCATTGGACTGACAACATAATTTTTTAACAATATAAGATAGACTGTTAAAATGAATATTGTACATTTCTTTACTATGATTTACTCTGTGTACACCAAAATAAATTTTAAGTATATGTGCTACAAATAATAATCAGTACTTTCATATTTTCTGACATAAAGTATTTATCTTGTTTCGGTCTTCAACTATTATAATTAGATAATCTAACTGAGAGACGATTTTTTGGACAATACACTACCAGCTTTAAAATAATTATTCTTAGTGTATTGCTTCATTTCTACTACATGTGAAATATAAGTCATGGTTGTAGACATTCTTGAATTTTCGCTTGAATTTCTTTCATTTGTTATTGAAAGATTTTTTGAGATTTTTCTTTTTCATTAATTGGTGTAGACTTTAGCATAATCTCTTTTATATTGTGTCAGTTTTCCAGGTGGTAAATTTTTCCCATGTATAAAAGTTAAAATATCATTTGTATTCAACACATTCTTCTTATCGAATAATACAACCCAAATATATGTGAACCAAGTATTTAAATTGAGTTGATAATTTTTTTGGTAAATGAATTCATATTCACTCATTATATTTGTTTCTGAACTTTTGAGAACTGCACTACATGTGCTCGGAATTGGCTTCTTCTTCATAGAATATAAATATAATAAATAAAATATATTAGATAAAAATATTTATCCAGGTTTCAGTCGTGTGTAATTATAGATCACAATTTCTTTTCAATGAAATTTGTATTGTACTGCAAATTCATAAATGAAATAAAAAATACACAGTAAAATGCTAGTGACAGTAAAAAAAATTAAGATTGTAAATGCTTTATCTATGCAACTCTCTATGCCATAACAACATGAAAGAGGGTTCATTTAGTAAGGAATAATTTCTATTGACCTAATGAAAATTTGTCTTTATAAATGGAGTTGATCAAGAAGCGTAAAAAATTCGAGAAAGAGAAATTGCGGCATAGTAGTTAATAGCTTCGCTTGCACTACTTGAATTAAAGTCCATCTACCTCAGCACAGCGTTTGTTCACCAACCTAATTCTCTGCATACGTAGGTACTATTCAGACAATGTTAAAATCAGCATTGACGAAAATTATCGTCGATATTTACGTTTGTAAATTCAGCATAGCTCTGGTAGCAGCATGTAACACTTATAATAAATTTACTGCAAATCTCTATAATATTCTTTTGGGTGAAAAATTGTTCATTTCCTCATTTAAAGTTCGAAAATCTGATAAAAGCATTTTTTATTTCCCTTCAGGCAAGATTAAGAATATGCCATAAGCCCATATTTGATTACCAAAGCTACTACTCTCAGTTCATAGTTCATTACACATGCAAGGCTGCCAGAATTTTCCTAAGTCCAACCCTAATAGATTACGCAAGTACATAGTCACATTGCATCACCAACAATGAGTTTTTACATTCAGTTCTTCAGTAGATTTCGTTTAAAGAAATTGCTCGCCAAAAATATTCCCTAATAGAGCGCAAAACGTTGCCACGTAGATTTTTCTAAGTCAAAAAGTTCACACATGTATATCTTCCAAACAAAGTTAACGAATGAGCTCAAACTTCCACAAAATTTCCATATTGTCTGTGGCTACCATTTCAACTGTATCTGAAAGCGAAAGACATAATATTTCTTCATCTTAGACATTTTACAGATGGACACATTGAACATGACCTTCACGTTTGATAACTAGTCTACCACTGTATCCTTGCAGCATTCACTGCCCATTTTTTTTTTGTCATCAGTCTACTGACTGGTTTGATGCGACCCGCCACGAATTCCTTTCCTGTGCCAAACTCTTCATCTCAGAGTAGCTCTTGCAACCTACGTCCTCAATTATTTGCTTGACGTATTCCAATCTCTGTCGTCAGCAGTAAGCAGTAAAAATAAGGAAACAATGGATGACGTTCACCAAAATACTTTAACAAGAAATGCAGGAATACGACATGCTGGATATAAGTTAGTGGACATATGGGAATTTGATTGGCTTAACTCCCCAGGGTATAAAAATCTTAAAAAATGAAAACAGTTACCTGAAATTGCTGAACCATTGAATCCAAGAGATGCATTTTATGGTGGTCCCACAAATACAATAAAATTAAGAGGTAAAGCGGATGGTGTTATCACAAAAATAAAATATATTGACTTACATACTCTTTATCCTACTGTGCAATTTTACTACTTCTATCCTCAACAACATTCAAAAAATTATAAAGACTAAAACATTATTCGACAAATTGGTATGGTTTAATAAAATGTAAAGTAGTCGCTCCTGAAGGATTGTATCATCCCATTTTACCAGTAAGAATAAATGGAAAACTGTTGTTTCCTTTGAGTGTCAAATGCGGTGAAGAAAAAAATAAATAAATGCAATCAAAATGATGACAAAAATGTTTTATTGATACTTGCATGCCTAATGAAGTGAAGTAAGCTGTAGAAAAAGGACATGAACTTTTAAATGTCTATGAAAATAACATTAGAAACCAGTCCATATAATTTTTAAACTGATAAAGAGTATATCAAATCAGTTAAAGAGAAATTAGATACTGGCTTAGGTCTTGATAGAATAATGGAAAATCCAGGAAAACGAACTATTGCTGACATATGTCTTAATTCATTGTGGGGGAATTTGGGCAAAGGCACAATATGAGTCAAACAGACTATGCAACAAATTTACAGCAATTTTATGAGATACTATTGGATGATTAATTAGATAATATAGATATAAATTTTCTTAATGGCAATATGGTTCAGATGAAGTTTAATTTGAAGGATTATTATGTGAAAAATAACACATCTACAAACTTTTTATAACTGCATTCACTTCCTCAAATGCAAGGCTTAGATTATATGATGTGTTAGATATACTAGGAGAATCTGTTATATATTTTGATACAGATAATATAGCATACGTTGATAATGGTGTAAATACTGTGGAAACAGGTTATATGTCAGGCAAATGGACTGATGAATTATGAAATCACTGAATTACATACTGGGATTCAACTGGCCTGAAAAGTTACTATTATGAGAAAAATGATAAAAAGACAGAGATGAAAGTAAAGGGATTCACATTAAATTATAAGATTATTCAACAGCTGAATCGCACATCTATGATAAGAGAAACTGAGAGTGAAGTGAAGAAAAAGATGCAATTACACACAATCAGTTCACAAGAGATGTTGATACTAAAATGTAGTTGATAAACTAGCTAAGAAAGAATTGTCATTTCAGTATGATAGAAGAGTAGTTCTAGAAAATTATGATACAGTGCCTTATGGATATTAAAAGTTATTTATTATTTAATAAGTTTAAAATATATTTTCTATATCTTCTAATGTAAGAATAAAATTCATTGCCCATTTGTTGACTAATGACATACATTTATTAGTTGATTTTTATTGTATTTTCTATTTTGTAAATCTCTAATTATTTAGTGAGAAACTATCGTGAGGTGGCAGATTTTAGCACCTTATATGATATTTATTCACAAAATGTTATATGACAAATACCACAGAGGAAGAGATAGCTATTTGACAGAACAATACTAGTATCAACATATCAAGGTTAATACTGCTACATAATACATTTAGAAGAGCGCCATTGGAAAGTGGTGGGTTGGTCGGACACAGGGAGGAGTTGCTTGTGATGTCGAACAAGTGAGGTGAGCTGGAAGCTGGCGAGGGCTTCACATGGCGGCTGCTTTGTCAGTAGAAGGGGCACTTGTGGCCACAGGGGGTATTGGGGGAGCCTGAGACATCACAGGTGGATGATGAGAGAGAGGGTGTACGTGCGAGACAGAGAGACTGTTTCCTGCTGTTGTGGCTAACAGGACAAAGTTTGGAGGCAAGAAGAGACCGCTTGATAATTCAGAGTCCTGGTTGGCCGAAAAAGTGTAGGAATACACGTTAGACGAACAGCCAAGTTAGGCAGCAACAAAAACTATATGTAGCAAACTATTGAGTTTCATTAGTAAAAGATTATCATTAATTTCGCTGAAAACGATACTGTGGGTATATTCCCGCGTTTTAACAGAGCCAGTAAGTCAGATAGGGGTAGCGAACAACAAGTTTCGTAATTTCATTACAACCTCGTACGTTGCACATGGCGACCCAGTTCCTGGATTGAGCAATAATGGGAACTTCTGATTTTATGATAAAGAATGCGCACTGACAATACAGATGTCAGAGAGCTTATTTAAATATTGGAATAGGTGGAACCGAAGTTGTTACTTGCAATACTACAGCTGCATCTCCATTAATTAATATTGTGTTTTTTCTTTCAGGATGTTTGTTGTGAAAGTGAGTTTTGCCCTCACTGGAGTTCCTCATACAGGCGTTGTACTTACTCGTTGGTTTTCTGTGGTTTTTGTTGTTGTTGTTGTTGTTGTGTTCAATATATTTCATATTTGAGTAAACTTGAGAGGGAAGAAAATCTTGGTAAATGTCATTGTTGTTTAAGGTAAACTATGGACTGAATAATTTTATTTTTAAGAGTAAACTCGTATTTTTGTTTTTGTGTGGGTACACTGGGATACTTAGATGTTTTTTGTTCTTTTTTTTAACCATGAATATATTTTCACTCTTTGCGCGATACTATAGGAGGAAGTTCATAGACAGTTGTTTCATGTAGGTCAGTGGTAAACAGGAAGAGGTGTTGAGATGCATGGTACGCCTTCACAAATACGGATTTGCATAAATATGAAGTATTCGGGCTATTGAGTAGTCAAAAAAGATGTTAGGTTTGCCTTGTGGAAGTCAGCGACTTCCGTTTTTTTTTATTGTAATGGGTACCTTCACTGCCAAGACCCAGGATAAGGTAGCTCAACAGAAGTAGGTGAACTCCTTGCAGAAGCAAGAACGACTTTGCAGTTTGTCTTAATGCCAAGACCCAGTAAAGACAACCATGATATTGTAAGAATGCGTGGAGGAAGGCTTGCTGCATTGCGTGGAAGCGACAAAAGAATGCAAAGACCCAGGACATTAGACAGAAGAGGAAGAAAAACTTGTAAATGGCAAAACTGTATAGTCAGGTGCACTATTCATTGTGGTAATTAGGAGTTACGGGGACATATCTTTACGTATGTGTTCCAGCTCCAATTTGATAACTACTGTTTAAACAAATTCATTTCACAGGAAAAGGTACATATAAGTGCAATTTGTTTCAAAACAGGAAGCACTGGAGACAGCTATTCTGACCAGCGGAGAAGCTACACATTATACAGCAAAAGTCTTATAAAAGGAAGTTTACATTTTTCTTAGAACAAGACTAACTAGTAGTTTTTGTGCATGGCTTGCATGGTAAATGACACTAACACAATAACATGTGTGTATGAATGTGGCAGAATGGAGGATCCTGATCTTGTGTCTTTTCATACTTTTACTAACTATACTTCCTTATTAATTTATGTTTTGGGCACTAGTTGCCATTACTCTGTTGTAAAGCTTGGGCATATGTTCCCATAATTAAGTTTGAAGTTTTGGGGTATTTTCTGTATTTAAGTTTAACCATTCTAATTATGTTTCCTGAAGTATTTTTTGTTTTGGGCACTAGTTGCTATTATCCCATTGCAGAATTTCGATTAATTTTGACGTTTTGTGTGGTTATTTACCAGATGTGTTACCATAATGTTGTTACACATGTTTTTGGACAAGAGTCATTTACATTTGCGATTTGTAATGTCTTGTCAAAAATATTTTCTTTTACATGGTAACATTTTCACATAATTTCTTAATGTCTCATCATACATTTTTTTGTTTTACGTGTAACCATTTTCATATAATGTCAAATGTTTTACAAAATGTTGTCTGTATTTTGATGTTTCCTTACACTTTTGTCTTATGTGCCATTCAGTTCATGTAAACTATTTTTATTTAATGTTTCGATACAGGTGTTAGAGTTAATTGTTGGTCAGTAGAAGTCCATATTCTTGAAGATAAATCTTGTAACGCAAATGTTCTCTGTTTAGGGAGTTTTCTGGTGATACTGCTTCACTACACATAACACCTTTTCAATCGTTCAGTAAACGTTAATGAACATAATGTAAGAAAATTCCATGTGTAATTGTTACCAGTTTATGATGTTGCTTGTTTCACGATTTAATACCACTCTATAAAGGTATGCAGATCTCCCTAGAATCATTGTTTTAAGTTAACTCAAGTGGTACTGCTACTTAGGTGTTAAAGTTTCATGTATTTGAAATTAAAAGTAAATGTGCAGGTCAAAAGAATTGAACAAGATTAATAATTTTGCATATCTAAATTCTGAGTCACCTTCCATATCAAAATAACGAATTTACGGGATGATCGCCATAGTTAATAAGTATACATGCATATTAAGATAAGTGAATGACTGTGATAGCTGTTATGTATGAGGTACGTCTGAGGCCTGAGAAAGTAGGTGGAGGACTACCATTCCAGTACAGACAGATAGCTACACTGCTTGCTATTAGTCTGATCTGCTTCAAATATTTTTGGTACTTTATTGCTCACTGGGCCATCTGGTTAGATATGTATCCATGACGAGTCACAGAGCAAGAAGTTCTATCAAGAGGTGGCCAGTAGACAAGTAATTGATGACCACAGTTTAAATTGTTCAACGTAGAATCTTTTTGAGGTGGTCTTCATGCTAATCTGGATGAATGTGGCAGAATGGCACATTCAAAGTCAGTAAAAATAATTTAATAAATAGAGTAATTTCGAGCTCGATCAGTCAATACCCCCAGTATTTGCCAGATACAAGTCGAAATTTGTTCACTAAGGGGTATACACTCCTGGAAATTGAAATAAGAACACCGTGAATTCATTGTCCCAGGAAGGGGAAACTTTATTGACACATTCCTGGGGTCAGATACATCACATAACCACACTGACAGAACCACAGGCACATAGACACAGACAACAGAGCATGCACAATGTCGGCACTAGTACAGTGTATATCCACCTTTCACAGCAATGCAGGCTGCTATTCTCCCATGGAGACGATCGTAGAGATGCTGGATGTAGTCCTGTGGAACGGCTTGCCATGCCATTTCCACCTGGCGCCTCAGTTGGACCAGCGTTCGTGCTGGACGTGCAGACCGCGTGAGACGACACTTCATCTAGTCCCTAACATGTTCAATGGGGGACAGATCCGGAGATCTTGCCGGCCAGGGTAGTTGACTTACCCCAGGAGCAACAGTGTCCCTAATTTGCTGGGAAGTGGCGGTGCAGTCCCCTACGGCACTGCATAGGATCCTACGGTCTTGGCGTGCATCCGTGCGTCGCTGCGGTCCAGTCGCAGGTCGATGGGCACGTGCACCTTCCGCCGACCACTGGCGACAACATCGATGTACTGTGGAGACCTCACGCCCCACGTGTTGAGCAATTCGGCGGTACGTCCACCCGGCCTCCCGCATGCCCACTATACGCCCTCGCTCAAAGTCCGTCAACTGCACATCTACATCTACATCTACATCTACATCCGTACTCCGCAAGCCACCTGACGGAGTGTGGCGGAGGGTACCCTGAGTACCTCTATCGGTTCTCCCTTCTATTCCAGTCTCGTATTGTACGTGGAAAGAAGGATTGTCGGTATGCTTCTGTGTGGGCTCTAATCTCTCTGATCTTATCCTCATGGTCTCTTCGCGAGATATACGTAGGAGGGAGCAATATACTGCTTGACTCTTCGGTGAAGGTATGTTCTCGAAACTTCAACAAAAGCCCGTACCGAGCTACTGAGCGTCTCTCCTGCAGAGTCTTCCACTGGAGTTTATCTATCATCTCCGTAACGCTTTCGCAATTACTAAATGATCCTGTAACGAAGCGCGCTGCTCTCCGTTGGATCTTCTCTATCTCTTCTATCAACCCTACCTGGTGCGGATCCCACACTGCTGAGCAGTATTCAAGCATGGGGCGAACAAGCGTACTGTAACCTACTTCCTTTGTTGTCGGATTGCATTTCCTTAGGATTCTTCCAATGAATCTCAGTCTGCCATCTGCTTTACCGACGATCAACTTTATATGATCATTCCATTTTAAATCACTCCTAATGCCTACTCCCAGATAATTTATGGAATTAACTGCTTCCAGTTGCTGACCTGCTATTTTGTAGCTAAATGATAAGGGACCTATCTTTCTATGTATTCGCATCACATTACACTTCGCTACATTGAGATTCAATTGCCATTCCGTGCACCATGCGTCAATTACATACGGTTCACGTCCACGCTGTCGCGGCATGCTACCAGTGTTAAAGACTGCGATGGAGCTCCGTATGCCACGGCAAACTGGCTGACACTGACGGCGGCGGTGCAAAAATGCTGCGCAGCTAGCGCCATTCGACGGCCAATACCGCGGTTCCTGGTCTGTCCGCTGTGCCGTGCGTGTGATCATTGCTTGTACAGCCCTCTCGTAGTGTCCGGAGCAAGTATGGTAGTTCTGACACACGCGTGTCAATGTGTTCTTTTTTCCATTTCCAGGAGTGTATTATGTAAGGTGGCAGATTGTAGCACCTTACATGATACTTATTCAGAAAATAATATATGACGAATACCACATGGATAGACATTTGACAGAACAATACCAGTATCAACATATCAAGGTTAATACTGGTACATAATATTTTTAGAACTGTGCATTTTATCATTGGCAAGCGGTGAAAGAGTTGTTTGTGATTTCGAACAAGCGAGGTGAGCCAGAAGCTGGCGAGGGCTTCACACGGCGGCTGCTTTGTCGGTAGAAGAAGCACTTGTGACCACAGGGGGTATTGGGGGAGCCTGAGGCGTCACAAGTGGAAGATGAGAGAGAGAGGGTGTCCGTACGAGACAGAGAGACTGTTTCCCACCGTTGCAGCCACAGGACAAAGTTTGGCGGCAAGAAGAGATCGCGTGAAAATTCAGAGTCCCAGGTTCGCCGAAAACGCGTAGGGATACACGTTAGAGGAACGGCCAAGTATGGCGGCAACAAAAACCGCTCGAAAATTCAGACTCCTGATTGACCAAAAGCGTGTATAAATATATGTACGAGGAATGGAAAAGTTTGGCAGCATCTATATCGAGATTGGTGGTGTTACTGGTGCGAGGCAAACGCTGAGGGTCTGCTCTGCAAGTGGAGGCAAAGAGAGAGTTATGTTTGGAGATATTACTGCCGTTTCTACCAGTGAACCCTCTCCAATTTTTCTAACGTAGTGCATACGTCTCCACAAAAGTACAATCATCTATTCCTCTGAGAAAAGAAACAGGTTTGTGCTAACTTGTGGCGTTCAAATGCAAGATTAAGTGTTCCTCTGCTGCCACGCACCCTAGTCTACCAACTACTCTTGGTATTCGTGCAAGTAGTTTGTGTATTGAATCGTGACAGACTCCATAATTGAACAAGTTACGGACAGGAGTTTACAGACGGAAATAACGTCCACGTTTTAATTAAAGTCGAGCTCTCACAGAGGAAACACGACATCACGCCGATGCCTGAGACAACTATCGTAATCTTCATGCTGAATTATGGTCATATTAGCGCAAACAGCTGGCAAAGTAGGGCACTGTAATTGTAAATGAGTACGTCTTACACTAGCTCTTTCGCTAGAGCTCTCTGATTCTGTGCCCATCTAGGTGTAGCTTTAGTCAAACAACTTGGGTTTCCAGTATTAACCTACATAAGTTAGGAAAAGGGACAACTGGGGATAGAATCTCCATTGTGCCAATGGTAAGATAGTTTAGGGAATTAATTTGATTGTAATGTTTAGGGTTTGGTATATTGCTCATCCTGTTTTTTTATGAATAAATGTAAGATTTGATAAAGGCATTATCATTTCTGTAAGTAGAAAACTACTGACTGAGAATAAGAGTTTTATTAACAAAAAGATTATCATTAATTTCGATGCAAACGATACTGGGAGTATATTCCGACATTTAAACAGAGCCAATAAGTCAGATAGTAGTAGCAAACAACAAGTTTCGTAATTTTCATTACACCCACATATGTTGCACTATTAAAAATAATGAATAGGATTTAATATACTGGAAATATTATTGGTAAATTATTTATCATTAAATTATAATTTGCAACTTATTTTACAGTCATAAAAAAGAGAGAACCTAAGTTTTCCATTTCCTCCCATATTTCTATATCAGCTCCATCCTAACTATTAAATCTTATTTTGTGTTCTTCATAAATTTGTTTTAATGTATTAATACTTCCAGTATGTTCCTCACTTCTCAAATATTCTATAATTAAAGAGGGTTTAAAATATTCTTTGCAACTATTACATTTAACTTGCTTCTCTCTTAGTTTATTAATTCTATCAATAAAAATGCCAAATTTAAATTCATCTCACACATTATTTATATTTATAAAATGACAAATTTATGGAATTATTAAATTTTTTTCGATATGAACGCATACTCTACTGAAAAAGCTTGAGAATGCAAGCAATTCTAATTCATTTTAAAAGATTTGTGAGCTAGAAAAAAATGAATTGTATTACATTATGGGATGTGAATATTTAAAGACTAGATATGGGGAGAAAATTTATATAGGACTTGGTAATAAATTTAAAATTATTTTGCCAGACAGGTTTAATAAAATAATAACTAACCAGGACTATCAGTTTTTTGAAGAAAGTAATAGTAAGCTAAAGTGTAAAGGAATGAAGAGAACTAAAAATGATGATATCAAATTTCACAATCTGAAATTCATTGTTTGAATAAATTTTTATTGATTTAATTTCTTTACATGTATTTTTGTTGTTGGGTATGTCTGCTCAGTAAATTATCTCCTAGGGCATCCAGTTTGCCCACTAACTACTCAAGGGATTCGTGAGGTGTTTCGTACAATACGCCAGATTCTCTGCCACCAGCAGACAGTCAGGCATCACCCTGAAGATGGCTGACTGTAGCCAAAAGTGAATTCAGCTGTTCCTGAAGTGTGGCCAGCTCCTCCTGTATCAGCACACAGCATGCACACATATTATCCATCCTGGTATGACTAACTGAACAAGTACACCGCAGAAGCAGCGACAGAAACCTAGATAATCAACTTGTTATCCTCCTGACATGTCACCTATAGAGTCTTATGTGTTAATGAGCATGTAGCTGACTGTTCACAAGAAATGACTACTGTGTTATCCTCTGCCTCACCCAATAATTACAAAAAAAGAGATTAAATCTTTCAAATACAAAAACATCTGCGAAATATACTACTAAAAACACATAAAGAAATAATACATAGTTTACTGCTCTGCTGGTGTGTAACAGAGGACTACTCGACTCTCACTGACTGAATGACTGACTACCTAAGCTGAAACGAACAGCTGCTGCCTCTTTAAAACGAACAAATGAATAACAGCAACGCTACAGTTTGTCTGAATTTGCATCTAAACTTACAAACACGAGATTACACCATTTAAATAGAAAAACTTGCATGGAATTTAAGAAAGATACCATTAATAAAACACACAAACGTTAAATATGTAATTCGCTGTTTTGCAGGTTGTCCCAGGCGACCAAAGGACTCTGTAGCTAAACCTACCCGCATATGCTGAGAAGTTATCAATAAAGGAAAGAGGATACAAACGAAAGAGCAGATTTTACAAGAACAGAAAAGTATTTCAACAATATACAGCTTGATGTATGTAATTCGCTGTTTTGCAGGTTGTCCCAGGCGACCAAAGGACTCTGTTGCTAAACCTACCCACATATGCTGAGAAGGTATCAATAAGGGAAAGAGGATACAAACGAAAGAGCAGATTTTACAAGAATAGAAAAGTATTTCAACAATATACAGCTTGATGTATGTTATTATGGTTATCTCAGTATGAGAAACAATAATGTATGACTGAGGAAATAATATTTCGATCTTGTGTTGTGTGGGAGTGGCCTCAATTAAGATTAACCAGAGTGTGTCGTTTTCTGTTCTCTTCAAGGCCGAGTTACCTGTCTGCATGGTAACAAGAGGTGTCAAACCTAGTGAACATTTTGAAAGCCCATCCTTAATATAACACTGTAAGACATCTGTGAAAAGTGGTTTAATATAAAAAGATCAATGCAGAAACTGCATTATACCCCAAAATTGTCCTAGAGTTTGTATTCTTTTTTAATGTTTTCTTGTCATTTGAAATCTATTAACTTTAATGATTTCTGTGTCTTTCTTTCTGTAATTTCTTCCAAATGGGGAGGTGTGTATTCACATTTAATAGTACTTTTATGCTAGGTTTCACTGCTTACACCTGATGACATGTACACACGCTCTCTCTCTCTCTCTCTCTCTCTCTCTCTCTCACTCACACACACACACACACACACACACACACACACACATTTACTATTGGGGTTCTTATGGAATGTTTTTAACATAATGATAATTGAAGGAATTGTTGCTATTACAAGGTGTGTTCATCTTTTGCCAAAACTAAGGTTTTAGTGGTATTCTATAATATCAAAATTACTCAATTGTATCGTTTAAGAACGAAACTTTTCCATGGAACCAAGTCAGAATAACAAGGGAATGGTCTGATCTGTGTTGGTAGTTTGGCACACAACCAGTCATTTCCAGGACTTGTCATGTCATAAGATTTTGGTATGTAAAATACAACCAAGAAATTCACTGTGGATGGAATTACAAAGACTTGTCATCATAACTAATAAAGTTTTTTCGTTTAACATTAAAAATCTGATAATGAGACATTTACTAATTCAAAGAAAAGCTTCCTTGAGTACTCAACTGAACACTGGCAGTTAGTTCACTGTAGTCCATTATTATCATACATTCTCTCTCGTGACTTTCTCTGAGGAAAAGCTTCATAATATGCCTCTGCCAGTTAAATCTGAAAATCATAAATATGTCATGAAGAATGTCAAAAAGTCTGTGCATGCCTCAGACATGGGATTTTATAACTTGCTCTGCAGTACAGTATTAAGTAACAATTCGAAAGGAAACATAGCAGAACATCCATTTATCACTTAAGCACATTTGTTTGTATTAAAACTTAAATATTACATTCCGTGCATACAGCATGCTTGGTTCTTTCTTGTTTTGCAATATTTTGTAATATTTAATACAAACAAATGAGCTTAAGTGATAAATAGATGTTTGTTATGTTTCTTTCCGAAGTATTACCTAATAATTGTATTGCATCATATCTACTTCAATTCCTCAAGCAGAAATGGATGAGTTAAACATCTGAAGTGAAACTTAAACTACCCGTCAGGTAGTATGAAAGAATCCAGAGAAAACTACATTTCAAAAAGCTGACAGTGAAAATGTAGTAATGTGTTACTGTGTTTCCGTAACTATGCTATTTTCTGCATGGTTCAGATTTAAAGAACCCACTGATGATTATGATATTTGGTGCCTAAACTAGTTTAGGGAATAAATAAGTAAACAAATATCAAAGCGTTTTGCATCAAAGCATACTCACAATTCACATATTGGAGAAAAAGTAAATATGATGGCTTTGAAGAAATAATCAGTAAAATAGTTAATGGGAGTGATGAGCCGGTTCTGTTGAATAATATCAAGCTGGGGATAACTGAAGCAACAAATAAGGATTTAGGAAAAAGTAAAGTGAAACCGTAACACATTAGATGGAAGAAATAGTAAACTTAATTCATGGAAGAAACAAGCTCAGGAAGGAAAATAATGTAGATGACCACAAAAGAATTTAAAATCACGCTAGAACCAAATGCAGAGAATAAAAAATGGACCAAAAGCATTGCTCAAGAGGTAGAAGAAGATCATAAAAAGGGAAAACAGAACCAAGTTTATAAGAAAATCAAAGCCCTTCAGTACCAAACTAGAACGAAATCTGTAGCACCTAAAAATAAAGAGGGAATATTAGCGATAGACCATGATTAGATACTTGTTCGTTTGAAAGAGTATATAGAAGGATTGTACAGTGGTAAAGACTTCTAGAGTAAAAAATAAACGAAGCGAAGACACCAATGAACGTGAAAGATAAATGAGAGTCATGAGAACATGAATCTGAACTTAATCCAAATAGTCTCAAAGAAGGAAAGCAAACTGGTGACGATGGAGTCACTGCAAAATTGCTGTAAATTGTACACCACTATGTGAAATATCAATTATTCAGAGTAATAAATGACTCCTATGAAAGAGAAATAATGCCAGTAGACTTCACACAATGCAGAACCATTATCACACCAGAAACAAAAAAAGACAGTTAAATGCACCAATCATGGAACATACCAATATTATCATGCTTCAAAACTACATATGAATACAGTTAAAAGCACGATAAAAAGAAAAGTATGTAAGTGGTAAAACTCCATCCAAACAGCCCTCGGAAGGCCCAACAGTACTGAATGGCTGCCGTGTCATCCTCAGCCCACAGGCATCACTGGAGCGAATATGGAGGGGCATGTGGTCAGCACACCACTCTCCCAGCCATATGTCAGTTTACCAGACTGGAGCCACTAGTTCTCAATCAAGTAGCTTCTCAGTTTACCTCACAAGGTCTGAGTGCACCCCACTTGCCAACAGTGCTTGGCAGGTTGGATGGTCACCCATCCAAGTCCTAATCCAGCCAGACATTACTTAACTTCAGTGATCTGTGGGGAACCAGTGTTACCATTGCAGAAAGGCTGTTGGGTAGGTATGGTACACAAGGCCAGTTTGGATCTAGAGAATATAGAGGAACAAGAGAAGCAATTTTTGCTTTGGACATTCTGCAGGAGAGAAGAATGAATATGAATGTAAAAATTTATTTCACCTTCACTGAGTTATAAAAACCTTTTGACAATGTGAATAAGGAGTTATTTGTCACAACTATGAAAGAATAGTTCTTGGCTGGCTCGATATAAGACAGATTACTAAACTGCAACACAACCCCAAAGTAGCAAAAAATCAGGATCAGAAAAGAAGTTATGGTTAGATTTCCCTTGTCTCCATTTGTATTTAATATGTTCATTGAAAAAGCAATTCAGATCATGAAACAGAAAATGAAGGGAATTTGCAGGGTATGACGAGAAAATGCAAATTAAAATGTGCTTATTGTGCTTTATATTACGTTGTGTGATGCAATCGTGTACAATTTAACTGGCGTCAAACTCAGAGAACAAGTTATGAAACAGTCCAAACCATCATTTCAGCAAGAAGTGCAAATACTCGGTCAGTACGATTCATGCGTCCTGTCGGCTGAACAGTCTGAGAAGCCACCAATTTGTCAGGTTGAGTCCCTAGTTTGCAACCGGCCCATTCAGCAGCGGCAGCTTGCACTTGTTACACTGTGTAAACAAGCCCATGATGAAAGAATGTATTGTACTATCGGATTTGCAGATGTCATTGTGATAATTGCAGACTCTGAAAAGGAAATGAACAGAATGCTGCAAGTGCTATAAGATACTTATAAACTATGGAAACTGAAAGAGAACAAACTGAAAAAAGATGTAATGGCAGTATGGAAAAATAGGAGAGCAATTAATGGCAAAATAACAATTAATGACATCAGAATTGAGTAGGTAAAACAATTTTCTCATCTTGACAGTACAGTCAAAGAGGACAATAGATGCTCAAAGAAGTGAAGGCATTTATAAATAAAAGAACATCACAATCAGCAAACATACCAGTATATGTGAGAAAATCCTTTGCAAATTCTTTTGTATGGAATACACTGTTCTATGGAAGTGACAGTTGGACATAACTAAATTGGAAAGCAATCGACTTGAAGTTGATGGTACATGTCTATGGTGCAAAGTTACAGGAACAAGCTGTGGCAGAAATATAATTGTACTACCTGCTGCTTGGGAAACAACAATGGAGATGTTAGAACCTACTAGGTACCAAAGGCCCAAAAATGTGGGCAAAAAGCCCTTTTCAGCCCTTTTCTTCCAGGCCACCCAGCACAAATGGTGTGATTTGCGAATGGTATTAGCATGTTTTTCAGGGGCTGCATGTGCAGAAGGGCATGGCTGAACAGGGAAGGGGGATGGATAGTGAAAAGGAGGAGGAGGGAGAGAGAACAGGAGGTCCAGATGGGCAGAGATGGGAGTGGAGGAGTTACAGATGGACACAGAGAGATGGTGAGGAGGATGTAGACAGATGAGGCGACAAGAAACCAGACAGAGAGGAGGCCAGTAGGGGACAGACAGGCAGAGGGGCAACCAGAAGGAAGACAGGTGTAGGGGGCAAGCAAGGGAAAGACAGATGAAGGGAGCAAGCAGGGGGCAGACAGAGAGGAGAGGCGAAAAGGTAGCAGACAGAGAGAAGAGGTGAGGTGAGGGTGGAGGACAGAGGTAAGACGAGGAGGGGGTGGAGGACAGAGAGAAGGGGAAAAGAGAGTGTGTGGGACCATAAGGAAGTGTGAGGTGGGGTCGGAGGACAGAGAGAAGGAGCGAGTAGCGGTTGGATGGCAGAGAGAAGGAGCGAGTAGCGGTTGGATGGCAGAGAGAAGGAGCGAGGAGTATGTGGAGAACAGATGATTGTGGTGGGGGACAGAGAGAAGTGGTGAGGTGAGGATAGAGGGTACAGAAAAGGAGTACACAGGAGTTGGAGGACTGAGAGAAGGAGTGAGGAGAGTGGTGGTGGAGAGAGAGAAGGTGGTGGTGGAGAACAGAGAGAAGGGGCAAGGCAAGTTTGGATGACAGAGAGAAGGAGTGAGGAATGAGTGAAGGACAGAGAGAAGGGATGAAGAGGAGGTTGATGACAGAGAGATGGATACGAGAGGTCGGGGACAGAGAGAATCAGTGTGGAGGAGCTGAAGGAGAGAGAGAAGGGGCGAGCAGGAGCAGACAGCGAGAATGGGCGAGGGGGGATGGAGGACAGCAGAGGGGCAGACAGAAAGAAGGTGTTGCTGAGTCAGTGGACTGAGAGAATGGGAGAGGAGGCGATGGACAGATAGAAAGGGGGAGGAGACGATGGAAAGACAGAAGGGGCAAGGAGGCGATGGACTGACAGAAAAGAGTAAATTGTGGGGGGGGGAAGAAGAGTGTTGGCAGGAGAAATCGCTGGGCAGAATGATGGCGGTATGAACAGCTGCACATAACGACAAAAGAGGAAAAGCTAGGAAGAAAGATGAGGGAGCTGGTCATGGATGGAACAATGGGAGGGTGGAAGAGCTGGGTAGAACGATGGGAGGAAGAAGAGACAGGCAGAAGAGTGTGTGTGTGTGTGTGTGCGTGTTTGTGTGTGTGTGTGTGTGTGTGTGTGTGTGTGTGTGTGTGTGTGTGTGTGTGTATGGAGGGGGAGGGGGGAGAGGATGGCAGAATAGTGGGGGAGGAACTACAGGGCAGAATAGTGGGGGCAGGAAGAGCTGGCAGAATTGCAGGGGGAGGAATTTTTGTGTCTGCCCACTCGTCTAACATATGGTGCCTAGGAAGCTGTTTTCTCATATCGCTAGACAACAATGCAAGCAAATCGTATTAATGGAGTTTATTACAGAAACTTAAATTGATAATACTTAACTTTGAGTATTCACAAAGGTGTGTCGAAAGCAAATGGCGACATGCAAATAATCAATGTCTTTGGTATATACTATTTCAATGCAAGGGTAAGAATACAGTTCATAAGACACTGCTGTAGCGTTTGTATGATGGCTCGTCTTCCACTCCGGCCACTTTCTACAGAGGCCACTCCTGCCTTGGCGTCGCCCTAGAGAGGGGTTCATCAGGGTATTATTGGCTGACCTTGTCTCATAGCCCTCTCTGCTGTTATCTTGATCACCATGCTGGCGCTTCGTGTTATGCCGGAACATTCCTCCCCGCAAAACGATGGAACATCATCGTGGAGGGAGCGCGACAACGATGGAAGAGGCAGGAGTATGGACGCTTTGCTGAAGTAGAAACTGTGGCTGCAGGGGACAACAAGCTTCCAGTCGCACCCCGCCAAAGGCTGCTTTGCGCTGGAGAAACATTCACCCAAAAACGACCAGAAGGGTACACATCCACCTCTGGAGGCCGAAAATGACATGTTTCAGCGTAATCCTCAGGGTGTGTGTTTGGGTTAAGTATCAGTAGAACTCTACCCATTGGGAGCATTACCGTTACTTAACGAGTCCAGAGCTTAAGCAAGTTGCCCTCTGTACATTTGGCTCCAAATTCGTGTGGTTCATGAAACAATAGACCCGAGACTTAATACTGTGGTGTTAATGCTTCAACAAGGTGGTTTAATTAACCCACCAAATTATAAACGCAACAGATAACGCATCTATAAAAGCCACTACAGAAAGCACCTAAGCAGAGCTTATTAGAGGGCATCTGATCTTTCAATATTTCTTGATTAGATCAAACATGTGACTAGCTAATGGGATTCATTTGTCTCTCACTGCTTAGGGAAGATTAATTAAGGTCTAATTTTCTGTACTGGAGCATTTGAGCTATTTGACATTTGACTATGGCTGTAAATTATTGATGACAGGTTTGAGGAAAAATTATTGGCAGTTCTATACTGATTGGAATTTACTGTCTAAATGATACCAAGACAATTGTTAACACATTAGTACTAAGCAAGAACCAAATGTCTTACAACTGCAAGGGCATCAGCCCTATTTACTCTCAAAGAAGGTCTCTCTAACAAAAGTAATCCTATGGTTATTACCATGCAATTATTGGATGTGGACGAAGGAGTGCTGACCTAGCTTCATTGTAAGTACATATTCAACCATACCGTCATGCCTAGACACATGCTTTGCTTTGGTATTATTACTAAGTACTACATCTGAAACGCAGAGCAAGTCCAGCTATCGAGAACTCAAGTATACTGGTCAGTACCAACAGGATGCATGATATGCTAACATGTGTTTCATATGGATATTGCAAGTTGTCTGCTAATACTTGCTTTGGCAGTTCGGATTTGTTTATGTGTTAAGACTATACAGATACACTATCACATTCCAGGACCCAGCATTCCCTATAGCTTGCTTGATTTTACCCTGTAAATTGGAGCAAATAAATTTCAGATACATTTACTGTTCACCCATAGATAAAATGGGACACACACGCACATTTACTAAGTACCAAGTGGCTGGGAAATGATGCAACTATCAGGGCTATCAAAACTATACATAAAATCGGGACTCTTTCGAATAAATAGTACCTTACTGTGCATGTTTTAGGGTAAACATCATTATAAAGCAAAAGGTAAAGTGGCGGGGGAACGCTTATCTAGTACCACGTGGTCGTAAAGTTACGCGAATGTTAATGACAACAGAATTATCCATAAAAAATCGGAAATCTCTCTAATAAACGGTATCGTTCACTGAAGGTTGCATGGCATTGCATTATTCTAAAGCAAAGTGGTTGGGGGAGCTCAATAACGTTTACCTCGTACCACGTGGCGGGGAGTCTTGACAGCAGCACAAATTATGCCGAAAAACGGAAATTTCTCTAATAAACTGTATCGCGCGCTAAACATTCAGCGGCAAGCTCCGTTATTCTAAAGCAAAATGATTAAAGGAACTCAGGAACATCTACCTATTACCACGTGGTGCCAAAATCACACAAGTACTAATTCCGGCAAAATAGGAGCTCATTACCAGGTAAACAGTACTGTACTCCGCAAGTTACCCAGTACATTTCATTCTCAACAAGGCAAAATGTTTAAAGAGGAGGACACACGCACATCTGAGAACTAACATTGGTCCCTGCTCGCACACGTGGCTAAATTGGTGTAACTCAAAGCATGGAAAATTCACTAAATCTTGACACACCAGATTAACTCGGCCGTTTGTTGCAGTCGTGCACTACTGTTTAATTATTCATTTGGGTCTCATATTGATAAACCTGACCTGTTTTCGTATAACTGACCGTTGATCCCGTTTCGCGCCAAAATGAGCCCGCACACATTTCCTAACATCAAATTTAATTTTAAGCACGCATTTATAATCACGGAGCTAATTTACTAGCGAAACTAATTGAACATCTAAGCTATAACCGATCTATACTTTAATGCCATAACCGTTACTCCAACTGGCGGGAAACTGTGTACACAAAGAAAACATGGAAAAAACCATAAAAATCCCCCAAAACTTTACTATACAGAAGAGAGCACACAAAAAGGCATGACACGAAATAACTATCGTCACACTTAGACCCAAAATACGACCGTGAGCTTAGGGCCCATGGTCCATGCTTGTGCAAGGCACAAACCCAAAGTTCTTACGGAAATTTAAACCAAAGAGGGAAAATAAATTCCCTTATGGGGGTTTGACGCTAATGTTACTCCTGCTTCCAAAATCCTGACCGTAATCAGCAGCAGTTTTGAAACATTCCAATACCTTACATCATACTACCGTAAAGTGCAGAAATTCAACTTCTGCCTCTGTATCACGCCGCTGTCCCGGAACAAGAGATCTTCCAACCGAATTCGCCTAACCGTTCCGCTTACAAACGTGGTGCGGGTGGCGCGCCAACCTGACAGAGCCAATTCGTGCGCCTACGTGTCATCTTTGCCCTGACCTGCAAACTTAGTCTCTGTTAAACTTGTTCACGCTTGGAGGCTGGTACTACACTTTCTGTTTAGAACGGCGACGGTATCTTCTGTACGGCATCTTGGCAGCGTTCAATGCAGTTGCCTGTGCAGCAGCAACAGCAGCGCGAATGAGCCGCTGCGCGGTGCTCGCTCACTTATATAGAAGTCCGATAACGCGTGACCTTGAGTCGGACTTTGAATATTTCACACTGCCAGCGGTGCGTTATCCCGGACGGTAGCACTAGCCGTACTAGGTGCTCCCGTCCGCTGTGCGCTAAGTCCACCGCTGGCGCGCTGCCAAGATTGCGTAAGCTGTTCGGCGGGTTGTGTTGGCCTTCTGTTTTTTGTGGGTGCCGACTTAATTTTAGTTTAGATATTAATGGTTCATTTGGTCATGGTAACGGGTGATTTACTGTAGCCATTGTCCGTGGAGGTTCTGGAGTACCCAATGTTGGTGGACTCGAAAGTTTCGTTGACAGAGACATTATTGCATTTCGCACCTACCATATAGCCGAACTTGCTATTAAAGACTTTGGTAAATCTGCTTATATGTCGCCTTCTGCTTTGTCTTTGTATACTCGTAATAGGAGGAAAATATCTGTAAATGAATCTGTATTCATTTGGGTAAAAAGTAAAGGAGTATGTGAATATGTGAAGTTTGTTGGTGACTGTACTGTATATTTTCATAAATAAATTGTTTTTTTGCAAACTGATCTGTAGCGTAGCTGAGAACCGGACAAGGGTACATCTAGAACCGGGGGCTCAAGGATGCAACAGCATGTTACGCCTAGAAAGGCGGGCAACGCAACCTGCCGACCAGCTTATGCAATCTTGGCAGCGCGCCAGCGGCAGACTTACCGCACAGCGGACGACCATTCATGCAGTGTTATAGTGATGGGCTAAACTGCTATTTTCCGATATCTGTGATTCCTGTGAATGCTACTTTTCAGTATCTGTTATTCTTAACTGTGATTTGTCGCAGTTAAGGAACGTGGGTCATGTATCTCTCCACCACTGCTATTTCTGGGATTTCTGCTACTTCCGCGATTCCTGTGACTCCTGCAATTTCTGCGACTTACCACCGTATGAAAAATTTACATCTGCCCACATAGAAAATTGCATCTCAAGAAACCTGTCATTGGTAAGTAAGTTTTATGTTTGTTCTTCAGTTGGCTTTAATTATGTATTAAAGAAACAACTGAAAATATTAATAGTGTAATTAATATGTAAGTAACCATACAGTAGTGTAATAGTTCGTGTTTAGAAAATGAATTCTAACATATTGTTATGTTCACAGGTACCCGAACTACATTTCAGTCACTCAGTAAATTGATAAGAAGAAGAACTGGGAAGAACTGAAGAAGATAGATATAGAAGATGGATACATTAATGTTATAAAGACAATGTACAGAGGCCACAATTGTAGAATTAGAACACCATTGGGGAACTCTGAATACTTCGAAATAAGACAAGGACTTAAGCAAGGAGGTATTCAATCTCCTGCGCTTTTAAATGATGTGATGGAGGGAATGAATAGGGCAGTTAAAGATATAGTAAAAGAAATGACAGAAAGATGATTTTTGCAGATGATATGGTAATATGGAGTGATAAAGAGGTAGATGTACAGTTACAGCTTGATGTGTGGAAGGAAATAATGAAAAGGTATGGATTAAAAACAAATAAAGATAAGAGTGAAGTAATGGTATTTGGAAGAGAGAAAGGAATCAATGGAAATATTACCTTGAATGGAGAACCTCTCAAAGTGGTAGGAAGTTTCACTTATTTAGGGACTGAAATATCTAGGGATGGAAGAATAACTACCGAAATTAATAGGAGGTTACAGAAGGGAGGTAATTTCTACCAAACAATAAAACATCTGATTTGGAATAATGAGGTTTCAGAAAGAGCAAAACTCCTTATGTATAAGAATTATTACATCCCTATTGTCACCTATGGTGGAGAAACATGGATAGTGACAGAAAGGGACTGGAGCAGACTGCAAGCAGGGGAAATGAAATTTCTCAGAGCAGATAAGGGACAACAAGGATGGACAGAGTAAGGAATGTAGAGATTAGAAAGGACCTGAAACAAGAATGTATGAGAGAAGAAATTGAAAGAAAGAGATTAAGATGGTATGGACGTGTTAAGAGGATGCATGAGCAGAGACTCCCCAAAATTATGGAAGAACTAAAGATGGATGGGAAAAGACCTAGAGGGCGCCCAAGAACACAGTGGAAAATGGCAGTGAGAATATCAGTGGAAAGGAGAGGTGTGACCTGGCAGCAAGTGGAGGAAGAAAAGTGGTGGGAGGACCGAGCCAAATGGAGAGGACTCGTCAGGACCCAGACCCGGCAGTAGCTGGAGTGGGATTCGGATATAGATAGATAGTAAATTGATAACTCAAAATATCATTGTCAACAGATCTGGAGAAATTGCCACTGCGTCTTTAGACTATTTTCGTCAGACGAGAGGTTAGTTTCTAAGTGTTTCGATGGATTTAATTACTTCAGTGAGATCGTTCTTGCAAATGTGAAATATACCCCATTGAGTGGCTTTCATTACAGCAAGTATTAGCAATTTACTCTGTCAATTATATTGCTTGTAATTAGTGACAGCAAAAATTGTTTAAATAATCCTTGTGATTTTGCAGACACTGTTCTCACTCTTGATTACTGGTTGCTGTACGTATCTATCCACATCAAGGCTGTTGAGGAAGACTCGTGAAGATTCAAGACTGCTCTTAGAGGATTTGCAGTTTAAAAGTGACCTAATTGTGAAATAAGAGTGCAGATGAGTGATTAAACTGTGTTTTATTGAAGTTGTTATGCGATTTTAAAGGAATAAAAAATGTTAAATACAGTGAGTGAATAATGAAAATCTCGTTTTCCACATGTTTAAGCCGTCCTATACTCATAATTTTCCGCCACTTATTTACTGGTAAACGCTAGTTGGAGAGTGACATACAGCCCCCCCCCCCTTCTCCACAATCTTGGTGTGACACTGACCTGTAACATAGCCCAAAGTCTACAATATGTATTTTGAGGCTGTTGAGTTGAAAGTGGGAAGTACAGATCTTCCAGTTGAATCAGGAATAGTTTAAGTGCATTACTTGAAAGTAACACAGGAAAAGCTTACTTATGTAGGTGGTAGCAGTGTCGGCAAAAACTTCGTGTGTGTGAAGTTGCCATGTAGAACACCAGGTGTAAAACTTTTATCCTGAGTCTTGAACTGTGTCGGAATAAAAGTGAGGCATTCATATGACTGAATAATGCTGTTTTCATTTCTCGTTAGCCTGTCGCAGAGATGAGCGTAGTATGAACTTTGGCCAACCGATGGCACTGTTAACTGCGCTTTTTAGTTGCTAATTGCTACTTCTAGCCACGACTTGTCACCGAAATCGCAGAAACAAGTACAGAATTCGGACAACAGATGGCTCACGGCGTTGAATGTGAAATGCTCTTTGCGACTGCTAACTGTGACTGAAATCGCAGTTAGATTTTGTAAAGTTGTTATTGTGATATCTGTGACTTCTCGATCACTGTGATTTCTAACAGATACGCGTTTTCCTGCCCACCACTACAGTGTTACAATCTGTGCCTAAAGCTTTCTGCTAGTTCACACACTCACTCATTTGTACTGTCCAGGCGGCACAAAGTGAAGGAAAATGGGAAATGTGGTACACAATGGAAAAAATCAATAAATAACACTGTTCAGTTCATTCTCTCCTTTTGGACACCAGCTAAGCTATTACCTGCAAGAGAAAAAACTCTTGCTAATAATTTCTGCGTTCTAGCAATTTAATAAAACATTGGAACGGTACAACAAGTTCCGTTCCATCACGCTCTGGTATCTTCGAAGAAAATGGACTTTGGGCTGTCTTTCTGATGGAACGACAGGCGAGGACATTTTTCAATTGATGCCACGGGGAGGAGCCCCTTATCTCCACGCTGCACCAATCCGTTTTATATATTTTTTTTTGACATGCTATGCTAGGCAATGTTCAAAGTACAACATTTGACAGTTAGTCTGGCAAGACCGCATAAAATAATATCATTGACACAGTGGCAATTGCAACAAATAATCTCAGCATTGTGAATGTTCTATAAGTGACATCATCTCAGGTAATTAATCTCAATTGTAAAATGCAGATGGGTACTCATTATGCAAACACAATGAATTATTGCAATAAATATTCAGAGCATGCTTGAAAGTTCTAGAAGCGATATCACTCTAAGTAATTAATCACAAGTGTACAATACAGATGGGTATACATTATTGAAACACACTTAATTGTTTTAACACACTGTGAATTGGAACACTCATAGCAAGGGTGGCAGTTACTGTTTAACAACACATCAAAAATGAGTAAACAATCAATTAATAAAAATATATCGCTTTCAGGGGCTACAAAACATTTTCTATTATTCGTCTTACCAGAAACTCTAATAAAAACTCTAATTTCAGTTTCATTAGTTATTGAGTATGCTAGCCCATAACTAAACCCTTAATAAAGTATTCTCATCATTGATTGCAATAAAGCTACGTGGGCCATGAAAGCAATGTTATGAACAATTATATAGGCGCAAAAAGCTCACAAAACAATATCCCATTACACATGTCTTATGTCCAGTTAAAAAAGTATCTTATCTCTGCTATACCGAGGCTTATAGCCGCCTTGTCATGACACACACTTAATTCTGGCCAGACAGGATTGAGAGAAACATTGTCGACCTAGATTCTGATTAACTTATTAGACGTACACCTTGCTTTGGGTCAGAAAACTTACCCCATCTTACATCCCCAGTTTCAGGCTGGTAGATGACAGACTAATGACATGCACCTTACTATACTTAAGATTAGAGATAATACTTTATGTTAAAGCCAATGGTCCTCTCCTTTTCCTCTCTGCTCAGAATCTGTTAAGAAGTCATCAAAGAAGGATACACTAATGACACGACTAACTTAGGACAAGTAACATTTTATACATCTTACTCAACATAATATACAAGATTCTCTCTTGAGTTTAGAGTGGCATGATACAGAAACACTTGAATGAAGGGGCTAGCTCTCTGGTTAGGTCGGTTATCAAAGGCACTTCCTACTCTTAAGTAGCCACACGCCACTGTTAAGTCACACACACACAATGTGGGGTTATCGTCGGGGAGGGCTTTCTTCCCAAGTAACTTGAGGGGTAGCCTATTACACTCTACCGACTCTCATTCCTCACACGCTGTCTCCTTAAGTTTCATTGCGCCCATCGCAATTGTCTTCTGCGGAATTATGGCGTCAAGCTAGTCGTCCGTTGGCAGTGAACGCACTCTTAGAGCGATTGACTTTACTGTCCTGCAAGCACGATGACTAGTGGAACGCGCTGGGATCACTGAAAATGCAAGTGAAGTTCATCATCACACACTTTCCTTTATAAAATATCAGTGGGTCCATGTCCTCTTCACGTCAAAACCTACCATGGATCACGAAAAGTGCTAGTGAAGTTCATCTTGATCTAATTAAATATCGGCGAGTTTATGCCCCCTCTAAGTCCGAAATCCGCTGTCTTTATATTGCTAGTCTTTCACGGATTCACCGTCATTTCCGTGTCCATAGTCACTACAGGGCTTACCCATGACAATAGGAGCCTTCAGTCTGTACCCCATTATCTCTTGGCTCTGGAAACAAACAAAACGGCAACCTACTTCACCTGACAAGTTCGGTGACGCTAATGGCTTCTAAGTCACTGCTACCGCCACCTCTTATGTCCAGTCGTAACGGCATGCGAATCGTCCCCTGACAAGATGCCCCGGAGCGATAACATCAGGGCCTCTTTAGTAGTTAAAGGCTTAGCCGCTCTGCCTGGCCGTGTTAAATACTTATGGCTACTTGCGTAGGAGCGGGCCGCCGTGGACGACGAGCCACGCCCCGGCTCTGCCGCATGGGGTGTGGTAGGGGTGCAAGGTTCCATTCATACCGCGTGGCCCGTGCGTGCGCGCCCTTCCGCGCTCGGCTGTAGCACCGGGACAGGTTCTCCCGTGTCCTTGCCACCTGAACTCCGTAAGCCGCCCTTTTCTCGCCGTCACCTTGCAACATTCAGACAGAACAGTTGCCATTCTTTTAAATTTTAGTGGTCTTCGTTTCCTCACTTGATTACACCAAGTACATTTCTCAATTAACCTACAGTACACAAAACTTAATTATTTACAAGTTTCACCAGGGCTTTACAATGGATGGTAAATGGTTACTAATACAAAATAATTCTTAACCTCTACATATTACATTTTGTTTATACACAGGCCTCTGAAATCTTACGCTCATCTGGCAATTTACAGTAAGTGAGTTCAAATACAGGTTTCTTGATTCCTGAATAATAATTACAATAAAGGAAAAAATGCGTCTCCAAAAGGCGTTATTGTGTGGGAAACGTTTTATAAAAAATGCTAGCTTATTTTTGGCTACACGTGATTTACTTCGCTCTGACAATTGTTAAATACTTATGGTTACTTCTTTAGATACTGATCATATTTAAGTGCTCATAAAGGAGCAACCCTCCTGTCTCGATTGTGGAGTAGGGCAGGTATCTTGGGTTTTGGGGATTGTTATGTAAACCACTACACCACCACCATGATCTACCTATCTATCTTCCTTCCCTCTTGCATGCTCGCATTTCCAAACTCTTCGAGCATTACTCCAGACATTCATATGTCACCACAACGTTTTAGATATCCCTTTGACCATCAAAATTTTCTAATCTACTATTATGAAAGATCGTTCGCAGTACTGACAGATAGCTAGAAGCATTATCCCAACGTTTTTTATTTCCTTTAACACACAGGCAAAGCCAACACAGGCGGTGTAACTGCTCATCCATCAGGTATGACCAGCACACAATCAAACACTGGGTTGTAGTGATGGGCTAAACTGCGATTTTCCGATACCAGTAATTTCTGTGAATGCTACATTTCAGTATCTGTTATTCTTAACTGCGATTTGTGGCAGTTAAGAGTCGCAGTTAAGAGATGTAGGTCGTGTATCCCTCCGCCACTGCTATTTCTGCGATTTCTGCTACTTCCGCGATTTCTGTGACTTCTGCTACTTCTGCGATTTCTGTGACTTTCGCTACTTCTGCGATTTCTGCTACTTCTGCGATTTCTGTGACTTCTGCTACTTCTGCGAATTCTGTGCCTCCTGCGATTTCTGCGACTTACCACCGTATGAAAAGTTACATCTGCCCACACAGAAAATTGCATCTCAACAAACCTGTCATTGTTAAGTAAGTTTTACGTTTGTTCTTCAGTTGGCTTTAATTATGTATTAAAGAAACAACTGAAAATATTAATAGTGTAATTAATATGTAAGTAGCCATACAGTAGTGTAATAGTTCGTGTTTAGAAAATGAATTCTAACATATTCTTATGTTCACAGGTACCAGAACTACATTTCAGTCACTCAGTAAATTGATAACTCAAAATATCATTGTCAACAGATCTGGAGAAATTGCCACTGCGTCTTTAGACCGTTTTCGTCAGACGAGAGGTTAGTTTCTAAGTGTTTTGATTGACTTAATTACTTCAGTGAGATCGTTCTTGCAAATGTGAAATATACTCCATTGAGTGGCTTTCATTACAGCAAGTAATAGCAATCTACTCTGTCAATTATATTGCTTGTAATTAGTGACAGCAAAAATTGTTTAATAATCCTTGTGATTTTGCAGACACAGTTCTCACTCTTGATTACTGGTTGCTGTATGTATATATCCACATCAAGGCTGTTGAGGGAGACTCGTGAAGATTCAAGACAGCTCTTAGAGGATTAGCAGTTTAAAAGTGACATAATTGTGAAATAAGTGTGCAGATGAGTGATTAAACTGTGTTTTATTGAAGTTGTTATGCGATTGTAAAGGAATAATAAATCTTAAATACAGTGAGTGAATAATGAAAATCGCATTTTCCACATGTTTAAGCCGTCCTATACCCGTAATTTTCCGCCACTTATTTGCTGGTAAACACTAGTTGGAGAGTGACACGCCGCTCAAAGTCTACAATATGCATTTTGAGGCTGTTGATATGAAAGTGGGAAGTACAGATCTTCCAGTTAAATCAGGAATACCTTAAGTGCAGTACTTGAAAGTAACACAGGGAAAGCTTATTTATGTAGGTGGTAGTAGTGTCGGCAAAAAGTTCATGTGTGTGAAGTTGCCATGTAGAACACCAGGTGTAAAACTTTTATCCTGAGTCTTGAACTGTGTCGGAATAAAAGTGAGGCATTCATATGACTGAATAATGCTGTTTTCATTTCTCGTTAGCCTGTCGCAGAGATGAGCGTAGTATGAACTTTGGCCAACCGATGGCACTGTTAACTGCGCTTTTTAGTTGCTAATTGCTACTTCTAGCCACGACTTGTCACCGAAATCGCAGAAACAAGTACAGAATTCGGACAACAGATGGCTCATGGCATTGAATGTGAAATGCTCTTTGCGACTGCTAACTATGACTGAAATCGCAGTTAGATTTTGTAAAGTTGTTATTGTGATATCTGTGACTTCTCGATCACTGTGATTTCTAACAGATACGCGATTTCCTGCCCACCACTACAGTGTTACAATCTGTGCCTAAAGCTTTCTGCTAGTTCACACACTCACTCATTTGTACTGTCCAGGCGGCACAAAGTGAAGGAAAATGGGAAATGTGGTACACAATAGAAAAAAATTCAATAAATAACACTCTTCAGTCCATTCTCTCCTTTTGGACACCAGCTAAGGTATTACCTGCAAGAGAAGAAATGCTGTTTTCATTTCACTACACTTATACACATGTCTGAGTTCTGCTGTGTTAACATTGCAAAGTCCTGTAGGCATGTGGAGTATTAACCAAAACTGTCATATTGGAAGCAGAATCACATTTGTTACGTTACTTGATATTTTCAGGAGAAAAAGGCAATGTTGCTTCTTATTAATTAATACATTCAGGAGTCACAGCAGTGTTT
Organism: Schistocerca gregaria; assembly: GCF_023897955.1. NCBI lineage: Eukaryota > Metazoa > Arthropoda > Insecta > Orthoptera > Acrididae > Schistocerca > Schistocerca gregaria. The sequence goes on along the minus strand of NC_064930.1, from coordinate 86,586,900 downwards.
GACGAACCATAACTGACGCCGAACGTGCATGTCGTCTTATAATGTGAAGGGCTTATTTCAATAGTGGTACAAGTCCATTACCTCCACTTTTCTGGCTATAATGCTTTTGAAATTAATTATCCAAACAAGCATTAATAAAGTTCATTTCTAGCAAGAAGCTATATGCTTAAATATTTCTGGTATCTCAACTGCAGATTTTTCAACGCTCATTTAACTTTACGACTCCGTATCTCAAAATGAACAAAAATGGACTTGTACCACTAATGAAATAAGTCCTTCAGATGCACACACGGCACACCGATCTCGTGAGGCACAAGGCTCTCATAACGAAGTACGTACGTCGTTCAACAGATGGCACTAGGAAAAAAATGTTAACTGCACTTTTTAGTTACTACTTGCGACTCTTAGTTGCGATTTGTCACGGAAATCTCAGTTTGACTCGGTAGCGAATAGCATAGTATGAGCTTAACAGATGGCACTGCTAACTGCGCTTTTTAGTTGATACTTGGGACTCTTAGTTGCGACTTGTCACGGAAATCGAAGTTAGACTCGATAGCCTGTCGCAGAGATGAGCGTAGTACGAACTTTGGCCAACAGATGGCATTGTTAACTGCGCTTTTTAGTTTCTACTTGCGACTTCTAGCCGCGACTTGTCACTGAAATCACAGAAACCAGTACGGACTTCGGCCAACAGATGGTTCACGGCGTTGAATGTGAAATGCTACATGCGACTGCTAACTGTGACTGAAATCGCAGTTAGATTTTGTCAAGTTGTTATTGTGATATCTGTGACTTCTCAATCAGTGTGATTTCTAACAGATACGCGATTTCCTGCCCACCAATACTGGGTAGCCTAGCTGCACATCACAAGAAAAATCACAGAATAAAAGTTCATTGGAATGATACCACCTGGAGTTATTACCTCTCGTTTCAGTTTCATACTTTACCTGATTCATATGTCTCCTCTCCATTTTGTCAAGTTCGGTCCGCCAAGCACATAGTTACATCGTTGTTTACTTGGAAAAGACTCACAGAACATTACACCAACAACTTTGGGTCATCACATCAGTCCTCTTTACTCGCAATTTCATCTGAGGCCATTCTTATCAGCATCTCGTCCTTTTAGTGCTGTTTATTCCCTGGGAACAAACATTCAAGCACAGAAACCGCATACCACATACTAATAGTTATAAATCTAAGGGCACACTTTACATCTTATATCTAGAGTATCATCATCTTACGTCAAGATGTCATTCATGACTGCAACTCCTGTTACCTCTCTGGGGCTTCCTCTTCATTCAGTCCCGCCTTCATTCCTGTGGGTAGTTTACCTCCAGGAACCTTAACTTGCCTCCATCTGATTATCCTTGTCATGGTCTGTCACATACTCCTTACCAAGTTCAGCTCGCTCTCAGCGTCTCTCAAAGTCATCATGGCATAAGTCAATAACACTTTGTAGCGCTGCGTCTCTGCACAACACAAATACCACAACCACACAAAAAATTCGGTGCCTTTTGCAACCGAAAACTGGTCCCATCGCTACCCCGGCGCAAGCCATTACTACCACATAAGCGCATCTATGGCGCATTACCCCATCAATATACTTTGCAAAGGCTTACCTTTCCCAGCGTAACTACTTATTGTTTCCCTTACGAGTGATCCTCGCTTCTCCAGAGCAAATCACCCCCATAGCGTACTAATATCTTCCTTTGACACTCGCTTTTTCCACTTAGGTGCTAGCTTATGACCAGGCAGAACAGCAAAAAGAGAACCAAATCCACTGTCTATGATGCTGTGGAGTACTACGATTATACTAAACTAAACGGTTGCCTGTAAAGGCGACTCTCCTGTCCCTTGTTCTTACTATATCCATTATTTGATGTTGGATATGTGGTGCAAGCCTGTTGGCTTACGAGAGCTGTCAGTTTCGATTTCAATGACGTTCTGATGTGCGAGTCGTCTCACCCTAAAGGGTCCTGAATACACGTTGAAAAACTTACTGCTAATATGCCGGTGTCTTTTGGACAATCTATGAGTCCTCACGAGAACCTTATCGCCAATTTCCAGTACTAATTGTCTAACGCGTCCCTTTTGTCGCCTTTTTCTACTTAACGCCTCCTTCCTGATATTCGCAATTGCTAACTCTACTATTACCCTGTGCCGTTGTCGCCTTTCTGGTGGCCAATTGACCAGTTGGGAGGTGACTGATTCTTCAGGACCAGTATAGGACTGAGCTTCGGCGTCCCATGTGGAATTTCGTTCAGGATTCCTTGGAAGTCTGCCAGATATTCATCCCATTGACGGTGCTTATTGTGGCAGTAAATTCTGCACAGTTTTACTAATTCCTTTATAACCCTTTCTGCGGTGTTTCCGGTGCGAAAATAGCGGGAAAGGAACACCGGCTTTATCCCTTTCTGCCTCAGAGTGTTTAGCCAACATCTCGACCGGAATTGTGGACCATTATCCGAAATTAGTTTCTCCACTCTTCCTACCTGCCTTAGGAAATGCCTCTTAAGAGCAGACACGGCTGTTTTTCCGGTCGCAGAGCGCAATGGGGTAAATATCACAAACGTGGAGACATACTCCACCACAACCAGAACATTTCTATAACCCCGATTAGACTGCGGGACCGGCGCAAACAGCTGCACCGCTCCTAATTCCTTTAGCCTACTCGGTATTATATGGTGTAAGGGTGCTCGGCATCACTGGGTCGAGTGCTTTGCTCTCTGGCAGACTTTACACGTTATCAATTACCGTTTGATTCTATGCTCCATGCTGTTGAAATACACCGTCTGCTGAAGCTGCATAAAGCACTTCCGCACCCCGAAGTGGCCGTAACTGAGATGTGTATACCATATTAATTTATTGATTATTTCTTCCGGCACACAGACCATCCATTAAACACTGTTGATTTCCCTTCTGAAAAACAACACGCCCTTCCTTAGCGCGTAAAACCAACGCCACTCTCCGGCGCTACTGTCCTGTAGCTGAGTCTTAATGTTGCCCCACACCTCATCTCTCCCTTGCTCTCTTGTCATGCTACTAAGTGCCGCTCTTAAATAGTATTCAGATGTCACTGGACTCATGTACATTACATCGAACCTGTTCTCCTTGAATTCGTCATCTTGCCCTTGCGTCAGTCCAGTCGCACCTCGCGATAAGGCATCAGCTATCACGTTTTGCGGGCCAGGAATATGGAAAATTTTGAATAAAAATTCTTGAAGATACAGGGCCCAGCGAAGTATGCGGTTGTGAGTAAGCTTCGCCGTCATGAGACACTGCAATGCCTTGTGGTCCGAATACACCTTAGTAGCAGGTAGTACTGAAACTCAGTGAACCCCCATACAATGGCTAAGGCCTCTAGTTCGGTCACCGTGTAGTTTCTCTCGGCTTGGTTTGAAGCGCGACTTGCGAATGCCACCGTTTGCGGGACAATATTTCCGTCCTGGTTTGCCTCTTGGAAAATGGTAACGGCTATGCCATCACGCGAGCTATCGGAGGACATGCAAAATTCCTTCCTCAAGTCGGGGTGAATCAGGATAAGTGCATTTAACAATGCCCCTTTCAGGGCATTGTGCCTTATTGTCCCAATTACAGGTTATTCTTTTGCCTGTTAGTTGGCACAGTCTTGGGGTAGTAACACTTTCTATCTTAATAAAACGTTTGTAGAAGTTGAATAATCCAAGGAAGGTGCGTAATCTGCGCTTTGTCTGTGGCGTCGCATATTCCCTAATTGCTCGCAATTTCTCATGGTCAGGACGAATGCCTTCTGATGAGACTATATGGCCCAGGAAGTGAATTTCCTTTTTTACGAATTCAGACTTGGCCATCTTGACACTGACATTTCTATTTCTCGGAGCTTCCAGTAATGATGCGATCACTCTGTGATGTTCTTCCCACGACTCTTCCGCGATTAACACATCATCGATGTAGCAAGTAATTCTTTTCCGGAGCGCCTCCGGTAAAACCGTGTCCAATGTGCGACTAAAAGCGGCAGAAGAGACACTCAATCCGAACGGAAGCCGTCGGAACTAGTAAGATCTGCCAAAGCAGAGAAATGCCGTGTATTTCCTACATCCTTTCGCCAATTTTACTTGCCAGTAGGGTTTTCGCAAATCGATTGACGTGAGTACACATACCCCATGAAATTTCTGGAGCAGTGTGTCGAGCGTCTCTGGCCGATCGGTTTCCGTCTCAATAATACACTCCTGGAAATGGAAAAAAGAACACATTGACACCGGTGTGTCAGACCCACCATACTTGCTCCGGACACTACGAGAGGGCTGTACAAGCAATGATCACACGCACGGCACAGCGGACACACCAGGAACCGCGGTGTTGGCCGTCGAATGGCGCTAGCTGCGCAGCATTTGCGCACCGCCGCCGTCAGTGTCAGCCAGTTTGCCGTGGCATACGGAGCTCCATCGCAGTCTTTAACACTGGTAGCATGCCGCGACAGCGTGGACGTGAACCGTATGTGCAGTTGACGGACTTCGAGCGAGGGCGTATGGTGGGCATGCGGGAGGCCGGGTGGACGTACCGCCGAATTGCTCAACACGTGGGGCGTGGGGTCTCCACAGTACATCGATGTTGTCGCCAGTGGTCGGCGGAAAGTGCGGTGCCCGTCGACCTGCGACTGGACCGCAGCGACGCACGGATTCACGCCAAGACCGTAGGATCCTACGCAGTGCCGTAGGGGACCGCACCGCCACTTCCCAGCAAATTAGGGACACTGTTGCTCCTGGGGTATCGGCGAGGACCATTCGCAACTGTCTCGATGAAGCTGGGCTACGGTCCCGCACATCGTTAGGCCGTCTTCCGCTCACGCCCCAACATCGTGCAGCCCGCCTCCAGTGGTGTCGCGACAGGTGTGAATGGAGGGACGAATGGAGACGTGTCGTCTTCAGCGATGAGAGTCGCTTCTGCCTTGGTGCCAATGATGGTCGTATGCGTGTTTGGCGCCGTGCAGGTGAGCGCCACAATCAGGACTGCATACGACCGAGGAACACAGGGCCAACACCCGGCATCATGGTGTGGGGAGCGATCTCCTACACTGGCCGTACACCTCTGGTGATCGTCGAGGGGACACTGAATAGTGCACGGTACATCCAAACCGTCATCGAACCCATCGTTCTGCCATTCCTAGACCGGCAAGGGAACTTGCTGTTCCAACAGGACAATGCACGTCCGCATGTATCCCGTGCCACCCAACGTGCTCTAGAAGGTGTAAGTCAACTACCCTTGCCAGCAAGATCTCCGGATCTGTCCCCCATTGAGCACGTTTGGGACTGGATGAAGCGTCGTCTCACGCGGTCTGCACGTCCAGCGCGAACGCTGGTCCAACTGAGACGCCAGGTGGAAATGGCATGGCAAGCCGTTCCACAGGACTACATCCAGCATCTCTACGATCGTCTCCATGGGAGAATAGCAACCTGCATTGCTGCGAAAGGTGGATATACACTGTACTAGTGCCGACATTGTGCATGCTCTGTTGCCTGTGTCTATGTGCCTGTGGTTCTGTCGGTGTGATCATGTGATGTATCTGACCCCAGGAATGTGTCAATAAAGTTTCCCCTTCCTGGGACAATGAATTCACGTTGTTCTTATTTCAATTTCCAGGAGTGTATTATTAATTTGCCTAGAATCCAGAATTAGACGGATCGACCAGTTCTTCTTCGCTACAATGTGTATAGGACTATTGTAAGAACTCATTGCAGGCTCCATTATGCCCTGCTGCAGCATAGTCCTGATTTCCTGTTCCACAGACGCGCGGTGAACAATAGGTATCGGATATGTTTTCGCTGCAAACGGCGTATGGGGCCTCACTTTCAATTCATACCCGAAATTTTCGATAGGGCCAAGTGACTCTGCAAACACGGTTTGGTACATTGTGGGAATCTCGCGAAGTTGTTCTCGCAATTCAGTCGATCCTAAATGACGCGTTTTCTCGTTGATTACCTCCTCGACCGTTTTCGCGTCAGTTTGCTCTCCCTCCTCGGTGTCTAGCAATGGACAGGCACACCTCGGTGCCATCATCATCGCTGATCACACACATACCGACGGACGCACACCCGTCTCCTTCTTCTACGCGGCCTTCATCGAAACCAACTGTCATTTTTATTTTATGACCGCTTAGATGGACGCACATCCTCTAAAAGTCGAGCACGGCCTTATAATGTTTCAAAAAATCAAGTCCCAGGACTGCCCCAACCACAAGCAATGGCACAATCAGGAACACGGCCGTAAGCTCGCACGACTGACAAGTAAAGTCGATATACGCCTGCTCTTTCGTTTCTACACTTTTGTTCCCTACGGCACCCCTTACTCTTGTTTTCTGTAAAGGTAGAGTCGGCCACAGACTCCCCATGCTGCATCGCGTGAAAACATCCTCCCTCATCACCGATGCCTGACTTCCCGAGTCTAGTAGACAAGGAACTACAAGACTATTAATTGTAATACTGCTCGCAGGGCACTTAACTGACTTTACTACTACTGTCTCCTCCAGCAATACGTCCCGTATGTCCTCGTACACTAAGCACATTGCATTGACATCGTGAACTTCACCACTCGGCATGGGAATGGTGTCAGCTCCTGTCACCTCTTGTCACGCTTCTCTGTCTTCGCCTTCCGTATCACCGCGGGAATTATGTGAGCGTGCCATGAATTCTGCTCGTTATGATGGAACCGCTCTTCCCTAGAGCGTCCCCAGCCTCTATTGCGTTGTCGCGGGCTCCAAGGGGCTCGTCCACGCCTGTCATGTCCACGACCATGATTGTTTTTACTGGAAATCTGAGGTCTCCAACTCTGGTTGCGCCTTCGCCCAACATTCTCGTCGCAGTTACCTTCAAACCTAACGGCGTTTTGCTGCTAGCTTATATTACTTTCGGTACCCAACTCTTGCAGCAGGTTCTGAAAGTCACTAACTTCGTCCATGCCTCTTCCCGCAATTGTAATTTCTTTACGCAGTTTGCTCGGGAGTTTAGTAAGACAGATTCTATTGAGTTCCTTAGCATCGTACGGTGCGTCAAGGAACTGATTGCTCTTGACCATATCTTTGTAGTACTCTACCAGGTGTTGGAACGTACTGTCTACGTAGTTCTCTCGCATTAGTATGCCTAATTTCACCCGCTCTTGCATGCCCCGAGACCAGAACTCGCCGAGGAAAGCTTCCTTAGAGTCCTCATACGTTCGACAGTCCTTAAGCATTATTTATAATCGAGGAAGCCGCTTCACCTCTCAGCACATCTCCCCAGGAGCGACGCAGTGAGTGTTCAAATTGATTGAGCCACATCGAGGGCGCTACTTCGTGGTTCTGGTCGGGGAAAAGGAAATAAAATTGACTGAGACAAAGTGTCTCGTGCATTCTTCCTCATCAGTATCAAAATTCATGCCATCATCAGTCGCCCGAGTAGGCGGCTGCGGATTACGCCTTAAATTACCGAGTCTCTCTTCAAAATCACGGTATTCCTCTTCTTCTCTACGTTTACGCTTACTGTTGGAACTTTCTGCTCCCCTAGCCGCATTACTAACAGAATTACTGCCGTTGGCGCTTTCATTTTCCTGCAGCTTATTATGCAGGCCAGCTATCATGTCCCGATTGCTTGTGTTAATTTCCGCCTGAAACCTTTTAAACTGCAGAAGTGACTAAATTTCTGCGGATTCCGCAACAGAAACCGGCTGTGTCCTATTCGAGTCCGTTCCATTATTCAGCGCGATTTTCTCTACCGCACTCGTCAGGACGCCTACCTGATTCATGACCTTATCAATCTCGTCTGCTTGCGCCGTTAGCTGCTCACACTGAGCGGCCACCTGTTCGCTCATACGAGCAACCACTTCTCTCTGTTCCGTGCAGACGCTCTCTAATACTTCTCTAACTTGCGACTCGGAAGGGAACACTGTTTCTCGCAGGGACAGATCACTTTCAAGTACTGTGACCCGATTTTCGAGTCTGCTTGTGGCCTCGCTGACTTCGGTTTGCACAGACTGTATCTCCTTTAACATGGAGTCAGCCAGTGTCTGGTTTCCAGCAGTGGCTGTTACGACTCGAGTTTCTAACGCTTCTAGCCGTTCCTGTTGGTGCCCTGGTTTGCGTTCTTGTTCGTCGAAACGGGTATTAATTCCGCCTATCTGTTCATCTAATTTTCTTGTTAGTTCCTCGCGTAATGCCATATTTGAGTTATTAATTTGTAAGGTCAAATTATCCTCTAATGCCTTGTTTGAGCCTAGTAATGCCTTATCTGAGTCTTCTAACGCCTTATTTACCCTCTTCAGCTTATCGGCTTGCTGCTTCATGAGTTGCAAAATACTTGCTAACAGTGCGTTCTCGTGGCCCATATTTCCCGCGCTAGCCTGTACTGTGAATGTTGACTCGGCCGCACGTTCCTGAGTCGCACCATCCCTCCTGCTGGCGGCTTCCAAGGTCGCCTCCACACTACCTGCCTCGGGCCCCGGTCCCGTTACAAACGCACTAGGCTCCATTGTTTGTCCATGGCCCGTGGTCAGCTGACCCTCGAAGTTCATCGCCCCGGTTTGGTACTCCGCGCCAGCCGGCAATCCCTGCGCGCTGCTCACACCACTGTTTTCGTCATGCAACGTATCCATCTCTACTATGCTTTTCGTGTACGCTCTAGCAATAATCTGACTCATAACCTATGTTTACGGTTTTAATCAGCGACCCCTACACAACGTACAACAAAATAACCCGGAAATATCTAATTAACTGATCTCATGTACCAAAACACTCGTGAATTCAACAGTAGGACAAGACACAACAAAATCAGCAGAATACAACACAGATAGAAGCAACGCTGTATTCAGCACAAGCAGAATTGTGATCGACTATACAAGAAAAAAAAATATTATTTCATTCAGTTTTGTTAGTTTAATGCAACCTAACTACTGATCAGAAGGACCTGTGGCTCGAAATCCATGGCAGGATCGCCACGTGCAGCATAACCCTCAAGGTGTGTGTTTGGGTTAAGTATCAGTAGAACTCTACCCAGTGGGAGGATTACTGTTACTTAATGAGTCCAGAGCTTATGCAAGTTGCCCTCTAGCAGAGCGTAGAGCTGTGTGCATCCCAGTTAGTGCTGCTCAGGAAGTGGAAGGCATTTAGGTACGGCCAGCACTTCGGCTTCCTCCCACAAATGTGAGGAAGCTGAGCCAATCGTGTGTCGAAAACCCGTCTTAAAAATTGGTAAGTCTCCAATACAATCAGGGTATTGTCAGTAAGGTAAAGTTCTGGTTCCGGATGAACGGTACAACGCCAACGGAACTGCATAACACAAGACGTTGCAGCTGAAAACTGGAACCCGTGGGCTAGAGGCCATGACTGCGCCTTGTGGATGACTCCCTGTAGGCACCACTCAGTAACACCAGTACTGGTGGAGCAGTACGAAATGCAGAGGTCATCTGCATACAGAGAGGGTGAGACGGACAGCTCTACAGCCATCAATGGCCACTAAAAATAGAGATACACTCAATACAGAACCCTGCAGGACCCCATTATCCTGGATATTGGGGAAGAGGCACCAACTTGGACACAGAAAGTACGAAGAGACAGGAAATTCTGGATAAAAATTTGGAGCCAGCCTCAGAGACCTCACTCTTATAATATGGAAATGATATGATGTCACCAGGCGGTGTCACACGCTTTTTGTAAATCAAAAAAGGTGACAACAAGGTTTTGGCTTCTGGAAGGGCTGTTCGGATGGCAGACTCGAGGGACACAATATTATCAGTGGTAGAGTGACTCAGGTAGAAACCGCCCTTGCACAAAGCCAGAAGGCCACATGACTCCGGGACCCAACCCAACTGCCGAACACATCATATGTTCCAGCAGCTTACAAAGAACGTTGGTGAGGCTGATGGGCTGATAGCTATCCACATCAAGCGAGTTTTTGCGTGGTTTGAGCTCTGGTATGATGGTGCTCTCCCACCAGTGTGATAGAAAGATGCCAACACACCGGATCCGGTTGAAGATCATGAGGAGATGTCGCTTGTACTCAGATGAGAGATGTTTAATCATCTGACTGTGGATCCGATCTGTCCCAGTGGCATTACAGGTTTCACTGTGACGTGTAGTGAACAAGAGGACTTTCCCTTCCATCTGCCGTTTGAGAGTGCAAAAGTCTGAGGGGTGATTCTCCGATGCAGAGGCGTGAGCATAGTGCTCAGAAAAGTGCTCGGCAATTGCATTTGCATCTGTAGATAATACGCTGTTTATGTGAACGCCAGGAACACCTGTTGGGGTCTGGTACCTAAAAACTCATTTGATCTTTGTCCAGACTTGGGAAGGTGACGTATGGCACCCAATGGTCAAGACGTATCTCCCGCAACACTCCCGTTTCCACCTTCTGATTAGCTGGTGAACGTGGGCACGGAGCTGTTTAAAGACTATGAAATGCTCCAGAAAGGGATGCCACTTATAGCACTGTAGAGCTCGTCGACACTCCTTAATTGTCTCAGCGACTTCCGGCGACCACCAAGGGACTGTCTTTTGACGGAGAGCACCCTAAAGAACAAGGTATTGCATTTTATGCTGCAGAAACGATTGTTGTAGTTACTTGCTCAACCACCAAATCAATGTTACAATCTAGGGGAGATTCAGTGCTGACAGCAGAAGTGAAAGTATCCCAGTCTGCCTGGGCAGGTGTCCATGGGCCTGACACCAGGGCAGTGACAGTAAGATGGGGAAGTGGTCACTACCACACAGATCGTCATGTGCTCACCAGTGAATAGGTGGGAGAAAGTCAGGACTGCACACCGAGAGACCAATGGCAGAATATGTGCCAGATACCACACTGAAATGTGTGGGCGCACCTGTATTTAAGAGGCAGAGGTCAAGTTGTGACAGTAAATTTTTGAAATCTCTTCCTTGGTCAGTAAGCACAGTGCCACTCCACAAGGGCTTATGAGCGTTAAATTCTCCCAAAACTAGGAAACGTTTAGGGAGTTGATCAATCAGTGCAGCAAATGCGTTCAGGGGTATTGCACTATCTGAAGGATGATATGCACTGCAGACAGTTATTTCTTGTGTCGTCTTTATCCTAACAGCTACAGCTTCATGACGGGTTTAAAGGGGCACAGGTTCACTGCATACTGAGTTTGGGATATAGCCACAAACTCCACCTGACACACTGTTATAGTCGCTACAGTTCTTGTAATATCCCCTATAGCAGCGGAGGGCAGGGGTCCACATTGCGGGAACCATGTTTTCTGGAGGGCAATGCAGAAAGCCGATGTAAAGCTTAAGAGTTGCTGTAACTCAGCCAGGTGGTGGAAAAAAATGCCACAATTCCACTGAAGAATTATGTTATTGTAAGGCTGGGAAGGCATGATGTGCACAAGGGGGCAGGTTGGTCACCTGCTGCCACTGACTGATTTTGTGTACCGATTTCTATGGTGGAGGAGGCATCAGTGAGATCCAGGTCTGCAGGGGATGCTAAGATCTCCACCGCATCCTCATATGCAGAATTAGTAGGGAGCAGTGGTTTTGGGGCCACCAGAGGGCTTTGTTTCTTAGCAGACTTCTTGTTAGTTTGCTTGCTCTCTCGCTTCTCTTTATGGGCTTTCTGGGAAGATTTCTCTGAAGCGGCTTCAGGCATGGAGGAAGACCATGAAGCTCTTCGTCCAGCGTCAACCGAATGGCGTGCGATCTTTTGAATTTCCGTTTAGCCTCTGTGTGAGTCATTTGGTCCAGGATCTTGTACTCCATTATTTTCCGCTCCTTTTGGAGTACTGGGCAGTCTGGCAAGCAGGGGGAGTGGTGCTCGCCATAGCTGATGCAAGTGGGAGGAGACGCACATGGAATTTCTGAGTGCAGTGGATGTCCGCAGCCTCGATATGTAGTGCTGGAAGTGCAGCGGGAAGACATGTGCCTGAACTTCCAGCACTTAAAGCACCACATAGGGGGAGGGACATATGGTTTAACGTCACAGTGTTAAACCATCACCTTGACCTTTTCAGACAATGAATCACCCTCAAAGGCCAAGATGAAGGCACGAGTAGCAACCCTCTTGTCTTTGGGTCCTCTGTAAACTCGCCAGATGAAATGAACACCCCACCATTCTAAATTGGGGCGGAGCTCGTCGTCAGACAGCAAGAGGAGATCGTGATGGAAAATGATCCTCTAGACCATGTTGAGGCATTTACGGGGAGTGAGAGAAACAGGAATATCACCCAGCTTCTCACAGACAAGTAACTCTCGGGATTGGCTTGGGGGTGCTGTCTGAATCAAGACTGTGCCGTTTCACATCTTGGACAGTGCTGTGCCTTCTCCAGACTTATCCTCAAGGTGTTTGATGAAAAATTGAGGCTTCGTAGGTAGAAAGGAGTTCTGTTGCAGACTAAAAACCAAGGTGAATATGGCTTTCTCCATTCTGTAGTCCTATGTTCCTCCCATGGTGTAGCGAGAGAGGGAAATGATTTAAGGTCAAACCTGTCAGCATTGTGTTCAATCTCGCCCTTCTTAGAGACTGCTGGTGCCATATGGTCACTAGCAAGAGATGACTTAGTCTGCTTCATACCGGGTCATCTGCCCTGATGCCACTCACTCCAATCAGGGGCTCTCCCCGTGGGCGCCACCCTACCACAGCAAAGGCCAACTGGCATGATGGACACTGCCAGGAGTCTTCATGCCCTAGGAATACAGATATCTATCCCTTGGCATATGTGGGGAGTTTACAGCTCAGTCATCAGCAGTGTGATCCGTGTGTTGTCAGGGGGCTATCACCAAATAGGTACATGACAGCCTTACCACAACGGACTGGCTATCATGCTGCATATTGGGCGCAGAAAAATCCAATATGGGGGCGAAAGAGGACAGGAGACAACAGAAGAAGATGAAATATTCCAGAAAGTGTCCTCGCCCAAACAGTCGAATCACAGGTGGAGATGCAAAGCTATGGCAAGAGATTCGGGAGATCGAATCTAAGGACACTATGGGTAACTCGTGCACCACATAAGGCATCCTTCCCTATATGGCCCACGCTTCTGTAGAATTTTGAAAGTGGCAGGTCTTACCATAGATTGGGACCTGAACTCATAGGGCCAAAAAGTGAGAGACTCCTTTTAGTCGCCTCTTACAACAGGCAGGTATGTCTCGGGTCTACTCTAACCCCTGGACCTGCAGGAGGTATGCAAGCTGTGCTTGTGCAAATGTGTATGGGCGGTTTCTACATCAGGAGGCGGCCTTTTGGCCAAAAGTTAAAATGCAAAGAAGTTTTTCTGTTGTTCCTGTCTGTTACTCAATGTTTCCTCCATATGGTAAGTAGTCATCTATTTTTTCATAGTATTTTTACAAATGTCTCTTCCTCAACAGGTGACTTTCTTAGACCTATGGTCGACACACAAAACCACTCAGTGACTCAATGTCCTGAATATGAGCAAGGCAATTCTTACAATGAAGTCACAAAAATGTAGAGAAAAGAGATATTCAAAGTTCAGGGGCTGAGAGTTGGGGGATATTCATCAGTACCCTGTTTCTCCTGTGCTCAGCTTACACAGACTGAGCCGTTTCAACAAATACTTTCTCAGTTAGGTAGTTAATTTACCCAGTTATACTGCAAGGGCTAATTTTGCACAAGTTCTTGCATTTTTGTTTTCGTTGCTGATCCTCGATTATTCAGGGTGAGATGACTGAAGGAAGGAACACACAGTTCACAGTGACAAAAGTTTGTTTCAGTTTTCCATTAAATTTAAGTCTTAAAACTGGATGATATTGCCACATTTTAAAGAAAACAAACTAGTTCCAGCATTAACTATGAGGGGGATGTAATAAATTTTGGTCAATTAATCTGTTTTCCAAAAATATATTTTCTTAATCTATGCAGTTTAATCTATGTTGTGTTTGAATTTTATCATGATAGCAGCTTTACAAATGCCTTTAAATTGTTAAACTGCTCTGCACTGATGGCCACTCCCACCTTTCCTAACATTTGGGAAACTGCTTGCTTAAGCAGAATTCTTGTCAGTGTGAAGGCTATTTTCTTTCGATAACTTTGGCTGACGTCTGTATCTCACTGATTTCTATATCTTTGCCCGAAAACTTTCTTACATGGGGTTTATTTACATTTTGACAATACTTACACATATTAGTAGGTGGAAAGTCGAATTCACAAACTTTTACATGGAAGTCAAGATGTATGTATAATGGGTGGTGGAAAAACTGTGTTTAGGAAACCGAAGTTCCATGGAAATCAGTTTACCAACAAAAAAGAGGAAGCAGCTCGAAATGAAGAACATAAACTTTCAGCTTCAGCATCGAAATTTGGAATAGGAGTATTGTACTGGTGCATGAGTGGTGATGATATGGATTCCACTGGATTCAGACTTACTGATGTAGAGCTTGTCTGCTAGGCTATAAAGTTTTCATGTTCATGTGTTAGCTGTAAAAATACGGAATTCATTATTGTTGTTGAAGGAAGAAGAGTGGGAATAGCTTGTGATTTTAAATTAATTTGTAATTTGTGTGGCTATGAATTTTCATTTTGGTCCTCCAAAAAGGTGACACCGGTACATATGAAAGCAATTTTAAGGTTAGCATATGCTATGAGTTGCTTTGGACAAGGCAAGCAAGGAGGTAATTTATTGTGTGCTGTCCTGAACATGCCTCCAACTCGAGCAAGGTTTGAAAAAAAAAGTGAAATGACTGAAGCTGTATGCGATACTGCCAAAGTTTCTACGAAGAAAGCAGTTGAGGAATTGGTGGAAATAAAAAACAGAAAAAGAAAAAAATAAAGTTTCTGGTGTAGGTATTCATGACAGTGAACCTCCTACAAATGTTACTGCCTTGTGTGTGTCCGCAGATGGAACCTGGACGAAAAGAGGTCACACATATCTGTTTGGAGTTGCATCTGTTATTGGTATCTACTCAGGTAAAGTTTTAGATGTAGAAATTATGTCTAAATACTGCCATCAGTGTGCAACAAGGAAAATGTCCAACAATGACAACAGTAAGAAACTGTGGTAGGAAAGGCATGCAGTAGCAAGCTCTAAAAATTATAATGGCACAAGTGGGGGCAAGGAGGCTGCTGCTGTTGTTAGGACGTTCTCCAGATCTGAGGATCAGTAGGGTGTTAGGTGTACTAAATACCTTGGTGATGGGGACAACTCTTTGTTGAAAGCTGTAACAGATAAAAATCTGAACAATACAACAATAGAAGAGTTGGAATGTGTTGACCACACCCAAAAGAGGCTTCGTAGTAGGCTTTGTCACTTGCTGAAAGAGAAGAAAAGTGAAGTATGTGAGGCTGGAAAAGGCTTACTCTGAAAGAAATTGATTCTCTTCAGTTATTTTATGGGAGATCTATCAGGAAACACACACACACAATTTCGAGGTAATGAGGCATGTTGTGTGAGCAACTTTCTTCCACAAACTATCCACTGACCAAAGACCAATGCACAATCATTGCCGAAAGATGATAGGTGTACATTCAACATCAGACATGAGAAGTTGTTATGAATTCAATTAAGATCACATTCAGGTTTCTTGCAAACCATAATTTCAGTAATTTAATTTGGATTAGATGCTCAACAAGGACATTCTGTGGACTCGAAATACTCAAAATAGGTGTCTATGATGCAGCTTTATGAAACAATAAAAGTAATAATGGCAGATTTTAAGTGCTGAAGAGAGTTGGTTTGGATCCTGGTGTGTTTACAACAAAAGCATTTTACACCATCGACAAGAGCAGGCCAAGAAAGCTAACAGATCAGTGTCTTACCTGCAAATACAGACCACGCAGACTCGAAGAGGAGAGAAGAGAAATATGGAGGATGGGGGGTATCATTATGGAGGATTTTGAAATTGGGGTAAGCTTATTACATGTAGAAGTATGAGAAGAAAATCTCTGAACCTCATTTTCTCTGTTTTACACCTTTTACGTTATTAGAAGCCTTTTCTCAAAAAGTATATGTGCTAATCCTATAGAATTTTCAAGAACTGTTCGCAACATGTTGCTGTCTCCCTGGAACTAAAAAAATGAGATCCTGCAATTGCATTCTAATTTTTAGAAGATTTTGTGTAGAACAAAATTTTAATTTTGAATGCACAAAATTAAAATCTGAAGGGGACCACGTCGTTGTTCAGGTCGAAAAAAATCGATTTTTGGTTTGCATCATCTTTCGATAGATTAAGGTTTTATTTAAGTACTCTGAAAAGGATTTTGCTCAAAAAAATCTTTTTCGAGCATTTAAAAAGCATTTTCCTACCACGAGTGTTTATGTGCCACACCCACATTTCTGTCACCCACTTGTCTGCATATATTTTAGATATTTATATCCCCTACATTGCATTTTAGGGATTTTACTTTTACTCCCAAGGGTTTAGCTATCCTTGGAATGCAACGGTCGGTATTCTTTTGTTTCTGCTGTTTGTAAACACGCTTTCAAACACGTGGTTAGTTTTCTTAAGTGTGATTGAGAGTAGTTGTTGTACTTACGTTTGCAGTGCTCGTTTACGTGTGTTTTGTTGTGTTCATTGAAGATGACGAAACATAAAGGCATTTTCAAGACACGACAATTTAGAGGAAACAAGTTTCGAAAGTTTTCTGTACAAGAAGTTGCGTTGCCTGGCATTGATGTTTCTAATTGTAATTCTTCAACAAGTGCATCATTAAAGAAGCTCCCTCCATTTCAAGAGAGTTACAACAAATTTACTGTTAGTAACAAGGGGTGCAGTAACATTATTATAAATTTGAGAATATTATAAGATGTAATTTCTAAATTTGTACAATGTAGACAGTGTGGTGAGTCACGGAGTGTGAAAATTTGTCTGTGTTCCAGTGGGAGAAAAGGCCCAGCAATTGCTTTGGATTTAATTTGCACTAAATGCTCTTCTGTGATGTCATTTATGAGTTCTTCAAATCCAGATGCAAGTGGTCCTTATGAAATCAATACTAGATTAGTTTATGCCTTACGATCCAATGGCAAGGGCATGGCTGCAGGGAGAACATTTTGTTCAGTGATGAACTTACATCAATCACAAAATAAATTTGGAAACCTGACTGCAACATTAGAGAAAGTTGTATGTGAGGTCAGTGGGGAAAGCATGAAACTGGCTGCTAGGGAAGCAGTGGAAGAAAATGATGGATGTTCAGATATTGCAGTTGCGCTTGATGGAAGTTGACAGAAAAGAGGACATACTTCTTTGAATGGAGTAGTGACTGCCACAAGTGTACACACTGGTAAAGTGTTAATTGTGGAGATAATGTATAAATATATCAAATGTTGTAAAAGTCAATGAACATAAAGAACAGAAGAGTGTGGCTAATTTTAGAGGCACAATTGCTGGTATGGAAGTTCATGGAGTACAACAAATATTTCAACCCTCCGTAGAAACAAGAAGCGTATCGTTGTTGTTGTTGCTGCTGTTGTTGTTGTGGTCTGCAGTCCTGATCCTGGTTTGATGCAGCTCTCCATGCTACTCCATCCCGTGCGAGCTTCTTCATCTCCCAGTACCTACTGCAACTGACATCCTTCTGAATCTGCTTAGTGTATTCATCTCTTTGTCTCCCTCTACTATTTTGATCCTCCATGCTGCCCTCCAATACTAAGTTGGTGATCCCTTGATGCCTCAGAACATGTCCTACCAACCGATCCTTTCTTCTTGTCAAGTTGTGCCACAAACTCCTCTTCTCCCCAATTCTATACAATACCTCCTCATTAGGTATGTGATCTATCCATCTAATCTTCAGCATTCTTCTGTAGCACCACATTTTGAAAGCTTCTATTCTCTTTTTGTCCTAACTGTTTATCATCCATGTTTCACTTCCATACATGGCTACACTCCATACAAATACTTTCAGAAACGACTTCCTAAAACTTAAATCTATACTCAATGTCAAATTTCTCTCCTTCAGAAACGCTTTCCTTGCAATTGCTAGTCTACATTTTATATCCTCTCTACTTCGATCATCATCAGTTATTTTGCTCCCCAACAAGCAAAACTCCTTTACTACTTTACATGTCCCATTTCCTAATCTAATTCCCTCAGCATCACTTAAATCGACTATATTCCATTATCCTCGTTTTGCTTTTGTTGATGTTCATCTTATATCGTCCTTTCAAGACACTGTCCATTCCATTCAACTGCTTTTCCACATCCTTTGCTGGGTCTTTCCATGTCAAATCAACCAATTGTACTGCATGATTTGAACCATGACCTCTTAGATTTTGATGTATTATTTTTTCAGGTAATGTACCCACTAACACTAGTTTAAATTTGAGATTTCAAATTTTTCTGATCTTTAGTTTTTGAGTTTCAAGGGCTTAAAAATAAAAAACTGTTTTTGATCAAGCGATGATTTTTTAAAATGCTGTAGCTCAAAAACTATACAACCTAGAGAGTTCAATCTTGTACCCTTGTTTTCCTCTAAAAATTCATTTCAATTTGATATGTAACATGACTATGCAACCTAAATCTGAAAATTTTAAACCATTCCAAAAAACATTTTTTGAAATTTCCAAAATACTTACCCTCGAATTTCTTCATAAAAATTATATGTGTTGTCCAGTCTAAGTGACTAAACGCATGCAAAATTTAAAGATGGTATCTCAATGCGTTCTTGTATAAAATAATATTTTACAACCTGAATACACACTAGTGAGGTGAGGTAAGGTAGGCCTATGTAATTCTAACAAACTTGAATTATTATGTTAGCCTTTTTATGCAACGTTACCCTCTTATTGCTTGTTAATTCATTAAATGATATAGTGTTGTTTTAATTTAATGTTCATGATTGTTTTAACTATGCATGAGAAGGAAGTGAACACATTTTAATTTGTAATATATGTGCTACAAGTTAAAATTTTGAATACAGTCACTCACCTCCATCCGTAGTTGTAAATGGCAGAGGTTATCTTTTTCTTGGTTTTCCAGTGTTATTTGTAATCATTTACAACAAGTTCCTTATATTATAAATTGGCTTATAAGTAATTTAATTTGGGAAAAAGATTAACTTGTTGATATCTGCATGGATAGAACTATATTTCTAATACCAATTGGTATTTACACAGTTAATACACTTGGTATTTATACAACTTAATGTTTAGTGAGGGTAGGTGGAACATAATTTAAACGTGTTTCGTTTATGATCTTTTAAGATATTTTTCCAAAGAAGAGAAGACAACTTCATTTCCTTAGCACTTGAAGTGAGGTTCTTCCTGTAGCTGTTGTTGGATTCGCTGTTTGTGAAAGATTATTTCCTAGGACATCTAATATATCTCTTGGTTGTGGATAGTAAAAAGACTGGGCTGGACCCTTTGGGTGTAAAAAACTTATTCGGTACATGTCACTGTATTTTTCTTCATTGCATCCTAGGCACCAAGAGTCGTCATATGCTTCTGTCACAAAACCAGCAGTAATATTTTCCATATGTGATGGTGATATTTGGTTTAGTGTTGTCACATATTCAAGAGACTCATCCACACTAAAATGATAAGACTTGACAGAAACTTGACTCTCTGTGCAGGGTTCATATGAGTGAAACTTGTGTGTTTCCACAATCGCTTTTGAGTCACTAAACAGAGGAAGTAAGTATTCTTTGGTCAGTTCATAGTCCTCTGTTGTGCAATATTCAAAGTCAATGACTTTTATGTTTTCCATGGCAAATACCTAAAGTGATTTGGGTGTTCAGATTTATTGGTCATATAGCCTTTGTACGCTGGCTTTAGCAGCTAGCCACTTAACAGTTCCGCCAAGGCTATTGCAAGCGCTCTTACCATGGGATGCAAAGAACTCCCACTCTGACTCAACTTCAAAATCAGTTTTATGCAAACACAAATTAAAGAAGTTTTTCTTATTTTTATATTGTGCAGTGCTGCCATCAGAAAAGTATGTTTCAGGCAAACTGATATGAAGACATACTGCAGATGTTTTAGTTTCCCCTCCCATTTATAATATATGATGAAAGGATGCAGTGTAGCTTCCCCATTACATCAAAATGACCATAAGTGGGGTAGTGGCCAAAACTAGAACCTTGACCCAATATGAAAATTTCACGTTTTTCTTTATAATGAAAAGTGAATGTCATACAATATCGTAAGATTCTTAAGTTGTTACTTTTTTATACATTTTATTCTGGCATTAAAATATCATTTAATGACAACACATACAATTTTTATTAAAAAATCCGAGGTTATGTATTTTGGAAATTTCCAAAAATATGTTTTTGGAATAGTTTAAAATTTTCAGATTTAGGTAGCATAGTCATGTTACATATCAAATTGAAGGGAATTTATAGAGGAAAACAATGGTGCAAGTTTGAACTCTCTAGGCTGTATAGTTTTTGAGCTACAGCATTTTAAAACAAGCACCAATTGATCAAAAACGGAGGTTTTTTGATTTTTAAACCCTTAAAACTCAAAAACCAAAGGGCAGAAAAATTTGAAATTTGAAATTTAAATTAGTGTTAGCGGCTACATTACTTGAATAAAAAAATCATCCAAATCTGAGATATCAAGGTTCAGACTGTTAATTGATTTGAGATGGAATGACCCTGCTGTCTGACAGAATTACAATGTCATCGGCGAACCTCAAAGTTTTTATTTCTTCTCCTAATACCTACTCCGAATTTTTATTTTGTTTCCTTTACTGGTTGCTCAACTTACAGATTGAATAACATCGGGGTGAGACTACAACCCTGTCTCACTCCATTCCCAACCAGTGCTTCCCTTTCATGACCCTCAACTCATAACTGCCATCTGGTTTCTGTACAAATTGTAAATAGCCTTTCGCTCCCTGTATTTTACCCCTGCTACCTTTAGAATTTCAAAGAAAGTATTCCAGTCAACATTGTCAAAAGCTTTCTCCAAGTTTAGAAATGTAGGTTTGCCTTTCCTTAATCTTTCTTCTAAGATAAGTGTTTCAACATTTCTACGCAATCCAAACTGATCTTCCCCGACATCGGCTTCTACCAGTTTATCCATTCGTCTGTAAAGAATTCGCATTAGTATTTTGCAGCTCTGACTTATTAAACTGATAGTTCGGTAATTTTCACATCTGTCAACACTTGCTTTCTTTGGGATTGTAATTATTATATTCTTGTTGAAGTCCGAGGGTACTTCCCCTGTCTCATACATCTTGCTCACGAGATGGTAGAGTTTTGTCAGGACTAGCTCTCCCAAGGCAGTCAGTAGTGCTAATGGAATGTTGTCTACTCCCAGGGACTTGTTTTGACTCAGGTCTTTCAGTGCTCTGTCAAACTCTACACGCAGTATCATATCTCCTATTTCATCTTCATCTACATCCTCTTCCAGTTCCATAATATTGTCCTCAAGTACATCGCCCTTGTATAGACCCTCTACATACTCCTTCCACCTTTCTGCCTTCCCTTCTTTACTTAGAACTGGGTTTCCATTTGAACTTTTGATATTCATTCATTGCACTTC
Organism: Schistocerca gregaria; assembly: GCF_023897955.1. Lineage (NCBI taxonomy): Eukaryota > Metazoa > Arthropoda > Insecta > Orthoptera > Acrididae > Schistocerca > Schistocerca gregaria. Next base: position 86,565,510 of record NC_064930.1, on the reverse strand, counting down.
CTGTCGATCTCATTTTTGAGACGTTTGTATTCCTTTTTGCCTCCTTCATTTACTACATTTTTATATTTTCTCCTTTCATCAATCAAATTCAATATTTCTTCTGTTACCCAAGGATTTCTACTAGCCCTTGTCTTTTTACCTATGTAATCCTCTGCTGCCTTCACTACTTCATCCCTCAGAGCTACCCATTCTTCTTCTACTGTATTTCTTTCCCCCCTTCCTGTCAATTGTTCCCTTATGCTCTCCCTTAAACACTGTACAACCTCAGGTTCTTTCAGTTTATCCAGGTCCCATGTCCTTAAATTCCCACCTTTTTGCTGTTTCTTCAGTGTTAATATACAGGTCATAACCAATAGATTGTGGTCAGAGTCCACATCTGCCCCTGGAAATGTCTTACAATTTAAAACCTGGTTCCTAAATCTGTCTTACCATTATATAATCAATCTGATACCTTCTAGTATCTCTAGGATACTTCCATGTATACAACCTTCCTTTATGATTCTTGAACCAAGTGTTAGCTATGATTAAGTTATGCTCTGAGCAAAATTCTACCAGACAGGTACCTCTTTCATTTCTTACCTCCAATCCATATTCACCTACTACGTTTCCGTCTATCCCTTTTCCTACTCGCGAATTACAGTCACCCATGACTATTAAATTTTCGTCTCCCTTCACGACCTGAATAATTTCTATCATCATATATTTCATCAATTTTTTCATCTGCAGAGCTTGTTGGCATTTAAACTTGTACTACTGTAGTGGGCATGGGCTCATGTCTATCTTGGCCACAATAATGCTTTCACTATGCTGTCTCTTTTTTTAGCTTACCCACACTCCTATTTTTAAATTCATTATTAAACCTACTTCTGCATTACCCCTATCTGATTGTGTATTTATAACCCTGTATTCAGCTGACCAAAATTCTTGTTCCTCCTGCCACCAAACACTAATTCCCACTATATATAATTATAACATATCCATTTCCCTTTTTAAATTTTCTAACCTACCTGCCCGAGTAAGGGATCTGACATTCCACACTCCAATCCATAGAACTCTTGTTTTCCATCTCCCAATAACGACGTCCTCTTGAGTAGTCCCCGTCTGGAGATCCAAATGGGGGACTATTTTACCTCCGGAATATTTTACCCAAACATAAAACAGCAATGTTGTTGTTGTTGTTGTCGTCTTCAGTCCTGAGACTGGTTTCATGTAGCTCTCCATGCTATACAGTAAAGCTGCATGCCCTTGGGATAAATTACAGCTGTATTTTCCCCTTGCTTTCAGCTGTTGGCAGTACCAGCACAGCAAGGCCGTTTGGTTAAGTGTTTCAAGGCCAGATCAGTCAATCAGGCAAACTGTTGCCCCTGCAACTAGTGAAAAGGCTGCTGACCCTCTTCAGAAACCACACATTTGTCTGGCCTCTCAACAGATACCCCTCCGTTGTGGTTGCACCTACGGTACAGCCATCTGTATTGCGGAGGCAAGCAAGCCTCCCCACCAATGGCAAGGTCCATGGTTCATGGGAGGCGGGGGGAGGGCGGGCAGAGGGGCTGGCGCAAGGTACACCAAATATTTTGGCGATGGTGACAGTAAGGCATACAACAATGAGATGAACTCTAAGCCATATGGAGATGTGATTATTAGCAAAAAAGGATGTGTAGGCAATGTTCAAAAACGTTTGGGAACAAGGATGAGAAAACTAACTGTTGATATGAGAGGGAAAAAAATTAGAAGATAGAAAATTGTTGATCGGACAAGGTCGACCGAAGTGTCCAATCCCACCCGTCGGCTTTGACCTGTGACGTAAGGCTGTTGTGGTGTGTGACGTCACGACGGTGTGGAAAATAGTTTGTGAGAGTGGCGTATTTGTAGGTTTTGTTTTGATGCGATCAGTGGTGCTCTCTGGTGTGTGTTAGGTGGTGTTTTTGATTTAGTTTGCGAGTGTGGCGTCATGTGTGAATTTTGGTAAATTGTTTTTTTTATGTCTTTGGTAGGTATGGATATGACTGACAGGGTCAACAGTTTCCGGTTGTCGGCTATGATGAGGGACAGTACGTTGTCTCTAATAAAATTTCTTCAACTATTAGGATTTTTGGATGAAGTTGTGAAGTGTTCAGTATGTCGTGAAGAAATGAGGCTTACTTAAAGTTCCAGCATCTCGGACCAGGGACGGCTGTATGTGGAGATGTCGTAAGGATAACAGGTCAAGGGAAGTGTTCGATCCCAATGTATGGCTGTGAATGTTGGTATTGGGAGATATTTTTGAGCTATATAGGTCAAGGGAAGTGTTAAGTTATAATTTATGAGATTGGGAGCTGCTGTTGAGCTATATAGGTCAAGGGAAGTGTCCGATTCCAGATGAAATTGTGTTTAGCGGTATTTGGGTAGTTTCGTGATGTCAGTTTTTTTCATCGTTTTGCATGGTTTTGTATGTGGGTGGGTGTCCAAATTTGTTTATATTTAGTTTGTCCCCACCCAAAAACCCCCTATTTCCCGCGCTTGTCCTGTTAGTGTCATTAGGCTTTTTGTGGGACGTGTGCGTGTTTCTTTTTCGATGTATTTTCGTCCTCATAATGTGTACGTAACGACTTTATATGCGCCATATTGGAATTGTGGTTTATGGTCGTTTCCGCCATATTTGTGACACCATGGGTCAAAGCAGACAGGCAAGACTGGACGATTCCGTATGAAATAGAAAACTTGCAGGTATACTATGGGTAGGCAATTAGGAGAAATAAACAAAATCTGGAGGCAATGAAGAGATGTTTGGGCCATCTTCTTCCATTAAGTCCTCTACTGATGATAATCCATATCATGGATTGTGTCCATCGGGAGAAAATTCGTGGTGGAAATACAACAGGGCTCAGGCAAGTGGAAAATCTTATTCCCACCAGCATTCTCTTCCTGCTGCTGTTATTACAGCAATTAAACCTATTTTCAGAGCCTTGGCTCATCCTGATCTCCTAAGGAAATGTCTGAGTGGGCAGACACAGAACCCAATTAATGTTATCGACAACAAACAGCAAATCGCACGAATAAGTTCTGTGTGAATATTAACACACAAATAATTAATATGACTGCAATAGATGTTGATTGGGAATGTTAATATGTGCTGGATAAAAGGCAATGAAAAGTTTAACCCTCCTATTGTGTAATGACAGCCCAGCCACAATATCCTTCTTTGGGATGTAAATACAAAGTGATATTCACACAGTAGTATTACCAATTAATGTTTTGCTAATAATGAAAGGACGTATTTATAAATATTAATTTCATATTATCCTGAAAGTTATCACACACCATAACTAATTTCATTTCAATTTACATGGGCAGAAATGGAAAAGAAGTGATGGAGATACTTTTTGACTTCCATCATGTACACTTCAGTAGAAGTAGCCATCTGCTTAGAGCTACCTCACAACATGCCACACCAACTACTTTAACTGAAGACTGCATTAGCATGATAACAGCTAAATCTCAAATGAGCCCGGTACACATGTTACACTCAGCATGTTCACATCCACCTTCAGAGGACACCATTAAAAACAACGCAACACCTACAAGTAAAACCAACTCAACATCACAACACGACCATTATGTCATGAGTCAAAGCAAGAAGTGGAATCGGTCGCTTCCGTTGACCCCTGTGCATGTATGACATCATATACCACATCATTCGCCGCCCAGAGTGGCCGTACGGATCTAGGCACTACACTCTGGAACTGAGCGACTGCTACGGTCGCAGGTTCGAATCCTGCTTCGAGCATGGATGTGTGTGATGTCCTTAGGTTAGTTAGGTTTAATTAGTTCTAAGTTCTACGCGACTGATGACCTCAGAAATTGAGTCGCATAGTGCTCAGAGCCATTTGAACCACATCATTCCACCAAGGGTTACAGCCAAAGACTGGTATCGATAGTTTCAACCCACCAGATTACTGAAATTGTAATCTATCAGAGGGCAAGCAGAGAGCTATCAACTATTCACTAAGGTCCAGTAATGAATTTTATCTGAAATGAAAATTTACTGACACCTTGTTTACATATTCAAAGAACTGCTAATGTATAGATTACTATAAAACTTAATTATCACACTAGTGATCACAGTAAACATCCCTTCAACCTTACTTAGAAAAACAAATATTTTATGTGCCAGTAAACATCTAATGTTAATGGAGGAAAAAAAATTATTGTACGACTACCTGGCTTTCTAGCTGCAAATTAAAATTGATATTTGAAATAAGCAGATCAGAATAAGTTCCATGGTTATGCATAGCCTACATATCATCAATGCCAAAGATTAGTCACTTAAGAAGTTCTCTAAATTCTGCTAAATATTTAATCTAAACTCTTCCCTCTGACTGGCGTTCAACACAAAAATTTTAATCGCTCTTGTGGATCATAATCATGTATAACAAAAACATCTGGATTCTGTATTACACTGCATTCTCCCTACTTCCAACCATGTCACGGACTTATGTTTTTTCATTCATAATACTACACACAGAAATTAATAAACAATGGTAAGACATACAAGGAAACTATTTACTGTGGAGTCTGACACCGTCGGTATCTCATCTGTTGGCTCAGTTTTTATCCAATTAATGTTTCTGTAATCTATTGCTGCAGTCTGAAAACCAAGGCATGAGATAAAAACAGTCATATTCAACATTCATTGTCAGTATACGATGCTACTCACAAACAGCATTTTTCACTCCAAGACTGACCACAGTATGACACGGTGGAATCTTTAAAAATTCCCCTACATAAGTTCATACTAGATAAGTGCTCAAAACTTTCTGAACAGCCACAGTAAACAACAGACATAATACCTTCTGCAGCATTTTCTTTCATTTCAGTACAAACATTATCTGAAAAGATGTAGAAATTATTGGTATTTGAATCTGAAATACGAGATTAGTACACAATTTCACACACAATAATCCGGAACAGCTACACAGCTAACACACTTCTTGTCTCTTCACAACTAGGTACATCATCAGCGGCGGTAAGCAAGTTAACATAAGCATACTAGTATAGTGATTGTACGAATTTCATTACACATCTTCTCTCGCCCGTCACAAAGTATTTAACGACGATTTTCATTTTCACTTGAAATCGCAAGATAAAGAAACTGCCTTTTAAAAACTACGGGAAAACATAGACATAGATTTCATGTCATGTGAACAAATTACCGGGCACTTTACAAGACGATATGGGCCTACATACATGTAATATTTTTCATAACTAATGTCCAGTATAAGTCCGTGATCTATTGGTAGGTACAGTCAGTGTTTTAGGTGGGAAACTTGCAACTTCATGGAAGGTAACAGCGACGTTTTATCGAGTAAAATATAGCCTAACCTAAAACAACTGCACAAGCTGTTCCACTCGGCACTCCGTCACTATATTCCCCAAACGCTACCCAATCACAGTTATTTTGATGTCGAATAAAATCAGCTAAATCACAGTGAATTATTACGATATTGATAGAAATAGATAGGAGTGTTTCATAAAAACATACAAGTTGCTTCATGGGTCCTACCCAATAATAATAGTAAGGAAATTGCTGTTGTGCTTATGTTCTAAAATAAATTTTCGTCTTTCGTTCTTTCATGTATATAATCCTTCGTTGTTTTTGCCTGGAGAACGCTCATATATTTTTGTTACATACATGGTTTTGCTAGACTGGCTGCTTAATGAGTAGTGAGTACCTAACTGGAAAGATATATTCCATTTTTGATGCAAGTATCATAATCAGTGACGCTGTGGATACTGCAAAGCATATTTTACATTCGCTGTACAGGCATGAAAAAGCGGAATAAAAATAATGACGAACTAGAGGAAAATATCAGCTATACTGCATATGTCAGATAGCCACATAAACGTCAGTGTTTAATACTAATAAAATAAACGTAGCCGCTGATGATTGTAGAACTTCACTGTAAAATGTTGGACAGATAAACAAAGAATAATTTGTGTTCGCTCACGACAGAACTGTCTGTTATACACAGGCGTCTAAAGCTAGCTAAATGAGGAATGCTCAACTACCGGACCTACCGATAGGTGGCTCTAGCGCGTGCCGGCCAAAGATCATATCATTGAGTGTCCGCCATATCTGAATTTGGCAAAAAACGAAGTGTCACAACACGGATGAAAATGTTTTTCGCTCCGCGCACTCCTAAGTCTTTTATATTGAATGTTCTAGATATCTACACATCAACATAATAAAGTGTTTCTAATCAAGAGAGAAAAAACAGTGATAGTTCTATGAAATTCCTAAATTCGAGTGTGTTTTAGAAGTTTGACAAGCTGACCTATAAATCGTTTACTATTAATTTTATGAGTGCTTTACTTATCTGCCCGATTTAAAACCGTATTTAAGATTCAATGGTGGTCAACAATTTAGCTTACATGCCAAAGCTTTTAACTACAGGTGTAATTCGGAAAATCAAGTGTGGAAAACCATGAAGACGTCCCTTGAAAAAACGTTATCGCTTGCTTAGGGGTATCTTTACTGACAACAGAAATTACAACTGAACTATTAAAGTATTACTTACGTATAAACGGAAAAATATTATTATTTTTCTTTATCTGAAGTGATGCATTACCGATCTGCATATATGCTGACACTGTAATTGCAACATGCACTTACGAATTTGGCTCTCTCTTTGATCAGAAATTTAAGTGCTATGATTTTATTAACGTCTGTGCGTGGCATGGTGTATTTTAACTGAGTGATAAGGTAAAAGCAGCAGTTTTTATCAGTGCTTCAACCTTTGATACGAGACAAGAAATACATTTAAATGAGACAAACACAAAGGCCAACATTAAGGCTCCTCTTAAATGCAAGACATATCATTTGGAAGTTAAGTCTAGTAATAATATTATATTGGACCGATCCATGATGATGTAGGAAGTGAAGGAACTTATTGAAAATAAAATCGATCATAACTGTTAATTTTAAGGTTGGGGTGTCTTAAAACTGTAATTTTCCAGTCTGACACCCAAAAAATGACTGGTACCATGGTTTTATTTAAAAATTGAATTCAAAACGTGTCAGTGATCAAAATTAATTGCACTATGAATTACAACCATTGAATTTTATTTCTGTGAATCTTGGTTCCGGTCTTTGACATGGTGTCATTCACTGGAATAACTGGTTGTCAGTATAGGACACAAGCAGAAACCAAACCTGAAAGCGAAAGCTGCAGAAGCTGGACAGACACGCACCCCAATGGTTGCTACAATCTGTGTGAGACAAGGGTGACATTATATTGCAAATTAAGTGTAAAAAGTTCCACATTGTCTGAATTTGTCCTATACTGACAGGACATACTAGTCCAGTCGATTTTCTTATCCGCAAAAGAACACTAGCCAATACCAGTGGCACAAAGGTAGTGCCAAATTACAAACTATCCCATAACAACAGAAGTATTGTTGGACAGTGTACAGTAAATAATAAGTAATAACCTGAGAAATTCAGAATTGGTTTGAAGAAATAGAACAGTATTTGGAAAGAGAGTAACATTTTGAAAATGACACAAGTAGAGTTTTCAATTCTTATGAAACCTCGCTCATTTTTTTCTCTCAAGGGAAAGATGTGATAACATAAAAGTTCTGGAAAGTTGTGTACAATGTTGGAAATGATGAGAAAGAATATCTCACTATGCTTTTAACAGAATATGCTGCAAAGCTTGCTGCGCCTAAGAATATGATTTTCTCTCGTCTCTCTCTCTCTCTCTCTCTCTCTCTCTCTCTCTCTCTCTCTCTCTCTCTCCTCTCTCTTTCCCTCCCTCCCTCCCTCCTCGGTGTGAAGAGTATTCCTGTAATAACAGCTAATAGCATACCAAGAACATGAGGGTGTCACAGTGGAGATTTGTTTTCTGGTACAGACATCTGATACAACTATTCCACAGCAAAACTTACTTTCAATAGGTGTGGTACCAGTGCACTCCCATAGGATAACAGAAATCTGTGTCCTCCAAGAATCACATTGGGTACACCACATACAGCATAAAATGCACAGCAACTACAAAGTTTTGTGAGCAAGTAATACCAGTCAGTATCTTTCATTTTAACATCATTCTTGACTCCCATAATTACCTGCTTATATGTGTGCTTGTACTGCAGGTTATAGGTAAAGCAAATACTAATTGAAAAGGTCTTCACACTTTTAATACTTAGCAGAAATTCTGAAACAAGTAAATTGTTTTATTACAGTATCACCTCTATGGTGAATTAAGAGGTACTGGCTGGTTTCTTTGAACATTTAATAGAAGCCTTCTTTTTACCTGCTATTGTGTAACAGCCATTCCAAGTTCAGTACAGAAAAATCTTTCGAATTTTTCATAAGGTTTGTTATTCTGTACACAAATATTTCTTCTTCTAAACGGTAAATAATGCATTCAGACATTGCTGGTATTAAAGGTAATTCATGAAATAAATTATATTTAAACCAGAAAATTAAAGGTTCCACATGGCACATGAAAAGTACCTTGCTACACCCATGTTTGTACAGATTCCAAATTGTCTTTGAATTTGAGTTACAAACTTTTTTAAATAGAAATATGAAGAGCACAATATTTTGGGTCTATAATAACTCAAACGTAAAATGCTTTAGTTCCCTTTGGGAAACTTTACTCTTTACATGACTTGTGCAACTGCTTTCACTCTTAATGGAAAACTAAATGGTTTATGTTAAAGTTAACTAGCAAAAGTATAACCATTGTTACATAATTTCTGTGAAGTAAGATTCCTTAATGTTAATTCCTTCCTTTGGCATCATAACTTGATAATTTCGGTTCCGTTTGAGACATATGAACTAACAAAATGAAATTCTTTTATTACTATGACCAAACAAAATCTTTTAAACATGTAGTACACAGTTAAAATCAGCAAACAGTGTAACCGTGTAATTAAGGTAAATGCTGATGAAAATTAGGCATGTAACATGAATACTGAAATTTCCTAGATTTCCAAGTGTAACTGTAATCAATGTATTCTGTACTTTGTAATGCTAGAAAGATAATTAGATATGATTATTTGCATTCTCCCCCGCCCTTCAACATAGTAAAATATAATAGAAAGACCTACTAGCAAAATAAAGACAAAATTCGGAATATTAGGTTTTGCCTGACTCAGGCCCCATTATTCTAGAATGGTTCTAAAGTAATAAGAATGCTTATGATCAATTGGAACATTGTGTTCATTCTAGGAAGTATTAAAACAAGAATTAACAGAGTAACAATTTTATTGCTCTTATGTTGCAGAGCATCCACAAACATTACTGTCTGAAACATAGTGCCACTGAACACTCCATTAGATCACTCCCATCCTATCATTAAACTGTTTTCTTGAAGTGAAAAATTCAAGTTAACATAGTTATTGAGGGAAATATTTTCTCACACTAAAAGCCATCTGTCAAATAAGTCTCAGAACATAATTTTTTCATTAATTTCACACAAATAACCTGTTTTTAATGCAAGTGCACATTTTGTAACACAAAACATCTTAAAATAAGCTTATTTGATAAACAATTATAATTTTGTTACAATATCTACACAGGATGTAAAGAGTTAATTTTACTTCAATGTGATTCATCCTTTCAAGTTCATCATTACACAACCACAAATCTATGTACAAAATAGTTTTAAGAAATCTGCCAAAATGTCACCCATCTGCATGGAATGTCCCATTACATACTCTTTCCCAATTTGAGCACTATACATGATTAAATAATATGAGTTTATTTAACTTCTGCCTTATATTTGATTTGTTGTTTAAAATTTTCTCAGCAGGGATGCAATTTTACAAACAAGTTGAGTCTGATGTAAGTCCTCAATACCAATTTCATAATGGTAATCATGACCAAGAGCAGGAAATGGGCAATTTACAATTTTATTTTTAACACAATGCAAAATCTTGGCCTGAATATATTTCTGTCGCATATCCCGAGCAATCACAAACATCTGAAACAGTTTCTTTGAGTATTCTACAACAGAGTACACACAGTCACTTGTTTTAACCAGTTTTCCCCAGTTGCATTTTTATTAGCCATATTGGGAAAAGCATAGAGAGCATCACATTCTAATGCAGATTTAACTACTGGTGGCTTCAGTATGTAAAGACAGTCTTTGCATGTGATCTGCCTTGACAGGTGCAATGACACATACCCTGCAATATAATAGTGTATGTTTTGCTTGTAAAATGGGAACTTAATCTTATCATCAAGAAGAGCACACCACTTCTCTACTTCATTTTATGCAGCACTTTCATCACTTTCAACTGCATGCTTCCTTGCATGAAAATCATAAACAGGTGCCACAGAACACACATTAAAATTTGAGCAATTTCCATTCATTGCAGTGACACTGTTACCCAAGAGCAACTTAATAATGGCACATTTGAAACGGTATGCATTTGGATTGTTGTTACAAACACCTCTGTGCCGAATGCAGGGAAAAGAGCCCTATGTGGTCTTGTGACAGTTTATATGTTAGCAAATACTTCAGAGAAGATTCAATATGAAGCATACTTGCCAGAGCTATGTGCCTGACTGATTGCATATTGAAAATTATCCCAAAAGCAAAAGTATTTCTTGCATGGAGCAGCAATGGAACACCAATGATTTTTAAGCTTTTGATATAATTTTCAGTCTCTCTGAAAATACCAAGCCAATATGATTTGTTGCCAAGTCTCAGGGGACTCTTATACCCTTTACCTAATGGATTTATGGAGTTTAGAATATCAAAAATCCTATCAATATAATACAAAAATTCTACTGTTGCTTCACTTCCTTTAAAATTTGAATCCCCAATGCTCCTCAAAAACTCTATACTATCTGCCATGCTAAAACTCAAAGTCTGTGCAGCTGATGAAACATTCATTTTTCTATTTACATAGCTTATATATTATCCTGATGTCATACCTTCTTCTTGTTGTACCTTGTTCAATTGCTCAATGAAATGCCATTTAATAATGCCGGTTGGAGACTCAATAGCAGATACTTCTGCTAGAGCATTTCTGGCTAACTTTATCATACGACACATGTCGAAGATACAATAAACATTGTATTTTTCCACAGGATGAGGAATGTGGCTTTTAAAGTCACTTTTGTAAAAATTTGATGGATAGCCAAGTGAATGTAAAGCGCTTATATTTACCTTGCAGCCATCACATGTAACACACCAAACCCTAATGCCAGAACGATGTAGCCTCTCTAAAGCAGATTTTTCAGTGTGGCCTGATTATTCGCCTGTACACCGTTGATAAAGAAATATACAATGGCGCATTTAAATTTGCCTTTAATAGAGACAAGCATGAAAACCAGAGGCTCAGATGCCTCTATTACTATTTTTACTGAGGCACTTCCCTACCAAAGTCTAAAAAACCTGTGTATTGCTTAGTTCCTTGGTCCCAAATTACTTGCTTCCTTATTGCCATACTGTCTACAATTAGACATGAATCGCTGAACTGGCCCCTTAAAATTGGGTTCAAATCAGTGTACTTAAAAACACTTGCCACCCATTTGGAAATCAATGATTTATGGGGCAGAGGCATTAGTTTTTGCAGATATTCATATGCTGCTGGTGAATCAAAGTACATGGTCACCGCAAAGATTTTTCACATTTGTTGTGTATCTGTTACCCTTTGGCGAGAGAGAATTGTTCGCTAAATTGCACACTAATTCCACTTGTGTTCCTTTCTGATGATTGAGGAAGTTATGTAACTTCTCAGGAAGATGCCCTTCTCCTTCAATGAACTTATAATATCATCCATGGAAAACACTTTCTTCTCTCTTCTTCAAAGTTTTTCACGGACGCAATTCAGTTTATGTTTTAATTCGTGCAAAATGTTTGAGAAAAAATTGCAAGTTTCGGTAGCCTTGTCTTCCATTTCTACTTTCGCCTGTATACCACAATCAATTACTGAATTACTGCATTCTGAAATAAAGAACGTTATATATGAATGAAATAACTCAAGGCTTGGTGAAAAAATATTATAAGAAAACTTTGGAGGTGTGAAAACATCATTATACTAATGTTTTCGACACAATTCGCAGCTTCTGCATTGGATAAATGGGACATGCTTTCCACGGAAGAATTCTCATTGACAACATTCTCCACGCAATCAGTAGCTTCTGCAGGGGGCAAATCGAGCACGGATTCCATGACAGAACGCTAAAAACAAAAATATGGACCTCGATTACAACATTGCTTAGACCTATATAGCACATTTGTGTCCGTACTAATTAAATCCACAAAAGTAAAAAACACATAGCAAGGAAATTAATTAGCTACCTCAAATGGAGAAGTATCGTTCTCACTCAAAATCCTAACATGTCGTCGTGGCTGTTTATTTGGTGGCATCATATGTGTCAGAAAGTCGAAAGCTGATGGCACTGCTTCGGGTTTGAGACGTACCTTCCACGTTCCAGGGCTCAGTACGTAATCATCTAGTAGGAAATGGTTTCCGCAAAGAAAACTGCAAGACATAGTATTAAAACCTTTCCGCTTCACGGAAGTAATCCACTTCTTTAGCAGCTCTGTTTGCTTTAGAGGAAACCTGTTCAAAAACATCTAATTAGCAAAAGCAGTAAGTCTGTATTTTTATCGTATTGTATCCATAGTCCAATTACCTGTGAAATGGTAAGTCGCTTTTCTTACTCCATCGCTTCGTACAATTGAAAGCGCAACAAGAAATCACCATTTCGATAATTCTTAATTACTTATACACCGTACAGACCAAGAGAAACTTCTTGCCAAATTCGAATATGGCGGACAATACAGACGACAGTAATCAGCTGGTAGAGCCATCTATCGGTAGGTCCGGTAGTTGAGCATCCCTTATTTCGCTTAGACGCCTGTGATGAGTACCTATATGGAGATCTCCTTATACCTCCATGAGCGCCTAAGTCGAAAGATGTTTTCGTCTTGGGGTTGTGGTTCGTATTTTTCATTTTTTTATGCAAGTTTGACAATCAGTGACTCTGTGCATATTGGAAGGCATGTTTTACATTCTCTCTAGAGGCATGAAAAAGCGGAATCACAAAAAATGACGAACTAGAGGAAAATATCAGCTATACTACATAAGTCAGACAGCCACATAAAGGTCAGTATTTAATACTAATAAAATAAATGAACCGCCTGATGATGGTATAACTTCACTCGAAAATGTCTGAGAGTTAAACAAAGAAGAATTTGTGTTTGTTCATGACAGAACTGTCTGTTATACAACCAAAGGTATTCATCATCAAAAGAATGGCACCACAGGGTAGGTTCACCTCTTCCGCAGCTCGTTTTCTTTGAACGCAATATATTTTCGTTGTTGGTAGATCCGTAGGAGTCTTCAGTCTAGTAATTTTCACAAATGTTGACGTAAAGGTACGTTTACACTGGGATACATGTATGAGAGACATGTCAATTTGACGCTGATACATCACCTCATACAAAAATTCACGGAACTTGTATGCAGACCATCGAGCTTATACATGTCGCTTATATATTTGGAATATCGCTTTTTGGCCATATACGCGCAGTACTATCATTTCCTGTCGTCTTTTCATGCAGACCTGGAAATGGTTTTACAATATTTTCCTCTACGCCAAAGGCTTCGTCAGCGACGAAAACATATGGAACAGGCTTGCTCCTACCAGGAAGAGGAGTTGACGGTCGTATATTTAGAGTTTTGGTTACTAACAATTTGTAAAATGTGGTGTCTTTAAGGACACCACCGTCTGAAATCCTCCCCTTTGTGCCAACATCAGCGTAAATTATTCTATAATTAGCATCAGCAATTGCTAGCAAAACAATGCTGAAGCGCTATTTATAACTAAAATAAACTGTTCCACTGTTGGGTGGTGCCACAATGTCAATGTGTCTCCTATCTATAGCTCCCAAACACCTGGGGAAATTCCATTTTTCTTCATATTCTTTGACAATTTTCAGCCATTCCCTTCAGTAGTATGAAGCTGGAAAGAAAATTTTTACTTTTTTAATTTAATTTACGCATGGACGCCCAAACATTTCTCAATACATTAAGATACTTTGATTATAATGTATGTATAACACATAGCTCACTTTGCCTTAGAAATATGTTATCTATTTTAAAGGTCATGGAAGTCCCAGCCACAGAAGGATATGGTGAAGCAGAAGGTGCAGGAAGCATTAGTTTCCCTTTCGATGTAACAGAACTGGAGGAGGCGACATTTGCCACGCCCCCACAAGACGTTGTGGAAGTGGAAACCACTCCAGTCATCTCTGTGCCTCCACATTAAAATGGATCTGCAACCGTGTCACCCTGTACTACTCCAAGTCCGAGTGGAAGTGGTAGATCAAGTGCACTGAAGAGAGCCAGGGGAGACCTTGATGAAGACCGAGAAGGTCTTTTACAGACCTTAAGAAAAGTTGGCGACAATTTAGCAGGCAGAAAAAGGGTCCAGTTTACCCTCTTGGGCCAGGTGCAGTGGCCGTGCGGTTCTAGGCACTTCAGTCGGGAACCGCGTGACTGCTACAGTCTCAGGTTCGAATTCTGCCTCAGGCATGGATGTCTGTGATGTCCTTAGGTTAGTTAGGTTTAAGTAGTTCTACGTTCTAGGGGACTGATGTCCCCCGATTTTGAGTCCCATGGTGCTCAGAGCCATTTGAACCATTTTTACCCACTTGGGTGACTTTGTCGTCAATAAGCTCAGATTTATTTATGAAAATGGCCATACTAGAATTATGGCAAGACTTGAGAACGGAATATACAGTTGTTTGCAGGAGAAAAACGATGAACTAATAGATGCAAATGGAACATAATTTATGGATTCTTTAAAAACATGTATAAATGTAGAAGTATGCTTGTCATGTGCTCTCAAGTACTACTTAATAAAACTAAATACAAATTAATGTTGTTGGATATCTTTACTGTGCAGAAAGTGTCCTCAGAAATTGTGATATTGTATTACTGAGTGAATCATGTCAGTCGTTCCAAAGAACTAAAAGCTAACCCATTCCAGCAAAATTTGAGAAATTTATGGTGCAAAATGTATGTGCCGCTAAAATTTTAGTTCTTATTCCAGCAGCCTCACGTGGTTATGTTGGCAACACCAATGACACGGTAGAAAATTTGTGCTGCTGTTCCTGGTTGACAGTTACTTGTATGCACCCTCGTCTGCTCGTTAAAAGTAATTGCCCTCGTAAAACGAATATTTCATGACAAAACATTGGCATTGTCGCGTGATTGCTAATGCCAACGTCTCACACACGATTGTCGGCATTAGCCTCCGTTGTCAACAATATCTCGCGAGGCCGCCGGAATAATAGCAAAAAACTGATATATGTGCCAGATGCATGAAAAAATTATATACTGTATTACATACTCTGATATATATATATATATATAAAACTTTTTCCTTCACTTATTGGGATAAAACTTGCACAGTGGCCTCGCAAACACGAAGTATAATGTTGCTTATGGCACTTTTTGATATTCTATGCAGATACGTTAACACCAAAAAACGGAGTGTTAGTGCCAACTGATCCTCTGGTGGAATCGCTTCCCGAAAGTTTGTGTTGGTGTAGGACCCAAGAGGAGCCACAAGAGATAACAAACCGCGGAAATTATCCATACTCATCCTAACATAATTTCTAAAATATGCGCCATCCTCTAGCGTTAATTCCTGAACGAGCATTGCGTAAGCTCCGTGAGTAGCGCGTTTGCGAAGAAACTCTCTCTGCCACCATCTACGCTTCTTCCGCCTTTTCTTCCTATCATCTTCCAAAAGAGCAAGTGTACCAGCACATAAAAATGTGAAATCTTCCAAATCATCGTCGGAAGCCATCGCATAGTGATACAAGTCAACCAGTGTAAATTCACACTGATACATGTATGTGGTTGCTACTTGTCAACTCAAAGAAGTCACGATACATGTCGCAAAGTCGCATATACATGTATCTCATACATGTGCCCATACAAATCGCAGTGTAAACGCAACTTAAGGTCTCCCAGATAGTGAACAAAATCAACAGGTTGCACATGTGAATGAATCAAAACAACAAATTATTCTGAAATAACACTAAACTCGTAATTTGATACAGTTACATTTGCTCGGGTCTCGTGAAGCAGTTTTGAATGTCATGTTATGATGCCATAATAATTTCTGGTCAAAGTCTTGTTGTTAAGGTTATTATTATTATTATTATTATTATTATTATTACTATTGTTTAATGTGCTCACTCGAAGTGTATTTTTTTATGTATATAAACTTCTGTGTCTGGATAACTATTGGCGAATTGATAGTAGTTTGGGACAGTGCGTGAATATAGTATGGAATTATTTTAGGTTATGGTTAATGCAAAAAAACCATCAGAGTTATTTTCTAACAGCATGTAAGTTTTCCGATTCCGAAAGAGGGATGATAATTTACCCAATAGTATTGAGGAATGTATTATATACGTATGCTGTACATTTATAGGTCCTGTATGTATAGCGCCTAGTCAACTGGCCATTCTCACTACATATGATAACATTTGTGCATGTATAGTCTGTAACTTTACAAAACAAACGACTTAACTGTGATGTATTGTGTGTAATTTTTGCTGTAGTTTATGCCGCAATCTCCTATGAATGTGAAATTATTGTTAAAATACTTCGTTACGGGTTAGATGGACATCGACAGTACTTTTGAGTTCATGTTGTCTTTCATACCCTCATGTGTGGCAATAATATTTGTGAAGAGACGACTAGGGACAATAGCATATCTGATGTGCAGCTTCTCTAGATTACAACGATAGCTATTGCTAACATTAAGTGCTTATAGTCATATTTCGAGTATTAGTTATATGGAAATGCAAAGAAGGAAGAAGCTGTAGTAGGTATTAATTGATGCTAATCAGAACAGTTTCGGCATTCATTTAATTATTACGTTCTGTGCTATAGGTCTGCAAAGAATGTGTTAACAGCTTTAACAGTGCGAGTTGCAGGGCAGTTTAGTACAAGCAAAACGTGATAGTTTTTTTGGTACAGATGTGTAAACGAAAATGGTTCCGGAAGAATCAAGAGGTAAATGTATTTTTCTCTGAGAAAGAGATTTGCATGACATCAGAACGTTCACCATCACCGTACAGCAGTAAGCTGTTTCAGTAATCAGTTTAGTAAGAGAAAATTAACCAGTATAAAATGTTTTTGCTAATCAATAATAGGTCGTTTTACATTGCTGTATGTGTGCTTGAATCTAGTGAATAGTTAGAATTCGAATATGACAGTGATTTTTCTAAATTGGGCACGGCTATCAAATTTTGAATGTGTCCAAGGAAAGTTCCTAAAATGGCTGTGTTAAGAAAGCATAGAAAATTGTCTGCTAAAAATGAACTTCACAGGCTGCTAATATTAATTTTATGTGAGTCAACTAAATTAAATAGTATAGCATAGTAAACAATCTTAATAATGACATATGAGCCAAGAGATAATGTATTTCAAGTGCTACGTTAATGATGTAGTACGAAGCATATAATGTTATTATTTACATTAATAAGAACAGGAATTTAAACCTCTTGAATAATAGTATAAATTAAGATGTTCCCAAAATAGATAAAGCAGTGAGCCTGCAGGAGGTTCAAGCTCAATTTCAAACTTTTTTTTTCTTTATCTGTAAAATTGCAACTAGATTTATTCAGCAAAGTCACCTTACATTTATAGTTTTTTTCTTTCCTTATTTCTTATTTTATTTTATTATTATTATTTTTCATTTATCATTATACTTAAATGTCTGACAAATAGAAAACAGTCTCTGTTGCAGATGTTTTATTAGTAATGACGTCTTTCTTGCAATTACAGCGAGAGACTGCATTAGTCATATTTAAAAGCCTTTGATATGACAGCTTTTAAATTCTTATTTTTATTAATGACATTTCTCTTTGTACACAGGCTACCAGCAAATTTACTCTCTTTGCAAATGATACACCTCTTTTAGTTGAAAAAATACCAGATGATGATGTTACAACACGTGCCAACTTTGTGTTCCATCATCTTCACAAGTGGTACAGCTGGAAATAAAAGTACATTCATTTCCATGAGTCTCGAAGTTCAGAAGGGCGTAAATCTAAGCTGTAATGAGCATAATACACAGAAAGTTCATTCTTCAAAAATTTTAAGCCTTCTCATCTCTGATAAACCAAACTGGTCTTGCCACGTTCTGGGCTTTAGAAAAAGACTTATTTCGGCAACTTTTGCTCTACATATTATAGCAGCAACTGCTAATACTGACGATGCTAGGATTGTTTATTTTGGCTATTTTAATTCACTGTTATCCAACAGCATAATATTTTGGGGAGACCAACCAAAGGAAAATAAAGTATTTATCATTCAGAGAAGAGCAAGCCAAATTAGAAGGCCAGTTAACAGAAGTCATTAATGCTGAAATCTTTTAAGCTGCATAAAAGATTAACAATGTCCTCACAATACATCCTATCCTTTATGTGCCTTTTAATTAAGAACCTCTCCATGTGCAAAGCCAATAGCGCCTTTATGACTGTGATACAAGGTTAAAATGTGACATGATGTTGATAGAAAAAACTTGTCTCATACAAAAGGGAATCATTACTCAATGGTGTTTAATGCTCTTCCATCATGCAAGGGGGGAAAATACCAGTATAAGACCACATTCTAAAGGTAAATTAAAGGATTATCGTCTGGAGAACTCCTATTACCCTCTTCATGAATTCTTTAATGTAAACATTTCTACATTGTAATTTAGATAAGACACACATTGTACTTCTAGTATTTGCTATTAGCAATTTGTAATAGAATACAGTTATGAACGTTAGCACAGAAATTTTCACTTAGGCTGATGATGAACTTCAGTTCTATCAAATTTGTAATGTTGAATAATTTTAGTGTGTTATTTGATTGTGTATACATCTGTTCTCTATTGGAAATGTCGAAGCTGGTAATTATTTGAATATTTTGTTCCTGTATGCATATTACTATTTGCATCTATTAACATCTATAAGTACTGTCCTCATATATAATTATAACTTGTTCCAAATCCATGCAGTTCTCTTGTATACTGGATCAATGGAACACAAATTGATAAATAAAATATGCCTAATGTGGTCTCGGTGATTTAAGGTAATCTGAAGGTTTGCTAAGAATGGAAAATGTGTCAATATTAATGCAACACTTGCAATAGAGACTATATTCTATTTTTGGGACATAGAACCACTGTTGTTGTTTCATGCCAAAATTGAGAGGAATAATGTATACATAACACTTGAGTTACACTTTATGTTTATATGCAAAGTGTGTCTTCCATAGTGTTCATTGTACAATACTATTCCTTGTGCTGTACAGAAACTATGATGTTTAAACTGCATAAAAGATTAACAATGACCTCACAATAATTCTTATTTTCTGTCATTTCCACTATGTTTTTTGTATCTCTTCATAAACAGAGAGCTGTAAATTAGTGCCTCTCAATGGATGCTGTGTGTTCCCCAGGTATTGTGAAATTTATTTCTTGTGTAGTGGTCAGAAAAATGCCACTTTTAACTTGTATGTCACAGTAACAATAGAAATGTAATGTTTGGTTATTCTTTCCCTGTGGACTCTAGATGATAATTTTCAACTGAGAGTATAGGGTGCATCATACAATTTTATGTATACAGTAAATATATAGCAAAGAAAGCAGGATGACATTGTATGGGCACATATGAGGTTATTACATATTTTCTGTTTGAAAGTAGCAGTTAATAATTAATTTGATATTTAACGTCACTCATACTCTATACACATTTCCCTGGAAGATAAACTTTTAAATTATTGTAAAATACGTTTAATCTCTTTGGTTCCTTAACTGATTTTTGAAACTTCTTAAAAAACCATCTGTCTGCTATGGTTAGATTGAGATTACATTGTCTTGTGTAATTATTTTCCTTCCCTCTAGCTAGAATGTAATGTACCTCCATGTTTGGTAGGTGTTTAACATTTACTCTCATTGCCATCATATTATGATATATATACAGTAAGTGCACTTTCATAAGTTTTTGGTGTACAAAAGCTTGTCTACTAATTTTTCTGGGTGGTTTTTTGGATATTCATCTGGGTGCTCTTTTCTGAATTTTAAATATTGTTCTTCTGGTTATAATGGAATTCCCATTTCTGGGGTCGGCCACTGTGGCCGGGCGGTTGTAGTCACTTCAGTTTTGAACCATAAAACTGCTGTGTCGCAGATTCGAATCCTGCCTCAGGTGTGGATGCGTGTGATGTCCTTAGGTTAGTTAGGTTTAAGTAGTTCTACGTTCTGGAGGACTGATGACCTCAGATGTTAAGTCCAATAGTGCTCAGAGCCATTTGAACCCATTTCTAGTGTGACTGGTGAATGTTTCTCCAGGCCTTATGTGACTGCTCTTTAATGCTGGAAGGTGAGAACCTCTCAGCTAACAAATACTCATTTATTCACAAGTTGCCCAGTGGTGAATTCAGGACCTAAGTGGTTATTAGTCAAACTGGCATATTCAAATGGCTCTCATGTCTCGCTGTATTAGAAGCATACACTAACCATCTCAAGGTTTTATCCCACTTTGACTGAATCTCCTGATGGTAAGTGCTAAGGGCAGTTCGGAAAATTTGGTTGACCCTTTCATCCACAGAGAAATAGGGATTGGGATAGTATGGCGTGCAGCCCCCCCCCCCCCCTCCCATAGCAAACAAAAAATTATTAAATTCCTTGTAGGTGATAGTTGTAGCATTAAAAGATACTAGGACTCAACTAGGACCATACAACCCGAATATAGCTTTCAGAGCCTCTATTGCCGCCATTGTAGTAGCCATTCTGTTAGTTATTAACCAGGTGAACCAGGAGACAGTGTTCATAATGACAAATATAAGGATACATTTCCTTTCTTAGAATATGGTAATGGACCCACAAAATTTACAAATATTTTTTCAAATGGTTCAAATGACTCAGAGCACTATGGGACTTAATTTCTGAGGTCATCTGTCTCCTAGAACTTACAACAACTTAAACCTAACTAACCTAAGCACATCACACACATCCATGATCAAGGCAGGATTCGAACCTACGACCACAGCAGTTACGTGGTTCCAGACTGTAGCGCCTAGAACTGCTCGGTTACTCTGGCTGGCACAAATACTGTAGCGGTCACGCAGTTCCAGACTGAAGCACCTAGAACCGCACCGTTTTCTTGCTGTCTGTGACAGGTCATGCAAGGGTAGGCTTTGTTAGTAGTGGGTATCATGCAGGTAGAAACCTTTGACATTGTGCTGTGGTGTTACTCGGCGGCTGCTGCTGGATGCCATTTTTAGTTTCTCAGTCAGCATCAGCATACCTGTAACAGTTAGGTTCATCATAGTTTTGTGTCTGATAGGTCATATATTACATTCACAGTGTAGGGTAGTGTTGGCAGTTTGTTTGTGCATTAGTGTGCAAGCTTGTTGTTTTCTGTACTGCAGCTTGTGGGTTGGCTTTAATAGCAGCTATCATATCCAGTCAATGTTGCTGACATGCAGGGGCTTGATGATGTTGGCATTTGTGGGTGTATGTTAGCTAACCATAAGTGGTTATGCCCTAGCGAGTAGAGTCTTTGGCCACTTATGCTTTCACCTATGGTTGTGATCATAGTTCCTCAGAGTAAGGATGAAAGGATTGTTCGAGTGTCTCGAGTTCCTGTATAGTCATGTGGCGTGTTTTTTGAATACTTCCTTGAGGGTCTCAAGGTGGTATTCATTGTGAAGCTCCACAGTGTATGTGTAGCATACAGTACTGCTATGATGTGTAACACTTTTTTCTGTATGGTCTGTAGGTGTGTAAAAGCTGCATATCTCCAGATGGGAGCTGCACACATCATCAGAGGTCTAATCAGTGTCAAGTATATGGGCCTCAACACCCTCCTATTCAGTTTACTTTCCCTGTTGAACACTGGGTAGAGTTGTTTGAGCCTCATGTGGGCTCTGTTGGTAATGAATTCATTGTGGTTCCCCCATGTAAGTTTCCGATCCAGCCAGACACCCAGATATCTGACTCTCTCTCAGAAATGTATTAGGCATGCATGTAGTGTTACCTGTCGACAGTGTTGATGTTCGTGCAGTAGCTTTAGTTTGTGTGTGAACAGAACTGCTTCGCACTTGTCGACATTTACTTTAATACACCATCATTCCAACCAAGGCTCAGAAGTTCTGAGTGCCGTCTATATTCGGGAATTTATGTTTGACGGTTTCCAATCTTGTGCAATGATGCCAGTGTCATCTGTGTAGATGGCTAACATTGTGGTTTCTGTTGCTGGAAGGTCATTAATGTAGAAGTTGAATAAGATGAACCCCAGGATGCTCTCCTGGGGTACTCCAGCTTGGATACTATATTGTGTCAATTGTTTGCCCTGCACGTTAGTGTTCAAACATCTGTTCATGAGATATGAGTGTATGAGATGTGTGAGTACGTCAGGGAAAACAACATCGCTTAGTTTGCATGTAAGGCCATTGTGCCAGAGACAGTCGAAAACTTTTTCGATGTCCAGGAACATGGCCTCTGTTGCTTTGTTTGTGTTGTAGCCGTGTGTTATATGTTCGACTATGCAGAGAAGTTGTGTTGTTGAGTGGTGATTCCTAAACCTGAATTACCCCAGTCTTAGGGTTGCATTGGCGATGCAGTGCCTAGTGATGCATTTTAGTAATACCTTCTCAACAATCACGCTGAGCGAATACAACAGACTGATGGGTCGGTAATTTTGTGAAAGGGAGTGGTCCTTCCCTGACTTCCTGAACATCAGGACCTTGGCCGCCTTCCTAAAGTCGGAGACGTTTTGGTGTTTTAAGATGGCATTTGTTATGTGTGCAAAGTGTTCTACAGCTCTATCCATGATCTCCTGGAGGACATGATTTAGAATCCCATTGGGCATAGGGGCTTTCCTAGCATTGGTATGCTTGATACCCCAAGTAATTTCGTTTTTCATCGCGCATAGGCTGGGCTACAAGTCTTGTAACCTCCTGGTCCATTTCACATGTAAATACTGGATCTGAAGGAGCCAGATTCGGCATGAAAGACACTGCCAGTGCAGTCATAAGCTCTGCCTTCCCCTTGGTGGAGAAGGCCGTCTTGTCCTTGTAGAGTAGAAATGTAATGTTTCTCCCTGGTGAAGTGTCTGGCTAGCTTCCACATGCCACAATGTGTGGTATGTAGCCCTATGAGTTTCTTGCCCCATTGCTCATTTGGAAATGTTGTATTTTCTCCTGTATTATACCCTGGAGTTTGTTGTGTGCAGTTTATAGAATGGGCTCCTAGTACACTGCCAATATCTCGTGAGGCAGTTCCTCATTGAAATAAGGATTTCCTGGGACAGGGAAGTCAAGTGTTGTTTTGGTGTTGTGTGTGGAATGGCGTCAGTCATCGTGTCTTGGACAGCAGTAGTAAGAGCCTCCACCACCTCATCAATCTATTGTGTGTTGATAATTTCATGAGTGTCTGGAATACTACAATCAAGTGCACTTGTAGTTTAGTATTATGCGTGATTCTGTATCCTGTAGTGTTTCTTCTGTGTGTAGTATTACAGGCATGTGGCCTGAGTGCAGATCGTTTTCAACCATAATGTTGAGCATGCATGTGATGCCCTTGATGAGGGCTATATCAAGCACATCTGGCCTGAGTTGGGCCTGTGCTGGCATGTACATGGGAATGTCCAGCCAAAGTATAATGTAGTTTTGGCCTAGTGCATATTCGTATAGTTTCTTGCCATGGGAGGTACGTATTCGCCAATTCCAGTTAGGGTGTTTTGTGTTTATATCTCCAACAGAGACCCCCTGCCCCCTCCCCCCTGCCTGCCCCTCTGTGCTATGTTCAGAACTGTGCTGGTATCCCTGCCCACCCCACTGTGCTATGTTCAGAACTGTGCTGGTATCGTATGTTACTATGGTTTTAGGAGGTTTGTAAAGCATTATGAGTGTGGTGTTGCCTGCATTGAACTTGACCCTGACAACTGTGGCTTCTAGTCTCTCGAGTGCAGGGAGCTTGATATTCGTGTGTTCCTTGTCTTTGTTTATGATGACGGCAGTGCCAGTTTGTGGTGTACACCGACTTTGAATGTCTTCTCGCTCCTATGACCAACTGTGAAGGTGACTTTACAGCCTCAAATACTGCCTTTAGAGAAAAACACATATCATATGCAGAAACATGCCAAATTGCATCGTCCTATGATTCAAGTCTTTCCCGCTACAAATTTTATGTTAGGGATAATCCTACAGTTTGGCTGAGCACTGAGGTCGAAAAATGTCAAGGTAGGTTGTAAGCTTTACAACGACCCGTGACCAAATTGAAGGAGGATTAAAATTTGACCAATAACGCTGTTGACTGTCATATTTGTGGATTACCGTTACATAAAAAAGCAGAAACTCCTCGTATGAACAACTGTTATCTTATAGCGAAGTCCCATGGCTCATTTCACAATACGTATAATTTGAAGTACCTGTTACCAAGGCACATACCGATTTTCTTCTATAATTGAAAGGGGTATGATACTCACCTTTTTTGCTGAGCACTTGACTGATTTCAGCATGAAGAAAGATCAGGTCAGTGTCCTGCCTCAGAGTGTCAGAAAATATGTTTCTTTCTCCAAATGACGAACCAAGTGTTATGCTCCACTTCCTTGGCATGTTACATTTTATGCAGACACCACTCAATAAACTCGCTGAAACAGTACCTCGGGAGTTAGCTGCATTTCCCAATGAGGAAAAGTCCCAACTTCTGACTAGGAGGAGGATTTTCCCATACGAGTATCTGGATAGTATGGCATAACTCAACGAAACTAGAATACCTCAGTTAACTGCATTCTCCAGCAACCTTACAGGTGATGTCAAATTGGATGCAGACTATTAGCATGGCGTGAATGTCTGGAGGGAATTAAACATCTCCACTTTAGAAGAGTGTGCGTGGCTTTACATGGACACAGACATGCACTCTCTTGCAAACGTTTTCGAGAAATTTCTGGGCTGTGTATCACCACATGTTCTCAGATTCCGTCTATCATTACACAGCACCTGAGTTTTCTTGGGGTGCAATGGTCAAAAAACCGAAGTGCAGTATCAAATTATTGGCCAATCCTGACATGTCTTTTTTCTTTGAATGACGGATCTGTGGGGGACTTTGCCAATGTGTCCATGGGCACACAAAGAGAAATAACCCATGAATTGATGTCAAGTTCAACTCATTCCTTAATGTAAATACCTGGACGTAAATAGCAGATGCTTTGTTCAGAGATTAGCATGACTTTCAGTTTGGACTGTGTGCAGGTCTGTCCCCCAGCCTGTATGTGCAAGAATATGTGAGAGTGTGATGCAGCGGGCTCATGGTGCTCTCTTGTGGAAGGCGAACACTGCATGCTTCGCGATCGGAAGATTTTGAGCAGTGTAATTGCATATGATGAGTGTTTTATAACGGTATTCCTTGTGCAATCAGACTAAAAAAGCTCTGTAATTGTTGAAATATTCCATACTGCCTTATCGCCGTCAAAATATTTAAATAAACAGTATTCTATACATTGCAGTCAATTACCCAACCAATTCTTCAAATAAATAAGTAAACTATGTTCCACAAACGGCTTTCTATCCTATGAATTGTTTCAATAGCCAATACACCACACATTGGCTAATCTATTAGAAGTTTTTTAAACAATACTCCGTACACTGCAGTCGATTTCCCATCAAATATCCAGTTAAATGAGTGTTTTTCCTGACAATTTCCAGGGGGAGGAGAGGAGGGGGAGTGAGGATGTGAGAGGATGGGTTAATTAATTTATCAAATTGTTTAATTAATTAGTCGATCAAACTGATAGAGTGGGAGGAGCTATTCGAATAACTGAGGTTCTGAAAGTGTACTTGTATCAGCAAGGGGGAGGGAAATGGGGAGACTGAGGGGAGGGAGAGGTGTGGGGGTTTCTTGGAAGTACAGATTATCCGCAGGGAGCCATAAATCAGTTAACAGAACAACGGGTTAAGGGGAGGGAATGGGTCAGAAATCAAACAATTTTGCCCCTGAATGCATGCAGCCTGCAATAACAAAACATGCCAGAACATAGTTCATCCTACTACTAATAACTCTACTCCCAAAAGTTTAATGTCCAGATAGATCTTGTAAGTAAAGACATGTCCAAGCAAAAGGCAATAACTGTATAAGATCCTAAATTTATACTATAATTTACTGATCAGGGAGTCCTTATTCACTCTCTTCTCTGAAGACATGGATGGAGTGCCTCAGTATACAGCAGTGCTTACAGTGCACTCATCATGTCAATACACAGTGAATGCGGTGGCGATGCCAGTGGCCTGACATCTGCAGGGAGAGGGAGAAAGTTGTTGCATATGGGTTATGATGATAATGTACAGGAGGTTGAGTGGTCAGGGCTTCTGAGTGAGTATCCAGTGTTAAATGACAAAACAGGAAATTAGGTCAAATAAAGAAAATATATTTTAATGTATGGAATACAAAGGGCGAGCCTAGGAAGGTAAGATTTATATTAAGTTATGTTGGTGGCTGGCCATGGGGCGCAGAGCCAGAGTCTCTGCCTCTCAAGAAAGACATCAGTTCTATTCGAGGTCCAGATCACAAGAGGGAAAAGCAACTGTGTTCTGCTCTGCAGGACCTTCCACTGTCCACACACATGACCTGTATCCCAAACATGTTACTAACTAAAACCAATGATGTGAATTCGCTAGCACTTTCATCAGAGGGCCCAAGATGTCTCTTTTAACCAGCTTTAAACAGACAGAACTGCCATAGTTCTGAAAGACAAGCAACTTGTGTCATGTAGGCACAGCAGAAGTTGCTCTCGGAGAAGACTTGTAAAGATTTGACTGGGACCTTTGAAATAAATTTTTCAACCAATTCCCTAATTACTCCTTGACTGTCTGCCATCCTGAACAGGTCTCATATGAATATGATTTGATGTATATAGACTGAAGCAATGAGTGAAAATTTTTTACCAAGGCTGGGAATCGAACCCAGATCTCTTGCTTATTGGGGAAGTGCATTAGTCACTTAGCCACCTTGGCACAGTGTTTCACATGACTACATGGATTATCCTGCCATACATCCCTCCTCAATCCAGATTCTCACTGCCGCCCCAGTCTATTTGAAATTCCCCTTACAAAAGAACAGAACTGCGAAGGCTGTCCATGTTCTGGAATAGCACCTAAGCATCTAACATAAATGAGGGATGCTGCCTGAAACCCAGGTACAGGTACTCATACAAATGAAACGACACAGTTTCAGAGACTTTACTGGCCCCATACACATATGATTTTATTTATATACCGTGATATTACGATGCGTTTTGTATGGTTTTCTCGGATTTTATTTTTTAGCAATTTCGATGTTTTTTGCAATGTTCTTTGTCTTGAATGGTGTTAATTTTATTATTCAATTTTTAGTTTGCTCCCACCCAAAACGCTTTTTTTCCTATGGCTGTCCCACTGAGTTTACTGGACGTGGTCAGTGTAATGTTTTGCGTGCTATTTGTATTTCTGCTGGAGCTATGATCGATGTTTGGTCGATATGTCGGATATGCTAAAATAGGGTCTTTGGTGGGGTAACGACGTCAGTGGTCAATTGAGTATTCCCTATCTTCTGCGTTTGATTTGTCATTTGTGAACAGTGGGGTATCTGTTTTGTGTGTGGAAGGGAGACAGTCGACATAGGCTTGTAGTTATTTTCTGCCATTTTGAAGCCTTTTCGGTAGTTTGATGTAGTGTCTTAGTATCTGTACACTGGGACACAAAATTATAGCTGTTTATTAAATATGCAATTTTTTGACCTACGGATGACTTTCGCTTTCCTTTTAAATGTGTGCCATATCTTTTATAGTGTTCTCTGTCCATATCATCCATCATGAGGAATTATGTGTTGGGGAAGTTATAGCAGATTTTTCTGTATAAATTAACTACTTTCTTTATTTGTTCATTCATAACCGAAAAGTAAAGGTTGTATGTTTTAGGAATGCGCATGCAGTTACTTGATGCTTATTAAGCCACACAGTGTCTCATGTAAACAGTGAGTGGCTTTGTCAAGTTCGTTTTGGTAGATGTCATTTGATCCTGCTGTCTGCCTGCTTAGCTGAGTGGTAACATGCTCGCCTCCCACGCAAGTAGGCCTGGGTTCGATTCCTGGCTGGATTGGAGATTTTCTCCTCTCAGGGGCTGCATGTTATGTTGTCCTCATCATCATTTCATCCTCATCACCTGTGCGCAAGTCGCCCAATGTGGCGTCAACTGAAATAAGATATGCACTTGGCCACCAAACTTCCCCAGATGGGGCCTCCTGGCCAACGATACCATATCCTCGTTTCCATTTGATCCTATTATTAATAGAATAGATAGTATACTTGGATCATTCAAGGGATAATTCTTTACAATTTCATCGTTACGTCTTCCTCATACAATAAAGTCTTAACAAGTTTTCTGTCATGGCCGTCTGCATGTATTATGGTGTCACAACTATATTGTATTGTTTTCTACAAGGACATTTTTGAAATTTTTATGATTTCTCGAGTTTTCGCCTATGATCATCTTGTTATTATTTTTTATATGTTACTTGTTTCACACCTCCATAAGTTTATAGAAATAATTTGTTCTTTCATTTGGAGTTTTGTTTTACTTCTTTTCTTCTAACCGAGATGTACATTTTGGTTTTGGAATATGTCAATGGTCGTTATTTTTATACTGTAATCTCTGTAGATTTCAAGTTTACATGGTTTAACTCAGATTTTCTTCCTTTTTTCTCTTTAGGGTGAACATAGTTTATTTCAGCCTTTCTAATTCTGCATTTAAATACTTCTTATTCTTCCCCACCATATCATATTATCTTGTAAGCTCTTTATCTCATTAAGTAACTGTAAAAAAGTCCACTAGTTACTGATTCAAGTCTTAAATCCCTTTCATAACAATTCATACAAATACAGAACTTTTGGCTTGGGCTAGTGTCACCACAACTGTGATGTTATAGCACCTCGCATTTTATACACATAATACCTTTTGTGACTTGTTTTCTGCAATAGCAGCAGCTCGAATTTTTTTATTGGTCATGTTTCTGGCTGATCAATATACGATGTGGTCACTGCACACTCTCTCTTAATTTCATTTCCCAGTGTCACACTAGTTTCTGTACCTGTTTCTTCTGCCATTACAATGGAACGAAGATCACTTTTTAACACACTGATTTGTTGAAATTCGTACATATTTCTCACCTATTTTCACAAGTTTTTCTACATTCACTTCATTTTCATGTTAGGTGTTGCCTCTTGGTATCTTGATTTGTTCCACTATGTTTTACTGTTTCAGCTTTCCTTCCTTCCACTGTTTTTGTGATGCATGATCACTTAACATTACATAAATACTGGGATTTCTGTACACAACACATATATTTCACTGTTTACTTTTATATTTTAAGAGCTAACGCACTCATGATTATAGTGTCCACCATTATGCTACAACACATGTGACTGCTTTTATTTGATTCCCTGTTTTCCAGAGGTGTAGAATTACAGTGATGGGCTACAGAAACATTATTTGCATAAAAACAGAGGAAAAAATTATATATCAACCATGTCTGGCTCAACACTACATGGTTTCCTTGTATTTCCTACCATTGTTTCATTAATTACTGTCTGCAGTATTCTGAGCAAAGTAAGTATAATGAAATATAATCAAAAGCCAGAAAATTTTTGTTGTTGGTTGTTGTGATCTTCAGTCTGAAGACTGATTTAATGCAGTTCTCTATACTATTTTATCCTGTGTGAGCCTTTCCATCTCCAAATAACTACTGCAACCTACATCTACTGAACCCCTCCTATGTATTCATCCCTTGGTCTTCCTGTATGATATTTATCCCCCTCCCTCCACATCCCTGCAATACTAAATAGGTGGTCTCTTGATATCTCGGAATGTGTACTATCAACTGATCCCTTATTTTGGTCAAGTTGTGCCACAAAATTCTTGTATCTGCTGTTCTATACGGTATCTCCTCATTAGTTACGTGATCTTCCCATGTAATCATCAACATTCTTCTGTAGCTTCACATTTCAAATACTTCTGTTCTCTTCTTGTCTAAACTGTTCATCATCCATATTCACCTTCCATGCATGGCTACACTCCAGATTTATACTTTCAGAAAAGTGATTCTAACACATAAATCTATATTCGATGTTAATAAATTTCTCTTCTTCAGAAATACTGTTCTTGCCTTTGCTAGTCTACATTTTCTATCCACTCTACTTCGGCCATGCTCAGTTATTTTGTTGCCCGAATACCAAAGTTCATTTGCTACATGTTTCCTAAACTAATTCCCTTAACAATGCTTGATTTAATTCTACTACATTCCATTAGCGTTGTTTGCTTTTGTTGGTGTTAATCTGATATCCTCCTTTCAAGGCAGTGTCCATTCCATTCAGCTACTTCTCCAAGTTCTTTGCTGTTTCTGACAGAATTACGATGTCATCGGAAAACTTCAAAGTTTTTATTTGTTTTCTATGAACTTTAATACCTACTCTAAATTTTTCTTTGGTTTCCTTTACTGTTTTTCGATGTTTAGATTGAATAACATTGGGGATAGGCTACAACCCTGTCACACTCCCTCCTCAACCACTGCTTCCCTTTCATGTCCCGCTACTCTTATAACTACCATCTGGTTTCTGTACTAGTTGTACATAGCCCTTCACTCCCTGTAATGTACCCCTGCTATCTTCAGAATTTAAGAGAGAATATTCCAGTCAAAATGGTTAAAGCTTTCTCTAAGTCTTAACCTATCTTCTATAAGTCGTAGGGTCACTATTGTCTCGCTTGTTCCTACATTTCTGTTGATTCCAAACTGATCTTCCCTAATGTGGGATTCTACCTATTTTTCCATCCTTCTGTGAAGAATTTGTGTTAGTATTACGCAACTATCAGTTATTAAACTGATAGTCTGCTGATTTTCAATCCTGTTAGCAGCTAATTTGTTTGGAATTGAAATTATTGCATTCTTTTTGAAGTCTGAGGATATCTTGGACACCAGATGGAAGAGTTTTGTCATGGCCGGCTCACTCAAAGCTGTCAGTAGTACTGATGGAATATTGTCTACTCACAGGGCCTTGTTTCGACTTAGATCTTTCAGAGCTCTGTCAAATTCTTCTTGCAATGCCATATCTCCAATCTCTTCTTCATCTATGTCCTCTTCCCTTTCTATAATATTGCCTTCAAGTACACCTCCTTTGTATAAACCCTCCATATAATCCTTTCACCATTCAGCTTTCCTTTCTTTGCTTAGGATGGGGTTCCGCTTAAGCTCTTGATATTCATACGACTGCTTCTCTTTGCCTGTAGGTGGTATCTATATTTCCCATAGTGAAATATGCTTCTACATACTTACATTTGTAATCTAGCTATTCCTGCTTAGCCACAAGCACTTCCTGTCAATTCGATTTTTTAAATGTTTGTGTTCCCTTTCGCTGCTTCATTAGCTGCATTTCAAATTTTCTCTTTTCGTCAGTTAAATTCTCTGTCTCTTGTGGTATCCAAGGATTTTTACTAGGCTTTGTCTCTTTACGTATTTGAACGTTTGCAACGTTCACTATTTCATCTCTTGAAACAACCCATTCGTTTTCCACTGTATTCATTTCCCCTGTTTTAAGCTACTGTTACCTGATACACACTGTGAAAGTGTCACCAACCTCTGGTACTTTCATCTTATCCAGGTCCAATCTCCTCAATTCCTACCCTTTCCCAGTTTCTTCAGTTTTAAGCCACTGTTCAGAACTAATAAAGTGTGGTTGGAGTCTACCCCTGAAAATGTCTTACAATTTAAATCTGGTCGCTAAACTTTTGTTTTTGTCATTAAGTAATCGATCATTTTCCAGGGCTATTTCACATATACAACATTGTTTTATGATTCTTAAATGAAGTGGAATGTTGATTAAATTATTCTCTGTGTCTACCAGGCAGCTACCTCTTTAGTTCAATTGTGCCAGTCTGTATTCATCTTCTTTTTTGCATTTTCTTCCTTTTCTTACTATCGAATTTCAGTCCATCACTGTTAAATTTTGTTCTCCCTTAAATGTCTGAATAAATTTCTTTTATCTCGACATAAATATCTTCAAGCTCTTCACCATCTACAGAGCTAGTTGC
The DNA here is from genome assembly GCF_023897955.1 of Schistocerca gregaria. Lineage (NCBI taxonomy): Eukaryota > Metazoa > Arthropoda > Insecta > Orthoptera > Acrididae > Schistocerca > Schistocerca gregaria. The sequence goes on along the minus strand of NC_064930.1, from coordinate 86,533,371 downwards.
TACACAAACTTGTACTACTGTGGTGGGTAAGAGCTTCATGTCTATCGTGGCTACAATAATATGTTCACTATGCTGCTCCTGGTAGCTTATCTACACTCCTATTTTCTTATTTATTATTAAACATAGACCTGCATTGCCCCTATTTGATTTTGTATTTATAACCCTGTATTTACCTGACCAGAAGTTCTGTTCCTCCTGCCACCAAATTTCTCTAATTTCACTAATTTCCACTGACTCCAACCAATCTATTTCTCTTTTCAACTTTTCTAACCTATCTGCCCAATTAAGTGATCTAACATTCCACACTGCTATTCATAGAATATCAGTTTTTTTCCTGATGACGATAGGTAGTGGGAGATTCACATGGGGGAATATTTTACCTCTGGAATATTTTCCCAGAGGACGCTGTCATCATTTAACCATATGACAAAGCTGCATGCTGTTGGGAAAAATTACAGCTGTAGTTTCTCCATGCTTTCCGCTATTTGCAATACCAAGACTGTTTTGGTTGATGTTACAAGGGCACATCAGACTGTTGCTACTCAAACTACTGAAAAGGCTGCTGGCCCTCTTCAGGAACCAGAAATTTGTCTGTTGTCTTAGCAAACATCCCCATTGCCACTGTGTCTACAGTCTGGCTGTCTATTGCTGGAGCATGCAGGCCACCCCACTCATGGTGAGGATCATGGGGGAGGATTATTTTGTTATGCATAACATTTCACATGGCTGTGCATAAAATGTGATGGAGGGAAGTGTTTAAATTTAATGTGTAGTAAATTTATGTAAATTAACTCCCTACTGAATATCAAGATGGTGGAACTAGTTATTTGGGAGAAAAATATTTCTGAAATTTGCAAAAATAAGTCTTTACAAACGCCTATTAATACAGATTTGTATGCATAATTCCAGTATTTTTATACTTTAATGTTATATTTTATTCTTCAATTTTTACAATGACACCTAACTGAATAAAATTTATTTATAACTAAGAGAGCTATAGTACTTAGAATCACACAAGTCTCCTTTTCTCTTGATGCCAATTTGTGAAAATGATCCACATGTCAAAATAGCTCTTTGTCTGCATTCTGATCAAAAAATTATGGAAAAATTATTTCAACCTTTTTTATTGCATACTTTTTTTCACAAAATTTTCACAAATAGCTGTGATATTAGGGCGACAGTCACTTGGTTATATCGCTTTAAATTGGTCCATTGGCATTGATGTCTGTTTATTTTGATGTTTTACACTTCTTTCAATGGCAGCTTTAACGTGCTGTATAAGAATGAAGGCTAACTTTTAATGAATATTAGGAATCCAAAGAAAATTTAAAAAGGAAACAGATGCAAGTAGTGCATTGTTACATTATATATATGCTATGAAATAGAAATTGTGGTTTCTGTATTAACATATGATGTTTGTTGGTAATTTAAAATAATTTAAAATAAAAGTTTGAAGAGACAGTGAAAGCTTACTTTACCTGTGATTTCTAGTTTACTCTTGGTGATTCATCAATGGAAGATAATAAATTGCTGTAAATCGTCTTTATGGTCACTGCTGCAATGATGTAAACAACACATTTTTGAAATGATTTCACTTGTTCCACTTTAATTGTCAGTCTTAGCAACACAATAACCACTTTCAAACCTCATATAAAATGTTGTTCGAAGGCAGTTAATTTCAACCTCCTGCTAATAAGTATGACAGTGGCAAGACAGTCACAATGCATTTTGCACTTTTAAATAGAAAGTCCATTTAGAGTCAGTGAACACCGTTCATTTCTTGACATAATACACAAGTGCATAAAATTCCAGGTTGTTGACCAAGTGGCATCCAAAATGAAATTTACTCCCAGTTTGAATCAAAGAAGCCATAGAAGGTAATGCAAGCTATTGCATGATGATGATCAACAACAGACTTTCATGGCAATGTAGGTTGTGTACTGTAGACTTTCGGGTGGGGTGCATTATTAAGACTTGTATATGATCCTATTGAATATCAGAAACTACATCTTTGTTTATAAGACAACTAAGTTGAAATTTATTAGATGATAGGAGCTTTATGTTTAGAAAAGAATTTAGTTTACAGTGTATCTAGTGAGTTACTATAATACAAAAGATTACGTAGAGAACTATTGTATTTATCTATACTGGGATTTACTAATTTACAAGTACATTTGTAACATAGCATATTACTATAGATAATGTAGAGTCATAATTAATGTCTTAATTAATTAATGAATTGGCATTTGGTTCAAAAACCCTAAGGAAACAAAAGTATAGTGGCAAACTTGGTAATTAAATGGGTATAATTTCACTGAAGCAACTGCAATTGTTGGTGGATGCAAACTTTAATACTAAGTAGCTTTCAAATTAATAAGTTTCAAGAAAATGAAAATATGTTATTATGAAGTCAGGATTCTGATCTGTCTTTGCATGTGTCAAAGTGTCTATAATGACTAATTACTTCAACTAGAAGCTCTTTAGTGTGCTTTAGTAAGATGTTAAATTAGACATTGCTTTTAATTAAAATTGTTTCTTGAGTATTTTGGCATATTTGGGTGCATATTACATATACATGATGTGGATAGATTCAAAGCTGTGGTCACCTCAAGAAGTTTGATACCAGGCATCAGCTCTTACTAGCAACATACTCTTGTTATACCATGTTATATCATGTCTTGATGGTGTACATAATTTTTGGTGCTCTCTGTATTTAAATTTAAATGTTTTCAAAACTGTTGTGTTGTTCACATTCGATTATTAGTTGAGAGAAAATATGAGGTTTCTACATGTTGAGTTTGTGAGTTTTACTTACAATTTGGACATTAGTGCAGTTTTTGTGTGTTTCTGTTCAGAGAGACCTGGAAGGGACCTTTTGGATGGGAGAAGATGAGAGCTAATTTTTATGTTTTTGTTCTGTTTGTTTATTGTGAAAGGAGTGTCTGAATAATTTGAATTAATTCTTGCAATGTTTGTGTTTAGTGATGGGGAACAAATGTTGCTTGGTGGATGGCATGTGGTGTAAGGAGGGTGGTTTTTTGTAGGAAAGTAGGGATTTTATTTGGTCTTTTTTTCAGGTATATTTGCTTACTGAGTAATTTTCTGAATTTTATTCTTTTCTTTCTTTGTTAGTTTAAATTCCTTGGACAACAGTGTTTTTGTTGATAAGTATAGGGTTGAAATCAATTTATTTTATGATTTTTTGTAATGAAGGATTAGACTTGCTTTTATTAAACACCATGGATTTTATTTTAAACATGTGGGGTAATATAAGTTAATAATATTGTAGCTGAATTTATGGTACTTAATTTGATTAGTTAGTTTATGTTATGTATTCATGGTAGTTCATTTCAGCAATATAAGTCAAATAACCTTTTTGAAACCAGTTGTTGTAGTTTTTCATTAAAGTTGCTGTTTTCGCAGTATTGTGGAGTATAACTCACCTATATAGGTTAATTGAAGATGTTGAGAGCAATTTTTTTTTTTTTTTTTTTCGAGATTTATGTAATTAGGGCTGAACTGACTTTTGGTTTATTTTCTTTTTTAGTTACAATGTGAAGGGAGTTTATTGTTCGGTTTGTGTTGTCCAAACGGTTCAAATGGCTCTGAGCACTATGTGGCTTAACATCTGAGGTCATCAGTCCAAGAGAACTTACAACTACTTAAACCTAACTAACCTAAGGACATCACACACATCCATGCCCGAGACAGGAATCGACGCTGCGACCATAGCGGTAGCTCGGTTCCAGACTGAAGCACCTAGAACCACTTGGCCACACTGGCCGGCGTTTCTGTTGTCCAAATTCCCATGGGTTTCCTGTTAACTACATAACAATTTCTTGACCACAATCCTTCCTACAGCTTTTTAATTTTATATTGCCTACATGTAATTTTGTTCACTATTGTAGATTTTTTCTGTAGGAAATGAATGATATCTTTGATTAATAGGTGCTCTTTGTTTTGTAAACAAAAACACGGTTAAACAGAGAGAGTATAGGAAATTGTATTTTATGTACCACAGTGATTATTTAAGGATCACACTGATGCACAGTATCTAGTGGACACACAAATAGCAAAATAAGACCATGTTCAGAGTAAATACCTTTGAGTGTCAAAATTTTGTCAGTAAATTATTGAATTACTCGTAATGAAGATCCTGAATGTAGTGCCCTCATGCCAATATACTGTGCTCAAATTATTTTCAGGATGGAGAACTGTTTGAGATGCAAAGTAGAAGGCTCTCATATATTTAGTGAGTGATAGAAGGTATATTAGAGAGACAGATTAGATGCCAAGTGTTTATTGCAGTTGATAAAAATATTACCCCAACTGAGGTCGAATTTTAGTGTGGCTGTGAACCCATCTGTATGCACATAATAAGTCTAGCTGAGATGAAGCTAATGGCTGGAAAGGTTTACTGGTAACTCCGTTCCACCATGGCAGTCTTAGTGTCATTCAAGGAAAGCCTATGCTCTACAGTGTTTAAATACCAGAGTGTGCAATGCTGGAGATGAATTCGTCCTACTGAGTATGGTCTGGGATGTCTATAGACTCATTGCAGGGATACAGAGAGGCAGTGAAGTACATATGGACATGTTTTCTGATAACTTTCATGAACAGATAATTAGAAATGGAAATATTTTAGTCCTTAGCTACAAACAGGCTTGACCTTCTCCAATGGTTTCAGTATAGAGACAGGGATTAGTGATCATGACATTATCACAGAAATGATGATTAATAAAGATAATAAATGAATCAATAATACAGGAAGACTATTTTTGCTAGAAAGAGCAGGTAACTGTTAGCATCCCGATTAGGCAATGAATGGATATCATTTAGCTCTAATAGAATGGATGTAGAGGAATTATGGGCAAAGTTTAAACGGACTGTAAATCACACTGTGGAGAAGTATGTGATAAATAAGTGCATTGAGGGTGGAAAAGCTTCACCATGGTTTAATAAGAAAATTCATAAAATGCTCAGGAAGCAAAAGATTGTTGCATTCTACTTTCAAAAGAGAAAACAGAAATGATGATAGGCAAAAGTTAGTTAACTGAGATATGAGCATGTGTGAAAGCATCAGTGTGTGAAGCATACAACAGCTATCACCATCATACCTTCGTAAAAGATCTTGATGAGGATCCAAGAAGATTCGGTCCTATGTAAAATCATTAAGCAGATCAAAGGCTTCTGTCCACTCACTTGTTGACCAGTCTGGTGTGGCAACAGAAGCTAGCGAAAATGGTTTACAAAATCTTTCACACTGAAATTGTACAATTACACAGATTCCCATATGAAGAACACAGTAATAGGCATACTGGAAGAGTTGAAAACATATATGACACCAGGTCCAGATAGAATCCCAATGCAGTTTTACAAAGCATACTTTACAGTATTGACCTCTGTTTTAGCTTGTATTTATTGAGAATGTCTTGTCCAGCCCAATGTACCAAGTGACTGAAAAAAATGCAGGTGTCTCCTCTATATAAGAAAGGTAAAAGAATGGGCCCACAAAATAACAGTCCAATATCCTTAACATTCGTTTACTGCAGAATTCTTCAACATATTCTCAGTTCAAATATAATATTTTTCCTTTAGATAAAAAAGCTCTTGTCCACAAATCAGTGTGGGTTTACAAAGCATTGCTAACATGAAACTCAGGTAGCCCTTTTCTTAAGTGACAGCCTCAAACCAGGTTCCAGGGCCATGGGCGTATTCCATATTCCTAAATTTCTGAATGGCATTTGATGCAGTGCCCCACTGCAGACTGTTAACAAAGGTACAAGCACATGGAATAGGTTCTCAGATACGTGAGTGGCTCAAAGACTTCTTAAGTAATAGAACCCATTAACTTTCCTTGGCAGTCTGTGTTCAGCAGACACAAGAGTATCATCAGGAACATTCCAGGAAAGTGTGGTAGACATAAGCACTTCAGAAGACAGCCTGTCTATAAACTATGTTCTTACACATTTTGTTTGGGCAGTTTCCATGCATTTAGGGATATGCATTCATTCATTCACTCATTCATTCTTTCATTGGCAAAGTTGACTGATTTATGACTCTCTGGGGGTTAATTTATTATTGCTGAGGGGTAATATGTGCTTCTTTGACACCTCCACCACCTCCCATCATAATGCCTGGGTGTTGTGTGATGTCCTTAGGTTAGTTAGGTTTAAGTAGTTTTAAGTTCTAGGGGACTGATGACCGTAGATGTTTGGTCCCATAGTGCTCAGAGCCATTTTGAACCACCTCCCATCACCCTTCTCCTCCCTCATGCCTCTGGGAAATCTCCAACCCTTCCCCCCTCCCCATCGCCAATGCAAGCACACATTTATTATAAAATTAATTGGCTAATTTATTAAAATTATCAATTAATTATGTCCTTGTGAGAAATCTCCAGCCCTCCCCTCTTCCAATTCTCCCTCCCCACTGAGAAAAAAAACTGATGGAAAAGCACTGCCTGTGCAGAGCTGTTGGTGTGGAAAGTGCAACTATTACCCTGTCCAGCAATTACATGTCACCTTCTCCTGTCGACAAACCCCACCTCACCCCACTCCCTCCTACTGCCTCTCCCTCCTTCCCCTTTCCTGACATGAGTGCACTTTTTGCCCCCTCTCACCTCCCCTTAACCTACGGTTCAGTTCTACACCACTTTTCCCCTCCTGGTGTTCTGTCATTAAACATGAGCTGCTTCAGTTCAGACCTGAGTTATTCAAATAGCTCCTTTCCACTCTCTCAGTGTGTTTGATTACCACCCTACTCCCTCCTACTGCCTCTCCATCCCTCCCCTTTCCTGCTGTGAGTGCACTTTTTTGCCGCCCTCTCACCTCCTATTAACCTGTTGTTCAGTTCTACGCCACTTTTCCCCTCCTGGTATTCTGCCATTGAACACAAGCTGCTTCAGGTCAGACCTGAATTATTCAAATAGCCCCCTTCCACTCTCTCAGTTTGTTTAATTATCTAAATTGAGAACCTTTTGTGTGCACAGGTTTTGCTTGGTGGATACTGCCTTCCCCCTTCTGGAAATATTGATTGATTGGCTATTTGGTGGGAAATGAACTGCAGTGAATGGAATACTGTTTTAACAATTTTTAGCAGACAAGGCAATGTGTGGAATATTGTTTATTTAAACAATTTATGGGATACAAGGTGGTGTGTGGAATACATTTATTTATTTAAAGTATTTAGTGGGAAATTGATTGGGTGTGTGGAGTATTGTTTATACGATTTCTGGCAGGCAAGACCATGTGTGGAATATTGTTTATTTAAACAATTTATGATATCCTAGGCAGTGTTTGGAATATAGTTTATTTATTTATTTAAAGGCAGCTAATTGACTGCAGTGTATGGAATACTGTTTATTTAAACAATTTGTCAGTCACAAGCCAATATGGAATATTTAAACAATTGTGGCTCTTTCTATTCCGATCGCGCAAGGAATACCATCATGAAAACTCATGACAAGTAGTTACACCATCACAGATCACGCCTAAACAAATCTGGCGAAAAAATAAGTCTCGATCACATTCTGACTACGACGTCTATCGTATGGCATTTCACACGCCACTTTTCAGGGACTACCACAGTTGTGGGACCACCCTAAACCTCGGAAAACAAAGCATCGGGTAGCAGCATACCTTTGAAATATGATACAAGCCTCACTTCCTGTCTCTCTCTCCCTCTCTCTGACTCAAGTGAGTGGTTCTTGTTTGTGTGAACCAATGTATGCAAACACACACAGACCAACATGTCCTTTGCACCCCTCCTATCTTCAATCCCCCTCCCCTGTGCCCTTCATCACTCAACAGACTGGCGTTGGTATTTGGCACATACCTTTGTTCTCACACTTCCACTTCTATGAAAACCTGTAGCATATCAAACAAAGACATTCGAGAAGAAGTAGATAGCATCTGTCACGTGCCACACTAAACCCATCTTTTGCCCTGAACAAAGTAGCAGATACCCAGTAAACAGTGGCTGTGGATATTTTGGAAGCATTCCCTCACTTGATAAGTTTGCTTGATTAATTAATAAAATTGATACTTTTGTTAAATCGATACTCTTTTTCCTTGCATCCTATTGGTGGGTGCTACAATTGGTATATTTGTCAGAATTCAATCCCACAACTGCCTAGTTTCCAAACCCTAATGGATTTTTTCCCCTTGCCTCCTGTTGGTGAATAATGACACAGTTAGGTCATTTGGTAGGAAGTCTATTATGTTGGAGGTAGCTGCCAATTTCGAATTTCAGCTCAGTTATATACTATGCCCTTAAACAATCTGTGAAGAGGTTGGACTGGTGTGTGTACTCCCAGTACCACTACTGGAAAGAATAAATTGATCAATCAGTAATTTGATATTGCTACTGGGTTTTTAAAGCTCTGTATAATCCCTAAGTTGGTTCTCTTAGTTGTACAGGACGAAGAAGGATGAGGAAGGGCCTACCATCGGAAAGATAGTTACAACAATGAACACCACTACATTCTTTCTGCTGAAATACAAAGTCCACTGAACTGTACTGAGACACAGTAAGCTTAAATTATGATCCATTCCATAGTAGTAGTTGTTGCCACAGTAACATGTCAGAGATCACTGAAACACTCAAACATCGCGTGTGGCCGGCTGGTGTGGCCGAGCAGTTGTAGACGCTACAGTCTGGAACCGCGCAACTACTACAGGCTCAGGTTCAAATCCTGCCTCGGGCATGGATGTGTGTAAGGTCCTTAGGTTAGCTAGGTTTAAGTAGTTCTAAGTTTTGGGGGACTGATGACCTCAGAAGTTAAGTCCCATAGTGCTCAGAGCCATTTGAAGCCATCCATTGTGCTCTTGTCTCGACGTCCACACGTAGTGCCACAGGCCAGAGAGTAGAGCAGCACTAGCTGCCTCCATGTAGATCCATCTCATGTATCGTTCCAGGTCAGTAGCTGGACTGGGCCCACCAGAGAGGGCCGCCCAACTATGGAGGGTGCCAGGATGATTGGAATAACAGGAATTCGGATGTTATCAATACTCTAGTGCTAACACTCGGCAATGATGAATATCAAATCGCTCACAGAGAATACATGCAACAGAGGCAGCCCATCATTTACTGAGCTATTCAGAAAGTGCCACGAGGGCTGCCACTGGGACTTGTCGCCACTGCTGTGGGAAATAACTGGCTAGCTAGATGGCCAAAACTTTTCTATGTACCTGCCATTCCCGGCAGCTTTAAGTCAGAAATGTCAATCCGTTCTGCCATGTGCCCCACAAGTCAAGCAGTGTCGTCCTTGGAAACGAGTCAGATATTCATGAGTGTCCTTCATATTAAATATTACGAATCCAGCCACAATCTGGTGACATTCGATAATGAGTGAAGTATCGAAAATATCTCGTCCTGACTGCCGTGGCGCTAGAAATATAAGTTTTATGTAATTTCAACGCATTTTACTCAATTACTTGAGGTCTAAATCACCACTCTCGACGAGTTGTCACGTCAACAAAACGTCTCATCGCCTCGATCTCGTGGTGAAATCAGCCAGCAACATTGCAGCATGGTTCTCAATTTTTGTATCATTGCTAAACTACCCTCTCCATTACTTTGCGAGAGTCATATACATATGCACAAACTGCGAAACATGTTACGAAGCCCACATAACATGACACAAATATTGTTTCTTAGTGTGGGAAATAGTCATCAGCAGACAGTTGGTGCAATAACTACGGTCCTTAGCCAAAACACTTTATAAATTCGTTAAGATTTTCTTACGATTTGACATCTCTTCCTATGTGGATGGAGTCACAACATTTTCACGCATTCGTGGGATAAAATCGAGGATTCAAAGCTCTGGCACTCAGTCCTCTATTTCGCAATGAACTAGCCCGTCATTGAACCTGTACGCTGACTCCCAAACAAAACTCTATATGGTCTGTCTCTACGCATCTTGTAACTTGCATGTCTTCTGCTTGGAGCAGAAAAGTTATTGTACATTGTGACAGAAAGGGGGATACAAGAAAAAAATTTACATGGAAGCAGTAATAACGAGGGAACCATCATTTTTCGTGGATAGAGATAAGATAGCTGGAATGGACTATTTAATGTAGAGTAATAAATTTATATACTTCAATTAGAAGTCCAGGTATGTCCCCAGAGTTATCGGCAGCCACTTTCTGGATTTTTATAAAGTGTCCTTAGGTAAAGAGTGTTGCATTACCAGCTTGGGGGGGGGGGGGGGGGAATTACAGAATAGATTGCGTTTTTGATCCTGTGCAAGACTGTTTTGGTGTTTTAAATCCCAGAAAACAGTATTTACAATGTACTTATCTGTATCTAGAATGAAATTTCCACTCTACAGCGGAGTGTGCGATGACATGAAACTTCCTGGCAGATTAATACTGTGTGCTGGACCGTACTCGAACTTGGGACCTTTGCCTTTCACGGGCAAGTGCTCTACCAACTAAGCTACCCAAGCATGGCTTTTGACAACATTCTGATGTATGTCTATTGAGGTAATAGGGATATGTGGAAGATGACCTCTGTGTTTGATGCTTTCCTGCGAAAGAGAACCACCTGCCTCTAAATTGACATGGATCTGCGTTAATGGACAATAGAAAGTAGATGGAGTGATCTGTGAGAGGGGTTGTAACGAGATGTGATTCAATGTTAGATTGATGATGCATTCTAGATTTTGCAGCAGGTTATTTATCACGAATATTACCATTTTTTTCCTGTTATGCTCTTGGGGTGCATCAGTTGTGTGGTATAACGTACATTTGAATCATATACACTTGCGTTTTCCGTGTGTGGCTTACAGTGCTATCTACCTGCAAATGTTAACAGAAAACCTCTCCACAACTCAGTAAGCAGAGGACTTCCAACGTATGTGTGATGAATCATGCCCCTCGATGGAAAACCGATTTCAACACGCTCTTCTAAATGAACGAAGATTTATGCAAAGTACTCCTTTTCTCCTACACATCTTGGAAATAAATCGATTCTAAGTTAGTGACAGGAGTTTGTGAGGTACTGCAATATCTGTGTATACATTTGCTTGACAAATGTTGTGTGTGTGGAAGAGAGTGTGTTAATGCAGCATAGTGTGTAATTTTATATATAAAATGCTATGCATTTGTGTTTGTGTTCTATGGTCATTTCTCTCTTACAAACACGTTCTTGGTATGGAATCTAAACACTACAACAATTCTACAGAATTGATAGTAAAAGCGATTAATGTAAAACATTTCAAACTCTTTCCATCTTGAGTTCCAACATGCATATGCAAATGTTTCTTCTTCTTTTTCTTAATCGTCTATTGTATCACAACAACTCTCTCAAATGTATCAGGCTCGTATCCACTATACATCAATAAAGAGTGCTAAACTCCTCAGGATTCAAGCATATAGAGAGCTGGGCTCTCTGGGAGAAGAGACCAAACAGCGAGGTCATCGGTCTCATCGGATTAGGGAAGGATGGGGAAGGAAGTCGGCCGTGCCCTTTCAAAGGAACCATCATGGCACTTGTCTGGAGCGATTTAGGGAAATCACGGAAAACCTAAACCAGGATGGCCAGACTCGGGATTGAGCCGTCGTCCTCCTGAATGAGAGTCCAGTGTGCTAACCACTGCGCCACCTCACTCGGTAAGTATCTAGAGACATCGTGCATAACTGGATGGGCGACATGAATAAGACTAGTATGGAACAGTCTTCTAAGAATAGCAGTTACAGTATTGGAATGAGAAAACCAATATACGTTAGTAGCAGTTATCAGTACAAGTCTGGAACAGGTGTTACACTCTTTGCAAACGCAAAACATCAAAGTGTATTGATTACGTCGAACTCAGCTCTTTCTGTTCCTTCACGAAACGTTGGATGCAGCAGGCATAGTACGCTCCTACTAGTGGTCAGTTTCAAATTAAATCAGATACAGTGTTGAAGGGAGTGTGGTTCAAGACAGAGGATGAGTTACGAGATGCATAGCGAGAGGTCGAATGGAGCTTTGCTCAGGGTCGTTAGCCAATAGTTCAGTGAAGGGGTATCCCATTTAGAAATAGAGGGCTGAGAGCTACAGCTTTGAATATCTGATTTTATCCCATGAATGCGAGGATATTTTGTCACTCCATCCACATAGAGGGAGATGGCAAATTGTAATAAAATCTTACCGAATTTATAAAGTGTTTGCAACTCCTCTCTGCTGATGGCTATTTCCCACACTAAGAAATAATGTTTGTGTCTTGTGATGTGGGCATCGTAACAGGTTTCACGGTTTGTCCATATCTATATGACCCTCAAAAAGTAATGGAGAGGGTAGTTTAGCAATGATACAGAAATTGAGAACAATGCTGCAACGTTACTGGCTGATATCATCACGAGATTGAGGCGATGAGACGTTTTGTTGACATAACAACTTGTCGAGAGCGGTGATTTGGACCTCGAGTGATTCAGTAAAATGCGTTAAATTGCAGAAAACTGATATTTCTAGCTCCAGAGCCGTCAGGAGGAGATATTTTCGATACTTCACTCATTATCGAATGTCACTAGAATGTTTCAGGATTCGTAATTTTTATATAATATGGGAAAATTTCGAAAGTTGATGGAAAATGCGTAAAACTGATGAAAGTATTCCAAAAAATGTGGAGGGATGAGGGTGCTTACATGCCCACCTGGCTGTATGAAAATCATTCCATTCCCTCACCGGTGCGAATGACACTGATTGTGCATACTATCCGTGCTGTATCAATTTAAGTCCTGCAGAATACCCCCTTGTTCCACATGCAGTTATGCATTTACAGTCATAAAAAAGAAAGACACAGTGTCCAAGGAATTTGAGGTCAGGATGACTACCACCTAGAACACGGAAACAGCGATCATATAATTAGGTGTAATATGCACCACCAATATGATGAATCATTGCTCAGTGTCTCCTCGAAAAACGAAAAAAGGAGACGTCTACTATCCCGTCACTGTGGAAGATGAGATCAAATGTAGATACCATCAACTTCAGATAGCTGTTTGGAAGCACAAAATAATGCTGCAAACTCTACCAGTTTCTATATGTTACAACGTTCTCCACATTTGTGACAATAAGAAACACTGCCCCTGAATTTCACCTCAAACATCAAGTGTGTTTTTGGAGCAGCACAGTTTACACCATGCAATGTTCAGCTTTAAGTGAGAGCCAATGCATTGAAACGTATTTAAGTCGGTCGACATAAAAGTTTTCTGGGTATGGTACCACGACATAATGTATAAAACTACTGCTGCTAGAGAAAAACCAACGTTTCGGCCGCAGCTGCAGCGGCCTTCTTCTGATTCTAGTGGTGCTTTCTAGCTGCTGTTGTTGTGGTCTTCAGTCCTGAGGCTGGTTTGATGCAGCTCTCCATGCTACTCTATCCTGTGCAAGCTTCTTCATCTCCCAGTACCTACTGCAGCCTACATCCTTCTGAATATGCTTAGTGTATTCATCTCTTGGTCTCCCTCTACAATTTTTACCCCTCCCCACGCTGCCCTCCAATACTAAATTGGTGATCCCTTGATGCCTTAGAACGTGTCCTACCAACCCATCCCTTCTTCTAGTCAAGTTGTGCCACAAACTCCTCTCCAATCCTATTCAGTACCTCCTCATTAGTTATGTGATCTACCCATCTAATCTTCAGCATTCTTCTGTAGCACAAAATTTCGAAAGCTTCTATTCTCTTCTTGTCCAAACTATTTATTGTCCATTTTTCACTTCCATACATGGCTACACTCCATACAAATACTTTCAGAAATGACTTCCTGACACTTAAATCTATAATCGGTGTTAACAAGTTTCTCTTCTTCAGAAACGCTTTCCTTGCCATTGCCAGTCTACATTTTATATCCTCTCTACATTGACCATCATCAGTTATTTTGCTCCCCAAGTAGCAAAACTCCTTTAGTACTTTAGGTGTCTCATTTCCTAATTTAATTCCCTCAGCATCATCCAACTTAATTCGACTACATTCCATTATCCTCGTTTTGCTTTTGTTCATGTTCATTTTATATTCTTCTTTCAAGATTCTGTCCATTCCGTTCAACTGCTCTTCCAAGTCCTTTGCTGTCTCTGACAGAATTACAATGTCATCGGCGAACCTTAAAGTTTTTCTTCTTCTCCATGGATTTTAATACCTACTCCGAATTTTTCTTTTGTTCCCTTTACTGCTTGCTCAGTATACAGATTGAACATCAGGGAGAGGCTACAACCCCGTCTCACTCCCTTCCCAACCAGTGCTTCCCTTACATGTCCCTTGACTCTTATAACTGCCATCTGGTTTCTGTACAAATTGTAAATAGCCTTTCGCTCCCTGTATTTTACCCCTGCCACCTTCAGAATTTGAAAGAGAGTATTCCAGTCAACATTGTCAAAAGCTTTCTCTAAGTCTACAAATGCTAGAAACATAGGTTTGCCTTTTCTTAATCTATCTTCTAAAATAAGTAGTAGGGTCAGTATTGCCTCAAGTTTTCCAACATTTCTACGGAATCCAAACTAATCTTTCCTGAGGTTGGCTTCTATCAGTTTTTCCGTTTGTCTGTAAGGAATTCGCGATAGTATTTTGCAGCCGTGACTTATTAAACTGATAGTTTGGTAATTTTCACATCTGTCAACGCCTGCTTTTTTTGGGATTGGAATTATTATATTCTTCTTGAAGTCTGAGGGTATTTCGCCTCTCTCATACATTTTGCTCACCAGATGGTAGAGTTTTGTCAGGACTGGCTCTCCCAAGGCTGTCAGTAGTTCTAATGGAATGTTGTCTACTCCCAGGTCCTTGTTTCGACTCAAGTCTTTCAGTGCTCTGGCAAACTCTTCACATAGTATCACATCTCCCATTTCATCTTCATCTACATCCTCTTCTATTTCCATAACATTGCCCTCAGATACAACGCTCTTGTATAGACCCTCTACATACTCCTTCCACCTTTCTGCTTTCCCTTCTTTGCTTAGAACTGGGTTTCCATCTGAGATCTTGATATTCATACAAGTAGTTCTCTTTTCTCCAAAGGTCTCTCTAATTTTCCTGTAGGCAGTATCTATCTTACTCCTAATGAGATAAGCCTCTACATCCTTACATTTGTCCTCTAGCCATGCCTGCTTAGCCATTTTGCATTTCCTGTCGATCTCATTTTTGAGACGTTTGTATTTCTTTTTGCCTGCTTCATTTAATGCATGTTTATATTTTCTCCTTTCGTCAATTAAATTCAATATTTATTCTGTCACCCAAGGATTTCTACTAGCCCTCGTCTTTTTACCTACTTAATCCTCTGCTGCCTTCACTACTTCATCCCTCAAAGCTACCCATTCTTCTTGTACTGTATTTCTTTCCCCCACTCTTGTCAACTGTCCCCTTATGCTATCCCTGAAACTCTGTACAACCTCTGGTTTAGTCAGTTTATCCAGGTGCCATCTCCTGAAATTCCCACTCTTTCGGCAGTTTATTCACATTTAATTTACAGTCCATAACGAATAGATTGTGGTAAGAGTAAACATCTGCCCCTGGAAATGGCTTACAATTCAAAACTTGGTTCCTAAATCTCTGTCTTATCATTATATAATCTATCTGGAACCTGTCAGTATCTCCACGTTTCTTCCATGTATACAATCTTCTTTTATGATTCTTGAACCAAGTATTAGATATGACTAAGTTGTGCTCTGTGCAACATTCCACCAGGCGGCTTCCTCTTTCATTTCTTACCCGCAATCCATATTCACCTACTACGTTTCCTTCTCTTCCTTTTCCTACAATCGAATTCCAGTCACCCATGACTATTTAATTTTCGTCTCCATTGACTATATGAATAATTTCTTTTATCTCATCATACACTTCTTCAATTCCTTCGTCATCTGCTGAGCTAGTTTGCATATAGACTTGTACTACTGTTGCAGGCGTGGGCTTCGTGTTTATCTTGGCCACAACAATGCGTTCGCTGTGCTGTTTGTAGTAGCTTACCCACATTCCTATTGTTTTATTCATTATTGCAGTGTGAATTATATCTTGTTGTTGCTGTTCACTGCCCATGCCATTACGTCATAATTTTAAAAAGATTGTTCATTGGTCACTTAAGAAAGAAGGAGAGGGAACTTTATTTTAATAGGTTATTGCGGTGGAGGGAGAACGTAACCTCTGTTGTCTATTGGCTCTTGTGTTGTGTGCCATGATTGGTGGTCACTGTCGAATGAGAAGTTGGCTGCTGGATGCAGTTACTCGCCGGTAGTGTTCGTGCCTTTTGTTGACAGTGTAGTCTGTTGGGCTCTGCTTGCTGGCTGCCAAGATGGGGCATGCCTGAGTCCATCCTCTCTATTGATGTTATTAGGGTGTTTTAAGTATTTCGATGGCCCCTCTGATTTTGCGTTTCGTCATAACCGACTGCTTGGCCAACATGCAGGCTTCGCTGAATTTTATTTCATTTCCGCAGTCTTGCTGATGTCCACATCTACATCTGACGCTGCAGATTTGTTTGCGCTAGACGAATATAGCGCTCGTGCCCCCGGTTGCACGTTGCTGTTGGCCTGTCAATCTCGCTGATGTATGCCTCTCCTCATTTGCATTCCACCTCGTACACGCTTGTAGTGAGTAATGCATCCACCTTGTCCTCAGTGGAACCTGTCACGTCCGGGATCCTGCGACCACTATAGAAGACAGGCTGCACCCCAACGCGGTGAAGGTGTTTGCCTATTCGGTCAGTAACACCTTATCTACTTGAAGAGGTTCAGTTTAAAATTAACTTCGACACTCACAAAGCAAGAAGCATCTTCAGGCGAGCTAGTAAATCTCTTCTAAAGAAGCGTATTCATCAGCTGCGAAGAGAACTTGACTTCAACAACAAATATTGCTGCATCTACATCTTCTGCTATCATCTACGTTGTCGGCTACCGACTGGAATAACGGCGACAGAATCACTCACCTACAAGCGCATGCAACTAGTGAAACCATCGCCATTCGCCAGTAGAAGAAATCTGAGTAGCTGGCAAAGACGACACAGAACACTTCGTCTCGACTGGATACATCTCAAACAGTGGTGAACCTTTCATCTCACACTATCAGCAACGCACCCATAGAAGCACTAGATAAAGGACTAAACTTTGCCGTCATTCCTGAGCGGATTCCCACAGAAGAAATTATCGAATCCGGGGAAACAGCACTCTGGCACACATCTGCGATAGAAGCTGAGAAAATCTGGCAGGAAGGCGTTAGAGTTCTACTACATGCCGGGCCACCAAAACACAACCTTAACCGAGAGGAAAGGACACTTATCACGGAACAGAAGAAGTATCTAACCTGCAAATTAAGACATCAAGTTTCCAAGACAGACTCTTATGTGGAGAACTCGATGCACTTTATAGAACGCCTAAGGGAGAAACAATTTTATCTCCTGACATAATGGTGAGCTTTCACTTGAAGTCACTATTTACGAATGTGCCAGTAGATGAAACTATCAGCATCCTTCAGGAGCATGTCCGCCAGACGTATGCGACCTGGTTGAGTTGTGCCTGACTTCAATGTACTTCAAATGGCAAGGTAAATAGTACGAGCAGACAGATGGGGTAGCAATGGGGACTCCGCTATCTCCGCTGGCAGTCGACATATTCATGGGAGCCTTTGAAACAACGGACCTTTATGCGCACATCACTGGTTCAGACACGTGGACGACACGTTCGCTAATGACCTCATGGTGAAATGGAACTACACAGGTTTCACGAATATTTGAACAACATGCACGGGAAGATATAGTTCACGCTGAAAGTAGAGAAGAATGGTGCAATTCCATTTCTAGAGGACGAAGTATACAGGGCAACGGAG
Organism: Schistocerca gregaria; assembly: GCF_023897955.1. NCBI lineage: Eukaryota > Metazoa > Arthropoda > Insecta > Orthoptera > Acrididae > Schistocerca > Schistocerca gregaria. Next base: position 86,515,583 of record NC_064930.1, on the reverse strand, counting down.
GACACACTGGGGCGCACAGTATATGGCAAGCCTACACATACACACAGGTGTCTGCACGCCCAATCCTACCACCACCCAGCGCTGAAGAACTCGGTCATCCGGTCTTCAGCAATCTGTGCAGAATGCCTAAGTGATGCTCAAAACATAACACTGGAGCTTAAAAGGCTAAGCACAACGTTTCTAGCCAATGGCTACAGCCATAAGTTGATCCACACAGCCTCGTCAATAAACAAAGTAAGAAAGATAAGCAAGAAATGGACAAACTGCAGCCAACAGTGCGCTTACGTTATGTGAAAAATATCACTGAGCAAATAGGGAAACAGCTTCGCCGGGTTGGAGTGCAGCCTGTCTTCTATAGTGGTCGCAGGATCCAGGACGTGCTAGGCTCCACTAAGGACAAGGTGGTTGCATTACACACTGAAGGCGTGTACAAAGTGGAATGCAAACGTGGAGAGGCATACATTGCCGAGACTGGTAGGCCAATAGCAATTTGCATTCAGGGCAACGCAATAAATCTGCAGTTGCAGAACATCAGAAAGTCTGCGGAAAAGAAATAAAATTCAGCGAAGCGTGTGTGTTGGCCAAGCAGCCAGTTATGAAGGAACGCAAAATCAGAGAGGCCATCGAAATACTTAAACACCCTATAACTGCCACCGTGCAGCTGACATCCAGCATTTGGTAAACAGCAGCCAACTTCTCATATTCGATGGTGATCACCAATCATGGCACATAACACAAGAACCAATAGACAACAGAGGTTACATTCTACCTCCACCGCAATAACGTATTAAAATAAAGTTCCCTCTCCTTCTTTCTTAAGTGACCAATGAAACGAACTATCTATTTAAAATTACGATGCAATGGCATACGCAATGACCAGTAACAACAGAATATAATGGAGACTGCATAGCTAGAACGCACAGCTAGACTCAGAAGAAGGCCGCTGCAACTATGGCCGAAATGTTGGTTTTTTCTCCAGCAGCAGTATTTTTATGCATTGTGATGTTGTACCATACCCAGAAAACTTTTATGTCGGCTGACCCTGGCCACGGAAGCCTATGCAACTGTATTTGTCAGTTTAGCACTTGTCCCAGACCTCAAAGTTGTGGTGGACAAACAAACTGTATGATGGGCACAAAACTGTAGTCATACACTGCGTGGATGCTTTACAGCAGGAAAACATTTTATCAAACTGCTTGTAAAAGAACAACATGAGAAGCCTCTCTTGTGATTGACAACCTGTGAGATAGGGTCCTCCTACAGTGCAGGCGACGAACCTTTACACTGGTTTTTGTAAACGACTTCAATCACTAGTCATCTGGTCCAGTGGACCATTACCTGCATATTTAACGGGATTGCAACTTATGCTCGATGTCAGCATGCACACAGTATTTGTCTTCAATATATCAGAAGAGAGGGAATGGCAGCATCTTATTGAGTTCTCTAACAGGTACCATTAATGACGTTTTTCTTCTGTTGAATGGTAAAAAATAACGAGGAGAGAGAGAATGTTTGTGTGACAGACATGAATGCATGCTGAGAGATGGAGATCTCCTTTGGACTACAGTAGCTGTATGTAGTCTGGAAACACACTGCAATGCAACAGTGAAGCCCTCGTTCTTCTTCCAATTTCCATATTATGTGAAGTCTTCCTAACTTTCTCGATAAGAAACACCCTCGTAACTGCTCATACTGTGTTTTATACTAGCTCATATTGCCGTAGAAAGTTTCGTTTGGTGCTGGCCTTATACATTGTACACTGTTGGTAGAGCAAGGGCGATATGTTCTCAGTTCCACCAAGCAGTCAAAATATGGTCCAGTTGCATTAACTCACCCTATTTCTTCAAAGGATGGTAGATAAAGTGCTCTTCACCTCAGCTAAGTTCTGACTTAAATTGGTACGATCACATGGACAAAGTTGCAGAGAGAGTGGGGCAGAGATTGGGGAACAGTTACAAGTTGCAGAGGGACTGCCTAAAACCACATTGGAGTTTTACTAGATGGGATCCTTGACAGATAGGTTCGAAAAAGGTCACTCTTTTTGAGGCATGACAGTGACACGAATATGATTCACCAGTGGCTGTAGTCATTAAAAGACGTCTCCATAATATCCAACCCACGTGTTTGGCTGAATGTAGAGACTTGATTTAAAACTGCAGACAAAATTTCTGCCAGAAAGCGTAAGACTATAGATCTGAAAAGCTATCATAGGAGTTTGCACATGTCTTATGACATCAGACATCAATTTAGCATTGTATTTTTTTAAGTAATTCCTCACATAACACAGCATCTACAGTATATGATAATTTTCAATCAACCATCATTCTCCCTCGCCTATAATCCTGTAGATACACTGCATAAGCTCTGTTACACTTTCTATATGGCATCGAGAGAGAATGTGTTACAAATTTTATTTCTTGGCGTGAGAAATATCCAGCATCGACATGAGAGTGTTTTCGGAGTGGCCGAGCGGTTCTAGGCGCTACAGTCTGGAAGTGTGTGACGTCTACGGTCACAGGTTCGAATCCTGCCTCGGTGCATGGATGTGTGTGATGTCCTTAGATTAGTTAGGTTTAAGTAGTTCTAAGCTCTAGGCGACTGATGACCTCAGAAGTTAAGTAACATAGTGCTCAGAGCCATTTGAAACATTTGAATATCACGTTCCTTAGTCGAATCACTTTCTAATTCGATCGGCAAGGTGATTTTATTGTGAGCTGACACCACTGGCGTCGTGAACCCTCACTTTCGGTCTGGCAATACACACCCTAATGGTCACCATCTATATTCAGTGTGATGGTAATTGTGTGGAAGACCACTTGATTCAGAAGCAATAACATACATTGATTTATAAAGCATGTATAATTTTTAACGTGGATATACTTGTGTGTGCCTATACAACCAAGATAGATTTTTATGCAGAGTACCAGTAACATAGTCGTTGCGAGATTATTTTTAATAGCTGGTCTTTCTTCCTAAGTCACACTGGTTCCACACTCAAAAGAAACAATGGAGCCTGTTCAGCCATACGGAAATTTTCGCTCAATATTGTTTGGTGGCATCAGCATTCAGTTATTGGCCAATCATTACACTTAGAAGGGGATGTATGATAGATTGGCTGAGATCAGCAGGCTTATAAACTATGTATTGGGGTGTAAGGTTACTGTGGTCAGTGTTCTGATTTGGCAAAGAAAATGTCTATGTCCAGCAGTAAGGGAGGTATGAGTTTGATGTGGAAAATTGTGATTTCAGTGCATCTATGGCTGTAAGACGGATGAAAGATTCTACGTGGAAAGTTATGTCCAGTTGTAAAAAGGTTATAGATTTACATGGCAATTTATATTTTCAGAGCCACAGCCATCAGGATGAGGTATTTTCGATACTTCGCTCATTGTCACACAGTCGTAACACATCAAATGTAGTCTGTCATATTTTGTAAACAAAAGATGAGAATATACATGTGATGTGTTACGACTATGAAAGGATCCTGTGACCACTGGAGACAGTACCAAAAGTTCCTCCAAAAACTCGTAACACAAAAACACAGAATTGTTATGCTAACAAATGTAAATCAACCTGATGATGGAGGTTTAGGCCTTTGTAACGCGTCGTGGAGATAAATAAACAGTGACTGGTAACAATAAACTTGTTGTTTCATTTAATAAAAAGTTTACACTTAAAGTGCAAAATATTTTTCCTCCATTAACATGTTACATTTTGCACATCCAGCATCATCTCTGCTGTGTTTACATCCTTCGTCGATATTTAATGAATGACATCTATGTATCTTTGATTAATTGTAATCTTTGCAATGTAAAGAAAAACATCAAATGTGGAACAACGAGTCCGCTGCTCGTGGTCGTGCGGTAGCGTTCTCGCTTCCCGCGCCCGGGTTCCCAAGTTCGATTCCCGGTGGGGTCAGGGATTTTCTCTGCCTCGTGATCACTGGGTGTTGTGTGATGTTCTTAGGTTAGTTAGGGGATTAATGACCATAGACGTTAAGTCCCATAGTGCTTAGTGCCATTTGAACCATTTCTGTGAAACAATGTGTGATGCTCCACACGCATTTGAACAACATTATGAAGTTTGCCACAGTAGCTTTTTTACAATATGTGTGTTCTGGTGGAATTCAAGACCATATAAATCGAGATAAGAAAGCACATGGTTTACAGCAAAACGAACTGCCAGATACTGGAATGTATATAAGTGAATAAAAATAAATCATTCAAAAATATATGTGGCTGGTTGCATCATTCATCAACTATCATTAATGGCCACGAAGTTTACAAGATCAAACATGGATAAAATAACATATGCATCTTTTTCACCTTATATCTAAATAAATGCAGGCACATTAGCACTTGTTGCTATCTTAACATCTACTGAAATATTCTTGTGCAGTGATGGAGATGACATGTTGATGGAAACATTAAAGTAATTGGAAATGTTAGCTGTCTGAAGGTGGGCATGAATGCCTGAAACAAGTTATGACTCTGAAATACAGCATTTTAAAAGTATTTGTAGCAGGTTGCATTAATCAAAAATTTTCAAATTTTTTGAATACATTTTCTATTAAGAAATTTGCCACAGTTGAACGAATCACAAAATGATTGCTATGTTGTGTGTAGATGAGATGCTTGTGCCCACCAGTCTGAAAACGTCATGGGTCTAATATGAAGCATTGTATTCAATGTTTCAGTGTACCTTAAGTTGTTCATCTCCCCCCTCCCTCCACCAGCCGCCCCCCACCCAGGGGGCTAATCGCTCTTTCATGAGTTTGTGTGTGGCACACAGGGCCCCAAGCTGTTGCAACTTTTCTTTCCATGCCATGCTGCTTTCCCTTCCTGTCTGCCCTCCCTCATTCTCCTCTGCCTCTCCTTCCCCTCTTTCCTCTCCTTCCCCTCTGACCCCTCTTTCCCTTCTTGGTGTCCATGCTTACACTGGCCCAGCTATCTGCCTTGTTTCTGCCCTCTGTTAGGATCTTGTTCCTCTTTTTTCCTAAATTTTGTCTCCATTGTGTGAGCCGACGTGGGAAGAACAACTTACTTAGCAACTTCAACCTGTGAAATTACCGCCTCTTCCATCTTTCCTTCCAAGCCTTTGTCCTTTAATATTCAGTACCGGGTGAATCACCTAAAACTTGCGCCACAAATACTGTTGAAATGGAAAATGCTATTGATGTTCGGTTTTCCACAGAATGGATGAGTAGTCAGGGATCCATATTGTTAACTGATCAGCAGATTTTAATAATACTTAGAAAGTGTACTTTTTGTGGAAACATATACTTTTTAAAATGTAGCAGTGCCTATTGAAAATAACGAACTAAAAGTGGGATAAATTAGAATGTCAGTGGTGTTTGTTGCAGAACTGTAGTGTGAGTCATTCACGAGATATCGTGTTTTGAAAAGCTCCCACATCAACAATTGCGCAATACCTGTGACAGCACACACTGAAGAATAACACAAGTGCATGCACAAGTTATATGGATTTTAACCGATGATGAGACAGGTGACCATCAGTGGTTGTGTTAAAAATGACCACTGGTAGCGGCAATACACGCTTCCAGTCTGATGTGGAATGACTGCTGCACACATGCTAGCATCTCAGTGGAGATACCTGAGCAGACTGTAGTAATACACCACTGAATATCATTGGATGTAGTTAGGATGTCCTTGTAGACACTATCTTCAAAGGTCCCCACAGAAAAACGTCTGCAGGCTCGAAATCCAGGGAACAGGCCAGCCAAGATAGACATCCTCTGTGTCTAATCCGACTATTTGGAAGCAATTTGTGAAGACATACTGTAGTACTTAATGCACTATGGGCTGGACACCCATCATGTTGGTACCACAGGTTCCTCCTACTCTGCAGAGGAAAGTCTTCTAATATCCATGGAAGATGGTCTATTAGAAGGCTGCAAAACTTTGGCAAGTTCAGTGTTTGATCTATGAAAAACAGGCCTAGTATGGTCACTATCCCACACCACACATTTACAGTTCCATGAATGTTGATATTCTGCCTGATGAAGCCAATGGGGATTCTCAACAGACCAACAGTGCATGTTTCAGCGGTTTACCAGGCCATGTTTGGTAAAAGTGACTTAATCACTAAACAAATAACATGATAGATCTGGATTATCCTGTCTTAATGCCCATGTACAGAAGGTAAGACAATTCGCATACTCGTTTCCATACAGCTCTTGATGGAGAAAGGGGTGATGGGGATGGTACCTTTGTTGATGGAGAATGTGTAAGACACTTTCTGACTCATGCCACTTCCTTGTAAGATTGTGTGGGCGATAACATCTGGAGCAACTGCAACAGCAGCAAGAACACTAATTTTATACACTTCTGTCATCACATGTTTCCTTCTGCCACATTGCCTAGTTGTTAAACTATCACTTCCATGTAACAAGTTGAAGAGGTTAATAAATAATTGCCAAGATGGTTGACATCTATTAGTATATTTTGCTACATACATTGTACAAGAATGAACTGCATTCTTTCTACACTCTATGTACATCATGAGTATACTGGCTTTTTCCTGCATTGGTAAAGTCACTTCATCCACTCACGACCTACTGCTTAGCCTGTGCCACACGGGATTAGTCAAGTGGTCTTAGGCGCTGCAGTCATGAACTGTGCGGCTGGTCCCAGTGGAGGTTAAAGTCCTCCCTTGGGTATTTGTGTGTGTTTTAGTCCTTAGGATAATTTAGGTTAAGTAGTGTGTAAACTTAGGGCTGATGCCTTAGCAGTTAAGTCCCATAAGGTTTCACACACATTTGAACATTTTTGCTCAGCCTGTCACACACTAACTGGCTAGCACGTCTCAGTGCACTCAAGGAGCACACAGACACAATGTACACAAACATAACATCATGCCAAGCAAATATGCAGGTTGAATGCCACAAACAAGTATTAGCGTGGAAAATTTTCAAAATACAATCTTTTGTAAATGACTTGCACTAGAATCCTGCAACAGACACTCCTGAAATTCTAATTTACCCTAATTTTAGTTTGTTAATGTCAGTAGGCACTGTTCCATTTATAAAAGAGTATTTTCACAGAAAAATATACTTTCTATAATCTGTTTATTGGATAACAATAAAAGCACCTGACAAATAGTCCATTTTGTGAAAACTGCAAATGTCTACCACTTTCCGTTTCTAAAATATTTATGGTGCAAGTTTTACGTGCTTCACGATGTATATTATCATGGTAGCCAGTCAGTATGATGAGGTCGTTGCATACCTTTTTGGATGAGCCTCCTGCCAACACAGGGATTTCACTTCTGATACCTGAGCTCTACCTCCCTATATATGGTTATGAGTGATTGCCTGTCATCCTTGAGTATCAGAATTCCCGGCATGGCATTATGCCAGATGGCCTTTGCTGTGACTAGGTGGCGCTCATGGAGAGCCCCTAATCAGAGTAGTCAGTATCACGGTGGAAGCTTTGTGCACAAAATCCATTAAGCTCCAAAAAACTGGCTATTCTCATGTGACCATCTCTTTCGTCAGGAATGTATCTGTTAATGCTGCTTCTTATGACCCTACAGCCTACCTTTCCCAGGCTATCCCCTGATAGAAGGGGCAGGCTCCCAGCTTGGAGTGAAACCCTTACCCCACTACCTGCACCAGGCGGTCCTGACACTTGATGGGGACACTTTCATTGCCACTAAGACATTATTTTTCATGAAAATTACAGAAGACAAGTTTAGCAAATTGAACTCTCTGAGAAAGATGCAGTAGAGATCACTGTTGATAAAACTTTGTTCTGCCACCCAGTCTGCAGCCCTTTATGCCTGTGACCATCTTGATGGCATCATGGTATGAAATATTCCTAACCAGTTTTTGGCTATGGTTCAGAAAGTCATTTTTGATAATGACCTCATCTTTAAAATCAATGAGGTACCCTGACCAGTCTGGAATAGTGAGGCATCCATTTTGTTTGACATGTTCAGAAAGGCTGAAAGGTCAGTGCATCGATATTGGTGCCTTTCCTTTGTTATTGCAGGGGCATGCCCTCCCACAGAAAATCAAGGTTATGATTTATCAGTATGACATGAAGCCTTACATTCTGACACCCATGTGTTTTTTGTGTTTGCATTTCAGGCACATGCTTTCCTGCTGTATAGCAGACGCTCTATGTGGTTAATGTGGATACTCACACTGTGAGGGAAGCCCCCGTGTTTTACCGACCATGTATATTAATAGTCATGACCATCATTCTCTGTGCTTGCTGGATTTCTCGTTTATACGAAGGAAAAACATATACAGGAGTACTATTCCCTTGATCTATTAGTCTACACTGAGGCTCATCAGAAATATGACCATCTTCACCCTGTATTTATGACCTCTAACTTTGCCTCTTTTATGCCCCCCCCCTCTCATCTCTCTTCCATGTGCCAGTCCCACATTCTCCCTCTCTCTGCCTCTCTTGCAATTCTGTCGCCCACCCCTCTGGGTGCCCTCTACCTGGCCAGAGAAGTGTCCCTCTTCTTCAGCGCCTGCCAGTGGAAGGGCCTCCTTCCAGGTCCTCTCCCCATGGCACCTCCCAGATAGTAGGCTTGCTGCCACATGGTGGCCACAGCATGTGCAGTCCGTGCATCCCAAAATTTCCCACTCTCTCTCAGATACAGGTCTTACTGAAGCCTACTGTTTCTCTCTCTCTCTCTCTCTCTCTCTCTCTCTCTCTCTCTCTGTCTCTCTCTCTCTCTCTCTCTCTCTCTCTCTCTGTCTCTCTCTCTCTCTCTCTCAATCTCTCACCCTCTCTCACTCCCTCTCTTTGGGCCCAACCCTCTTTGTATAATGAAAGAGAAGAAGAAGAAAAAACATAAGTCCCAGGACGAGGCCCTTTCGGTGCACATGGGGGTTTCGAGTCCCTTCTTGTAACCTGATTCTGACCTCTTCTTTATGGATGTCATCTCATCCTTGTTGGCGATGTGTGATGACCTGGTGGTGTGATAAGGTATGGCCAGTTCATCTCCATTTGGATCCCCATTCTGTACTTATTCAGTGGACTTTTAACATATATAGTACTGTCACCTTCTGGTGTTGCAAGCCCTTATTTCCATCTACCACACAGCTTGTATTGTTCTCCAGGAACCTCATTTTACTGATGCTCACTCATCATTTGTGGGTTCTGAGCTTTCTGTCAGAATCGGTTGGACCATAGAGGGCTTCTGGTGGCGTTTGCACACTGGTCCATGCAGATGTTAGTGCATGGTCCCCCTTCATGCTACATTGGAAGCTGTTGCTTTCCAGGTCCACTTGGACCCTGTAGTCACCGTTTGTAATCTCTTTCTCCCTTCTGACAAGCCACTCCTTCCTGCTTCCTTACTTGCTGGGCTTTCCCTCACGCTGATTGGCTTCTATATACCTCTCAGGTCTTGCAGGTCTTGTTTACCCCCTCTTTGTCAGATTGTATTAATGAAGTCGTCCATGACACGTCCTACACTATTATTCACGACGCCGCCATTGCTGTCCTAGAATTGATTGACCTCTTTCAATACCAGCCAGTCCCATGGTGAAGTACATCCATTGCCATCACCATCCGTGATCGACATTGAGCTTTGCAATGCTCATGCAACACCTGTTCTCCGTCGATCTTATTACCTTTAAGCGACTTCATGCCAAAGTACCGGTCCTATATTCGTCCATTCCTGCAGAATGCAGGCAATTTTATCTAAGTACAAACTTCATATCTTGGAAAATACTGAACATACAAATGCAAAATTAACACGATTTTATGCCCATTTTGTCTTCATTAATATGCAACTATGAACAAAATCCAGTCTGGTATTATGTGGACAAATTTTATTATTATTCGTGAAATTGTTTTCGTAAAATTAAAAAAGTCATATATTTATATAAGGAGAGTAAATGAGTTCAAATGCATAATAATCAGCTCTGAACACCGTATTTAAATACAATAGCAATCTCTAAATGGAGTCATATTGCTTTTTGGTATGGAATATTTTAAAACAGGGTTCCATACATAACTCCACACAGGACTGTTCGCACTGACAACGTGCAAGATGCTTTCTCGCTTTCTTTCTTTGATTTTGAGGAACAAACATGACATACACGGGAGGCACATTTTTTGCTTGTGGATGGTAAATGTTGCAGGAAATGCATCTGTCAGTCTGCCTACAGGTCTGTTTTGATTATTTTGAACTGTTGGCTAAGATCTTGAACCATCTGTATAACAAGATTGATAAGGAAAACAGTTGTTGCCATTTTCTTGATCAGAAGTGACCTGTGTAATTCGATACTCCAAGCAGGAACGAATGAAAAAGCAGCTTCCACCGCCATTTTACGGTTCTATGCCTGAACACGTTATACTGCAGTCTACATCTTCATCTTCATGATTACTCCGCAATTCACAATTAAGTGCATGGCAGAGGATTCATTGAATCAACTTTAAGCCAACTTCTCTACAGATTCACACTCGAACACTGTGCGGGAAAAACGAACAATTAAGCCTTTCCGTGTGAGCTCTGATTTCTCTTCCTTTATTATGATAATCATTTTCTCCCCATGTAGATGGGCGCCAAGAAAATAGTTTCCGTCTCTGAGGAGAAAGTGTGTGTGTGTGTTTGAGGGTTACGGGCGCTAAACAGCGAGGTCATCAGCGCCCAAGCGCATAAAACCAGGAACACATGCAGTGAAGGGATTAAGACGAACAGCGATCAAGGAGAATGGCTAAAAGACGCAGACCTGACGCAGTTCCAAATCCCCACATACAGAGGCAAAACATCTGAGGAGAAAGTTGGTGATTGAATTTCCCACCCCAATTCGATTATCCTTGGCACTCTCTCCCCTGTTTTGTATAATACAAAACTAGCTGCCTTTCTTTGAACTTTTTTGATGTATTTCATCAGTCTTGCCTGATGTGGATCCTACACTGCACAGCAGTACTCCAGAAGAGGACGGACAGGCGTAGTGTAAGCAGTCTCTGTAGTCAATCTGTTAAATTTACTAAAAGCTCTGCCAATAAATCCCAGTATTTGGTTTGCTTTCCCCACAATTTTATCTATGTGAGCATTTCAGTATAAGTCTTTATTAATTTAATCCCTACGTATTTAATTGAGTTTACAGCCTTTAGATTTGTGTGATTTATTTTGTAACTGAATTCAGCGGGTTGTTTTTAGTGCTCATGTGGCTGACGTCACACTCTTCATAATTTAGTGTCAATTGACACTTTTTGCATCACGCAGATATCTTTTCTGAATCATTTTACAATTCGTTTTGATCATCTGGTGATATTATATGATGCCAAATAATAGCATCATCTGGAAACATTCTAAGAGGACTGCTTAGATTGTCTCCTAAATAGTTTATCTATATAAGGAGCGACAGAATGCCTATAACACTTCCTCAGGGAACAACAGATATTACTTCTGTTATATTCAATGATTTTCCATCAGTTATTCTGAATTGTGACCTTTCTGATAGGAAATTACGAATCCAGTCACACGGCTGAGATGAAAATCTGTTGGACCGCAGTTTAATAGTACAGAAACTGGAAGTAGTGACCGAGAAGCAGTAAGACTGGGTTGTAGCGTATCCCCAGTGTTATTCAATCTGTACACTGAGTAACCAGCAAAGGAAACAAAAGAGAAATTTGGCGTACGAAACAAGGTACAGGGAGAAGAAATAAAAACTTTGAGATTTGTCGATTACATTGTAATTCTATCAGAGACAGCAAAGGATTTGAAAGAGCAGTTTAACGAAATGGACAGTGTCTTGAAAGGATCATATAAGATGAACATCAAGAAAGCCAGAACGAGAATAATGGAAAGTAGTTGAATTAAATTGGGTGATACCAAGGGAATTAGATTAGGAAACAAGACACTTAAAGCAGTAGATGGGTTTTGCCATTTGAGCAGCAAAGTTACTGATGATGGCCGAAGTACTGAGGATATAAAATGTAGACTGGCAAGGAAAGCATTTCTGAATAAGAGAAATTTGCTAACGCTGAGTATAGATTTTAGCGTCAGGAAGTCTTTACTGAATATATTTGTATGGAGCGTAGCCATGTATAAAAGGGAAATGTAGACAATAAACACTGAAGACAAGAAGAGAATAGAAGATTTTGAAATGTTGTGGGCAGAAGAATGCTAAAGATTAGATGAGATCACATGACTAATTAGGAGGTACTGAATAGAATTTGGGGAGAAAAGAAATTTAATGCACAACCTGACTAGAAGAAGGCATCGGTTGGTAGGACACATTCTGAGACATCAGGAGATTACCAGTTTTGTACTGGAGGAAACTTGGAGGGTAAAAATCGTAGAGGGAGACCAAGTAATCAATACAGTAAGGAGATTGAGAGAGAGTAGTTACTCGGATACAAAGAGGCTAACATCAAAATAGTCTTCAGACTGAAGACCATAACAACAACATGTGATGAAAAAGTTTAATTACTCATAAGCTAGATATTTGTACAGTATTTAACAATTACTTTATGAATATAGTAGGTAAATTAAGCAAAACGTATTTTCTACAGGGAATCGCGTAACTCTCTTAGAAAATGCCTTTTAAAGACTGCTGCCTGAAGTACACATCTGTAATACTGAGTCAATAATTAAATTTATGAAGAGTATGGACTCTCATGGATATGATTGGGTAAGTAACTGGATATCTAAGCACTATGGTGCAAATGTTTGCCCAGTTCTAAGCTACCTTTGAGATTTTTCATTTAGACATGGTCAGTTTCCTGAAATATTAAAGTACTCAGCAGCGAAACTGATTTAAAATAAAGGAGAAAGGGATAATTCAGACAATGTCTGAATTATTTCTATGCCATTGATATCTGAAAAAGGTTTTGAAAAAGCTGTGGATATAATGATAATTGATCATTTAAGTTCACATAAGTTTCAGTGCAATCTAAAGTTTGGTCTCTGTAGATGTTTAAGGGCTGAAAATGCTACACTCTCTTATCTTGGTAAGCCACTGGATGGACCAGATAAGAGGCTGTGAGCACTATGCATCTTCTTAGATTTAACTGAGCTGTGTGATTGTGTTGCTCACGAAATACTACTGCAGAAGTTGGGCCTTTATGGAATAAGAGTATTAGCTCCAGTTGGTTAATCTCATATTTTAAGAACAGTAGTAAAATGGTCATACTCCACTGTAATATGAATGGCTTTCAGGTGGTACCTCATTGCTGTATGATTAAGTAGAGCTTGCCTCAGGGATCATAGTATATATGACAGGGGATCAAAATATTTCTGTTTGCTGATAACACTAGCTTAATAGTGAAGGATGCTGTAAGCAACAAAGAGTGCATTTCAAGACCCAAATTCGTTGCTTGTAGACGAAAAAATTAATGATAAATCACAATAGGACTCAGTTTTTACCATTTTTAACATAAAAATTGAAGGGGTGTATTATTACCGAGTCTAAGTCATTCGGATTTCTAGGTATTGGGATACATAGTAAACTGTCATGGAAGGTTCAGATTCAGGATCTTGTTCACAAACTGAATGCTCCAATATTTACCTCTAGAACGGTATCTGCAATAAGTAACAGTCAGATATGAAAATTGGACTACTTCACATATTTTCATTTGCTGATGATTTGTCTCATTATATTCTAGGTGAACTATTTCCATGTGCAAAGGCTAATTTTGGCTCAGGCGTGGGCAGTTTGAGCATGTGTGGTGTAAGTTCATCAACGTGTTGTTGATCTCTGTTCAAGAGTCTGAGAATTCTGAGTATGGCCTCTCAATACTTATTTTCTTTGATGGTGTTTGTTGTTAACAATACAAGTTTATTCTCAAGAATTAACAGTTTTTACTTACTTACTATTGGGCTTAAATTCAATCTACATTTCGTGTGGCATCTCCTTGACTCTTATGCTGAAAGGCATGAAGTATTTTGTTGCATCCATTTTCGCTAACTTACCAGAAGAATTAGAAAATCTTGGCAGTAATCCTTGCACTTTAAAGTCTAAGCAGGAGAATTTCCTCATGGCTCACTCCTTCAATGCTGTGGTGCGGTTTCTGGAAACATTAAATTAATTTGTATGTCATATTGTTGATTACACAAATATATACCCAAAGCTTGTCATCTGGACAGGACTGAGTACATGTTATTTAGCCTTCTATTACTCTCCTGACATTTATGGATGTACTGTTTTGTTCCATGACCATGCAGATTTGCTCCTTAATTTGACCTTACAGAAACAGACACACACAACAAAATAAATAAATTTTTGCCCTCTTGTTTGGGAGTCAGTGCTGGGCTCTGTATTCTGGTGTTGTTGTCTCCAACAAATGTCCAACAGACATTAAGCAAAAAAATGGAAATAGCTACACTACCATCCCCCTCGCCACCACCATCATAAACAACAATGAGAACAACAAGAAGAAGAGAAACAACAATGTGTATTGACTACTCCTACAAATTATTGGATTATCTAAATCCATGAGTTGGAGATTAAAGTGTTACTGTTAGCTTAGTGATAAAGAACGATAATTTTTATAAACTGATATTTGTTGTTACAAATGTGATGAATATCAAATTGGTCATATAGGCACAGTCTAGTAGGTATTTACCAAGCAAGGTGGCACAGTGGTTAACGTGGTAGACACATGTCTGCGAGTATGTTGGTTCAAATCCGTGCCCAACCATCCAAATTCAGGTTTTCTGAAATCACTCCATATAAATGCTGGGTTCGTTCCTCTGAAAATACATGGTCAGTATCTATTCCAATGCTTGAAATATTTAGAGCTTCTACTACACATCTGGTGACCTCAGTGCTGATAGATTGTTAAATCTTAAACTTCCTTCCTTTTAGTAGCTTTTGTAAATAATAACTGAAGTAGCAGGAAACAGTGGCTTTTCAATCAATTTTAATACATCAAATGTATTGCATATGAGCATAAACTGACTAATACTGTACAGTGACAGTTCACTGTTAGTAACCATTTACAGACTTTATTTCTAATAGTTTCTTATGGTTTTCATATACACTATCATTATTACAAATTGGAAGGTTCTCACTCATAATGTGATCTACAGAACTGAATAAATGAATTAATGTGTCAAACGTATTATCAGAATCAGAAAAGTATTATCATGATGTTTCCTGAAATGAATCCAGAGAGCATAATACCAATAAAGTGTTTAAAGTGAAGGTGGAGACAGAGACCAACAGTGGGATTTTCTGAAATGAAATTATATAGAGCTACATGAGTGCAACACACTTAAGACACAGAAGTGTACATAATTTCCTCCCTCAGAAATATAATTAAGTAACCTAATTAGTATGCCCTGTATTGTGTTAAGCTGATTCAGATGGGTCCCTACTTCACTGACTGTCTTCCAGCACTAGTTACACTGTACACCAATGAAATTTGAATTGCATGAAACCATCTAATTCTTATTGAATCCATTCTACTGATAATAGTAACACAAAGAGAATTGAAATTCACGTCCATGTTTTACATGCTACAAAGGTTTCATCTACAAAAAAAAAAAAAAACATAGAAATAATTTTACTGGCAAAATACATAAAACCATTGCATATGATGAAAATGGAACAATATAATAAACATGTTATTCAACATTCTGGTCATATCAGTTCAGCACATAACTGAGGTAGTATTTTATGTAGCAGTGACTGTAATGTGTCCTCAAGGAGTCACAATTATTAACAAAATTCACTGTGCTAAACATTTCTGGAGTATTTATGCTACTTAAACAGATATGTATGTTGGTGGTGTAAAACACATCACTGGAAATAATTCTTTATTTTAAAAACTACTTTTTGTCATATTATATCGAAAATGTAGAAGCACTGAAATACTAGATATAAGTAATTTACACATTTTTGATAATACTTCGTTGCATAGAGTTACCAACAGCATGTATAGTTAATGAATTTTTAATGTGTTTGTTTGTAGTAATGTTCTTTTCATCAGAAAAATCTCATTAGTTGCACAGGACCTCTTGAGTCATACTACATGTCAAACATCTCAGAAAGTTCAGTGAGTACCATTCTTACTTTCTGTAACTTGCTCTTAGAATTACCTGAGTCCTTCAAAGTCTTTTATGTCAGCTGCCAGTGGCAAGCCTTGTCTATGGAATAGTATTGAGTAAGTTTTTCCTTCAGTCCCCCTGCTAATACACTTGACAGAATAATATTACTAAATAATAACAGGAAGTGCTGCTGGTCCAGTAGTCAGACAAGAACGAACCAGGTGTCACCAGGCGTAAAATGTACACAGTATTAAAATAGGAAATCTGAAATAAAAGCAAAAATGCCTAAGTATATGTGGCTAGTATTACTAGGTCATACAGTCCCCTGCTCTTTAGATAACCCTGATTATGTTGCTGCAGGTTTTGTGGGCTATGTAACAAACCTAAAATTGCCATCTAACTGCACATGTGCGACATCTACCACAAAGTAAGAAAATTTGTTGGGAGGTATGGATGAAGAAACACCAGGACGCAAGTGGCTCTAGTGAGACTCATTATATATCAAATGGCTCCATGTTTCTACATAAAATATATTTCAAACAGTTAAATGCATTTATACTAACAGCATATAGCATTTCCACGAAGAATTTTCACTCTGCAGCATGGCGTTTGCTGATCTGAAACTTGCTTGCAGATCAAAACAGTATGCCAGGCTGGCACTCGACCCTGGAAACACTGCATTTTATGAGGAATTGCTCTATCGAGTGACCTATCCAAGCTTGACTCATGAAGCACACTCACAGCTTTACTTCCACCAGTACCTCGTCTCCTACCCCTGGAACTTCACAGAAGTTCTGCTGCATACATTGTGAGACTAGCACTCTTGGAAGGTAGGTTATCTGAGGAGGCTTGGTGTAGCTCCTTTTTTTGGGATAGATACCACAATGAAGTTTCATGCTGCAGTGGACTGGGTGCTGACTTGAAATTTCCTGTTATATCTCAGCAATATCCTTTCTTTCAAAAGAGCTAGTTCCTGAATATGGAAGATAGGAGATGAGGTACTGATGCAACTTTTGTAGTGTCTTTGAGCAAGTGCCAATGACAGAAGCGGTTGTCTTGGTAATTGATCCTAACCACTCATAACCTCTCCTCTTACTGCCCTACAACAAGTAGTTGCTGCAAAGGTGAATATGAGTCATGTCATTGTTGTACTTCTCTTAAATGTGCATCTGTATGATGTCATAATCCAGCTGGATCACAAAGCTTCTACATCCAAGATGTCTGAACAAAGAAGTGCTGATAGAACATTGACAATGTATGCTGCTGTAACTGCAACTCTGTTCTCACTGTGCGTGTTGAGATAAATCATGGCTATCATGTGAGATTAAACTGTATTGTACCAGGAAGAGAGAAATTTGTTTAAAGCAGAGGATTAGCTCTACACAAATACGTAAAGGTTCAAATGTAGTATTAAAAGTACATAACAGATTGTCAATTCATATAGTACTAAGGTGTTTAAATATGGGTGTTAATAATGCTAAAATATAAAACTGAATCCAAAGTCCAGTAGTTCACTGTAGCTGTATTTATCTAAGGCGATTAGAGACCCAGACAACCAGTTTTACGTCTTTTAAGTTGCATCTTCTGGTGTATATTAGTACTGTGTTGTGTGGTTTGGAGGAGGAGACCAGACAGCGAGGTCATCGGTCTCATTGTATTAGGGAAGGATGGGGAAGGAATTCGGCTGTGTCCACTCAACGGAACAATCCTGGCATTTGCCTGGAGCGATTTAGAGAAATCACAGAAAACCTAAATCAGGATAGCCGGACGTGGGAATGAACCGTCGTCCTTCCGAATGCGAGTCCAGTGTGCTAACAATTGCGACACCTTGCCCGGGCCGTGTGATACAGGGAGTAATTACAGAACCCTGCAGAGTAACAGCTGGCAGCACTATTCAAAGTTCTCAGCTCTCTTTAACTAATAAAAACGATCATCAATGACGAATATTATGTCTGTGTTAAAAGCACTCACTGTCATCACGTTATCGATTAAAATATGTTCCTGTCAGCCTATGTGAAGCAACAGATAGTTCCCCTCATGGATGTTATCCAGAAAAGTGTTAGATCTGGAAGCTTACACGCTTATAACAGATAAAATGCAACTTAAAAGTTGTGTGGGTCTCTAATCGACTTAAATAAAAGCAGCTACAGCAGACTGTTGGACTTTCCATTAATTTTTATATTTGAATAGTTTTAACAACTGTATTTAAGCACGTGTTGTCCTGTATGAATTGTCAGTCAATCACGTATAGCTGTTTTAGCTGCTTTTGCTCCAGTTTAAAATTATCGCTATTAAAAGTACTTATCTGTACCACAAAAAAGACAAAAACTATGCAGGATGTACAAAACTTCTTCTAAGAAAATTTCAGTTTGGCTTTTGTAAACATGTCTTTACAAAGAAAGCCATATACAGGCACACAAGTATGTTCTGGTAGAACCAAACAAAAAAATTATTTTGTTGGCATTTTCTGTGAACTTGCGAAGGTCCTTGTTGTTGTTGTTCTTGTTGTTGTTGTTGCACTGGTTGTTTTCTGTCAGAAGACTGGTTTGATGCAGCTCTCCTTGTCCTTTGGAAATAAGACAGCTGTAGTATATCCTTGCTTTTATCCATTCAAAGTGATGTTGGCTTCTGTTACAAGTGCAAATAAATCAACCTTTCACACTGTGGCCTTGCAACTACTGGAAAGGCTGTTAGTCCAGTTAAGGAGCCATGTATTAGCTCAGTGTTTCCACAGATACCATTGTGAGGTGGTTGCAGCTATGGCATTGCTATCTGTATTATTGTGGCATGCACAATACTCTTCTGCAGAAATTCATGGTTTTTGCAGAGGGTATTGATGATACATACCTTAAAATTGTACTTGGACATCTAAAACAGTATGATGTTCAAACATTCCCCATGCATGGATGGCATGATATCTTCACAATACACAGTAGATTTGCACTGTAATAATCATATCACTGGAAGAAAACTAAAATTTGAGTGAGAAAATGTTAAAATATTCTGTCCTTCAAGGTCCTGTAATGCTACAACCTTAATCTTTACCTTCATTTATGATTTACCCTGGACATTGGAGGATTCATCAGGAACTGTGATGTTTGCTGGGGACATAAGTATATTGATAAAGGACCCAATACATTGGTACTACATGGCCAGGGTAGTAATTGAACAACATTTTGACATACATATGGGAAACATACGCTATATACATGATGAGGCACATCTGTTTTAAAACATGTCTAACTGTAATGAAGCCATGGTGGCATCATCAAAAGATGAACACAAAATAACCTTAGCATCAACACATATATTTAAACTATGGTGTTACCGAGCAAGGTGGCGCAGTGATTAGTACACTGGACTCACATTTGAAAGACGCTGGTTCAAATCCTTATTTAGGTTTTCTGTGATTTCCCTAACTCGCTTCATACAAATGCCAGGATCGTTGATTTGAAAGGACACAGCCGATTTCGTTCCCCATCCATCCCTAAACTGATGGGACCAACGATTTCACTGTTTGGTCCGTTCCCACAAATCAAACAACCAACCTAAAATATGGTGTATACTAGGCCATAGTGTTGTTGGAGTCATTTTGTTAACAGCACTATTGTTCATAATAGACTGATGTTCAAATGGCTCTGAGAACTATGGGACTTAACATCTATGGTCATCAGTCCCCTAGAACTTAGAACTACTTAAACCTAACTAACCTAAGGACATCACACAACACCCAGTCATCACAAGGCAGAGAAATAATAGACTGCTGTGCAGTAGCTACAAAACATTTGTGTTGTAAGCTCATTAGATATCGCTACTGTAGGTATACACATTTTCATCGATTATGTAATTGTGAGGTATAAAATAACAAGAAGATTACAAGGGGTAATGTCTGTAATGGTTTTTTTCCTTTATTTTAATTTCATTCTCCAGCCCATGTGGGCAGCCAGTGGCACAGTCCACTGCTCTTGAGCCAAACGGCTTTATAAAATACAGAAAGGGGCATTCTTCCATAAAAAGGGAGATACAAAAAGGGTGACATAAAAAACACTGGAAATGGAGATGAGGGGTTAAAATACACACTAATATGGGGGCATGCACTGGGGGACAGTAAAAGTCGACATAAAGTTAAAAGAATATGGGACAATTTGAAGTGCATATAAAGAACTCTTGAGGCAAATGTAATGTAAAAGGCAGCCACAGTATAAAATGCACACGAACAATCATGGACTATATACAGATTGAGCACACAATTAAAACCACATCACTAGATGACACTGTACAATGGCTTCGAACACAACTCTAATGCAGCACACTTGATAATGCATAAAAACCTGGGCGAATCTGCTGGGGAGGGGGCAACGGAGAAGAGAAGAGGAGGCGAGAAGGATGGGAGAGAAAGGTGCAAGAGGTGGGGGGGCGTGGGAACGGAAGGAATGGTTCAAATGGCTCTGAGCACTATGGAACTTATCATCTGTGGTCATCAGTCCCCCACAACGTAGAACTACTTAAACCTAACTAACCTAAGGACATCACACACATCCATGCCCGAGGCAGGATTCGAACCTGCAACCATAGGGGTCATGTGGTTCCATACTGAAGTGCCTAGAACTGCACGGCACACCAGACAGCAAGGGAAGGGATGAGAGACGAAAACAGCTGAGGAGGGTGTGCAGGAACTCAGGGAGGGAAGGAGAAAAATCTGCTCTGGGAGAAGGAGGGGAGAGGAAATAGGGGGTCCTGGGGAGGGGGGGGCAACAAGGCCAGGTTACAGTAGGAAGGAATGTCATGGCAAAGTTCAACGTCTGGGAGGGGAAGGTGCTAGAAATTGCTCTGATGAAGCAGATGGAGGGTGTGGAGGTGGAGAGAGAGGGAGGGGTACAGCGATAGAGGTGCAGCAATGGGTGGGGGGCTGGGGATGGAGAGGAAGGAGGAAACCAGGGGATTGGCGGATCAAGCCTGCAGACAATGTAAAGGATGCAGAGATGTTGGAGGAAAAGGAGGTTGTGGGGGAAACAGATGAAGTCATACAGGAGTCATGTGGGGGAAGGGAGGCAGATATGGAAGGCAAGGTGGAGCATGTTGCATTCAAGGATTTGGAGTGCCTTGTAAAAGTGGGAGGGAGGGGTTGGAGATCCAGGCAATGCTGGCATAACAGAGGATAGGATCGATGAGGGATTTGTAAGTGTGGAGGTTGGTGGAAAGATGCAAGCCCCATGTCTGGCCAGACAGGAGTTTCAGGAGGCGGAGGAAGGAATGAGCTTTCTGCTGGATGATCAGAAGATGAGGGGTCCAGGTGAGGTGACAATCGTGAGGCGAAGGTATCTCAGTATTGGGGTGAACTGAATGGGACGACCATAAATGGGGAGATTGAAATTGTGGAGATGGAAGGAGAGAGTGGTGCAGACTATGATGGTTGCCTAGGTTTTGGTGGGGTTGATACAAAGGAATCACTGGATACACCAAGTGGTGGACTAGTCAAGGTGGGTTTGGAGGGTGTGTTGGAACTGTTCAAAGGTAGGATAGAGAGCCAGAAAGGCATTGTCATCAGCATATTGGAGGAGGTGGACATATCGGTAGAGTTCAGTAGATAGAGGAGAGGGGAGAGGACAGAACTGTGGAGGATGCCAGCAGTGGGATAAAAGATACAGGAAATGGTGTTGTGGAGGGTAACATAGCATGGATGGAGTGAGAGGAAGGGGGTGACCAGATGGACAAAATTGATAGGTAGGGTATAGGTTTGGAGTTTAGAGAGGAGACTGGGATGCCATATGCAGTTGTAGGCATTTTGGAGGTTGAGGGAAACAAAAATGTCAGAGCGACGGGTGTTAACCTGGAGGGAGAGAAGGTGGACGAGGTTAAGGAGCTGGTCTTCATCAGAGAAGGAGGGTCGGAAGCCACACTGGGTAAGGGAGAGGAGGTGGTGTTGATTAAGGTGCTGATGGATATGACGGGAGAGGATGGATTGGAAGACCTTACTGAAGATGGGACCACAGGAAGAACCGACAGAAGAGGGTTTTTAGGGTTTGAGGAATGAGAGGATGTGGGAAGTCTTCCACAGGTTGTGAATGAAGCTCGTAGAGAGGATGACATTGTAGAATGAGATTTTCACTCTGCAGTGGAGTGTGCGCTGATATGAAACTTCCTGGCAGATTAAAACTGTGTGCCCGACCGAGACTCGAACTCGGGACCTTTGCCTTTCGCGGGCGAGTGCTCTACCAACTGAGCTACCGAAGCACGACTCACGCCCAGTACTCACAGCTTTAGTTCTGCCAGTACCTCGTCTCCTACCTTCCAAACTTTACAGAAGCTCTCCTGCGAACCTTGCAGAACTAGCACTCCTGAAAGAAAGGATATTGCGGAGACATGGCTTAGCCACAGCCTGGGGGATGTTTCCAGAATGAGATTTTCACTCTGCAGCGGAGTTCACTCTGCAGCGGAGTGTGCGCTGATATGAAACTTCCTGGCAGATTAAAACTGTGTGCCCGACCGAGACTCGAACTCGGGACCTTTGCCTTTCGCAGGCAAGTGCTCTACCAACTGAGCTACCGAAGCACGACTCACGCCCGGTACTCACAGCTTTAGTTCTGCCAGTACCTCGTCTCCTACCTTCCAAACTTTACAGAAGCTCTCCTGCGAACCTTGCAGAACTAGCACTCCTGAAAGAAAGGATATTGCCGACATTGTAGAGATTGGCAAGGACAGAGGAAGGAGAAGGTGGTGGTAAGTCACACAGTTGTGACCAGAGGCCACGTTGCGTTTTGACCAGAGGGCAAGTTTAATGTATTTTGGAGTGATTGGAGTGTTGTTGTTGGAGGGGGGCAACTGCTCCAACTACTGGAGACTGGGAGCAAGTGGAGGGACAGAGGTATCGGCGTGTTCCATGAAGGTGGGGGAAAGAGAATAATGAAAGTGTGAATCATCAGGGACAGAGAAGACCTCAGAAAGGTGGGAAGTGAAGTGGTTGGCTTACTGACGTTGTCGGGAAGGGCAGGTCGTTATGGAGAAGGGGGTAATGGAGTGCAGAATGGGAACCAGTAAGGCGATGGAAGGCGGACCAATACTCGGAGGAGTTGATAGGGAGGGTGGCGTTGAGTCGTGTATCTATAGTGGGCTTACCAATGCAGATCAAAAACACTACTTAAGTTGAACTTGGAGTATCGAAATGGAAATGGTTGAGTGACAATAGCTCTGATACGTTGTTGTGGCTACTTTAGATAAACATAAATTGAAATACATAACAACAAGCTTACAGAGGTGACAGAATAATATAAAATGATAAAATAAATGGTAAACGAAGCCTAATGGATGAAGGAACAGACTGTAGTCGCCCTGTGTTCACGTGGCCTTCAGAATGCCGCATAGGCGAGAAAGTGGTCAGAGGGGAACCGACAGAGGGCCTCATGTACCTTGCTAAACGCCATTCCAAAAAAAGACTGGTGGAAGACTGTACCAATCACTTAATAATAGTACGTAGTAAATGAAATAAATTATATAAACAGAGAAGGGACATTTAAACACCAGAGTAATATGCTCCACGAAACAAAATCAAGTAAATATGTAATGCATTTTATACTTGGTAAAGACAAAACCAAGATCTTATATGAGGCGTTCAACGCCTTTTGTGCTGCTGGCATCCCGCCAGCCCCACGCCCCCCTCCCCCCTCTCCCAGCCCCCCTCCCCACGAGACGCGTCCGAGCACGCAACATGTTTCCAGTCATCGACAGTCCAATGTCAGTGTTGATGGGAGAACGTTAGGCGTAAAGGTTTGTGTCTGCTCTGAAAGCCCATGTTTCGTTGAATGGTACGCATGCTGACACATATGAATGGTACAGCATTGCAATCTGCAGTAATTTGAACTTCTGTCACGATGACGATTCTCTTCAGTTGTCGTTGGTCCCGTTCTTGCAGGATATTTTTTCCGGCCGCAGCCATGTAGGAGATCTGATGTTTTACCGAATTCCTGATATTCATGGTACACTCATGAAATGGTCGTACGGGAAAATCCCTACCTTGTCGATGGCTCGGAAATGCTGTGGCCCATTGCTCGTGCGCCGACTGTAACACCACGTTCAAACTTTCTGAAATTTTGATAACCTGCCATTTAAACATCAGTAACCGATCTAACAACTTCTCCAGACACTTATTGTCTTATGCAGGCATTACCGACGGCAGCGCCATGTTCTGCCTGTTTATATATCTCTTTATTTGAATACACCTGCGTATACCTGTTTCTTTGCCGCTTTAGTGTACAAACTGACGTGAAACATAACTACAGAGCTAATTATGTCATAAAAACATAGGAATGCAGTCAGTTCTATCTTGTCAGGACATGGTGTTCCCTTCTCTATTGACCTTCCTGTTTTTATGGAAATGCTTTTTGTATTGCCACACAGAACTCTATCTGCTGATGGAGTGATTCCTTCAGCAAAGGACAGTACCTATTCTGACCGACAATAACAGCAATCTGTCGCCTATTCTTTCCATCATTAACGCTACGCTGCATGCCAAAATACCCACAAAAGAATGTTACAGCCTAAAGATTAATTCAAAACTTAGGGATCTGTTTCATACACTGATGTACTAAATACACCATTTAAGGTTTACATCACCTCGGTTATGAGAGTTCCGGAACCTGTACAGAAAATTAGAGTAGAAATCAACATAAACTTCATTTTCGCCTTTTTTATTGCTCATGAAACCCACACATTGCATGTTGTACTACGATAAGCGAGACCTTCAGATGTGGTGGTCCAGATTTCTCTACACACCGGTACCTCTAATAACCAGTAGCACGTCATCTTGCATTAATGCATGTCTGTATTCGTAGTGGCAAACTATCCACAAGTTCCGCAAGGTGCTGTTGGTCCAGATTGTTCCACATAATGGCGATTTGGCGTAGATCCCTCAGAGTGTTTGGCGGCCACATCTTCCATAAAAAGCCCTTTTTACTCTATCCCAGTCATGTTCGAAAGGGTTCATGTCTGGAGAACATGCTGGCCACTCTAGTCGAGCGAGGTAGTTATCCTGATGGAAGTCGTTCACAGGATGTGCACGATGGGGGCGCGAATTGTCGTCCATGATGACGAATGACTCGCCAATATGCTGCCGATATGGTTGCACTATCGGTCAGAGAATGGCATTCGTGTATCGTACTGCCGTTACAGCAACTTCCATAGTCATGAGCAGTGTACGTCGGCCTCACATAATGACACCCCCAAAACATCGGAAAACATCTACCTTGCTTCACTCGGTGGACAATGTGTCTAAGGCTTTCAACTTCACCAGGTTGCCTCCAAACACGTCTCTGGCGATTGTCTGGTTGAAGGCACATGCTACATGCATTGCTGAAAAGAACGTAACGCCAATCCTGAGCGATCCGTTCAGCAGGTTGTTAGGTCCACCTGTACCGCGCTGCATGGTGTCGTAGTTTCAAAGATGGACTTCCCCATGGACGTCGGGAGTGAAGTTGCGCATCATGCAGCCTCTTGCCACAGTTTGACTCGTAACTCTACGTCCTGTGGCTGCACGAAAAGCATTAATCAACATGGTGGCGTTGCTGTCAGGATTCCTCCGAGCCATGATCCATAGGTAGCGGTCATCCACTGGAGTAGCAGCCGTTGGGCAGCCTAAGAAAGGCATTTCATCAACAGTTCCTGGCTCTCTCTATCTTCTCCATGTCCGAACAACATCGCTTTGGTTCACTCCGAGATGCCTGGACACTTCCATTGTTGAGCGCCCTTCCTGTCATAAAGTAACAATGTGGACGCGATCTAACCGCTGTATTGACCGCCTAGGCATGACTGGAATTGATCGGTAGTCGGACCCTCTCTGTCTAATATACACTGCTCATGTATGGTTGTTTACATCTTTGGGCGGGTTTAGTGGCATCTCTTAACAGTCAAAGGTACTTTGTCTGTGATACAATATCCACAGTCAAGGTCTATCTTCAGGAGTTCTGGAAACCGGGGTGATGCAAAACTTTTTTTGATGTGTGTATATTGGAAGCAAAGAATGGCATGCATCATCTGAGTATAGAAATTTTACAGGTATCTATAAAAGTATGCGAAAATCATTGTCAGAAGGCATATGAAAACGTTAATTTAAATGATGTACTGTAGGGGAAAATGTGACGTATGAAAATTTAGGTTGAAGTGTAACCGTTTGAAAATTTTTTCTTCTTCTAGAAACTATACTAACAGGCACCAACATAATACCATGTATCTCAGGACTTTTTAAAATATTTTTCGATAGATGTAATGTGTAATACTAGGTTTAAGGTTTTCAGATAAACTTATAAGGGAGAGACGTCGCAGGTAAGGAAGCGTTACACCAACTGCATCTGTCATTCTTAGCGAAGATGAAAGTACACTCCTGGAAATGGAAAAAAGAACACATTGACACCGGTGTGTCAGACCCACCATACTTGCTCCAGACACTGCAAGAGGGCTGTACAAGCAATGATCACACGCACGGCACAGCGGACACACCAGGAACCGCGGTGTTGGCCGTCGAATGGCGCTAGCTGCCCAGCATTTGTGCACCGCCGCCGTCAGTGTCAGCCAGTTTGCCGTGGCATACGGAGCTCCATCGCAGTCTTTAAAACTGGTAGCATGCCGCGACAGCGTGGACGTGAACCGTATGTGCAGTTGACGGACTTTGAGCAAGGGCGTATAGTGGGCATGCGGGAGGCCGGGTGGATATACCGCCGAATTGCTCAACACGTGGGGCGTGAGGTCTCCACAGTACATCGATGTTGTCGCCAGTGGTCGGCGGAAGGCGCACGTGCCCGTCGACCTGGGGCCGGACCGCAGCGACGCACGGATGCACGCCAAGACCGTAGGATCCTACGCAGTGCCGTAGGGGACCGCACCGCCACTTCCCAGCAAATTAGGGACACTGTTGCTCCTGGGGTATCGGCGAGGACCATTCGCAACCGTCTCCATGAAGCTGGGCTACGGTCCCGCACACCGTTAGGCCGTCTTCCGCTCACGCCCCAACATCGTGCAGCCCGCCTCCAGTGGTGTCGCGACAGGCGTGAATGGAGGGACGAATGGAGACGTGTCGTCTTCAGCGATGAGAGTCGCTTCTGCCTTGGTGCCAATGATGGTCGTATGCGTGTTTGGCGCCGTGCAGGTGAGCGCCACAATCAGGACTGCATACGACCGAGGCACACAGGGCCAACACCCGGCATCATGGTGTGGGGAGCGATCTCCTACACTGGCCGTACACCTCTGGTGATCGTCGAGGGGACACTGAATAGTGCACGATACATCCAAACCGTCATCGAACCCATCGTTCTACCATTCCTAGACCGGCAAGGGAACTTGCTGTTCCAGCAGGACAATGCACGTCCGCATGTATCCCGTGCCACCCAACGTGCTCTAGAAGGTGTAAGTCAACTACCCTGGCCAGCAAGATCTCCGGATCTGTCCCCCATTGAGCATGTTTGGGACTGGACGAAGCGTCGTCTCACGCGGTCTGCACGTCCAGCACGAACGCTGGTCCAACTGAGGCGCCAGATGGAAATGGCATGGCAAGCCGTTCCACAGCACTACATCCAGCATCTCTACGATCGTCTCCATGGGAGAATAGCAGACTGCATTGCTGCGAAAGGTGGATATACACTGTACTAGTGCCGACATTGTGCATGCTCTGTTGCCTGTGTCTATGTGCCTGTGGTTCTGTCAGTGTGATCATGTGATGTATCTGACCCCAGGAATGTGTCAATAATGTTTCCCCTTCCTGGGACAATGAATTCACGGTGTTCTTATTTCAATTTCCAGGAGTGTATTTTCAAAATACGGCATTCTCGTCTTCTATTGTTAAGATTAGTTATTTATTATATCCAATACTGTCTGGAATCATTTCTGTTAAAGTTTTTATTCATAAAATCTCCCATTGCAATTTCGATCTTCAGCTATTTTCAAGTGGCGTGCATTGAAACTATAAATACAGAGTGTATCCTTGCATAACTTCACTTGCATAGAATGGAAAAAGTCTCCGTAGTACTGTGAAATGGCACATTACTCCATATTTTGCGCGTTGGTGGATTTCGTGTACATAGTGGTATATTCCACCGTGTAAAAATTCTAGGGATTGATCAATGAGAGGATTGGGAACAAAAAAGGTCTAATGAACTCATGTCCAGAAATGCATGGTTTCCATGGTAGGGACCATTTATTCGATCACACATTCTTACAGAGACTGCGGTCTAGTAGGTGCTGTATCACACATCCACAGTTACAGTATGTCTTGAAAATTGTACGCGCCATAGCATGTCCTGCTCACACATTCACATCGGACAAGCTGCATCCGAAAAGTGTCAAAGGCAGCATGAATACTCTTCTCCAGTGTCTCCACGTCTGGAATGGGCTCTGCACACACGACACTTTGGAGATGGCCCCATAACCAGAAATTGCGCTGTTGGAGAGCCAGAGTAAAGCAGGGCATGTAGCTGGACCTCCTCGTCCGATTCATCGACCAGGGAAGACACGGTTGAGATACATCCGGACGTTAATGGCGAAATATTCTGGAGAACCATCATGGAGCACCCACATAACCTTTCGAATCATCAATGGCACTTCTTGCAGCAGGGAAGACAAAGTCACAAGCAAGAAACGCCGATAGTTCCGTCCTGTTAGGTGACGTGGAAGGAAGACTGGTCGCTAACTAACCTGACTGCACCGATACTGATGATTCGCTGTCACCATTCCTTGGGGGCTCTGCATACTATCCCACAGATGACTGTTATGAAAGTTGAAGATACCACTCGGCGTAAAGGTGGTCTCATCTGTGAATAGGATGGATGAAACAAATCCCGGAATCGTACTTGCCTGTTGAAGAAACCAGTGACAAAACTGCTCACGATGTGGAAAGTCCGTCGGTAGTTGGTCCTGCATACGATGTATGTGATAAGGTTAGTAGCAATTGCTGTACTGGCAGGCCAACTGCCTGGCACTGACACGGCGGCCACTTTCCATAGTGTTAATCATATTTTTCTACAAGTCTGGTATCCGAAAATTTCGGGTACATGCCCCATGATTTTTTGCTTCTTGAAACGACCTTGTCTCAGACCAAACGGCGAAACACTGTTGCAAACATTGAATGCTGTGGTTGCTGTCGGCGGGGATCTCCTGATACAACGTTACTGCCTGCTGCCTTGCCTTTCCGTAAGTAAACACAATGTCGGAAAGGTCTCGATTCAAATACAGAACCATTGTGTACAACGCTGTGTCACGTCCACTACGATGTGCGTCAGCAAGAGAAGTGAATCGGACACAACATTACCAGTTATTATGGCAGGAGAGGGCGCTAGGGCATGACGTAGGAGGAACAGTATCACGCTGTAGGACTAAATCACACATACTGTAACTGTGGCTGCTTGGTAAAGCACATATTAGATCGCACTCTCTATGATAAAGTATCATTGAATATATGGTCCAACTATGTGTTTCCGGGCATCAGTTCATTAGGACGTTTTTGTTCCGTATCCTCTCATCGATCAGTCCCTAGAATTTGTACACGATGGAAAAAAATCACCCTGTATATTATTACACGCCACCGTCACCATGGATGCATTTACACAAGGTGAGTACCCGACTGAAAGAAAGCGCCCTCGTTAAACAAGGACGAAGCTATGGTCTCGTAGTTTCTGAGTCAGTGTCAAAGAAGTAATGAAAAACTTATTTCAGGACCCAAGTATCGCATGCTGTCGCAAATGTAGCTCGTTGAGTGCATATGAGGATGAGATTTGCGACTGTTCATCAAGATACCTCTTTGTGAAGTTCCGTTCAGGAAAGCTGACGACTGCCGATGGAGCGCTGTGCTGACAACATGGCCTCAGTATGTGTATGGCGGTATCCAGTGATGGTCATGAACTGTGGATGATACGGTGATCGGTTGGTGCCAATGCTAGGGACGAAAACGATGCAACAACGTTTTAAAATCTCGACATTTCGACCAAAGACATCGAGATCAACATCGCTGTTTTGAATGGCAACGCATCGATGACAAAGGCCAAAAACATCGATATCGTTCAACAGTGAATCATTCATTCCGTTCGTGGATTCTCAGCCATGACGCGTCAAGTCTCATAACTTGTACGGTGCTACATTTACTGCTGAACCTGTGATTTTTGTTCTTTTGAAGTAGTAAGCAAGAATATGGAGTTTGAAAAATATTCGTTTACTATAAATGTTCTTCACTGAACTATATGTTCCAATCAGTGGGTCAAATATAAGTCATTCTCATTGTTCCGGTGCCCATTGTGCAAACTGCCAAGTCGAGAAACAATGGGAACTAGTATTTTAAATATGAGAGAATGAGTGACACTTTTAAAACATACATAAAGAAAAACAGACATATTTTCTCGATGTTGAATATTTCAATTGAAGGATTGAAAGCACTGTCACTAAGTTCCCTCAGGACGTTTATGGCGAAAAACAGATAACCTACATCTGCTCTTTTTTAAGAGACAGTCTCCACTCCTTCCGACCTGATCATGTAAGCGTAGAAAAGATGTGAAATGCTTTCAAAGGGATACTATCGACGGAAATTGACAGATATATACCACATAAAGTAATAAGTACTGGCACTGATCCCCCATGGTACACAAAACGGGTCGTATCGCTCTTGCAGAAGCAACGAAAAAAGCACACCAAATTTAAAAGAACTCAAAATCCCCGCAGATTGTGCAAACTTTTGGAAATGTTAGAAATATAGCGCGTGCTTTAATGCGAGATGGTTTTAATAACTTCCACAACGAAACTCTGTTTCGGAATCTGGCAGAAAACCCAAGAAGATTCTGGTCATACATAAAGCACACCAGAGATAAGACGCAATCAATACTTTAACTGTGCGATGTCACTGATGACAGTGCCACTAAAGCAGAATTATTAAACACGGTTCTCCGAAACTCCTTCACCAAAGAAGACGAAGTAAATATTCCTTAATTCCAATCAAGAACAACTGCCAAGATGAAAAACATAGTAGTAGATATCCTCCGCGTAGCAAAGCAGCTTATATCACTTAATAAAGCCAAAGCCTCCGATGCAGATTGTATACCAGTCTGGTTCCTCTCAGAGTATGCTGATACAATAGCTCCACATTTTTCAATTGTATACAACCGCTCGCTGATAGAAAGATCCGTACCTAAAGACTGGAAAATTTCTCAAGTCACACCAATGCCCAAAAAGGGAAATAGGAGTATTCTGCAGAACTAAAGGCCCATATCACTAACGTCCAGTTTCAGTACGGGTTTGGAACATACACTGTTTTCGAACGTAATCAGCTACCTCGAAGAAAACGATTTATTGAGACATAGTCAGCATGGATTCAGAAAATGTCGTTCTTGTGAGGCACAGCTAGCTCCTTATACTCACGAAGTAATGAATGTTATCGACGGGGGATGTCAAATTGATTCCATATTTGTAGATTTCCAGAAGGCTTTATGCACCGTTCCTTACAAGCGCCTTCTAACCAAACTGCCTGCCTCAGTTGTGCGACTGGATTGTTGATTTCCTGTCAGAAAGGTCACAGTTCATAGTAACAGACGGTAAGTCATCGAGTAAAACAGAACTAATTACCAAGCGTTCCCCAAGGAAGTGTTGTAGGCTCTCTATTGTTCCAGATCTATCTTAACGACACAGGAGACAATATGAGCAGACTTCTTAGACATCTTGCCGGTTACGTTGTCTTGTAAAGTCTTCAGAGGACTAAAACGAATTGCAAAATGATTCAGATAAGATACCTGTGTGCTGCAAAAAGTGGCAGTTGACCCTGAATATAGAAAAGTGTGATGTTATTTACATGAGCACTAGAAGATATCGGCTAAATTTCGATTGAGCGAGGGCGCTGATGACCTCGATGTTGAGCGCCCATAAGCCCGAACACACCACCACCATCGATTGAGCGCTAAGTCAGAAAAAAACTGAATAATTCAACTAAACACTTTGGGATTAAAATTACAAATAACCTAAATTTGAACGATCACAGAGATAATGTTGTATGTAGAGCAAACTGAAGACTGCGATTCATTGGCAGAACACTTAGAAGGATTTGTGGATTGTTTGTGGGAAGAGACCAAACAGCAAGGTTGTCAGTCTCATCGGATTATGGAAAGATGGGGAAGGAAGTCGGCCGTGCCCTTTCAAAGGAACCATCCTGGTATTCGCCTGGAACGATTTAGGGAAATCACGGAAAACCTAAATCAGGATGGCTGGATGCGGGATTGAACCGTCGTCCTCCCGAATGTACTTAGAAGGAGCAACAGGCCTAATAAAGAGACTGCTTACACCACGCCTGTCCTCCCTATTCTGGAGTATTGCTATGCGGTGTGGGATCCGCATCAGGTGTGAGTAACGAATGACATCGAAAAAGTACAAAGAAGGGCAGCTCGTTTTGTATTGTCGCGACATAGGGGAGATAGTGCCACAGATATTATACGTGAATTGGAGTGACAATCATTAAAACAAAGGCGTTTTTCGTTGCGGCGGGACCTTCTCGTGAAATTTCCGTCACCAGTTTTCTGCTCCGATCGCGAAAACATTTTGTTGTCATCCACCTACATAGGAAGAAATGATCACCACGATAAGATAAGAGAAATGAGACTCACAGAGAAAATTTAAGTGTTCGTTTTTCCCGCGCGCCGTTGGAGAGTGGAACGGTTGAGAGACAACTTGAAGGTGGTTCATTGAACCCACTGCCAAGAACTTTTTTGTGAATAGCACAGTAATAACGTAGATACAGATCCTCTGCAAGCCACCTAAGGCGATTAGCAAAGGGTACCCACTAATACTGCTAGTCATTTCCTTTCATGCTCCACTCGCAAACACAGAGTGCGAAAACAACTGTCTACATGCCCCTGTATGAGTCTTAATTTCTCCTGTCTCTCTTTGTGCCTCCCTGCCTCCTGCCCCCCCCCCCCCCCCCTAGAATGTATGTTGGCGGCCCAGTTCTCTAAATTTTTCCAATAGTATTTCCCTCCAGGTATTCCCATTTGAGTTCCCGAAGAATCTCCGTAATACTTACGTTTTGCTCGAATTTACCCGTATCAAGCGTAAAAGCCCAGCTCTAAATTGTGTCGATGTCTTCCTTTAATCCGACCTGTTGCGCATCCCGAACACTCGATAGGGACTCAAGAATAGGTCGCAACGTCTTATACATGGTCTCCTTCACAGATGTGCTGTTTGTTGTCGGAGATTAGAGGACAAACAGACTTCTAGGCATTAGATTATCCAAGCTTCTTTTTCTAAATTCTGTACTAAAATAGTTAAATACAAAGCTATAGCTTTGATGACAATAAATTAATTTTCTCTGGAAGATTCATTTTATTTAGTTTCGTTATCTGATTTATGTAAAGGTAGTTGATTATGACATCGGTAGCTATCACTGTGCCAAGAGTAACTTAACGTTAGAAAGTTGGGTAGATTTGTGAAGAGATAGGTAACTTTTTCCGGTTGTTGGTGTTTATCTCTGACCCCACATAACTTACGCTCTTCTACTGAGATACTTAAAAATAAAAACATTTCGGCGTGCTTTTTCTGATATTTCAAGAGCGGCTGTAGGACTCGTAAAATCAACTATGTTTCTTAGCATCGGTGGTTTTATGAACGCTCGTGCAGCCCTAGCCGTTGCTCATTAGTTTGGACGTGTGGAGTTTCGTTACACGATTGATGGGCCAATTGCAGCGACGTTTGTTGACTTTTATGTTTTTATAGATTATGGTGCAGTACTGGGCTTTACGCGGGAGTGGTTTGGGTGGGTGGAGATTACTTTAATAATCGATGGGGTACCTGCGCCGTTCCAGTGTGTGCAACGTTCTACTGCCCACGTAAATGGAAGTAATCATCCTAAGAGGTGAGACGATAGTGCGTTTGAAATTAGTTGCGACTTTTGACGTTTGCCTCAGCGGCGGGGACGAGACGGCGTTGCCCGGGTAACAGCAACGGCGAGCCGGCTTTCCCTACGACGCCACCGGCAGTTCGGTTGGTAAAGCCACGCTGAGGGCAAACAGTACGACGTGGCGTCGCGCAGAGGCACCAATGTTAATTAGCTCTCGTTCTAAACTGATATATTCCGGCGTTGAAGTGTTCTTTAGCCTCAGGTATTGTGAATGAGTGTTTCGTGTTGGTGCTTTGTTAATGCTAACAGTGCAGTACTTCTGAAAACACAACATTCACAGTAAAAATGGACGTTCAAGAAACACATTCACTGGCTGTGAAGATACTGTTCTGCTGCCAAATATGTATCCAAATTCAACAATAATAATGGAAATTGCGCCATACCACTCTGTTGTCAAGGATAAAGCTACAACAACGCAGTGGATGAAATCGGATATTTGGTTCCACGTACAAAGAAATGTTCCACTGGATAAAGTTGAATATAGCATGTATAAGGTGAAGTTAATGAAGTTTGAAATGCTGTATGACCAAAAAGCCCCACAGTACAAGGTCGACAATCTGGCTGACGCCAAAGGACACAACTTAATCGTCCTTCATCCGTATCACGCTACTTTAAGTGCGACTGAGAATACGCTCAATGAGGGTAAAATG
Organism: Schistocerca gregaria; assembly: GCF_023897955.1. Lineage (NCBI taxonomy): Eukaryota > Metazoa > Arthropoda > Insecta > Orthoptera > Acrididae > Schistocerca > Schistocerca gregaria. The sequence goes on along the minus strand of NC_064930.1, from coordinate 86,481,044 downwards.
CTGGAAGAAGGAGCCATTGGAAATGTTACACCACAGGACAGGTCTCCAGTTGAGGAGAGATAGATTCACAAAGGACTACGGCGAGTTTTGAGTAATACGTAACTTCTCTTGTTGCCATGTTAAAATCTGCTTCTTTTGTCGAAACACAGCACAGTTTACAAATATTCATCTCACTAACATTATAATGCAGCTGAAATAGCGACAGAATTATGAAATAGTGTGTTATTAAACTAGTAACTGAGGGCATGCCAGGTCAACAGTTTATGAAACAATCCAGTCTCAGAATAAAATAGACGCCTAACTTCTTCACATATATTGTCACAAAACACACAGCAGTTCTCGTTTCACCGGATATGAATGGTCCTTAAGAATTACATTATTGCATTGAAAAAAATCAGTAGTTCCTTGATTATCGCAGTTCCACATATTAATCATGGCAAAATACTGTTTTTTGTGTGTTATCATTTGTCAAAAATCTTGTTCCGACAGCGTGAACAGTTTATGAGATACGTGCGATTTATGACTATTTCTTCCCGGTTCTTTTGCTGGCACATGCTTTTAGGGCGGAGTGGTTTACATACATTCCATTTCCTCGAGACTACAGACACATCACCGCATGTTTAAAGAATAATTCAGTTTGTTTTCTACATATCATACGAAGCAACGTATAATGAAAAATGCACAAAACGCAAATTCACTGCGGCCCTTATTTTTCACTAAAAACTAAGAATTCTTTGCTCAGTTTGCTGTAATTTCATTAATATCGAAGCATCACAATTGACAATATCTCCGAGTGCTAACAAAAAGTCCGTAGTTTCTTACAAAGTTGATAAATTATATGATTATGCATGAATCTCACGATATAAAGTAAGAGATTCTTCGCAATCATCAAGCCAAGCAGAGCTATAAATAGCTTGGGCAATTATTTTTTTTCCTTTATTGCAATATTGCACCTTATATGGGTGGGCTGGCAGCAGCAATTTTACGCAGATTTTTTTGTTGTTATTTTTAAATCTGTGACAGGCAGGCCATCAGCGGCATAATACGCCGCTCTTTGGCCACAGAGAACACAAAAGAGACATATGAAGACAATTAGAGAAAAAATATGGTGGACATAGAAACGGAGTCATACACTTTTGAAAAACATGGAGCCGTGCACGGGCGAAGAGTCTAAGATAAAAGTTGTTCAGACACTTGGACACACTCAGAGACGAAAATTGTCACACGTGAACGTAGGAGCACAAAACGAATAACACTGAACCACTTGAGCACAAACGACGACGCACACAGAAACACAAGGCGTTGATCTCTGGCGCCCGAATGTTCACTAGCGTGTACGAGTCTGGGGACGTGCCAAGAGAGGAGGAGGGTGGTGGGAGAGGGAGTGGGGAGAGCAGAGATGCCACGGGCAGGGGAGATAGGGGGAGGGAGGAAGGGGGAGGGGAATCCCAGGGGAAGAGGGGTGGAGGAAGGGGGGAGGAAAGAGAAGGATGCCCAAAGAAAAAGACACAGGAAGTGGGAGGGGAGGATCAAAGTTATTGGAGGGCTAGATGGAGGGGAGGAGGACACCACAAGGAGGGAGAGCTGGCGGAAGCCACCTTGGGAGAGGATAAAGAGGGTGGAGACATGGTTGGACGTGGGAATACAGGTGCGGCAGCTGGTGGGGGTGGGAGAGGATGTGTGAGAGAAGCGGATGAAGAGGATCGAGTTTATGGGAGGTGTACAGGATCTGTATCCTTTCAAGGAAAAGGAGAAGGTGGGGGAACAGAATAAGGTCTTATAGGATCCGTGTGGGGGAGGGGAGACAGATGCAATAGGCGAGGTGGAGAGCATGTAGTTCAAGGGTCTGAAGGGATTTATAAAAGCTAGGGGGGGGGGGGCGGAGATCCAGGCCAGGTGGGCGTAACAAAGGATAGGGTGGATGAGGGATTTATAGGTGTGGAGTATTATGGAGGGGTCCAGACCCCATCTACAGCTGGATAGGAGCTTGAGGAGATGGAGTCAGGAGTGTGCCTTGGCCTGGATTGTCGGAGATGGGGGGGTCCAGGAGAGGCAACAGTCGAGGATGATGCCAAGGTACTTAAGGGTGGGGGTGAGGGCAATAGGATGGTCATAGATGGTTAGATAGAAATCGAGGAGGCCAAAAGAAGGGGTGGTTTTGGCAATAATGATCACCTGGGTTTTGGAGGGATTGACCTCGAGCAACCACTGGTTGCACCAAGTGGTGAACTGGTCAAGATGGGATTGAAGAAGGTGTTGAGAACGCTGCAGGGTGGGGAGAGGGAGGCGGTGTCATTGGCAAACAGGAGAAGGTGGACGAGGGGTGATGGCGGCGTCATGTCCACCGTATACAAAAGGTACAGAAGGGGGGAGAGGACGGTGCCTTGGGGCACACCAGCAGAGGGGAAAAAGGTGTAGGAATCCGTGGTATGGATGGTGACGTAGGAAGGACGGTAGGAGGGAAAGGAGCCGATCAGACGGACGTAATTAATGGGAAGGGCGAAGGTTTTGAGTTTGAAGAGGAGACCGGAATGCCATACGTGGTCATGGGCATATTCGAGGTCCAGGGATAGGAAGTTTGCAGAGCGATGGGAATTAAGCTGCTCGGAAAGGAGATGAGTGAGGTGGAGAAGGTCACCGGAAGAGAACAACAGCCGAAAGCCACATTGGGTAATGGGAAGGAGGCGGTGCTGGCGGAGATGCTGGTGGATGCGTTGGGTTGGGATGGATTCCAGGACCTTGCTGAAGACCAAGGGAAGGCTGATGGAATGGTAGGAGGAGACGGCGGTTTGCCAGGTTTAAGAAACATCAGGATATGGGAGGTTTTCCACAGGTTGGGGTAGTAGTGGGTGGACAGGACTACATTGTAGAGCCTGACCAGGGTGGAGAGAAAAGAGACAGGAGCTTCACGAAAGTGGCAGTAGGTAACACGATCATGACTAGGAGCGGTGTTGCGTTTTGTGCGAAGTGTAGCAATGGGATCCTGTGTAGTGATAGGGGCATTGAGTTCTGTGTGTGCAATGTTGTCCAAATATTGGAAACCAGAGGCGAGGGGAGGGACAGAGGTGTCAGTTCGATCGCAGACATCTGGGAAGAGGGAGTAATCGAATTGGGGATCATCGGGGATGGAAAAGATATTGGAGAGGTAGGAAGCAAAGTGATTGGCTTTACTGAGGGTATCAGGGAAGGGGTGACCATCATGGAGAAGAGGATAGTAGGGGGAGGGTTTAGTTCCAGTAAGGCGACCGAAGGCTGACCAGAACTTGGACGAATTTATAGGTTGGGTGCATGTTTGTCGCCAGTTCCGGCGTTTCTTAGCCACGAGCAAATTTCAAAGGTTGCTGGAGTTGCCGGTGGCGTCGTAGTGTGTCCGGGTCACGCGTGTGGAGGAAGGCACAGTAGAGAGAGCAGGATTCACGAAGGAGGAGAACGGCCTGTGGGGATAAGGTAGGACGGTGGGGGTGGATGGCGACAGTAGGGACATGGGCCTCCACGGCCTCAGACAAGGTCTGCTGGAGAATGGAGGCGGCATAGGTAAGATCGTCAGGGTGGTGGTAGGTGAATGGATGGCTATCGACCTGGGTCGAGAGAGTATGCTGGTAGGCATTCCAGTTGGCACAGGAATAGTCATGGACATACTTTGGGGGAAGGTTATTACGAGGTTCGGGGCGGGGGCGACGACTGTCAGAAATGGTGAGGACGGAGATGGTCACTACCAATAGGCTCCAGGACTTCCACCGTTATGTGGCCAACGAGGTTAGGGGAGGAAAGGATAACATTAGGAGTGGAGTTGGATTCAGGATGGGTGTGCTGCGGAATGGGGATGAGGTCACCTTGAAGGGAGGAGAAGAACCGATGCCACCGCCGTAACTGGGTGGCAGAACGACTATGGATGTTTAAGTCGGCGGCAATCACGTAGCAGGGGAAGGTACCGTCAGTGTGGGAGAGGAAGTCGAAGGGAATATGGGCGTTAGGACGGACATAGATGGTGGCACAGGTGACGGTAAGGGTAGGGAAGAAGAAAGTAAGGATCAGATGTTCGATGGGGTCAGGAAGAAGAGGTTGGAGTCGAGCTGGGATCTGGCGGTGGTGACCAATATCAACTCCGCCACACGCAATCAGGAGAGGATTATCGGAGCAGTGAAGAAGGTAGGGCAAAGTGTGGATGGTGTGGTGGGGTTGGAGGAAGCTTTCACTGAGGAGGAAGGCATCCACGCGGTGGGTGGCAAGGGTGTGCAGGAAGAGGTTCTTGTTGGCGGGAAGGGAGCAGATATTGTTGAAAAGGATACAGTGCAGTCGCGCCATGACAGGGATTTAGACAAGGGTGTCAAGACGGGAGAAGGTGAAATGGGCCTGGTTGTTGTAGTAGATGGCATATATTTAGGTGGAAAAGGGAACGGGCGGCGAGGGATATCTGTTGGAGGGTATGGGGGCGCTGGAATCGGTGAACATTTTGGAGGACGATGATGAGAAATCTGATGATGTCCTCAGGGGGGTTGGCAAAGGGAATTGCCGGGAGGGGTGGGGGCCTCCAGAGGGCGGACAGGAATGATGAGTTCAGGAGTGGTAGGAGGGGGTTGGGCCTTACATTTCTGTAAGTAGGATGAGGGAGGTTACAGGTATTGTAGGAGGGGGGGACTGGAGACTGGGGCACTGCTTTAAGAAGTGGGCTTGCTTACAGTGCGGGCAGGTGGGGGCCTCGTGGCACTCAGATACCAGGTGTGCATAATATCACAAGAACCTCGGCAGTGGAGGGATTGAGGAGGGGAATGGGAAGGGTCAACTTGGTGAAAGAGAAGGGCACCCTCATTCAGGAGACGGTCTATGGAGGGGGTGTGTTCGGAAAAGACACACATAAGGCGGGTGGGGCCGGCTGAGTTGTGGATGCGGTGACCCGCACGCACCTCCAGATGGGGATGCACCTTGAGCTCCGCCAACACCTGCTCCATGGTTATCGGACTAAGCCAAGTGATCACGGCGGTGAGGGTCGGCGGGCGATGTGGGGGTTGGGGTTGGCGGTAGGAAGGCAGGCAAGGAGCAGGGATGAGGGAGGCATTAGGGCCAAAGCCGATGACAGGGATGCAGGAAAGATCTGTGTGAAGGGTAGGCCTGGTGGAGGAGATGAAGACTGAATCAATGCGAGGAGTGAGGAGGGAGATGGGGACACTGGGAAAATGCTAGCAAAGGAAGAGGGCGAGGTTCCGGGCCTGAAGAAGGGAGGAATCAGGACGGAAGAGGAGGTAGCAGTAGGAGGAGGGGCAGGAGGAGGAGGAGTAGGGGGCCGGGACAGGTGGGAAGACATCCATGGCATCCTGGGCAGGGGACGGGGGACGAGGCGGATCATTGTTAGATACAGAGGAGGCAGGGGTGGCACTGAGGCGTTTGAGGGCGGCAGAGGAGGTGTGGGGGATGGGAGAAACTGGAAGATGGCGTGGAGTGGCGCTGGAGATGGTGAGGGCGAAGGCGATAGTGACGGCGATGTTGAAGACGATGAAGAGAGTGAAGGGGAAAGTTGAGCGTGAGACGTGGAAATGGAAGGAGCAGAGGGAAGGATCAGAGGAGGCATGGCAAGGAGGAGCTGGGGATGGGGCAACAAAAAGTGAGGGAGATGGGAGAGTGAGGAATGGGTGGATGGACTGAGGGTGGGTGATTGGGCACATCACATGATAGTGGTGGCGGCGGCAGAGGGAGATGTGGTGGTGGCTGTAATAGTGGTGGTGGGGGTTGACATGGTGATAAGGGGAAAAACACAGGGCAGGACAAAGAAGCAAATGAGGGATAGGCAAAGTGACGAGAAAAACAGAGTAAAAGGGACGGAGAATGATGAAGGACACTGGGGCCGAAGCCCCACTCTGCTGCAGCTGATGGGGGGGGGGGGGCGACACAGCTGGCTGGCCGGTGGGGACACTGCTGCTGCTGGTGGTGGCTGGCTGAGACCGCTGCTGGCTGGGACTGCTGCTGGCTGGAACTGCTGCTGGCTGCTGGCTGGAACCGCTGCTGGCTGGAGCTGCTGCTGGCTGCTGGCTGGAACCGCTGCTCGCTGCTGGCTGCTGGCTGGACCGCTGCAGGGTTGCTGGCACCTGCAAATACCTATAGCTTCGATTAGAGGCGGAAAGGCACAATTGAAGGGCGGTATCCTTTCGGATTACCGCCAGAGATGCACTGCTCTTCTACAGGCAAACTGATATAGAACAAGGATTTTGTGATTTGAATGGGTAGAGATGTTTTTCTGGTTCTTCAGCCACAGTATATGTTTCCGTAATAGTAAATCCAATTAACAAAACGTATATAAATTATAATTTCCTGTCTTACATTCAGCAATTATTTGCACATTCTCCTTTTTTAAATTCTATACGGTTTTGTAACACTGAGCAACCAGTGGCACCGCTCAGAGCTGAGAGAGGGATTTATTTTGGCATCGAACCAAAGTGACGAGTTTCAATACTGAGCGACCAGTAGCGACGCTCAGCGGCGGGAATGGGAGTTATTTCGGCGTCAGACCACAGCGCCGAGTCGGTAGTGCAGTTCTGAGGACAAGGCGGATGGTTGCCTGTTTCTTTCCTACTTACAGATTGAGCTCTGGTCTGACATTCTGGCAATGAGAATGTCAACGTTGCCTTGCCTGCAAACATCGCAGAATCTGAGAAGAAACACGTTCCTTAAGCATGTGCATCGAAGAAACATCTCTGCCTACTATCATTTTTCTCATTTATAAAACTCCCTCATGCTTCCGTCCCCATGTGGTGGCATCGGTTCCTCTCCTCCAACCAAGGCGACCTCGTTCCCATTCCCCGGCATACCCGCCCTGAATCTAACTCCACTCCCGATGTCATCCCCTCCTCCCTAACCTCCTTGGCCGCATAGCAGCGGATTTACTGGAGCCCATAGGTAGTGACCCTCTCCCTGTCCTCCTCACCGTTTCAGACGGTCGTCACCCCCATCCCGACCCTCGTAATGACCCTCCCCCAAAATACGTCCATGATTATTCCCGCGCCGACTGGAATGCCTACCGGGATATCCTCTCTACCTAGGTCGATAGCCACTTCTTCACCTACCACAACCTTGATGATATTACCCATGCCACTTCCTATCTCCAGCAGACCTTGTCTGAGGCAATGGAGGCCCATGTCCCTTTTGTCGCTGTCCACCCCCACTGTCCTACTTTACCTCCACAGGCTGTCCTCCTTCTTCGTCAATCCTGCTGTCCCTACACTGCCTTCCTTCTCGCACATGACCCAGACACACTACAACGCCACCGGCAACTACAACGACACATCAGAAACTTGCGCGCGGCTAAGAAACGCCAGGACTGGCGACAGACATGCACCCGTCTTAACGCTACATGTCCTATCAACTCATCCAAGTAATGATCAGCCTTCTGCTGCCTTACTGGATCTAACCCCCCCCCCCCCCCACCCCAATACCCTCTCTTTCATGATAATCAACCCTTCCCTGACAACCGTAGTAAGGCCAATCACTTTGCCTCCTACATCTCAGATATCTTTACCATCCCAGACGATTTCCAGTTCGATTACTCCCTCTTCCCGGAGGTCCGTGATCGAACTGCCACCTCAGTCCCTTCCCTGGTTCCTGGTTTCCAGTACTTGGACAACATTGCACACACTGAACTCAATGCCCCCATCACAACTCAGGATATCATCGCTACACATCACATGAAACGCAATACCGCTCCCTGTCATGATCGTGTCACCTATTGCCACTATTGTGAAGGTCCTTCCCCCTTCCTCTCCACCCTGGCCAGATTCTATAATATAGTCCTGTCAACTATCTACTACCCCGACCTGTGGAAAACCTCCCGCATTCTGATGTTCCTTAAACCCAACAAACCGCCATCCGCTGTCGCCTCCTAAGGTCCCATCAGTCTTACCTCGCTCTTCAGCAAGGTCCTGAAATCCATCCTTACCCGACGCATCCACCAGCATCTCCACCAGCACTGCCTCCTTCCCGTTACCCAGTGTGGCTTTCGGCCTTCCATCTCTACCGATGACCTTCTCCTTCACCTCACTCATCTCGTCTCCAAACAGCTCAATTCCCATTGCTCCACTATCTTCCTCTCCCTCGACCTCGAACGCGCCTATGACCATGTGTGGCATTCTGGTCTCTTCTTCAAGCTCCAAACCTTTGCCCTTCCTATTAACTACATCCGTCTGATCTGGTCTTTTCTTTCCCAACGTCCTTCCATAATGCGAATTCCTACACCATTTTCCCCTCTGCCGGTGTGCCCCAAGGTTCTGTCCTTTCGCCTCTTATGTACCTTTTGTATACGGCGGACATGCCGCCGCCTTCACCCCCCCCCCATCCACCTTCTCCAGTACGCCGATGACACCGCCTTCCTTGCCCTCGCCCCCGCCCTACAGCACTCCCAACACCTTCTCCAATCCCATCTTGACCGGTTCACCGCTTGGTGCAGCCAGTGGTTGCTCAAGGTCAATCCCTCCAAAACCCAGGCGATCATTGTGGGCAAAACCACCCCTTCCTTCCGCGTCCTCGACTTATATGTCAGCATCTATGGCCATCCTATCGTCCTCACCCCCACCCTTACGTACCTTGGCGTCACCTTTGACCATCACCCCCCTGGACCCCCCCATCTCTGGGCAATCCAATCCAAGCCAAGGCATGCTCCCGATTGTCTCCTCAAGCTCCTTTCCGGCCGTACATGGGATCTGGAAGCCTCCACCATCCTCTATACCTATAAGTCCCTCATCCGCCCTATCCTCTGCTACGCCCACCTTGCCTGGATCTCTGCTCCTCCTACCTTTTACAAATCCCTTCAAATCCTCGAACGCCATGCTCTCCACCTCACCTATTGCATCTGTCTCCCCTCCCCATGCGGATCCTGTACGACCTTATTCCGTTCCCAAACCTCCCATAAACTACATGCCCCTCACCCCCTTATCTGTCACATAAACCCCAACCCCTGTCCACTGCCACTCTCCATCTCTCCACCTTCCTTACCCTCTCCCAAGTTGGCTTCCGTCAGCTCCCCCTCCCTGATGACGCCCTCTTCCCCTCCATCTACCCCCTCCTATCAACTTTGATAACTTTGATCCTCTCCTCCCACTTGCTGAGTTTTGTGTTCAGGGCACCCTATCTCCCTTCTCTCTCCCTTCTCTCTCCCTTACCCCCTCCCTTCCTCCCACTCCTCCCCCGGGATTCCCATACCCCCATACCTTCATTCCTCCCCCATCTCCTCTGCCATTGGTATCTCTGGTCTCCCCTCTCCCTCCCCCACCACCTTCTTCCCCTCTTGGCAGGTCCCCAGAGTCGCACACATTAAATAGACATTCCTGTGCTGGAGATCTTCGCCATTGGTTTAGTGTGTGTGCTGTCATGTTTGTGAGTCAGTGTTTTTCATTGCCCATGCTCCTTTGTTCACGTGTGTCATCTACATTATCAGTGTTTGTACACAGTGCCGCCAGTTTTCTTGTTTTCCATCGAGTGTGAATGGCTTCATGTTTTTAATTACTGTATCTACTGTTTTTTAACCACCATTATGTTACTTTTCTGTCTTCATAGATTTTCTCTTGTAGTGTACTGCTTGTGGCTGAAGAGTGGAGTAAAATTTTCCACTGCCAGCCCACCTTGTATGAGGTGCAAAATTACAGTATAGCAAAAAAACCGTCCCCCTCACCTCCGGCATCTCCGGTCATACCTCTCAAGAGTACCGCCTTTCGATAGCGGCGTTGCCTCTAATCGAAGCGCTAGGGTTTTCCAGGGCTGGTCAGCCAGCTAGCCAGCCAACCAGCCATCCATCCATCCATCCAGCCAGCCAGCCAGCGAGCCAGCAGCAGCAGTGGTCCAGCCAGCAGCAGCAGTCCAGCCAGCAGCAGTGGTCCAGATAGCAGCAGCGCTCCAGCCAGCAGCAGCGGTCCAGCCAGCAGCAGCGCTCCAGCCAGCAGCAGCGATCCAGCCAGCCAGCCAGCGTTCCTGCCAGCCAGCCAGCCAGCATTCCTGCCAGCCAGCCAGAGTTCCTGTCGGCCAGCCAGTGTCCCTGCCAGCCAGCCAGCGTTCCCGGTTCCTGCCAGTGTTCCAGCCTCTGCGGTTGCCTCCTGCCAGTGGCAGCAAAGTGGGTCACTCGACCCCAGTCAGCATTTCGTCCGTCTTCGTCTGTCTTCGTGAGTTTCTTGTTTTCTTCTGTAGTTTTTGTCCTGTCCTGTTCCTTTCCTCCTTGTAATCATGACAAACCCCATCACCACTACCACTGCTTCCACTACCGCCGTTGTATACACCTCTCCCACCCCAACTTCTCACCCTCACTTCTCCTTCGCTCTTTGTTGCCACAGCCCCAGCTCCTTCCCCCCGCGACTCCTCCTCTCATCCCTTCCTACCTCTCCCTCACTCTGTTCCCTCCATCTCTGTAGCCCCCACGAGGGTGGTGGCCCGGAGGGCCACAGCCCATGCCCCGCTCTCCCCATCGCCTTCACCTTCATCTTCGTCTTCACCATCGCCATTGCCTTCACCGTCACCATCCCTGTCTCCAGCGCCAGCTCCAGCATCCACACTGGGATCTGCCACTTCCTGCCATCTCCCAGTTGCTAATGTCTCCCACACACCTCCTCTCAAACTTCAGTCGCCGTAAAGTGCCCCAGTGGCACCCATGCCTCCTCTGCTCCCAAAACGTCGCAGCCCCGTCCTCCTTCCCCCCCCCCCCCCCAGGATGCCATGGATGTCTCCCCACCTATCCCTGCTACTTCCTTCACGTCCTCCTCCTCCTTCTTCTCCTCCTCCTTCTGCTCCTACCCCTCCTCCTACAAATGCCTCATCTCCTGTTTTGATCCCTCTCTCGAGGCCCGGAACCTCATGTTACTCCTCCACCATCACTTTCCCGGAGCTCACATCTCCCTCCTCACTCCTCACCAAGACTCCGTTCTCATCACCTCCCACAGCCCCACCCTTCACACAGACATCCTCTTCTGAATCCCCATTACCCGATTTGGCCCAAATGCCTCCCTCACCCCTGCACCTTTCCTGTCCCCCTCCCACCAACCCCAACCCCCACATCGCCCGCCGACCCTCACTGATGTGATCACTTGGCTTAGTCCAATGATCACGGAGGAGGAGGTGTTGGAGGAGCTTAAGACACACCTATCCTTAGAAATACAGGCAGTACACTGGATCTTCAACCCAGCTGGTCCCACCCACCTTATGTGGGTGTACTCAGAACATGCCCCATCCATCGACCATCTCCTGAAGGAGGGTGTCCTCTTTTTCCATCAACGATATAAGGTCGACCCCTCCCGTTCCCCTCCTCAATCCCTCTGCTGCCAGAGGTGCTACAATGCACACCCTAATATGAGTGCCGCGAGGCCCCTGTCTACCCACACTGTAAACAGGTGTACTTCCTCCGGCAGTGCCCCAACCTACAGTTCCCTCCTTCCTGCAACACCTGCAACCTCCCACATCACACTTACTCCCAGAAATGCAAGGCCCGACTACCCCACACCACTCCTGAACTCACTTTCCCTGTCCAACCTCTGAACGCCCCCCCCCTGGCAATTCCCTTCGTCCCCCCCCCCCCCCCCCCCCCCCCCCGCCACTGCTGAGGACATCATCAGGTTCATAAGCAGTTTCAGTTTGTTTGGAAGAGACTTCTAACAGAGTAAGGATTAAAGTTGGAAAAATAGAAAATAGGCATAACAAAAAGTTTGGCGTATTGCTAAAGTGTCAGAACACTAATGTTGTAAAAAGTAAGGATGGCGTGGGACAACATCGCTTTTATGATAGAGTAGCAAACTTGACAAATATCGAATTGAGTGAGGATGAAAATATTCTGCTGAATAAAGGTTTACAACACATTATCACTCCTAATCCTAATAATCGAACCATCACATGAGCCATAGCTGAAACTGAAATGGCGTGTGAAGCAGCTAAGATGACGAAACTAGCAGCTGAGGACACAGCCGTTAAAGTTAATAAAGCTTTATCTAGTCAGCGTAAATCTTCTAATGCCGTCATTCATGAGAGTCGCATCTTAAAAAATCTTAATGCAAAGTTTAAAAAAAAGAAGGCAATGGTCATTCGCACAGATAAGGGTAATACAGCGGTCCTTATATATAAAGAGAACTATATTAAGAAAACAGAGGAATTCTTCTCTGAAAATGAGGTAATAGAAGTTCACAAATGCCCAACACAGAAGTTCCAAATAGATTTACGGGAAGAGAAAGACAGCTCCCAATTTCTGCTGAAAGATTTCGAAAAGAAATTGCTAAAAGTGATAAATCCTAAGCTCTCCCAACTGAGATCGCAGATTAAGATACATAAGAAAGGAAACCCAGTCTGTCCAATTGTTAACAATTTGTCATCGCCATGTTGTAAACTAAATAAGTTTCTTAACAACAAACTTAAAGCGGTGTACACTTTCTCTACCAATTTCGGAGTGAAAAACAATTCTGACCTTGCTAATGCGATTAAGGATATATATATTCTCTACAGTAGTGTCCCCAAAAGGAAACTCTTCAAATTATTAAACGTAATCTGCTAACTCATAACAAGATTAGTAGTGCAGAATACGCAGAATTAATGGAACTTTTAGAATTTGCGTTAACTCATAACTATTTTACATTCAATGACAAAATATATGAACAAAAATATGGCCTTGGGATGGGTAACAGTTTGGCTGGTACGTTAGCAGACATTTTCATGAACGACTTAGAATGTAAGTTCTTTACTAAGTTTCCACGACTGAAAGACAAGACCATATATTATAAACGTTATGTCGATGACATCTTGTTACTGTTAGAGGGGGACGAGATGAGGTTACCGCATTTGCTCAAGCCATAGGCAAAAAACAGCGTTTACTACAGAAATAAAAGACGTGGGCTCCATTAACTATTTAGACCTTACCATTAAGAAGGTTGATAACAGACATAAATTTACGATTTTCAGAAAGCCTACATGAACAGATACTATTACTGGAGCCAGTTCATGCCATCCGCCTCGATATAAAAGAGCCTTTTTCAACTCTATGATCCACCGACTTTTTAGATTACCATTGGCCAACAGTGAAATACGCCAAGAACTTAGTATATTAAAGCAAATTGCAGTAGCCAACGGTTTTTCAATTAAAGATGTTATGCGCCCATACAATAGGATAAAAAAAAGAAAGTAAATAATAGGTTGACCCACAATCATCTAGAAAATAGAAAGAATACAGAAAACCTGAAAACTATTCCAATGAAATTTTACGGAAAAATGTCCCAACAAATAGAAAAGTGTTTGAATAAATCTAAGGTTAGATGTGGTTTTCATGTTAACAAAACTCTGAAACTTCGTTTAATACCCTCTTTGAGTAAAGACTCTGATAAATTTGACGGTTCTGGGGTTTACAAAATCATTTGTAGTAGTTGTGACAAATTTTACATTGGTCAAACTGGCCACTCTTTCAAAATTAGATTCATGGAGCATTTGCAAGCACATAATAAAACTGCATTAGGAATGCATTTAGCAGAAACCGGCCATACTGCAGACAATGTCGAGAGTTGTTTGCGTATTTTACACAGGGCAGAGAAGGGTCTCGCTCTCGACTTGTTGGAGGAGTTAGAAATTTACAAGGGCAAAAAGCATGAGCTCACTAGGATGCCCAACGCCTACTTTGCTTCATTTGATAACATACTACGATAACCAAAGAATGCCTCGCGTATTTATACCTAGTTTGTTAAGAACAGAAGGCATTCCCTTACTTCCACATAGTAGTCGCTCTAATACTGTAACTGATTATCTCCTACCTACTCATGGAATGTATAGCCAAACTACATAATTTTAATTATTGAATGCTTATATGTTGTTTAAACGTTTTCTGTGGGAGACATCTCACTATGTATGTAAAGCCATCTATTGGTTAAGTTCTTACGATTGGTGTGCGCCTACATAAGATCCTAGCGGCCGACCAAACAGAGGGCGCTGTACACTGATCTGTCTCTTTCTCAGCTGTCATATAGACATGTTATCTTCCATAAGCAATTTATAGGTTGCCACAGGCACCGTATTACGCTATATTAATTGTTGACCCTAAATTCACCACAAAAGAGTAGGACCTATACTCCTCATATATTTCCCTTTAATAATTTTACATGGGTAACTGCATTCATCTTTGAATGTATCACAGTTGGTTTGTATGATAGTCATCAATTTTAGTAAGTCTGCTACCATGTTCTTTTATCAGATTATGTTTTTGTGTAAATGATGACTACATATCAGCAAGCCCAAAGTAGCGACATCTAGGGTGGATGTAGGCAAACAGGTTTCTGGATGCTACTGTACTTCAGTAGCTAGTTGGCATTAACCACTATATGGACGATGTGGCCTATTCTACACTATATTTTAAATCTATGTGACGATACTATGCTGATTATATTTATATATTTTGACGATGCCATTATGGCCGTATCACTTTAGGACATGGTGTAAAAAGGTACATTATACCATATTTTACCTTTACATTTCCCTGGTTGCATGAGAGTATATTGTGATACATATTTCTGTTTTCCATGGACCTTGCCGTTGGTGGGGAGGCTTGCGTACCTCAGCAATACAGATGTCCGTACAGTAGGTGCAACCACAATAGAGGGGTATCTGTTGAAAGGCCAGACAAATGTGTGGTTCCTGAAGAGGGGCAGCAGCCTTTCCAGTAATTGCAGGGGCAACAGTCTGGATGATTGACTGATCTGGCTTTGCAACATTAACCAAAACGGCCTTGCTGTGCTGGTACTGCGACCGACTGAAAGCAAGGGGAAACTACAGCCATAATTTATCCCGAGGGCATGCAGCTTTACTGTATGGCATGGAGAGCTGCATGAAACCAGTCTCAGGACTGAAGGCGACAACAACAACAACAACAACATTGTTGTTTTATGTTAAAAGACACACTGCTTACTAGATATATATATTTATGTATTTTAGATCAGAGGATGGTCATTACAGACAGAAACCAGTCATCGTCTAAAGAATTCATTTGTGATCAGAGACTGGAATAAAAAAGCATCGTCCTCCAGAATGTCCACCCATTCCATCGCCCTCACACCCTCCAGTAGATATTCTTCGCCGCCTGATCCGTCTTCCAGCTTAACACCTAAGCCATCTAGTCCCATAATCAGGCCCATTTTACCTCCTCCCATATCGACACCCTCGTCTAAATCCCTGTCATGGCGCGACAGCACCGTATCTTGTTCAATAACATTCGTTCCCTTCCCGCCAACAAGAACCTCCTCCTGCACACCCTCATCACCCACCATGTGGATGCCTTCCTAATTACTAATATCTAATTCAGAATTTCAATTTCCTTCTAATCTGTCTATTTCATTAGCTTCTGATTGAAAGAAAGAAATTGGAATGTTTACAGTCTATATTGATCTACAAGAATTTCTATCGTTTCTCCACTGCAATATAGTTTATAATTTTTTCTGTAGTATATAGAGTTAAAAACCAATCAGTGCAACATGACTAAAGCCATCTCATATACATCAATCTCTTTTTCAGAACAGATGGATAATCACCTAATTAAAATAATCTTATCATTGACTATTAAGAATTTTTACTTAATAAATGAAACTAATCAAGACTGCTTTATTTGTTGCACAGTTTGGGAACCAAAAATAAGAGTTCTATAAAAGAAAGCAAAAAATAAACACAGTAAAATTTTACCATATTCTATTTGACATACAATCATAGGAAGAAGGGGCTGTGGAGAGACGACGTTAATGATTGGTAATTATATTCCAGCACCTGGATGGTTGAACTGGCATAAAATTAACCATTTGTACATTTATTCTAAAAGTTTAGATCAACTGAAATATCGACAATTTATAAAATGATGTGAAAAATTGAAGGTAAGTGTAACAAAAAAATACTACCTTCATTGAAAATTATACCATTAGAGCAATGTCTAGATAATTTAGTACCAGTATTTGATGACTTCATTCTTCAAAATCAGGATATAGTTAGAGAATATTTTACTAGATGAAGTCATAAAGGAACTGATTGTTTTTACTTAGTTCAAACAATTAGTCAGAGATAATCTAAACTTTCTTAGACAAGATGATGCAAATTTAAATTCTATTTATCATGAATCCATTGGTGATGATTTAAAGACTCATAATTTTAAAGAAATGGGTAGTAAGTGTTGGAATTATCACTTTGGGTTTTTTACAGCAGACATAACTAAACACTGAATGAAGGTAAGTGAAGGAATAAAATACAGAATATCATAACATTACAATGTTTAGTTTTGTTTTTCATCTCTAAGACTTTCTCACAAAATACGATGCTGAATTTGTTAAACAGCTAGGAAAAATAAAAGGATTAAAAAGAGAATTTAAGAAATGAAAAAACCACCACAAACAGAATATGAAAAATATAAAAAATATCAACTAGTTATCGATTAAATTGGACAAGTTAAACAGGGAATTGAAGGATTAGGTGATAATGTGTTGAACACAATTGAAGAAAATTGAGAGTTGAGAAAGAAATGGTTCCTTATTCTCATTATCAGTTAGAAGTATTTAATGATATGCCACCAATTAAACATTATGAAAGTCCATAGTGTGATCTTACTTTAAGTGAATCAAAAATAAAAGATTTATTGAGTAACTATGGAGAAGAGAAAAAACAGAAAAAATGTTAAATCAATACATCTATGTGAAAGAATATCAGAATATATTAAACTCACTGAAGGTAAGGTTTTCATATTAAGGCCTGTTGGCTCATTTAAATTTGTTGGTAAATTACCAGTAAAATTTGATGGAGATAAATTAACTATTGGTGATAGGACGTATGAAGGCACAGGTGGATTAATGGATCCTTTAACCAAGAACAGATAGCTGTATAACACATGAGTACACTATTTACAGGTTCTTATTTATCAAATTATGCAGCTATATTATACTATTTTGAACCAATATATACTGATAATAATCCAAACAAAATACAATTGAGTCGAGAGAATAAATACAATATGTGATAAAAGAAGTTTTTCATAACTTTTTTCCAGCATTGAGACAAAAAAATTAGATCATTCACTGCTAAGCGATGAAGAAAAACTTGGTACAGTAAAAAAATATTCAGAAACACCAATCAAATATGTTTGGAGGAATGATGTCTGTCAATTAATTGATAGATTAGCAGTAATCCATGGAGAAGAACTTGCTGGAAATAAAAATTATCACAATGATAAAGTGGAAATAATGCAGATGTTGACAAATTTAGTGACTTCATCATCAACATTCCAAAATGAATTATGTGTTTGATCAGAATTTTGAATAAATGTCCCCACATACTTTGAATAAACTTCCACACATACATTGGAAAAGTGAAAAACTTAGTCAATTGGGTTTTAAATGATTTATCACTGGCAGAGATGCATCTACCATGATTTAATTACTGTGGGCCATTTACTAATCTTGAAGAAAGAGTTGCACGTGGTGATCCAGGAATAAATAAATTAGATGAAGAATTTAAAAAAAAATAGAAATTTTAAAAAAGACAAAGCAAATAATTAATTTCAATTACCTGCAAACAAATGAACACATACAAGTGATGTGTCATTAGGAGAAAAATTAACAGCAACTGCAGTCAGAGGAATGATGTATCGATAGATAAAATTAGGTATGGTATTAGGTGTGGATCAAAACGGGAGGGGAGTGTGGATAATATTAATTCTTATAAATTTTTAATTAGTATAAATGAAGACTTTTCAGTTGTAGATACTTTGCTACCCAGTGGCAAGGCTAAACCAAAATCAACCAAAATTAAAGCAAACAATGAACACTCCCATAGTATTGAACAATTTTTAATTGATGCCCAAAAAAGAAGGAGATATAAACAATAATGATAATTTACTTATTACATTAGGTTTTACTGCTGTGAAAAATATTATTGAATATATAAAAAAACATGAATGAGAACTTCTTTCATTACTATTAGCTGCATTACCATATCTACTAATTATTGGTGCAATTGCTGGTGGTTCTGCAGCAATAAACAAGAAAAAAAGTGATCCATAATTGGAAGAACTTAATCAAACAATAGAAAAAACCCCAAAAAATTATGGATTTCTATCCTAATGCATTAAGTAATTTTGATATAGAAAAATTAATTAAACAATTAAAAATTAAATATATTATTGGCGTTTTCTTGAATCAAGTCGTCCTAGAACATATGAAACTGGAATAGTTAATTTAGATAGATCTCATCATGTTGGTACTCATTGAATTTGTTATTATAAGACTGAAGATGTAAAATTTGTTTTCGAGTCATTTGGCAGTAATACACCGAAACAGTTAGTAAATTATGTAGGAAGAAGTGATGTATACTTCATTCCTGAGAGAACTCATATTTTAATGAAGTTGTTGTTGTTGTTGTCTTCAGTCCTGAGACTGGTTTGATGCAGCTCTCCATGCTACTCTATCCTGTGCAAGCTTCTTCATCTCCCAGTACCTACTGCAACCTACATCCTTCTGAATCTGCTTAGTGTATTCATCTCTTGGTCTTCCTCTACGATTTTTACCCTCCATGCTGCCCTCCAATATTAAATTGGTGATCCCTTGATGCCTCAGAGCATGTCCTACCAACCGATCCCTTCTTCTGGTCAAGTTGTGCCACAAACTTCTCTTCTCCTCAATCCTATTCAATACTTCCTCATAGATATGTGATCTACCCATCTAACCGAAGTAAAAAATGGAAATGAGCATGTGGCATTCCTGGCTGGGAGGTCCCATCTGGGAAAGTTCGGCTGGCAAGTGCAACTCTTATTTCAGTCAATCCCACATTGGGCGACTTGTGTGGTATCAATGAGGATGAAATGATGGTGAGGACAACATAATACCCAGTCAATGAGCAGAGGAAATATACAACATGATGGGAATCGAACCAAGGGCTGCTTTTATGGGAGGCAAGCACATTACCAACCAGCTAAGCAGGGTTAATGAAATATGGGTTAATGAAGTAATATACTGTCATTTGTGACTATTTGTGCTAAAATTGTTGTCAGATAATTAAAAGTTTAATAATATTTTGACTTTAATATATGGACATTTTTGAAAATAAACTCATAAACGATTTAGATTTCAGTCATTACATCCAAAAATTAACAATGACTTAATTTAAAAAATCAAAAATATTCAATAATCAGTAGACTCAGAAATAATTAATATAATTAAAAAATTTCAGAAAGAATATTAGGACATTTTTAAAGTAACTAGAGGTGACATTGGTTTTAAAGGTAAAAGAATTGCGAATGTAAATGATCCAATTGCAAAACATGTAGTCACCAAACATTACCTACAGAATTAATTGTCAAATCTTGTTATAAATCCTAAAAATAGAAGAAGTTTAACTTAGTTGAATAATTATTTTATTAAAGAAGAATTAAAAAACTTTGTTACAAAGAATGAATATAACAAAATGCTCACAGATTTAAGTCAAAGTAATGGTATTTGTGATGGTATCATGGAACATTATAATAAAGATTTAATCGACATTATAAAAAGGCTTTGTGAAAAATTAACTAACGTAGAAATGATAGAAAGAATACTTTAGTCATTACATTTGAAATATAATTATTTAGATGAGGAAGTTGCTAAATATCTAGAAGTACTAAACTCTTTAGAATAAAATTTAAAATTTAATAATTTTTATTCTACAGAAACGGATAATCATAATCATATCTACAGTTTGAAGGGCAAAAATTTGCTGAAACACATAATCCTCACAGATTAAAAACTGAAAATGCAAGAAAAACAAATGATGGTCTTTGAACATTATGTAAAAGAAAACAGAGTGAATGTGTAGGCAAAGGGCTAAATATTCGTCAAGAAATTAGTGATGAACTACATAAAGCATGAACAAAAATTTTAAAAGAAGAAACGTTGTTTCACTTGTTAAAGATGACTTATGGCAAGGTCAAAATGGACTCTGGAAAATTTAAAGAAGTTCTAAAAATTAGTAAAAGATTTAAAAAAGTAATTAACTGCTCTGTATGTTTTTTCTTCAAATTTGCTTGAGATATTCAGGTTTAAAATAAAACTGGTAAGAATTTAGTTGACGCTTTTGAAAAAATATATAGAGAAAACACACTATAAAAAATTTACAAACAGCTAACGGAAAAGATTTTTACAATACTGATTTTAAAGAATTAATGAAAAAATATAATATTAATCGTCTTTCAGCTTTTAGTGAAGTAAACGCAACTATTGTTGAATGATTTAAAAAACACTTAAAGATATGATGTGACAAAAATTTTCTCGTCAAGGAAATTATATATAGGTTTACTAGCTTCGAAATTATTTGACGAATATAATAACACAAAACATTCAACTATAAAAATGAAACCAACAGCAGCTAATTAAAAAGCTGTAAGTCCACTAGTGTTGTGTGTAATGAAAAAACGAGATTTAAAAAAGGAGATAAAGGTAAAATTATTGAACTTAGAGGACGTTTTAAAAAAGGATATATTGTCTGAAATTTTTGAAACTGAAGATGTTATTTATTCTAATCCAATCACATACAAATTGAAAGATATCAAAGGATATTTCTATGAACAAGAATTACCAAAAACAAAATATTCTGATGCATATCTTGTTGTGAAACTTTTAAATAAGAAAGGTAATAAGGTTTATATTAAATGGTTAGGTTTTGGTAATTCACATAATAGTTTGGCAAATAAAACAAAAGTAATTTTATACATTGTTTATAAAATTTATTCTATATAAATGGCTACACTAAGAATGAAAGAAATTAAAATTCCATTCTTTCTGGCTGTATGTTATTTGAATGAAAATCTCTACATTCATAAATCAATAAACTGATGAAAATGTGAATTACTTGTTCAATTGCAAAGGAGACGAAAGGTGTTATTTTTCACAAATACTTTAAAAAACAAACTTATATTAATTCAGTCTGATGAAGATTCATTATATCATTAATCAATTCTTGTTGTGTATAGCCATCCAAGATATAAAAATAATTCTGTCTTCAAATAATCCGCAAATTTTGTTTCATTCCTTGGTATAAATGTATTGAGTTAATGATCGTATTCCAGTCTCAACATTTCTTCACAGTTTTAATGTCTATCTATAATTTCATCTAACTGTTTTAGTAAATTTCTTTGTTGTACTCTAATAACATAATAAGTATATTCACATTCATTATGAAATAACTCTTAAGAATAAACAAATGTCTCAAATTAGTATCTTGAGTTGGTGTAACTATGTGTGGTTGTATTTCTCTAATTATTTCATCTTTCTCATTAATTCGTTTTCTTAAGTTCTGAATGTCTTCTCTCCTTTTCTTCAGAACACACGTAGATATTTAATTATCAATTTTCAACTCTTCAGTTTCTGGTGATTTTGCAACTATTGATTGTTATTTATGTTCACCATGTTTTCTAATCGGTGTAAAACTTGTGTTACCCATTTTCAAAATTCGTTTGCAGCTGGGAGTTTTGACAATACAATAAGAGAATAAAGTCCTGAACCATTAATAAAAGTAGTATTAGGATGTATATTTCTAGATAGCGAATTTAAAGCACTATTTAAATTCATAAAGTCTAATATGCATATTTTGTCAACTTCAATAACATTTATCCTGATAACATCTCTCGCTAATTGATATTCTAAAAGTTCTGCAATACAATTGCCTTTAAGCCATGGATTATTCTAGTTACCAATTATCACAAAAACTTCTGTATTATTATAAACAATCCTGTTGTTATTCTGAACAGATTGAAATAAATTCAACATACATGTTTTTGAAACTGTCCACATTTATATCAAATAATTTTTATAAGATTTTTTATTTTACTATGGTTTTTCTTAGTGGCCATTTTTTCACAGCTGACTTTCTTTAAGATGAATTAAGATGAAGTTTAAAACTTTTCATGAATAATTATCAAAAGTACTTAAGTAATTTTGATGACAAATAGTTCTTAATGTTTCTTTCATTCGATTATTTAAATTTATCGAATTTGGTAGATAATTAATTCTTAAAAATTCTTCACAATTTAGACATTGTTTCTGATAATATTTATTTGTTTTTGTTCATGTTTAAACTGTGCTTGAATGAGAAAATATTCATAATTAAAACCATTTTTTAAAATAACAGAAGTTGGTCTTAAATTTTCATCATTTAGTTGAGGAACAACATTAAGTAATAATGTATTTATTTCTTCATTTCTTCCATTTACTACGTCAAAAGGCATATCAACAGTTTCTCTCAAATTTTCTGCTGTTTTGCAGCCAATTGATTTAAATTCTCTACTCCTTCTATGAAATAATTTTTGTATTCTATTTGATTTCTGTATAATTTATCATTTCTTTTCTAGTCTTATATTCACCTCATTCATGAATTGCTGGTAATACTTCATGTATAACCCATATTCTAGATGCTTTTGCTTATTGCTTTTGTGATCCAAAAGTTAAACAATATAACCCAAGTTGTTTGATAATTATCGATGATTTTCCATTACCTCATAATCCTGAGGTGCCCTCTGGGTTAAAATAACCAAATACTTTTTATCATCTTGATGAATATGTTTTCTAATTGCAGAGTCAGTGTCTTTATATGCCAATATTTCAGAAAAATCTTTATCTTTAAACAATGAATTATTATTTTCATCAATAATCACAGATGCATCATTACCATTATATGCAAGCATGTTATTAACAGGTTCTATGACTGACTCCATTTATACATAAACAAAAATATATTAGATAAAATAAAGTTCTATAGCAGGCACATTCAAAACTATGTCATAAATATTTTTTCTCTCCTCATTTATTTCGTCGACAGTATAACTGGACTGATCACATAATTTATCAACAAAATAAGATAGGCTTTTAAAATCAGTATTGTACAATTCTTTACTATTATTTACTCTGTGCACACCAAAATAAATATTATGCATATGTTGTACTAATTTATAATCTGGACATTCATATTTTATGTTATAAAACTTTTTATGTTGTTTGGGTCTTCCACTATTATAACTTGATATTCCTTCTGAAAGATGATTTGATGGACAATACACCACCATCTTTAAAATAAGATGTAGCTATGTAAATAATTTGTAATTTCTTCATTTCTACTGCATAAGAAATATATTTATTGGTTGTAGACATTCTTCAATTTTTGCTTGTAGTTCTGTCACTTATTGTTCAGTAGTTTTTTTGAATTTATCTTTTTCAACAATTTCTGTATGCTTCAGATAATTGAGTAGTACTTTTTCTAAAACAATCTAATATTTTCTTTCTTTACATTGTTTTGTATCGAATGTCATTAATGAATTTTTAAAATTTTTGTGAAGAAGATTATTCAGGTTTCATTTCATATTCTTAGTGCAAATAAAGTGGATTATTGTGTTGTATTTCTTTGTATGGTGTTTTGTTACCATTAGGAAATTTAACATATTCTCTTTTATATTGTGTCAATTTTCTACATGGGAACTTTTTCCAGTCTGGAATTCCACATAGAGAAGTTAAAATATAATTTGTAATCTACACATTCTCCTCATAGAATAATGTAACCCAAATATCTTTAAACCAAGTACCTAAATTCATGTTCATAACTTTTTTGATTGATAAATTCGAATACATTCTTCATATGTGTTTCTGAACTAGTGATAACTGCATTAGATGTGCTCAAAACTGGGCCATTTACATAGAATAAAAAGATATTACACAAAAATATTTATTCCAGGTTTCAGTAGTGTGTCATTATAGATCACAATTTCTTTTTCATGAAATTTGTATTCTATTGCAAATTCAAAAATGAAAAATATACACAGTAAAAATGCTAATGACAGTAAAAAAATTAAAAGTGTAAATGCTTTATCTATACAAGTATCTATGCCACAACCACAGGAAAGAGGATTCATTTATTAAGTACAAAATTCGAAGAAAAGAAATAAATTGATAACTTTTATTCATACATGTACACAAATGATAAAGCATTTAGAACTAAAAATTACAGGTAGTAGTAATTTTGTACAAGGGTGTCTCAGTAGTTTTCCAAAACATTTGACTTCAAAGAATGGAAGAAGGGATACTTCCCACATTTGTTCAATACACAAGGAAATGAAAATTACATAGGACCAATTCCACATATTATTGTGTTGAAACTATGAGGCCCAAAGATAGAGAAGAATGTCTCAAAAGGTTCAGATCCAGATTTAAAGAAAATTGTGTGTTCAATATAAACAAAGAAACTGTTGAATATTGTAATTCTGATGTAGATATTTTAAGAAAAGGTTGTTTAGAACTAAAAATAATAATTTCTAGAGGAAGCTAATACTGATCCATTCTGTCATTTGACAATCGCTGGACTTTTTATTGCTATATACTAGTCTAAATATGTACCTGAAAATACAATTTCTGTATTGGATAAAGAACAGAAGGATAATTATACTAAAGAATCCACAGATTGGTTTAACAGTTTAAACAATAATAATATTTTGCATGTCTGAATGGTGGTAAAGTAAAAATAGCTGGTGCAAAAGTAGATGCATTTGATAAAGAAACTAATGCTGTTTACCGATAGCATGGTTGTAAGAATGTTTTAAAAGTGAGACAATTAACAATAAAAATCAGGAAAAAACACACGAAGTATATCAAAATACTTTAAGAAGAAATGTATAAATACGACATGTTGGATATAATTTAGTGGAGATGAGGGAATGTGATTGACTTAACGCCCCAGAGCATAAAAGTGTTAAAAAATTAAAACAGTCACTTGGAATTGTTGAAGCACTGAATCCAAGATATGTATTTTATGGTGGTCATACAAATGCAATGAAATTAACAGCTAAAGCAGATGGTGTTATTACAAAAATGAAATATATTGACTTACATAGTCTGTATCCTACAGTGCAATTTACAACTTTTATCCTGAACAACATTCGAGAAAAATATGTAGACCAAGATATTATTCAAAAAATTGGTATGGTTTAAAAATGTAGATGTGCCACATAAAGTATTGTATCGTCCTGTTTTACCAGTAAGAGTAAGTGGAGATATATCGTTTCCTTTGTGTGTCAAATGTGCTCAAGGAAAGGAAAGATAAATGTAATCACAATGATGATGAAAAATGTTTTACTGGTACGTTGATGTGTAATGAAGTGAAGAAAGCTGTAGAAAAAGGATACAAAAGTTAAATGTCTATGAAGTGTGGGATTTTAGGAATACAAGAAACATTTTGTTTAAAAATTATGTGAAAGATTTTCTGAAATTAAAATTAGAAACCAGTCCACATAATTTTGAAAATGATAAAGAGTATATCAACTTAGTTAAAGAGAAATTAGGTATTGGCTTAGATTCTGATAGAATAACGGAAAATGCAGGAAAACGAACTATTGCTAACATATGTCAATTCATTATGGGGGTCACTGAGCAAAGGTAAAATGTAAGTCACACAGAATATGTAACAAATTTACAGCAATTTTATGATATACTTCAGATGATCAATTAGATAATATAGATATAAATTTTCTTAATGGCAATATGGTTCAGATGAAGTTTAGTTTCAAGGATTATTATGTGGAAAGTGACACAGCTACAAATGTTTTATAGCTGCATTCACTCCCTCAAATGCAAGGATTAGATTGTATGATATTTTAGATAAACCAGGAGAATCTGTTATATATTCTGATACATATAGTATAGTATGTATTAATAATGGAGTAAATACTGTGGAAACAGGTTCTATGTTAAACGAATGGATTGATGAATTAGGAAATAACAGAATTACAGATTGGGCATCAACTGGCCTGAAAAGTTACTATTATGAGACAAATAATAAAAGACAGAGATGAAATTAAGGGAATCACATTAAATTATAAGAATATTGAAAAACTGAATAGCGAATCTATGGTAAGATTGAGAGTGAAGTAAAGAAAAAGATACAATTAGAATACAGTCAGATCACTATATATGTTAATACTAAAACTCTAGTTCATAAACTGGCTAAGAAAGAATTGTCATTTCAGTCTGATAAAAGAGTACCTCTAGATAATTATTATACAGTTTCTTGTGGATATTAAAAATTATTTATTATTTAATAAATTTCTATATCTTCAAATGTAAGAACAATATTCATTCCACATTTGTTGTACAAATGACATACATTTATTAGTTGATTTTTATTGTATACTACTTTTTTTAAAATCTCTAATTATTGAGATATATATTATATATATATATTATATATATTATATTCATGAAAAAGAGAGAACCTGAGTTTTCAATTTCTTCCCATATTTCTATATCAGTTAAATCATAACTATTAAATCTCATTTTGTATTCTTCATAAATTTGTTTTAATATATTAATACTTCCAGTATGTTCCTCAATTCCCAAATGCTCTATAATTAAAGATGACTTAAAACATTCTTTGGAAATATTATATTGAAGTTGCTTCTCTTTCACTTTATTTTTTGTCAATAAAAATACCAAATTTAAATTCATCCCACACATTAGTTATATTTATAATACTAAGAATTTATAGTCTTATAAAAAGTTTATTTTAAATAAATGTATACCAACTGAAAAAGCTTGATAAAACAAGCAATACTAATTCATTTAAAATGATTAGTGCACTACAAGTAAATGAATTGTATTACATTATGGGATGTCAATATTTAACGACTAGATATGGAGAGAAAATTTGTGTCGAGCTTGATACTAAATTTAAAATTATTTCGCCAGTCACGTTTAATATAATAATAACTAACTGGGACTTTCAGTTTCTTGAAGATTGAAATATTATGCTGAAGTATAAAGGAATGAAGAGAACTAAAAGTAATGATAATGAAGTTCATGATTTGACATTTATTGTTTGAATAAATTTTTATTGATTTAAGTTATTTTCTTTTTTCTTTTTGGTTGGTCAGTAAATTATCTCCTAGTGCACCCAACCTGCCCACTTACTACTCAAGGGATACCTGAGGTGTTCCATGTAGTGCGCCAGATTCACTGCCACCACTTGACACTGAAGCAGCACCCTGAAGATGGCTGACTGTAGCCAAAAGTGAATTCAGCTGTTTGTGAACTGTGGCCAGCTCCTCTTGTGTCAGCACACAGCATGCACACATGCTATCCATCCTAGTATGACTGACTGAACAAGTACTCATCAAAAGCATAGACGTAAACCTAAATAATCAACTTGCTAGCCTACTGAAATGTCACCTGTCGAGGCTTATGTGTTAATGAGCCATGTAGCCGACTGTTCAGAAGAAATGACAACTGTGCTACTTTGTACAGGTTGTACCAGGCGACCGTTGGACTCTGAAGCTAAACATACTCACATCTGCTGAGAAGGTATCAATAAGGGAAAGAGGATACAACAGAAACAGCAGATTTTACAAGAAAGAAAAGAAAAGTATTTCAACCAGATATGGCTTGATGTATGTTATTATAGTTATCTCAGTTTCTACTTTCATTCACTGAGTTTATCGTTCTATTTTGTTCACTGATTTCGAGGATACTGGAAGGCATGACCATGGCAAATGTATGATTTACCAAATTACGTAACAAACTGGACAATGGAAGTTTCGATATTAATTTTCTTTATTACTAGACGATTAGTTTAAGGCAAAGGTCATTATCAAATCATCCACCAAACTACATCATAATATTCAATATGACAGCCATATGATCAAACATTCGAGTTAAACATATAAATTAGTGCAGTGCTTTGCTTCATTCACCAGATCTGTGAATAAAGTTCAAGCCAGCACTAATTTACAAGATACATTTAACTGGAAAGAATGGTGGTGTGGCTGTCGTAACCATATAATAACATTTACTTAATGGATGATCTGACAATGAGCTTAGGCTAGAAAGTAATCATTAGGTAATAGAAGAAATTAATATTGCAACTTCGACAATTTTTTGGAATTTTCTGCATAATTTGATTTTCTTTTGTGTGTGGCCATATAAGTAGTTTGTTCTGAGTGTTGGCAGATGCGAGATTGTTATTGAACAAGATATTTTTTATGTAATTTTTATTGCTCTCCAATTATAATATTGGTAATTTGTTTATCGCAGATTTGCAGATTATGAGTCGCTATGTGTATAGTTGTGGAAGTCTGATAATAATAATAGTATTTGTAGAGGTGGTGGCGGTGGTGGTGGTGATCATGGTAGTGGTGGTAGAGGTGGTAGTAGTAGTAGTAGTAGTAGTTGTTGTTGTTGTTGTAGTTGTTGTTGTTGTACAACTGGTAGAGGGTAACAAATGATGAACAGAAGCAATGGCCATGTAAGCGATGTGTGATAAAAGTATGTGAGACTGGTTTTTTATCTACCAAAGTTTTACTTTTTTTCAAACAACCTTTCAAAGTTGAAACCTCCTTTCAAAGTAGTGTCCTTCGGCAGCTGTTGGCCAGTAGAGTGGTTGTTCCTAGTTTTGGAAACAGCGCAGAGAGTTAGGTCCTTTAACATGTCGGTCACCTTCTTTTCAATGTTCTCCAGAGTCGCAAAATGACGATCTTTTAAGACATTTCTCAGTTTCAGGAAAAGGAAAATGTCGCAAGGGCAATCTGGACGTGATGAACACAGCAGTTTCCATAAGTAGCACAACAAAGTGTTGCCAAATCACTTATAGTGTTGATAGTCTCATTACTTTTCTCACACATCTCATGCAGTTGGTAGTGTTGTCTGTGTGTCTAGATTACAAGGAAAATATGTCCGACTTCCTTATCCTTGGATGTCAAGCATAATGCGATGGTAGAACCCATAGGTAATTTTACTGTCCTTTTTGCGATTTTGAGTTATGACAAGATGCATGATTGTGGGCTGATTGTGTTTGTTTCTACAACTTGCAGTGACCCATCTACTGTGGTAAGTGGGTCCTCACCATCTTGAGGACTGAAATTGATTATCCATATAAAAATAGATTATAGGAATATCATGTAAACTTTTAGTTGTGAAAGAATTAATAAAGCAAAAGTGGGTCTCCGATATCGAGAGAGAGAGGTGAGAGGGCCCTCAGATTTGTGGAAAGAAACTTTGTAATGTATTTAGGGTGTGAGGAAGACTTGTTTGAATATTCTGTGTAAATATACCTTTCTTGCATGTAGACTAAGAATTGTTCTCTATGTTCAGGGGCATTTTGCGTTATGCTGGGGAAGTGGCACCAACCTCTGAGGGAGCAAGAGCAGAGGTTGCCACCAAGCACTTCAGCTGTGTACGGATCAGCAGAGTTATGTGGGTCCCACTCCAACCCCCACTGGCGGCCACTTGGGAGTTTAATTTTAGGTTGGATATTTTCGCTGCACTTACCATCATAGGGCCAGCTTCTACGTGGAGTCAGCTGTTTTCTGGAACCGACATACCAGCTGGCCTTGGGGCAGTGCTTGCACCCATGGATGAGGCCATGGGGCCTCTGCTATTTTTAAAAAATTCGATAAATATCATATTTATTACTCGCTTATGTAATAAGGTATTACCATGTGCTGGGGCTAAATAAAGGTAAAGGAAAGACAAGATACGTGAAAAAATTCCAAATTGTGGACAGATTTTTGTATTTTACTTGAAATTATGTAAACATGACGTACCTGATTAACGTACCAATGCCTTCAACTGATCATAATTTGTTCGATGCTGAACTTACACACAATGACAGAAAAAAATCTCAGCACCGACAAGGAGTCATGCAACATATACAAAAGTCGGTAGGCATGATTCTATATCTAAAATATGTCTATTCAGGTTTCACGCAGTCCCATAACAGAGGTGCTAGGAGTATCACTATGAGGATCTAAATCAGGTTTCCTTTAAATACACACTGTAACGATCATGAGCTTTAGTTACCTTTGAGATTAGATGTGGTGAGTTGATGTTAGTTAGGCATGTCTTTAAGGTGATTAAGACCCCATTATCAGTACCTCACTGGGTTTGAATGAGGTCAGGTAATAGATCCACAAGGAGCTGAATGTTCCTTCTGTGATGCTGCCCAAAGACTTGGTAGGAATGTAGCCACTGTATGCGACTGCTGGCCTTGGGGGTCATAAGGATGAAGAGCCACAAGAAGACTAGGCGTTGCATGGCCATGTAACATGACAGAGAGAGAAAACCATCATGTATGACATATGGCACTGTCGCATTGTACTTAATCTGCAGCAGCAGTTTGCACCACAGAAACACAATGAACTGTTACAAATTCAAGGACAGCTCAGAGCCAGACACCTTGTAGTGTGCATTCCATCAATCCCAAATTACCATGATTTGTAGCTTTGCAGCTTCATTGGTATCAAGCGAGAGCTCACTGGAAGGCAGTGATGGCTATGTGTTGTTAATAATGACGCCAGTTGAGGGTCTGCTTGTTAACACACTGTATCTACATCTGGAGTTATCATCTGTCATTTCATATGACAGCAGGAGCACTCTCATGGTTATTCCACGCACCCTCACTGCAAATTTGCATGCAAGTCTGGTGATTCGATCTGGAAATGTTTTTCAACTGGACAAAGCTCGACCACATGCCACTGTTGCAACCCAACGTACTCTAGAGTGTGTCAACATGTTGCCTTGCCCTGCTTGATCACCAGATTTCTCTCTGGTCGAGCACACATGGGACATCATCAAACAACTCCAGTGTCATTCGCAACCAGCATTTCCTGTCCTTGTACTGACCGACTAAGTGCAACAGGTATGGAACTCCATCCCCCAAACTGACATCCAGCACCTGTACAAGAAAATGCATGCGTGTTTCCATTCAATGTTCTGGTGGTTATACCGGTTATTAGTGTACCACCATTTCACATTTGCAATGGCTATAAACCTGTGAACATGGAATGTTAATCACATACTAATGTTGTCTATACAAACGTATTCCCAAAATGTTATTACACAATATTAATTATTTTAAGTGTTACTGTTTCTTACCATCCGTGCACTAGTGTGGGCATAGAAACGCAACACTGATACAAGTTCTAGCGAATAGCATTTTTGCAGGGTAAAATTATTTGCTCATGGTCTTAAAAGTCAAAGTAAATTTTGTTAGTAGATATCATGTATCCCTGTTTTAAATTGACATTTCAAGTACATTTGTTTTTGTCACAATGACGATTATTTTGTAAAACAATGAAATTAGTAGTATTATATTCAGTTTGTAGAATGTGGGTGGCCTAAATGAGGGGATAAACAAATCCGCTTTGGGGAATATTTAATGTATGCTGCACGATTTGTGTGTGTTTGACAATTTCTACGCCGTTAAAATAATAATTTAAAGTTGTGGGGGACCACTAGGACTAGGGTTGCCCGCTTGGTCCCAATTACTGTGACAGAGCGAATAACAAAACAAATAATGTCCCTACACCCTGATAACCAGCATCTCCTTCTAAACCACTGGATGGATTGCAACCAAACTTGGTGCACATACTGCTAAATAAAAATTTAAAAAAATAAAAGAAGTAACAGCACTGCCAACATTAGAATGTCCTAGCTCCCACACGAGCGAAGATCCAGGTAAGAAATGTATTTTCTCAGCACCTGGCGTGTATGGACCTCCAAATGGCAAGTATGTTCTTCAGGTAGTATCAGCATGCTTTGTAGAGGCTACACTTGCTCATAGATATGGCTGAGCTGAGATATGGATGGGCAGGAGAGAGGCATCGGTTGTAAGGAGAATGCCAGAAGGGACAAGGTAAACTGCATAGGTGGAGGTATGGGAGAAGGGCAGGGACCAGTTTTGAAGGAAAGAGAGCCAGACAGAAGAAACAGGGATGGTGGGAATGAGGTGGTGAACAGAGGGATATGGACAGGCATATAAGGAGGAGATAATTCAGACAGGACTGGAGAATATGGAAAGAGAGTAGAGGCAGATCAGATGTGGGAGGCCACAGGAAGGTGTAGAGGAGTGTTAGTGAGCTGAGAGACCAACCTTCTTCACCGCAACTACGCTTGCAGATGGACACCTTACATAGTAGGCATGTTAAGTAAGAGTGGTGTTTCCAGCACATGCAGTGCAGACTGCCCTGCACAATGGTTGGGTAATGTAGCCTGCTTTGTGGACCATCAGCACTGAGGAATTTCCATAGATGTCTATATCTCCATCACAGCTGATACTAAGTGTCTCACATGAAAGGTTGCACCATACTGCAAGCTCCATCAGTTTCCACTCATCTTGCACCTCCACAAGAACATGACTACACATATGGTAATAATCAACAGATGTTTTTCACTATTTGTCTTCACTGCAGTGTGATGCTTCCCATGCTGTTGTATTAAGCCTCTGGGATATGCACAGTGAACATCACATCATGTACATACAGGAGGCATGGCCACGACTCCTGTGCAGCATCGCAACATGTTGTTGCTCCTGCAGTGTGCAGCATCTCAACATGATGTTGCTCCTGCAGACATACTCACAAAGTACTGCCACACACATCCTTCTGTAACATTACACTATGTGTGACTAGCAAAGAGCCAAAATGGAATCAAATGGCAGTTGGCTGCCAAATGGGCCCAAGTGCCAAGAAATGTAAGCTCGACCATACACAGGAATGTAAACAGGAGACAGCCACACAACAAGCTAGAGGTGACTTCAAGTGAAGAATGACAGCCAGATAAAGAAAAGTTTACATCACTGCATGAATCTATTACCAATGGCGAACTGAATGCACTGTGTGTTCATTGTAAGGCCGAGATCTCCTGACCTCTGCCATAAGGATCGACAAGTAAAACTTGTTTAACTGCTACATTCCACTGACCTAATGTTTTCTCCATATGACACTACAACCCAGTCACGTGGCGATATTACCAATTACAATTCACCTTCAGAGAAATAATATAAAGACAAGGTAGTCAGAATGATGTGGTAGGCTGACATATGTACTTTATACATACGTGGGTGAAGACACAGTCAAATGGCAGGTGTGTAAACAGTGTGATCGGAAATTTCTGTTACAAACTTCTACGACTTGTAGAGGGGTGTGAGTACGTAAGTTAAATATTATGTTCCGTGTGTACAGCATGCTTGGTTTTTTTTTCGGAATAACAAAATATTTAATACAAACAAATGGGCTTAAGTGATAAATAGATGTTTGTTATTCTTCTTTTCGAATGTTACCTAGCAGTTGTACTGCATCACACCTACTTCAATTCCTCATGCAGAAATGGATGAGTTAAATATCTGAACTGAAACTGCAACTACCTGTGGATGAAAGTATCCACTGAAAACTATATTTCAAAAACCGAACAGTGAAAATGTAGTAATGTGTTACTGTGTTTGTATAACTGTGCTATTCACTGCATGTTTTATATTTAAAGAACCCACTGATGAGATATTTGGCACCAAAACTTGTTTAGCGAATAAATAAGTAAACAAATAACAAAGTGTTTTGCATAAAGGCAGATTCACAATTCGCATATTGGAGAAAAATTAACTACAATGGCTTTGAAGAAAGAATCACTAAAATAGCTAATGGAAGTGATGAGCCAGTGTTGTTGAATAATATCAAGCTGGGGATAACTCAAGCAACAAACAAGAATTTACGAAAAAGAAAAGTGGAACCATGAAATATTAGATGATAGAAGAAATAGTAAACTTAATTCATAAAAGGAACAAGCTCAGAGAAGAAAATAAAGTAGTTAACTACAAGAGAATTTAAAATCACACCAGAACTAAATGCAGAGGATAAAGAGAAAAAAGGACTAAAACCATTATTCAAGAGGTATAAGAAGATCAGAGAAAGGGAAAACAGGACCGAATTTGCAAGAAAATCAAAGCCCTTCAGTATGAACCTAGAACTAAATCTGTAGCAGCTAGAAATAAAGAAGGAATATCAGTGATACACAATGATTTGATACTCACTCGTTTGAAACAGGATATAGAAGAACTGTACAGTGGTAAAGACATCAAGAATGAAAACAACCGAAGTGTAGGCACCAATGAATGCGAAAGAGAAATGTAAAGCCCTCTAGTCATGAGAACATGAATCTGAACTTAACCTTCAGAGCCTCAGAGAAGGAAAAGAAAATGGTGTTGATGGAGTCACAGCAAACTTGCTCAAAATGTTATGCAACGACGTGAAATATCAATTATTCAGAGTAATAAATGACTCCCATGAAAGAGAAATAATGCCAGCAGACACAATGCAGAACCATTATCACACCAGAAACAGAACAGACATTTAACTGCACCAATCACGGAACACTATCAATATTATCACACTTCAAAACTACACATGAATACAGTTAAAAGCAGGATAAAAAGGTAAGTGTGTAAGTATGGAACCAAAAACTAAAGTAAACTCCGTCCGATCAGCCCTCAGAAGGCCCAACAGTACCAACTGGCCGCTGTGTCATCCTCAGCCTACAGGTGTCACTGGATGCAGATATGGAGGGGCATGTGGTCAGCACACTGCTCCCCAGCCGTATGTCGGTTGACTAGACTTCTCAGTCAAATAGCTTCTCAGTTTACCTCACAAGGGCTGAGTGCACCCCACTTGCAGACCTCACAAGCGCTGAGTGCACCCCACTTGCAGACCGGATGGTCATCCATCCAAGTGCTAACTCAGCCTGAGATCGCTTAACTTCAGTGATCTGACAGGAACCGGTGGTATCACTGCGGCAAGGCCGTTGGGTAAGTATGGTAAACAAGACCAGTTTGAGTCTAGAGAAGATAGAGGAAGCAATTTATGCCTTGCACATACTGCAGGAGAGAAGAATGTATATGAATGTAACAATTTATTTCACCTTCATTTAGGTAGAAATACCTTTTGACAATGTTAATAAGGAGCTTTTTGTCACTATATAAGAATGGGTCTTGGCTAGAAGGATACAAGACTAACTACTAAACTTTATCAGAACCCCAAAGCAACAAGCAAACAGGATCAGAAAAGAAGTTATGCAAGGATTTCCCCTATCTCCATTTTTATTTAATAAGTTGATTGACAATGCAATTCAGGACATAAAAAAGAAACTGAAGGAAATAAAAGCCCATGTTGAAACAATGTATAGTACTATCAGATTTACAGGTGTCATTGTGATAATCGCAGACACTGAAAAGGAAATGAACACAATGCTGCAAGTCCTTTCAGACACTTATAAACTATGGAAACTGAAAGAGAACAAACTGAAAAAAGATGTAATGGTAGTATGGAAAAATATGGGAGCAATTAATAGCAAATAACAATTGATGACATCATATTTGAACAAGTAAATCAATTTTGTCATCTTGATAGTACAGTCAAAGGGGACAATAGATGCTTAATGGAAGTGAAGGCATTTATGAATAAAAAACATTTCAATCAGCATACATAACAGTATATGTCAGAAAATCCTTTGCTAATTCTTGTGTATGGAATACACTGTTTATGGAAGTGACAGTTGGACATAAGTAAATTGGAAAGGAATCGACTTGAAGTTGGTGATATGTGGCTATGGTGCAAAGTTATAGGATCAAGCTGTGGCATAAGGAAAAAACGATCTGGAAGGCCAAGAAAGAAAGGAAGAAAATGACATATGATGAAGTACTTTGAACGACAGAAAAGTGGATAGGATGTGAGAATTACATGGAACTTATACAAACAGCCAATGACAGAAGAGAGTGGTTGCATCAACAAACCACTGGACGTTAAAATATAACTGTACTACCTGCTACCTGGGAAACAGCAATGCAGATGTCAGAACCTCCTAGCTCCTGAAGGACCAGAGATATAGGCGAAAAGCCTTTTCAGCCCATTTCTTCCAGGCTGCCCAGCATAAATGATGTGGTTTCTGAATGGTATTAGCATGCTTTGCAGGAGTTGCATGTGCAGATGGGCTTGGCTGAGCAGAGAGGGGGGGACATTTGATAGAGAGAGAGAGAGAGAGAGAGAGAGAGGAGAGAGAGAGAGAGAGAGAGAGAGAGAGAGAGAGGAGGAAGGTAAGATGGACAGAGCATGGGTTAAGGAGGAGATGCTCAAAGAGGGAGATTACAAGATGGGCAGGGGAGTGGTAGGAGGAGATACACAGAGAGGGGGGAGGTGACTGTGTGGTGTATTGCAAGTCTTAAGGTACTCAGGTGCTATAGATGCACATGGACATGGCTGGAAAGAGAAAAGGAGGAGTAGTTGGATAGTGAGAGAGAGAGATGATGAGGTGTACAGAGAAAGAAGGACCAAGACAGACAGAGAAAGTGGTGGGAAGAAATGGTGGAAAGAGAAACAAGGGGAACAGGGAGTGGTGAAGGCTGCGATAGGCAGAGGGGAGATGAGATCGAAAGAGAGGTAAAGAAAGAGTGGAGAGGATGAGACATAAGGAGAGCGAGAGGGAGCAGGAAGGATGAGAGTGGAGAGGATGAGACATAAAGAGAGCGAGAGAGAGCAGGAAGGATGAGAGTGGGAAGGATGAGACAGAAAGAGAAAAAGCATGAAGGATGAGACATAAAAATAGAGGAGGGAAGATGAGATAGAAAGAGAAAGTGTGGAGAGTGTGAAGACAGACAGAATGAGAGGAGTAGAGAAGACAGAACAAGAGAGAAAGGAAGGAGTGAAAAAGGAGAGAGAGAGAGAGAGAGAGAGCGAGAGAGAGAGAGAGGAGCACAGGAGGTTGGAGAGAGACAGACAGACAGAGAGAGGGAGAGAGAGAGAGAGAGAGAGAGAGAGAGAGAGAGAGAGAGAGAGAGAGGAGCACAGGAGGTTGGAGGTGTGGACACGCAGGGAGTGGAGTGGACTATGTCAAGACGGGCAGAGATAGGAGTGGAGGAGGTACAGATGAACACAGAGAAACGGCGAGGAGGGAGTAGACAGACGAGGTAACAAGAGACCAGAGATGAGGCAAGTAGGAGATAGAAAGGTGGAGGAGCAAGTAGGGGGAAGATAGGTAGAGGGGGCAAACAGGGGAAGACAGGTGCAAGGAGCAAGCAGAGGCAGACAGGGAGGCGAGGCGAGCATGTAGCAGACAGAGAGAAGAGACGAGAAGGGGGTGGAGGGCAGAGAGACGGAGCGAGGAGGGTGTGGAGGATAGAGAGGAGGAGTGAGGTAGTGGTGGAAAACAGAGAGAAGGGGCGATGTGGGGACAGAGGACAGATAGAAGGAGGGAGGACGGGGTGGAGGATCAAGATAAGGAGCGAGTAGGGAGTTAAGGACAGAGAGAGTGGAGGACAGAGAGAAGAAGCGAAGAGAGGGTGGAGGACAGAGATAAGGGTTGAGGAGGTGGTAGAGGACAGAAAAGGGGAGCGAAAGGGCTGCAGACAGTGAGAAGGGGCAGGGGACAGTGAGAATGGGCTGGGAGGAACTGAAGGATAGAGATAAGGGGCGAGCAGGGGCACACTGTGAAAAGGGGCGATGAAGGGATGAAGGACAGGAGAGGAGCAGAGAGAAAGAAGGGGTTGATGGGGCAGTTGACAGACTGAAGGGACGAGGATGCAATGGACAGACAGAGGAGGAGAAGGGGTTGGAGAGAAAGAAGAGTGTTGGCAGGAGAAACAGTTGGGCAGAATGATGGCAGGATGAACATCTGGGCGTTATGATGAAAGAGGAAAATCTAGGCAGAAAAATGGGGGGTGGAGGACATGGGTGGAACAATAGGAGGGTGGAAGAGCTGGGTAGAACGATCAGGGGATGAAGAGAGAGGCAGAAAAGTGAGTGGGGGAGAGAGCACAGCAGAATAATGGGGCACGAGGAAGAGCTGGAAGAATAGTGGGCGGAGGAAGAGCTGGCAGAATAGTGGGGGGAGGAAATTTTGTGTCTACCCACTCATCTAATATAGGATGTCTTTGAAGATTTTTTCTCAGATCGTTAGACAACAATTCAAGCAAATCGTATTAATTGAGTTTATCACAGTAAGCTACATTGACAGTACTTAATTTTGCGTATTCGCAAAGGTTGTGACAAGCAAATAGCGACATGCAAATAATCAATGTCGTTCGGTATATACAATTTCAGTGCAAGCTAAACAATACATGTCACTGCTGTAGCGTTTAATTGGCGGCTTGTCTTACACTGTGCCACAGCTAGGTGGAGTGGCACTTGTATTCCCTTTGTACAGAGGCCGCTCCTGTCTTGGTGTCGCCCTAGGGAGGGGTTTGTCAGGGTACTATTGGCTGTCATCGTCTCACAGCCCTCTCTGCTCTACCATTCTTGATCGTCGTGCCAGCGCTTGGTGTTAAGGCGGAAAATCCCCCCCCCCCCCACCAACCACCCACAAAGCGACAGACCGTCGTCATGTAAGGAGCGCGACAACGGCAGGAGAGGCAGGCGTGTGGACGCTACGCTAGAATGGAAACGGTGGCCGAGGGGACATCAAGTTTCCGGTCGTACCCCGCCATCCAGCCTTCACCCTGGAGGAAACATCCCCTGGAAAAAGACCAGAAGGATACACGTCCACCTTTGGAAGCTAATAACCACATGTAGAAGGCATCGGCTGATGCCGTGTGGGCGAGTCCAGCTCCATCGATAGGACAAGAGGAGGCAGAGGAGGTGAAGGCTCTATCTCCATGAGGTCGTCCCGCAGTGTTGTGATGACACCTTCTGGCGACTGCTGTGGCTGCAGTGTCCTTGGGATCCGTTAATCTGGGGGAAGAGGCACAGAAGGATCACTGTGCACATGACAGTGGCGGAGTTGCTTATGATGTAGGCGCTGCAGTTCGTCTGGACCTGAAATGAGATACATGCAAGCGCCAAGTCGACAAATGTTCTCACCTCGCGCCCACCGTCTGCTGCCAGTAAATACCCTGTAAAACACAATATCATGCATCACGAAGCAGCACTTGCAGCCTTCCTTCAGCGCCGGTGCTGAGGAGAGTGAACAAGTGGAACACTGTCCGATGATGACTGTGAAGCAATTCCGCTGGCGATGGTCCATCTTGGGAGTGTGAAAGATGGGAGGCGAGAAACAGTTGGAATGCTTAATCACCGTGCGTGTGGAGCGAATTTTGGCCATCTGTTGCTTGAAAGTTCTGACAAAACCTCCCACTTCGCCGTTTGACTGTGGATGGAACAGTACACTTGTCGGATGTTGTATGTAATTGCATTCACAGAATGTTTCAAATTCATTTTCCGTGAACTGAGGGCCGTTGTCTGACATGATGACTTCACATAAACATTTGAAGCAAAAACTAGAGGACAACACCTGAACTGTGCTACGTGACGTTATCGATTTCATTGGCATAGAAAAAGAAAACTTGCTATACAAGTCCACTACAATCAACCAACGAACGTTGCAAAAAGCTCCCGTGAAGTCTATGTGCACACGTTGCCATGTTACTTGCGGCTTAGACCAAGTAGAGAATTTTTGTGACGCAGCAGACTGATTTTCCGCACATGCGTGACACTGTGATGTCTTCTATTTGGGTGTCCATACCCTGCCAATTACAATATCGCCATGCTAACTGTTTCGTACAAAAAATGCTCCAGTGTCGTTGGTGAAGAAACAGCAACGCTTCTTCCCGACATTCTGAACAAGAATCACACCTTTCTGTATAGCGAGGCGAGGCTACGTCGCTTTACAAAGTGTCTGTGCACTACAGATGATATGCAAGGAAAGAAGCCAAGATGTGCGAATGTATGTAAGAAAAATGTTCAAATCTGAATCAGCTGCTGTGGCCTGTGCAATTTTCCTATAGTTCGGCTGTAAAAATTTAAGTAATTCAGAATCCTGAGCATCGATGTGACAGATACAGCAGAAGCATCAAAATCTCTATCAGGGCCAATCAGAAGAGGCGAAAGTGTGTCCACATTACCATCTTTAGCTGTCGGACGATACACAATCTCGTACTGGTATTGAGAAAACAACAAAGCCCATCTTTGCAATTTTTGGGCAGTCCCCACAGGAACCGGTTTCATTCGGATGAAACAAGGGCTGCAATGGCTTGTGATTCGTAACTAAGTAGAATTTTCTGCAATAAAAATAGTAGTGGAATTTGGTGACACCATACGCTTTAGCTAAAGCCTCTTTCTCAATTTGTGCATAGTGACACTGAGCTTAGGACAATACTTTTCATGTGAAAGCGACAGGCCTGTCTTTATCACCAATTCTGTGCTAAAGCACTGCACCAGTTCCGTAAGAGGAAGCGACAGCTTGCAATACAGCTGATTTGTCAGGATCAAAGTGAACTAAGCATCGATCACTGAGCAATGCATCTTTAAGTTTTCGAAAAGACACTTGTCACTCTTCTGTCCTAACAAAGGGGACATTTTTACTAGGCAAGCGATGCAATGGAGCTGCGATCTGTGCAGCATTTGGTATGAACTGAATATAGTAGTTCATTTCCCCTAAGACTGACTGCAGTTCCGTGACGTTGCGAGGAACTGGCAAATCTTGTATGGCTAACAAATTCGATTGAAGAGGATGTCCACCTTGACTGTTTATGACATGAGCAACATACTGCAACTTGGGTTTGAACAAGTCACACTTGTACAGTCTACACTTTAATCCTGCAGAACACACAAAAATAAGCACGCAAATTTGCAATATGACTTCTTGTGTATGACCTGCTACAACATTATCGTCCAAATAGTTTGAACAGTTTGGTGCTTGAGCAGTCAGCTGTCCCAAATACCATTGGTAAATGGCAGATGCAGAAGCACTGCCAAAAGGCAAACGCAAATATTTAAGTAAGCCCAAATGAGTATTCACTATACACATTTTTTGAGATTCTTCATTGAGCGGTATTGAGAGTTCCGAGAATTCTCTCAGCAAGCTAGTTACACTTCTTTCGCGTGGAATGCAGAAACAGATAATAGGTTGCCCTGAATGTTAAAGCCAAACAAATCAAACGAATCGAGACCAAATATGTTCTCACAATTGCGAGATTGTAGCACCATAAATGTCACTATTCGTGTATTCGAGCGATACATGGCAGGCAAAGTACATTTTCCAATAATTCGAAAGCGTCAGGTGCGCGCTCGGTTTAGACAAGTATGTGTAACCTAACATTTCATATGTGTGACGATTCCACAATGTAACAGAGGTACCTGTATCCAACTGAAATTTCCCATAAATAAGGATATGAAAAGAAAGTTTGTTGGATTGGTATCACACTGAAGAAGCTGCTCGCTTGCTACTTTTGCTAATGCCTGTTGCAGATTTTGAATATACCGCATTAATGACATGTGCCTTATGAGTAGATTTTTAGTATGGGCCGAATCCTTATGTTTGTTCCGTTGCAAATATATGGATTGAACATGTCCTTTCTTGCCATAAGCGTAACACTGTGCCTGTCAAGAGGGCAGTCTTGGTGTTTGTGCAGTGAATAACACTGAGGGCATGGCTTAATTCTGTTCATCTGTGTAAGTGCCCGTGTTGCGAAGTCCTTACGCAGCATGAAGAGTTTTGTAGTTCTAGTGATGCAATTAAATGTGCTGTCTCTTTAGATGGTAATGTTAGCCAGAAATGGATACAGGTTTTTACAACTTTGAAATCAAATAATGTTAATTTTTGAAAACTTGTGTAAGCTGGTTTGTTTTGTTATGAGTATACCAAGAAGTAATGCTCACACTGAGAGAGTATTTTCTCTTATGAATAATAAGTGGATGGATGTAAGGAACAGAAGTAGCACAAGCTTAATCAAATCTGAACTACAAGTTGCCATGAATTTTCCTTATTCATGTAGTGAATTCTTTGAATTTGCTAAAAATGATGTAAAACTAGTGACTTAGGCAAAATATGTGTAAGTAATTGTGATGTGTAAATAAAGTCTACTTTTACAAATACTGCTTTGATTTTTGCCGAAATTTTGCCGTGCTATTAATCTCCCTTATTTTAAGAATCTCCCTCATTTTCGTTTAGAAAAGTTGGCCCCCATACTAGGGACTCAACCTGACAAATTGCTGGCTGCTCAAATTGTTCAGCCGACAGGACATCTGAATCGCACTGATCGAGTATTTGCACTACTTGCTGAAATGTTGGATCAGATCCTTTCAAAACCTGTTCTCTGAGTTTCACGTCAGTTACATTGTACACGACTGCATCACACAATATAAAGCACAAGAAACATATTTGAATTTGCATTTTCTCGGCATAACCTACAAATCGTTCTTACAATTAAAGAATTGATATCTAGTGCTACCATATTCACTTATTGGACAGAATAGTTAGTTAGCGAATCTACAACCTGATCATACGAAAATTCACTCTGAGTCACGTTAGGGAACAGTTTTTGGAAGAGTCTAAACACTGCACTGCCTTCTGTGGACAATAGATAGGAAAGTTTAACAGAACTTGGTACGTTGTGACCAGTTTATGTGGTCTTCAAATTGTTGCAACCACTCGAACCATTACTCTTCTTGTTCATGAAACAAGCGAAAAGGAGGTATAGTACTTGGAACTGCTGTACGTGTTGCTTGAGCTGCGTTAGTAGTTTGGCTCACCATGATCTGCTGTATCATGTTTAGCAGATAAAATATTTGCTGGCTCTGAAACTGTAAAATCTGCATTGCATCTAATGCTGACAGCTGTTGCGTCT
This sequence comes from Schistocerca gregaria, assembly GCF_023897955.1. NCBI lineage: Eukaryota > Metazoa > Arthropoda > Insecta > Orthoptera > Acrididae > Schistocerca > Schistocerca gregaria. Next base: position 86,438,651 of record NC_064930.1, on the reverse strand, counting down.
GAGCAGAAGGTGGGATAGGTGGGCTTGGCATGTTGGAAGGGACAAATTAAAAAAAAAAAGACAAGACAAACAAGAAAAGGAAATACAAAAGCAAAGAAAATTTCTGCAATGGCCACCTGAAAACACTGCTTAGCAAAATCACGACTGTTAAAGCAAGTAAACACCCCTGCAAAGGAAAGACAAGAGAGAATTATGGCATCAGCAAAAGAAAAGAAATTTCCATGGCCACGAGGCACGTTTTTCTTTTTTTAATACTCATTGTCAATTTTTGTGTCTGCCCACTCATCTAATATAGGGTGCTTAGGAAGCTGTAGCTGTTTTCTCAGATCGCCAGACAACAATTTAAGCAAATCATATTAATGGAGTTTCTACATAACTTTGCATATTCACAAAGGTATGTCACAAGCAAATGTCGGCATGCAAATACTCAATGTCCTTTGGTATATACAATTCCAACGCAACCAAAACAATACAGTTCATAAGTCACCCCTGTAGTGTTTGTATGACAGCTCATCTTCCACTCCGGCTGCGAATAGGTGGCCCAGCGCGTATATTCTCCTCGTATAGAGGCCACTCCTGTCTTGGTGTCGCTCTAGAGAGGGGTTGATAAGCATACTACTGGCTGACGTCACCTCACAGCCCTCTCTGATGTTCCATTCTTGATCATCATGTCAGCACTTGTGGTTAAACCAGAACAGAAAGATCTGGACAGAGGAATGGCGGAGGAAAAGTTGTGCAGCGCTATGACAGAGGAAGAGCTGGCTAGAATGAAGGAGGGGAACGATGGGGGCAAGAAGAGCTGGGCAGTATGATGGACGAATACCTGGTCATAACAATGGTGGGAGATAGTCCTGGGTAGAATGATAGGAAGGGAGGTGGGCAGAATAGTGGGGGGAGGAAGATCTGAGCAGTACAGTGCGGGGAGTAAGATCTGAGCAGTATAGTGGGGGAGGAAGATCTGAGCAGAATAGTGGGAGGAGGAAGAGCTGAACAGAATAGTGGTGGAGAAAGAGCTGGGCAAAAATGGTAGGAGGAGGAGCAAAAGTGTACAGCAATGGAGGAGGGAAGGTGATCAGGGGTTAGGAGGAGGCACAAGTGGATTTAGTAATGGGGGAACAGATGATGATGATGATGATGATGATGATTATAGTGGTGGTGGTGATGATGATGCTGATGAGTTAGGTTGAGGGGGCGCTCGACATCTTGGTCAACAGTGCCCTGACGAAAAGTGAACATAAAACCTCATGGGTGGTAACAAAGGCTGTCCTCACATGCAGAGCAGTTTATAATGTACTAAACTCGGCCGTTCTTCCCCACCACTTTAGCAATGAGGCCTGTTAGTTTACAAAATTTCACCACTCTGTTAACACTGGTATTGGTATCTGTGAGGACGGTGGGCAGATCTCCAGCGAGACCAAGGGCTGCCCTAATATCAGTATCCAAGACACATGTAGCCACAATGTGCTGAACTGAAAGTGGCACACCACAAACTTCACAGAAAGGTGGATCCTCGCCCTGGAGGAGGAAGCCATGTGTGAAATGGCTATGCCCGATGCGCAGTCTGGTAAGCAAAACCTCCTTCCAGCAGCGAGGCTGACAAGAAATCCGCGAAGCTTTTGTGGTCAGTTTGAGCGAACACAGTTAGTTGTTCGACACCTGCAACACATGATGCATCTGTAAGAAAATGTGATAATGGCGTACAATGGGAAGGGACATTGATGGACAACACCATCCCAACATGCATCCTTGGTAGCTTTATCAGCCATGTCGTTACCCTGCATTCCAATGTGGCCATGTTCGCAGCAAAATATCACCTCCTTGCCATGGCATTGGAGCCACTGTAAGCAGTCATGGGTGAGCTGAATGAGTGGGTCTACTGGATACATTTGGTGAAGCGTTTGCAGTGCACTAAGAGTGTCTGAACAGATAAGAAAACTCGTACAGTGATGTCTGTGAACCCTCTCCAGTGCCATTAGAATACCATATAACTCTGCATTATAATTTGTAAATTGTTCTGGAAGATGTACTTTAAAGCCCCTATCAGGGAAAACCACAGAACAACCAAGAGCATTTCCATGCTGGGATCCATTTGTATAAATAAACTAAGGGTACACATTTAAAATAGACGAAAATATAGTTGTAAAAACCATATCCGGAGTACAATTTTTTGGGTACTGCGTCTAGCTTAAAATCACTTTGGGCCTCCGAAGACACCAAGGCGGCAGTGTCTTCCATCCCTGAGTGTGTATTTTCATGCCCGAGAGATCCAGATCCTTGAGGCAGTCCGTAGCATGTATATCAAATGGCTGGGTAGCTTGGGCCCGATTCCTGAACAGTCGTTCGAAAGTGAGTTGTACCACTGAACTAAATGCCAATGACTTAGGTGACGCCGAGATTTCCAGTGCCTGTCGAGCCAAAAGGATATGTCGCCAAATCCAGAGTGGTGGTTCACCAGCGTCTGCACACAGACTCTGAACTGGGCTAGTCTTAAAGGCTCCGGACGATATCCAAATGCCTACATGGTGGACAGCATCTAACATCCAGAGGTAGGTAGGATGGGCCAATCCATAGACAACGCTGCCATAGTCTAAGCGTGATCGAACAAATGCCCTATAAAACTGTAGGAGGCGGGACGTGACAGCTCCCCATGTTTTTCCGCCAAGGCATTTCAAAATGTTTAACAACTGGAAGTCCTTTGTTCTTAGGTCTTTCAGGTGTGGGAACCATGTTAATTTCGAGTCAAATATTAAACCCAAAAAGCGCACTGTGTCTTGAAAAAGTAAGTATGGTCCCCAGTAGTAAGCTCTGGTTGGATAAAACTCTGATGAGCACAATTAAAATTGACATACACAGTCTTCTCAGGTGACAACTGGAAACCAGTTGTCTGGGCCCAGGTTTCCAGCCTCCTAATGGTCAGTTTTAGCTGCCTCGTCATTGTCGTAAGATCAGAGGAAGAGTAGAAGATTGGAAAGCCATCCACAAACAAAGACCTGCAGAAGAAATGCCATTGATAGCAATGGCAAACAATGTGACACTGCCCTGGCACATACCATTCTCCTGAACATAGCAATCAGACATGGCATCGCCAATGCGATAACGAAAACGCCTGTCTTCAAGGGAGGATTGGATCAGAAGTGGAAGGCGTCCATGTGGTTCCCATTCATGAAGTTGGCGAAGGATGTTGTGCCTCCAAGTAGTGTCATATGCTTTTTCAAGGTCAAAAAACACACAAACTAAATGGTTTCGGCGTATGGAGGACTCCTGTATCACCGTCTCCAGCAGAATTAAGTTGTCAAGAATGGAACAGTAGCGTCTGAAACCACACTGGGAGTGGCTCAGGTAGCCTCGAGTCTCGGGCTACCAGACGAGTCGGCGGTTGACCATACGTTCAGGAGTCTTACCCATACAACTAGTAAGGGCGACACTCCGATAACTGTTAGGGGTGCTACAGTCCTAACCTGGTTTACAGAATGGAATTAAGATTGCCTTTTTCCAAGTCGTGGGGTACTGTCCATCAATCCAATCCTGACTGAAACAAGAGAGGAGCTGACCTTTCGCTTCAGGGCACAGATGACAAAGCATGGTATAATGGTTCTCATCAGGTCCTGGAGCGGTGTCTCTGGTTGCAACTAAAGCTGATTCCAGTTCCCACATGGAGAATGGGAGGTTGTAGACTTCCTAATTGCGCGAAAGAAAATTGAGCTTACTCATCTCTGCAGTCTGGCGGAATACCTGAACAGCAGGAGTTTGTCTGGATGACTTAGTAAAGAAGTGTTCAGCTAAAACATGAGCCACCTCTTCTGGCGTGTCCACCAAGACCCCATTATTTGACAACGCCGTAAGGGGATGGGGACTACCCTTGTGTGAAATCCATCTTATTGATTCCCAAATGTGCAGAAGTGGACCAATTAATGGAAGTCATGAATTCCCTCCAGGAAGCCCTCTTCCATTCTTTGATCACTCGCCTTGCATGTGCTCTTGCAGACCTGAAAACATGAAGATTGTCTGTGGTTGGACACCATTTGAAGTTCCAAAGAGCTGTCCATCTGGCCCTGATTGCCAATCGACAGTCGACATTACTCCAAGGTACAGGCCTTTGTCTGAGGTGGTTACTAGACCTGGGAATGGACTCTGCAGCAGCCCTTTGGATCTCATGAGTGATATGGGCCACCGCCTCTTGCAAACAAACCTTTCGTTCAAAAATAGCCTGTCGTCTGTACTGTAACCAATTTGCCTATTGTATCATCCACCTGTGTGGCCTCCTCCTGGCGACTGTCCTAGGCGCCAGACGAATTCACACTGGGAAGTTGTCACTAGAATGTAAATCTGGAGACTCTTCCTAGTAAACGGTATCTGCAATAGCTGAGTAACAAAATCAAAGATCAATAGCTGAAAAAGACCCTGTAGCGGTGGAAAAGTGAGTCATCTGACCCACACTCAAAAGGCAGATATCCTCAGAATGGATGAGTCACTCGATCACCTGACCTCTGGAACAAGTAGTATCCGAGCCCCACAGCCTCTTGTGGGCATTGAAGTCACCCACAAGAAGGAATGGGCGCGGAAGTGCCTGGAAGAGTTGTGTCTGTGCGTCTACACCCAAAGGGGGGGAAGGGCTGGTACAAAGAACACACTGTGATAGTAAACGGTGAGAGAACTTTCACAGCAATTGCTTGGATGGTCATGGTAAGAGGGACAGGAGAGGAGTGGTATCTGTCATCAAGAAAAATAGCCACTCCACCTTTAGTCCTGTCTGCGTATGTGGTAGCCCCACGATGTTGGTGTCTCTGTGAGTTTAAGATGCATTTCTTATAAGCAGATGCAGAAATGTTTATCCTGGGCCAGCAGCTGCAAGTCTTCCAAATGCGAGCGATATCCATTCAAATTCCACTGCAACACAGAAGTCCCTATGGAAGCCACTGGTTAGCAATATTGGTTCTTTCCTTTCTCCCTTGGAGGCAGTGATTTCCCGGGTAGGTCAGGGGAAACGTTAGCCGGTTCTGCATTCTCTAGTTCCTCCGATTTGAGGTCAGTATCTTCAAGAGCATAGTCGCCGTCAGATAGGAAGAGCACTCATCGATTTAAAAGCTTACCTACCGCTTTATTGGACTTAAAACTACTTTTAGAAGAACATTTTCTTTACTGACAGGGGGAGGAGACTGCCTGGGTTGCTTGGATGGCATAGGTGACTTATGAAGTTGGGGAGTGGTATATGGCTTAGATGGTAAGTCAACTGCTGACGACTTCTGAGCTACATCAGTTGCAAGTGGAGCATTTCCCTCCACAGGTACAGTAACATGTGCATGTGCTCGTACTTGAATCTCTGGTCTGGGTTTGTATGAAGGCAACACACTTAGCTATTAGTATTTTAAGGGCTGATGCAAAAGAAACTGCAAAAACCGGTGGTTACATGGCTTTAAAAGCCTTTTCAGCTTCACCATAGGGTATGCGTCTCTGTACTTTTAACTCTTGAATGTTCTTTTCCTCATTTTAAACCCCACAGTTTATGATCCACACTGAGTGAACCCCATTACGGATGAAGTGTACAAGAAGTCCCTGACTCGTGAGGAAGGCCTCCACAATTGCCACATGTAGCCTTCCCGTTACATCACATAGTGGTATGGCCAAATCTTTGACATTTATAGCATCACATGGTATTAGGAACAAATGGGCGAACCTTAAGGCAGATATAACTGAGAAGGATATGTTCCAGTAATTAGGGAATAATAAGTGTTAGAATATACGTTGCCAATTTTCCAGTTTTCCATTGACTCTCCTCATATAATTCTGCACCTCTGTGATGCCCACATTCTTCCACTCCTCACACAACTCCATGGGGTCCATCTCCATTATATCAGAGCAGGTAACTACGCCCTTAGTATACTTATATATATCCACATAGTTTATATACTCACATTGGGAGCACGCTATGTTCCATATATGCTGCAGTAATCCCCTCAAATGCGCACTTTTCGCCCTCTATACCTAGAGTGCTACCGACTAGTTAACTCGGACCACCTTGCCATTTATATTTTCTATCCCATATCTGGCTGCTATGTTGTGTTTCAGTGATATGTCTTCCTGTGATCTCATTTTGCTGATTTAGACTTTGCTTTATGTCTTACTGATTATCAGGATTAGCTTCACAGCATTTTTTATTGTCAGCTATTCTTCTAAGGGACAGATCGTTGAGATACTAAGACTGACACAAAGGGTGTATTATTCCATGTCATTGCATGCAGTAACTCCACTTACTATGAAAGAAACAATCTGAAGTTGTCTCCATCAGCGGGTGTAATAATAGTGTCTAATATTTCAACAAAATGATATAACAAATGGTTCTCTGAATCCGAAATATCTGAAAGAGACAGCGAAAAGCATAAAGTGAAATCAAATTTACTGAAAAATTTGATTGGAAAGAAAACAATTTTTGCCAACTTTAGCACACAGTTAACGATATTTCTTGGGACATAAATGTCACAAAGGACTCACTATTTATGTTATTTTTGACAGAAGATATTTCGCTGACAAATACAAAGGCTTTTGAAATGCCTTGATGTTTATTCCACATTTACAGTAAAGAATAGGGCAAAAATCGTATCAGACTGACAAAAAATGTAATGTTCAGTTAATTATGATATTTAAGTATGCATCTATAACCAAAAACATATACAAGTAATTTCCATTTGCCTTAAACTTTTTATGTCATAATTACACACAAAATTGACATTTCTATACATTCCCATTAACCGTTTAGGCCCTTTGTAGCTGTCTATGGATGAAATGCTCCTTTCTACCAACGGTTCAGTATGAACGTTTCTAATTATGTTTGTCTGATCTCGAAAGCTACAGTAAAGACAGAGAGTATTATTAACTATATGACCAAAGCAGGTCATCCATTTCCAACACAGCAGAAGTTATTGGAAATTTAGCCCTTTCAGACCTGGTGGTCACAATTGTGTACATAAAGTTTGTTCACTAATATTTCGCTGACAAGAAATGTCAGGTGCATCAAAACTCACTGTACACCTTTGTGTAGGTTTATTTTAGCCATGCTCCAGCAGCTGCTGCTCTCTTATGAGCAGTCAGTGAACTACTTGTTAAAATATACTCTCTGGTGTTGTCTCTCGGTGGGAAGCCATTACTCGTTGACTTTATTGCTTTAATAGTCACATTGTGGGTTTCGTTAATGAATTTTTTGTGTGGTTTCCTTCTTTTGGAAACATTAGACTTTCTTTCAGTGGAATTTTCAGCAATTTCATTCAGTTCATATTTGTGTTATGTATCAGGTAAATTTAATGTACACATTTCTGTACAACAGGTCCTTAATGGTGTAAAATAGGTAACGTAACCTAAAATTTGCCTAGATGTATTTGCCTTGCGATGGTAGTTACGTGTGGTATTTTTTTCAGAAATTTTAGTACCAGCAGCAAGGAGGAGAATAACTGACCAGTACACGTGACTTTATTTTATATTTCTGGCTTTTGACTTACACACATGGATAAGGAATGTCTTTCTGTGGAGAAAGATTGGGACTTGATTATGGACATAATTGAAAATGGTGACGTTTCTGACATTAGTTTGGGTGGAGATGAGGAGGGCAGTGTAGCACTTATTGAAAGGCAAGCTCCACAAATAGTGAAACATGTTAGAGCAAATAAAGTGGTCATGAATGATGTGTGTAGAAACACCATATCTGAAGACGAAGATGATGTAGACGTGGTAGATTTGAAATGAACTTTTTATGCAATGAAAACAATCCATAATTGAATAACCTGTGTCACAACATAATGGTGACACCTGAAGAATCCATAAAACGGAAACGCAAGCCTCTAAGTACCATGGCAGAAACATACAAAGCTCCAAATTTTGAAGTATCTGTCTTGTGTTCTTCAATACAATACTACATAAGATATATACCAGATGATTTGTTCAGTAGCATGACAGCACATACTAATATTTATGCATTACAAAAAGGCAAATCCTCATTCAAGCACACAACATCTAAAGAACTAGAGGTGCTGATTAGCGGTTTGAAATTTCCCAGATTACTAATGTATTGGGATACAAGCCTGAAGGTAAATGTGTTTTGGGAAAACATGTCATGAGACACATTTTTACAATTACGAACAAATTTACACTTGTTTTAAAATCTGGAGAAACCACCTGAAAAGAAAGATAAATTTTACAAAGTCAGGCCAGTTTACACAGCCATTCGAAAAAGCTGCAGTGAACTTCCTATAGAAGTGAATTATTTTGTGGATGAAGGAATTATTCCTTCCACTGGGAAGTTTTCTGCAAAGCAGTATGTCAAGGGGAAACCAAGTCCATGGGGATTCAAAGTCTTCATGTTGTGTGGAAAGAGTGAAATAGTGCATGATTTCCTTTTGTGTCAAGGTGCTACAATTGAACTAAATACCACATGCTGTAAAAAATTTGGATTAGGTCCTGCTGTTGTTTTAGGGTTTTCTGTTCCACTCTCAAAAGGTGCTGTAAAAATTTGGATTAGGTCCTGCTGTTGTTTTAGGATTTTCTGTTCCACTCTCAAAAGGTAAAGGTCATAAATAATACTTTGACAACTTCTTTTCATCTTATCATCTGTTTCAAGTTCTGAAATCTCAAGGCATCAATGCAGAAGGTACTGTACGTCAAAACAGATTTGGAAAGAACTTGCCTATTTCAGATGAAAAAACAGTAATGAAACAAACGAGAGGTTACTGTGAAGAAATCAGTAGTGCCGATGACAATACCATGTGTAAGTGGTTAGACAATAAGCCAGTTGTATTGTGTACTAACTTTGATGGTAAAGGCTCAGTGGATGAAGTCGAGCATAGGGGACAAAAAGAACCACAAAGATGTGAAAGTAGAAAGACCTGAAATAGTGAGAAGATATAATCATGCAATGGGTGGTGTGGATCTATTTGATCAATTGATAAGCTACTACAGAGTTTTCATCAGATCTCGAAAATGGCCTTTGTGAATGATTTTTCACGCTGTTGACTCTGCCATAGTGCAAAGTTGATTGGAATACGGACGAGATGCAGACAACCTGTCTATCCCAAAGAAGAAGCAAATCGACCTTCTTTCATTTCATATCAGGGTAGTAGATGGATTGATACTGTGCCAAAAGAAAGTGACTGGAAAGAAGAGGAGGCGTCCATATGTCAGGCTTCAGACATGAGAGTCATACCAAGAAAAAGAGGAGAATTACGACCACTTACAGAGATACAGTTTGATTCCATTGACCATTTGCCTTTGCATGGTGTAGGAGCTCCCAAGTCGCTGCAAATTTCCAAAATGTACAGGGCATACAAGAATTCAGTGCAGAAAATATAAAGCACATTTGTGTCTCCAAAAGGACAGAAATTGTTTTTTGCAGTTTCATAGTAAACCTTAAAATCAGGTGTTGACCATTGATGTTTAAACAAGAATTTAATATGGAATTATTTTTATTATTTCCTCTGTTTTAAAGTGAAATAAAGAGTGGCATAACTGATCTGTACTGTTAACCTACTTGATGTATGATATGAAGCTCGAGACCTGCTGAACACATTTGTGTACATTAAATATCTAGAAAAGTAGATAATATACGAAATTTTTATCTTAGAAAAATGTTGTCAGGAGACTCACCGGAATGTAAAAATTATGTCAGATTTTTGTTTTACAAGTAAATAAAAAGTCAGGTCAGAAAGGGTTAAGAAATGAATCACCAATTTTCAATAATGGATGAGAGCTGTTCTGTAGCCATTCTACTTAACTTTTTACACATATTATATGTGTTAAATATCAAATTTACAGGACATGTATTACATATTATATACTTACTTAAATATTAGATGGGTAACCTCTCACCTTCCAGCAATTAAGTTCTCACTCTAGTAGAAAATCATTCCTGAAGGTACACCATTTCTGACACCATATGAATATAATTGAAATGATTTTAAAGAGGTTGAGAACAAACTTCAATATATGAGAACATGAAAGAAATGATCAGCATACTACATTTCCCTATGAAGTAGCACAATTCTTTTGCAACAAAAACACAATAAAAAACTGTCATTGATGGCTTTCATGCCTCACACAAAATGAGACAGTATAATTGGTGTATGAACAGAATGCAACAGACTATATAGAAGGACACATGAAGTACAGTGGGTATAATCAACTTATAATTATGTAAGAACACTGAATTCATGATTCATTGAATATGACATGTAATTATCAGAATAGTTTATTAAAATCAAATTACAAGCTGTTGACAGAAAAGTCACCTTTAAATCACTAGACCTGTAATGACTTAATTTTTAGCAATCCTGATAATCAAGAACTAGATTCTATTCACCTGCTATAATGGTACTCTTGGTGCTAACAAATTTTATGAAGTAAACAGGCTTCACAGATAGCACTCCAGAAATACTCAGCACATTGCACCATGATATTTTAGTATCCATTCGCCAAGAAAGCCCAGATGCACATTACTTAATGCAGATACACACATTAGTTGACAACGTATGTCTCGAGAAGGGAAATGGCTAAGTATTACCAATCAATAAGGACAATTGGCTGACAAGCAGGAAAAAACTCATTCCTGTTTCCTTTACCACATTAGAAACCTAAACGGGTTGCAATACATAGGCAGCAGAAGACACCATTTTACAGCTAGCAACTGACAGATTTAGTACTTTGTCCTATATTTACAAAACATACCACTCTTTTAGAAACAATAAAGAGCTATCTTTAATGTGACTGTCAATTATTTCAACAGAAACGTATTCCACAGCTAGTTGGTTGCAAAGGCATGTCATAGAAAAGCACCAAACTTGAGTAATATGAGGTATAATCAGATTCTTCAGATAATACTAACAATCAAGCCTTATTATACATGTATAAATAAAGGAACTTACACAATCAACCTTCAGGCACAAATGTTGATACAATGAACAATATTATATAACTATTAACTAATAAAAGTTTAAAATGTCACAAACATTCGTCAATAATGAAGCCTCAAAAAAAAGTTGCTTCAAACTATCTGTGGCATATGAAATTTAACTAATGTATTGATATATGCATAAACATGTTATTCAATAATGTGTCCAAAAGTGCACTGATTATTACAACAGGACAAAATATATATTTATTATACTATGACCATATGTACAATGCTGAAGTCGCTGTTTAGACTGTTCTACTGATATTTTACAGAACTACCTTAAATGAGGATAAATTATAAATACCAATATCAGCAAAACTACACTGGTTAAATACAATGGGTACATACATTAAACATAATTCTCAATTTTCATTTAAATCCTTCAAGAGACAAATAAACACACACACACACACACACACACACACACACACACACACACACACACACACACACACACAGACAGCTAGTTACAAGGGGCTACTTTTAGCCAGTTTACACACACAACAATTATCTCTCAAAATACAATCTTTAAAAAGTTTGTCTGCATTTCCACATGTAAGATTTTCCACAAAAACCTGTAAAAAATTTTCGGCTATGCACAGCTGTCAATGATCAGAGCTCTGATGCTTTTAAAATGGGCTCTCCACAATGCACTGATATAGTATCATAATAATATCTAAAAGAATTCCCTCTGTGCAATTACTGTTGTCTGTCTACAGCACATTGCTTAAAAAATCTAGTTCAGTTTTTGCAGCTGATCAGTGACATATTTTTGTGAGATCTGTCTTCTATGTTAACATACCTACCCAGCTTATCGAAATTTCTTTAAAATATCACACAGTTATAAAATTTTTGTACTCTGGCGAATGTGTATTAACCTATGCGCATTCAGACTACCAGACTGAGTGAAGGCTCTGCCACAAATGTGACATTTGTAAGGTCTCTCGCCACTATGCATTAAGTGATGTTTCTTCAGACAACCAGACTCGGTAAATGATTTGCCACAAACAACACATTTGTGTGGTCTTTCACCAGTATGTATCAAAATATGCTTCCTCAGTCCACCAGCCTCCGTAAATGATTTTCCACATACATTACATACGTGTGGTTTCACACCAGTATGTCTTAATTTGTGTAGCCTGAGACCACGACTATTAGCAAATAATTTCCCACAGATATCGCATTTGTGTCTCTCCTCGCCATTGTGTATTAATGTATGCACCTTTAGTTTCCAAGAGTTTATGAACGATTCACCACAAACATTACATTTGTGTGATGCCTCAGCAGTATGTTGTATTAAATGGGCCTTAAGATTATGTGACCTTGTAAACGATTTGCCACAAAAGTCACATTTGTAAGGTTTCTCTCCAGTATGTATAAATATGTGATGCTTGAGATTTTCCGATTCAGTATATGATTTCCCGCAAACATGGCATTTGTGGGGTCTGTCACCAGTATGTATTAACATGTGCCTCTTCAGGCTACCACATGCCGTAAAGGATTTCCCACAGACCTCACAGTTGTATGGTCTCCCACCAATATGTATTAGGGAGTGCGTTTTCAGATGACTACGCAGAATAAATGATTTCTCACAAACGTTACATTTGTGTGCTCTCTCGCCAGTATGTGACAGAGAATGCTGCTTGAGATGAAAATGGCGAACAAAAGCAACCCCACAAATTTTGCATTTATGTGGTCTTTTGTCAGTATGGTTGTAAGTATGTTTCTTAAGACTGCGCAAAGCATCAAACGATTTTCCACAAACGTCACATACGTGTGGTCTCTCATCATTGTTTGTTACTGAAGGACTTGACTGACTATAGGATTCCCCAAAATTATCAGATCTGTTTGGTTTGATATTAGAGACTGTGCTATGTTGTTCACTTTTTCCTTGGCTAGTCCTTTTTTCCACCATTGAATGCCTACTCAAGCTATCATGGGTATGAAATACTTCACCACATCTGGTACAGATATGTACAGGTGGCTGTACACCATCAATATGTGTAAACACATGCATTATTAGACTGTACTTTGACAAAAAGGTTTGCTTGCATGAACTACATGTGAATTCATATTGCTTGGAGCTGTTATTACTTCTAGCACATAGGGCATTATCCTGCTTAGTGACACACACTTGATTTAGAGATCCACTACCAACAACATGTGTCGATTTCTCTGCATCAATGTCCAGCTCCACACAAGTCACTCCCTGCAGGTATGTTTCTTCACATCCAGTGCTGCCACACTCATTAGCGATTTTAGTCAACCTGAAGCATGAACAGAAAGGCAGTAAATATCTCACTCTCTACATACACGAACATTACTTCAACAGTCTACAAATTCTTATTTCTAATGGAGAAATAGTTTCAAGTATACACATAACAACATTCCTGCTCATTCACTGCTTATGAGATGAAACTGTTTCACAAGCGGTAAGATAACTTAGAACTAGCTTGAACCTTGAGTGGTTCCAAATTGAGTTTAGAGTGGAATTGGTAATAATATTACAACAAACATTTATGATAACACCAGCAGTACACTGAGTTAAACAGTCTGAGGAGCCTGTTTTTCAGAAGAGATGATTATACGGGAAAATTTCATATTTTCCACTCATATATTGTATATTTGCCAAGCTAACTGCAGTTACATTTTTGGCTCAAAATAGGAAAGTCAATTTATAAAAATGGACACCAAAGTAAAGCTTGTATTCGAGTTCACATTAACTTTCTCCATTCATTCTATAGTTATGTTTATATGTCGTGCAGTAATTTGTTGCACTGAGTGCACACTATACATCCTGTATTTGTTGCTTTATGTAACACACTATGGCAGTAAATGCATGTGTAGAGTACATGCGAGTTGCGAGGTTACCCTTTTCGTATTGTTCTTTGGTCATTACTAATTGATTTACAATGGTGCTGAACTGTCATGTTACAGCCTCATGTGTGTGTCTTTCTGTCTGGGTCAATAACTTATGCTACTATGTCATTCGATTGACTGTAGATGACTTGGTTTTCTTGGTTACATTAAATGAGAAACAGTGAATTGTGGGAATTTCGTAATAATGATTTTACAGATTAAATATTAGGTAAACATTTTGAGATGTAATCTGTTGAATACGATGTAGCAGCCACAAACACTGACAGCAGGACAGTCCAGTGGAATGGAAGGACCTTCAAAAGTCTTCCTGCATGAAATCACATGCCTGTTAGGATTATGAAGATAATGACTGGAAGTTGGAAAGCTAGATCAGCTAAAAAAAGATTAACATGAGCCATAATCAAAGCACTGAGTGAAGTGCAGCAGAATTTAAAAAAAATCCAAACTTGAGAACAGTGCAAGCCTCTTCTTGAGCTACTGGGATCTAGTCACAAGGTTACTGGATTTGTGGTAAAGATACAGATGACTAGCTGGTCACAGATTGAGGTGATTGCAGAGCACAGATGGGAACAAAATGTAATGAAGCTTTAGCCCTGATGCAGAGCTGGTGCTTACAGAACAAGCTGCAAGTGGTACTAAATTAAACTACTTACATAGTGCTAAAAGGTAAATCATCTGCAACATGCTATTTGTTTTTCACACTAAACAATCTTCAATCAATAGACATCCCTCACATTGCTAACTCGGTCTATATCTTGATAATGATCTCATTTTTAAAGGCTATGTATAAACCATGCCCAAACAAACCACAAAATTAATTTACAAGATTGCAAATATCACCGTAGGTCAATACAGAATAACACTTGACACAGTACAGTAACATGCTGCTGACTGACTGCTGTAGCTGGGGCCAATGACTGGGCATATAAAAGTATACAGGGAGAGCCATTCACAACACTACATTGGATAACTACTAATAATCCTGTAAATACACTTCCTACAATTGCAATTTTGGAGGAGCCACTTACTGCCTACAGAGAGAAAATGTAAAAAAAAATGCAGGCGGTAACTATAGATTTACTGAACAATATAGGTGCTGAACAGAGGTAGGCAGACAAGGAAAGTCAGTGTATGTGGATATATATGGTACTGGTTACAGAGTGTGTTCACTAATGCCAAATGTTAAAGAGTGAAGTAGACTGAATGACTTACTTTCAGCAACAGGTTTTGCGAAATGTAGGCATTGACCCTAACCCTCATATCGATGCATATTCAAGTGCAAAGAAGACAACTTTGTGTGGTCAGACTGGAATCATTGTACATCATTCTTCATCACAGTGATCCAGATGACTATTCCGAACGATACAGGTGAGGGGGCCAAGCAATGTCCACTTTTAAAATGCTATGATCCAGTAAAGCACGTGAAATTTTGCAGCGTTTTTAAAGAATTCACTGGCAAAAAAAAGAACAGGAAGTGCAACCTGATAATTCAAAGAAAATAACATGCAAAAGTAGATGGAAATTCCCTGTATCTCGTCTAATAATCTTCTGCCACCTACTGCCACTCTGATGATTTTCACATGTCTGTGTTCTGACACTGACTGGCTTCGCTCAACTCTGTGGAGCTGGCTCTTCAACCACTATCACTGGTTCCAACTGGGCACAGGGAGCAGAGGCCACTTGCTGAGAGGGTGCCACACTTCTCCACTACTTTTCCCGTGCCTTGTCTTCTTGCGTATTTCTTCACATTTGCTTCATACTTCATTGAATCTTGGATCCCATTTCCAGAATTTCTGCATGCTGTAAGGCTACAACACAAAGAGGACATTGACCACCTTTCTTATGGGTGCAACTGCAACTGTCATGGCTGCCAGCACACTGATTACATATCACACTGATTTTAACACAATTGTGTCATGTGATCTATTCATTGACATTTAGTGCTGAATGCAGCTGTGAGAGGTTCAAACTTAAAAGTCAAAGCATATTAGCATATCCAGGATGAAGATCATTTAGATGACATGATCTCTGTTCTTGAAGCCTGTACTGTTTTCAGATATATCTACTGCCAAGATGAACAGTGGAGGTCTCTTCTTATCAGTTCGATCATGACGCTTCTGTAGCATATTGAATCCATGGTTAAACAGTGCTTGATGCGGTCTTATCATCAAATGTCCATGGCAGCCCTTGTAGGAGGGCTGTTAGTTCTTGTGTCTTCTTCTGGAGAACTGCCCTACTTGGGTACTCAGTCTGATAGCCCTCACTCTTCTTCATGGTCACGTCAAGTGATTGCACATAGCTCCAGTGCGGCATTGTTATTAGCTGCAGTGACCTTGAGGGTGTACTGAAATTGCATAATTTCCATATCATTCAATTTATCCCCTGTATACTTAATGTACACAGGTAGGATATTACAAAAGTACCTATCACAAAGTAGCGCTACTTGTCTTCTATATAGCCCTACACCTTCTGAGTTTCACTCATATCTAGGGACAGCAAATAATGTTGTATATTGGGTGCACTTGGCATGAGTTGACTCTACAAGTTCACAGACAGTGAACGCTTGCAGCAGTCTTCTGTGTACTGATTGTGCAGTCTAATTACTGTGCATTAGTTTACCTTAATGCATGTCTCATTTGAGAACTGTGTAATGTAATGGACTACTGAAGAGTGCGATACCACCCTTATAATCGCATCTGCCCTTGCGGGGTCAGTGTTCCAATTTCATTTCTATGATCGTTTTTATTTAATATTATTGTATGTAGTATTTAATTTTGCCCAAATCTTTTTTATTATATTATTCTATAATGTGAACTTTATTTGTTTATTTCTGGAGAATATGTTGGCACCACTGTGAGCCAAAGACATTCGTGTGTGAAAGATAGGGAGTCGGCCATTGTTAAGGTGACTGTTGGAGTGAGTTAGTTGGACTGTTTTGGAGAGAGCGTGGTTTTGTGAGGTGGACTGTTGATGGGAGTACGGAAGGAAGTCTGTCGTCCTATATAGGGAGTATCTATAAATAGTATGTGATATGAAGATGGAAATTATTGAGAAAAAGTTAAATTAATAAAAATGAAGAATCAATAGCAAAACAAAAAGCGATTACCAGTTTTCTTTAACACACAAAGACCCGGACCTAATATTAACAATGTTAGATGGACAGAACGCACCATGGCGAGAATCAAGACAATGAGACCAAATTCAGCATCTAAAGATAATGTATTTTAATTAGTTTTAGTATTCTGTGATGTATCATCCTTTTGTCTAAATATTAAGCTTAATATCGTCTGTTGTAGATACAGACCACACAAGCTGGCGGGGTGTCGTCAATTGATCATCACAATCTCAGGGTTTGAAATAGCATTTAAATGAATTGTAAGTTTGTCGCTTGATATTTGATTTTCACCCCGGACGAAAGAGGGTACATTACAATTGGGGGCTCTTGTCCGGGATCCATTGCATTATTGTACTGATACTCGTTTTATGTTAACAGATATGGACTAATAATGTATTAGAAAGAGGAGGAGAACGATCTAAATGAAAGGAAATATAATCTACTGACAAATGGAAGTAACAACCCAACGAGAATAAGAAAAATAAATAATAACAGATGTGGGACCATGCGGGAAAACGAGATAAGTACGCCTATTAAGTTATTTGTATTGTTGAGATTTTGGGCGTTTTGTTGGAGCAAGAGTTTCTTAATTCGATTAAAAATGACCGTGACAGACGAGTTGGAACAAAATCAGCAGTGGGATAAAAAGTCTATCGAAAGTGTTCAAGCAAGTGCTAGTACAGAAATGGCAGGTAAAAAATCGGAAGGAAAGGTTGAAGAATTAGATATGTCCGCTATGTTTCAATTACTGTTAATACAGAATGCTGAACAATTCGATAGTTTGAACAGACGGTTCAGTTGTTTGAATAAGCAATGTTCTGAACAATTTAGTTTTTTGAATAATGTAATTACAGAAAACGCGAAAAGTATGGAAAAGAAAGTGTCTGATTTAGAAGAGAAACTTTTAAAAGAAAATAGCCAATTGGCTAAGGAATTCTTTAATGAATGTTCAACTATCAGATCGGAAATAAGAGAGACGAAAACAAGTTTGGAGGAGTGGACAGACGAAATTGAAGATAGGGTAGACAATGTGGAAGATAAACTCAATAAAGTCGAATTAACAATCAAACGGGAAGTGGAAGAAACCGCGAAGTATTTTGAATCATTTTCGAGTGAGAGAAAAATTAAAGATAGGGAAATGATTACCAGAACTGACTTACATACGACAAATGTCGATGACAAATTGTCATTGTTCGAAAACAAGGTAACAGAAAAAGTGAAAATTATTGAACATAATGTAGATTCTTGTAACAATGTAATTAAAGACAATGCGCATGAGATAGTTCGACTACAGAAACAATTAAATGAAATGCCGGATGATTTAGCTATGAAATCGGTAGCGACTTGATTTAACGGATTTTGGCCAGGTACAAACGTGCGTAATTTTCCGGGAGATGGAAAATTACACCCAGTTGATTTCATTATGAACTGTTGTGACAATTTTTCGTTCGAAATGAGTGACACTGTAAAGATCAAATTTGTTAAAAAATTCTTAGATGGAGAAGCATTGTCGTGAGCTAATCTAACCGCCAGTTCTGATTTAACCTATAGTCAATTCGAAAAAAGTTTTTTGAACAAATTTTTCTGTTCAGGCCAAAATCAAAAGCGATTTTCTTAATGGGACTAATTAAAAAGAATGTGATGGTACAATGAGGGAGTTCTGCGAGAAACAGCTAAGAAAGTTGGCGCATTTAGACAGACCTTTTGATGAACTAACGCAAATAGACGCTCTAAAAAGGAGGTTACCAAATAGAGTTCAGAGGGTCTTGGTATATGAGCCAGATGATTCAGTTGAACAATTTTTGAATTACGTGGAGAGATTGGATCGTGCATTAGAAAGAAGCAAAAGATTTAATGGGCATCATTATGAACAAAATCATGGAGGGTGGAACCAAAATTCTAATAATGGGAATAATGGTAGGCGAAATAATCATAATGGGAATAATCAGCAGGATCGTCAAGCTAATTTTCAAGGAGATTTCAATAGAGGAGAGAATAGCAACTGGCGTCAACATGAGAATAAGGGAGGTAATTATTAAGGTGGGAACAGAAATAGACAATGGGAAAATCCAGATAGAAGACAAGATGGGAATGGGCAAGGCCGGTTAAACTAAGAGCCGTCCCAATGAGGGCCTGTCAGTTTGGGACGAACAGATATAATGCTAGAAATCAGGCTAAGTGGAATCAGAATAGGTATATGATTACAGAAAAAGACATAGTAATAACATGACAAGAGCACCGGAAATTGATAAGAGACCATTTGATAAACAGTTTTGGCAGCAAGTCAGAGAGAAGGCTATGAGCACAGATAATTCTAGACACATTAGTAATGAAGATTCAGAGGTTAGTGGGGAGATGATGAATAATTTGTTCAGGCAGGAAGAAAGTGATGTGAGGGGGGATGTAGGTGGGTGTTCCTATGTTAATAATAGTTATGATACCTTCGGAATAAATGCATTAATGTATTCTGATGAAATTGCAGTAAATCGATATCTGAGTGATGTAAGAACTTCTGTGGGTGAGAATGTCAATCAAGTACTGAATAATAAGGTTGTAGAATTAGAAGAAGTAGAGTGTGAGAAGTCGTGCTGAAGTAGATAAGGTTAGGGAAGTTGAGTCAAATGGTGAGATGTTAAATGATGCTGAGAAAGAGGCAGTTGATGATAGTGATGATATGGAATATAGAAGTGAAATAAGAGTATTAGTTGTGATTAAGAATGATGCAGATGTAGTTATGAAGGAGGAGGGTAATAGTGTTACAGAAAATAATCATTCAGTACAAGAGGATCAGGCTGCAGTCACGTGGGTTAATACATCACCAGTAATAGAGGGAATAGACAGGGATGACATTAATATTGCGAATGAAGAGAAGGTAATTATTAACTTAGGAAACCAGGGACAAGAGTTCATTTGTAGATTATGGGACAGCCTTAATGAGGCTAATAAACATAATATGTTTTGGATACAATTGTTATCCATCTGCGAGAAGGTATATCCTATTTGGTGGGAAAAAGCAAAAACAAGTATAAAATGTAAAATTGCCTATGATTACTGATAATAATAATGTGTCTAATTATGTTTGTGTTGAGAATCCTAGTTGGCTTTTGCACAATGTGCAGACTGAAAATAGTTTAGCTTATGTCAAACAAAATGATGATCTGAATTTTAATAGCGTAGAAGATGACTTGATGCATGAAGATGTTGGTGAGCAGGAGAGTGAAATTGTAGGAAGCCCATACATGCAAATTTGTATTAATGATTGGACAGGTTATTGTTTGATTGATACTGGAAGCCCGATATCAGGAATCAGTGAAAAATTGAGGGATAGGATAAATAAAAACTATGAATTTGCAGAATTACCAGTAGTGGGGGTTAAAATTAGGGGAGCGACAGGAAGATTCAGTAAAACAGTAAAATGTCAAATTCTTTTGTCTTTCAAAGTTGGAGATGTGGTCTTTGATCAGGGTTGTCTTGTCATCCCTGACCTGAGTGAGGACATAATTCTAGGTATGGATAGGATAGTAAAAGCGGATATGGGATTTAATTGGAAAAACAAAACTGTCAAATTTAGGGAACCAACAGATAAAAATAAGTTGTATACAGAGAGCTTCATTGAGAAAAATAGTAATAGTCATAATCAGGGTGATAGTCTTTTCAGATCATAAAGCACTATCCTACTTACAAGAATGTAAATTATACCATAGCAGAATCACGAGATGGGCACTTTTTCTTCAGCAGTTTAACTACACCATCAAATATATTAAAGGTGATGAAAATTGTATAGCAGATGCTCTTTCAAGGCATCCTTTTGGAGAATCTATTGGTGACAATGGTGATGAAGGAGGGAATGAATTTAAAATTATGTATTTAAAAGGGATAAATGCGGAGAAAGGTGATGTGAAAATCTGCAGTGACATTAGACGGTTTCAGAATCATGATGAAGAGTGGAAACTGGTGAAAAGTTATATTGGAAAGAAGGGAAAAGAAAAAGTAGGGCAGTATTACAAAGTTCATAGGGGAATATTATTTCGGAGGATGAAGGAAGATAGTGAGGTATGGAAGTTATGTTGGCCATATGAATTTGTCAAATTACTTGTAAAATATATCCATGAAAGTTATGGTCATTGTGGGGCAGCAAAATGTATACAAAAGATTCAAGAAAACATTTAGTTTTACAATATGGCGAGGACTGTGAGGAAAATCTTGTCCACTTGTGACTTGTGTCAGAGAGTCAAGGTATCCAATCAAACGAGTAGAGGTCAGATGCAAAATATACTTCCGAAACAGCAGCTTGATGTTGTAGCAATTGACTTGTATGGGCGACTGCCAACCACTAGAGGAGGGTTTATGTATGTTTTTGTAGTGGTGGACTTATTTTCCAAATTTATTAAGTTGTACCCATTGAGGAGTGCTACTAGCAAAAACATTATTTCATGTTTTACCCGTGACTATTTTAAATGTGTAGGTGTACCCAAGGCAATTCTTAGTGACAACGGATCACAGTTTACATCCAAAAGTTGGGAAACATTTATATGTAGAGAGGAGATCAACCACATACTTATTTCAGCTTATCACCCATCCAGCAACCCAGTCAAAAGATACATGCGTGAAATTGGGAGATTATTTAGGACTTACTGTCATACTGACCACAACACTTGGATACATTACATTAGCAAACTTGAAGATGTGATGAATAGCTTACAGCACAGTTCAACAGGATTCTCTCCACATGAGATACTTTATGATAAAAAGCCACCAAATCTTATTAGTGAATTGATTGAGTTTCCAGCATATAACAGCTTATCAAAAGAAGAAAGAGAGGAGATTGTAAGAAACAACATGAAAAAGCAAGGGGAAATTAGGAAAAGTAGACATGATAAGAGGGGGAAAATGTGCGAGTTTAATGTGGGAGATTTAGTCCTAGTGAAAACAGTAGAAAAGTGAAAATCATTGTGTGGGGAACTTCAGAAATTCTTTTGATATTTATATAGGACCATTTGTGATATCTGAGAACCCACATCCAAATGCCTATAGGTTGATCTATCCTGAATCTAGAAAACTTTTTGGTCTATATAACATCACGGAGTTGAATCATTATAAAAGTCCAAGCTAAGTTTACAGTGTCACAATTTTGAAAACTTGGGACTCTGTCTTGATCTGTATCTTTGCTGTTTAATCTTGCATTTTGTTTTGTATATACACTCCTGGAAATTGAAATACGAACACCGTGAATTCATTGTCCCAGGAAGGGGAAACTTTATTGACACATTCCTGGGGTCAGATACATCACATGATCACACTGACAGAACCACAGGCACATAGACACAGGCAACAGAGCATGCACAGTGTCGCAACTAGTACAGTGAATATCCACCTGTTGCAGCAATGCAGGCTGCTATTCTCCCATGGAGACGATCGTAGAGATGCTGGATGTAGTCCTGTGGAACGGCTTGCCATGCTATTTCCACCTGGCGCCTCAGTTGGACCAGCGTTCGTGCTGGACGTGCAGACCGCGTGAGACGACGCTTCATCCAGTCCCAAACATGCTCAAAGGGGGACAGATTCGGAGATCTTGCTGGCCAGGGTAGTTGACTTACACCTTCTAGAGCACATTGGGTGCAACGGGATACATGCGGACGTGCATTGTCCTGTTGGAACAGCAAGTTCCCTTGCCGGTCTAGGAATGGTAGAATGATGGGTTCGATGACGGTTTGGATGTACCGTGCACTATTCAGTGTCCCCTCGACGATCACCAGAGGTGTACGGCCAGTGTAGAAGATCGCTCCCCACACCATGATGCCGGGTGTTGGCCCTGTGTGCCTCGGTCGTATGCAGTCCTGATTGTGGCGCTCACCTGCACAGCGCCAAACACGCATACGACCATCATTGGCACCAAGGCAGAAGCGACTCTCATCGCTGAAGACGACACGTCTCCATTCGTCCCTCCATTCACGCCTGTCGCGACACCACTGGAGGCGGGCTGCACGATGTTGGGGCGTGAGCGGAAGATGGCCTAACGGTGTGCGGGACCGTAGCCCAGCTTCATGAAGACGGTTGCGAATGGTCCTCGCCGATACCCCAGGAGCAACAGTGTCCCTAATTTGCTGGGAAGTGGCGGTGCGGTCCCCTACGGCACTGCTTAGGATCCTACGGTCTTGGCGTGCATTCATGCGTCGCTGCGGTCCGGTCCCAGGTCGACGGGCACGTGAACCTTCCGCCGACCACTGGCAACAACATCGATGTACTGTGGAGACCTCACGCCCCACGTGTTGAGCAATTCGGCGGTACGTCCACCCGGCCTCGCGCATACCCACTATACGCCCTCGCTCAAAGTCCGTCAACTGCACATATGGTTCACGTCCATGCTGTCGCGGCATGCTACCAGTGTTAAAGACTGCGATGGAGCTCCGTATGCCACGGCAAACTGGCTGACACTGACGGCGGTGGTGCACAAATGCTGCGCAGCTAGCGCCATTCGACGGCCAAAACCGCGGTTCCTGGTGTGTCCGCTGTGCCGTGCATGTGATCATTGCTTGTACAGCCCTCTCGCAGTGTCCGGAGCAAGTATGGTGGGTCTGACTCACCAGTGTCAATGTGTTCTTTTTTCCATTTCCAGGAGTGTATTTATGGTTATTACAATGAATATCTTATGCTCTTGCCTTGCACGATGAGTGCAAAACTTAAATGTTTCTTTATACTCATGTGATTTGAAAATACAGATTTTTATCTTAGTATCATTGTGTTAGTGTAAGTTGATGAGGCCATACTTCATCTGTTTAAATATGGCTATGTTGTGCTCAAAAGAGCATATTCATTTAGACATTATGCTTAATATCTTTGTTATTGATATTTATTATACACAGTGTAAACTGTTTGTAACATTTTGTCACTGAAGATCCTTTATGAACCAGACTTTATGAGTAACTGACCAACACACTCTTATGCTAAGTATTTGTGTTGGGGAGAGAAGTTTTCATGTTTCCATTCTTGTTTATGCTTATGGAGTTTTAACTTTTGTATTATCATTTTTATTGCATAACTTTGTCTTGTCCAATAACTGTGGACTTTTAACGCAGATCACTAGTCTTATGTTGTTTGAAAACATGTCACTGTGCACATAAGTAGATACCTGGACAGGCATTTACTCTTGAACCAGTGAAACAATTATCATTTCTGTGAGAAACTTACCTGAACTATAGTTTTAGAACAGTTATATATGCTATACATTGTTTTTCTTGTTGAGGCATAACTCACAAAATATGAGTACTTAAGTATAATAATTTGTACCATTGCCTGTTGTGAGGCTTATCTACTATTACCTCAAGTATATATGGATTTAATAGGATGCCATACCCTTTAGAAATGTACATTATGGTTTACTGATACCTAACACAAAAACACAATGATAGGACTGGAGATAAATAACAGTAGATGAGATTTTTCAGTGGTAAACTTTTATTCATGAATCCTTTTTATGTAATATTTAAATTTCTTTATGCCTTGCGTTAATACTTAGTCAAAATTCCGGAGGTGTGACATTTGTTCTGTACCTCTGAGACATCTCATTCGGAACTTACCTTGCCACTGACAATATTGTGTCTGTAATACACAAACACTTAAGTAATTCTGTCAAGATTTGATTCTGAGATCTATGAAATAACTGTGAAAGCAGTCTATATATGATAAAACTGTACACTCTAAATGGCATTAGAAATCTGGAATTAATCACTTACTGAAGATATACATTAAAACTGCAGATATTAAAATGCTGACTATTTCACTTACTTATGCACAAAGCTATGAAACTTTGGTTTTGTTGCATGGTCAGCTCAGTATGGGTTAATTAAATGGGGAGTAGACGTTATGTCTTATGACATAGGCAACTACACTAACCACAAATTTACACTTGTGAAATGACTTATATGCTACAATATGGATATGTGACTGCGAGAAGTTATGACCAGAGTAACATGTCTTTACTACAAACTATGTGAGTTGAAGTATGAGGATGAAAAACTGCAATTAATCTTGAGTGAACCAGCGTCCATACTCTAATAGTGATGGTGGTCCTGTTTTGCCACAGTTGTATATACTATGTGGTTCTCATGGAGACACATAGACACTGTGCACCTTGGTACTGGTTGGACTTCTGCATACTGTTTAGTCTTGCGTCCTGTGCATATGGCCAAGATTGATTGAAGGCTGAGTATTGGTGGCAGAAGGTGGATGATTCTGCAATATAATTAACTAATCTATAGGTTTTATCTGACAAAGGAACTGGGTATGGAGAGAGGACTACACACTGTACATAGATGTACACTTTACATGATTACACATTGCCTATGCCATGAGTAGAGGAAATTTTCATATATATGTATTCATATTTTCTTTGAATTTTAGGATTAGAAGTGTGTTTGCTATTTTATTATCTTATATTGAAAAACTGACCTGAGCAAGCAATTGCTAGCTTCTGTTCTGATCAGTTGAGAGAACAACAACACTTTTATGTGGATGGAGCTCCGTATCTCCGCAGATTTATGTTTTACTGACTAACTCTGGAAGAAACTGATCTTGTATAGACACAGAATATGAGATAAGGGTAGGTTGGATGAGTGTCAACATGGAATGGATTAGGATTAGAGGATAAAGTACATGCAGGAACTAACAAACACAAAACTTTGTGTAGTATTTACATGTATTCACTTTATTACTATTTAATTTATATTTGTGAGAAAAGTATTTTCCCACTACATTTGAGGGAGTTTACAGATTCCCATTGCAATGCCACCTCCGAATTTGTACATTTGAATTATTTTATACATATGTACAACTGAAGCATGATACAACTGATGATGGCTGCGTTAACATGATCCCACTGTACTGTCATTTCTAAACTCTCACTTTCTAGCTATTTTACATTACATTATGGAAAACTTATTGATATGAGGACGCTGAGACGCTTATTTAACTGAGATTGTTCAAATGATATTCTTTACATTAAAAAAATATTAGCTACATATTTCTCAGTAGATGTCTGAACTAAATTGAAAATAACCTTTTTAGCTGATGTTAAAACCAAGTCGATATAAGACCACATTAATCTCTTTTATGTCTTACTTTTAGTGTCTAATATGATTGTACAATCATTACATAAATATGTAAGTGAACTCTGGTAATCAAACCCAGTATGGTAGGGAAGAGGCATCCTGGGTGAGATACCAATGTATTTATATGTGACTAATTAAGTGTTGTATGATTTCAGGAAAATTACCATGATATAATTTGACAGTTGAGGCGATTAAGTGGACAAATTCAAGAGGAGAAGACCAGCAGAAAGAGACGAGAAGACAACTATTGAAGATTACATTAATTAAAAAAATACGTTGTTCGTTGTGTTGCGTATCTGTTGAGATCTCTTGCAAAATACTTTTGCATGAAATCTCGAGGGTGTGTGTAATGTAACAAACTACTGAAGAGTGCGATACCACCCTTATAGTCACATCTGCCCTTGCGGGGTCAGTGCTCCAATTTCATTTCTATGATTTTTTTTATTTAATACTATTGTATGTAGTATTTAATTTTGCCCAAATCTTTTTTATTATATTATTCTATAATGTGAACTTTATTTGTTCATTTCTGGAGAATATGTTGGCACCACTGTGAGCCAAAGACATTCGTGTGGGAAAGGTAGAGAGTCGGCCATTGTTAAGGTGACTGTTGGAGTGAGTTAGTTGGACTCTTGTGGGGAGAGCGAGGTTTTGTGAGGTGGACTGTTGATGGGAGTACGGAAGGAAGTCTGTCGTCTTATATAGGGAGTATCTATAAATAGTATGTGATATGAAGATGGAAATTATTGAGAAAAAGTTAAATTAATAAAAATGAAGAATCAATAGCAAAACAAAAAGCGATTACCAGTTTTCTTTAGCACACAAAGACCCGGACCTAATATTAACAATGTCAGATGGATGGAACGCACCATGATGAGAATCAATAAAATGAGACCAAATTCAGCATCTAAAGATAAGGTATTTTAATTAGTTTTAGTATGCTGTGATGTATCATTCTTTTGTCTAAATATTAAGGTTAATATCGTCTGTTGTAGACACAGACCACACAAGCTGGCGGGGTGTCGTCAATTGATCATCACAATCTCAGGGTTTGAAATAGCATTTAAATGAATTGTAAGTTTGTCGCTTGATATTTGATTTTCACCCCGTACGAAAGAGAGTACATTACAATTGGAAAAGCAATATCTCCCATCATGTAACAGCAATAACAGCTTATATCACCAAATTGTCCAACATGCCAGGCTGATAATCACAATTTCTGCAAAAATTACCAATACATACAGACAGTCATAACTTTTCTCCTTTATGCAGGAGACTGAAAATCAGCTGAGAAGCTTAAGAACGCAGGTTTATTTACTACACATTATATTTCAACATCATTTTTCCAGAGTTTTAGTCTTCACTGTTTCAAACCTTGCTCTTACCGAAAATTATGGAAAGGATGATATTGACACAACATTCTTGTACTATTGTAACCAATATTGTGTTGTTGTGGTCTTCAGTCCTGAGACTGGTTTGCTGCAGCTCTCCATTCTACTCTATCCTGTGCAAGCTTCTTCATCTCCCAGTACTTACTGCAGCTTACAATCTACTGAATCTGCTTAGTGCATTCATCTCTTGATCTCCCTCTACGATTTTTATCCCCCACGCTGTCCTCAAATACTAAATTGGTGATCCCTTAATTCCTCAGAACATGCCCTACCAACCGATCCCTTTCTGCAGTCAAGTTGTGCCACAAACTCATTTTCTCCCCAATCCTATGCAATACTTCCTCATTAGTTATGTGATCTACCCATCTAATCTTCAGCATTCTTCTGTAGGACCACATTTCGAAAGCTTCTATTCTCTTCTTGCCCAAACGATTTATCGTCCATGCTTCACTTCTATACATGGCTACACTCCACATAAATACTTTCAGAAACGACTTTCTGACACTTAAATCTATACTCAGTGTTAACAAATTCCTATTCTTCAGAAACGCTTTCCTTGCCATTGCCAGTCTACATTTTATATCCGCTCTACTTCGACCATCATCAGTTACTTTGCTCCCCAAATAGCAAAATTCCTTTACTACTTTAAGTGTCTCATTTCCTAATATAATTCCCTCACCATCATCCAACTTAATGCGACTACATTCCATTATCCTTGTTTTGCTTTTGTTGATGTTCATCTTATACCCTGCTTTCAAGACACTGTCCATTCCTTTCAACTGCTCTTCCAAGTCCTTTGCTGTCTCTGACAGAATTACAATGTCATCAGTGAACATCAAAGTTTTTATTTCTTCTCCATGGATTTTAATACTTACTGCAAACTTTTCTTTTGTTTCCTTTACTACTTGCTCAATATAAGGATTGAATAACATTGGGGGAGAGGGTACACACCTGTCTCACTCCATTCCCAACAGCTGCTTCCCTTTCATGCCCCTCGACACTGTAACTGCCATCTGGTTTCTGTACAAATTGTAAATAACCTTTCGCTCCCTGTATTTTACCCCTGCCACCTTTAGAATTTGAAAAAGAGTATTCCAGTCAACATTGTCAAAAGCTTTCTCTAAGTCTACAAATGCTAGAAACGTAGGTTTGCCTTTTCTTAATCTTTCTTCTAAGATAAGTTGTAAGGTCAGTATTGCCTCACGTGTTCCAACATTTCTACAGAATCCAAACTGATCCTCCCCGAGGTCAGCATCTACCAGTTTTTCCATTCGTCTGTAAAGAATTCGTGTTAGTATTTTGCAGCTGTGACTTATTAAACTGCCACATCTGTCAACACCTGCTTTCTTTGGGATTGGAATTATTATATTCTTCTTGAAGTCTGAGGGTATTATGCCTGTCTCGAACATTTTGCTCACCAGATGGTAGAGTTTTGTCATGACTGGCTCTCCCAAGGCAGTCAATAGTTCTAATGGAATGTTGTCTACTCTGGGGGCCCTGTTCGACTCAGGTCTTTCAGTGCTCTGTCAAACTCTTCACGCAGTATCGTATCTCCCATTTCATCTTCATCTACATCCTCTTCCATTTCCATAATATTGTGCTCAAGTACATCGCCCTTGTATAAACCTTCTATTTACTCATTCCACCTTTCTGCCTTCCCTTCTTTGCTTAGAACTGGGTTGCCATCTGAGCTCTTGATATTCATACACGTGGTTCTCTTCTCTCCAAAGGTCTCTTTAATTTTCCTGCAGGCAGTATCTACCTTACCCCTAGTGAGATAAGCTTCTACATCCTTACATTTGTCCTCTAGCCATCGCTGCTTATCCATTTTTCATTTCCTCTCGATCTCATTTTTGAGACTTTTGTATTCCTTTTTGCCTGCTTCATTTACTGCATTTTTATATTTTCTACTTTCATCAATTAAATTCAATGTTTCTTCTGTTACCGAAGGATTTCTAGCAGCTCTCGTCTTTTTACCTACTTTATCCTCTGCTACCTTCACTACTTCATCCCTCAGAGCTACCCATTCTTCTTCTACTGTATTTCTTTCCCCTATTCCTGTCAACTGTTCCCTTATGCTCTCCCTGAAACTCTGTACAACCTCTGGTTCTTTTAGTTTATCCAGGTCCCATCTCCTTAATTTCCCACATTTTTGCAGTTTCTTCAGTTTTAATCTACAGTCTATAACCAATAGATTGTGGTCAGAGTCCACACCTGCCCCTGGAAATATCTTACAATTTAAAATCTGATTCCTAAATCTCTGTCTTACCATTATATAATCTATCTGATACCTTTTAGTATCTCCAGGGTTCTTCCATGTATACAACCTTCTTTCATGAGTCTTCAACAAGTGTTAGCTACGATTAAGTTATGCAATGTGCAAAATTCTACCAGACGGCTTCCTCTTTCATTTCTTAGCCCCAATCCATATTCACCTACTATGTTTCCTTCTCTCCCTTTTCGTACACTCTAATTCCAGTCACCCATTACTATTAAATTTTTGTCTCCCTTCACTATCTGAATAATTTCTTTTATTTTATCGTACATTTCTTCAATTTCTTCGTCATCTGCAGAGCTAGTTGGCATATAAACTTGTACTACTGTAGTAGGTGTGGGCTTCATATCTATCTTGGCCACAATAATGCATTCACTATGCTGTTTGTAGTAGCTTACCCGCATTCCTTTTTTCTTATTCATTATTAAACTTACTCCTGCATTACCCCTATTTGATTTTGTGTTTATAACCCTGTAGTCACCTGACCAGAAGTCTTGTTCCTCCTGCCACCGAACTTCACTAATTCCCACTTTATCTAACTGTAACCTATCCATTTCCCTTTTTAAATTTTCTAACCTACCTGCCCGATTAAGGGATCTGACATTCCATGCTCCGATCCGTAGAACGCCAGTTTTCTTTCTCCTGATAACGACATCCTCTTGAGTAGTCCCCGCCTGGAGATCCGAATGGGGGATTATTTTACCTCTGGAATATTTTACCCAAGAGGGCGCCATCATCATTTTATCATACAGTAAAGCTGCATGTCCTTAGGAAAAATTATGGCTGTAGTTTCCCCTTGCTTTCAGCCGTTCGCAGTACCAGCACAGCAACGCCGTTTTGGTTAATGTTGCAAGGCCAGATCAGTCAATCATCCAGACTGTTGCCGCTGCAACTACTGAAAAGGCTGCTGTCCCTCTTCAGGAACCACACGTTTGTCTGGCCTCTCAACAGATACCTCTCCGTTGTCGTTGCACCTACGGTACGGCCATCTGTATCGCTGAGGCACACAAGCCTCCCCACCAACGGCAAGGTCCATGGTTCATGGGGAGGGGGGGGTGAACAACTTGTCTTTTCATATTGATCTTACATGGGGATGCACCTGCCTCAGATCCTCCAACCAAATCTTTTCATAGAGATTGAAGTTAGATACCTGCTCAAAACGTGGTCCAATGCACTATTCCATAAACATAGAAATAGATTGAACTTAATCATTATGACATCACAGGCACAACAAACTCCTGTAGTAGTTTAGTGAAAATGGCTCCAGTCTGAACACAACACATTACTTCAATTTTGACTTCTGAAGCTGGCAGTTTTATATTTGGAAATACATCTAATAAGATAATAATAAGCTGCCAAAGTCTCAAGGTGAGTGGTGTATGTCAGCAGCTAACAGACACAAATAGATTTCTGCTTTCATCACGGCATTCCTCTGCATATAATCGAATACTGTAGTATTGTTGGGTGTCATCCAGGAGTTCCTGCAGCAAGTGCTTGATGTGACTGCTTTGCAGTACCACCTGGTTACTGGAACATACCACAACAGCATGACACACTCCTTGCCTGTGCTGCAGCAAACTACAAATACATGGAAGCTAATTAGAAATACCATGTTTCTTCATTAAAACTGATAATTTCATTTTCCAGTGCACTTGCTGAATCACAGGCACTGTCAGGATTGTCTTTTCCAATATTGGAGTTGATTATCAGCTGAGTGCACTCAGAGGTGGTAGGCAGTACTGCTGAGGCTATGTTAAATGCAGTAGCATTGGAGCCAGGGCTATTTGTGGCAAATAGCTTTGATGTAGAAACTATAACCTTCCAAGTAGCCTTCAGCCCAGCATCCTTCTTTCCCTTATAGGGCTGAACAAGGTCTACTTGCCTATACTGCTGAATGGAAAGTTGGTTTTAGAGAGCATGAACCAAACTGAGAATTTTTCAGATATGCCCCCTCTGAAACCTACCAAAATTCTGGATTCTCTGTACAATGAGAACTGAATCCATAATTTCGAATCCTTGAGTAAACCACAAGGTAGCACAGGGGTCACACATGAACAACGGAGTAATATGCGGCCAAGAGTTCACACTGATAGAACACCACTAAAACAAAACTAATGATATGAGCTTTTCCTTTCTTATGTTCAACTTCCACCACACTCCCTGACCTAGATCTCTACTTAAGCAGGTCCAAAGTACGGAAATAAAATGTTCTTTATATGCTTATGACTGAAGGTTTATGTAGAACCCACAGCACCCGCAGATAAGTTAGACAGAGAGCAGAGGAATGACACAACAAGTCACCTTGACCCATGACCAAGGCACCTACTCCCAGTCTCCACTAACCCTTCACCTACTTGCATTGCAATGTTCCCCTTGCAGGCTTTAGCTCTATGTTAACCAAACCAACAGTTGCGTAACACCACCCAATGATTGCTTGTTAGTGTCCAAATTACACTATTTTGTGCTAACACTAATGATCTATGATCAATCTTACTCATACACAATGCAATCAGATAGATGGGTGTTTGCATGTATATATCCAAAACAATGGACCATACACAAATCCATCAACCCCTAGTATCCTTGGTTGAAGATAAATGGATTCAAATAGTCCACAAACTCCCCTAAAAAGCATGTCTTTGTGATTCCATCATGGTAACAAAGAAGGCATACATTTAAACAGATGTAAATGTAAACCACACCAAATACTCATCACAGGTCCTTGTAGGCCACATTGTCATATATGTACAAAATCACGACAACAACAAACCAGGGTAGGATGGTCAGGCTGCAGTGACAGGCATGCAAACCATTTTATCCCAACAACATACCTGAAACTTCCTGGCAGATTAAAATTGTGTGCTAGACCAAGCCTCAAACACAGGACTTTAGCATTTTGCTGGTTACTGCTCTACTGACTGAGCTACCCAAGCTTGACTCATGACCCACTCACACAGCTTTGATTCTGCCAGTACCTCATCTTCTACCTCTCAAACTTCATGAAAGGTCTCCTGCTGAGCTTCCGAGAGCAGCACTCTTGGAAGAAAAGACTGAAAGGTAGGAGATAAGGTACTGACACAATAGAAGCTGTGAGAACAGGTGACGAGTTATGCTTAGGTAACTCAGTTGGTAGAGAGCTTATCCACAAAAGGCATGGTTCCATGTTCGAGTCTCAGTCATACACACAGTTTTAGCCTGCCAGGAAGTTTCATATTAGAGCACACTCCACTGTGGGATGAAAATCCAATTCTAGTTCAACAAACCTCCTCACAGTGGGACTGGAATCAGCCAGGCTGGGCTGGCTGGTTGACTAGTCACTGCATTGGATAGAGTGAAAGGGTTGAGGGGTGCTAAACCCCAGTGGTGGGCAGTCTCACAGCACCAAGTTGAAGGTGAACAGTGATTGATCAATTGACTTATTACCTGAGATGGGTTATGGGACTAAATGGCGAGGTCATGAGTTCTGAGTATCTGAAGTTAGTCAGGGTCTGCTAAAAGTGGAGGCATACAGTCAGAGGAGTCAAACTATAAAATAATGAACATTAAACACACACAGAAAAAGGCATGAAAGGTGAGACCAAATCTAAAAACTGGAAAAAAAGTGGGAGGTTATGGGGCCACAGACAAGGACGACTGGAAAGGAAATCGCAACCACAACAACCTGATCCTGCTCCAAGACTAAAGTAGAGCCTTACATCTGGAAATAAAGACCACTTTCATGGAGGGAAACGAAGACCGGTTCAACCAGTTTAAGGAATCAGGAAGAATATACTTAGCACAAAGGGCTGAAAGAAGGGTGATCCACCAATATGTGAGATACCATCAGTCTGGCTCAACAACAATGTTGTAGGAGTGGGATGTTATGTAGGAGAAAAAAGGGGGTGAGCCAGGTATGACCGATGTGTCA
This sequence comes from Schistocerca gregaria, assembly GCF_023897955.1. Lineage (NCBI taxonomy): Eukaryota > Metazoa > Arthropoda > Insecta > Orthoptera > Acrididae > Schistocerca > Schistocerca gregaria. The sequence goes on along the minus strand of NC_064930.1, from coordinate 86,405,046 downwards.
ATGGAATAATTCAGTGGACTCCTAAGAGGAGTGAGGAAGAGCACCAAAACTGTAGTATACTCCTTGATTGTGCAGAGTTTATTACTATGAGCAGTGGCACTCCAGATGGCATTTCACTTTTGGGAAAAGAAAGATTTGATGTAGATCCACATATCCGCAGCTCGAATCATGAAAGGAAATGGGGAATAAGCCAAATGATGAGCCAGTTCATTCCCAGGGATGCTACATGATGTGGGACCCACAGAAAGACAACTGAACAGGTGGCATGCCCAAAGGCAGAGAGAAGGTTAATATAGCAGAGACCAAAAGGTGATGACAGTAGCATTAGTCGATAGCCTGCAAGTTCCTCATTGAACCTGAAAAAAATTAAAATAAAAAGGAAGGCCCTGTGAATGGCTAGAAGTTCTGCTGTGAACACACCACATGACCCCAACAATAAATGGTGTTCAAAGCCAGTAGAAGCTGTGAAAGTTTATCCCACCTTATCGACTATCTTAGAACCATCGATGTAAAGGATGGTGGCACCCTGGAACACTGCAAGGATGGCATATACAAGACAATGGAAAACCATAGGATCAACAGAGATCTTAGGACCCTGGAATAGAGTGGTCCTAATCCATGGTCTAGACACCATCCAAGGGGGGTGGATGTTATGGAAGGAAAGATGCAGGGTGTAGTCCAACGAGTTGAGATTTAGATCTCAACAGAGGGAAGTGAGACACTTCCCAACTGGCAATCCCATCTGTGAGTGGCTGTTAGGAGGGAGAATCTCTCACTGGCAAAGAACACAGGGTACACGCGATGGTCAAGGAATTGGTGAATAGTGATTGCATAAGAAACAAGGAGTTGGCTGTGTTCTATGTGTAGAGGGGGAATCTCCACTTCTGTGAGGAGACTATCAATGCGACTAGCGTGAAAGGCATCAATAACCAGATGTATGCCACAATGAAGGACTGGCTCGAGCAGTTTCAAAGTGGAAGGGTCTGCTGAGCCATAAACCTGACAACCATAATCTAGTCTGGACAAGACCAGAGCATAGTAAAGATGGAGAAGACTGCATCTCAAACTGTCAGGGCAAGGAGACACAGAATTAAGCTTCCACATACATGTATGTATTCTTTGGGTGGTGAATGTGGGGCTGTGCTACAACACTGAGGTGGTGGTCGTGTAAATAAAGTTCTGGGTAGGGGTGTACTGTAGCTTGACGACAAAAATACATAACTCACATTTTGGAGGGAGAAAACTGAAAACAATGAGATGGCCCAGGCAGAGGCTCATAGGATGGTGCCTTGGAGCCAGCACTCAGCAGATACTAGCAAGTGGGAGCTGCACCAGATGCAAAAATCGATGATATACAGCACTGGAGTAACCAGAGGCCTCACAGAGGTCGCAACACCATTGATGGCAATGAGGAAGAGCATGATGCTGAGCACAGAACCCTGTACAAGACGGTTCTCCTGAAACTAAGTGGTGCTGAGTGAAGTGCCAAATTCCAACCTGGAATGGCTGGTGAGATAAAAACTGATGGATAAAAACTGGAAGAGAATCACAGAAGCCCCAGTCATGGACAGCAACTAAAGTGTGATGGCGCCAATCCACATCATATGCCTTATGTAGGTCAAAGAAAACTGCAACAAGGTGCCAGAGATGGGTAAATCCTGTCAGATGGCTGTTTCCACTTGAGTAAATGGTCAGTTGGATATTGTCCTGTCTGGAAGCTACATTGAATCGGGGACAAAAGGCCCTGAGATTCGAGTATCCAACATAATCTGAAGCTGGCCATCCTCTCGAGCAGTTTACAAAGTACATTCGTGAGGCTAATTTGGTAGCATCTGTCTAGAGGTGTGAGTTCTTCCTGGTTGTAAGGACAGGGATAACTATACCATCTTGCCATTGTGACAGAAAAGCACCCATGAGCCAAATGTGAGTGAAGACCATGAGGAGATGTTGCCTCTGGGGAATGTCAAAGTGTTGGATCATCTGGTTGTTGATGGAATCCGAGCCAGGGGCTGTGTCTTGTGAAGAGGTAAGAGCCTGTAAGAATTCCCATACCATGGAGCGTTCATTACAGTGCTGAGTGGGGTGTGGGATGAAACAGTAAGAGGGGGGTCTATTCAACTCTGCATTTCTGGTGGAGAGAGGTAGGATGACAGAAAGAGGACATTGATGCTGTCACATAGTGCGTTGCGAGATGTTCTGCAAGGACCAATGTGTCAGTGCACGAACACATTGAAGGTTAAGCCTCTGGACAGGTGACCACCGCTGGTGGCTCAGAAGGCAAGGGATCTTGGACCAAACCTGCAATGAAGAGGCATACATCCCCAGCGAGGAAATATAGTGCTCCCAATGTAAGGAGCCTTAGTGTGGAGACTCCTAAAAGTGAGGAAGTTGGTCTATGAAGGGTGTCACTTTAATCTCTGCAGCAACCATTGGTGGTCCTGGACAGTGACTGGAACATTCTTGGTTCACCATGGTACTGGTAGATAATCAGGGGAACCTGTGGATAGGGGAACACCAGTGCCAGCAGCTTGAAGAATAGTGGCAGACACACCTTGCATGACTACATCAAAGGAATTTGAGAGGGAGGTGTCATAGTGCACAGCAGATGTATATGAAGTCCAACTGGCACTGCAGAATACCCAACATGGAGGCCTGTATACCTGATGGCAGCAGGGGAACAATAGAATCACTGGAAAATGGTCACTGTCACAAAGGTCATTATGGGATGACCAATGTAGGAAAGCAACGAGGGCAGGGGAGGAGATGGTGAGACCGATAGCAGAAAACGTTCATGAGTGGCACTGAAGTGGGTAGGGGAACCATTACTGAGGAGAGACAAATCAAGGTACATAATAAGTTGTTCAATTAGGAAGCTTCTACCTGTTGAAGTGACACTCCCACACAGTGGGTGGTGGGCATTTAAGTTCCCAAGGAGTAGTACCTGCAGTGGGAGTTGCTGGGTTAAGGTAGACAGTGCAACTTAAGGAAGTGGGCTACCTGGACGGGGGTACACATTGCAAATGGTGATTGCCTGAGTCAGTTGCACTCTAACCACTACATCTTCCATGTTGCAATTTAGGGGTATGATATTGGAGTGAACCAAAGTGCAGACCCTACTAGAAGCTACACTGGAGCCAGCAAAGTTCTGACAGAATGCCTGATAACCAAAAATGTTGGAGAATTGTCATCACAAAAATGCATTTCTTGAAGTACAAGATAGAATGCAAAATAGGAAGTGACAAGATGTTGCTTTCCCAGTTGGTGATGATAGTATCCGTTTGAATTCCACTGGATGATCAAGTGGTGAGAGTCCAGGTTAGACACAAAGAAGCCAAGAGATGGTTATGTCACTTGGTCAGTAGTCGACACTGACAAGGATATGGTGACATCCATAAATAAGATATCAGACTCAGGTTTTGAGGGGGGAGAGGGCACTGCCAGGTGCATGGGGGGGGGGCACTTGTTTTGGGATTTATATTTCTTCTTCCTCTTCAGAGGTGGAGTGCAGGGCACAGAGGGATACAGGTATCTGGAACTGGAGGAGAGTGGGTGACCTTGCGATGCACAGATGGTGAGTCTCGTGGCTGAGTGCTGGTAGGAGTCTTCTAGCCTGAGAGACACCAGGGAGAGGGATCCCAGAAGGGAGTTTGATCATCAACAGGTGCCAAAGGAGAGGGGCACTGATTTGGCCAGGCAGGGGGAGCAGATCCCAGATGGGAGGTCATGAGAACTGCAGGAGGGGGAGGGAAGAGGAGAATGGAGTGGGTGTGAAGAATAGGTAGGAGGGGGAAATGAAGTTACAGAGTTAAAGATAGTGTCAATGGATGGAGTGTCTCATAGTTTTGGCAACCCTCAGCATATGGCAGGCGATCTAGGGACTTGTATTCTTTGATCTTTACTCTCTTTTAAGCTGGGCAATCGAACGAGGGGAGTGGCAGTCAGCACTGTCGACATACAAAGGTGAGCCTAGCCCTCGCCCCATGGTGTAGTCAGGGAAGGTAGCTGGGTCATACAAAGCAGCATTCAATGATCCTTCAACACTCACAGAGACAGCCATTTCAGAACAGAAAGATTCTTGCAGCTTGATATGGTTCATGCGTGAAACATCCACTCTGATATCACCCACTCCAACCAGTGGCTCTCCCAATGGGCACTACCCAGCCACAGCAAGGGCTCTCTGGCATGGCAGCCATAGCCATGAGTTCCAATGCTCCAAGAAGATAAGCAACCATTCATTGGCATACATAGGGAGGAATCAGCTCAGGTATCAGTAGTGTGATCCCTGTGTTGTCAGGCTACCAGCCATATGGGTACATAACAGATCCACCACACAAATGGGTTACATGTGCTGGTGACGTAGTAGGGCGGAAGGGGCTACAGCAGAAAAGGGAGAGGAGAAGGAAAGGGGGTGAGGAATCAATGCAGTAGATGCTAAGGAGGGAGTTCTTCCCCGAATGGCTCACACTAAAAACAGGAAATTTTGAAGTTGAGGTCAAACATCAAGTGATGATTGAAACACCAAAAAGGATGAAAGAGCAGGCAAAAGGAACAAAATTGCAACCAATATAGGAAACCAGGTGGATAGCCAGGTCGATATAAATCAGAACACTGAGAGAGGGGAAGAGGAGATACAGGAATCAGTGAACATGAGGTCATTGTAGCAAGGCTTGAAACCATATCAACCAAGAGTACTAAAAATACACTCCTGGAAATTGAAATAAGAACACCGTGAATTCATTGTCCCAGGAAGGGGAAACTTTATTGACACATTCCTGGGGTCAGATACATCATATGATCACACTGACAGAACCACAGGCACATAGACACAGGCAACAGAGCATGCACAATGTCGGCACTAGTACAGTGTATATCCACCTTTTGCAGCAATGCAGGCTGCTATTCTCCCATGGAGACGATCGTAGAGATGCTGGATGTAGTCCTGTGGAACGGCTTGCCATGCCATTTCCACCTGGCGCCTCAGTTGGACCAGCGTTCGTGCTGGACGTGCAGACCGCGTGAGACAACGCTTCATCCAGTCCCAAACGTGCTCAATGGGGGACAGATCCGGAGATCTTGCTGGCCAGGGTAGTTGACTTACACCTTCTAGAGCACGTTGGGTGGCACGGGATACATGCGGACATGCATTGTCCTGTTGGAAAAGCAAGCTCCCTTGCCGGTCTAGGAATGGTAGAACGATGGGTTCGATGACGGTTTGGATGTACCGTGCACTATTCAGTGTACCCTCGACGATCACCAGAGGTGTACAGCCAGTGTAGGAGATCGCTCCCCACACCATGATGCCGGGTGTTGGCCGTGTGTGCCTCGGTCGTATGCAGTCCTGATTGTGGCGCTCACCTGCACGGCGCCAAACACGCATACGACCATCATTGGACTCTCATCGCTGAAGACGACACGTCACCATTCGTCCCTCTATTCACGCCTGTCGCGACACCACTGGAGGCAGGCTGCACGATGTTGGGGCGTGAGCAGACGACGACCTAATGGTGTGCTGGACCGTAGCCCAGCTTCATGGAGACAGTTGCGAATGGTCCTTGCCAATACCCCAGGAGCAACAGTGTCCCTAATTTGCTGGGAAGTGGCGGTGCGGTCCCCTACGGCACTGCGTAGGATCCTACGGTCTTGGCGTGCATCCGTGCGTCGCTGCGGTCCAGTCCCAGGTCGACGGGCACGTGCACCTTCCGCCGAACACTGGCGACAACATCGATGTACTGTGGAGACCTCACGCCCCACGTGTTGAGCAATTCAGCGGTATGTCCACCCGGTCTCCCGCATGCCCACTATACGCCCTCACTCAAAGTCCGTCAACTGCACATACGGTTCACGTCCACGCTGTCGCGGCATGCTACCAGTGTTAAAGACTGCGATGGAGCTCCGTATGCCACGGCAAACTGGCTGACACTGACGGCGGCGGTGCACAAATGCTGCGCAGCTAGCGCCATTCGATGGCCAACACCGCGATTCCTGGTGTGTCCGCTGTGCCGTGCATGTGATCATTGCTTGTACAGCCCTCTTGCAGTGTTCGGAGCAAGTATGGTGGGTCTGGCACACCGGTGTCAATGTGTTCTTTTCTCCATTTCCAGGAGTGTATATGGAAAATATATCTATTTAAAACAGCAGATAAAAATTTGCTTGATGCCTTCCTAAGAGAGTGTCTCCATTCCTTCCAAGCTAATTATGTATGTTTAGAACAGATATGGCTCGAATTCAAAGATACAGTATCGACAGCAATAGATTGATTCATACAGCATAAGTTAGTAAGAGATGGGATTGAACCACTATGGTACACAAAACATATCAGAACATTGAAACAGAAGCAAAGAAAAAAGAATGCCAAATTCAGAAGAATGCAAAATCCCCAAGACTGGCCAAGTTTCATGGAAGCTCAAAATTTAGTGCGGACGTCAATGCGAGATGCTTTTAATGGTTTCCTTAATGAAACATTGTCTCAAAATATGGTAGAAAACCCATTGAGATTCTGGTTGTATGTAAAGTACACCAGCGGCAAAAAAACAGTCAATACTATCACTGCATAATAGTGATGGAGATGTTACCAATGATGCTGCCACTAAAGCACAGTTACAAAATACAGTTTTTCGTAATTTCTTCACAAAAGAAGACAAAGTAAATATTCCGGAATTTGAAACCAGAACAGCTGTTAGCATGAGTGACACAAAAGAAGGTATCTTAGGTGTTGCGAAACAAATCACTTTAAGGCAAGCCTTCCGGTCCAGATGGTATACCAGTCAGGTTCCTTTCAGACTATGCAGACACAATAGTGCCTTTCTTAGCAATCATATAAAACCACTCACTAGACGAAAGGGCTGTTCTTAAAGACTGGAAAGTAGCACAGGTCACACCAATATTCAAGAAAGGGAATAGGAGTAACCCATTGAGTTACAGACCCAAATCACTGAGCTCAATTTGCAGTAGGATTCTGGAGAATATACTGCACTCAAACACTATGAATCATCTTGAAGAAAATGATTTATTGATACATAACCAACATGGATTCAGAAAATATCGTTCTTGTGCAACACATGAAGTAATGAGTGCTGTTGACAAGGGATCTCTGATCGATTCCTAGATTTCCAGAAGGCTTTTGATACCGTTCCTCACAGGCGACTATTAATCAAGTTACGTGCATATCTTCTCAGTTGAGTGACTGGATTCGTGATTTCCTCTCACAGAGACCACAGTTCAAAGTGATAGATTGTAAATCATTGAGTAGAACAGAAGTGATATCTAGCATTTCTGAAGGTAGTGTCATAGGACCCTCTGATGTTCCTGATTTATGTAGGTGATCTAGGTGATAATCTGAGCAGCCCCCTTAGATTGTTTGCCGATGACACTGTAATTTACTGTCTAGTAAAATCATTAGACGATCAATTCCAATTATATAATGATCGAGAGAGAATTTCTGTATGGTAAAAAAGTGGCAATTGGCACTAAACAAAGAAAAGTGGTAACTTCAATGAAAAAATATAGGTTGAAAAGTGAAGTAGATGATGTTCTACATTCTTTAGGTAACCAATCATGTGACAGGAGGCATGGCGACACATACAGTAACTGAATGGAAAAGAAATTGGTCAAGTAATAACATATTTCCAACCATATTTTTAACTTTGATATTAGTTACGTGAGATTTATGTACATACTGATACCAAGAGGTGGAAAAATACACTTAAATACTGTTAATTCCAAATTGCCATACATGTTTAGTGACTGTGTAAGTGGTTGCAACAGTAACAACAAGAACACCAATTATTATTATTTGTAATCGTAGCATTAATATTGATTACTCAAACAATTATAAATGGTAAATTAAAATTAGTTGTAAGTTAAAATCCTTTGTTACAATGTTGATGTTGAAACCACTGGAGTAACTATATAATGTAATACCTATAAAGTCATATTCTTGGAACTGGAAGGTATTATTGTGTCGAGCACACACCTGTGAAAGTTGTAAGGGTAACGACATGATGCTTGATTGCACTTTGAGAACAACTATATTGAAAATGTTAATAAAATGTGAGAAATTTAAGACAAATATTGCAGAGTTACATGTAATGACATATATAAACAGCTGTAAAACTGGCAAACAAGTTTGCATGCATAGATTTTAGGTTAAAATTGTGCCAAAATTGATATCAACATGAAATGGATGATGAATGAGAATTAAGTACAACATAATCATTTAAATGTTGTGAGTTTAAAATTTATGGACATAACTATTCATTTCCTCTTATTGTTCAGTTATGACATATCAGACTGCAAACAAAAAAGAATACTTGTGAGGTTAGTTGTTTTAAATAACACGGATAAATCGTAAAAACAGAGTTGATAATAGAAAAGTATGATTGCATCTTGTAGCAGTCAGCCAGGGTAGAATGAATGAAAATGTTGCAGGAATAGCAGCAAAATAGTTCAATGAAATTTGTTATTGAACAACATATGTAATTAAAGAAGACTGAAAACTTAACAGTAATACCAGCAACAATGAACTGGGACACATGAAGTTAAAAGTTTAAAAACTTTTCTTAGTGCAATTCTTCCATTTATGTTTACTTACATTCCATCAGCTGAAAATTATCAAAAGGACAATCAAAGTAATCTTTAATATGTTTGACAAAGTAAAGCCATAAATGAATCAACTATGACAGTTAATAAACACTCTCAATGTTGGAAAACAACATTGTCAAAAACAATGAAAAAGTTAAGAGCCCAGCTGAACAATTACCTGAAATTAATGCAAGACCAGTGAACAATTTTCAGAAAGAACTTACTAAATCAGACACAAGTTTTGAAACTGATTCGTGAAACTTGAAAACAGTGAATGATAGTGGGATGAGTGAAAATTTTAAAATAAAACTTTGCATCCTAGACTAAAAAAAAATAAGTTAACACTGACAGTAAAAGATAAAAATTAAGTTCACACTGAGCATGTTCCTGCTACAACCATAAATGTAGTAAAAAGAAAGGAACGTGAAGTGGAATTTGGTTTTTGAATAACTAATGCCATCAATTATGTTGAAAACTTTGTAGTGATTGATGTAATTAGTAAAAACGAGAATGTAGCTAATTCACAGAATATTTATGTATTAGTTCATGTGAGTGAAGCAAATGATACTGATGAGAAACTATTTTCTTGTTCTGTAAGATGAATTCTTCTCTGCGTAAATTGAAAATGTAATATTTGGGCTGTTCGTATCAAATAAGTTTTTAACATGGGGAGTAAAAAGTTGCTCTAAATCAGTTTATGGAAACATTTGGTTTGGTAAAAATTATATAAATTCTGTTCAAATGGCACTGAGCACTATGTGACTTAACTTCTGAGGTCAACAGTCGCCTAGAACTTCGAACTAATTGAACCTAACTAACCTAAGGACATCACACACATCCATGCCCGAGGCAGCATTTAAATCTGCGACAGTAGCGGTTGCTCATTTCCAGACTGTAGCACCTAGAACCGCATCGCCACTCTGGCTGACATGAATTCTGTAAACAACTACAATTTGTTTGGTGGGAATTACTGTAAACGGCTTAAGATTTAAGGACCTTATGGCAATGTAGTGAACGATGTTCATTCATTTGAGGGCTTGATTCTGATGAGAAAATTTTCAATACTGCCTTGTTAGTTAAAGTCAGGGGGAAGACTTACAAGTGAATGTAGAATTTCTCACACACATCTGAAAGAATAGACATTGTTAACGATCCAAACCTGTGTGAAATAGTTCAAAATTTAATTCACTGACTGCACATTCCTTGACATCTGCTATAAATCTACAACTCAACAGTACCAGATAGGGACTCAAACCTGGATTTGCTGCTTATCTTAAGTGGTCTCCTTCACCACTTTGGCTATCAGTGCATGCTCCTTAGGCTGAGACAAACTTTCATACATCACCCTTCCACATCCTTATATCATTGTCCACAAAATTCATTACTGCTTTAGCATAATTTATGACATATTCCAACGACAGATAACAATTTGCTCAGAATGGAAGGGGAACAAAAACCCATATTTACAAAAACTGGCACAACTTATCCACAACACAAGAACCCTGCACCATAAACTTTTATCCACAACGAAATTCTAGAAGATATTCACAAATAATTGCCAACAGAGAAGATTTGTGCAGAAACTAAGAATATCAAGAGTGTAAGTAAGAACTAACATACCATCAGACACCAGGTGACCTGAACTACAATCGACTTCAACCAGTCTGAATTATAGTGAATCTGCAAATATTGGAAATTCTATTGTTAATAACGTCAATGTTACAGGTGTATCTCATTATGACTCATGACTCTCACATTGTAACTTTGATGGTAATATAAGGTTTTGGATGGAGTTCCTGTGTGTGTCTTGATATCATGATTTGACTCTGCTCTTTGAGCAGGAAGACAAAGAGAACTTGTGCAAGGTTGCAAGTATACAGCAAATGGTATTTAAATATGGTGCACAATGTAAATGATGTAAATCATCTGAAGTGATGATACTGAATCAGAACACAATAAAAGGACTAGAAAATAAGCAAGAAGTACTTTCATTCAACAGAAAAACTCTTATGGAAATAAATTCTTGTGAGATTTTGTATTGAAGATTCAGGAAGTACTCAGTTTTATGAAGTTATCATAAATGAAAAGCATCACCTTTACCTTTTCATTTCCAGTGGTGTACAAGAAACATATGCTATTGCAGAATACAAACATAAATGTGGATGTAGTTTGCAACACATATCATGTTATGTGTCATATTATGAAATAATAGATATGAAGCTTTTACAACAAATACAGGAAAATTATATACTTATGGGTCATAACAAATTTGCTTAAAACAATATTGTATTGCCTTATGTAGGATGGCGATTGAAAAACTAGACCCGAGTACAGGCTGCTTGCTAACGACGCATCAACTGTTGTCCACCATGAAAGATACAACAAAAATTAGATGAAGATGTAGTAATTAGATAATAAATACATAATAAATAAGCTAATATAAAAGCCTATATTTACTGAATCGATTTTGCCTTTTACACTACATTACATCAGAAGCTAAAAATACCTCATGATTCAATGCACTTTTTGTGCAAGCTAACATGTAAATATATACTTTAACAGTTCTTCGCACCAAATCTCAAAATTTCATCAGGAGTATGGTCCTTCAAGTCTTCTAACATTATTGGGTTATGTGTGTACACTTCTCCCTTTAGAACCTCCACCCCGCCCCCCCCCCCCCCCCCCCCGCCCTCACTCCCCATTAAACATCATACATGGTTACGTCAGGTGAAAGCAGCAACCACATCTTTTACTGACAGTCTTTCCTTCTTGAATCTCTCATGAATTCATGAGATTGGCTCACAAGAAGTGTGACATATTGTAGGGTTTCATCACTATATGGTGTAAAACATGGTGACAAGGCCAGCACAAACATTCACTTGTGACAATTTGTGTGTTGATTGCTTTGGATTCTGGATCAACTGTACTCTGATCACCATGATCACATTAGGTGCACAAACAGGTGGGGCCTGAGTCTTTTTCTTGTTCACAACTCACTCTGTAGTACACCATATCCTGTTAGACTGCTCTCTGTCTGTATGGAAATGTCAAGAAACTTCTTTCCAGAAATACCCCTTTACTATTGCAATTCTTTCTTAAGGAGATGTATCTCACTGAGATATTTCTTTATAGACTTAACCATGACACAACTTTTGTATTTAACACAAAATGGAACTGCAGCAGCTTTGAAACTATATATGATGATTGGTGGGCAACAATGAGAATTCTAGTATTCAGGATCAATTTCTCATGCACCACCCTACACATTGTTATGTTGGATATCATTTGGGTGTGGTACTTTGGCACTAAAACATTCCATTTCACATTGTTTGTGTTGTATATGAAGGATGTCGATATCTGTTGACAGTGGATTCAACTTCAAATAAACAGGCACGTACTACCAATTCAATTTCTTTGAACGCCAGAAGGGAATTAAAAATTACTCTGGAATTTCCATGAAAGTTATTACAGTTTATTTTCATTATGCTGATTTGTTGATTAAGAAACTAGTTACAATAAAAGATTTAGTCACTACCTTCTATAAAAATACTGCTCAGCACTTGGAAGCAGAAAAATGGAGCAATGAAAACTTCACTCACTTAATTTCATCAGCAAACCATATACATAAATCGGCATTTCATAGCATGCAGTTAAGGACACAGCTTTTAGATTTCGTCACTTAGTCACTTTTATTTTACTGCTAACTTGTGTATAAAGTTAATAGTACAAAACTATGGCATTCTCTCCTAGCACACATACAGCATCAAATCCAAATACATATGCAATATTGATCATATTCCCTTATACTGTAATATGGCTGCCTATTAATACAACAATAAAAGAAAAAGTCCTCAATCTACAACTAACATTTTCCCCATACGCTAACAAGAATCAGTACTTCTGTTATTGTTGATTGTGGGCTTTAGGAGACTAAACATCTGAAGTTCTCAGTCTCCTATTCACCCTCCTCCCCCAAAACCTGTGAGTGTGTGTAAGATCATTTTCTAGATACTAGTGTGGCATGCATTTTGAGTTGGATATGGATACCAGCCTGGTATTCACCCAGTGGGATGTTCGAAAGTGCCTAAACTCCACATCAAAACTGGCCTGTTTACCAGCCTTCTTTTTTAATTTGGAAAGTACATTTGACCTGATCAGGCTGGCCTCCCCACATTCCAGTAGTGGGGCACTAATACACTCTTAACTGTACTTCTAAGAGAATCGTTCAATGAGTAATGAAAACCTTACCTTGGACTGTGTGGTGCAAGTCTTTTTGAGGCTCTCTCCTGAAACATTTTATAACACTATTAGGTAATGAATTCAAAAAGGTAAGTAAGTAAAAAAATTAAGACACACTACTACTATTCTGACAACTGCTACTTCTGGATTACTCCCTACTGGTAATATACAGAGCAGTAACTTACAATGTATAATAAGAGGCTGTGAAACATGCAAAATATTTATAGAAATTGTTTCATTACAGATACATACAAAAAAAAAAAAAATCAGTCTGAAGCAGTAAACGACTCAGTGCATCTACAAAGACAAGTATTTCCTTGCTGAATGACAGATGCAATGCATTCACATATGCATGGGGATGAATTTCAGCTGAGGGCTAGCAATACAGACCAATGAGTTTAAGAAACATACATCATTAACTTACTGAACAATTCCAACATTCATATCACAAAAATAAATGTGGACGCTATGAATCATATGGTTCCTGGAATGAATATTTCACACTAAAATACTGTATGCACAGTTCTGAAACTTCCTGACATGGTGTTGGTGCCAGGCCACAATGTGCAAGATTCCAGTTTTGAGTTTTAGTCCAACAAATAATTTTAATCACCCACAGGAAGTTTCAGCCTTAAGGCTACTGAATTGCCTGCAAGCATGAAGTATAACTTAAATGGGAGATTTACACATTATCCCACGCCACGAGCATTATACATAGTGTATACTGTCATTCAAGTTACAATCCACACAATTCAGCCATTGCCAATTGTGTCAGCCATTCTCAATTATGGCCAAAATATTGGAATAATTTTTAATTTTAAACAAATGGTACTGACTTTGCTGACTGTAGTCTTGAACAGCTTAACACATGCCAACTTTGAATGACACTTTCTTACTCTGTACATCTGATTCTAATGCTATACAAATACTGTGAAACCAGTGAAAGACAACATACACATATTTGTAAGCTGTCAGCTTTTCAGTCTGCAGAATATTTGAAGTGTTCGTTTTTACTCTTAAACTAAACTTTCACTAATGTGGCTCTCAGAACTCAGGCCTCTGTAACATGGCCCACCAATGGTCTCTAGCTGGTCAAGGAGAAGTAATGGACACAGCAATGTTGTTTGTCAAGTACAATGTTAAACATTCTATAAGCTCCAGGAGGATGAGACATTTATGAATATTTTGCTAAGTGGCTGAATGAGGAAAACTGTGAGATACACCAAATGTTACAAGGTGAGGAAATAAGTGTATAACAGGTTTGATGAAATACGAAGAAAAGGGCGTATGAGGAGAGAGCATAAAGATTTCTCATGCTGCTGGTGCCAAAGCTACAGACACCTTCCTGAATAACATTATGCAGCAACCAGATACATGCAGTACTGGTGTAATGCTTGTAAGGCAGCACGGCGCTGACATCATTTATCATTATTGTGACAACTAAAAATTTGGGACATGTTTCATAGTAAGTGATACTACTGTATATGTACACAGTCAAAAAGTAAGTCTTCTATGAAAGTTAATGTATCTTGGGACTTAATAAAGTACACTTCCTTTTTGTTTAAACTAAATTACAGACACTCACAATAATGTGGCACTTCTATTAATCCAGCACTCGTATATGGATAGAATGGCCAGAACATTGAGAGTCTAGCATATTTTGTTGCTTGGTACATCCTTACAGTCCCTGTTTCTGTGGTAAACATATCAATAACATGTCCTTTAATATATATATAATTATCCTGATAATGCAGAAAACAGTACAAGCAATAAGTATTCATGAAGTGAATGAGCTACTTTAGAAGCACGAGTCAAGAATAGTAAATAATAAAATGCTGGACACACACATAGTTCAAATGATGCAGAAAATTGTGAGTGAAGAGACAGAAGCTCTAGAAGTTCAGGGAAACTGAAATTGTGTGGTTTCCATGTCACATCAGAGACCCGCAGCTTAATAATTTCTCAGTTTATGTACAGATGCAGCTACACAGTAATTTGAAGGTTATAAACATACACTACAACCATCGGTAACACCAGCAGCCATTTGACTTCTACTGCTGAATCAAAGCCACACCTAGACTTTTCCATGCATTAGAGTCCTCAGGTTTACACTTTTACTTTTTTCCTGTGTATTTTTCAATGTCATCTACCACCTTCAAGTTTTTCATTTTCTTTTCTTTTGAAATGCATCAAATAACTTTTGTGGCCAGCCTACCTTCATGTCTACCTTCTTCTGTCCATGTCGTACCCCCTACCATCCAATTTTCATTACAGTCCTAACTAGATCACCAACTCTAACCTATTTTCAGATACATTTCTTTATTTTTTAGTCTCTATTAGTGATTCTCAGCACTCACCTCTTCACTGGCTGTTGAGAAACCCCTAATTTGAAAAGTTTTCACATTAAAATTTATGCCTCATTGGTATAAGTCTAAACTGGGAATACAGTACTCTGTTATTGACCATTTACAAGAAGTGTGAAAATGCAATGGCTCATTTACTCTATTGTAGGAAGAATAGCAAACACTCTGAATTATCTCTCTTAATGTTTCTGAAGTGGTAAATTATACAGATATACACAAAGTACTATGGTCTGTTCAAAATCACTTTAGAACTGACAGTTGAGCAGATGATTGTGGAGGTGCATCCCACACTGAACTCTCAAATAATCTTCCACTTCATTCAACTTGCTCAATCTCTCAAACTACTGTCATTATAAATAAGGATCCCACCTCGACATTTTCTCAAAGAGCTGCACTGTGTTTTCACTTTATTTGAGGCAGAAAATTATTAAGTTAATATATGGATAGTTCACAATAATGGATTATTTGATGTTATCAATTTTTCTACGCATGGGGAACGTTTTTGTTATTGATGTTAAGTGAACAGATAAAATGAATGAAATCTTAGAAATACGTCAAATTTTCATCAACTTCAAATCATAATCCTGTCAGAGACTTCTAACATGAGACAGTTTCAGTTACATATGATGCACAATGGTCACTTGTGCATCAAGTACTAAGTGGTCAGTAATATGGTTTCATTATGAGATATGGAATGCTACATTTACAATGAATATGTTATTAATTTTTCTGATCCACCTACTTATGTCTAACATAATAAAACATAATACGTATGCATGTCTATCATGGTGAGAAAACATATTTTAAATAGCACAACAAGTATTGGGAGAAAGAAAAAAATTGATACAAAAAACATTACTTCAGTATTGCAGCAATTATACTGTAAATGGTAATATTTATTTTGTGGGATGCAGAATATATTGTTGTAGTTGTCTTCTGTCCTGAGACTGGTTTGATGCAGCTCTCCATTCTACTCTATCCTGTGCAAGCTTCTTCATCTCCTAGTACCTACTGCAGCCTACATCCCTCTGAATCTGCTTAGTGTATTCGTCTCTTGGTCTCCCTCTACGATTTTTACCCTCCACGCTGCCCTCTAATACTAAATTGGTGATCCCTCGCTGTCTCAGAACATGTCCTACCAACCGATCCCTTCTTCTGGTCAAGTTGTGCCACAAACTTCTCCCCAATCGTATTCAATACTTCCTCATTAGTTATGTGATCTACCCATCTAATCTTCAGCATTATTCTGTAGCACCACATTTCAAAAGCCTCTATTCTCTTCTTGTCCAAACTATTCATCGTCCATGTTTCACTTCCATACATGGCTACACTCCATACAAATACTTTCAGAAATGTCTTCCTGACACTTAAATCTATACTTGATGTTAACAAATTTCTCTTCTTCAGAAACGCTTTCCTTGCCATTGCCAGTCTACATTTTATATCCTCTCTACTTCGACCATCATCAGTTATTTTCCTCCCCAAATAACAAAACTCCTTTACTACTTTAAGTGTCTAATTTCCTAATCTAATACCCTCAGCATCACCCGACTTAACTCGACTACATTCCATTATCCTCGTTTTGTTTTTGTTGATGTTCACCTTATATCCTCCTTTCAAGACACTGTCCATTCCATTCAACTGCTCTTCCAAGGCCTTTGCTGTCTCCGACAGAATTACAATGTCATCGGCGAACCTCAAAGTTTTTATTTCTTCTCCATGGACTTTAATACCTACTCCGAAATTCTGTTTTGTTTCCTTTACTGCTTGCTCAATACACAGATTCAATAACATTGGGGATAGGCTACAACCCTGCCTCACTCCCTTCCCAACCACTGCCTCCCTTTCATGCCCCTCGACTCTTATAACTGCCACCTGGTTTCTGTACAAATTTTAAATAGCCTTTTGCTCCCTGTATTTTACCCCTGCCACCTTTAGAATTTGAATGAGAGTATTCCAGTCAACATTGTCAAAAGCTTTCTCTAAGTCTACAAATGCTAGAAACGTAGGTTTGCCTTTTCTTAATCTTTCTTCTAAGATAAGTCGTAAGGTCAATATTGCCTCACGTGTTCCAACATTTCTACGGAATCCCAACTGATCTTTTTCATGGTCGGCTTCTATTAGTTTCTCCACTCGTGTCTAAAGAATTCGCACTAGTATTTTGCAGCCGTGACTTATTAAACTCATAGTTCGGTAATTTTCACATCTGTCAAGACCTGCTTTCTTTGGAATTGGAATTATTACATTCTTCTTGAAGTCTGAGGGTATTTCGCCTGTTTCATACAACTTGCTCACCAGATGGTAAGGTTTTGTCAGGACTGGCTCTCCCAAGGATATCAGTAGTTCTAATGGAATGTTGTCTACTCCGGGGGCCTTGTTTCGAATCAGGTCTTTGAGTGCTCTGTCAAACTCTCCATGCAGTATCATATCTCCTATTTCATCTTCATCTACATCCTCTTCCATTTCTATAATATTTTCTTGAAGGACATCACCCTTGTACAGACCCTCTATACAGTCCTTCCACCTTTCTGCTTTCCCTTCTTTGCTTAGAACTGGGTTTGCAATACAGCTCTTGATATTCATGCAAGTGGTTCTCCTTTCTCCAAAGGTCTCTATAATTTTCCTATACCCAGTATCTACCTTACCCGTAGTGAGATATGCCTCTACATCCTTACATTTGTGATCTAGCTATCCCTGCTTAGCCATTTTGCACTTCATGTCGATCTCATTTTTCAGACGTTTGTATTCGTTTTTGCCTGCTTCATTTAATGCATTTTTATATTTTCTCCTTTTATCAATTAAATGCAATATTTCTTCTGTTACCCAAGGGGATCTACTAGCCCTTGTCTTTTTACCAATTTGATCCTCTGCTGCCTTCACTATTTCATCCCTCAGAGCTACCCATTCTTCTTCTACTGTATTTCTTTCCCCCATTCCTGTCAGTTGTTCCTTTATCCTCTCCCTGAAACTCTGCACAACCTCTGGTTCTTTCAGTTTATCCAGGTCGAATCTCCTTAAATTTCCACATTTTTGCAGTTTCTTCAGTTTTTATCTACAGTTCATAACCAATAGATTGTTGTCAGAGTCCACATCTGCCCCTGGATATGTCTTACAATTTAAAACGTGGTTCCTAAATCTCTGTCTTACGATTATATAGTCTATCTGATACCTTTAGTATCTCCAGGGTTCTTCCATGTATACAATCTTCTTTCTTAAACCATGTGTTAGCTATGATTAAGTTATGCAATGTGCAAAATTCTACCAGACGGCTTCCTCTTTCATTTCTTAGCCCCAATCCATATTCACCTACTATGTTTCCTTCTCTCCCTTTTCCTACGCTTGAATTCCAGTCACCCATGACTACTAAATTTTCATCTCCCTTCACTATTAGAATAATTTCTTTTATCTCCTCATACATTTCATCAATTTCTTCATCATCTGCAGAGCCAGTTGGCATATAAACTTGAACTACCATAGTAGACATGGGCTTTGTGTCCATTTTGGCCACAATAATGCGTTCACTATGCTGTTGGTAGTACTTACCCACACTCCTATTTTCTTATTCATTATTAAACCTACTCCTGCATTACCCCTATTTGATTTTGTATTAATAACCCTGTATTCACGTGACCAAAAGTCTTGTTCCTCCTGCCACCGAACTTCACTAATTCCCACTATATCTAACTCTTAAACCTATCCATTTCCCTTTTTTTCTAACCTACGTGCCCTATTAAGGGATCTGACATTCCATGCTCCGATCCATAGAATGCCACTTTTCTTTCTCCTGATATCAATGTCCTCCTGAGTAGTCACTGGCCGTAGACTCGAATGGGGGACTATTTTACCTCCGGAATATTTTACCCAAGAGGACGCCATCATCATTTAATCATACAGTAAAGCTTAATGCCCTCGGGAAAAATTATGGCTGTAGTTTACCCTTCCTTTCAGCTGTTCACAGTGCCAGAACAGCGAGGCTATTTTGGTTAGTGTTACAAGGCCAGATCAGTCAATCATCCAGACTGTTGCCCCTGAAACTACTGAAAAGGCTGCTGCCCCTCTTCAAGAACCACACGTTTGTCTGGCCTCTGAACAGATACCCCTCCATTGTCATTGCACCTACGGTACAGCTATCTGTATTGTTGAGGCACGCAAGCCTCCCCACCAACGCCAAGATCCGTGTTTCATGGGGGGGGGGGGGGGCAAAACTTACTCCAAAATTATTTTGTTATGTAGCTACTTACTGCTGTAAATTGTGCATTTCACTCTGAATACGCTATATATATTTAATTTCTTTTGTGATAAGGTAAAAATTCCACTCAATTCACTCTTGTCACTCACAGATGATGTACGTAACACTGTACTGTACTGTACTGAAGGTGTAAGTAGGTATGTTGGTGTTCTTCCAGTCTTCAGATATGACATTCTAAAACTGCTTCTTTTGTGAGCTTTCAGACTGCAGAAGACACAAATTTATTATTACTCCTGGTTATGTACCTCTTAATTTGGGCCCATATTAACTCTGTTGGGTTGAAATGGTAGCAACAAAGTGGTAGCCTACTGATTGTATACTCATATGCCTTCACGAGCTCGTACATGGGGAACTGTGTTTTTTGTAGGGGTATTCATTCCATAAGCACCACCTTTGTAGGGTTATCTGCCACTTAAATCAACATTATGAAATTGAAGCCAATTAGTCACTCCCTTTTTCCTCTTTGTCATGGTGGATGTATTGTAAACTACAGCTGAATGGTAAGGGGAATTATCTAGAAAATTATTCACAGTATTCCCAGCTTATGCATTACTGATTCTATGAATAACATTATTAACATAATTAGGTTACTTCGTCAGGATCATCTCTTATTTGCTCGACTTTAGAAGCACATAACCATCCAAGAGAAAATCTTCTGAGGTTCCTGAATGACAAAGAGTAAGTTTGTCCCCACTGTAATAAGGAAATGCCAATGTTCCCTTAGTTATGTCAACTGGCCAGGCCTGCTTCATAAAGTGACCATGACTGACCCACATCTCATCAAGCCTCACCACTTAATTGATACTGAAGCCAAGGATCTGCCTTACAAATTGCCATTGCCATGCAGCTACATCCTCCCTATTCATCGACAGCTTACAGCTACAGAAATGTACATAGTAACATCCTAGGTTGTGTAATACTGTATGTGACAGCCATGAAGAAGACCTGATTCCTTAAGGGTGACCAATAACTTCCAAGTGCTGAATTTTCCTTTCTCAGCAAATGAGACTATATTCATAATCCACTTATCCATACCATGTTTTTCCCTCAAGAATTTTAACCTTCGATGTTTTTCCACTTTCCTTTTCTTTCTTTAACATTTACTTGTCAACCTTCTCATCACCATTATTATGTTCAGAGCTGCAGCACTTCTATCAATTACATTGCTCACAGATAGCAGAGGCCACCATTAAGTTATTCAGTCTCAAAACAGGCAAGTAACACAAACCATTTATCTTGACTAACCTTTTACGGCAATACCCAAGCTGAGAGATTGAGGTGAAACTTTTCCACTCAACTTTTGATGAGTTTCTTTTGAAACACTGTTCAATATCACATAACAAATAAAAGTAACAACAAATGCAATAATAGCTCCGGCAACAGTAAAAAGCACAACAAACAAAATCACAGTTGGCAATGATCACACAGAACAGCAAACTGCCTGAAATTCAATCACTGGAAATGAGAATTTTTTTTTGTCTTGGGGTGAAGATCTGACAACTCTGCATGCTTCCTGTTGTTACAGATATTACGGAATTGGTGGAATGCAGTCTGTGCCTTTTTTGTGGGCTCCCCTTACTACCTCCAAACAGTTGCTAACCCTGAAGTAATTTTAAACAGATTATAGTCACTAACCCACAATTCTTAAAAAGGTAAGTTGACACTGAAAAATGAAAAACAAAAAAATTTTACCAATACTGGTCCAGTGTCCAGATCCAAATGATAAATTGGAAATAGGTACCTTACTTTATCAGGTCTAAACTCACATTGTACATCAGTTCACTGATTACTTCTATGTACAAAAGACAATTCCTTCTTCTGTGAGGTCACATTATGTGATTATCACCTGAGTTACAAGTTTAATACACTTATCTTCTTTGTTTGACAATTTGGCAATGTGAAAAACTTTTCTGGGAGGACCAAAAATAGTTTTATTAATATCCAGTTTCGTCTGACTCTTTAGTTCTATCATGATCAGTGTGAGGGAAACTGTGGGGCTGACACAACCTCTCTTCAGTGCACTTACATAGGCTGAATCAATGCTTTGTTTTGCAAGAGTTGGTAATTCAGATTTGGTAGCCACTGAACTCAATGCTGCTTGGAAATCTATGACTACCAAAGTGTAATTCATATTTTTTTTCTGTTCAGTAATTTTGTTCACGATGGAAAACTGTGTTATATCCACTTCTTAAGATTTTTTCTTTGCCGTATCAGTAGATAATGTTTGTTCAACATGGTTACTGCTAAGGACAGTGATTATTTTCAACATTAGGAAAAAAAAGACAGATACATAGAGACAGGAAAAATGTGTTTTCAACAACTTACTTTTATTATTATTTTTCACTGTTTCTGAAGGTTGCATTGAAAATGATGAATTAATTATTTATAATTTAGATATACATTACACATCACTTTTTTTACACTAATGGCAAATTTTCATATTCGAACTATTGAAACTATGTAATGGAAGAAACTGTAATGACTCAAAACAAATAGATATTCAGCCAAACATTGCTAAAAACAATTTCAAATGCAATGTTAATATATACTACACTGGTCACACCAGGAGAAGGTTTGAGACTGAAAGCAAGGAATGTGTCAATGCCATCAGTTAAATATCAAAAGCCACATTTGTAATGCATACAACCCGTAACAGGCATTGAAACGAGTCTATACCTTTGTGACATCTGCTCAGTAGTAGATGATGAAACAGTTGTGTCAACAAATGGATCTTTCAATATAATTCTTTTTCTACTGTTTCTTTGAAATTTGCATACCTTGTGTTCTAAAAGGAAGTCTTCAGGGCTGTTATATATGGCTGACCATCAATTTAAATTTCATTTATCATGTTATATTTCTTCCATCACATTTTAAAAATCAGTTTCTTTATATTTTCACTTTATACCTGAAAACACTATCCCACAAAATCAGATTTGTTACTTTTACTAGTTATCAGCAAATTAACCTACTTTTTGCAAAACATGTTTTATTAAAAATCTGCTCTAAAAATTATATTTATGGTTATGAAATCATTCATTCTTTACACAAAATGTTTGTATATCAAATAATATTATCTACAGAAAATATATTGCAGTTGCCTGCATTGACATTTGTGAAACTCTCTGTACTACTGATCCATAACATCTTTTTTTTTAACTTTATTTGTTCTGGAAAGAGTTGGGGAGGAAGTATCAGTGAGATGGATTCACAGAGAACAGGCATGGGAGAAGCAAATCAGGAATTTTTCTCAAGTGGATTTATGTAACAGGGAGTTGTAAAGTTTCAATGATATATGGCACACATTTACATATTCAAGACTTTTGATTTTTGTTATGGTGAAATACATAAAACTGATTCTTAAAAAAGTGTTTCATTTAAAAGATCATCCAATTGAATTATACACAAGAGAACAGAACCTGATTATTGACATGACTGTTCCATGAATGCATTACAAAGAATCAAGACTATCAGAGAAAAAATTATGTTCATTAATCATGTCAAGGCCTTGGCCTCTTCAGAGAACATACCCTGTAAACTTACGAAACAACAAGCCATTATCTACAACATCAAGAATTCAAGATGAGTATAATTTTATAACTACTCTTTATTGTGAAAGTCAACTTAGTCACAGCAATCTACAACCAATGTGCCCACGACTAACTGTACAAATTACTTCAGACAAACACCATGAAAACTTGAATTTTTATTCTTTAATTACTATTGTGATTATTTGTTGAGACAGGGTTGTTTGAGCATAGTACAACATATTGGACATAAATTCAACTATTGCACGCTACTGAAAAAGATAGCTTTATATATCTGCTTGATGAGATAGGTGTATATCCCATATAAAATGATCATTTTAAAAAACCACCACTTTATACTTGTCAGTGGACACATCGAATCAGTCAGTTTTTCCTTCTGACAGAATTTCATCCATCTGCTTTCTGTCCTACAACTGAAACATTTAGAGCCTAACCAAAAATCATATGCCCACTAAAATAGAACAGACATTTAAGTGGTGTAATCTATTTGTCATAATACTAATTGACACTGGCAGTAAGCTGTCACAATGGTATTTGGGTCTAACTCTCATAATATTTATGTACGCACAGTTGTAAAATTTCCTTATACCATTATGATAAATAATGATTTTTTATTTTCAATTTAGTTACAAATAAGTTTCATGTAGTATGTATTGCTTAAGGTGAAACTTGCATGCATTGTTAACCTCCTACTGTAACATTACTGTACATGTTGTAACTTCTCCAACAGGCAATTTCTATGGCTCCGTGTGTGTGTGTGTGTGTGTGTGTGTGTGTGTGTGTGTGTGTGTGTGTGTGTGTGTGATTTTAATTAATTTAATTATGAATGTGCATACCAATCTGATGATTAACCAGTCAGTTCTGAACTGTTTATGACACTATTTGTACATAATAAATAGCATTATTAACAGAGGTTGGATTCTGTTTTTACTTTTCTGTAAGCTCTCTTCTCTCTCTTTACATAGCTTCTGTTTCAATATGGAGAGCTTATTTAGCAAATATGGCCTTCGAAAGAACTTAATTTATATCATCCTGTGAATGTCATTTACATAAACAATGACTGCATGTGACAGCTCTGGCATATCATTACTATGGAGGAATTTAACGATGTTCTGACATTCCCAATAGTAAATCACTGTTTAAAAGAACTTCCTTAACTGATGTGGTGACCTTATTTAGTGGCTCTCTTCAATTTTCTTCACACTATTGGACACCAATCTTATAACAGCACATGGAGATGCACTGCTTTTACTACTGCCAGTCATTCCCTTTTCTGTCCCACTTACAAGTGCTGTTAGGAAAAAATGGTTCTCTATATGTCTTCTTCTGAAACCACATTTTTGATATCTTTTCTTCACTGACTTATGCAAGACATACGTGGGTGGCTGTAGGATCATTTTCAGCCTATGACAAACACCACTTCTCTAAACTTTCTTACTAGTTTTGTAAGAAGTCAAATCTTTATCCTTATTTACTTGTACGAGATCTGTTCAAAATTGCAAACCATTCGTAATTTTGTGCCAATGGTGTGTTGGACTGAAATGCGATTTCAAGCTCTGCACACGTCTGTGTTTAATGAGTATCTGCCAGAAGTTTCATTGTTGTATGACTGTTAGCTATTGTTCAATGATGTATTGATTAAAAGGTGTCACAGTTTGCAAATTGTGATATGGCAGAGGCACAGGAGCAAGATGTCTGCATTAAATTTTGTGTGAAACTCAAGAAAACACTTACAGACACACACTAAATGATGCAGGAAGCCTACGATATAAGCGCTTAAGGTGTACTCAGTTTAAAAATGATTCACATTGTTTAAAAATGGCCAGATGGAAATCAAAGACGTCCCTCATTCAGGACGCCCTTCGACATCTACTGATGACACTAATGTCAAGAATGTAGTCATGAATTCATACCACAGGGACAAACTGTTAATCGATGATACTGTAGGGATGTGTTGCGACACCTGCAGGGAATTGTGTGTGTGTGTGTGTGTGTGTGTGTGTGTGTGTGTGTGTGTGTGTGTGTGTGTGTGTGTTAATGTGCATACCAATCTGATGATTAACCAGTCAGTTCTGGTTAGTTTAAAAAAGGGGGGGGGGGGGGGGGAACGGGAAAGAGACCAAACTGCGAGGTCATCGGCCCCTTGTTCCCAGTAGAACAATTACCCAGAGGAAACAAGAAAAAAAGGAAGATGTACGGCACAATAACAGTAGAAAGGAAGAAACAGAAGAATGACAGAAGGACAACAAACACTACAAAGGACAAAACAGGACAAGAAAACCCCAGAAAGACGCGAGAGACAGGGGGAAGATATTAAAAACAAGAAAACAAATTACAATGGCCGGCGGACCATGAGAGTAAAAAAGAAGCCAGCCACACCTTAATATCTCCTCCATAAAGGTCCTAGGGTGGAGGACACCGAGGGACAAAGGGTGCACTAAAACTCAGATCAAATGATAAAACACACCCTCACGAATAAGGGAAGACTAAAGCTGTTGTTGCCCAACACCGAAGGTAGGATACTGGGAAAGTTAAAAGTCTGCCGCAGAGTGGCTAAAAGTGGGCAGTCCAGCAAGAGGAGGATCACCATTTGGGAACTACAGCAACACTGAGGTGGGTCCTCGCAGTGGAGGAAGTAACCATGTGTGAGTCACATACAGCCAATGTGAAGCCAACAAAGGACGACTGATTCCCTGTGAGAAGCCCACAGGGAAGGCTTCTACACATTCACAGCCCCTTAATAACACACAGTTTGTTGTGCATACTGTTATGCCACTTCCTCTCCCAAGCCGAAAAACCTTGTGGCTTAAAACAGAATGCAGGTTAGTTTCAGAGATGCCCATCTCCAGGAGCAGTTTCCGCATAGCTTGCTTGGCCAGCCTGTCAGCAAGTTTGTTCCCTGGGGTTCCGACATGTCCTGGGGTCCACACAAACTCCACTGAAAGAGTGGACCGTTCCAGGGCAGAGATGGGCTCCTGGACGTTTGCAACCAAAGATGGCGACAGTAGCACTGGTTGGTAGCTTCTAAGCTGCCCAGAGAGTCAGAACAGAGAATAAACGACTCACCAGAACAGAAACAGATGTACTGAGGTGCACGAGAGATGGTCACACGTTCTGCAGTGAATGCATTGCAGCCAGCGGTCAAGCTATGCTTTCAATAAGGCCTCTGTGGATATAGGCGAAGCCAACATTACCAGCAGCCATCGAGCTGTCAGTGTAAATAACTTCAGAGCTCCAGTAAAATGTCAAGAATTGAGAGAAAGTGACAAGGAGAGCGGTGGGGTTAACAGAGTCCTTGGGTCATGCAAAAGATACAGACGAAGCTTTGGCCAAGCTGCACACCATAGAGGTGTACGTGAATGGACCTCAAGTGGAAGTGCTAAAGAGAAGAACTTCAGTTCAGAGAGAAGGGATTGCATGTGAAATGCAATCGTGGGCACTGACCTGGGCCGCCAATATGGGAAATGAACTGCCGTGGGTGGGAAAAGGAGATGGTAATTCTGATGCTCAGGACAACGACGAATGTGGGCAAAAGAACTGGCAAGCAGTTGTGAACGTCAGAGCTGCAATTGAGGAACTCCGGTGTCCACCAGAACACTGATCACCAGACTCGTTCTAAAATCTCCTGTCACTAGGCGAATTCCACAGTCATGCACTGGGTCGAGTACACACAACACTGAGGGTGCTGCCAAACCGTAAATCAGACTCCCATAGTCAAGGCGAGATTGATCAAGGGCTCTGTAGATGCAGCAGCATAGAGCGATCTGCACCCTAGATGGTGTTGCTCAAGCCACCGAAGGTCTTGAGGTGCTGCCAGCACTTCCACTTAAGCTGACGAAGGTGAGGTAGACAAGTCAATCGAGAATCAGAAAACCAGTCCTAAGAACTGATATGTCTCGAATACAGTGAGTGGATCGTCATTAAGGTCAAGTTCTGGTTCTGGATGAACAGTATGACGCTGACAGAAGTGCATGACACAAGACTTCGTGGCTGATAAATGAAAGCCATGGGCTAGAGCCCATGACTGACATCTTGTGAATGGCTCCCTGTAGGCGCCGCTCAGCAACACCAGTACTGGAGGAACAATATGAAATGCAGAAGTCATCGGAATACAGAGAAGAGACACCAACAGCCCTACAACTAGGCCATAAATGACCACTGAGACACACTCAATATGGAGCCCTCACAACTCCATTCTCCTGAATACAGGGGAGACTATGGGAGGTACCAACTTGGGCATGGAAAGTACATAGTGACAGGAAGGTTTGGATAAAAATCTGAAGTGCGCCCAGGAGATACCACTCGTACAATGTGGCAAGAATATGATGTTGCCAAGTTGTGTCGTATGCTTTACGTAAGTCAAAAAAGACGGCAACCACATGTTGGCTTCTAGAAAAGGCTGTTTGGATGGCAGACTCGGGGGACACAAGATTATCAGTGGTAGAGCGAGCCTGGCACAAACTGCCCTGACATAAAGCCAGTAGACTACCTGACTCCAGGACCCAATCCAACTACCGACACACCATACGTTCCAGCATCTTACAGAGAACATTGGTGAGGCCGATGGGCCAGTAGCTATCTGCATCAAGCTGATTTTTCTGGGTTTTAGCACCAGAATGATGGTGCTCTCCCGCCATTGCAATGGAAAGACGCCACAAACCAGAACCGGCTGAAGATGACGAGGAGATATTGCTTGTAGTCAGACGAAAGATGTTTAATCATCTGACTGTGGATCCGATCCAATCCAACCCAGCAGAAGTGTTGGGGCAATGTGCAAGGGCTGAGGGGCTCCCACTCTGTATAGGGGGCGTTATAGAGTTTACTGTGGCATGTAGTGAACGAGAGGACTTTCCTTTGATTGATGGTGTGAAAGGCTGGGGGGTAGTCCTCTGACACACAGGCTCGAGCAAAGTGCTCGGCAGTCACATTTGCATTGGTAGAGAGCACACCATTGATGTTAATTCCAGGGACATCTGTTAGGGTCTGGTACCCAAAAAGACGTCTGATCATCGTCCAGACTTGGAAAGGTGACATTTGGCACCCAATGATCAACACATAGCTCTCCCAACACTCCTGCTTTCGTCGTTTTATAAGCAAGCAAATGCAGCACAGAGCCACTTAAAGGCTATTAGGTGCTCTAGAGAAGGGTGCCACTTCTGTCACTGTAGAGCTTGCCAACGCTCTTGCCTCGGCGACTTCTGGCGACCACCAAGGGACTGTCTTTCGCCAGGGCACCCTAGAGAATGAGGGATCGCGCTTTCCGCCACAGGATCGATCGTTGTAGTGACCTGCTTAATCACAACATCGATGGCACCATGTGATGGAGATTCAACAGTGGTAGCAGAGGTGAAAGCTACCCAGTCTGCCTTGTTTGAAGCCCATCTGGGTAGGCGTTTATGGGCATGACGCTGGGGAAGTGACACAAAGATGGGGAAGTGATCACTACCACACAGGTCAACATGTGCTCTCCAGTGGATAGATGGAAGAAGGTCAGAACTGCGGACTGAGAGATCAATGGCCGAATAGGTGCCATGTGCCACACTGAAATGTGTGGAGGCGACTTGTATTTAAGAGACAGATGTCGAGTTGGGACAATTTGACACCTCTGCCACGCCCAGTAAACATGGGGCTACCCTACATGGAGTTATGGGTGTTAAAATCTCCCCTAAATAGGAAATATGTAGGGAGTTGATCAATCAGTGCAGCCAATACATCCAGGGGTACTGTACCATCTGGAGGGAGATAGACGCTGCAGACAGTTACTTCCTGTGTTGTCGGTATCCTGACAGCCACAACTTCAAGAGGAGTTTGAAGGGGCACAGGTTCACTACATACTGAGTTCAGGACATAAACGCAAACTCCACCTGACACACTATTATATTCGCTGTGGTTCTTGTAATATCCCCTGTAGCCATGAAGGGCAGGGGACCACACTGACAGGAACCATGTCTCCTGGAAGGCGATGCAGAAAGCAGGTGTAAAGCTTAACAGTTGTCATAGCTCAGCCAGGTGGTGGAAAAAACCGCCCCAATTCCACTGGAGGATGATGTGTTCGTGAGACTGGGTAGGCCTGAAACACTCAATGAGGCAGTATATGCCTCAAGGTCACCTGCTGCCACCGACTTTTTCCTGAACAGGCTATATACACTGTGTGTGAGGGTCTGGCGAGATCTAGGTCCTAAGTGGATGCCAGAATCTTTACCTCATCCTCAGATGCAGATGCAGAGCTTGTAGGCAGCAGTTGGTGTGGGTGCCACCGCAATTCCCTTGGTTTTGGGGGTCTTCTTTCTGGAATTCCCTCGCCGGTCCTTGCTTTTCTCTGGCTGGGACAGATTCACTGATTCTGTCTCTGTGATGGAGGATTATCATGAAGCCCTACAACCATCTGCTTTTGGGAACTTCAGCCAGTGGTAAGTGACATCTTTTCCACTAGCAGAAACCTGGGAAGGGAGTGACCCAAGGGACAACTTTGTAGTGAGAGGAGCCGAAGGAGACTTACGCTTCCCCGCCTGAGAAGTGAGGACTTGTGTCTCTGATGGTTGGAGGACAGTGCTCCCGAGGTAGGTGGTGCCGTACCAACAGTGAGGGAAGTGCCCCCCACCATCAAAGGTGATATCTTCCAGCTCTAAGAGGCAACTGGAACTCTCAGAACTGATGGGGCTACAACTGATCTCATAGTGGTGGCATACGAGGAGGCCTTAGCCACAGGAAGTACGTGCTCAAACTTCCTCTTAGCCTCAGTGTAGTCCAGGGTCTTTTATTCCATCATTTTCCTTTCTCACTGTAAAATCCTGCAGTCTGGTGAGCAAGGGGAATGATGTTCTCTGCAGTTGCCACTGATGGGAGGCGGGACACATGGAGTACTGGGGTGGGATGGACATCCACAATCTCAACAGACGATGCTGGAAGTACAGCGGGAAGACATACGGCCGAACTTTCAGCACTTAAAGAACTGCACTGGGGGAGGGATATATGGCTTGACATCACAGAAGTAGACCAACACCTTGATCTTCTCGGTTATGGTGTCATCCATGAAGGCCAAGATGAAGGCACTGGTGGCAACCTGATTATCCCTTGGACCTCAATGGATGCGCTGCATGAAATGAACTCTCGTTGCTTTAAGTTGGCGCACACCCCGCTGTCAGACAACAAAAGAAGGTCCATATTTGAGCTCTTATGGTGCGTAATGGTTACGGAAACATCCCCCAGTTTGTCACAAACAAGGAATGCTCATGACAGGGCAGAGGATGCTGTTTTCATCAAGACTGACTCTGACCACAGTATGGACAAGCCCTCCACCTCCCCAAACTTGTCCTCTAAATGCTCTACAAAAAACTGAGGCATCATCAAGACTAAGGAGTCTGCATCAGCTCTTGTACACATGAAGTACCGGCATTCCTCCCTGGTGTGGCCAGGGAGAGGAATGACTTAGGATCATATTTTCTTGCATTGTACTGAGACTTGGAACACTTAGAGACTACTGGCATTTGATCACCAGCAACTGATGACATGGTGCACTTCATTGCACGTCATATGCCCAGATGCCATCCGCTGTGACCAGAGGACGTCACCATGGGCACCACCCAGCCACAGGCAAAAGCCACCTGGCAGGATGACCATTGCTGGGAGTCCTGATGCTCCAGGGTGATGGGCATCTACTTCTTGGCATATGTGGCAGTTAGAGGTGCAGGAATCAGCAGAGGGATCCCTGTGTAGTCAGGGGGCTACAACCAACTGAGTACATGGCGGTCCCACCTAAATAGACTAGTTACTGTGATGGATATGAGGTGCCAAGAATTCCAAAGTCATCATCGGCAACGAAAACAACACAGCATAGTAGGTGAAGGAAAATGCACCCAGGAAGGTGTCCTTGCCCAAGAGATGGAGGATGAGCAGGACTGCAATGTGGAATAAACATCCCAATGCATGATGGACACAATGCACCATGTAAGGTGCCCTACCACAGTTGGCTCGCTCTTAGGGGAAATTTTGAAAAGCAGAGGTCAAACCATACAGGGGACCATCGCATACAGGCCGGAAGGTGATAGATTCCTTTTAGTCAACTCTTATGACAGCCAGGAATATCTCTGGCCTATTCTAATCCCAGGGGGGCTGAAATGTGGTCAAACAATTCATGGCTCTTGCATCACAATAACACACCCACACATTCATCCCTGTTGTTTTGTGACTATCGCACAAAAAGCTGAATCACTGTGCTGCCTCATCCTCTGTACTCTCCAGACCTGCCTCCTGTAGATTTTGTTTTAATTTCCAAAATAGTAAATCACACAGAAGATAAAGATTTGCAACAATAGGAAACATTGAAGAAAATTCGCAGCAGATGCAACTTAAAACGATCCAGCAAGACGCATACCAACAATGGTCCTGAAAGTGGAAATGGCATCGCAAGTAATGTATCAATTGTGGAGGAGAGTATTTCAAAGGAGACTATGCACAATAAGTGAAAGGTCTGCTAGTGGACAAAGTTATGGAATTTTTTGAACAGACCTCATATACATAGGTTTCTGTTCAACAAGTTCACTTGTTTCAGCATACTATGCCATTTTCAAATGTGCCTCTGTGGTTTGGAAAAGTGAGTCTTATACACATGTTATTTATAATTTTATTTATCATTTTTATAAATTATATTTTTACTTACATCTAGGTCGAGTTAAAAAATAACAGCAGAGTGCATGCATAGCTACAACACTAGAAGAAAGGATGATCTTCACTACTCTGGATTAAATCTCACTTTGGCACAGAAAAGGGTAAATTATGATGCCACAAAAATCTTTGGTCATTTGCCAAATAGTATTAAAAGTCTGGCAGGTAGCCAATCACCAATTAAAAGCAAATTAAAAGAATTTCTGAATGACAACTACTCCTACTCAATGGATGAATTCTTAGATATGAAGTAGTAACTGTATTAAAATAAATAAAGAGAAAAAAGAAAAAAATATTATTTTATGTAAAGAAAACTATTTAAAATTCCACGTTGCACATCATTATGAAACGTCATATCCATTATCTATGAAACAAGGATTAATGTATGTATGTATGTATGTAGTTGTTGATCAAATGGTTCAAATGGCTCTGAGCACTATGTGACTTAACGTCTATGGTCGTCAGTCGCCTAGAACTTAGAACTACTTAAACCTAACTAACCTAAGGACATCACGCACATCCATGCCTGAGGCAGGATTCGAACCTGCAACCGTAGCGGTCGTGCGGTTCCAGACTGAAGCGCCTAGAACCGCTCGGCACACCGGCTGGCGCAATTTGTTAGGGAAATTTCTAATATAAGTGTACATCTCTCATTCTTCCAAAATATTCATAGAATGTAAATTAGATACTTTATGTAAACTTTGTACAGTGTTTTCAATGTGTTTGGCTTTGTAGTTATCATGTTTAAGATATATGTACAAAGTTGACTGATTGCTTTCACATGCTTTGCTACAGTCTTTCAATCAAATGTTGTTTCATAATGGACAGCTTACAGTTGACCCTGGATGCCAGATGATCATCAACTCCAGCTAGATGTAAGTAAAAATATAATTTATAAAGATAATGTCAATGATAATATGTGTGAAGTAAAGAAAATTGAGTATTCACAACAACCACAGGTGCAATTCAAAATAGCAATGTAAATTTAAAGAGGCAAGCTTGTTGTGCAGAAATTTGTAAATATAAGCAACTAAAGATTATGTTGCTGTTACTGGAATTGACTTCTTATAAAATGTCATATTTTGACTTAGTTCATGCTGCTGACCCTACTGACAGAAAATTTCTCAACAGTATTTCATAAAAAGATCATCTTCCCTCTAGGGATTCCCATTTGTGGTCATGTAAAATTTCCGAGTTACTCATTTGTTGATTGCTGCTCACAAACATCAAATATAGCAGTACACCTCATAAATGCTTCATTGTGTTCCTTTAATCTGATCTGATGGGAATCTCAAACACTCAAACAGTGCTCAAAAATGTGTTGCCTTAGTGTCCTGTGTGTGGTCTTGTTTAAAGATGAGCTACACCTTCCTACAAGTCTCCAAAAGCTGAAGTGGACCATTTGTCTTCCCTACAACTGACCTCATAGGCTCATTTCATTCCATATCACATTGCAATATGAAACTACATTGAAGAGCCAAAGAAACTGGTACACCTGTCAATATCACTTAGAGCCCTTGCGAACAGACAGAAGTGCTGCAGCACGACGTGGCATGGACTCAACTAATGTCCGAATTAGTGTGGAGAGAACTGGCTGTCCATAAATCTCTATAACTATGAAGGGGGTGGAGATGTCTATGGGCAGCAAGTTGCAGGGCATCCTCGATGCGCTCAATAAACTATGTCGGGGGAGTTTGGTGGCCAGCAGAAGTGTTCAGCCTCAGAAACATGTTCCTGCACATGTGGGGTCTTGCAACTGTTCGCTCCACAAAAGACCCATACCCAAAGACTGGAAAGTTGCACAGATCACACCAATATTCAAGAACGGTAGTAGGAGTAATCCACTAAATCGCAGGCTCATATCATGAGCATCAATATGGAGCAGGATTTTGGAGCATACATTGTGCTTCAACATTATGAATTACCTCAAAGAAAACAGTCTATTGACAAACAGTCAACATGGATTTAGAAAACATCATTCTTCTGAAAAGCAACGAGATCTTTATTTGCATGAAGTGTTGAGTGCTATTGACAAGGGATTTCCGACTGATTCTGTATTTCTGGATTTCCAGAAGGCTTTTGACACTCAACCACACAAGTGGCTTATAGTGAAATTTCGTGCTTATGGAGTATCGTCTCAGTTATGTGACTGGATTCGTGATTTCTTGTCAGAAAGGTCGCAGTTGATAGTAATTAACAGAAAGTCATCGAATAAAACACAAGTGATTTCTGGCGTTCCCCAAAGTGATGTTACAGGCCCTTTGCCGTTCCTTATCTATATAAACGATTTGGGATACAATGTGAGCAGCTGTGTTAGGTTCTTTGCAGATGACGCTGTCGTTTATCGACTAATAAAGACATCAGAAGATCAAAACAAATTGTAAAATGATTTAGAAAAGATATCTGTATTGTGCAAAAATTGACAGTTGACCATAAATAATGAGAAGTGTCAGGTCGTCCATATGAGTGCTAAAAGCAATCGGTTGAACTTCAGTTACACAATAAATCAGTCAAATCTAAAGGTCATAAATTCAACTAAATACCTAGAAATTACAATTATGAACAACTTAAATTGGAAGGAACACATAGAAAATGTTGTGGGGAAGGCTATCCAAAGACTGCGTTTTATTGGCAGGAAGCTTAGAAAATGCAACAGATCTAAGGAGACTGTCTATACTATACTTGTCTGTCCTCTTTTAGAATACTGCTGTGTGGTGTGGGATCCTTACCAGATAGGATTGACAGAGAACATCGGAAAAGAAGGACAGCACGTTTTGTTTTATCGCGAAATATGGGAGAGAGTGATACAGGATTTGGGCTGGACATCATTAAAAGAAAGGCGTTTTTTGTTGTGACAGAATCTTCTCACAAAGTTCCAATCACCGACTTTCTCCTCCGAATGCGCAAATATTTTGTTGATACTGACCTACATATGAAGAAACGATCACCACGAAAAAGATAAGGGAAATCAGAGCTCGTTTGGAAAGGTATAGGTGTTCTTCCTTTCCGCATGCTATACAAGATTGGAACAACAGAGAACTGTGAATGTGGTTCAATGAACCCTTTGCCAGGCACTTAAATGTGATTTGTAGAGTATCCACATAGATGTAGATTGTTCTGCTGGAACTGCTCAAGTCTGTAGGAATGCACAATGGACAGGAATGGATGAAAGTGATCAGACAGAATGCTCACATGAGTGTCACCTGTCAGAGTCATATCTAAGACATAACAGGGGAACCATATTACTCAAACTGAACATGCCCCACACCATTACAGAGCATCCACCAGCTTTAACACTTTCCCCCTGACATGAAGGGTTCACAGATTCACGAGGTTGTTTCCATAACTGTGCACATCCATCTGCTCAATACAATTTAAAACGAGACTTGTTTGACCAGGCATCATGCGTCTAGTTGTCAACAGTCCAATGTCAGTGTTGACGCGCCCAGGTGAGACAAAGTGTGTGTCACGCAGTCATCAAGGGTACACGTGAGAACCTCCTGCCCTGAAAGCACATATTGGTGATGGTTCGTCGAATGGTTCGCACGCTGACACTTGTTGATGGCCCAGCATTGAAATCTGCAGAAATTTGTTGATGGCCCAGCATTGGAATCTGCAGAAATTTGTTGATGGCCCAGCATTGGAATCTGCAGAAATTTGTTGATGGCCCAGCATTGGAATCTGCAGAAATTTGTGGAAGGTTTCACTTTTGTCATGTTGAGTGATTCTCTTCAGTCGTCGGTCCCTTTCTTGCAGAATCTTTTTCCAGGAGATGTGATGTCAGAGATATGATGTTTTACCAGATTCGTGATATTCACAGTACATTCGTGAAATGGTCATATGGGAAAATCACCACTTCATCACTACCTCGGAGATGCTGTGTCCCATCGCTCATGTGCCAACTCTAACACCATGTTCAAACTCACTTAAATCTCGATAAGCTGCCATTGTAGCACCAGTAGTTAATCTAACAACTGTGCCAGACACTTGCCTTATATAGGCACTGCCAACCACAGTGCCATAATCTGCCTGCATTTGAATACACATGCTTGTATCAGTTTCTTTGGCGCTTCAGTGTAGATATGTAATTGATATTGCTGTGCCACTACTTATACACTCCTGGAAATGGAAAAAAGAACACATTGACACCGGTGTGTCAGACCCACCATACTTGCTCCGGACACTGCGAGAGGGCTGTACAAGCAATGATCACACACACGGACAGAGGACACACAAGGAAGCGCGGTGTTGGCCGCTGAATGGCGCTAGCTGCGCAGCATTTGTGCACCGCCGCCGTCAGTGTCAGCCAGTTTGCCGTGGCATACGGAGCTCCATCGCAGTCTTTAACACTGGTAGCATGCCGCGACAGCGTGGACGTGAACCGTATGTGCAGTTAACGGACTTTGAGCGAGGGCGTATAGTGGGCATGCGGGAGGCCGGGTGGACGTACCGCCGAATTGCTCAACACGTCGGGCGTGAGATTTCCACAGGACATCGATGTTGTCGCCAGTGTTCGGCGGAAGGTGCACGTGCCCGTCGACCTGGGACCGGACCGCAGCGACGCATGGATGCATGCCAAGACCATAGGATCCTACGTAGTGCCGTAGGGGACCGCACCGCCGCTTCCCAGCAAATTAGGGACACTGTTGCTCCTGGGGTATCGGCGAGGACCATTTGCAACCGTCTCCATGAAGCTGGGCTATGGTCCCTCACACCGTTAGGCCGTCTTCCGCTCACGCCCCAACATCGTGCAGCCCGCCTCCAGTGGTGTCGCGACAGGCATGAATGGAGGGACGAATGGAGACGTGTCGTCTTCGGCGATGAGAGTCGTTTCTGCCAATGATGGTCGTATGCGTGTTTGGCGCCGTGCAGGTGAGCGCCACAATCAGGACTGCATACGACCGAGGCACACACGGCCAACACCCGGCATCATGGTGTGGGGAGCGATCTCCTACACTGGCTGTACACCTCTGGTGATCGTCGAGGGTACACTGAATAGTGCACGGTACATCCAAACCGTCATCGAACCCATCGTTCTACCATTCCTAGACCGGCAAGGGAGCTTGCTGTTCCAACAGGACAATGCATGTCCGCATGTATCCCGTGCCACCCAACGTGCTCTAGAAGGTGTAAGTCAACTACCCTGGCCAGCAAGATCTCCGGATCTGTCCCCCATTGAGCACGTTTGGGACTGGATGAAGCGTCGTCTCACGCGGTCTGCACGTCCAGCACGAACGCTGGTCCAACTGAGGCGCCAGGTGGAAATGGCATGGCAAGCCGTTCCACAGGACTACATCCAGCATCTCTACGATCGTCTCCATGGGAGAATAGCAGCCTGCATTGCTGCGAAAGATGGATATACACTGTACTAGTGCCGACATTGTGCATGCTCTGTTGCCTGTGTCTATGTGCCTGTGGTTCTGTCAGTGTGATCATGTAATGTATCTGACCCCAGCAACGTGTCAATAAAGTTTCCCCTTCCTAGGTCAATGAATTCAGGGTGTTCTTATTTCAATTTCCAGGAGTGTATATTTGAACATGGTTGTTTTTCCTATTAATCTGAACTAATTTACATTTTTCTATATTGAGAGCAAGCAATTTGGTTCAAGTCTGCTGGATCCTTCTACATTCACTTAAAGATTACAATGCCCTATACATACAGCAACATCAGCAAACAGCTCATCCTATCCACCAAGTAGCTTATGCATATCCAGAACACTTGCCTTAGGTAAATCTGATTATACCTGTGTCACCGATAAACACTCACAATGCAGGAGGACTTAAATGGTTTTATTAAAAATCTTTTGAGCCACTCACATACTGGACAACTTATTTGGAATGCTAGATCCTTGTTAACAGTCTCGAGTGGGGCACTGTGTCAAACACTATCCAGAAATCTGGGAACATGAAACCTATCTGTTGCCCATCTCCCATGGTTTGCAGATATTGTGTAAGAAAAGGGCCAACAGAGTTTCGCACAAACGGTGCTTTATAAATCTGTTGATAGGAGCTTTTTGCCTCTGAAGAATACTTACCATATTTGAATTCTGAACCTGATGACATCACATACAATCATTGCCCCAGGCAGGATTCGAACATGCGACCACAGCAGCAGTGCAGTTCCCGACTGAAGCGTCTAGCAGCACTCGGCCACAGCGGCCGGCTCATCCGAAGAAAAAAAGTCTAGTAAACTTGGGCACTAAAGTGCATACCTGTAGAGCTATAAGTGCCTGTTCTTCTTTACTAGTGTGGAACACAGCTTTTCTATTGAACAAGTACTAACAGTCCTTAAGGTATTTATTTCAGAGCCCATGTTTACTGGGCATTTTTGCTCTGAATGAGCGTTCCTGTCATATCCCTGAATATTTAACATTTCGTGTGGAACACTCTCTATAAGGGATTCACCTGTAGTTTTTTCCCAGATGATGACAAAATAATGATTCTAAGTAAGGGACACTCAACATCGTGATCACTATCACCTAAAAAAGAAGTCAGCATGCCAATCTCATGGGTGGCGGTGAAGACTGTCCCCACATGTGGAGCAGTTTATAATGCATAAGGCCTGACAGTTCACAAAGTTTCACCGCTCTTGTAACACTGAAATTAGTATCAATGAGGATGGAGGACCGATGTACATCAAGGCTGGGGGCTGCCCTGATATCTATATATAAGATACACATTGCCAAAATGTGCTGAACTGGAAGTGGCACACCACAAACCTCACAGGTTGGTGGATCCTCCAGATGGTGGAGAAAGTCACGTGTTAAATGGCTATGTCCAGTGCACAGCCTGGTAAGTAGAACCTCCTTCCAGCAGTGAGGCAAACATGAAGACCGCCATGCCTGTGTGGTCAATTTCGGTAGCCGCAATTTGCCTTCTGTAACCTTCAAACATTCAGTCTCCCACTGATGCATTGCACACCCATCAGAAAATGAGGTGAGAGCATGCAACACAATAGCACATTGACAGACAACACCA
Source organism: Schistocerca gregaria (assembly GCF_023897955.1). NCBI lineage: Eukaryota > Metazoa > Arthropoda > Insecta > Orthoptera > Acrididae > Schistocerca > Schistocerca gregaria. Next base: position 86,366,428 of record NC_064930.1, on the reverse strand, counting down.
CCCCAACATACTCCCTTGGCTGCTTTGTTGGTCACGTTGTTTCCCTGTATCCTGATATGGTCAGATACCCAGCAAAACGTCAGTTTCTTGCCATGGTGTTGGAGCTGCTGTAAAGAGTCATGGATGAGCTGAATCAACTGGTCTACTAGAATCAGTAAGCGAGTTGGAACAGGCAAAAAACCTTGTATGATGATATCTGTGAATCCTCTCCAGTGCCATAAAACTGCATCATAATTTGTAAATTGTTCCAAAAGATGCACTTTAAAAATCCTATTGGGGAAAACAGTGAAACAACTGAGGACATTCTCTTGTTAATATCCTTCTGTATGAACAACGACAAAAGTTAGGTACACACTTAAAATTGAAGAAAACAAAGTTGTAAAAATGTAATCTGGAGTACAATTTTTTTTTGTACCGGACACCAAGGCAGTAATGCATACCATCCATGGTCGTGTACTTGGGAATCTGATAGCTCCAGATCCTTTAGACAATTAGTGGCACGTATTACAAATGACTTGTTTACATGGGGCTGATTCCTGAACAGCCATCGTAAGTTGGTTTGGACCACTGCAGTAAATGCCAATGACTGACATGATGATGAGATTTTCAGAGCCTGTCAAAAGGATACATCGTTGAAAGCAGGGCGGTGGTTCACCAGCCTCTGCAGACAGACACGCCGAACTGGGCTGGTCAAAAACGCTCCAGTCCATATACAAATGTCCAGATGGTGGACAGCATATAACACATGAGATAGGAAAGATGGGCTAACCTGTAGACCATGCTCCCATAATCTAAACGTGTCACAACAAATGCCCCATAAATCTGCATGAGATGGGACCTGTCAGCTCCCCATGCTTTCCTGCTAAGCCATTTCACAATATTCAATGACTGGATGTCCTCTGTGTGTAGTTCCTTCATGTTTGGAAGCCAAGTTAATTTCGAGTCAAATAGTAAACCCAAAAAGTGCACAGTTTCCTGAAAACGTACAATATTGCAGCAAACCCCCCTCCTCCCCCTCCCCCCCACTGTGAGCACTGGTCGGTTACAACTTCGACAACCACAGTTGAAATTGACATATCTAGTCTTCTCTGGTGAAAACCGAAAACCAGTTGCCTGCACCCAGGTTTCAGCCTCCTGATGATCAACAGTAGCTGCCTCATTATCATTGCAAGATTAGAGGAAAAGTAGAAGATTGTGAAGTCATCCTCAAACACAGAACATTTGACAGGGCTCCCGACGAGAGAGGAAATGCCGTTGACAGGTATGGTAAATGTGCCACTGAGTATACTGGCTTGGGGGATCCGTTTCTCGTCCACATAGCAGGCAGACAAGGCATCACCAAAGCGATATCAAAAGCACCAGTCCTAGAGAAAGGGATTGGATTGTAAGTGGCAGACAGCCACATAGTACCCATTTAAGAAGTTGGCAAAGAATTTTGCTCCTTGAAGTAGCGTCATATGCTTTTCCGAGGTAAAAAGCACACAAACGAAATGTTAAGGACACCTGTATCGCTGTATCCAGTAGAATCAAGTTGTCATGGGTGAAATAATAGCACCTGAAACCACACTGGGAGTGGTTCAGGTGCCCTCGGGATTCAAGCAGATAGACGAAGCAGCAGTTGACCATATGATCAAGAGTCTTACCCACACAACTGAAATGGGTTACGATCCTCGCCAGGTATCCATAATGGAATTAATATTGCCTCTTTCCATGCCTGGGTTACTGTTCATCAAACATGATCCGACGGAAATGAGAGGAGCTGTCCTTGGCACAGATAAAAGAGCATTCCATAATGAACATCATTAGGTCATGGGGCAATGTCTCTGGCAGTGGACAGAGCTGATTCCTACTCCTACATTATGCAAGAAGAAATGGAGCTTCCTCATCTACACAGTGCTACGGAACTCCTGAAATGCAGAAGCTTGTCTGGATGACTCAGTGACTGTAAAAATGTGTTCAGCTAAAACCTGAGCAGTGTCTTTACACATGTCCAGCATGATCCCATTTCTCAACAAGGCCATAAAGCAACATGTACTGCCCTTGCTCAGGATCCACCTTATTGATTCCCAAACTTGTGCAGTGGAAGCGGACTGATTTTTGGAAGTCACCAATTCCTTCCAGGAATCTCTCTTCTGTTCTTTTATTGCTTGCCTCACATGTGCTCTTGCAGATCTGTCACTTGACACATTCTTCTGGGTGACAGATCTTCAATACAAGCAAGTTAAGCCTGTGGCCAATGCTGAAGTATACTCTCTGAAATTTGTTTCCAAATGGATCTGATGACTTATTTTGTTTTTGACTCATTAGGCTGCATTTCAACACCAAGAATACCTACTCTTATGTCCTACAGATAGGAGTTTGTGTGGCAGTCAGATGACAGCACATCTTTGCAATCCTCCTGCATGATTTTAATGAAAAACTTAAAACTTCTGCTTTCCTTTTTTTGTGTCCATTTGCACACCAGACTAATCTGCGAGTGATTGAATAGAAACCTTTGACCTGCTTAGTAACTTTACATAGGCCTAGATTTTTCTAAGATTCTTGGTAAATGTCTTGCTTGCGTTATGTTAGGGTAATTGCAATCACATTTAGTACATTCACAATAGAGGTTACATCATTTTAAAACATTCTACAGTATATTTCAGATTCAGCGATGACTCACGTGAGGCAATGTAAAACTTCAGCACCACCTATTTCAGCTTGATATTATCAACAACATCTAACATGATGAATCTTTACACTCTAATTCTTTGTTTATATTTTCATAATATACCACCATTAAGCTTAAATTCATTTGCCATCCCACAGTTTTCAGAAAACAAACGCATATCTTTGCACTGTACTATGTGTTTCACAGTTCCAGTAGTGTGGTGTTTGGCTGCTGAGCACATGCACACACACTGGAAGCTGCACGCAAGGCTGAGAGATGGTGGAAGGTAGATTTTTACTCCCTGTGTGCTGTGTTTAAAAACTAGTACCACATCCTCGGATGTAGAATTACGAGGGTGCATCAAATAAAACAGAAGTTTTGTTTTACTTGTTTTCTTGTAAATAGTGTCACAATATCCTCTCATTGTTGCTTTCATTTTACTTGACTGTTCTTCGCAACTATAATGTTGTTGTACTGTGTCTTTAATCAAAATTGTAATGTCTGTGCAGGAGTTACTGTCAATTGTTGTGAAATGCATTACAATCAAGTCTTCCAACAGAGGACATAAAGCTACCAAAAATTTTGAAGATACTTGCTTCACAGTTCAGTGGCAACACCCTGAACACATTCAAGTGTATGTATGGCACAAATAGTTTTTATGAGGATGAGAAACAATTGAGAATGCAACTCACCAACATCACCCAAGGACCAGAATGACTGAGGAGAATATTCCCATGGTTAGACAGCTTATTGACAACAACCACTTAATAACAGTTTTTGAAACTGCTCCAGTGGTTTGCATGGGCTACACTAGTCCTCAGATGATAATTAGTGACAACGTTTCGGAAAGTGTCTGCAAGAATGGTGTCTCACTTCCTCACAATACGGCACAAATTTCGTCATCTCAAGGTGTGCAAATGGCTACTGAAGTGTGACCAAACTGAAGAAAATTTTTTGCACCAGATTATGGACCATGGAAGTACCATTACACCCCAGAACAGAAAAAAAGCAACATAAAATAGCACAAAAAGGGGAAATCTGCACCCACAAAAACCAAAGACTGTCTCTCTGTAGGTAAGGTTCTTAAAAGTCTTTTTCGATTTTAAAGGAGTGTTTCTCATTGATTTTCTCCATCAATGCCATACTGCGAACACTGCACACTACTGACATATTCCAACCAAACAAAATGTGTATACTGTCACAACAAGTATGCAGTTCTGATCTGGAACATAATTGTGCTTCGTAACAATGACCGACCCCACACAACTGCCTAAACTACACAAAAAATTCCAAAATTGTTCTGGACCAGACTAAAACTTCCTCCCTCCTGTCCAGATGTATCACCCGCCAATTTTCCTTTGTTTGTGCCCCTAAAGGAAGAAGTCAGAGGACATATTTGATGATAATGGGCATATGGAAGTGTTCGTGCACAACTAGCTGCTATCATAGCCGTTCATTTAAAAAAAATGGTATCAATAAAGTGCCTGCTTTCTGGAAAGATTGGGTTTTCTGTTCAGGAGATTATTTGGAACAATTAGTATGTTTATATGAATTTATCTGAAGCTTACATAAACCTATAAAAAATTACTGTTTATATCTGACTCACCCTCACACATTGTTATCCTTCATCCAGTTATTTGATCCATGTTTTTGTTTTTTTATTTTATTTTACAGAAACCTTCAACCTTGGCCTTTCATTCACAAGAAATGAATTCTGTGACTGCAAGTGAACTTCAATATTTTAAATGTTCACAGCTGTCTCTGTGTGAAAAAGCAACAGTTACAAATAGAGGTCATTCAACACATAATGTTCTGATATTCAGCCAGGCTCAAGTAACAGCAATAAACATATTCATAGCTTTAATTCCGAGTGGTCCTAACGGAAATGTTGACTTTGTGGCTATGGAGTAAAACATACATTATTTTGCTTAAAATGTCTTCTGTTTGGAGGTGATATAATGCAGACAGAATGGTGGCAGAAACATAAACAATATGAAAGAATAAACTGAAAAGCACGAGGTCTCAGAATGTTAGACAATGGAATTCCACCATCACTTTTAGGAACCATAAGCATTAGTGTGGCATACAGACATTCAATCAATGAGCATAACAAGTAGGTTAAAAACAATCATGAAATTTTGTCCAGAATAATAGACTGCATGTTCTTTTTTAGAAACTTTGAAACATCCCTACATGGCTTTAGCAATTGGCCCAGCAGCTTGCATGCAGTGGAAATATCTTAGACCTTGTGACTACAAACAGGAAAGATCTTATCAACAAAGTCGGTATAGAAATGGTGATTAGTGATCGTGATGTCATTATAGCAAACTATGATTGTAACACTTAATAAAGCAGTCAAGGCGGCTAGGAGATTGTTTCTGCTACATAGAGCAGATAAGAACTTGTTAACATCTCACTTACACAGTGATTAAAGTCACTTAGTTCCCGTAATATGGATGTCCAGGAATTATGGATAAAGTTTACGCAGATTGTAAATCATGGTCTGAACAGTTTTGTGGCTAGTAATTGAATAATGGATGGAAAAGACCCACATGGTTTAATTACAAAATTCGGATGATGCTAAGGAAGTATAGGACATTGCTTTCTCAGTTCAAAAGGGAATGTAAAAATAATGACAAGCAAAGGTCAGTAGAGATTCATGCATCTGTGAAAAGATCTATAGCATAGTATAATTACCATTGCCACATGTTAGCAAAATATTTGCCAGAGAACCTGTGAAAATTACCTGTCTTGTGTACAATTGCTAAGTGGGTCTAAGGCTTCCATTCATTCCCTTATTGATCACTCTTATGTGGCAGTTGGAGATAGCAAAACGAAAGGCAAAGTTTTAAATTTCACTTTCAAGAAATCATTCACGCAGGACAATTATACAAACTTACCATCATTTGACAATCAGACAGACTCCTGTATGGATGACACAGTAATACACTTCCATGGCATAGAGGGACTACTGAAAGATTTGAAAGCAAATAAATCACAAGGTCCAGATGAAAGCCCAGTTTGATTTTACAAAGAGTATTCTATGGCAATGGTACCTTACCTTGCATGCACTTATCATGAACCTGTCACCCAGCATAAAGCCCCAAGTGACTGGAAAAAAGCACATGTGACTCTAGTACATACGGAGGGTAAAAGAATGGACCCATAAAATTTCAGACCAATAACCCTAATTTAGGTTTGCTGCACAATTCTTTAACATATTCTAAGTTTGAATATAACAAGATTTCTTGAGACTCAGATGCTTATTTCCACAAACCAGAATGGTTTTCACTCATGCGGAACTCAGCTTGCCCTTTTCCAATATGATACATTGCAAAAAATGGATGAGGCACAATAGGCAGACTCCATATTTCTAGATTTCTGGAAAGCATTTAATGCAGTGCCCACTGCAGGCTGTTAATGGAGGTACGAGCATATGGAGTGAGTTCACATGTATGTGAATGACTCAAAAACTTCTGAAATAATAGAAGCCTGTTTGTTGCCCTTGGTGGAAAGTGTTCATCAGAGACAAGAATATTGTCAGGAGAGTCCAAAGGAAGTGTGACAAGACTACTGCTGTTCGATATATGCATAAATGATTTGGTGGACAGTGTAGACAGCAGTCTACAGTTGTTTGCTGATGATGCCATGGCTCACAGTAAAGTGTTAAAACTGAGCGACCGTAGGGAGGTGCAAGAAGACATACACAAAAATTTACAGTTCATGTGATGAATCACAGCTAGCCCTAAATGTGGACAAGTTTAAGTTAATGCGAGTGGGTAGAAGCATAAAACCTGTAATTTTTAGATACCACATTATTAGTGTCTTGCTTGACACAGTTAATTCATTTAAATATCTTGGCACAACATTGCAAAGTGGCGAAAGGTCAATTTCTGTTTATTAGGAGATTTTAGAAAAGAGTGGTTCACCTGTAAAGGAAACTGCAGATAGGATGCTGGTGTAACCTATTCTTGAGTACTGTTTGAGTGCTTGGGATATGTACAAGGTCAGATTGAAGGAAGACATCAAAGCATTTCATAGGTGGGCCTCTAGATTTATTACTGATAGGTTAGAACACCGCAAAAGTGTTACAGATGTGCTTTGGAAACTCAAACGGGGATCCCTAGGGGGAGGGTGATGTTCTTTTTAAGAAAAATTATTGAGAAAATTTAGAGAACTGGCATTTGTACCTGACTGCTGAATGATTCTACTGCTGCCAACATACATTGTGCCTAAGGACCATGGAGATATGGTATGAGAAATTAGGGCTCACACGGAGATATATAGAGTGTCCTTGTTCCCTCACTCCATTCGCAAGTGGAACAGGAAAGGGAATGACTAGTAGTTGTACAGGGTACCTGCTGCCATGCACCGTAGGTGGCTTGCAGAATATCAATGTAGATGTAGATGATTTAGTAAACATGGGGTATTTGGAGGATTTGTAAATTTTGCATCTAAATTAGATTCAAATTTGAAGACAATAAGAGACCAGTGCAGTCTTCTACATTGTTTTAACACCATTTCGAATCAGTAACCTGATCGCCTCAAGAAATACCATATCCCATGACGAGACAAGGGCAGAAATTCGAAAAGCCTCCTTCATAGCAGTCACGGATGATGATAAATGTTTTGGAACACACTCATAAGGTCCTTGTTCTGTGGTATGTATGGAATGCACAAAAATTTGAGCTTTTGGTGGGGATTCTTTTTACAAAACAAAATGCCAAAAACATATCACAATATAGTTCAGAACTAAGCATAATTCTTCAATGAAATTGACAAACTGATAGCTCAGCTCAGACATCCAGAAGTACTGATTTCTTGAAAGGAAAAAAGCAGGAGTTCAAGTAAAAATAACAGCAGTTAATAGTAACCAACATTTCATTCACTGTTATGTACATTAACTTAATTAAATAATGAAAAACGCATTAAAAGTATTATACAAAATATAAAAATATTTTTATTTTATGTTCTCCCTGTTCCAACATTCTGCTCAATGCCACTACAATGAGTGATATTTCTCAAAAAGCAAGTGAATGTAAGCATTCCACACCCATCTTCTAAAAAGTGGAACTTCAAAATATGGATCATAAACAGTAATGGAAATTTCTGAATGGAATAAATGACTAGTAGTTACTGTAAAATATTGAAGCAAGTAATTCAGAAATTGAAACAAGTACTAACAAACAGATAGAGGGGCTGACCAATACTTACCTCAGCTCAGTACAGCCGATAGATACACAAAAAACCACCGAAAATTTAAGTTCCTAGCTTTCGGAATAAATGTTCCTTCATCAGGGAGGAGAGAGGGGAAAGAAAGGGAAGAAGGGAAAGTGGATTTAGTTACTCACAACCCAGGTTATGAAGCAACAGGGAAAGGAAAACAGGGAGGGTAGCAAGGGTGGAGGCATGGTTGTCAGAGGGAAGCCAAAGATATTCTACTATAGGTACTGTGCCAGCTTCAAACCAAAGAGGATGCATACAGAAGTAAAGAGGTATATAGTATAAAGATGTAGGATGAAAAGATGTATGAATGGCTAGAGAGGAAAGGGAAAGAGGAGAAGACTGAAGAGTAAATGGGAGTGAGGTTGTTTAACGTAGGTTCAGTCCAGGGGGATGGTGGGATGCAAGGATGTGTTGGAGTGCAAGTTCCCATCTCCGCAGTTCAGAGGGACTGGTGTTGGGTGGGAGAAGCCAAATGGCACATACGGTGTAGCAGGTTCCTAGGTCCCTAGAATTATGTTGGGGGGCATGCTCCACTAATGGGTATTAGACATCTCCTAGGCGGACAGTTTGTCTGTGTCCGTTCATGTGCTCAGCCAGTTTAGTTGTTGTCATACCAATGTAAAAGGCTGTGCAGTGCAGGCATGTCAGCTGATAAATGACGTGTGTAGTTTCACATGTGTCCCTGCATTGAATTGTGTATGTTTTACCAGTAGCAAACCTGGAGTAGGTGGTTGTGGGAGGATGCATGGGTCAGGTTTTGCAGCAGGGTCGGTTACAGGGGTAGGAACCACTGGGTAGAGAAGGTGGTCCGGGAATATTGTAGGGTTTAACAAGGATGTTACGGAGGTTAGCGGGGTGACGAAAGGCAACTCTGGGTGGTGTGGGGAGAATTTTGTCAAGGGATTATCTCATTTCAGGGGTTGACTTGAGAAAGTCATATCCCTGGTGGAGTAATTTATTGATGTATTTGCGGCCAAAATAATATTGGGTGACAAGGGGGATGCTTCTGTGTGGTCTGAGGGTAGGAACATTGTTGTTGGACGGGGAGGAATGTATTGCTTGGTAGATCTATTTGTGGACGAGGTCTGTAGGATAGATGCGGGAGAGGAAAGCACTGGTCAGGTTATTGGTGTAATTGTTGAGGCATTTGTCACTGGAGCAGATACGTTTGCCACGAATACCTAGGCTGTAGGGAAAGGAGCGTTTGATGTGGAATGGATGGCAACTATCAAAGTGAAGGTACTGTTGTTTGTTTATGGGTTTGAAGAGGTTGGCATAGGACGGAGCCATCCTGGTTCCCATTGCAGTTCCCCTGATTTGTTTGTAGGTCTGGCCTTCAAAAGTAAAGTAATTATGGGTGAGGATGAAGTTGGTAAGTGTGATAAGGAATGAGGTTTTTGGAAGATCTTCGGATGAGTGTTGGGCGAGACCATGGGTGTGTGGCATGTTTGTGTAAAGGGATGTATCATGTATGGTGACAAGAAAGGTTTTCCAGCCAACAATCACTGTTAACAATCTCTTCCACACCTACCAGTATCATCCATTTCCGTCGATTTTGTGTTGCTAGTGATATTTTTGTGTCATTGGCTATTTTTCTCTGCCACAGGAAACATTTTTTGGTACATTTCTGCGGCACGCGCGAACCTTTCTGCGGCACGCGCGAACCTTTCTGCGGCACGCGCGAACCTTTCTGCGGCACGCGCGAACCTTCTTGCGGCACGCGCGAACCTTCTTGCGGCACGCGCGAACCTTCTTGCGGCACGCGCGAACCTTCTTGCGGCACGCGCGAACCTTCTTGCGGCACGCGCGAACCTTCTTGCGGCACGCGCGAACCTTTTTTCCCTACTCGCTATCTCTGTTTTTGAGCAGCGTGTGTTCTTTTCCCTTGATCTGGATATACTTGCTTGGTCTGGTCAACTTTTTCCGTATTTTTCTTATTTAGAGGTCTTTCTTTGGTATTTAACATTACCAACACAATTTCTTTCTTTCTCGTCCTTCCTTCCATGTTTTATTCCTTCTTGTGATTACTATTTTAACTTTAATTATTTAATTTCCCTACCCACCAGTTACCCACTACGTACCCTAATCCTATACCACATTATTTACATTCATTCCGAAAACATGCATTTACCATAGCTAAACTTCAATTCCACATCCTTTTCCTACGTTCCTGCTTAACCTTTGGAATTACCACTAAAGGACTTACCTTAAAAGTTCCCATCTCTGGGTGCAATTCTTCCTTCCACCAATCTCTTCTGGACTTCCAGAACCTTCAATCCTTAGCCCTTACTCAACTTGTCCTGAATCTCTACACTACTTCATGTAACCACCACTCCCAACAGCTCCTATATCTCTTCAAAGTCCTCCACCTCTCAAACCCTTGCTTGGAGAACACACTCAGGAACATCATCCTAGAAGCCAGCTGCAAACTTGAGTCCCATACCACACATCAACTGAAAAAAGTATCAACAGTGCTAGTGCAACACCTAAGAAGTAGGGCCCCTCTCCGTATCCCTCACCAACACCAACCACAACAGAACCGTCAACAAACCCCCCCTCATAGCCAACAAACCTAGCCTACCCACCCTACTCAATCTCCCCATCCCAGCACATACCCCACACAGACCAAATCTCAACTACAACCACAGTCAAATGCCACATATCACCAACCCCAATTCAGTTCTAAACCTCTCATCCAGGTCCCTCTCTCCTCCAGAGACATCTGTTCTACCAAAAGGCTTAACCTTTAGCCCCACACCTAAATTCACCCACACTGCCCTGGTTAAAGATCTCCTCTCATTCACCCGGAACCTCAACTGGAAATATCGCTTCACTACCCAAACACAGCCACCAAATACTAGACCCAGTGTTGAACCTTGTCTAGAACAGTTCTGACCGCCTTATCAAAGGGATCCTCCTTCCCTCCCCCAAAACCATCCCTTGCAGACATTTCAGCAAATCCTCTCATCCAGTGTTGCCTCCCAGTCCTTCTTGAAGAACATCCCGACAACCCCCAACATCACCTCAGCTGAATCCCATGCCATTAAGGAGCTGAAAACAGACCACTCTATTGTAATCCTCCCGGCAGATAAAGGCTCCACAACTGTGGTACTTGACTGTGTGAAGTATGTGGCAGAAGGACTGCGTCAACTCTCCAACACCTCAACCTTCAAAGCTGTTACCCAGGATCCCATTCCCTCCATCCAGACTGAGCTGCAGAAAATCCTAAAAATCCAAGGTCCCTCACAAGGCCTCACAACGGCTTCCATACACTTACTCACTCCACCTGAGCCACGTACCCCTACCTTCTACCTATTACCCAAAATCCACAAAGAGAACCATCGTGGCCACCCCATTGTAGCATGCTTCAAAGCCCCAACAGAACGTATCTCAGCTCTGGTAGACCAACACCACCAACCTATCACCCGCAGACTCCCATCCAACATCAAGGACACAAACCACTTCCTAGAACGCCTCAAATCCATTCCCACTCCTCTCCCACCTGAAACCGTTCTTGTCACCATAGATGCTACATCCCTTTACACAAACATGCCACACACCCGTGGTCTCTCTGCCCTTGGGCACTACCTCTCCCAACGCCCACCCGAAGACCTTCCAAAAACCTCATTCCTTATCACACTTACCAACTTCATCCTCACCCATAATTACTTCACTTTTGAAGGCCAGACCTACAAACAAATCAGGGGAACTGCCATGGGAACCAGGATGGCTCCGCCCTATGCCAACCTCTTCATGGGCCGCATGGAGGAGGCTTTCCTGAAGACCCAACAGCTGCTTCCCCTGGCCTGGCATAGGTTTATAGATGACCTTTGTGGTCTGAACTCATGGTGAAGAAACACTCCTTAATTTCCACCATAACCTCAACTCCTTTTCGAATCTGAATTTCACCTGGTCCTTCTCCAAAACCCAAGCCAACTTCCTGGATGTTGACCTTCATCTTGTTGAAGCTCACATCCACACCTCTGTCCGTATCAAACCCACAAACAAACAACAGTACCTTCACTTTGATAGCTGCCATCCATTCCACATCAAACGCTCCCTACCCTACAGCCTAGGTATTCGTGGCAAACGTATCTGCTCCAGTGATGAATCCCTGAACAATTACACCAATAACCTGACCAGTGCTTTCCTCTCCCGCAACTATCCTACAGACCTCGTCCACAAACAGATCTACCAAGCAATACATTCCTCTCCGTCCAACAACAATGTTCCTACCCTCAGACCACACAGAAGCATCCCCCTTGTCACCCAATATTATCCTGGCCTCGAATATATCAATAAATTACTCCGCCAGGGATATGACTTTCTCAAGTCAACCCCTGAAATGAGATCATCCCTTGACAAAAATCTCCCCACACCACCCAGAGTTGCCTTTCGTCGCCCCTCTAACCTCCGTAACATCCTTGTTAAACCCTACAATATTCCCGGACTACCTTCTCTACCCAGTGGTTCCAACCCCTGTAACCGACCCTGCTGCAAAACCTGACCCATGCATCCTCCCACAACCACCTACTCCAGCTTCGCTACTGGTAAAACATACACAATTCAATGCAGGGACACATGTGAAACTACACACGTCATTTATCAGCTGACATGCCTGCACTGCACAGCCTTTTACATTGGTATGACAACAACTAAACTGGCTCAGCGCATGAACGGACACAGACAAACTGTCCGCCTAGGAGATGTCCAATACCTAGTAGCGGATCATGCCCTCCAGCATAATTCTAGGGACCTAGGAACCTGCTACACCGTATGTGCCATTTGGCTTCTCCCACCCAACACCAGTCCCTCTGAACTGCGGAGATGGGAACTTGCACTCCAACACATCCTTTCATCCCACCATCCCCCTGGACTGAACCTACGTTAAACAACCTCACTCCCATTTACTCTTCAGTCTTCTCCTCTTTCCCTTTCCTCTCTAGGCATTCATACATCTTTTCATCCTACATCTTTATACTATATACCTCTTTACTTCTGTATGCATCCTCTTTGGTTTGAAGCTGGCACAGTACCTATAGTAGAATATCTTTGGCTTCCCTCTGACAACCATGCCTCCACCCTTGCTACCCTCCCTGTTTTCCTTTCCCTGTTGCTTCATAACCTGGGTTGTGAGTAACTAAATCCACTTTCCCTTCTTCCCTTTCTTTCCCCTCTCCCCTCCCTGATGAAGGAACATTTATTCTGAAAGCTAGGAACTTAAATTTTCGGTGGTTTTTTGTGTATCTATCGGCTGTACTGAGCTGAGGTAAGTACTGGCCAGCCCCCTATCTGTTTGTTAGTATTTGTTTCACATCTTTGTATGAGATTTTCCATTATTTGTTTAATTCAGAAATTGAATCAGTTTTATTATACAAAATCATAATTATATTGGGCAACAAAATGAAAACTGTATGAAATATAGTGAAGATACTTCATTTCTGTTACTGACAGCTTGGGAGTTATTAGGTTTGGTGAGCAGTGCAATGGAGTATCTGAGACCAGTCTTTAAAAATAACTTCAGTACAATAGAAATGACACTCAAAACCCCCAAAGATGTAGCATCAATCATAAAATACTTAAAAAGTAAGTACTCTAGTGGATATGATAACATATCAGCAAAGTTAATCAAAGAGTGCTCATGTGAGTTGAGTTCTATCTTTAAGTTATCTGTGAAATCAATCTCTTTTCAGCAGAACATTTCCAGACTGGCTAAAATATGCCAAAGTTAAGCCTCTTCACAAGAAGGGGCATAAAAGGATACCATCCAAACTTTGTCAAAAGTATTTCAAAAGGTTGTGTTCAAGTGTCTCCTTAGGCATCTGACTGCAACTAATATATTGTCCAAGTCACAGTTTGGGTTTCTTAATAATTCCAATACAGAAAAAGCTATTTACACTTACAGTGAGAATGTTCTTTATTCATTAGACAATAAATTAGAGGCTCCTGACTTTTGCATGACTTTTGAAAAACCTTTGCCCATGTGAACTACAGCATTCTCTTAAGTAAATTAGACTATTATCGTGTCACTGCCAGTGCTGCAAAATGGTCCGAGTCCTTTATAACTAACAGGAAACAAAGAGTGTCATTGTAAAATACCTCTGCAGTAAGCAGTCAGTTTTCATCTGACTCTTAATTAAATCACATGTGGTGTTCCTTAGGGTTCCACCTTGGGTCCATTGCTTTTTTTGTGTACATTAATGATCTCTCATCTGTTACATTGCCACATGCCAAGTTTGTTTTGTTTGCAGATGATAGAAACATTGAAATAAGTAGCAAAGTCAAGTACAGATTTAGACATAGTTGCTGAGCAAATTATCACTGACATTAATAAATAGTTTAAAGCTAATTAACTGTCTTTAAATATATCTAAAAACAAAGATTATGTGACTTACCAAACCAAAGGGCTGGCAGGTCGATAGACACATAAACAAACACAAACATACACACAAAATTCAAGCTTTCGCAACCGACGGTTGCTTCATCAGGAAAGAGGGAAGAAGAGGGAAAGACGAAAGGATGTGGGTTTTAAGGGGGAGGGCAAGGAGTCATTCCAATCCCGGGAGCAGAAAGACTTACCTTAGGGGGAAAAAAGGACAGATATACACTCGCACACACACACACATATCCATCCGCACATACACAGACACAAGCAGAAAATTTGACAGCACTTGGTCACAAAAGTCAAGATTAGATATTTTGTGTATGATAAATTTATTGAAAGTACATAACGATCTTTCAGTCTTACAGTGTAATAATTCTGTAAATATTAACAGTTCCAATTACTGTAATATTTGCCTATTTTGACGATCTCCTGACAAATGATCAAGGTAGCAAGTATTATATTTAAATGATTTATGTTTTTTTATGTTAAACTTTCTGAGCTCCACCCCCCCTTCCCTGCCCATGGAATGTGGACCTTGCTGTTGGTGGGGTGGCTTGCAGGCCTCAGTGATACGGATAGCTGTACTGTAGGTGCAACCAGAACAAAGGGGTATCTGTTGAGAGGCCAGACAAATGTGTGGTTCCTGATGAGGGTCAAGCAGCCTTTTCACTAGTTGCAGGGGCAGCAGTCTGGATAATTGACTGATCTGGCCTTGTAACACTAACCAAAACAGCTTTATTGTGCTGGTACTGCGAACGGCTGAAAGTAAGGGGAAACTACAGCTGTAATTTTTCCCAAGGGCATGCACCTTTACTTGGGTAAAATATTTCGGAGGTAAAATAGTTCCCCATTCAGATCTCCAGGCAGGGACTACTCAAGAGGATGTCATTATCAGGAGAAAGGAAACTGGCATTCTACAGATTGGAGTGTGGAATGCCACATCCCTTACTCGGGCAGGTAGGTTAGAAAATTTAAAAATGGAAATGGATAGGTTAAAGTTAGATAAAGTGGGAATTAGTGAAGTTCGGTGGCAGGAGGAACAAGATGTCTGGTCAGGTGAAACCATGGTTATACATACAAAATCAAATAGGGATAATGCTGCAGTACGTTTGATAATGAATAAAATATTTGGAGTGCGGGTAAGCTACTACAAAGAGCATATTGAACACATTATTGTGGCCACGATAGACATGAAGGCCATGCCTACCACAGTAGTACAAGTTTAAATGCCAACTAGCTCTGCAGATGACAAAGAGATTGATGAAAGCTATGATGAGATAAAAGAAATTATTCGGATAGTGAAGGGAGACATAAAATTTAATAGTCATGGGTGACTGGAATATGATAGTAGGAAAAGGAAGAGAAGGAAATGTAGTAGGTGAACATGGATTGGGGGTAAGAAATGAAAGAGGAAGCCACCTGGTATAATTTTGCATGGAGCATAACTTATTCATAGCCAACACTTGGTTCAAGAATCATGAAAGAAGGTTGAATACATGGAAGAGGCCTGGAGATACTAGAATGTTTCAGACAGAATATATAATTGTAAGGTAGAGATTTAGGAACCAGGTTTTAAATTGTAAGACATTTCCAGGGGCAGATGTGGACTTTGTCCGCAATCTATAGGTTATGACTGTAGATTACAACTGAAGAAACTACACAAAGGTGGGAATTTAAGGAGATGGGACCTGGATAAACCAACTAAACCAGAAAGTTTACAGAGTTTCAAGGAGAGCGTAAGGGAACGATTGACAGGAATGGGGGAAAGAAACAGTGTAGAAGAATGGGTAGCTTTGAAGGATGAAAGTAGTGAAGGCAGCAGAGGATCGAGTAGGTAAAAAGATGAGGGCTAGTAGAAATCTACATCTACATCTACATACATACTCCGCAATCCACCATACGGTGCATGGCAGAGGTTACCTCATACCACAACTACCATCATCTCTCCCTGTTCCACTCCCAAACAGAACGAGGCAAAAATGACTGCCTATATGCCTCTGTATGAGCCCTAATCTCTCTTACCTTTGTGGTCTTAAAACAAAATATAAGTTGGCAGCAGTAAAATTGTACTGCAGTCAGCCTCAAATGCTGGTTCTCTAAATTCGCTCAGTAGCGATTCATGAAATGAATGCCTCCTTTCCTGTAGAGACTCCCACCCGAGTTCCTGAAGCATATCTGTAACACTCGCGTGATGATCAAACCTACCAGTAACAAATCTAGCAGCCTGCCTCTGAATTGCTTCTACGTCCTCCCTCAATCCAACCTGATAAGGATCCCAAACACTCGAGCAATATTCGAGAGTAGGTCGTATTAGTATTTTATTAGCAGTCTCCTTTACAGATGAACCACATGTTCCCAAAATTCTACCAATGAACTGAAGACGACTATCTGTCTTCCCCACAACTGCCTTTACATGCTTGCTCCACTTCATATCACTCTGCAATGTTATGCCCAAATATTTAATTGATCTGACTGCATCAAGCGCTACACTACTAATGTAGTATTCAAACATAACAAGATTCTTTTTCCTATTCATTTGCATCAATTTACATTTATCTATATTTAGAGTTAGCTGCCACTCTTTACACCTACCACAAATCCTGCCCAAGTCATCTTGTATCCTCCCACAGTCACTCAACGATGACACCTTCCCGAACACCACAGCATCATCAGCAAACAGATGCACATTGCTATCCACCCTATGCAAAAGATCATTTATGTAGATAGAAAACAGCAGCAGACCTACCACACTTCCCTGGGGCACTCCAGATGGTACCCTCACCTCTTTTGAACACTCACTGTCGAGGAAAACGTACTGGGTTCTATTACTTAAGAAGTCTTCAGGCCACTCACATATTTGGGAACCAATTCCATATGCTCATACCTAACTTAGGAGTCTGCAGTGGGGCACCGAGTCGAACACTTTCTGGAAGTCAAGGAATATGGCATCTGTCTGACACCCTTCATCAAAAATGGCTCTGAGCACTATGTGACTTAGCATCGATGGTCATCAGTCCCCTACAACTTAGAACTACTTCAACCGAACTAACCTAAAGACATCACACAATGCCCAGCCATCACGACACAGAGAAAATCCCTGACCCTGCCGGGAATCGAACTCGGGAACCCAGGCGTGGGAAGCGAGATCGCTACCGCACGACCACGAGATGACAGCCTTCATCCATGGTAAGCAAGATATCATGTGAAAAAAAAGGGCGAGTTGCGTTTTGCAGGAGCGATGCTTTCTAAAGCTGTGCTGATGCATGGACAGCAACTTCTCTGTCTCAAGGAAATTCATTATATTCGAACTGAGAATATGTTCGAGAATCCTGCAACAAACCGATGTTAAGGATATTGGTCTGTAATTTTGAGGATCAGTCCTTCTACCCTTCTTATATACAGGTGTCACCTGCACTTGTTTCCAGTCGCTCAGGACTTTACATTGGGCAAGACATTCATGATAAATGCAAGCTAAGTAAGGAGCCAATGCAGTAGGGTACTCTCTGTAAAACCGAATTGGAATCATATCAGGACCTGGCGATTTACTTAATTTTAACCCATTCAGCTGCTTCACAGCCCCAGTGATGTCTCTCACTATGTCCTCCTTATGGGAATCTGTACGAGACTCAAACGGCGGTATGTTTGTACAATCCTCCTGCGTGAAATATTTCTCAAATGCTAAATTTAAAATTTCAGCTTTCGTTTTGTAGTCTTCCATTGCCAGGCCATACTGATCAGTGAGTGACTGGATGGAAGCCTTCGATCCGCTTACCGATTTTATGTAAGACCAGAATTTCCTTGGGTTTTCAGCAAGATTTTTTGCAAAGGTATGACGGTGGTAGTGGGTGTACGCTTCACAACTCGCTCTTTTTACAGCACTACGAATCTCTACAAACTTTTGCCTGTCTTCATTCTCCCGATCTTTCTTGTACCACGAGTGCAACTATCTTTGCTTCCTGAGCATTCTCCAAATTGCGATGTTAAGCCACGCTGGGTCTTTTCTGTCAGTAACCCACTTTTTTGGCACATACTTATCCAATGTGTGATTTACAATGTGTTTAAAATTTGACCACAATTCTTCCATGTCCATTATACCAGAAGTAAATGAAGTCGATTCATTTATTAAGTGGTATGCTAACCACTGCTTATCTGCTCTTTCTAGTAAGAATACTCTCCTAGCCTTCTTGACAGACTTTTTAACTTTCACAACTATAGTCGTAATGAAAACATCATGATCACTAATCCTTGTCTCAACACTGACACAGTCAATGAGGTCTGGTCTGATCGTGGCTACCAGATCTAAATTATTTCCATTGCGCACTGGCTGTTTTTTAGCTGCTCAAGACAGTTTTCAGATAATGTGATCAAGAGTAATTCACACAACGGCTTGTCTGTACCACCTTGGGTAACAGAAGATGTATTGAATTTAAATGATGAAAGGAGAAAATATAAAAATGCAGTAAATGAAGCAGGCAAAAAGGAATACAAACGTCTCAAAAATGAGATCGACAGGAAAATGGCTAAGCAGGGATGGCTACAGAACAAGTGTAAGGATGTAGAGGCATATCTCACTACAGGTAAGATAGATACTGCCTACAGGAAAATTAATGAGACCTTGGGAGAAAAGAGAACCATTTGTATGAATATCAAGAGAATAGATGGAAACCCAGTTGTAAGCAAAGGAGGGAAAGCACAAAGGTGGAACGAGTATATAGAGGGTCTATACAAGGGCAATGTACTTGAGGACAATATTATGGAAATGAAAGAGGATGTAGATGAAGATGAAATAGGAGATATGATAGTGCATGGAGAGTTTGAGAGAGCACTGAAAGACCTAAGTCAAAGCAAGCCCTCAAGAGTAACAACATCTCATTACAACTACTGATAGCCTTGGGAGAGCCAGCCTCGACAAAACTCTACCAACTGGTGAGCAAGATGTATGAGACTGGTGAAATACCCTCAGACTTCAAGAAGAATATAGTAATTCAAATGCCAAAGAAAGCAGGTGTTGACAGGTTTGAAAATTACTGAACTATCAGTTAAATACGTCACAGCTGCAAAATACTAACGCAAATTCTTTACATACGAATGGAAAAGCCGGTAAAAACCGACCTCAGGAAGATCAGTTTGGATTTCGTAGAAACATTGGAACACGTGAGCCAAACTGACCCTGCAACTTATCTTAGAAGAAAGATTAAGGAAACACAAACTTACATTTCTAGCATTTGTAGCCTTAGAGAAACATTTTGACAATGTTGATTGGAATACTCTCTTTCAGATTCTGAAGGTGGCAGGGGTAAAATACAGGGAGCGAACGGCTATTTACAATTTGTACAGAAAGCAGATGGCAGTTGTAAGAGTCAAGAGACATGAAAGGGAAGCAGTGGTTGGGAAGGGAGTGAGACAGGGTTGTAGTCTCTCCCCGATGTTATTCAATCTGTATATTGAGCAAGCAGTGAAGGAAACATAAGGAAAAATCGGAGTAGGTATTAAAATCCATGAAGAAGAAATAAAAATGTTGAGGTTCGCCGATGACATTATAATTCTGTCAGAGACAGCAAAGGACTTGGAAGAGCAGTTGAGTGGAATGGACAATGTCTTGAAAGGAGGATACAAGATGAATATCAACAAAAGTAAGACGAGGATAATGGAATGTAGTTGAATTAAGTGGGGTGATGCTGAGGGAATTAGATTAGGAAATGAGACACTTAAAGTAGTAACTGAGTTTTGGAACTTCGGGAACAAAATAACTGATGAGGGTCTAAGTGGAAAGGATATAAAATGTAGACTGGCAATGGCAAGGAAAGCGTTTCTGAAGGAGAGAAATTTGTTAATATTGAGTATAGATTTAATTACCAGGAAGTCGTTTCGGAAAGTGGTTGTATGGAGTGTAGCCATGCATGGAAGTGAAACATGGATGATAAATAATTTGGACAAGAAGAAAATAGAAGTTTTCAAAATGTGGTGCTACAGAAGAATGCTGAAGATTAGATGGGTAGATCACATAACTAATGAGGAGGTTGGGGAGAAGAGTAGCTTGTGGCACAACTTGACTAGAAGAAGGGATTGGTTGGTAGGACATGTTCTGAGGCATCAAGGGATCACTAATTTAGTATTGGAGGGCAGCGTGGAGAGTAAAAATCGTAGAGGGAGACCAAGATATGAATAGACTAAGCAGATGCAGAAGGATGTAGGTTGCAGTAGGTACTGGGAGATGAAGAAGCTTGCACAGGATACAGTAGCATGGAAAGCTGCTTCAAACCAGTCTCTGGACTGAAGACCACAACAACAACTTTCTGTCATGTTCCACATCCATGAGAATCATCTCATTTTTTGGTTCTATGGAACAAAAACTGATCTAAACTAATCTAATCTAATCGTAAGACATAATTTTCTATACTAAAACATAAACAGAATGCATGAAAATTTACAACCCTTAAAAAGCTGCTTTACTGAAATTATCCAACTTCAAATGCAGATCGAGCCACTGCAGCAGCAACATGAATTTTAATACACCTAAATAATAACAATGTGATCATACTATGTCTCATGTTGACATAATTTACAAATAAACATGATCACGAGATATTAATACATTTAAAGTTAACGAGTATTTAAAAAATTCAAGACTGGTTTTTTAGAATTAAAAAAAAACTCAAAATCCTGCGAAAATCCTTCAAAGACACTCATTGGAGAAGCTAAGGGAGTGTGGGACTGTATGTGTGCTGATATAATTTGTAGATATTCTAATACTAAATTATTCAAAGAAAATGCTTTGCTAGTTTTAAGACTGCACATCCTACAGAGAAGATAGTACTGACCAGTGAAGCACATACCATGATTGACAAAGAAAAGCCTGACACTGAACTAAAAGTAATCTACTACATGTTTGATATCTATGATATTGCTCATGTAATCTGTAAGGGGCAGTCAAGTAGAAATGAGACAGACGGAAAAAAGGAAGTAAGCTGTTCATTATTTCAAATGTTGTTACCATAAATGTTAATACATTTTTCCTACTGTGAAGCAAGATGGTCAATGCCTTCACAGAAATAAGTTTTTTTGTTGCCTGAAGAACAATGATTATACTCATAAATACGGATAGTGCAAGGGGAGAAATTAGGACTTTATGAAGAATTTGTATGGACTTTCCAGTGTAACTTCAGCAGTGTAGCTGAAAATACCTCAATAACATGCGGGCCTGGCCACATATTGTTGTTTTGAGCACACTGCAGAAGTTTCAACAGGTCTCACTTACACATCCTCCACACTTGCAATCCCTCCCAAGGTGATTTCCTTATTCTTGAAACCCTGAAGAATGACACCGGTCGCAAGCAATCTTCTTCAGATGAAGAGGTGCATGCCTCGGTACAATTATGGTTCCAGAAGCAACTGCGAACATTTTACCATGAAGGCACTGAATGTCTTGCCTCACAGTGGAGTAATGTATTAGTAGTTACGATAGTTACTTTTAAAATAATAAATGGTTTACTTAGTTCTCTTCCATGTATCTCATTTTCATTTGACTGCCTCTTATATCATGCAATTACCTAGACTGTTGCAGTTCCCATGATTAAATAAGAGGCAGAATGCTTCTTTTAACAATTGAAAGGATAGAAACTTTTCTAAGATGCATTATGAAATCAGAAAGGGTAAATGTGTTGACAGTAGTTTCAATGAAGAAAAGTTTCCACACAAGGGAAACCTACACACACACACACACACACACACACACACACACACACACACACACACACACACACACACACACACACAGAGAGAGAGAGAGAGAGAGAGAGAGAGAGAGAGAGAGAGAGAGAGAGAGAGAAATTAGCCCACAGAGCTTGCCAACTTTGCAGTCCAACACCATGATCACTTGAACCACAATGTCCTGGCTGTTTTACACTGCTCCTTATTGCTTCTTGAGCTTGAACTGTTCACTGTTTCTATTTTGCTTTTTTTTTCCTTCCTGTTTTCATGCTTGATACATGTTCAGTTTTTTACAGGCTCTGTTACCATTAAATCTGAGGGGGGATGTGATGGGGAGTTCCACTCATACATTGTCACACAGAAAACAACAAAAATTTTTCTTATCTGTTTGGGCAATTTAAAACAAGAAGAGTGGTTTTCACTTTTAAATCAACAGAACAAGCTTGAACTGTAGCAATTTACATTTAAGAAGTAAAAATTGTATGAATTTATTCTTTTATGATTTTATAAAGTTTCTGAACAAATTTTCTTATTATACATGATTGGTTCCATTTACACAATTTTAGAATAAAGGCTAAAGATTTTATGAAGTAGCACCCACACCAACTTCAGCTATGAGCTACCTCTGTTCACCCCACCAATTGATGAAACAGAATGGTGAAGTCAAGTAGGCAAAATCTGCCATTGAAAGCACGGTAATACTGTTCACTTAAATTAGATAACCTCCTCTTACCCTACACATACTCTTCTTATGGTAGTAGATTTTGTGCTGTGGTGTTTTTTAATTTTTATTTTGTTGTTAGCTTAATGTCTGTGGCACATTGTGAAGGTTGCATGTGAAGTTGATGATTTCTACAAGAGTGAATCTTCCAGATTTTAAAGGCTAAGGGAAAGGAAAAAAACGACAGTACATATGAGGATGAAACTGCTCTATATGCTAAAGTGTCTCAAAGAATTTTCCACATCACATGCCAACTATTATCTTTGGAGTCCAGCACGGCTTCGTGAAATGAAAATGATGCCTCCACAGTAGCGAGCACAAGCTATAGTGTGATTTGCAGAAGCAAAATATCCAGTTATTGTACAAAGAAATTATCCTAGGTTGTATGGATGTGATTCACCTGGTGTTGAAACAGTTAAGAGCTGGGATCATAAGTTTCTAGCAACTGGAACTGTTCTGGAAATTCTGGTGGCGCACATCATAGTGTTTTGGAAGAGGCAACAGAGGACATCAGACACGCACTTCTCAGGAGAGAGAAATTCAACAGGAATTTTGATGTTCCCTGATCAACACAGTATCACCATATGTCTTACTATAAAGTCCAAATTCTGTAACCAAGTGACAAACCACGCTGACAATACTTTTCTATGGATATGCTGAAGCATATTGACATGGATGGCAGCTTTCTTGAAATATATTCATTCTCAGATGAGGAAATCTTCCATGTATCAGGAATGGTTAATCAACATGATGTTCACATATGGGGCTTGCAACTTCTGCACACTACTATTGAACATGTTTGCAACAGCCCTACACTGAGGATCTGATGATGTCTAACAACATGTTTTCTGAATTTTTCTGCTTGGCAGAAAACATAGTGAATGAGTCAGTATATCTGGATATGTTTGAGCAGTTTATATACAAAACTTGCAAACCAACATCAGCTTTCAACCAGACAGAGCTCTGTAACGTTGGTCATTAGTTGTTTGGAGGTTCAAAGATATGAAATTCCCCAGTTGCTGTACTGAATGCAAATAACCCATTGCCTGGCCACCAACATTCCCTTAAAATTATCCTGCTTAGATTAGAGAAGGACTGCATGTATGTGACCAAAAAGGATGATATTCATATGTTAAGAGTGATTATAACAGTGACACATGACATGTTACGATGAACATGGCAAGAAATTGAAAACAAAGTTCACATTCTTCATGCTAACAATTGTTAACATGAAGAGGTGTATTGATGATTATTGAAACAGTTCTTTGAGATGCTCCAACATATGACACCATTTCATTATCATATCTACTGAAGTTCTTCTTGAGCTTCTACAATTTTGGAGGTTTGGAAAGGACACCATGGATAGGGACAAACTAACACCCTGCACTGGCATAAATAATATGACAAATACACTACTGGCCATTAAAATTGCTACAGCACGAAGATGATGTGATACAGACATGAAATTAAACCAACAGGAAGAAGATGTGATATGCAAATGATTAGCTTTTCAGAGCATTCACACAAGGCTGGAGTGGGTGGCGACACCTACAACAAGCACACATGAGGAAAGATTCCAACCGATTTCACATACAAACAGCAGTTAACTGAAGTTGCCTGGTGAAACATTGTTGTGATGCCTCGTGTAAGGAGAAATGCTTACCATCACATTTCCAACTTTGATAAAGGTTGGATTGTAGCCTATCACGAATACGATTTATCATATCGTGACATTGCTGCTCTCATTGGTCGAGATCCAGAGACTGTTAACAGAATATGGAACCAGAATGTTCAGGAGGGTAATACGGAACGCTGTGGTGGATCCCAATGGCCTCGTATCACTAGCAGTCTAGATGACAGGCGTCTTATCCGCATGGCTGTAATGGATCATGCAGCCACGTCTCAATCCCTGAGTCAACAGATGGGCACAATTGCAAGACAAAAACCATCTGCACAAACAGTTCGATGACATTTGCAGCAGCATGGACTATCAGCTCTGAGACCATGACTGCGGTTACCCTTGACGCTGCATCACAGACAGGAGTGCCTGCGATGGTGTACTGAACTACGAGCCTGGGTGCATGAATGGCAAAATGCCATTTTTTCGAATGAATCCAGGTTTACAGCATCATGATAGTCGCATTCGTGTTTGGCAACATCACGGTGAACACACATTGGAAGCGTGTATTCGTCATCGCCATACTGGTGTATCTCCCAGCATGATGGTACGGGGTGCCATTGGTTACATGTCTTGGTCACCTCTTGTTCGCACTGACGCCACTTTGAACAGTGGATGTTACATTTCAGATGTGGCATGACCCGTAGCTCTACCCTTCATTCGATCCCTGTGAAACCCTACATTTCAGCAGGATAGTGCACGACCGCATGTTGCAGGTCCTGTATGGGCCTTTCTGGATACAAAGAATGTTAGACTGCTGCCCTGGCCAGCGCATTCTCCCAATCTCTCACCAATTGAAAACGTTTGATCAATGGTGGCCGAGCAACTGGCTCATCACAATACGCCAGTCACTACTCTTGATAAACTGTGGTATCATGTTGAAGCTGCGTGGGCGGCTGTACCTGTACACTACATCTAAGCTCTGTTTGACTCAATGCCCAGGCATATCAAGGCCATTATTATGGCCAGAGGTGGTTGTTCTGGGTACTGCTTTCTCAGGACCCAAGCACCCAAATTACGTGAAAATATAATCACATGTCAGTTCTAGTATAATATATTTGTCCAATGAATACCCTTTTATCATCTGCATTTCTTCTTCGTGTAGCAATTTTAATGGCCAGTAGTATATTTGTTCAGAAACGTTTTTATGTAAGCTGCTTCAACAGTCAAATATTCTGCTCATGAATAAAAAGTCTTGATGGTACTAGATAACTAAATTGAAAACAAGATGCAAGGATAAAGCGGAAGAGCAATATGACTGCCTTCTAATGTTATTGCTCTTGCTGAGCTGCTGTTATATCTTCTGGAGCAATCAATACGGTGTTTTGAAAAGTTTGTGCAGTACCCTTTATCTGTTCCCAACAGTGAGTAGACATGTTCTTATGACATTTGTTAAGGGAATCCACTATTAATTTCACTCCAGCAATTGATAAATTCAACTACCACTACTCGCCCCTTCATCTCATGACCCTTGAAAATTTTGGTAAGAACATTAGTGTCTCATAACAGCAAATTCACCATCCAGAATTTGCAGTTCAGCAAGACATAGAGTTGATGTTTCATATTGGGTCAAGATGCTGCTGCTCTTATACAAGTGTGAACTGACTTTGTGAGAAAAATAGATGGTGACCATTACTCTCCACAAGAAATCCAAGATGTAATTTTAAGATAAGTAATAGTCACTTACTATGTAATAGCTGTAATTGGCATTCTCTCTCTCTCTCTCTCTCTCTCTCTCTCTCTCTCTCTCTCTCTCTCTCTCTCTCAACAACACCAATAATAATAATAATAATAATATTAATAATAATAATACTATGGGAGTTCAATTTTCTGTACATTTTTATGCTGGTTAAGTGCACTGATGCACGTGCACAAAATTTCATTTGAAGTGATAATGTGCATTCTGCTAAATCCTGCTACCTTGGTATCATTCACAGCTGCCATGTTGTTCTTGAAGAAATTAAATTGAAAACAAAAATTCACTAAAATTATTGAGATTGTAATAACTAATAGGCTGCTTATCAAGGAAAACATTAACATCTATGGCAAAAAAATTAAATTTAATAACAGAATTTCAGGTTCCACCATGAAAAATATGTGATAGTATATTTCTGGCACTACATCACATAAAATGCAAAGAAGTTAAGGATACTGCAAGGCTGAGAACCGGTTCCTAGAGGCTTTAATTTTTTTAAGTCCTTTGCAAAACCTAAGATGTTCCACATAGAGATTTCTGTGTAGAAATATCTGCTGTTAGTAAATTTAAGAATACACAGAATATCAGCAAAACTGTAAGCAATTATCATTAGAAAGATCAAAAAACATATGCAACACATACAAAATGTGTGATCAGAATTACAGGATGTTTTCTTTACTTCACACGCCCATAATTCCACCCTCATAGCACACACAACGCAGAGAACAAGTGAGCTTTACCTTAAAGTGTTGGCACTCAGTGACTACTGCTCCTGATCATCAATGCAGTGGAAGAGAGAGTTTTCTCCTGGCTGAAACTTGCAGTAATGCAAACAAAATATTCCACCACCATCAGTGAGATGTACTGATATTGTGTTTGGAGACACCCTTGCCTCAATCATCACCGATGGTTGTACCAGGAGGCAAATATAGCTGAAGTAACTCCTTACTTTATATTTGGATTAACAATTATTAAACCTAACTGAACTATTGTGAGTATAAAGTGTCTGAAATCAAGTGGAAGTTCCTTGAACAGCAGCATGTCAGTATCATCTTTCAATAACAATTTTCAGCTGTTGAACTGTTACTTCCATTTAAAAAGTAGCAAAAATGTAACTTCATTGCGTGTAGTGTCTCTTCAATTTTTCTGTAATGAAATAATACCAACCAGCACACAAAACAACAAAAATGTATCTGAAAAGCATGTTTCATTCAGCCAAGGTTTCCCCTTGTGGAAGCAGGATCAATTTTCCTATATTTTTAAATACTTTTTTTTCCTACAGTGCAATCAGAGTGGTTTTGTGCTCCGTATTTCTCTCCCCCCTTTCAATTATATTACTACCTGATGCATTATTTACTCATATTTTCTCATCTGTCTACTACTTAAGAGACTGAATTAAGATCTTTGTTCTTAAATCAAGGTCAGTACTCTGCACTGTACATGTCCAAAAGCTTTCTATTTTCATTGCATGTCATACATAATACAATACCTTTAATGTTCCTTCTAATTAATATATAGCAGGACTGTAAAAATATACATGTCCCCCTCAGCTGTAACATATGGGGAGAGCAACAAAGAACAGAAGCTGATCTCATCATTTATCAAAACAGTTCTTAGAAGTTATAGCATTTTCACACTTTTTAAAACATTATCAAACACGTGGATGCATGTGTACATCTGAGGCAGCCCCACAAATAGTCTCCCAATTCAGTAAACATATTACTTTGGATCTCATTATCATGCTTAAAAACAGCCACTTCTGAATCTTGCCACATGAATATACAATCTCAGTCAACATCTCAAGTAACCTTCATAAACTCAATGGGAAGACAAACATAAATTAAAATTCTGATTGATATTCAAAGAATGTTTATATAGTTATTTATTTAGTCATAAATAAATGTCATTTCACAGCACATGTTGCTTTTTTGGTTCTCTATCAGCTGAGTCTGCAGATACAACAAAAAGACTATTTCAAATTTCCATGGTTTCAAACCATCTTAGATAGTAGCCAATACATCAACATTTTTCCACTCAAATGTAATTTTATTTACTAAGTAAATAACTATATGGCAGCTTGAAGTCAGAGTAAAAGTAACATAACATCTTTACATTAAGGAAGTATGGCTTACCTCCTCATCTGGTATATGCAATGGATCACATTCATGAAGACAGTCATCAAATTCCAAACCCTGCACAAATTGAAGAGCATTAATACAAAAATTAAAATGCACTGACTAAGGATATAGTACCAAAAACTAGGGTTCTAAACACAACAAAGAAGAAACTTGCAATCTTGCTGTTGGTTTCATTTCAAATGTTGTGTATTATCATGATATATGAGAAATCAACATTTTTTTAACACTAAAGAATTACTGAAGACAAATTTCAAATTATTGTAGAGGCAAAACTACTCATATAATTATGGTCCCACAAGAACATATTGTGATATTCATACAAAGTGTTTAGCAGTAAGTAACATCTACAAACAAGATACACAAATTATGTAACTTAACATCAGCCACTCAAAAAGTCCTCCTAATGTCATCATTCTTTGCCATTATATTCCATAGACAACTTTTAGTTGGTTATGCTATCAGCACAATAAGAATTTACTGTATTTAGCTGAGAGCTAGAATCATTTCTTTATTCCCATATTATGAAAACAGGTATTGCTAAATGTGTAGATGGTAAATATGAGGTTAAGCACTGAAATAAGCAATTTTTGGTACAGATTATAACACAAACCCATGTATTTCTTGGATGCTACTCAGAAGTATTTCCTTTATAAATGTTGAAAATCTATGGATCCCAACTGGGATATTTCAATTCTTAATGAGGAATCTAAATTCACTGCTGAGCGAACTATCACAAAAGTTTAATGTAGATTTCTTAAAACATTCAAATTGTGCTTAGTAGCTTCACTGGCGTTACAACACTGCTACAATACACTATTGGTGTGGGCACTACATGGGCAAACAACAGCTTGATAATTACCGGGTAAAAGAACCCCATGAGAGGAAACAAAAAATCATCATGCGAGTCAATCTACAGAAAATGGAAATAAATCATTACAGAGACAAGCATGGGGATAACTCAGCATGCATCTGGCGTGGGAGGCCATCAGCTTAGCACTAAGGAACAACATTCAACATAATGTGAAAGGCAAGGTCCATGGCAGATGAACTCAGTGTCCTCCACTGCATGTGTCCTCCATGGTGGCTTCCACACTAGTACGAAGTGTTATCCAGGCAAGGGCATCTGCCTCTATCACAACATCCACTAGTGGGAATACTAAACCCTCCTCCCAAGAAAGGCAAGTAAGACTCACAATAGCCAGGCTTTGACCACTATGTCTAGAGCAGAACAAGAGAACCCAGCATTGGACTGAGCTCTTAAAGCAGGCAATGCAAACAACACTGATTACAGCAGAAAGGCATGGAGTTGAGGAGCCAACAGGAGTCCACCAGCAGCAGTGGAGGAAAGATAAGTGAGGTGGAGGCACAGGTGAAAGCAGAGGGGAAGGAGGAGGAGGGGAAGGAGGAGGAGGAGTGGATCAAAATCCATGGGCTACACATTAGAAGATGCAGGTGCATACTTCACTAGGCCCAAGCCTGTAGGCAATGGGAGAGCAGCAGATGGTGTGGACGGGTGACAATGAGAAAGCACACTGCTGCCAGTAGGAGTCAACATATCAAACAATCTCATGACCAATCTTGTCACCTAGAAGACCAGAAGACTGGTGGTGAAGTCACGACAGGGTGCAGGCACAACTGCTTGCATGACAGGTCTGCTGTCCCAACTGGCATCCTTCACAAACAGCTGCCAAATTTTGTGCCCCAGCACAATAACCAGCAGCCAACCCTGCCACTGGCTGAAGAACTGGAGACAAACAGCAGACCTAAGAAAAAAACCATCATGATACTCTGGGTGCAACAATTACAGAAACCCCATGGCGTGTGCCCATGCAAACATTCTGCCAGGTTGCGTCTATTGACTGATGTCACCCAGTATGTAGACAGAAAGCTTGACAATGCATTGTTGTGGAAAGAAAAATACACCGACTGCTTCATGTGGAACTTAAATGTACACACAGAGCACTCCATGTCTGAGTTAGATGTCAGGTGAAATGGTGTGGTAGTGAGATACTGAATCCCACTGCAGACACAAAAGACCTCAAACTCCTGCAACACAAATTTCCTACTATTACTGGATACCAGGGTCCTGTGGAAACTCTCAATGGCAAAAATAATCAATAATGCCTGAAAAGTGGCAATCTAAATTGTGTAGGACAGCTCGGCTATGTGCTGGAAATTGGACAAAGCAATGATCATCAACAATCACATTACTGTCCAAAACCAGACACACACAAGTGACGTGCCCCCTGTCCCAAGGGTGCTCTGGTTTGGACAAGAAAGAAAGTGACACAGTAGCTGATGCAGCCTGGTTCTGTGCACAAGCCCCACAAGTCCACACGAGACATTTGATGTCACTCATAATTGCAGGCCAGGACATCTGCAGGGCATCAGGGGTCGTTTACCACACTCACCAAACTGCACTCCCACCAATTATCAGAAATGACATCCCCATCATAATCGTCATGCAAAATGAGTCCATTATCTGGCTGATGTTATCTAAAGAAACTTTGGGCAAAGTTAATGCCCTAGTCTGAATTTCAGAATCATGCACTAAGTAGACAATCACAACCCGAATCAGCAAATCTGTATAAGAGACAGCACATCTGGGACACACAAAACTACACTTAAGCAATAGACCTTGAAAATTGGCAGTAAAGGCCACATATTACTGCCCAGGGCACTTGCGGTGAAGACCAAAACCAACAAACAGCACCACGGGCTTTGTGGGTACAGAAAAAAAAACCTGTGCCATTGGTGTAGTTTGCTGCTGGTGGGGCAAGCTCTTGAAGCAACACTACATTCTGATTCATTAGTGATGTCGTCATTCTCTGCAGCTTCTTTTGTATTCCTGCCAGTATTGCACATATGCTGGGTCCATGGTGGCCCAAAATTAACCCTGGGGAACAGGGAAACAAAAAATAGGGGCATCAAATACATAAGAACATTCCTTGTCACCATTTTAGTATTTGCACTGGAGTGGCAACACTACTACATTACACTATAGGTGTGAACATTTAACAGGCTCAAATGGGCTCAACAATGACTGGGGAATATACCATGTGTGAGGAAATGAAAACAGGCCATAAATCAGTCTACAGCAAATGGAAAGTTTGAACCATCATAGAGAGGTGTATGAGGATATCTCAGCATGCAGCTGGCATGGGAGACTGTCAGCTGATCACTAAACTACACTCAGCATGATGTGCAAGGCAATGTGAACAACAGCTGAACTCAGTGTAAGCATTGGCCTATTCGGCTTATGCTGCCCACAGGTAAACACCCCTGGCAGTGGATCTACCCATACTATATGCTACATGTGACCTCCATGGCAGGTTTCTGCACTGCTCTGCAGCACTACCAAGGCCAGCTCTTCTGACTTCATCATGTCTGCTAATAGTGATGTTAAACTGGGAAAATAATGAGTTGGAAACAATTCTACTGTTAAAAATTGATTCAAATAGTAAATTTGCCAATGTGTGTCCACCCAAATTTGTAAGATTTTCGTACACACAGCTCAGTCTGAAAAAACTCATTGTTAACATACTAGCAGAGCATGATGAATTACAAGTGGAAATTAATATAATAAGACTGTATTGTGTGCCATTCTGTCTAAGGGACTAAATGCTGTGCTACAAACTCCTAGTCAGTCCTTAGGCTTTATTGCTTTTTTCACATTTGGATATTATTAGATAACAAGAAATATGTCAAGAAGCACCTAAATGTGCAGTACAAATGAAAGTGTAGGACTATGTTTAAGCAACTAAGTCAATTCAATTCAAAGCCTGGGGAAGGTGTGGTCACACTTGCTTGATCGTAAGTCAACGCTGGTTATAATATTTGTGTAAGTTGATCCTGAACTATATAACTAAAAACAAAATACAGGGTGTTACAAAAAGGTACGGCCAAACTTTCAGGAAACATTCCTCACACACAAAGAAAGAAAACATGTTATGTGGACATGTGTCTGGAAACGCTTACTTTCCATGTTAGAGCTCATTTTATTACTTCTCTTCAAATCACATTAATCATGGAATGGAAACACACAGCAACAGAACGTACCAGCGTGACTTCAAACACTTTGTCAGATGAAATGTTCAAAATATCCTCTGTTTGTGAGGATACCTGCACCCACCCTCCGTCACATGGAATCCCTGATGCACTGATGCAGCCCTGGAGAATGGCGTATTGTATCACAGCCGTCCACAATACGAGCACGAAGAGTCTCTACATTTGGTTCCGGGGTTGCGTAGACAAGAGCTTTCAAATGCCCCCATAAATGAAACTCAAGAGGATTCAGGTCAGAAGAGCGCAGAGGCCATGGAATTGGTCCGCCTCTACCAATCCATCGATCACCTAATCTGTTGTTGAGAAGTGTATGGACACTTCAACTAAAATGTGCAGGAGCTCCATCGTGCATGAATCAAATGTTGTGTCGTACTTGTAAAGGCACATTTTCTAGCAGCACAGGTAGAGTATCCCGTATGAAATCATGATAACGTGCTCCATTGAGCGTAGGTGGAAGAACATGGAGCCCAATCAAGACATCATCAACAGTGCCTGCCCAAACGTTTACAAAAAATCTCTGTTGATGACGTGATTGCACAATTGCGTATAGATTCTCGTCAGCCCACACATGTTGATTGTAAAAATTTGCAATTTGATCACGTTGAAATGAAGCCTCATCCGCAAAGAGAACATTTTCACAGAAATGAGGATTGACACATTGTTGGATAAACAATTCGCAGAAGTGTACCCGTGGAGGCCAATCAGCTGCTGATAGTGCCTGCACACACTGTACATGGTAGAGAAACAACTGGCTCTCGTAGCACTCTCCATACAGTGACGTGGGTTATCGTCAACTGCACGAAAAATTGCCTCATCCATTGCAGGTGTCCTCGTCGTTCTAGGTCTTTTCCAGACGCGAGTCATAGGATGGAATATTACGTGCTCCCTACGACACCGATCAATTGCTTCAAATGTCTTCCTGCCGGGACACCTTCGTTCAGGAAATCTGTCTCGCTACAAATGTACCGAGCCACGGCTATTGCCCTGTGCTAATCCATACATCAAATGGGCATCTGCCAACTCCGCATTGATAAACACTGCTCTGACAGCAAAACCACACTGGTGATGAACACTAACCTGATGATGCTACGTACTGATGTGCTTGATGCTAGTACTGTAGAGCAATGAGTTGCATGTCAACACAAGCACCCAAGTCAACATTACCTTCCTTCAATTGGGCCAACTGGTGGTGAATCGAGGAATTACAGTACATACTGACGAAACCAAAATGAGCTCTAACATGGAAATTAAGTGTTTCCGGACACATGTCCACATAACATCTTTTCTTTATTTGTGTGTGAGGAATGTTTCCTGAAAGTTTGGCCGTATCTTTTTGTAACATCCTGTATATTCAAAGTTTCCCTAAGGCAGCATGCCTAGTCTGTGTCTGAAAATACAAGAGAACAGGGTGTATTCCTTTTTAGGGCAGGGTCTATGTCAACTTATGTCCACTAAAAGAATTTAAACTTCTAATAAATGTGAATTTTAGGCATCCATGACAAACATGTAGTACACAAAAAAATTGATAGCAAGAAGGGTCACAGGAAGTATTGTTATAGATATAGCTACAACTGCTCAGATTCTACTCCTGACAGCCTGCAAATAACTAAAGATAAGAAAGTGCAATAACACAACATTACTGGAAAATTTCAACCAGCTAATCGATGCTTAATGAACTGTAATGCATCACTCACCTTCCTCAATTAGCAGATGACATACTTTTACTCCACATGCAGTATGTATATAAAATAAATGCATGCAGAATTCTCAGCACGTTCTGGTTCTAAATTTAGTTCTTTATCCTCCTCGATAAAATCAGTTAACATTTACACACCTTTGTTCTTATGAATATCATCATAATTTTAAATGATTCCAATCTTCTGTTCAAAGGAAAATGTAATTAAGCCAATCTGCTGATGCATCATTTACTACCATGTATTGACATGATGCCATCACAATGCTACAACACACATTGGTCTTTGCTGAGAATTAGAGAGTTCTTTCACTTTTGTATTGTACGTCATGGAATTTATAGACCTTTAAATTTATGTTCTGACCTGACATCCTGCCTCCAGCAACAGTGTTCTATCCAGTCATTTTAAAAACTTACTTCAACAAGTAGTTGCAAAATCTGTCAGTTTGGTAAAAATATGCTCAGGCATGCAAGTTATATGACGTGACCACAGAAGTCTCCTAGTCTTCAATTTCTGGAGAAAAGATAGGTAGTTGTGGCAATTTTTGGGCCTCGGTTCTTCCTTCTTGAACATCAATCTTTATCTAGTAGAAGACCAACGCTCTTCACCAAGATGTTATGCTGACAAAGTAACAGTTCTCTTTTGCTGCTTTTGGCACACTGCTGCTTTTGTCTTAATTTACTGCCAGTTAAACCGTAACTGTATAATATGACTAGGCTGTAGGATTTTTGCAGATAACATTCAAAGTCACTATCTTTTTCATATTAAACTGTGTTATGGGTTGCTCTACAACACACACTTTTTACATTCACAATTTCTCTCTTTGGTTTATTTTTAACATTCTTCCAGTCTATCAAAATCAGAACTACTGGTAGGAGCAGTTGTACCATTTATCTACATGTGGCACAGCAACATGTACCTCAGCATTAACTGCACTTTTAGGCCTTTGCAGATGCTCTATGTTGGAGAAGCTCGGGTGGTTGGTTCCCTCCTATGCAATGCATTATCTGGAATCTCCTACACATATCTCGTGAAGTTTGTTTGTTGTTGTGTTTGAGGTTTACGGGCGCTAAACAGCGTGGTCATCAGCGCCCAAACACATAGAAACAGGAACACATGCAGTGAAGGGACGAAGACGGACACCGAACAAGGAGAACAGCTAAAAGACACAGGCCTGACGCAGTTCCAAATGCTCACATACAGAGGCAAAACAAGAGGAGAAGAAACACATTAAAAAAGGAAAGGAAACACAAGGAAAATAGAACAGATACCGAAGGGAAACAAGGAGGTAATCGTGACTGGCGGACCTCTTACCTAAAACCTGGGTGAGCCAGTCACCCAGCAGCACATTAAAACCCTCTCCCTAAAATCCAAGGCAACAGATTGGACAGGACACAAAACCGTAAGACCTTAACCACAGTCACTGCGTCGTCTTGCAAAATAGAGGGCAAATCCGGTGGCAAAGAAACCACCGCCCTCTGGTCAGAGAATAAAAGACAGTCAAGTAAAATGTGGCGGACAGTAATCTGGACGCCACAAGCACTGCAGATTGGGGGGCCCTCCCGGCGGAGTAAAAAACCATGCGTGAAGGGACTGTGCCCAATGCGGAGGCGAGTGAGGAGAACCTCATCCCACCTGTATGACTGGTAGGACGTACACAGCTTATTGTCAGAAACTGCCAACCACTCCTCTTCCCATTGATGCATAACACGAAAATGCAAAAGGGAGGTTACAGCATGGAGGGGGACGGCACATTCAACAACGTGAGGGAGGGAACATGCATCTTTGGCAGCCACATCCGCCAGTTCGTTTCGCCTAATACCCATGTGCCCCAACACCCAGCAGAAAGAAACCTCCTTCCCCTGCCGTTGCAGGTGGAGTAGGGCATCATGGATGTTCTGGACGACAGTATCTGCTGGGTACAAGTGTTGCATGGTCTGAAGGGCACTCAGGGAGTCAGAACAGACGAGGAACTTAAGACTGGGAACACATCTCATCTGCTCCAATGCCCGCAAGATTGCAAACAATTCGGCATCGAGGATGGTAAACGCCGCAGGAAGCCGTAACTTGACGACTCGATCAGGGAAAACAACAGCACAACCAACAGAGTCCCCCTGTTTAGAGCCATCTGTGAATACAGGTACATGGTCCGGATGCTGGTTTAAAATATCATAAAAGAAGGAGGTAAAAACAAACGCCGTAGTGCAGTTCCTCCGGTTCTCTGACAAGTCTAGAAGGCTGTTGGGCCTCTGGAGCAACCAGGGAGGCAGGCGAGTAAAACCTTGTCGTTGGGGGGCCACACGCTCCACACCAAGGGACTCAAGCAAATGCTTGGCACGAATCCCAAATGGTGTCGTTGCCCTGGGACGACTGGAAAAGAGACGTTCCATAGGCGGTCGGGCAACAGTAGGGTACGCAGGGGAGGTAGGACAGGCAAAGAAATGACACACCCGTCGCACCATGAGGAGTTTCCGCCGGATGGCGAGCGGCGGTTCCCCTGCCTCAGCACACAGGCTGGGGATGGGACTGGTACGGAAGGCACCAGTGGCCAGCCTGATACCCTCATGAAGTACTGCGTCAAGGATCTTCAGATACGAAGGTCTTGCTGACCCATACATGGTGCAAGCATAGTCAAGACGTGATCGGACGAAAGCCCTATAAAACTGCAGCAGACGCGCCCAATCTGCTCCCCAGGACCGATGGCTCAGACACTTCAAAATATTCAGTGCCTTCAGGACCCGCACCTCGAGGTCTTTAAGGTGAGGCAACCACGACAACTTGGAATCAAAAGTGAGGCCCAGAAACCTCACAGTGTCTCTAAAAGGAAGAACGGTGTCCCTCAGACGCAATTCAGGGGAGGTAAAAAGACGCCGAGAACGATTAAAATGAACACACACAGATTTGTCTGCAGAAAAGGTAAAACCCGTCTTTGCAGTCCATGCCTCTAAGTGCTTTATCGTAAGCTGCAACTGCCGACTAGCAGTGACAAGACTGGAGGAAGAACAGAAAACAGCAAAATCGTCCAAAAACAAGGAGCATTGGGCAGGACTCCGGATAGTGGACGTGATACTGTTAATAGCGACGGCGAAGAGGGTGACACTTAAAACGCTGCCCTGAGGAACACCATTCTCCTGCACGTACAAATCTGATAGCACATTACCAACCCCATACCGAAAGAGGTGGTGAGAAAGAAAGGACCGAATGAAGATGGGGAGACGGCCACGAAAGCCCCACTCATGGAGTTGATTGAGGATAAGGCGGCGCCAAGTAGTGTCATACGCCTTATTAATGTCAAAGAAGACCCCTAGACAATGCTGGTTACGTAGAAAGGTCTGCTGGATGGCGGCCTCAAGCAGGGTCAAGTTGTCTATAGTGGAACGACATCTCCAAAAGCCACACTGAGAGGGGCTGAGGAGCTGCCTGGTCTCGAGCAGCCAAACTAGGCGGCGGTTGACCATGCGTTCCAACGTCTTCCCAACACAGCTCGTCAAGGCAATACTCCGATAACTACTGGGATGCGTTCGGTCCTTCCCTGGTTTGAGGAGGGGAATCAAAATCGCCTCCCTCCACAAGTCAGGGTACGTGCCGGATAACCATATCATATTGAAACAGTTCAGGAGAACTTCCTTGGATGGCAGCAATAAGTGCCGCAGCATGCTGTACCGGATTTGATCATGACCAGGCGCAGTATCATGAGCCACAGACAGTGCAGAATCCAGTTCCCACATTGTGAAGGGGCAGTTATAGGGTTCAGAATTTAGAGACCGGAAGTCCAAGTGGCCCCTTTCGATGGCAGTGCGGTAGCGGCAGAAATCTGGATCACAGTTAATATTGGCGGTAGATTCCGCAAAATGCATGGCCAGTGTCTGGGCAATGTCTCTCGGCGCCGTGAGGAGACATCCCTGATGCAGCAATGCCGTGACAGGTAGCTGGCTGAGTTTCCCGGAAATCCTCCTGATGGCTTCCCATACTTTCGTAGAACTAGTGGAGCGAGAGATGGAATTCAAGAACGATTGCCATGACCGTCGTTTGCTCTCTTTAATCACTCGCCGCGCTCTGGCCCTTGCCACCCGAAAGGCCGCAAGATTGTCAGCTGAGGGACGGCACTTGAAGCGGCGTAGTGCTGCACGGGGGGCGCGGATGGCTGAGTGGCACTCAGTGGTCCACCAAGGGACAGGACGCCTCTTGGGATGACCGGATGACCGTGGGATTGACAATTCAGCAGCATGTGAGAACACGGCTGCAACATGGTCTACCCATTCGTGGACGCTGGCACGGTGTTCCAAAACAGCCAGTTGGCTGAAAAGTGTCCAGTCAGCTCTGCAAAGGTGCCACCGGGGCGGCACTGGTAATGCCACACCCTCATCCAGGAGGCGAATCCAGAGGGGGAAGTGGTCACTAGAATGGAGGTCAGCTGCAGCCTCTCACAGAGCAGAATCCGCAAGTGCTGGAGAGCAAAAGGAAAGGTCAATAGCCGATGACGACCCGGAAGCAGTACAGAAATGAGTGGGAGCACCAGAGTTGAGGAGGCACAGTTCTTCAGACATCATGACGCTTTCCAGAATGCGACCCCTGGGGCAAGTAGTCGGAGAGCCCCATAAGACATTATGAGCATTGAAGTCCCCCAGAAGAAGAAATGGACGGGGGAGTTGGCTAATAAGGTCCATCAGAGCCTCAGAGTCTATTGCATCCGGAGGTGGTAAATAAACTGAACAGACTGTGAGCCTCCGACCCACAAGAATGTCAACTGCAACTGCTTGCAAGTCGGTGACGAGAGGGAGCTCAGATGAGGGGTGCATGTCACAGACAAAAACAGAAACACCACCCTTTGCCCTTTGCCCCATCAGATCATCTTTTCGATACACGGTATAGCCCCGTAAAGAAGGAGAATGAGTGGCCCGAAAATGTGTCTCTTGGAGACATAAGCACAAGGGGCACTCTCGTATAAGGAGTTGTAATTCGGCCACATGTGTCCTGAACCCATTCAGGTTCCACTGTAGTGGATCCAGTGATCAGGGTGGCTGAACTTTCACCCTGCCTCTGTGCTTTGGAGGAGAGACCGTACTGGCCGGAGATTTATTCCTGGGGCGAAAAGATCGCCCCCGGTCGACATCAATGTCCATAAGCTCCGATGACGACCCACGGGAGATGTCAGACAGTACAATGGCATCGTCATCGGACCGACACTGACTAGTCTCCTCAGGTGGCAGAACCTTCGTCTTCTGAGGCTTTGTCTTGGGGGGCTTGGAATGCAGAGCCTTGTCAACAGTTGGAGGTTGACTCGCCTGGGCAGAAGGCGCCATATGCCGAGAGACAGGAAGTACCTCAATGTCAGAAACCACGGCCTTGTCCGATGTAGCGGGGAGAGCCGCAGATTGCAAAACAACTGCAGCAGCACAAGTGCACTGGCAAGCGCAGGTATTAGTACTAACACTAGCAACCTCCATTTGCGTAGCAACAGTGGCCAGTTGTACCAGTTTTTTGAGAGCGGAAGCGAAAGATGTTGAAAACACAGGAGGTTGCATGGCCTTAAAGAGCTTCTTGGCCTCACCATAGGGGATGCGCTTAGATGTTTTAATCTCCTGTACCTTCCGTTCTTCGAGATAGATGGGGCAGATCCGGCTACAGACAGGGTGACTCCCAGAGCAATTCACGCACTTCACAGGCGATGAACAACTGGCTCCGTCATGGGCAGGCTGACCACATTTACCACAAGTGGCTATCCCATTGCACCCCAACGTAGTATGCCCAAAGTGCTCACATTTAAAACAGCGCATTCGGTTCGGGAAATATGGCCGTATGGGCAAACGTAAGAACCCCGCTTTAACATGCTTTGGGAGTCTCGGTCAACTGAACGTGAGAATAAACGAGTCAGATTTGACGAGGTCCCCATTGACTCGTTTCATAATGTGCTGCACGTCAACAATTCCTTCGTCAGCCCACTCAGATTTTAGCACGTCTATGGGGTTATCCACCAAGTCCCTACACGTCACAGCACCCTTACTATAATTCAAAGTGGATTGGAGCTCGGTCTCGACAGCGTACTCTCCTAGACAGGTTGCTTTCCAAAGGGCAGCGACTTGACGGGAACTAGAAGTTTCAACTAACAGAGTCCCATTGCGCAGTCGCTTTACAGATTTCAGTGTTCCTGCAATTCCCTCAAGACCCTTGTGGATGTAAAAGGGAGAAACCCTCTCAAAGCTACCCTCCTTCCTTTTAATAATCAAAAACACATTCTGATTATCAGCATGTGCTCCATTACTACATTCT
Organism: Schistocerca gregaria; assembly: GCF_023897955.1. NCBI lineage: Eukaryota > Metazoa > Arthropoda > Insecta > Orthoptera > Acrididae > Schistocerca > Schistocerca gregaria. The sequence goes on along the minus strand of NC_064930.1, from coordinate 86,326,195 downwards.
GTTAAATCTCTAGCAACACCAGGCACTGGAGGACTCGCAGCGCGTAGCCGCTTTTTCGATGGGGTGTGTTTTCCTACCAGCGGCCCACCCAAGCCACTGGTAGGGGGAAATGTAGAGGTCGAAGGGTCCACTGCGGTCACACTAGCTGCTAGGGAACTAAAAGTCCGCTCAGACAGAGCCCCGCGTGCCTGAGTAAGCCTTATACAACTGGGGTGCGGCATGTGCCCCAGAGGTTGCCTGCTTGCGACTGTTCCACCCCAACAGCCATGCATCTTCTAGGCACGGAGCACACCGAAAGATTGAGGGGTTTTTATAGAGGTTGGCCTTCCTTGCAATCCAGGCGGTCAAGCCAAGATTACCATTCCCCGCAGCAAACAACATTTCACCGCCGTGCCGTACGGTGGTCGCTGAAGCATGTTCGGGGGTTACGGTGACAGGACACTGGCGGCGCAGACCAGTCCCCAGCTCAGGACCCCGGGGTCGCCAAGCCCGTACTCAGCAAATGAATGCTGAGCCCCTGAGGGATCTCGTGAAGAGACCATGAGGATAAAATCAGAGAGATTAGAGCCCACACAGAGGCATACCAACAATCCTCCACTCCACAAACAATACGAGACTGGAACAGAAGGGAGAACCGATAGAGGTACTGAAGGTACCCTCCACCCTACACCGTCACGTGGCTTGCGGAGTAGGGATGTGGATGTGGATGGAATGATATAGCATGTACAGATGCAGCATAAAGACAAATCACACAGCACATAGTGATTATACTTTTGGTCACTTCCATGGTCTAAAATTAACTACCTTTCTAACACGAAATAATATACAGGACGTAAAGATTAACTGTTTACAATGTGCCATAATAGTGTACGGAAAGTCAGACAAACACACTGAAATTAGACACTTGTGGTCTATCAAGACAAGAAAGAGACTCAAATTGGCCTACATACACACTAAGCTACAGCATGTATGCTGCCACAGGAGATTTTGTCTAAAATCGGCCTTTAATATTAAAACCCATTGTTCTTGCACTTTAAAGATGCAAAACTGATGTTCATACAACTCTTAGCACAAAATATTATGAAATAATGGCACACAATGATAAAATTGTTTTTTTTCTGGTTGCTTTACTATGAAACTGTTGTGCTAGTAGAAGTTAAGTTTACATCTAATTATAAATATAATATGTTTTTGCATAACGTTTACAAAACCCTTTTTTCCTTTCATTATGCTCACAGGAATTTTAAATTAACTATGTTAATGGAATAGCCATCTAACCAGGGCATAGACAAAAATCGGAGGATATTCAAGTCACATGTTGTATACATGCTCTGTGGCTTAGGAGGTTTTTGTGAGATAAATTGAGGTTTTGCCGTGTCTGAGTGAGCACAAATGTCCTAGCTCAAATTGTTTAATCATTACTTCTCCTATACTGCTCTGGTACATTGTAAACTATTATTGCTTTCACCCTGTATCAGTACGAATTCACCATATGCATCTAAAGTCATCAGCTTTTACAGTTTTGAATACATGTGTGGAATACGTTCAAAGTGCACATGGAGAACAAATCTTCAATTTGTGAGCAGTTAATGTCTGAGTGAGTGAAGTAATGTTTCACAACAATGGAGTCATATACTTTGAGTCAATGGAAGAAAAGTGAAAAAAGTAAATGATTAATTTTTATTTTTCTGTGACAAGTAGAACAGCCATCGGAGTACAATAGTGTTGATCAGGTTTACTATTGTTAACTGGCCTGATAGGGTATATAACAGGCAAGAATATTGCAAGATGCTGAGTGATGACTATGAGGTGCCTTTGTGGGCCACCATTTGGTTAGCTTATCAAACTGTGCAATATCAAAATTTGTGCTGCACTCAGATGCAATAATTACCTGATGCTGGACTGCGCGGTAATGAGAGGCAGGTATACTTGCAAAGTTCCAGTCGATGAAGTCTATCCACCACAAGGAAGAATCACTGTATTGCATAAGCAGCACTCATAGCTGTTTCACATCAGCATCTGCCATCAAAGAACAAATAATGGACTCCCTACATCATTCTGTGTCATCTAGCACCACTTGTCAGAGACTAGCAGCAGCTCAACTATGGAATTACTGCTCTATGTGTAGTAACACCATAACACAAGCAGCTGCATTTGGAGGAGTGCTGTGACCAGGAAGCACGGTTTGCTGATGAACAGTGTAACATTGTATAGAGCAATGAATTACATTTCTGCACTACCCCGCATGGCTCTCGTTGGTGAGTATGGTGGCAACCTGGGAAAAGGTCCCAGTCTTCTGATATTTTAAAAGGCACAATGGTGTTACTCCTGCTGCCAGGGAGCGAGGAACCAATGGGTATGACGTAAGTCATGGCTGGTAATGAGTGAGGGAACTCTGACAGCACAACGGTAAGTCACAGAAATACTGTGCTGTGTGTTAAAACTCAACCGACAGTCTTATGGCGCCATTTTACAAAAGTACAAAGTTTGTCTGTACATGGGATGTGCCTCTGGAGTGTCTTCATGAGTCTGAAGTACTCCTGTGGCGAGCAACATCCTCAGATCTGTCCTAAACACAATGTGTGGGGACCAGCTCAGATGTCAACTCTATCAAGGCCTTATATACCAAGGGCTGGTTACAACAGTTGTGGGCCAGCTTGCTTCAGGAGACGAGAAAACAGCTTTATGATGTTCAAGTTCTTTCGGGATTTATAAGCAGAAAAAAAACAAAAAAAATCTTGGTTTTTTCCCGCATTTCCCTGTTAAAGAAGCACTTTCTCCTATCTTCAAATACACTTCTTCCAAGGTGAAAAATACACTTTTTCCATGATAAGTGACAGTATACTTTCACTCAGAACTGTAAAATATCAATCCTTTGAATGATAAAGGTTTTACACACCAGGCAGAACTCCCTGGCATTTCAGAGAACAAAAAACCTCACAAAAAAGGTTTTGGAAATATCGGATGTGCAGTAAATTTTATGCTGCATATTTTCATATTTCTATTATGCAAGTGTAAATTCGAATTTCACCAAACACAGCACGTTAGTTTCTGAAGCATCGAAATCAAGATGAATTGTGCTTTTTTTAAAGCCAATAATAGCTTATATCATGTGACCTCGCCAGTGAATGACAGCAGATATTCAGAGCATACCACATGTGATGTAGTCAGCCAATAGCAGCCTCACTGTTAAGTAGCATAAATACACAAATAGGAAAAGTTAATGGTTTAAATTAATGAACGTAATGTAGCTACAAGAAAAGCTAAGCTCCCACATATAATATTGGTCTTTTTGCATGTGTTACATTTTAAGATACATAACACAAATGTGAAAGTAAAATTTTACATAATGACATTAATGTCTGGTATTCTGGCCTCAAAATTCTTCTAAGTGGCTAGTCCTCAATTGTCTAGTTTTAAATGATAGTCAATGCCCTGTGATTTAAGAAATTCATTGCACATCCTCGCATGTAACATAATACACTTGCATAAAAAGAAATTTACTTTGAAAGTACACTTTTCAAGGTACCATTCACAATATTTTCTTGTGACCTATTAGAAATAGGTTCTTTTCAGCAGTTTCCAGAAAGAGCCAGAAAACATGCGTTACAGTGCATGGGCAACTTTAATGACATAGGAAGCTCACATGTTCGTGTCTGTGTGTGTGTGTGTGTGTGTGTGTGTGTGTGTGTGTGTGTGTGTGTGTGTGTGTGTTCGTTGACATCATAAGAGAAACAGAACATCAGATGATACTGGAGCATCAGAATTTTGTAAACCATACTAAACGCATAATTCTGCTTAAAGTGCACATTCACATGTTCAGATTAAAAATGGAATTGGATGCATAGCCTGATATTAAGCTTTTCATTGCACTTTTCAGGATGCAAATTTTCTTTGAATACCAGTACAGCATTATCTCATGTTTGGTTCTTTATTATGGCACGTGACAGGAGATAAATGTGTACACTTGAAGTTGAGTGAACAGTTCAAATGGCTCTAAGAACTATGGACCTTATCATCTAAGGCCATTAGTTGGTGAACGGATGAAACTAGCCAATTGTGTGGAATGAAACACTTTGTTTCCATTAAACTGACTGTCTCTGTGGAAAATATTAGTAAAAACCACATTTATTTAGCAAGCTGACAAAAATAACTTCATTGTCCTGGAAGGTGCTTGACTGCCCAAAACCATGGAAATAAAATCAGAAAAACTGAAACTAATAACATATTTTAGCCTTCCATAGTTATGTGAATGTATTTTAATTCACTTGCCAGTTACCAATCAAAGAAACCCATTGTATTTTCATTTGAAATGAGAACAGTAAATGAGAAGAAAACAGCAAAATCACTAAATGTAAACACGGTTCATGTGGAGACTAACCCTCTGCCCACTACAACCCTGACTGCTCTACGCATGCACAGATCTGGAAGCTTTGGGCTAAGAGAAAACAAAACATTCTAAGTGGAAAACAGCATTCTGGTAAAATACGCAAGATGGACTGCAAAAGAAATTTTGAAAGATCATACAGGAACACAGCTGAAGTGTGTATCTTACAATGTTCTTCAGCTGATCATCTTAGCAAAAATGAAGCAATTACTTAATTCAACACATCATTCTCAAACCCTTTGGCTGTAGTGAAAAGCCACAGTATTCTAAATGCCTATGCCCTAACAGCAGCTGAGTGTTACTCAGCACCAATGGAAGAATGGTGTGATTAACTGATGTAGCAGTTTTGAATCATACAGTTTTTAAGTGCACAATTTGATAACTCCATTAACAAAGAAATATTTGATCCTGATGTAGTTGATACAAGTAACAAGCGCATGGTAATGTTTGGGCAGCATCAACAATTTGACACATTTTATATTCTTACATGGTAAGTATACCCCTGAGGTCGGTTAATAGATTTTCAGTGTGAAATGTTAAAATTTCCGTGCACATCAGCAGCAATTGTTGATCACATAAGCTGAAACTACAAATTTAAGCTGTATACAGAATACTGAGGGGTACTCACAACACAACAGCATGACTCAGAGTGAAAATTTCTGCTGACAAAAGATTTCTGTATGCTTTACTTCGTTTTAAATGTAATGGTAGTGTCAATCACATCCAATCTGTCCCCGATTCCCATTTAGAGCACTGAGAAGCAGGTATGTTTCTATTTGAATTGACCAGAGGTTGTTAGCGTGTCATTTCATTTAAATAATTTCTTATAAGGACAGCAAGACATCTCCTTACAATAGCCAGAGAAATGCCAATTTATGCTTAGCTCACATTTATTAATATTTGTATATTAGAATGTATGTTAGTTAGGCTGGTATTTTGTTAGAATACAAAATATTACTTGTAATTAGCGTCAAAATATTCCACCACAAGATGTTTCTTATTATTATTCTATTTTTTGGGGCGGGGGGGGGGGGGGGGGGAGTAGGTAATCATGGAGCAGCTAGCACTAGGTTACTAACTTTCAATGAGTAAGCCAAATGCTCTATAGAAAATCTTGGTGCTTCATAGGTTGCAATTAATCAATAAACAGTTTAATTTTCAAAGAGGAGAATAACTGCTTTATGTAGTCAGTTCTTGGAATGAGATGTACCACAGTCTTTCTAAATTGAATGGAAAACAACAGCCAGGCTGTAGGTTTGGAGAGAGAGAAAGAGAGAGAGTGGTTTTACTTGATTTAATAAAGACCCAGAATATTACCTTGAAACTTTATTTTTGACTACAATTAAGTTGAATTATTATATAATTATCTCTACAGAATTAGTGACAAATTAAATAATTGACAGTTTATGTTGTTCTGAGGACTGCACCTAGCCAGAAACTGGTACCGTTCAGTATACACTAAAAAAGATGCTATCTGCATGTTGCCCTTGCCGTTTCATTAGTTCAAATTTAAAAAAGATTATGATGTGGTTTTCTACCTACCATCTGCAATAAGATAACAAGGTTTGATGTACATAACTACAGCTTTAAACATGTCTCCACTAAGAGTCATGGCTTCTTTAACAACAGCACAGGTCAAAATGAGCAATATCAGCACTGATCAGTGTAATGTCTCCATATCTCCGTTTCATGGTGAGACACTACACACTCTCGCCAAATGGCTGACACTGCTTCACCTGTCACAAAATTTGGTTGGTGACCACAAAGCTCATTCCATACCAATGTCACACTGGGACACATCATTAGCCACGTAAAAGAAGCCAAGCAAGCAGCAAAGCACAAACAATGCATTAGGACAACACAAGTGTCATACTGGGACACCTCATTGGCCATGTAAAAGAAGCCAAACAACTAGCAGAGTACAAACACTGCCTGAGGAACTGAAGAACCTGCACACAATCTGCAGCCCAGAGAAATTTAGCATCCTTCTGGAGAAGCCAGTTAAGAGGATGGCAGATGTGCACAGCCTGGGGAATGAACTAAGTATAATACAAAATGTTGCCCAAAAATACTCTAGTTCCTTCTGGTTCTTTGGTGCTGGCAGGCTGGTGGTGGCTTTGATATGTCCATCTGTAGTGAGGTGGGCATCTTTGCTTAGCACACATCCCAAAAAATGAAACTTTTGGGGAGAAAAAAATTGCACTTTTCTAGCTTGCAACAAAGGCCACTCTTCAGAAGGCATTGGAAGACTGACTGTAGGTTTTGTTAAGTGCTTCTTGTGCAGAGCCCATAAGCCAGTGTAATTGACATTGTTTACCATCAGGAAATGTCATGACTCAACTGCTCCAAAAACTTTGGACAAATGCTTGACACAGGCAAGATCGCAAAAGGCCAGCAACTACAGTCGTAAAACCCAAATGGGATGTTGAGTATCAGAAAGTCTGAGAAACTGCATTCAACAGCTAAGGCAGGTGTGGGTTGTGCAAGTCAATGTGTGAAAAACACTGGTCACCTCACAACTTTGCTAACGACTCCTCCAGCCACAGAATTGGATATAAATCTGTGACAAATTGAACACTGACTGACTTTTTAAAACCACTCCAATGGTGGACAGCATCACCAGGTTTCTGATTCACCACCAAAAGGATGACTGCCAGGTGTCATGACGCACCATGAAGGTTGGTAGTTGTTTTTTTGTGTATGTCTGTCAAGATCAACTAGCCAATCACCCAATCACACGAATCAGTTGGACCCATTGTGATAGCAGAACTGGATGACATTAATTGGTAATTGCAATACCAACCCTTTTGATGAATATAATACCATATCACCTAGTTTACACAGAGTTATATAGATGAATGAGCATACACTGTAACATTATTCGTTTTCTGTATTTATTACATCGAGTCCTCTGACGACATTCTCAGCATAAAAATAAGATGAAATATAGTAATTTAACTTGATATTTGGTCACTAAGGGAAATATGTGAAAACCAATGCAAAGAAAATACAGTCATTATTTACAAAATTCATGTGTAGAAAACTAATAGTACTTAGCATTCAACCAATTTTATCAATGTCGGATACATGTCAGTAACAAATAAAATATCTCTATTTCCAAAATTATATATTCAAGTATTATTGTGTATGCATATTTGATGCAACTTGGTCATGGCGATATATTTTGGCATGTTAACTGTTTCATCTACTCCCCCCAACCCCTCATGAACCATGGACTTTGCCACTGGTGGGGAGGCTTGTGTGCCTCGGCGATACAGATAGCCGTACCGTAGGTGCAACCACAATGGAGGGGTATCTGTTGAGAGGCCAGACAAATGTGTAGTTCCTGAAGAGGGGCAGCAGCCTTTTCAGTAGTTGCAGGGGGCAATAGTCTGGATGATTGACTGATCTGGCCTTGTAACACTAACCAAAACAGCCTTGTGGCGCGGGTACTGTGAACAGCTGAAAGCAAGGGGAAACTACAGCTGTAATTTTCCCAAGGGCATGCAGCTTTACTGGATGGTTAAATGATGATGGAATGCTCTTGAGTAAAATATTCCAGAGGTAAAACAACCCCATTCAGATCTTCGGGCGGGGACTCCTCATGGGAATGTCGTTATCAGGAGGAAGAAAACTGGCTTTCTACAGATCGGACGGAGCGAGGAATGTCAGATCTCTTGATCAGGCATGTAGGTTAGGAAATTTAGAAAGGGAACTGGATAGGTTAAAGTTAGATGTAGTGGGAGTCTTATAAATACAAAATCAAATTGGGGTAATGCAGAAGCAGGTTTAATAATGAATTTAAAAAAATAGGAGTGCGGGTAAGCTACAACAAGCAGCATAATCAACACATTATTGCGGCCAAGATAGACATGAAGCCCATGCCTACACCAGGAGTACAAGTTTATATGCCAACTAGCTCCTCAGGTGGCGAAGAAATTGGTGAAAAGTATGATGAGATGAAAGAAATGATTCAGATAGTGAACATATATGAAAATTTAAGTCATGGATGACTGGAATTCAATAGTAGGAAAACAAGAAAGAAGTGCGGTAGTTGAATATGGAATGGGGGTAAGGAATGAAAGAGGAAGCCCCCTGGTAGAATTTTGCACAAAGCACAACTTATTCATAGCTAACAACACTTGGTTCAAGAATCATGATAGAGGCCTGGAGATGTTGGAAGGTTTCAGACATATTAGATAATTGTAAGGCAGAGATTTAGGAACCAGATTTTAAATTGTAAGACACTTCCAGGGGCAGATGTGGACTCTGACCACAATCTATAGGTTATGAACTGTAGATTAGAACTGAATAAACTGCAAAAAGGTGGGAATTTAAGGAGATGTGACCTGGAAAAACTGACTAAATCAGAGGTTGTAGAAAGTTTTAGGGAGAGCATTAGTGAACGATTGGCAATAATGGGGAAAGAAATACAGTAGAAGAAGAATGGATAGCTTTGAGAGATGAAACAGTGAAGGCAGCACAGGATCAAGTAGGTAAAAAGACGAGGGGAAGTAGAAATCCTTGGGTAACAGAAGATGTATTGAATTTAATTGATGAAAGGAGAAAATATAAAAATGCAGTAAATGAAGCAGGCAAAAAGCAATACAAACATCTCAGAAATGAGATCGACAGGAAGTGCAAAATGGCTAAGCAAGGATGGCTAGAGGGTAAATGTAAGGATGTATAGGCGTATCTCACTAGGGGTAAGACAGATAATGCCTACAGGAAAATTGATGAGACCTTGGGAGAAAAGAGAACCACTTTTATAAATATCAAGAGCTCACATGGAAACCCAGTTCTCAGCAAAGAAGGAAAAGCAGAAAGGTGGAAGTAGTATATAGAGGGTCTATACAAGGATGATGTACTTGAGAACAATATTACGGAAATGGAAGATGCTGAAGATGAAATTGGAGATATGATACTGCTGAAGAGTTTGACAGAACACTGAAAGACCTAAGTCAAAGCAAGGCACTGAGAGTAGACAGGATCCCATTACAACTACTGATAGCCTCTATCATCTGGTGAGCAAGATTTATGAGACAGGCGAAATACCTTCAAACTACAAGAAGAATATAACAATTCAAATCCCAAAGAATGCAGGTGTTGGCAGATGTGAAAATTACCAAACTATCAGTTAAATAAGTCATGGCTGCAAAATACTAACACGAATTCTTTATAGACGAATAGAAAAACTGGTAGAAGCCAACCTCAGGGAAGATCAGCTTGGATTTCATGCTGGAACATGTGAGGGAATACTGACCCTACAACTTATCTTAGAAGACAGATTAAGGAATGCAACCCTATGTTTCTAGCATTTGCGGACTTAGAGAAAGTTTTTAACAATGTTAATTGGAATACTCTCTTCCAAATTCTGAAGTGGGCAGGGGTAAAATACAGAGAGCGAAAGGCTATTTACTATTTGTACAGAAACCAGACGGCAGTGATAAGTGTCAAGGGGCATGAAAGGGAAGCAGTGGTTGGAAAGGGAATGAGACAGGGTTGTAACCTGTTCCTGATGTTATTCAATCTGTATACTGAGCAAGCAGTGAAAGAAATGAAATAAAAATTCAGAGTAAGAATTAAAATCCATGGAGAAGAAATAAAAACTCTGAGGTTCACCGATTCTGTCACAGACTGCAAAGGACCTGGAAGAGCAGTTGAATGGAATAGACAATGTCTTGAAGGGAGGATACGAGATGAACATCAACAAAAGCAAAATGAGGATAATGGAATGTAGTTGAATTAAGTGGGGTGATGCTGAGGGAATTAAATTAGGAAATGAGACACTTAAAGTAGTAAATGAGTTTTGCTATTTGAGGAGCAAAGTAACTGATGAGGGTTGAATTAGAGAGGATATAAAATGTAGTCTGGCAGTGGAAAGGAAAGCATTTCTGAAGAACAGGAATTTCAAGATATGAATGAGATTCAGAAGGATGTAGGTTGCAGTAGGTATTGGGAGGTGATGAACCCTTGCACAGGATAGAGTAGCATGGAGAGCTGCTTCAAACCAGTCTCTAGACTGAAGACCACAACAACAACAACAACAACAACAACAACAACTGTTTCATAAATAGTGTAGCATAGTACAACCACATTTTATAACCAATTTCAGAAACTGAATTAAAACTTAACTGTAAACTTTAAAAAGCCTGATTGTAACAATGTATGATCTAACTTCGTATTGTTAAAACATATTTGAGGACCAGTGGTAGTAGTTATAAGAAAACCAGTATTTATCCAGATTTCGAAGTCAGTATTGTATCAGTCTTTGAGAGAGTGTGAGGCAATGAGTAATTTTTTAAAGCAAGTACACTCTTTTGGCTTCGTCATTTAGTGATTTACAACACACACAGTGCCTCACATACATTGAAACACCCAGATATTATACATAGAGAAAATTCAGTGAAGAAGAGTTACACATCTCGCTCAACATTGGGGACAGTAAGAAGTTACGTTGCACAATTGCAGCGATGAAAGCCTGTTATGTTTTACTGTGCCCTGTTGGGTCATCAATGCTGTGATCTTCCAGGAGGCCAGCCAGCAGGGTTTGTCATGTCATTGTTCAATGTGTAAGCACACGCTTGCAGCTGTGTGCCTCCCCACCAACACTCACTATAAATGCTGTTGTCATGCAATTCCTATACATCTTAACAACAGGTATAAGGTGTTGATGTAATGTTCATACCAGTGAAATCCACTTCAACAGCTGGAACTGGGGAAAACCTTCCTGATGTTTCATACTTGTACAGAAGAACCCCAATGGTAGAAATGTGACAGACCTTTCAGGGAAACAACAGTCCTCCAACCACACACACACACACACACACACACACACACACACACACACACACACACACACACACACTCTAGTACTATCCATTTTGCAGGAGCTATCATCTGAGATGTGGATCCTATACTGCTGAAATGAGTGGGACCTGTACCCAATAGGACAAACAAGGGATCTCACACATATGAGACAGAGAAAATTGTAAGGGCCTACAGCATACCACCTTCAATTCTGACATTTTTGTGAACATTCTCAAAAGCAATCTCTCTCTATTTTCTTTGATATCCACACACATATGGGTCACTATGATGTGCTTTAGGCCCTTGTGGTCCTCAGTGCCACATATGCAAAGAAGCACAACACACATAGTTACATGTACGTTTGACTTAATGGGAGTCTTACAGAGATGCTGGAAGAACCAGACTGTCAGATGCTTAAAGACAGAAGCAAGGCCTATTTGCCCAGTTTTAAGAATCAACTTTAAATTACGCATCTACGAATATACCACAACCCCTACTTATCTCTTCCATTGACTTTGCCAGGGCAAGATTAGACTACATTGAGCACAGATGAATTGATGCAACCATTTTTCGTATGTTCCTTACAGGAAAGGATTAAAATTAGTCTGAATATTTGGTACTCTCTGCCATGCACTTCACAGTGGTTCACAGTGTATGGACTCAGATGATGGTGGTTGAATAAAAATGTATTTATAACTATCAATGTTCTCTTTGGATCACTTGATAAAACAAAATACAAGCAGTTTTTTCTTTGTCACCATTTCCATATAATATCATGGATTTTCATTCTTGTTCTAACTTTCAGATTTATATGGGAAAATATCCCACTTCTAATTGTCACTTTACTGGAAGCTGGATTATTGAAATCATTCATGTGAGAAACACACTATACATATCTCATAAAAGGAGTTGAAACAAATTTTGATTGTACCCACAATATATGTTGAGCTTATGTTCAATCTCCATGTTAAAATATAGACCTAACTACTCAAAATGCAAAAGCAGCTTTCCTTTTCATTAGTACTTTTGCAATCTTAGCAGTTTAATCACATTAAACCTTTAAAAATCATGAATAACTATATGACAGATTTAATTGGATGTATTTAGCATATTTGATATTTAATTATAAATATTTTATGGTGTGAGACTAACAACAATAGTTGAAAATGAACAAAGCATATAAGCTGTAGAAATCAGGTTTTTAAGAAACGTAGATAGCTTTGAGTGCCTGGTATGATGAGAACAACAATCACTTAAGGATGAGTACTTAAAAACACAACTGGACAGATAGAACAGTACAGAACTAAACTGAAAGATCATGTCACAATACTGAATGAAACTAGGTGATAAATTTGTGACCAACTGGAAAAGATCAAAAGTAGACCAAAAAAACACATGGACCGACAAACAGAGACTAACCACTGACCATAGAGGCACTGAACAATTAGACTTAACAGGCAAGAAGAAGAAGAAGAAGAAGAAGAAGAAGAAGAAGAAGAAGAAGAAAATTCATGGCCTGCTGATAACTATAGGTATACCTGCAGCTACACTTTGCAAATCATTGTCACATTTATGACAGAAAATACTTTTTACTACATCATATATTACACTTTCTTCGTGTTCCATTCACAGATGGATTTTAGGAAAAATGTCTGCTTACACACCTCCTTGCAAGCTGGTGTTTGATTAATTTTGTCTGTACAATCTCTGCACGACAGTTGTTTATGGAGCTCAGGAATATTCAGTTTCTATACAGGAAGACTTCTTAACACCTTAACTAAACAATTTTTCTGTAGAGGTGGACACAAAAATTTGCAGTTTTTTTAACTGCTTATGTTCTACTCTATTATGATTATAGATTATTTCAAACAGTAGTTTGGCAAATTATTGACTTAAAGGGCAATTGGAAACTGTTAAAAAGTTGCTGGATTAAAACCCCCACTATACTTGCTATTTTAAAAGCTAACTCTGTCTTAGGACAGAGTATTTTGGCCAAATCTCTTTCGAAACTTTCTGTAGTGTTTTTGCTAAACAACAAAAATTACAATAATACACTTTTGCACAACAATCATCTTCATATGTTTGTGGCTGTGTGAAAGGCTCTGAAGCATCGTACAATACATAGAGGTACATCACTATCTTCACACATATATCACGAGTCCCTCTCATTTTTCTTCCCCTTTGCATCATGATCTCGGCTGTAAATCCCACATCATCTGGTAGTATTCTGCTTCCTTGCAATTGGTAGAATGAACAATGGTAAATGATGGTCAGCTGGACAAAAAGGACTGTTGTTCATGTATGAACAACCAGCTATTTTTAAGATAATTTCTTCCTATGATGTTCAACTGACATTTTCTCAGTCACTGCCAAGAGCACTCCTTGTTCCTCCAGGCAAAGCAAACATTTTGATGTGCCAGCTGCGTCTTACAAGATCAACAACCTCATACTCTTAGTTGCAAAGACATGGTAACATACTACACCAGGAAATACGATGTACAGGAAATAAATAAGAAACAACTATTTTACAAGAAATTGCATACTAAATTTATTGGGCCTCTGTAGCTTAACATTTTCTTTTCATTAAAAGATCGGAAATATCAGGTGTCAAAGGGTTTGCAGTGTTAGTGCGAAGGATGGCCTTCAGTGTTGCATCCTGAAGAAACGATAGTTTCTTACTTTTCACTCTTTTCATTGCTGAGAAAAGCTGCAAACAACAATACATAGACCCAAAAATGTACATGATCTGAGCAGCATTGTTGTGAAGCTTGGGAAATGTTTTTTGCTGTAATGAACAATATCATCGCGACAAATCCAACAGGTTGTAGTACCTCTCCTTCAACAAAGTTGAATTTTGCAAATCAATAAACTCCGACTGAAGTGACGATGACAAGTCATCGGGGAAAACTGAAAAAGGAGTGCTGAACACCTTAAGTTCCATTTCCAAACTAGTGAAGTCTTGGAATTGTGTTACAAACGACATGATGAGCTGCTTTAACTTTGCTTGGTAATCACCAAAAGTAGTACCTTCAGGTAGTTTTAAAGAAGCAAGATGACTGAAGAATGTTAAATGTCCATTACTCATCTGCCTCTCAAATAAACATAACTTTTCCATGAATGCTTTGATCTGGTTGTGCATGTCGACGATTACATGCCCTTTGCCTTGCAATGACAGATTTAAATTATTCAGATGCATAGTTATGTCAGCTAGGAATGCAACGTCTGATATCAATTTTAAATCTTTCAGACAACGCATTTCTTCCCCTTTCATTTAGAAAAAATGGGATATTTCCTTGCCAATGGCAAAGAAAACATGAAGAACTTTTCCCTAATTCAGCCATCTACTGTGGTAAGGTATATTCCCACACTCCGCTTCCATATCCTTCAGGAATCCTTTGAATTGGCGATGATTCGTACTGTGACGCCACACAAAATTCACACACTTCATGACATCTTTCATTACACCACCTAGCTCTACTGTTCCAACACACAGTGCCTCTTGGTGAATAAAACAATGAAGAGTCAAAATGTCTTCCTTGAATTCATCCCTGACTTTATTTTTCAAATGAGAAGCAAAACCTTGGTGACGCCCAGTCATTTGTGGTGCACCATCTGTCGCTACAGAATGGATCTTATCCTATGGCAAATTCATATTGTCCACTGATTCACAAACAGCTTCAAAAATGACACATCCTGTTGCGTTGTAATCAAGTGGTACCACATCCAAGTGTTCTTCAGTTACTTGCAGCTCCATGCCAACACCATGCACAAAGACTGCATGCTGAGCACAGTCCGATATGTTGGTGCCTTTGTCGAGTGCTAGCGAAAATGCAACAAAGCTCTCCGCCTTTTTCCTGAGCTGTGTCTCTAAATCTGCTTCCATGTCCAGGATTCGATGAGACAATGTTTGCTTCAACAGGCAAACCCTTTCAACTCCCTGCACCTCAATTGGAAACAAACATCCTGCAACTGCTTCCATGAACGATTTTACAAGTGGTCCCAGCGAAAACGGCTTGCCACTCGTCACAATGATGTGAGCAACCCTGTAGCTTGCTCGAATTGCAAATTCAGTAGTGTTCTCTCTGCTCTCTTGTTTTCTCCGCTCATTCACATGAAAATTATAAATGCATTACAGAACACGAACTATGTTGCATGTTTTGATACCCTCCGATTCACGAAACCGTTTTTAAAGTTACTTCTCCTGGTATGTTGTTCTTAAGCCTGGCTACCAGTTCTCTGCGTGCAATGCCTTCTAACTGATTGTAGTGCGCTGCATTAAGATGTGTATAATGTCATTGTATATTGTACCTCTTCGCAGAATAAAATACTTTATGACATACAAGACACTGTGGATGACCATCCCTCTCAATGAGTAGAAAGGTATCCTCCAATAGGGGTACAGGGCTCCCGCAGCTAGTCATAGCTGTCATTGAACAAAGATTATTGCCTCAGTTGCAGCTGCATGCGGCCAGGGGGCAGTGAGTTCACTTTATCCCTCCACGCGGGCTCCAAGCTGCCGCAGTGAGTGCTCCAGAGAGCTCAGGCTCCCTGGAGCTTGGTTGAAACAGCCTGTCTTAAACCTAACCAACCTAAGGACATCAAAACAGTCATGCCCGAGGCAGGATTCGAAGCTTCGACCGCAGTAGCATTGCGGTGCCAGACTGAAATGCCTAGAACAGCTCGGCCACAGCAGCTAGCCATCCCGAGTACTCTCCAGCTTTTCAATTAATGGGTGAATCTTTTCTTTCTACGAGGGTCAGTCAAAAAGTAATGCCTCCTATTTTTTTTTCTACGTTTAATTGTCAGGAAATTTAAATGCAATTACATAGGTTGAAAACCACAACATTGAGGATCATTTTGTCATTTTTCAATGCAATCTCCGCCCATCTCTACAGTTTTGGTCCATCTTTGAACAAGGGCATGTATCACAGCACGGTAAAAATCACAGCTCTGCTTCCTAAGCCATTGACGCACGGATGTTTTGACGGCCTCCTCATCTTCAAAATGAATCCCACGATGAGCTTCTTTTAGTGGCCCGAACAGATGGAAGTCTGATGGTGCCAGGTCAGGGCTGTATGGGGGATGAGGCAAAACTTCCCATCCAATTTTGACAATCTCGTCAGAGGTGTGACGACTGGTGTGTGGTCTTGCATTGTCATTCAAAAGAAGAACATCTGCCATTGATTTTGTTGGGCGAACTCGCTGAAGACGTGCTTTAAGTTTTTTGAGGGTTGTGACGTATTGAACAGAATTTATTGTGCATCCCTGCTCCAAAAAATCAACCAGAATCACACCCTCTGTATCCCAGAAAACTGTTGCCATAACTTTCCCTGCCGATCGCACAGTTTTGAATTTTTTCTTCCTCGGCGAGCTTGTGTGATGCCACTCCATTGACTGCCTCTTTGATTCGGGTTCAAAAAAATGCACCCATGTTTCGTCCCCGGTCACAATTTTTTTCAGAAACTCATCTCCCTCCAAACAGAAGCGCTGCAAGTGTTGGGAGGCTATTGTTTTCCTTGCCTCTTTATTCTGATCGGTTAACATTCTTGGAACCCACCGTGCACAAACTTTTGAGTACCCCAATTGTTTAATAATCGTGATCACACTGCCTTTACTAAGAGAAATAATGCGACACACTTCATCTGCAGTCACCCGACGGTCACCACGAATGATGTCATCAACTTGCTGAATGTTGTGTGGAGTCACTGCACTCACCGGCCTGCCGCTCTGCTTTCGTCAGTCAACAGTGTTTGCCCTTCAGCTTCCTTACAACGACAAACCCATCATCTAACAGTGCTGACATCCACTGTCACAACACCATACACCTTCTTCAGTCTTTCATGAATGTGTATGGGCGTTTCACCTTCTGCATTCAAGAATTCAATCACACAACGCTGTCTCAAACGAACATCGATGTCGGCCATCTTACAAACTTCTGCTGTGCTGCCACCTGTTGACACAGAAAGTTACTACTGCAGTGGATTGCAGAAGAAGGTTTGAGGAATGGCGCCAAATTCAAATTTTTCACTTAACTTAATTTTTTTTAAGTAGAAAAAAAATGGGAGGCATTACTTTTTGACCGACCCTCGTAGATGGTCACATGTGGTATAACATTTTTTTCTTTGTGTGTCTACCAAAATTTATGTTACACTTTTTGTCAGTTGTACAAGCCTTTGACACTTGTCACTAACCTTCTTTGTACATGATCAGTGTCTCTATGTAGCCTGACCAGATGCAGGTCCAACACACTCAAGGAGTATTCAAGTATGAAGGAAGGAAGAAAGGAAGGAAGGATGCAATTCAGAAATGGAGATTGGAGCTTGATTTCCTTTGGATAACAATGTTATTAGAGATGGAATACCATATCAAATTAATTAAGAACAAGGATGGAAATTGGCCATTCTGTTTCAAAGAATCATGCTACAGGGTTGCTCACATCATTGTGATGAGTGGCAAGCCGTTTTCGCTGGGACCACTTGTAAAATCATTCATGGTAGCAGTTGCAGGATGTTTGTTTCCAAGGGAGGTGCAGGGAGTTGAAAGGGTTTGCCTGTTGAAGCAAACATTGTCTCATCGAATCCTGGACATGGAAGCAGATTTAGAGACACAGCTCAGGAAAAAGGCGGAGAGCTTTGTTGCATTTTCGCTAGCACTTTGCATGGTGTTGACTTAGGAATATCCGGGATGGAATGTAACAATATTATGAGAAGGAAAGCTGCTACTCACCATACAGCGGAGGTGCTGCGTCACAGATGGGCATGACAAAAAGACTTCCACACCAACAGCTTTCAGTCAACAATAGACCCAATTATGTGGGTGCACCTGTGCACCCCCCCCCCCCCACACACACACACACACACACACACACACACACACACACACACACACACACACACACACACACACCTCCCCCCCCCCCCCCAACCACCACACACCACACACCAGCTGCATGAAACTCCGTGTGTGTGTGTGTGTGTGTGTGTGTGTGTGTGTG
Organism: Schistocerca gregaria; assembly: GCF_023897955.1. NCBI lineage: Eukaryota > Metazoa > Arthropoda > Insecta > Orthoptera > Acrididae > Schistocerca > Schistocerca gregaria. The sequence continues at coordinate 86,308,004 of NC_064930.1, read as the reverse complement.
TGTGTGTGTGTGTGTGTGTCACGAAAGCTTTAAGTGTGAAAGTCTTTGTTGTCCCTATCTGCAACTCACCATCTCCACTATATGGTGAGTAGCAACTTTCCTTCTCATAATATCGACATTTGACTTAATCAATTTAGGAAAATCACTGACAACCTACATCCAGTGCATTAACCAATGCATCACCTCACTTGATATCAAGAAGTAGAGGTTTTTCCAAGTGATTTGCATGCATATTTGTTTTTTCTACAAACTGCAGTTTGTCACTAGCTCATCATGTATCGTAAAACAAGAATTGCTTTACCTACAATTAAGCCTATGTAGTTGCTCCATTTCCTATTTCCAAGATATTTGTGTGGTATGACTGAGCCTGTAGTCAATGCATACCACAGTTTTACTTTTCATAAATTGCACAACTTCGTGTAATTTATGTTAAGAAGAGCTAGTTGTCAATCTTTACATCTGGTTTATATTTTGGCAAGATTTGACCAGTTATTAGTGAATTTTTACCAGATAGGCCCTCTTATAGAAAGCTTTATTATCTGCAAAAAGCTTGAGATCTCATCAACCACAATTCACTAAATCATTGACTTTCAAGATTAACAACAATTATCTTATGTTTTGTATCTACCGCACAGTTTCTTGAGTATCTTCCGAATGTCCATATACCAAGAATCTCAGAGGGACAATTAACAGCTCCTTACATGTTTTTTTACATGACTTGGATACATTTGTTCTAGTCAACAGGGGTTTTGTTAGAAGCCATAAGTTATTTTTGTGGCCAACTGATGGCTGACAGAAGAATTCAGTTACAACTTTTATCCTAGTTCTGAATGTTAATCACACTCATACCTATTTGCATACCATTGATTTAAGATTGTTACCTACTGCTACAAATATATTTCACCACATTTACCATGTCATTTTAGTAAACAATAGAACCTGTTCTAAACATCTTGCTACTATCAATATTCTGCTTCCACCCACTCTCAGTACTGTGTATTAAGTGAGCCATACTGTTTTTAACAATGTTTTAATCTCAACAACAGACATATAATGTGTATTATTTTAATGGAAATTATGTGAACAATCAATGGATCATGGCACTAACTCACAACTGCTAGTTCCCTAGCAGAGGTGAAACATCTAAGGTCACACTATAATTTGCAGCCCCATGTTAACCACAAAGTTACTTTGAACACCAGTCCTTTACAAGTCCTACTGGAAGTGGCCCTTGCCATCCTTTGACATTTTAACTATCTTACCCAACCAGTTATCTGGGGACTAGTGTTTAGTGAGGACTCAAAACAAAGCTGGAACTCATCATTCCTCACACTTTGCCAGAGCCACTGATGTTACTACCTTAAACCTTTGGATTTATGGTCCAATATTTATCATCCTCACCCCACACCAATATACTTAGTTGAGTACAGCAGTTCCGATGTTCTTTCTTCTCAAAGTCCTTCAGGCATTATCAGATTGACAGTAGAAGGCTACTGTCAGGGAAGAAAATGTGTAGTACTGATCAAGGCAGTGCAGTTATTATAACACAGAATTCACTTTCATGAAGACTATGGTTCAAATATGCATCTGATCATCTTGGATAAGATCTTTCGTGATTTTCCTGAATTGATACGGGCTAACTTTGGGATGGTTCATTCGAAAGGACACACATGATTTCCTTCGCATTCCTTAAACAATCTAAGCTTGTGATCTGCCTCTAATAGCCTTTTTGTCGACGAGGTGTCAAATCCTAATCTTCCTTCCTTAAATGTGTGTGCTGAATAAGGATTCAATTGTTCTAAAAACTAAGGATTAATGGATCTCAAATATAATTCTGAAGAAATAGATGTGTAAGCTGTCACTAAACTCATGGTTACTGCACTCTACAGAATAGCATTCCCATACAAACAATTAAGACTACTGTATGACTAAAATTACTTGTTGGTTGATACTTCACACTCTGGAGCTGGTTGCCTCTTACCAGTGTGTTCAGTGTCACATCTCAACTGTTCATTACTGACAAATTGCCACAACAAACACCCAGTTGAATTCAAACTCCTTGTGAAACTTACTTTCTTGCTGTGGTTCAATACTGTATCAATCTTTTATTTTACATTTTATCAAACACACACACACACACACACACACACACACACACACACACACAGACAGACAGACAGACAGACAGAGAGAGAGAGAGAGAGAGAGAGAGAGAGAGAGAGAGAGAGAGAGAGAGAGAGAGAGAGAGAGAGAGAGAGAGAGAGAGAGAGGGGGGGGGGGGGGGGGGGGGAGTAACAAAATATGCACATTTCATACTAACCAAGCACTACTGGGTCCTTTTGCACAAGATGCAATTCAGAACCACATATACAGTTATCACCACCACAGATGTCGACTGAAATTAGATAAGGCTTGTACAACATTACATTAAGCCAATGTACTTGAAGGGAACAAATCACTGTTGTTGTTCTTCATAGTCATAAGTATAACATTGTACTGATAAGCAGTGGTGTTGTATAGTGTTCATGTTTCATGCCTCATAAATAGGTGGTTATGGGTATAAATCTTGCCAAGTGCTTTAAAACTGTTTATATTTGAATCTTTATGAAAACAACTTTTTTACTTTTATTCAATTAGCTGGTTTAAATCTAATTTCTTCTTCATAATTCTTTGCTGTGTTACTTTCATCATTGTACTGACTTCTTTATTTGCCTTGACTTTTTCCTTTCCATGATTCTTTTTTCATTTTGAAGCTTCCTGTGATACCTATTACCTGCAACTGAGTACTAACCAGTACTGTTCATTTGTTGGTAACATGTCAGCTTGTGTAACCAGTGTGAGGATAGGTCCAGGTGAAAATGAGAAAGTAGTTTGCTTTTAGTTCTGAAACAATTTTTTCTGTGGTGAATTTTCTCACTAAGGTTAGCTTTAATCGCTGTGAACAAAGCAAGTGTGATGAAAAGTTCTGCTACAGGTTGACTGGTGTTGTCTCAGTTATATTGCACATACAATATTTTTGTTAGGTTAGGACAAGAGGGCAAATTCAGTGCTAGAAAACAAATTATCTGCCACAGTTCAGTCATGGATCACATAAAGTCAGTTGTTGACAGAGCATCTCACATTCCTGTCATACCTCACAGCAGCTGCTTCCAACATTGCCCCATGTTACACCCAGGTAACAGCACTTAACAGACTTTACTGGCGAAGTTTGTGTGTCACATATAACCGAGCATTAGCAAGCAAGCAATGTACCAAAGCTGTAGTAGCAAGTGAGCAAAATCAACTACCAGTTTATTTTAACCAGACTACAGAAATTTATCTGTGATATTTCTGATATTCAATATCTCATTTCTTACAATGTATATGCTGTAGCAATTTTTAATTCCATCTCGTCTTCACTATGTTGCATAAAAAAATTTCACATGCAGTTAAATGTAACTCCGTCTCAAAGCAATAATCATGCACATAGATAAAATCTAAACCAGAGAGAGAGAGAGAGAGAGAGAGAGAGAGAGAGAGAGAGAGAGAGAGAGAGAGAGAGAGTTATGAGGAAAAGAAAGAAGTATTAGACATTAATGTATGATACTAACTCACCTCCTCTTTAATTGCCTGAGGATCAAATTCAGGAATGTATAACTGTAACCAAAAGAAACAGAGAAAAATAAAACTACTTTTGAAGACATGAAGATGATTAGCTTGATTACTATCACTGTAAAGGCATTACATGCACTGATTCTGTACATGAGAAAATTCTTAAATTTAGTATCAGCAGAATGTGTCCTATCACAGGCAGAGAAGAATGAGGTAATGTCACATGCCAAGTTAAAACATGGCTTCCAAGATTACATACTTTTCTCATTGTAGAAGTTTCACATTGTAATTAACGTCATTCATGCATTCATTCATTTGTACATTAGCTGAAAGAAATAAAAACTTTCAGGGATGAAGAACACCTCAAAATGTAGATTAATAGCCCCAAAGAAGCCACTGCAGACATCTTCTGTAAAGTATACTAAAGTATACTAATGATAAATAATTGAAACTAGTGCCGATCCTTTCGCACTAACAATTATGAACATGGGACAGTGACTACTTTGAAATAAAATACACTGGCTCTCCTCTTACACTACTAAACTGTGTTTTTATTTATTGCTCCAACTGAACATTTCTGTAACATTGTTCGGTACCTACATGCCGGCAAAGCCAAAACCACGTAGACATTGCATCCCTCAGTCCAAATATTTGTATAGATTAAAGGACTGCCTAAAAAGGTTTTGTAATAGCTGAGGATGTTCAATTTTCTGCCTAATGCCCACTGGAAACCTATTACAAACTCCATATATTGAACTCTATTCTGAAATTTGCACAATTATAGATACTTTATAATGATATTGCTCTTTCTTCAAGTAGTGTGGCTGTGATACTACAATACACTCTAATTAATTGTTAACCACATATTCCATTATGGAGTTCATTTATTAGCAACTAAGTACTTCATACTCTCGATCCTTGAAGAGGCTCTTCCAAGACTTCATGTAATGAGAGTCCACTGATATTTACTTCTGGAACTTTTTAAGTTATTCTCACTTTTTTTGCAACTACACAATGTGAGTCATCTTACTTTAGGTTAAGCTGTCTGTTGGGAACCAGTTATCAGGGCATCCTATTATCATCCTGGCAATGTGGTACGTGTTTGGGCCCTCCATCTGTTTACTGCTATCATACCAGAAGTGGACCAAACACTAAAACCTTAGGGCATCAAATTCGACATGATGTCATTTCTGAAGTATTATTTATTAATATGAAACTCTGCTGCCTGTTTTGATAACATCACTTCATAAATCTAGAGGGAATGCCTTTACCATCATTCCATTTTTGTTTCCCTGGTATAATTTAAAGATCTAGATAATTTATATCCTCAGTGGGGTGGCTTCCATGGCTCAACAATACAGGTAGCAGCACCGTACATGCAACCACACGGGAAGGTTATCTGTGGAGGCTAGTCAGTCTGTTCAATGTTCCATGGATCCTTTGTACCATTAAGATTAATAATAATGTGCCATGAGTTATTCCACATTCACAAGTGAATATGGATACATACTAATCATTTACAATGGTCTTTAAAAAAATTGTGTACATGTGTGTATATTAGTAAGTCCTAGCCACCGTTCCTTACACTCAGATAAATATAAATTCTTCCATGAAACTAAAGAAATTGTCAAGAAGAAAATTTTTCAGTTTTTATTGAAATTAGCTGTCTGACAGACAGTTTTTGTCACTGGATAGATGATCAAAGATTTTGGTGGCAGCATTGTGCACTCTTCTATGTGTTGAGAATAACCTTACCCTTATTGTGAAATCATGTTATTTTTTCTTCTGGAACTGTAGGTACGTACATCACTGTTCCTTTTGGACTGTAGTGGATTATTCACAAGAAATTTCATAAAGGAGTAGATATACTGTGAACAACATGGGTTAGCTCCACATAATATTCTTGTGCAAATGAAGACTCTTTCTTAAAGCTGAGTTACCCCAGAAGATTTTTCCACAAGACATTATTGAATTAAGATAAGCAAGACACATGAATTTACTGATTTGTTTCTCCCCAAGAACTGAAATGATTTGAAGTGCAAATATGAATGAACTAAGTCATTCTGTGTGTTCCAATTTTTTTTTTTTTTTTTTAATTTGAACTCTTCTCTACACAGAGATCCAAAAATTCTGAAGTTTCCATCCTAGTTGTTATTTCCTTAACATATGTTACACTTATCACTGCACAGTACCGCTAGGTTCGAGATTTGAAAATGATGTTTTTTTGAAAAGGTGAGGAAGAGTAACATATGGTTGCTGACAAGGGGGCAGCATCTATTTCAGTTGTTGCAGGCGCTACAATACACATGGTTGATTTATTTGGCATTGTAAAATTAGTCAACACGACACTGAATGAATGAAAGCAAAGATAAACTATAGCTGTTACATTTCTTGAGGACATGCTGATCTGCACCAAATCAGTCTTCAGAATGACAACAACAACAAAATTTAAAGGCTTTGCCAACTTCAAAAAAAAAAAAAAAAAAAAAAAATGCATGTAGGGTAATTTTTTGTCTAATTCTTCCAGTGCTGAGTTGTAAGTTCATATATGACTTTCTTTGTACACAAGCCTCTATGGAAGTCAAACAGAGCTCTTGTTAGAAGATCATGACAAATGTTGGTCTATATTTTACTACAATCTCACAAATTTTTATACAGGTAGAGGGGCTTGCAACTAGAGGTCACTTGCTTTACTGCACTTCTGCCAATGAATGATACTTCAGAACATGCCAGTATTTCGTAAGTAATATGGTGTGCAGAATATCTGGGTGTGAGGTGAGTGCTACAAAGTCAATTCAAAATTTTAGTACTTTGGTTGTAATACAGCCATAATCAGAAGAGTTATTTTATGTGAGATACCGAGTTTTCTTATATCTTTCATGTGTGGTAACGCAAAACATGTCAGCTAGAGAAGCATACAATGTCTGTCAAGTAAGTCTAATGCTTCTACTTTTGATGGTCTGTTTCCTATCCCTGTGTTATCAGCAAGTGTTAAGAAGAATGCACTGAACTTAATGGACAATGAATTCAATTCAATTTCATTTGCCTCACTGCTATGGTCACTATGGCACTGACCATTATTTGTCTTATTGAGTTTATTCATTTCATTCCAACATTCCATTTGTTTGTTCTTGAAATTTTCATTTTTTGTATATAGCATACAGATTTCATGTTTTTCGTGACATGGAAAAGTATTTTTAGTAAGTCTTTTTTTAAAGCTAATCCTCTGCATTAAATAAATCACTTTTCCAGGCACAATACAGTTTGACCTCAGGCATTCGCCATGTTTATCTCAACTAATCGTGAGAAAGGCATTGCAGATAAACCAGCTTATATATTGTTACCAGTTTTTTTTATCACTACTTGCTTATTCAGATACCTTGGAAATGGGAGCTTCATGATGAAGTTGTAATATGACATTGTAGAGGTTCACTTATGAAAAAAGCACTGTTATCATATGATACACATTCACAGTTGCAGTAGTTGCTTGAAAGATGGCAGCGAGGAGAAAGGTAAGGAGATGCATGGATCAATTACCGAAACAACAACTTCTAACATTGGCACTTGTTTCAAAGGCAATATGAACTTACAATACAGATGAATTTGACAATTTGAAATATACTTTATGCAAACAGAAACAGGGAGCCCTTTTGGATATCATGTCTCACTTTCTACACTTGCATCCTGAGTGAATGTGTGTTCCATACAACTAATGGGACAGTACTACTGTTGATTGGATTTTTTTCCTTCATCCTAAATCTTCCACCAGTTTTCAAATCATAGGTGACCTTGGAATGCAGCTGGATGATAGTTTTAGGTTTGTTGCGTTGTCTACAAATTCTACAAAGTAATCAGGCTTATCTGAAAAGAACTGGGTTCTATGACCTGATAACACTTGATACATTAACTTAGGAAATTTTCTTTTTGTTTCACACAGCCCAGACTGGTTGACAACATGGTACAGCTGGTGAAAAATGATTCATTTTGATCTGACTATTGGAGCAGCAGCAGTTTTTGGTATTATCTAGTAACATGATTTTCTCATCAGGGGGACTACACTAAAAACTACTTTGTTATTTGTAGTCAGTACTATGCCAAGGTCAAAGCATGCTATTGGCAACATGCATAAAAGAATTTGAGGGATTCAGGTAATTGTAAGGACATGCTACAGAAAGTAAGACCAGTACTCATGGAGTTTTCAGAGGTGTCCACCATTTAGCAGAACTCAGAGGGTTCTGAGCAACTATTATGATGTTTGAGATTAAATAAACACTACTTCAAAGAAAAATAATAAAAATATAGTAACTACATTCACATCTGATAAGCTATGCAATGAAGTGTTATCAAATATTTGAAAATATTTATATTTAGGATTGCTACACTTATTTAGATATAATATGATGAAAAATAGACATTAAAATAAATACTAAGCAAGAGCTTCAGAAATACATAACCAGTTTTATACCATTAATATACATACTTATTTAGATCACAATGTAGCTTTGAAAGTTTAATACAGGAATTTTTTTCATAATTGTGAATCCTTGAGATGAACTATTTGAGTAATATGAGACATTTGCACTGATAAAATTCAAAAAAGACCAACTCACATATTACTAAATAAAAACAACAAGAAAAGAATAATTTACCATGCTCTTTAAAATTTGTTATAGTAATTATCAGAAAATCATAAATCTGTTGTGGATGAGAAAATAATGGTAAGTACGGCTAGAATACATATTCAGTAAAACAAATACTTTCTTTGTTATTGTCAAAATTCTTAACTGAATTTTGAAGATTTTTAATCAAATTATAAATTGGCTTTGCATTTCCATTTGCCTTACAGCTTATAAGTTGCTTCTTGAGCATCCATATCAACAGTCAAGTAGTAGTCTGCAAATGTAACGGCTCACCTGCCACTATATCTTTTCTCCATGACTGCACTATCCTGGGGAAAATTCTTGTCTATAATTTTGTATTCTCTCAGTTGTTAAGATATTGAAGTGAACAATTTGAAACTTTCTAAACAACCTTCTCATCACAATTGTGCATTCCATCAATCTGCTTGTTTTGAAGAGCTATCAAATTCATAGGCCAACAAGGATATCCTCTTTGATTTTGATTCCCTCAACCATTGAATCTTTTCCCTTAAGGGCTTGCAGGTCTTACATTCAAAATATATTTTCTTTACAAAATTGTTCAGGATTTATGTAAGCATCACTTTAGAAAAAAATGTAAGGACAAATTACAAAACTAACTGAATCAAGATATTGAACTAGTATGACCTGGGCATTGAGTAATATTTCAATTATCTTATTTCTCTCTCGTCATACATCGTAACAGTTACACATACATGGGCAATAAAGGTCTTATTTTTTTCTTTCTAGGTGAGATTCAAAAACCAGAACTAAGGTGCAATTCTCTTCGGGATATTGATTATCAGTACACTGGAACTGATACAGGTTACATACTTTTCAGGTAATTTATATTTTCACTTGTACAAAGTGCTGGAAGACCATCACTGGGCTAAACTTCCATTTGAACCAGTTAAGCAACATACAGGCAAACCAATTACCTTACATAATCCAACAGGCAACAAATTTTTGGGAAAATGTTTATATACTTCCATATCTGAACTGTGTTGTACTCACAATGTTGTTTATAATTTCCTTTCAGCAAATATCACTGTGTGAAGATGTTTCACCATAAACACTTCTTTGGCATCCATGCTCCCTGCACTCATTTGTTTGATAATGCTATTTCGTACAGTTATTCAGTTCTGTGCATACCTAACAATCTGATAACTGACAGATTTTGTTTTCATTATACATCACAGTTACTGTGCTACAACAATTTAAGTAAATCATTGCACAAACTTTGTGTATGGTTGATTTCAGCTCATGCATCACAGCTTATGAAATGTAGTTAAAATATCACAATTTAAATAAAATTAAGAGTAGAGTAATATCTGATTTTGTTCTAGAGTTGTTGATTTTTATATCAGACCGTCTGATGATACACCCATTCCCGTCCCTGGGCATTGAGACTCATGTTGTCATAACAGTCATCAAATTTCATAAAAAGTTCGAGATATCGTAATGAGGTTTCTTGCAAATGTTACCACAGAAAGAGGCACATGTATTGTAAGGCACAGGTATTGTATCATAAATAATCAAAAATTTGGCCTCGACCAAGATAGGGAAGTAACTCGTCCACAGCTGTGAGAGGTCAATGGAATGGAACACGTAAATATGTCAACAGTGCTTCAGTAAAACTCCGGACCAAATTTAAACATATCTTCAGCATCCTGGGAGTGACTGAGCATAATGAATTAACTAGTTCACAGCAGGTAAGCAGTTGATGTGACCATCTGCATTCAGTCACACAAGATGAATGACAAATTCCACATCATATTACTTTATGAAGTACACTATGTGATCAGAAGTATCGGGACACTACCAAAAACATACAATTTTCATATTAGGCGCATTGACCTACAGCAAGGTATTCCATATCAGTACCTCAGTCCTCCTTAGATATCATGAGAGAGCAGACTGGGGCACTCCGAACGTTGTCAGGTGATTGGGTTTAACTTGTGTCATACATCTGTATATGAGATTTCCACACTCCGTAACACTGCTAGGCACACTGTTTCCAATGTGATAGTGAAGTGGAACCTTGAAGGGACACATACAGCACAAAAGCGTATAGGCCGACCTTGTCAGTTGGCTGACAGAGACCACAAGACAGTTAAAGAGGGTCATAATGTGTAATAGGTGACATGCATCCAGACCATCACACAGGAATTTCAAACTGCATCAGGATCCACTGGAAGTACTATAGCAGTTTAGCGGGAGGAGAGGGAATTTGGATATCATGGTTGCAAGGCTTCTCATAAGCCACACATCACACCAGTAAATGCCAGACAATGCCTCACTTGGTGAAAGGAGCAATAACACTGGATGACTGAACTGTGGAAAAACGGTGTGGAGTGAGGAATCGTGGTACACAACGTGGCAATCCGATACCGGGGTGTGGGTATGGCGAAAGCCTGGTGATCATCACCTGCTAGCATGTGTAGTGCCAACAGTAAACTTCGGAGGCAGTGGTGGTATAGTGTGTGTGTTTTTTAAGGAGGGGGCTTGCATCCCTTGTTGTTTTGCATGGCACTACAGCAGCACATGCCTACATTGGTGTTTTAAGCACTTTTTTGATGCCCACTGTTGAAGAGCAATGTGGGGATGGCGATTGCATATTTCTACATGATCGAGCACCTGTTCATAAAGCATGGCCTGTGGTGGTGTGGTTACATGACAGTAACATACCTGTAATGGGCTGGCCTGCACAGAGTCCTGACCTGAATCCTATAGAACACCTTTGGGGTGATTTGGAACACCAACTTTGTACCAGGCCTCACCAACTGACAGTAATACCTCTCCTTAGTGCAGCACTCTGTGAAGAATGCCATTCCCCAAGAAACCTTCCAGCACCTGACAGAAATATGCCTGCGATAATGGAAGCTGTCATCAGAGCTATGGGTGGGCCAACACCATCCAGAAATCCTGCATTACCATGGAGTGTGCCACGAACTTGGAAGTCATTTTCAGCCAGGTGTCCACATACTTTTGATCACATAGTGAATTGTTTTGTACTCCACAAAAGGCCTTAGCAAGCTCACAAAGTATACCAAGATTATTCTTCTTGCTCAGCTCTGCCATGACAATCTGTGTAATGTTACAATTGGTTCTCTGTGGAGAACTGCATGCTAAAGCCAAATTCAAAAGTTTTTCTGTGAATGTACCATGGAATTTTGCAACACTACATATATATTGAAATCCTGTATCAACCTACATAGGACTGAGCTATCACATAGTTATATTTATTACCTTTGATAACCTACACGGCACAAATAACACAAATGTAAATGATTTGTTAAAACAATGTAGCCGAATTCCATGGAAAGATGAAAGAGAAATATGTCAAATTATTATTCTGCAACTATCTATTTCTCTCTAACTGCTCCTCTAAATTTGGATTTAAAACATCCAACACATGCATTATACAAAATGTTCGGTTTCAAGAAGAGTTGCTGTAGGTATGGTTATACATATTGTTCCAAGCACTAATAAGAATTTCCTCTCAATTGCTACCAAGTGGCAGAAAAAAAACCTGAATCAGGGAGAACCGTACAAGGATGGTGGGAAATTACAAACAGCACTTAGTTCCAGAAAACTTATTTCTTTGTAACACATCCTTTACATTCTGCAATTAGCCAAGGAATTTTTTGTTCCACATGCAATACCTCACGGACATTAATGCTTACAATGTTCTCAGTTTCTTCTGGTCCCAATTTTTTTTGTGTTTCCTCCCTGGAAAAATTAGTGGACTCCAGCGTTACCAATGGATGTTCAGGAAACTGAAAGAAAAGGAAAAGAAAATCTCAGTTACGAGTTCTTACACATTTCTGCATATATTACATGCCTCTCAATATGTTATTATGAATATCATCCTGTTTGCAATGATTCTCATCTCTCACACACAAGGAAATTTAATGAAACTAATTTTCTGAGCAGCTATTCTAAGTTACATCAATATGGTTTCATATCTATGCTACCTTGCTCAATAATCTTTGTAGACAATTACAGTTCTGTCTCGTAAGCACCATACTTAACTGTATAATAGTATACAGGATAAGTAATATGTGGCTCTTTGGCATACTGAATTCACTCATGATGAACTGCATCACTGTTCATTAAATCTTCTGTATCTCCTGTACTAACCTTCCCAGTAACAATTTTATACTCATAAATTGGAAAAACAAGTGTTCCAGAAACAGTTTCTTTTATGGCTGGGTTACACTTATTACTGTTCACTTATATGTGAGAAAGTAGCTAATGCCTGAAAAAATGTTGCTATAGATCCATGGTGTTGCAGCAATATGGAACAGTACCTTCCCTAAACAGCCTCACAGGGTTCTCAGTGTCCTTTGCTCTTTCATTTACATATATAATGAACAGGAAGTACCTTTTAATATTCCCTTGGGGTACGCCCAAAGTAACTTACTGATCTAACTATTTTGTATCCTGAATCTACTCACTGCTATATGCAAAATGCAGTGTGGTACCACGTATTTTGCATTGTGAGGCATCTTTGTATGCTGAATACCACTCATTTCATCAATTATGTTCCTGCTTATGGACTGGCACTTCGAGAACTAAGTTAAGTTCTTTATAGTATTTACACTACTTACTGTGATCTATCACAATACTACAGTCTCATAGCAAAGTATGCAAACGTAGAATTGACAGAAACAATGTAATATATACTGAAACATTATCTGTCAGTAAAATTAAATTTTGTAAAATGCAATGACATTTAACTGACAGCAAAATCACTCAATGTACACTGAGATCGTACCTGTTGGCTTTAGAGTAGGTAATGAAGAATGGAGATAGTCCAGCAGTTGTGCTGAAATCAAATGGACCCAGTATTCTAACTGAGTAAAATGAGAAACAAGTGTTTTCAAATAAACAGCTACACTGCTACCACACCAGAGCAATGCTGCACTTAACTGCTGCTTCAACTACTATCACAGTCAAAGGGCTCACAATGAGATGTTGACTCAGTGAATGGCTTCAATTTTGCCAACATAATCAAAAAAGAAGTTTCTGAAGTAACACAGTAACAATGTCACTTTTAAATTAAATACTGTAACACTCATTGTACATTGTAACTGAAGATGCTATTTGCCTGAAACTCTCCCCTTTTCTCTCACTCTAACGACAATGCATATAATGTCCAGTGCTTTCACTCTGGCTCCAAAACTAAATCACTTACCACTTCTTGGGTGTTGTATTTTGTTGAAGATTTGTTTACTTGTCAATATCACAACTCCCTATTTGTCTTGATGGTCTCTTGCTTGGTCTTTATAACATATTTAAACATATTTCAAACACTGCACTGCTGGATTATCTCTTGAAACTCTCTCTACAAACTTTGAACAATTTGGTATCCGTTACATTACTGTGCCTCCAATTTATCATAATTAGAACATCTTTGTGCAATATGCTTACCACTCTCATATAAAACAGCACTTTAACATTTGTTATCAGTTCTTGAGCAAAGGGATTTTTTCCTTTGTTTCTGTCACCAGAATTGACAAAGAAAGAAGCATTTGGAAAATACTGACAAGAAAAAGGGACACAATGGTAGGGCATGTTAGTACACTGGGAAATAATTTCCACACTACTAGAAGGAGCTAGAGGGAGAGAGGGAGACTGGGTTACATACAACAAATAATTAATGCTGCACAATTCTAGGCTTCTGTATGTATTATATTTACCATCATCAGTCCAAAGACTGGTTTGAGGCAGCTCTCCAACCTACTCTATAATGTGACAGCCTCTATCCTTTCGTAACTATTAAAGCCCCCATAATTGACACTACTTCCTGTAAGCATGCATTACTGTGTATTTAAAATTTTTAACTCCCAAACCTCTATTCATTACCAAACTGACTATTCCTTGATGGCACAAGATGTGTCCTGTCAACAAACCTTTTCTTTTAGATAAGCTATGCCATACATTTCTTTCCTTTCGAATTCATTTCTGTACCTCTTCAATGGGTACCTGATCTACCTGTCTTATCTGCAACATTTCAAAAGCTTCTTTTCTGTGCTCTTTAACACACACATTTCATTTTTGTACAAGGCTGCAGCACAGAAATTACTTTCAGAAGGTATTTCATAACACTTGAAATTTTATTAGAAATTTACACACACTCTTTATGAAAACCTTTTCTTGCTACTGCTGGTCTCATATCCTCTATACATCAGCCATCAGTTATTTTGCTGCCCAAATTGTAAAACATACTACTGCTACTACTACTACTACTACTACAACTACTATTATTATTACTACTGTATTGTCTTATTTTCTAATCTAATTACATTGGAATCTTTGAATTTAATTGCACTACATTCCAGCAAAACTGTTTTACATTTGGTGATGTTCACTGCATAACCCATTTCCAAGATACACAGAATTATGTTCAGTTGATCTCCCAAGTATTTTGCCATTTTTGACAGAAATACATTGCCATTAGCAAATTTCAGTGCTACCTATTTGTTTTCTACAGTATTCCTTTCCTTTGTTTTAGTCAATAGCTGCCAATTTCCCATTTCAACAACCTTTGATTTTTTCAGTTTATCCAAGTTGCATGTACCAAATTTCCTAAATTTCTTCAGTTTTAATAAGTAGTTCATAAAAATAAATTATAATCAGAATACACAACTGCTCTTGGAAACATTCTGTAGTTTAAAATCTGGGTTCAAAATCTCTCTCTCTCTCTCTCTCTCTCTCTCTCTCTCTCTCTCTCTCTCTCTCTCTCTCTCTCTCTCTCTCTCTCTCTCTCTCAGCATTATACAATCTGATACATTCTCATGTCTACAGTTCCCTTTCATGTAAAGAATCCTTTTATCATTCTTAAACAAAGTGTTAGCAAATTCTTCTGTATACAAAATTCTATCAGACAGTTTCCCCTTTTATTCTTTCTCCATTCAGTTCTTTTATAATATTGGAAATCAGTATAAAGGAACAGTTGCAATGAAAGTAATATTGTAATGTAGCATACTGTATTAAATTTATTATGAATGTAGTAAATATATGTAATACACACACTATTATCATGGAATTACATAGCTTCTTTCTTAACGTAGCAAAATAAAGCATTTGCATTTCCTGGATGGAAGATGGTATAAAGGCATTCACTGTCCTGTTGCGTTTTTGGATTATTGGTTCCTTTGTTCAAAATTCTCTTCAGCATTGATTTTGTTGCAATTTGTAGTTCTTGCAGTGAAATTATTGCACTTTTAGCTCACATACAACCTTAAATTGCCTTCAACTGTGGCAAAAACAATCTGCAAATATTCCCCAATGGTTTTCCATGGGTTTCACACCCAGGCTGTGCGCATACCAGAGCAAAACATCCATATCCGTATCTTCAATCCACTCTTTGCGTGTAGCAGAAACATGCACAGATGCATTAACTTGTTGACATTCATTGCCTAGGTTCTGATAGATTCTAATCAATTCTGGCTCTAGCACCACAGTGTAGTGTAAGTCTCGAGAGTCCATTCTTGTGTTTAGCCAAGCAACGGGTGATTTATGTTTAGTCCAGAGAACTGCCCAAATCACAACACTTCTGCTATCAAAATTTCTGTTCAGTCTTACTTGCTGCACAGTTCTCACATCATGCCAATAATACTGAAGTCCAACTGGAAATCTAAATCAAATTTCTTCTCATCACTGAAAATCTCTGTATCCCAATCTGAAGTCCACATATGTCCTTCAGTGAATAACTCCAGTCTAGCTTATTTATGTTTGAGTGTTTGAGCAGCTTTCTGCAGTCGTTCCTTGAATGCAAGATGTTTGTAACTGACAAAAATTTCTTGTACACACCTGGCAGTTACTGACAACTGTAAATCAGGAACAAGTTGAGAAGAACAACAGTTTGTAGCCTTTGCTTTGCACAAAAGGATGCCTTTCTGTGACTCAGATAATTTTCTACTTTTCTCATATTTTCCTTTCATCCATATCGTGCACCCAATCTAACGAAATTATCAATCACTGTAATTGAATGGTTCAACCTCTTAGTGACATGACGGTCAGAGAATTCCATTACCTTGTACACACTGACCCTTTTTCTTTTTCATTCCATGCTGTTTCCCCTATGACAGTGTCACAATCATGGTTTATGTACACAACTCACACTGCCATTAATAGTGTGTTTCTTATTTGTTGTAAAGGCAAATATGTACACAGTAATACCAGACAGAGCCTGCTCCTCTATATTGAGTTATATCATCTACCACCTGACACATTGATGTCTTGTTATATACTGTATTACATCAACTGCACTACCATTTGACTGTGTTTGTTGTCGTACTGGCTCTCAGACTATTGCATATACACTGTACACAATTATTCCAGCCAACAATGTCAATTTTTCCAACAAATATTCATGCCTTTATACTGATTTCCATTACTGTACTATTTTCCTGTTTCTAAAATCAAATTCCAGCCCCATCTCAAATACTTATCTCCCTTGACAATCTGAATAATTTCTTTTATCTCATTATACATTTTTTCAATTGTTTTATCATCTGTGGATCTAGTAGGCACATATATTTGATCTACTGTGGTAGGTCTTGACTTTGTGACTATCTGGATTACATTATGGAATTCAGTACACTGTTTACAGTAGATCAAATGTGATATTTTTTTATTCAGTATTACATCTACTGCATTTGTGTTTCTGTTCATAAAGCTTTATTCACCTGAACATAAAACCTGTTCTTCCTGCTACCACACTTTGAGATATGTACTTCTGCCTGTAAGTGCACTTACCAATCTACCCAATGGAGGGATCAGACATACCATCTTCTGACTTGCAGGATGCCAAGTTTGATTTATCTGATCACAACATCACTGTCCTTACTATCCTCCTATCACCATTCTAGATATCTGAATGTTAGTCATGGAATTGTTCACAAACGATAATGCTACCATAATTAAATCATACAGTAGATATGTGTATCTGCAGAAAATGGAATGGCTGTAGTTTTCCTTCACACCATTCACAGCAATAACACAGCACTGGCCTGTTGACTAATAAGGGGATCTAACGGAATCTTTCAGCATGTTCCCTCTGCAGCTTTTGGAGAGCCAGCTGTCCCACTTTAGGAACCATATTTTAGTCTGCTATCTTTAGAGTTAACCTCCCTCCCCCATGTAACATGTTTGTGTCAACAGTACAGGTACACACAGATACAAAAACAAATCACACCACTGCAGCCTTTCCTAATATACAAGGGCAAGATAAAAAGTCTGAATTTTTTATGTGAAAACTCTTACACCTTTTAAAATAAAACAAATGTTATTAAGATTCTATAGTTTTATCCTCCATGTCTACATATTTATTTCTAAACACTGTCACCCTGGCGATGAAGACATTTCTCCCCGAGAGAGACCAGTTTGTTGGTACCGTCACTGTTTGACTTTGTTGATGAAGCCACAACATAACGTCTGCTTGTACCACATCGCTATCAAAGTGAAGTGTTCAAAGGTATTCTTCACATTTTAGAGACAGATGGACATCAGATGGGACCAAGTTGGGACTGTATAGAGGATGATCAATGATAGTGTACCCAGGGTGTTAGATTGTTGCAGATGCTGCAATGCTCGTGTGTGGTCTGGCATTGCAATGCTGAGGGAGAAAATGCTCCATCTGTGGACAAACTCCTCAAATTTGAAACTCAATTACAGCATGCTGTGATTCAGCTGCCTGTAGTGGCAGAGAGCTGCAAATATACAGGATTTAAGAACAAAGATGTAGAATGTTTCTTTTATTTAAAGAGCTTTAAGAGTATTCACATAAAAATTTGGAGGCAGCACTTTTCAGCACACGTTAGTGTGCTGTGGCACATTTATTGAAAAATACAATAATAACAGGAAGTTGCAATGAAGGCTGTGACACATTTCTTGAAAAATACGGTAATTACAGAGAGTTGCAATGATGGAAGGTTTAATAAAGTTTTTTTTTGAAAGACATCACGTTTATGCCAGTGGTTATTAAACTTTTTATTTCCACTATTGCAATGTCAGCCTTAGGCCATTATTGAATGCAAATGGTTTGGCTTTAAATCATGTCAACTTAATACAGGCCATTTATATGGCCTCGTTATTTGCTGTTATATACATTTGTAACACTGGTAAGTAGTGCGAGCACAAATGTTCAAATATCATAAAATAGCACAGTCAGTACATACACATGTTCGTTCCCCCCATCACTAGTAACTTTTGCACTAAACCACAGCAGCGAACTACTTTGGTTTAGTGCAAAAGTTGCTAGCGATGGGGGAACGAACATGTGTGTGTACAGACCGTGCTGTTTTACAACATGTGTGCTCACACTACTTAGCAGCATTACGAATGTTGTTGTTGTGGTCTTCAGTTCTGAGACTGGTTTCATGCAGCTCTCCATGCTACTCTATATTGTGCAAGCTTCTTCATCTCCCAGTACCTACTGCAACCTACATCCTTCTGAATCTGCTTAGTGTACTCATCTCTTGGTCTCCCTCTACGATTTTTACCCTCAACACTGCCCTCTAATACTAAATTGGTGATCCCTTGGTGCCTGAGAACATGTCCTACCAACCGATCCCTTCTTCTTGTCAAGTTGTGCCACAAACTTCTCTTCTCTCCAATCCTATTCAATACTTCCTCATTAGTTATGTGATCTACCCATCTAATCTTCAGCATTATTCTGTAGCACCACATTTCAAAAGCCTCTATTCTCTTCTTGTCCAAACTATTTATCGTCCATGTTTCACTTCCATACATGGCTACACTCCATACAAAAACCTTTCAGAAATGACTTCCTGACAATTAAATCTATACTCGATGTTAACAGATTTCTCTTCTTCAGAAACGCTTTCCTTGCCATTGCCAGTCTACATTTTATACCCTCTCTACTTCGACCATCATCAGTTATTTTGCTCCCCAAATAGCAAAACTCCTTCACTACTTTAATTGTCTCATTTCCTAATCTAATTCCCTCAGCCTCACCCGACTTTATTCGACTACATTCCATTATCCTCGTTTTGCTTTTGTTCATGTTCATTTTATATCCTCCTTTCAAGACAGTATCCATTCCGTTCAACAGCTCTACCAAGTCCTTTGCTGTCTCTGACAGAATCACAATGTCATCAGTGAACCTCAACATTTTTATTTCTTCTCCGTGGATTTGTATACCTACTCCGAATTTTTCTTTTGTTTCCTTCACTGCTTGATCAATATACAGATTGAATAACATCGGAGAGAGACTGCAACCGTGTCTCACTCCCTTCCCAACCACTGCTTCCCTTTTATGTCCCTCGACTCTTGTAACTGCCATCTGGTTTCTGTACAAATTATAAATAGCCTTTCGCTCCCTGTATTTTACCCCTGCCACCTTCAGAACTTCAAAGAGAGTATTCCAGTCAACATTGTCAAAAGCTTCCTCTAAGTCTACAAATGCTAGAAACGTAGGTTTGCACTTCCTTAATCTAGCTTCTAAGATAAGTCATAGGGACAGTATTGCCTCACGTGTTCCAACATTTCTATGGAATCCAAACTGATCTTCCCCGAGGTTGGATTCTACTAGTTTTTCCATTCTTCTGTAAAGAATTCGTGTTAGTATTTTGCAGCTGTGACTTATGTAACTGATAGTTCGGAAGTTTTCACATCTGTCAACACCTGCTTTCTTTGAGATTGGAACTATTATATTCTTCTTGAAGTTTGAGGGTATTTCGCCTGTCTCATACATCTTGCTCACCAGATGGTAGAGTTTTGTCAGGGCTCTCTCTCCCAAGGCTGTCAGTAGTTCCAATGGAATGTTGTCTACTCCGGGAGCCTCGTTTCAACTCAGGTCTTTCAGTGCTCTGTCAAACTCTTCACGCAGTATCATATCTCCCATTTCATCTTCATCTACATCCTCTTCCATTTCCATAATATTGTCCTCAAGTACATCGCCCTTGTATAGACCCTCTATATACTCCTTCCACCTTTCTGCTTTCCCTTCTTTACTTAGAACTGGGTTTCCATCTGCTCTCTTGATATTCATACAAGTGGTTCTCTTTTCTCCAAAGGTCTCTTTAATTTTCCTGTAGGCAGTATCTATCTTACCCCTAGTGAGATAAGCCTCTACATCCTTACATTTGTCCTCTAGCCATCCCTGCTTAGCCATTTTGCACTTCCTGTCGATCTCATTTTTGAGACGTCTGTATTCCTTTTTGCCTGCTTCATTTACTGCATTTTTATATTTCCTCCTTTCATCAATTAAATTCAATATTTCTTCTGTTACCCAAGGATTTCCACTAGCCTTCATCTTTTTACCTATTTGATCCTCTGCTGCCTTCACTACTTCAGCCCTCAAAGCTACCCATTCTTCTTTTACCATATTTCTTTCCCTCATTCCTGTCAATTGCTCCCTTATGCTCTCCCTGAAACTCTGTACAATCTCTGGTTCTTTTAGTTTATCCAGGTCCCATCCTTAAATTCCCACCTTTTTGCAGTTTCTTTAGTTTTAATCTACAGGTCACAACCAATAGATTGTGGTCAGAGTCCACATCTGCCCCTGGAAATGTCTTACAATTTAAAATCTGGTTCCTAAATCTCTGTCTTACCATTATATAATCTATCTGAAACCTGTCAGTATCTCCAGGCTTCTTCCATGTATACAGCCTTCTTTTATGGTTCTTGAACCAAGTGTTAGCTATGATTAAGTTGTGCTCTGTGCAAAATCTTACCAGGCGGCTTACTCTTTCATTTCTTTGCCCCAGTCCATATTCACCTACTACGTTTCCTTCTCTCCCTTTTCCTACTACCGAATTCCAGTCACCCATGACTATTAAATTTTCGTCACCCTTCACTATCTGAATAATTTCTTTTATTTGATCATACATTTCTTCAATTTCTTTGTCATCTGCAGAGCTAGTATATAACAGCAAATAACAATGACATATAAATGTGTCAGCCTGTATAAAGTTGACTTGGTTTAAAGCCAAAACACCTGCACTTGATAATGGCGCAAGGCCAAAATTGCAATAGTGGAAACAAAAAGTTTACCTGTCTCTGGCGTAAATACGATGTCTTTCTGAAAATTTCACATGGCTGTGAATCCCAGTTATGAGAAGTTTAATATAGTACTTGTTACATGGTTCTAATTTGGTGTGTCATAAACATTCTGTTGGGCTCTTGTCATGAATTTTATAAAATCATTCAATAAATGGCAAATTTTATTCTGGCATCATTCTACTACTGTCCTTCACCAGAAGAAAATATACAAGTTTTCAGAAATTTTGCAAGAAGTCTCATGTTGCAAAAACTGTGGTTTAGAGAACAACCAACTCTACTGGCTTCAAATAGAACCTCACTATACAGAACATCCCTCAGCAGGCTGGTTTCCAGTAGCCAACATGCAGTAGTGGGGGAGGCAGGGGACATTCAATCACACATCTGCAAATCAATGAAAGGAAATCATCCAGCTGCAACCAGCAGAGATGGAGACAATGTTAGCAAGGATGAAGATACAGAAATTTATAAATGTGACCCCATCGAAAGTATTTGTAGCTATCATACTTGTTTAAATACTTTGACTTATTCCAAATATCAGAAGGTTATCCTTCCTGATGGGACCTATGTTACTGGTTGAATGAGTGATTATGAAAGAACTGTGCAAATGTGCTGAAGACAGAAAATGCCACTCCAAACACAGGATGACATGTGACAAAAGATAAAGAAAATGAGAGCTTTATGTGCTTATCAGTCTTACAAAAATATGTCCTTTCAGATGAGTCTTTGCTTGTGGAGGGAAGGATAAAATTAAATGGACAAGGTCCACAGATAAACTGTCTCACAGATATTTGTGAGGACACACTGTTTTGATGAAATAAATCACTATTAATTCATGATTATTCAACTTGCGATGTAGAACAATATCACTCGCATTGCAAGGTTTGGTTTTCTTGAATTATCCTGCAATATGTGATTTTTTTTGTCACCACTCTCTCTTTACACACCTTTCTCAGGTATGGGGTATATTTCATATAAGTGCAGAACCACTGTAAACACACAAATACTAGCGCAAAACTCTTTAGTACATACGACTTCCGCTTACATTTGACCTTTCTGTCCCTGTGGTTACATGGGGCTTACATAGGTACAGAAAATAGCTCTAATACATGATCTGCTGCATCATATCAAATTTGTGAATATACCTTTTTCTCTTCAGTTCCATTCGTTCTGATGAAATACAGGGTGATTCATGAAAATATGCAAATATATTAATATGTTATTCTATAGGTAAAACTAAAGAAACAAATTCAAGCGAACATAGGTCTGCAAGTGTTTAGTTACAGAGTTATGGCTAATAAAAGATTTTGCCTGAAATTTAGCAACTTTGTTAATATGAAGCCATCGAAAAACAGTACGAGTTTAAAAACATCCAGAAAAGCAAAGAAGTAATTTCATAAAATTTTTAATTTATTATTTACTTGGCCCCATTCGTTTTTTTTAATTCCACACAATTACACAATGTTTGCAACAGAAGTTAAAGAGAATTTAAGTTTGGAAAAATCGCGGTAATAACGTTAACTGAAACTGCATGTATGTGTCAGATAATCAGATTTTATTAATACCATAGCACATGTGAATTCATGTTAAACCGGAAAAAACAAAGCTCAGTGATAAGGAAGTTGTACAGTGTTCATACAATTTCACACTACATTCACAATAAATGATCAAACATTTCTCTGAGCTCAATGTATTTAGCTGCACATGCATGAACATATTTTGTTGCATGTTTCAGTTTCACAGGGTTGATCTTAATTCTGTCTAATGCATTCATAATTCAAGCATGTAATGCCACATAAACTGTCTTTCATCGATCCCCATACACAAAAATCCATTGATGTCAAATGGGATTATCTCCGTGGCCACATACATGACGCACCAAGACCAATCCATTTCTGGGGAAAAATGTTCATTTAAATG
This sequence comes from Schistocerca gregaria, assembly GCF_023897955.1. Classification (NCBI taxonomy): domain Eukaryota; kingdom Metazoa; phylum Arthropoda; class Insecta; order Orthoptera; family Acrididae; genus Schistocerca; species Schistocerca gregaria. The sequence continues at coordinate 86,284,821 of NC_064930.1, read as the reverse complement.
TGTAGTAACAGCATTGGTGAAATTTGGAGGTGCATCACCATGTTGAAAACACATTTGCAATGGCGTAGCAAGTGGGACATCTTTGAGGAAGCGGGGCATTTTTTCGTGAAAGAATTTTAAGTACGTCTCGCCTGTTAGATGTCCTGGGAAAATGAATGGTCCAATAAAGTGTGTTTTGATTATACCCTACCACACATTTATGCTAAATTGCTGCTGCAAATTGCATTGCTCTGTAACATATGGTTTTGCTTCAGATCATGTGTGTTTGTTATGAAAATTGTTTATACCATCTCGAGTAAAGCATGCCTCAACAGTAAATAAAATGTATTTGTGTAACAGTTGATAAGTATTTAACCAGTTGCACAACTCCAAGCAAATAGTGGGATCTCCCAGATGTAAATGATGCACATTTTGTTTATCATAAGGATACAGATTATTTACTTCAGTGTATGCCATACTTTAGATTGTGAAATGCCTAATCGCTGAGAGAAGTGTCAGGTACCGGTACCCAGGCTATGTTGAACAGCATCCTCATCATCGTCTTCATGTATTGAGAGCTCGCACTGATAATAAACGCTAGGTAGAGAACTTGTCTCCTGTAAATTTTGAAATCTTCCACTAATGGGTCATACTTTCAGAATTGTTAACTGCAGCTATAGCATTACCATCACATTTGCCATAAATAAACACCATTTCTTGGTCATAAATAATCTACAATCGAGAACACTTACCATTTGGTTTCACTTAAACACACTGTTGTTATGTTCTTTCACTGAACAATACAGATAAATAACTCATTTCATGGTTAGGAAATGACAAACAACTCACTAACGGTTGCCAACAATGACAAATGTTTCTACATTCTTAATGGAAAATATACAAATTTACTTGTACAAGAACCTTTGCTTCTCTGGATATTCTGCAAAACTACTGCAGATACTCATCTGGAACATGTTTTATCAGATTCACCAGACCAATAACAACTAAATAAATGGAAATTGTACTTTACTTTAACCTTGTACAATTCTGGGATAGCTTCGTATTAACGAAGTAGATAAACTTGCAGACAACATCTTTTAATAGTCATAACTCCATAACCAAACATTTGTGGACCTATGTTTATATGAACTTTATATCCTTTAGTTTTACTGGTAGAATAACATATTAAAATATTTGCATATCTTTGTGAATCACCCTGTATACTAACCTTACCTTCTGGAAACTACTGAATATTTTCTGTTCTTATTTTGTTCTTGTTTTCAAGACTGCCTGCCTGTAACATGTCTCAGATCTAAAAATTTTGGTTTTAAACTAAATAATAACAGGAATGTGCTATTGCAAGAAAAATTTGACAGATCACTGAAACACATATCTTTTTTCAAAATATCACCTTCCTTACCAATTTACTGGTGGCACAAACCTGTATAAAGCAAAAGATGGTAATTTAGTTGGTGCTTGGTTCAGCCACTAGAGGTCACCTGGCTTGCTAGTATGACAGCTGTTGCTTCTGCAACCAGCCCTTGATGGAGCTAATGACAATGTAGGCTGGAGCACAAGGCTCTGCCAACCATTTGTGTATTGCTAATTGTATTCTACCTTGTCTTAAATGTGTGTGTGTGTGTGTGTGTGTGTGTGTACTGTTTCGAGCAATAACATACTGTATTCTGGGGTTAAAACACTTTTTTTGGTGGCAAGTACAGTACCTGACTCCACATGTTGCACATCAGTCATTGATTCTTTGAGTTTAATTTTCATGGAGGCAGTGCTTCAATCTCTTTGCAAGCAACAGCATTAACAGCTGCTATTTCCAGTTTAACGACTACACTGGCACAACCTGGAGCCCGGCCAACAACATACCCACTGCCACTCACTGTATACAATGATGCAGCAGAGAACCAGGACATAAACAAAAAATGCCTGTAGCAACATTCCAATCATTTAAGGTAACATGAGCAAACTTGCGCAAGGCCCTTTTCTGTCATGGATTTCACCTCACGTGTATCAGTTGTTGCGTCAGCCCCACCCCTTACAAGAATTTTTCTGCCTTTCTTTCAATCACTTGTGAGTTATTTTCTACTTCCACTGTAAAAATACATTACAGCTGCTCATGTGGAATTTTACCACTGCGAAAAGCAACGAAAAGAGTCATACAGGGCATGGGCAGCAGAAATACATTGACTTAGCCAACATAATTTTGTGGCAAATTTTCATAGTGAATCCTATGGAGATCAAATGGTTCATGATGCAATACATTTTTCTCCTGATATGAAAGTTCAAGAGTGAGTTCTACAATGTGAAAATTGTACCATTTTGGAAGTCATGAGGGCACCTCAGTCATTTGACTTTTCATGGGCTGCAAGCAGTCAGGTGGAAGCCTGATCTGAAATATCAGGAATCTGTCCCTCTCACACTTCCCAGCCTTCAGTCAGTCCACAATAGAACATATGACTCTACTGCAGCAGTCCAGCAGATGTCTTTATGTTGTACAGGTAATTGTCATTTGTGACAACAGACCGAATCACAACAGTGACAGGCTAATGTTCTACTGCCTTTATGCCCACAATGCTTCATTCAACACGAATGGACTGTGTGTCCCAAGAGCTGGAAAACATGTAACAGGTGCCATAACAAAGGACACACTGCTTCTGTACGCAACTCCTTCCCAAATCCGAGAGGGGATGAAATGAACATTGATATGAACAGTACGTCAGCAGTGACAGTGTTCCAAAGCAAGATATACACTGATGTGTGCATGCGTGCGCGGGCTGTAGCAACGCTGGTGAACTCTCACACTTATGTGGATTTGGATTCTCCCCCTCTGACACCAGTGTCACAAAGGTTGACGAGTAATACGAAACAACACATTCCCATTGTTGAACATTTTCTGCACCACTAACTTCCAAGGTGTGGTTTCTTTCATTAAAATTCCTAGTTGTGGAGAATGTTTACTGTAATTCTGTTTGGGTGCTTTTCAACTGTTTTGATTCTCCATTGTTGATGAAGGGCATGTGGTTTATGATAAAGTTCCATATGAACAGTTAGATACCCTGTGTCAAATTTTCCTCTCTAATTTTCCCAGGACTGGGTGGTGCAACAGAATATCAGGCGTACCTTCTGATGAAACAGTCTCTCTGACAGCATTTTTTCTGGGTCCACCCGGCACCAGTAAACTCACAGGCTCAAGCAACAGCAGAATTAGTGTGTCTTCAATCATGTTATGTTATTCGACCTATTTCTTCCATTGAATGGTCAGCACTACTGGTGATAATTAAAAGACCTACCAGTAAATAACACCTATGCAGTGATTTTGGAAATTCATTACTCCACAGTCAATCATTAATACCTATCCTTTTCTGCACCCTGATGATCTATAACAATATTATCGGGGGGCCATATTTTTCAAAGACTGGCTTCGGAGTGACATATTTACTGCTACTGTTCAGTGAGGAATCTAAATGCCTTATAGTTATCAATACCCATTTGAGCTTTATCAATACCAGCATTTGCCTTTTGATGTAGCAAGCACACCACCTACTTTTCAACACTTTTTAGAGCAACTTAATGCATCAGTTTGAGGCTGCATCAACTATTTAGATGACACTGCAGTGTCCAGCACATCCAAAGAGAAACATTTGCAGAAGCTTTGTGCTCTATTTTCTATTTTACAGTCTGCATGGTTAAAGTGCAATTTGGAAAAGACACAGCTTTTCAACCATCCATTATTTATTTGGGTTTTGAAGTGTCACATGCTGACATTAAACCACTGCACCAGCATATTGATGCTATTGACCTACTACTGCACCCCACATCTATCACAGAATTACAAGTATTTTTAGGCAAAATTGCATATTACCACTAATTCACACCAGACACTATTACTGTGCCACAAGTGCTCAACACATTGTTACATATGGATGTTCGTTTACACTGGTCCCAGCTTGCAAGCGGACATTAAAGATGTTTAAATGTAAGCTGCAGCTGGCCCTTTGTATGGTCACTTTTCAGCTGGACCAGCACACTGTGTTAGCAATGTACGCATTTGGTCTTCGTGCTGTCCTTACTCATACATGTGGGAATGGATCTGAACACCCTACTGCACGTACCTCTTAAATCCTTCAGTTCAATGCAGTAGGGTCAGTAGTGTTATTCTTTGAAAGAGAAAAAGGCTTTGGTGATTGCGTATGTTTTATAAAAAAATTATGTCTTTCTACACAGGTCTACATTTCACCTGATCACAGACCACAAACCACTGGTCTTTCTTTTTAACACTTTGGCGTCCTTGCCGAGCAAGGGCATACAGCACTTACAGCAGTGGACTCTTTTCCTGTCATGATACGAGATATATTTTCGGCTTATAGTGCAACATGCAAATGTCTTTTAGCACTTGCCAACTAGCCAGGATCCAGAGTTTGACAAAGGAGAACTCTTTTAATTTAGACGCAGAAGCTCAAAATGTTGATGCTTTTCCTAGTACTAGCACCAAAACTGTGGTTGAGGTATTTTCAGATACTGTTGTAATTAAAATTGTTTCTTTTGTGCAACACAGCTGACTGGATAAACCTCTGGATCATGCTTCTGATCCTTTGAGAAATTATTTTACATTATGAAGTCTCTCTGTTTGGAATGGATGGCTGCTGTTTTAGCTAAAAAGGACACTGCTCCCCAGGTTGCAGTCCTGTCTGCCCTTCAGAGTAAGGTTACGTGGTTGTTATGTGTGTGGCACTGGGGTGTGTCACATACAAAAGCGTTAGCATACATACATTTTTTGGGTAGGCGCTGATGGAAAAATAGCGTTAGTTCTGGCAGACTGCAAACAGTGAGCCACCCACTAAGTGATTCCCTGTGATTCTCTAAGACCATGGCCAGATACATAAGGCTTGGGAACAAATTCATGTAGATTTCATGGGACCTGTTTTGAATCTCTTTTGGCTTCTTGTAATTCATGCTTATTGGAAGTTTCTGTATACTTCTGTGGTGGCTACTATTTCAGCTTTGAGAAAAAAATTTTTGCAATGGAAGGTCTTCTGTATACATTAGTTAAAGACAACAGCTCCCAGTTCATATCTTAGGAATTTGAAGAAAGTGGAGTTCACCATGTCATGGCTGCTCCTTTCCACCCTCATTCGAACAGGGATGCCCAACACAGGGCCATCCGCCAGCACAGTGCAGTACCAGTGGCCAATGCCTCTGCGACATCCGCATGGCTGAGGGGAGGGCAATGTGACACATTGACCAGCTATGACCTCCCAGGGGTGGCTGCACACTAGTTGTGCCTCCGTCTCCCCTGTGTCATCTGTCTGCCCAGCCGTCTAATACATCGAGACCTTCTCTGTCACCACTGCCAATGTTTTCACAACTATCTCCTCTGTTGTGGATGCCCCCTTCAACTGCCATGGACCTTGATGGGGACCGATGCCCAACACTGTTGCAGCTGACACCAGTGCTGCCACCTCCATCACAACCAGTGCCACATGTTCCACCACCATTAACACAACCTCCTTCCCTACTGTTGAAATCAGACATGGAAATGGAAGCTGCACCAGTGCTGCCTGTCCTATCATATGGCCTTAGACAAGAGGGCAGGCACTGCACTAGTCCGCACTCATGCCACTTACGACCCTACGCACAGTGGCAGTAGACCACATGCTCAACAACCTACCGTATTTACTCGAATGTAAGCCGCACTCAAATCTATGACTGGCTTCAAAATTCAGACCCCTAGGTATGAAGGATTGGAGTAAACTGTGCAAGAAAAGATAGGAAAAAATTTGGTTGTAAATCTTACCAATCTTGAATCTCATGAAAAAAAATCATCATCGCAGACAGTAGTGATGACAAAGAAGGGAGGGATAGATTACAAGCCATTAATTGTACGTCAGAGATACACTACAAAATTGTTTGTCTTGTTTTTCAATTAGGGAGGACAACGTGGAAGAAACTTCTCAAATTCTGCAAGACACTTCTCCATGGGGACAAGTATTGATATGGATATCTTTGAAGTAAACATGAATACACAGCTCAGCATTTATAGCTCTTGAGCACAGAATTTTGACCATTGCAGTACTCATAATTATAGGAAACAGCAAATGCTGTATTAAGATAATAATCTTTATAATCAATATGGTAGTGAATGCATTGTTTCTTAGCAGATAATTAATGGTTATTTGGCACAGGCTCTTAGGCAGAGCTTTGATTCAACTGAACATACTGCAAACTGTGGTGTCACTCAGAGCTTAAGAAGTTCACTGAACATGATGCAAACGGGAAATTATGCAACATTCAGTGTGGATGGGTGTTTCAAAACTTTGTAACACAGGGATAAGCAGTTCCAGAGTAAAATCAAAATGGTATTTTCAAAAGTCATCTCATATAATATTCCATCATGTGGATGTCTCACCTACTCCTTGTTCTGAAATTAGGAAAATCACATATTCTCTCAAAAATAAAACTTCATCGGTACTTGATGGTGTTTTCAGCAAAATGAAAACTTGTTATGATATGTGTTGTATTTTCTGATACATGTAATGCATCACAAAGACAGTGTATTTTTCCAGACATATTGAAACACACCATTGTTGAACCACTATGTGAGCAAAGTGTAACAGAGATGTAAGTAGCTACCAAGATGTTTCACTGACATCATTTTTCAAAGTTTTTGAGATGGTGATTCACTCTAGAATAGTATCTCTCCTGTGCAACTTTAATATCAAAAATACAGTTTGGCTTTCAACTGAGAAAGTCATTGTGTATTCCTTCATAAAATTTTACGAAAATTGAGCAACAAAATAGCACCAGTTTGTATTCTCTGTGACCTATCTAGTGCACCTGACTGTGTGAATCACCACTTAGTTCACTAAGGTTTCATGGAATTAATGGGACAGCCTACAAATGAATATTGCCTAATCTAATCAACAAACGCAGAAAGTGTACATAACAATGCAACCAATATAGGTACGGGAGATGCTTCCAATTTGAAAAAAATCAATTATGGTGTTCCACAAGGCTCATTGGTTGGTCCACTATTGTTTCCCATACACGCGAACAACAAAATGCCCAATATACAACAAGCACATTAGTAATTTTCCAGGTGACGTTAGTGTTGTTATCATCCAAAATCTATATACAGCAACAGAAGGAGAAGTAGATAATGTTCTTGCAAGTGTTACTGGATGGTTTTCTGCTATTGTTCTGACACACACATTGGAAGGCACCACACCAATAATAAACACAAAGTAGGGAAATAATAACTACACTGGCAACTACAACATTTTGTGTGTCCATATGCATGAGAGTTTAAATGGAAAAAACACACTTCTGAAATCCTAAAACAACTCAGTTCAGCTAAATTTGCACTTTGTATCATGGCAAATCTTGGGAAGAGATAAATCAGTAAGTTAACATTTTGCATATTTTCATTTAATAATGTCATATGGAATAATGTTCAGGGGCAACCCATCATTAAGAAACAAAGTCTGCACTGATCAAAAACTTGCTATAAGAATATTATGTGCTTCTCACCCAGCACCATTTGCAGACATCTGTTGAAGGAGTCAGGCATTTTGACTACTGCTTCACAGTACATTTATTCTCTCATGAACTTGGTAGCAAATAATACCGTCCAGTTCAAAAGGAACATTGATGAACGTAAGTCCATTAACATACTCACATACATTATTCCACACTGAGGTTGTCTTCAGCACAAAATGGGGATTAACAATGTTGCCACCAAAATTTTTGATAATTTACTCAATTATATAACATTTCTGACAGCCAGAAAAATTAAATCTGAAAACTGAAAAATTTTGTCTCACTACTAGTCTGTTCTACAGGAGGATTTCTGTTTACACAAAAAAGATTGTGGGTAACAGTTTCTAATTCACATTAGCATTAAAAATTAAAAAAAGTGTAAATGGTCGGCATTAATCATACTCACATATAAATGTGTACTTATGACAACTCATTCCACATCATTACAATTACTTGTACAAATGATCCACAGACCAAGAACCTACGAACAAACTTTACTACCTAACTAATTAACCATCAGTCACCCATCCAAAGATTGATTTTGCCAGCACAAACATTCACTGGGTATAGACTTTTAAAGGTGGTATACCTTTGCCTTTCTGAGATGTTTGATCAGTATTACTTCTCCAGATGTATAGGTGGCTACAGTTTAAAGTGGATTACAACCCATGGTGAAACTTCACATCTTACAAATATTAGAAGAAAAATACATGGAAAACAAGAAAACGGAAACTGGACTGACAAGGGTTGAATGCTAAACTGTTTAGATGCATACTCTTACACAATTACAGAGCCACTGAAACAACTTAGTTTTCACCTTAGCCAATAAATATGACTGATAACTGACATTGGCATTCTGTAGTTAAATTATTGTCCTCCTGTGGCTACTGACATGCAGTATTAAAGTATAGAGTGGATTTCTGTAAAGGATGATCATTATTCCCTGCTAAATAACTTCATACACATGCTATTCATTGCAAATAGTTTCACATTCCCTTTTTTACAATGACGTTGTGTGTCTATGAAATTCCTGTAAATTTTTCATGTTATTAGAAGTCTTCTCTAGAAATTCTTAGGGTGGCTGTTATTATCTGCAGCTATTATTTACATCACAGATATTCTCCTTAGCCTATCATTAAAAATAAAAAATTCTTCCAGCAGCATAAGAATTTTTCAACTTTTAGTCACACAACATGAAGTCTATTGTTTTGCAGTGTCTTTATTATATGATTTGTTGACTACAATTGAAATTAACTTGATCCCCGAGATTCTGCTAGTCAAAGGTGATGCTAGTACATGGCATATTAATTTGCAGGTAATGTATGTACAATACAGATTTCCGAGTTCAACGTGACAATTTTTCCCCCTAATCTATGATCAACTGCTTCATAAAATTTGCCCTGAGCATTTGAAATCATAAATGCCTCTCTTCTGTCCAGTGTGTATTGAGTAATAGGCCTCTAGAATGGAAAAGTGGTTTTATGTATGCCACCATCACCACAATCCAGGTTACAGCAGCTTGCAGGTAGTCTCTACTAAGGATGCTGGTGTGCTACACACACACACACACACACACACACACACAACAGATTTTAGGAGGGCCTAATGTGTGCAGAAGATATCACTTCTCTGTATTTGTAAATGTAGTATTTGGAGGAAGTACTAGGATGGCTGTGGCTATTGTGCCAGGAAATCATGTACACTTTGGAGGCTTTGAATCTACATTGAAGTTCTGGCAGACAATCACCACTAGGTTGTAACTAGGTACAGAGTAATAGAAAACACACTTTTAGCATCTTTGTGTGGTTATTTTACAACAAAATGTCATTTAAACAAGCTATGCCAATAATTTTAAGATTGTATAACAAATGGCATCTTTGCTAATTATAAAGTGATGGCTAGTTAAAGCAAACTGACAAAACTTATGAGAGGAAAATGGATGTTTTTCATAGTGATAATCAGCACTCAACAAAGAATAGTAAACTATTTGCAATACAAATACTTGCTAAATCTAACTACAATACTAATTTCGAATAGCCTTTGAGGGACTTACTACCTCCATCATCATGTGTACATATTTACTACAGACATTACAACATTTTTGTGCTTTCCTTCCCTCCTCTTCCCCACCCCACACATATGTACTGCGAATTCAGAAGATGTGTTTATGTAATCTGCCACATTTAAGGAAAAATGTATAAATTTACATGGACAAATAATTGTTTCAAATACCAGATGTTTACAGTTCATCAGAAGGCATTCCAAAAAGGATTCAAGACAGAGAAGAAAGAAATTATTCCAAGGAAAAATTACTGAATGTATTATGTAAAAATTTGCTTTTGACAAAAGGAAAAATTGAACACGGTTTTCCTGCCTTGATCACATGCTACAACAATGAGAATTTGGCAGGGTCCAGAATGCATACTTAGATGGCCGTATTATTCACACAACTAGTCATTAAGGCGTGGAATGTAGGCTACAAACCCGGTCAAGGCAGCAATTTTTATATTTTGATTTGTAAGTATATCGTCACAATAACTCATAATTCCTATCTGTAGTGACATATGCAAGGAACTAATTCTTAAAATATACACACTAAAACTATTGCACAAGCTCACTGATACTACTTCAGCTAATGTTAAAAGAGGACCGACCGACCTCCCCCCCCCCCCCAAAGTCTTTGTTGTGGTGACAGTCTGATTTGTAGCTAAGTCTGAGATCTAGGTTATGTTTGAAGGTGACAATTTGGCTGAGAGTTGGGAAAGCTAATGGATGTAAAAGCATAAAAATCTTGTGGTGGTAATAAGCTGACTAGTAGTGAAGCCCCATCTTTATCTATATGCAATACTGAAAAAATACAAGGGAGGAGGTTCAAATTTAACTTTTACCGATACTTCAGTTCATTTAGCATACATTATAATGCTCTATTTTGCCTGCTTTCCCTAGTTTTCTGCCAGGTGCCTATAATATTACAATGGGTGTAATCATTACAGGCACTACAGTGAATGCCTGAACGCCAATGGAGAGCTGCATTGCTTATCATTCCCATTATGATGATAACTGTGGCACAATTCAAATGTGCTTAATTTTATATAGTTACATAAATTCTTGAATTACCTCTTTATTCACACACTCTTGCAATTCTTCTTTTATGTTCACAGTGGATGGGCAAATCTGGACCTGTGGTAATAATAAAACCACATAATTAGTGTGCTTAAGCAGTTGTTTTCTGTAAAACTTATGACACTATTAAGTTTAACAATAATAATAATTTTATTACTAGTTCTTTTTTTCTGAAAGGAATTATCTTGAACAATGGAAACTCCAGGTTGGAATATCAGCAAGAGATAGAATGCTGCTGACTGTAAAGATGACATGTTAAACTGCAAACAGATACAATGAAAAGAAACTTACAAATTAGTTTTGTCCTTTTCTGACTAAGGTAATGAGTACGTGTAATTTCACTGTGTCTGCCTGCAACTGAGTGTCTCATCATTCCCTTATGTTATCGATATTCACATAGAAAAGATGTGTCATATACATCATAGACCATTAGTCAAGTAATGGAAGGTCAAGGATTGAATAACAACAATAATATTAAGGTAGATCACTACTCACCATATAGCGAAGATGCTGAGTCTCAGACACGCAAAGTGAAAAGACTGCTACAGTGGCCAGAGACAGTGGTCACATGTATGTGTATGCAAATTGTTCTTGTGCGAATGTGTATGGGTGTTTTCTACATCGAAAGGAAGTCTTTTGGTCAGAAGTTAAAATGCAAAATAAGTTTTTCTGTTGCCCCCGTGTTACTCAATGTTTCTTCTTTATGGTAAGTGCTCACCTATTTTTTCATAATATTGTTACAAATGACTTTTTCTCAACAGGTGATTCTCTTATACCTATGGATGATACACAAACCCGCTCAGTAACAAAATGTCCTGGACACAGGCATGGCAATTCTTACACTGAAGTCACAAAAATGTAGAGAAATGAGATTTTCAAAGTTCAGGGGCTGAGAGTTGGGGGACATTCATCCGTACCCTGTTTCTCCTAGGCTCAGCTTACACAGACTGACCCATTTCAATGGAGACTTTCTTTTTTAGCTAGTCAATTTACCCCGTTATATTGCCAGGGCTAATTTTGTGTGAGTTCTTGCATTTGTGTTTTCGTTGCTTCTCCTGAATTCTTCTAGGTGAGTGAGCTGAAAGACCGAACACAAAATTCACAGTGACAGAAAAGTTTGTTTCAGTTTCACCATTAATTTTCAGCCTTAAAACTGGAAGATATTGCCACCTTTTAAAGAAAACGAGCAAGCACTAAGTTTTGGCATTAATTTTAAGTGAGGATGTAATGGATTTTGGTCCAAAAAATATATTTTTCAAAAATATTATTTCCTTTATCTACACAGTGTAACCTATGTTGTGTGTGAATTTTGTGACGATAGTAGCTTCAGAAATGCCTTTAAATTATTAAACTGCTCTGCACTTGCGGCCACTCCCACCTTTTCTAACATTTGGGAAACTGCTTACTTCAGCGGAGTTTGTCAGTGTAAAGGCTCTTTCCTTTGGTAACTTTGGCTGACATCTATACCTTTGCCTGAAAACATTGTTGCATGTGGTTTATTTACATTTTGAGAATACCAACACACATTATGGGTGGAAGGTTGAATTTGCAAACCTTCACATGAAAGTCAAGATGTATGCGTAATGGGTAGTGGAAAAACTGTGGTTAGGAAATGGAGGTGTCATGGAAATCGGTTTACCAACAAAAAAGAGGAGGTAGTTCGAAATTAAGCTTCCACATCAAAACTTGGAATAGGAAAATTGTACAGGTGTGTGAATAATGATATGGATACCACTGGATTCAGACTTACTGATTTAGATCTTGTCTGCCAGGTTAGAGCTTGTCTGTCAGGCTATAAAGTTTTCATGTTCATGTGTTAGCTGTAAAAATACAGAATGCACTATTATTGTTGAAGAAAGAAGAGTGGGAATAGCTTGTGATTTTAAATTAATTTGTAATTTATGTGGCTATGAATTTTCATTTTCCTCCTCCAAAAAAATTGACACTAGTACATATGAAAGCAATTTTAAATTAACATTTGCTATGAGATGCTTTGGACAAGGCAGAGAAGGAGGTAATTTATTGTGTGGTTCCTTGAACATGCCTCCAACTTGTGCATGGTTTGAAAAAATAAATAAAGAAATGTCTGGAAGTGTATTCGATACTGCCAAAGTTTCTATCAAGGAAGCTGTTGACGAATTGGTGGAAATAAACAAAACAAAAAAAAAATAGATCATAGAATAGGTATTCGTGACAGTGAATATCCTACAAATGTTACTGACCCATGTGTGTCTTCACATGGGACCTGGATGAAAAGGGGTCACACATCCCTGTATGGAGTTGCATCTGTTATAGGTATTGACTCAGGAAAAATTTTTAGATGTAGAAATTATGTCTAAATACTGCCACCAGTCTGCAACAAGGAAAATGTCCAACAATGAAGACAGTGAGAAACTGTGGAAAGAAAGGCATGCAGTAGCATACTCTAATAACTATAGTGGCTCAAGTGGGGGCATGGAGGCTGCTGCAGTTGTGAGGATGTTTTCCAGATCTGAGGACCAGTATGGTGTCAGAGATACTAAATACCTTTATGATGGGGACTACTCTTTGTTCAAAGCTGTGACAAACATAAATCTGTACAATACAACAATAGAAAAGTTGAAATGTGTTTGCCAAATCAAAAAGAGGCTTCGTGGTAGACTTCGTCGCTTGCTGAAAGAGAAGAAAGGTGAAGTACGTGAACCTGGAAAACCACTAGGAGGGAAAAGCAGGTTTACTCTGAAAGAAACTGGTTCTCTTCATTTATTTTATGGGAGAGCTATCAGGAAAATCCACACAATTTAGAGGTAATGAGGCATGTTGTGTGGGCAATTTTTTTCCACAAACTATCCACTGACAAAACACCAATGCACAACTGTGTCCGATAGGCAACTGGTGTACACTCAACAACAGTTATGGGATGTATTCACATAAAAACTAATTACCATAATTTTTTTTGCCATTTAACTACTAAGGTCATTAGCACCCAGTCACAAATGTTAGAGAACTAATAGCGTAGAAAAACACAAGGGGGAACAACAGGAAGTACTTACAAAGATGCAGATAAACAAAATAAAAGAGTTAGATTTTCTTGGACAAGTCCGACAACATCGTAAAACTAAGAATACGAGCAGCTGCTTGAGTGTCATCAGCTAAAAGCTCCTGTAAGGTAGACAGCAGACAGCTGCCCCCATTTTATTCACTCTCGTGTTGTCTACACGAGAGTGAATAAAATGGGGGCAGAACAATAAAATATGGCACACCATCAATGGATGACCACAGGAGCACTGCGGGGCGGGGCCACTGGACAACAGGTAGCGGTGGGTAAATCGTCAATGCCCAATCCACAACCTGGCCAAAATGACCTCCTCTCGCCGGGAAGGGAGTGAGGAGGTCGTCCAAGCTATCAGGATCAGTTTGATGGCCCTAACCCCACTAACATCAGTTGACGAGACACAAAAGTAAGCTGACCGAGGCAGGACAGCAGCCTTGGCCGCAGCAACAGCAGCTTCATTCCCAGGCACACCAACGTGGCCAGGAATCCACAAAAAAAGGACACAAGCGCCAGTATCAGCTAGTGACTGAAGGGACCGTTGAATTCTTTGCACGAGAGGGTGGTCCGAATATGGGTCACAGAGACACTGAATGTCTCTCAAAGAATCAGAGCAGATGCATAGGAAGAATGACGATGGCGGCGGATATACTGAACAGCCTGATAGAGAGCAAAAAGCTCAGCTGTAAAGCTTGAACACTGGTCAAGGAGCCGGTATTGAAAGGTATCATCCCCAATGACGAAGGCACATCTGACACCAGCAGTAGTCTTGGAGCCATCTGTGTAAATAAAGATGTTATTAGCAAGCCTGGAATGAAGTTCGACTAACCTCGAGCAGTATATCGAATCCGAGGTCCTCTCCTTCAAGGTGAGCGTGAACCTGAGCCTGGAGCCAAGGTGGTGTCAGGCTCTCACCCACTCGAAAAGTCTTAGGGAGGGTAAAATCAAGTTGCTGAAGCACACAATGAAAGCGAACTCCAGGAGGTAACAGGGCAGAGACATACAGACTGTATTGGCAGTCAAAAGAGTCGTCAAAGAAGAAGAAATATGACAGGTGGTGGGGCATTGACATCAGTCAGCAGGCATACTGACAAAGCAACATATCGCGCCAGTAGTTGAGTGGTAACTCGGCAGCGTCGGCACACAGGCCCTCAACAGGGTTGGTGTAGAATGCTCCAGTCACCAGACGTAACCCCTGATGGTGGATAGAGTTTAGACAGCGTAAGATGGACGGCCGGGCAGAGGAGTAGACAAAGCTCCCATAATCCAGCTTTAATCGGACAATGGACCGATATAAGCGAAGCAGGATCATTCGATCTGCTCCCCATGGCGTCCCACTGAGATCACGGAGGACATTTAGAGAACGGGTACAATGAGCAGCCAAGTAAGAAACATGTGGAGACCAGCAAAGTTTCCTGTCAAATGTAAGACCTAAAAATTTTGTCTCCACGAATGGGAGAGCAACGGGACCAAGATGAAAGCATTGGGGAAGGAACTGTAATGCCTGAAGTTCATACAGACCATTTTCTCACCAGAAAAACGAAAACTGTTAGCGACACTCCAGGAATATAGATGGTCTAGACAATGCTGAAGACAGCGCTCCAGGAGACATGTTCTCTGAGCACTGCAGTAAATCATAAGGTCGTCCACGAAAAGGGAGCCGGAAATGTCAACTGAAATGCAATCCATTATTGGATTGATAGCTATGGCGAAAAGGGCCACACTCAAAATGGAGCCCTGGGGCACCACGTTCTCCTAGTGTCGTAAGCCTTCTCCAAATCAAAGAACACAGCCACCGTCTAGTGCTTACACAAAAAGTTGCTCATAATGAAGGTTGACAAGGCACTAGGTGGTCAACAGCAGAGCAGCACCTAGAAAAGCCACATTGGACATTGGTAAGAAGGCGTCAACATTCAAGGAGCCAAACCAATCGAGAATTTACCATGTTCTCCATCACGTTGCAGATGCAGCTGGTAAGGGAGATGGGGCAATAACTTGAAGGAAGGTGTTTGTCCTTTCCTGGTTTGGGTATGAGAACAACAACTGCTACACGCCAGCGTGTGGGAACATGACCTTCAGTCCAGATGTATTTATAGACGTGAAGAAGAAAGCCTTTACCTGGAGGAGAAAGGTTCTTCAGCATCTGAATATGCATACCACTGGGCCCCGGAACACAGGATCAGGACTGAGTAAGTGCACTTTAGAGTTCCCACATGGTGAATGTAGCAGTGTAACTTTCACGATTCAAAGACTGGAAAGAAATTGGCCGTGCCTCTTCTGCTTGTTTTCAGGAGAGGAAGGCAGAGTGGTAAGGGGCAGAGATCAAAACCTCCGTGAAAAAGTGGCCGAAGGTATTTGAGACATCATCAGGACCCCACAAGGACTTCATTCGCTACAGTCAGGCCAGAAATCAGGGAGTGGGCCTTGGTGCCAGATAGCCAGCGCAGGCCACCCCAGACAACTGAAGGAGTAGTAAAACTGTTGAATGAGCTGGTGAAAGCCACCCAGCAAGCCTTTTTGCTTCCTTTGATAACACGACAACATTGTGCAATGAGTCGTTTGTAACTAATACAGTTCGCCATCGTACGGTGGCGTTGGAAGGAGCGTAAAGCACATCGCCTACCACGAATAGTATTGCTGCATGCTGTAGCCCACCAGGGGACTGGGACTCGACGTGGAGAAGAGGAAGTACAAGGGATTGGATATTCAGCAGCAGTGAGAATAACATCTGAGAGGTATGCGACCTGAATATTGCAGCTGGAGAAGTTTTGATCATTGAAGGTTGCCAGGGAGGTGAAAAGCCCTTAGTCGGCTTTAAAAATGTTGCAACTAGTGGAATATGGAGAAGGGGTGTGATGCAAGAGACGGATTACACAGGGGAAATGGTCGCTGGATTATGTGTCAGACAGAGCATACCACTCAAACTGACATAAGTTGGATAGTGTATAATGAGAGGTCCAAGTGAGAATAGGTATGTGTTGCATCCGAAAGGAAGGTAGGTGCACCGGTATTTAAGCAGACTAGATTGAGGTGGTTGAAAAGGTCTGCCAACAGAGAGACTCTCAGGCAGGATGCTGGAGAGCCCAAAAAGGGAATGCTGGGCATTAAAATATCCAATCAACAAAAATGGCGTAGGAAGCTGAGCAATCAATTGTATCATGTCTGCCATAGTTAAGGCAGACAATGATGGAGTGTAAACAATACAAATGGAAAATGTGGAAGTGGAGAGAGTCATTCGGACGGCAACTGCCTGCAGATCTTTGTGCAATGTGATTGGATCATAGTAGACATCATCCCGAACCAGAAGCATGACCCCTCCATGAGCCAGAATACCTGCCAGAGCGGGTAGGTCAAAATGCATGGAGGTATAGTGTGCCAAGTCAATATGATCGCATGGGCGTAACTTCATTTCTTGGAGACCTACAAAGGACCAAATGGCACAAATATTCGATTGAAGAAGTGCCATTATGAAAACAAAAAGAAAAAGCAGAAACAAGAAATGGTCCACTCGATGGCTACTGAGGGTCTGGCTTCGAGGGAGCACTAGTGCTGCAGTTGATAGGTGGAGAGTCATGGTCCATCGGCTTAACAGTTGTGTCTGCCATCTTCCTGTGCTGGTCAGGAGGGGGAGCTTCCTCTGCTGGTGAAAGGCCAGATGATCGGCTACCAGCGGTGCGGCCTGGTGAAACTGAAGATAGCCGGGGATGGCAACTGCCAAGTGGCGCAGGAGAAGTCTTGTTTCTATGAGCCTTCTTTGAAGAATTACATTTTGTTGAAATAACAGTTAATGGCTATGAAGTTTGAGTATGCAAGAAATATTCACGTTACAGTTCTTTTTCAAAGGTCCAAGCATCTGATTTAGAGGTCCTTGTCCTAGCAGTACCAGATGATGATGATGATTGAGCCTTAGGGTCGGTGGGAGTAAGAGAAGACATTGATCGGGCAATCTTAGCACTGGCCAATCTGACGACCAAATCACTAAATGTTAGATCACATGTCTCTGTAGCTACCTCCCTGGTAGGCCAAGGAGAGGCGAGAATGGTACTGTATTTACGTGCCAGAAGTGCAGTGGGCTTTTTGCTATTGCATAACTTGCGAGCAGCCGAGGTCGACACCTTCTCTTTCACTCGAATTTCCTGTATACTTTTCTCATCTTTGTAGTCAGGGCAGTCACGAGAGGAGGCAGCATGGTCACCCATACAGGTGATGCAACGAGGGAACGGGGGTGGACAGTCACCCTCATGGGCGTCCCTGCCACAGGTAATGCATTTAGCCCCACTTGAACAAGACTGCCGGGTATGATTAAACCGCTGACATTGTAACACTTTGTAGGGTTGGGTACATATGGCAGAACAGAAATGATCTCATAACCCACTTTAATTTGTGAAGGCAATTGCACATTGCCGAAAGTCAGGAATATAGTTCGGGTCGGTATGAAGTCCTTGTCGATCCTTTTCACAACCTGATGGATGGCCATAACTCCCTGATCAGAGAGGAAAGGCAGAATCTCCTCATCACTTAGTCCATTGAGTGACCAGGTACACACCATGCCACATGATGCGACGAACTCAAGATGTGGTGGGCCTCCACCTGTACAGCAAATGTGTCTAAGAGTGTGGCTCGAAGTAATTTTTGGGCCTGGAAGGTGCTCTCTGTCTCCAACAGCAAGGTACTGTTGCACAACCGAGTACAAGATTTCACTGGTCCGGCAATCGCACCTACACCATTCTGAATGACAAAAGGGTTAACTGTTGAGAAATTGTGACCATCAGATCTTGTGACAACAAGAAACTTTGGTGCCGGTGGTAGAATTTTCGGAACAGAAGTTTCATCTAGCTTTCGTTTTGGAGTAGAAAACATGGAAGAAGAAATCTATTGCGGATGAATCCCCCATGATTGCCAGCGTCTCCGATGGTGTACTCCTTTCTTGTGGGGGCCCTCTCAGAGGCACTCCCACCTTATGTGACTGTTCACACCTCAGGACACATCTCCCAAGAAATGGACAGAGGGACCAATCGGCATGTTCGGGGGAAGGTAACAGTTCAGGCAATCACCACTCCCTGGGCCTGACCTTTATCAGGAGGTACGTATGTGCCTTACTTGTCTACCCCGGGCGGGGAATTATGCGTTACCCCATCACTGGCTACGTGTGTGAATGTGTGGGTCGGCCTTTAAACACGCACAGCAATGAAAGAAGAGAGGAAAGAGAGAAAGGGATAGGGGGACAGAAGAAAGAATCTCAAACGCCAAAGTGGAGAACAAGACACGGAAAAGAAGACAAGGAGAATAGGGCAAGGAGAATGAGGCAGAGATAGAAGTAAGGGTACAAAAACACAGAGAAGAGTGAACGTAGGGAAAGACCAATAGAGGAAGACAGCGTGAGGATGGCGAAAAACAAAGGAAACAGAATCCTGGAGTTTTCAAATGTCTGTCTCCATACAAAGGCTCGATACATTACTCCCAAGAAGAGGGAAGAGGGAGTGTGAAGGGGAGGTACGGGGGGAGGGGGGGAGGGATTGGCGATGAGGGGGGATGGGGAAGGGGGTAGGGCAGCCCGGAAAGGAAGAACTGCACTAGCTCAGGGCCCCGTGTTCGCCACGCACATATCCACAAAAAGAGTTGTGGACCACAAAACCTGTTATGAATGCATTGAAGCCCACATTCAGGTTTCTTGCAAACTTTGATTTATTGAGGAAGTGTCTTCACAGAAAGACACAAAATGCAAATGAAAGCCTGAAAGCCTCAATAATTTAATTTGGATTACATGCTCAAAAAGGACATTCTGTGGACTTGAAGTACTGAAAATAAGTGTCTATGATGCAGTTTTATGTTACAATAACAAAGATAATGGCAGATTTGAAGTGCTGAAGAGAGTTGGTATAGATCCAGGTGTGTTTACAACAAAAGTATTTTACACCATCGACAATAACAGGGTCAAGAAAGCTAATAAATCTGTCTTACCTGCAAATACAGGCCGGGCAGATTCGAAAAGGAGGGAAGAGAAACATGGTGGATTTTAAAATTAAGGTAAGCTTATTACATGTATAAGTATGAGAAGAAAATCTTTGAACCTTATTTTCTCTGTCTTACATCGTTTACATTATTAGAAACCTTTTCTCAAGACGTACATGTGCTAATCCTATGAAATTTTCAGGAACTGTTCAAACATGTTGCTGTCTCTCTAGAACTAAAAACTACAAGATCCTGCAATTACATTCTGATTTTTAGATGATTGTATGTAGAAAAAAAAATTAATTTTGGATATGCAAAATTTAAAACTCTGCCAATGATACAATTTGTACCATAAATTAATAACTGGAGTTCAGTGGTTTTATAACCTTCTCAGAACCCTACAATAAAATTTTCAGATTAATTGCATGATTATAATGAGTTATGGCTTTTTATAAAAAGACAATAAAAATTAAAAATTATAATTTCTGGAAAAATATTAATCCTGCGTATTTTATTATATTTTTCCATTAAACACAACTCAGCTGCTTTACACATGTAAAATTTTGGATTTGTAAATTAATAAATATGGCTTTAATGACTTATTAAATAAATCTTTACACTTCCCATTACATCCCACCTTAAGCAATGTAAGTCACCAGAAGTTGACAATGACATTAAAGTACAATACACAATACTTGTTATCAACAATGAACAGCACATCACATGATTAAGTTTTGTGTATTAACACACAAATAATTAATATGACTGCTCCAGATGTAGATTGGGAATGTAAGTATGTGCTGGATAAAAGGCAATGAAAATTAGAACTCTCCTACTGTGTAATAACAGCCCAGCCTCGATATCATTCTTTGGGATGGGCATAAAGAGAAAAGAAGTGATGAAGATACTTTTTGCCTTCCACCTTTTACACTTCAGTAGCGGTTAGCCACCTGCTTAGGGCTGCCTCACAACATACTTTTTGAGGAAATTTGTGTACTGGGCAAGAAGTACACACCAAATACCACATGAGGCCGCCACCAACATACAGGCACATACCCTTGCCTGACATCTATCAGTTCCATGTGAGCAGCCTCCAGATGGTGCTCCCTAACACACACTTCTTCCTGCTTCTGTTCTACCTTCTTCAGCACATCGTGTATGTCCACTCATAGTGTAGACAGCCAATAGGAAATAATGTCAACTGCAGACTACACGGCTTTTGCTTCCACTGGGCAGACAGGGAACTTCCCACTGACGGACTCAAAATACAGTGGAATGCAAATGCGGACAAACATAAACAGTTCCCTACCAGCAGCCAGACAGTAGTTCCAGAGCTGGCAATTCTCACACAATACTCTGAAGATTACCTTCTCACACTATAGTTGCTGCTCACAGAGAACCATTACCAATTACAGAGTCTTCGCAAAGATTTCTATCAGTGACAATATCAGACTGTCAAGAGACTGCAAAATTAGTTAGATACCACTTCATCATGTTCAGGACATCATCTGCCATACATCAATTTTTAGCAAAATTAAGTACCATTTCGTAAAATACTCTTAATAAATGTTATTTGTTAGTTCTTACTGGGTTGACCTCTTTGTAATAGCACATCATGTCACAGTAAGAGTTAGCGTAGCATAGCATGTGTGGTGTCACAAGGCTTAGGCCTGTCTCACCCCTCATTAAATCGACCAGGACTTATATGAATAACTGTAAGAACAGTTATTATTATTATGTTCTTTAAGTTTGTTTTTGGGTTTTCAGCAACACTGTGGGAAGAAAATTTATTTATGTTGCAGATAACATGGAAGACATTGCCCAACAGTCACCACAAAAGCTCGACATAGCAGCAAGTGAGCAAGGAATAAAACAAATGCTACAAACTACTGTGAGCCGTGGAAGAGCCTGGGCCGCGAGGGCGTTGAGATTCCTAGGTCGTTGTTGGACAACATCAAAGGAAAAGAGATTCTGCTTTCACTTTGTAAACAGATCGATCGAGTCTTTAAAGGTTCATGTAAAACGTATAAGCAGATGACACATTAAGTGGGGCCCGATGCCTGTAATACTTCCAATTATTGAAAAGCTGTTAAACAGCAAAACCGATAGTTCATCATTTATATAGATAAAAAGTAGTACAGATATAGAAAAGTCAGAGTTGCGGCATCAGAACAAAAAGTGATACATCGCTCAGCAACTAACGACGTACACAGCGGGCGTTACATGGTGAAAACAAATCAACTGATAAAATAGTAAGTATGTAATTAAGCATAAAGCCATATAACACTGCACATGCCATTATCAACATTAAGGAACTGTAGCAGAGAAACTTTTTTTTTTCTCCTACCATGAATATTTACACTGAATTCACAGTGACACTCTGCTACTACATTACAACGAACAATCCTCACAGAGGGATAAAATACGTCAATATTCCGTTTGAACACATAGCTGTTAAACATGCATTTGGTACAATGCCTTCCAATGTGATACTGGCCAAACAAATAAAAACAACTGCTGGAAAAGTGGGGAGAGTGGTCAAATGCATCTATTTATGACATAAAATAGACTGTGTAGGAAGTTTTATGTATTTTTGCTATGTAAGTGGCTTTCAATTAACATGATATACTAAATATGGTTTTTGAAGGGTCTAAGAAGGTTAAGTCCATCCACTCAGTATGGGAGAGAAGCTTCCATGTTACATATCCATTGTTAAGCTGTGTTCAAATCTTCAAAACTACTATTCATCAAATACAACTTTAATCGTGTAAGACTTATTTTAATCGAAGTTTACCTCACTAATCAAATTATAACACAATCTTTAAAGGTATTTGCTAGAAAATCTGAATCTGCCAATCTCAACCACCTCAACTGACATCACAATTAAAATAGTAAGCATACATTACTTGCAAATATTAAAGAGAGGTATAATAAATGTGATAACAAGAATTATAGTTATTCTCAGGGCAGAGGACTTGGTTTTGCCTACTCAAAACCCAACTGTCACCTTACAAAATAATATGCAGCATGGGATATGGTGAAGGTCATCATCGCAACATTCCACTCAAAACATAATGTACAAACAGAGTTACATTAACAGTTGTTGTTGTTGTTGTTGTCTTCAGTCCTGAGACTGGTTTGATGCAGCTCTCCATGCTACTCTATCCTGTGCAAGCTGCTTCATCTCCCAGTACCTACTGCAACCTACATCCTTCTGAATCTGCTTAGTGTACTCATCTCTTGGTCTCCCTCTACGATTTTTACCCTCCACGCTGCCCTCCAATG
Organism: Schistocerca gregaria; assembly: GCF_023897955.1. NCBI lineage: Eukaryota > Metazoa > Arthropoda > Insecta > Orthoptera > Acrididae > Schistocerca > Schistocerca gregaria. The sequence goes on along the minus strand of NC_064930.1, from coordinate 86,261,903 downwards.
CTAAATTTGTGATCCCTTGATGCCTCAAAACATGTCCTACCAACCGATCCCTTCTTCTAGTCAAGCTGTGCCACAAACTTCTCTTCTCCCCAATCCTATTCAATACCTCCTCATTAGTTACGTGCTCTATCCACCTTATCTTCAGTATTCTTCTGTAGCACCACATTTCAAAAGCCTCTATTCTCTTCTTGTCCAAACTATTTATCGTCCATGTTTCACTTCCATACATGGCTACACTCCATACAAAAACCTTTCAGAAACGACTTCCTGATACATAAATCTATATTCGATGTTAACAAATTTCTCTTCTTCAGAAATGCTTTCCTTGCCATTGCCAGTCTACATTTTATATCCTCTCTACTTCGACCATCATCAGTTATTTTACTTCCTAAATAGCAAAACTCCTTTACTACTTTAAGTGTCTCATTTCCTAGTCTAATTCCCTCAGCATCACCCGATTTAATTTGACTACATTCCATTATCCTCGTTTTGCTTTTGTTAATGTTCATCTTTCAAGACACTGTCCATTGCGTTCAACTGCTCTTCCAAGTCCTTTGCCGTCTCTGACAGAATTACAATGTCATCGGCGAACCTCAAAGTTTTTATTTATTCTACATGGATTTTGATACCTACTCCGAATTTTTCTTTTGTTTCCTTTACTGCTTGCTCAATATACAGATTGAATAACATTGGGGAGAGGCTACAACCCTGCCTCACTCCTTTCCCAACCACTGCTTCCCTTTTATGTCCCTCGACTCTTGTAACTGCCATCTGGTTTCTGTACAAATTATAAATAGCCTTTCGCTCCCTGTATTTTACCCCTGCCATCTTTAGAATTTGAAAGAGAGTATTCCAGTCAACATTGTCAAAAGCTTTCTCTAAGTCTACAAATGCTAGAAACGTAGGTTTGCCTTTTCTTAATCTTTCTTCTAAGATAAGTCATAAGGTCAGTATTGCCTCACGTGTTCCAACATTTCGACAGAATCCAAACTGATCCTCCCCGAGGTCTGCATCTACAAGTTTTTCCATTCGTCTGTAAAGAATTCGCGTTAGTATTTTGCAGCCGTGGCTTATTAAACTGATAGTTTGGTAATTTTCACATCTGTCAGCACCTGCTTTCTTTGGAATTGGAATTATTATATTCTTCTTGAAGTCTGAGGGTATTTCGCCTGTCTCATACATCTTGCTCACCAGATGGTAGAGTTTTGTCATGACTGGCTCTCCCAAGGCCGTCAGTACTTCTAATGGAATGTTGTCTACTCCGGGGGACTTGTTTCGACTCAGGTCTTTCAGTGCTCTGTCAAACTCTTCACGCAGTATCGTATCTCCCATTTCGTCTTCATCTACATCCTCTTCCATTTCCATAATATTGTCCTCAAGTACATCGCCCTTGTATAAACCTTCTATATACTCCTTCCACCTTTCTGCCTTCCCTTCTTTGCTTAGAACTGGGCTGCCATCTGAGCTCTTGATATTCATACACGTGGTTCTCCTTTCTCCAAAGGTCTCTTTAATTTTCCTGTAGGCAGTATCTATCTTACCCCTAGTGAGATAAGCTTCTACATCCTTACATTTGTCCTCTAGCCATCCCTGTTTAGCCATTTTGCACTTCCTGTCGATCTCATTTTTGAGACGTTTGTATTCCTTTTTGCCTGCTTCATTTACTGCATTTTTATATTTTCTCCTTTCATCAATTAAATTCAATATTTCTTCTGTTACCCAAGGATTTCTAGCAGCCCTCGTCTTTGTACCTACTTTATCCTCTGCTGCCTTCACTACTACATCCCTCAGAGCTACCCATTCTTCTTCTACTGTATTTCTTTCCCCTATTCCTGTCAATTGTTCCCTTATGCTCTCCCTGAAACTCTGTACAACCTCTGGTTCTTTCAGTTTATCCAGGTCCCATCTCCTTAATTTCCCACATTTTTGCAGTTTCTTCAGTTTTAATCTACAGGTCATAACCAATAGATTGTGGTCAGAGTCCACATCTGCCCCTGGAAATGTCTTACAATTTAAAACCTGGTTCCTAAATCTCTGTCTTACCATTATATAATCTATCTGATTCCTTTTAGTTATTCTACTATATATCTCTATGTATGGCATTACAGGAGGATTCAATTCAACCTGGTTGCTCTGAACCATGAGATGGAAGCGGCTACGTCCAGCATATATAAAATGGATACAATGATGTCACTAAATACACACGCAAACAAACGCGAAGAAAAATAAGTATGATACAATGTTTCACTCCAAAAATAATAATGTGAAACTTATGGGACAACCACAGAAAATTGGGGTTTTAGTGTGGGGATAAGTCAAATACGGAACAATACCTACACTGTGCTGAAACAAATAATATCCAAAAAAGTTTACACTGCAACATTCCATTACACCAACAAAACCTCAGAAATTGGACATTTCCCTTAACCTATATAGCTCAACCGCAGCTGCTGATGACAAAAAAACGACACCTACAACTCCAAAGGTGGAACGAAAACCCCAACAACCCAAATACTCCATATTCACTACATCAATTAAAACACAATCAACCTACTATAGATACAGAACAGACAAAATATCACAATCACTATAGAATGAAACATAACCGAAAATTACTTACCAACAAGACCTTCAAGCAATACCACCTAGGTTCGCCATCATGTCGTCCACACACACACACACACACACACACACACACACACACACACACACACACACACACACAAAGAGAGAAAAACCTTAACTCACCATCTTCAGCCTATACATCTATACATCCTCCCCTCAAACAATCTTCTGGCAGCAATAGCAATCCAAATGAGATAGTAGGTTGTAAGAGTGCCTCTTCCCCTCCTTATTACTGATTTAATTGCTCCCGAAGCCCCTCTATCATGTTAGTACAAGCCTCACTGTCACAACCCTTTAACTCAGTACTGTGGTTAACTACTCAATGATTATAATCCCTCTTCCCCAAACCCCTATACGACGAAAATGCATCAGAAACAATAGTGCTACCCCCTCAATATATTCTTCAATCAGACCCACTAGTTACCTCTTACTGCGGCTCAGTAAAACCCTAAAAACACAATCAGCGTACCCATCCACTGAAGTAACAACCCCCCCCCCCCCCCAAACACCCATGAACCTACCAGAGACCTGCCCCTCCGATACTTCCTCTTACCATACTGTGAATTATCATTTTCATCAATAACCACACCTGGCCCAACCAACTTCCTGCTACATTTCACTTACTCCGAACAAACCTCTCGACAAACAGATATCCAATCCAAAACAGTTCTATCTCTCAGAGCAGTGTCATATGCAGAAATATTTATAAAGGACTTACAACAAAAATAATGAGAGAGCAAGACAATTTCCCACAGGGAAAATCTAGAATCTCATAGATCGCCAGGTATGTTCGCACTGACATCACATATACATGTCCCTGGCCTGAGCCACCGGAACCCTTGTCAACCTCATATTGTCACCACAAATGTGACACCTAACACATTCAGCAGTAAGACCGCCCATCTGGAGAAACTGTTTGTTTGACAGGCACCATATCACCACACTCGCAGAATGTAACGATGCACTTATGTATTTCACTGTCATATCCACACCCAGCAAAAAAATCAATGAAAATCATAGACGTTTGTATGCACAACCAACTCCAATCTAATCAGACATAACAAAAATGCCAAATATATAAACAAAAAAACCTTAATAACTCACTGTAAACACTTTCACAACCCACACTGCCCCACCAACCACTTGAACTGAAGACCACATTAGCACTATACAAGCCAAAACTCTAATGAACTCTGTACACACCTAAAACTCAGCATGTCCACTTCCACCCTCACAAGACACCATCCAAAAACAACTCAACAAATCTAACATCTACAAATAAAACCAACTCAACATCACAATACTACTATTATGTCATGAGTCAAAGCAACAAGTGGAATCGGTTGCTTCTGTTGACCCCTGTGCACATATGACGACATATACCACATCATTCCACCAAGGGTTACAGCCAAAGCCTGGTATCGATTGGTACAACCCACAATATTACTGAAATTGTAATCTATCACAGTGCAAGCAGAGTGCTATCAACTATTTATTGAAGTGCAGTGCTGAATTTTATCTGAAATGAAATTTACTGACATACTGTTTACATATTCAAAGAGAACTGCTAATGTATATATTAGAATATAGAAGCTTAATTATCACACCAGTTATCACAGTAAACATCTCTTTAACGTTACTTACAAAACAAATATGTTATGTGCCAGCAAATATCGTATGTTAATAAAAAAAATTACTGTAAGTCTACTTAACTTTCTAGCTGCAAATTAAAGTTGATATTTAAAAGAAGCAGATCAGAATAAGCTCCATGTTTATGCTTCTGTATTATAAATGTCAATGAGTTGTTCTGTAAGAAGTTCTCTAGCTTCTGCTAAATATTTAATCCAAACTATTCCCTCTGTCTGATGTTAAACACACACATTTTATTCACAGTGTTGTGGATCATTACGTTTAACAAAAAGATCTGGATTCCGTATTACACTGCATTTTCCGTACTCCCAACCATATTACTGATTGATGTTTATTCATTCAGAACACTACATACAGAAATTATTAAAACAACAGTAAGATATACAAGAAAACTACTTACAGTGGAGTCTGCCACAGTCGATATCTCATCTGTTGGCTCTGTTTTTATCCAAATATTGTTTCTGTAATCCATTGCTGCAGTGTGAAGGCCCTGAAAAACAAGGAATCAGATAAAAACAGTCATATTCAAAATTCACTATCACAATAAAGTAACTCGTGAACAACATCAACATATGGGCCAGTGCACACAAAACAAATTTAACACTGCCTAAAGAAAACAAATTGTAACGACAACAGATTGACAGCTCTCTGGTTAAGAAGAGCTGAAACAAATTACCTCAAAATGTCAGATCAAAATCACATGCAATGGGAAAAAAATTATTATTGATGTTTCTTTGAAACAGGGGCCAATGGTACACTATAATAATGTAGGCATTATGAGAAATGAATATTTAGCTTTCCAAATGAATTCTAATTTCAGCAATATGGCCATACAAAGCGACTCATACAAGCAAAGTGATTTTTCCTACTAAAACGATTTACTACAGCCAACCTCGATTTAACATATGATGAGACAATTTGAAATGAAGCTTGCAGCCTTCTGTGAGCTCAATGCTTTTAAATATATTATGGACGTTTGGTAATAAATGCTGCCATCCAACATTTATAATCCGATTCTTACTGATACAACCAAGAACAAAAGAGAATTTGTATTTCTTAATCGCATATAAGACACTGAAAAGCTTACTCTCTCAACACAGATGTAATAATATACACTGTTTACTCACATATTAAGTTGCAGGCATAAATGAAATTCTGCCCCTTCTGAATTCAGCAGCCTCAAGACGGTAATTTTATCACGCAATTTAATATGCTTTTCATCCCCATCAATGCTGTATATACAAATGTAGAACAACTACTGCCACGGCGGAACCTTAAATAATTCCTGTACTTAAGTTCGTGCTAGAGAAGTGCTCAAAACTTACTGAACAGCCACAGTAAACAACAGACATAGCCTAATACCTTCTACAGCATTTTCTTTCATTCCAATACAAACATTATCTGAAAAGATGTATAAATTATTGGTATTTGAATCTGAAATACTAAGATTAGTACCAAATTTCATACGCAATAATCCGGAGCAGCTACACAGCTAGCAAACTTTTTGTCTTTTCACAACTAGGTATATCATCAGCGGCGGTAAACAATATAAACAACTTGCACAGTTATTGAACAAATTTCATTACACGTCTTCTCCCGCCCATCACAAAGTATTTAACGACGATTTTCATTTTCACTTGAGATCGCAATGTAAAGAAACTGCCTTTTACAATCTACAGGAAAACATATGCATACATTTCATGTAATGTGGACAAATTACCGGGCACTTTACAAGACGATATAGGCCTACGTACATGTAATATTTTTCACAACTTGCAACTTCATAGAAGTTAACAGCGACGTTTTATCGAGATAAACATAACCTAAAACAACCATACAAGCTGTCCCACTCATCACTCCGTCACCACATTTTCCAAACGTTACCCAATCACAGTTATTCAGATGTCGATAAAATCACAGTGAAATTTGTCGGCTAAATCATATTAAACTGTTACGACATTGATAGAAATAGATACGAGTGTTTCATAAAAATATTCTCACAAGTTGCTTCATGGGTCCTACCCAGTTATTATAGAAAGGAAATTGTAGTTGGGTTTATGTTCGAAAATAAATTTTCGTCTTTCGTTCTTTCATGTATATAATCATCTCACTTTTTTATTGCTCGGAGGACGCAGTTTTTATTTGTTCTACTGGCTACAAGACCGCTACCACTTTGCTAGAATCAAGAATGGCTGCTTAATGATGAGCACCTAACTGGAAAGATGTTTTCATCTTGGGGCTGTAGTTCGTATTTTTCCATTTTTGATGTAAGTTAAACAAGCAGTGACTCTGTGGATATTGCAAAGCATATTTTACATTCTCTCAAGAGGCATGAAAAAGCGGAACCACAAAAAATGACGAACTAGAGGAAAATATCAGCTATACTACATAAGTCAGCCTGCCACATAAACGTCAGTATATAATACTAATGAAATAAAATGATCGTAGAACTTCACTCGAAAACGTCTAAGAGTTAAACAAATAAGAATTTGTGTTTGCTCATGACACAACTGTCTGTTATACAACCAAAGGTATTCATCGTCAATGGATGGTATTACAAGATAGGTTCACCTTCACCTGTTCCACAGCTCGTTTTCTTTGAACGCAATTCGTTTTCCTTGGTATATCGGTAGGAGTCTTGAGTCTAAACTCTAAACAAATGTTGACGTAAGGTCTCCCAGAATCCCAGATATTAAACAAGATCAACAGATTGCATATATGAATGAATAAAAACAACGAACTATTCTGAAATAACAGTAAACTCATAATCTGATGCAGTCATGGAAATACGGAAGCGTCCGATCCTGCCCGGCTGCTTTGCCCCATGACGTCACAACGACCATAAACCGCGATTCCAATATGGCGCATATGAAGTCGTTACGTACACATTATGAGGACGAATATACATCGAAAAACAAACACACACACACGTTGCACAAAAAGCCTAATGACACTAACGGGACAAGCGCGGGAAATAGGGGGTTTTTGGGTGAGGACAAACCAAATATAAACAAATTTAGACACCCACCTCCATACAAAACCACGCAAAATGACGAAAAAAACCGACATCAAAAAACTCCCCAAATACCACCAAACACAATATCATCTGGAATCGAGCACATCCCTAGACCTATATAGCTCAACAGCAGCTCCCGATCTCACAAATTGGGATCCAACACTTCCCTTGACCTATACAACTCAATAGAAGTTCCCGATCCCATAAATTGGGGTCGAACACTTCCCTTGACCTGTTATCCTTACATCTCCACATACAGCCGACCCTGGTCCGAGATGCCAGAACTTAAAGCAAGCCTCATTTCTTCACGACAAACTGAACACTTCACGACTTCATCCAAAAATCTGAATGGTTGAAGATTTATTTTTGAGAGGCAACACACATACCCGACAACCGAAAACTGTTGATCATGTCAGTCATGTCCATACCTACCAAAGACATAAAAAAAGCAATTTACCAAAATTCACACATGACACCACACTCGCAAACTAAACCAAAAACATCACCTAACACACCACCAGAGAGCACCACCGATCGCATCAAAACGACACCTACAAACACGCCACTTTCACAAACTAAATTCCACGCCGTCATGAGGTCACACACCACAACAGCCGTATGTCACGGGTCAAAGCCGACGGGTGGGATCGGACGCTTCGGTCGACCCGCCATCAGACTTATTTTCTAACAGCTTGTAAGTTTTCCGATTCCGAAAGAGGGATGATAATTTACCCGGTAATATTGTGGTATGTATTATATACATATGCTCTACATTCACGGAAAACCCAAGGTCCTGTATGTATAGCGCCTAGTCAAGTCGCTGTTCTCGATACATACAATAACATTTGTGCATGTTTGTTATGTAACTTCACAAAATTAATCACTTAACTGTGATGTATTGCGTGTAATTTCTGCTGTAGTTTATGCTGCGATCTCCAATGAATGTGAAAGTAATTGTTAAAATACTTCGATACGGATTAGATACACATCGACAGTATTTTTGTGCTCATATTGTCTTTCATACCCTCATGTGTAGCAGTAATATTAGTGAAGAGATGACTATTCACAATAGCAATCTGATTGAAGCTTCTCTAGATTATAACATTAGCTATTGTGTAATAATGAATATTTTGGTTTGAAGTGCTTATATTCATATGGAAATGCAAAGAAAGAATAAGCTGTGGTCGGTACTAATTGATGCCAATCAGAATGCTTTGGGCATTCATTTAATTACTCCATTCTGTGCTATAGGTCTGCAAAGAATGTGTTAACAGTGAAAGTTGCGGGGGAATTTAATACAAGCGTTATGCGATAGTTCTTTTGTACAAATGTGTAAATGCAAATGGTTCAGGAAGAGCCAAGAGGTAAATGTATTTTTCACTAAGAAAGAGCATTGCATGACATCAGAACTTTCACCATGACCATAAAGCAATAAGCTGTTTCAGTAATCAGTTTAGTAAGAGAAAATTTAACAGATAAAATGTTTCTGCTAATCAATAATAGGTTGTTTTAAATTTCTGTATGTGAATGGTTAGAGATTCGAATATGACAGTGATTTTTCTAAATTGGGTAGGGTTATAAACTTTGAATGTGTACAAGGAAAGTACCAGAGAATGGCTGTGTTAAGAAAGAACAGAAAATTGTCTGCTAAAAATGAATTCCACAGGCTGCAAACATTCATTTTCTGCGGGTCAACTAAATTAAACAGTATAAATAAAACAGAAAGAAACTTCCACATGGGAAAAATATATTAAAAACAAAGATTCCAAGACTTACCAAGCGGGAAAGCGCCGGCAGACAGGCACATGAACAAAACACACAAACACACACACAGAATTACGAGCTTTCGCAACTGCCAGTTGCGAAAGCTCGTAATTCTGTGTGTGTGTTTGTGTGTTTTGTTCATGTGCCTGTCTGCCGGCGCTTTCCCGCTTGGTAAGTCTTGGAATCTTTGTTTTTAATAAATTAAACAGTATAACATAGTTAACAATCTTCATAATGACATATGAGCCTAGAGATAATGTATTTCAAGTGCTGTGTAAATGATGTAGTACAAATCATGTAATGTTCTTATTTACATTAATAAGAATAGGATTTTAAAACTCTTGGATAATAGTATAAATTAAGATGTTCCCAAAATAGATAAAGCAGTGAGCCTTCAGGAGGTTCCAGCTCAATTTCGACCTTTTTTTTTTTCTTTATCTGTAAAATTGCTTGATAGTAGGCAACTGGTTTTATTCAGAAAAGTCACTATACATTTATTTTGTTTTTCTTTCCTTATTTATTATTTTATTATTATTATTATTATTATAATTTTTTTCATTTATCATAATACTGTCTCTGTTACAAGTGTTTTATTAGTAATGACTTCTTTCTTGCAGTTACTGCAAGAGACCACATTAGTCATATTTAAAAGCCTTTGATATAACAGCTTTTAAATTATTATTTTTATTAATGGCGTTTCTCTTTGTACAAAGGCTACCAGCAAATTTACTCTCTTTGCTGATGATACACCTCTTTTAGTTGAAAAAAAACACCAGATGATGACATTACAACATGTGCCAACTTTGTGTTCCATGATCTTCATAAGTGGTCCAGCTGGAAATAAAAGTACATTCATTTTGATGGGTCTCAAAGTTCAGGAGGGATTAAATCTAAGCTGTAATGAGCATAATAGACAGAAAGTTTATTCTTCAAAAATTTTAAGCCTCCTCGTCCTTAATAAACCAAATTGGTCGTGCCATGTTCTGGAATTGAGAAAAAGACTTATTTGAGCAGCTTATGCACTACATATTATAGCAGCAACTGCTAATACTGATGATGGTAAAATTGGTTATTTTCGCTATTTTCATCCATTGTTGTCCAACAGTATAATATTTGGTGTGACCAACCAATGGAAAATAAAGTATTTGTCATTCAGAAAAGAGCAAGCCAAATTATAAGGTCAGTTAACAGAAGTCATTCATGGAGAAATATTGTAAACTGCATAAAAGATTAACAGTGACCTGACAATACATCCTATCTTTTATGTGGCTTTTAATTAAGAACCTCCCCATGTGCAAAGCCAATAGCATGTTTCATGACTATGACACAAGGTTAAAACATGACTTGAGGTTGATAGAAAAAACTTGTCTAGTACAAAAGGGAATCATTACTCAATTATTAATGGTATTTAATGCTCTCCCATCAGGCAAGGGGAAAAAAATACCAGTATAATACCACAGTTTAAAAGTAACTTAAAGGATTATCTTCTGGAAAACTCCCATTACCCTCTTCATGAATTCTTTAATATAAACATTTCTACATTGTAATTTAGATAAGACATGCATTGTACTTCTAATATTTACTATTACCAATTGGTAGTGGAATACAGTTACTTACATTAGCACAGAAATTTTCACTCAGGCTGCTGATGAACTTCAGTTCTATCAAAATTGTATTGTTGAATAATTTTAGTGTCTTATTTGATTGTTGTATACCTCTGTTCACTATTGGAAATGTCTAAGCAGGTAATTATTTGCATATTTTGTTCCTGTATGCATATTACAATTTGCATCTATTAGCCTCTATAAGTACTGTCTTCATATATAATTATGACTTGTTCCAAATCCATGCAGTTCTCTTGTATACTGGATCAATGGAACATGAATTGATAAATAAAATATGTCTAATGTGGTCTTGATGGTTTAAGGTAATCTGAAGGTACGCTAAGAATGGAAACTGTGTCAATATTAATACAACACTTGCAACAGAGACTATTTTCTATTTTTGAACCACTGTTGTTGCTTCAAGCCAAAATTGAGAAGAATAATGTATACATAACACTTGAGTTACACTTTATGTGTATAAGCAAAGTGTGTCTTCCACAGTGTTCAATGCATGATACTCTTCCTTGGGATGTACATAAACTATATGTTTAAACAGCATAAAAGATTAACAATAACCTCACAATAATTTTAATTTTCTGTCATTTGAACAATGTTTTTTGTATCCCTTCAGAAACAGAGAGCTGTAAATTAGTGCCTGTCAATGGATGCTCTGTGTTCCCCAGCCACTGTGAAATTTATTTCTTGTGTAGTGGTCAGAAAAATGCCACCTTTAATGTCTATGTCACAGTGACAATAGAAATGTAACATTTAGTTAGTCCTTGCCTGTGGAAGTTAGATGATAATTTTCAACTGAGAGTATAGGGTGAGTCATACAATTTTATGTATACAGTAAATGTATAGGAAAGAAAGCAGGATGACCTTGTATGGGCACATATGAGGTTATTACATTTTTTCTGTTTGAATGTAACAGTTAATATTTAGCATCACTCATACCGTATACACATTTCCATGGAAGATAAACTTTTAAATTATTGTAAAATACATTTAATTTCTTTAGTTCCTTAATTAAGTTTTGAAACTTCTTAAAGAACCATCTGTCTGCTATTATTAGTTTGAGATTCCACTGTCATATGTTATTATTTTCCTTCCCTCTAGCTAGAATGTTATGTACCTCCATGTTTGGTAGGTGTTTAACATTTACTCTCATTGCGATCGTATTGTGATATATATACAGTGAGTGCATGTTTATAAGTTTTTGATGTACAAAAGCTTGTCTACAAATTTGTCTGGGTGGTTTTTTGGCTATTCATCTCAGTGCTCTTTTCTGAATTTTAAATATTGTTCTGAAGCAGCTATCTTGTTCTCTTCCCCATTCAGAAATTGAGTAGGATTAATATGGAAACAAGTTATATTGTTCATTGCTCTGAGAACTTTATCATCCACAACTTTTGCAGTTTTCCGTATGAAGAAAATCTTTGTTTATCATTTTGGACAGTACATCTACGTGCTCTCCCCTTGTTAAATGCTCACCTATAATAGTTCCTAAAAAATTTTGTCACTTGCCTTTTAATTGCCTCATTGTTTAATATTTACATTATACACACATTGCTTTAAAAATTTTCACTATGCAGCAATGTGTGCACTGATATGAGACTTCATGGCAGATTACAGCTGTGTGCCGTACCGAGATTTGAAATCAGGAGTTTGAGTCTCGGTCCAGTACACAGTTTTAATTTGCCAAGAAGTTTCACAATGTTTTAGATTGACTTATAAGAATATTGTTTTGTACTAGATATTTATTTGCGGTTTCAGTATGTATGAGTGCTTCCATTTTAAAATCCCTTTGTTCATCTGCACATATAATGGTAGTATCATCAGCATACATTGTAAGTAACTGTTTTATACATTCTGGGATGTCAGTTATGTTGAGCAGGATTTCCCAAATTGTGTTCCATGGGACGTTAATAACTGTTCAATGAAAAGCTAGGAGTGTCATGGTCTCTCTTTCTCTTTCTCTCCCTCCCTCCCACCTCCCCCCTTTAATCTTCACACTCCCACCTTTTCCACAACCCCCTCCCTCTCTTCCCTCTATTGGTGATACTAACCACTTGTTAAAAATTTTACTATTATTTCTGTGTTATCATTTAAAATTGAAGTTATCACTGACTAAAATAAATCTCTCTAATTTTTGAAATATTATTGACTTTCAAAATAAATAAGGTGTTCCATCAATGGACCAGGATTTTCAATATGTTCCATCAGAGGAAAATGTTGAGAACCTGTGACATTGAGAATAGACAGTATTGACCCAAGCACTGAACCTTGTGCCATATGAGGTCTCATAATTTGTAATTCAGATTTGTAATTAACTATATTCTCTCCATTTATACGTCTCATTTACTGCTTTCTATTCATAATATGCAATTTTACTATCTCATAGCATTTCCCTTGAATCCCACAATGATAGTTTCTTCATTATCCTAGAATTATTTATGTAGTCAAATAATTTATATAGGTCCTCAAAGATCCCACAGATCTCCTGTTGCCTGTCAAGTGAACTCAGAATATGGTCTTCTAAATGTGTTGATTCCGTTATTGTTGATTACCCTTCTATGAAACCATACTGTGATGAGTACATTATTTGAAATTTTATTCTTTATTATCATTTCACACATTTTAGCAAAATTGGGGATCAGTGATATTGGCCTGTAGTCTCAAAATTAACTTCTTTATATTTTCTTAAATACTGGCTGTACTCTACTTGTTTTTAGTGATTCTGCTAATATGCCTTCCTATAACACAGCAATCAGCACGTGTATTAAGAGTTGTAGTATACTTCCCCAGATTTCTTCATGGTATGGTATATATGTGGGATTTTTAGTATTGAATGTTCTTCATCTGTTTTGTTTTCAGTTCTACTGCTACAATTGTATACGTCATCAGTGTCTTATATTTCTCTAGGGTGTACATCACTTATTGTATCTTTCAGTGAACAACTGCATTCTGTAAATACTGTAGTAAGTCTTTAGTGTAATTACCTGCTTTAACTGCAGCTGCCTTACTGAATAATGACTTTCCTTTTCTGATGAAACTGCTATTTGTGATAATGTAGGACTGGAGGGCTTGATTATTAAGTATTGAGGCTAGAATGTAATTGGTCTTTCTAATTTCTTTAAATGGGTTTCAACAGTTAAAAATCAGCCTCTCTCAGATGTTCAACACCCGTCGCCCACTGCATGGCAGGAAGTGAATACTGTCCCAATCCTGATGGAGCTCTCAGGATCTTGGCTGACCCACAACCCCACCCTCCTCCCAGGAAAGCTTCCCACAAGATCAGATGGTGAGCCTTGAACACACACCAAATGTGCAAACCACTGCAGCACTATCTGTGAAACTAGGAACAGAATCACTACCTTCATTCTGGAAGTAGCATAGCAGTGAGCTAAACAACTTAAGTTTCCAGTGAATAGTTAAGTTTTTTAATCGACCTTTTAAGCTCTAATGGGGGTAGCCCATGACCAAACGTGAACTACTTAGCTCCATGGTAAGTATAAATATCACAGAACAAGAGAGGGCAGTAGACCATTCAATACTAGGGTAATGTTTTAACGATCAAACTCATAAATGGCAAGCAAAATGGAATTAGGCTTTAGCAACAAGGTCCTTACAACTTAAACTTAACAGTGGCCAAATGCGTGCTTACTAAATGAAACTAACAGGTCGCTATCTTTAGCAATGAGGCTTTTACAACTTATTATGCTAAAATAACTTTATAATGGTGAAGGACATGATTACTCGATTTGAACAGCATAGGCGAACACAACTTAGCAACAGGGTTTTTTAAAATTTACTACACTAAATTAATACTGGCCAAGCTCAATGGCCACTACATTCAAAAAAGTCACGCAGACACACTACACATTCTCAGAGCCACAACTGCATTGCAATAGTTCAACCTTAATGGGGCATAGCTATGCAAGTGAAGCCGAACCGGCTGTAACTGTGTGGGCACTAAGTTGCTGTGAAAAATGATGTTAAATAAGCCCATGTAATCATACCCAGCACTTGGTTGTGGTCAGCACTCTTTCTTAAAATTTACTAACTCAGGCGATGCAGCACTTCACTGTTTCCATCGTTTTACTACAGTGGACATGCTTTTGTATTTCTCCTTAGCAACAAGGCTATGAAGCACACCTATTGTCAGGGGCAGTCCTTACAGTAACTCACAATGGCTGCTCCACTAAACAAGACAAGGAATCAACATGTCACACGCAGTTGAACAATAATGTTAGAAATCTGCAGTCGTTAACTGCACTTTAATATGATAAAAAACAACACCATGAAGTCGAGGAATCAACTTAGCTGTCTTAGATCTCATAGTCAACCAGTGTGGTCCGTTTGCATTGTGTTCTTAAAGTATAAAGTAAGTTTCAACGTTTAATTGAACTCTGCCAGCAGCATTCAAGAAAGACAATGGGAACAATTGCCTGAGCTTAACCACAAATCTTGGCTACAAATTACTCTCTCCACTATCCTGACTGTATTGAGAGATACTTTTTGGGGAGCTGACTGGACTGTCCTCCTCCGCCTCTATCGATCTCTTGTCTGCTCCAAGTTGGATTATGGATGCATTATCTACTCATCTGCATGGCCGTCTATCTTACACCACCTAAATACAATACATCATTTGGGGATCTGTCTCACCACTGGTGCCTTTTGTACTAGCCCTGTTGAGTCTCTATGCAGATGCCGGTGAACTACCACTGTCAGACCAGTACGACATCCTACACAGTAGGTATGCATGACGGCTTTCTTCTATGCCAGGCCACCCAACCTTTGATCCTTTTTATGATGATATTATTGACTGTCAGTACAAGATGTACATTTCCTCTCTGTGGCCTCCCAGCGTCCACTTTTGTCCCCTGCTTCAGCAGCTGCAGTTCACGCTTCGTGCCACTTTCCGAGTGGGAGACAGCCCTTCACCACCTTGGATTCAGACACAGGTTTATTCTCATTTTGACCTCAACTCGTTCCCAAAGGATTCGACTCCCGAGCTGACCTATCGTAGCAAATTTCTCGAACTTCGCTCACAACTTTCTGATAGCATATTTTTGTACATGACAGTTCCAAGTCTGCCCATGGTGTCGACTGTCCTTTTGTCATTGGGGCTGATAAGTTTCACTACCGACTTCTTGACCAGTGCACAATTTTTACAGAAGAGCTTTTTGCCCTCCATCAAGCTGTTCACTACGTCCAGAGGCACCAGCTGACTTGCTGTGTGATGTGCTCTGACTCCCGCACTGCCCTTCAGAGTCTGGATGATCCCAATCCAGTCCACCCTACCATTCCACAGATCCAGTACTGCCTCCATTTGATTGTGGATGAGGGAGCCCAAGTGATTTTCATGTGGGTTGCTGGCCATGTTGGTGTGACAGGGAATGATGGTGCAGCCAAGGCCACAGTCCATCTCTGTCTGCCCGCCTCTTACTCTGTTCCCTGGCAAGATATTTGTACTTCTCTCTTTTGGCGTATCATGTCACTTTGGCATGACCATTGGTGCTCCCTTCATGAGAACAAACTCAGAGAAGTCAAACTTGTTGAGTGGCGACCCTGCACCTGGCAGTCCTTTCTGTAGCCAGCCATTAACCGTCAGACATTTCCTGATCCTCTGCCCCCATTTGAGCCACTTATGTCTCAGGGTCAGGTTGCTGCCCACTTTGCCAGACATTTTAGCAGTTGACAAGCGAGCTGTGGCTTGCATTTTAAGTTTTTTTTAAAAGCATCAATATGACAAATGAGATTTGATTTCTACCTGGTGACTCTGGTGTCTTGCCGACATCCTTCAGAAGATACTCTTGAGGTTTTAGATTTGTTTTTTGTTCCTTTTTGTATTGTATCTCGCAGTGGTTTTTTGCCCTTGCAGTCCCAGCATTCTATGGTTCTATACTGGACGCTTATGATCCTTAGATATTTTGCGCCCTAAAACCCACAAAAAAGTAACCTGACTGAATCCAACTAATAATGAAAATGATGAATAGCAGTATAGGACTAAACCATCAAAGACACATTTCGACACTTTTGAAGAGCTAAATTCCAATAGACACACTTGATATTTTCAGCCACAAGCCTGGCCAAGAACTGCTTCGTTGCTGTGGTGCCCATATGCTGCAGCTGTAAATGGTCATTCAGAACTGAATGTCCAGCCTCGCTTGTAGTACCTAGGCTGTCACCTTTGACACTGAAACATCACTGCACAATCACTCACACATCTAGGCAGGAGTTGTGGTAGAACCTCAATATGGAAAAATGCACATTGCCAGAGGAGGAAACCAACTGGGGAACCTTCCCCCACAAAAATCTATGTTATCTGTGGGAGTGAGACATACGCAGTGGATGAAGCCTATGAAGCAAATGGTCTGACCTGTCTTATGGGTGCATAAAGGACCTCACCACTCTGGTGAGCAGTGTAACAGCTGTGAGCAGTGTAACAAACCCCCTGAATGATGAAGGGACCCTTAAATCAGGGCAGCAGGTTCTGAAGAATTTTTGTCCTTACTGTTGGCTGCAAAATTCTTCCAAAAAGCACTGTCCTCTGCATGGTATTTCAAGGTAGTCTCTTCTGATTATAATGGAATTCCCATTTCTGTGGCCACCCACTGTGGCTAAGTGGTTCTAGGCACTTCAGTCTGGAACCACCAACTGCTACATCGCAGATTCGAATCATGCCTCTGGTGTGGACGTGTGTGATGTCCTTAGGTTAGTTAGGTTTATGTAGTTCTAAGTTCTGGTGAACTGATGACCTCAGATGTTAAGTCCAATAGTGCTCAGAGCCATTTGAACCCATTTCTAGTGTGACTGGTAAATGTTTCTCCAGGCCTTATGATACTGCTCTTTAATGTTGGAAGGTGAGAACATCTCAGCTAACAAATACTCATTTCTTCACAAGTTGCCCAGTGGTGAATTCAGTACATAAGTGGATATTAGTCAAACTGGCATATTCAAATGGCTCTCATGTCTTGCTGTATTAAAGGCATAGGCTAACCATCTCAAGGTTTTATTTCACTTTGATTGAAGCTCCTGATGGTAAGTGTTATGGGCAGCTTGGAGATTTTGGTTGACCCATCAGCAACAGAGAGAGGGATTGGGATAGTATGGCATAGTCTGGTGATGTCCCCCCCTCCCCCTCCATATTATTAAAAGTCCTTGGAGGTGAAAGTTGTAGCATTATCAGATGCACCACGATTCAACTAGGACCAAACGCCCTGAATATAGCTTTCAGAGCCTTTATTGCCGCCATTTCAGTAGCCATTCTGTTAGTTATTAACCAGGTAAACCTGGAGACAGTGTCCATATTGACAAATATAAATTTCCTTTCTTAGAACATGGTAGTGGACCCACAAAATTTTGAAGTATTTTATTCAAATGGTTCAAATGGCTCTGAGCACTATGGGACTTAACTTCTGATGTCATCAGTCCCCTAGAACTTAGAACTACTTAAACCTAACTAACCTAAAGACATCACACACATCCATGCCCGAGGCAGGATTCGAACCTATGACCATAGTGGTTGCACGGTTCCAGACTGTAGCGTCTAGAAGCACTTGGCCACTCTGGCTGGCACAAATATTTGTTCCATAGGATGTGAGACTATATATCTAGACAAGATATTCTGTGCAGGTTGACTAGAAGCACACTCCCAACATTTCCTGACAAAAAATTTTATGTTCTTGTCCACACCTGCCCAAACAAAATGTTCCTCAACTTTCTCCCTAATTTTAAACAGTCCAGGATGTCACCTATTGGGGACACATGACAGTGCAAAAGAGAAACTGCTGCAGCAGCTGGGTCCACAACTCTTGCCTGAGTTTCACTCCACTTTTGACAATGAAAATGTTCTTTCTTCAATAGGTAGGTGCAGTTCTCCTTGCCCTTGTTAATCACCAGCTCTATCTCTGAATCCCGATTCTGATAATTCTCAATTCTGTAAACCAGTATGGGATACCCAGCTAGTATTGCATTGATCTCATAAGGCAACTTCCCATCTCCCTCCAGAACTTGTTCATTCTGATCCTTATTGTCAAACATTCAACTTAAGGCATCTGTGGCCATAGTGTCCACGCTCTTGATGAGCATTATTCTGAACTGGAAAGCAGATATTCATGTCAGCAATCGAGCTATCCGCCCGGTTCTTCTAACATGCCTTGGCATTCAGTAAGGTCCTGATTATTAGTCTCGAGTTCAAACATAAGACTGCTAATGCTTCAAGATCATAAGCACAATAATGTTGCTCCAAGTGGTTAAGTGAACATGAAGCAAAGGTAACTGAACAAACCATTCATGATGTTCATGTAGGAGGACAGCCACTATAGCTGCCTTGATGCAACAATCTGAAAGATATGTGTTTTATCAAAATCTGACATTACTAAGACTGGTGATGTCGCCAAGGCCTCTTGGACAGCAAGGGAATCAGCATCTTGAGCCTCACCTCACTGATATTTCACTTCTTTTTTCCTCAAAGCATTCAAGGAGGCTGCCTTTTGGGCAAACCTAGGAATGAATTTAGTAAAAAAGCTAGCCATGCCTGAAAACTTTGAAACCTGCTTTGCATACAGGATATAAGAAATTTCATAATCGCCCTAACTTTTAAACTATCTATAGTGGGACCCTCTGCACATACCACATGCCCAAGGAACTGTATCGAGGGACAAGCTAACCTCACCTTGTCAGGATTGACTGTAAGGCTGGCCTTGTGTAACCTCTCGGAAACTATCTCAAGATGTCAGAAATGGTCTTTCATAGCTGTACTACCATCTTATCTTGGTAGTGAGACAGAAATTCAATTTTAATCCCATTGAAGAGTTGGTTCAGGAGTTGTTACAATACTGCAGCATCTGTTGAAAGGCCGAACAGAAACCAATGAGATTCATATAAGTTCCAATCTGTGCTAAATGTAGTTAAGGCCTTGGACAACTTTCATAGGGGTATATGGTAGTATGGCTGATTTAAATCTGGCATGCCGAAAACCTTAGCTTCCTTGAACCATGCAAACACATGTGGAGATTGGGTAATGATAGTGAATACAAAATTATCTTCTAGTCAACAACGGGCCAAATTCCTCATTGCAGCTTCCCCCCAGTGGGGTCACAACTCTTCCTTGAGTACATTGTGGCTAACACGGGGCCCAAGCCTTTGTAGCATTACTTCCTTTCTATGCCGCATGCTTATATTTCCACAATCCCTTTCTCCCTCT
Source organism: Schistocerca gregaria (assembly GCF_023897955.1). Classification (NCBI taxonomy): domain Eukaryota; kingdom Metazoa; phylum Arthropoda; class Insecta; order Orthoptera; family Acrididae; genus Schistocerca; species Schistocerca gregaria. The sequence goes on along the minus strand of NC_064930.1, from coordinate 86,242,033 downwards.
GCTTCTCTATCAGACAGTTTTCTTGCTACAGACACTGCTTCGACCTCATTTATGATCGGACCTTGAGTTTCCACTTCCAGCATATTCTACAACTTTTAATCAAATAAACACATGGTCCCAACTGTTGGGTTTGACCTGCCACCAATTTTTAAAATTCTACATAAGTGCGGATCATGCAGGGAAGGTCACCCAATGCAGTGTAAGCTCCATCTTTGCACTGTGCTTTTAATACAGTAATACACCCAAAACCCAGCACAGTAGCCAGCCCATTGTGGGGTGGGTTGTCAAGTACCTGCAAAGTAGCCTTCTTACCGCACAGGTTTGCACTGTTGCTGCCTGAGCTGAAAATTCCCTTGGTTTACAGCAATCCAGACTACAGCCCTTTGTGGATACAGGGGATGTAAAAGGTCTAGTGCCACCTTTGCTTAAGGGTTAGTTTTCATTAAAGTGAGGTCACACTCGTTTGTAGATAGATTGGGTCGATAGTTGGACAAAGGGTAGCGGTTTGAATGGTGGAAAAAAACCTCTGTGATAGTTGGGTCAGGTTGTACAGACACTAGTGGTTTTCTTGCTCTCTATGACAGGTCATGCAAGGGTAGGCTTTGTTAGTAGTGGGTATCATGCAGGTAGAAACCTTTGACATTGTGCTGTGGTGTTACTCGGCGGCGGCTGCTGGTTGCCATTGTTGGTTTCTCGGTCAGCATCAGCATACCTGTAACAGTTAGGTTCATCATAGTTTTGTGTCTGATAGGTCATATATCAGATTCACAGTGTAGGGTAGTGTTGGCAGTTTGTTTGTGCATTTAGCCTGTCAGTTGGCTTTAATAGGAGCTATCATATCCAGTCAATGTTGCCGACATGCAGGGGCTCACTGATGTTGTCATTTGTTGGTGTATGTTAGCTAACCATAGGTGGTTATGCCCTAGCTAGTAGAGTCTTTCGCCACTTGTGGTTTCGCCTATGGTAGTGATCATAGTTCCCCAGAGTAAGGATGAAAGGATTGTTCGAGTGTCTCGAGTTCCTGTATAGTCATGTGGTGTGTTTTTGAATACTTCCTTGAGGGTTTCAAGGTGGTATTCATTGTGAAGCTCCACAGTGTATGTGTAGTATGTAGCATTGATATGACACGTAGCACTTTTTTCTGTATGACCTGTAGGTGTGTAGAAGCTGCACATCCCCAGATGGGAGCTGCGCACATCATCAGAGGTCTAATCAGTGTCGTGTATATGGACCTCAACACCTTCCTATTCAGTTTACTTTCCCTGTTGAGCACTGAGTAGAGTTGTATGAGTCTCGTGTGGGCTCTGTTGCTACTGAATTTATTGCGGTTCCCCCCATGTAAGTTTCAGGCCCAGCCAGACACCGAGATGTCTGACTTTCTCTCAGAAATTTAGTGGGCATTCATGTTGACAGTGTTGATGTTCACGAAGTAACTTTAGTTTGTGTGTGAACAGAACTGCTTCACACTTGCCAACATTTACTTTAATACACCATCATTCCAACCAAGGCTCAGAAGTTCTGAGTGCCGTCTATATTCAGGAATTTATGTTTGACGGTTTCCAATCTTGTGCAAGGATGCCCATGTCATCTTTGTAGATCGCTAACATTGTGCTGGAAGGTCATTAACGTAGAAATTGAACAAGATGAACCCCAGGATGCTTTCCTGGGGTACTCCTGCTTGGATACCATATTGTGTCAATTGTTTTCTCTGCACGTCAGTGTTAAAACAGCTGTTCATGAGATATGAGTCTGATATGTGTGAGTCCGTCAGGGAAACCAACATCGGTTAATTTGCGGATAATGCCATTGTGCCAGAGATGGTCGAAAACTTCTTCAATGTCCAGGAAGATGGCCTCTGTTGCTTTGTTTGTGTTGTAGCCGTGTGTTATATGTTCGACTATGCTGAGAAGTTGTGTTGTTGAGTGGTGATTCCTAAACCCAAATTGCTCCAGTCTTAGGGTGTCATTGGGGATGCAGTGCTTAGTGATGCATTTTAGTAATACCTTCTCAACAATCGCGCTGAGCGAATACAGCAGACTGATGGGTCAGTAATTTAGTGAGAGGGAGTGGTCCTTCCCTGACTTCCTGAACATCAGGACCTTGGCTGCCTTCCTAAAGTCAGAGAAGTTTTTGTGTTTTAAGATGGCATTTGTTATGTGTGCAAAGTGATCTACAGCTCTATCCATGATCTCCTGGAGGACATGGTTTAGAATACCATTGGGCATAGGGGCTTTCCTAGCATTGGTGTGCTTGATAGCCCATATAATTTAGTTTGTACTAGTACGTCAGATTTCATCGCGCATAGGCTGGGCTACATGTCTTGTAACCTCCTGGTCCATTTCACGTGTGAATACTGCATCTGAAGGAGCCAGATTCGGCATGAAAGACACTGCCAGTGCTGTCATAAGCTCTTACTTCTCCTTGCTCGAGAAGGCTGTCTTGTCCTTGTAGAGTAGAAATGTAATGTTTCTCCCCGTTGAAGTGTCTGGCTAGCTTCCACATGCCACATGTGTGGTATGTAGCCCTATGAGTTTCTTCCCCCATTGCTCATTTCGAAATGTTTGTATTTTCTCCTGTATTATACTCTGAAGTCTGTTGATGTGCAGTTTATAGAAAGGGCTCCTGGTACACTGCCAATATCTCGAGAGGCAGTTCCTCAATGGCTGGGCCGTCGAGTGTTGTTTTGGTGTTGTGTGTGGAATGGCGTCAGTCATCGTGTCTTGGACAGCAGTAGTAAGAGCCTCCACTGCCTCATCAATTTGTTGTATGTTGATAATTTCATGAGTGTCTGGAATACTACCATCAAGTGTTTCTTTGAACAGGGTCCAATTCGTGCACTTGTAGTTCAGTATTATGCGTGATTCTGTATCCTGTAGTGTTTCTTCTGTGTGTAGTATTACAGGCATGTGGCCTGAGTGCAGATAGTTTTCAACCATAATGTTGCGCATGCATGTGATGCCCATGATGAGGGCTATATCAAGCACATCTGGCCTGAGTTGGGCCTGTGCTGGCATGTACATGGAAATGTCCAGCCCAAGTATAATGTAGTTTTGGCCTAGTGCATATTCGTATAGTTTCTTGCCATGGGAGGTACGTATTCGCCAATTCCAGATGGGGTGTTTTTTGTTTGGATCTCCAACAGAGGCCTCCTGCCCCCCCCCCCCCCCCCTGCCCTGCCCTCCCCCTGCCCAACCCGCTGTGCTATGTTCAGAACTGTGCTAGTATCCCTGCCCACCCCACTGTGCTATGTTCAGAACTGTGCTGGTATCGTATATTACTATGGTTTTAGGAGGTTTGTAAAGCATTATGAGTGTGGTGTTGCCTGCATTGAGCTTGACCCTGACAACTGCGGCTTTCTAGTCTCTCAAGTGCAGAGAGATTGATGTTCATGTGTTCCTTGTCTTTGTGTATGATGACAGCAGTTCCAGTTTGTGGTGTACACCGACTTTGAATGCCTTCTCGCTCCTATGACCAACTGTAAAGGTGACTTTACAGCCTCAAATACTGCCTTTAGAGAAAAACACACATCATATGCAGCAACATGCCAAATTGCATCGTCCTATGATTCAAGTCTTAAACGCTACAAATTTTATGTTGGGGATAATCCTACAGTTTGGCTGAGCACTGAGGTCGAAAAATTTCAAGCGAGGTTGTAAGCTTTGCAACGACAATGTACCCGTGACAAAATTGAAGGAGGATTAAAATTTGACCAATAACGCCGTTGACTGTCATATTTGTGGATTACCATTAGATAAAATATTAGAAACTCCTCGTAGGAATTACTGTTATCTTACAGGGAAGTCCTATGACTCATTTCACAATACATATAATTTAAAGTACCTGTTACCAAAGCACATACCAGTTTTCTTCCATAATTTAAGGGGCTATAATGCTCACTTTCTCTTTGTGAACTCGACTGATTTTGGCATGAAGAAAGATCAGGTTAGTGTCCTGCCTGAGAGTGTCAGATAATATATTTCTTTCTCCAAATGACGAAACAAGTGTTATGCTCCACTTCCTCGTCATGTTACATTGTATGCAGATACCATTCCATAAACTCGCTGAAACTGTACCTCGGGAAGATATGTACATAACTTGAACTGCACTTCCCAACGAGGAAAACGCCCCATCTTCTGACTAGGAGGAGGGTTTTCCCATGCCAGTATCTGAATAGTATGGCAAAACTCAATCAATCCAGAATACCTGAATTAACTGCATTCTCCAGCAACCTTACAGGTGATGTCAGATTGGTTGCAGACTATTAGCATTGCGTGAATGTCTGGACTGAATTCAAAATCTCCACTTTAGAAAAGTGTGCGTGGCTTTACATGGACATAGACATTCACTCACTTGCAAACGTTTTTGAGAAATTTCTGGGCTGTGTATGACCACATATTCTCGGATCCCTTCTTTCATTACAGCACCTGGGTTGTCTTGGGATGCAATGGTCGAAAAAACAAAGTGCAGCATCAAATTATTGACCAATCCTGACATGTCTTTTTTCTTTGAATGAGGAATCTGTGGGTGCCTTTGCCAATGTGTCCGTAGGCAAACAGAGAGAAATAACCCATGAATCGATGTCAAGTTCAACTCATTCCTTGATATAAATACCTGGATGTAAATACCTGATGCTTTGTTAGGAGATTAGCATGACTTTTGGTATTGACTGTGTGCAGGTCTGTCTCCCAGCCTGTGTGTGCAGGAATATGTGAGGCAGCTGGTGCATGGTGCTCTCTTGTGGAAGGCAAACAGTGCATGCTTCATGATTGGAAGATTTTGAACAATGTCATTACAAATGATGAGTATTTCATTATGGTATTCCTTGTGCAATCAGACTAAAAATACTCTGCAATTGTTGAAATATTCCACACTGCCTTATCAACCTCAAAATACGTAAATATGTATTCTATTCATTGCAGTCAATTACTCAACAATTTCTTTAAAGAAATAAGTAAACTATGTTCCACAAACTGCTTTCTATCCTATAAATTCTTTCAGTAGACAATATACCACACATTGGCTTGTCTACCAGAAATTTTTTAAACGAAATTCCATACACTGCAGTCGATTTACCATCAAATAGCCAGTTAAATGAGTGTTTTTCCAGCCAATTTCCAGGGGGAGAGGGGAGTGGGGGTGTGAGGGGAGGGGTTAATTAATTTATCAAGTAGTTTAATTAATTAGTCAATCAAACTGATAGAGTGGAAGGAGCAATTCGAAATACTGAAGCCTGAAAGTGTACTTGTATCAGCAAGGGGAGGGGAATGGGGAGATTGAGGGGAGGGTGAGGTGGGGGGGGGGGGCAGCAGGGGTTTCTTGGAAGGACAGATTATCCGCAGGGAGTCATAAATCAGTTAAGAGAACAATGGGTTAAGGGGAGGGGAAGGGGTCATAAATCAAACAGTTTTGCGCCTGAATGCATGCGGCCTGCACTAACAAAACATGCCAGAACATAGGTCGTCCTACTACTAATAACTATACTCACAAAAGTTTAATTTCCAGATCGTTCTTGTAAGTAAAGAAATGTCCAGACAAAATCCAATAACTGTACAAGATCCTAAATTTACACTATAATTTACTGATCGGGGAGTGATTCACTCTCTTCTCTGAAGACATGGCTGCAATGTTTACAGTACACTCGTCATATCATTACACAAAGAATGTGGTGGCGATTCCAGTGGTGGCTGAGGACCACACACATGACAACCACATGGCAGCATCATGGTCAGCAGAAGTTCACAGCCTGGCCATTGGGTCCATGACACTAATGGAGAAGGCTGCAGTAGTCTTACTGGCAAAGAACGTGGGATGGTGCCTCTCGGTGGCGACAATGGCAGAGGAGTGGCGTTGGACTTGGGTAATGCGCCTGTGAGCTTGATGAACAAGGTGAATTGTATGAATGCATCTCGCATTTTTTTCCATGTGTCGATGCCAGGCTCAGGGTTAAAGGTGGTGAATGAGAAGCTGGGCCGTCAAATGGGGCCACCCTACATGCAGCACCCAAGTGTGTGGCTCGGTGCGTTCAGTATGCATTAATTAGTGCTGCATGCTGTGGGAGGCAGTGAGGCAGCACAGTAGACTTTGTCCCCTTTGTCCCGGCGCTAGTATGTGCGAACGCAGCATCTGTTGCAGCATTGTAGCCAACGAGCTGCAGCAGGCAGGTTGGTAGGCTCAGCTCGCAGACGAATAACAGCAGCAAATACTGACCAACCACACAACATCATATACGAAACAAAAGTAATCGTTTGCCCCATGGACTGAACAGTGAGAACGAATCACGATACTGACATCTGCAGGGAGAGGGAGAAGGTTGTTGCATACGGGTTATGACCATAATGTACAGGAGGTTGAGTGGCCAGGACTTCTGAGTGAGGGTTAAATGGCAAAACAGTAAATTAGATCAAATAAAGAAAATATATTTCATTGTATGGAATATAAAGGGCGCACCTAGGAATGTAAGCTTCATATTATGTTGGTGGCTGGCCATGGGCTGCAGAGACAGAGGATCGGCCTCTCAAGAAAGGTATCTGTTCTATTCCAGGTCCAGATCACAAGAGGGAAAAGCAACTGTGTTCTGCTCTGCAGGACCTTCCACTGTCCACACACATGACCTGTATCCCAAACATGTTACTAACTAAAACTGATGATGTGAATTCGCTAGCAGTTTCATCAGAGAGCCCAAGATGTCTCTTTTAACCAACTTTAACCAGACAGAACTGCCATAGTTCTGAAAGACAAGCAACTTGTGTCATGTAGGCACAGCAGAAGTTGCTGTGGGAGAAGATTTGTAAAGATTTGACTGGGGCCTTTGAAATAAATTTTTATAACCAATTCCCTAATCAGTCCTTGAGTGGCTGCCATCCTGTACAGGTCTCATACAGATAATATTTTATGTATATAGACTGAAGCAGACAGGGAAATTTTTTTTTATCAAGGCTGGGAATCGAATCCGGATCTCTTGGATTACCCTGTTGATCCAGATTCTCAATGCCACCGCAGTCTATTTTAAATTCCTCTTACACTCTAACAGAAATGCAAAAGGTCTCCACGTTCTGGAATAGCACCTAAGCATCTAACATAAATGGGGGATGCAGCCAGAAACCCAGGTGCAGGTATTCATACAAATGAAATGACACAATTTGAGAGACTTTACTGATCCCATACAGATATGATTTTATTTATATACTGTTATCTTATGATGTGTTTTGTATGGTTTTCTCGGATTTTATTTTTTAGCTATGTCGATGGTTTTTTTTGCAGTGTTCTTTGCCTTGAATGGTGTAAATTTTATTATTAAATTTTTAGTTTGCTCCCACCCAAAACGCTTTTCTTCCTATGGTTGTCCCACTGAGTTTACCGGAAGTGGTCAGTGTAATGATTTGTGTGCTATTTGTATTTCTGCTGGAGCTATGATTGATGTTTGGTCGATATGTTGGATATGCTAAAATAGAGTTTTTGGTAGGGTAACGACGTCAATGGTCAATCGAGTATTTTCTATATTCTGCGTTTAATTTGCCATCTGTGGACAGTGTGTTAGCTGTTCCGTGTGAGGTAGGGAGACAGTCTGGGCTGTAGGTATTCTCTGGCATTTTGAGGCCTTTTCGGTAGTTTGATGTTATGTCTTGGTATATGTATGCTGGGACACAAAATGATAGCTGTTTATTAAATATGCAATCTTTTTACTTATGAAAGACTTTCGCTTTCCATTTAAGTGTGTGCCATATCTTGTATAGTGTTCTCTGTCCATATCATCCATCATGAGGAATTATGTGTTGGGGAATTTCTAGCAGATTTTTCTGTATAAATTAACTACTTTCTTCATTTCTTCATTCATAACCAAAAAATTAAGGTTGTATGTTTTAGGAATGCACATACAGTTACTTGATGTTTATTAAGCCACACAGTGTCTCATGTAAACAGTGAGTGGCTTTGTCAAGTTCATTGTGGTGGATGACACTTGATCCTGCTGTCCACCTGCTTATCTGGGTGGCAACATGCTCACCTCCCATGCAAGTGGGCCCGGGTTCAATTCCTGGCTGTGTTGGAGATTTTCTCCACTCAGGGACTGGATGTTGTGTTGTCCTCATCATCATTTCATCCTCATCACCAGTGTGCAAAATGCCCAATGTGGCGTCAACTGAAATAAGACTTGTACTTGGCGGCCGAACTTCCCCAGATGAGGCCTCCTGGCCAGTGATGCCATAGGCTCATTTCCATTTGATCCTGCTATTAATGGAATTGACAGTGTACCTGGATCATTCATGAGATAGTTCTCTACTACTTCATCTTTACATCTCCTCATACAATAAAGTTTTAGCAAGTTTTCTGTCGTGGCCGTCTGCACACATTTTTGTGTCACAACTATATTGTATTGTTTCCTAGAAGAACATTTTTGCAATTTTTATGATTTCTTGATGTTTCAGCCTATGATCATCTTGTTATGTTTTTTATATCTTACTTGTTTCACACCTCCATAAGTTTATTGAAATAATTTATTCTTTCATTTGGAGTTTTGTTTTACTTCTTTTCTTCTAATCGAGATGTACATTTTGGTTTTGGAGTCTGGCAATGGTCGGTACTTTAATACTGTCATCTCTGTAGATTTCAAATTTACATTGTTTAACTTTGATTTTTTCCCTCTTTTCTCTTCTGTGCAGATGTAGATTCTTTCAGCCTTTTGAATTCTGCGTTTAAATATTTTTTATTCTTCCCCACCACATCATATTTGCTTTTAAGTTCTTTACCTCATTAAGTAACTGTAAAAAAGTCCACTTATTTCAGATTCAAGACTTAAATCTCTTTCATTCCAATTCCTACAATTCCAGAACTTTTGGCTTGGGATAGAGTCACCGCAACCTTAATGTTATACCAGTTCACATTTTATACACATAATACCTTTTGTGACTTGCAATAACAGCAGCTGAAATTTATTATTGATCATGTTTTTGGCTGGTCAAAATACGATGTGGTCGCTGCACACTCTCTCTTAATTGTAATTTCCCAGTGTCACACTAGTTTCTGTATCTGTTTTTACTGTCATTAAAATGGAAAGAAGAACATTTTTTAACACACTGATGTGTTAAAATTAGTACATATTTCTCACCTATTTTCACAATTTTATCTACATTCACTGCATTTTCATGTTAAGTGTTGCCAACTGGCATCTTGATTTGTTCCACTATGTTTTACTGTTTCAGCTTTCCTTCCTTCCACTATTTTTGTGATGCATGATCACTTAAGATTACATAAATACTGCAATTTCTGTACACGACACATATATTTCACTGTTTACTTTATATTTTAAGAGCTAACACACTCATGATCATAGTGTCCACCATTATGCTACAACCCATGTGACTGCTTTTATTTGATTCCCTGTTTTCCAGGGGCCTAGAACTACAGTGATGGTCTACAGAAACATTATTTGCATAAAAACAAAGGAAAAAATTATATATCAACCATGTCTGGCTCAACAGTACATTGTTTCCTTGTATTTCCTACCATTGTTTCATTAATTTCTGTCTGCAGTATTCTGAGCAAATAAAGATAGTTCAGTCACGTGGCTGAAAGTAAGTATAATGAAATATAATCAAAATCCAGATAATTTTTGTTGTTGGTTGTTGTGATCTTCAGTCTGAAGCCTGGTTTGATGCAGTTCTCTATGCTATTCTATCCTGTGTAAGCCTTTTCATCTCCAAATAACTAATGCAACTTACATCTTTTTAATATGGTTTCTGTATTCATCCCTTGGTCTTCCTGTAAGATATTTCTCCCTCTCTCTCCATATCCCTGCAATTATAAATTGGTGGTCCCTTGATATCTCAGAATGTCTGCTATCAACTGATCCCTCATTTTAGTCACGTTGTGCCACAAAATTCTTGTCTCTGCTGTTCTATTGAATACCTCTTCATTAGTTATGTGGTCTTCCCATATAATCATCAACATTCTTCTGTAGCTCCACATTTCAAACACTTCTGTTCTCTTCTTGTCTAAACTGTTCATCCACATTCAGCTTCCATGCTTGGCTACACTCCAGATATATACTTTCAGAAAAGTGATTCCAACACATAAATCTATATTCGATGTTAATAAATTTCTCTTCTTCAGAAATGCTTTTCTTGCCTTTGCTAGTCTACATTTTCTATCCTCTCTACTTCGGCCATGCTCAGTTATTTTGTTGCCCAAATACCAAAGTTCATTTGCTACTTTAAGTGTTATGTTTCCTAATCTAATTCCCTTAACATCACTTGATTTAATTATACTACATTCCATCAGCATTGTTTACTTTTGTTGATGTTATCCTCCTTTAAAGGCAGTGTCCATTCCATTCAGCTGCTCCTCCAAGTTCTTTGCTGTTTCTGACAGAATTACGATGTCATCAGCAAACCTCAAAGTTTTTATTTGTTTTCTATGAACTTTAATCCCTACTCCAAATTTTTCTTTTGTTTCCTTTACTGTTTTTCAATATTCAGATTGAATAATATCCGGGATAGGCTACAACCCTGTCTCACTCCCTCCTCAACCACTGCTTCCCTTTCATGCCCCTCTACTCTTACAACTACCATCTGGTTTCTGTACTAGTTGTTCAAAGCCCCTCACTCCCTGTAATGTACCCCTGCTATCTTCAGAATTTAAGGGTGAGTATTCCAGTTAAAATGGTTAAAGCCTTCTCTAAGTCTTAACCTATCTTCTATAAGTCATAGGGTCTTTATTGACTTGCTTGTTCCTACATTTCTCTAGATTCCAAACTGATCCTCCCCAAGGTAGGCTTCTACCAATTTTTCCATTCTTCTGTGAAGAATTTATGTTAGTAATTGAAATTGTTACATTCTTTTTGAAGTCTGAGAGTATCTTGCACACCAGATGGAAGAGTTTTGTCATGGGTGGCTCACTCAAAGCTGTCAGTAGCTCTGATGGAATATTGTCTACTCACAGGGCCTTGTTTTGACTTAGATCTTTCAGAGATCTGTCAAATTCTTCTTGCAGTGCCATATCTCCAATCTCTTCTTCATCTATGTCCACTTCCCTTTCTATAATATTGCCTTCAAGAACACCTCCTTTGTATAGACCTTCATATACTCCTTCCACCTTTTGCCTTTCCTTTCTTTGCTTAGGATTGGTTTTCCACTTAAGCTCTTGATATTAATACAGTGAAATATGCTTCTACATACTTACATTTGTAATCTAGCTATTCCTGCTTAGCCACAAGAACTAACTGTCAATTCGATTTTTTAAACGTTTGTGTTCCCTTTCCCTGCTTTATTTGCTGCATTTCAAATTTTCTCCTTTCATCAGTTAAATTCTCCATCTCTTGTGTTATTCAAGGATTTTTACTAGGCTTTGTCTCTTTACCTATTTGAACCTTTGCAGCATTCACTATTTCATCTCTTGAAACTACCCATTTGTTTTCCACTGTATTCATTTCTCCTGTTTTAGTCAACTGTTACCTGATACACGCTGTGAAAGTGTCATCACCCTCTGGTTATTTCATCTTATCCAGCTCCAGTCTCCTCAGTTTCTACCTTTTCCCCGTTTCTTCAATTTTAAGGTACCACTCAGAACTAATAAAGTGTGGTTGGAGTCTACCCCTGAAAATGTCTTACAATGTAAAGTCTGGTTGCTAAAATTTTGTTTTTGTCATTAAATAATCAGTCTGTTTCTAAGGCTATTCCACATATACAGCCTTGTTTTATGATTCTTAAATGAAGTGCAGTGTTGATTAAATTATGCTCTGTGGAAAAGTCTACCAGGCAGCTACCTCTTTCATTCAATTGTCCCAATCCATTTTCATCTTCTGTTTTTCATTCTCTTCCTTTTCTTACTGTCGAATTTCAGTCCACCAGCACTGTTAAATTTTCGTCTCCCTTAACTGTCTGAATAAATGTCTTTTATCTCGTCATACATTTCTTCAAGCTCTTCATCATATACACAGCTAGTAGCTACACACAAACTTGTACTACTGTGGTGGGTATGAGCTTCATGTCTATCCTGGCTACAATAATACATTCACTTTGCTGTTCATCTTAGCTTACCTGCACTCCTATTTTCCTATTCATTATTAAACCTAGACCTGCACTACCCCTATTTAATTTTGTATTTACAACCCTGTATTTACCTGTCCAGAGGTCCTGTTCCACCTGCCACCAAATTCCTCTAATTTCACTAATTTCCACTGCCTTCAACCAATCTATTTCCATTTTCTAATTTTCTAATCTATCTGCCCAATTAAATGGTCTAACATTCCGTGCTGCTATCCATAGAATATCACTTTTTTTCCTTATGATGATGAGTAGTTGGAGATCCAAATGGGGGACTATTGTACCTCTGGAATATTTTCCCAGAGGATGCTGTCATCATTTAACCATATGACAGGGCTGTGTGCTATTGGGAAAAATTACAGCTGTAGTTTCTCCTTGCTTTCAGCTATTCGCAGTACCTGCTCAGCAAGGATGTTTTGGTTGATGTTACAAGGTTCAAATAGCTCTGAGCACTATGGGACTTAACATCTGAGGTCATCAGTCCCCTAAAACTTAGAACTACTTAAAACTGACTAACCTAAGGACATCACATACATCCATGCCCGAGGCAGGATTCAAACCTGCGACTGTAGGGATCGCGCGGTTCCAGATGTTACAAGGGCAGATCAGACTGTAGCTGCTGAAACTACTGAAAAGGCTGCTGCCCCTCTTGAGGAACCAGATGTTTGTCTGGTGTCTTAGCAAACATCCCCATTGCGATTGAGCCTACAGTCTGGCTGTCTATTGCTGGAGCATGCAGGCCACCCCACTCATGGTGAGGATCATGGGGCAGGATTTTTTGTTATACATAACATTCCACAGCGATGTGCATAAAATGTGATGGATGGAAGTGTTTAAAATTAATGTTTAGTAAATTTATGTATATTAACTCCCCACTGAATATTAAGATGGTGAAACTAGTTATATGGATGAAAAATATTCCTGAAATTTGCAAAAATAAGTCTTTACAAACGACTTCTATTATAGATTTGTTGCATAATTCCAGCATTTTAATACTTTTATGTTATATTTTATTCTTCAATTTTTACAGTGACACCAAACTGAATAAAATTTATTTATAACTAAGAAAGATATAGTACTTAGAAACACAAAAGTCTCCTTGTCTCTCAATGCCAATTTGTGAAAATGATCCGTATGTCAAAATATGTATTTCTGATCAAAAATTCTGGAATAATTATTTAACCTTTTTTATTACATACCTTTTTACACAAAATTTTACAAATAGCTTTGATATTAGGGCAACAGTCACTGGGTTATATCACTTTAAATTGGTCCATTGGCATTGATGTGGCTTTATTTTGATGTGTCACGCTTCTTTCAATGACAACTTTAATGTGCTGTATAAGAATGAAGGCTTACTTTTAATGAATATTATGAATCTAATGAAACTTGAAAAAGGAAACAGATGAAAGTAGTGCATGGTTACAATATATATATGCTATGAAATAGAAATTGATGTCTCTGTATTAACATATGATGTTTGTTGGCAATTTAAAAAATTTCAAAAATAAGTTTGAAGAGACAGTGAAAGCTTACTTTACCTGTGGTTTCTAGTTTACACTTGGTGATACATCAATAGAAGATCATTAATTGCTGTAAATCATCTTTATGCTAACTTCTGCAATGATGTAAACAACACATTTTTGAAATGATTTCACTTGTTCCACTTTTATTTCCACTCATAGCAACACAATAACCACTTTCAGCCCTCACGTAAAATGTTGTGCATATGCAGTTAATTTCAACCTCCTCCTAATAAGTATGACAGGAGCAAGACAGTCACAGTGCATTTTGCACTTTTAAATAGAAAGTCCATTTAGAGTCAGTGAACACCATAAATTTCTTGACATAATATACAAGTGCATAAAATTCCAGGTTGTTGACAAAGCGGCATCCAAAATGAAATTTACTCCCAGTTTGAATCAAAGAAGCCATAAAAGGTAATACAAGCTATTGCATGATGATGATCAATAGCAGAGTTTCATGGCAATGTAGGTTGTGTAATGTACACTTTCGGGCGGGGTGCATTATTAAGGACTTGTATATGGATCCTATTGGATATCAAAAACTACACCTTTGTTTAAAAAACTACTAAGCTGAAATTTACTAGAGTATATGAGCTTAATGTTTAGAAAAGAATTTAGTTTACAGTATATCTAGTGAGTTAATATAATACAAAAGATTACCTAGAGAACTATTGTATTTGTCTATACTGGGAATTACTAATTTACAAGTACATTTGTAACATAGCAAATTACTATAGTTAATGTAGAGTCATAATTAATGAAGTGCCATTTGGTGCAAAAACCATAAGGAAACAGAAGTATAGTGGCAATCTTGGTAATTAAATGGGTATAAGTTCACTGAAGCAACTGTAATTTTTTGTGGATGAAAACTTCAATACTAATTAACTTTCAAATTAATTAGTTTCAGGAAAATGAAAATTTGTTTTTATGAAGTATGAATTCTGATCTTTCTTTGCATGTGTCAAAGTGTCTATAATGACTGATTGCCTCAGTCAAAAGCTCTTTAGCGTGCTTTGGTAAGATTTTAAATTAGACATTGCTTTTAATTAATATGGTTTCTGGAAGAAAAGCAAACTATTGCAATCAGTATATGAAAAATTATCATATGAATTTGTATGAACCATAGTGTGAATAATATTTTGGCAGATTTGGGTGCATATTACATATACATGATGTGAATAGATTCAAAGCTGAGGTCACCTGAAGGAGTTTGATAACAGGCATGAGCTCTGACTAGCAACATGCTGTTGTTATACCATGTGAAATCATGTATGGATTGTGTCCATAATTTTTGGTGCTCTCTATATCTAAATTTAAATGTTTTCAAAACTGTTGTGTTGTTCACATTCGGTTATTAGTTGAGAAAATGTGAGGCTTCTACATGTTGAGTTTGTGAGTTTACTTACAATTTGGACATAAGTGCAGTTTTTGTGTGTTTCTGTTCAGAGAGAGTTGGAAGGGACCCTTTTGGATGGGAGAAGATGAGAGTTAATTTTTATGTGTTTGTTCTGTTTGTTTATTGTGAAAAGAGTGTCTGAATAATTTGAATTAATTCTTGCTTTGTTTATATTTGGTGTTGGGGAACAGATGTTGGTTGGTGGATGACATGTGGTGTAAGGAAGGTGGGTTTTTGTGGGAAAGTAGGGATTTTATTTGGTCTCTTTTTACAGGTAGATTTGCTTACTGAGTAAATTTCTGAATTTTATTCTTTTCTTTTCTTTCTTCGTTAGTTTAAATTCTTTGGACAACAGTGTTTTTTGTTGGTAAGTACATTGTTGAAATCAATTTATTTCATGGTTTTTTATAATGAAGGATTAGACTTGCTTTTACTAAACATCATGGATTTTATTTTAACCACATGGACTAATATAAGTTAATAATATTGTACATGAATTTATGGTACTTAATTTGGTTAGTTAGTTTATATTGTTCATTCATGATAGTTCATTTTAGAAATATAAGTCAAATAACATTTTTGAAAGCAGTTGTGGTAGCTTTTCATTGAAGTTGCTATTTTCTCATTTGTCAGTATTGTGGAGTATAATTCACCTACATAGGTAAATTGAAGATTTTGATAGCAATTTTTTTTTCAAGATTTATGTAATTAGGGCTTAATGGACTTTAGGTTTACTTTCTTCTTTAGTTCCAATGTGAAGGGAGGCTGTTGTTTGGTTTCTGTTGTTCAAATGGTTCAAATGGCTCTGAGCACTATGGGACTTAACATCTGAGGTCATTAGTCCCCTAGAACTTAGAACTACTAAACATAACTAACCTAAGGACATCACACACATCCATGGCCGAGGCAGGATTCACCCCTACGCCTGTAGCGATAGTGCGGTTCCAGACTGAAGCGCCTAGAACCGCTCAGCCACAACGGCCGGCGTTTCTGTTGTCCAAATTCCTATGGGTTTTCTGTTAATTACAAATCAATTTCTTGACCACATCCCTTCCTACAGCTTTTTAATTTTATATTTCCTACATGTAATTTTCTCACTATTTTAGATTTTTTCGGTAGCTAATGAATGATATCTTTTATTAGTGGGTGCTCTTTGTTATGTAAACAAAAACAAGCTCAAACTTACAGAGAGAATATTAGAAATTATATTTTATAGTGATTATGTAAAGAGCATGCTGATGCACAGTATCTAGTGGACACGCAGATAGCAAAATAAGACCATGTTCAGAGTAAAGACCCTTTGACAGTCAAAATTTTGTCAGTAAATAATTGAATTACTCGTAATGCGGTTCCTGAATTTAGTGCCCTTTAGGCAATTTATTGTGCTCAAATTATTCTCATGATGGAGAACTGGCTGAGATGCAAAGTAGAAGGCTCTCATATATTTTGTGGGTGGTGGAAGATATATTGAAGAGACAGATTAGATGCCATGGAGAGGGGGAAAGAGAAGTGTTTATTGCAGTTGACAAAAATATTACCCCAACTGAGGTCGAATTTGAGTGTGGCTGTGAACCCATCTGTAAGCACATAACAAGTCTAGCTAAGATGAACCTAATGGTTGGAAGGGTTCACTGGCAACTCTATTCCACCACGGCAGTATTAGTGTCATTCAAGTGTGGAAATACCAGATTGTGCAATGCTGGTTGGAGATGGATTCATCCTATTGAGTATGACTTGGGATGTCTATAGACTCATTGCAGGGATACAGAGAGGCAGTTGGACATGTTTTCTGATAACTTTCATGAACAGATAGTTAGAAATGGAAATATTTTAGACCTTAGCTACAATCAGGCTTGACCTTCTTCAATGGTGTCAGTATAGAGACAGGGATTAGTGATCATGACATTATCACAGAAATGATGATTAATAAAGGTAATAAATGAATCAAGAATACAGGAAGACTATTTTTGCTAGAAAAAGCAGGAAACTGTTAGCATCCAAATTAGGCAATGAATGGATGTCATTTAGCTCTAATAGAATGGATGTAGAGGAATTATGGGCAAAGTTTAAACGGACTGTAAATCACACTGTGGAGAAGTACGTGCTAAATAAGTGCATTGAGGGTGGAAAAGCTCCACCATGGTTTAATAAGAAAATTCATAAAATGCTCAGGAAGCAAAAGATTGTTGTACTCTACTTTCAAAAGAGAAAACAGAAATGATGATAGGCAAAAGTTAGTTAATTGAGATATGTGCATCTGTGAAAGCATCAGTGTGTGAAGCATACAACAGCTATCACCATCATACCTTCGTAAAATATCTTGATGAGGATCCAAGAAGATTCGGTCCTATGTAAAATCATTAAGCAGATCAAAGGCTTCTGTCCACTCACTTGTTGACCAGTCTGGTGTGGCAACAGAAGCTAGCGAAAATGTTTTACAAAGTCTTTCACACTGAAGTTGTACTATTACACAGATTCGCATATCAAGAACACAGCAATAGGCACACTGAAAGAGTTGAAAACATATGACACCAGGTCCAGATAGAATCCCAATGCAGTTTTACAAAGCATACTTTACAGTACTGACCCCTTTCTTAGCTTGTATTTATTGAGAATGTCTTGTCCAGCCCAATGTACCAAGCGACTGAAAAAAGTGCAGGTGTCTCCTCTATATAAGAAAGGTAAAAGAATGGGCCCACAAAATAACAGTCCAATATCCTTAACATTCTTTTACTGCAGAATTCTTCAACATATTCTCAGTTCAAATATAATATTTTTCCTTGAGATAAAAAAGCTCTTGTCCACAAATCAGTGTGGGTTTACAAAGCATTGCTAACATGAAACTCAGTTAGTCCTTTTCTTAAGTGATAGCCTCAAACCAGGTTCCAGGGCCATGGGCAGATTCCATATTCCTAAATTTCTGAATGGCATTTGATGCAGTGCCCCACTGCAGACTGTTGACAAAGATACAAGCACATGGAATAGGTTCTCAGATACGTTAGTGGCTCAAAGACTTCTTAAGTAATAGAACCTATTAACTTTCCTTGGCAGTCTGTGTTCAGCAGAGACAAGAGTATCATCAGGAACATTCCAGGAAAGTGTGGTAGACATGAGCACTTCAGAAGACAGCCTGTCTATAAACTATGTTCTTACACATTTTGTGTGGGCAGTTTCCATGCATTTAGGGATATGCATTCATTCATTGACTGATTTATGACTCCCTGGGGGTTAATTTATTATTGCTGAGGGGTAATATGTGCTTCTTTGACACCTCCACCACCTCCCATCATGATGACTGGGTGTTGTGTGATGTACTTAGGTTAGTTAGGTTTAAGTAGTTTTAAGTTCTAGGGGACTGATGACCATAGATGTTTAGTCCCATAGTGCTCAGAGCCATTTTGAACCACCTCCCATCACCCTTCTCCTCCCTCATCCCTCTGGGAAATCTCCAACCCTTCCCCCCTCCCCGTCGCCAATGCAAGCACACTCTCTGTGTGTTTAATTACCACCCCACTCCCTCCTACTGCCTCTCCATCCCTCCCCTTTCCTGCTACGAGTGCACTTTTTGCACCCTTCACCTCCTGTTAACCTATTGTTCAGTTCTATGCCACTTTTCCCCTCCCACTACTCTGCCATTGAACGCGAGCTGCTTCAGCTCAGATCTGAGTTATTCAAATAGCCCCCTACCAATCTCTCAGTTTGTTTAATTGCCTAAATTGTGAACCTTTTGTGTGCAAAGGTTTTGTTGGTGGATACTGCCTTCCCCCATATGGAAATATTGATTGATTGGCTATTAGGTGGGAAATGGACTGCAGTGTATGGAATACTGTTTTAACAATTTCTAGTACACAGGGCAATGTGTAAAATATTGTTTATTTAAACAATTTATGGGATGGGATACAAGGCAGTGTGTGGAATATATTTATTTATTTAAAGCATTTAGTGGGAAATTGATTGAGGTGTGTGGAGTATTGTTTATACAATTTTTGTCAGGCAAGGCAATATGTGGAATATTGTTTATTTAGATCCAATTCAGTGTTTGGAATACAGTTTTTTATTTATTTAAAGGCAGGAAATTGACTGCAGTGTATGGAATTTGTTAGTCACAAGCCAATTTGGAATATTTAAACAATTGCGGCTCTTTCTTATTCTGATCGCACAAGTAATACCATCATGATAACTCACCAAAAGTAGGTACACCATCACAGATCACTCCTAAACAAATCAGGCGAAAAAAATGAGTCTTGATCACATTCTGACTATCAAGTCTATCGTATGGCATTGCACACGCCACTTGTCAGGGACTACCACTGTTGTGGGACCACCCTAAACCTCTGAAAACAAAGCATCGGGTAGCAGCATACCTTTGAAATTTGATACAAGCCTCACTTCCTGCCTCCCTCTCCCTCTCTCTGACTCAAGTGAGTGGTTCTTGTTTGTGTGAACCAATGTAAGCAAACACACACAGACCAACATGTTGTTCGCATCCCTCCTCTCTTCAGTCCCCCTCCCCTGCGACCCTCATCACTCAACAGACTTGGCGTTGGTATTCGGCACATACCTTTGCTCTCACACTTCCACTGCTATGAAAACCAGTCACGTGCCACATTAAACCCATCGTTACCCTGAAAAAAGTAGTAGATACTTGGTAAACACTGGCTGTGGATGTTTTGGAAGCATTCCCTCACTTGATAAGTTTGCTTGATTAATTAATGCAATTGATACTTTTGTTAAATCGATACTCTTTTCCCTTGCATCATATTGGTGGGTGCTACAATTGGTGTATTTGTCAGAATTCAATCCCACAACTGCCCAGTTTCCAAACCCTAATGGATTTTCCCCCTTGTCTCCTGTTGGCGGATAATGGCACAGTTAGATCATTTGCTAGGAAGTCTATTATATTGTAGGTAGCTGCCAATTTCGAATTTCAGTTCAGTTATGTGCTATGCCCTTAATCTGCGAAGGCGTTGGACTGGTGTGTGTCCTCACAGTAACACTATTGGAAACAATAAATTGATCAATCAGTAGTTTGATGTTGCTACTGGGTTTTTAAAGCTCTGTATAATCACTAAGTTGGTTCTCTCAGTTGTACCAGGACGGAGAAGGAGGAGGAAGGGTCTACCATCGAAAGATAGTTACAACAATGAACACCATTACTATCTTTCTGCTGAAAGACAAAGTCCACTGAGATAGAGTAAGCTTAAATTATGTTCCATTCCATAGTAGTAGTTGTTGCCACAGTTAGGTGTCAGAGATCACTGAACATCCCATGTGGCCGGCCAGTGTGGCAGAGCGGTTGTAGGCGCTACAGTCTGGAACCGCATGACCGATACGGTCGCAGGTTTGAATCGTGCCTCAGGTATGGATGTGTGTGATGTCCTTCGGTTGCTAGGTTTAAGTAGTTCTAAGTTTTAGGGGACTGATGACCTCAGAAGTTAAGCCCCATAGTGCTCAGAGCCATTTGAAGACATCCCGTGTGCTCTTGTCTCGACGTCCTCACGTAGTGCCACAGGCCAGAGAGTAGAGCAGCACTAGCTGCCTACATGTACATCCATCTCGTGTATCACGCCAGGTCAGTAGCTGGACTAGGCCAACCGGAGAAGGCCGCCCAACTGTGGAGGATGTCAGGATGATTGGAATCACAGGAATTCGGATGTTACCAATAGTCTAGTGCTAACACTTGGCAATGATGAATATTGAATCGCTCACAGAGAATACATGCAACACATGATAGCAGAGGCAGCCCATCACTTACTGAGCTATTCAGAAAGTGCCACGAGGGCCGCCACTGGGACTTGTCACCACTGCTGAGGGAAAGAACTCGCTAGCTAGATGGCCAAAACTTTTCTATGTACCTGCCATTCACGACAGCCTTAAGTCAGAAATGTCAATTCGTTCTGCCATGTACCCCACAAGTCAAGCAGTGTCGTCCTTGGAAACGAGTCAGATATTTATCAGTGTCCTTAATATTAAATATTACGAAACCAGCCACAATCTGGTGACATTCGATATTGAGTGAAGTATCGAAAATACCTCCTCCTGACGGCCGTGGCGCTATAAATATAACTTTTCTGTAATTTCAGTTTATTTTACTCTATTATTTGGGGTCCAAATCACCACTCTCGGCGAGTTGTCATGTCCACAAAATGTCTTATCGCTTCGATCTCTTGATGGTATCAGCCAGTAACATTGCAGCATGGTTCTCAAATTCTGTATCATTGCTAAACTATCCTCTCCATTACTTTGTGAGAGTCATATACATATGCACAAACTGTGAAACCTGTTACGAAGCCCACATCACATGACACAAATATTGTTTCTTAGTGTGGGAAATAGTCATCAGCAGAGAGCAGGTGCAAAAACTATGGTCCTTAGCCAAAACACTTTATAAATTCCTCATGATTTTATTACGATTTGCCATCTCTTCCTGTGTGGATGGAGTCGCAAAATTTTCGCGCATTCGTGGGATAAAGTCGGAGATTCAAAGTTCTAGCACTCAGCCATCTATTTTGCAATGAGCTAGCCCTTCATTGAACCTATATGCTAAGGACTGCAAACAAAACTCTATATTGTCTGTCTCTACGCATCTTGTAACTTGCATGTCTTCTGCTTGGAGCAGAAAAATTATTGTACATTGTGACAGAAAGGGGGATACAAGAAAGAAATTGACATGGAAGCAGTGATAACGAGGGAACTGTCATTTTTGTGGGTAGAGATAAGATGGCTGGAATGAACTGTTTAATGTCATTGACCTCCAAATGTAGAGTAATAAATTTATATACGTTACTTAGAAGTCTAGGTATGTCCCCAAAGTTATCGGAAACCACTTTGTACATTTTTATAAAGTGTCCTTCGTGTATTACCAGCTGGGGGAGGGGGGGGGGGAGGGGGCTTAAATGTACAACTACAGAATAGATTGTGTGTTTGATCCTGAGCAAGACTGTTTCGATGTTTCAAATCCCAACAAACAGTATTTACAATGTACTTATCTCTATCTAGAATGAAATTTTCACTCCACAGCGGAGTGTGCGCTGATATGAAACTTCCTGGCAGATTAAAACTTACTTACTGTTAGGCTGAAATCCAATCTACATGTAGCATCTCCTTGACTCTTATGCTGAAAGGCATGAAGTATTTTGTTGCATCCATTTTCACTAACTTACCAGAAGAATTAGAAAATCTTGGTACTAAATCCATGCACTTTAAAGTCTAAGCAGAAGAATTTCCTCATGGCTCACTCCTTCAATTCTGTGGTGGGGTTTCTGTAAAAATAAAATTAATTCGTATGTTAAATTGTTGATTACAAAAATATATACCCAAAGCTTGTCATCTGCACAGGACTGATATACATGTTATTTAGCATTCTATTACTCGCCTGACATTGATGAATGTACTGTTTTGTTCCATGAAAATGCAGATTTGCTCCTTAATTTGACCTTACACCAACAGACATACACAACAAAATAAATAAAACTTTGCCCCATTCTTTGGGAGTCAGTGCTGGGTTCTGTATTTTGGTGTTGTTGTTTCCAACAAATGTCCAACAGACATTAACAAAAAGAAATGGAAATAACTGCACTACCACCACCCTCGCCACTACCACCTTGAACAACAATGGCAACAACAACAATAACAACAACAAGAGACACGACAATGTGTATTGGCCACTCATATAAATTATTAGATTATCTAGATCCATTAGAGATTATAGTCTTACTGTTGGCTCAGTGACAAAGAATGATCATTATTATAAACTGATATTTGCTGTTACAAATGTGGGTAACTATTTTGTATGATGAATATCAAATTGGTCATATAGGCACAGTCTAGTAGGTACTTACCAAGCAAGGAGGCACAGTCGTTAGCATGATAGACACACGTCTGGGAGTATGTTGGTTCAAACCTGTGCCAAACCATCCAGATTCAGGTTTTCTGAAATCACTCCATACAAATGCTTGGATCATTCCTCAGAATACACATGGTCACTATCTATTCTGATCCTTGAAATATTCAGAGCTTTTACTACGCTTCTGATGACCTCAATGTTGAGGGATTGTTAAATCTTAAACTTCCTTTCTTTTAGTAACTTTCATAAATAATAGCTGAAGTAGCAGCAAACAGTGGCTTTTCAACCAATTTTAATACATCAAGTGTATTGCATATGAGCATAAACTGATTAATACTCTGCAGTAGCACTTCATTGTTAGTAACCATTTACAGGCTTTATTTGTAATAGTTTCTTGTTGTTTTTATATACACTATTACTACAAATTGGAAGGTTCTCACTCATAATGTGATCTACAGAACAGAGTAAATGAATTAATGTGTCAAGTGTATTATCAGAATGAGAAAAATATTATCCTGATGATTCCTGAAATGAATCCAGAGAGCATAATGCCAATTAAGTGTTTAAAGTGAAGGTGGAGACACAGATCAACAGCAGGATTTTCTGAAATGAAATTATAAACAGCTACATGAGTGCAACACACTTAAGAAGCAGAAGTGTACATAATCCCCCTCCCCCCCAAAATATAATTAAGTAAACTAATTAGTATGCCCTGTATTGTGTTAAGCTGATTCAGATGGGTCCCTACTTCACTGATTGTCTCCCAGCACTAGTTACACTGTACACCAGTGAAATTTAAATTGCATGAAACCATCTAATTATTATTGAATCCATTGTACTGATAATAGTAACAAAAAGAGAATTGAAATTCACGTCCATGTTTTACATGCTACAAAGGTTTCATCTACAAAAAACGAATAGAAATAATTTTACTGGCAAAATACATAAAACCATTACATATGATGAGAATGGAACAATGTAATAAAAATGTTATTCAACATTCTGGTCATATCAGTTCAGCACATAACTGAGGTAGTATTGTATGTAGCAGTGACTGTAATGTGTCCTCAAGGAGTCACAATTATCAACAAAATTCACTGCGCTAAGCATTTCTGAAGTATTTATGCTACTTAAACAGATATGTATATTGTTGGTGTAAAACTCATCACTGGAACTAATTATTTTAAAAACTACTTTTCATCAGATTACATCCAAAATGTAGAAACACTGAAATACTATATTTAAGTATTTTACACATTTTTGATAAAACTTTGTTGCATAGAGTTACCAACAGCATGTACAGTTAATAAATTTTTAATGTGTTTGTTTGAAGTAATGCTCTTTTCATCAGAAAAATCTCATTAGTTGCACAGGACCTCTGGAGTCATACTACATGGCAAACATCTCAGAAGGTTCAGTGAGTACCATTCTTACGGTCTGTAACTTGTTCTTATACACTCCTGGAAATGGAAAAAAGAAAACATTGACACCGGTGTGTCAGACCCACCATACTTGCTCCGGACACTACGAGAGGGCTGTACAAGCAATGATCACATGCACGGCACAGCGGACACACCAGGAACCGCGGTGTTGGCCGTCGAATGGCCCTAGCTGCGCACCATTTGTGCACTGCCACCGTCAGTGTCAGCCAGTTTGCCGTGGCATACGGAGCTCCATCGCAGTCTTTAACACTGGTAGCATGGACGTGAACCGTATGTGCAGTTGACGGACTTTGAGCGAGGGCGTATAGTGGGCATGCGGGAGGCCGGGTGGACGTACCGCCGAATTGCTCAACACGTGGGGCGTGAGGTCTCCACAGTACATCGATGTTGTCGCCAGTGGTCGGCGGAAGGTGCACATGCCCGTCGACCTGGGACCGGACCACAGCGATGCATGGATGCCCTCCAAGACTGTAGAATCCTACGCAGTGCCGTAGGGGACCGCACCGCGACTTCCCAGCAGATTAGGGACACTGTTGCTCCTGGGGTATCGGCGAGGACCATTCGCAACCGTCTCCATGAAGCTGGGCTACAGTCCCGCACACCGTTAGGCAGTCTTCCGCTCACGCCCCAGCATCGTGCAGCCCGCCTCCAGTGGTGTCGCGACAGGCGTGAATGGAGGGACGAATGGAGACATGTCGTCTTCAGCGATGAGAGTCGCTTCTGCATTGGTGCCAATGATGGTCGTATGCGTGTTTGGCGCCGTGCAGGTGAGCGCCACAATCAGGACTGCATATGACCGAGGCACACAGGGCCAACACCCGGCGTCATGGTGTGGGGAGCGATCTCCTACACTGGCTGTACACCTCTGGTGATCGTCGAGGGGACACAATAGTGCACGGTACATCCAAACCGTCATCGAACCCATCGTTCTACCATTCCTAGAGTGGCAAGGGAACTTGCTGTTCCAGCAGGACAATGCACGTCCGCATGTATCCCGTGCCACCCAACGTGCTCTAGAAGGTGTAAGTCAACTACCCTGGCCAGCAAGATCTCTGGATCTGTCCCCCATTGAGCATGTTTGGGACTGGATGAAGCGTTGTCTCACGCGGTCTGCACATCCAGCACGAACGCTGGTCCAACTGAGGCGCCAGGTGGAAATGGCATGGCAAGCCGTTCCATAGGACTACATCCAGCATCTCTACAATCGTCTCCATGGGAGAATAGCAGCGTGCATTGCTGCGAAAGGTGGATATACACTGTACTAGTGCCGACACTGTGCATGCTCTGTTGCCTGTGTCTATGTGCCAGTGGTTCTGTCAGTGTGATCATGTGATGCATCTGACCCCAGGAATGTGTCAATAAAGTTTCCCCTTCCTGGTACAATGAATTCACGGTGTTCTTATTTCAATTTCCAGGAGTGTAATTACCTGAATTCTTCAAAGTCTGTTATGTGAGCCGTCAGTGGCATGCCTTGTCTATGGAATAGTATTGAGTAAGTTTTTGCTTCAGTCCACCTGCTAATACACTTGACAGAATCATACTATTAAGTAATAACAAGAAGTGCTGCTGGTTTAGTAGTGTCACCAGGCGTAAAATGTACATAGTGTTAAAACAGGAATTCTGAAATAAAATGCCTAAGTATATGTGCCAAGTATTACTAGGTCATATAGTCCACTGCTCTTCAGACAAGGCTGATTATGTTGCTGCAGGTTTTGTTGGCTATGCACCAAACGTAAAATTGCCATCTAACTGTACATGAGACAACACCTACCAAATAGTAGGAAAAAATGTAGGGTGGTATGGATGAAGAAACATCAGGATGCAAGTGGATCAAGTGAGACTCATTATATCTGGAATGGCTCCATGTCTCTACATAAAATATATTCCAAACAGTTGAATGCATTTATACTAGCAGCATATAGCATTTTCAGGACGAATTTTCACTTGCAGCATGGAATTTCCTGATTTGAAACTTGCTTGCAGATCAAAACAGTATGCCAGGCTGGTACTCAACCCTGGGACCTCTGCATTTTATGAGGAAGTGCTCTATCGACTGACCTATCCAAGCTTGACTCGTGAAGTGCCCTCACAGCTTTACTTCCGCCAGTACCTCGTCTCCTACCCCAGGAACTTCACAGAAGTTCGGCTGCATACTTTGCGAGACTAACACTCTTGGAAGAAAGGATATCTGAGGAGACTTGGTATAGCCAATGAAGTTTCATGCTGCAATGGACTGAGTGCTGATTTGAAAAATCCTGGTATGTCTCTGCAATAACCTTTCTTTCAAAAGAGCTAGTTCCTGAATGTAAGGAAGAGAACTTCTGTGAAGTGTGGAAGATAGGAGATGAGGTACTGATGGAAGTTAAGCTGCGAGCACGAAGCCTGAGTCGTGCTTGGGTAGCTCAGTTGGTAGAGCAAGTGCCCACGAAAGGCAAAGGTCCCGAGTTCGAGTCTCAGTCCAGCACACAGTTTCAATCTGCTAGGAAGTTTCAAAAAAATTATCTTGTTGGCATTTTCTATGGACTTGCGAAGGTCTTTGTTGTTGCTTTTGTTGGTGTTGTTTTACTGGTTCTTTTCTGTCAGAAGACTCGTTTGTTGCAGCTCTCCTTGTCCTTTGGAAATAAGACAGCTGTAGTGTATCCTTGTTTTCATCCATTCAATGTAATGTTGGCTACTATTACAAGTGCAAATAAATCAACCATCCACACTGTGGACTTGCAACTACTGAAAAGGCTGTTACTCCAGTTTAAGAGACATGTTTTAGCCCAGTTGTTCCAGAGATACTATTCTGAGGTGGTTGCAGCTTTGGCAGTGCTATCTGTATTATTGAGGCATGCACACTACTCTTCTGCAGAAAGTCATGGTTTGTGCAAAGGGTACTGATGATACATACCTTAAAATTGTACTTGGAAATCTAAAAGAGTATGAAGTTCAGAGATTCGCCATGCTAGGATGGAATGATAACTTGACAATGACAGCAGATTTGCACTCTAATAATCATATCACAGGAAGAAAACTAAATTTCGAGTGAGAAAATGTTAAAATATTTTTTCCTTCAAGGTTCTGTATTTGGTTCGACCTTAATCTTTACCTTCATAAATGATGTACCCAGAATATTGGAGGATTCATCAGGAACTGTGATGTTTGCTGGGGACATAAGTATATTGATAAAGCGTCCTATACATTGATACCATATGGCCAGGGGAATAACTGAACAACGTTTCTGACATACATATGGGAAGCATGTGCTATATATATGACGAGGCACATCTGTTTTAAAACATGTCTTACTGTAATGAAGCCATGGTGGAATAATCAAAAGATGAAAAACGAAATAAGGTTAGTATCCACACATATGTTTAAAGTATGGTGTTACAGAGTAAGGTGCCGCAGTGATTAGTACACTGTGAGTCACATTCAAAGGGCATCGGTTCAAAACTGCATCCAACTGTCCTGATTTAGGTTTTCTGTGATTTCCCTAAGTGGCTTCATGCAAATGCTGGGATGGTTGGTTTGGAAGCACATAGCCGATCTCCTTCCCTAATCGGATGGGGCCAAAGACCTCAGTGTTTGGTCCCCTCCCACAAATCAATCAGCCAACCAAAAATATGGTGTATACTAGGCTATAGTGGTGTCAGTCATTTTGTTAACAGCACTATTGTTCATAACAAACTGCTGTGCAGTAGTTACAAAACATTTGTGATGTAGGCTCATTAGATATCGCTACTGTAGGTCTACACATTTTCATTGATTATGTAATTGTGAGGTATAAAATAACAAGAAGATTACAAGGGGTAATGTCTGTAGTGGTTTTTTTCCTTTTAGTTTCATTCCCCTACCCATGTGGGCAGGCAGTGGCACAGTTCACCGATCTTCGGTCAAACGGCTTTATAAAATACAGAAAGGAGAATTCTTACATAAAAAGGGGGTAAGAAGGGTGACATAAAATACACTGGAAATGGAGATGAGGGGAGTTAAAATACACTTTAATATGGGGACATGCACTGGGGTACAATTAAAAATCGACATCAAGTTAAAAGAACATGGGGCTATTTGAAGCACTTGAAAAACACTGCATAAAAAGCACACAAACAACAATGGACTATGTACAGGTTGAGCACACAATTAAAACTTCATCCCTACATGACACTATATAATGGTACCAAACACAACACTAATGCAGCACACTTGATAATAAATAAGAACTTTGAGGATCTGCTGGGGAGGTGGGGGGGGACAAGGGAGAAGAGAAAATGAGGTGAGAAGGAAGGGTGAGAAAGGGGGAGAAGGTGGGGGGCGCACCGAAGAAAGTCTGAGGAGGGAAGGGATGGGAGAGGAAAACAGCCTAGGAGGGCGTGCAGGGACTCGAGGAGGGAAGAGGAAAATCTGCTTGGGAGGAGGAGAGGAAATACAGTGCCCTGGGGAGGGGCGGGGGGGAGGGGGAAGGTCAGCAAGTACACCAAGTCCTTTAATCCATACATATATTTTCAAATCATTACTAACGTTTCTACAGGAGCGGGTATGCAGAGTAAAAGGTGTATTACTATACACAAAACTAGGTCTACTATGAGTATTTGGGTCGATTCCACAATTCCATGTCTTGTAAGCGATGACATCTCGGCCGGCGAAAGGTTCTAGTCCAGGTAGTGAAGCGTTCTCACAGCAGACAATAGGAAGGACAGTTGGAAGGAAGGGTAGATGTCATGGCAAAGTTCAACACCCAAGAGGGAAAGGTGCTGGAAATTGCCCTGATGAAGGAGATGGAGGGTGTGGAGGTGGAGAGAGGGAGGGATATAGCAATAGAAGTGCGGCAATGGGTGGGGGGTGGAGAGGAAGGAGGAAACCCAAGGATGGGAGGGATCAAGCCTGCAGACAGTGTCAAGGATGTGGAGATGCTGGAGGAAATGGAGGAGGTGGGGGAAGGGGATGAGATCATACAGCAGTCATGCAGGTGAAGGCAGATACCGAAGGCAAGGTGGAGCACATGGCATTTGAGGATTTGGAGGGCCTTGTAAAAGTGTGGGGGGGGGGGGAGGGGGCGGAGATTTAGGCAATGCTGGCATGACAGAGGTTAGGATGGACGAGGGATTTGTAGATGTGGAGGATGGTGAAAGGATGCAAGCCCCATGTCCAGCCAGACAGAAGTTTCAGGAGGCAGAGGTGGGAATGGGCTTTCTGCTGGATGGTCAGTAGATGAGGGTCTAGGTGAGGTGACAATCGAGGGTGAGGCCAAGGTATCTCAGGGTGGGGTTGGGCTGGATGGGACTACCATAAATGGGGAGGTTGAAATCGGCGAGATAGGAGAGGTGGTGCAGCCTATGATGATTGCCCGAGTTTTGAAGGGGTTGATATGAATGAACCACTGGTGACACCAAGTGGTAAACTGGTTAAGGTGGGTTTGGAGGGTGTGTTGGGATCATTGAAAGGTAGGATAGAGAGTCAGGAAGGTACTGTCATCAGCATATAGGAGGAGGTGGGCAGGAGAGGGTGGCTTGGGCATATCGACAGAGTACAGGAGAGAGAGAAGAGGGCAGAGGACAGAGCTGTGGGGGATGCCAGCAGTGGGGTAAAATATATGGGAATTGGTGTTGTGGAGGGTGACATAGGAAGGACGGCGTGAGAGGAAGGAAGTGACAAGATGGACAAAATTGATAGACAGGGCGTAGGTCTGGAGTTTAAAGAGGAGACCAGGATGCCATATGCAGTCGTAGCCGTTTTGGAGGCTGATGGAAACAAAAATGTTGGAGCGATTGGAGTTAAGCTGGAGGCAGAGAAGGTGGACAAGGTTAATTAGTTTATCTTCAGTGGAGAAGGAGGGTCAGAAGCCACAGTGGGTAAGGGGGAGGAGGTCATGTTGATTAAGGTACTGTTGGATACGACAGGAGAGGATGGATTTGAAGACCTTACTGAAGACGGAGGTGAGCAGATGGGACCATAGGAAGAGGCGACAGAAGTTGGTTTTTGGGGTCTGAGAAATAAGAGGATGCAGGAAGTCTTCCACAGGTCATGACAGAAGCTGGTAGAGAGGATGAATTGTAGAGATTGGCAAGGACAGTCAGGAAGGAGAAGGGGATTACTCTAAGGTGATGGTAGGTGACACAGTCGTGACCAGAGGCCACATTGCGTTTTGACCGGAAGGTAAGTTAAATTTCTTGTGTGATTGGAGTGTTGTTGTTGGAGGGAGGCAACTGCCCCAAGTACTGGAGACTAGGAGTAAGTGGAGCAACCAAGGTATCGGCGCATTCCATGATGGTGGGGAAAAGAGAATAATCAAAGTGGGGATCATCAGGGACAGAGAAGACCTCAGAAAGGTGAGAAGCGAAGTGGTTGGCTTACTGATGTTGTCGGGAAGGGGGCGGTCGTTATGGAGAAAGGGGTAATGGAGTGCAGAATGGGAAGCAGTAAGGCGATGGAAGGCGGACCAGTACCTGGAGGAGTTGATATGGAGGGTGGCGTTGAGTCATGTATCTATAGTGGGCTTACCAATGCAGATCAAAAACACGACTTAAGTTGAACTTGGAGTGGTTGAGTGACAATAACTCTGATACGCTGTTGTGGCTACTTTAGATAAACAGAAATGGGAATACATAAGAACAAGCTTACAGAGCTGACAGAATAATATGAAAATCATAAAATAAATGGAGAACGAAGCCTAATGGACGAACGAACAGACTGTAGTCGCCCTCTGTTCACATGGCCGTCAGAATGCCGCATAGGCGAGAAGTGGTCAGAGGGAAACCGACAGAGGGCCTCACGTACCTTGCTACACGCCATTCCAAAAAAAAGAGTGGTGGAAGACTGTACCAATCGCTTAATAATAGTACATAGTAAATGAAATAAATATATAAACAGAGAAGGGACAATTAAACAACAAAGTAATGTGCTTCACGAAACAAAATCAAGTAAATATGATACAATGCATTCTTCTGTGCTGCTCCCAACACGCCCCCCCCCCCCCCCCCCCCCCCAACGGCTTCAATATAGTAGGACATGTAGAACAGAGAACAGCTATGCCTCGTCATACTTAAAGGGCATGTATGTCACAAATACTTTTTATTTTCGTCTATATTATTCTTTTAACATGTAGAGATTCCCATAGCTATATATGTGTTTTTTCCTATGTTGTGCAAGAGATCCGAAGACAGTCATCGCTTACCCAAACCAGTAGTTTAAGGACATAAGAATTTTGTGTCATTGAGGGAAATAAAAGGAAGACTGTAGGAAGAGTTGCATCTGGTGTATTATTTGGAAGTGCAGTGAAGTATGTTGGATTGTATTATGATGGGATGTCGTTGGCAGAAGCTTAACATTATTTATAGGCTAGTGAAATGGTTAAGACATGGGTGTGATTAAGATTTTGTTGATACTTTTCTGACACAGTGAAAATTGTTTTTCCTTTTATGAAGTCACATGCTTGTATGAATTTTCCTCATACAGGGAGAACAGTTTCAGGATACTGCACAGTGAACATAACTCTTTTCTTTTAACTCTGTGCAGTATTAATCTTGGGAAATTTTCGTAATCTGAAGTGCCCTGAAGAGTTCACGACACTTTCTTGTATCAAAATCCTTTTTTTTCCTAGTCATTCTGGCTATGATTTTGGAAGCTCATTGGTGTTGGGTTTAATGTAAGGAATGGAGTCATTTTGCTTAAATTTGCAGGAAGACTGAATCTTGATTCGGTTTCATATGTTTGGAGGATGTTGAGTACATTGGAATAAGAACTTTTTTCTGTTGTCGCAGCTTATTTGAGTTTCATTAGCAGAATCTATGAACTTCGAAAAGTTTGAGTTTGGAAGTCGTTTGAGGTAGCACTGGACATTGTGTGCTATTAGATGAGACATATTATGTTTCCAAGATTTCTCAGTTACATTTTATGCAAGCGATCCATTCAGCAGTTTGTTAGGCCCATCTGTACCGCGCTGCATGGTGTCGTGGCTGCAAAAATGGACTTAGCCATGGACGTCGGGAGTGAAGTTGTGCATCATGCAGCCTATTGCACACTGTTTGACTCGTTACATGACGTCCTGTGGCTGCACGAATAGCATGGTGGCGTTGCTGTCAGGATTCCTCCGAGCCATAATCCATAGGGAGTGGTCATCCACTGCAGTAGTAGCCGTTGGGCGGCCTAAGAAAGGCATTTCATCGACGGTTCCTGTCTCTCTGTATCTCCTCCATGTCCGAACAACATCGCTTTGGTTCATTCCGAGATGCCTGGACGCTTCCATTGTTGAGCGCCCTTCATGGCACAAAGTAACAATGGGGACGCGATCGAACCGCGCTATTGACTGCCTAGGCATGGTTGAACTACAGACAACACGAGCCGTTTACCTCCTTCCTGGTGGAATGACTGGGACTGATCGGCAGTCGGACCCCTTCCATCTAATAGGCGCTGCTCATGTAGGGTTGTTTTACATCTTTGGGCCGATTTAGTGGCTTCTCTGATCACTCAAAGGGACTGTGTCTGTGATACAATATCCACAGTCAACGTCTATCTTCCAGAGTTCTGGAAACTGGGATGATGCAAAAAATTTTAGGTGTATTTTGGAAGCAAAGAATGGGGCGCATCACCAGAGTGAAGAAATTTTACGGGTATCTATAAAAATGTGGGAAAATCATTTTCAGAAGGCATATGAAAACATCAACTTAAATTACGTACTGTAGGGGGAAAATGTGACGTATGAAAATTTAGGCTGAAGTGTAATTTTTTGAACATTTTTTCTTCTTCGCGAAAATGTACTAATAGGAACCAACATAATATTACGTATCTCGGGACTTTTTAAAAAAATTTTCAATGTGTGTCATGTGTAATACTAGGTTCAAGGTTTTCAGCTATATTTATAAGGGAGACACGCTACAGGTAAGAAAGCGTTACACCAACTGTAGCTGTCATTCTTTGTGAAAACGAGAGTGTTTTCAAAACACGGCATTCTCGCCTTTGACTGTTAAAATTAGTTATTTATTATATCAAATACTGTCATTAATCATTTCTGTTAAATTTTTATTCATAAAATCTCGCATTGCAATTTCGATTTTCTGCTATTTTCAAGTGACTGAAACTATGAAAACAGAGTGTATCCTTACTTACAGTGTCGCGTAACTTTACTTGCATAGAACGGTAGAAGTCGCTGTAGCATTGTGAAACACACATTACTCCATATTTTGCACGTTGGTGATATGTTCCACTGTGTGCAGATTCTAGGGATTGATCGATGAGAGAGTAGAGAACAGAAAAGGTCAAATGAACTTACGTCCAGAAATGCATGTTTACCATGCTAGAGACCATTTACTCGATCACACATTCTTACAGAGACTGCGGTCTACTTCGTGCTGTACCACACATCCACAGTTACAGTATGTGCTGAAAATGGTTGCCATTTGCCTCAACGCATGCGTGTATGCGCCGTATCATATCCTGTCTCATACATTCACATTGGACAAGCTGCATTCTAATACTGTCAAAGGCAGCTTGAATACTCTGTTCCAGTGTCTCCATGTCTGGAATGGGCTCTGCATACACCATACTTTTGAGATGGCCCCATAAGCAAAAATTGCGCGGTTTGAGACCCAGAGAAAAGCAGACCATGTAACTGGACCACCTCGTTTGATTCATCGACCAGGGAAGACACGGTTGAGATACGTCCGGACGTTAATGGCGAAATAGGCTGGAGCACATCATATAGCACACACATAACCCTCCAAATCATCACTGGGACTTCTTCCAGCAGGGAAGGCAAAGTCACCTGCAAGAAATGCCGATAGTTCCGCCCTGTTAGGTGATGTGGAAGGAAGACTGGTCCCTAAATATGGTCACTAACTATCCCGGCTGCACCGATGCTGATGATTCACTGTCAGCATACCTTGTGGATTGTGCATACTATCCCACAGATGATTGTTATGAAAGTTGAAGATACCACTCCGTGTAAAGGTGGTCTCATCTGTGAATAGTATAGATTAAACAGATCCCGGAATCGTGCTATCCTGGTGAAGAAACCGGGGACAAAATTGCTCCCGATGCCCTGCACATCATGTAAATGATAAGGGTAGTAGCAATTGCTGTACTGGCAAGCCAACTGTCTGGCACTCACACGGCAATCGCTTTCCATAATGTTAATCATATTTTACTCCAAGTCTAGTGTCTGAAAATCTCGGGTACATGCTCCATGATTTCTAGTTCCTTGAAACGACCTTGTCTCAGACCAAACGGCGAAACACTGTTGCAAACATTGATTGCAGTGGTTTCTGTCGGCGGGGATCTCCTGGTACAACATTAGTACCTGCTGCCTTGCCTTTCCATAAGTAAACACCATGTCGGCGGCGTCTCGATTCAAATATGGAAACATAGCTTTCATGACGGAGTCGTTTTCATACATTCCATTTTATCGGGACTACAGACAGTTTGCGGGAGGTGTACAGCATCCGTATCCTTTCAAGAAAAATGGGAGGTGGGGGAACGGAATGAGATCGTACAGGATCTGCATGGGGGAGTGGAGACAGATTCGATACACGAGGTGGAGAGCATGGCGTTCAAGGATTTGAAGGGATTTATAAAAGGTAGGGGGGGTGGAGATCCAGGCCAGATGGGTGTAACAAAGGATAGGGCAGGTGGGGGATTGATAGGTGTAGGGGATGGTGGAGGGGTCCAGGCCCCACATACGGCCAGAAAGGAGCTTGAGGAGACGGAGTCAAGAGCGTGCCTTGGCTTGGCGTCACCCATGACCGTTGCCTCTCCTGTTCCCCCCATCTCTGGACAATCCAAGGTACTTAAGGGTGGGGTGAGGGCGATAGGATGATCATAGATGGTGAGATATAAATCAAGGAGGCGGAAGGAAGGGGTGGTTTTGCCTACAATAATCGCCTGGGTTTTGGAGGGATTGACCTTGAGCAATCACTGGTTGCACCAAGCACTGAACCAGTCAAGATGGGACTGGGGAAGGTGTTGGGAACGCCGCAGGGTGGGGGCAATGGCAAAGAAGGCGGTGTCATTGGCGAACTGGAGAAGGTGGACGGGGGGTGACGGCCGTGGCATGTCCGCCGTATACAAAAGGTACAGAAGGGGGGAGAGGACGGAGCCTTGGGGCACACCGGTGGAGGGGAAAAAGGTGTACAAATCCGTGTTATGGATGGTGATGTAGAACTGACGGTGGGAGAGAAAGGAGCCGATCAGACGGATGTAATTAATGGGAAGGGCGCAGGTTTGGAACTTGAAGAGAAGACTGGAATGCCATATGCGGTCATAAGCACGTTCGAGGTCCAGGGAGGGAAAGATTGCAGAGCGATGGGAATTAAGCTGTTTGGAAAGAAGATGGGTGAGGTGATGGAGAAGGTCGTCGGAAGAGAAAGATGGCCGAAAGCCACACTGGGTAACCGGAAGAAGGCGATGCTGACAGAGATGCTGGTGGATGCGTCGGATGAGGATAGATCCCACGAACTTGCTGAAGACCGAGGTAAAGCTGATGGGCTGGTAGGAAGAGACGGCGGACGGCGGTTTACCAGGTTTAAGGAACTTCAGCATACGGGAGATTTTCCACAGGTCGGGGTAGTAACCGGTGGACGGGACTACATTGTAGAGCCTGGCCAGGGTGGAGAGGAAAGAGACAGGAGCTGCACGAAGGTGACACAATCATGACCAGGAGCGGTGTTGCGTTTTGTGCGGAGTGTAGCAATGAGATCCTGTGTAGTGATAGGGGCACTGAGTTCCGTGTGGGCAATGTTGTCCAAGTACTGGGAACCAGGTGCGAGGGGAGGGACAGAGGTGTCAGTTTGATCGCGGATATCTGGGAAGAGGGAGTAATCGAACTGGGGATTATCAGGGATGGAAAAGGCATCAGAGAGGTAGGAAGCTAAGTGATTGACCTTACTAAGGGTGTCACAGAAGGGGTAATCATGATGGAGAAGAGGATAGTAGGGGGAGGGTTTAGTTCCAGTTAGGCGACAGATTGCTGACCAGAACTTGGACGAGTTGAGAGGTAGGGTAGCATTTAAACGGGTGAATGTCTGTCGCCAGTCCCGGCATTTCTTAACTCTGAGCAAGTTACGAATGTGTCACGTCACTGGAGTTGCTGGTGGTGTCGTAGTGTGTCCGGGTCGCGTGTGGAGGAAGGCACAGTAGAGACGGCAGGATTCATGGAGGAAGACGGCCTGTGGGGGTAAGGTAGGACGGTGGGGGTGGATGGCGACAGTAAGGATGTGGGCCTCCACAGCCACAGACAAGGTCTGTTGGAGAAAGAAGGCAGCATGGGTTAAATCGTCAGGGTGGTGGTAGGTGAAGGGTTAGGTATTGACTTGGGTGGACAGGGTATCCTGGTAGGCATTCGAGTTGGCACAGGAATAGTCATGGACGTACTTAGGGGGAGGGTCATTACAAGGGTCGGGGTGGGGGCGACGACTGTCTGAAATGGTGAGGAGGACAGGGAGTTGGTCGCTACCACTAGGATCCAGGACATCCACCGTTATGCGGCCAAGGAGGTTGGTTGAGCAAAGGACAACATCAGGAGTGGAGTTGGATTCGAGATGGGTGTGCTGGGGAATGGGAATGAGGTTGCCTTTAAGGAAGGAGAGGAACCAATGCCACCGCCATAACTGGGCGGCGGAATGACTGTGGATGTTGAAGTCTGCGGCGATCACGTAGGAGGAGAAGGTATAGTCAATGTGGGAGAGGAATTCGATGGGGAGAGGGGCGTTAGGGCGGACATAGATGGTGGCACAGGTGACGGTAAGTGCGGGGAACAAGAGACTAAAGATCAGGTGTTCAGTGGGGTCTGGAAGAAGAGGTTGGAGCTGAACTGGGATCTGGCGGTGCTGACCAATTGCAACTCCGCCACGTGCAATTGGGAGGGGATTATCGGAGCAGTGAAGGAGGTAGGGCGAAGTATGGACAGTATGGTGAGGTTGGAGGAAGGTTTCATTTAGGAGAAAGGCATGCACATGGTGGGTGGCAAGGGTGTGCAGGAAGAGGTTCTTGTTGGCGGGTAGGGAGCAGATGTTGAAAGGATACAACGCTGTCTCGCCATGACAGGGATTTAGACAAGGGTGTCAAGATGGGAGAAGGTGAAATGGGCCTGGTTGTTGGAGTAGGTGCCATACATCTTTAAGTGGAATACGAACGAGTGGCGAGGGATATCTGTTGGAGGGTGTGCAGGCGCTGCAATGGGTGAACATTTTGGAGGACGATAGTGAGGAATCTGATGATGTCCTCAGTGGTAGGGGGTGGGCAAAGGTAATTGCTGGGAGGGGTGGGTGCGTCCAGAGGGCATACAGGAACGGTGAGTTCAGGAGTGGTAGGAGGGGATTGGGCCTTACATTTCTGGGAATAAGTAGGTTGAGGGAGGTTACAGGTATTACAGGAGGAGGTTGACTGAAGATTGAGTTACTGCCGTAAAAAGTGGGTTTGCCTACAGTGTGAGCAGGTGGGGGCCTTGCCGCACTCAGATGTCGGGTGTGCATTATACCACAAGCACCTTTGGCAGTGGAGGGATTGAGTAGGGGAACAGGAAGAGTCAACTTGGTAGCGTTGGTGAAACAGAAGAGCACCGTCCTTCAGGCAGTGGTCTATGGAGGAGGCATGTTCGGGAAAGATTCGCATAAGGCCGGTGGGCCAGCTGAGTTATGGATGCGGCTAATCGCACACACCTCCTGATGGGGATGCGCCTTGAGCTCCGCCAACACCTTCTCCTCCGTGATCGCTGGACTAAGCCAAGTGATCACAGCGATAAGGGTCGGTGGGTGATGCGGGTGTTGGGGTTGGCAGGAGGGAGGCGGGGAAGTAGCAGGGATAAGGGAGGCATTAGGGCCAAAGTGGGTGACAGGGATGCGGGAAAGGAGATCTGTGTGGAGGGTAGGGCTGGGGGAGGAGAAGAGAACCAAATCACAGCGAGGAGTGAGGAGGGAGATGGGGGCACCAGGAAAATTCTGGCAAAGGAAGAGGGTGAGGTTCTGTGTCTCAAGAAGGGAGGGATCAGGACAGGAAAGGAGGTAGCGGTAGGGGGAGGGGGAGGGGGAGGAGGGGGAGGGGGCAGGGACAGGGACAGGCGGGGAGACATCTATGGCATCATGGGCTGGGGAAGGGGGACGAGCAGTAGAGGAGGCAGGGGTGCTACTGGGGCGCTTGACGGCGGCAGAGGAGGTGTGGGGGATGGGAGCGACTGCAATGTGGTGGGGAGTGGCAGGTCCCGGTGCTGGAGTCGGCGCCGGAGATGGTGAGGGCGAAGGTGAAGGCGATGGTGATGATGATGATGAAGGCATAGGGGAGAGTTGAGTGTGGGCCATGGCTCTCCGGGCAACCACCCTAGTGGGGGCCGCAGAAACAGAAGGAGCAGAGGGAGGGAGTGAAGGGAAGAGATCAGAGGAGGTGCGGTAGGGAGGAGCCGGAGATGGGGCGACAAATAGTTAGGGAGATGGGAGAGTGAGGAGTGGGGGATGGACTGAGGGGGGTTGTGGGGCACACCACATGATAGTGGTGGTGGCAGCGGAGGGGGTTGTGTATATGATGGTGGTGGTGGTCGACGTTACAGTACGGGGAAAGACACAGGACAGGACAAAGAAGGAAACAACGGATGGGCAATGCAACGAGAGACACAGAGTAAAAGCAACGAATAACGATGAAGGAGACTGTGGCCGAAGCCCCACTACTCTGCTGCTGCTGCTGGAAGGGGAGGCGATCTGGCTGGCTGGCCGGTGGGGACGACGCTGCTGCTGCTGCTGCTGGAGGGTGTGCATTATAGCGCAGACATCTCTGGCAGTGCAGGGATTAAGGAGGGGAAAGGGAGGGGTCGACGTTATAGCGCTGGTTGAAGAGGAGGGCACCCTCCTTCAGGAGACGGTCACTGGAGGGGGCGTCCTAGGAGAAAACCCGCATAAGGCGGGTGGGGCCAGCCGAGTTGAAAATGCGGCGAACTGCCCGCACCTCCAGTGTGGGATGCGCCTTGAGCTCCGCCAACATCTACTCCTCTGTGATTGACAGACTGAGCCGAGTGATCACGGCAGTGAGGATTGGCGGGGCGACGTGGGGGTTGGGGTTGAAGGGTTGGAGATGGAAAAGGAGCAGGGGTGAGGGAAGCATTGGGGCCAAAACGGGTGATGGGGATGTGGGAGAGGATGTCAGTATAGAGGGTAGCGCTGGGGAAGGAAATGAGAACAGTAACCTGTATGGGAGTGAGGAGGGAGATGGGAGCGCCAGAGGGGTGAGGAGAGAGATTCCGGGCCTCAAGAAGGGTAGGATCGGAACGGGAGAGGAGGTATTTGTATAAAGAGGTGGAGAAGGAGGTAGAGGGAGCATGGCCAGGCAGGGAGACATCCATGGCATCCTGGGGGGGAGGAGGAAGGGGCGGGGCCTTTTTGAGAGCGGAGGAGGTGGTGGTGCCACTAGGGCGCTTAATGGCGGCAGAAGGTTGGGTGGTGATATGAGGGATGGGAGCTGTAGGGAGGTGGTGGGAAGGGGCAGGTCCCAGCGTGGACGCAGCAGTCGGCGCCGGAGATGGTGACGGCAGCGGCGGTGATGGGGAGAGTGAGCCATGGGCAGTGGCCCAACGGGCCACCACCCTACTTGGAGCGGCAGTGACAGGCTGGGGCAGTGGGGAGAAAGGATCAGAGGGAGAGGAGTGGGAGGTAGGAGCTGGAGAGGGGGTGACAAAGAGCAAGGGCGAAGGGAGAGTAAGAAGAGGAGGGTTGGAAAAAGGGGTGTGTGACTGGGCACACCATGTCGTGGTGGTGGTGGTGGTGGTGGCAGAGAGGGAAGTGTAAACTATGGCTGTGGTGGTAGTGGTCGCAGTAGTGGTGGGGGCTGACATGACGACAAGAATAAACGAAATGCACAGGACAAAAAGCAAAGGAGAAAAAAATGGGGACAGATGGAGACAAAGACGTAGACGGACGAAGACAAAGACGGATGGAGACGAAGACGGGTGAGGACTAGAGTCCCAAGCTGCTGGCGCCGGCGCCGGCGCCGGCGCCGACGCCGACGCCGGCTGGCAGGAATGCCGCCGCAGCTGTTGCTACCGGGGCCGGGGCTGGGGCCGGCTGGACCGCTGCTGCTGACCGGGATGGCTGCTGCTGCTCAGCTGGCTGGCTGGCTGGCTGAATGGCTGACTGGCTGGCTGTCACCTGAAACCATAGCGCTTCGATTAGTTCGGAAATTGCACAATCGAAGGGCGGTAACCTTGCGGCCTGCAAGGTACCTGAAACCCTAGCGCTTCGATTAGTTTGGAAATGACACAATCGAAGGGTGATAACCTTGCGGAGTACCGCCAGAGATCGTGGAATTCACGCTGTAAATGGAGTTATATAGACGAAGGATTGGATGATTTGAATGGGTAGAGATGTTTTTCTTGTTCTTCAGCCGTGGTATATGTTTCTGTAATAGTAAATGCAATTAACAATATATAGATTAGTTATAATTTCCTGTCTTACATTCAGATTTTATTTCCACGTTTTCTGTTTTTACGTTCTATACGGCGTTGTAACACTGAGCTACCAGTGGCGCCGCTCAGCGTCGGGAGAGGGATTTATTTCGACGTCTGTCCGAAGCGACAAGTTCCAATACTGAGCTACCAGTAGCGCCGCTCAGTGGCGGGAATGGAAGTTATTTCGGCATCAGACTGCAACGCCGAACTGGGAGTGCAGTTCTGAGGACAGGGCGGATGGTTGCACGATTCTTTACTACTTACAGATGGAACTCTGGTCTGACATTCTGACATTGCGAATGTCAACGCTGCCTTGCGTGCAAACATCACAGTATCTGAAAAGAAACACGCTTCGTGTTCATTAAGCACGTGCATCGAAGAAACATCTCCGTCCACTTCAATTATTCCCATGTATGAAGTACTTTCATGCACCCACTCCCCACCACTGCCAGATCCCTGTTCAGCTCCAACCTCTCCTTCCCGACCCCACCGAACACGTGATCCTTAGTCTCTTCTTCCTCGGCCTTACTGTTACCTGCGCCACCCTAACGCCCCTGTTCCCTTCTACTTCCTCTCCCATGTTTACCGTACCTTCTCCTCCTATGTGATCGCCGCCGACCTCAACATCCACAGTCGTTCCACCGCCCAATTACGGCGGTGGCATCGGTTCTTCTCCTCCCTTCAAGGTGACCTCATCCCCATCCCCCAGCACACGCGTCCCGAATCCAACTCCACTCCTGATGTTGTCCTTTCGTCTGCCAATCTCCTTGGCCACATAACGGTGGATGTCCTTGAGCCTATTGGTAGCGACCATCTCCCTGTCCTCCTCGCCGTTTCAGACGGTCGTCATCCCACCCCGACTCTCGTAATGACCCTCCCCCTAAGTATGTCCATGACTATTGCCCTGCCAACTGGAATGCCTACCGGGATACCCTCTCCACCCAGGTCGATAGCCACCCCTTCACCTACCGCCACCCTGACGATGTAACCCATGCCGCCTCCTTTCTCCAACAGGCCTTGTCTACGGCGGTGGAGGCCCACATCCCTGCTGTCGCCATCCACCCCCACCGTCCTACCTTACCCCCACAGGCCGTCCTCCTCCTCCTCCATGAATCCTGCCGTCTCCACCGTGCCTTCCTGCACACGCGAGACCCGGACACACTACGAAACCACTGGCAACTCCAGCGACACATTCGTAATTTGCTCGCGGCCAAGAAACGCCGGGACTGGCGACAGACATGCACCCATTTAAATGCTACCCTACCTGTCAACTCGTCCAATTTCTGATCAGCCTTCCATCGCCTTACCGGAACTAAACCCTCCCCCTACTATCCTCTTCTCCATGATGATCACCCCTTCCCTGACACCCTTAGTAAGGCCAATCACTTTGTATCCTACCTGTCCGATGTTTTTTCCATCCCCGATGAAAGGGTTTTTCGCAACTGGCAACGAGCAACAAGGCCCTATGGGATTCGTGCAAAGGATTGCATTTTAGAGATGGGTGTGGCCGGTTTTAATGTTTCATGTCGAGGTTGGAGCAGATACCCACCTTGGCTCCCTCAGAGGCCTAGACTTATTTTAGATTTGGCAAATTTTAAGAAAGACAGTACATCAGATTTTACTTTCACATCTTTATTTTTTAACATTTTACATAGGCATCATGATTTTACAGTAGTATACACTGATGGATCCCAACAGGGGGATTTTCTTGGCTGCTCAATAGTGTTCCCCGAATGTGTCTTCAGGATTCGCCTTCCCCAGGAATACACTGTTTTTTCCGCAGAACATCACGCTATCCTGAAGGCATTGGAGCAGATACAGTGTACTCAGGGCTAAAACTTTCTAATTTGCTTTGACTCAATAAGCGCATTAAACTCACTGCAGAACCTGTACCCAGCGGAGAAGTTGGAACAGCTGATTTACGACCAACTGTACATCCTCCAACGACAGGGCAAGCAAGTGTCCTTTTGCTGGGTGCCAGTGCATGTGGGCATACGGGGAAATGAACAAGCTGATAGAGCTGCCAAGGACGCCTGCAGATTACCGGAGGTGACACAATGTTCTATTCCTTTGCAAGGTATTGTTTCTGTGCTGCGGCGGAAGTGTATGCAATTGTGGGAGGAGGAGTGGCTGGCGGTGAGGGAAAATAAGCTGTGATTGGTGAAACCCACCATCCAGCCGTGGTGTTCCTCCTGCTGGTCACTCAGGCGTGACGAAGTGACCCTTACACGTCTTCGCATAGGGCACTGTCCTCTTACTCATGCCTTCTTACTACGGCGAGAGGGACCCCTACTGTGTGATGCCTGTGGCGTATGAATCACTGTACGCCACATTTTAGTCGAGTGTGATTTATATCGTTCTGTCAGCGCGGAAGGTAATATTAGTGGGGATGTGTCCTCGATTCTAGCCAATGACGAAGCGAGTGTCAAGAAAGTTTTAAGGTACTGTGTTGTTTCTGGGCTTCTGCCAAAAATTTTAGGTTGGAATTTTTAGTGTTTTGTCGAGTGGCGTACCACTCCTTTTTATACTTGTAATAGGCCAGTTCCAAACATGTGCTGTGTGTTTCATTTTAACCCTTTCACCTACGTTCTCTTGCAGTTATCCTCTTTATGTGTTGCATTGCACTTTGCTACTGGTGACGTGCAAACTGCCTATGTAGCCATTCACTTCTAATTTAAGTCCTATTTTAGCACTTGCTGCATTTTAGTGACACTCGTCCGTTGTTGTTTCCGTTCGGGCGCTAAAGATTTCAGTGTTGAAAGCCCATATCCACCATATCCATCATATCCATCCATCCATCCATCCCCGACGATCCCCAGTTCGATTACTCCCTCTTCCCGGATGTCCGCGATCAAACTGACACCTCCGTCCCTCCCCACGCACCTGGTTTCCAGTACTTGGACAACATTGCACACACGGAACTCAATGCCCCACTCACTACACGGGATCTCATTGCTACACTCCACACAAACTCAAACTCAATTCCCCTATCACTACACAGGATGTCATTGCTACACTCCACACAGAATGCAACACCGCTCCTGGTCATGGTCGTGTCACCTACCGTCACCTTCGTGCAGCTCCTGTCTCTTTCCTCTCCACCTTGGCCAGGCTCTACAATGTAGTCCTGTCCAGCAGTTACTACCCCAACCTGTGGAAAACCTCCCGTATCCTGATGTTCCTTAAACCTGGCAAACCGCCGTCCGCTATCTCTTCCTACCGTCCCATCAGCCTTACCTCGGTCTTCAGCAAGGTCCTGGAATCTATCCTCATCCGACGCATCCACCAGCATCCCTGCCAGCACCGCCTCCTTCCTGTTACCCAGTGTGGCTTTCGGCCATCCTTCTCTTCCGACGACCTTCTCCTTCACCTCGCTCATCTCCTTTCCGACCAGCTTAATTCCCGTCACTCCGCTATCTTCCTCTCCCTGGACCTCGAACGAGCTTATGACCATGTATGGCATTCTGGTCACCTCTTCAACCTTC
This sequence comes from Schistocerca gregaria, assembly GCF_023897955.1. Lineage (NCBI taxonomy): Eukaryota > Metazoa > Arthropoda > Insecta > Orthoptera > Acrididae > Schistocerca > Schistocerca gregaria. The sequence continues at coordinate 86,197,901 of NC_064930.1, read as the reverse complement.
CAACCTTCACCCTTCCCCTTAACTATGTTCGTCTGATCGGCTCCTTTCTCTCCCACCGTCCGTTCTACATCACCATCCATAACACGGATTTGTACACCTTTTTCCCCTCCGCCGGTGTGCCCCAAGGCTCCGTCCTCTCCCCCCTTCTGTACCTTTTGTATACAGCGGACAAGCCGTCGCTGTCACCCCCCGTCCATCTTCTCCAGTTTATCGATTACACCGCCTTCCTTGCCCTTGCCCCCACCCTGCAGCGCTCCCAACACCTTCTCCAATCCCATCTTGACCGGTTCACTGTTTGGTGCAATCAGTTGTTGCTCAAGGTCAATCCCTCCAAAACCCAGGCGATCATTGTAGGCAAAACCACCCCTTCCTTCCGCCTCCTTGATTTCTATCTCACAATCTGTGGCCGTCCTATCGCCCTCACTCCCACCCTCAAGTACGTATGCGTCACCCTCGACCGTCGCCTCTCCTGGACCCCCCATCTCTGGACAATCCAAGCCAAGGCACACTCCCGACTCCATTTCCTCAAGCTCCTTTCGGGCCATCCGTGGGGTCTGGACCCCTCTGTCATCCTCCACACCTATAAATCCCTCATCTGCCCTATCCTTTGCTACGCCCATCCGGCCTGGATCTCTGCCCCCTACCTTTTATAATTCCCTTCAGATCCTTGAATGCCATGCTCTCCGCTCCACCTATCACATCCGTCTCCCCTCCCCCACGCGGATCCTGTACGATCTCATTCCTTTCCCTCACCTCCTCCTTTTCCTTGAAAGGATACGGATCCTGTACATCTCCCACAAACTCTACCCTCCTCACCCGCTCATCTCGCCCATCCACTCCCACCCCCCACCCGCTGCCGCAACTGTATTTCCACATCCCACCCGGTCTCCATCTCTCCACCCTCCTTACCCTCTCCCAAGGTGGCTTCTTCCAGATCCCCCTCCCTGATGATGTCGTCCTCCCCTCCATCTACCCCTCCTATCAACTTTGATCCTCCCCGCCCTCACTTCCTGTGTCCTCTCCTCTTGGCACCCTCCTTCCCTTCTCATTCCTTTTCCCCCTGTCCCCTTCCTCCACCCCTCTTCCCCCGGGCTTCCCCCCTTCCCTCCTCCCCCTATCAACCCTGCCCACGGGGTCGTTTCTCCCCTCTCCTTCTCCCTCTCCCTCTTCCACCCCTCGCCCTCCTCCTCTCTTGGCAGGTCCCTGGACTCGCACATGCTCAGTGAACATTCGCGCGACGGAGATCATCGCCATCAGTGTCTTGTGTGTGCCTTTGTTTGTGTTTTGTGTTTTTCGCCATCACGCCACCACTGTTCACTTGTGCCATTGCCGACATCCATGTTATGTACACCGTGTCAACTAGTGCTAGTGATATTTCTCGTCCAGTGTGAACGGCTCCATGTTTTTTTGTTTTTTACTATTTTTGCCCACCATTTTGATTATTTTTGTCTGTACCTCCTATATGTACTACCTTTTGTCAAACTCAAGGCTGAAGAGCGGCGTACTCTGCTGATGACAGCCCGCCTTGTATTAGGTGATAAAAATAACAACAAAAAAACCACTCCCCACCCAAGCATCATTCACATTCATCAATGACTATATTTCAGATCTTCTAACAAGTTTTGGTATTTTCCACACGTGTTTCTTTACGAAAAATCTTCAATAATTATCATCTGCCTCTATGGAAAAATCTTAAGTTTCTTACACCAATGTGGTTTTCACAAAAATCTTCTATTATCGACATCTTTTTATGTATTTTAAATATCTTTTAAATGCAGTAAATGCGACCTTTGGCTGAAATGCTGTTTTTATCTGCTGCTAAGCCAGCCTCTTTTTTCGTAATTCAAACTACAATTAGCAGAAGAGCACAGAACGCCTAACGTTTCCTCTCCCCACAATATCTTCTCTCACTAGTGCAGGTCATTCAGCTTTTTAATGGAAGTGACAGGTTGTAATGCGCCAAACCGTTTTTAGCCTGAAAAAGGCGCATCACTTGTTTGTATCGCCTCAACTTATTATCCAATTGTATGTGCTAGAAGAATAAAGGGATTATGTTGTTCATTTAGCTTTTTGTGTTAAGATGTTGTAGATATGTGACACTTGATGGCCGAGAAAAGCTGTGTCGTGTCCAGGCAGCGAGCTTGCAATGCTCAGCCGATTGCTGGATCGCCGGCTGTGGTGGCCGAGCGGTTCTAGGCGCTACAGTCTGGAACCGCGCGATCGCTATGGTCGTAGGTTCAAATCCTGCCTCGGGCATGGGTGTGTGTGATGTCCTTAGGTTAGTTAGGTTGAAGTATTTCTAAGTTCTAGGGGACTGATGACCTCAGAAGTTAAGTCCCATAGTGCTCAGAGCCATTTGAACCATTTTTTTTATTGCTGGATCGCGGCGTACGGTAGGGATAACATATTGATAGTTAAAGAAAGAATAAGAGTGGTTTGATTGTTCGTGGGGAACTATTTTTAGCATATCCTTTTAGCAGTTTAGTAGTATGTGAGTAGTATCAGAGTATCATTCCAATAGTAAGCCTCAAGAAAGATTATCTCAAGAGGGTGATGAGACGAGCCCACATGTGCGATACATGAAGTAGTCTGCTATGGGGATAGAACTCAAATGTGTTCAAAGCAGTTCTAAGTCGTTTAGAAAGGTATTTTGAGAAGATTATCGACTTTCGCAGGAAATGATTATTTCGCCGGTTTTTAGTAGTGTGTGTTTCTTCCTTTTTTTTCTCTATGGAATTTCGATTCCCCTCCCTCCCCCCACACCCTCTGCGGGTGTTGGGGGGTGTCGGGCTGGTAGCGGTGTAATATTCCACTCTTCAGCCTACAGAAGAGATTAAAAATATAATTAACAGAGAACAAACAATAAAAACTGTAACAGGGGAAAAAGTTGCGGAAGTTAAAATATAAAAACAAGGGTTTGATGATGGTGATTAAAAACACATAGTAATTAGGAACGCACAATTAAAAAAAACATGGTGACAGTCTGGTTTCTGTTCGCAAGAGTTAAAAAAACACAACCAGCAACAGGCTGGTGTCTGCTCACAATATGTAAAAAACAGGACACTCAACAATCACACATCCCTTGAACACTGCACTATAAAGGAGACACGATGGTTGATGGGGAGGTGGAATGGGGGGGGGGTGGAGGATCAAGACTGATGATCGTGTAAAATTGGGGGGGGGGGGAGGAGAGGAAAAGGAAAAAGGTGGGGAACTGATGGCGGGAGAGGACACAGAAAAAAGGGGGGCAGGGCGTAAGCGAGAAGCAGTGGGGAAGGCAGAAGAAGGGAAAGCAAAAGGACTCAGGGGAGGGAAAGGAGTCAAAGAAAGGGTAGGCAGGGAAAAACAAGGTGGATGGTGGGGGGGAGAGGGAGACCAGAAAACAATAGAGGGGGGAGTCGGAGGTGAGAATCAGAGTTCATTTGTTACTGCGTAGACTCACCATGTATAGAAAAACCTCCGATTCACTGAAGTATGAGATGAGTTTCTCCTAGTGTGATTAATGGTGTGTTGTGCTGTTTAATAGCCAAGCGATGGTAGGGAACCGTATTTCAATATTTTTCTTAGATTTTCCGTTGGATGGTGTGTCTGAAGTGATGTGTTCACATGAAGTTGTTTAGTCGTTTTATGCTTGAGGATTAAAGCATGCTCTGGCCGGTGTGGCCGAGCGGTTCTAGGTGCCACGTGACCGCTATGATCGCAGGTTCGAATCCTGCCTCAGGCATTGATGTGTGTGATGTCCTTAGGTTAGTTAGCTTTAAGTAGTTCTAAGTTCTAGGGGACTGATGACCTCAGAAGTTAAGTCCCATAGTGCTCAGAGCCATTTGATTAAAGCATGCACTAAGGGATAGTAGCGTTGCATTTTATAGTTGTGGTTGCATAGATGTACGCAAGCACTAAGGAGTAGGGGACTTAGCGATGTTTGGGTCAGGATTTATTGTGTGACTTCGGTGTGAGCATCGCAGTATATTAAATTCAGGAAACCTCATTGAATGCACTGAATGAGTAGTCTATATCAAAGAGAACTGTCGTGCATTGCAATAGTTATTTATTGAGAAACTATCGGAAGTTTATTGAGAATGTGATAGCTTTCTCCTTTGGCCCTACATGACAAATCAAAAAAGTTGTTCAAATGGCTCTAAGCACTAGGGGACTTAACATTTGAGGTCATTAGCCCCTAGACTTAGAACTACTTAAACCTGACTAACCTAAGGACATAACACACATCCATACCCGAGGGAGAATTCGAACCTGCGACCATAGCAGCAACACGGTTCCTTATTGAAGTTCCTAGAACCACTGGGTCACAGAGGCCGGCTCACAACAATTCACGAACAGTTTAAAAGAGAACACGCTAATTCTCTCAGAAGGAAAGTGATGCAAGAAGTGAAATGATCGTATGGCACTGTTAGCCGGGATGCCCCATTCGGGTTCGGCTGCCAAGTGCAAGTCTCATTTCAGTCAGCGCCACATTGGGCGACTTGTGGCCGATAATGAGAATGAAATGACTCAACATCCAGTCACCGAGCGGAGAAAATCTCAACCCGGACGGGAATCTAACCAAGGCCCAGTGCATGGGAGGTAAGCATGTACCACCCAGACAAGCAGGCGGACGCTGTGTTTGGAATTTTAAATATTACTGGGTCGCAGAAATCATTGCCAGAAGTGGATAAGCTTTGTCTGATTATCTGAAGTTCACATATCTGAGAAGTGGCTGTGACACGTCGGTCTTTTGTTTTATTTTTTATTGCATTTCCGATTAGTGGGGCTATGAAGAGGTAACCAGCACTCGTAGAAGAAAACGCTGACTTGTACCTGTAAGGGATTTAGTTGCAGGAAATAAAGAAAACGATGATAAACTGAGAAAGTCAGTACCCGACTTGTCCTTTATACCCAAATTATTACCAGAAAAAATAATCAAAGGCTTATTTGAAAGCAGACTAATATCTGGACTATCTCTTTTCCGAATGAAGTAAATCCAAAAGCCAATAAAGCAAAAGACTGGAATACTGGTAAAAGCAAAGTTCGAGGAAATTAAAGAAAAGGAATCGTATTTTCCATTACCGACTTGTAACGAAGAGGAAGATAATTAGTCTTTAGACAGGGAAAGCGTGTTATGATTAATTATAAATGAAACGTTAGTCCATTTGATTGTGAAAGATTGAGCCTAACGCAAAACGGTAAAACTTGCTCAATAGGGAATCACCTGGGACTAAAATATTTTTTCAGATTGGACAAGATTCCGGATTACGCAAAATTCATTGCACTACGTAAAATTTGTCAGGTATCACGAACAAAAGTACAGAAAAAATTGTAACTATACATATTTTGTACTTCTGTACCCTCATTCCCAGCACGGTAGATGTTCATTTACAGTATATTGGACGATAGAACACTGGGCTGTTACACTAACTGATAAATAACATTGCATTTCTATATTTTTACTCGAACTTTAAATTCGTTTATTATTGTCTGAACATACATATTATTCCCATGTTTATTTGCTTTACATTTCGCTTTTTTCGCCACATAAATGGTTCAAATGGCTCTGAGCACTATGCGATTTAACTTCTGAGGTCATCAGTCGCCTAGAACTTAGAACTAATTGAACCTAAATAACCTAAGGAAATCAAACACATCCATGCCCGAGGCAGGATTAGAACCTGCGACCGTAGCATTTCGCCACATATCAAGGAGAGAAATTTGTTTTAATTTCCTGCACAAAATTATTTTTTCTAGGCAATTTTTGGCATCATATGATAGTTCCAACAAATTGGGAGGATTTGTGTATGCTACAAGTTGCATAACACTGTTTACGCATGCAATGGCTTCTTCAGCCGTATTAATTTTTCTAGGGACATCATTTTGCTCCTCTTCTTCTTTCTTTGTTTCTTCTTGATCATTCTCTGTGTTAAGGATTCCTATCAAATCTGTTGCTGAAGTGAAACTGGAATGAATTGACAGAAAGTCATCACTTTGAATGTAATTATCTGCACTGAATGAAATGTTTCGCATTAATTGGGTGATTCATACATCTTAAATTGGTAAGAGATGGAACTGATCCCCCATGATACACAAAACAGGTCCGAACGCTGTTGCAGAGGCAACGGAAAAAGCATGTGAAGTTCAGAAGAATGCGAAATCCCGAAGATTGGTTAAAATTTACAGACGCGCGAAATTTGGCACGAACTTCAATGCGAGATGCCTTTAATAGGTTCCACAACGAAACATTGTCTCGAAATTTGGTAGAAAATCCGAAGACATTTTGATCGTATGTAAAGTACACAAGCGGCAAGACGCAGTCAATACCTTCGCTCCGCAGTGCCGATGGTACTGTTACCGACGACTGTGCCGCTAAAGCGGAGTTATTGAACGCAGTTTTCCGAAATTCTTTCACCAGAGAAGACGAATGGAATATTCCAGAATTTGAAACACGAACAGCTGCTAGCATGAGTTTCTTAGACGTAGATACCTTAGGTGTTGCGAAGCTATTCAAATCGCTTGATACGGGCAAGTCTTCATGTCCGGATTGTATATCGATTAGGTTCCTTTCAGATTATGCTGATACAATAGCTCCCTACTTAGCAATCATATACAACCGCTCGGTCACCGATAGATCTGTACCTACAGATTGGAAAATTGCACTGTCACACCAGCGTTTAAGGTGGTTAGTAGGAGTAACACATTGAACTACAGACCTATATCATTGACGTCGGTTTGCAGTAGGGTTTTGGACCGTATACTGTATTCAAACATTATGAATCACCTCGCAGGGAACGATCTATTAATACGTAATCAGCATGGTTTCCGAAAACATTGTTCTTGTGCAACGCAGCTAGCTCTTTATTTGCACGTAGTAATGACCGCTGTCGACAGGGGATCTCAAGTTGATTCCGTATTTCTGGATTTCCGGAAAGCTTTTGACACCGTTCTTCACAAGCGACTTCTAATCAAGCTGCGAGCCTATGGGGTATCCTCTCAGTTGTGCGACTGGATTCGCGGTTTCCTGTCAGGAAGGTCGCAGTTCGTAGTAATAGACGGCACATTATCGAGTAAAACTGAAGTGATATCAGGTGTTCCCCAGGGAGTGTCCTGGGACCTCTGCTGTTCCTGAATTATATAAATGAACGTGGTGACAATCTGAGCAGTTCTCTTAGGTTGTTCGCAAATGATGCTGTAATGTACTGTCTAGTAAGGTCATCTGAAGACCAGTATCAGTTGCAAAGCGATTTAGAAATGATTGCTGTATGGTGTGGCAGGTGGCAGTTGACGCTAAATACCGAAAAGTGTGAGGTGATCCACAAGAGTTCCAAAAGAAATCCGTTGGAATTCGATTACTCGATAAATAGTACAATTCTCAAGGCTGTCAATTCAACTAAGTACCTGGGTGTTAAAATTACGAAAACTGCAGTTGGAAAGACCACATAGATAATATTGTGGGGAAGGCAAGCCAAAGGTTGCGTTTCATTGGCAGAACACTTAGAAGATGCAACAATTCCACTACAGAGACAGCTTACACTACACTCGTTCGTCCTCTGTTAGAATATTGCTGTGCAGTGTGGGATCCTTACCAGGTGGGATCGAAAGGGTGCAAAATAGGGCAGCTCGTTTCGTATTATCACGTAATAGGGGAGAGAGTGTGGCGGATATGATACGCGCGTTGGGATGGAAGTCATTACGGCAAAGACATTTTTTGTCGCGGCGAGACCTTTTTACGTAATTTCAGTCACCAACATTCTCTTCCGAATGCGAAAATATTTTGTTGAGCCCAACCTACATAGGTAGGAATGATCATCAAAATAAAATAAGAGAAATCAGAGTTCGAACAGAAAGGTTTTGGTGTTCGTTTTTCCCGCGCGCTGTTCGGGAGTGGAATAGTAGAGAGATAGTATGATTGTGGTTCGATGAACCCTCTGCCAAGCACTTAAATGTGAATTGTAGAGTAGTCATGTAGATGCCATTAATTCAGCAAATTACTGCTGCATTTTCTTGAACTTCGATGCCCAAGGAAGCCCCTTGTTCTTGACCCCCAAACCATGCTTCGTTTAGGCATTTGGTAACAGTTTATGATTTGATTTCCATTACTGCCGAGCCAATCCAATTTACTGCATCCAGTACAGAAACTGACCGTGCAAGAGCAAACGCACTTTCGGCTTCTTCAACAATAAGAATATGAGATTGCCTTAGTAATCGACTATAATGACACTCGACTGTGTAAATAACCCCCTGGTCCATGGGTTGTGGTGGGGCTGGCTGTACGTGGAAGGAACCAAGGCAATTTTATGTTTGATAACGTTACTTTCGGGTGGCAGGTTGCACTGTCTAGGAAAAGCATAACTTGGCGATTTACTTTTTCCATTTTTACATTGCTAGGGCGTAACCATTGTTCCATAAGACCACTCACCATCCACGCCTTTTTATTGTTGTGCCATGTGACTAGAAGCTTACTGCGGTCTATATTTTTGAAACAACGTAGTTTTGCCATCTTTCCAGTCACCAGTGGCTTCTCTATTTCCCGTAACATGTTTCCACACAGCAGTACAGTGAGTCTTTCCTTGGACATTTTTCCTCCAGTGCACTTTTCACCGCGAATTGCTGGCGATTTTGAAGGCAGCGCCCGATAAAACAGTTCAGTTTCATAAGCACTGAACGCGTCTTTCAGGTCATAATTCACAATTACGTTGGACAGTAATGTCTTACATTCTGTTACTACACTTTCCTGCACATACTTAACTTCATCACACACTTCACTGCACACGATATTGTGCTTTGCTTTGATACTGTCCAGCCATTCCATGGATGCCTTAAACTCCGTATTTCCAAGCTCTTTGGCGACTTTGGGCCTCACTCTGCAACATGGGTCCAGATAAAAGTAAGCCTTTTGCCCGCGCCTGTGAACCATTCCCACACTATTTCGTTAATTTCTTCATTTCGTGTTTTCTCCCCCTTCCTTTTCAGCTGCCTATTCCCTTTCATCCATCCGTCCCGAATCTTATCTTTGTTTGTTAAAGTCTCATAAAATTATGTTTTACCGTATTTGAAATGCAACATAATTTCGCGGACAGAGAGATTGTCTTTCTCACTCGCCTCAATTCATTAATAGTCTCATTAAGTGTTAACGACACATACCATTTGTTCGACATCATCTTACCGTATCTCTTAAGGTGCTACTAGTCAACTGAAATTGACAGAAAATAATGACCTTGTCGGGTAAAACCACTGTTTGATGGAACAATACCCCCTCTTTCACAGCTCATATTGCAGCAGAGTGTTGGTAGATGCACAACAATGTTCGCTTATGCGTCGGCGTGCGTCAGTAATGAGGAAAACCAGAAAGATGACGAACGAACCGTTTCCTCTGATGTACTGTAACGACGCTGAGGGCAACTTATTCGTTGTTGCACAGAGCGGCGCGGATTTAGGTCCACACCAGCAGGGCCGTGCTGCGCTGGTCCTCCTTTCTTGATTTTCCACCGCTTAACAGAGGTGTTAAAAGTAGGGTCCGTATAGAGTAGTGGATAACTAATGAACTGTAATACAATAGCCCCCAGGGGCTCAGCGTTCACTTGCTGAGTACGGGCTTGGCGACCCCGGGGTCCTGAGCTGGGGACTGGTCTGCGCCGCCAGTGTCCTGTCACCGTAACCCCCGGACATGCTTCAGCGACCACTGTACGGCGCGGCGTTGAAATGTTGTGTGCTGCGGGGAATGGTAATCTTGGCTTGACCGCCTGGATTGCAAGGAAGGCCAACCTCTATAAAAACCCCTCAATCTTTCGGTGTGCTCCGCGCCTAGAAGATGCATGGCTGTTGGGGTGGAACAGTCGCAAGCAGGCAACCTCTGGGGCACATGCCGCACCCCAGTTGTATAAGGCTTACTGAGGCACGCGGGGCTCTGTCTGAGCGGACTTTTAGTTCCCTAGCTGCTCGTGGGACCGCAATGGACCCTTCGACCTCTACATTTCCTCCTACCAGTGGCTTGGGTGGGCCGCTGATAGGAAAACACACCCCATCGAAAAATCGGCTACGCGCTGCGAGTCCTCCAGCGCCTGGTGTTGCTAGAGATTTAGCAGAATGTAGTAACGGAGAACATGCTGATAATCAGAATGTGTTTTTGATTATTAAAATGAAGGAGGGTACCTTTCAGAGGGTTTCTCCCTTTTACATCCACAAGGGTCTTGAGGGAATTGCAGGAACACTGAAATCTGTAAAGCGACTGCGCAATGGGACTCTGTTAGTTGAAATTTCTAGTTCCCGTCAAGTCGCTGCCCTTCGGAAAGCAAATTGTCTAGGAGAGTACGCTGTTGAGACCGAGCTCCACTCCACTTTGAATTATAGTAAGGGTGCTGTGACGTGTAGGGACTTCGTGGATATCCCCATAGACGTGCTAAAATCTGAGTGGGCTGATGAAGGAATTGTTGACGTGCAGCACATTATGAAACGAGTCAATGGGGACCTCGTCAAATCTGACTCGTTTATTCTCACATTCAGTTGCCCGAGACTCCCAGAGCATGTTACAGCGGGGTTCTTACGTTTGCCCGTACGGCCATATTTCCCCAACCCAATGCGCTGTTTTAAATGTCAGCGCTTTGGGCATACTACGTTGGTGTGCAATGGGATAGCCACTTGTGGTAAATGTGGTCAGCCTGCCCATGACGGAGCCGATTGTTCATCGCCTGTGAAGTGCGTGAATTGCTCTGGGAGTCACCCTGTCTGGAGCCGGATCTGCCCCATCTATCTCGAAGAACGGAAGGTACAGGAGATTAAAACATCTAAGCGCATCCCCTATGGTGAGGCCAAGAAGCTCTTTAAGGCCATGCAACCTCCTGTGTTTTCAACATCTTTCGCTTCCGCTCTCAAAAAACCGGTACAACTGGCCACTGTTGCTACACAAACAGAGGTTGCTAGTGTTAGCACTAACACCTCCGCTTGCCAGTGCACTTGTGCGCTCTCAAAAAACCGGTACAACTGGCCACTGTTGCTACACAAACAGAGGTTGCTAGTGTTAGCACTAACACCTGCTCTTGCCAGTGCACTTGTGCTGCTGCGGTTGTTTTGCAATCTGCGGCTCTCCCCGCTACATCGGACATGGCCGTGGTTGCTGAAATTGAGGTACTTCCAGCCTCCCCCCATATGGCGCCTTCTGCCCAGGCGAGTCAACCTCCAACTGTTGACAAGGCTCTGCATTCCAAGCCCCCCAAGGCAAAGCCTCAGAAGATGAAGGTTCTGCCACCTGAGGAGACTAGTCAGCGTCGGTCCGATGACGAGGCCATCGTACTGTCTGACATCTCCCGTGGGTCGTCATCGGAGCTTATGGACATTGATGTCGACCAGGGGCGATCTTCTCGCCCCAGGAATAAATCTCCGGCCAGTACGGTCTCTCCTCCAAAGCACAGAGGCAGGGTGAAAGTTCAGCCACCCTTATCACTGGCTCCCATATTACAGTGGAACCTGAATGGGTTCAGGACGCATGTGGCTGAATTACAACTCCTTATACGAGAGTGCCCCTTGTGCTTATGTCTCCAAGACGGGCCGCTGATTCTCCTTCTTTACGCGGCTATACCGTATATCGAAAAGATGATCTGACGGGGCAAAGGGCAAAGGGTGGTGTTGCGGTTTTTGTCCGTGACATGCACCCATCATCTGAGCGCCCTCTCGTCACCGACTTGCAAGCAGTTGCAGTTGACATTCTTGTGGGTCGGAGGCTCACAGTCTGTTCTGTTTATTTACCACCTCTGGATGCGATAGACTCTGAGGCTCTCACGGACCTTATTAGCCAACTCCCCCGCCCATTTCTTCTTCTGGGGGACTTCAACGCCCATAATGTCTTATGGGGCTCTCGGACTACTTGCCCCAGGGGTCGCATTCTGGAAAGCGTCATGATGTCTGAAGAACTGTGCCTCCTCAACTCTGGTGCTCCCACTCATTTCTGTACTGCTTCCGTATCGTCATCGGCTATTGACCTTTCCTTTTGCTCTCCAGCACTCGCGGATTCTGCTCTGTGGGAGGCTGCAGCTGACCTCCATTCTAGTGACCATTTCCCCCTCTGGATTCGCCTCCTGGATGAGGCTGTGGCATTACCAGTGCCACCCCGGTGGCACCTTTGCAGAGATGATTGGACACTTTTCAGCCAACTGGCTGTTTTGGAACACCGTGCTAGCGTCCACGAATGGGTAGACCATGTTGCAGCCGTGATCTCACATGCTGCTGCATTGTCAATCCCACGGTCATCCGGTCATCCCAAGAGGCGTCCTGTCCCTTGGTGGACCACTGAGTGCCACTCAGCCATCCGCGCCCGCCGTGTAGCACTGCGCCGCTTCAAGTGCCGTCCCTCAGCTGACAATCTTGCGGTCTTTCGGGTGGCAAGGGCCAGAGCGCGGCGAGTGGTTAAAGAGAGCAAACGACGGTCATGGCAATCGTTCTTGAATTCCATCTCTCGCTCCACTAGTTCTACGAAAGTATGGGAAGCCATCAGGAGGATTTCCGGGAAACTCAGCCAGCTACCTGTCACAGCATTGCTGCATCAGGGATGTCTCCTCACGGCGCCGAGAGACATTGCCCAGACACTGGCCATGCATTTTGCGGAATCTACCGCCACTATTAACTGTGATCCAGATTTCTGCCGCTACCACACTGCCATCGAAAGGGGTCACTTGGACTTCCGGTCTCTAAATTCTGAACCCTATAGCTGCCCCTTCACAATGTGGGAACTGGATTCTGTGCTGTCTGTGGCTCATGATACTGCGCCTGGTCATGATCAAATCCGGTACAGCATGCTGCGGCACCTGTTGCTGCCATCCAAGGAAGTTCTCCTGAACTGTTTCAATATGATATGGTTATCTGGCACGTACCCTGACTCGTGGAGGGAGGCAATTTTGATTCCCCTCCTCAAACCAGGGAAGGACCGAACGCATCCCAGTAGTTATCGGAGTATTGCCTTGACGAGCTGTGCTGGGAAGACGTTGGAACACATGGTTAACAGCCGCCTGGTTTGGCTGCTCGAGACCAGGCAGCTCCTTAGCCCCTCTCAGTGTGGCTTTCGGAGATGTCGTTCCACTATAGACAACTTGACCCTGCTTGAGGCCGCCATCCAGCAGGCCTCTCTACGTAACCAGCATTGTCTAGGGGTCTTCTTTGACATTAATAAGGCGTATGACACTACTTGGTGCCGCCTTATCCTCAATCAACTCCATGAGTGGGGCTTTCGTGGCCGTCTCCCCATCTTCATTCGGTCCTTTCTTTCTCACCGCCTCTTTCGGTATCAGGTTGGTAATGTGCTATCGGATTTGTACGTGCAGGAGAATGGTGTTCCTCAGGGCAGCGTTTTAAGTGTCACCCTCTTTGCCATTGCTATTAACAGTATCACGTCCACTATCCGGAGTCCTGCCCAATGCTCCTTGTTTGTGGAAGATTTTGCTGTTTTCTGTTCTTCCTCCAGTCTTGTCAGTGCTAGTCGGCAGTTACAGCTTACGATAAAGCGCTTAGAGGCATGGACTGCAAAGACGGGTTTTACCTTTTCTGCAGACAAATCTGTGTGTGTTCATTTTAATCGTTCTCGGCGTCTTTTTACCTCCCCTGAATTGCGTCTGAGGGACACCGTTCTTCCTTTTAGAGACACTGTGAGGTTCCTGGGCCTCACTTTTGATTCCAAGTTGTCGTGGTTGCCTCACCTTAAAGACCTCAAGGTGCAGGCCCTGAAGGCACTGAATATTTTGAAGTGTCTGAGCCATCGGTCCTGGGGAGCAGATCGGGCGCGTCTGCTGCAGTTTTATAGGGCTTTCGTCCGATCGCGTCTTGACTATGCTTGCACCGTGTATGGGTCAGCAAGGCCTTCGTATCTGAAGATCCTTGACGCAGTACACCATGAGGGTATCAGGCTGGCCACTGGTGCCTTCCGTACCAGTCCCATCCCCAGCCTGTGTGCTGAGGCAGGGGAACCGCCGCTCGCCATCCGGCGGAAACTCCTCATGGTGCGATGGGTGTGTCATTTCCTTGCCTGTCCTACCTCCCCTGCGTACCCTACCGTTGCCCGACCGCCTATGGAACGTCTCTTTTCCAGTCGTCCCAGGGCAACAAAACCATTTGGGATTCGTGCCAAGCATTTGCTTGAGTCCCTTGGTGTGGAGCGTGTGGCCCCCCAACGACAAGGTTTTACTCGCCTGCCTCCCTGGTTGCTCCAGAGGCCCAGCATCCTTCTAGACTTGTCGGAGTACCGGAGGAACTGCACTCCGGCGTTTGTTTTTACCTCCTTATTTTACGATATTTTAAACCAGCATCCGGACCATGTACCTGTATTCACAGATGGCTCTAAACAGGGGGACTCTGTTGGTTGTGCTGTTGTTTTCCCTGATCGAGTCGTCAAGTTACGGCTTCCTGCGGCGTTTACCATCCTCGATGCCGAATTGTTTGCAATCTTGCGGGCAGATGAGATGTGTTACCAGTCTTAAGTTCCTCATCTTTTCTGACTCCCTGAGTGCCCTTCAGACCATGCAACACTTGTACCCAGCGGATACGGTCGTCCAGAACATCCATGATGCCCTACTCCACCTGCAACGGCAGGGGAAGGAGGTTTCTTTCTGCCGGGTGCCGGGGCACGTGGGTATTAGGGGAAACGAACTGGCGGATGTGGCTGCCAAAGATGCATGTTCCCTCCCTCACGTTGTTGAATGTGCCGTCCCCCTCCATGCTGTAACCCCCCTTTTGCGTTTTCGTGTTATGCATCAATGGGAAGAGGAGTGGTTGGCAGTTTCTGACAATAAGCTGCGTCTGGTAAAGGCCACTACGCGACCATGGCGTACGTCCTACCAGTCATACAGGCGGGATGAGGTTCTCCTCACTCGCCTCCGCATTGGACACAGTCCCTTCACGCATGGTTTTTTACTCCGGCGGGAGGACCCCCCAATCTGCAGTGCTTGTGGCGTCCAGATTACTGTCCGCCACATTTTACTTGACTGTCTTTTATTCTCTGACCAGAGGGCGGTGGTTTCCTTGCCACCGGATTTGCCCTCTATTTTGCAAGACGACGCAGCGACTGTGGTTAAGGTCTTACGGTTTTGTGTCCTGTCCAATCTGTTGCCTCGGATTTTAGGGAGAAGGTTTTAATGTGCTGCTGGGTGACTGGCTCACCCAGGTTTTAGGTAAGAGGTCCGCCAGTCACGATTACCTCCTTGTTTCCCTTCGGTATCTGTTCTCTTTTCCTTGTTTCCTTTCCTTTTTTAGTGTGTTTCTTATCCTCTTGTTTTGCCTCTGTATGTGCGCATTTGGAACTGCGTCAGGCCTGTGTCTTTTAGCCGTTCTCCTTGTTCGGCGTCCGTCTTCGTCCCTTCACCGCTTGTGTTCCTGTTTCTATGCGTTTGGGCGCTGATGACCACGCTGTTTAGCGCCCGTAAACCTCACACACTCTCTCTCTCACACACACACACACACACACACACACACACACTGTAATACAATAGTACTGTGTAGGCTCTTTTCTGAATTATACAACGAATTTTTAAGTACGGTATGATCTAAGATTTGCTTTCCGTTTCCTCGTTAGGCACGTTCCGCTTTATACAAAAAATCAGCATATACAAGTGCACTGAATGCGTCGGTGTGAAATACTGGTAATTTCTAAGAATGATTGCCTACAGGATTTTTGGTGTCCGAACGATACATATCGAACGTGCGATCGTGAATAGACCATTTGAATCTAGTGGCGGGCGTTGTAATCAATTATTTGTGATCGTCATTTTTATCTGTTTTCCGTCGTTCCCTTAGTTTCTCTAAATTACATACCTCCACGAATTATGTGCGAGTTGCTAGGGAATACCAGACTATCTGTCGTTAGTGAGTGGGGTGTCTGGTGTTCTTGAGGTTTCTTCAGCAGTTTCTCTCACATGGAAATATCTATTTCCATGTTTATCCAGCATAGAAAATTGTTCGACTTTTTGTCGTAAATATGGAGTACTACTGGACGAGGAAATAAGGGATGTGCAGACTGTGGTGGTGCGAAGTGGGTAAGAACAGTTCCGATGCTGAGATACCGTTTATAATTTCATTGTGGACAGTGCGGGAAACGAACGATTATCAGGAGGAATACATGGTTCGACTCTTCCACATTAACCATACAGACCATCGTAATGGACATTCACCGATGATTCCAACACTGACAACAAGAAAAGTAAGTCGTCTCCTGTGCAATTGCAAGTATTTTTGTAACGCTCTTCTTTTGTCGTTGCTGTAGCGACCACTGTAAACGTACTCGTAATGCCCGCCACCAGAGTGGCATGATCGATTTACGATCGCACGTTGAATACGAATCGTTCGGGCACCGCGATTTCAATAGGCAATCGTTCTTGGAAATTACCGAAATACTTGTACGGTTTGGGCTGATTGCCGAATTGTACACGTATCGATTTGAGCAAGTTTTATTGATAAAATTGCAATAGAGCCAAGGATATTCTATTAACAAGGCTCTGCTTATAGAGATCATCGTTGATTGACAACGAGACATTAACAGTATAAAATTATATCTTTGCCTTGTGAACATATTCTTCAATATAGATTGCTGTTATTGGTGAGGTAAATACATCATTCTTACTCCCCACAAAATGTAGACTCTCTCATTTAGTATTTTTCTGGTGATTGATACAAACTTTGGTGGTACTTTATCTTTCGAAGCTAGTAATAGTCAGAGGCGTTGTTGCAATTAATATCCAGATAGCTGCACTGACCCGACTATAACACGGAATGTGTTATTGTGTCTATCATTAAGTATATAGTGATGTCGTAGCGGGCTTTAGTGTAATTTATAGCGTGAGAAGCTGAATACGAAATCTTACAAGACGTCGTATTGTTAGTACAGACGATTATTTAAAGTCACACAGACTATGTCGTTGAGTGTAGACAGGACCTTGTCAGGACACTTATTACGAGCTTGAGCTACATTGTCCGACGCTGGTTTTCACCTACATATTACAGATTGTTGATAGAGGGTCCTGACGGAGGTTAGAGACATCCCTCGGGCATGGGTGTGTGTGTTTGTCCTTAGAATAATTTAGGTTAAGTAGTGTGTAAGCTTAGGAACTGATGACCTTAGCCGTTAAGATTTCACACACATTTGAACATTTTTCTTTGTTGATAGAGTGTATTCCCTGCGATTAAAACGCTGTATAAAGTTGGCGTTAGTGGTATCTAAAGGATGGCGCAGTACCACGTGTTCCTTTTACCGAACATCGCCCTCTTTTTCAGTATCTTTTAATTATTCTTTTCTCCTTGTCGTTACGTGTTGGTCTTGCCGATTTTAAGAAGAAATACTACATTCAACATATTTTATGTAAACAGCATCACCATCATACAGTTATCTTCTTATACTTCCAAAAATACTGTTTTTAAAATTTGGATGGTTAAATTTCATAGTAATGTCATAATTTACATCGGAAGAGTGGGATATTCAGATGCTGGCTGCCCACACCTGCCCAAGTGTGGCATGTGGGATGAAATAATATTTAAAAGAAGTTACCTTGTGACCGTTCAGTGGAAGATATACTCTTTAAGATGAGACATCAGAAACTCTCCCTTAGGCATTCGAGGTAAGCCCCAGGATTGCGAATATTGCCTTCAGCCTTACCTGGAATTGGAAATAGCATTTGCCTGTCTCGTTCTCTTACTATTTCAGGGTAACGAAGTAAATTTTTCGAAACTAATGAGCAAAAATAGGCAAAGAAGGAAATTAAGGGCGAGTGCAAGGTCTTTCCCTGACTATGAAAATTTTACTTCCTCTTTTAAACTACAATCTGCGAAACAACCGCACGGAAATGTTGACGTCTGTCTGCACAACTAGGATAATTCCTAAGAAATAAATTTTTCTATTCAGGCAAAGACTTTACGCTCTCTTTGTATTATGCTGGTTATTCACGTAATGTTGCCAAGATGAGATTTGATAAGATTTTTGACAAACATGAAATACTATTCGGAATTTAGATGAAATCGAAGGAACACTTTTTCTAAATCTGTTATCAACATTTGTTTTTCGTTTTTAGGCTGTTTCCCACGTTGTTGGGGCTCTCTGAGATGGGGTCGTAGATATGATATAAAAAATTTATTCACTATAATTATTTTTTATTTAGAACAGAAGTACCTGGAGCTTGCTGCGGCACAAATAGTTGGTACGACTTATTTTTCGGAAAATTTCACATTTTTCAGTAAGTTATTTTTTCCTTTTATGTATTTATAAACACCATGCAAAGCAGCCTGTAGCAGAACTAGCGTCTTAAGATTGACTCAACATACTCCATGGCAGCAGTCGATTTCTTTCATCAGTCCACTGGGCTGACATTAGCGAAAATACTCTTTTCACAGTGGCGTTGTGTGCGGGAACAGAAAACAGATACATGCATAATTTTTGCAGTTATCATTTGCTTAACCTTCGCACCATTTTTAGTCAGGTATATAGTAGTGTTTTCATTCACCACCCAATCTGGGGGTTCAGGTAGTGCCATCCAATCAGATACTTGGTATTTGCTAAAAGAAATATCTTATTTCTTTGAGTAATCAAATGCTATGGTACAAAAAGCCATTGTCTCTTCCTCAAATTTCGAAATCAATTTGTTTCTTGATTAGGGTTCTCATTCTTTCACTTGTTCAAATTCATCCCGGTTTGAATGCCAATAAATCTGGCAATCTTGCTTTCGTTCAGACACCGTTGAGTGCCGATTAATATATTTCTTATTTCATCTACTGAGACTTCATTCTTTTCCACACTATGATAAGTTAATTAGACGGTAAACAGTCGACAATAACACTTTTGTCATCGGAGTACACGTCAATATAGACTTCACGCTATATATACCCGCAGTATACACTTCAAACATTACTAACTTGCTCTCGTTTTTCCTATTACATTCAGAAAGAATCGTCTTATCTGATCGCTATGTCGCTATTCAAATGGCAACTGCCTGATTCTTGAGCGTGACGCTGCTTACAACAGTTCCAGCCCTGTACTGCTGGAGAAGTCTGGTATTTTTTCGAATGGTGGCGCTTGATCTAGAAGGTGCTTCCATGGTAAGAAACGTAAATGTCGTGTGACTAGCGTAGACCATTTTCGGGGTGCAAGTCTTTAGATTTGACGCCACTTCGGGGACCTGCGTGTCTATGGGGATGATTAGGACAACAAAACACTCAGTCCACGAGCGAAGAAAATCACCGACCCAGCCGGTAATCGAGCCTTGACCCTTACGATTATCATTATGTATCATTGACCTCTCAGCTACTGGGGGTGGACGCTTCAGTGGTTGATACAGTATACGCAACACGCAGCGCCATCTGTGGCGCGACCTTGTCAACATTGCATTGTTGCATACATAAAACATACATAAAACTGACAAGGGAAACTCCCCATCACACCTCCTGCAGATTCACTGGTACCGTGTTATTAGCACACGATTTATGTTCTATAACCAGTGCATGCACAGGGTGATTCACGAAGATAAATAAATATATTAATATGTTATTCTACAAGTAAAACTAAAGAAAAAACTTCATATAAAGTTAGGTTCACAAATGTATTGTTACGGAGTTAAAGATTTTGCACGAAATTTAGCAACTTCGCTAATATGAAGTCATCGCAGAACTGTATGAGGTTAAAGTAAAGCACGATTTCCACTTCTTTTGTTGTTAATTTTGTTGTTATTGATCTGGTGAATCTAATAAAACATGAACCATACGTGTACCTGTACTAGTTGTGCATTCAGAATCCTCCGAGTTGCATAACATATGCAGTATTTGTTAACTGCACCCATAGCATTACCATCACATTTGACATAAATAATCAGCATATCGGCGTATTCCTCTGTCGTAAATTTGAGAGGCATCACTATTTCATAAATAATCTAAAAACTACAACAATTACTATATGGGGTGGCCATGCAGTTCTAGTCGCTACAGCCTGGATCCGCACGACCGCTACAGTCGCAGGTTCGAATCCTGCCTCGGGAATGGATGTGTGTGATGTCCTTAGGTTAGTTAAGTTTAAGTAGTTCCAAGTTCTAGGGGACTGATGGGCTTAGAAGTTAAGTCCCATAGTGCTGAGAGCCATTTCAACCCAGCCACTATATGGTTTCACTTTTGTTATTATGTGCTTTCAGTAAACAATTCAGAAAACTAACTTGTTTCAAGGATAGGAAACAATTGAAACAACTCACAAACGGTTGTCAACAATGACATAAGCATTTCTACATTCTTAATGGAAAGTAAACAAATTTAATTGTATAATAACCTTTGCTTCTCTGGATGATCTGCAAAACAACTGCAGGCACACGTCTGGTACATGTTTTATTAGATTCACCAGACTAGTAAAAACAAGATAAATGGAAACCGTGCTTTACTTTAACCTCATGTAGCTTAGCGATGGCTTCATATTACTGCCACGGCAGGTAGCCATGGTTTGCGTGGCTTCCCCCCGTCGGACGTTTGAGTCCTCTCTCGGGTGTGTGTGTGTGTGTGTGTGTGTGTGTTGTCCTTAGCGTAAGTCAGTTTAAGTTGGATAAAGTGGAATGTAAGTCTAGTGACCAATGACATCAGCAGTTTGGTCCCATAGGAACTTACAACAAATTTCCAAAATTTAATGCTTTAAACTAGCAAAGTTCCTAAATTTCAGGCAAAATCTTTTATAAGGCTAACTCCGTAACTTAACATTTGCGGACTTACGTTTATATGAACTTTTTTCTTTAGCTTTACTTGTAGAGTAAGATATTAAAATATTTGTATATCTTCGTGAATCACCCTGTATAGTACACAAACTGCCAAGTCTACAGAAAGAGAACAAACATTTCACTGACCAGACGGACAACTCATAATGTTGTGAAGAAAACATAAAAAAAGACACGTGAGTGGTTTGAACATGGGGCACCTGCACACCAGTCCAACAACACGAAAACTTAACCACAACGCCAATCCTAATTTAATTTCCTCTGTATCGCGCTTCTTGTACTTTTCCTGTTTATATTTTGCTCTTTTGTCACAGTTCAGTACATCTTCTTCCTGTTTACATGCTTGATCTGTGTTAAATTTTTGACGGACTATCCACTGAGCCATTTTACCACTGAGAGGGTTTCGATGGGGAGTTTCCCTTGTGAGGCTGCAGTTAGTTGTGATAGAAGATGGCTTCACTTCTGTACTTGAGCCAAGCTCGTAACAGTATTTTACAAAATCAGGACAAAACTGGGTATTGTCGGATTGTCGGGACAAGAAGGTCCGTAACGGTGACGGTGCCGATGCACATACTCTCACATCCCACTACGCCGCGTCTTAAATAAGCGACAGATGCGACCGACAGTGCGCGACAGCCTCAGGCGCAAAAACACAACCGCAGGTATAGCTACGGAAGTGTCCTACGTGAGCGACATCTGTGTCGTTGCCTGTTTCACGCTGCAACTGGCAACGTTTGAATTCCAACGACTTTGAATCTTGTCGCTGCATCACGCGCGACAGTGAAAGCGACAGCCACATGTCTTCTCGGCAAAGCAGTGGAGCAGACGCGACGGCAGGTAAGAAACACTTATCATCCGCCTTCAAGAAAAGTATTCCGCGAAAAAATTTGATTCTTCCGCATCTTATAGTTTATATCTTTGCTCGATGAAAGTCTGAATTTATTTTCCTTATTTGTCATGGTTACTGTGCTGCACGAAATTGAGTACATGGCTGCACGAAATTTTTAAGAATTTGCAGAGGTAAAACCACACTCCATAGACTTTCCGTATAGTTCATTTAAGGCCTTACATTATTGCGTATGAAATGTAACCAGTATACCTCAATTGTATTTAAAGTTGAGATCGAAATGATATCTCTTTTCATTCTTGAGATATTGGTGTTATATCCTCGGAAGAGTCGCTCGCGGCGAGTCCGAGCCTTATATGCGCTTCGGGAATCAAGTGGTCGTAAAAATCGTTTGTCTCATAATCGAGTCAAGATATCGAAACGACGATTTTTGGAAATGACAGCCATCAGGAAGGGCTATTTTATCCTATGATTAACACTCGATGCTATTATGTAAACGTGTGAGCAGAGCGGAAACAATACTCCACTTAATCAAAATATCCACCGGTGTACTGCCGGTCTATAGTGTCCAACGGGCACAATATTTCGGCGATCAAACATGTCGCCATCATCAAGTGAACTGACGCACTGAGCTCCTGTGAACGCGCCGGCACGGAGATCCGTACGCTATGGCTGCTCAGGGGGAACTGGGTTCGGTCGCGGCGGCGGCCGATTTAAATACCCTCCGCCCGCGGCGCGCTCCCTCCGCCCTCCGCCGTCCGCGCCACGGTAGCGCGGTGGAACAGATTACGACGGCGTCTGAGATGACGTCGGTGTGATGGCTCTGTCCGCCGTAGTCGTCACAACTATGCGTTTGCTCGATTTACTCTTCATTAACTCAATCGCTGGTTCCCAAGCCTTGCTAAGATTATAGCCACAGTCACGGTTTATGAGGTCGTCATTGGTGCGAATTTCGATGGCCTCTCTAACAACACTGTCCCAGTATCTCGACGTCTATACCAGAATCCTCGTGCGGTCATACTCCATAGCGTGATTTTCCGACAAACAATGTTCAGCGACCGCCGACTTGCTCGGATACATTAGTCGAGTGTGCCTCTGGTGTTCACGGCATCGATCTTCGACGGTACGCATCGTCTGACCAATATACGAGTTGCCACATTGACACGGAATCTGGTACACGCCGGCCTTCCTCAAACCGACGTCATCTTTGGCGCTCCCAACCAGTGCACGAGTTTTATTCGGAGGACAAAACACAGTTCCGACCCCGTGTTTCTTCAGAATGTGGGCGATTTTCCCCGAGAGTGCGCCTGTGTATGGAGTAAATGCAGTGCCTACCTCCTCCCTCGTGACTTCATCCATCTCAACAGGTTGTGATGCAGCGGTTGGGCAGAGAGCACGTTGGATCTGCCACTCTGAGTACCCATTTTTTCGAAATACAGTTCTCAGATGTTCCAATTCCTGGGGTAGACTCTCTGTGTCAGAGGTAGTGCGCGCCCTATGTACAAGAGTTTTAAGTACCCCATTCCTCTGTGAAGGGTGGTGGCAGCTGTCTGCGTGCAAATACAGATCAGTGTGTGTTGTCTTCCGATACACCCCATGACCTAAGGTGCCGTCAGCCCTTCTCCTGACCAAGACGTCAAGGAAAGCTAATTTACCCTCCGTTTCAGTCTCCATAGTGAATTTGATGTTGGGGTGTATGGAGTTTAGACGTGTAAGGAAGTCCAGGAGTTTATCCATACCATGTGGCCAGATGACGAACGTGTCGTCCACGTAACGGAAAAAGCAAGTAGGTTTCCATTCGGATGACGACAGGGCTTCCTCCTCAAAGCTCTCCATGAACAAATTCGCTACCACCTGTGAGAGTGGGCTACCCGTGGCGACTCCTTCCGTTTGTTCGTAGTATTCTCCATTAAAAAGAAAATACGTGGAAGTCAAGACATGCCTAAAAAGTTCAGTGGTATTCTCGTCAAACTTCTCACCAATCAACTCTAGCGACTCTCGCAGGGGTACCCTCGTAAACAAGGACACGACGTCAAAACTCACCATGATATCTGACTCATCCAACCTGAAGCTATCAAGGCGTTTAACAAAATCCACGGAATTACGGATGTGATGAGGGCATTTACCCACATAAGGACTTAATATTCCCGTCAGGTATTTGGCCAGCAAATATGTAGGTGCCCTGATGTTGCTGACAATGGGGCGTAATGGTACCCCCTCTTTGTGAACCTTCGGGAGTCCATATAGTCTAGGCGGTACCGGACCTTGGGGTAACAATTTCTTAGCGTCACCCTCCGGTAAATCTGCGTCCTTGAGAAGAACCCTCGTCTTGTTCTTCACCTTCTTTGTAGGGTCAACGCTGATCTTCCGGTAGGAATCTTCATTTAGCAGGCTCTGCATCTTATCAGTGTAATCCTTATGGGAGACAAAAACTGTAGCATTGCCTTTGTCAGCCGGTAAGACAACAATTTCAGAGCGTTCCCTCAGATCACGAAGTCCGTCAGTTCACCTGATGATGGCGACGTGTTTGATCGCCGAAATATTGTGCCCCTTGGACACTATAGACCGGCAGTACACCCGTGGATATTTTGATTATCAAATACGCCGGGAGAAACTCAAGAATCACATCATACACCTTTATGGGGAGGAGATGTATCGCAGCATGAAGAAATTTGAAAAGTTACGCCACCGTAGATGTCGGTTGCTAAGTACTCTTGCCTTTCTAAAGAGATGTCGTTCCGAGAATGTTGTTCCAAATTTTGCTAAGGTTATGCATCACATCGATTCTGCAGCAGCTAAGAGAATCAAGAAACGAGCTAGCCTCGCATTGGTACGTGAGAGAGTGCAATTCACCCGCCGGAGCCTCGAGTTTATCTCACAGGAATTACTCAAATTACATTTGCAACTGGCTACTAAGTTCACTTCTTTTTCCTGGGATTAGATTGATGGTGTCACCTGGGTGTCAGCTGATTCCGCCAATAAGAAGGCTACGGGACGTCAAACAGCTAAGTTCTCACTTCTCCTTGACAAACCATCTTTGCAGGTTCCATGCAAGACTGTCATCAATTTGAGTAGCATGGTGTTGAGTGATGATGCGGTCTCGGTTTTGCAGAAAGGTCTCAACTTCACTTCCACCCCAAAGTTCACTCCGGTCGCAGAAATTGTTAGTGCTGTTGAACAGGTTGCAGCTCGACTTCCGCCAGAATCAGCTGCGGAAATACGTCGTGAAACTTGTCGTGCGTTGACGAAATCCAAGCCGACGAAGTCAAATATCAGCAGTAAAGAGAGGGCAGCCATTCGTGATCTGAGGGAACGCTCTGAAATTGTGGTCTTACCGGCTGACAAAGGCAATGCTACAGTTATTGTCTCCCATAAGGACTACACTGATAAGATGCAGAGCCTGCTAAATGACGATTCCTACCGGAAGATCAGCGTTGACCCTACAAAGAAGGTGGAGAACAAGACGAGGGTTCTTCTCAAGGACGCAGATTTACCGGAGGATGGCGCTAAGAAATTGTTACCCCAAGGTCCGGTACCGCCTAGACTATATGGACTCCCGAAGGTTCACAAAGAGGGGGTACCATTACGCCCCATTGTCAGCAACATCAGGGCACCTGCATATTTGCTGGCCAAATACCTGACGGGAATATTAAGTCCTTATGTGGGTAAATGCCCTCATCACATCCGTAATTCCGTAGATTTTGTTAAACGCCTTGATAGCTTCAGGTTGGATGAGTCAGATATCATGGTGAGTTTTGACGTCGTTTCCTTGTTTACGAGGGTACCCCTGCGAGAGTCACTAGAGTTGATTGGTGAGAAGTTTGACGAGAATACCACTGAACTTTTTAGGCATGTCTTGACTTCCACGTATTTTCTTTTTAATGGAGAATACTATGAACAAACGGAAGGAGTCGCCACGGGTAACCCACTCTCACCGGTGGTAGCGAATTTGTTCATGGAGAACTTCGAGGAGGAAGCCCTGTCGTCATCCGAATGGAAACCTACTTGCTTTTTCCGTTACGTGGACGACACGTTCGTCATCTGGCCACATGGTATGGATAAACTCCTGGACTTCCTTACACATCTAAACTCCATACACCCCAATATCAAATTCACTATGGAGACGGTAAATTACCTTTCCTTGACGTCTTGGTCAGGAGAAGGGCTGACGGCACCCTAGGTCATGGGGTGTATCGAAATACAACACACACTGATCTGTATTTGCACGCAGACAGCTACCACCACCCTTCACAGAGGAATGGGGTACTTAAAACTCTTGTACATAGGGCGCGCACTATCTCTGACACAGAGAGTCTACCCCAGGAATTGGAACATCTGAGAACTGTATTTCGAAAAAATGGGTACTCAGAGTGGCAGATCCAACGTGCTCTCCGCCCAATCGCTGCATCACAACCTGTTGAGATGGATGAAGTCACGAGGGAGGAGGTAGGCACTGCATTTATTCCATACACAGGCGCACTCTCGGGGAAAATCGCCCACATTCTGAAGAAACACGGGGTCGGGACTGTGTTTTGTCCTCCGAATAAAACTCGTGCACTGGTTGGGAGCGCCAAAGATGACCTCGGTTTGAGGAAGGCCGGCGTGTACCAGATTCCGTGTTAATGTGGCAAGTCGTATATTGGTCAGACGATGCGTACCGTCGAGGATCGATGCCGTGAACACCAGAGGCACACTCGACTGATGTATACGAGCAAGTCGGCGGTCGCTGAACATTGTTTGTCGGAAAATCACGCTATGGAGTATGACCGCACGAGGATTCTGGTACAGACGTCGAGATACTGGGACAGTGTTGTTAGAGAGGCCATCGAAATTCGCACCAATGACGACCTCATAAACCGTGACTGTGGCTATAATGTTAGCAAGGCTTGGGAACCAGCGATTGGGTTAATGAAGAGTAAATGGAGCAAACGCATAGTTGTGACGACTACGGCGGACAGAGCCATCACACCGACGTCATCTCAGACGCCGTCGTAATCTGTTCCACCGCGCTACCGTGGCGCGGGGCGCGGACGGCGGAGGCAGCGCGCAACGGGCGGAGGGTATTTAAGGCAAAGGAAGAGAAAGCAGAAAGGTGGAAGGAGTATATAGACGGTCTATACAAGGGCGATGTACTGGACGGCAATGTTATAGAAATGGAAGAGGATGTAGATGAAGAGATGGGAGATATGATACTGCATGAAGAGTTTGATAGAGCACTGAAAGACCTAAGTCGAAACAAGGCTCCGGGAGTAGACAATATTCCATTAGAACTACTGGCAGCGTTGGGAGAGCCAGTCCTAACAAAACTCTACCATCTGGTGAGCAAAATGTACGAGACAGGCATAATACCCTCAGACTTCAAGAAGAATATAACAATTCCAATCCCAAAGAAAGCAGGCTATGACAGATGTGAAAATTATCGAACTATCAGTTTAATAAGTCACAGCTGCAAAATACTAACGCGGAATATTTACAGACGAATGGAAAAAGTGGTAGAAGCCGATCATGAAGAAAATCAGTTTGGATTCAGTAGAAATGTTGGAACACGTGAGGCAATACTGACCCTATGACTTATTTTAGAAGCTTGATTAAGAACAGGCACGCCTACGTTTCTAGCATTTGTAGACTTGGAAAAAGCTTTTGACTATGTTGACTGGAATACTCTTTTTCAAATTCTAAGGTGGCAGGGGTAAAATACAGGGAGCGAAAGTCTATTTACAATTTGTACAGAAACCAGATGGCAGCTATAACGGTCGAGGGACATGAAAGGGATGCATTAAAGCAAGCAGTAAAGGAAACAAAAAAAATTGGAGTAGGTATCAAAATCCATGTAGAATAAATAAAAACTTTGAGGTTCGCCGATGACATTTTAATTCTGTCAGAGACAGCAAAGGACTTGGAAGAGCTGTTGAACGGAATGGACAGTGTCTTGAAAGGAGGATATAAGATGAACATCAACAAAAGCAAAACGAGAGTAATGGAATGTAGTCGAATTAAGTCAGGTGACGCTGAGGGAATTTGATTAGTACACTCCTGGAAATTGAAATAAGAACACCGTGAATTCATTGTCCCAGGAAGGGGAAACTTTATTGACACATTCCTGGGGTCAGATACATCACATGATCACACTGACAGAACCACAGGCACATAGACACAGGCAACAGAGCATGCACAATGTCGGCATTAGTACAGTGTATATCCACCTTTCGCAGCAATGCAGGCTGCTATTCTCCCATGGAGACGATCGTAGAGATGCTGGATGTAGTCCTGTGGAACGGCTTGCCATGCCATTTCCACCTGGCGCCTCAGTTGGACCAGCGTTCGTGCTGGACGTGCAGACTGCGTGAGACGACGCTTCATCCAGTCCCAAACATGCTCAATGGGGGACAGATCCGGAGATGTTGCTGGCCAGGGTAGTTGACTTACACCTTCTAGAGCACGTTGGGTGGCACGGGATACATGCGGACGTGCATTGTCCTGTTGGAACAGCAAGTTCCCTTGTCGGTCTAGGAATGGTAGAACGATGGGTTCGATGACGGTTTGGATGTACCGTGCACTATTGTGTCCCCTCGACGATCACCAGAGGTGTACGGCCAGTGTAGGAGATCGCTCCCCACACCATGATGCCGGGTGTTGGCCCTGTGTGCCTCGGTCGTATGCAGTCCTGATGTGGCGCTCACCTGCTAGCAACGCTTTCCAGAGATGTGAATCGTTTGTTCGCAAAGTAAATTCATTTGTCCTCTGTTGTCCATTTCTCAGGCTAAGACTAATGTGAAGCTATATATATAATACACTCCTGGAAATGGAAAAAAGAACACATTGACACCGGTGTGTCAGACCCACCATACTTGCTCCGGACACTGCGAGAGGGCTGTACAAGCAATGATCACACGCACGACACAGCAGACACACCAGGAACCGCGGTGTTGGCCGTCGAATGGCGCTAGCTGCGCAGCATTTGTGCACCGCCGCCGTCAGTGTCAGCCAGTTTGCCGTGGCATACGGAGCTCCATCGCACTCTTTAACACTGGTAGCATGCCGCGACAGCGTGGACGTGAACCGTATGTGCAGTTGACGGACTTTGAGCGAGAGCGTATAGTGGGCATGCGGGAGGCCGGGTGGACGTACCGCCGAATTGCTCAACACGTGGGGCGTGAGGTCTCCACAGTACATCGATGTTGTCGCCAGTGGTCGGCGGAAGGTGCACGTGCCCGTCGACCTGGGACCGGACCGCAGCGACGCACGGATGCACTCAAAGACCGTAGGATTCTACGCAGTGCCGTAGGGGACCGCACCGCCACTTCCCAGCAAATTAGGGACACTGTTGCTCCTGGGGTATCGGCGAGGACCATTCGCAACCGTCTCCATGAAGCTGGGCTACGGTCCCGCACACCGTTAGGCCGTCTTCCGCTCACGCCCCAACATCGTGCAGCCCGCCTCCAGTGGTGTCGCGACAGGCGTGAATGGAGGGACGAATGGAGACGTGTCGTCTTCAGCGATGAGAGTCGCTTCTGCCTTGGTGCCAATGATGGTCGTATGCGTGTTTGGCACCGTGCAGGTGAGCGCCACATCAGGACTGCATACGACCGAGGCACACAGGGCCAACACCCGGCATCATGGTGTGGGGAGCGATCTCCTACACTGGCCGTACACCTCTGGTGATCGTCGAGGGGACACAATAGTGCACGGTACATCCAAACCGTCATCGAACCCATCGTTCTACCATTCCTAGACCGACAAGGGAACATGCGGTCTGCACGTCCAGCACGAACGCTGGTCCAACTGAGGCGCCAGGTGGAAATGGCATGGCAAGCCGTTCCACAGGACTACATCCAGCATCTCTACGATCGTCTCCATGGGAGAATAGCAGCCTGCACTGCTGCGAAAGGTGGATATACACTGTACTAGTGCCGACATTGTGCATGCTCTGTTGCCTGTGTCTATGTGCCTGTGGTTCTGTCAGTGTGATCATGTGATGTATCTGACCCCAGGAATATGTCAATAAAGTTTCCCCTTCCTGGGACAATGAATTCACGGTGTTCTTATTTCAATTTCCAGGAGTGTACATCCATTCATCCTAACATCGAAACAAACGCTACAAATAGTTCTAGCTAACGTTATTTTCGTGTTTTGTGTAACACTCTTAAAAATATATGTCCCTTTCAGGATTCGATCATATGATCTCTACATCTGCTGTCAGATGCGCTATCCATTCCACCACTGAACATCTTTTGGATGCAGTATCTCTGCTGATCGTCTTCTACAGAGGAAATCGGAACTACGTTTTGCCAAGATAATTTTATCGTGCTATGGGTAACAGCTAGTCGACAATCTAGTTACAATATACGGACCCATTTGCAAAAGTTCTATAATTCCTTAGCTTTGAGCGAGCTTAATGACATTATGGGGGGGAGGGAAAAGAATATCCATCATCGCACATACAACCGCTTTCAATAGGTGGAGCATAAACGCATCAAGTTTTTCAAGGCTTCCACTATCAGTGTTCACACAATTACTTTCTATTGTTACTTAAAAGTTGTAATTGTGTTTTCCATCACCAAATAGCTAAACTGTTTGCAGAAAAAGTACGTGAAAAGCTTATAACTGCGGCTAACGGTCGCATAACACATGTATAGCTTCGTCTTACTGCTAGTCTGGGTCTTTACTACGGTGTTGATATTTAATTACATAAGACTAACATTTTGTGAGAGTATTGACCATGAATGCTGCATATAAGTTACAATCAATAAGAATGAGAACAATATTTTTAACATAGAAAAATAACCTATTGGAGTGCTGTTTTACATTACCTGGCTCATTTACGATATCTTTTAAGCAAACCACCTGCCTTCTGCATTGCCCTTCAAGAGCCTCAGTTTCGGGCAATCCAGACTATAGCCCTTCATGGATATAGGGGATATTGTGGGAATCGTGTTGCCTCTGACAGGATGTAGGGCAGAGTTTGCACTTAAAAAGAAAGAGGGTAGAACCTCTCCAGACTCACACGCTCTGGCATGATGGCTAACACAAAAGGTCTACTGCCACCTTTGCATAAGGACTAATTTTCACTAAAGTGAGGTCTCGCAGGACGTGGGTATTGTGATGTTCGCATATTATTTGGCTAAGATCAACCATTAATATGCGCTCATCTAGAGATAGATTAGGTTGAAAGTTGAACGAAGGGCAGTGGTTTGAATGGCAGAGGGAAAAAGTACCAAGGCAAGAGCCAGGGGAAAAAACCTCTGTGATAGTTGGATCAGGTTGTAAAGACAGTAGTGGTTTTCTTGCTATCTATGACAGGCCATGCAAGGGTAGGCTTTGTTAGTAGTGGGTATTATGCAGGTCGAAACATTTGATGTTGTGCAGTGGTGTTACTTGGTAGTTGCTGCTGGGTGCCGGTGTTGATTTCTTGGTCAGCATCAGCATACCTGTAACAGTTACGTTCATCATTGTTAGTCATATATCACATTCACAGTGTAGGGTAGTGTTGGCAGTATGCTTGTGCATTAGTGTGCGAGCTTGTTGGTTTCCCTACTGTAGCCTGTGGGTCAGCTTTAATAGCAGCTGGCATATCCAGTCAATGTTGCTGACATTCAGGGGCTCACTAATGTTGTCACTAGTGGGTGTATGTTAGCTAGCCATAGGTGGTTAAGAACAGTAGGAATATGCTCATGTAATAAACAGATTTTGATGTACATGAGTTGTTTCATAAGTAACAATTGATACAAGTATCAGTGGTAATTATCACCTGGGGAAGGTTTTACATGGGCACATAAATCTATCATCTAGTTAGTTCCCAATCCAAAAGCGGGTCTAAACGTGTAATTTGTCACATTGGATCATTTTGTGTCATTTACGACCCTGGGAGGATTCAACAACCACAGCAGCAATTTGAATTTCTTACAAACAGAAGCGCGCGCACGCACACACACACACACACACACACATTGTGAAATTACGTTTTGCTCATATACATTTTGTTCAACATCAAAGCGCAATATATACATTTTGCCAACAATGTTATTTAGCCACCATTATTCATGGCAAAGAGAATGTGACTTTCACTGTTATGCAGGGTAAGCATGGTTGACCAGCAACAGCACATCATATGTATATTATAGATCACCCAACAAAACAATGTTATGAACTATGTTGTAACATTTCGCTTAATTTACAATATTTACTTGCTCCAAGGGTCTGACCTAGGGCCTGGAGAGGTGGGGGCCTGGGTTTAGGGGGCTTGAGTAGCAATGACCTGGCAGGTAGGTGGTATAGACATTGGGGGTGAGGTGGGGGGCTCAAACCTGATGTCTGGAGGGGGTCAGGGGGAGGGGGAATGAAGCGTTATGCAATTACATAAAACTCTACACTGAATGTGGTTTTGAAATTTCGATTAAATAACATGAAAATTAAAATATTTGCACATGCTGGGGTTGAACCCTGAACCTTCATGCTCCAGGGCGTTGGTATTCTTGTGAAACAGTTTGTGATGATGTAATTTGCACTTGGGAACTCTTAGCTCACTTGTGCTATTAAACTGCATAAAACCTGTTTAGACAGAGGATAATTATTTAAAATTGAAACTGTGTCAGAGTAATTAGGGTGCGTCCTTGGCGAGCAACTCAATCAGCAAAGTCCTTCTACTCGTGTGCTCCAGGTGATTCTGCGACCTGGACTGTATTCTAAAGTTTATGACCAATATCCACCACCTGTAGGGCGTGGACAACATTGTTACAGATTATCTCTCATTCATCAATACTATCCCCACACAAATCGACAATTATAAGTTTGTGGAGACACAGCTCCAGGTAAACAACTATAAGACCTCCTCAATGACCCAAATAGTAACGTTAAATGTGAACTTTGCCAAATACGAGGAATGACTAGACAGATCATACACAATGTGCCACAAAGCCACATTGGCCCCCTATCTCTTGGCCACTTTGGAATATCATTTACAACCACAGCGTGTCATATCTTATCGTCTGCCAAGTGTCATGCCCTGTCACAGATCATTTCATGCGGCCAAACTTTATGGAAGATTGCAAAGAGCGAATACACACATGCATGCAATGTCAAGGAGTACACTGGAGCTGGTACAGCTCTTCCCAAGTTCGACTGCTACGGAAATACTCCTTCTGTTATCGACCACATAATGATAGTGGGCAGAGGCCATACCTCTCAGAAGCATGGGAGATTCAGCACCCAGGTCTTTCATTAACACTAGTATTTCTTGGTATGGATGCCCAGCGTCTATAACCACAGATCAAGGTTGGCAATCAGCCCTTTTCAGTGCACATGAAAACTTTGCAGCACTTATCGATATCAGTCATCTGCTTAACAGACACAGAGAAACAGCCTGGTCGAATAGTGGCACTGTACTTTTAGAGCAGTCACATGTGCCACACAGGTCAATGGACTCAAACTCTGCCTTGTTTGCTATTAGACGTGTACTTGGAACACAAACACGATTCAGGGGGCTTCTCAGATAGAGATCATGTAGGGCAAAACACTCTCCATACCAACTGATTTCATGCTTCAACAACCAGGACTAACAGACACATGCCTATCCACCATCGTCACACATGTCAAACGCTAAATAGCATAACTCCACAACTGTCCTCTACTGCCACAAGTGTGCCAAAACTCTTTGTACCCAAGGTGCTGGATGATTGTAATTTCGTTATGTACCGCAAAGAGATGAAGCAGCCACTGTACACAGGCTTGCACAAAGTAGGTGTACTCACTTCCGAGATATTGCAGAAAGGTAAGCCTACAACAGTGACAATGTACAATCTCGAGGTCACGTGGGCCCTGTATGACAACTTCGTCCACTGCTGATATACCATTTCCCTCGTGCCAGCCAGTGCCACATCTTACCACTATGCTGGGAGACCTGACAGCTCACACTGATGATGCCTTATTGTCCTAAATTTCCTGCCCAACGATCTGAGTGACTAGTTATTAACAACTTTCTTGTCACCGAGGGACAACACTCAGAATGGTACACTGAAGAGGACTTCACCACCCACCACTTCACACAGCTCTATAGCCCCCCAAATGATGTGGACTTGGTTGCTATTACACAGTTGCTATCACCAGATAGCTATTTCACTAGCACTGCTCCCAGAACATCGCAATCGCTCAACACCTCTTCCGAGGAGCCCGACACTTACATGTTATATGTTGATACTGTGCGCTCTGCTGTGACGATCTATGCCTACAACATAATCCGCTAAGGCTAGACTTGTCGACTTCCAGTCCGTTTTCGGGACTATCATCTCCATGCAATGACACAGGAACTGCTTCCACACGATGCTGTCATGGACTGTGTGGCTTGTCCCAGTGGAGGTTAGAGTCCTCCCTTGGGCATATGGGTGTGTGTGTGTTTGGCCTTAGGATAATTTAAATTAAGTAGTGTGTAAGCTTAGGGACTGATGACCTTAGCAGTTAAGTCTCATAAGATTTCACACATATTTGAACTGCTCCCACATACAGACATTCCAGCTGGCCCAAAAACTGCTTTGACTGACATCTGCAATGACTCTGACCTCACCGTGCCTCTCCTGCTGCATGGGTGTCATACTATTTCAGTGTCATTGGATCATTGCGGTCACCTGCCTCGGCCCAATGCTCTACACTGGGAGTTGGAGATGGGCTCTGTAGGGACCTCATGATATATGATATATTAACTTCCCTGACTTGACTGTGGTCTCGTGCAGCTGATATTTGGATCTGTGTGTGTGTGTGTGTGTGTGTGTGTGTGTGTGTGTGTGTGTGTGCGCCCGCGCGCGCGCGCTTTAGTTTGTTCAATGGCGTTCTCTTGTATGGACATACTCCTGTATTGCTGTTATTTGTGTAATAAATAAAGTACTGTATCTTATCAGAAAGTATTATCTCTCTCTGTGATCTCGTCCCAGGATATGTTTAACTGCAAATCATGAAACACAGGGAGGTTGCTGTCTCAGAACATTCTTCATATGTGAGCTCTTCTCGAGATATGTAGCCATATTTTAATTTGGACAACCTTTCCATTACTGTAGGGAATGAAAGAAGAGACTGCTTACAATCTTTCATGAATTTTAACTGACTATCCATTGATAGTAAACCACCGAAAACAGAGAATTTTTTCTATGGCGCAGTGTTATAATTAATCTATTAGAATGCTGCTGTTCTTGTATTTGCCATGTCAAAGACTGCTTCGTGGCAGCTCTCCAGTTTAATCTAATTTCCGCATGTCTCTTCACATCTGAATAATTTACGCATCCTGTGTCCATGTGAACCTATTTACGATAGTCAGATTCTGTCTCCCTCTAAAACTGTTTCCATTACTCTTTCATCAGTTGCTGAGCTAACTATTGCGTTATGCCTCATGCAGTACCCTCTCAGTCTGTCCCTTTCTTTGGTCAAGTTGGGCCAAATGGATCCCACATAGAAGTGAGCCACCAGGCTAAGTTGGCGACACACCAACAGTGTAGCAAGTCACATATTTCGCTTTTTCTGTTTATTTTCACAGTTTAATAAGTCATGAAAATAAGAATGTCATTTTTCGATTTATTTTTCATTCATTAGTGACAGTATCTTCCTGAACTTCCATAGTCGAAATTGCTTCTTAAGTACCATAAAAAACTAAAAACCCATTCATCTTGCCACATCAACTTGCTGAAGAGACTCTTCATTATTAATTTTCATATGACTTTTAGAGGGTGAGTCATTAACTACCGCAACCAAGAATAACTCCGAAAGTACTATAGTAGCTGAAAAGTTTGTGGGAGAAAAGTTGCATGGGACAATGGGGGCCATAACATGACGTTGGTTTTTTGCTGCTAGGTGGGATCGCTTCAGAGATATGAAGGTCAACATTGGCTTTTTTTTATGGGATGCTATAGATTGGTACTCGCACTCGCCGGTCAGTACACAGGGAGCGAAAAGATGCCAAGGAAGCGGTAAAGACCCTTCAATTATCAAAACTTTTACAACAAACTGCAGAAGTTTTCATAACAAAATTTTTGGATTTGTCTCCCTCCTGGAAAGCTGTAGTGCTCAATTTATTCTCGGAGCCGAGAGCTTGCGGAAACATCGGTAGAATGTAATGAAATATTTAGAGAAGCCTGGAACACATATCAAAAGGACTGACTGGATGTCATAGGAGGGCGAGTGTTCCTTGCTGTTGACAAAAAAAAGTTCGTCTGTCGAGGCTGAACCTAAATAAATGGTTCAAATCATTCTAAGCACTATGGGACTCAACATCTGAGGTCATCAGTCCCTTAGAACTTACAACTACTTCAGCCTAATTAACCTAAGGACATCACACACATCCATGCCCAAGGCAGGATTCAAACCTGCACCCGTAGCGGCTGAAACTAAGTCCGACTGTGACGTTACATGGACGCGGGTAGCAAACCTATGTGAACTAAAGTTAATCGTCGGATGTTTTTATTGGCCACCCGATTCCGCCGTAACGGTTGTTGATTCATTTAAAAGAAGTCTAACTCAGCAGCGGGGAAATACACAGATCAAGCAGTATCAGTTGGAGGTGACTTTAAACTACCAAGTATAGACTGGGACATTTATGGATTCATTGCCCATGGTACTGATGACAGCCTTGTGGGGCACTTTTGAACATATTTTATGAAAACTGTCTTGAACAGGTACTTCGGCAATCTACACACAGCGGAAATATTTGAGACATTGTAACTACAAACCAGCATGACCTTATTAATAGTGTTAATACAGAGACAGTGATTAGTGATCATGTCATCATAGTGACGATGGTTACTAAGTTAATAAATCCATCAGGACAGCTAGAAGAGTGCTAGAAAGAGCAGATAATGAATTGTTAGCATCCCACTTATATGAGGGTGTGCTGAAAAGTAATGCACCTGATTTTTTTTATTTTGTTCTCAATATCAGTTGATGTGTTATATGTCATGCATATTACTTGGTCAATTTTCCCGCTTTGCTGAAGCAAATGGCAACCATCAGCTGCTGGAGGTGTGCAGTGTAACTATGCTGGGTGTGAGAAACAGCCCCGAATGCTCACTCCTGACAGGAGATAGTGAAGATTGATTATCTATCAAAAATTTCTTTTGGTTTCGTGCGTGAGGCTCATGGGTTCCTTGGTAACAATCTTATTAGCTGATGATTTGACAGCCAAAAGAAGAGTGCATCAATGGAGTGCTGCCACAAAGTATCGCCGACACCAAAAATATTGAAGATCATACTGTCAGCAGGAAAAATCATTCTCACAGTGCTCTGGAATGTTCAAGGTGTGGTGAATTTGGAATTCATACCTAAAGGTACAAACAAAACTGTGCATGGTACTGCGAGACGCTCAGCAAAGTGCAACTACGAATTCGAAAAGTTCGTCCACACACGGAACACCCTATCTTTCAGCATGACAGTTCCAGACCGTACACGAGCGTAGCGATGTCTGCAGCAAAACAACGTCTTCGGTTCACTATCATCAATCATCCTCAATACAGTCCTGCCTTGATCCCACCCAGTTACCATCTGTTTCTAAACCTTAAAGAACAGCTTCAAGAAGCTTAAAGAACAGATTTGATGGTTACGAAATTTAAAGATGATCAAAGAGCAGCTTTGATGATGATGATGAAGTGGTGCAAATGGAGGCGAGGTTGTGGCTTCAATAACAAAGTCAAATGTCCTTCAGTGATGGTATCAACAAACTGGTCTCTTGTTGGAAGAAAAATTCCGAGGCATTGCTTTTCAACATCACTTGGACAGTGAATGAACATTATTTACTCCCAGTGTGATCAACATAGAGGAATTATGGGCAACGTTTAAACTGGCTGTAACTCACACCATGGATAAGCATGTGAGATGCAAATAGAGTAAGGATGAAAAAGACCCACTGTGGTCTAGTAATAAAATTCGGAAAATGTTGAGGCAATAGAGATTGTTGATTGTCAGATCACAAAAGAACGTGCAAATGTCAACAATGAAAAGTTAGTAGAAATTCGTACATGTCAGAAGAACAATATGTGAAGCATACAACAACTTCTTCAATACCTTAGCGAAAGGTTCTGCTGAGAATGCGGGATAACTTTGATTGCTAAGCGAATTATAGACTTCTGTTCAGTCACTCGTCGACTTGTCATGTGGGGCAATAGAAGACAGCAAAAGAGAGATAAAGTTTCAAATTTTGTTTTTAAGCAATCATCCACACAGGAGGATCGTACAAACATAACGTCATTTGACCGCTGCAATGACTCCCATATCGAGGACAGTAATAGACATCCCTAGAAGGACTGAGAATAAATGAGTCACCAGGTCCGCATGGAATACCAGTTCAATTTTACAGAAAGTATGCATAAGCTTTGGCCCCTTTCTCAACTCGCATTTATCGTGAATCTCTCGCCCAGGCAACTGTAAAAAGCACAGGCGACTCACATATATAAGAAGGGTAAAATAACTGACCCACATAATCACAGACCACAATCCTTAACATTGTTTTGCTGCAAAATTCTCGAACTTATTCTGAGTTCGAATATAATAAATTTCCTTTAGAGAGAAAGCTTCTGTTCACAGATCAACATGTATTTAGAAAGCACCGCTCGTGCGAAACTCAGATTACCCTTTATTCACGTGATATCCTAAACACCATAGATGAAGGGCAACTGATAGAGTCCACGTATCTCTGGAAACCATTTGACAGGGCGTCCCCCTGCAAACTATTAACGAAGGTCCGAACTAGTGGATTAAGTTGCCAGTGGCTTGAAGACTTCTTAAGTAATAGAACCCAGTATGTTGTCCTCGATGGCGAGTGTTCATCAGAAGTGTGATAGGACCGTTTCTTTTTTCTTATATATGAATGATCTGTCAGATAGGATGACAAGCAATTTCCTGATGACTCTATGGTGTATGAGAAGATGTCGTCGATACGTGACCATAGCAGGATACAGGATGACTTGGACAGTATTTCTAGTTGGTGTGACGAAAGGCAGCTTACTCTAAATATAGAGATCTGTAAGTTAATGCAGACGAGAAGGAAAAGGATTCTTGTAACATTTGAACTCAGCATTGGCAGCGTACTCTTTTACACCGCCATATAGATTAAATATGCAATATAACATTGAAATCTGAAATGCAATGGAACGAGCACGTAACGACAATAGTGGAGAAAGTGAATTGTCGTATTCAGTTTGTTGGCAGAATTTTAGGAAGGTATAGCTAATGTATGAGGGACACCACATATGCAACACTAGTGCGACCAATTCTTGAGTGCTGCTGGACAGCATAGGATCTCCTTCAGGTTGGATTAAAGACAAACATCAAACGGATTCAGAGACATGCTGCTAGAATTGTTACTGTTGGGTGTGATCAGCATGCAAGTATTATGGAGATCGTTCGTGACCAGCCATGGTGGCCGAGCAGTTCTAGATGCTTCAGTCCAGAACCGCAAGACAGATATGGTCTCAAGTTCGAATCCTGCCTCAGGCATGGATGTGTGTGATGTCCTTAGGTTAGTTAGGTTTAAGTAGTTCTAAGTTCTAGGGGACTGGTGACCTCAGATGTTAAGTCCCATAGTGCTCAGAGCCATCTGAACCATTTTTTTAATCCTTCATGGATTCAAATGTAAATCCGTGGAGAGAAGCCGATGTTCTCCTTGTGAGGTACTAGTGAGAAAATTTAGAGAACCTGCATTTGAAAGTGACAGCAGAACGATTCTACTGGTGCCAGAGTACATTTCATGTAAGGTCCACAAATATAAGAGAAATTAGAGCTCATATGGAGGCGAATAGAACATCATTTGTCTGTCGGTCCATTTTCGTGGATAACAGGAAAGTAAATGACTAGTAGTGGTACAAGGCACCCTCCACCATGCACCATATGCTGGCTTGGAGAGGATATATGTAGATAATTTTCTTTTCTCCTACTTCAATACAGTTGCTCTTAATTAGTTATACTGTTTACCCATCTTAAATACTGTTTCTCTTACCCATCTTATCTTCAACATTCTCCTCTGCCATCAAATTTCAAAATCTTCTGTTCTTTTTTTGTCATAACTGATCATTGTCCACGTTTGACTTCCATACAGGGTTACACTTCCAATGAGTACCATCAGAAAACATTCCGTAATATTATTACTTACTAACAATTTCCTCTGTTTCAGAAACGCTTTTCTTGCAATTGCCAGTTTGTATTTTATATCATCTCTACTTTGCCCAACATTAACTACATTGCTGCCCAAATAGCAAAACTCATCTACCACTTTTAGTGTCCTGTTTCTTAATCTAATTCCCTCAGCATTTCCTGATTCCATTTAAATATCCTTGTCAAATTTTTTGTATCTTAATGTTATAAACTCTTTTGAATGCAATAGACATTCACTCCAACTAATCTTTCTAAGCCATTTTCCACCCATGACAGAATTACATTGTCATCAGTAAACCTTCAGTTTATCAGTTTATCTTCTTTGCCCTTAATTCCCTGTCCAAATTTTTCTTTGCTAGCCTTTACTGCATATGCAATGTCCATACTGAGCAACATGCTGATAGGCTACAACACTTCTTACTTTCCTTGTCTTTTGACTCTTAGAACTACAGTCTAGTATGTGTCCAAGTGGTAGACAAACATTCACTCCCTTCAATTTATCCATGATAAAAATGATGAAAATTCCAAAGAACATGTGACACTTAACATTGTCAGAAATGTCTCTGCATTTATAAATTCTATAAATGTGGGTTGACAGTTCTTAAACATATAGCTATTCTTCAACGTATTTCCTAAGATAAGCCATGCGCTTCTAGTATTTGTATATTCCTTGATAACTGAAACTGATCTTGTCCCAAACTGACTTTAAGAAGTAATTCCATCTCTCTGTAAATAATTCGAATTAGTATTTGACAACAATAATTCATTACACTGATTGTTCATAAACATACACATCTGTCGGTGTCTAACTTCTTTGGAACTGGCATTATTACATTGCTCCCGAAGTGTGAGAGTATTTCACCTGTAATATATATCTCGCGTATCAGGCAGAATAATTTTGTCATATACTTCTCTCCCAGAGAACTTATAGCTTCTGAGGAAATTTCAAGTAGGCCAGAAGCTATATGGCATTCATTCGTTTATTTTTCTGCAGGTCTCATCAAGATGGAGAACCATCATGGATGTGAAGGAGTGGTGGTGTACATCAATATAAGACAGAGACATCATATGAACTAAATGTTTCTAATAAATTAACAATTAGCTATCACTATAGTCCATAAAGCTATCCAGATTTATGCTACCTAAGTTTATTTATGTAAATCAGTAAAAATGCTGTCACTCTGAAAGAGTTTTCAGTGTTCGAGTGCACTGTCAGATTCTTCTTGCAATAGTTTTCGGTGTTCGTGTGCACTGAAATATTCTTCTTGCAATGTTACATTCCTGTGACTACTGGGCTTAAAAGGGTGAAAGCTTTAGGTTGGGGGAAGGTTACAGGGAGGCAATGTT
Organism: Schistocerca gregaria; assembly: GCF_023897955.1. NCBI lineage: Eukaryota > Metazoa > Arthropoda > Insecta > Orthoptera > Acrididae > Schistocerca > Schistocerca gregaria. The sequence continues at coordinate 86,156,903 of NC_064930.1, read as the reverse complement.
GAAAGCAAGAACAGAGCAGGAAGACAATATGGTATGCTGTGCACTCACTACTTACTGCTCGGACTGCATCTATTAAGCAATTGACAGAACGTTTATATGTTCATCATTTCCAGATTTCACTTCTGATCTTACAAAAGACACTTATAAATCGTAAACCATGACACTGGTACGGTTCAGCGACTGGATGATTTTCTAATGAACAAAATCAGCCATGACACAAAACTGCATATCAGAACAGCTGTGGTGGTTCTTATTAGTATTAGTATGAATGAACTATGGAGCTCAAAATAATAAAGATTATTTCATTTGAATGAGATACAAGAAATAACAGCATGCAAACTAGCCCAACACCCATGGTTTCACCTCAGCATAACAATAGATAGGTCTGAGAGCAAAACATACTAAACTAAACATCATTATTAATTAGCTATGACTTAACTACATTTTAGGCATTTGTTCTGGTGGATCCAAAAGGAATCTTAATGTGGAGTTTAAATTACTGTATGAACAACAGTATACATTTTGGAATCCAGATCATTTTTAGTATGTAAGACTATATGATATAAATCTTTGTGTCCTTTAACTGTTTGCTGTGAATCGGATGGTCACCTGAGTAACAAACTATCCTGGGCCATCTGATATGATCAAATTTTTACCTTTGACTAGTATACTAGAATGAACAGAAAACTAAAACAAAACTAAACTCTGCCCAAAGAGGCCACGAAGGCCCAACTGTGCCAACCAGCTGTCGTGTCATCCTCAGAACACAGGTCTCACAGAAGGGATGTGCATGTGGTTAGCACACTGCTCTCCTGGATGTATGTCAGCTTCCAATACCAGAGCAGCTACTTCTCATCCAAGTAGCTCCTCACTTTGCTTCATTAGGACTGAGTGCACCCCGCTTGCCAACAGTGCATGGCAGACTGGATGGTCACCCATCCAAGTGCTAGCCCAGCCTGACAGTACTTAACCTTGGTGATTTGAAGGGAAATGGTGTTACCATTGTGGAAAGGCCATTGGCCAGAATCAACAGTAAACCTTACAGAAATTGAACAGCAATCGAAAGTCATTGAAGATCGCTCATGTGTAGTAAGAATATGAGTACACACAATACAAACAGTTGTGGGACTGCACATTTTAATTTGCACTACTCTGGCACAAGACAGTTGCCAATAATGCCATAACATTTTTGTTTCCAATGGAATTTTAAGGTCTATACCATCGTCTGAATAGTTTCTGTTATTTAGGCCTGCTAGAATTTCATTTCTGAGGCAGTGTGCACCTTCCTGCCTGCAAAACCTTGTTAGATAAGGCAATGGAGATGTCAGCAATTTCTGTTGCGAAATACAAGTTAGTGTTTTAGTGTAGGCATTTCCTCACAAGTCTCTCAAAAGACTAAGGACTGATACAGTTCTTTTATAGGACATAACATGTTTATCTATCATGTTTATTTGTAGCTGAATTTGTAAAAAAAAATCTATACAGACATGGACCAACGACAAATACTGTTCAAAGGTAATTGTATAAAGTAAAATCAAGATTTAAATACTCTAATAGAAGTATATAAAATTCCCTTCAGTCATGAATTAATAGATACGGCTGAAGTGCTGTTTTATATTTAAGATTAGAACACATTCCACATGACACCTTCATATTCCAGTTATTTAAAACAACAGTATAACTGATGTTAAGTTGTTAGAGTTAGACAGAGAAGACCTTAATGGTTAATCTAGCAGTGTTGTGTCAGATAGTGGTTTTAATATCTTACAAAGCTCACAGAAGAGATTAACAAGTCAAAAGGACAGCTGAGATGTTGACGTGTAAAATAATTTTCAGGAAAATGCTGTACCGGAGAATGGTTTATTGAGGCGTGTGAAGACATTTTGCCAACTAGAATGAAAGCGGAGCACAGTTATGTGCAATGTCATTAATGAGGATAAAAGCAAGACCGTTGTGATGAAAAGCAGCTTATGGTTAGAACGCACAGCAATGGATTGTAAGATTACATTTATAGAGAGACATTGTTGCTGCGTACAACACAAAGTGGCTGTTAGAGAAATTGAAGCAATTAATGACTCAACATACCATTCTTATTGCTCAGACTGAACTACACTGACACAATAGTTGAAGCTCACCATGCTCTGGGTCGTGTATTACGGCAAGTTACTGCAATTCACTTTTGCTGAGGTTTTACCCACTATAGCTGGTTTGATACATGTGCTTGAGTATCATTTAGCTGTTGCAGAATGCAAGGTCCGTTTGATTGTAGCTACGCTGTCGGACTTTCAGCACACTTTTACGTTTACTCTGAAGCCAACAAGTGCTATCTTATTATAGAGTAAACGATTTCACTGACAGTTCAATATCAGCACTTTCGACAAAATTTAGTATTGCTGACAGATGATGTTTCAATATACATCATACAGTTTCTTTCAGTTCTACGCAATCACACTTTTCTGTGTGACTGGAGTATTGTGATGGACTGAAGTAAATAGCATATATACCTGTACTGTAAATAACTGTCCCTAACTCTCCAAGTGTCAGTCCAAAGTCTGGAACGTAAAACAAAGATGCCTCAAAGTGCAACACCCACTATGTGGCCACTAGGTTTTGTTCCAGTAGCCAGTACATTAATGATGTAAAATTTCTGGATGTGAACATTGTGTTGATAGTACCCTAAGGGAGTTTAAAAAATTCCCTCTTTGCGCCAGAAGCTGACACTAGCTGTTACACAGTTAACGAAACAGTATATGTAACATGGACCGGGTCTCAGGAGGATATTAATCTAAAATGAAGTCAGTATATATGTAAATTAATCAGACAGCACAGTTAAACATGTTTTGCTTTTAGAAGGATTCTTCATTGCGTAGTGGTGAAAAATCTGTGATATCTATCACCAGTTCTTTCCCTGTGTCATCGAATTACCTACTTATAATTTAAAAAATATTTAGCAAAAGCTCTGTGAAGCAGGTAGTCACACATACAGAAGAAATCTCATACAATTTTTTAAAACCTTACAGTCAGTTCCGAAGAAATTTACTCCTGTGTGAAGTGGTCCTGGCTTTCGAGGACTTTAAAATCCTGTTGCCTACTGCAAATTGCCCACTCTCGAAGTAACGCTGGCTGGCAGCTGTTTTAGCCTTGGAGTGTCCCAGGGATGATGTCTTCTCTCTCGTGATGCTGAATAACAGCTGTTTGTGCCTCCTCTAGTGGTTGTGGTAATGGGTGTCTTTCTCCTTGAATCGTTGAGGCTAGAAGTGGCTTATGTATATGTTGATGTGACAGGTTCCCATCATATTGTCATACGCAGGAGAACGGGGTAACAGATTATTCAATATTTTCCTCAAAGCGGCAATATGTTGAGTGCTTTTCTCAGTCGTCTGATGGTGTGTGTGGTTAATCACTTGTCAACTGTGAAAGCGTCAGATAGAGTAAGTCACTTTCTACCAGCTGTAGGTTAGAATTTGTTATATGCTGTATGGACCACCAAGGTTACTTCCACATGCCGCTGCAGTGGATCAGTAAGCATATGTGTTCACAGCCAGTTGTGCATCGCGTCTTGGAAACTGGTTCTGCTATACTTTTGAGGCTACATCAGTGAGATATGGTAGATGTTTTGATCCATTTACGTTTTTTCCTTCTTTCTCATATGCGAAATGTGTGGGGGATCAGTTACCAACAGTTTATCGGTCTGATGTTTTTTACTATCAATTGGTTATTGAGAACTTCGAGTTTATGAAATCTGATTAAAATCTTGTATTCATTCCTTATATCAGTGACTGCCTGAGTCGCTCAGTAATTTTATTGATGGAGAATGAATTCTCCAAGCCATTTGTTATGGAAAGTCAGCATCGCTTGTCACACTGATTAGAATGTTAAGAAACTGTAGTTGAATGTGGTTGTCATAATTACGACCGGCTTCGCCACTGTTGTTTAAATTGTCATTCAATCAGGAGTGTTCCTGTTTGGATTGTATGAGCACATGTGGAGTGCAAAGTCTGCGTCTGACCAAGCATTGAATTTTTACTGACTGTATTTTGTGAACTTTTTTCTTCTTGTTATTTGTGTTTCTTATATGGGTTTGGATTTCACACATGTGTGATTGTCTAATTGAACTTGTTGGTTTATGTTGATCTGTGTGTGATTTGAGTACTGCCATTATGTAGTTTGGCTTTACAGGCTGATCACTGTGAAGTGTTGAATATTGTAAGGGACAATGTATGTATGTTATCACAATTCATCCACTTGCTCAGTGGGCAACATGAGATGTTAACCATGAAATCCAACAGCTAGAGCTCTTCTGTTTATACCAGCAGTAAACCAGCGTCAGTGTGCTGACTGTTAGCAAGGCCACCTTCATATGCTTGTATTCCATTGTCATTACTGACCAGGCTTGTGGTTAGAAAGGAACTATTTCCCTGGCGTAGTCTGGAAATGTAGATAAGTTACAGCTACTGCAGTTTTAGGATTGGAGGGTTTTGCCCAGTAGTTGTAAATGATATCAAATGACAAACTACTACTACTTTAATTGTAAATGACACTGTAATCATTAACATTAATAAATGTCAAGTGACCACTCTAGGTTAAGAGTCAGCTTTGGTGTAGATTACTGAACGATCTCTGGTATGTCTACTAATTTATAGTAACCACTGCTACTGTTTGGTAATGGTAATACCTGTGTTATGGTATGTAGCTAACTGTGCTCTTGAAGTTGTTTGTTAACTGTAACCTGTGGTGACCATTTAACCTGTACATTATACAATACTGCTAGATGGTTGTTGTTCTGTGAGACAGCATATACTGATGACATGGATAACAATTACCAGCTGTATGATAATGACTTGAATTGCATGTCTGCTGTAACATTTAGTATTGATTGATGACAGAATATTATTTTCTTACAGTGTTTCAGATCTGATGGTGTAGGAGAATCCATTATTGAGTTTATTCTCTCGGTAGCTAGAGTCAGCCCTTCCAAGAAAACACTGTGCCCTAAACATTGCACTGGTAGACATGTAAACATAACCTTATTGGGAGTAATCAGTAACCCAGCTTTCTGGAGTCTTTCAAAAACTTCATCTACATGTTTCAAATATGCTACAATAGATTTACTCTAGCACACTACAACACAAAATCAAACGTAACGCCATCCATGATCTTATCCAGTAGCTGAGACAGCACAGCACCGCTGATGGACACGCCAAAGCGAATTCTGTTAAATTCAAAGATATTCCAGTATGTGCTGGTGGTAGTAACGATTTAGATGCGGGGTGTAAAGATATCTTAGTTCAAGTATGGAGTTGTAAAAACAGTGGCACCTTTGAACCAAGAAAAACTTGAGTGAAGATCAAGGAACAGGAACTGAATACAGAACAATCTGTTTATTGAGTTTTCGGTAACGAACTACTAATAGAACTTTGCCTTGTGGTCTATCAACAGTAGATATCAGGGATTAATAGGGTGATAATGGTGGATGAATCGCACCTTGTTCAATCGTCTTTTCTACCACTTGCTTTGACTACTTTATCCATTGTGCAGACAAACTGAAAAGAGACATCTTAGCTGATGTAGAATTCGTTACTTCAGTTATATAATTAATCAGATATATGAGGCCTAAATCTTTGCCCCTCACATTAGGAAATTAATCACAAAGCTTCTGAAGATTCATTCGGTCTTTAGTTGAAAAATTTTGCTAGTTGTGCCTCATATCTGAATTAGTGTGCTCGTTTGGCACTAGAACTTGACATTGACCCACTAATACACTCATTTCTACTTGACATTGACGAATGTGAACATGACTACTGCAGATGAAATTGGATTCAAAATAACTATCAGACCAATTTCGAAGTAATCCTATCTTAGCAATGTTATCTGATCTGATAATTACCTCTGTCACAAAATTCTCGATTATGCTAAGTCAAATCTTCCATGTAAAATCAGTAATTCCCAATACAACAACCATTGCACTTAACACGTCAACCAGTGAAATATTTGCTGGTTCTGGCCGATCTGCTGTGCTGTGTTGCCAATGCAAAAGTAACCATTGAGAGCTAATTGTGAGAATAGGCTGGCCAAATCTAGAAGCGCGTATACCAGCTTATTATTAATAAGGTAGCAAACAAGAGGTAATTTACCTACAGACATGTATGTGACTCCTGCTCTTCATGGAATCAAGTTACTCTACTTATCCCTTGATTCATTGTCACCTATCACTAATTATTCTAGACAGATGTGGCTGATGTGGCCTATCTTCCAACACTTAAAGCATTTCAGACATGATTTTAGTGGCATGTCTAGTTGAGGTCCTTCCTCTGCCCTGGGCGTTGAATGAAAATTAACCTCTTGTTTTTGGTCAAAATACACAACATGTTGGACGTTGTAAGGGGTCCGTGGTCCAACATACATAGATATTAGTATCTGACACCTAGGCCAATAGCAGAGAAGAGTCGAGTGTCGAGCGCTGCAGGAGACAGTGAGATTAGTGTCGAGTGAAAGCAGCCTACTTTTCACACTACTTTCTGCATTTGTGAAGTCACCATTTGGCTTTCGACTATCGAGTTTTGGGAGCGCATGTGAACTGTGTGCATTTCGATTACTCATTTCTTGCGTAACGATAGCCGATAGTAAATAGTTTGGGACAATGTGTGCTGAACTAGTAGATGCTTACAAAATGCTGTTTCAGACAGTGTTACAGGATTTTAATATTACAGGAGAGAGCCAGTTTTGTGCCTTTACAATTCTACTAGTGAGTTAGATGGACTTTTTGAAAAAGTGAAGTGTCTTGGCTACTCAAACACGGCGAGAATGTCTTCAGATGCAACCAAAAGTAAGTTAATAACTTGGTTCATATCAGTATTTTATCTGTTTGCTACTAGATTGTTCCTTGTTTCGTAGCATTACGTCACTTAGTGAAATAATCAGCGTGTAGCTTCGGATTTCCAATAATTCAGTTGTAGTGTTACCTTAGTTTATGCATTTCTGATATTGATTTTCAACTGATTGTGGCGATTAATTTCGATAATTTGCAAGAAATGTTGCCTTAAATTGTTTAACAACTATTGTGGGTTTTAAATTAACAAATTATCTGTGCATATGTGAAAACTAGGGTTAATTTAGTTCCATGATGATTCAGTCTGTTTAGTAACCCTATTTTAATGATTTAATTTTAATAGCATAATATAGATTTTGTAGTGCAAACATGCTTTTCTCCTGTATGATGTTGTATTTATACCTGTAATAATCAAATGTAACAGTTTTAATAGTTTTTGTTTGTATTTATTACGTTGTTTTTTTTCCAGACAAAGCTTGCCTTTTTTTCCAGCACTTGAGTGGAAATGTGCCAATTGAGTTCATGGGATCTGCATTCTGCATTGAGGGCGTATCCCACAGACAATGTGTGCTTGGCCCTAAGTATTACAAGAAAAAAGAAACTTCTATGGCAGATCATCTGGTTTGTAGCCTAAAACTACGTTGCAAGAAAGGTTTCAGTCCTGTGAAACATAAGCTTAAGTTAGTCAAACTTAATTGAAAAGTAAATTTTATCGTACTTCATACTTCTAGATTGACCATGTAAATCCAATAAAAAATGTAGAGTATTAATGGACACAAAAAAGTGGCTGTCCTGCCATTCTTTCTGTAAAGACCACAAGACTGTTCCACGATTATTGTATAAAGCCAATAAATTAATCTAGGAACACAAAAAAACGAGTGGGTACTTAATTTCTGAATCATGCTTCTAGAACTATTGCATTGTCTATTGTGCATTTTGTCACTTATGTAATGATGATTTGACATTGATTATTATTTTTATAAAGGTGACTGATTGTCTGAAAAAAGTCTTGGAATTGGCAGAGAAACCAGTTGGTTACAGTTTTATATTATTGTGTTCTCAGAAGATAACTACTGTTGTGTCACGGAATAGTAAAAGAGTTGGAAACGTGGAATATTGTGAAAGCACACGCAGCAGGCAAAGGGCGCAAAGGCCGCCCTCCACACACGCAAACAAAACACCACGATCCCATCCAGCCACACAAGAAAACAAAACACGACAACACACACAGGCAAGGCCTGGTTAAAACCAAGGCCAGACACACCAAGGGCAACTTACGCGGAAGTGGCTTCTCCCTCGAGAAGCCATGGAAACGTAGGCCCATCACCACAACACCAGGCAGCATCACAAGAACAATACCAGGAAATACAAAGCAACAACGACCAGGTCCACCATGACAAAGAAAGCTCTAGGGTACCCCGCCCACAGCCCACACCCTAGGAGCAGCTGTTAGGCACTATGGTGCAGACCATGAACCTCGTCATGGAAATGATGAAGGAATTCAGGGAAGCCCAGAGGCAGAACACACCGATCCTCATTGCCCTTCAGGCAGCAGTCCAGCAGTCGCTCCCCTCTGCGACTTCCTCAGTAGTTTCAAAACCCCATCATGAATAGACGACCAAACATCCAAGGCCTCACAATGTGCGTCTTTAACGCAGACGGTATTGTTAATCAAGAGGTCGAGTTCAGAGAACTCGTGAAGGAGTTCTCCATTGACATATGCATGATGGAGGAAACCCACCTAAACCGGGAATAAAAGCGTCAGTTCCCAAGTATGTTAGCTATCGCAAAGACAGGCCAACACAACGCAGAGGAGTGGCCATATACATAAAAAGAGGGATCCCCAACCACCAGGTATTCTTGCCAGCTACCAATAAAATCGAAGCAGTGGCGGTGGAAGTAACCACTGCCACTGGACCCCTAAAAATTGTTGCAGTCTACCGACCCCCAAATGACCAGATAGATGAGGGAGACATAGCTGCTCTAGGGCAAATTGAAGGTAAACTCGTAATAGAGGGAGACTACAATGCCAAACACCCTGATTGGAATTCTAGAGTAAACTCCAGAGCAGGCGCCAAAGTGAAACAAGTAGCGCACACCCACCACTTCGAAACATGGGGTCTAGTCGAGCCCACACATTTCCCGAAAAATGGAAGCAGGTCCGATGTGTTAGACATAGCTCTCACTAGGAGGATTGCAGGATTTGTGGCCTCAAGGACAATCAACATAATGTCCTCCGACCACAACCTAGTGATTCCAGAGTTCGATGTGGGAGAATGGGTAGCACTCCCACAGTACCAGACGTCTTACAAACGTACAGACTGGGAGCGAAACCAAGAAACTGTCGCCTCTGATATCGCTCGCGCTCCACCACCTACTGCCGAAACAATAGAACAAGCGCTACAAGACCTAACAGGCACCATCTTGCAGGCAGCAAAAGAGGCCACTCCTCTACAAAGGGATGGCCCTCCACCGCAAATACAGCTCCCGGAACACTTGCTAGCTCAAATCCGACATAAGAACAGAGTGGCAAAAGAGTGGAAGATTACCAGAAATCAAGCCACCAGGAGGCTGCTCAATCGTCTACAGAGAGAACTGAAGGTAGCGCTCAATGAGCACAGAAACCAGAAATGGCAAAACCGCCTCACAGCTCTCAAAGTAGACGATCATACACTATGGCAAGCAACCAAACAGTTCACAAAAGACGCGCCAGGATGCCGTCACTGCACGGTGAACGGGGACTGGTCTACAGCCATGCTGGGAAGGCCAACGCCCTCGCTGACTCCTTCGAGAAGCAGTTTCAAGCGGCAGAACCCCAGGATGAAGAGCATGAAGAGGTAGTCAGTCGTCAACTGGCTATCTTCCTCAATGCTGAGGAGGACCCATAGGATGAACCCATACTTTTTGCCCCCAAGAATGTGGCAAGAGTAATCAGGTCCCTCCCTACAAAAAAGGCGCCAGGGCACGATAGTGTCACAAACCAGTTAGTCAAAAGCTCCCACCCACAGCGATCACACACCTCACGAACGTCCTTAACGAGATTACTCGCTCCCGTGAGGTCCCAGCTTGCTGGAAACATGCAGAAGTGGTCGCAATACACAAACCAGGGAAAGACCCTCTGTTCCCGCAGCACTACAGGCTGATTAGCCTCTTGCCAACTCTCAGCAAGATCTATGAGCGCCTCCTGCTAAGACCCATACAAGAACATATTACCAGAGAGCAAATTTTGCCGGATTTCTAATTCGGGTTCTGGCAGAACCACTCTAACCACAACAGGTCATGAGAATGGTTGAAGCAGCAGCCACAGAGGGCTTCAACCACAGAGGCTACTGCGGGATAGTGCTACTAGACGTGGCCAAAGCCTTTGATTCAGTATGGCATAGAGGGCTACTCTTCAAGTCGTACACACAAGGGTTCCCTGGGAGCATAGTTCAGCTGATCAAAAGCTATCTCACGAATAATACTTTCTCCGTCAAAGTAGAAACTGCCACCTTCACCAAAAGGCGTATTCGTGCTGGGGTGCCACAGGGATCGGTCCTGGGGCCGATCTTGTACAGTTTATACACTGCGGACACTCCAACGGCCTCCCTGGTGCACATTGCGCAGTACGCGGAAGACACAGCCTTCTACACGAGAAATGCGAACCAGGACCTGGTCATTCGTAGACTACAAAGGGTTTTAGATGACACAAACACCTGGGCCCATCGCTGGCGCATCACCATCAACTCTGAAAAGACGCAGCAATGCTGATAACCCGCAGGCTCGGAAGGCGCGAAGCTCCTCAACGTCCTCCCCTCCACCTTCACCTAAACGGAACCCAACTTCCTTGGCGCAGAGCCGCCAAGTACCTTGGCGTAACCTTGGACTCTCGTCTTACGTGGAAACCCCACATAGACGAGGTCCACAGGAAGGTCTGCGCCAGAATGTCCATCCTAGACTCTATCCTGAACTCAACCAGCTCCCTTTCCTGCCCAGTAGCAGTAAATGTGTACCAGAGGGTGTAGAACCGTGATAAGCACAAGCGCCCTATGACGATCTTCGACGATTAAATAGAAGAGAAAATCCCAATACCAAATCCCAAATTCTGCTCCTTGCCCATATAATACCAAACATCTCGCCAACCCCAGGCAAATACGAGACACATACAGAACAGTCATCACATATCACAGACACCAAAAAAGTACAGAAAAATCATACACAGACGTACACAGGGGAGTAAAAGCCGAAAGGCTACAAACTCCCCCTCACACTTCCCTAAAGAGGGGAAAGTAAAAGACGAGAGCAGCAGAACAATGTGTGCTGAACTAGTAGATGCTTACAAAATGCTATTTCAGACAATGCTACGGGATTTTAATGTTACAGGAGAGGGCAAGTTTTGTGGCATTTCAGATTCAGCTAGTGAGTTAGATGGACTTTTCGAAAAACTGAAGAGTCTTGGCTACTCAAACACGGCGAGAACGTCTTCAGATGCAACCAAAAGTAAGTTAATAACTAGGTTCATATCAGTATTTTATCTGTTTGCTACTAGAATGTTCCTTGTTTCGTAGCATTATGTCACTTAGTGAAATAATCAGTGTGTAACTTCGGATTTCCAAAAATTCAGTTGTAGTGTTAGCTTAGTTTATGTGTTTCTGAGATTGATTTTCAACTGATTGTGGCGATTAATTTCGATAATTTGCAAGAAATGTTGCTTTAAATTGTTTAATAACTATTGTGGGTTTTAAAGTAACAAATTATCTGTTCATATGTGAAAACTAGGGTTAATTTAGTTCCATGATGATTCAGTCTGTTTAGTAACCCTATTTTAATGATTTAATTTTAATAGCATAATATAGATTTTGTAGTGCAAACATGCTTTTCTCCTGTATGATGTTGTATTTATACCTGTAATAATCAAATGTAACAGTTTTAATAGTTTTTGTTTGTATTTATTACGTTGTCTTTTTCCAGACAAAGCTTGCCTTTTTTTCGAGCACTTGAGTGGAAATGTACCAATTGAGTTCATGGGATCTGCATTCTGTATTGAGGGCATATCCCACAGACAATGTGTGCTTGGCCCTAAGTATTACAAGAAAAAAGAAACTTCTATGGCAGATCATCTGGTTTGTAGTCTAAAACTACGTTGCAAGTTAAGTTTCAATTCTGTGAAACATAAGCTTAAGTTAGTCAAACCAATTGAAAATTTATTTTTATCGTACTTCATACTTCTAGCTTGACCATGTAAATCCAATAAAAAATGTAGAGTATTAGTGGACACAAAAAAGTGGTTGTCTTGCCATTCTTTCTGTAAAGACCATAAGAGTGTTCCACGATAATTGTATAAAGCCAATAAATTAATCTGGGGCACCAAAAAACGAGTGAGTACTTAATTTCTGAATCATGCTTGTAGAACTGTTGCATTGTCCATTGTGCATTTTGTCACTTATGTAATGATGATTTGACATTGATTATTATTTGTTTAAATGTGACTGATTGTCTGAAAAAGTCTTGGAGTTGGCAGAGAAACCATTTGGTTTCCACAGTTTTACGTTGTTGTGTTCCCAGGAGATCGCACTTTACTGCTGCGGAATAGTAAAGAATTGGAAAGTGGAATATTGTCAAAGTTTCGTTGACTATGCCGAGAGCCAGAGGCAGTAGGGTAGCCAAGAGGTAGAAGGAATGCACATATATCGGAATGTGTCGTCACGCAGGGGCAATGGCCTAGTGACACACAACAGGCGAGAGAGAATTGCTTAGCACACGGGTCTGTGTTAGACAGAGATTTTCGTAGGGTGCAAGTCAGAGATACAGCGTCAGCTGTACTGCATTTCACAACTTTGCGTAAGTCTGCTGTAGCAACACGTAACTCTGTTGCAAGAACACCTAAGGGGCGAGTACGACAGATGTATCAGCAGTATAAGTGGAACGAATGCGTTCATCACAAACGGGCATGACGTTAGGACGTCGCTCGTGCTTCCTTTAAATACGCCAACTGTGATAGCAACAAGGCACTCGCAGTTAGACTTGCAGTTAGATGTGTACTGGGTCGCTGTGTAGCGCTCAGTTCGGTGATCGAAATGTTAATCTTTATTAAGGAGATGTTGCAGTAAGGGCGGCCCATCCAGCAGCAGGCGTGAGGGGACAGTACCAGCTCTGGTCCTCCCTGGTACCACTGTCAATAATCAACCCAGGATTAGCAGACATCGTGGCAGACTCGCTCGCCACCAATGCTGACCACATCAGTGAGCCGTCGTCGAGATTGTTTGGGGCCTAGGCCCCGTGAATCCGCCGTCACAACCAGGTGAGTTGACGACGCTGGGGGATTGCAGCCTGTTCCGCCCGTCCACCACGGGCGAGTCACCAGGAGGAGCAGGGAAGAAGACGGAGTGGGATAGAGTACACTCCACACTACGAGAACGCTTCTCGTGCCGACAGCGCCGGGACTTCAACCCTGAGCCTCCTTCGCGCTGCGGCCTGCTGTCCACAGCCAAGCCGGCAGGCAAGCCGGGCGCCGCCAGTCACGCGCGGCCTAAGTAAGGGCATTCCTCCACTAGTCACGGCACGCGGCACTGCGCTAGCAAGACTGATGCTGCCCGGAGCTGGTGTCATCGCTACGAGTCAGAGAGGACTCGGGGAAGGCCGTTGATATCACGAAGCTGAGCCAGCCTGTGTTACGCTGGCACATTGTACTCAGCAGGAATAAAGGTGTTATGAATTAATAATGTTTCTTTGGCGCTTCTGAAGCGTCCACAGTCATTTCCTAGCATCATGACAACTGGAGAGGTCACCGCTCCACCGTAGGCGACCGGGACCACCGGGGCGCCTACACCACACACGTACTCCAGGAAGTGTCAAAGCAAGCGGTGTCATACATCATTTGCTTGCACAAGACATATTTAATATTGTGAAGAGTGGAACAACATCATTGACTATTATTAAACTGCAGCTGGACACGTTTGTTGACAATCATTTCACTAGTGAGAGGTAGACAGAATAAACACAACATATTAGCGCACTGAGCAAGTAATTTATTCTTATATACATAGACCTCTATTTAAATTAAAGAATAAAGTCTTTGACCAAGAAGGATTGAAAAATCAAATATATCAGTGGAATATGGAATCGACAGGGGACAGATTTTTCTTCAGACTTTATTTATAATGGGGAAGTGAAGTTATTATTATTTTGTTATCAGAATGTATGGTAATACTGCTTTCCTGGATGCAATGTATAAGATGCATAAGACGACATACCGTTATTTTTCTTGGTGGTTAAAACGAACGTTCTTTACTTAGTAGTCGGAATATTCTTTGTACAGGTGGAAAATATGAGTACTATTCAATAAGCTCTGTGAATTTTTAAGGGGTAGAACCCTGATTGGACTCCCGTCAACTGGGTTACAGACTTCTCTGAGTCACAAATAAGTGCTATTGAAGCAACATTTCCGCAACCGGTTGTTCATTTGTGTGCCTTTCATCGGCAGCAAGCTTGGCTTAGATGACAGAGGAAAGGCAGCAGTCTGACTGTACCAGATGACAATGCAAAAATTCTGAAGCTGTGGCATCAAACTGCTGCATTTTCATCTGAAGAACTTTACAGGGCTCATGTAGATGTAATGGAAACCATTGATGCATTTCGTAGAAATCCGAAAGCTCCTTCTCACTTTCAAAAGCAGTGGCTTCCACATCGTCACAGATGGATGAAGGCTTTCGAACCCAAGGGCTACTTTGCCACTATTAACACCACAAATGATGTCGGATCACTGAACAGAACAGTAAAAAAAGTTTTTCTTAAGCACAATTCAGGCCGATCATTGACAGGAATGGCCAGGGTCATAGTAAATAGTTTTATTCCAAGCTCGATCAGAAAATATTATGTTAAGAATTCCATTGTTAAATTATACAGTTAATAGGTCCCTGTTTTTTGCACAAGAAGATACATATTTATAGATCATGTTATGAGAAGATATTCTGATGCACAAATTTCATTTAGTGTAAGATCAGTCAAGATGATGGAAGAAGGATTGTTTTATGTCGAAAGTACAGTGTCAGAGGACAAACCGTACCTAGTGAATTTCTCAATTCCTAGCCATAGCTGTGAAGATTTCCAGAAATCAAGGCACTTGTGCAAACATTTTTGTGCTGTATTCATTCATTATCCTGGGTGGGAATTGAGAAAGTTGAAAAAGAATACAGAACCAGTCCATTAATATACGTCGACGAGACTTAGGGATATGGATTGAACAGCAGTTGCACAGCCCATACGAGTGCTGTGGTTCATTCACAAGACACCAATGTGAGTAGCGACGAGGAGGCAGGCGAAATTCACAATACAGTAAGTTCTCGCTCTTCACGGAAGCGGGAGGTGAGAGAGATTTGTAAGTGTATTACAAATCTCACCTACAATTGCAGCGACGATGATGCATTAGACGAAGTTCTCGAAATGATGAAGATATGTTCCGTGAGGCTAGAAAAATCAAATGCTGTAAGTGATGGACTTCCCTTAGTGGTAATGTCGCATGCTAAGTAACATAATCAGGACAATGTTGAGAGAGAGAGAGGGAGGGAGGGAGAGAGAGAGAGATATACAGTCAGTGGACTTTGGGTGGGAGGGGGCGGGGAATTATGCTTTATTCTTTTGCAAGTTTCGCTTGTATTATGGTTGTTGACGTGTTTCTTTGCTCGTATGCTTTTTGCCAGTTTTAAGTAGAAAATGTTTATCATGATCTGTGTTATTCTTGTATTACGGTTGACAGCTATTATTGGCATTTCCTCGTTATTTTGTCCAGGGCTAGGTTGAACAATGGTTGGGATACTTTGAGATTAGTGAATGGTCTTTAACAAATTGATGTCCTGTTTTAGAGAAGATGATTGGGTCCCATGTCTGGTTCATTGCAAATGCTCATCTTCAGTGGACTTTTCTTACTGCAACGAATTTGTTGGATATTTGAAAATTGCTATATCTGGGCCTCTACATCTACTTTCATACTCCGCAAGCCACCCAACGGTATGTGGCGAGGGCACTTAACATGCCACTGTCATTACCTCCCTTTCCTGTTCCAGTCACATACGGTTCGCGGGAAGAACGACTGCCAGAAAGCCTCAGTGCGCGCTCGAATCTCTCTAATTTTACATTCGTGATCTCCTCGGGAGGTATAAGTAGGGGGAAGCAATATATTCGATACCTCACCCAGAAACGCACCCTCTCGAAACCTGGACAGCAAGCTACATCGCGATGCAGGGCGCCTCTCTTGCAGAGTCTGCCACTTGAGTTTGCTAAACATCTCCGTAACGCTATTACACTTACCAAATAACCCTGTGACGAAATGCGCTGCTCCTCTTTGGATCTTCTCTCTCTCCTCTGTCAGCCCGACCTGGTGTGGATCCCACACTGATGAGCAATACTCAAGCACAGGTCGAACGAGCGTTTTGAAAGCCACCTCCTTCGTTGATGGACTGCATTTTCTAAGGACTCTCCCAATGAAAATCAACCTGGCACCCACCTTACTGACAATTAATTTTATATGATCATTCCACCTCAAATCGTTCCGTTTGCATATTCCCAGATATTTTGCAGAAGTGACTGCTACCAGTGTTTTGTTCCGCTATCATAATCATACAATAAAGGATCGTTCTTTCTATGTATTCGCAAATCATTACATTTGTCTATGTAAAGGGTCAGTTGCCACTCCCTGCACCAAGTGCCTATCCTCTGAGATCTTCCTGCATTTTGCTACAATTTTGTAATGTTGAAACTTTTCTGTATACTACAGCATCATCCGCTAAAAGCCTCATGGAAGTTTCTACACTATCTACTAGGCCATTTATATATATATTGTGAAAAGCAATGGTCCCATAACACTCCCCTGTGGCACGCTAGAGGTTACTTTAACGTCTGTAGACGTCTCTCCATTGAGAGAATCATCCTGTGTTCTCTTTGCTAAAAACTCTTCAATCCAGCCATACAGCTGGTCTGATATTCCATAGGCTCTTACATTGTTCATCAGGCGACAGTGTGGAACTGTATCGAGCGCCTTCCGGAAGTAAAGGAAAATGGCATCTACCTGGGAGCCTGTATCTAATATTTTCTGAGTCTCATGAAACAATAAAGCGAGTTGGGTTTCACACGATCGCTGTTTCTGGAATCCATATTGATTCCTACAGAGTAGATTTTGGGTTTCCAGAAATGACATGATATGCGAGCAAAAAACATGTTCTAAAATTCTTACAACAGATCGATACCAGAGATATAGGCCTATAGTTTTGCGCGTCTACTCGACGACCCTTCTTGAAAACTGGAACTCCCTGTGCTCTTTTCCAATCATTTGGAACCTTCCATTCCTCTAGAGACTTGCAGTACACAGCTGTTAGAAGGCGGGCAAGTTCTTTCGCATACTCTGTGTAGAATCGAACTGGTATCCCGTCAGGTCCAGTGGACTTTCCTCTGTTTGTTTTTAATCAATTTTTTCCCCTGTAATACTCTAGTTTCAGTAATCTTTGTTTTATATGGACAAGTTCTTGTGTGTTTATGGTGTCAGTCTATCTGTGAGCCGTAAATGATAGTGCATCGTCTGAAAACAAAAATGCTAGTTTGTAATTGTTTACAACAAGGCTTCCAAAACTGTGGTATGCGGACCCCTTAGGGATCCACCGGCCCTTTCAAGGGCGTCCGCGGCCACCTTTCACCAAATAGTGTAAAATTATTGAATAAAAATGTGAAAATTAAATTCATCACTTTTTTGTGTGAAAAACATGTGTACTTTTACTTCAGGTCATATCCTCAAGCAGCCTTTGTGGTTCGTAAGTGAGAACGTATACACAGTTTAGTGCCAGAGAATGCGGGTTCTCTGATCGACTGTTTAGCAACAATACGGGGGTCGTTTGTGTGCTGGCTCACGGCGCTAGATGCGCTGAAACCTTTTACGCATGCAAGGAGCGAGTTTTGTCGACCAATCACAGCTCTCGCTGGCACGTATGCGGCCCCAGGCATCACTAAATGTTACACTTGCCTTGGCAGTGCACTACCTGTTTCATAAGTTGATTTTTGCCCAGTTTATTACTTCTAACATTTATCGGTGGCTGAAGTCAGGATCATTGAAGAAGGCTGCAGTTTCTCCATCGCCTTCACTACAAGGGAAGTTTCCAGTTGAAATGAATGAGGAGGGTGGCCGACCAAAGGAAGACTTTACATATATTTGAACATTTTTCTTCGGATTTCACGGAAAACCACACACACACACACGCACACACACACACACACACACACACACACACACACACACACACACACACACACACACACGACTGTTACGAAATAGGCATGCTCTTTACACAATAATAGAAAAATAGTGGAAGTGAACAGATCATAAGCGACAGCTTGTCAACAACGAACAGTTTGGATGTAACATTGATTGCTCTTGGAGGAAGAAAGCTCCATCGTGTGAAATTTCAATTAACAAGTAATTTTAATCAGGCTATACTGTGTTGAACAAAAAGAGTAAATCCACTAGTAAGTATCTGGATACAGTGAGAATTCGAATTGGATCGTTAATTTCAAGTTGTTTTCATTCATCTCTAAACCAAAGCCTATTGATACTCTGGGGAGGGGGGGGAGGGGCATTGGGAACATGGCACCTGCATTAAGAAGCTTTCGGTTCCTATGGGTTTCGCTTTGAAATTTGAAGTTACTGTGCTGTTGAGTGACTAAGGGTCCGCCATCGATTTTTGACTGAAGAAGGGGTCTGCCAGCTGAAAAGGTTGGGAAGCCCTGGTTTACAGAGTACATAAGTGCATTAGCACTGTGAACATTGGGAATTGTTATGTATTTATTAGTTTTTCCTCGCTGAACATATTTTAAGCTGTTGTATTCTTTGAAATCTTGTTTGTGTCTCGCTAATGTATTTTCCCAATCCAAATCCCGCCATGAATGCTTAGTGTTACTTTACCTGTTTTGCTTTTTGTGTGGTCTTTCTATAACTTTTTCTCATGTATTTATTTGTCCCATTCCTAGTTTGTTGGATTCAGATTTCCGTGTTATTATTTTTATCAGTGTAAACAGGATTATGATTGGACTTGAGTAGTGTCTACATTAAGATTTCCACCTCTGAATACTAGAATGGATTTTCTTTTGTGATGGGTTGGAAACTGCTCCAAGGCGTTTTAAAATTTCCACCACCTTTTGTACAGGTGATCATGATTTCTGTTACTGTTTTCTGAGGGACGTTGACATAATCTACACGTTCTTATGCTGGTAAAGTTCGATTAGTTCCACGTCATTTTTGAGTGCAAACTCATGTGGGAAACTTTCTCAAATATTTATAGAACACACACACTTACTTACTTTATGGTCTTATCCAGCAAATGTTTGTTACCATTTCCTTTGAGATTTTCTATGAGTATAACCTGTAGGGCTTGCTACAAAAACTCCAGTAGTAATGGTAACATCTGAAGCAACAAGAGAAATGGAAAGAAAGTAGCATAATGGTTGTGCATATGAAGTATCCATTAGTAGTAGCAGTGTGAAAATGTAATTACAAAGCATTATATGGAAACACATTATAAATGTTACAGTGTATATGAAACAATACTTTTGTCCTCCTAGTTGGTTTAATGATTAAACAATGCTTGCAAGGAATAGCCAGAAATTATGTATCCGCATTTCCAATTTTTTTAATTGGTGATGTAGACGATTAATCAGGAAAACACAAGTCTATCAGTTAAATAAATAATCTAGAATGAAATGTGTAATGGTGTCTTTGTATTGAGACAACAGTTTGAGCTACCAGATTCATAAATATGTGATAAACAACAATAATTGATTTTGTGTAATTATTTATTGTGCAGTTTGTAAACATTATCAGATAGAGGAAAATTTTGTGCTAAATTGTTACTTACGATCCGGATCTCTTGTCAAATGTGCTTCCACTTTGCTGCCCAGCTGACTCAGAATTTTCCAAAATGTATTTTACTAAAGCACTGTGGCAAAGAGCTCATTGTATTGAGCCTAGCTTGAGTTGGCAGTTCCTGAGGGTACCTTAAGAACTTCTGCAGAGTGCAGGTGCAATTAGAGAGACGCATGAAAATGTTGAAGTTATTGGGTGGACTGTGAGTCAGCCAGGTAATGTGGTGGAAGTGCACTGGTTGTGAAAACCAGAGTTGTACAACCACACCCCACAGACCAATGTTAAGCGCAGGGCAGTGTGTACATCACATTGCACCACTTATTGTTAATTTTCGCCTTCCTTTCCTGTGGAGCACAGGTAGATCATCTGTTTAAATACCTCTGTGTGTGACTCATTGATATTGTAGTAATAGGACATTAAGAAGTTTTTCATTTTGGGAAGTTTACAACTTTGCATTTCAGAACACTTAAGAAAAAATCTTGGTACCACTTTATAACTTTTTTAAGAACTGACTGAATATTTATACTGTTTCTTTCAGGATGTATTTCATTCTACATAACTGCCACATCTGTGAAAAGTTCGAGGTTACTATTAATACTGTCTGCAAGATCATTAATTTAAAACATAAATAGCAAGTGACCCAACACACTTCCCTGAGGTACACCAGAAGTTACTTCTCTACTATCAATGAATCTTTATCCACGATAACTTGCTGTGTCCTCCCTATCAAGAAATCCTCAACTCGACCACAAATTTCACTCCATACCATGTACAATTTTAGGTAGTTAGCATAGGTATGGAACTGAGACTAAAGATATTTCGACATTGAGAAATACTGCATTTACTAGACTACGTTGATACTTTCTGTTCTCAGTTGAGCCCAAAACTGTAGCCTCTTTCTAGTGTTCCAAAGCAACAAAGTCTCTGCATGGAAGCATTTTGGACCTTCGAACGACAAATAGGCCTGAACTTATTGATAGTGTTGATGTAGAGCCAGGGATTAATATGAAATCATAGCAAATGTAGTTAATAAAGCTAACAAGTGTTTCAAGAAGGCTAGGAGCAGATAAGCAGTTGTTAACATCCCACTTACACTATGAATGGATGTCATTTATTTCTGGCACTATGGACACAGAATTATGAGAAAAGTTGATATGGATTGTAAATCATGCTTTGGAGAAGTACCTGCTGAGTAAATGGGTTAAGGACAGAAAAGACCTACCATAGTTTAATAACAACATTTGGAAAATGCTGAGCATACAAATACTGTTGCAGTGTGGTTCTAAAATAATGTAAATGGTATCCAACAAAATGTCATAAGTGGTTCATGCATTCATATACTTCACCATTATACCTTCATGAAAGATATTGCCAGGCACCAGAGAAAATTCGGGCGCTATGTCAAATTGTAAAGCGGGTCAAAGTCTTATATCCGGTCACTCATAGACCAATCTGGTGTGTCAATAGAAGGCAGCAAAAGGAAAGCTGAAGTCTTAAATTTTGCGTTTGAAAAATAATTCATGCAGGAGTATTTTACAAACATACCATAGTTTGACCGTCGCACATTCGATACCTAGAATAGAGTTTGACATGATCCGTGACTGCAGACTGTTCAAAAAGGTACGAGCATGTTGTATACGTTCTCAGATATGTAAGTGGCTGGAAGACTTCTTCAGAAACAGAATCTAGTATGTTGTCCTCAGAGATAATCTCATTGTTTGGAATTCCCCAGGGAAATATGTGATTGGTCTGCTATTCTGAATATGCGTAAATGATGTGACAGATTTGGTAGACAGCATTCTGCAGCTGTTTGCTGATGATGCTCTTGTATACAGGAAGGTGTCATTTTCAACTGACTGTTGAAGATTATAATTTGTAATTTGTGTGATGAGTGGCAGCAAGCTCTAAACGTAGAAACGTAATTTATTGCAAATGAACAGGAAAAACAATTCTGTAACATAAGAGTACAACATTAATACTGTGCAGTCACGTCGATAAAATATCTAAGTATAACATTATAAAGCAGTATGAAATGGAATGAGCCTTCAAAGATTGTAGTAAGGAAGGCGAATGGTAGACTTTAACTTATTGGGAGAGTTTTAGGAATATGTGATTTTTCTGTCAAGGAGACTGTATATGAAACACTAATACGAGCCATTCATGATTGTATAGGATCCCCACCAGGATGGAAGGAAGATACTGAGGCAATTCAGATCGAGCTGCTAGATTTGTTACTGGTAGGTTTGATTATAATGTGAATGCTACAGCTATGCTTAGTGGACTCAGATGGGAAGTGCCAGAGAAAAGTCTGTGCTCTTTTCATGGGGAACTATTGAGAAAATATAGAGAACTGGCGTTTGAAGCTCCAGCGTACATTTTATGTAAGAACCACAAATATAAATTAAGACTTGTATACAGGCATACAGTACTTTTCCCCTCGCTCAGTTTGTGAGTGCAACAGGAAAGGAAATGGCTAGCAATGGTACAGGGTAACCTCCACCAAGCACTGTACAATGTCTTGCAGAGTATGTTTATAGATGTAGAGCATTTCGTGAGGATTTTCTCAGTATGGGTGAAAGTAATTTTCTCCTTGTACCTTTATTTTTATGTTGTACTTGGCTATTAACTTGTGCTAACAAACATTTGTGCAAACAAATTTGGTATTTTGTTCAAGCATATCATATATGAAAAGCAGCATGTAAGCCTGTAAGAGGATTTCAGTACAAACCTGGTGGATCAAGATGATATTAAAATGTTTCTTAATGTCTTTTAATGTTTTCCTCATTACACGTGAGCTGGAAATTTTGGGAGATCTGATATCTTAATTCAGCCATTATTACAAGTGTGAGAGTATTAATTATAGAATCCTATACAGGAAGTGTGACAAGTAAAGATTGAAGGAATTATATTTAATGTTTTCCCATACAGCTGGATTATTGATTACTAAAGCTGCTGCCAGAGAGCATAATACTTGCCCTCATCAAGCCTCTTTCGATGTGTCACCTAGTCTAGAATTTAAGTTTTGAAACAGTGTAAATTTTCATATGTATGCCCATAAAATAATTTGTGTTCAGTCCAAGTTAAAACACAAGCTCACAGTTTTTTTTGTTCGAATCCTATCACAGTCCCTGTATTTTGTGACAGTTCCCTATACATGTATTTTACATATGCTCAGCATGAAAGGAAAATAGAATAAACTTAAAGCATTGTGCTGGGTTGCCATAAGTCATGAAATGGGTGGAATATTTGTAGCTGTGCAGTTGTTGTCAAAACAATTTGCCTTTCTTCATAATTTCATTCAATTATTAGAGAATGTGTGATGCCTGTTCCTTAACGCACGCATCTGTGAAGGAACAGACATTGCAGAATGAAACAGTATTTTTTTTTCTCTCAGTAAGTGTGATGGTTACGAAAGTTTATCTTCTACAACTGAGCACACACTGTAAATTTTCTCACACTTTACATGTTTTCATATAATTTAATGTCTAATTTGTGAAACAGATTTTTGTGTTTTATCACTTTCAGGTAACACTGATATATATCCAGTACATGGAGGGCTATTTTCAGATTAGTGTTTTTGAAAATTGGACACTGCTGCCAGTAGCAAGTAAAAAGAAACTGTGGCCTTAATGTACCTGAATGAATTCCAATCTGCTCTCATATTTGAAAATTTGTAGTGTTTTATGGATTGACTTCGTAATTCCTCTCTGAAAAAATGCACTAGTAAAACATTAAGCTAAAGTACAGGAACATCCCAAGAAAAGTGATTCTTCTTGAACGTTCATAATTGTAGTTTATTACAGTAGTTCTGACATTTTCTTTGTTTATGGTTAACGTCTTTTGGATAAAACACTATATTGATTGATGTGTCTGAAGTCTGTTGTCAGCTTAAACACTCATTTGTCTCATTTGTGTAGACTTTATGATAACTAAAATAAATGTAATATATAATGAATATTGAAGGTACATTTAATATTTTCTGTCTTGATCATTGTACAAGTATACATGGGAAAACATAGTATAGGGTTTATGGAACTAAATTCATCTTTAGGCTGTGGTATTTGGTGACAATTTTAGTACAGAGAAATAAAAATTTGTGAACATTGCAATAAATTTGATTTGCTGTAAATTTTTGATGTGAATTTAAGATCTTATACTTTGTCACACACTCCTGGAAATGGAAAAAAGAACACATTGACACCGGTGTGTCAGACCCACCATACTTGCTATGGACACTGCAAGAGGGCTGTACAAGCAATGATCACACGCACGGGCAGCGGACACACCAGGAACCGCGGTGTTGGCCGTCGAATGGCGCTAGCTGCGCAGCATTTGTGCACCGCCGCCGTCAGTGTCAGCCAGTTTGCCGTGGCATACGGAGCTCCGTCGCAGTCTTTAACACTGGTAGCATGCCGCGACAGCGTGGACGTGAACCGTATGTGCAGTTGACGGACTTTGAGCGAGGGCGTATAGTGGGCATGCGGGAGGCCGGGTGGACGTACCGCCGAATTGCTTAACACGTGGGGCGTGAGGTCTCCACAGTACATCGACGTTGTCGCCAGTGGTCGGCGGAAGGTGCACGTGCCGGTCGACCTGGGACCGGACCGCAGCGACGCACGGATGCACGCCAAGACCGTAGGATCCTACGCAGTGCCGTAGGGGACCGCACCGCCACTTCCCAGCAAATTAGGGACACTGTTGCTCCTGGGGTATCGGCGAGGACCATTCGCAACCGTCTCCATGAAGCTGGGCTACGGTCCCGCACACCGTTAGGCCGTCTTCCGCTCACGCCCCAACATCGTGCAGCCCGCCTCCAGTGGTGTCGCGACAGGCGTGAATGGAGGGACGAATGGAGACGTGTCGTCTTCAGCGATGAGAGTCGCTTCTGCCTTGGTGCCAATGATGGTCGTATGCGTGTTTGGCGCCGTGCAGGTGAGCGCCACAATCAGGACTGCATATGACCGAGGCACACAGGGCCAACACCCGGCATCATGGTGTGGGGAGCGATCTCCTACACTGGCCGTACACCTCTGGTGATCGTCGAGGGGACACTGAATAGTGCACGGTACATCGAAACCGTCATCGAACCCACGTTCTATCATTCCTAGACCGGCAAGGGAACTTGCTGTTCCAACAGGACAATGCACGTCCGCATGTATCCCGTGCCACCCAACGTGCTCTAGAAGGTGTAAGTCAACTACCCTGGCCAGCAAGATCTCCGGATCTGTCCCCCATTGAGCATGTTTGGGACTGGATGAAGCGTCGTCTCATGTGGTCTGCACGTCCAGCACGAACGCTGGTCCAACTGAGGCGCCAGGTGGAAATGGCATGGCAAGCCGTTCCACAGGACTACATCCAGCATCTCTACGATCGTCTCCATGGGAGAATAGCAGCGTGCATTGCTGCGAAAGGTGGATATACACTGTAATAGTGCCGACATTGTGCATGCTCTGTTGCCTGTGTCTATGTGCATGTGGTTCTGTCAGTGTGATAATGTGATGTATCTGACCCCAGGAATGTGTCAATAAAGTTTCCCCTTCCTGGGACAATGAATTCACAGTGTTCTTATTTCAATTTCCAGGAGTGTATATATGTTTCAATTTATGTCTGGGTGTAATTTTTATTGCCTGAAGTGCTGTTTATTGGCAACTGTAAGTGTATGCTTTATAGAATTAAAGTAATTGAATTTTATTAAGTTTCCTTAATTCTGTAATGTTTACTGACTGAATCATGTTAGCACAAGAAAATATAACCACTCTTACTAACAAGTACACTGGTATGAATAGAAATCATATAGTAAAAAAGTTCCTAAACATTTTGGTATCCTGTGTAACTGTCCTCTGAGCTAGATAAACTACTGTCTGTACCTTGTAGTTGAGCTTTTTGACTGGCATATTTCATATAGCTGTGCTGGTACAGGTGAGACCATAATCTTTGTGCAGAAGCTATGTAAAAAGTTTCCTTAACTTCATTGCATTTTCCTACTTGACTCCAATTGCATGTAGTTAAAGTTCCATGTGGAAACATACCTGTACCAAGCTGGAAATAATTCACAGAGGGCTTCATTTGACTTGTGGGAATACTGGTGAAGGCAATCTTGGTACATAGATGGTAATATCAGTTAAATTTTATATATGTCTCATCTGATGTGGTGTTGCAATGTTGGCAATGACCATTGAATACTGGGAATTATTCTCTGTTTTTCTTCTTGTAATTACTTTTTCTGAATGTTCGCTTTGCAAGGATAATTAATTTACTTAGTGGACAAGAATGTATACAAGGACCTGTCAACCATGGAGCAGGGACAGCACTAATTATTTATTTCATGCCAACATCAACAGACCATGCCACTTGAACAGTAAGTAAAATTTCACAATGATATCTGTAAATTGGTTGCATCATGATTGCAAATCACTCCATACATTGAACAGTCGGCTTTGTGTGTGATAAATAGTTCACATTAAGTATTTGACTTTATGAGTAACTAGTTACTGACAAGGAAATTACAAACAAGTCTAGAATGTCAGGTAATTTGATACTTCACAATTTTAATTTTTGAGTGAAGGTTGTGACATTACTATATTGTAAGCCTTTGTTGTATGAAGCAGAGTTCTTGGTAAATACCAATTTTACAGCTGCAAACCAGCACAGATACTCCCAAATACATACTGGAAATATTTCATCTGAAGGGTTTGAAAAGCAAACAGCTGGAATTTTAGAGTATGATTATTAAACTTTCAGTTGCTGAGTTGGAATTTTCATTGTACTATTTAATACTGCAGTGTTCCTTACTTAAGTACATTGATACACAGTGAGGGAATGCCCTTTCGGTCAACCTACTGTCTTTGCACTTGCCCATAATCAATTAGTATTTTGCCACATTTCAGTTACTAGAAATGGCCATATGTCTATCACTCTTATTTGAAAACCTCAACAAACTTGACAGTTGCTGTGGTTTCCTTATTGTCATCCTAGTGACACTAACATTTTCTGTACAAAAGACTCATATAGGTGACATTCAAGATACTAAATTAACTTTTTGTCAACTCCAGAGTGAATCACAAGCCATTCAGGCACAACACTTATCAGGGACATTTCTCCAGAATGACCCTCTATCTATCCATCAACAGATGGGTTTGTACAGCAACAAAAGAAAATCTTAGAATAAGTAAAAAATTGAATGTCCTTAGTGCAACATTCAACATGGATGTCTCCTCTAAATTGTATTTTCTCAGTATGGCAGTTTAGTACAAATGTTTGCTCAGACGAGACGTCATACTATTGTAGGCAAGCTGTACCTACATATTATCTCATGATGAAATTCTTGAGATGTGTCATTTAAAGATTTGGTCACCTCAACATCTGTAACAACATATTTATTTAGGTGTCCATATTAGAACTGTTGAATTATCTAATATTCAAAATGAAATTTGCCTGATAAGTATTTGGTATATGTATATCTTTTCTTAGTAGTAGGATAACCATAATCATTTTGGTTCATTTTAGTTCATAGATTCTTTGCGTGTTTCCTTTGCATTATCTAGGCACAGACTCGTGTTTCAGAAACTGTTGTTCAACATTGATAAGAATGGACAGGGACTGTGATTGCTGTGTTCGAATGAGGTCTGAGCTGGCATCCCTTTGCTCACAGTTGCAAGCGGCGCTGACTTCAGTTGCGCAGCTTGAGGCTGTTGCCAATGGGCACCACAGTGGGGAGCAGGACTTGGGTATCATGAGGATGTCAACCTCGTTCCATCTGTCCCCAGATCGGTCTGCCGCTGTGGTCGCCCCAGTTGCTGCCTGCAGTGGGGCTGAGCCCTCGCCTGTGGTTGACTGGGAGGTCGTTCCAAGGCATGGCAGGCAGCAAAAGATGTCCCCAGAGGCTGATCAGAAAGCCTCCCCGGTGCGTCTGACAAACAGGTTTCAGGTACTGTCTCTGGCTGAGCCAGATGCAGCTGTCTGCCCTGTTTCAGAGGATGATTCTCAGCCTTCAAGGTCCAGCAATCGCAGAGGGTGGACTTATTGGTGATCGGAGCAATGTTAGGCGCGTAATGGGGCCCCTTAGGGATATGGCAGCTAAGGAGGGAAAGGAATCCACTGTGCACTCCATGTGGAGTCATTCCTGATGTGGAAAGGGTCCTTCCGGATGCCATGAAGAGCACAGGGTGCAGCCAGCTGCAGGTGGTGGCACATGTCGGCACTAATGACGCGTGTCGCTTTGGATCTGATGAAATTCTCTCTGGATTCCAGCGGCTATCTGATTTGGTGAAGGCTGCCGGTCTTGCTTACGTGATGAAGGCAGAGCTCCCCATCTGCAGCATCGTTGACAGAACTGGCTGCTGACCTTTGGTGCAGAGCCAGGTGGAGGGTCTGAATCAGAGGCTCAGACGGTTTTGCGACCGTGTTGGCTGCAGAGTCCTTGACTTGCGCCACAGGGTGGTAGGGTTTCGAGTTCCGCTGAATAGGTCAGGAGTTCACTACACTCAGCTGGCGGCTACATGGGTAGCGGAGGCTGTGTGGCGTGGACAGGGCGGTTTTTTAGGTTAGAAGGCCTCGGGAAAGTACAGGGTGGGCTGCAATCTCAAAGGGTGCATGGCAAATGCAGGACGTGCTTGGATCAAGGATCAAGGAACAGTCGGAATTGTAGTTGTAAATTGTTGTAGTTGTGCTGGGAAAGTCCCTGACCTTCAAGCGCTAATATAAAGCTCAAAAGCTGAAATTGTTATAGGTACAGAAAGCAGGATAAAGCCTGAAATAAGTTCTGCAGAAATTTTTGCGAAGTCTCAGACAGTGTTCAGGAAAGACAGATTAGGCAGAACTGGTGGTAGAGTGTTTTTGTCTGTCAGTAGTGGTTCATCTTGTAGTGAAGTCGAAGTAGATACTCCGTGCGAATTGGTATGGGTAGAGGTTATACTTAACAGCCGAACTAAGTTAATAATTGGCTCCTTCTACCGACCCCCAGACTCCAATGATATAGTTGCTGAACAGTTTAGAGAAAATTTAAGTCTTCTAACAAATAAATACCCCACTCATACGGTTATAGCTGATGGGGACTTCAACCTTCCCTCGATATGTTGGCAAAAATACTTGCTCAAAACCGGTGGGAAGCAGAAAACCTCTTCCAAGATTGTCCTAAATGCTTTCTCCGAAAATTATTTCGAGCAGTTAGTTCACGAACCCACGCGAATTGTAAATGGTTGTGAAAAAACACTTGACCTCTTAGCTACAAAAAATCCAGAGCTAATAGAGAGCATTATGACTGATACAGGGATTAGTGATCACAAGGTCGTTGTAGCTAGGCTCAATACAGTTTCTTCCAAATCCACCAGAAACAAACGAAAAATAATTTTATTTAAAAAAGCGGATAAAGTGTCCCTAGAAGCCTTCCTAAGAGACAATCTCCATTCCTTCCGAACTGACTATGCAAATGTAGACGAGATGTGGCTCAAATTCAAAGATATAGTAACAACAGAAATTGAGAAATTCATACCTCATAAATTGGAAGGAGATGAAACTGATCCCCCATGGTACACAAAACAGGTCCGAACGCTGTTGTAGAGGCAACGGAAAAAGCATGCGAATTTCAGAAGAACGCGAAATCCCGAAGATTGGCTAAAATTTACAGACGAGCGAAATCTGGCACGGACTTCAATGCGAGATGGCTTTAATAAGTTCCACAACGAAACACTGTCTCGAAATTTCGTAGAAAATCCGAAGAAATTTTGATCGTATGTAAAGTACACAAGCGGCAAGACGCAGTCAATACCTTCGCTCCACAGTACCGATGGTACTGTTACCGACAACTGTGCCGCTAAAGCGAAGTTATTGAACGCAGTTTTCCGAAATTCCTTCATCAGGGAAGACGAATGGAATATTCCAGATTTTGAAACAAGAACAGCTGCTAGCATGAGTTTCTTAGAAGTAGATACCTTAGGGGTTGCGAAGCAACTCAATTCGCTTGATACGGGCAAGTCTTCAGGTCCAGATTGTATACCGATTACGTTCCTTTCAGATTACGCTGATACAATAGCTCCCTACTTAGCAATCATATACAACAGCTCGCTCACCGACAGATCTGTACCTACAGGCTGGAAAATTGCGCAGGTCGCACCAGTGTTTAAGAAGGGTAGTAGGAGTGATCCATCGAACTACAGACCTATATCATTGACGTCGGTTTGCAGTAGGGTTTTGGAGCATATACTGTATTCAAACATTATGAACCACCTCGAAGGGAATGATCTATTGATACGTAATCAGCATGGTTTTCGAAAACATCGTTCTTGTGCAACACAGCTAATTCTTTATTTGCACGAAGTAATGGCCGCTATCGACAGATCTCAAGTTGTTTCCGTATTTCTAGATTTCTGAACAGCTTTTGACACTGTTCTTCACAAGCGACTTCTAATCAAGCTGCGGACCTATGGGGTATCCTCTCAGTTGTGCGACTGGATTCGTGTTTTCCTGTCAGGAATGTCGCAGTTCGTAGTAATAGACGGCAAATCATCGAGTAAAACTGAAGTGATATCAGGTGTTCCCCAGGGAAGCGTCCTGGGACCTGTGCTGTTCCTGATCTATATAAATGACCTGAGTGACAATCTGAGCAGTACTCTTAGGTTGTTCCCGGATGATGCTGTAATTTACTGTCTAGTAAAGTCATCCAAAGACCAGTACCAGTTGCAAAGCGATTTAGAAAAGATTGCTGTATGGTGTGGCAGGTGGCTGTTGACGCTAAATAACGAAAAGTGTGAGGTGATCCACATGAGTTCCAAAAGAAATCCGTTGGAATTCGATTACTCGATAAATAGTACAATTCTCAAGGCTGTCAATTCAACCTAAGTACCCGGGTGCTAAAGTTACGAACAAATTCAGTTGGAAAGACCACATAGATAATATTGTGGGCGAGGTGAGCCAAAGGTTGTGTTTCATTGACAGGACACGTAGAAGATGCAACAAGTCCACTAAAGAGACAGCTTTCACTACACTCGTTCGTCCTCTGTTAGAATTTTGCTGCGCAGTGTGGGATCCTTACCAGTTGGGATTGACGGAGGACATCGAAAGGGTGCAAAATAGGGCAGCTCGTTTTGTATTATCACGTAACAGGGGAGAGAGTGGGGCAGATATGATACGCGAGTTGGGATGGAAGTCATTAAAGCAAAAACGTTTTTCGTCGTGGCGAGATATACACTCCTGGAAATGGAAAAAAGAACACATTGACACCGGTGTGTCAGACCCACCATACTTGCTCCGGACATTGCGAGAGGGCTGTACAAGCAATGATCACATGCACGGCACAGCGGACACACCAGGAACCGCGGTGTTGGCCGTCGAATGGCGCTAGCTGAGCAGCATTTGTGCACCGCCGCCGTCAGTGTCAGCCAGTTCGCTGTGGCATACGGAGCTCCGTCGCAGTCTTTAACACTGGTAGCATGCCGCGACAGCGTGGACGTGAACCGTATGTGCATTTGACGGACTTTGAGCGAGGGCGTATAGTGGGCATGCGGGAGGCCGGGTGGACGTGCCGCCGAATTGCTCAACACGTGGGGCGTGAGGTCTCCACAGTACATCGATGTTGTCGCCAGTGGTCGGCGGAAGGTGCACGTGCCCGTCGACCTGGGACCGAACCGCAGCGACGCACGGATTCACGCCAAGACCGCAGGATCCTACGCAGTGCCGTAGGGGACTGCACCGCCACTTCCCAGCAATTTAGGGACACTGTTGCTCCTGGGGTATCGGCGAGGACCATTCGCAACCGTCTCCATGAAGCTGGGCTACGGTCCCGCACACCGTTAGGCCGTCTTCCGCTCACACCCCAACATCGTGCAGCCCGCCTCCAGTGGTGTCGCGACAGGCGTGAATGGAGGGACGAATGGAGACGTGTCGTCTTCAGCGATGAGAGTCGCTTCTGCCTTGGTGCCAATGATGGTCGTATGCGTGTTTGGCGCCGTGCAGGTGAGCGCCACAATCAGGACTGCATACGACCGAGGTACACAGGGCCAACACCCGGCATCATGGTGTGGGGAGCGATATCCTACACTGGCCGTACACCTCTGGTGATCGTCGAGGGGACACTGAATAGTGCACGGTACATCGAAACCGTCATCGAACCCACGTTCTACCATTCCTAGACCGGCAAGGGAACTTGCTGTTCCAACAGGACAATGCACGTCCGCATGTATCCCGTGCCACCCAACGTGCTCTAGAAGGTAAGTCAACTACCCTGGCCAGCAAGATCTCCGGATCTGTCCCCCACTGAGCATGTTTGGGACTGGATGAAGCGTCGTCTCACGCGGTCTGCACGTCCAGCACGAACGCTGGTCCAACTGAGGCGCCAGGTGGAAATGGCATGGCAAGCCGTTCCACAGGACTACATCCAGCATCTCTACGATCGTCTCCATGGGAGAATAGCAGCCTGCATTGCTGCGAAAGGTGGATATACACTGTACTAGTGCCGACATTGTGCATGCTCTGTAGCCTGTGTCTATGTGCATGTGGTTCTGTCAGTGTGATAATGTGATGTATCTGACCCCAGGAATGTGTCAATAAAGTTTCCCCTTCCTGGGACAATGAATTCACGGTGTTCTTATTTCAATTTCCAGGAGTGTATTTACGAAATTTCAGTCACCAACTTTCTCTTCCGAATGCGAAAATATTTTGTTGAGCCCAACCTACATAGGTAGGAAGGATCATCAAATTAAAATAAGAGAAATCAGAGCTCGAACAGAAAGGTTTAAGTGTTCGTTCTTCCGACGCACTGTTCGGGAGTGGAATGGTAGAGAGATATTATGATTGTGGTTCGATGATCCCTCTGCCATGCACTTAAATGTGAATTGCAGATTAGTCATATAGATGTAGATGTAGATGGTCATCAATTTAATGAATGTAAAAAATTTTCTGGTTGTGGTCTTCCCTTTCCTCAGTAACCCAACCACCCAAGAATTTCCATTAACATAAAGCAATTATGAACACTTTGGCACATGTTGCACTTAGTAAACTATTTATTACATGTGAAAGTGAGTTAACATTTGTATAGCAACGTACTTAATCAAATGACAGACAAACCAGCATCAATTTAGAATTACATTTCATTTACCTTAATAATTTTCAATACATCATGTAGCCTTACTAATGGAACGAAAATTGTATGTAGGTGATCATACATGTATATATGTCTGCAAACTTTCAACTGTGCTTATTGAAAGTTTCATTTGTACCTTGGGCTTGAAGAAGTTTGTTCAAGTATGGAAATTACTGCAAACCTTTATTTTCCGTATTAAATCTTCTCTTGATTAAACAAGAGCTACTGAATATGTGAGTTATTCCAATGGAGCCCTAGAAAAATTTTTGCACACTATATGTAGACATATTGTTCATGGCTATCTGTTGAGTTTTGAATTGCTATAGCCAATTTATATTCATATTTCCACAGACAATAAATGATTTCCTTTGGAAGTAAACAGACTACAGCCTCTATGAATAAAGTGAAACTACCATTCAGCTACAGTTCGAAATTTTTAGTTTACCTTCCAAGATCAGATCAGTTATTTTGAACTTATACAACTAAAACTTCTACTTCATGTTACTCTTTCCCATTAGATATTGTGAAAATTTATCACATAACTTTACAGGCAGACAATTTCTGCACTAGGAATACAAAACGCGTAAAAAAGCGCTAATTGTAAAGGCACTGATAAAATAGAGGATTATTATAGTTCTTTTCATGGTAACATGCAGTCTGCTTTAATCCTTACTTGTAGTCTACTGTAACTTTGTCATAGGGAAGAACTAGCATATCTATACAAATTAATTCATTAACTCGTTATACTTTCCATTGCTTCTGTCTCAACCTTAGATGTAAGATTTGGAATACAGGGACAAAAAATTCCCTTGCAGTAACACTTTGATAAATAAGCTTGTTCTGTTCATCTGGCCTATTTTAATGAGGGTTTGGTTTACTCGTCAAACAAATATTTATAACTGGCTATTCAACTGAAACTCATTATTCTATGAATCCACAGAATTACACAGAAAAAAAGCATACAAGTACCAAAATGATATTGATCTTGGAAGCCCAAGAATACTGAACATGTCAATTAATCAATGTGAAATTTATTCCATTTCTGTGGCAGAAGAAAGCCATCAGGAATACTGACAGAATCTGAGTATATACAACAGAGAAGTGCCACATGTAGGTACAGCACTAGACACAGCAGTCTATGCATGTATGGTTCCTTTGAAGTAAACCTGAATAATTTTAAATATGCTCTGATCAACCTTTTCAGATGGAAAGGTAAGAAGTGAAAGACTTTTTTTACCTGACACAGAAAACGGCACACTATTGTAATTTGTAGTCATACCGTGGTGTTCAAAACAATTTTGAGATTGATGACTGTTTTACTGTAATGAATGCTATTTACTTATTACACTTTCACTGTCAGTAGCATTAATTCTCATTAGGCTTACATAACTACTACCAAAAAGCTTAAAAACCGTAATATTCAATGCTTTATTAATGGTAAAAAAATAGCCTAAATAATTTCTACAATGAAGTACGGTGCACGCAACACATGTATTTTATCAACGTCAGTTCACACGATTTTTGCTTTGAAGGAACCTGAAAAACAGTAGGCCTACCTACTATTTTCTTTAAGCACTCTCTCATTTCCGTATACTCTCTAATTTACATATTACAACTAGCAAAAATTTTGGATCGAAATGGAAAAATATAACCCACAATGCACATCCGCAAACACATTCCTGTCACTAAATGCTTAGTTAACATGTAGCAGGATTCTAACCTCCAAATAACAAACATCCTTTCAACAGATTGTTGTTGTTGTGGTCTTCAGTCCTGAGACTGGTTTGATGCAGCTCTCCATGCTACTCTATCATGTGCAATCCTCTTCATCTCTCAGTACCCACTGTAACCCACATCCTTCTGAATCTGCTTAGTGTAGTCATCTCTTGGTCTCCGTCTACGATTTTTACCCTCTACGCTGCCATCCAATACCAAACTCGTGATCCCTTGATGCCTCAGATGATGTCCTACCAACCGATCCCTTCTTCTGGTCAAGTTGTGCCACAAACTTCTCTTCTCCCCAATCCTATTTAATACTTCCTCATTAGTTATGTGATCTACCCATCTAATCTTCAGCATTCTTCTGTAGCACCACATTGCAACAGATAGCAGATACATAAACATCAACTCGGCGCTATGCCATCATGTTGATAGACAAATCGATAGCCTCGTCTCTAGTGGCCATCAAGGGGCACTACGTCACATTTACGTCAGTTCCTGCAAAAAGTAGTGTGAAAAGTAGGCGATCCCTGCTGGGAAGACTGGCAAAAATGCAAAATGGCGGTCGAGCTGAGTGTGGTGTCAATGGCGGATGTGCCGAATGAGAGGTAAATTATAAATTCACTGGAGTGTGGCAAATGAGCACATCCCATTCTCGTCTTGGGGTTGACCCTCACCAACAAATTTCTCTTCTTCAGAAACACTTTCCTTGCCATTGCCAGTCTACATTTTATATCCTCTCTACTTCGACCATCGTCAGTTATTTTGCTCCTCAAATAGCAAAACTCCTTTACTACATTAAGTGTCTTATTTCCTAATCTAATTCCCTCAGCATCACCTGACTTAATTCGACTACATTCCATTATCCTCGTTTTGCTTTTGTTGATGTTCATCTTATATCCTCCTTTCAAGGTACTATCCATTCCGTTCAACTGCACTTCCAAGTTCTTTGCTGTCTCTGACAGAATTACAATCAACTTCAAAGTTTTTATTTCTTCTCCATGGATTTTAATACCTACTCTGAATTTTCTTTTGTTTCCTTCACTGATTGCTCAATATACAGATTGAATAACATCAGGGATAGTCTACAGCCCTGTCTCACTCCCTTCCCAACCATTCCTCCCCTTTCATGCCCCTCGATTCTTATAACTGCCATCTAGTTTCTGTACAAATTGTAAATCGCCTTTCACTCCCTGTATTTTACCCCTGCCACCTTCAGAATTTGAAATAGAGTATTCCAGTCAACATTGTCAAAAGCTTTCTCTAAGTCTACATATGCTAGAAACGTAGGTTTGCCTTTCCTTAATCTAGCTTCTAAGATGAGTCGTAAGATCAGTATTGCCTCATGTGTTCCAACATTTCCACGGAATCCAAAGTGATCTTCCCCGAGGTTGGCTTCTACTAATTTTTCCATTCTTCTGTAAAGAATTCGCGTTAGTATTTTGCAGCTATGACTTATTTAACTGATATTTCGGTAATTTTCACATCTGTCACACCTGCTTTCTTTGGGATTGGAACTATTATATTATTCTTCTTGAAGTCTGACGTTATTTCGCCTGTTTCATACATTTTGCTCACCAGATGGTAGAGTTTTGTCAGGACTGGCTCTCCCAAGGCCGTCAGTAGTTCCAATGGAATGTTGCCTACTCCGGGGGCCTTGTTTCGATTCAGGTCTTTGAGTGCTGTGTCAAACTCTTCACGCAGTATCGTATCTCCCATTTCATCTTCATCTACATCCATTTCTATACTATTGTTCTCAAGAACATTGCCCCGGTCTAGACCCTCTATATACTCCTTCCACCTTTCTGCTTTCCCTTCTTTGCTTAGAACTGGGTTTCCATCTGAGCTCTTGATGTTCGTACAAGTGGTTCTCTTATCTCCAAAGGTCTCTTTAATTTTCCTGTAGGCAGTATCTATTTTACCCCTAGTGAGATAAGCCTCTACATCCTTACATTTGTCCTCTAGCCATCACTGCTTAGCCATGTTGCACTTCCTGTCGATCTCATTTTTGAGACGTTTGTATTCCTTTTTGCCTGCTTCATTTACTGCATTTTTATTTTTTCGCCTTTCATCAATTAAATTCAATATATCTCCTGTTACCCAAGGATTACTACTAGCCCTCATCTTTTTACCTACTTCATCGTCTGCTGCCTTCACCACTTTATCCCTCAAGGCTACCCATTCTTCTCCTACTGTATTTCTTTCCCCCATCCTTGTCAATTGTTCCCTTATGCTCTCCCTGAAACTCTGTACAACCTCTGGTTTAGTCAGTTTATCTAGGTCCCATCGCCGTAAATTCCCACCTTTTTGCAGTTTCTTCAGTTGTCATAATCAATAGATTGTGGCCAGAGTCCAATTGTGCCCCTGGAAATGTCTTACAATCTAAAACCTGGTTACTAAATCTATGTCTTACCATTAGATAATCTATCTGGAACCGGTCAGTATCTCCAGGCTTCTCCCATGTATACAGTCTTCTTTTATGATTCTTGAACGAAGTGTTAGCTATGATTAAGTTGTACTCTGTGCAAAATTCTACCAGGCGGCTTCCTCTTTTATTTATTAGCCCCAATCCATATTCACCTGCCACGTTTCCTTCTCTCCCTTTTCCTACTACCGAATTCCAGTCACCCATGACTATTAAATTTTCGTCACCCTTCACTATCTGAATAATTTCTTTTATTTTACCATACATTTCTTCAATTTCTTCGTCATCTGCAGAGCTAGAGCATTAGCAAATTGAAGTTAGCCATATCAATTAAAGATAACAATTTCTGATGCTGGAGTCCCAGAACCTCACCTTTATGCTAAACATCCATCAACACATACAATAATTTTAAAATACTCATGATTGAATTGTCACAAAAATATTCTGCCTTCGTAAGAAAATCTCTAAGGGCATTGGCAACTTTAGCAAAGATCTTCATTTTTTGATTCATCCACAGTGGCTGATAAATATTTAACTTTTGTGTTACACCTTTCAGTTCACTTGTACCTGCCCTTACATATCCATTTACTCAGTCAGTTAATTAGTCACATTGCCATTACAGTTGTCTACTGTGGGGTACTTATTTCTGTCATCTACAAGCTTCGACTAAACCCTGTAATATATATTGATAATGTGTTACTTTAGCTTCGAGCTTAAGCTGTTGTGCTAATTATGGGGATACTCTATCAAATAACTCTTTACACACTTGGATCACTATAACTGCAACCTGTAAAGTCAACAGTGCTTCACTCACGCCTTTCGTCAGCCTCTTTGGAACTGTGATCGGTACATCCATCAGGTGTTTTAATAATCGGAGTTATTAAGACATGGCAGAATCACTTCTGCCTCCTGTAACACGTAGCTCATAGCACAGCTCATGTCTCCTCACCAACTGGGGATTGGGGGCGGGGAGGGGAGGGGGGGGTAACATACAGGTCGAGCACAAACGCTGTAACAGAAATACTGACCTTAGAAAGAGTTTCTAAACAATTTCTGAATTCAACCCACTGCAGCCCCCCAATACTATCTATCACACTCTACTACATCTGTTTGTGCCATACAATACAATTGACGGCTAGAGCACTCGATTTTTGTGACAAAGTTGGATGAGCTGAAACAATCATTTTTATTCAGTTCATCAATTTCTAAACTCACAAGCAACTAATTTTTCTATCTTTGGCGTCTGATCAGAAATTCAACCATACAATATCAACAGAGAGCACTCTGCATGAGATATCAGAAATTCATCCAGCACATCCAGTGTAGAGTCAAAAAAACAACATCAGTGCAGACCTTGGAATTGCTGAGGGTGGAAGACTAGCAGATGGTACAAATCCTATTGTTCTCTAAAAGAGATATTAATTACAAATGTCAACCATTAAAAATTGTTAGTTGTATTTCACTCTGATCAACAACACAAAAGATTGGCAACATTTACATTTAAAGCACACAAAATAAACATGAAATTGATAAACAATTTAAGTTTATCATCATTAACAATAATTCATTCATTGATCAAAACTTTTTCTGGAAATTTATCCCTCAGTTCATGCAAAATGGGGCCCCTCTTAATCTACTGAGGAGTAAGGATGGAAAGTTCCAGTGAACGGATAAGCAGGAAGTGGCCTTTGTAGGTCTGAAGGAAACATTGACTTCAGCTTCTGTGCTGGCATTACCAGAATTTCAAACAACCTTTATTGAGCAAATTGAAGTGTCACTATCTGGAGTAAGTGTGGTATTGCTTCAAAAACTTGAGTATGTGTGTCAGTCAGTTTCCTCTCCTTCTTACTCCTTAAATCATTTGGAACAAAAGTATTCCATTTCTGAATAGAAGGTATTATGCTTGAGAAATTTAAGGAATATCTTAAACACATGCTTTGTTAACTAGACACTGATTACTAGGCCCTTGATTAGGTATCAGGATGATGACAACAAATAAATAGTATAGCTAAATTGGGAAACCATAAATTAGCCTTCAAATTTCAAGTAAGAGATATCAAGAATTTCCATGGTACCATAGCCAATACACTTAGCCAGATGTTCAAACCTCAAGGTCAGCACAAACAAGAGTCATTACCCATAGATAGGTATAAACAGATAAATAAGGTCAGAACTCTGTTGTCAGAATTCGCCATGCATTTAGAAGGAACAAAGAAGCGTCAAGAACAGGGTTCTGGAATAAATGAGATTAAAGAGAAACTAAAGCATAGAGGGAATTGTTATGCATATTTTACAAGAAATGGTAGGATTTTATCATCAGGCTACATATGATGGTGCATCCAAGTTGGTTGATCTAACAATGGCAGTGTCTTCTGTGTTACAGTAATTTCACTTGTCACCAGTAGGTCGACATCTCGGCACTTATAAAATTAGACAATAAGCCAGAGAGCACTTTGGCCTGGCATCTGCATTGATGTTAAGAGCTTCATAGGAAGTTGTGAAACTTCTGTAATGTATAAACTAGCTCAGAATACTGAGTGGGACATTTGACCTCTAAATGAGGCGAGAAATCCATGGATAGGCTGTATAATGATTTTGTAGGTCCCTTGTCATGATCAAGGGCTGGACGCCAGTATGTATTCTTAGCAGTAGATGCCCTCTGTAGATTCATGTGGCTTTTCCCAAAAAGAGCAGGCACATCTGTAAATTCGTTAAAGATTTTATTCAATAAATTTGGTGCAAGTTGGGCAATGGTTTCAGATAATGCCACAGTATTTACTTCCAAATTGTTTAAGCAGTTTTGGTTTGGGATAAGAATGAGTCACCAGCATAATATGCCATACTACCCCAGTCTGTTATATGTGGAAAAATGATCCGTAATTTTTGCTCGGCCCTAAAACAGTCCATGACGATAATCATACAAAATTGGATGATACATTAAGCTGCTGTACATACATGTTTAATACAGCAAAGCATGAAACCGCCAGAATACTTAAGCAAGTTTGACGTTTCTTTCACTCCAAATTCAGTTTACACATGGGGGAAGAAACCGCCAAAAACTCAGTTCTGCAACATAAAATAGAACAGCCTGCATATGGCTATAAGCTAAGATCTAACAGAAGTGTGGGACTCAGTTTCAACACAGACCTACCTTCAGATACTGCATACTTGAAGGCCAGCCACACAATCTCAACCTGTCTTCACTGATGACGCAGTTGTGGTTATGCTGCTCTCCCATTTGTGCCCCTAATTGAACCTTGCATAACCATAGTAATACTCAACAGGCCCCCATTAAAGACTGAACACACTAATCCGATAAAATTAAATGCATTATCAAGGCCCTTTGTCATGTAACTAAGACGATGTACATATTTACAAAATTTTTGCAAAATTAACAATACCATTTATCAGAATTCAAGGCGCTTGTGAGACTGAAACTAATTTACATCGACCAAACAATTTTGCGTTATTGAATTAGCTAATCGCACATAACATTGCCATCACTTTGCTGCTATGACACGTGGGATTTAAACACAAACCCCAGGATAATTTACCAATCTGCCGTAAATATGTCTCATTGCCACACGATTTTTTAAGACACAAATTATGCTAAGCCCCAGGTCTCGACTACACAATCGCCATCAACAACCTATTCAGCATTGTGCCAGTACACAACTGAATAATTAGCTTCGTCCGACTTACTGGCATCTTGTTGAATGAAAATGTAGAATGCACAGTAAGGTTACATCAGTTAAACTGTTCGTGTCTCAGTCAGAGTCACTGCGTATGTATGTAAGTATATGGATTTAAATTTATTTAATATGAAATGAACCAATACAAAGTTTTTGATATAAATCAGGTGGCCTGCCATCTGATACATGATTGAGCTTTGTCAATCACAAGACATTCTCCTTAAACAATGGTCTATCAGTCCTGCTCATAGCTTTTCAGTTTGCTGTGACACCAGACAAGCCACTTTAGCAATATTTTTTCTATCATAAATGTAGTGCATTACATGGGTTCCTCCAGTGAAAACTCTTTTGAAACTCTCTCTGAAGTAATTCTCGCTTCATTCTCATTTTCACAAAATGCGTTTTTCTGATGGGCTATACTTCTTCCTCAGTTATTCATCTGCTGGTTGCCCAAGGCTGATTGACCTTCTAAATTGCGTCAGACTTTCAGTTTGTTCCTTCCTTTTCCTTACGCCAGGCCTACGA
The DNA here is from genome assembly GCF_023897955.1 of Schistocerca gregaria. Classification (NCBI taxonomy): domain Eukaryota; kingdom Metazoa; phylum Arthropoda; class Insecta; order Orthoptera; family Acrididae; genus Schistocerca; species Schistocerca gregaria. Next base: position 86,115,758 of record NC_064930.1, on the reverse strand, counting down.
AACTTTCTGTAAACGTGCTCTGAAGACCACTGTGATTATGAGGTATCGTTACGTATGTCACCACCACATTGACATAATAATGATAGCCTCCTGCCTTTCTGTGGTCCCAAAAATTTTGATTTCAGTGCTTAATTAAAACTGGTATCTACCACTGTGATTACCATGCGGTTTTTACCAAAAGCTCTGAAATAAGTTACCGTTCCCCCAAACCCTCTGTTCCAGCCTCTGCCTCGTGTTACTGAATTCTTAGACATGCAGAAACAAGTACATCAGTAATGAGCATGATCAGTGAACACACGTCACAGTCACACCTCAAGAGCACTGGTTCACTTTTGCCGTTCTGCCTTGTGACATTGCATGTTGATTACTCTCATGTATTGAAGATTCATTGTAAGCATTTCCGTTAATGGGATTCATGTGCTTTGCTCATTGAGAATCTTGAGCCATTAAACACAAAGTGTTACGGCTAGAGCTGTTCTTATTATATCAGCCATAAACTAGCATTAGTGCACTCATTACTAGATTCTTGTATCCTATTGTCAGTATTGACCAGATTAAAGCATGTCTGGCTATAAAGGGGCTATATCCCCAGTGTATACTGAAGACAAAGATAAGCGATAGCTAGTACCATTTTCCGATAAGAGGGTTATTCACCAACACTTTAAGTGATACCATATGACAAACGGCTATCGTCATTGAAGACAATAAACATCGATGAGTGCTCCAGGTCAAGACTCTGTTTAGCTTAGCTTAGTGAGTAGTCGGTAGTATGTCTGCTGTTTCATACTGACCATTACTACCAGCTGGGTACATGTGTTATGTTATGAAACTAACTCTGCTATTGAGGTTGTTCATTTACCATGTGTCTTACCCAGTACTACTAGATAGAGGTGTTTGTTTGAGATTACATATACTAATAATGTGAATATTAATTATTACCAACAGTATCACACATGTCACAGTCACATCTCAAGAACACTGGTTCACTTTTGTCGTTCTGCCTTGTGACATTGCATGTTGATTACTCTCATGTATTGAAGATTCATTTTAAGCATTTCCGTTAATGGGATTCATGTGCTTTGCTCATTGAGAATCTTGAGCCGTTAAACACAAAGTGTTACGGCTAGAGCTGTTCTTATTAAATCAGCGATAAACTAGCATTAGTGCACTCATTACTAGAGTCTTGTATCCTATTGTCAGTATTGACCAGATTAAAGCATGTCTGGCTATAAAGGGGCTATATCCCCAGTGTATACTGAAGACAAAGATAACTATTTGTAGTGCATTGTCTGCTGTGTCAATTTATATTGATTGTGACCAAATTTTATATTCTTGAAGTGTCTGATTAACTGTGATTAGTGAATGTATTATTTTTAACATGAAATATTTAAACTGATGGCCATTTGTCCATTTTATTTAGTGTGCTTTAAATATTAATGTTGCCAAATTATGTTTTCGATTTAAGTGAGAAGGAAGTGAAAAGGTTGAATAGATAATATTAGATATTCAAAACAAAATCGCTTGTGACTTCCATCTGTCTTCCATTCTCAGCAATTCTGAGATTCGTACCATTTCTGTTTATTGACACTGCACTGGTCAACCTAGGTAAGTTTATGTCTGACTTAGCGTTCATTCTGAAGACGATGTATGGTTGGGTTTTATGTCAGATTCCAAAGACAGAACATTGAATCGTTTGTGAGATCAGAAAGTGAAGGTCTGATTTACAAAAAAAATATGTTTTGGCACAATTAACTCTTTCGCAAAAACCGAGCACTCTACCTGCAAATCATATTCCTTGGCACACCCATTAAGGTTATATTTGTTAGGAATAAGAAAGTCACCTTCAATTAAATTGTGCCATGCACAACCACATCTCACACCAAAAGTAATTTTCACAAGGACTTTGTCCTCTCGTTTCAGTTTCGTGTTGAATTCTGCATTCTGGAGCTGTTGTCTCCCATATACACTCCTGGAAATGGAAAAAAGAACACATTGACACCGGTGTGTCAGACCCACCATACTTGCTCCGGACACTGCGAGAGGGCTGTACAAGCAATGATCACACACACGGCACAGCGAACACACCAGGAACCGCGGTGTTGGCCGTCGAATGGCGCTAGCTGCGCAGCATTTGTGCACCGCCGCCGTCAGTGTCAGCCAGTTTGCCGTGGCATACGGAGCTCCATCGCAGTCTTTAACACTGGTAGCATGCCACGACAGTGTGGACGTGAACCGTATGTGCAGTTGACGGACTTTGAGCGAGGGCGTATAGTGGGCATGCGGGAGGCCGGGTGGACGTACCGCCGAATTGTTCAACACGTGGGGCGTGAGGTCTCCACTGTACATCGATGTTGTCGCCAGTGGTCGGCGGAAGGTGCACGTGCCCGTCGACCTAGGACCGGACCACAGCGATGCACGGATGCACGCCAAGACCGTAGGATCCTACGCAGTGCCGTAGGGGACCACACCGCCACTTCCCAGCAAATTAGGGACACTGTTGCTCCTGGGGTATCGGCGAGGACCATTCGCAACCGTCTCCATGAAGCTGGGCTACGGTCCCGCACACCGTTAGGCCGTCTTCCGCTCACGCCCCAACACCGTGCAGCCCGCCTCCAGTGGTGTCGCGACAGGCGTGAATGGAGGGACGAATGGAGACGTGTCGTCTTCAGCGATGAGAGTCGCTTCTGCCTTGGTGCCAATGATGGTCGTATGCGTGTTTGGCGCCGTGCAGGTGAGCGCCACAATCAGGACTGCATACGACCGAGGCACACAGGCCAACACCCGGCATCATGGTGTGGGGAGCGATCTCCTACACTGGCCGTACACCTCTGGTGATCGTCGAGGGGACACTGAATAGTGCACGGTACATCCAAACCGTCATCGAACCCATCGTTCTACCATTCCTAGACCGGCAAGGGAACTTGCTGTTCCAACAGGACAATGCACGTCCGCATGTATCCCGTGCCACCCAACGTGCTCTAGAAGGTAAGTCAACTACCCTGGCCAGCAAGATCTCCGGATCTGTCCCCCATTGAGCATGTTTGGGACTGGATGAAGCGTCGTCTCACGCGGTCTGCACGTCCAGCACGAACGCTGGTCCAACTGAGGCGCCAGGTGGAAATGGCATGGCAAGCCGTTCCACAGGACTACATCCAGCATCTCTACGATCGTCTCCATGGGAGAATAGCAGCCTGCATTGCTGCGAAAGGTGGATATACACTGTAATAGTGCCGACATTGTGCATGCTCTGTTGCCTGTGTCTATGTGCCTGTGGTTCTGTCAGTGTGATCATGTGTTGTATCTGACCCCAGGAATGTGTCAATAAAGTTTCCCCTTCCTGGGACAATGAATTCACGGTGTTCTTATTTCAATTTCCAGGAGTGTATTTCCAACAGTTATTTCCAAAGAATTCGAAGGACTAGAACTACAATTACAACAACAACCACAAAAATTACGATTGGCTACTACTACAAATTACTGGATTATCTAGATACAAAGGTTGGGATTACAGTCCCCTCCAAGTCATAGAACAATGTACACTGTAAACAAACATTTGTTGTTACAAATGTACATAGGTAAATATTCCATGTGATAAATCTCAGTCTGGTCACATTCAAAATAATAAACGGATTGCTGCTTTTCGCAAAGTAGTGGATTTTGAACCAATTTTAACATGTCAAGTGTGATGCATACGAGCACAAGCTAACGAATGCTGTATAGTAACACTTCACAGTTAGTAAGCTTTTATTGACTTGATTTCTAACAGTTACTTATCTTTTGTTAATATATACCACTACTGTGTTATTTTGGAATGTTGTCCTTCATTATGTGATCTACAGAGCTGAAAACGAAATAATGTATAAAATAGGATTATAACAGTAAAACAAGTATGATTGGTATTTCTGTTTCTCAAATGAGTGCAGAAATCATCGATGTTAAAGAAGTATTTATAGTCACTAGCGAAGAACAGACCAGCAATTGGAATAGCCAAAATGTTATTATGTACCCTAATTATGGTGCTCCTATATAGTGTTAAGCTTGCGCAGATGGATCCTTATGGATCCTTATTTCAGTGATAGTCTTCCCGCACCAATCACACTGTATGCCAATCAAAATGAAAATTCCATGAAACTAACTAGTTCTTATCAATTCTACAGTCCACTGATAATGAACACCACAAAGGCAATTGAAACTTAGCTCTGGTTTTTGTGTTACAAAGATGTCATCTACAAAGTGAAATGGAAAAAAATTATTTCTAGGGTAGGTATAACATTTAAATATGACAAGAATAAAATAGTATAACGAAAATATTACTCAACACTGACGTCATACGAGTTCAGTACCTTACTTCAGTTACTGTTGTGTGTGATGGGGACTGTAATTTATCCTTGTATTACAATGAGACTTTAAACTGTTTGCTGCAAGTTTTCAAGGAGCAGAGGGTAGCCATGAACCTTGTTAAATCAGTATTTGGGTGTAAGGAAATCAGTTTCCTTAGGCATGTGATTTTGCATGAAAGGATCCATCCTGAACTGGAGAAGTTCCAGGTCAACAGAAATTCAACAGTACCGGAAAACAAGTGGCACTTGCATACCTTTTTAGGGCTCAAAAATATTTACAAAAGATTCCATGGGGTGACTGTGTCTACGCTGCTGCTGTGTCACATACCAGAAAAGAATACCATTGATATTGGGATGAAGATGCACAATGAGAGTTTATGGCATTAAACAATGCTCCCAGAGCAGGACATCCTGACAGAGAGAGTCCTGCCTTGTGCCAGATAGCTCCTGTACTGGGCTGATACACACATACAGAGCGAAAAGTTAATGTTCATCTTTTTCTGTTTTTTCCTCGTAGTATATTTATTATATTTCGTGCGTGTTTTACTGATTAAGAGATTCACTCTCGCCTTTTTTAAGCGTAAATTCATTCAGTCTGTAGCACAGTAGCTGTTCATTTGTTTTGTTTTGAAGGCAGCCGCCCAGTCACTTAGTAAGGCATTTAGTCAGACCTCAGCTCTCGGATGATATACATCTACAGAGCGTCGAATTAACTGTTTATCTTTTTCTTTGTTTTCCTCGCAGTATATTCATTAAACATTGTGCATTTTTTTCTGTTTAAGAGTTCAGTCTCGTGTTTTCGTTATGCTGAATTCATACAGTCTGTAGCGCAATGGTTCTTCACTGAACAGCCATTTACACAGCTCATTAACACATCAGCGTCCTTTGGTCACACGTCAGGAGGGTAGCAAATAGCATATCTAGCATTCTGTCTGCTTTTATAGCTTACTTCTTCAGTTACTCTTGATAGGATGGTTAGAATGTGTGCATGCTGTGTGCGGATTCAGATGGCCGCAGTTTGTGAATAGCTGAATGCGCTTTTGGCTAAGGTTAGTCACCTTCATGCTGCTGCCTGATGGTGTAACGGCGGCTGAGAATCTGGCTTGTCACGTGGAACACCTCAGGTGTCGCTTGTTTTGGCCACGGGCTCTGTTTCCAAGGCATCTCCTAGTGTACCCAATGTGGTGGATCTGCACTCACAATAGGTGGAGTGGCAGATGGTATCATGTTTGCATCACCCCAGGCAGAGGGCCAATGTGGAGACTGGCCGCCTGACCTTGTCCGAGCAGGCACATGGCGGAGGGGGGGGGGGGTTACTAGTTATTGGGAGCTTCAACATCAGACGTGTTATGGAGTCCCTTATGGAGATAGCGTTCAGGGCTGGAAAGTAAGCCAATGTGCAGTCTGTATACCTGCCGGGGCATTATCCGAGGTGTGGAGGCGGACTTTGCTGCAGCTTTCAAGCGTTCAGGGTGCAGTCATTTGCAAGTTGTAGCTCACATCAGCAGCAACAACGTCTCTTGCCTCGATTCTAAGGCCATCAAATGGTTCACATGGCTCTAAGCACTATGGGACTTAATGTTAAATGTTAAATTGGCTATATAAATGCCCTGTTTTCTCAGGAACTGTTGAGTATATAAATGTGGTGTTTTTATCACATGTTTTCCCATGTTTTGTGACTGTATTGCTCTACAATCACTGGAAATAATAACTTGAAAAAAGTTATGATTCTTTCCCTAAACATATAATTTTTTGGTGTAAATTATCACAATTTTAATTTCTTGAATTTTAACTATTACAGTAAACACTACTAAAGTAGAGGTACAACATCATTGTACTATCTATGTTACATGCTAAATAATTCATTGATGTAGTTTCAGAAGTTTCTGAGAAAAAGGGGCTTTTATTCTGAAGAAGCCATGATGAGAAAATTGCATTTAAAGAAAAAAAAATGTAATATACAGCGAACAGATACATAAAAATATGTTATAATCCTCCTGAATGGTAGTCCTCATCTCCTCCTTCATCTTCCTTACCCAGTTCTGCCCTCATTCTCTTGGATCTGGCCTCTTTTGACATATTGTTTGCTGCAATCTCTGCCTTCATGATTCACAGATGGTCCTAGCCCATCACGCTTTTAGTGGTGCTGTAACCTTTATGAATACCAAGATATTCCAGAACCTGTAGTCTTACACAATAGCCATAATTAAAATTAAGAACAGCATCCAAAACACCAAATTCAAAGACCGACCCTCCAACAAACACACTTTTTGGTATCCTTGACCATACAACATTGTTAAATGATCCATTCACATTTTGTGTTTTGCCCTTGAGACATTTCTTCAACAACTATGGTTGGGCAAGATCCTGAAACACAGGTTTCATGGCAAGCATAACAGCATTTGGCATAGTAATTTTGTGCAAGAAAGTGTCTACTTTACTCTCCTCTTTTGCCTTCAAGTATTTACACCACTCAGTGGAACACAGGTTGTGTATTGGTTCACAATCTGTAAACAGCTTGTGAAAATAAATTTCCCAAGCAGCTCTCTTCATAACATCTAAATTATCTCTGTTACTTCTAATAGCCACGCCATAATATTCTGTAATCTGATCAATTTGTTTATCAGTCAGTCGACATCTTATACTTAGACCATCAGATAACTTGGTACTTCCCAACTGCTGTTTGAGTCTACATAGTCTTGTGCCCATCCTGTTTTGCATATGATCAATACACTCTAGTTTCGTAATTGACAAATCACCATGGGGTTTACTCTCCACCACTTCCTTATACGATTGTGAGTCTCCATCCCCAAGAAAACTCATGTAGAGAACAGCATGGTCATGCTGGGAACGTTGGAACATTTTCACTGCAGACGCAACCTCCATCACTCCACTACTTCCTTCATAGTTTCTCTGACAATTCATTTCATGCTTAGTTTGCTTTTCAGTACTCTTGCCTGCTTGCCTACAAGCCTGACAGTACGTGGTCAGCATATCAACGTCCAACACTTTCCCATTGTCGATGCTGATAATAGATGCACATGAATTCTTTGACTGGAAACCTCTTTCTTGCCAGGATCTGTCGAATGAAAATGCTATGTCAGAACTACCATTTTCTGCTACAGCCTGCACTACTGCTGTAGTCATTGACTTCATAGCACACTACTTCTTACTATTAGATAGATTTTGTAGGGGGACTAGGGAGGTTCAGCGAGCCACAAAGAACCTTACTAGCGTAATGGCCTTTTCCTATGCATCTAAGTCCATAGAAGTATCTTAGATTAGTGTCAAAAAGTCCATTCTTTACACTTACTTCTGAAGTCTTGAAAGTCTTTTCGCTTTTACAGTTCAAACACATTATTTGTAAAGTGCACACCAGACCATTGCGTTGAGATAGCTATTCAGAAATTTCAATTTCCCCTCAACATATACGACAACAGACTGTTTACCACAAAGCTGAAATAGGTATATGGAGATTAATAATTAAATTGCAATTTGTTTCACTGTCTGAAGCTGTATTGTATTTTGCATCATTACCTAGCAGTTTTTTTCTTGGAAGCACCTGGAGGAGTAGGACTGTCACTGTTTATAACCAAATTATCACGCCCTTCAGCGCTAACCACTCTTTTTACTGCTGCTATATTTGTTCTGTAGTATCTGTTTCGTTAGTTTCGTATTTTTTAAACACTCCTTTTCGTTTAGTCATGACGAAAACTATCACAGGAAACACAGAAACTAAAATGCGGCTAGTGGATAACTGTTGTTGTCAACCATAAACAAATGTACAATTCAAAGAGTTTACTGTGAAGTACCGCCAGTGAAGACAACTTATGAAACAGACAGTTCTCTACAAAACAAAAGAAATCACAGCCTTCTAGACTATATAGTTCCAGAGAAAAATGCCAATATGCGAAATGATGGAAAACAAAATTATCGGAAATATCATTGTATGATTATTTTCAAATAATTATTTTAAATAGTAAATAATCATGTATTTCAATTAAATGAACATCAAATTAAGCATAAACATCCACATTTTCATAATTTGTATAAAAGTAAAAATGTCAATTTTTTTCATTTTTGGTGGTAGAACTCCTCTTAACATCTGAGGTCATCAGTCTCCTTGACTTAGAACTACTTAAACCTAACTAATCTAACTAACCTAAGGACATCACACACATCATGCTCGAGGCAGGATTCGAACCTGTGACTGTAGCAGCAGCGCGGTTCCCGGACTAAACCTCTCTTCCACAGCGGCCGGCTCTAAGGCCATCCTCAGTTCATACAGGCAGCTCGAGAAGGCTGTGGAGACTGCTGGCCTTGTGTGTGGGGTGCAAGCATGGCTCACAATTTGCAGAATTGTTAGCAGAGTTGATGGGGGTCCTTTGGTTTGGAGCCGAGTGGAGAGTCTCAAACAATGGCTTTGCCGATTCTGTGATGGTCTTGCCTGCAGATTTCTAGATCTTCGTTATCATGTGGGGTTTTGTAGGACTCTCCTGTATAGGTCAAGAGTGCAGTACACAAAGTGAGCGGCGACTCGCGCGGCAGAGTATTTGTGGAGTGCACATGAGGAATTTTTAAGCTGGACGGCAGTTTGCTGTTCTGTGATGAACACTCGCCAGTCATTACACAGCAAGGGAAGTCAGACAACGTTCAGAGTAAAGAAACTTCAGCTGTCACAATTTTATCAGTATACGGTCGAAGTAATCGTGATAAATTTACTGCCTTTCAGGAAAGTTCTCGCGCTCAAATTGTTCTTGAGACAGAGTGCTGGCTGAAACCTGGAGTGGAGAGCTCTGAGATGTTTAGCGAGTCGTCGAATGTATATTGCAAAGCCAGATTACAGGCCATAGAAATGGGAAGTGTTCATTGCAGTTGTCGACAATATATCCTCTATTGAGGTCAAAGTTGAGTGTCACAGTGAAGTTGTCTGGTTATGTATCACAGGTCTAGGTGAAACAAAGTTAATTGTTGCATGTTTTCACTGGCCACCTGATCCTGCTGTGACAGTTCTAGAACCATTCAAAGAAGGTCAGTGTTTAGTAGCATGTAAATACTCAGATAATGTAATACTAGGCGACTGTAAGCTACAGAGTATATACTGGGATGTCTGTGGATTCATTGTGTGTGCGTGTGGGGGGGGGGGGGGGGGGGGGTTCAGACAGACAGTCATGCAAAGTACTTTTGAACATATTTTCTGTAAACTGCCTTCAGCAGCTAACTCTGCTGCCTACACATCTTAGATCATGTAGCTAAAAATAGGCCAGACCTTATCGAAAATGTCAGTACAGAAATGGGGATTAACCATACCAAGGTTATTGTATCAACTATTGTTACGAAAGTTAATCAATCAGTCAACAAGGCTAGGAGAGTGTTCCTGCGAGATATATCAGATAAGCAGTTGTAAGCATCTCACTTAAACAATGAACTGACACCACGTAGTTCCAGTAAGATGGAAGTAGAGGAGTTATGTGCGAAGTCTAAGTAGACTGTAAATTGTGGTCTAAAGAGTTAAGTGCCCAGTAAGCGGAAAAGGATGGAAACGACCCAACCACGGTTTAATAACGAAATTCGGAAGATTCTGAGAAAGCAAAGTTTGTTGTTTTGTCCGTTCAAAACAGAACGCACAAATGACAACAATCAAATGTTAGTAGAGATCTATGCATCTGTAAAAAGATCTATGCACAAAGCATACACCAACCATTATACCTTAGCAAAGGATCTGGCAGAGAACCCGACAAAATTCTGGGTCTATTTAAAATCGCAGAGCAGGTAAAAGGATTCCATTCAGTCCCTTGTTGATCAGTCTGGTGTTGCAGATAACAAAACAAAGCAAGTTTTAAATTTCGCGTTCAAGAAATCGTTTACAAAGGAGAATCGTGCAAACACATCGTTATTTGACCGTCAGACAGACGACAGCAATATGGATGACTAGTATGAAACATTCCTGTTGTAGAGAAACCACTTTAAGATTTAAGAGCAAATAAATTACCAGATCCAGATGGAACTCCAGTCCAGTTTTACTTACCTAGCAAGTATTTATTGCGAATCTCTCGCCTAGCACAAAGTCCCAAGTAACTGGAAAAAAGCGCAGGTGAACCCAATATAAAAGAAGGTAACTAAAAGAACCTGCAAAATTACAGACCAATATTCTTCACTTCGATTTGCTGCACACCCCTTGAACATATTCTCAGTTCTAATGTAATACACTTTCTTGAGACTTAGAAGTTTCTGTGAATCAGGATGGTTTCAAAAAGAAGCGCTCATGGGAAATTCAACTCGCCCTTTTCTCTCATAATGTACTGCGACCTGTGGATGAAGGTCATAGGCAGATTTCATATTTCTAGATTCCCAGAAGATGTTTGCCACGGTACTCCAGAGCAGGCTCTTAACAAAGGTACGACTATATGGAATAACTTCAGAAATACGTAAATGGGTAAAAGACTTCTTAAGTAATAGAACCCAGTATGTTGTCCTCAATGGCGAGTGTTAAACAGAGAAAAGGTTATCATCAGGAGTGCACCAGGGAAGTATGATAGGACCGCTGTTGATCTCTATACACAAACATCAAAAAAATTTTGCATCACCCCAGTTCCCAGAATTCCAGAAGATAGACATTGACTGTGGATATTGCACCACAGACGCATTCCCTTTGAATGTTCAGAGATGTCACTAAACCCACCCAAAGATGTAAACAACCATACATGAGCAGCGCCTATTAGTCGGAGGGGGTCCGACAGCCGATCAGTTCCAGTCATTCCACCAGAAATGAGGTACACAGCTCTTGTTGTCTGTAGTTTAACCATGCTTAGATGGTCAATACCGCAGTTCGATCGCGTCCACATTGATAGTTTGTGCTAGGAAGGGCTCTCAATAAGGAAAGTATCCAGGCATCATGGAGTGAACCAAAGCGATGTTGTTCAGACCTGGAGGAGATACAGAGAGACAGGAACTGTCGATGTCATCCCTCGCTCAGGCCGCCCAAGGGCTACTACCACAGTGGATGAGCGCTACCTACGGATTATTGCTCGGAGCAACGCCACCATTTTGAATAATCTTTTTCATGTAGCCACAGGACGTCATGTTACGACTCAAACTGTGCACAATAATCTGCACAATCGCTCAGAATTTACACCACATTCTCTTCACCGATGAGTGACGCATATGCCTACAACCATACAATCGTCAGAGACATGTTTGGACGCAACCCGATTAGGCTGAATGCCTCAGACACATTGTCCAGAGAGTGCATCAAAGTGGAGGTTCCCTGCTGTTTTAGGGTGGCATTATGTGGGGCCGACGTATGGCGCTTGTGGTCATAGAAGGCGCTGTAACGGCCATCCTCCAACCGATAGTGCAACCGTATTGGCAGCATATTGGCGAGGTATGACATCAGAAGTTGACTGAGGCTTTTTGCAGATTATGCTGTGGTGTATCGAGAGGTTGTGACAATGGAAAATTGTATTGAAATGCAGGAGGATGTGCAGCGAATTGATGCATGGTGCAGGGAATGACAACTGAATCTCAATGTAGACAAGTGTAATGTGCTATGTGCTGCGAATATATAGAAAGATAGTTCCCTTATCATTTAGCTACAAAATAGCACGTCAGCAACTGGAAGCCGTTAATTCCATAAATTATGTGGGAATACTCATTAGGAGTGATTTAAAATGGAATGATCAAATAAAGTTGATCGGCGGTAAAGCAGATGCCAGACTAAGATTCATTGGAAGAATCCTAAGGAAACGCAATCCGAAAACAAAGGATGTAGGTTACAGTACGCTTGTTCGTCCAGTGCTTGAATACTGCTCAGCAGTGTGGGATCCATACCAGATGGGGTTGATAGAAGAGATAGAGCAGATCCAACGGAGAGAAGCGCGCTTCGTTACAGGATCATTTAGTAATCGCGAAAGCGTTACGGAGATAATAGATAAACTCCAGTGGAAGACTCTGCAGGAGAGACTCTCAGTAGCTCAGTACGGGCTTTTGTTAATGTTTCGAGAACGTACCTTCACCGAAGAGTGAAGCAGTATATTGCTCCCTCCTACGTTTATCTCGCAAAGAGACCATGAGGATAAAATCAGAGAGATTAGAGCCCATACAGAAACATACCGACAATCCTTCTTTCTACGAACAATACGAGACTGGAACAGAAGGGAGAACCGATAGAGGTACTCAGGGTACCCTCCACCACACACCGTCAGGTGGCTTGCAGAGTATGGATGTAGATGTAGATGTATACGTCTTCATGGACGACAATTCGCGCCCCCATCGTGCAAGTCTTGTGAATGACTTTCTTCACGACAACGACATCGCTCGACTAGAGTGGTCAGCATGTTCTCCAGATATGAACCTTATCGAATACACCTTTTTAAGGCTGTTTATGGATGACGTGACCCACCAACCACTCTGAGATATATGAACCTTATCGAATACACCTTTTTAAGGCTGTTTATGGACGACGTGACCCACCAACCACTCTGAGGGATATACACCGAATCGCTGTTCAGGAGTGGGACAATCTGGACCAACAGTGCCTTGATGAACTTGTGGATAGTATGCCACGACTAATACAGGCATGCGTCAATGCAAGAGGGCGTGCTGCTGGATATTGTAGGTACCGGAGTGTACAGCAATCTGATCCACGACCTCTGAACGTCTCACTGTATGGTGATACAAGATGCAATGTGTGGTTTTCAATAGCAATGAAAAAGGGCGGAAATGATGTTTATGTTGATCTCTATTCCAATTTTCTGTGCAGGTTCCGGAAGTATCGGAACCGAGGTGTTCAAAACTTGTTATATGTGTCTCTGTAAATGATTTGGTGGATAGGGTGGGCAGCAATCTGTAGTTTCTTGTTGATGCTGCTGTGGTGCACGGTAAGGTGTCAAAGCTGAATGACAGTAGGAAGATAGAAGACGATTTAGACGAACTTTCTAGTTGGTGTGATGAATGGCAGGTAGCTCTAAATGTGGAAAAATATAAGTTAATGAGGACGAGTAGGAGGAACTAACCTGTAACGTTTGGATACAGTATTACTAGTGTTCTACTTGGTACAGTTAAGTCGTTAAAATATCTGGGCATAATGTTGCAAAGCAGTATGAAATGGAACGAGCATATGAGAACTGTGGTACGGAAGGCCAATCGTCGACTTCGATTTATTGGGAGAATTTTAGGAAATAGTGGTTGATCAGTAAAGATGACTCCATATAGGACTCTGGTGCGAAATATTCTTGAGTCCTGCTTGAAGATTTGGGACGCATATCAGGTCAGACTGAAAGAAGATATTGAAGCAATTCAGAGGCAGGCTGCTAGATTTGTAACTGGTAAGTTAGAACGTCAGGTAAGGGTAGGGATTTGCTTTGGAAACTCAAATGGGAATCCCAGGAGGGAAGGCAAGGTTCCTTTTGGGAAACACTCTTGAAAAAATATAGATACCTGGCATTTGAAGCTGAATGCCAAACGATTCTGCTGCCACTAACATATGTCATGCACGAGGTCCACAAAGATAAGATACGAGAAATTAGGGCTCGCGTGGAGGCGCATAGACAGTATTTTTTCCCTCGCTCTATCTGCTAGTGGAACAGGAAGATAAATGACTGATAGTGGTACAGGATACTCTCCTCCACACATCGTATTGTTGGCTTGTGGAGTACTGATATAGATGTAGGCGCAGCTGTCGATGTAAGTGTAGATGTAGGTGTTTATCTGATCCAGGAGATACAGCATGATAGTGTAATGGAGGCTCAGATGACTGCATTTATGAGTCACGTCTTGTCAAAGTCCAAACGAAACCTGAAACCTGAAATGTCAAACCCTCCTGAGAATGTGGCGATGTATAAGATTTTAATTCTTGCTATTCAGTCAGGAGATAAAGGTGTACTGTGACCACAATGCACCACAGCTTTGATGACTGCCAAATTGAGGGTCTGGAACAGCACACTAGCTACTATATCTCCTAGATTTTATATTCACATACATGTACAAATGGTTGCAGATTTCGTGAGACCCCTCGCCTCATTATCACGCTGAACTGCAAGCTCTTCTCTCTGTTAACACAGCATAATATGCCAGGAGACGAAGTGCTACCAGCATATTTTCTACAGGTGCGTACCGCAAAAACTGAGAATTGTGTTAGATAATGTGGAAGAACATGCTGTAGATGATTAATTTATTTCTGATATTTATCTGCTGTTTTCAACAAATTAATGATATAATATTTGTATCACTACCAATGAATTACAGCTTACCATGTTAACGTTTTTAATGAAACAAAGTATCCCAAATTGTGACGAATTAGCAGGATAATACGCACTTTGAGCTTCAAACAGGACTACCCCGAAAGAGTGGAAATGTAGTAGTACGAGTATATACATAACGAACTCGAAATAACGCACCATTCAAAGCCATATTTAAGTTAACACAATTGACAAAAGTAGTAAAATCAGACACTAACAAGTGTGAAGTTTAACAAGTTTTACACCTTTAGATATACAGGGTGCAGAATCAAGAGAGCGACTAAGCTTATGAGGAACAAATTGTCTTAGAATTGTTTTATTGATTGTAGATCTGTTGGTGGCTCTTTTATACACAAGGTAAAAATTTTGCCTCCAGCGGGATTAAAATCGAAAACTAACACTCTCTTCTACTTGATGGGCGAACACTTTAACAGAGCACTTGCCCGCGAAAGGCAAAGGCCCCGAGTTCGAGTCTCGGTCCGGCACACAGTTCTAATCTGCCAGGAGGTTTCACTTTAACAGCAAGTTAGCACAAAGCTGCGTTACACAGTACTCCCTTTTTATCCGAATGATAGGTAAGTCAGAGAATTTGCAACGCAAATGGCGAAGTACGCAACAGTTTCTGCTAGAACGATCTTCCTAGGGTCAAAACTATAAATCTGCTATCTTTATGCCGTCCTTTAAGTGAGAATAATTAAGAATAATTAATCAAAACGACAATAAAATGTTGAGTGAATTTCCCAGGATAATTCTGAATCAATCAAAGAAGTAAATTGATAGTCACATAGTTGTAAAACTTATTCTGCAATGTTTGCAATTCTATAACAGACTAGCGACAGTCAGACTACGTTTGTCAGCCACTGTGAATCTAGGTCTGGCTGGTAATCTGGATCCTCGCCCTTCGAAGTCGTGGTATCACCAGCTGCCGCTGCATTGACTGGGAGCTGAAATACCTACTACGGGCCTATGAGATTTATTTGCATATCTGGTAGCCATGATTTGGATCTAAAGCTTAGTTGCGAATAATATCCCATTGCACCAACTCCTGTTCAAACATCATAAATAAAGAGCGGGGAAAATTATTTGTGCTGTTCACCTCTTCAGTGGTTATAGGTATTTTTCTTTTTCTGCGTTAACCAAACTGCAAACGGGAGGCCCATTCACCGAGAACGATTTCCTTTTTTAGCATCACCAAACTCTGTTACCATTGTGAGTAAATAACATAATTTTTTAGAAATGTATATTAGAAAACGGTTTTCCTTATGAGTGCTTGCATTGTGCCCACCTCTAATAAATAATAACACACATGGAAAGACAACATAACACTGTGGATGTTCGGTTTTAAGAAAAGACAACATAATCCTGTTGATGTCTGCGTTTTATAATCAAATTTCATAAGCTGTGAATAACATGTTTTCAACCACAAAAGCAAACTGTGCAATACAGTCTTTGACAATGACAGATAATAGGAGTCAAAAGCCGTGAAGAACATTAAACAAGCAAATTATTACGGTGAAAGGTCGAGTCGAGCTTGAAATAACATGAAATGCCAAACGGTTACGAGGTGAATGTGAAACAAGCAACAAAAGGTGCCGACAGTAATGTTTCGAATATGTCTTTGTTAAGCAAAATTTTCATTCATCTGTTGTAGCGTAGGCTGGTTGCTTGAGTGATTCACAGGATGGGAGCAAACGGCGAGCTCATTGGTCCCACCAGAATAGGGAAGGGTGGAGAAGGAAATTGGCTGTGTCTTTCAAGACACCATCCTGGCATTTGCCTGAAGCGATTTTAGGAAAATCACAGAAAACCTAAATAAGTTTGGCTGGAGGCATATTTGAGCCATTGTCCTCCCAAATGTGAGTCCAGTGAGCTAACCACTGCACCATCTCGCTCGGTTGTTGTAGTGTACCAACCACAAATTGGCATATAAGTGTGACACTGGGTAGTACTGTATTGCAGAAGCGCTGACAGCAGCAGAGCATAGATCTTTGTCACTGTAACAACTGAACGAGGCCAACACAATATTGCAAGGTAGGTCTGCTTGCTGAAACGGCGAATTCAGCGGTACAGCACAGAGAAGGGCAGTAAGGGCATACACACAAGTACTCCGCTGCCCACTGTAAGTACCACTCATTTCTGTAATAAAATTATCCTTAGTCATGCAGCCTCACCAGGGTGATGGGGCGGTGCCTAATGAGGGAGCCACATGGACTTGCCAGTACAAGACACTGGTTCGAGAGGACAGCACGGAAACAACTCCGTACACTATGTCCCTCCTGGACTTAGTGCCACAGTACAGCTGACCATGTCAGCTCATCACCAGCAGCATGACCGACTCCTGTCCACATGGTAGCTGATCACGCCCCTTGCCCATGAGACACAATCTTGCATCACCAGACAGATCTCTCATGATGTTGGGCATTCACCACTGTGACACAGACAGGTTTTACCTGCGCCCATATAGAATTTTTGAGTACATGGTGAAGGCATGGGGACCAGGCAGCTAAATTTCATATCAAGGCCACCAGCTCTCAGTGGTGTAGCTGTGTCAGTATCACTGGGTGTACAGGCAGCCAGCTGAGCAAAAAGGGATTGCACTTGTGCCCTACACCATGTCTTCTTTCCATATGAACCATATTTTTCTAAAATTCTCCAAGTAAATGAAATCAACCGTTTGCCTTCCCTGCTACAATACTTATGCATTTGTTCCCTTTCATGTGGCTATGCAGTGTTATGCCTAGATATTTCAAAGACATCAGTGTGTCAGCCTACACATTGCTAACAAGATTGTTTTACCTCCTCATCTGCGTTAACTTACATTTTTCTACATTTACAGCTAGGTGCCATTCATCACATCAGTTACAAATTTTGTCTGTCATCTTGTATCTACCTATAGTCACACAGTGATGACACTTTCCCATTCACCACAGCAACACCAGCATTCAGCCACAGACTGCTGCTCACCTGTCCACTAGGTCATTTATGTATGTAGAGACTAATGGCCTTGCTTTCTAAAACAGTGCTGATTTGTGGACAGAACCTTTCACATCTCGAATTCGAATTGAGGATATGTTCGAGAACACTGCAGTGCACAGATGTTAAGGATATTGTAATTTTGTGGGTTCATTCTTTTACCCTCCCTATACACAGGAGTCATCTGCGCTTTTTTCCAGTCGCTTGGGTCTTTGTGCTGAGCTAGAGGTTTCCGATAAATGCTAGATAAGTAAGGGGTTAATGCTTTAGAGCACTCTTTGTGAAACTGAATTGGGATTCCATCCAGACTTGGCGATTTATTTGTATTTAGCTCTTTCAGTTATTTCTCTACACTAGGGATAAATATGTTAAACAACATTATGTTTGTGTGATTCTCCTGCATCGACGGTTGGTTGAACGCGAAATTTGAAACTTTGACTTTGCTTTTGGCATGTTATACTGCCACACCAGCTTGGTCAACAAGTGACGGGATAGGAGACTTCGACCTGCATTGCGATTTTACATACAACAAAAGTTTTCTCAGATTCTTGGAAATATCTTCTGCTAACATATGAGGGTGACAGTTGTATGGTTCACACACTGATCTTTTTGCTGATGCCCAAATCTGCACTTATTTTTACTTGTCACCAATTGTGCACTCTCTTTAGAATTTAGACAGGAACAGTTTTTGCTTCCTCAGCACATGCTCCTCCAGAGCATGATTTAGAATACGTTTAAACTTTGCCCATAATTTTTCTACCTTCATTGTACTGGAACTAAATGATGTTCATTCATTGTATAAGATGGATCCTAACAATCGTTGTCTGTTATAATATTTCCATTGCTTTTGGCTCAAAACAGTTTTCGGAAAAGGGGTTCAAAAGTATTTTCGAAGACAGCCTGTCTGTTCCACCTGAAGTGAATCCACAGAGTTTGGTACCTTAAAGTTGCCACCACCTAATAAACACGATCTGGATATTTCCGCACTACTGACCATAGACTTTCTTTCGAGTGATCTAAAACTATCACAGTTGAATCAGGTGGTCCGTAAAAATATTCAACAATCGACTTGATTTCATGTAGACCAGTTATATATGTCCAGATGACTTCACTGTCAGACTTAAATTCGTCCTCAGTAGAGACAATATTATTGTCAACAGCAACGAACACTCGCCCTCCTATGGTCTCTATAACGTCTTTCTGATGTACGTTCCATGACTTGCTACATATCTCAGAGCTTCCTACTTTGAGTTTATGCCAGCTCTCGGTCCTTAGAATAACCTGAGTGCAAGAAATTTACTGAAACGCTGTAAATTTGGGAACTTTGTTACAAATAAATCGATAATTTACTGATAAAATTTTAACAGTCATAGTGTCTTTAGATGTGGTGTGATTTCGCTATCTGTGATTCGTCTGTCTAGTGTTCATCAAAGAACCTCAAACTAGCGCCTAGACTAAGAAACACCCACGTGCATTCCACAGGCACTCTGCTACATGTGTAGCAATTTCTTTTATGTAGTGAACCTCTGACCTATAAAGGGAATCCTATAATTCATCAACCTACAACGCAAGACCATCAGTATGCATTCAAGACTATCACAGAGTTGATGAAGCTCTGACCCCCACACCCCCATTTGGCTGCAAATGAAAGGACACACATCAACTTGGGGAATAATGTTGCAAATTGTGAGCTCTGCTAGCATCCTGTGTGTGGGGCTAGCAGCCCTTACCACTTCCACCAGATGCCCATATGAAATGAGAATGGCCTCAGGTAACAGGCTTCATTGGTGCCAATGTGAGCCACAACTTGAAGATGACTGAACTATGCAAGCTGAACAGGCGCAAGCAAAGCCACCTCCACATCTTGAATGAGGCCTGCCAGCAGACATACAGACTGCACCTTGGCTTTCTTTCCAGCCCTGAAGACTATTTTCCTAAAGGCTCCATAATGTGCCTAACATTGGCGCTCCTGATAATTAACAAACCCCTGTGTGCTTGTGCCCTCTGGGAGCCTGCTGAAGGAGTGGCCACCTGTCCACTCACAGAGAGACTGAACGAGGCCGTACAGGCAGCCTACATATTGATTGCTTCCATCTGACATTGACACTGAGGTGAGGGTGGATCCACAGTGTTGAGTATACTGGGATGTACCTTGGCAGCAGAACCCATGGGTGAAACAAGCATGTATTATGTGGGCAAGTAGGGTGCACTAGGAGATAATTTGCTGAGAAAACCCACCCAACAAAAAAATAAGATATAAGGAAATTAAATCAGTAACAATTTATTCAAACAATGAATTACATATCATGAAATTCATTTTCATTATTTTTAATTCTCTTCATTCCTTTATACTTTAACTAAATATTAACATATTCAAAAACAGAGTCCCAGTTAATTATTATTTTATTAAACCTGTCTGGCAAAATAATTTTAAATTTACTATCAAGCTCGAAACAAATTTTCTCTCCATACCTAGTTTTTAAATATTCACATACCCTAATGTAATACAATTCATTTATTTCTAGCTCACTAAACTTTTTAAACAAAGTAGAACTGCTTATATTTTTAAGCTTTTTCAGTAGAGTATCTATTTATATAGAATAAAAAATAATAATCTAAAAATTTTAACTGAAAATTTTTAGTATTTTTTTATGCTGAGCATCATATATTAAAATTTTTTGCAATACAAGACTACACAAGTAACTGTATCTTCAGGAATTTTATTTACAACAAAAATAGGATAATTTTCAATAAAACTGAAGGGATTTACATCGACATCCATCGTTTGAGGGACTCTCTCAAAATCAACGAAAGCATCGTATAGTTTCAGAGAATATTTGGTAGTTCAAGATGCCATAATTCCTGAGGAAAAAATTCATTTCTCCCATTTTTCATATAGATATTTTGTGAATTAACATGATTGCATGAATCAGAATCAAATAGTTGATTATTTTTTCGATCAGTTTGGAAAACAACGAAAATAAAGTAAGGCACATCATTTTCTGAAGAATTATAATAATTAGTAATATGTACTTCAAAATTTCAATTTCCTTCTAATCTGTCTATTTCAACAGTTTCTGATTCAAAGAAAGAAATAGGAACTTTTGGATTTTTTAGTCTTTCTTCTTCTAACTCTAGTGAATATTTTGGTTCATACTTCACAACAGGAACACGAATTTTACCTTCTTATGGAAGTATATCTTTCATTTCAATTCCAGCATCATTTTTATCAGAACATTTAAGAATAGCATCTCCAGCACTTGAACTCCAAGTAAAAATTACTGTTAATCTCCTTCCACACATCACTTCTATACAATCTTTGAAAAATCCACCAAACAAATCTAGTGGAAAAAGTACTTCATTTTTGTTACTTTTATGATCTTCCATGGTTAACTCGCAAGCTATATCTCATAAAGACAGATGAAGGAATGAATGGGTGTCCCATTCGAGACAAAATATTGTTTCCTTTCTTTACAGTGTTGACCTCGAACAACTTTTCCACATAGTTATCAATTAATTTTTTATTGTTTTTTCCATCATATTATGGATAATCTGTAGTACCATTAGCTCCAATAATACTAAAACGCATGTACCGGGTGATCAAAGGGTCAGTATGAATTTTAAAACTTAATAAAACACAGAATAATGTAGGTAGAGAGGTAAAAATTGACACACATGCTTGGAATAACATGGGGTTTTATTAGAACCAAAATAAAAACAAAGTATTGCTAGATGCATGAAAGACATCTTGCGTGCATCGTTTGGTGATGATCGTGTTCTCAGACGCCAATTTTGTCATGCTTGGCCTCACAGGTCCCCAGACCTCAGTCCATGCGATTATTGGCCGGGGGTTACCTGAAGTCACAAGTTTATCGTGATCTACTGACATGTCTAGGGATGCTGAAAGACAACATCCAATGCCAATGAATCGCCATAACTGCCGACATGCTTTGCAAGGCTGTTCACAACATTATTCCTCGACTGCAGCTATTGTTGAGGAATGATAGTGGACATATTGAGCATTTCCTGTAAAGAACATTATCTTTGCTTTGTCTTACTTTGTTATGCTAATTATTGCTGTTCTGATCAGATGAAGCGCCATCTGTCGGATATTTCTTGCACTTTTGTATGTTTTTGGTTCTAATAAAACCCCATGTCATTCCTAGCATGTGTGTCAAGTTGTACCTCTCTATTTACATTATTCCATGATTTATTTAGTTTTCAAAATTTATACTGACTTTTTGATCAACCGGCTTAGTTGTGCAAGATTCACATGAACTCATCCACATCCAATATTTCTATTAATCTGTTTTCTTATTGGGGAGATATAGATTACTTTTAGTCTTCTCGTTCACTTGGAATGACTAAAACTGATAATTCTCAATTTGGTTCATGATTTAATAAGAATAAATTTATTAAGACGTTTCTATAATTACTGTGACATAAGCACTGTTAAAGGCAATCAAATTATCAATTTCATCACTTATAGAAACTTCTAAATCTTGAATATGTTCAAAAATCGGAATATGTACAGGATAATGTGGTTCATGAATTATTGGTCCAAAAAATTCTGCATTAGGCTTGAATGAAGTTTCTTGATGAAAGTGATTATTATGTTTAACAAATATTCCTTTGGGGAAATTGAAATTTATATAAATTAATTCAAATCGAATGATATTAAGAATAGCCTTTTAATAGTAAAGTTAGTAACAGCCTTTTTATTACCTTCAATAATTTGATTATTCACTCTTAATATATTACCTATTCTATCTTTTATATCCATACTTTTATACTGTCTTTCTATTCATCTATCCATATTTTTATACTATCTTTTATATTTATTTCACATCACCTTCAATAACAATTGTTTTTAAAATATGATCTGCTTTAATATGAATATTTTAATGAATAAATTATTCTAAATTTTTCAATCTATATTGATGTACAGAAATTTCTATCATTTCTCCACTGCAATACAGTTTATTATTTTTTGCTGTGATATATGAAGTTAAAAACTAATCAGTGCAACAGGACTAAAGCTATCTCTTTTGGAGAACAGATGGCTTATCACCTAGTGAAAATAATCTTATCTTATCTCTGACTATTAAGAATTTTTACAAAATAAATGAAACTTAATCAAGACTGCTTTAGCTGTTGCAGAATTTAGAAACCAAAAATAAGAGTTCTATAAAAGAAAGCAAAAACTAATGCAGTAAAATTTTACCATATTCTATTTGACATGCAATCATAGGACCAAGTGGCTGTTGAGAACGACGTTAATGATTGGTAATTATATTCTAGCACCTAGATGGTTGAACTGGCATAAAATTAACCATTTGTACATTTATTCTTAAAGTTTAGATCAACTGAAAGATCGAGAATTTATTAGAAGAGGTGAAAATTGAAGATAAGTGTAACAAAAAAATACTACCTTAATTGAAAATTATACCATTAGAGCAATGTCTAGATAATTCAGTACTAGTATTTCATGACTTCATTCTTCAAAATTAGGATATAGTCAGAGAATATTTTACTAGATGAAGTCATAAAGGAACTGATTGTTTTTACTTAGTTCAAACTTATTCAAAAACAACAAAACAATTAGTCAGAGGTAATCTAAATTTTTGAAATATTTTTAGACAAGATGACGCAAATTTAAGTCATATTTATCATGAATTCATTGGTGGTGATTTAAAGTTTCATAATTTTAAAGAAATGTGTAGTAAATGTTGGAATGATCTATTTGGGTTACTAAAACTTTTTCGCAAAATACGATGCTGAATTTCTTAAACAGCTAGGAGAAATAGAAGGATTAAAAGAAGAATTTAAAAAATGGAAAAAACCACCACAAACACAATACGAAAAATTTTAAAAAATCAGCCAGTTATAGGTGAAACTGGACAAGTTAAACAGGGAATTGAAGGATTAGGTGATAATGTGTTAAATGCGATTGAAGAAAATTGAGAGTTGAAAAACAAATGGTTCCTTATTCTAACTATCAGTTAAGAGAATTTAATGATATAGCACCATTTAAATATTATGAATATCCACAGCGTAAACTGACTTTAAGTGAATCCAAAATAAAAGATTTATTGAGTAACTATGGAGAAGAGAGAAAAACAATAAAAATGTTAAATAAATAAATTTAAAAAACTTTATATAGGTCTATTAGCTTCGAAATTATTTGACCAATATACTAACACAAAACATTCAACTATAAAAATGAAACCAACAGAAGTGAATTAAAAAGCTGTAAGTCCAATAGTGTTGTATCTAATGAAAAATGAGATTTAAAAAAAGGAGATAATGTTAGAATTAGTGAACTTGCAGGACGTTTTGAGAAAGGATATATCGCAAGTTGGTAAGCAGATATTTTTGAAACTGAAGATGTGGTTAATTCTAATCCAATCATATACAAATTGAAAGAGAGCAAAGTATATTTCCATGAACAAGAATTACCAATAACAAAGTGTCCTGGTATATATCTTGTTGAGAAACTTTTAAATAAGAAAGGTAATAAGGTTTATGTCAAATGGTTGGGTTTTGGTAATTCACATAATAGATGGGTAAATAAAACAAAAGTAATTTTATACAACATTTATAAAAAATTTCTATAAAAATGCTACGCTAAGAATGAAAGGAATTGAACTTCCATTCTTTCTAGCTGTATGCTATTTGAATGAAGAACCTCTACATTCATAAATCAATTAACTGATGAAAATGTGAATTACTTGTTCAATTTCGAAGGAGGCGAAAGGTGTTATTTTACAGAAATACTTTAAAAAACAAACTTATATTAATTCAGTCTGATGAAGATTCATCATATCATTAATCAATGCTTGTTGTGTATCCAAATAATTCTGTCTTCAAATAATCCGCAAATTTTCTTTCATTCCTTCATATAAATTTATTGAGTTAATGATCATGTTCCAGTCTCAACATTTCTTCACAGTTTGAATGTCTATCTATAATTTTATGTAACTCTTTTAGTTTGTTGTGCTCTAATGACATAATAAGAATATTCACATTCATCATGAAATAACTTTAAAAAGATATACATAAGTCTCAAGTTAGTATGCTGAGTTGGTGCAACTACATGTCGTTGTATTTCTCTAATTATTTCAACTTTCTTATTATTTTGTTTTCGTAAGTTCTGAATGACTTCTCTCCTTTTCTTCACAACACACATAGCAATTTATTTATCAATTTTCAAATCTTCAATTTCTTGTAATTTGTCAATTATTGATTGTAATTTATGTTCACCATGTTTTCTAATCGATGTAAAAGTTGTGTTACCCATTTTTAAAATTTGTTTGTAGTTGGGTGTTTTGATGATAAAATAAGAGAATAAAGTCCTGATCCATTAATAAACGTAGTATTAGAATGTATATTTCTAGATAGTGAATTTAAAGCACTATTTAAATTCATTAAGTCTAATATGCATATTTAACCAACTTCATCAACATTTAATCTGACAGCATCTCTCGATAATTAATATTCTAAAATTTCTGGAATACAGTTACCTTTAAACCATGGATTATTCTCTTTATCAATTATCACAAAAACTTCTGTATTATTATAAACAGTCCTGTTGTTGTTCTGAACAGATTCAAATAAATTCATCATAGATATTTTTGAGACTGTCGCCATTTATTGCAAATAATTTTTAGAAGATTTTTTATTTTACTCTCGTCTGTCTTAGTGGCCGTTTTTCTGACAGCTGACTTTCTTTACGTTGAATTAAATGAAATTTCGAAACTTCTCATGAATAATTATCCAAAGTACTGAAATAATTTCGATGACAAATAATTCTTAATGTTTCTTTTATTCGATGATTTAAATTTATCTAATTTGGTAGATAATTAAGTCTTAAAAATTCCTCACAATTTAGACATCTGTTTCTGAGAACAAAGTATTCATAATAACAACCATATTTTAAAATAACAGAAGTTGGTCTTAAATTTTCATAATTTAGTTGAGGAACAACATTATGTAATAATGTATTTATTTCTTCATTTCGTCCGTTTACTACATCAAAAGGCATATCAACATTTTCTCTGAAATATTCTATTCGTTTTGAGGCCATTTGATTTATATTCTCTACTCCTTTTATATAATAATTTTTGTATTCTATTTGATTTCTGTAGAATTTATCATTTCTTTTCTAGTCTTATATTCACTCCATTCATGAATTGCGGGTAATACGTCATGTATAACCCATATTATGAATGCTTTTACGATCCAAAAGTTAAAGAATATAAGCCAAGTTCTTTGATAAATATCAATGATTTTTCATTACCCTATAATCCCAAGGTGGCCTCTGGGTTAAAATTTTCAAATACTTTTTTATCATCTTTATGAATATGTTTTATAATTGCATAGTCAGTGTCTTTATATTCTAATATTTCAGCAAAATATTTTGTTTTAAACAATGGATTATTATTTTAATCAATAGCCACCGATTCAGGCTTACAATTATATGCAAGCTTGTTATTAACAGGCTCTATGACTCACTCCATTTATACATAGATAAAAATATATTAGATAAAATAAAGTTCTATAGCACGCACATTCAAAACTACGTCATAAATATTTTTTCTCTCCTCATTTATTTCGTCAACAGTATCATTGGACTAATCACATAATTTATCAACAAAATAAGATAGACTGTTAAAATGGATATGTAGATTTCTTTACTATTATTTACTTTGTGTACACGAAAATAAATATCAAGTATATGTTCTACTAATTTATAATATGTACATTCATATTTTATGCCATAAAATTTTGTGTGTTGTTTCGGTCTTCCACTATTATATCTAGATAAGCCTTCTGAAAGATCATTTAATGGACAATACATCACCATCTTCAAAATAATTTTTATAACATATTGCTTGGATGTAGCTATGTAAATAATTTGTTCTATCTTCATCTCTACTGCATCAGAAATATATTTCTTGGTTGTAGATATTCTTGATGTTTTGCTTGTATTTCTGTCACTTATGATTAAGTAGTTTTTTGGGATTTATCTGTTTCAACAATTGCTGTATACTTCAGATAATCGGGTAGTACTTTTTCTAAAATAATGTAACATTTTCTTTCTTGTTCACATTGTTTTGTATTAAATGTCATTACGGAATTTTCAAAATTTCTTTTGAAGAAGATTATTCAGGTTTCATTTCAGTTCGAATACATTCTTAGTGTAAATCAAGTTGATTATTGTGTTGTATTTCTTTGTATGGTGTTTCGTTGCCATTAAGAAATTTTTCCCATTTGGAATTCCACATAGAAAAGTTAAAATATAATTTGTAATCTACACATTCTTATCATACAATAATGGAACCCAAATATCTTTAAACAAGTACCTAAATTCAGTTGATAACTTTTTTGTATATAAATTCGAATACATTCATCATATATGTTTCTGAACTAGTGATAATGGCATTAGATGTGCTCAGAATTGGCCCCATTTACATAGAATAAAAATATATTACATAAAAATATTTATTCCAGGTTTCAGTAATGTGTCATTATAGATCACAATTTCATTTTCATGAAATTTGTATTGTATTGCAAATTCAAAAACGAAAAAATACACAGTAAATATGCTAGCGACAGTAAAAAAATTAAAAGTGTAAATGCTTTATCTATACAAGTATCTATGCCACAACCACAGGAAGGAGGATTCATTTATTAAGGACTGATTTTATTACTTTAATGAAGAAGAGTAAAAGATTCGAAGAAAAGAAGTAAATTGGTAACTTTTATTCATACATGTACACAAAGGATGAAGCATTTAAAACTAAAGATACAGGTAGTAGTAATTTTGAACAAGGGTGTCTCATTAATTTTCCAAAAACATTTGATTTCAAAGAAGGGACACTTCCCACATTTGTTCAATACACAAGGAAATGAAAATTACATAGGACCAATTCTAGATATTATTGTGTTGACACTATGAAGCCAAAAGATAGAGAAGCATGTCTCAAATGGCACAGATCCAGAGATAAAGAAAATTATGTGTTCAATTTGAAAAAAGAAATTGTTGAATACTTTAATTCTGATGTAGATATTTTAAGAAAACGTTGTTTAGAACTGAGAAAACAATTTCTAGAGAAAGCTAATATTGAACCATTCTGATATTTGACAATCGCTGGAGTTTGTATGACTATATACAAATCTAAATATGTACCTGAAAATACAATTGCTGTATTGGATAAAGAAGAGAAGGATAATTACAGTAGAGAATCCACAGCTTGGTTAAACAGTTTAAACAATAATAATATTTTACATGCTCTAAATGGTGGTAAAGTAAAAATAGTTGATGCAAAAGTAGATGCAATTGATAAAGAAACTAATGCTGTTTACCAATAGCATGGCTGTTTACCAATAGCATGGCTGTTTTTGGCATGGTTGTAAAATGTTTTAAAAGTGAGATAATTAACAATAAAAATCAGGAAACAACACATGCAGTTTATCAAATTACTTTAAGAAGAAATGTGTAACACGAAATGTTGCATATAATTTAGTGGAGATGAGGGAATGTGATTGGCTTAACTCCACAGAGTATAAAAGTCTTAAAAAATTAAAACAGTTACCTGAAACTGTTGAGCGATTGAATCCAAGATATGCATTTTATGGTGGTCATACAACTGCAATCAAATTAACAGCTAAAGCAGATGGTGTTATTACAAAAATGAAATTTATTGACTTACATAGTCTATATCCTACTGTGCAATCTACAACTTTTAACCTAAACAACATTCGAGAAAAATATGTAGACCAAGATAGTATTTAAAAAAATGGTATGGTTTAAAAATGTAGATGTGCCACCTAAAGGATTGTATCATTCCATTTTACCAGTTAGACTAAGTGAAGATACATTGTTTCCTTCGTGTGTCAAATGTGCTCAAGAAAAAGAAAGATAAATGTAACCACATAATGAAAAAAGTTTTACTGTTACGTTGATGCCTAATGAAGTGAAGAAAGCTGTAGAAAAAGGATACAAAACTTGAATGTCTATGAAGAGTGGGATTTTAGGAATACAAGCAACATGCTGTTTAAAAATTATGTGAAAGATTTTCTGAAATTAAAATTGGAAACCAGTCCATATAATTTTGGAAATGATAAAGAGTATATCAACTTAGTTAAAGAGAAATTAGGTATTGGCTTAGAATCTGACAGAATAATGGAAAATGCAGGAAAACGAACTATTGCTAACATATGTCAATTCATTATGTGGGATACTGAGCAAAGGCAAAATGTAAGTTACACAGAATATGTAACAAATTTACAGCAATTTTATGATATAGTTCAGATGATTAATTAGATAAAATAGATATAAATTTTCTTAATGGCAATATGGTTCAGACGAAGTTTAGTTTCAAGGATTATTAAGTATATGTG
This sequence comes from Schistocerca gregaria, assembly GCF_023897955.1. Classification (NCBI taxonomy): domain Eukaryota; kingdom Metazoa; phylum Arthropoda; class Insecta; order Orthoptera; family Acrididae; genus Schistocerca; species Schistocerca gregaria. The sequence continues at coordinate 86,086,801 of NC_064930.1, read as the reverse complement.
ACAAAGCCACAAATGTTTTATAGCTGCATTCACTACCCAAAATGCAAGGCTTAGACTGTATGATATGTTAGATATACTAAGAGAATCTGTTATATATTTTGATACGGATAGTATAGTATATATTGATAATGGTAAAAATACTGTGGAAACAGGATCTACATTAGGCGAATGGATTGATGAATTAGGAAATAACTGAATTACAGATTGGGCATCAACTGGCCAGAAAAGTTACTGTTATGAGAAAAATGTTAAAAGACAGAGATGTAAGTTAAGGGATTCACACTAAATTATAAGAATATTGAAAAACTGATTAGTGAATCTATGCTAAGATTAATTGAGAGTGAAGTGAAGAAAAAGGTACAATTAGAATACAGCTGATTGCTAGATATGTTGATACTAAAAATGTAGTTGATAAACAGGTAAAGAAAGAATTGTCATTTCAGTCTGATAAAGGAGTACCTCTAGATAATTATGATACAGTGTCTTATGGATATTAAAAATTATTTATTATTTAATAAGTTTAAAATAAATTTCTATAACTTCTAATATAAGAACAAAATTCATTCCATATTTGTTATACAAATGACATATATTTATATGTTGATTTTTATTGTATTATCTTTCCTTGTAAATCTCTAATTATTGAGAGAGAAACTACTAAAAAATTTAATAGGATTTAAAATATTTTTGAATTATTTTTCGTAAATTATTTATTGGTAAAGTATAATTCGCTACATACATTTCATTCATAAAAGGGAGAACCTGAGTTTTCAATTTCTTCCCATATTTCTATATCAGTCCCATAGTAACTATTAAATCTCATTTTGTATTTTTCATAAATTTGTTTTTATATATTAAAACTTCTAGTATGGTCCTCAATTCTCAAATGCTCTATAATTAAAGATGATTTAAAATATTCTTTGGAAATATTATATTGAAGTTGCTTCTCTCTTGGTTTATTTTTTGTCAATAAAAATACCAAATTTAAATTCATCCTGCACATTAGTTATATTTACAATAATAAGAATTTATAGTCTCATAAAAAGTATTTGATATAAATGTATACTCTACTGAAAAAGCTTCATAAAACAAGCAATTCTAATTCATTTAAAATGCTTAGTGCACTAGAAGTAAATAATGATAATGAATTTCACGATTTGTAATTCATTGTTTGAATAAATTGTAATTGATTTAATTTATTTACATCTTTTTTGGTTGGTTAGTAAATTATCTCCTACTATACCAAACATGCTCACTTACTACTCAAGGGATACCAGAGGTGTTCCATGCAGTGCGCCAGATTCTCTGCCACCAGTAGACAGTGTAGACAGTAAGGCAGCACCCTGAAGATGGCTAACTGTAGCCAAAAGTGAAATCAGCTGTTTGTGAACTGTGGCCAGCTACTCTTGTGTCAGTACACAGCATCCGCACATGCTATCCATCCTAGTACAACTAACTGAACAAGAACACCGCAAAAAGTATAGATGGAAACCTAGACAATTAACTTGTTATTCTACTGAAATGTCACCTGTCGAGGCTTGTGTGTTAATGAGCTGTGTAGCCAACTGTTCAGAAGAAATGACAACTGTCCTACCTTCTGCCTGACTCAGTGGTTACAAAAAAAGAGACGAAACCTATCAAATATAAAAACATGAACGGAATTTGCAAAGTATACTACTAAAAAAACACAAAAAGAACTAAATACATAGCTTGCTGTTCTGCTGGTGTGTAACAGACGACTATTCGACTCTCACTGACTGAATGATTGCTTAAGCTGAAACGAACGGCTGCTGCCTCTTTAAAACTAACCTATGAATAATGGCAGTGCTACAGTTTGTCTGAATTTGCATTTAAAGTCACCAAACATTTATGGAATTTAAGAAAGATACTACTAATAAAACATACTAACGCTAAATATGTAATTCGCTGCTTTGCAGGTTGTACCAGGTGACCGTTGGTCTCTGAAGCTAAACCTACTCACATCTGCTGACAAGTTATCAATAAGAAAGGAGGATACAACAGAGAGAGCAGATTTTACAAAAAATGAAAAGAAAAATATTTCAAAAATATATGTCTCCTATGTATGTTATTATGATTATCTCAGTTTGTACTTTCATTCACTTAGTTTATCGTTCTATTTTCTTTACTGATTTCGAGGATACTGGAACACATGACTGCGGCAAACATATGATTTAGCAAATTATGCAACAAACTGGACCATGGAAGTTGTGATATTAATTTTCTTTATTACTTGATGATTAGTTTCAAGTCAAAGGTCATTATCAAATCATCCATCAAACTACATAATAATGTCCAATATGACAGCCATATGATCACTCATTCGAGTTTAAACATATAAATTAGTGCAGTGCTTAGCTTCATTCGTCAGATCTGTGAATAAAGTTCAAGCCAGCACTAATTTACAAAATACCTTTAACTGGAAAGAATGGTGGTGTGGCTGTCGTAACCATATAATAACATTTGCTTAATGGATTATTTGACAATGAGCTTAGGCAAGAAAGTAATCATTAGGTAATAGAGGGAATTAATATTGCAACATCGACAATTTTTTGCAATTTGCTGCATAATTTTATTTTATTTTGACTGTGATCATATAAGCAATTTGTTCTGTGTTGACAGACCCAAGATTATTATTGAAGAAGATATTTTTATGTAATTTTTATTGCTCTTCAATAATAATATTGGTAATTTGTTTATGGCTGATTTGCAGATTATGTGTCGCTATGTGTATAGTTGTAGAAGTCTGATGGTGATGATGATAATAATAATAATATTTGTAGAGGTGGTGGTGGTGGTGGTAGTAGTAATAGTAGTAGTAGTAGTAGTTATTGTTGTTGTTGTTGTACAACTGGTAAAGGGTGACAAATGAAGAACAGAAGCAATGGCCATTAAGCGATGTGTGAGAAAAGTAGTGAGACTGGTCTTTTATCTACCAAGATTTTACTTTCTTTTTTTTTCAAACAACCTTTCAAAGTTCAAACCCCGTTTCAAAGTAGTTTCCTTCAGCAGCTGTTGACCAGTAGAGTGGTTGTTCCTAGTTTTGGAAGCAGCACTGAGAGGTAGGTCCTTTAACATGTCGGTCACGTTCTTTTCAATGTTCTCCAGAGTCGCAAAATTACGATCTCTTAAGACATTTCTCAGTTTCAGGGAAAGGAAAAAGTCCCAAGGACAATCTGGAAGTGATAAACACAGCACTTTCCATAGGTAGCACAACAAAGTGTTGCCAAATCACTTATAGTGTTGATAGTCTCATTACTTTTTTCACACATCTCATGCAGTTGGTAGTGTTGTCTGTGCGTCTAGATTACAAGGAAAAAATGTTCCACTTCTTTATCCTGGGATGTCAAGCATAATGCGATGGCAGAGTCCATTGTAATGTTATTGTCCTTTTTGCGATTTTGATTTATGACGAGATGCGTGTTTGTGGGTTGATTGTGTTTTTTTCTACAACTTGCAGTGACCCATCTACTGTGGTGAGTGAGGTCTCACCATCTTGAGGACTGATTTTGATGATCCATATAAAAATAGATTTTAGGAATATCATGTAAACTTTCAGTTGTAAAATAATTAATAAAACAAAAGTGTGTCTCCAATATTGAGAGAGAGAGAGAGAGAGAGAGAGAGAGAGAGAGAGAGAGAGAGAGAGAGAGAGAGAGAGTGAGAGGGCACTCAGATTTGTGGAAAGAAACTTTGTAATTCATTTAGCGTGTGAGGAAGACATGTTTGAATATTGGGTGTAAATATACCTTTCTTTCATGTAGACCAAGAATTTTTCTGTATGTTCAAGGGCATTCTGCATTACGATGGGGAAGTGGCACCAATCTCTGAGGAAGTAACAGCAGAGGTTGCCACCAGACACTTCAGCTGTGTACGGATCAGCAGAGTTATGTGGGGGACGCTGCAACCCCCACTGGTGGCCACTTGGGAGTTCAATTTTAGGTTGAATACTTTCGCTGCACTTACCATCATAAGGCCAGCTTCTATGTGGAGTCAGCTGTTTTCTGGAAGCGACATATCAGCTGGCCTTGGCGCAGTGCCTGCACCTTTGGATGAGGCCCTGGGGCCTCTGATCACACAGCCATGAGACGCCATGCTGTGGACACTCTTTGCTATGGGATAACTTATGACAATATACTGAAGCTGAGCGATCAGACCTGAGTGTTCTGTCAGTTGTGACAGGACAACAATTTAAAACAGGCTGGAGACGGAGTGATAGGCTTAATATCAAAATGACAGTTGTATTCACTTCTGGAGGTACGCAGCAGTGCCAATATCTTTGATTTACTACTGGTTTATGTAATAAAAACAATACACTGTATGTGTCACCTATTACAACTGCAGCTGTTGCTACTATTATCCAGTGCTATCTAGTGGAAGTAGAGATTATCAGTTCATGAACTTATTATAACATACAAGTCATGGGTACGATTTTAGCGAGTGGTGATAGTGTAGAATCTCCAAAGATACGCTTCGTACATGTCCACTGCGTATTGTAAATTTGAAGACTCTTATGAAGAGTAATTGATGAGTCAAGTAACGACAGATACATTTGAGAAACAACAATGTATGGCTGAAGAAATAATATTTCGATCTTGTGTGGTATGGGAGTGACCTCAATTAAGATTATTTAGAGTGTGTCGTTTTCTGTTCTCTTTAAGGTTGCGTTACCAGTTTCTATGATAACAAGAGGTGTCAAACCTACTGAACATTTTCAAAGCCCATCCTTAATATCACTCTCTAAGACCCCTGTGGAAAGTGTTTTAATATAAAGAGATTAAGGCAGAAACTGCATTACACCTCGAAATTTTTCTAGATATTGTATCCTTTTTTTAAATGTTTTCGTGTCAGATTAAATCTATGAACTTTAATGATTTCTGTGTCTGTCGCTCTGTAATTTCTTCCAAATTCAGACTATGTGTATTCACATTTAACAGTACTTTTATGTTACGTTTCACTGCTTACACCTAATGATGTGTACACACACACACACACACACACACACACACACACACACACACACACACACACACACACACACACACACATTTGCTATTGCGGTGCTTATGAAATCTTTTTAAAGTAATCATAATTGAAGGAATTGGTGCTACAACCAGGTGTGTTCATCTGTGGCCAAAAGTAATATTTTACTAACATTATATAGTACGAAAATTGCTCAATTGTATCCTGCAAGAACGAAACTTTTCCATGCAACAAAGGAAGAATAACGCAGGGAATGATCTGATCTGTGTTGACAGTTTGGCGTAAAAACCAGTCATTTCTAGGACTTGGCATGTCATAAGATTTTGGAATGTAAAATACAACCAAGAAATTCACCGTGGTTGGAGATTCAAAGACTTTTCATCATAACTAATAAAGCTGTTTTCGTTTAACATTAAGAAATCTGATATTGAGAAATTTACTAATTCAAAGAAATGGTTCCTTGAGTACTCCATTGAACACAAGCAGGTGGTTCGTTGTAGTCCATCATTACCATAAATTCTCTCTCGTTACTTTCTCTGAGGAAAAGCTTCATAACATGCCTCTGCAAGTTAAATCTGAAAAACATAAAGATGTCATGAAGCTTGTCAAGAAGTCTGTGCAGGCCTAAGACATGGGATTTTTTAAGTTGCTCTGTGTCAGAACTGTTACGGATGCTGAATTTAGTTCATCAGAAGGGGAAGGCTGATCAACTTCACATCACTCTTCTCAACTCATAACCTTTATTAAGGGATCCTCTTTTTTTGTAATTCTCAGAAACCTCATAATATTCTGCAATACACAAGTGCTAATAGTTATAGTTTCTTTAGGCGCTTGTTTATTAATCTGATATATTCACAAAACCAAACTGTATATTACAAGAGAGATACAAGTACATTTTTAAAAAATTCGATAAATTTCATCAAATTTCTTACTTGGTTATGTAATAAGATATTACCATGTGCTAGTGGCCTAAATAAAAATTGAGAAAAGACAAGATAGATGAAAAAATTCCAGTTTGTGGGCAGATTTTTTATTTTACTCGAAATTATGTAAACATGATGTACCTGATTAATGTACCAACGCCTTCAGCTGATCATAATTTGTTCGATGCTGAACTTACACACGCTGACAGAAAAAATCTCAGCACTGACAAGGAGTCGTGCAACATATACAAAAGTTGGTAGGCATGATTCTATAATTAAAAGATAATGTCTATTCAGGTTTCATGCAGTCCCATAACAGACGCGCTAGTAGTCTCACTATGAGGATCTAAATCAGGTTTCCTTTAAATGCACACTGTAACGATCATGAGCTTTAGTTACCTTTGAGATTAGATGTGGTGTGTTGATGTTAGTCAGGCATGTCTTTAAGGTGATTAAGACCCCATTATCAGTACCTCATTGGGTTTGAATGAGGTCAGGTAATAGGTCAACAAAGAGCTGAATGTTTCTTCTGTGCTGCTGCACAAAGACTTGGCAGCAATGTAGCCACTGTATGCGACTGCTGCCTGTGGTGGTATGAACAGCCACAAGAAGACTAGGATCTGCATGGCCATGTAACATTACTGAGAGAGAAGAGCATCATGTATGGCATATGGCACTGTCACATTGTACTCAATCTGCAGCACCAGTTGGCACCACAGTAACACAATGAACGGTTACAAATTCAAGGATAGCTCAGAACCAGACACCCTGTAGTGTGCATTCCACCAATCCCAAATTACCATGATTTGCGGCTTCATTGGTATCAAGCAAGAGCTCACTGGAAGGCAGTGATGGCTATGTGTTGTTAATAATGACGCCAGTTGAGGGTCTACTTGTTAACACACTGTATCTACATCTGGAATTATCGTCTGTCATTTCATATGACAGCAGGAGCACTCTTGTGGTTATTCCATGCACCCTCACTGTAAATTTGCATGCAAGTCTGGTGTTTTTCAACTGGACAAAGCTCGACCGCATGCCACTGTTGGCATGAGTGTGTCAACATGTTGCCGTGCCCTGCTTGATCACCAGAATTCTCTCTGGTCGAGCACACATGGGACATCATCAAACAACTCCAGTGTCATCCGCAACCAGCATTTACTGTCCTAGTACTGACCAGCTAAGTGCAACAGGTATGGAACTCCATCCCCCAAACTGACATCCAGCACCTGTACAAGAAAACGCATGCGTGTTTCAATGTTCTAGTGGTTATACCAGTTATTAGTGTACCAACATTTCACATTTGCAATGGCTATAAACCTTTGAACATGCAGTGTTAATTAAATACTAATGTTGTCTATACATATGTATTCCCAAAATGTTATTACACGATATTAATTACTTTTAGTGTTACTATTTCTTACCATCAGTGCACTAGTGTGGGCATAAAAACGCAACACTGATACAAGATCTAGCGAACAGCATTTATACAGGGTAAAATTATTTGCTCATGGTCTTAAAAGTCAAAGTAAATTTTGTTAGTAGATATCATGTATCCCTGTTTTAAACTGACATTTCAAGTACATTTGTTTTTGTCACAATGATGATTATTTTGTAAAACAATGAAATTAGTAGTATTATATTCTGTTTGTAGAATGTGGGTGGCCTAAATGAGGGGATAAACAAATCTGCTTTCGGGAATATTTAATGTATGCTGCACGATTTGTGTGTGTTTGACAATTTCTACGCCGTTAAAATAATAATTTAAAGTTGTGGGGGACCACTAGGACTAGGGTTGCGCGCTTGGTCCCAATTACTGTGACAGAGCGAATAACAAAAGAAATAAAGTCCCTACACCCTGATAACCAGCATCTCCTTCTAAACCACTGGATGGATTGCAACCAAACTTGGTGCACATACTGCTAAAAAAAATTTAAAAAATAAAAGAAGTAACAGCACTGCCAGCATTAGAATGTCCTAGCTCCTACATGAGCGAAGATCCAGGTAAGAAATGTGTTTTCTCAGCACCTAGCGTGTATGGACCTCCAAATGACAAGTATGTTGTGCAGGTAGTATCAGCATGCTTTGTGGAGGCTACACTTGCTCATAGTTATGGCTGAGCTGAGATATGGATGGGCAGGAGAGAGGCATCGTTTGTAAGGGGAATGCCAGAAGGGACACAGTAAACTGTATAGGTGGAGGTGTGGGAGAAGGGGCAGGGACCGGTTTTGGAGGAAAGAGAGACAGAGAGAAGAAGAGGGAAACAGGGAGGGTGGGAATGAGGTGGTGGCCAGAGGGATATGAACAGGGTGAAGCAAAGCAAGCGCTGTATCATGTATAAGATACAGAGGCGAGCGAGTGCACGGGACTTACCCTAGTTCACTGCTAGTAGCGTCACGTCATCGTAACGCGCCTGCATATAGTATTGCACCACATTTAACATAAAAGTAAAAATTAAGATTTGTGTGTAAAACTTTGTTAAAGTATAGTTCTATGTAATAATGTTTCAGGTAACAAATCTTAATGTTATAAAATTAGTAGTTTACGTAAAATTCACGTTTTGAAAGAAAAATAGGAGGCGCTAAATAATGACGCTAGGAAGCCAAAATTTGGTGAGAAGGTGCAGTAAGAAGTCATTAATGAGTGGTGCTGGTTTCCAAAACCATAAAACTAAAATTGACTCCAGAATCCGCGTTTTTCGGAAAAATCAGAGGCGCGAAATAATAGAGCTACAATATTGAAAATTGGTAGGATGCTTCAGTTCACCCTAATAATAGTAATGGAAATACCACAATCAGTTACCTCTTCTAGTTTTTTAGTAATTTAGTAAAAACTACTTTTGTGAGTAAAATGTACATAAGCATTATAGATTAAGTACTTTAAATTGTAATGATAAAACAAATTCTTTAAGACCAATGATCAGATAGGACAATTAACAAAGCTACACCAAGTTTTAGTCTTGTAGCATAATTAACAGCTGATACAAGTCTTGATAAAGCTATGGTTCAGAGGTAACAATCTACCGTTAGTTCCATTGTAAAAATTCTAGAGAGTAAAGTTTTAATTTTAGCGGGCTGAGATTTTCTACGTGCTTCTGTACTGCTCAGATGTATGTATACAAAAATTGAGAAGTTTGTAAAGCTATTATTAAATGTGATATTTAAGATTATGTGCCTGAGATAGCGATCATTTGGAGGCTGCCGGCATCTGCATAGGAACGGAAAGAACAGATGCTCTCTTGGCGGTACGCGCTGGAGCTATATAAAAAGAGCGGCAGAGGCAGTAGTAAGCTCACTCCGCATTAGACCAACGCCTAGTCCACGCGAGCTTAACGTCCGATCGCGCCTCGCCTCGGGTGACGTCATAGCGGGCTGTGACATGCGCGTACTTAGCAATGTAAACGGACATTGAAAATCGCGAGGACTGTACACCGTCCTGGATCGTTTAGACTTCGGTAACAAACTGTTATTGTGCCGTCCGTGTGAAGTATAATTCCGCGTGGCAAGTGGTGACTAACTCCACTTTTAAGGCGAGCATTAATCTTTTTTTTTAACATTATTGCGAACTATTAATAGAGCACCGTTAGTTAGAGTAATGAACTATTCGGGAGGAACTTGCTGTAGAAGTCGCCTCTGAACTATTAAACGATTGGCTGAATTAACAATATTTAATGTCTTTAGGATTTTCAGAAGTTTCGAGTAATTTGTGTGAGCCTTTAAGATAATAAAATCTTGTTTGGAACTTTAAATTTTATTGAAGCAGCCCTAATCCCGTGAAGAACTATGGATATTTTTCGTTTAGCTGGGCTGTACAGGAATGTGGCCGTGCAGACTGGGAACTAAGGTCAGTAAGTTTCCCTTCGCTTTCTGACTGGCCACCAAATTAGTTGCCAGGCTCGCGTGATTTAAGGTGGCAATGTTTCATTCAACATTAAACAACGACTTCTTCGCCGTCCCACATATGTTGCATCGGCAATAGTCTGTTACGTGAAATGAACATTCAAACAACTCATTCGACAACTTTTTCGCCGCCTCACAAGGGATATAAGGAGGAGATAATTCACAGAGGACTGGAGAATATGGAAAGAGAGTAGAGGCAGATCAGATGTGGGAGGCAACAGGAAGGTGTAGAGGGGTATTAGTGAGATGACATACCAACCTTCTTCACAGCAACTACACTTGCAGATGGACACCTTACATATTAGGAATGTTAAGTAGGAATAGTAATGCTCTGTTGTGTTGACATGCCCATCTGCACTGAACTGTAAGGTGGGAGAGGGAGTGGTGTTTCCAGCCCATGCAGTGCACACTGCCCGGCATGGTGGTTTGGTAATGTAGCCTGCTTTGTGGACCACCAGCACTGAGGCATTTCCATAGATGTCTATAACTCCATCACAGCTGACACTAAGTGTCTCACATGAAAGGTTGCACCATACTGCAAGCTCCATCAGTTTCCACTCATCTTGCACCTCCACAAGAACATGACTACACATATGGTAATAATCAACAGATGTTTTACACTATTTGTCTTCACTGCAGTGTGATCCTTCCCATGCTGTTGTATTAAGCCTCTGGGATATGCACAGTGCACATCACATCATGTACATACAGGAGGCATGGCCACAACTCCTGTGCAGCATCTCATGTTGTTGCCTCTGCAGTGTGCAGCATCTCAACATGTTGTTGCTCCTACAGACATACTCACAAAGTACTGCCACACACATCCTTCTGTAACATTACACTATGTGTGACTATCAAAGAGCCAAAATGGAATCAAATGGCAGTTGGCTGCCAAATGGGCCCAAGTGCCAAGAAATGTAAGCTCGACCATACACAGGAATGTAAACAGGAGACAGCCACAACACAGGCTAGAGGTTACTTCAAGTGAAGAATGACAGCCAGATAAAGAAAAGTTTACATCACTGCATGAATCTATTACCAATGGCGAACTGGATGCACTGTGTGTTCATTGTAAGGCCGAAATCTCCTGACCTCTGCCATAAGCATCAACAAGTAAAACTTGTTTAACTGCTACATTCCACTGAACTAATGTTTTCCAAATATGACACTACAACGCAGTCACGTGGCGATATTACCAATTACAATTCACCTTCAGAGAAATAATACACTTCTGGAAATTGAAATAAGAAGACCGTGAATTCATTGTCCCAGGAAGGGGAAACTTTATTGACACATTCCTGGGGTCAGATACATCACATGATCACACTGACAGAACCACAGGCACATAGACACAGGCAACAGAGCATGCACAATGTCGGCACTAGTACAGTGTATATCCACCTTTCGCAGCAATGCAGGCTGCTATTCTCCCATGGAGACGATCGTAGAGATGCTGGATGTAGTCCTGTGGAACGACTTGCCATACCATTTCCACCTGGCGCCTCAGTTGGACCAGCGTTCGTGCTGGACGTGCAGACCGCGTGGGACGACGCTTCATCCAGTCCCAAACATGCTCAATGGGGGACAGATCCGGAGATCTTGCTGGCCAGGGTAGTTGACTTACACCTTCTAGAGCACGTTGGGTGGCACGGGATACATGCGGACATGCATTGTCCTGTTGGAACAGCAAGTTCCCTTGCCGGTCTAGGAATGGTAGAACGATGGGTTCGATGACGGTTTGGATGTACCGTGCACTATTCAGTGTCCCCTCGACGATCACCAGAGGTGTACGGCCAGTGTAGGAGATCGCTCCCCACACCATGATGCCGGGTGTTGGCCCTGTGTGCCTCGGTCGTATGCAGTACTGATTGTGGCGCTCACCTGCACGGCGCCAAACATGCATACGACCATCATTGGCACCAAGGCAGAAGCGACTCTCATCGCTGAAGACGACACGTCTCCATTCGTCCCTCCATTCACGCCTGTCGCGACACCACTGGAGGCGGGCTGCACGATGTTGGGGCGTGAGCGGAAGACGGCCTAACGGTGTGCGGGACCGTGCCCAGCTTCATGGAGACGGTTGCGAATGGTCCTCGCCGATACCCCAGGAGCAACAGTGTCCCTAATTTGCTGGGAAGTGGCGGTGCGGTCCCCTACGGCACTGCGTAGGATCCTACGGTCTTGGCGTGCATCCGTGCGTCGCTGCGGTCCGGTCCCAGGTCGACGGGCACGTGCACCTTCCGCCGACCACTGGCGACAACATCGATGTACTGTGGAGACCTCACGCCCCACGTGTTGAGCAATTCGGCGGCACGTCCACCCGGCCTCCCGCATGCCCACTATACGCCCTTGCTCAAAGTCCGTCAACTGCACATACGGTTCACATCCATGCTGTCGCGGCATGCTACCAGTGTTAAAGACTGCGATGGAGCTCCGTATGCCACGGCAAACTGGATGACACTGACGGCGGCGGTGCACAAATTCTGCGCAGCTAGCGCCATTCGACAGCCAACACCGTGGTTCCTGGTGTGTCCGCTGTGCCGTGCGTGTGATCATTGCTTGTACAGCCCTCTCGCAGTGTCCGGAGCAAGTATGGTGGGTATGATACACGGGTGTCAATGTGTTCTTTTTTCCATTTCCAGGAGTGTATAAAGACAAGGTAGTCAGAATGATGTGGTAGGCTGACATATGTACTTTATACATACATGGGTGAAGACACAGTCAAATGGCAGGTGTGTGAACAGTGTGATCGGAAATTTCTGTTACAAACTTCTACGACTTGTAGAGGGGTGCGAGTACGTAAGTTAAATATTATGTTCCGTGTGTACAGCATGCTTGGTTTTTTTTCGGAATAACAAAATATTTAATACAAACAAATGGGCTTAAGTGATAAATACATGTTTGTTATTCTTCTTTTCGAATGGTTACCTAGCAATTGTACTGCATCACACCTACTTCAATTCCTCATACAGAAATGGATGAGTTAAATATCTGAATTGAAAGTGCAACTACCTGTGGATGAAAGTATCCACAGAAAACTATATTCCAAAAAACTAACAGTGAAAATGTAGGAATGTGTTTCTGTGTTTGTATAACTATGCTATTTTCTGCATGTTTTATATTTAAAGAACCCACTGCTGAGAAATTTGGCGTCAAAACTTGTTTATGGAATAAATAAGTAAACAAATAACATAATGTTTCGCATAAAGGCAGACTCACAATTCGCAAATTGGAGAAAAATTAACTACAATGGCTTTGAAGAAAGAATCAGTAAAATAGCCAATGGAAGTGATGAGCCAGTGCTGTTGAATAATATCAAGCTGGGGATAAGTCAAGCAACAAACAAGAATTTACGAAAAAGAAAAGTGGAACCATGAAATATTAGATGATAGGAGAAGTAGTAAACTTAATTCATGAAAGGAACAAGCTCAGAGAATAAAATAAAGTAGTTAACTACAAAAGAATTTAAAATCTCACCAGTACTAAACGCCGTGAATAAAGAGAAAAAAGGACTAAAACCATTACTCAAGAGGTATAAGAAGATCAGGGAAAGGGAAAACAGGACCGAATTTGTAAGAAAATCAAAGCCCTTCAAGTACGAACCTAGAACTAGATCTGTAGCAGCTAGAAATAAAGAGGGAATATCAGTGATACACAATGATTTGATACTCACTCGTTTGAAACAGGATATAGAAGAACTGTACAGTAGTAAAGACTTCAAGAAAGAAAATAACCGAAGTGAAGGCACCAATGAACGCTAAAGAGAAATGTAAAGCCCTCTAGTCATGAGAACATGAATCTGAACTTAACCTTCAGAGACTCAGAGAAGGAAAAAAAACTGGTGTTGATGGAGTCACAGCAAACTTGCTCAAAATTTTACGCAAAACAGGAGAGCTTCTGTAAAGTTTGGAAGGTAGGAGACGGATACTGGCAGAAGTAAAGCTGTGAGTACCGGGCGTGAGTCGTGCTTCGGTAGCTCAGATGGTAGAGCACTTGCCCGCGAAAGGCAAAGGTCCCGAGTTCGAGTCCCGGTCGGGCACACAGTTTTAATCTGCCAGGAAGTTTCATATCAGCGCACACTCCGCTGCAGAGTGAAAATCTCATTCTGGAAACATCCCCCAGGCTGTGGCTAAGCCATGTCCCCGCAATATCCTTTCTTTCAGGAGTGCTAGTTCTGCAAGTTTCGCAGGAGAGCTTCTGTAAAGTTTGGAAGGTAGGAGACGGATACTGGCAGAAGTAAAGCTGTGAGTACTGGGCGTGAGTCGTGCTTCGGTAGCTCAGATGGTAGAGCACTTGCCCGGGAAAGGCAAAGGTCCCGAGTTCGAGTCCCGGTCGGGCACACAGTTTTAATCTGCCAGGAAGTTTCATATCAGCGCACACTCCGCTGCAGAGTGAAAATCTCATTCTGGAAACATCCCCCAGGCTGTGGCTAAGCCATGTCCCCGCAATATCCTTTCTTTCAGGAGTGCTAGTTCTGCAAGTTTCGCAGGAGAGCTTCTGTAAAGTTTGGAAGGTAGGAGACGGATACTGGCAGAAGTAAAGCTGTGAGTACTGGGCGTGAGTCGTGCTTCGGTAGCTCAGATGGTAGAGCACTTGCCCGGGAAAGGCAAAGGTCCCGAGTTCGAGTCCCGGTCGGGCACACAGTTTTAATCTGCCAGGAAGTTTCATATCAGCGCACACTCCGCTGCAGAGTGAAAATCTCATTCTGGAAACATCCCCCAGGCTGTGGCTAAGCCATGTCCCCGCAATATCCTTTCTTTCAGGAGTGCTAGTTCTGCAAGTTTCGCAGGAGAGCTTCTGTAAAGTTTGGAAGGTAGGAGACGGATACTGGCAGAAGTAAAGCTGTGAGTACTGGGCGTGAGTCGTGCTTCGGTAGCTCAGATGGTAGAGCACTTGCCCGGGAAAGGCAAAGGTCCCGAGTTCGAGTCCCGGTCGGGCACACAGTTTTAATCTGCCAGGAAGTTTAACGTGAAATATCAATTATTCATAGTAATAAATGACTCCCATGAAAAAGAAATAATGCCAGTAGACACAATGCAGAACCACTATCACATCAGAAACAGAACAGACATTTAACTGCACCAATCATGGAACACTATCAATATTATCACACTTCAAAACGACACATGAACACAGTTAAAAGCAGGATAAAAACCTAAGTGTGTAAGTATGGTACCAAAAACTAAAGAAAACTCCGTCCAATCAGCCCTCAGAAGGCCCAACAGTACCAACTGGCCGCTGTGTCATCCTCAGCCTACAGGTGTCACTGGATGCAGATATGGAGGGGCATGTGGTCAGCACACTGCTCCCCAGCCTTATGTCAATTGACTAGACTTCTCAGTCAAGAAGATCCTCAGTTTACCTCACAAGGGCTGAGTGCACCCCACTTGCCAACAGTGCTCGTCAGACCTTATAGTAATCCATCCAAGTGCTAACTCAGCCTGACATCGCTTAACTTCATTGATCTGACAGGAACCGGTGGTACCACTGCGGCAAGGCCATTGGGTAAGTATGGTAAACAAGACCAGTTTGAATCTAGAGAAGATAGAGGAACAAGAGAAGCAATTTCTGCCTTGCACATACTGCAGGAGAGAAGAATGTATATGAATGTAACAATTTATTTCACCTTCATTTAGGTAGAAAAACCTTTTGACAATGTGACTAAGGAGATTTTTGTCACAACTATAAAAGAATGGGTTTTGGCTAGAAGGATACAAGACTAATTACTAAACTTTATCAGAACCCCAAAGCAGCAAGAAAACAGGATCAGGAAAGAAGTTATGCAAAGATTTCCCCTATCTCCATTTTTATTTAATAAGTTGATTGACAATGCAATTCAGGTCATGAAAACGAAAATGAAGGAAATAAAAGCCCATGGTGAAACAATGTAGTACTATCAGATTTACAGGTGTCATTGTGATAATCGCAGACTCTGAAAAGGAAATGAACACAATGCTGCAAGTCCTTTCAGACACTTATAAACTATGGAAACTGAAAGAGAACAAACTGAAAAAAGATGTAATGTTAGTATGGAAAAATATATGAGCAATTAATAGCAAATAACAATTGATGACATTATATTTGAGCAGGTAAATCAATTTTTTCATCTTGATAGTACAGTCAAAGGGGACGACAGATGCTTAATGGAAGTGAAGGCAATTATGAATAAAAAGCATTTCAATCAGCATACATAAGAGTATATGTCAGAAAATCCTTTGCAAATTCTTGTGTATGGAATACACTGTTCTATGGAAGTGACAGTTGGACATAAGTAAATTGGAAAGCAATCGACTTGAAGTTGGTGATATGTGGCTATGGTGCAAAGTTATAGGATCAAGCTGTGGCATAAGGAAAAAACGATCTGGAAGGCCAAGGGGAGTAAAGGTGCTGAGAAAGAAAGGAAGAAAATGACATATGATGAAGTACTTGGAACGACAGAAAAGTGGATAGGATGTGAGAATTACATGGAACTTATACAAACAGCCAATGACAGAAGAGAGTGGTTCCATCAACAAACCATTGGACGTTAAAATATAACTGTACTACCTGCTACCTGGGAAACAGCAATGCAGATGTTAGAACCTCCTAGCTCCCAAAGGCCCAGAGATATGGGCAAAAAGCCTTTTCAGCCCATTTCTTCAAGGCTGCCCAGCACAAATGATGTGGTTCTTGAATGGTATTAGCATGCTTTGCAGGGGTTGCATGTGCAGATGGGCATGGAGGGAGAGAGAGAGAGAGAGAGAGAGAGAGAGAGAGAGAGAGAGAGAGAGGGGGGGGGGAGAAAGGTAAGATGGACAGAGCATGGGTTAAGAAGGAGATGCTCAAAGAGGGAGATTACAAGATGGGCAGGGGAGTGGTAGGAGGAGATACAGAGAGAGGGGGGCGGTGACTGTGTGGTGTATTGCAAGTCTTAAGGTGCTTAGGTGCTATAGATGCACATGGACATGGCTGGAAAGAGAAAAGGAGGAGTAGATGGATAGTGAGAGAGGGAGATGATGAGGTGTACAGAGAAAGAAGGACCAAGACAGACAGAGAAAGTGGTGGGAAGAAATGGTGGAAAGAGAAACAAGGGGAAGAGGGAGTGGTGAAGGCTGAGATAGACAGAGAGGTGGGGAGGATAAGATGTAAAGAAAGAGTGGAGAGGATGAGACATAAGGAGAGCGAGAGAGAGCAGGAAGGATGAGACATAAAGAGAGCGAGAGAGAGCAGGAAGGATAAGAGTGGGAAGGATTAGACAGAAAGAGAAAGAGCATGATGGATGAGACAAAAAAATAGAGGAGGGAAGATGAGATAGAAAGAGAAAGTGTGGAGAGTGTGAAGACAGACAGAATGAAAGGAGTAGAGAAGACAGAACAAGAGAGAAAGGAAGGCGTGAGAGAGAGAGAGAGAGAGAGAGAGAGAGAGAGAGAGAGAGAGAGAGAGAGAGAGAGAGAGAGAGGAGCACAGGAGGTTGGAGATGTGGACATGCAGGGAGAGGAGTGGACTATGTCCAGACGGGCAGAGATAGGAGTGGAGGAGGTACAGATGAACACAGAGAAACGGCGAGGAGGGAGTACACAGACGAGGTGACAAGAGACCAGAGATGAGGCAAGTAGGGGTAGAAAGGTGGAGGAGCAAGTAGGGGGAAGATAGGTAGAGGGGGCAAACAGGGGAAGACAGGTGCAAGGAGCAAGCAGAGGCAGACAGGGAGGCGAGGCGAGCATGTAGCAGACAGAGAGAAGAGAAGAGAAGGGGGTGGAGGGCAGAGAGAAGGAGCGAGGAGGGCGTGGAGGATAGAGAGGAGGAGTGAGGTAGTGGTGGAAAACAGAGAGAAGGGGCGATGTGGGGACAGAGGACAGATAGAATGAGGGAGGACGGGGTGGAGGATCAAGATAAGGAGCGAGTAGGGAGTTAAGGACAGAGGGAGTGGAGGACAGAGAGAAGAAGCGAAGAGAGGGTGGAGGACAGAGATAAGGGTTGAGGAGTTGGTTGAGTACAGAAAAGGGGAGCGAAGAGGCTGCAGACAGTGAGAAGGGACAGGGGACAGTGGGAATGGGCTGGGAGGAACTGAAGGATAGAGAGAAGGGGCGAGCAGGAGCAGACTGTGAAAAGGGGCGATGAAGGGATGGAGGACAGCAGAGGAGCAGAGAGAAAGAAGGGGTTGATGGGGCAGTTGAAAGTCTCAAGGGACGAAGATGCAATGGACAGGCAGAGGAGGAGAGGGGGTTGGAGAGAAAGAAGAGTGTTGGCAGGAGAAACAGCTGGGCAGAATGATGGCAGGATGAACATCTGGGCATTATGAAGAAAGAGGAAAAGCTAGGCAGAAAAATGGGGGGAGGAGGACATGGGTGGAACAATAGGAGGGTGGAAGAGCTGCGTAGAACGATTGGGGGATGAAGAGAGAGGCAGAAAAGTGAGTGGGGGAGAGAGCACAGCAGAATAATGGGACGCGAGGAAGAGCTGGAAGAATAGTGGGCGGAGGAAGAGCTGGCAGAATAGTGGGTAGAGGAAACTTTGTGTCTACCCACTCATCTAATATAGGGTGCCTAGGAAGCTGTTTTCTCAGATGGTTAGACAACAATTCAAGCAAATCGTATTAACTGAGTTTATCACAGTAAGTTACATTGACAGTACTTAATTTTGCATATTCGCAAAGGTTGTGACAAGCAAATAGCGACATGCAAATAATCAATGTCGTTCAGTATATACAATTTCAGTGCAAGCTAAACAATACATGTCACTCCTGTAGCGTTTAATTGGCGGCTTGTCTTACACTCTGCCACAGCTAGGTGGAGTGGCACTTGTATTCCCTTTGTACAGAGGCCGCTTCTGTCTTGGTGTCGCCCTAGAGAGGGGTTTGTCAGGGTACTATTGGCTGTCATCGTCTCACAGCCCTCTCTGCTCTACCATTCTTGATCGTCGTGCCAGCGCTTGGTGTTAAGGCGGAAAATTCCCCCCCCCCCCCCCTCAACCACCCACAAAGCGACAGACCGTCGTCGTGTAAGGAGCGTGACAACGGCGGGAGAGGCAGGCGTGTGGACGCTACGCTAGACTGGAAACGGTGGCCGAGGGGACATCAAGTTTCCGGTCGTACCCCGCCATCCAGCCTTCACCCTGGAGGAAACATCCCCTGGAAAAAGACCTGAAGGATACACGTCCATCTCTGGAGGCCAATAACCACATGTAGAAGGCATCGGCTAATGCTGTGTGGGCGAGTCCAGCTCCATCGATAGGACAAGAGGAGGCAGAGGAGGCGAAGGCTCCATCTCCATGAGGTCGTCCCGCAGTGTTGTGATGACACCTTCTGGCGACTGCAGTGGCTGCAGTGTCCTTGGGATCCGTGAATCTGGGGGAAGAGGCACAGTGGGATCACTGTGCACATGACAGTGGCGGAGTTGCTTGTGATGTAGGCGCTGCAGTCCGTCTGGACCTGAAATGCGATACATGCAAGCGCCAAGTCGACAAATGATCTCACCTCGCGCCCACCCTCTGCTGCCAGTAGATACCCTGTAAAACACAATATCATGCATCACGAAGCAACGCTTGCAGCCTTCCTTCAGCGCCGGTGCTGAGGAGAGTGGAACAGGTGGAACACTGTCCGACGATGACTGTGAAGCAATTCCTCTGGCCATGGTCCATACTGGGAGTGTGAACGATGGGAGGCGTGGAACAGCTGGAATGCTTAATCACCGTGCGTGTGGAGCGAATTTTGGCCATCTGGTGCTGGAAAGTTCTGAAAAAACCTTCCACTTCGCTGTTTGACTGTGGATGGAATAGTACACTTGTCGGATGTTGTATTTAATTGCATTCACAGAATGTTTCAAATTCATTTTACGTCAACTAAGGGCCGTTGTCTGACATGATGACTTCACATAAACATTTGAGGCAAAAAATAGAGGACAACACCTGAACTGTTCTACGTGACGTTATCGATTTCATTGGCATAGAAAAAGAAAACTTGCTATACAAGTCAACTACAATCAACCAACGAGCGTTGCAAAAAGATCCCGTGAAGTCTATGTGCACACGTTGCCATTTTACTTGCGGCTTAGCCCAAGTAGAGAATTTTTGTGACGCAGCAGGCTGATTTTCCGCACATGCGTGACACTGTGATGTCTTCTATTTGGGTGTCCATACCCTGCCAATTTCAATATCGCCGTGCTAAATGTTTCGTACAAAAAATCCCCCAGTGTCGTTGGTGAAGAAACAGCAACGCTTCTTCTCGTCATTCTGAACAAGAATCACACCTTTCTGTGTAGCGAGGCGAGGCTATGTCGATTTACAAAGTGTCGGTGCACTACAGATTTCTTTATGCTATGCAAGGAATGGGGCCAAGATGTGCGAATGTATGTAAGGAAAATGTTCAAATCTAAATCAGCTGCTGTGGCCTGTGCAACTTTCCTATAGTTCGGCTGTAAAGATTTAAGTAATTCAGAATCCTGAGCATCGATGTGACAGATACAGCAGAAGCATCAAAATCTCTATCAGGGCCAATCAGAAGAGGCGAAAGTGCGTCCACATTACCATCTTTAGCTGTCGGACGATACACAATCTCGTACTGGTATTGAGAAAACAACAAAGCCCATCTTTGCAATTTTTGGGCAGTCCCCACAGGAACCGGTTTCATTCGGATGAAACAAGGGCTGCAATGGCTTGTGATTCGTTACTAAGTAGAATTTTCTGCAATAAATATAGTAGTGGAATTTGGTGACACCATATGCTTTAGCTAAAGCCTCTTTCTCAATTTGTGAATAGTGACACTGAGCTTAGGACAATACTTTTCATGTGAAAGCGACAGGCCTGTCTTTATCACCAATTCTGTGCTAAAGCACTGCACCGGTTCCGTAAGAGGAAGCGACAGCTTGCAATACAGCTAATTTGTCAGGATCAAAGTGAACTAAGCATCGATCACTGAGCAATCCATCTTTAAGTTTTTGAAAAGACACTTGTCACTCTTCTGTCCTAACAAAGGGGACATTCTTACGAGGCAAGCGATGAAATGGAGCTGCGATATGTGCAGTATTTGGTATGAACTGAATATAGTAGTTCATTTCCCCTAAGACTGACTGCAGTTTCATGACATTGCGAGGAACTGGCAAATCTTGTATGGCTAACAAATTCAATTGAAGAGGATGTCCACCTTGACTGTTTATGACATGAGCAACATACTGCAACTTAAGTTTAAACAAGTCACACTTGTACAGTCTACACTTTTATCCTGCATAACACACAATAATAAACACGGAAATTTGCAATATGACTTCTTGTGTATGACCTGCTACAACATTATCGTCCAAATAGTTTGAACAGTTTGGTGCTTGAACGGTCAGCTGTCCCAAATACCATTGGTAAATGGCAGATGCAGAAGCACTGCCAAAAGGCAAACGTAAATATTTAAGTAAGCCCAAATGAGTATTCACTACACACACTTTTTGAGATTCTTCATTGAGCGGTATTGAGAGTTCCGAGAATTCTCTCAGCAAGCTAGTTACACTCTCTTTCGCTTGGAATGCAGAAACAGATAATACGTTGCCCTGAATGTTAAAGCCAAACAAATCAAACGAATCGAGACCAAATATGTTCTCACAATTGTGGGATTGTAGCACCATAAATGTCACTATTCGTGTATTCTACCGATACATGGAAGGCAAAGTACATTTTCCAACAATTGGAAGGCGTCAGGTGCGTGCTCGTTTTAGACAAGTATGGGTAACCTAACATTTCATGTGTGTGACGATTCCACAATGTAACAGAGGTACTTGTATCCAACCGAAATTTCCCATAAATAAGGATATGAACAGAAAGTTTGTTGGATTGGTATCACACTGAAGAAGCTACTCGCTTGCTACTTTTGCTAATGCTTGTTGCAGATTTTGAATATACCACATTAATGACATGTGCCTTGTGACTAGATTTTGTAGTGTGGGCCAAATTCTTATGTTTGTTCCGTTGCAAATATATGGATTGAACATGTCCTTTCTTGCCATAAGCGTAACACTGTGTCTGTCAAGAGGGCAGTCTTGGTGTTTGTGCAGTGAATAACACTGAGGGCATGGCTTAATTCTGTTCATCTGTGTAAGTGCCCGTGTTGCGAACTCCTTACGCAGCATGAAGAGTTTTGCAGTTCTAGTGATGCAATTAAATCTGCTGTCGCTTTAGATGGTAATGTTAGCCAGAAATGGATACAGGTTTTTACAACTTTGAAATCAAATAATGTTAATTTTTGAAAACTTGTGTAAGCTGGTTTGTTTTGTTATGAGTATACCAGGAAGTAATGCTCACACTGAGAGACTGGTGTAAGGAACAGAAGTAACACAAGCTTAATCAAATCTGAACTACAAGTTGCCATGAATTTTCCTTATTCATGTAGTGAATTCTTTGAATTTGCTAAAAATCATGTAAAACTAGTGACTTAGGCAAAATATGTGTAAGTAATTGTGATGTGTAAATAAAGTCTACTTTTACAAACACTGCTTTGTTTTTTGCCGAAATTTTGCCGTGCTATTAATCTCCCTAATTTTTTTGGTCAAGGATATAAGAATCTCCCTTATTTTCGTTTAGAAAAGTTGGTCACCCTACTAGGGACTCAACCTGACAAATTGCTGGCTGCTCAAATTGTTCAGCCGACAGGACATCTGAATCGCACTGATCGAGTATTTGCACTACTTGCTGAATGTTGGATCAGACCATTTCAAAACCTGTTCTCTGAGTTTCACGTCAGTTACATTGTACACGACTGCATCACACAATATAAAGCACAAGAAACACATTTGAATTTGCATTTTCTCGGCATAACCTATAAATCGTTTTTACAATTAAAGAATTGATATCTAGTGCTACCATATTCACTTATCGGACATAATAGTTAGTTAGCGAATCTACAACCTGATCATACGAAAATTCACTCTGAGTGACATTGGGGAACAGTTTTTGGATGAGTCTAAACACTGCACTGCCTTCTGTGGACAATAGATAGGAAAGTTTAACAGAACTTGGTACGTTGTGACCAGTTATGTGGTCTTCAAATTGTTGCAACCACTCGAACCATTCCTCTTCTTGTTCATGAAAGTAGCAAAAAGGAGGTATAGTACTTGGAACTGCTGTAGGTGTTGCTTGAGCTGTGTTAGTGGTTTGGTTCACCATGATATGCTGTATCATGTTTAGCAGAGAAAATATTTGCTGGCTCTGAAACTGTAACATCTGCATTGCATCTAATGCTGGCAGCTGTTGCGTCTGAGCAGAAGGTGGGATAGGTGGGCTGGGCATGTTGGAAAGGACCAATTAAAAAAAAAGGACAAGACAAACAAGAAAAGGAAATACAAAAGCAAAGAAAATTTCTGCAATGGCCACCTGAAAACACTGCTTAGCAAAATCACGACTGTTAAAGCAAGTAAACACTCCTCCAATGGAAAGACAAGAGAGAATTAAGGCATCAGCAAAAGAAAAGAAATTTCCATGGCCATGAGGCACGGTTTTCTTTTTTTAATACTCACTGTCAATTTTTGTGTCTGCCCACTCATCTAATATAGGGTGCTTAGGAAGCTGTAGCTGTTTTGTCAGATCGCCAGACAACAATTTAAGAAAATCGTATTAATGGAGTTTCTACAGTAAGTTCAATTGGCAGTACATAACTCTGCATATTCACAAAGGTGTGTCGCAAGCAAATGGCGGCATGCAAATACTCAATGTCCTCCGGTATATACAATTCCAACGCAACCAAAACAATACAGTTCTTAAGCCACCCCTATAGTGTTTGTATGACAGCTCATCTTCCACTCCGGCTGGGACTAGGAGGCCCAGCGTGTATATTCTCTTCGTATAGAGGCTACTCCTGTCTTGGTGTCGCCCTAGAGAGGGGTTCATCAGCATAATACTGGCTGACGTCGCCTCACAGCCCTCTCTGATCTTCCATTCTTGATCATCATGTCAGCACTTGTGGGTAAACCAGAACAGAAAGATCTGGACAGAGGAATGGCGGAGGAAAAGTTGTGCAGCGTTATGACAGAGGCGGAGCTGGCTAGAATGAAGGACGGGAACGATGGGGGCAAGAAGAGTTGGGCAGTATGATGGACGAATACCTGGTCATAACAGTGGTGGGAGGAAGACCTGGGTAGAATGACAGGAAGGGAGGTGGGCAGAATAGTGGGGGGAGGAAGATCTGAGCAGTACAGTGCGGGGAGTAAGATCTGAGCAGTATAGTGGGGGAGGAAGATCTGAGCAGAATAGTGGGGGGAGGAAAATCTGAGCAGAATAGTGGGAGGAGGAAGAGCTGAGCAGAATAGTGGGAGGAGGAAGAGCTGAGCAGAATAGTGGGAGGAGGAAGAGCTGAACAGAATAGTGGTGGAGGAAGAGCTGGTGAAAATGGTGGGAGGAGGAGCAAAAGTGTACAGCAATGGAAGAGGGAAGGTGATCAGGGGTTGGGAGGAGGCACAAGTGGATTTAGTAATGGGGGAACAGATGATGATGATGATGATGATGATGATGAGTTAGGTTGAGGGGGCGCTCGACATCTTGCTCTACAGTGCCCTGACGAAAAGTGAACATAAAACCTCATGGGTAATAACAAAGGCTGTCCTCACATGCAGAGCAGTTTATAATGTACTAAACTCTGCCGTTCTTCCCCACCACTTTAGGAATGAGGCCTGTTAGTTCACAAAATATCACCACTCTGTCAACACTGGTATTGGTATCTGTGAGGACGGTGGGCAGATCTCCAGCGAGACCAAGAACTACCCTAATATCAGTATCCAAGACACATGTAGCCACAATGTGCTGAACTGAAAGTGGCACACCACAAACTTCACAGAAAGGTGGATCCTCCCCCTGGAGGAGGAAGCCATGTGTGAAATGGCTATGCCCGATGCACAGTCTGGTAATCAAAACATCCTTCCAGCAGAGAGGCTGACAAGAAATCCGCAAAGCTTTTGTGGTCAGATTGAGCAAACACAGTTAGTTGTTCGACACTGCAACGCATGATGCATCTGTAAGAAAATGTGATAATGGCGTACAATGGGATGGGACATTGATGGACAACACCATCCCAACATGCTTCCTTGGTAGCTTTATCAGCCATGTCGTAACCCTGCATCCCAATGTGGCCATGTTCGGAGCAAAATATTACCTCCTTGCCACGGCATTGGAGCCACTGTAAGCAGTCATGGGTGAGCTGAATGAGTGGGTCTACTGGATACATTTGGCGAAGCGTTTGCAGTGCACTAAGAGAGTCTGAACAGACAAGAAAACTCGTACAGTGATGTCTGTGAACCCTCTCCAGTGCCATTAGAATGCCATATAACTCTGCATCGTAATTTGTAAATTGTTCTGGGAGATGTACTTTAAAGCCCCTATCAGGGAAAACCACAGAACAACCAAGAGCATTTCCCTGCTGGGATCCATCTGTATAAATAAACTAAGGGTACATATTTAAAATAGATGAAAACATAGTTGTAAAAACCGTATCTGGAGTACAATTTTTCGGGTACTGCATCTATCTTAAAACCACTTTGGGCCTCCGAAGACACCAAGGCGCCAGTGTCTTCCATCCCTGGGTGTGTATTTTCATGCCTGAGAGATCCAGATCCTTGAGGCAGTCCGTAGCATGTATATCAAATGGCTGGGTAGCTTGGGCCCGATTCCTGAACAGTCGTTCGAAAGTGGGTTGTACCACTGTACAAAATGCCAATGACCTAGGTGACGCCGAGATTTCCAGTGCCTGTCGAGCCAAAAGGATATGTCGCCAAATCCAGAGTGGTGGTTCACCAGCGTCTGCACACAGACTCTGAACTGGGCTAGTCTTAAAGGCTCCGGATGATATCCAAATGCCTACATGGTGGACAGCATCTAACATCCAGAGGTAGGAAGGATGGGCCAATCCGTAGACAACGCAGCCATAGTCTAAGCGTGATCGAACAAATGCCCTATAAAACTGTAGGAGGCGGGACGTGACAGCTCCCCGTGTTATTCCGCCATAGCATTTCAAAATGTTTAACAACAGGAAGTCCTTTGTTCTTAGGTCTTTCAGGTGTCAAATATTAAACCCAAAAAGTGCACTGTGTCTTGAAAAAGTAAATACGGTCCCTTATAGTAAGCTCTGGTTGGATAAAACTCTGACGAGCACAATTAAAATTGACATACACAGTCTTCTCAGGTGCCAACTGGAAACCAGTTGTCTGGGCCCAGGTTTCCAGCCTCCTAATGGTCTGTTGTAGCTGCCTCGTCATTGCTGTAAGATCAGAGGAAGAGTAGAAGATTGGAAAGCCATCCACAAACAAAGACCTGACTGCAGAGGAAATGCCATTGATAGCGATGGCAAACAATGTGACACTGCCCTGGGGCATACCATTCTCCTGAACATAGCAATCAGACATGGCATCGCCAATGCGATAACGAAAACGCCTGTCCTCAAGGGAGGATTGGATCAGAAGTGGCAGGCGTCCACGTGGTTCCCATTCATGAAGTCGGCGAAGGATGTACCTCCAAGTAGTGTCACATGCTTTTTGAAGGTCAAAAAACACACAAACTAAATGGTTTCGGTGTATGGAGGACTCCTGTATTGCCGTCTCCAGCAGAATTAAGTTGTCAAGAATGGAACAGTAGCGCCTGAAACCACATTGGGAGTGGCACAGGTAGCCTCGAGACTCAGGCTACCAGACGAGTCGGCGGTTGACCATACGTTCAGGAGTCTTACCCATACAACTAGTAAGAGTGACACTCCAATAACTGTTAGGGGTGCTACAGCCCTTACCTGGTTTACAGAATGGAATTAAGATTGCCTCCTTCCAAGTCGTGGGGTACAGTCCATCTGACTGAAACAAGAGAGGAGTTGACCTTTCGCTTCAGGGCACAGATGACAAAGCATGGTATAATGGTTCTCATCAGGTCCTGGAGCGGTGTCTCTGGTTGCAGCTAAAGCTGATTCCAGTTCCCACATGGAGAATGGGAGGTTGTAGGCTTCCTAACTGCGCGAAAAAAAATTGAGCTTCCTCATCTCTGCAGTCTGACGGAGTACCTGAACAGCAGGAGTTTGTCTGGATGACTTAGTAAAGCAGTGTTCGGCTAAAACATGAGCCATCTCTTCTGGCGTGTCCACCAAGACCCCATTATTTGACAACGCCATAAGGGGATGGGGACTACCCTTGTGTGAAATCCATCTTATTGATTCCCAAATGTGCGCAGCAGAAGTGGACCAATTAATGGAAGTTATGAATTACCTCCAGGAAGCCCTCTTCCATTCTTTGATCACTTGGCTTGCATGTGCTCTTGCAGACCTGAAGACATGAAGATTGTCTGTAGTTGGACACCATTTGAGGTTCCAAAGAGCTGTCCATCTGGCCCTGATTGCCAATCTACAGTCGACATTCCACCAAGGAACAGTCCTTTGTCAGAGGTGGTTACTAGACCTGGGGATGGACTCTGCAGCAGCCCTTTGGATCTCATGAGTGATATGGGCCACTGCCTCTTGTTCACAAACCTTTCATTCAAAAATAGCCTGTCGACCCTACTGTAACCAATTTGCCCTTTGTATCATCCACCTGTGTGGCCTCCTGCTGGCGACTGTTCTAGGCGTCAGACGAATTCACACTGGGAAGTGGTCACTAGAATGTAAATCTGGAGACTTTTCCCAGTGAATTGAATCTGCAATAGCTGAGGAACAAAATCAACGATCAATAGTTGAAAAAGACCCTGTAGCTGTGGAAAAGTGAGTCATCTGACCCACACTCAAAAGGCAGATATCCTCAGAATGGATGAGTCACTCGATCAGCCGACCCCTGGAACAAGTAGTATCCGAGCCCCACAGCCCGTTGTGGGCATTGAAGTCACCCACAAGAAGGAATGGGCGCGGAAGTGCCTGGAAGAGTTCTGTCAGTGCATCCGCACCCAAAGGGGGGGGGGGGCTGGTACAAAGAACACACTGTGATAGTAAACGGTGAGAGAACTTTCACAGCAATTGCTTGGATGGTCGTCGTAAGAGGGACAGGAGAGGAGTGGTATCTGTCATCAAGAAAAATAGCCACTACACCTTTAGCCCTGTCTGCATATGTGGTAGCCCCACAATGTTGGTGTCTCGGTGAGTTTAAGATGCATTTCTTATAAGCAGATGCAGAAATGTTTATCCGGGGCCCGCGGCTGCAATTCTTCCAAATGCAAGTGATATCCATTCAAATTCCACTGCAACACAAAAGTCCCTATGGAAGCCACTGGTTAGCAATAGCGGTTCTTTCCTTTCTCCCTTGGAGGCAGTGATTTCCCAGGTAGGTCAGGGGAAACGTTAGCCGGTTCTGCATTCTCTAGTTACTTCGATTTGAGGTCAATATCTTCAAGAGCACAGTCGCCGTCAGATAGGAAGAGCACTCATCGATCCAAAGGCTTACCTACCGCTTTATTGGACTTAGAACTACTTTGAGAAGAACGTTTTTCTTTAGTGACAGGGGGAGGAGACTGCCTGGGTGGCTTGGATGGCATAGGTGACTTATGAAGTTGGGGAGTGGTATATGGCTTAGATGGTAAGTCTACTGCTGACGACTTCTGAGCTACATCAGTTGCAAGTGGAGCATTTACCCCCACAGGTACAGTAACAAGTGAATGTGCTCGTACTTGAATCTGTGGTCTGGGTTTGTATGAAGGCATTACACTTAGCTATTAGTGCTTTAAGGGCTGATGCAAAAGAAACTGCAAAAACCGGTGGTTACATGGCTTTGAAAGCCTTTTCAGCTTCACCATAGGGTACGCGTCTCTGTACTTTTAACTCTTGAATTTTCTTTTCCTCATTTTAAACTCCACAGTTTATGATCCACACTGAGTGAACCCCATTATGGATGAAGTGTACAAGAAGTCCCTGACTCGTGAGGAAGGCCTCCACAATTCCCATTACATCCCAAAGTGGTATGGCCAAATCTTTGACATTTATAGCATAGCATGATGTTAGGAACAAATGGGCGAACCTTAAGGCAGATATAACTGACAAGGATATGTTCCAGTAATTAGGGAATAATAAGTGTTAGAATATACATTGCCAATTTTTCCAGTTTTCCATTGACTCTCCTCATATAATTCTGCACCACTGCGATGCTCACATTCTTCCACACAACTCTGTGGGGTCCATCTCCATTGTGTCAGAGCAGGTAACCACGCCCTTAGTATACTTATATACCCACATAGTTTATATACCCATATTGGGAGCATGCTACTATGTTCTATATATGTTGCAGCAATGCCCTCAAATGCGCACTTTTCGCCCTCTATACCTAGAGTGCTACCGACTAGTTTCCTCGGACCACCTTGCCATTTATATTTTCTACCCCATATCTGGCTGCTATGTTGTGTTTCAGTGATATGTCTTCCTGTGATCTCATTTTGCTGATTTCGACTTTGCTTTATGTCTTACTGCTTATCAGGATTAGCCTCACAGCATTTTTTATTGTCAACTATTCTTCTACGGGACAGATCGTTGAGATACTAAGACTGACACGAAGGGTGTATTATTCCATGTCATTGCATGCAGTAACTCTTCCACTTACTCTGAAGGAAACCGTCTGAAGCTGTCTCCATAAGCAGGTGTAATAATAGTGTCTAATATTTCAACAAAATGATATAACAGATGGTTCTCTGAATCCGAAATATCTGAAAGAGACAGCAAAAAGCATAAAGTGAAATCAAATTTACTGAAAAATTTGATTGGAAAGAAAACAATTTTTGTCAACTTTAGCACACAGTTAACGATATTTCTTGGGACATAAATGTCACAAAGGACTCACTATTTATGTTATTTTTGACAGAAGATATTTCACTGACAAATACAAAGGCTTTTGAAATGCCTTGATGTTTATTCCACATTTACAGTAAAGAATAGGGCCAAAATCGTATCAGATTGACAAAAAATGTAATGTTCAGTTAATTATGATATTTAAGTATGCATCTATAACCAAAAACATATACAAGTAATTTCCATTTCCCTTAAACTTTTTATGTCATAATTACACACAAAATTGACATTTCTATACATTCCCATTAACCGTTTAGGCCCTTTGTAGCTGTCTATGGATGAAATGCTCCTTTCTACCAACAATTCAGTACGAACGTTTCTAATTATGTATGTTTGATCTCAAAAGCTACAGTAAAGACAGAGAGTATTATTAACTATATGACCGAAGCAGGTCATCCATTTCCAACACAGCAGAAGTTATTGGAAATTTAACCCTTTCAGACCTGGTGGTCACAATTTTGTACATGAAGTTTGTTCACTAATATTTCGCTGACAAATGTCAGGTGCATCAAAACTCACTGTACACCTTTGTGTAGGTTTATTTTAGCCATGCTCCAGCAGTTGCTGCTCTCTTGTGAGCAGTCAGTGAACTACATGTTAAAATATACTCTCTGGTGTTGTCTCTCGGTGGGAAGCCATTACTCGTTGACTTTATTGCTGTAATAGTCACATTGTCGGTTTTGTTAATGAATTTTTTGTGTGGTTTCCTTATTTTGGAAACATTAGACTTTCTTTCAGTGGAATTTTCAGCAATTTCATTCAGTTCATATTTGTGTTATGTATCAGGCAAATTTAATGTACACATTTGTGTACAACAGGTCCTTAATGGTGTAAAATAGGTAACATAACCTAAAATTTGGCTAGATGTATTTGCCTGGCGATGGTAGTTACGTGTGGTATTTTTTTTTCAGAAATTTCAGTACCAGCAGCAAGGAGGAGAATAACTGACCAGTACACGTGATTTTATTTTATATTTCTGGCTTTTGACTTACAGACATGGATAAGGAATGTCTTTCTGTGGAGAAAGATTGGGACTTGACTATGGACATAATTGAAAATGGTGACAGTTTGGGTGGAGATGAGGGTAGCAGTGTAGCACTTATTGTAAGGCAAGCTCCCCAAATAGTGAAACATGTTAGAGCAAATAAAGTGGGCGTGAATGATGTGTGTAGAAACACCATATCTGAAGATGAAGATGACGTAGATGTGGTAGATGCTGAAATGAACTTTTTATGCAATGAAAACAATCCAGAATTAAATAACCTGGGTGACAACATAATGATGACACCTGAAGAATCCATAAAACGGAAGCACAAGCCTCTAAGTACCATGGCAGAAACATACAAACCTCCAAATTTTGAAGTATCTGTCTTGTGTTCTCCAATACAATACTTCATAAGATATAGACCGGATGATTTGTTCACTAGCATGACAGCACATACTAATATTTATGCATTACAACAAGGCAAATCCTCATTCAAGCACACAACAACTCAAGAACTAGAAGTGCTGATTGGCGGTTTGAAATTTCCCAGATTACGAATGTATTGGGATACAAGCCTGAAGGTAAATGTGTCTTGGGAAAACATTTCATGAGACACATTTTTAGAATTCCGAACAAATTTAAACTTGGTGAAAAATCTGGAGAAACCACCTGAAAAAAAAGATAAATTTTACAAAGTCAGGCCAGTTTACACAGCCATTCGAAAACGCTGCAGTGAACTTCCTATAGAAGTGAATTTTTTTGTGGACGAAGGAATTA
Source organism: Schistocerca gregaria (assembly GCF_023897955.1). Taxonomy (NCBI): domain Eukaryota; kingdom Metazoa; phylum Arthropoda; class Insecta; order Orthoptera; family Acrididae; genus Schistocerca; species Schistocerca gregaria. The sequence goes on along the minus strand of NC_064930.1, from coordinate 86,055,475 downwards.
TTCCTTTCACTGGGAAGTTTTCTGCAAAGCAGTATGTCAAGGGGAAACCAAGTCCATGGGGAATCAAAGTCTCCATGTTGTGTGTAAAGAGTGGAATAGTGCACGATTTCCTTTTGTGTCAAGGTGCTACAACTGAACTAAATACCACATGTTGTAAAAAATTTGGATTAGGTCCTGCTGTTGTTTTAGGATTTTCTGTTCCACTCTCAAAAGGTAAAGGTCATAAATTATACTTTGACAACTTCTTTTCATCTTATCATCTGTTTCAAGTTCTGAAATCTCAAGGCATCAATGCAGAAGGTACTGTACGTCAAAACATATTTGGAAAGAACTTGCCTATTTCAGATGAAAAAACAGTAATGAAACAAACTAGAGGTTACTGTGAAGAAATCAGTAGTGCTGATGACAATACCATGTGTAAATGGTTAGACAATAAGCCAGTTGTATTGTGTACTAACTTTGATGGTAAAGGCTCAGTGGATGAAGTCGAGCATTGGAACAAAAAGCACCATAAAGATGTGAAAGTAGAAAGACCTGAAATAGTGAGAAGATATAATCATGCAATGGGTGGTGTGGATCTATTTGATCAATTGATGAGCTACTACAGAGTTTTCATCAGATCTCGAAAATGGCCTTTGTGAATGATTTTTCATGCTCTTGACTCTGCCATCATGCAAAGTTGGTTGGAATACGGATGAGATGCAGACAACCTGTGTATCCCAAAGAAGCAGCAAATGGACCTACTTTCATTTCATATCAGGGTAGCAGATGGATTGACACTGTGCCAAAAGAAAGTGACTGGAAAGAAGAGAGGGCGTCCATATGATGGACTGGCTTCAGACATGAGAGTCATACCAAGAAAAAGAGAATTACGGCCAGCTACAGAGATACAGTTTGATTCCATTGACCATTTGCCTTTGCATGGTGTAGGAGCTCCAAGTCGCTGCAAATTTCCAAAATGTACAGGGCACTCAAGAATTCAGTGCAGAAAATGTAAAGCACATTTGTGTCTCCAAAAGGACTGAAATTTTTTTTGCAGTTTCATACTAAACCTTAAAATCAGGTGTTGATCATTGTTGTTTAAACAAGAATGTAGTATGGAATTATTTTTGTTATTTCCTCTGTTTTTAAAGTGAAATAAAGAGTGGCATAATTGAACTCTACTGTTAACCACCTTAATGTATGATATGAAGCTTGAGACCTGATGCACACATTCGTGTACATTAAATATCCAGAAAAGTAGATCTGATACGAAATTTTTATCTTAGGAAAACGTTATCAGGAGACTCACCAGAATGTAAAAATGATGTCAGATTTTTTTTTACAAGTAAATAAAAAATCAGGTCTGAAAGGGTTAAGAAATGCATCACCAATTTTCAATAATGAATGAGAGCTGTTCTGTAGCTGTTCTGTAGCCATTCTACTTAACTTTTTACACATATTATATGTGTTAAATATCAAATTTACAGGACATGTATTACATATTATATACTTACTTAAATATTAGATGGGCAACCTCTCACCTTCCAGCAATTAAGTTCTCACTCTAGTAGAAAATCATTCCTGAAGCTACACTATTTCTGACACCATATGAATATAATTAAAATGATTTTAAAGAGGTTCAGAACAAACTTCAATATATGAGAACACGAAAGAAATGATCAGCATACTACATTTCCCTATGAAGTAGCACAATTCTTTTGGCAACAAAAACACAATAAACAAAATCTGTCATTGACGGCTTTCATGCCTCACACAAAATGAGACAGTATAATTGGTGTATGAACAGAATGCAACAGACTATATAGGAGAAGGACGCATGAAGTACAGTGCGTATTGTCAACTTATAATTATGTAGGAACACTGAATTCATGATGTGTGTAGAATATGACATGTAATTATCAAAATAGTTTATTAAAATCAAATAACAAGCTGTTGACAGAAAAGTCACCTTTAAATCACTAGATCTGTAATGACATAATTTTTAGCAATCCTGATAATCAAGAACTAGATTCCATTCACCTGCTATAATGATACTCTTGGTGCTAACAAATTTTATGATGTAACCAGGCTTCACAGATAGCACTTCAGAAATACTCAGTACATTGCACCATGATACTTCAGTATCCGTTTGCCGAGGAAGCCCAGATGCACATTACTTAATGCAGATACACACATTAGTTGACAACGTATGTCTCCAGAAGGGAAATGGCTAAGTATTAACAATCAATGAGGACAATTGTCTGACAAGCAGGAAAAAACTCATTTCTGTTTCCTTTACCACATAAGAAATCAAAACGGGTTGCAATACATAGGCAGCAGAAGACACCATTTTACAGCTAGCAACTGACAGATTTAGTACTTTATCCTATATTTACAAAACATACCACTCTTTTAGAAACAATAAAGAACTATCTTTAATGTAACTGTCAATTATTTCAACAGAAACGTATCCCACAGCTAGTTGGTTGCAAAGGCGTGTCATAGAAAAGCACCACAATTGAGTAATATGAGGTGGAATCAGATTCTTCAGATAATACTAACAATCAAGCCTAATTATACATGTATAAATAAAGGAACTTACACAAGCAACCTTCAGACACAAATGGTGATACAATGAACAATATTATATAAGTATTAACTAATAAAAGTTTAAAATGTCTCAAACATACTTCAATAATGAAGCTTCAAAAGGAAGTTGCTTCAAACTATCTGTGGCATATGAAATTTAAATAATGTATTGATATATGCATTAACATGTAATTCAATAATGTGTCCAAAAGTGCACTGATTATTACAACAGGAGAAAATACATATTTATTATACTATGACCATATGTACAATGCTGAAGTTGCTGTTTAGACTGTTCTACTGATATTTTACAGAACTACCTTAAATGAGGATAAATTATAATTACCAATATCAGCAAAACTACACTGGTTAAATACAAGGGGTACATACATTAAACATAATTCTCAATCCTTCAAGAGACAAATTAACACAAGTAGAACAAACACTTCAGACACACACACACACACACACACACACACACACACACACACACACACACACACACACACACACACACACATGGCTGGTTCCAATGGGCAACTTTTAGCCAGTTTACACACACAACAACTATCTCTCGAAATACAACCTTTAAAAAGTTGGTCTGCATTTCCACATGGCACATTTTCCACAAAAACCTGTAAAAATTTTTCCACTATGCACACCTGACAATGATCAAAGCTATGATACTTTTAAAATGGGCTCTCCACAATGCACTGATATAGTATCATAATAATATCTAAAACAATTCCCTCTGTGCAATTACTGTTGTCTGTCTTTAGCACATTGCTTAAAAAATCTAGTTCAGTTTTTGCAGCTGATCAGTGACATATTTTTGTGAGATCTGTCTTCTATGTTAACATACCTACCCAGCTTATCGAGATTTCTTTAAAATATCCCACAGTTATAAAATTTTTGTACTCTGGCGAAAGTGATTTGACCTATGCGCATTCAGACTAACAGACTGAGTAAAGGCTCTGCCACAAATGTCACATTTGTAAGGTCTCTCGCCAGTATGCATTAAGTGGTGTTTCTTCAGACAACTAGACTCGGTAAATGATTTGCCACAAACAACACATTTGTACGGTCTCTCACCAGTATGTATGAAAATATGCTTCCTCAGATTACCAGCGTCCGTAAATGATTTTCCACATACATTACATACGTGTGGTTTCACACCAGTATGTCTTAATTTGTGCACCCTGAGACCACGACTATTAGTAAATAATTTCCCACAGATATCGCATTTGTCTCTCTCCTCGCCATTGTGTATTAATGTATGCACCTTTAGTTTCCAAGAGTTTATGAACGATTCACCACAAACATTACATTTGTGTGATGCCTCAGCAGTATGTTGTATTAAATGGGCCTTAAGAGTAAATGACCTTGAAAACGATTTGCCACAAAAGTCACATTTGTACGGTTTCTCCCCAGTATGTTTTAATAAATGATACTTGAGAGTTTCGGCTACAATATATGATTTCCCGCAAAGATGGCATATGTGGGGTCTGTCGCCAGTATGTATTAACATATGCCTCTTCAGGCTACCACATGCCGTAAAGGATTTCCCACAGACCTCACAGTTGTATGGTCTCCCACTGATATGTATTAGGGAGTGTGTCTTGAGATGACTACGCAGAATAAATGATTTCTCACAAACGTTACATTTGTGCGCTCTCTCGCCAGTATGTGACAGAGAATGCTGCTTGAGATGAGAATGGCGAATAAAAGCAACCCCACAAACTTTGCATTTATGTGGTCTCTTGTCAGTATGATTGTAAGTATGTTTCTTAAGACTGCGCAAAGCATCAAACGATTTTCCACAAACGTCACATACATGTGGTCTCTCAGCATTGTTTGTTACTGAAGGACTTGACTGACTATAGGATGGCCCAAAAATATCAGATCTGTTTGGTTTGATATTAGAGACTGTGCTATGTTGTTCACTTTCTCGTTGGCTAGTCCTTTTTTCCACCATTGAATGCCTACTCAAGCTATCATGGGTATGAAATACTTCACCACATGTGGTACAGATATGTACAGGTGGCTGTACACCATCAATATGTGTAAACACATGCATTATTAGACTGTACTTTGACAAAAAGGTTTGCTTGCATGAACTACACATGAATTCATATTCCTTGAAGCTGTTATTACTTCTAGCACATAGGGCATTATCCTGCTTAAAGAGACACACTTGATTTAGAGATCCACTACCAACAACATGTGTCGATTTCTCTGCATCAATATCCAGCTCCACACAAGTCACTCCCTGCAGATATGTTTCTTCACATCCAGTGTTACCACACTCATTAGCGATTTTAGTCAACCTGAAGCATGAACAGAAAGGCAGTAAATATCTCATTCTCTACATACACAAACATTACTTCAACAGTCTACAAATTCTTATTTCCAATGGAGAAATAGTTTCAAGTATACAAATAACAACATTCCTGCTAATTCACTGCTTATGAGATGAAACAGTTTCACAAGTGGCAAGATAAACTAGAACTAGCTTGAACCTTGTGTGGTTCCAAATTGAGTTTACAGTGGTATTGGTAATAATATTACAACAAACATTTATAATAACACCAGCAGTACACTGAGTTCAACAGTCCGAGGAGCCTGTGTTTCAGAAGAGGTGATTATATGGGAAAATTTCATTTTCTCCACTCATATATTGCATGTTTTCCAAGCTAACTGCAGTTACATTTTTGGCTCAAAATAAGAAAGTCAATTTATAAAGATTGACACCAAAGTAAAGCTTGTATTCGATTTCACATTAACTTTCTCCATTCATTCTATAGTTATGTTTATATGTCATGCAGTAATTTGTTGCACTGAGTGCACACTATACATCCTGTATTTGTTGCTTTATGTAACACACTATGGCAGTAAATGCATGTGTAGAGTACATGCGAGTTGCGAGTTTACCTTTTTCGTATTGTTCTTTGGTCATTACTCATTGATTTACAGTGGTGCTTAACTGTCATGTTACAGCCGCATGTGTGTGTCTTTCTGACTGGGTCAATAACTGATGCTACTATGTCATTCGATTGACTGTAGGTACCTTGGCTTTCTCGGCTGCATTAAATGAGAAACTGTGAATTGTGGAATTTCGTAATAATGATTTTACAGCTTAAATATTAGGTAAACATTTTGAGAAGTAATCTGTTGAATACGATGTAGCAGCCACAAACACTGACAGCAGGACAGTCCAGTGGAATGGAAGGACCTTCAAAAGTCTTCCTGCATGAAATCACATGCCTGTTAGGATTATGAAGATAATGACTGGAAGTTGGAAAGCTAGATCAGCTAAAAAAAGATTAACATGAGCCATAATCAAAGCACTGAGTGAAGTGCAGCAGAATTTTAAAAAAATCCAAACTTGAGAACAGTGCAAGCCTCTTCTTGAGCTACTGGGATCTAGTCACAAGGCTATTGGATTTGTGGTAAAGATACAGATGACTCGCTGGTCACAGATTGAGGTGGTTGCAGAACACAGATGGGAACGAAATGTAATGAAGCTTTAGCCCTGATGCAGAGCTGGTGCTTACAGAACAAGCTGCAAGTCATAGTAAATTAAACAACTTACATAGTGCTAAAAGGTAAATCATCTGCAACATGCTATTTGTTTTTCACACTAAACAATCTTCAATTAATAGACATCCCTCACATTGCTAACTCGGTCTTTATCTTGATAATGATCTCATTTTTAAAGGCTATGTATAAACTATGCCCAAACAAACCACAAAATTAATTTACAAGATTGCAAATATCACCAAAGGTCAATACAGAATAACACTTGACACAGTACAGTAACATGCTGCTGACTGACTGCTGTAGCTGGGGCCCGACTGGGCATAAGAAATTATACAGGGAGAGCCATTCACAATACTACATTGGATAAATACTAATAATCCTGTAAATACACTTCCTACAATTGCAATTTTGGAGGAGCCACTTACTGCTAACAGAGAGAAAATGTAAAGAAAATGCAGGGGGTAACTAGAGATTTACTGGACAATATAGGTGCTGAACAGAGGTAGGCAGACAAGGAAAGCCAGTGTATGTGGACACATATGGCACTGGTTACAAGGTGTGTTCACTAATGCCAAATGTTAAAGAGTGAAGTAGACTGAATGACTTACTTACAGCAACTGGTTTTGCGAAACGTAGGCATTGACCCTAACCATCATATCGATGCATATTCAAGTGCAAAGAAAACAACTTTGTATGGTCAGACTGGAATCATGGTACATCATTCTTCATCACAGTGATCCAGATGACTATTCCGAACGATACAGGTGAGGGGTCCAAGCAATGTCCACTTTTAAAATGCTCTGATCCAGAAAAGCAAGTGAAATTTTGCAGCATGTTTAAAGAATTCACTGTAAAAAAAAAAGAACAGGAAGTATACATAACTGAATCAGGTGCAACCCGATAATGCAAAGAAAATAACATGCTAAAGTACATGGAAATTCCCTGTATCTCGTCTTATAATCTTCTGCCACATACTGCCACTCTGATGATTTTCACATGTCTGTGTTCTGACACTGACTGGCTTCGCTCAACTTTGTGGAGCTGGCTCTTCAACCACTATCACTGGTTCCAACTGGGCACAGGGACCAGAGGCCACTTGCTGAGTTCATGGTCCGAACCGAAGAGGGTGCCACACTTCTCCATCACTTTTCCCGTGCTTCTTCTTCTTGCACATTCACTTCATACTTCATTGAATCTTGGATCCCATTTCCAGAATTTCTGCATGCTGTAAAGCTACAACACAAGAGAGGGCACTGGCCACCTTTCTTATGGGTGCAACTGCAACTGTCATGGCTGCCAGCACACTGATTAAATATCACCTGATTTTAACACAATTGTGTCATGTGATCTATTCATTGACATTTAGTGCTGAATGCAGCTGTGAGAGGTTCCACCTTAAAAGTCAAAGCATATTAGCATATCCAGCATGAAGATCATTTAGATGACATCCTCTCTGTTCTTGAAGCCTGTACTGTTCTCAGATATATCTACTGCCAAGATGAACAGTGGAGGTCTCTTCTTATCAGTTCGATCATGACGCTTGTGTAGCATATTGAATCCATGGTTAAACAGTGCTTGATGCGGTCTTGTAGGAGGGCTGTTAGTTCTTTTATCTTCTTCTGGAGAACTGCCCAACTTGGGTATTCAGTCTGATAGCCCACAATCTTCTTCATGGTCACGTCAAATGATTGCACATAGCTCCAGTGCGGCATTGTTATTAGCTGCAGTGACCTTGAGGGTGTACTGAAATTGCAAAATTTCCACATCATTCAATTTATCCCCTGCATACTGAAAGTATACACGTAGGATATTACAAAAGTTCCTGTCACAAAGTAGCGCTACTTCTCTTCTATGTAGCCCTACACCTTCAGAGTTTCACTCATATCTAGTGACAGCAAATAATGGTGTCTATTGGGTGAACTCGGCATGAGTTGACTCTACAAGTTCTAGTGGCTTCTGATCACAGACAGTGAATGCTTACAACAGTCTTCTGTGTACTGATTGTGCAGTCTAATTACTGTGCATTAGTTTACCTTAATGCATGTCTCATTTGAGAACTGGAAAAGCAATTTGTCTCATCATGTAACAGCAATAACAGCTTATATCACCAAATTGTCCAACATGCCAGGTTGATAATCACAATTTCTGCACAAATTAGCAATACATACAGACAGTCATAACTTTTCTCCTTTATGTAGGAGCCTGAAAATCAGCTGAGAAGCTTAAGAACGCAGGTTTATTTACTACACATTATATTTCAACATCATTTTTCCAGACTTTTAGTCTTCATTGTTTCCAATCTTGCTCTTACAGAAAATTAAGGAAAGCACGATATTGACACAACATTCTTGTACTAATGTAACAAATATTGTGTTGTTGTGGTCTTCAGTCCTAAGACTGGTTTGATGCAGCTCTCCATGCTACTCTATCCTGTGCAAGCTTCTTCATCTCCCAGTACCTACTGCAGCTCACATCCTTCTGAATCTGCTTAGTGCATTCATCTCTTGATCTCCCTCTACGATTTTTATCCTCCACACTGTCCTCAAATACTACTTGGTGATCCCTTGATGCCTCAGAACGTGCCCTACCAACCGATCCCTTCCTCTAGTCAAGTTGTGCCACAAACTCATTTTCTCCCCAATCCTATTCAATATTTCCTCATTAGTTATGTGATCCACCCATCTAATCTTCAGCATTCTTCTGTAGCACCACATTTCAAAAGCTTCTATTCTCTTCTTGGCCAAACTATTTATCGTCCATGCTCCACTTCCATACATGGCTACACTCCTTATAAATACTTTCAGAAACGAATTTCTGACACTTAAATCTATACTCAATGTTAACAAATTCCTGTTCTTCAGAAACGCTTTCCTTGCCATTGCCAGTCTACATTTTATATCCTCTCTACTTCGACCATCATCAGTTACTTTGCTCCCCAAATAGCAAAATTCCTTTACTACATAGCAAAATTCCTTTACTACTTTAAGTGTCTCATTTTCTAATCTAATTCCCTCAACATCATCCAACTTAATGCGACTACATTCCATTATCCTTGTTTTGCTTTTGTTGATGTTCATCTTATACCCTGCTTTCAAGACACTGTCCATTCCGTTCAACTGCTCTTCCTAGTCCTTTGCTGTCTCTGACAGTCATCGGTGAACATCAAAGTTTTTATTTCTTCTCTGTGGATTTTAATACCTACTCCAAACTTTTCTTTTGTTTCATTTACTACTTGCTCAATATACAGATTGAATAACATTGGGGGAGAGGGTACACACCTGTCTCACTCCCTTCCCAACAGCTGCTTCCCTTTCATACCCTCGACACTGTAACTGCCATTTGGTTTCTGTACAAATTGTAAATAGCCTTTGGCTCCCTGTATTTTACCCCTGCCACCTTTGCAATTTGAAAGACGGTATTCCAGTCAACATTGTCAAAAGCTTTCTCTAAGTCCACAAATGCTAGAAACGTAGGTTTATCTTTCCTTAACCTATTTTCCAAGATAAGTCGTAGAGTCAGTATTCTCTCACTTGTTCCGATATTTCTACAGAATCCAAACTGATCTTCCCCAAGGTCAGCTTCTCCCAGTTTTTCCATTCGTCTGTAAAGAATATGCGTTAGTATTTTGCAGTTGTGACTTATTAAAAGTAATTTTCCTATCTGTCAACATTTGCGTTCCTTGGGATTGGAATTATTATATTCTTCTTGAAGTCTGAGGGTATTTCAGCTGTCTCATACATCTTGCTCACCAGATGGTAGAGTTTTGTCAGGACTTGCTCTCCCAAGGATGTCAGTAGTTCTAATGGAATGTTGTCTACTCCCGGGGCCTTGTTTCGACTCAGGTCTTTCAGTGCTCTGTCAAACTCGTCACACAATATCATATCTCTATCTCCTATGTCATCTTCATCTACATTCTCCTCCATTTCTATAATATCGTCCTCAAGATCATTGCCCTTGTATAGACCCTCTACATACTCCTTCCACCTTTCTGCTTTCCCTTTTTTGGTTAGGGCTGGGTTTCCATCTAAGCTCTTGATATTCATACAAGTTGTTCTCTTTTCTCCAAAGGTCTCTTTAATTTTCCTGTAGGCACTATCTATCTTACCCGTAGTGATATAAGCCTCTACTTCCTTACATTTGTCCTCTGTCTATTTCTGCTTAGCCATTTTTGAGACGTTAGTATTCCTTTTTATCTGTTCCATTTACTGCATTTTTATATTTTTTCCTTTGATCAATTAAATTTAGTATTTCTTCGGATACCCTAGGATTTCTACTAGCCCTCGTCTTTTTACCTATTTGATCCTCTGCTGCCTTCACTACTTCATCCCTTAGAGCTGCCCTTTCTTCTTCTACTGTATTTCTTTCCCCCATTCGTGACAAATATTCCCTTATGCTCTCCCTGAAACTCTGTACAACCTCTGGTTTAGTCAGTTTATCTAGTTCCCATTGCCGTAAATTCCCACCGTTTTGCAGTTTCTTCAGTTGTCATAGCCAATAGATTGTGGCCAGAGTCCACATGTGCCCCTGGAAATGTCTTACAATTTAAAACCTGGTTCCTAAATCTCTGTCTTACCATTATATAATCTATCTGATACCTTTTAGTATCTCCAGGGTTCTTCCATGTATACAGCCTTCTTTTATGATTCTTAAACCAAGTGTTAGCTACGATTAAGTTGTGCTCTGTGCAAAATTCCACCAGGCGGATTCCTCTTTCATTCTTAGCCCCAATCCATATTCACCTACTATGTTTCCTTCTCTCCATTTTCCTACTCTCGAATTACAGTCATCCATGACTATTAAATTTTCATCCCCCTTCACTACCTGAATAATGTCTTATCTCTTCATAGATTTCATCAATTTCTTCATCATCTGGAGAGCTAGTTGGCATATAAACTTGTACTACTGTAGTAGGCATGGGCTTCGTGTCCACGGTTCATATAAGGCTTCTCATATCTGAAATTCATATCCAAATTAATGAAAACTGATGAAATGAAAAGTGTACTTTTTGAACTGATTGCTATATGTGCCATTTAAATATCTCATTCTTGAAACAAAAATAAGCTTGGAAATCATTTCAGAGAATAGTATCATCAATTACTTTGTTCCAGTTCTCACCATAAAAAATGTGCTTTGACAATTTGCCTTACTTTTTGAAACCAGTGTCATCAGCAGTGACACTTTTCATTTAACAGCAAAAACATTAATTACAAACAGTTTTATTCCAAACTCACACTGCTTTACATGGCTAAAGTTGTGTTAACAAACAAAAATTCTAATTTCCTGCATTTTTTCATCTCGAACATCTTTAGCAAGAAAATTTCCTGTTACAATTACTGAGACTATTCACAACAGTATTTGCCCAGTTTTCGAAATATTTCACACACTGACAAAAACTACATACATTCTTATGGTATAGATTTTGCTTTAATAACAGACTCATTAAGAAAACTAGCTTATATCATGAAGCCTGTCAGCTGTTTCTGATTCTCCACGTCAGTGCAGTAAACTAATAAGTGTTCTATATTGAGAAAAATAATTGGTTCATTGGTTTGTGTGGTTGAAGGGAGCAGACTCCAAACGTCATCGATTCAGAAAAATAAATACAACAGTCTATGCATTATCAGCAGAGTTAATCCACTGAAATGAATGTTACATGAAAATACAAAGCTACTTATAAACTGTTGCTCTTGGGTATGTAATTCTCAAGCGAATTACATAAAGTTGCTACTTAAAGATCGACTTCCAGGCTAATAATGGAAACCAGTGTCACGATGTTTGTCCTGCCATCACACCAATCTGTCTCCATAGTCCCTGGCAATAAGGATCATACAGTATTAGTTGGTTAAGATACTAAGAATTGGAACACTTTTCTCTGAAAACTTACCCATACTTTGAGGAGAACTTACCTACAATTTTAGTTTTGGCCATGTTTTCAGGGAATTTATGTAAAGTTACTGATTGCCATCAACTGAAGACCCCAAAAACTGCACATGAGATCAAAAATTTCAGTAACTAACAGACAATTTTGAATTTCATGAGGACTGAGTCAAACAGCTCCTTGTCATAAAGGCCAATTAAGGGTTCACTGTCTGCCACCATAGAGCACTATATGCTGTAGACATCAGCTAAGTACAACCGATCAGATCACTCAGCCAGCATTAAGTTTTACTGTCCCTAGACGAATGACCAAGTTTCTTACGTTTCACATTTTTAATCATAGTGTTGCCTTCTGCTTTCTATGGGAGTTATTACACATGCTGTGCACTTGTTACAAATTGCAGGTGGTGTAAAAATAGGCAACAAAACAAATTTTGCCTCCTATCTGAACAGCATTTTTCTCTTTTCTGCTTCAACTCACAGAATTGAAGTAGAGTCATAAGATTAAATCTTAGATTAGATTAGATTAGTTTCCGTTCCATAGATCCGTGTTGAGGAGATCCTTGTGGATATGAAACATGACACGTTTTTTTATTTATTTTTTTAAGCTGAAATAACAATACTAATAGTATAAATATATAAACACATCATTTGTTTCTATTAAAAAATTCGTCAATGGAGTAGATGAAGTTGGCCACTAGTAAGTCTTTTGGGCTCCTTTTAAACTGATCTCTATTTGTAACTAAATGTTTTATGTTTGCTGGCAAATTAATGAAGATGAGTGTTCCTGAGTAGTGGACACCTTTTTGAACTAAAGTGAGTGCTTTTAAGTGCTTGTGCAGATCATTTTTGTTCCTGGTATTGTATGTATGAACTGAGCTGTTGGTTGGAAAAAGAGATACATTATTTAGGACAAATTTCATTAAGGAGTAAATATACTGAGAGGCAGTAGTTAGTATATCCAGTTCTTTGAAGAGGTTTGTACAAGACACCCGTGAGTTTACTCCACAAATAATACGTATTACACGCTTTTGGACTCTGAAAACTTTTGTTTGACTTGAAGAGTTACCCCAAAATATTATACCATATGACATTATGGAATGAAAGTATGCAAGCTTTTTCACTTTTATGTCGCTTATGTCTGCTAACACTCGAATTGCAAATACAGATTTGTTAAGGCGTTTCTGCAGTTCTGTGGTCTGCTCCTCCCAACTGAATTTATTATCAAGTGTAATCCCAGGAATTTAAGACTGTCAACCTCTTCTATCTGCTCTTCTTCGTACTTTATGCATATGCTGGGTGGAAAGCTCCTACAGCTTCTGAATAGCATATAGTGAGTCTTTTCGAAGTTTAATGTCAGTGAGTTGGCTTTAAACCATTTATTAATATCCATGAAAATATCATTAGTAGATCTTTCTAGAACTACAGTTGACATACTATTTATTGCAATACTTGTGTCATCTGCAAACAAAACGAACTCTGCTTCTGGCAGAGATCATTAATGTACACAAGAAAAAGCAATGGCCCTAAGATGGATTTCTTCCCATTCTGATGATGACTTAATTCACTAGTCCCTTGCACTGACACCCTTTGTTTCCTGTTAGCGAGGTATGACTTGAACCATTTTGCAGCACTGCCCGTGACACCATAGAATTCTAATTTATTTAAAAGGATGTTGTGGTTTACACAAATCACAGAAAATACCTGATGCTTGTAACTTATTATTTAATGAATTAAGTACATTTTCACTGTAGGTGTAAATAGCCTTTTCGATATCAGAACCCTTCAGAAATCCAAACTGTGTTCTTGATAATATGTTATTTGTGGTCAGATGGTTGAGAAGCTGCCTGTAGATTACTTTTTCTAAAATTTTTGAGAATGCTGGCAAAAGTGAAATCGGTCTGTAGTTTGATGGCATCTCTTTATCCCCTTTCTTGAATAGAGGCTTAACATCTGCATATTTGAGCCAGTCAGGAAATGTCCTAGTTATAATTGACTGGTTACACAAGTAACTTAGAATTGTACTAAACTCACAAGAACATTAACTTTGTTGATATTTCATCGTAACCACTAGAATGCTTTGTTTTTATAGATTTTATTATGGAAGTTATTTCTTTTGGTGATGTGAGTGACATATTCATGTTCCTAAAGCTATTTGTAAAGGCTAGTTTCAGATATTCAAGGGCATTATTTACTGATCCTGACTATCCCATTCTCTTTCTGGGTCTGATCCCTGAATATTGTGATGGTTTGCTGACTGATAATTCTGATGGTTCTGCCTCAGAGCCTAAGGGCAAAGTAACATGACTATAAGGAGCGATGGCTTGAGGCAAATTGACAATAGTGTAGAGTGCTGTGAGGAGATTGTATGTACGGTGACTTCTGGCTCTGTGCCAGATGTGTACAGTGTAATACAATTGCCTTGTTGTTCAGTACAACAGTGCAATATGCAGAGGCTGCAAGGGTAAGACACTGAGTCTGTGTCACTGTTTAGTATCGGAAACTGAGTGACAGGTGCGGTAACGAGTGTACCTTTTCATGACCATTGTGTGTGGGTTATACTGTGGAACAACACAGATATTTGATACCATAAGACTAGAAAATAAATGGGTAGGAATTATCACATCATAAACGTGTGAGACACATTCTGCAGAAGTGACTGAAGTCCAACATTGATACAGGTGGGCTAACTGCATGTCTTTACTCAACATGATGCCCCCTTTTCACGGCAAAGTTATATGTGAATTTAATTTCCTTACAGGTGTAGCACTTCCCTACTGCTGTCATATATTCCAACCTTCCTTCAATGCCCCTAGTAAAACACACCCACATGCTGCTGTGAAAGATGGATTTAAGCACCACAGAGGATTGTACAAACATACCATCAGTTGGCCATCATACACATTCCCATATGAAGGGCATAATAATAGTCATCTCAATGCAGAGAAGCAACTAAAAGAGTTAGGAAAAAAAGTAAATCACCTGGTCCAGATGGAATGAAAATTCGATTATACAGGGAGTGCTCTGTGGTACTATCTTTTACTTAGCTTGCATTTATCACCAACATTTCACCCAGCACAAAACCCCAAGTGACTACAATAAAGTGCAGATGATTCCCGTGTATAAGAAGGGAAAAGAACAGACCCACAAGATTACAGACCAACATCCTTAACATCAGTTTGCCACACATTCATAAGTCAAGTATGATAAATTTCTTTGAGGCTGAAGAGTTTCTGTCTACAGTTAACCATGGATTACGAAAGAATAATTAATGCAAAACTCAAATGGTCCTTTTCTCACATGATATCCCGCAAGCCATGTATGAAGAACAACATGCAGATTCCATATTCTTAGATTTATGGAACGCATTTAATACAGTCCCCACTGCAGACTGCTAACGAAGGTACCAGTAGGCACAATAGCTTGCCAGATATGTGAATAGCTCAAAGTTTCTTAAGTAACAGAAACCAGTAACTGTCCTTGATGGTCAGTGTTCATCAGAGACAAGGGTATCGTCAGGTGTGATCCAGGGAAGTGAGCTAGGACCGCACTTATTCTCCACATATGCAAATGATGTAACAGACATCACAAGCAGATATCTGCAGCGCTTTGTTGATGATGCTGAGATGTATGGGAAGGTGTCACCATTGAGTAACTGTATGAGGATGTAAGACAACTTAGACAAAATTTCTAGTTGGTGCAAAGAATGACAACTTGCTCCAAATTTTGATAAATTTAAGTTAATGCAAACGTCCAGGATATGCAATGCCAAAGGTTACAATATGGTATTAGTAGTGTACTGCTTGAGACAGTCACATTTATTAAATATTCAGGGGTATCATCGAAAAGTTATAGTAAAGGGAATAAGCATGTAATAATGGTAGTGTGGAAGGTGAATGGTCGACTGCATGTAGAACATTGGCGTGACCAATTAATGAGTACTGCTCTAGTGTCAAGGATCCCCCAAGGTCAGTATAAGGGAAGAAATCGATGCAATTCAATACAGTGTCACTACATTTTTTATCTGTAGGGTCAATCAACACGAATGTGTTATGGATATGCTTCATGAACTCAAATGGGTTGGCCTGAGTGTCTCATTGATACATATAGTCACACCATAGCTGCAACTGCAATGGAGAAGTATCTCTGTAGGAACCAGACAAAAATGTGGTTCCTGAGGACAGCCAGAAGCATTTTCATTTTCAGTAGCTGCAGGAAGCAACATCTGGATGATTGCTTAATCTGATCCCATAATGTTATACAACATAACCTGCAAATAGTTGAAAGCATGGGCAAATTACAGCTATTATTTCTCTGGGGAGCATACAGCTCCTCTGCATAGTTAAATGGTGATGGCACTCTCTTGGGTGAAATATTCCAGATGTAAAATAGTCCCTCATTTCACTCTTTAGGCAGGACTACTTAGCAGGCTGTTGTCATCAAGAAAAACAACATGAGCTTTCTAGGGGTTGTAGTATGTAAAGTTGTATCCCTTAATCAGATAGGCATGTTAAAGAAACTGAAAAGGAAAATGGTTAGGTACCCATTTCACATATAGGGAATTTATGAAGCACACTGGCAGGAATAAAAGGCTTTCCTGTTACACGAGTACAATTATCAACAAAAAACCAAATAGGAGGTAACAAAGAACTAGGTATAATAATAAATAAGAAAACAGGATTGGGTGTAAGCCTCTATCAGCCTAGTAATCACATAATCATTGCCATTACAGACATTAAGGCAATGCCCCCACTATGGTAGTACAAGTGTGTATAGAAATTTTGGAACTTTGTGGTAAGTCCCCATGGGACCAAACTGCTGAGGTCATCGGGCCCTAGGCTTACACACAAATTAATCTAACTTAAACTAACTTATGCTAAACACACACACACACACACACACACACACACACACACACACACACACACACACACACACACACACACACACACACACACACACACCCCTACCTATGCCCAAGGGAGGACTTGAACCTCCAATGGGGGAAGCAATGCGAACTGTGTCAAGGCGCCTGAGGCCGCATGGCTACCCTGTACGACAGTGTGTATGGCAACTAGCGGTTTGTAAGATTGATAAAAACGTTATGGAATCAGAAATGTTGCACAGATATTTAAACGAGACCAAAAACTAATTGTGTTGAGTGAATGTATTTGGTAGTAGGGAAAGGAAGAGAACAAAATATAGGAGGTGGTCATAGACCAGTAGAATTTTACACACGGCATAATTCTGTCATCGCTAACTCTTGGTTTAATAAGATTGATGAATGATGACTCTACATGTGGGAGAGACTTGGACACATGGCAAGGTTTCAGACTGATTATGCAAGGGTGCGATAGATATTTTGACACATTTGTTTTTACATTGTGAAACATTTCCATGGCAAGATATGAGGTTTGACCCTATTTTATTGCTTGTGAGTACAAATTAAAACTTGAGGGATGACATGTATGTGGCAACTTATGGACATCAGCCGTGAATAAATTGAAAAGGATCAGAGACTGTTGGGAGTTTCAGAAGGAGCATTAGGCAATGTTAATCTCGAACATGGGAAGAGAATGCAGCTGAAGAAGAAGGGTAGCTTTGAGACATGAAATAGGGCAGGAAACAGAAGATCAAATACGCATAAAACAAAACACTCGATAACACAGGGCATCTCGACTTCAATTTACAAAAGAAGGAAATATCAAAATATGAGAAATTAAGGAGGCAAAAGGGAATAATGACATCTAAAAAATGAGACTGGCAAAAGGTGTAAAGATGACAGGCAGGAATGGCTAGGGGGGCAAATGTAAAACCGTACAGTCCAGTCATATTAAAGTGACAATCCGTAAAAAGCCTGAATGACAATTTTTCGCAGTGCAGAAAAGCAGGAAGAAAATCATTGAAATTCTGAAAGATACCAACAGGGATGTGGAGCCAGGCCATTTCCAATACAGCAGCCACATATCTAGGTGTTTTAGTTGAGGATCCATGGCACAAATAAACCAACTGAGGTGGTCCCACGGATTTGCTATCAGTTTTAAATCCAGCTTGTCTGGTGGCCACGAGAGCATACTAGACTCATCCTGGTGCTCTTCAAACCACATGAGCTGTGTGACATGTGCACTATCCTGTTGGTAGGTGCCATAATGCCAAGGAATAAATAAGTGTAGGTGTGGACATGGCCTCTGAGGATAGATTCCTACTTGTGTTGCTCCACTGTGTCTTTTAGGATGACAAGATCACCCAGGGAATGACACAAAAACATTTCCAGACCTCCCTCCTCCAGGGTGGACCCTTCTCACTACCGTTGCAGTGCCATACATGCCACTGGATTTCTATCTGATGGAGCTTAAAACATAATTCATCTGAAAGGACTACATGTTTCCACTCATGAGAAGAATATGGGATTCCTCAGAAACTTTGCTCAGCGGAAGAGGGGTCAAAGTAAGGTATTTCTGAGGTACTTCATGCACCTTTTACCACGTGATATCTTCAGAAGACATGGTGGCTCAATCGTTGGCATCATGGCTTCTTAATTTGCACTCTATGTTTGAAACCCCATTATTACTTACTTTCAGTTTTATTTATGTAGCCATGCCTGTAGAACATTACTCTATGAATGTTTTCCATAATACGCTACTATAACATTGTTCTTATTTGTCCACTAATTTGTATGTCAAGTGAATTTATTTTAAAAAAGAACAAAATTATTTCTGTGAAATTCCTTTAGTGTATCTTGATGTTTCTTTCCTTCGTGAGATTCACACATAGAAATGCCACTTTGGTAAACTTACCTTCACATGACACTTGTGCCATTCAGAAAATCTGTGTTTTCAATGGTTCTGTGATTAGTCTTATCCATGGAAATGCACAAAATCCTCATGATGAAAAACAATATGAATAACACACAAGAAATTGAAAAAGATTGTAGCCCCTCAACGTACCATAGACATGTTACATAATACATGTGTGTGATGTATTGTGATATCCATTTGTGATTTTACAATTAATATGCCTTTATACTCCTAATTTCATAAGAAAGATGCTTTCAGTAACCTACTACGGACATGGGTAGATAAATAAAATAAAAACTATAAAAATAAATAAATAAAAACAACCATTAGTTTTCAAATACAGTTTTCAAATTACGAACGATGACCTTAACCACTGAGCCACTATCTATTCTGAAGATTTTCTGAGTTAAATGGTACAGTCAACTATCTACTGATAAGGCGAGACAAGTGTTCGCTTATTTTGACTCCTCTTTCACTGAGCGAAGTTCATGGAAAGTCAGGTGATGGCACTTGCTGTTTCTCATTACCGGTGGAAGTCCAGTTGCAGTGGTTGCATGCTAATTCCAGCTTTTGTCGCCAATAAACAGCACTCGCCACGGGTGCATGAACCAGGTACCTGAAGCTCTCTTTCCACATAACAACAACGATTTCACTGTTTGCTGCATCATCAGAATGTGCTTTACATACCCTCTAATGCCAATTCTGCCACCTGTCTTTGTGACGTAGGTGGTGGTGGTGATGTTTGGTTTGTCGGGTGCTTAACTGCGCAGTCATCAGCACCACTAGAAAGCCCCATTTTTTACACAGTCCAATTTAGCCATTGCCATGAATGATGATGATGATGATGATGATGATGATGATGATGATGATGATGATGAAATAAGAAGTACAAAACAAATACATAGTCCCTGGGCACAGAAAATCCCCACCCGGCCAGGAATAGAACCCAGGATCCTGTGATCCAGAAGCAGCAACACTAGCCACTGGAACATGAGCTGTGGACAAACATAGGTGGGGGTCACATTAATGTGATGATACCATGCATAACCACAAGAAGCATAGATACTCCTTATAACAAGATTAAAGACACCTTTGCATAAAAGTAGAGAAGAGGTGAAATACAGGCTGGCAATGGCAAGAAAATACATCTGAAATACTGGAATGGAATTTGTTAACATTTAACTTAAATTTAGCTCTAAGGATATCTTTTCTGAGGCTGCTTGTCTGCAGTGTAGCCTTGTATAAAAGTGAAATGTGGGTGACAGGCAATTCACACAGAACAGAATGGAACAGAAGCTTTCGGAATGGGATGCTACAAGAGAATGCTGATGATTGGATGTCAGGATTGAACAAAAATAAAAAGGCAGTGAATGAAATTGGGAAAAATAGAAATTTATGGCACAACACATCTGGTTGAAAGAACACATTTCATTTATCATCAAGGAATTGTCAATTTGGTAATGGAAGAAAGTGTGGAGCATAAATATTGATGAAGGAGACCAAGGTTTGAATACAATAAGCAGGTGATGACACACACAATAGACTAACTTGGAGGGGTGTACCAAACTAGCCTTCAAACTGAGGACCATGACAACCTCAACAACAACAACAGCAACAACAAGTCATTATTATCAAACAGATATTGTCAGAAACATTAAACATTAAGCTAATATTCATTAATATCGCAACTTTTAGTTTTATCTCTCTTCCACTGGGGGTGTTTTCGAATGGAGAATTGAGGACAACATTGTTCCCACAGGTCGAAGACCAAAAAGAGTCCGCTCAGAGCTCAGAATGCCTGAGCAAATCTAACTAAATTGAGGTGAGACTGGTATCCCTGATATTGCTCAATAACAATAATGCTTGTTTAACAAGTATTTTTCCTCAATATTCATCCCTGTAATCCACTTGCAGCTCACTTCAATCATCCTTTTCCAGAGAGATCCTATCAACCACACAAAAATGGGGAGTGGGACTAGTACATTCGGTCCCCGAAAGGCGTTATGTTCTTGCACAGAGCAACTTAGGAACCTACCGATGCCAGCAAAGAGTTTCTTCTAACAAAGAAGCTGTATCACTGGCACTAGATCTCAGGTTTCATGCCAACCATAAGAACTGGATCAGGAACTTTAACAGTGCTGTAATATTTATGGTAGTGACTTCTTGGATGTACACCTGCATGTTTAGAACTAAAAGTAAGTGCTCTAAAATTGTCAACTAATGACCAGTGTAGGTAGAAGGTGGGAAAGCGTAGACAAAGAATATAAATGACTGATGCAGAAACTCACCAGTATGTGAAACAGGTACAACAAGTTAAACTATTAACAGCAGACTAAAAGTTGCAGTTCAGAGGCTTTGACCAATCACCTGATTCAACTGCATAAATGACTGAGAAAATGAAAAAAGTGTCACTTCATTCCCACGTGTGTACATGCCCCTTAGTAACAGTGAGGAAATTTGATCAATCTCCAATACATCAAAATGCTGCAATTTCATAAGTGAAAAATAGATGCAAGACCCAAAAAATCTCATTGTAAAATCCGTCTGAAAATTAGTTGGAAGAAATGTTTGGAAAACTTCCCACAACATACAGTGTAACATCTTTGAAAAAATTTTATTTTAACCTAAATATCTACTGGTTTTCGTTGTGGACCATCTTCACAGGAGTGAATGAGTACAAAATGGAATAAAAGTACAAAATGGGGCTAGTAATGTACATTAAAAGATATAAAATTCGTAATAGGTACATAAACATAATATACTCATGAATACTTACAATGCAAAACAGATCATGTGACTACATCATTTCTTTTATGGCTTATAGAAAATCAAAAACGTCATTATAGATATAAGAAAAGAACACAACCTGTCCCATAAAAGTCTAACAGAGGTGTCCTAAATATATCAAAAGTTGATGTAGCGATGTACAAAGAGGCGAGAGCTATACAGCATAATCTCTGTAATATAAGCCAAGGACCATATCAAAACACCTTCTACATAAAATGTTCAGCCTACTTAATAGCCAGTATGTCCTTATTCGGCATGGGTAAGAGTAACGAACCATCATGGCATGGAAGTAATGAGGCCTCGGTAGGTGGCTAGAGAGAACTGGCTCCACACCTGCACATACAATTACCCGTAAAATCAGGAAGGCAGGGCGCTGAGCTCTGATGCCATGTCCTATCATGTCCCAGATATGTTTGATCAGGTTCAGACCTGACTAGATGGATGGTCAGCATATCAGTTGGAACATGAATCTGTGTTCTTCAAACCACTACATCACACTCACAGAATTGTGAAATGATGCACTATCGTGTTGAAAAATGCCACTGCTACCAGGAAACGATCGGCATAAAGGGGTATACGTGGTCTGGAATGAGTGTATGATACTCCTAGGCTGTCACGGTGCCTTACACAAGCTCCACTGGACCCATGTGTGACCCCATCAATGTTCCCTAGACCACAATGGAGTCGCAGCCAGCTTGCCTCCATCCCGCTGTACAAGTGTCAATTACTGTTTCCCTATATGATGACAGATCTGTGACCTCCCATAGGCATGATGATGAAGATATCGGGATTCGTCAGACCATGTAATGCTCTACCAATGCACCAACTTCCAGTGCCCATGGTCACATGCCCATTTCAGTCATAGTTCCTGATGTGATGTTACATTGCACATGCATGAATTGTTGGCTGCAGACGCTCATTGTTAGGAGTGTTCAGTGCACTGTGTGTTCAGACTCACTCGTACTCTGCCCAGCGTTAAAGTCTGATGTTAGTTCTGCTACAGTTCACTGCTGTTCTGTTTTACCAGTCTGACATCTGTAATGAGAGGTAGCTGCTCAACCCCATGATGACTGGATGTGGTTTCACTTTGGTATTGGCATGTGCTTAAGACATCCACCACAGCATTCCTTGAACACTCAAAATGTCATGCTGTTTCCATAAGGCTAATGCCAAACCTCCAGGTCATCACAATCAGCCTTCAGTCAAACTCTTATAGATCGTGCACCTTCCCTATTCTACACAACAGCTCACTCATTGATAATATATGCAAAGTACATCTACATGCACAGTGCATGAATTATCAGTGAGTGTGCTGCCTAGGTGTAGACTGGAGAAAGAGATCATAATCATCTACACTGTAGTATTGCACACTGTAACATTAATAGTCCACTATGTGTACAGGGTGTATACACAGAGAAGGAAAAAATCCCCGGAAGTTTCCCACAGATGAAAAAACCCTTTTTCCATGTTACGTGGCAGTTTATTTTCCCTTGGAACTTATCAATCCTTTGAATAGTTATGGATTTATACATGAGCACAGAATTTCTTGGCACCTTAGAAAACGAAACTCAAGGAAAGGAAAACACGTTTTGTAAAGGTCTTTGATTTGCAGCAACATGTATGCTGCATATTTTCATATTACGAAAGTATGAATTCAAATTCCACCAAACATTGCATGTTACCTTCCGAATCATTGAAATCGCGATTGCGATGCGCTTTTGCAAGCCAGTCACAGCTCATTTCACGCGATCTCGCCAGCTGATGACAGCAGATATTCTAAGTATACGAGACGTGATATGGTCTGCCAATAACTGTTCAGTAGCGTGAACTCAAGTTAATGGTTTAAACTAAGATACATAGTGTTGCTACATGGTAAACAAAGATTTCACATTTAATATTGCTCTCTAAGGTTAATAAGCTGCAAGAGAAGCTAAGCTTTCACATATAATGTTAATATGTTTTGCGCGTGCTACACTTTAAAATACATCACACATGTGCCCGTAAAAGTGCCCGATCTTCTGAGCTTAAAAGTCTTCTAAATGGTTCGTCATCTAAGAGTCAATTTTAAAATGAGAGTCAAATGCTCTGTGATTTAAAAAATTCATTTTATTTTCTCACACATAGTTCAACTTCCGCAAAAGGAAATTTGATTTGAAAGCAATGCTTTTCAAACCACCATTCGCAATGTTTTCCCGTGACCTGTTAGAAGCAGTTTCATTTCAGCAGTTGGGACAGAGTGTCAGATGACATGCACCACAATGCTTACACAGATACGATGACATAGGAAGCCTGTATGTACATACTTGCAAAACATTAAAAGACTAAAACATTAAAAGAAACAAGACATCAGAAGATACTTCAAGAGCATTGGAACTTCGTGAACCATACAAAATGTGCACATTTAAAATGCATACTTAAAGGGCACATTCGTATGTTCAGATTCCCAATGAAGTAGGCCTCAACCTGATATTAAGCTTTCCAGTGTTGTTTTCGGGATGTAAATTTTCTTGGAGTACCAGTACTGTAATATCTCATGTTTGGTACATTATTATGGCGTAATGCCATATGCAATAGAAGATTACAGAGTGAACTCTAGCCAATAGTATAGAATTAAACACTTCGTTTCAAATACATTGACTGCCTCAGTGGAAAAGATTAATAAAAGCCAGATTTTTTTTTAGCAAACCGACAAAAATAACTTCACTGTTCTGCAAGGCAATTTATGCTTGCCTGTGAGAAATGTGGGAATAAAATTTAAAACTAATAACATATTTTAGCCTTCCATAATTATACGAATCTGTTTAATTTCCTTGACAGCTTCCTGCCACAGAAATCTGTTTTGTTTTTATTTGATATGAGAGCAGTAAATGACGAGGAAACAGCAAAATCGCTAAATGTATACACGGATCACGTGGAGACTACCCACATCCTCATTATAACTCAGACTGCTCTGTGCATCAGCCCCGGATCTACGATATTTCTGAACTGGGGCAATAGTATATAGTGGCACCCTCTCCCCAACCCTTCCCTTGAGCATTTAGGAAGACGTCAAAAATTGGAAAACTCAAATTTTCAAAAATATGTTCATCTTGTGGCGCACATCTTACTGAACAGTCTGATACATAAACATAGGTGTTCGAGGAATTGTAAGACATGTTATTTGGTCTTAGGTGTGCCAAAATGCAGTGCCATGCCTCTTCACACAGTAGTCTTCAATCACACATCTCTGTATTTTGCTTTGTGGAATTGAAACGTTTATATTTTGTCATGGATGCCATCAAAAATTAAAATGTCCTGTGGTGTCTCTCCTGCTCCCAGTCGGACTGGTTGACATCCTGCCTTGTTTTCTTTTTTTTTTTAAATAAAAATCTCGCAATTAATACCAGATGGGATTATTTATAACCGGGAGACCAAGAACTCTTCAGAAAATTTGCACTCTCATTGCCTATCAGATAATAACTTCCTGTTTTGTGTGACATAAAATTAAATATAGGATATATAAAAGCCGTAGAGACAAGCAAGACAGTACACATTACTTCAATCCATAGCTCCTTGAGTTTTTTCACTCTAATCTTGCTACAGCTTTACATGGTTTTCTTTCCTTCCTGCCAAAGGATCTGTTACCTCATCAAAGTTCATCAAAAGTTTTGCTACATGAAAAAAATCGAAATGTCACTGTCTAATACTGAACAAGCTGTCAATACAAATAGTACACAAGATTAGTGTGGTTCCTCAATCTGATTACGTCTATTTTCCACTGTCTGCTAGATAAAACAAAATAAGCTTTTCTAATATTGCAGCAATTTTCACACACTCTAAATAAACGAAGTGGTCATTTTTATATGGCTCAAATGGCTCTGAGCACTATGCGACTTAACTTCTGAGGTATTCAGTTGCCTAGAAATTAGAACTAATTAAACCTAACTAACCTAAGGACATGACACACATGCATGCCCGAGGCAGGATTTGAACCTGCGATTGTAGCGGTCGGCCAGTTCCAGACTGTAGTGCCTAGAACCACATGGCCACTCCAGCCGGTTGTCATTTTTATAACACGATAGAATATAATTCACAAAGTACCAACATCAATGCCTATTGGGCATACATGTAAAAAGCTTTATGCTAGGACCTAGTTTCACATTTCATTCATATGCTACAGTTTCTGAAGCACAAGATCAGAAAATAGTCGTATGAAATTTTTATATAAATTTTGAATCGCCATATTCTTCCACAAATTATGTGATATCCCTGTTTCTTCTCCTTCCTCATTCTAACAGACAATCTTTTCATCACTAGTTATGTAACTATGCCTGCCATTGTCAAAATTTATTCGCCAGTTAACTTCACTAACCCTGCCACAATCACCAATTTAGTCATACTGTGATTATTTTCTGATTAGGCGTTGTTACATGTTCATACAACACGTTTTTCATGCTACTTACAGAACAGAACTTAAGCGGCTGCTGACCGGGGACTTACTTCTGTAGCGAACTGATCAAAAATTTTCTGTGAAAATTTAATTTTCTTGGATACAGCGAGAAGATAATACGCAATCTTTCTTACCTGTTATTCCTGTTAGTAGTTTATTTGCACTCTGGTAATTTGAATCTGTGGACTTTGCTAGTAATGATAATGATGATCATTCACAAACCCAGTCAACCACATAATCAGATAGCGATTCGCATTCACCCATTCAGCTTTACTCCCCTCAGGTCGTATAGCCCTGTCTCCTTTTGTCTGCAGGAAAGTCTATTTCTAGATGTGATTAGGATTCCCCTGACAGACACATTACATACACAATGCACAAATCTAATGAAAGCAGTTGTGACGTCATGCTGATTGGGGGCAACTTCATGTTATGAAGCACTGCATAGTCTTCCTAAAGCCTTTGAAACATTTTGCTGTTGGCAGACGCTTGTATGAGCACTGTGTTTTGTTGTTGTATATGGCGCAACTTCAGTTTTATTTTCTCTCGTTCATGTTTTATTACTGCAGTAGCGGCATACAGTAATATCCATTGTCAGAGCACCAGTTCTGACCAGAAAAAATTACAAAAAATTAAGTGGAGACTAAAATAACAAGAATTTCCAGAATTCTACAAAATTTCCAGGTTTTTCCCAGATCTTGTGGTTGTCCTGGGTTGCATACACCCTCGTATATCAAAATAGGTAACAACTGACACTATTGCAATATGAATAGCTATCTGAAAACTCATGTTGTATACTAGTGTTGCTCACCTGAGATGACTATTACTTATGGTGTGATCCTATGTTATGTACTTTTTACTTATACCATTGATTTAATAGTGTTAACTAAAAGAAAATGGGTTGATATTTTTCCTTCTTATTTGTTGGTAACCTATTTATGTGCTTATTGTTCAGTCTTGTATTTTGGTACAGACATTCGCTACAACATATCTTTACTTGTCATTAATATTATCATAATTTTATTTACTCTCTCTTATTGACTGTGCTTGTGAGAAAAAGTGCTGCAAAAGATTTAATTGAAGGATTTGAAGCATGTGCATACCATTTTCAGGTGAATCTGAAAATTCAAGTTGTTCAAGTGTCCAGGGATGACCCTGATGTAAACAAGGCATTCCAAGTAGCGCTGAAAAACAAACTCAAAGTTGAAGGTAATCCAGAGGATCCCATGCTTATGGAGTTTGGGACATGTTGCTTACATACAGTGCATGGTACTTTTAAGACATATTGCACTAGGGTTGACTGGAGTCTTGTTTAGTTTCTGAGTGCTTCATGTAATCTATTTAAAAATTTCCCCCTCCAACACTGTTAATTACAACAATATTACCAACACTACTGTTTCCCCCCATTAGTTTCGTGATGTTTGGTGGGTGGAAAATAAAATGGTGTCAGTCTGGGATCAGAAAATGTTTAACAGATGCCTAAACATGTGTGAAGGTGGTAGGAAGGGTATATGAAGGAACAAAAGTAGGTCAAACCAAAACCTAAGGTTGCTATTGGGATTCATAAGAGTTGTAGTTACCCCTCTGGACTACCCTCGACATTGAGCTTGCTTTTCAGCTCTTTTACGAATACTTTGTTAACTTGTCTTTTCATATTTATCTTACATTGGGATGCACCTGCCTCAGATCCTCCAACCAAATCTTTTCATAGAGATTGAAGTTAGATACCTGCTCAAAACGTGGTCCAATGCACTATTCCATAAACATACAAATAGATTGAACTTAATCATTATGACATCACAGGCACAACAAACTCCTGTAGTAGTTTAGTGAAAACAGCTCCAGTCTGTACACAATGCATTACTTTAATTTTGACTTTTGAAGCTGGCAGTTTTATATTTGGAAACACATCTAATAAGATATTAATAAGCTGCCAAAGTCTCAAGGTGAGTGGTGTATGTCAGCAGCCAACAGACACAAATAGACTTCTGCTTTCATCACGGCATATAATCCAGTATTGTAGTATTGTTGGGTGTCATCCAGGAGTTCCTGCAGCAAGTGCTTGATGTGACTGCTTTGCAGTACCACCTGGTTACTGGAACATACCACAACAGCATGACACACTCCCTGCCTGTGCTATAGCAAACTACAAATACACTGAAGCTAATTAGAAATACCATGTTTCTTCATTAAAACTGATAATTTCATTTTCCAGTGCACTTGCTGAATCACAGGCACTGTCAGGATTGTCTTTTCCAGTATTGGAGTTGATTATCAGCTGAGTGCGCTCAGAGGAGGTAGGCAGTACTGCTGAGGCTATGATAAATGCAGTAGCATTGGAGCCAGGGCTATTTGTGGCAAATAGCTTTGATGTAGAAACTATAACCTTCCAAGTAGCCTTCAGCCCAGCATCCTTCTTTCCCTTATAGGGCTGAACAAGGTCTACTTGCCTATACTGCTGAATGGAAAGTTGGTTTTAGAGAGCATGAACCAAACTGAGAATTTTTCAGATATGCCCCCTCTGCAACCTACCAAAATTCTGGATTCTCTGTACAATGAGAACTGAATCCATAATTTCGAATCCTTGAGTAAACCACAAGGTAGCACAGGGGTCACACATGAACAACGGAGTAATATGCGGCCAAGACTTCACACAGATAGTACACCACTAAAACAAAACTAATGATCTGAGATTTTCCTTTCTTATGTTTAACTTCCACCACACTCCCTGACCTAGATCTCTACTTGAGCAGGTCCAAAGTATGGAAATAAAATCTTCTTTATATGCTTATGACTGAAAGTTTATGTTGACTATAACCCACAGCGCCTGCAGAAAAGTTAGAGAGCAGAATGACACAAAGAGTCACCTTGCCCCATGACCAAGGCACTTACTCCCAGTCTCCACTAACCCTTCAGCTACTTGCATTGCAATGTTCTCCTTGCAGGCTTTAGCTCTATGTTAACCAAGCCAACAGTTGCGTAACACCACCCAATGATTGCTTGTTAGTGTCCAAATTACACTATTTTGTGCTAACACTAATGATCTGTAATCAATCTTACTCATACACAATGCAATCAGATAGACGGGTGTTTGCATGTATATATCCAAAACAATGTCCCATACACAAATCCATCAACACCTAGTATCCTTGGTTGAAGATAAATGGATTCAAATAGTCCACAAACTACCCTCAAAAGCATTTCTTTGTGATTCCATCGTGTTAACAAAGAAGGCATACATTTAAACAGATGTAAATGTAAACCACACCAATTACTCATCACAGGTCCTTGTCGGCCAAATTGCCGTATATGTACAAAATAATGACAACAACAAACCAGGGTAGGATGGTCAGGCTGCAGTGACAGGCATGCAAACCATTCTATCCCAACAACATACCTGAAACTTCATGGCAGATTTAAATTGTGTGCTAAACCAAGCCTCCAACACAGAACCTTTGCCTTTTGCTGGTAATTGCTCTACTGACTGAGCTACCCAAGCTTGACTCATGACCCATCCACACATCTTTGATTCTGCCAGTACCTCATCTTCTACCTCTCAAACTTCATGGAAGGTCTCCTGCTGAACTTGCGAGAGCAGCACTCTTGGAAGAAAAGACTGAAAGGTAGGAGATAAGGTACTGACACAATAGAAGCTGTGAGAACAGGTGATGAGTTATGCTTAGGTAACTCAGTTGGTAGAGAGCTTATCCACAAAAGGCATGGTTCCATGTTCGAGTCTCAGTCATACACACAGTTTTAACCTGCCTGGAAGTTTCATATTAGTGCACACTCCACTGTGGGATGAAAATCCATTTCTAGTTCAACAAACCTCCACACAGTGGGACTGGAAGGGCTGGCTGGTTGACTAGTCGCTGCATTGGATAGAGTGAAAGGGTTGAGGGGTGCTAAACCCCAGTGGTGGGCAGTCTCACAGCACCAAGTTGAAGGTGAACAGTGATTGATCTACATCTACATCTACATCCATACTCCGCAAGCCACCTGACGGTGTGTGGCGGAGGGTACCCTGAGAACCTCTATCGGTTCTCCCTTCTATTCCAGTCTCGTATTGTAAGGATTGTCGGTATGCTTCTGTGTGGGCTCTAATCTCTCTGATTTTATCCTCATGGTCTCTTCGCGAGATATACGTAGGAGGGAGCAATATACTGCTTGACTCTTCAGTGAAGGTATGTTCTCGAAACTTTAACAAAAGCCCGTACCGAGCTACTGAGCGTCTCTCCTGCAGAGTCTTCCACTGGAGTTTATCTATCATCTCCGTAACGCTTTCGCAATTACTAAATGATCCTGTAACGAAGTGCGCTGCTCTCCATTGGATCTTCTCTATCTCTTCTATCAACCCTACCTGGTGCGGATCCCACACTGCTGAGCAGTATTCAAGCATTGGGCAAACAAGCGTACTGTAACCTACTTCCTTTGTTGTCGGATTGCATTTCCTTAGGATTCTTCCAATGAATCTCAGTCTGGCATCTGCTTTACCGACGATCAACTTTATATGATCATCCATTTTAAATCACTCCTAATGAGTACTCCCAGATAATTTATGGAATTAACTGCTTCCAGTTGGTGACCTGCTATTTTGTAGCTAAATGATAAGGGACCTATCTTTCTATGTATTCGCATCACATTACACTTGTCTACATTGAGATTCAATTGCCATTCCGTGCACCATCCGTCAATTCGCTGCAGATCCTCCTGCATTTCAGTACAATTTTCCATTGTTGCAACCTCTCGATACACCACAGAATCATCTGCAAAAAGCCTCAGTGAACTTCCGATGTCATCCACCAGGTCATTTATGTATATTGTGAATAGCAACGGTCCTATGACACTCCCCTGCGGCACACCTGAAATCACTCTTACTTAGGAACACTTCTCTCCATTGAGAATGACATGCTGCGTTCTGTTATCTAGGAACTCCTCAATCCAATCACACAATTGATCTGATAGTCCGTATGCTCTTACTTTGTTCATTAAACGACTGTGGGGAACTGTGTCAAACACCTTGTGGAAGTCAAGAAACACGGCATCTACCTGTGAACCCGTGTCTAAGGCCCTCTGAGTCTCGTGGACGAATAGCGCGAGCTGGGTTTCACATGACCGTCTTTTTCGAAACCCATGCTGATTCCTACAGAGTAGATTTCTAGTCTCCAGAAAAGACATTATACTCGAACATAATAAGTGTTCCAAAATTCTACAACTGATCGATGTTAGAGATATAGGTCTATAGTTCTGCACATCTCTTCGACGTCCCTTCTTAAAAATGGGGATGACCTGTGCCCTTTTCCAATCCTTTGGAACGCTTCGCTCTTCTAGAGACCTACGGTACACCGCTGCAAGACGGGGGGCAAGTTCCTTCGCGTACTCTGTATAAAATCGAACTGGTATTCCATCAGGACCAGCGGCCTTTCCTCTTTTGAGCGATTTTAATTGTTTCTCTATCCCTCTGTCGTCTACTTCGATATCTACCATTTTGTGAACTGTGCGACAATCTAGAGAAGGAAGCACAGTGCAGTTTTCCTCTGTGAAACAGCTTTGGAAGAACACATTTAGTAATTCGGCCTTTAGTCTGTCATCCTCTGTTTCAGTACCATTTTGGTCACAGAGTGTATGGACATTTTGTTTTGATCCACCTACCGCTTTGACATAGGACCAAAATTTCTTAGGATTTTCTGCCAAGTCAGTACATAGAACTTTACTTTCGAATTCATTGAACGCCTCTCGCATAGCCCTCCTCACACTACATTTCGCTTCGCGTAATTTTTGTTTGTCTGCAAGGCTTTGGCTATGTTTATGTTTGCTGTGAAGTTCCCTTTGCTTCCGCAGCAGTTTTCTAACTCGGTTGTTGTACCACGGTGGCTCTTTCCCATCTCTTACGATCTTGCTTGGCACATACTCATCTAACGCATATTGTACCATGGTTTTGAACTTCGTCCACTGATCCTCAACACTATCTGCACTTGAGACAAAACTTTTGTGTTGAGCCATCAGGTACTCTGTAATCTGCTTTTTGTCAGTTTTGCTAAACAGAAAAATCTTCCTACCTTTTTTAATATTTCTATTTACAGCAGAAATCATCAATGCAGTAACCGCTTTATGATCGCTGATTCCCTGTTCTGCATTAACTTATTCAAATATTTCGGGTCTGTTTGTCACCAGAAGGTCTAATATGTTATCGCCAGGAGTCGGTTTTCTGTTTAACTGCTCAAGGTAGTTTTCAGATAAAGCACTTAAAAATATTTCACTGGATTCTTTGTCCCTGCCACCCGTTATGAATGTTTGAGTCTCCCAGTCTACATCCGGCAAATTAAAATCTCCACCCAGAACTATAACATGGTGGGGAAATCTACTCGAAATATTTTCCAAATTATTCTTCAGGTGCTGAGCCACAACAGCTGCTGAGCCCGGGGGCCTATAGAGACATCCAATTACCATGTCTGAGCCTTCTTTAACCGTGACCTTCACCCAAATCATTTCACAATTCGAATCTCCGTCAATTTCCTTCGATACTATTGCACTTCTTATCGCTATAAACACGCCTCCCCCTTCACTGTCCAGCCTATCTCTGCGGTATACATTCCAATCTGAGTTTAGGATTTAATTACTGTTTACATCTGGTTTCAGCCAACTTTCTGTTCCTAGTACTATATGGGCGTTGTGACCTTTTATTAATGAGAGCAGTTCTGGGACCTTTCTATAGATGCTCCTGCAGTTTACTATTAGCACATTAATATTGTTATTCCTTGTTGCATTTTGCCTACTCCTGCCTTGCCGCGTCTCAGGAGGCGTCTTTCGGGCCTAGGGAGGGAATTCTCTAACCTAAAAAAAAAAACCCATGTGCACTCCACACGTACTCCGCTACCCTCGTAGCCGCTTCCGGCGTGTAGTGCACGCCTGACCTATTCAGGGGGACCCTACATTTCTCCACCCGATAGCGGAGGTCGAGAAATTTGCACCCCAGCTCTCCGCAGAATCGTCTGAGCCTCTGGTTTAAGCCTTCCACTCGGCTCCAAACCAGAGGACCGCGATCGGTTCTGGGAACGATACTACAAATAGTTAGCTCTGATTCCACCCCGTGAGCGAGGCTTTCCGCCTTCACCAACTCCGCCAACCGCCTGTACGAACTGAGGATGACCTCTGAACCCAGACGGCAGGAGACATTGGTGCCGACATGAGCAACAGTTTGCAGTCGGGTGCACCCAGTGCTCTCTATCGCCGCCGATAGGGCCTCCTCCACATCTCGGATGAGACCCCCCGGCAGGCAGACAGAGTGGCCTTCTTCCCCGACCTTTCCGCTATTTCCCTAAGAGGCTCCATCACCCGCCTAACATTGGAGCTCCCAATAACTAATAAACCCCTCCCCCCGTGTGCCTGCTTGGACCTTGCTGAAGGAGCGGCCACATGTCCACTCATAGGCAGAGCGGGCGATACCACACGGCCAGCCTCCACATTGACCCTCTGCCTTGTGCGCCGCGAACGCCGCTGAACCTGCCACTCCCCTTGGGGAGAGGGTGGCCCAACCGCGCCCGGTACCCGCGAAGATGTCTCGACAGCAGGGACAGTGGGTGAAGCATGTAACACCTGGGGTGTACCTTGCGGCGCACCAGACTCCCCACTGCCGCTACACTCCGAGGCAGCAGCCTGAAGACGGCTGACCGCGGCCATCAACACGCTCAGCTGTTCGTGAAGAGTGGCCAGCTCCTTCTGCGTCCGTACACAGCAGCCACACATCCTATCCATCCTAAGAAATCAATTTACTAGAGAGTGTTAATCAACTTTTAACTAGACTGCTAATTCACTAAAGGCGGTTGATTATTGACTAAACTGTGATTGCTAACCACTTCTTGTAGAAAACAAGGAAAATAGCACTACCTGTCTCTGGACTGTATTGAAAACAAACACTAGCACTACTGGCACTATGGCTGACTAAAGGGACTCTCTCTGACTGTATTCAAAACAAACACGAGATCTATGGAACACTTAATAGCACTCGACTATTAAAGCTTCGTAAAAGCAAAAACACGCAGAAGAAGAAGTGACAAGTAAGAAAAATACAGATAATACTTAAATTAAGGTAGCTCGCTGCACAGCAGACGTGAAGCAGACGGCGGTTAGGGCGACTGATTAACTGAGATGGGTTATGGGACCAAATGGCGAGGTCATGAGTTTTGCGAATCTGAAGTTAGTCAGGGTCTGCTAAAAGTGGAGTGATCCAGTCAGAGGAGTCAAACTATAAAATAATGAAAGGTGAGATCAAATCTAAACTGGAAAAAAGCAGGAGATTATGGGGTCACAGACAAGGATGACTGGAAAGGAAATCCCAACCACAACAACCTGATCCTGCTCCAAGACTAAAGTAGAACCTTACATCTGGAAATAAAGACCACTTTCATGGAGTGAAACGAAGACCAGTTCAACCAGTTTAAGGAATCAGGAAGAGTATACTTAGCACAAAGGGCTGAAAGAAGGGGGATTCCACCAATATGGGGGATACAATCAGTCTGGCTCAACAACAATGTTGTAGGAGTGGGATGTTATGTAGGAGAAAAAAGGGGGTGAGCCAGGTATGACTGATGTGTCAATGGAATAATACAGTGGACTCCTTCCGAGAGGAGTGAGGAAGAGCACCAAAACTGTAGTATACTCCTTGATTGTGCAGAGTTTATTACTATGAGCAGTGGCGCTCTAGATCGCATTTCACTTTTGGGAAAAGAGAGATTTGATGTAGATCCGCATATCCACAGCTGGAATCATGAAAGGAAATGGGGAATAAGCCAAATGATGAGCCAGTTCATTCCCTGGGATGCTACATGACGTGGGACCCACAGAGAGACAACTGAACAGGTGGCATGCCCAAAGGTAAGGAGAAGGTTATATAGCAGAGACAAAAAGGTGATGAGAGTAGCATTAGTCAATAGCCTGCAAGTTCCTTATTGAATCTGAAAAAAATTAAAAAGGAGGGCCTCGTGAATAGCTAGAAGTTCTGCTGTGAACAAACCATATGACCCCAACAATAAATGGTGTTCAAAGCCAGTAGAAGATGTGAAAGTTTATTCCACCTTATCGACTACCTTAGAACCATTGATGTAAAGGATGGTGGCACCCTGGAACACTGCAAGGATGGCATATAAAAGACAATGGAAAACCATAGGATCAACAGAGATCTTAGGACCCTGGAATAGAGTGGTCCTAATCCGTGGTCTAGGCACCATCCAAGGGGGGTGGATGTTATGGAAGGAAAGATGCAGGGTGCAGTCCAACGAGTTGAGATTGAGATCTCAACAGAGGGCAGTGAGACACTTCCCAACTGCCAATGCCATCTGTGAGTGGCTGTTAGGAGGGAGAATCTTTCACTGGCAAAGAACACAGGGTACACGCGATGGTCAAGGAATTGGTGAATGGTGATTGGATAAGAAACAAGGAGTTGGCTGTGTTCTATGTGTAGAGGGGGCATCTCCACTTCTGTGAGGAGACTATCAATGCGACTAGCGTGAAAGGCACTAATAACCAGATGCATGCCACAATGAAGGAGTGGCTCAAGCAGTTTCAAAGTGGAAGGGTCTGCTGAGCCATAAACCTGACAACCATAATCTAGTCTGGACAAAACCAGAGCATAGTAAAGATGGAGAAGAATGCAACAGACTGCATCTCAAACTGTCAGGGCAAGGAGACAGAGAATTAAGCTTCCACATACATGCATGTATTCTTTGGGTGGTGAATGTGGGGCTGTGCTTCAACACTGAGGTGGTGCTCGTGTAAATAAAGTTCTGGGTAGGGGTGTACTGTAGCTTGATGACAAAAATACATAACTCACATTTCGGAGGGAGAAAACTGAAAACAATGAGAGATGGCCCAGGCAGAGGCTCATAGGATGGTGCCTTGGAGCCAGCACTCAGCAGATACTAGCAAGTGGGAGCTGCACCAGATGCAAAAATCGTTGACATACAGCACCGGAGTAACCAGAGGCCTCACAGAGGTCAAAACACCATTGATGGCAATGAGGAAGAGCATGATGCTGAGCACAGAACCCTGTACAAGACAGTTCTCCTGAAACTAAGTGGTGCTGAGTGAAGTGCCAAATTCCAACCTGGAATGGCTGATGAGATAAAAACTGATGGATAAAAACTGGAAGAGAATCACAGAAGCCCCAGTCATGGACAGCAACTAAAGTGTGATGGCGCCAAGCCACATCATATGCCTTATGTAGGTCAAAGAAAACTGCAACAAGGTGCCAGAGGTGGGTAAACCCTGTCAGATGGCTGTTTCCAATTGAGTAAATGGTCAGTTGGATATTGTCCTGTCTGGAAGCTACACTGAATCGGGGACAAAAGGCCCTGAGATTCGAGTACCCAACATAATCTGAAGCTGGCCATCCTCTCGAGCAGATTACAAAGTACATTCGTGAGGCTAATTTGGTAGCATCTGTCTAGAGGT
This sequence comes from Schistocerca gregaria, assembly GCF_023897955.1. Lineage (NCBI taxonomy): Eukaryota > Metazoa > Arthropoda > Insecta > Orthoptera > Acrididae > Schistocerca > Schistocerca gregaria. Next base: position 86,019,028 of record NC_064930.1, on the reverse strand, counting down.
GTGAGTTCTTCCTGGTTGTAAGGACAGGGATAACTATACCATCTTGCCATTGTGACAGAAAAGCACCCATGAGCCAAATGTGAGTGAAGACCATGAGGAGATGTTGCCTCTGGGGAATGTCAAAGTGTTGGATCATCTGGTTGTTGATGGAATCTGAGCCAGGGGCTGTGTCTTGTGAAGAGGTAAGAGCCTGTAAGAATTCCCATACCATGGAGCGTTCATTACAGTGCTGAGTGGGGTGTGGGATGAAACAGTAAGAGGGGGGGTCTATTCAACTCTGCATTTCTGGTGGAGAGAGGTAGGATGACAGAAAGAGGACACTGATGCCGTCACGAAGTGCGTCGCGAGATGTTCTGCAAGGACCAATGTGTCAGTGCACGAACACCTTGAAGGTTAAGCCTCTGGACAGGTGACCACTGCTGGTGGCTCAGAAGGCAAGGGATCTTGGACCAAACCTGCAATGAAGAGGCATACATCCCCAGCGAGGAAATATAGTGCTCCCAATGTAAGGAGCCTTAGTGTGGAGACTCCTAAAAGTGAGGAAGTTGGTCTATGAAGGGCGTCACTTTAATCTCTGCAGCAACCATTGCTGGTCCTGGACAGTGACTGGAACATTCTTGGTTCACCATGGTACTGGTAGATGATCAGGGGAACCTGTGGATAGGGGAACACCAGTGCCAGCAGCTTGAAGAATAGTGGCAGACACACCTTGCATGACTACATCAATGGAATTTGAGAGGGAGGTGTCATAGTGCACAGCAGATGTATATAAAGTCCAACTGGCACTGCAGAATGCCCAACATGGAGGCCTGTATACCTGATGGCAGCAGGGGAACAATAGAATCACTGGAAAATGGTCACTGTCACAAAGGTCATTATGGGATGACCAATGTAGGAAAGCAACGAGGGCAGGGGAGGAGATGGTGAGACCGATAGCAGAAAACCTTCGAGTGGCACTGAAGTGGGTAGGGGAACCATTACTGAGGAGAGACAAATCAAGGTACATAATAAGTTGTTCAATTAGGAAGCTCCTACCTGTTGAAGTGACACTCCCACACAGTGGGTGGTGGGCATTTAAGTTCCCAAGGAGTAGTACCTGCGGTGGGAGTTGCTGGGTTAAGGTAGACAGTGCAACTTAAGGAAGTGGGCTACCTGGAGGGAGATACACATTGCAAATGGTGATTGCCTGAGTCAGTTGCACTCTAACCACTACATCTACCATGTTGCAATTTAGGGGGTATGATATTGGAGTGAACCAAAGTGCAGACCCTACTAGAAGCTACACTGGAGCCAGCACAGTTCCGACAGAATGCCTGATAACCAAAAATGTTGGAGAATTGTTATCACAAAAATGCATTTCTTGAAGTACAAGATAGAATGCAAAATAGGAAGTGACAAGATGTTGCTTTCCCAGTTGGTGATGATAGTATCCGTTTGAATTCCACTGGATGATCAAGTGGTGAGAGTCCAGGTTAGACACAAAGAAGCCAAGAGAGGGTTATGTCACTCGGTCAGTAGTCGACACTGACAAGGATATGGTGACATCCATAAATAAGACATCAGACTCAGGTTTTGAGGGGGGAGAGGGCACTGCCAGGTGCATGGGGGGGGGGGGCACTCGTTTTGGGATTTACATTTCTTCTTCCTCTTCAGAGGTGGAGTGCAGGGCACAGAGGGATACAGGTATCTGGAACTGGAGGAGAGTGGGTGACCTTGCGATGCACAGATGGTGAGTCTCATGGCTGAGTGCTGGTAGGAGTCTTCTAGCCTGAGAGACACCAGGGAGAGGGATCCCAGAAGGGAGTTTGATCATCAACAGGTGCCAAAGGAGAGGGGCACTGATTTGGCCAGGGAGGGGGAGCAGATCCCAGATGGGAGGTCATGAGAACTGCAGGAGGGGGAGGGAAGAGGAGAATGGAGTGGGAGTGAAGAATAGGTAGGAGGGGGAAATGAAGTTACAAAGTTGAAGATAGTGTCAATGGATGGAGTGTCTCATAGTTTTGGCAACCCTCAGCATATGGCAGGCGATCTAGGGACTCGTATTCTTTGATCTTTACTCTCTTTTAAGCTGGGCAATCAAACGAGGGGAGTGGCAGTCAGCACTGTCGACATACACACGTGAGCCTAGCCCTCACCCCATGGTGTAGTCAGGGAAGGTAGCCGGGTCATACGAAGCAGCATTCAATGATCCTTCAACACTCACAGAGACAGCCATTTCAGAACAGAAAGATTCTTGCAGCTTGATATGATTCATGCGTCAAACATCCACTCTGATATCACCCACTCCAACCAGTGGCTCTCCCCATGGGCACTACCCAGCCACAGCAAGGGCTCTCTGGCATGGCAGCCATAGCCATGAGTTCCAATGCTCCAAGAAGATAAGCAACCATTCATTGGCATACATAGGGAGGAAACAGCTCAGGTATCAGTAGTGTGATCCCTGTGTTGTCAGGCTACCAGCCATATGGGTACATAACAGATCCACCACACAGACGGGCTACATGTGCTGGTGACGTAGTAGGGCGGAAGGGGGCTACAGCAGAAAAGGGAGAGGAGAAGGAAAGGGGGTGAGGAATCAATACAGTAGATGCTAAGGAGGGAGTTCTTCCCCGAATGGCTCACACTAAAAACAGGAAATTTTGAAGTAGAGGTCAAACCTCAAGTGATGATTGAAACACCAAAAAGGATGAAAGAGCAGGCAAAAGGAACAAAATTGCAACCAATATAGGAAACCAGGTGGATAGCCAGGTCGATATAAATCAGAACACTGAGAGAGGGGAGGGGGGATACAGGAATCAGTGAACATGAGGTCATTGTAGCGAGGCTTGAAACCATATCAGCCAAGAATACTAAAAATACACTCCTGGATATTGAAATAAGAACACCGTGAATTCATTGTCCCAGGAAGGGGAAACTTTATTGACACATTCCTGGGGTCAGATACATCACATGATCACACTGACAGAACCACAGGCACATAGACACAGGCAACAGAGCATGCACAATGTCGGCACTAGTACAGTGTATATCCACCTTTCGCAGCAATGCAGGCTGCTATTCTACCATGGAGATGATCGTAGAGATGCTGGATGTAGTCCTGTGGAACGGCTTGCCATGCCATTTCCACCTGGCGCCTCAGTTGGACCAGCGTTCGTGCTGGACGTGCAGACCGCGTGAGACGACGCTTCATCCAGTCCCAAACATGCTCAATGGGGGACAGATCCGGACATCTTGCTGGCCAGGGTAGTTGACTTACACCTTCTAGAGCACGTTGGGTGGCACGGGATACATGCGGACATGCATTGTCCTGTTGGAACAGCAAATTCGCTTGCCGGTCTAGGAATGGTAGAACGATGGGTTTGATGAGGGTTTGGATGTACCGTGCACTATTCGGTGTCCCCTCGACGATCACCAGAGGTGTACGGCCAGTGTAGGAGATCGCTCCCCACACCATGATGCCGGGTGTTGGCCCTGTGTGCCTCGGTCGTATGCAGTACTGATTGTGGCGCTCACCTGCACGGCGCCAAACACGCATACGACCATCATTGGCACCAAGGCAGAAGCGACTCTCATCGCTGAAGACGACACGTCTCCATTCGTCCCTCCGTTCACGCCTGTCGCGACACCACTGGAGGCGGGCTGCACGATGTTGGGGCGTGAGCGGAAGACTGCCTAACGGTGTGCGGGACCATAGCCCAGCTTCATGGAGACGGTTGCGAATGGTCCTCGCCGATACCCCAGGAGCAACAGTGTCCCTAATTTGCTGGGAAGTGGCGGTGCGGTCCCCTACGGCACTGCGTAGGATCCTACGGTCTTGGCGTGCATCCGTGCGTCGCTGCGGTCCGGTCCCAGATCGACGGGCACGTGCACCTTCCGCCGACCACTGGCGACAACATCGATGTACTGTGGAGACCTCACGCCCCACGTGTTGAGCAATTCGGCGGTATGTCCACCCGGTCTCCCGCATGCCCACAATACACACTCGCTCAAAGTCCGTCAACTGCACATACGGTTCACGTCCACGCTGTCGCGGCATGCTACCAGTGTTAAAGACTGCGATGGACCTCCGTATGCCACGGCAAACTGGCTGGCACTGACGGCGGCGGTGCACAAATGCTGCGCAGCTAGCGCCATTCGACGGCCAACACCGCGGTTCCTGGTGTGTCCGCTGTGCCGTGCATGTGATCATTGCTTGTACAGCCCTCTTGCAGTGTCCGGAGCAAGTATGGTGGGTCTGGCACACCGGTGTCAGTGTGTTCTTTTCTCCATTTCCAGGAGTGTATATGAAAAATATATCTATTTAAAACAGTAGATAAAAATTCGCTTGATGCCTTCCTAAGAGAGTGTCTCCATTCCTTCCAAGCTAATTATGTATGTTTAGAACAGATATGGCTCGAATTCAAAGATACAGTATCGACAGCAATAGATTGATTCATACAGCATAAGTTAGTAAGAGATGGGACTGAACCACTATGGTACACAAAACATGTCAGAACATTGAAACAGAAGCAAAGAAAAAAGAATGCCAAATTCAGAAGAATGCAAAATCCCCAATACTGGCCAAGTTCCATGGAAGCTCAAAATTTAGTGCGGACGTCAATGCGAGATGCTTTTAATGGTTTCCACAATGAAACATTGTCTCAAAATATGGTAGAAAACCCATTGAGATTCTGGTTGTATGTAAAGTACACCAGCGGCAAGAGAACAGTCAGTACTATCACTGCATAATAGTGATGGAGATGTTACCAATGATGCTGCCACTAAAGCACAGTTACAAAATACAGTTTTTCGTAATTTCTTCACAAAAGAAGACAAAGTAAGTATTCCGGAATTTGAAACCAGAACAGCTGTTAGCATGAGTGACACAAAAGAAGGTATCTTAGGTGTTGCGAAACAAATCACTTTAAGGCAAGCCTTCCGGTCCAGATGGTATACCAGTCAGGTTCGTTTCAGACTATGCAGACACAATAGTGCCTTTCTTAGCCATCATATAAAACCACTCACTAGACGAAAGGGCTGTTCTTAAAGACTGGAAAGTAGCACAGGTCACACCAATATTCAAGAAAGGAATAGGAGTAACCCATTGAGTTACAGACCCAAATCACTGAGCTCCATTTGCAGTAGGATTCTGGAGAATATACTGCACTCAAACACTATGAATCATCTTGAAGAAAATGATTTATTGATACATAACCAACACGGATTCAGAAAATATCGTTCTTGTGCAACACATGAAGTAATGAGTGCTGTTGACAAGGGATCTCTGATCGATTCCATATTCCTAGATTTCCAGAAGGCTTTTGATACCGTTCCTCACAGGCGACTATTAATCAAGTTACGTGCATATCTTCTCAGTTGAGTGACTGGATTTGTGATTTCCTCTCACAGGGGCCACAGTTCAAAGTGATAGATGGTAAATCATTGAGTAGAACAGAAGTGATATCTAGCATTTCGCAAGGTAGTGTCATAGGACCCTCTGACGTTCCTGATTTATGAAAGTGATATAGGTGATAATCTGAGCAGCCCCCTTAGATTGTTTGCCGATGACACTGTAATTTACTGTCTAGTAAAATCATTAGACGATCAATTCCAATTATATAATGATCTCGAGAGAATTTCTGTATGGTAAAAAAGTGGCAATTGGCACTAAACAAAGAAAAGTGGTAACTTCAATGAAAAAATATAGGTTGAAAAGTGAAGTAGATGATGTTCTAAATTATTTACGTAACCAATCATGTGACAGGAGGCATGGCGACACATACAGTAACTGAATGGAAAAGAAATTGGTCAAGTAATAACATATTTCCAACCATATTTTTAACTTTGATATTAGTTACGTGAGATTTATGTACATACTGATACCAAAAGGTGGAAAAATACACTTAAATACTGTTAATTCAAAATTGCCACACATGTTTAGTGACTGTGTAAGTGGTTGCAACAGTAACAACAAGAACACCAATTATTATTATTTGTAATCGTAGCATTAATATGGATTACTCAAACAATTATAAATGGTAAATTAAAATTAGTTGTAAGTTAAAATCCTTTGTTACAATGTTGATGTTGAAACCACTGGCGTAACTATATAATGTAATACCTATAAAGTCATATTCTTGGAACTGGAAGGTATTATTGTGTCGAGCACACACCTGTGAAAGTTGTAAGGGTAACGACATGATGCTTGATTGCACTGTGAGAACAACTATATTGAAAATGTTAATAAAATGTGAGAAATTTAAGACAAATATTGCAGAGTTACATTTAATGACATATATAAACAGCTGTAAAACTGGCAAACAAGTTTGCATGCATAAATACAATAGATTTTAGGTTAAAATTGTGCCAAAAATGATATCAACATGAAATGGATGATGAATGAGAATTAAGTACAACATAATCATTTAAATGTTGTGAGTTTAAAATTTATGGACATAACTATTCATTTCCTCTTATTGTTCAGTTATGACATATCAGACTGCAAACAAAAAAGAATACTTGTGAGGTTAGTTGTTTTAAATAACACGGATAAATCGTAAAAACAGAGTTGATAATAGAAAAGTATGATTGCATCTTGTAGCAGTCAGCCAGGGTAGAATGAATGAAAATGTTGCAGGAATAGCAGCAAAATAGTTCAATGAAATTTGTTATTGAACAACATCTGTAATTAAAGAAGACTGGAAACTTAACAGTAATACCAGCAACAATGAACTAGGACACATGAAGTTAAAAGTTAAAAAACTTTTCTCAGTGCAATTCTTCCATTTATTTTCACTTACATTTCATCAGCTGAAAATTATCAAAAAGACAATCAAAGTAATCTTTAATATGTTTGAACTAATTCTGACCAAGTAAAGCCATAAATGAATCAACTATGACAGTTAATAAACACTCTCAATGTTGGAAAACAACATTGTCAAAAACAATGAAAAAGTTAAAAGCCCAGCTGAACAATTACCTGAAATTAATGCAAGACCAGTGAACAATTTTCAGAAAGAACTTACTAAATCAGACACAAGTTTTGAAACTGATTCATGAAACTTGAAAACAGTGAATGATAGTGGGATGAGTGAAAATTTCAAAATAAAACTTTGCAGCCTAGACAAAAAAAATAAGTTAACACTGACCATAAAAGATAAAAATTAAGTTCACACTGAGCATGTTCCTGCTACAACCATAAATGTAGTAAAAAGAAAGGAACGTGAAGTGGAATTTGGTTTTTGAATAACTAATGCCATCAATTATGTTGAAAACTTTGTAGTGATTGATGTAATTAGTAAAAACAAGAATGTAGTTTTCTTGTTCTGTAAGATGAATTCTTGTCTGCGTAAATTGAAAATGTAATATTTGGGCTGTTAGTATCAAATAAGTTTTCAACATGGGGAGTAAAAATATACTCTAAATCAGTTTATGGAAACATTTGGTTTGGTAAAAATTATATGAATTCTGTTCAAATGGCACTGAGCACTATGTGACTTAACTTCTGAGGTCAACAGTCGCCTAGAACTTAGAACTAATTGAACCTAACTAACCTAAGGACATCACACACATCCATGCCCAAGGCAGCATTTAAATCTACAACAGTAGCAGTTGCTCATTTCCAGACTATAGCACCTAGAACCGCATAGCCACTCTGGCTGGCATGAATTCTGTAAACAACTACAATTTGTTTGGTGGGAAAAGTATCTGAACAATTACTGTAAACAGCTAAAAATTTAAGGACCTTATGGCAATGTAGTGAACGATGTTCATCCATTTGAGGGCTTGATTCTGATGAGAAAATTTTCAATACTGCCTTGTTAGTTAAAGTCAGGGGGAAGACTTACAAGTGAAAGTAGAATTTCTCACACACATCTGAAAGAATAGACATTGTTAACGATCCAAACCTGTATGAAATAGTTCAAAATTTAATTCACTGACTGCACATTCCTTGACATCTGCTATAAATCTACAACTCAACAGGACTCAAACCTGGATTTGCTGCTTATCTTAAGTAGTCTCCTTCACCACTTTGGCTATCAGTGCATGCTCCTTAGGCTGAGACAAACTTCCATACATCACCCTTCCACATCCTTATATCATTGTCCACAAAATTCATTACTGCTTTAGCATAATTTATGACATATTCCAACGACAGATAACAATTTGCTCAGACTGGAAGGGGAACAAAAACCCATATTTACAAAAACTGGCACAACTTATCCACAACACAAGAACCCTGCACCATAAACTTTTATCCACAACGAAATTCTACAAGATATTCACAAATAATTGCCTACAGAGAAGATCTGTCCAGAAACTACAAATATCAAGAGTGTGAGTAAGAACTAACATACCATCAGACACCAGGTGACCTGAACTACAATCGACTTCAACCAGTCTGAAATATAGTGAGTCTGCAAATACTGGAAATTATATTGTTAATAAGGTCAATGTTACAGGTGTATCTCATTATGACTCATGACTCTCACATTGTAACTTTGATGGTAATGTAAGGTTTTGGATGGAGTTCCTGTGTGTGTCTTGATATCATGATTTGACTCTGCTCTTTGAGCAGGAAGACAAAGAGAACTTGTGCAAGCTTGCAAGTATACAGCAAACGGTATTTAAATATGGTGCACAATGTAAATGATGTAAATCTAAAGTGATGATACTGAATCAGAACACAATAAAAGGACTAGAAAATAAGCAAGAAGTACTTTCATTCAACAGAAAAACTCTTATGGAAATAAATTCTTGTGAGATTTTGTATTGAAGATTCAGGAAGTACTCAGTTTTATGAAGTTATCATAAATGAAAAGCATCACCTTTACCTTTTCATTTCCAGTGGTGTACAAGAAACATATGCTATTGCAGAATACAAACATAAATGTGGATGTAGTTTGTAACACATATCATGTTATGTGTCATATTATGAAATAATAGATATGAAGCTTTTACAACAAATACAGGAAAATTATATACTTATGGGTCATAACAAATTTGCTTAAAACAATATTGTATTGCCTTATGTAGGATGGCGATTGAAAAACTAGACCCGAGTACAGGCTGCTTGCTAACGACGCATCAACTGTTGTCCACCATGAAAGATACAACAAAAATTAGATGAAGATGTAGTAATTAGATAATAAATACATAATAAATAAGCTAATATAAAAGCCTATATTTACTGAATCGATTTTGCCTTTTACACTACATTACATCAGAAGCTAAAAATACCTCATGATTCAATGCACTTTTTGTGCAAGCTAACATGTAAATATATACTTTAACAGCTCTTCGCACCAAATCTCAAAATTTCATCAGGAGTATGGTCCTTCAAGTCTTCTAACATTATTGGGTTATGTGTGTACACTTCTCCCTTTAGAACCTCCACCCCCCCCCCCCCCCCGCCCTCACTCCCCATTAAACATCATACATGGTTACGTCAGGTGAAAGCAGCAGCCACATCTTTTACTGACAGTCTTTCCTTCTTGAATCTCTCATGAATTCATGAGATTGGCTCACAAGAAGTGTGACATATTGTAGGGTTTCATCACTATATGGTGTAAAACATGGTGACAAGGCCAGCACAAACATTCACTTGTGACAATTTGTGTGTTGATTGCTTTGGATTCTGGATCAACTGTACTCTGATCACCATGATCACATTAGGTGCACAAACAGGTGGGGCCTGCGTCTTTTTCTTGTTCACAACTCACTCTGTAGTACACCATATCCTGTTAGACTGCTCTCTGTCTGTATGGAAATGTCAAGAAACTTCTTTCCAGAAATACCCCTTTACTATTGCAATTCTTTCTTAAGGAGATGTATCTCACTGAGATATTTCTTTATAGTCTTAACCATGACACAACTTTTGTATTTAACACAAAATGGAACTGCAGCAGCTTTGAAACTATATATGATGATTGGTGGGCAACAATGAGAATTCTAGTATTCAGGGTCAATTTCTCATGCACCACCCTACACATTGTTATGTTGGATATCATTTGGGTGTGGTACTTTGCACTAAAACATTCCATTTCACATTGTTTGTGTTGTATATGAAGGATGTCGACATCTGTTGACAGTGGATTCAACTTCAAATAAACAGGCGCGTACTACCAATTCAATTTCTTTGAACGCCAGAAGGGAATTAAAAATTACTCTGGAATTTCTATGAAAGTTATTACAGTTTATTTTCATTATGCTGATTTGTTGATTAAGAAACTAGTTACAATAAAAGATTTAGTCACTACCTTCTATAAAAATACTGCTCAGCACTTGGAAGCAGAAAAATGGAGCAATGAAAACTTCACACACTTCATTTCATCAGCAAACCATATACATAAATCGGCCTTTCATATCACGCAGTTAAGGACACAGCTTTTAGATTTCGTCACTTAGTCACTTTTATTTTACTGCTAACTTGTGTATAAAGTTAATAGTACAAAACTATGGCGTTCTCGCCTAGCACACATACAGCATCAAATCCAAATACATATGCAATATTGATCATATTCCCTTATACTGTAATAGGGCTGCCTATTAATACAACAATAAAAGAAAAAGTCCTCAATATACAACTAACATTTTCCCCATGAGCTAACGAGAATAAGTACTTCTGTTATTGTTGATTGTGGGCTTTAGAAGACTAAACATCTGAAGTTATAAGTCTCCTATTCACCCTCCTCCCCCAAAACCTGTGAGTGTGTGTAAGATCATTTTCTAGATACTAGTGTGTCATGCATTTTGAGTTGAATATGGATACCAGCCTGGTATTCACCCAGTGGGATGTTCGAAAGTGCCTAAACTCCACATCAAAACTGGCCTGTTTACCAGCCTTCTTTTTTAATTTGGAAAGTACATTTGACCTGATCAGGCTGGCCTCCCCACATTCCAGTAGTGGGGCACTAATACACTCTTAACTGTACTTCTAAGAGAATCATTCAATGAATAATGAAAACCTTACCTTGGACTGTGTGGTGCAAGTCTTTTTGAAGCTATCTCCTGAAACATTTTATAACACTATTAGGTAATGAATCAAAAAGGTAAGTAAGTAAAAAAATTAAGACACACTACTACTATTCTGACAACTGCTACTTCTGGATTACTCCCTACTGGTAATATACAGAGCAGTAACTTACAATGTATAATAAGAGGTTGTGGAAACATGCAAAATATTTATAGAAATTGTTTCATTACAGATACATACAAAAAAAATCAGTCTGAAGCAGTAAACGACTCAGTGCATCTACAAAGACAAGTATTTCCTTGCTGAATTACAGATGCAAATGCATTCACATATGCATGGGGATGAATTTCAGCTGAGGGCTAGCAATACAGACCAATGAGTTTAAGAAACATACATCATTAACTTACTGAACAATTCCAACATTCATATCACAAAAATAAATGTGGACGCTATCAATCATATGGTTCCTGGAATGAATATTTCACACTAAAATACTGTATGCACAGTTCTGAAACTTCCTGACATGGTGTTGGTGCCAGGCCACAATGTGCAAGATTCCAGTTTTGAGTTTTAGTCCAACAAATAATTTTAATCACCCACAGGAAGTTTCAGCCTTAAGGCTACTGAATTGCCTGCAAGCATGAAGTATAACTTAAATGGGAGATTTACACATTATCCCATGCCATGAGCATTATACATGGTGTATACTGTCATTCAAGTTACAATCCACACAATTCAGCCATTGCCAATTGTGTCAGCCATTCTCAATTATGGCCAAAATATTGGAATAATTTTTAATTTTAAACAAATGGTACTGTCTTTGCTGACTGTAGTCTTGAACAGCTTAACACATGTCAACTTTGAATGACACTTTCTTACTCTGTACATCTGATTCTAATGCTATACAAATACTGTGAAACCAGTGAAAGACAACATACACATATTTGTAAGCTGTCAGCTTTTCAGACCGCAGAATATTTGAAGTGTTCGTTTTTACTCTTAAACTAAACTTTCACTAATGTGGCTCTCAGAACTCAGGCCTCTGTAACATGGCCCACCACTGGTCTCTAGCTGGTCAAGGAGAAGTAATGGACACAGCAATGTTGTTTGTCAAGTACAATGTTAAACATTCTATAAGCTCCAGGAGGATGAGACATTTATGAATATTTTGCTAAGTGGCTGAATGAGGAAAACTGTGAGATACACCAAATGTTACAAGGTGAGGAAATAAGTGTATAACAGGTTTGATGAAATACGAAGAAAAGGGCGTATGAGGAGAGAGCATAAAGATTTCTCATGCTGCTGGTGCCAAAGCTACAGACACCTTCCTGAATAACATTATGCAGCAACCAGATACATGCAGTACTGGTGTAATGCTTGTAAGGCAGCACGGCGCTGACGTCATTTATCATTATTGTGACAACTAAAAATTTGGGACATGTTTCATAGTAAGTGATACTACTGTATATGTACACACTCAAAAAGTAAGTCTTCTATGAAAGTTAATGTATCTTGGGACTTAATAAAGTACACTTCCTTTTTGTTTAAACTAAATTACAGACACTCTCTCATACATGGATGGAATGGCCAGAACATTGAGAGGCTAGCATATTTTGTTGCTTGGTACATCCTTACAGTCCCTGTTTCTGTGGTAAACATATCAATAACATGTCCTTTAATATATATATATATATATATATATATATATATATATATATATATATATATATATCCTGATAATGCAGAAAACAGTACAAACAATAAGTATTCATCAAGCGAATGACCTACTTTAGAAGCAAGAGTCAAGAATAGTAAATAATAAAATGCTGGACACACACATAGTTCAAATGATGCAGAAAATTGTGAGTGAAGAGACACAAGCTCTAGAAGTTCAGGGAAACTGAAATTGTGTGGTTTCCATGTCACATCAGAGACCCGCAGCTTAATAATTTCTCAGTTTATGTACAGATGCAGCTACACAGTAATTTGAAGGTTATAAACATACACTACAACCATCGGTAACACCAGCAGCCATTTGACTTCTACTGCTGAATCAAAGCCACACCTAGACTTTTCCATGCATTAGAGTCCTCAGGTTTACACTTTTACTTTTTTTCCTGTGTATTTTTCAAAGTCATCTACTGCCTTCAAGTTTTTCATTTTCTTTTCTTTTGAAATGCAACAAATAACTTTTGTGGCCGGCCTACCTTCATGTCTACCTTCTTCTGTCCATGTCGTACCCCCTACCATCCAATTTTCATTACAGTCCTAACTAGATCACCAACTCTAACCTATTTTCAGATTCATTTCTTTATTTTTTAGTCTCTATTAGTGATTCTCAGCACTCACCTCTTCACTGGCTGTTGAGAAACCCCTAATTTGAAAAGTTTTCACATTAAAATTTATGCCTCATTGGTGTAAGTCTAAACTGGGAATACAGTACTCTGTTATTGACCATTTACAAGAAGTGTGAAAATGCAATGGCTCATTTACTCTATTGTAGGAAGAATAGCAAACACTCTCAATTATCTCTCTTAATGTTTCTGAAGTGGTAAATTATACAGATATACACAAAGTACTATGGTCTGTTCAAAATCACTTTAGAACTGACAGTTGAGCAGATGATTGTGGAGGTGCATCCCACACTGAACTCTCAAATAATCTTCCACTTCATTCAACTTGCTCAATCTCTCAAACTACTGTCATTATAAATAAGGATCCCACCTCGACATTTTCTCAATGAGCTGTACTGTGTTTTCACTTTATTTGAGGCAGAAAATTATTAAGTTAATATATGGACAGTTCACAATAATGGATTATCTGATGTTATCAATTTTTCTACGTGTGGGGAACGTTTTTGTTATTGATGTTAAGTGAACAGATGAAATGAATGAAATCTTAGAAATACGTCAAATTTTCATCAACTTCAAATCATAATCCTGTCAGAGACTTCTAACATGAGACAGTTTCAGTTACATATGATGCACAATGGTCACTTGTGCATCAAGTACTAAGTGGTCAGTCATATGGTTTCATTATGAGATATGGAATGCTACATTTACAATGAATATGTTATTAATTTTTCTGATCCACCTACTTATGTCTAACACAATAAAATATAATACGTGTGCATGTCTATCATGGTGAGAAAACATATTTTAAATACCACAACAAGTATTGGGAGAAAGAAAAAAATTGATACAAAAAACATTACTTCAGTATTGCAGCAATTATACTGTAAATGGTAATATTTATTTTGTGGGATGCAGACTATATTGTTGTTGTTGTTGTCTTCTGTCCTGAGACTGGTTTGATGCAGCTCTCCATTCTACTCTATCCTGTGCAAGCTTCTTCATCTCCTAGTACCTACTGCAGCCTACATCCTTCTGAATCTGCTTAGTGTATTCGTCTCTTGGTCTCCCTCTACGATTTTTACCCTCCACGCTGCCCTCCAATACTAAATTGGTGATCCCTTGCTGTCTCAGAACATGTCCTACCAACCGATCCCTTCTTCTGGTCAAGTTGTGCCACAAACTTCTCCCCAATCCTATTCAATACTTCCTCATTAGTTATGTGATCTACCCATCTAATCTTCAGCATTATTCTGTAGCACCACATTTCAAAAGCCTCTATTCTCTTCTTGTCCAAACTATTTATCGTCCATGTTTCACTTCCATACATGGCTACACTCCATACAAATACTTTCAGAAATGTCTTCCTGACACTTAAATCTATACTTGATGTTAACAAATTTCTCTTCTTCAGAAACGCTTTCCTTGCCATTGCCAGGCTACATTTTATATCCCCTCTACTTCGACCATCATCAGTTATTTTGCTCCCCAAATATCAAAACTCCTTTACTACTTTAAGTGTCTAATTTCCTAATCTAATACCCTCAGCATCACCCGACTTAACTCAACTACATTCCATTATCCTCGTTTTGCTTTTGTTGATGTTCGCCTTATATCCTCCTTTCAAGACACTATCCATTCCATTCAACTGCTCTTCCAAGTCCTTTGCTGTCTCCGACAGAATTACAATGTCATCGGCGAACCTCAAAGTTTTTATTTCTTCTCCATGGACTTTAATACCTACTCCGAAATTCTGTTTTGTTTCCTTTACTGCTTGCTCAATATACAGATTGAATAACATTGGGGATAGGCTACAACCCTGCCTCACTCCCTTCCCAACCACTGCTTCCCTTTCATGCCCCTCGACTCTTATGACTGCCACCTAGTTTCTGTACAAATTGTAAATAGCCTTTTGCTCCCTGTATTTTACCCCTGCCACCTTTAGAATTTGAAAGAGAGTATTCCAGTCAACATTGTCAAAAGCTTTCTCTAAGTCTACAAATGCTAGAAGCGTAGGTTTGCCTTTTCTTAATCTTTCTTCTAAGATAAGTCGTAAGGTCAATATTGCCTCACGTGTTCCAACATTTCTACGGAATCCCAAGTGATCTTTCTCGTGGTCGGCTTCTATTAGTTTCTCCACTCGTGTCTAAGGAATTCGCACTAGTATTTTGCAGCCGTGACTTATTAAACTCATAGTTCAGTAATTTTCACATCTGTCAAGACCTGCTTTCTTTGGAATTGGAATTATTACATTCTTCTTGAAGTCTGAGGGTATTTCGCCTGTTTCATACAACTTGCTCACCAGATGGTAAGGTTTTGTCAGGACTGGCTCTCCCAAGGATATCAGTAGTTCTAATGGAATGTTGTCTACTCTGGGGGCCTTGTTTCGAATCAGGTCTTTGAGTGCTCTGTCAAACTCTCCATGCAGTATCATATCCCCTATTTCATCTTCATCTACATCCTCTTCCATTTCTATAATATTTTCTTCAAGGACATCACCCTTGTACAGACCCTCTATACAGTCCTTCCACCTTTCTGCTTTCCCTTCTTTGCTTAGAACTGGGTTTGCAATACAGCTCTTGATATTCATGCAAGTGGTTCTCCTTTCTCCAAAGGTCTCTATAATTTTCCTATACCCAGTATCTATCTTACCCGTAGTGAGATATGCCTCCACATCCTTACATTTGTGATCTAGCCATCCCTGCTTAGCCATTTTGCACTTCATGTCGATCTCATTTTTCAGACGTTTGTATTCCTTTTTGCCTGCTTCATTTAATGCATTTTTATATTTTCTCCTTTTATCAATTAAATGCAATATTTCTTCTGTTACCCAAGGGGATCTACTAGCCCTCGTCTTTTTACCAATTTGATCCTCTGCTGCCTTCACTATTTCATCCCTCAGAGCTACCCATTCTTCTTCTACTGTATTTCTTTCCCCCATTCCTGTCAGTTGTTCCTTTATCCTCTCCCTGAAACTCTGCACAACCTCTGGTTCTTTCAGTTTATCCAGGTCGAATCTCCTTAAATTTCCACATTTTGGCAGTTTTTTCAGTTTTTATCTACAGTTCATAACCAATAGATTGTGGTCAGAGTCCACATCTGCCCCTGGAAATGTCTTACAATTTAAAACGTGGTTCCTAAATCTCTGTCTTACCATTATATAGTCTATCTGATACCTTTAGTATCTCCAGGGTTCTTCCATGTATACAATCTTCCTTCATAATTCTTAAACCATGTGTTAGCTATGATTAAGTTATGCAATGTGCAAAATTCTACCAGACGGCTTCCTCTTTCATTTCTTAGCCCCAATCCATATTCACCTACTATGTTTCCTTCTCTCTTTTCCTACGCTTGAATTCCAGTCACCCATGACTATTAAATTTTCATCTCCCTTCACTATTTGAATAATTTCTTTTATCTCCTCATACATTTCATCAATTTCTTCATCATCTGCAGAGCCAGTTGGCATATAAACTTGAACTACCATTAGTAGGCATGGGCTTTGTGTCCATTTTGGCCACAATAATGCGTTCACTATGCTGTTGGTAGTACTTACCCACACTCCTATTTTCTTATTCATTATTAAACCTACTCCTGCATTACCCCTATATGATTTTGTATTAATAACCCTGTATTCACCTGACCAAAAGTCTTGTTCCTCCTGCCACCGAACTTCACTAATTCCCACTATATCTAACTCTTAAACCTATCCATTTCCCTTTTTTTCTAACCTACGTGCCCTATTAAGGGATCTGACATTCCACACTCCGATCCATAGAATGCCAGTTTTCTTTCTCCTGATATCAACGTCCTCCTGAGTAGTCACTGGCCGTAGACTCGAATGGGGGACTATTTTACCTCCGGAATATTTTACCCAAGAGGACGCCATCATCATTTAATCATACAGTAAAGCTTAATGCCCTCGGGAAAAATTATGGCTGTAGTTTACCCTTCCTTTCAGCTGTTCACAGTGCCAGAACAGCGAGGCTATTTTGGTTAGTGTTACAAGGCCAGATCAGTCAATCATCCAGACTGTTGCCCCTGAAATTACTGAAAAGGCTGCTGCCCCTCTTCAAGAACCACACGTTTGTCTGGCCTCTGAACAGATACCCCTCCATTGTCATTGCACCTACGGTACAGCTATCTGTATTGTTGAGACACGCAAGCCTCCCCACCAATGCCAAGATCCGTGTTTCATGGGGGGGGGCAAAACTTACTCCAAAATTATTTTGTTATGTAGCTACTTACTGCTGTAAATTGTGCATTTCACTCTGAATACGCTATATATATTTAATTTCTTTTGTGATAAGGTAAAAATTCCACTCAATTCACTCTTGCCACTCACAGATGATGTACGTAACACTGTACTGTACTGATGTTATTAAATGAAAGTCTTCCCCTTCAGTGAAGGTGTAAGTAGGTATGTTGGTGTTCTTCCAGTCTTCAGATATGACATTCTAAAACTGCTTCTTTTGTGGGCTTTCAGACTGCAGAAGACACAAATTTATTATTACTCCTGGTTATGTACCTCTTAATTTGGGCCCATATTAACTCTGTTGGGTTGAAATGGTAGCAACAAAGTGGTAGCCTACTGATTGTATACTCATATGCCTTCACGAGCTCGTACATGGGGAACTGTGTTTTTTGTAGGGGTATTCATTCCATAAGCACCACCTTTGTAGGGTTATCTGCCACTTAAATCAACATTATGAAATTGAAGCCAATTAGTGAATGTTCCCTTAGTTATGTCAACTGGCCAGGCCTGCTTCATAAAGTGACCATGACTGACCCACATCTCATCAAGCCTCACCACTTAATTGATACTGAAGCCAAGGATCTGCCTTACAAATTGCCATTGCCATGCAGCTACATCCTCCCTATTCATCGACAGCTTACAGCTACAGAAATGTACATAGTAACATCCTAGGTTGTGTAATACTGTATGTGACAGCCATGAAGGAGACATGATTCCATAAGGGTGACCAATAACTTCCAAGTGCTGAATTTTCCTTTCTCAGCAAATGAAACTATATTCATAATCCACTTATCCATACCATGTTTTTTCCTCAAGAATTTTAACCTTCGATGTTTTTCCACTTTCCTTTTCTTTCTTTAACATTTACTTGTCAACCTTCTCATCACCACTCTCATAATATTTATGTACGCACAGTTGTAAAATTTCCTTATACCATTATGATAAATAATGATTTTTTATTTTCAATTTAGTTACAAATAAGTTTCATGCAGTATGTATTGCTTAAGGTGAAACTTGCATGCATTGTTAACCTCCTACTGTAACATTACTGTACATGTTGTAACTTCTCCAACAGGCAATTTCTTTGGCTCCGTGTGTGAGTGTGTGTGTGTGTGTGTGTGTGTGTGTGTGTGTGTGTGTGTGTGTGTGTGTGTGATTTTAATTAATTTAATTATGAATGTGCATACCAATCTGATGATTAACCAGTCAGTTCTGAACTGTTTATGACACTATTTGTACATAATAAATAGTATTATTAACAGAGGTTGGATTCTGTTTTTACTTTTCTGTAAGCTCTCTTCTCTCTCTTTACATAGGTTCTGTTTCAATATGGAGAGCTTATTTAGCAAAGATGGCCTTCAAAAGAACTTAATTTATATCATCCTGTGAATGTCATTTACATAAACAATGAATGTATGTGACACCTCTGGCATATCATTACTATGGAGGAATTTAACGATGTTTTGACATTCCCAATAGTAAATCACTGTTTAAAAGAACTTCCTTAACTGATGTGGTGACCTTATTTACTGGTTCTCTTCAATTTTCTTCACACTATTGGACACCAATCTTGTAACAGCACATGGAGATGCACTGCTTTTACTACTGCTAGTCATTCCCTTTTCTGTCCCACTTACAAGTGCTGTTAGGAAATAATGGTTCTCTATATGTCTCCTTCTGAAACCTCATTTTTCATATCTTTTCTTCACTGACTTATGCAAGACATACGTGGGTGGCTGTAGAATCATTTTCAGCCTATGACAAACACCACTTCTCTAAACTTTCTTACTAGTTTTGTAAGAAGTCAAATCTTTATCCTTATTTACTTGTTCGAGATCTGTTCAAAATTGCAAACCATTCGTAATTTTGAGCCAATGGTGTGTTGGACTCAAATGCGATTTCAAGCTCTGCACACGTCTGTGTTTAATGAGTATCTGCCAGAAGTTTCATTGTTGTATGGCTGTTAGCTGTTGTTCAATGATGTATTGATTAAAAGGTGTCACAGTTTGCAAATTGTGATATGGCAGAGGCACAGGAGCAAGATGTCTGCATTAAATTTTGTGTGAAACTCGAGAAAACACTTACAGACACAACTAAGCGCTTGAGGTGTACTCAGTTTAAAAATGATTCACATTGTTTAAAAATGGCCAGATGGAAATCAAAGACATCCCTCATTCAGGACACCCTTCGACATCTACTGATGACACTAATGTCAAGAATGTAGTCATGAATTCATACCACAGGGACAAACTGTTAATCGATGATACTGTAGGGATGTGTTGCGACACCTGCAAGGAATTTTGTGTGTGTGTGTGTGTGTGTGTGTGTGTGTGTGTGTGTGTGTGTGTGTGTGTGTGTGTGTGTGTGTGTGATTTTAATTAATTTAATTATGAATGTGCTTACCAATCTGATGATTAACCAGTCAGTTCTGGTTAGTTTAAAAAAAGGGGGGGGGACGGGAAAGAGACCAAACTGCGAGGTCATCGGCCCCTTGTTCCCAGTAGAACAATTACCCAAAGGAAACAAGAAAAAAGGAAGATGTACGGCACAATAACAGCAGAAAGGAAGAAACAGAAGAATGACAGAAGGACAACAAACACTACAAAGGACAAAACAGGACAAGAATACCCCAGAAAGACGCGAGAGACAGGGGGAAGATATTAAAAACAAGATAACAAATTACAATGGCCGGCGGACCATGAGAATAAAAAAGAAGCCAGCCACACCTTAATATCTCCTCCATAAAGGTCATAGGGTGGAGGACACAGAGGGACAAAGGACATGCGCTAAAACTCAGATCAAATGATAAAACACACCCTCACGAATAAGGGAAGACTAAAGCTGTTGTTGCCCAACACCGAAGGTAGGATACTGGGAAAGTTAAAAGTCTGCCGCAGAGTGGCTAAAAGTGGGCAGTCCAGCAAGAGGAGGATCACCATTTGGGAACCACAGCAACACTGAGGTGGGTCCTCGCAGTGGAGGAGGTAACCATGTGTGAGTCACATACAGCCAATGTGAAGCCAACAAACGACGACTGATTCCCTGTGAGAAGCCCACAGGGAAGGCTTCTACACATTCACAGCCCCTTAATAACACACAGTTTGTTGTGCATACTGTTATGCCACTTCCTCTCCCAAGCCGAAAAACCTTGTGGCTTAAAACAGAATGCAGGTTAGTTTCAGAGATGCCCATCTCCAGGAGCAGTTTCCGCATAGCTTGCTTGGCCAGCCTGTCAGCAAGTTTGTTCCCTGGGGTTCCGACATGTCCTGGGGTCCACACAAACTCCACTGAAAGAGTGGACCGTTCCAGGGCAGAGATGGGCTCCTGGACGTTTGCGACCAAAGATGGCGAGAGTAGCACTGGTTGGTAGCTTCTAAGCTCCTCAGAGAGTCAGAACAGAGAATAAACGACTCACCAGAACAGAAACAGATGTACTGAAGTGCACGAGAGATGGTCACACGTTCTGCAGTGAATGCATTGCAGGCAGTGGTCAAGCAATGCTTTCAATAAGGCCTCTGTGGATATAGGCGAAGCCAACATTACCAGCAGCCATCGAGCTGTCAGTGTAAATAACTTCAGAGCTCCAGTAAAATGTCAAGAATTGAGAGAAAGTGACAAGGAGAGCAGTGGGGTTAACAGAGTCCTTGGGTCATGCAAAAGGTACAGACGAAGCTTTGGCCAAGCTGCACACCATAGAGGTGTACGTGAATGGACCTCAAGTGGAAGTGCTAAAGAGAAGAACTTCAGTTCAGAGAGAAGGGATTGAATGTGAAATGCAATCGTGGGCACTGACCTGGGCCGCCAATATGGGAAATGAACTGCCATGGGTGGGAAAAGGAGATGGTAATTCTGATGCTCAGGACAACGACAAATGTGGGCAACAGAACTGGCGAGCAGTTGTGAACGTCAGAGCTGCAATTGAGGAACTCCGGTGTCCACCAGAACACTGATCACCAGACTCGTTCTAAAATCTCCTGTCACTAGGCGAATTCCACAGTCATGCACTGGGTCGAGTACACACAACACTGAGGGTGCTGCCAAACCGTAAATCAGACTCCCATAGTCAAGGCGAGATTGAGCAAGGGCTCTGTAGATGCAGCAGCATAGAGTGATCTGCACCCTAGATGGTGTTGCTCAAGCCACCGAAGGTCTTGAGGTGCTGCCAGCACTTCCACTTAAGCTGACGAAGGTGAGATAGACAAGTCAATCGAGAATCAGAAAACCAGTCCTAAGAACCGATATGTCTCGAATACAGTGAGTGGATCGTCATTAAGGTCAAGTTCTGGTTCTGGATGAACAGTATGACGCTGACAGAAGTGCATGACACAAGACTTCGTGGCTGATAAATGAAAGCCATGGGCTAGAGCCCATGACTGACATCTTGTGAATGGCTCCCTGTAGGCGCCGCTCAGCAGCACCAGTACTGGAGGAACAATATGAAATGCAGAAGTCATCGGAATACAGAGAAGAGACACCAACAGCCCTACAGCTAGGCCATAAATGGCCACAGAGACACACTCAATATGGAGCCCTCACAACTCCATTCTCCTGAATACAGGGGGGACTATGGGAGATACCAACTTGGGCATGGAAAGTACATAGTGACAGGAAGGTTTGGATAAAAATCTGAAGTGCGCCCAGGAGATACCACTCGTACAATGTGGCAAGAATATGATGTTGCCAAGTTGTGTCGTATGCTTTACGTAAGTCAAAAAAGACGGCAACCACATGTTGGCTTCTAGAAAAGGCTGTTCGGATGGCAGACTCTGGGGACACAAGATTATCAGTGGTAGAGCGAGCCTGGCACAAACTGCCCTGACATAAAGCCAGTAGACTACGAGACTCCAGGATCCAATCCAACTACCGACACACCATACGTTCCAGCATCTTACAGAGAACATTGGTGAGGCCGATGGGCCAGTAGCTATCTGCATCAAGCTGATTTTTCTGGGTTTTAGCACCAGAATGATGGTGCTCTCCCGCCATTGCAATGGAAAGACGCCACAAACCAGAACCGGCTGAAGATGATGAGGAGATATTGCTTGTAGTCAGACGAAAGATGTTTAATCATCTGACTG
Organism: Schistocerca gregaria; assembly: GCF_023897955.1. Lineage (NCBI taxonomy): Eukaryota > Metazoa > Arthropoda > Insecta > Orthoptera > Acrididae > Schistocerca > Schistocerca gregaria. Next base: position 85,996,390 of record NC_064930.1, on the reverse strand, counting down.
TGGATCCGATCCAATCCAATCCAGCAGAAGTGTTGGGGCAATGTGCAAGGGCTGAGGGGCTCCCACTCTGTATAGGGGGCGTTATAGAGTTTACTGTGGCATGTAGTGAACGAGAGGACTTTCCTTTGATTGATGGTGTGAAAGGCTGGGGGGTAGTCCTCTGACACACAGGCTCGAGCAAAGTGCTCGGCAGTCACATTTGCATTGGTAGAGAGCACACCATTGATGTTAATTCCAGGGACATCTGTTAGGGTCTGGTACCCAAAAAGACGTCTGATCATCGTCCAGACTTGGAAAGGTGACATTTGGCACCCAATGATCAACACATAGCTCTCCCAACACTCCTGCTTTCGTCGTTTTATAAGCAAGCAAATGCAGCACAGAGCCACTTAAAGGCTATTAGGTGCTCTAGAGAAGGGTGCCACTTCTGTCACTGTAGAGCTTGCCAACGCTCTTGCCTCGGCGACTTCTGGCGACCACCAAGGGACTGTCTTTCGCCAGGGCACCCTAGAGAATGAGGGATCGCGCTTTCCGCCACAGGATCGATCGTTGTAGTGACCTGCTTAATCACAACATCGATGGCACCATGTGAGGGAGATTCAACAGTGGTAGCAGAGGTGAAAGCTACCCAGTCTGCCTTGTTTGAAGCCCATCTGGGTAGGCGTTTATGGGCATGACGCCGGGGAAGTGACACAAAGATGGGGAAGTGATCACTACCACACAGGTCAACATGTGCTCTCCAGTGGATAGATGGAAGAAGGTCAGAACTGCGGACTGAGAGATCAATGGCCGAATAGGTGCCATGTGCCACACTGAAATGTGTGGAGGCGACTTGTATTTAAGAGACAGATGTCGAGTTGGGACAATTTGACACCTCTGCCACGCCCAGTAAACATGGGCTACCCTACATGGAGTTATGGGTGTTAAAATCTCCCCTAAATAGGAAATATGTAGGGAGTTGATCAATCAGTGCAGCCAATACATTCAGGGGTACTGTACCATCTGGAGGGAGATAGACGCTGCAGACAGTTACTTCCTGTGTTGTCGGTATCCTGACAGCCACAGCTTCAAGAGGAGTTTGAAGGGGCACAGGTTCACTACATACTGAGTTCAGGACATAAACGCAAACTCCACCTGACACACTATTATATTCGCTGTGGTTCTTGTAATATCCCCAGTAGCCATGAAGGGCAGGGAACCGCACTGACAGGAACCATGTCTCCTGGAAGGCGATGCAGAAAGCAGGTGTAAAGCTTAACAGTTGTCATAGCTCAGCCAGGTGGTGGAAAAAACCGCCCCAATTCCACTGGAGGATGATGTGTTCGTGAGACTGGGTAGGCATGAAACACTCAATGAGGCAGTATATGCCTCAAGGTCACCTGCTGCCACTGACTTTTTCCTGAACAGGCTATATACACTGTGTGTGAGGGTCTGGCGAGATCTAGGTCCTAAGTGGATGCCAGAATCTTTACCTCATCCTCAGATGCAGATGCAGGGCTTGTAGGCAGCAGTTGGTGTGGGTGCCACCGCAATTCCCTTGGTTTTGGGGGTCTTCTTTCTGGAATTCCCTTGCCGGTCCTTGCTTTTCTCTGGCTGGGACAGATTCACTGATTCTGTCTCTGGGATGGAGGATTATCATGAAGCCCTACAACCATCTGCTTTTGGGAACTTCAGCCAGTGGTAAGTGACATCTTTCCCACTAGCAGAAACCTGGGAAGGGAGTGACCCAAGGGACAACTTTGTAGTGAGAGGAGCCGAAGGAGACTTACGCTTCTCCGCCTGAGAAGTGGGGACTTGTGTCTCTGATGGTTGGAGGACAGTGCTCCCGAGGTAGGTGGTGCCGGACCAACAGTGAGGGAAGTGCCCCCCACCATCAAAGGGGCAGCTGATGTCTTCCAGCTCTGAGAGGCAACTGGAACTCTCAGAACTGATGGGGCTACAACTGATCTCATAGTGGTGGCATACGAGGAGGCCTTAGCCACAGGAAGTACGTGCTCAAACTTCCTCTTAGCCTCAGTGTAGTCCAGGGTCTTTTATTCCATCATTTTCCTTTCTCACTGTAAAATCCTGCAGTCTGGTGAGCAAGGGGAATGATGTTCTCTGCAGTTGCCACTGATGGGAGGTGGGACACATGGAGTACTGGGGTGGGATGGACATCCACAATCTCAACAGACGATGCTGGAAGTACAGCGGGAAGACATACGGCCGAACTTTCAGCACTTAAAGAATTGCACTGGGGGAGGGATATATGGCTTGACATCACAGAAGTAGACCAACACCTTCATCTTCTCGGTTATGGTGTCATCCATGAAGGCCAAGATGAAAGCACTGGTGGCAACCTGATTATCCCTTGGACCTCAATGGATGCGCTGCATGAAACAAACTCTCGTTGCTTTAAGTTGGCGCACACCCCGCTGTCAGACAACAAAAGAAGGTCCATATTTGAGCTCTTATGGTGCATAATGGTTACGGAAACATCCCCCAGTTTGTCACAAACAAGAAATGATCATGACAGGCCAGAGGATGCTGTTTTCTTCAAGACTGACTCTGACCACAGTATGGACAAGCCCTCCACCTCCCCAAACTTGTCCTCTAAATGCTCTACAAAAAACTGAGGCATCATCAAGACTAAGCAGTCCGCATCAGCTCTTGTACACATGAAGTACCGGCATTCCTCCCTGGTGTGGCCAGGGAGAGGAATGACTTAGGATCATATTTTCTTGCATTGTACTGAGACTTGGAACACTTAGAGACTACTGGCATTTGATCACCAGCAACTGATGACATGGTGCACTTCATTGCACGTCATATGCCCAGATGCCATCCACTGTGACCAGAGGACGTCCCCATGGGCACCACCCAGCCACAGCAAAAGCCACCTGGCAGGATGACCATTGCTGGGAGTCCTGACGCTCCAGGGTGATGGGCATCTACTTCTTGGCATATGTGGCCAGTTAGAGGTGCAGGCATCAGCAGAGGGATCCCTGTGTAGTCAGGGGGCTACAACCAACTGAGTACATGGCGGTCCCACCTAAATAGACTAGTTACTGTGATGGATATGAGGTGCCAAGAATTCCAAAGTCATCATTGGCAACGAAAACGACACAGCATAGTAGGTGAAGGAAAATGCACCCAGGAAGGTGTCCTTGCCCAAGAGATGGAGGATGAGCAGGACTGCAATGTGGGCTAAACATCCCAATGCATGATGGACACAATGCACCATGTAAGGTGCCCTACCACAGTTGGCTCCCTCTTAGGGGAAATTTTGAGAAGCAGAGGTCAAACCATACAGGGGACCATCGCATACAGGCCGGAAGGTGATAGATTCCTTTTAGTCAACTCTTATGACAGCCAGGAATATCTCTGGCCTATTCTAATCCCAGGGGGGCTGAAATGTGGTCAAACAATTCATGGCTCTTGCATCACAATAACACACCCACACATTCATCCCTGTTGTTTTGTGACTATCGCACAAAAAAGCTGAATCACTGTGCTGCCTCATCCTCTGTACTCTCCAGACCTGCCTCCTGTAGATTTTGTTTTAATTTCCAAAATAGTAAATCACACAGAGGATAAAGATTTGCAACAATAGGAAACATTGAAGAAAATTCGCAGCAGATGCAACTTAAAGCGATCCAGCAAGACGCATACCAACAATGGTCCTGAAAGTGGAAATGGCATCGCAAGTAATGTATCAATTGTGGAGGAGAGTATTTCAAAGGAGACTATGCACAATAAGTGAAAGGTCTGCTAGTGGACAAAGTTATGGAATTTTTTGAACAGACCTCATATACATAGGTTTCTGTTCAACAAGTTCACTTGTTTCAGCATACAATGCCATTTTCAAATGTGCCTCTGTGGTTTGGAAAAGTGAGTCTTATACACATGTTATTTATGATTTTATTTATCATTTTTATAAATTATATTTTTACTCACATCTAGGTCGAGTTAAAAAATAACAGCAGAGTGCATGCATAGCTACAACACTAGAAGAAAGGATGATCTTCACTACTCTGGATTAAATCTCACTTTGGCACAGAAAAGGGTAAATTATGATGCCACAAAAATCTTTGGTCATTTGCCAAATAGTATTAAAAGTCTGGCAGGTAGCCAATCACCAATTAAAAGCAAATTAAAAGAATTTCTGAATGACAACTACTCCTACTCAATGGATGAATTCTTAGATATGAAGTAGTAAATGTATTAAAATAAATAAAGAGAAAAAAGAAAAAAATATTATTTTATGTACAGAAAACTATTTAAAATTCCACGTTGCACATCATTATGAAACGTCATATCCATTATCTATGAAACAAGGATTAATGTATGTATGTATGTATGTATGTATGTATGTATGTATGTATGTACGTAGTTGTTGATCAAATGGTTCAAATGGCTCTGAGCACTATGTGACTTAACGTCTATGGTCGTCAGTCGCCTAGAACTTAGAGCTACTTAAACCTAACTAACCTAAGGACATCACGCACATCCATGCCTGAGGCAGGATTCGAACCTGCAACCGTTGCGGTCGTGCGGTTCCAGACTGAAGCGCCTAGAACTGCTCGGCACACCGGCTGGCGCAATTTGTTAGGGAAATTTCTCATATATGTGTACATCTCTCATTCTTCCAAAATATTCATAGAATGTCAATTAGATACTTTATGTAAACTTTGTACAGTGTTTTCAATGTGTTTGGCTTTGTAGTTTTCATGTTTAAGATATATGTACAAAGTTGACTGATTGCTTTCACATGCTTTGCTACAGTCTTTCAATCAAATGTTGTTTCATAATGGACAGCTTACAGTTGACCCTGGATGCCAGATGATCATCAACTCCAGCTAGATGTAAGTAAAAATATAATTTATAAAGATAATGTCAATGATAATATGTGTGAAGTAAAGAAAACTGAGTATTCACAACAACCACAGGTGCAATTCAAAATAGCAATGTAAATTTACAGAGGCAAGCTTGTTGTGCAGAAATTTGTAAATATAAGCAACTAAAGATTATGTTGCTGTTACTGGAATTGACTTCTTATAAAATGTCATATTTTGACTTAGTTCATGCTGCTGACCCTACTGACAGAAAATTTCTCAACAGTATTTCATAAAAAGATCATCTTCCCTCTAGGGATTCCCATTTGTGGTCACGTAAAATTTCCGAGTTACTCATTTGTTGATTGCTGCTCACAAACATCAAATATAGCAGTACACCTCAGAAATGCTTCATTGTGTTCCTTCAATCTGATCTGATGGGAATCTCAAACACTCAAACAGTGCTCAAAAATGTGTTGCCTTAGTGTCCTGTGTGTGGTCTTGTTTAAAGATGAGCTACACCTTCCCACAAGTCTCCAAAAGCTGAAGTGGACCATTTGTCTTCCCTACAACTGACCTCATAGGCTCATTTCATTCCATATCACATTGCAATATGAAACTACATTGAAGAGCCAAAGAAACTGGTACACCTGTCTAATATCACTTAGAGCCCTTGCGAACAGACAGAAGTGCTGCAGCACGACGTGGCATGGACTCAACTAATGTCCGAATTAGTGTGGAGAGAACTGGCTGTCCATAAATCTCTATAACTATGAAGGGGGTGGAGATGTCTATGGGCAGCAAGTTGCAGGGCATCCTCAATGCACTCAATAAACTATGTCGGGGGAGTTTGGTGGCCAGCAGAAGTGTTCACCCTCAGAAACATGTTCCTGCACATGTGGGGTCTTGCAACTGTTCGCTCCACAAAAGACCCATACCCAAAGACTGGAAAGTTGCACAGATCACACCAATATTCAAGAACGGTAGTAGGAGTAATCCACTAAATCGCAGGCTCATATCATGAGCATCAATATGGAGCAGGATTTTGGAGCATACATTGTGCTTCAACATTATGAATTACCTCAAAGAAAACAGTCTATTGACAAACAGTCAACATGGATTTAGAAAACATCATTCTTCTGAAAAGCAACGAGATCTTTATTTGCATGAAGTGTTGAGTGCTATTGACAAGGGATTTCCGACTGATTCTGTATTTCTGGATTTCCAGAAGGCTTGAGACACTCAACCACACAAGTGGCTTATAGTGAAATTTCGTGCTTATGGAGTATCGTCTCAGTTATGTGACTGGATTCGTGATTTCTTGTCAGAAAGGTCGCAGTTGATAGTAATTAACAGAAAGTCATCGAATAAAACAGAAGTGATTTCTGGCGTTCCCCAAAGTGATGTTACAGGCCCTTTGCCGTTCCTTATCTATATAAACAATTTGGGATACAATGTGAGCAGCTGTGTTAGGTTCTTTGCAGATGACGCTGTCGTTTATCGACTAATAAAGACATCAGAAGATCAAAACAAATTGTAAAATGATTTAGAAAAGATATATGTATTGTGCAAAAATTGACAGTTGACCATAAATAATGAGAAGTGTCAGGTCGTCCATATGAGTGCTAAAAGCAATCGGTTGAACTTCAGTTACACAATAAATCAGTCAAATCTAAAGGCCATAAATTCAACTAAATACCTAGAAATTACAATTATGAACAACTTAAATTGGAAGGAACACATAGAAAATGTTGTGGAGAAGGCTATCCAAAGACTGCGTTTTATTGGCAGGAAGCTTAGAAAATGCAACAGATCTAAGGAGACTGTCTATACTATACTTGTCTGTCCTCTTTTAGAATACTGCTGTGTGGTGTGGGATCCTTACCAGATAGGATTGACAGAGAACATCGGAAAAGAAGGACAGCACGTTTTGTATTATCGCGAAATATGGGAGAGAGTGATACAGGATTTGGGCTGGACATCATTAAAAGAAAGGCGTTTTTTGTTGTGACAGAATCTTATCACAAAGTTCCAATCACCGACTTTCTCCTCCGAATGCGCAAATATTTTGTTGATACTGACCTACATATGAAGAAACGATCACCACGAAAAAGATAAGGGAAATCAGAGCTCGTTTGGAAAGGTATAGGTGTTCTTCCTTTCCGCATGCTATACAAGATTGGAACAACAGAGAACTGTGAATGTGGTTCAATGAACCCTTTGCCAGGCACTTAAATGTGATTTGTAGAGTATCCACATAGATGTAGATTGTTCTGCTGGAACTGCTCAAGTCTGTAGGAATGCACAATGGACAGGAATGGATGAAAGTGATCAGACAGAATGCTCACATGAGTGTCACCTGTCAGAGTCATATCTAAGACATAACAGGGGAAACATATTACTCAAACTGCACATGCCCCACACCATTACAGAGCATCCACCAGCTTTAACACTTTCCCCCTGACATGAAGGGTTCACAGATTCACGAGGTTGTTTCCATAACTGTGCACATCCATCTGCTCAATACAATTTAAAACCAGACTTGTTTGACCAGGCATCATGCGTCTAGTTGTCAACAGTCCAATGTCAGTGTTGACACACCCAGGTGAGACAAAGTGTGTGTCACGCAGTCATCAAGGGTACACGTGAGAACCTCCTGCCCTGAAAGCACATATTGGTGATGGTTCGTCGAATGGTTCGCATGCTGACACTTGTTGATGGACCAGCATTGAAATCTGCAGAAATTTGTTGATGGCCCAGCATTGGAATCTGCAGAAATTTGTTGATGGCCCAGCATTGGGATCTGCAGAAATTTGTTGATGGCCCAGCATTGGAATCTGCAGATATTTGTGGAAGGTTTCACTTTTGTCATGTTGAGTGATTCTCTTCAGTCGTTGGTCCCTTTCTTGCAGAATCTTTTTCCAGGAGATGTGATGTCAGAGATATGATGTTTTACCAGATTCATGATATTCACAGTACATTCGTGAAATGGTCATATGGGAAAATCACCACTTCATCACTACCTCGGAGATGCTGTGTCCCATCGCTCAAGTGCCAACTCTAACACCATGTTCAAACTCACTTAAATCTCGATAAGCTGCCATTGTAGCACCAGTAGTTAATCTAACAACTGTGCCAGACACTTGCCTTATAGAGGCACTGCCAACCACAGTGCCATATTCTGCCTGCATTTGAATACACATGCTTGTATCAGTTTCTTTGGCGCTTCAGTGTAGATATGTAATTGATATTGCTGTGCCATTACTTATACACTCCTGGAAATGGAAAAAAGAACACATTGACACCAGTGTGTCAGACCCACCATACTTGCTCCGGACACTGCGAGAGGGCTGTACAAGCAATGATCACACACACGGACAGAGGACACACAAGGAAGCGCGGTGTTGGCCGCCGAATGGCGCTAGCTGCGCAGCATTTGTGCACTGCCGCCGTCAGTGTCAGCCAGTTTGCCGTGGCATACGGAGCTCCATCGCAGTCTTTAACACTGGTAGCATGCCGCGACAGCGTGGACGTGAACCGTATGTGCAGTTAACGGACTTTGAGCGAGGGCATATAGTGGGCATGCGGGAGGCCGGGTGGACGTACCGCCGAATTGCTCAACACGTGGGGCGTGAGATTTCCACAGGACATCGATGTTGTCGCCAGTGGTCGGCAGAAGGTGCACGTGCCCGTCGACCTGGGACCGGACCGCAGCGACGCATGGATGCACGCCAAGACCATAGGATCCTACGTAGTGCCGTAGGGGACCGCACCGCCGCTTCCCAGCAAATTAGGGACACTGTTGCTCCTGGGGTATCGGCGAGGACCATTCGCAACCGTCTCCATGAAGCTGGGCTATGGTCCCTCACACCGTTAGGCCGTCTTCCGCTCACGCCCCAACATCGTGCAGCCCGCCTCCAGTGGTGTCGCGACAGGCATGAATGGAGGGACGAATGGAGACGTGTCGTCTTCAGCGATGAGAGTCGCTTCTGCCTTGGTGCCAATGATGGTCGTATGCGTGTTTGGCGCCGTGCAGGTGAGCGCCACAATCAGGACTGCATACGACCGAGGCACACACGGCCAACACCCGGCATCATGGTGTGGGGAGCGATCTCCTACACTGACCGTACACCTCTGGTGATCGTCGAGGGGACACTGAATAGTGCACGATACATCCAAACCGTCATCGAACCCATCGTTCTACCATTCCTAGACCGGCAAGGGAAGTTGCTGTTCCAACAGGACAATGCACGTCCGCATGTATCCCGTGCCACCCAACGTGCTCTAGAAGGTGTAAGTCAACTACCCTGGCCAGCAAGATGTCCGGATCTGTCCCCCATTGAGCATGTTTGGGATTGGATGAAGCGTCGTCTCACGCGGTCTGCACGCCCAGCACGAACGCTGGTCCATCTGAGGCACCAGGTGGAAATGGCATGGCAAGCCGTTCCACAGGACTACATCCGGCATCTCTACGATCGTCTCCATGGGAGAATAGCAGCCTGCATTGCTGCAACAGGTGGATATACACTGTACTAGTGCCGACATTGTGCATGCTCTGTTGCCTGTGTCTATGTGCCTGTGGTTCTGTCAGCGTGATCATGTAATGTATCTGACCCCAGGAACGTGTCAATAAAGTTTCCCCTTCCTAGGACAATGAATTCACGGTGTTCTTATTTCAATTTCCAGGAGTGTATATTTGAACATGGTTGTTTTTCCTATTAATCTGAACTAATTTACATTTTTCTATATTTAGAGCAAGCAATTTGGTTCAAGTCTGCTGGATCCTTCTACATTCACTTAAAGATTACAATGCCCTATACATACAGCAACATCAGCAAACAGCTCATCCTATCCACCAAGTAGCTTATGCATATCCAGAACACTTGCCTTAGGTAAATCTGATTATACCTGTGTCACCGATAAACACTCACAATGCAGGAGGACTTAAATGGTTTTATTAAAAATCTTTTGAGCCACTCACATACTGGACAACTTATTTGGAATGCTAGATCCTTGTTAACAGTCTCGAGTGGGGCACTGTGTCAAACACTATCCAGAAATCTGGGAACATGAAACCTATCTGTTGCCCATCTTCCATGGTTTGCAGATATTGTGTAAGAAAAGGGCCAACAGAGTTTCGCACATACGGTGCTTTATAAATCTGTTGATAGGAGCTTTTTGCCTCTGAAGAATACTTATCATATTTGAATTCTGAACCTGAGGACATCACATACAATCATTGCCCCAGGCAGGATTCGAACATGCGACCACAGCAGCAGTGCAGTTCCCAACTGAAGCGTCTAGGAGCACTCGGCCACAGCGGCCGGCTCATCCGAAGAAAAAAAGTCTAGTAAACTTGGGCACTAAAGTGCATACCTGTAGAGCTATAAGTGCCTGTTCTTCTTTACTAGTGTGGAACACAGCTTTTCTATTGAACAAGTACTAACAGTCCTTAAGGTATTTATTTCAGAGCCCATGTTTACAGGGCATTTTTGCTCTGAATGAGCGTTCCTGTCATATCCCTGAATATTGAACATTTCGTGTGGAACACTCTCTATAAGGGATTCACCTGTAGTTTTTTCCCAGATGATGACAAAATAATGATTCTAAGTAAGGGACGCTCAACATCGTGATCACCATCACCTAAAAAAGAAGTCAGCATGCCAATCTCATGGGTGGCGGTGAAGACTGTCCCCACATGTGGAGCAGTTTATAATGCATAAGGCCTGACAGTTCACAAAGTTTCACCGCTCTTGTAACACTGAAATTAGTATCAATGAGGATGGAGGACCGATGTCCATCAAGGCTGGGGGCTGCCCTGATATCTATATATAAGATACACATTGCCAAAATGTGCTGAACTGGAAGTGGCACACCACAAACCTCACAGGTTGGTGGATCCTCCAGATGGTGGAGAAAGTCACGTGTTAAATGGCTATGTCCAGTGCACAGCCTGGTAAGTAGAACCTCCTTCCAGCAGTGAGGCAAACATGAAGACCGCCATGCCTGTGTGGTCAATTTCGGTAGCCGCAATTTGCCTTCTGTAACCTTCAAACATTCAGTCTCCCACTGATGCATTGCACACCCATCAGAAAATGAGGTGAGAGCATGCAACACAATAGCACATTGACAGACAACACCACCCCAACATACTCCCTTGGCTGCTTTGTTGGTCACGTTGTTTCCCTGTATCCTGATATGGTCAGATACCCAGCAAAATGTCACTTTCTTGCCATGGTGTTGGAGCTGCTGTAAAGAGTCATGGATGAGCTGAATCAACTGGTCTACTAGATTCAGTAAGCGAGTTGGAACAGGCAAAAAACCTTGTATGATGATATCTGTGAATCCTCTCCAGTGCCATAAAACTGCATCATAATTTGTAAATTGTTCCGAAAGATGCACTTTAAAAATCCTATTGGGGAAAACAGTGAAACAACTGAGGACATTCTCTTGTTAATATCCTTCTGTATGAACAACGACAAAAGTTAGGTACACACTTAAAATTGAAGAAAACAAAGTTGTAAAAATGTAATCTGGAGTACAAATTTTTTTTTGTACCGGACACCAAGGCAGTAATGCATACCATCCATGGTCGTGTACTTGGGAATCTGATAGATCCAGATCCTTTAGACAATTAGTGGCACGTATTACAAATGACTTGTTTACATGGGGCTGATTCCTGAACAGCCATCGTAAGTTGGTTTGGACCACTGCAGTAAATGCCAATGACTGACATGATGATGAGATTTTCAGAGCCTGTCAAAAGGATACATCGTTGAAAGCAGGGCGGTGGTTCACCAGCCTCTGCAGACAGACACACCGAACTGGGCTGGTCAAAAACGCTCCAGTCCATATACAAATGTCCAGATGGTGGACAGCATATAACACATGAGATAGGAAAGATGGGCTAACCTGTAGACCATGCTCCCATAATCTAAACGTGTCACAACAAATGCCCCATAAATCTGCATGAGATGGGATCTGTCAGCTCCCCATGCTTTCCTGCTAAGCCATTTCACAATATTCAATGACTGGATGTCCTCTGTGTGTAGTTCCTTCATGTTTGGAAGCCAAGTTAATTTCGAGTCAAATAGTAAACCCAAAAAGTGCACAGTTTCCTGAAAACGTACAATATTGCAGCAAACCCCCCTCCTCCCCCTCCCCCCACTGTGAGCACTGGTCGGTTACAACTTCGACAAGCACAGTTGAAATTGACATATCTAGTCTTCTCTGGTGAAAACCGAAAACCAGTTGCCTGCACCCAGGTTTCAGCCTCCTGATGATCAACAGTAGCTGCCTCATTATCATTGCAAGATTAGAGGAAAAGTAGAAGATTGTGAAGTCATCCTCAAACACAGAACATTTGACAGGGCTCCCGACGAGAGAGGAAATGCCGTTGACAGGTATGGTAAATGTGCCACTGAGTATACTGGCTTGGGGGATCCGTTTCTCGTCCACATAGCAGGCAGACAAGGCATCACCAAAGCGATATCAAAAGCACCAGTCCTAGAGAAAGGGATTGGATAGTAAGTGGCAGACAGCCACATAGTACCCATTCAAGAAGTTGGCAAAGAATTTTGCTCCTTGAAGTAGTGTCATATGCTTTTTCGAGGTAAAAAGCACACAAACGAAATGTTAAGGACACCTGTATCGCTGTATCCAATAGAATCAAGTTGTCATGGGTGAAATAATAGCACCTGAAACCACACTGGGAGTGGTTCAGGTGCCCTCGGGATTCAAGCAGATAGACGAAGCAGCAGCTGACCATATGATCAAGAGTCTTACCCACACAACTGAAATGGGTTACGATCCTCGCCAGGTACCCATAATGGAATTAATATTGCCTCTTTCCATGCCTGGGTTACTGTTCATCAAACATGATCCGACGGAAATGAGAGGAGCTGTCCTTGGCACAGATAAAAGAGCATTCCATAATGAACACCATTAGGTCATGGGGCAATGTCTCTGGCAGTGGACAGAGCTGATTCCTACTCCTACATTATGCAAGAAAAAATGGAGCTTCCTCATCTACACAGTGCTACGGAACCCCTGAAATGCAGAAGCTTGTCTGGATGACTCAGTGACTGTAAAAATGTGTTCTGCTAAAACCTGAGCAGTGTCTTTACACATGTCCAGCATGATCCCATTTCTCAACAAGGCCATAAAGCAAAATGTACTGCCCTTGCTCAGGATCCACCTTATTGATTCCCAAACTTGTGCAGTGGAAGCGGACTGATTTTTGGAAGTCACCAATTCCTTCCAGGAATCTCTCTTCTGTTCTTTTATTGCTTGCCTCACATGTGCTCTTGCAGATCTGTCACTTGACACATTCTTCTGGGTGACAGATCTTCAATACAAGCAAGTTAAGCCTGTGGCCAATGCTGAAGTATACTCTCTGAAATTTGTTTCCAAATGGATCTGATGACTTATTTTGTTTTTGACTCATTAGGCTGCATTTCAACATCAAGAATACCTACTCTTATGTCCTACAGATAGGAGTTTGTGTGGCAGTCAGATGACAGCACATCTTTGCAATCCTCCTGCATGATTTTAATGAATTACTTAAAACTTCTGCTTTCCTTTTTTTGTGTCCATTTGCACACCAGACCAATCTGCGAGTGATTGAATAGAAACCTTTGACCTGCTTAGTAACTTTACATAGGCCTAGATTTTTCTAAGATTCTTGGTAAATGTCTTGCTTGCGTTATGTTAGGGTAATTGCAATCACATTTAGTACATTCACAATAGAGGTTGCATCATTTTAAAACATTCTACAGTATATTTCAGATTCAGCGATGACTCACGTGAGGCAATGTAGAACTTCAGCACCACCTATTTCAGCTTTATATTATCAACAACATCTAACATGATGAATCTTTACACTCTAATTCTTTGTTTATATTTTCATAATATACCACCATTAAGCTTAAATTCAGTTGCCATCCCACAGTTTTCAGAAAACATACGCATATCTTTGCACTGTATTATGTGTTTCACAGTTCCAGTAGTGTGGTGTTTGGCTGCTGAGCACATGCACACACACTGGAAGCTGCGCGCAAGGCTGAGAGATGGTGGAAGGTAGATTTTTACTCCCTGTGTGCTGTGTTTAAAAACTAGTACCACATCCTCGGATGTAGAATTACGAGGGTGCATCAAATAAAACAGAAGTTTTGTATTACTTGTTTTCTTGTAAATAGTGTCACAATATCCTCTCATTGTTGCTTTCATTTTACTTGACTGTTCTTCGCAACTATAATGTTGTTGTACTGTGTCTTTAATCAAAATTGTAATGTCTGTGCAGGAGTTACTGTCACTTGTGAAATGCATTACAATCAATTCTTCCAACAGAGGACATAAAGCTATCAAAAATTTTGAAGATACTTGCTTCACAGTTCAGTGGCAACACCCTGAACACATTCAAGTGTATGTATGGCACAAATAGTTTTTATGAGGATGAGAAACAATTGAGAATGCAACTCACCAACATCACCCAAGGACCAGAATGACTGAGGAGAATATTCCCATGGTTAGACAGCTTATTGACAACAACCACTTAATAACAGTTTTTGAAACTGCTCCAGTGGTTGGCATGGGCTACACTAGTGCTCAGGTGATAATTAGTGACCACGTTTTGGAAAGTGTCTGCAAGAATGGTGTCTCACTTCCTCACAATACGGCACAAATTTCGTCATCTCAAGGTGTGCAAATGGCTACTGAAGTGTGACCAAACTGAAGAAAATTTTTGGCACCAGATTATGGACCATGGAAGTACCATTAGACCCAAGAACAAAAAAAAAAGCAACATAAAATAGCACAAAAAGGGGAAATCTGCACCCACAAAAACCAAAGACTGTCTCTCTGTAGGTAAGGTTCTTAAAAGTCTTTTTCGATTTTAAAGGAGTGTTTCTCATTGATTTTCTCCATCAATGCCATACTGCAAACACTGCACACTACTGACATATTCCAACCAAACAAAATGTGTATACTGTCACAACAAGTATGCAGTTGTGATCTGAAACATAATTGTGCTTCGTAACAATGACCGACCCCACACAACTGCCTAAACTACACAAAAAATTCCAAAATTGTTCTGGACCAGACTAAAACTTCCTCCCTACTGTCCAGATGTATCACCCTCCAATTTTCCTTTGTTTGTGCCCCTAAAGGAAGAAGTCAGAGGACATATTTGATGATAATGGGCATATAGAAGTGTTCGTGCACAACTAGCTGCTATCATAGCCATTCATTTTAAAAAATGGTATCAATAAAGTGCCTACTTTCTGGAAAGATTGGGTTTTCTGTTCAGGAGATTATTTGGAACAATTAGTATGTTTATATGAATTTATCTGAAGCTTACATAAACCTATAAAAAATTACTGTTTATATCTGACTCACCCTCACACATTGTTATCCTTCATCCAGTTATTTGATTCATGTTTTTGTTTTTTTATTTTATTTTACAGAAACCTTCAACCTTGGCCTTTCATTCACAAGAAATGAATTCTGTGACTGCAAGTGAACTTCAATATTTTAAATGTTCACAGCTGTCTCTGCGTGAAAAAGCAACAGTTACAAATAGAGGTCATTCAACACATAATGTTCTGATATTCAGCCAGGCTCAAGTAACAGCAATAAACATATTCATAGCTTTAATTCCAAGTGGTCCTAACGGAAATGTTGACTTTGTGGCTATGGAGTAAAACATACATTATTTTGCTTAAAATGTCTTCTGTTTGGAGGTGATATAATGCAGACAGAATGGTGGCAGAAACATAAACAATATGAAAGAATAAACTGAAAAGCACGAGGTCTCAGAATGTTAGACAATGGAATTCCACCATCACTTTTAGGAACCATAAGCATTAGTGTGGCATACAGACATTCAATCAATGAGCATAACAAGTAGGTTAAAAACAATCATGAAATTTTGTCCAGAATAATGGACTGCATGTTCTTTTTTAGAAACTTTGAAACATCCCTACATGGCTTCAGCAATTGGCCCAGCAGCTTGCATGCAGTGGAAATATCTTAGACCTTGTGACTACAAACAGGAAAGATCTTATCAACAAAGTCGGTATAGAAATGGTGATTAGTGATCGTGATGTCATTATAGCAAACTATGATTGTAACACTTAATAAAGCAGTCAAGGCGGCTAGGAGATTGTTTCTGCTACATAGAGCAGATAAGAACTTGTTAACATCTCACTTACACAGTGATTAACATCACTTAGTTCCCATAATATGGATGTCTAGGAATTATGGATAAAGTTTACGCAGATTGTAAATCATGGTCTGAACAGTTTTGTGACTAGTAATTGGATAATGGATGGAAAAGACCCACATGGTTTAATTACAAAATTTGGATGATGCTAAGGAAGTATAGGACATTGCTTTCTCAGTTCAAAAGGGAATGTAAAAATAATGACAAGCAAAGGTCAGTAGAGATTCATGCATCTGTGAAAAGATCTATAGCATAGTATAATTACCATTGCCACATGTTAGCAAAATATTTGCCAGAGAACCTGTGAAAATTCCCTGTCTTGTGTACAATTGCTAAGTGGGTCTAAGGCTTCCATTCATTCCCTTATTGATCACTCTTATGTGGTAGTTGGAGATAGCAAAACGAAAGGCAAAGTTTTAAATTACACTTTCAAGAAATCATTCACGCAGAACAATTATACAAACTTACCATCATTTGACAATCAGACAGACTCCTGTATGGATGACACAGTAATACACTTCCATGGCATAGAGGGACTACTGAAAGATTTGAAAGCAAATAAATCACAAGGTCCAGATGGAAGCCCAGTTTGATTTTACAAAGAGTATTCTATGGCAATGGTACCTTACCTTGCATGCACTTATCATGAACCTGTCACCCAGCACAAAGCCCCAAGTGACTGGAAAAAAGCACATGTGACTCTAGTACATATGGAGGGTAAAAGAATGGACCCATAAAATTTCAGACCAATATCCCTAATTTAGGTTTGCTGCACAATTCTTTAACATATTCTAAGTTTGAATATAACAAGATTTCTTGAGACTCAGATGCTTATTTCCACAAACCAGAATGGTTTTCACTCATGCGGAACTCAGCTTGCCCTTTTCCCATATGATACATTGCAAAAAATGGATGAGGCACAATAGGCAGATTCCATATTTCTAGATTTCTGGAAAGCATTTAATGCAGTGCCCACTGCAGGCTGTTAATGGAGGTACGAGCATATGGAGTGAGTTCACATGTATGTGAATGACTCAAAAACTTCTGAAATAATAGAAGCCAGTTTGTTGCCCTTGGTGGAAACTGTTCATCAGAGACAAGGATATTGTCAGGAGCATCCAAAGGGAGTGTGATAAGACTACTGCTGTTCGATATATGCATAACTGATTTGGTGGACAGAGTAGACAGCAGTCTACAGTTGTTTGCTGATGATGCCATGGCTCACTGTAAAGTGTTAAAGCTGAGCGACCGTAGGGAGACGCTGAGCGACCGTATGGAGGTGCAAGAAGACATACACAAAAATTTGCAGTTCATGTGATGAATCACAGCTAGCCCTAAATATGGACAAGTCTAAGTTAATGTGAGTGGGTAGAAGCATAAAACCTGTAATTTTTAGATACCACATTATTAGTGTCTTGCTTGACACAGTTAATTCATTTAAATATCTGAGCACAACATTGCAAAGTGGCGAATGGTCAACTTCTGTTTATTAGGAGATTTTAGGAAAGAGTAGTTCACCTGTAAAGGAAACTGCAGATAGGATGCTGGTGTAACCTATTCTTGAGTACTGTTCGAGTGCTTGGGATATGTACAAGGTCAGATTGAAGTAAGACATCAAAGTATTTCATAGGTGGGCCTCTAGATTTATTACTGATAGGTTAGAACACCGCAAAAGTGTTACAGATGTTCTTTGGAAACTCAAACGGGAATCCCTAGGGGGAGGGTGATGTTCTTTTTAAGAAAAATTATTGAGAAAATTTAGAGAACTGGCATTTGTACCTGACTGCTGAATGATTCTACTGCTGCCAACATACATTGTGCCTAAGGACCGTGGAGATATGGTATGAGAAATTAGGGCTCACACGGAGATATATAGAGTGTCCTTGTTCCCTCACTCCATTCGCAAGTGGAACAGGAAAGGGAATGACTAGTAGTTGTACAGGGTACCTGCTGCCATGCACCGTAGGTGGCTTGCAGAATATCAATGTAGATGTAGATGATTTAGTAAACATGGGGTATTTGGAGGATTTGTAAATTTTGCATCTAAATTAGATTCAAATTTGAGGACAATAAGAGACCAGTGCAGTCTTCTACATTGTTTTAACACCATTTCGAATCAGTAACCTGATCGCCTCAAGAAATACCATATCCCATGACGAGACAAGGGCAGAAATTCGAAAAGTCTCCTTCATAGCTGTCACGGATGATGATAAATGTTTTGGAACACACTCATAAGGTCCTTGTTCTGTGGTATGTATGGAATGCACAAAAATTTGAGCTTTTGGTGGGGATTCTTTTTACAAAACAAAATGCCAAGAACATATCACAATATAGTTCAGAACTAAGCATAATTCTTCAACGAAATTGACAAACTGATAGCTCAGCTCAGACATCCAGAAGTACTGATTTCTTGAATGGAAAAAAGCAGGAGTTCAAGTAAAAATAACAGCAGTTAATAGTAACCAA
Source organism: Schistocerca gregaria (assembly GCF_023897955.1). Lineage (NCBI taxonomy): Eukaryota > Metazoa > Arthropoda > Insecta > Orthoptera > Acrididae > Schistocerca > Schistocerca gregaria. The sequence goes on along the minus strand of NC_064930.1, from coordinate 85,977,889 downwards.
CATTTCATTCACTGTTATGTACATTAACTTAATTTAATAATGACAAACGCATTAAAAGTATTATACAAAATATAAAAATATTTTTATTTTATGTTCTCCCTGTTCCAACATTCTGCTCAATGCCACTACAATGAGTGATATTTCTCAAAAAGCAAGTGAATGTAAGCATTCCACACCCATCTTCTAAAAAGTGGAACTTCAAAATATGGATCATAAACAGTAATGGAAATTTCTGAATGGAATAAATGACTAGTAGTTACTGTAAAATATTGAAGCAAGTAATTCAGAAATTGAAACAAATACTAACAAACAGATAGAGGGTCTGACCAATACTTACCTCAGCTCAGTATAGCCGATAGATACACAAAAAAACCACCGAAAATTTAAGTTCCTAGCTTTCGGAATAAATGTTCCTTCATCAGGGAGGAGAGAGGGGAAAGAAAGGGAAGAAGGGAAAGTGGATTTAGTTACTCACAACCCAGGTTATAAAGCAACAGGGAAAGGAAAACAGGGAGGGTAGCAAGGGTGGAGGCATGGTTGTCAGAGGGAAGCCAAAGATATTCTACTATAGGTACTGTGCCAGCCTCAAACCAAAGAGGATGCATACAGAAGCAAAGAGGTATATAGTATAAAGATGTAGGATGAAAAGATGTATGAATGGCTAGAGAGGAAAGGGAAAGAGGAGAAGACTGAAGAGTAAATGGGAGTGAGGTTGTTTAACGTTGGTTCAGTCCAGGGGGATGGTGGGATGCAAGGATGTGTTGGAGTGCAAGTTCCAATCTCCGCAGTTCAGAGGGACTGGTGTTGGGTGGGAGAAGCCAAATAGCACATACGGTGTAGCAGGTTCCTAGGTCCCTAGAATTATGCTGGGGGGGCATGCTCCACTACTGGGTATTGGACATCTCCTAGGCAGACAGTTTGTCTGCGTCCGTTCATGTGCTCAGCCAGTTTAGTTGTTGTCATACCAATGTAAAAGGCTGTGCAGTGCAGGCATGTCAGCTCATAAATGACATGTGTAGTTTCACATGTGTCCCTGCCTTGAATTGTGTATGTTTTACCAATAGCGAAGCTGGAGTAGGTGGTTGTGGGAGGATGCATGGGTCAGGTTTTGCAGCAGGGTCGGTTACAGGGGTAGGAACCACTGGGTAGAGAAGGTAGTCCGGGAATATTGTAGGGTTTAACAAGGATGTTACGGAGGTTAGCGGGGTGACGAAAGCCAACTCTGGGTGGTGTGGGGAGAATTTTGTCAAGGGATGATCTCATTTCAGGGGTTGACTTGAGAAAGTCATATCCCTGGCGAAGTAATTTATTGATGTATTTGCGGCCAAAATAATATTGGGTGACAAGGGGCATGCTTCTGTGTGGTCTGAGGGTAGGAACATTGTTGTTGGACGGGGAGGCATGTATTGCTTGGTAGATCTGTTTGTGGACGAGGTCTGTAGGATAGATGCGGGAGAGGAAAGCACTAGTCACGTTATTGGTGTAATTTTTGAGGCATTCGTCACTGGAGCAGATACGTTTGCCACGAATACCTAGGCTGTAGGGAAGGGAGCGTTTGATGTGGAATGGATGGCAACTATCAAAGTGAAGGTACTGTTGTTTGTTTGTGGGTTTGAAGAGGTTGGCATAGGACGGAGCCATCCTGGTTCTCATTGCAGTTCCCCTGATTTGTTTGTAGGTCTGGCCTTCAAAAGTAAAGTAATTATGGGTGAGGATGAAGTTGGTAAGTGTGATAAGGAATGAGGTTTTTGGAAGATCTTCGGATGAGTGTTGGGAGAGACCATGGGTGTGTGGCATGTTTGTGTAAAGGGATGTAGCATGTATGGTGACAAGAAAGGTTTTCCAGCCAACAATCACTGTTAACAATCTCTTCCACACCTACCAGCATCATCCATTTCCGTCGATTTTGTGTTGCTAGTGATATTTTTGTGCCATTGGCTATTTTTCTCTGCCACAGGAAACATTTTTTGGTACATTTCTGCACCATCGGCGAACCTTCTTGCGGCACGAGCGAACCTTCTTGCGGCACGAGCGAACCTTCTTGCGGCACGAGCGAACCTTCTTGCGGCACGAGCGAACCTTCTTGCGGCACGAGCGAACCTTCTTGCGGCACGAGCGAACCTTCTTGCGGCACGAGCGAACCTTCTTGCGGCACGAGCGAACCTTCTTGCGGCACGAGCGAACCTTCTTGCGGCACGCGCGAACCTTCTTGCGGCACGCGCGAACCTTCTTGCAGCACGCGCGAACCTTTTTTCCCTACTCGCTATCTCTGTTTTTGAGCAGCGTGTGTTCTTTTCCCCTGATCTGGAAATACTTGCTTGGTCTGGTCAACTTTTTCCGTATTTTTCTTATTTAGAGGTCTTTCTTTGGTATTTAACATTACCAACACAATTTCTTTCTTTCTCGTCCTTCCTTCCATGTTTTATTCCTTCTTGTGATTACTATTTTAACTTTAGTTATTTAATTTCCCTACCCACCAGTTACCCACTACGTACCCTAATCCTATACCACATTATTTACATTCATTCTGGAAACATGCATTTACCATAGCTAAACTTCAATTCCACATCCTTTTCCTACGTTTCTGCTTAACCTTTGGAATTACCCCTAAAGGACTTACCTTAAAAGTTCCCATCTCTGGGTGCAATTCTTCCTTCCACCAATCTCTTCTGGACTTCCAGAACCGTAAATCCTTAGCCCTTACCCAACTTGTCCTGAATCTCTACACTACTTCATGTAACCACCACTCCCAACAGCTCCTATATCTCTTCAAAGTCCTCCACCACTCAAACCCTTGCTTGGAGAACACACTCAGGAACATCATCCTAGAAGCCAGCTGCAAACTTGAGTCCCATGCCACACACCAACTGAAAAAACTATCAACAGTGCTAGTGCAACACCTAAGAAGTAGGGCCCCTTTCCCTATCCCTCACCAACACCAACCACAACAGAACCGTCAACAAACCCCCCCTCATAGCCAACAAACCTAGCCTACCCACCCTACTCAATCTCCCCATTCCAGCACATACCCCACACAGACCAAATCTCAACTACAACCACAGTCATAAGCCACATATCACCAACCCCAATTCAGTTCTAAACCTCTCATCCAGGTCCCTCTCTCCTCCAGAGACATCTGTTCTATCAAAAGGCTTAACCTTTAGCCCCACACCTAAATTCAACCACACTGCCCTGGTTAAAGATCTCCTCTCATTCACCCGGAACCTCAACTGGAAATATCACTTCACTACCCAAACACAGCCACCAAATACTAGACCCAGTGTTGAACCTTGTCTAGAACAGTTCTCACCGCCTTCTCAAAGGGATCCTCCTTCCCTCCCCCAAAACCATCCCTTGCAGACATTTCAGGAAATCCTCACATCCAGTGTTGCCTCCCAGTCCTTCTTGAAGAACATCCCGACAACCCCTAACATCACCTCAGCTGAATCCCATGCCATTAAGGAGCTGAAAACAGACCGCTCTATTGTAATCCTCCCGGCAGATAAAGGCTCCACAACTGTGGTACTTGACTGTGTGAAGTATGTGGCAGAAGGACTGCGTCAACTCTCCAACACCTCAACCTTCAAAGCTGTTACCCAGGATCCCATTCCCTCCAGCCAGACTGAGCTGCATAAAATCCTAAAAATCCAAGGCCTCACAACGGCTTCCATACACTTACTCACTCCACCTGAGCCACGTACCCCTACCTTCTACCTATTACCCAAAATCCACAAAGAGAACCATCCTGGTCGCCCCATTGTAGCATGCTTCAAAGCCCCAACAGAACGTATCTCAGCTCTGGTAGACCAACACCACCAACCTATCACCCGCAGACTCCCATCCAACATCAAGGACACAAACCACTTCCTAGAACGCCTCAAATCCATTCCCACTCCTCTCCCACCTGAAACCTTTGTCACCATAGATGTTACATCCCTTTACACAAACATGCCACACACCCATGGTCTCTCTGCCCTTGAGCACTACCTCTCCCAACGCCCACCCGAAGACCTTCCAAAAACCTCATTCCTTATCACACTTACCAACTTCATCCTCACCCATAATTACTTCACTTTTGAAGGCCAGACCTACAAACAAATCAGGGGAACTGCCATGGGAACCAGGATGGCTCCGTCCTATGCCAACCTCTTCATGGGCTGCATGGAGGAGGCTTTCCTTAAGACCCAACAGCTGCTTACCCTGGCCTGGTATAGGTTTATAGATGACCTTTGTGGTCTGAACTCATGATGAAGAAACACTCCTTAATTTCCACCATAACCTCAACTCCTTTTCGAATCTGAATTTCACCTGGTCCTTCTCCAAAACCCAAGCCAACTTCCTGGATGTTGACCTTCATCTTGTTGAAGCTCACATCCACACCTATGTCCATATCAAACCCACAAACAAACAACAGTACCTTCACTTTGATAGCTACCATCCATTCCACATCAAACGCTCCCTTCCCTACAGCCTAGGTATTCATGGCAAACGTATCTGCTCCAGTGATGAATCCCTCAACAATTACACCAATAACCTGACCAGTGCTTTCCTCTCCCGCAACTATCCTACAGACCTCGTCCACAAACAGATCTACCAAGCAATACATTCCTCCCCGTCCAACAACAATGTTCCTACCCTCAGACCACACAGAAGCATGCCCCTTGTCACCCAATATTATCCTGTCCTCTAATATATCAATAAATTACTCCGCCAGGGATATGACTTTCTCAAGTCAACCCCTGAAATGAGATCATCCCTTGACAAAAATCTCCCCACACCATCCAGAGTTGCCTTTCGTCACCCCGCTAACCTCCGTAACATCCTTGTTAAACCCTACAATATTCCCGGACTACCTTCTCTACCCAGTGGTTCCTACCCCTGTAACCGACCCTGCTGCAAAACCTGACCCATGCATCCCCCCCCCCCCAACCACCTACTCCAGCCTCGATACTGGTAAAACATGCACAATTCAAGGCAGGGCCATGTGTGAAACTACACATGTCATTTATCAGCTGACATGCCTGCACTGCACAGCCTTTTACATTGGTATGACAACAACTAAACTGGCTGAGCACATGAACGGACGCAGACAAACTGTCTGCCTAGGAGATGTCCAATACCCAGTAGTGGAGCATGCCCCCCCAGCATAATTCTAGGGACCTAGGAACCTGCTACACCGTATGTGCTATTTGGCTTCTCCCACCCAACACCAGTCCCTCTGAACTGCGGAGATGGGAACTTGCACTCCAACACATTCTTTCATCCCACCATCCCCCTGGACTGAACCTACGATAAACAACCTCACTCCCATTTACTCTTCAGTCTTCTCCTCTTTCCCTTTCCTCTCTAGCCATTCATACATCTTTTCATCCTACATCTTTATACTATATACCTCTTTACTTCTGTATGCATCCTCTTTGGTTTGAAGCTGGCACAGTACCTACAGTAGAATATCTTTGGCTTCCCTCTGACAACCATGCCTCCACCCTTGCTACCCTCCCTGTTTTCCTTTCCCTGTTGCTTCATAACATGGGTTGTGAGTAACTAAATTAACTTTTCCTTCTTCCCTTTCTTTCCCCTCTCTCCTCCCCGATGAAGGAACATTTATTCCGAAAGCTAGGAACTTAAATTTTCGGTGGTTTTTTGTGTATCTATCGGCTGTACTGAACTGAGGTAAGTACTGGCCAGCCCCTCTATCTGTTTGTTAGTATTTGTTTCACATATTTATATGAGATTTTCCATTATTTGTTTAATTCAGAAATTGAATCAGTTTTATTATAAAAAATCATAATTATATTGGGCAACAAAATGAAAACTGTATGAAATATAGTGAAGATACTTCATTTCTGTTACTGACAGCTTGGGAGTTATCAGGTTTGGTAAGCAGTGCAATGGAGTATCTGAGAGCAGTCTTTAAAAATAACTTCAGTACAATAGAAATGACACTCAAAACCCCCAAAGATGTAGCATCAATCATAAAATACTTAAAACGTAAGTACTCTAGTGGATATGATAACATATCAGCAAAGTTAATCAAAGAGTGCTCATGTGAGTTGAGTTCTATCATTAAGTTATCTGTGAAATCAATCTCTTTTCAGCAGAACATTTCCAGACTGGCTAAAATGTGCCAAAGTTAAGCCTCTTCACAAGAAGGGGCATAAAAGGATACCATCCAAACTTTCTCAAAAATATTTCAAAAGGTTGTGTTCAAGTGTCTCCTTAGGCATCTGACTGCAACTAATATATTGTCCAGTTCACAGTTTGGGTTTCTTAATAATTCCAATACAGAAAAAGCTATTTACACTTACAGTGAGAATGTTCTTTATTCATTAGACAATAAATTAGAGGCTCCTGACTTTTGCATGACTTTTCAAAAACCTTTGCCCATGTGAACTACAGCATTCTCTTAAGTAAATTAGACTATTATCGTGTCACTGCCAGTGCTGCAAAATGGTCCGAGTCCTATCTAACTAACAGGAAACAAAGATTGCCATAGTAAAATACCTCTGCAGTAAGCAGTCAGTTTTCATCTGACTCTTAATTAAATCACATGTGGTGTTCCTTAGGGTTCCACCTTGGGTCCATTGCTTTTTTTGTGTACATTAATGATCTCTCATCTGTTACATTGCCACATGCCAAGTTTGTTTTGTTTGCAGATGATAGAAACATTGAAATAAGTAGCAAAGTCAAGTACAGATTTAGACATAGTTGCTGAGCAAATTATCACTGACATTAATAAATAGTTTAAAGCTAATTAACTGTCTTTAAATATATCCAAAAACAAAGATTATGTGACTTAACAAACCAAAGGGCTGGCAGGTCGATAGAGACATAAACAAACACAAACATACACACAAAATTCAAGCTTTCGCAACCGACGGTTGCTTCATCAGGAAAGAGGGAAGAAGAGGGAAAGACGAAAGGCTGTGGGTTTTAAGGGGGAGGGCAAGGAGTCATTCCAATCCCGGGAGCAGAAAGACTTACCTTAGGGGGAAAAAAAGGACAGACATACTCTCGCACACACACACACACACACACATATCCATCCGCACATACACAGACACAAGCAGAAAATTTGACAGCACTTGGTCACAAAAGTCAAGATTAGATATTGTGTGTATGATAAATTTATTGAAAGTACATAACAATCTTTCAGTCTTACAGTGTAATAATTCTGTAAATACTAACAGTTCCAATTACTGTAATATTTGCCTATTTTGACGATCTCCTGACAAATGATCAAGGTAGCAAGTATTATATTTAAATGATTTATGTTTTTTTATGTTAAACTTTCTGAGCTCCACTCCCCCTTCCCCGCCCATGGAATGTGGACCTTGCTGTTGGTGGGGTGGCTTGCAGGCCTCAGTGATACGGATAGCTGTACTGTAGGTGCAACCAGAACAAAGGGGTATCTGTTGAGAGGCCAGACAAACGTGTGGTTCCTGATGAGGGTCAAGCAGCCTTTTTACTAGTTGCAGGGGCAGCAGTCTGGATAATTGACTGATCTGCCTTGTAACACTAACCAAAACAGCTTTATTGTGCTGGTACTGCGAACGGCTGAAAGTAAGGGGAAACTACAGCTGTAATTTTTCCCAAGGGCATGCACCTTTACTTGGGTAAAATATTTCGGAGGTAAAATAGTTCCCCATTCAGATCTCTGGGCAGGGACTACTCAAGAGGATGTCATTATCAGGAGAAAGGAAACTGGCATTCTACAGATCGGAGTGTGGAATGCCACATCCCTTACTCGGGCAGGTAGGTTAGAAAATTTAAAAATGGAAATGGATAGGTTAAAGTTAGATAAAGTGGGAATTAGTGAAGTTCGGTGGCAGGAGGAACAAGATGTCTGGTCAGGTGAAACCATGGTTATACATACAAAATCAAATAGGGATAATGCTGCAGTACGTTTGATAATGAATAAAATAATTGTAGTGCGGGTAAGCTACTACAAAGAGAATAGTGAACACATTATTGTGGCCACGATAGACATGAAGGCCATGCCTACCACAGTAGTACAAGTTTAAATGCCAACTAGCTCTGCAGATGACGAAGAGATTGATGAAAGCTATGATGAGATAAAAGAAATTACTCGGATAGTGAAGGGAGACATAAAATTTAATAGTCATGTGTGACTGGAATATGATAGTAGGAAAAGGAAGAGAAGGAAATGTAGTAGGTGAACATGGATTGGGGGTAAGAAATGAAAGAGGAAGCCACCTGGTATAATTTTGCACGGAGCATAACTTATTAATAGCCAACACTTGGTTCAAGAATTATGAAAGAAGGTTGAATACATGAAAGAGGCCTGGAGATACTGGAATGTTTCAGACAGAATATATAATTCTAAGGTAGAGATTTAGGAACCAGGTTTTAAATTGTAAGACATTTCCAGGGGCAGATGTGGACTTTGTCCGCAATCTATAGGTTATGACTGTAGATTACAACTGAAGAAACTACACAAAGGTGGGAATTTAAGGAGATGGGACCTGGATAAACCAACTAAACCAGAAAGTTTACATAGTTTCAAGGAGAGCGTAAGGGAACGATTGACAGGAATGGGGGAAAGAAACAGTGTAGAAGAATGGGTAGCTTTGAAGGATGAAAGTAGTGAAGGCAGCAGAGGATCGAGTAGGTAAAAAGATGAGGGCTAGTAGAAATCTACATCTACATCTACATACATACTCCGCAATCCACCATACGGTGCATGGCGGAGGTTACCTCATACTACAACTACCATCATCTCTCCCTGTTCCACTCCCAAACAGAACAAGGCAAAAATGACTGCCTATATGCCTCTGTACGAGCCCTAATCTCTCTTACCTTTGTGGTCTTAAAACAAAATATAAGTTGGCAGCAGTAAAATTGTACTGCAGTCATCCTCAAATGCTGGTTCTCTAAATTCGCTCAGTAGCGATTCATGAAATGAATGCCTCCTTTCCTGTAGAGACTCCCACCCGAGTTCCTGAAGCATATCTGTAACACTTGCGTGATGATCAAACCTACCAGTAACAAATCTAGCAGCCTGCCTCTGAATTGCTTCTATGTCCTCCCTCAATCCAACCTGATAAGGATCCCAAACACTCGAGCAATATTCGAGAGTAGGTCGTATTAGTATTTTATTAGCAGTCTCCTTTACAGATGAACCACATGTTCCCAAAATTCTACCAATGAACCGAAGACGACTATCTGTCTTCCCCACAACTGCCTTTACATGCTTGCTCCACTTCATATCACTCTGCAATGTTATGCCCAAATATTTAATTGATCTGACTGCATCACGCGCTACACTACTAATGGAGTATTCAAACATAACAAGATTCTTTTTCCTATTCATTTGCATCAATTTACATTTATCTATATTTAGAGTTAGCTGCCACTCTTTACACTACCACAAATCCTGCCCAAGTCATCTTGTATCCTCCTACAGTCACTCAATGACGACACCTTCCCGAACACCACAGCATCATCGGCAAACAGATGCACATTGCTATCCACCCTATGCAAAAGATCATTTATGTAGATAGAAAACAGCAGCAGACCTACCACACTTCCCTGGGGCACTCCAGATGGTACCCTCACCTCTTTTGAACACTCACTGTCGAGGAAAACGTACTGGGTTCTATTACTTAAGAAGTCTTCAGGCCACTCACATATTTGGGAACCAATTCCATATGCTCATACCTAACTTAGGAGTCTGCAGTGGGGCACCGAGTCGAACACTTTCTGGAAGTCAAGGAATATGGCATCTGTCTGACACCCTTCATCAAAAATGGCTCTGAGCACTATGTGACTTAACATCGATGGTCATCAGTCCCCTACAACTTAGAACTACTTCAACCGAACTAACCTAAAGACATCACACAACGCCCAGCCATCACGACGCAGAGAAAATCCCTGACCCTGCCGGGAATCGAACTCGGGAACCCAGGCGTGGGAAGCGAGATCGCTACCGCACGACCACGAGATGACAGCCTTCATCCATGGTAAGCAAGATATCATGTGAAAAAAAAGGGCGAGTTGCGTTTTGCAGGAGTGATGCTTTCTAAAGCTGTGCTGATGCATGGACAGCAACTTCTCTGTCTCAAGGAAATTCATTATATTCGAACTGAGAATATGTTCGAGAATCCTGCAACAAACCGATGTTAAGGATATTGGTCTGTAATTTTGAGGATCAGTCCTTCTACCCTTCTTATATACAGGTGTCACCTGCCCTTATTTCCAGTCGCTCAGGACTTTACGTTGGGCGAGACATTCTTGATAAATGCAAGCTAAGTAAGGAGCCAATGCAGTAGAGTACTCTCTGTAAAACCGAATTGGAATCATATCAGGACCTGGCGATTTTTTTTAATTTTAACCCATTCAGCTGCTTCACAACCCCAGTGATGTCTCTCACTATGTCCTCCTTACGGGAATCTGTACGAGACTCAAATGGCGGTATGTTTGTACAATCCTCCTGCGTGAAATATTTCTCAAATGCTAAATTTAAAATTTCAGCTTTCGTTTTGTAATCTTCCATTGCCAGGCCATACTGATCAGTGAGTGACTGGATGGAAGCCTTCGATCCGCTTACCGATTTTATGTAAGACCAGAATTTCCTTGGGTTTTCAGCAAGATTTTTTGCTAAGATATGACGGTGGTAGTGGGTGAACGCTTCACAACTCGCTCTTTTTACAGCACTACGAATCTCTACAAACTTTTGCCTGTCCTCATTCTCCCGATCTTTCTTGTACCACGAGTGCAACTATCTTTGCTTCCTGAGCATTCTCCAAATTGCGATGTTAAGCCACGCTGGGTCTTTTCTGTCAGTAACCCACTTTTTTGGCACATACTTATCCAATGGGTGATTTACAATGTGTTTAAAATTTGACCACAATTCTTCCATGTCCATTATACCAGAAGTAAATGAATTCGATTCATTTATTAAGTGGTATGCTAACCACTGCTTATCTGCTCTTTCTAGTAAGAATACTCTCCTAGCCTTCTTGACAGACTTTTTAACTTTCACAACTATAGTCGTAATGAAAACATCATGATCACTAATCCTTGTCTCAACACTGACACAGTCAATGAGGTCTGGTCTGTTCGTGGCTACCAGATCTAAATTATTTCCATTGTGCACTGGCTGTTGATTTAGCTGCTCAAGACAGTTTTCAGATAATGTGATCAAGAGTAATTCACACAACGGCTTGTCTGTACCACCTTGGGTAACAGAAGACGTATTGAATTTAAATGATGAAAGGAGAAAATATAAAAATGCAGTAAATGAAGCAGGCAAAAAGGAATACAAACATCTCAAAAATGAGATCGACAGGAAAATGGCTAAGCAGGGATGGCTACAGAACAAGTGTAAGGATGTAGAGGCATATCTCACTACAGGTAAGATAGATACTGCCTACAGGAAAATTAATGAGACCTGGGGAGAAAAGAGAACCATTTGTATGAATATCAAGAGAATAGATGGAAACCCAGTTGTAAGCAAAGGAGGGAAAGCACAAAGGTGGAACGAGTATATAGAGGGTCTATACAAGGGCAATGTACTTGAGGACAATATTATGGAAATGAAAGAGGATGTAGATGAAGATGAAATAGGAGATATGATAGTGCATGGAGAGTTTGAGAGAGCACTGAAAGACCTAAGTCAAAGCAAGCCCTCAAGAGTAACAACATCTCATTACAACTACTGATAGCCTTGGGAGAGCCAGCCTCGACAAAACTCTACCAACTGGTGAGCAAGATGTATGAGACTGGTGAAATACCTTCAGACTTCAAGAAGAATATAGTAATTCCAATGCCAAAGAAAGCAGGTGTTGACAGGTTTGAAAATTACTGAACTATCAGTTAAATACGTCACAGCTGCAAAATACTAACACAAATTCTTTACATACGAATGGAAAAGCTGGTAAAAACCGACCTCAGGGAAGATCAGTTTGGATTTCGTAGAAACATTGGAACACGTGAGCCAAACTGACCCTGCAACTTATCTTAGAAGAAAGATTAAGGAAACGTAAACCTACGTTTCTAGCATTCGTAGCCTTAGAGAAACATTTTGACAATGTTGATTGGAATACTCTCTTTCAGATTCTGAAGGTGGCAGGGGTAAAATACAGGGAGCGAACAGCTATTTACAATTTGTACAGAAAGCAGATGGCAGTTGTAAGAGTCGAAAGACATGAAAGGGAAGCAGTGGTTGGGAAGGGAGTGAGACAGGGTTGTAGTCTCTCCCCGATGTTATTCAATCTGTATATTGAGCAAGCAGTGAAGGAAACAAAAGAAAAATTCGGAGTAGGTATTAAAACCCATGGAGAAGAAATAAAAATGTTGAGGTTCGCCGATGACATTGTAATTCTGTCAGAGACAGCAAAGGACTTGGAAGAGCAGTTGAATGGAATGGAGAATGTCTTGAAAGGAGGATTCAAGATGAATATCAACAAAAGTAAGATGTGGATAATGGAATGTAGTTGAATTAAGTGGGGTGATGCTGAGGGAATTAGATTAGGAAATGAGACACTTAAAGTAGTAAATGAGTTTTGGAACTTGGGGAACAAAATAACTGATGAGGGTCTAAGTGGAAAGGATATAAAATGTAGACTGGCAATGGCAAGGAAAGCGTTTCTGAAGGAGAGAAATTTGTTAATATTGAGTATAGATTTAATTACCAGGAAGTCGTTTCGGAAAGTGGTTGTATGGAGTGTAGCCATGCATGGAAGTGAAACATGGATGATAAATAATTTGGACAAGAAGAAAATAGAAGTTTTCAAAATGTGGTGCTACAGAAGAATGCTGAAGATTAGATGGGTAGATCACATAACTAATGAGGAGGTTGGGGAGAAGAGTAGCTTGTGGCACAACTTGACTAGAAGAAGGGATTGGTTGGTAGGACATGTTCTGAGGCATCAAGGGATCACTAATTTAGTATTGGAGGGCAGCGTGGAGAGTAAAAATCGTAGAGGGAGACCAAGATATGAATAGACTAAGCAGATGCAGAAGGATGTAGGTTGCAGTATGTACTGGGAGATGAAGAAGCTTGCACAGGATACAGTAGCATGGAAAGCTGCTTCAAACCAGTCTCTGGACTGAAGACCACAACAACAACTTTCTGTCATGTTCCACATCCATGAGAATCATCTCATTTTTTGGTTCTATGGAACAAAAACTGATCTAAACTAATCTAATCTAATCGTAAGACATAATTTTCTATACTAAAACATAAACAGAATGCATGAAAATTTACAACCCTTAAAAAGCTGCTTTACTAAAATTATCCAACTTCAAATGCAGATTGAGCCACTGCAGCAGCAACATGAATTTTAATACACCTAAATAATAACAATGTGATCATACTATGTCTCATGTTGACATAATTTACAAATAAACATGATCACGAGATATTAATACATTTAAAGTTAACGAGTATTTAAAAAATTCAAGACTGGTTTTTTAGAATTAAAACTAACTCAAAATCCTGCGAAAATCCTTCAAAGACACTCATTGGAGAAGCTAAGGGAGTGTGGGACTGTATGTGTGTTGATATAATTGGTAGATATTCTAATACTAAATTATTCAAAGAAAACGCTTCGCTAGTTTTAAGAATGCACATCCTACAGAGAAGATAGTACTGACCAGTGAAGCACATACCATGATTGACAAAGAAAAGCCCGACACTGAACTAAAAGTAATCTACTACATGTTTGATATCTATGATATTGCTCATGTAATCTGTAAGGGGCAGTCAAGTAGAAATGAGACAGACGGAAAAAAGGAAGTAAGCTGTTCATTATTTCAAATGTTGTTACCATAAATGTTAATACATTTTTCCTACTGTGAAGCAAGATGGTCAATGCCTTCACAGAAATAAGTTTTTTTGTTGCCTGCAGAACAATGATTATACTCATAAATACGGAAAGTGCAAGGGGAGAAATTAGGACTTTATGAAGAATTTGTATGGACTTTCCAGTGTAACTTCAGCAGTGTAGCTGAAAATACCTCAATAACATGCGGGCCTGGCCACATATTGTTGCTTTGAGCACACTTCAGAAGTTTCAACAGGTCTCACTTACACATCCTCCACACTTGCAATCCCTCCCAAGGTGATTTCCTTATTCTTGAAACCCTGAAGAATGACACAGGTCGCAAGCAATCTTCTTCAGATGAAGAGGTGCATGCCTCGGTACAATTATGGTTCCAGAAGCAACTGTGAACATTTTACCATGAAGGCACTGAATGTCTTGCCTCACAGTGGGATAAATGTATTAGTAGTTACGATAGTTACTTTTAAAATAATAAATGGTTTACTTAGTTCTCTTCCATGTATCTCATTTTCATTTGACTGCCACTTATATCATGCAATTACCTACACTGTTGCAGTTCCCATGATTAAATAAGAGGCAGAATGCTGATTTTAACAATGGAAAGGATAAAAACTTTTCTAAGATGCGTTATGAATTCAGAAAGGGTAAATGTGTTGACAGTGCATTCAATGAAGAAAAGTTTCCACACAAGGAAAACCTACACCTACACACACACACACACACACACACACACACACACACACACACACACACACACACACACACACACACACACACACACACACACAGAGAGAGAGAGAGAGAGAGAGAGAGAGAGAGAGAGAGAGAGAGAGAGAGAGAGAGAGAGAGAGAGAGAGAGAGAGAGAGAGAAATTAGCCCACAGAGCTTGCCAACTTTGCAGTCCAACACCATGATCACTTGAACCACAATGTCCTGGCTGTTTTACACTGCTCCTTATTGCTTCTTGAGCTTGAACTGTTCACTGTTTCTATTTTGCTTTTTTTTCCTTCCTGTTTTCATGCTTGATACATGTTCAGTTTTTTACAGGCTCTGTTACCATTAAATCTGAGGGGGGATGTGATGGGGAGATCCACTCATACATTGTCACCCAGAAAACAACAAAAATTTTTCTTATCTGTTTGGGCAATTTAAAACAAGAAGAGTGGTTTTCACTTTTAAATCAACAGAACAAGCTTGAACTGTAGCAATTTACATTTAAGAAGTAAAAATTGTATGAATTTATTCTTTTATGATTTTATATAAAGTTTCTGAACAAATTTTCTTATTATACATGATTGGTTCCTTTTACACAATTTTAGAACAAAGGCTAAAGATTTTATGAAGTAGCACCCACACCAACTTCAGCTATAAGCCACCTCTGTTCACCCCACCGATTGATGAAACAGAATGGTGAAGTCAAGTAGGCAAAATGTGCCATTGAAAGCACGGTAATACTGTTCACTTAAATTAGATAACCTCCTCTTACCCTACACATACTCTTCTTATGGTAGTAGATTTTGTGCTGTGGTGTTTTTTAATGTTTATTTTGTTGTTAGCTTAATGTCTGTGGCACATTGTGAAGGTTGCATGTGAAGTTGATGATTTCTGCAAGAGTGAATCTTCCAGATTTTAAAGGCTAAGGGAAAGGAAAAAAAACGACATTACATATGAGGATGAAACTGCTCTATATGCTAAAGTGTCTCAAAGAATTTTCCACATCACATGCCAACTATTATCTTTGGAGTCCAGCACGGCTGCGTGAAATGAAAATGATGCCTCCACAGTAGCGAGCACAAGCTATAGTGTGATTTGCAGAAGCAAAATATCCAGTTATTGTACAAAGAAATTATCCTAGGTTGTATGGATGTGAATCACCTGGTGTTGAAACAGTTAAGAGCTGGGATCATAAGTTTCTAGCGACTGGAACTGTTCTGGAAATTCTGGTGACGCACATCAGTGTTTAGGAAGAGGCAACAGAGGACATCAGACAAGCACTTCTCAGGAGAGAGAAATTCAACAGGCATTTTGATGTTCCCTGATCAACACAGTATCACCATATGTATTACTATAAAGTCCAAATTCTGTAACCAAGTGACAAACCACGCTGACAATAATTTTCTATGGATATGCTGAAGCATATTGACATGGATGGCAGCTTTCTTGAAATATGTTCATTCTCATATGAGGAAATCTTCCATGTATCAGGAATGGTTAATCAACATGATGTTCACATATGGGGCTTGCAACTTCTGCACACTACTATTGAACATGTTTGCAACAGCCCTACACTGAGGATCTGATGATGTCTAACAACATGTTTTCTGAATTTTTCTGCTTGGCAGAAAACATAGTGAATGAGTCAGTATATCTGGATATGTTTGAGCAGTTTATATACAAAACTTGCAAACCAACATCAGCTTTCAACGAGACAGAGCTCTGTAACGTTGGTCATTAGTTGTTTGGAAGTTCAAAGATATGAAATTCCCCAGTTTCTGGACTGAATGCAAATAACCCATTGCCTGGCCACCAACATTCCCTTAAAATTATCCTGCTTAGATTAGAGAAGGACTAGATGTATGTGACCAAAAAGGTTGATATTCGTATGTTAAGAGTGATTATAACAGTGACACATGGCATGTTACGACGAACATGGCAAGAAATTGAAAACAAAGTTCATATTCGTCATGCTAACAATTGTTAACATGAAGAGGTGTATTGATGATTATTGAAAAAGTTCTTTGAGATGCTCCAACATATGACACCATTTCATTATCATATCTACTGAAGCTCTTCTTGAGCTTCCAAAATTTTGGAGGTTTGGAAGGGATACCATGGATAGGGACAAACTAACACCCTGCACTGGCATAAATAATATGATAAATACACTACTGGCCATTAAAATTGCTACAGCACGAAGATGATGTGATACAGACATGAAATTAAACCAACAGGAAGAAAATGTGATATGCAAATGATTAGCTTTTCAGAGCATTCACACAAGGCTGGAGTGGGTGGCGACACCTACAACAAGCACACATGAGGAAAGATTCCAACCGATTTCACATACACAAACAGCAGTTAACTGACGTTGCCTGGTGAAACATTGTTGTGATGCCTCGTGTAAGGAGAAATGCTTACCATCACATTTCCAACTTTGATAATGGTTGGATTGTAGCCTATCGCGAATACGATTTATCATATCGTGACATTGCTGCTCTCATTGGTCGAGATCCAGAGACTGTTAACAGAATATGGAACCAGAATGTTCAGGAGGGTAATACGGAACGCTGTGGTGGATCCCAATGGCCTCGTATCACTAGCAGTCTAGATGACAGGCGTCTTATCCGCATGGCTGTAATGGATCATGCAGCCACGTCTCAATCCCTGAGTCAACAGATGGGCACAATTGCAAGACAAAAACCATCTGCACAAACAGTTCGATGACGTTTGCAGCAGCATGGACTATCAGCTCTGAGACCATGACTGCGGTTACCCTTGACGCTGCATCACAGGCAGGAGTGCCTGCGATGGTGTACTCAACTACGAGCCTGGGTGCATGAATGGCAAAATGCCATTTTTTCGAATGAATCCAGGTTTACAGCATCATGATAGTCGCATTCGTGTTTGGCAACATCACGGTGAACACACATTGGAAGCGTGTATTCGTCATCGCCATACTGGTGTATCTCCCAGCATGATGGTATGGGGTGCCATTGGTTACATGTCTCGGTCACCTCTTGTTCGCACTGACGCCACTTTGAACAGTGGATGTTACATTTCAGATGTGGCATGACCCGTAGCTCTACCCTTCATTCGATCCCTGTGAAACCCTACATTTCAGCAGGATAGTGCACGACCGCATGTTGCAGGTCCTGTATGGGCCTTTCTGGATACAAAGAATGTTAGACTGCTGCCCCGGCCAGCGCATTCTCCCAATCTCTCACCAATTGAAAACGTTTGGTCAATGGTGGCCGAGCAACTGGCTCATCACAATACGCCAGTCACTACTCTTGATAAACTGTGGTATCATGTTGAAGATGCATGGGCGGCTGTACCTGTACACTACATCTAAGCTCTGTTTGACTCAATGCCCAGGCATATCAAGGCCATTATTATGGCCAGAGGTGGTTGTTCTGGGTACTGCTTTCTCAGGACCCAAGCACCCAAATTACGTGAAAATATAATCACATGTCAGTTCTAGTATAATATATTTGTCCAATGAATACCCTTTTATCATCTGCATTTCTTCTTCGTGTAGCAATTTTAATAGCCAGTAGTATATTTGTTCAGAAACGTTTTTATGTAAGCTCCTTCAACAGTCAAATATTCTGCTCATGAATAAAAAAAAATTCTTGATGGTACTAGATAACTAAATTGAAAACAAGATGCAAGGATAAAGCGGAAGAGCAATATGACTGCCTTCTAATGTTATTGCTCTTGCTGAGCTGCTGTTATATCTTCTGGAGCAATCAAATACGGTGTTTTGAAAAGTTTGTGCAACACCCTTTATCTGTTCCCAACAGTGAGTACAAATGTTCTTATGACATTTGTTAAGAGCATCCACTATTAATTTCACTCCAGCAATTGATAAATTCAGCTACCACTACTCACCCCTTCATCTCATGACCCTTGAAAATTTTGGTAAAAACATTAGTGTCTCATAACAGCAAATTCACCATCCAGAATTTGCAGTTCAGCAAGACATAGAGTTGATGTTTCATATTGGGTCAACATGCTGCTGCTCTTGGCTGTATATACAAGTGTGAACTGACTTTGTGAGAAAAATAGATGGTGACCATTAATCTTCACAAAAAATCCAAGATGTAATTTTAAGATAAGTAACAGTCACTTACTATGTAATAGCTGTAATTGGCATTTCTCTCTCTCTCTCTCTCTCTCTCTCTCTCTCTCTCTCTCTCAACAACACCAATAATAATAATAATAATAATATTAATAATAATAATACTATGGGAGTTCAATTTTCTGTACATTTTTATGCTGGTTAAGTGTACTGACGCACGTGCACAAAAATTCATTTGAAGTGATAACATGCATTCTGCTACATCCCGCTACCTTGGTATCATTCACAGCTGCCATGTTGTTCTTGAAGAAATGAAATTGTAAACAAAAATTCACTAAAATTATTGAGATTGTAAGAACTAATAGGCTGCTTATTAAGGAAAACATTAACATCTATGGCAAAACAAGTCAAATTTAATAACAGAATTTCAGGTTCCACCATGACAAATGTGTGATAGTATATTTCTGACACTACATCACATAAAATGCAAATAAGTTAAGGATACTGCAACGCTGAGAACCGGTTCCTAGAGGCTTTAATTTTTTTAAGTCCTTTGCAAAACCTAAGATGTTCCACATAGAGATTTCTGTGTAGAAGTATCTGCTGTTAGCAAAGTTAAGAGTACACAGAATATCAGCAAAATTGTCAGCAATTATCATTAAAAAGATCAAGAAACATATGCAACACATACAAAATGTGTGATCAGAATTACAGGATGTTTTCTTTACTTCACACGCCCATAATTCCACCCTCATATCACACACAACGCAGAGAACAAGTGAGCTTTACCTTAAAGTGTTGGCACTCAGTGACTACTGCTCCTGACCATCAATGCAGTGGAAGAGACAGTTTTCTCCTGGCTGAAACTTGCAGTAATGCAAACAAAATATTCCATCACCATCAGTGAGATGTACTGATTTGTGTTTGGAGACATCCTTGCCTCAATCATAACTACTGGTTGTACCAGGAGGCAAATGTAGCTGAAATAACTCCTTAGTTTATATGTGGATTAACAATTATTACACCTAACTGAACTATTGTGAGTATAAAGTGTCTGAAATCAAGTGGAAGTTCCTTGAACAACAGCATGTCAGTATCATCTTTCAATAACAATTTTCTGCTGTTGAACTGTTACTTCCATTTAAAAAGTAGCAAAAATGTAACTTCATTGGGTGTAGCGTCTCTTCAATTTTTCTGTAATGAAATAATATTAACCAGCCCAGAAAACAACAAAAATGTATCTGAAAACCATGTTTCATTCAGCCAATGTTTCCCCTTGTGGAAGCAGGATCAATTTTCCTATATTTTTAAATACTTTTTTTCCTACAGTGCAATCAGAGTGGTTTTGTGCTCCCTATTTCTCTCCCTCCTTTCAATTATATTACTACCTGATGCATTATTTACTCATATTTTCTCATCTGTCTACTACTTAAGAACTGAATTAAGATCTTTGTTCTTAAATCAAGGTCAGTACTCTGCACTGTACATGTCCAAAAGCTTTCTATTTTCATTGCATGTCATACATAATACAATACCTTTAATGTTCCTTCTAATTAATATATAGCAGGACTGTAAAAACATACACGTCCCACTAAGCTGTAACATATGGGGAGAGCAACAAAGAACAGAAGCTGATCTCATCATTTATCAAAACAGAGTTCTTAGAAGTTGTAGCATTTTCACACTTTTTAAAACATTATCAAACACGTGGATGCATGTGTACATCTGAGGCAGCCCCACAAATAGTCTCCCAATTCAGTAAACATATTACTTTGGATCTCATTATCATGCTTAAAAACAGCCACTTCTGAATCCTGCCACATGAATATACATTCTCAGTCAACATCTCGAATTACCTTCATAAACTCAATGGGAAGACAAACATAAATTAAAATTCTGATTGATATTCAAGGAATGTTTATATAGTTATTTATTTAGTCATAAATAAATGTCATTTCACAGCACATGTTGATTTTTTTGTTCTCTATCAGCTGAGTCTGCAGATGCAACAAAAAGACTATTTCAAATTTCCATGGTTTCAAACCATCTTAGATAGTAGCCAATACATCATCAACATTTTTCCACTCAAATGTAATTTTATTTACTAAGTAAATAACTATATGGCAGCTTGAAGTCAGAATAAAAGTAAGATAACATCTTTACATTAAGGAAGTATGGCTTACCTCCTCATCTGTTATATGCAATGGGTCACATTCACGAAGACAGTCATCAAATTCCAAACCCTGCACAAATTGAAGAGCATTAATACAAAAACTAAAATACACTGACTAAGGATATAGTACCAAAAACTAGGGTTCTAAAAGTAACAAAGAAGAAACATGCAATCTTGCTGTTGGTTTCATTTCAAATGTTGTGTATTATCATGATACATGGGAAATCAACATTTTTTAACATTAACGAATTACTGAAGACAAATTTCAAATTATTGTAGAGACAAAGCTACTCATATAATTATGGTCCCACAAGAACATATTGTCTTGGTCATGCAATGTGTTTAGCAGTTAGTAACATCTACAAACAAGATACACAAATTATGTAACTTAACATCAGCCACTCAAGAAGTCCTCCTAATGTCATCATTCTTTCCCATTATATTCCATAGACAACTTTTAGCTGGTTATGCTATCGGCACAATAAGAATTTACTGTATTTAGCTGAGAGCTAGAATCATTTCTTTATTCACACATTATGAAAACAGGTATTGCTAAATGTTGAAAATCTATGGATCCCAACTGGGATATTTCAATTTTTAATGAGGAATCTAAATTCACTGCTGAGCAACCTATCACAAAAGTTTAACGTAGATTTCTTAAAACATTCAAATTGTGCTTAGTAGCTTCACTGGCGTTACAACACTGCTACAATACACTATTAGTGTTGGCACTACATGGGCAAACAACAGCTTGATAATTACCGGGTAAAAGAACCCCATGAGAGGAAACAAAAAATCATCATGCGAGTCAATCCACAGAAAACAGAAATGAATCATTACAGAGACAAGCATGGGGATAACTCAGCATGCATCTGGCATGGGCGGCTGTCGGCTTAGCACTAAGGAACAACATTCAACATAATGTGAAAGGCAGGGTCCATGGTAGATGAACTCAATGTCCTCCACTGCATGTGTCCTCCATGGTGGCTTCCACACTAGTATGAAGTGTTACCCAGGCAAGGGCATCTGCCTCTATCACAACATCCGCTAGTGGGAATACTAAACCCTCCTCCCAAGAAAGGCAAGTAAGACTCACAATAGCCAGGCTTTGACCACTATGTCTAGTGCAGAACAAGAGAACCCAGCATTGGACTGAGCTCTTAAAGCAGGCAATGCAAACAACACTGATTACAGCAGAAAGGCATGGAGTTGAGGAGCCAACAGGGGTCCACCAGCAGCAGTGGAGGAAAGATAAGTGAGGTGGAGGCACAGGTGAAAGCAGAGGGGAAGGAGGAGGAGGAGGAGGAGGAGGAGGAGGAGGAGGAGGAGTGGATCAAAATCCATGGGCTACACATTAGAAGATGCAGGTGTATACTTCACTAGGGCCAAGCCTGTAGGCAATGGGAGAACAGCAGATGGTGTGGACGGGGGACAATCAGAAAGCACTCTGCTGCCAGTAGGAGTCCACACATCAAACATCTCATGACCAATCTTGTCACCTAGAAGACCAGAAGACTAGTGGTGAAGTCACGACAGGGTGCAGGCACATCTGATTGCATGACAGGTCTGCTGTCCCAACTGGCATCCTTCACAAACAACTGCCAAATTTTGTGCCCCAGCACAATAACCAGCAGCCAACCCTGCCACTGGCTGAAGAACTGGAGCCAAACAGCAGCCCTGAGAGAAAAAAAAAAAAAAAAAAAAAAAAAACAGCATGATACTCTGGGTGCAACAATTACAGAAACCCCATGGCATGTGCCCATGCAAACATTCTGCCAGGTTGCGTCTATTGACTGATGTCCCCCAGTATGTAGACTGAAAGCTTGGCAATGCATTCTTGTGGAAAGAGAAATACACCGACTGCTTCATGTGGAACTTAAATGTATGCACAGAGCACTCCATGTCTGAGTTAGATGTCAGGTGAAATGGTGTGGTAGTGAGATACTGAATCCCACTGCAGACACAAAAGACCTCAAACTCCAGCAACACATATTTCCTACTATTACTGGATACCAGGGTCCTGTGGAAACTCTCAATGGCAAAAAATAATCAATTATGCCTGAACAGTGGCAATCTAAATTGTGTAGGACAATTCGGCTATGTGCAGGAAATTGGACAATGCAATGATCATCAATAATTACATTACCGTCCAAAACCAGACACACACAAGTGACATGTCCCCCGTCCCAAGGGTGCTGTGGTTTGGACAAGAAAGAAAGTGACACAGTAGCTGATGCACCCTGGTTCTGTGCACAAGTCCCACAAGTCCACATGAGACATTTGATGTCACTAATAATTGCAGGCCAGGACATCTGCAGGGCATCAGGGGTCGTTTACCACACTCACCTAACTGCGCTCACACCAATTATCAGAAATGACATCCTCGCCACAATCGTCATCCAAAATGAGTCCATTATCTGGCCGATGTTATCTAAAGAAACTTTGGGCAACGTTAATGCCCTAGTCTGAATTTCAGAATCATGCACTAAGTAGACAATCACAACCCGAATCAGCAAATCTGTATAAGAGACAGCACATCTGGGACACACAAAACTACACTTAAGCAATATACCTTCAAAATTGGCAGCAAAGGCCACATATTACTGCCCAGGGCACTTGTGGTGAAGACCAAAACCAACAAACAGCACCACGGGCTTTGTGGGTACAGAAAAAAACCTGTGCCATTGGTGTAGTTTGCTGCTGGTGGGGCAAGCTCTTGAAGCAACTCTACATTCTGATTCATTAGTGATGTCATCATTCTCTGCAGCTTCTTTTGTATTCCTGCCAGTATTGCACACATGCTGGGTCCATGGTGGCCCAAAATTAACCCTGGGGAAAAGGGAAACAAAAAATAGGGGCATCAAATACATAAGAACGTTCCTTGTCACCATTTTAGTACTTGCACTGGAGTGGCAACACTACTACATTACACTATAGGTGTGAACATTTAACAGGCTCAAATGGGTTCAACAATGACTGGGGAATATACCATGTGTGAGGAAATGAAAACAGGCCATAAATCAGTCTACAGCAAATGGAAAGTTTGAACCATCATAGAGAGGTGCATGAGGATAACTCAGCATGCAGCTGGCATGGGAGACTGTCAGCTGATCACTAAACAACACTCAGCATGATGTGCAAGGCAATGTGAACAACAGTTGAACTCAGTGTAAGCATTCACCTATTCGGCTTACAGCTGCCCACAGGTAAACACCCCTGGCAGTGGATCTACCCATAATATATGCTACATGTGACCGCCATGGCAGGTTTCTGCACTGCTCTGCAGCACTACCAAGGCCAGCTCTTCTGACTTCATCATGTCTGCTGATAGTGATGTTAAACTGGGAAAATAATGAGTTGGAAACAATTCTACTGTTAAAAATTGGTTCAAATAGTAAATTTGCCAATGTGTGTCCACCCAAATTTGTAAGATTTTCGTACACACAGCTCAGTCTGAAAAAACTCATTTTTAACATACTAGCAGAGCATGATGAATAACAAGTGAAAATTAATATAATAAGACTGTATTGTGTGCCATTCTATCTAAGGGACTAAATGCTGTGCTACAAACTCCTAGTCAGTCCTTAGGCTTTATTGCTTTTTTCACATTTGGATATTATTAGATAACAAGAAATATGTCAAGTAGCACCTAAATGTGCAGTACAAATGAAAGTGTAGGACTATGTTTAAGAAACTAAGTCAATTCAATTCAAAGCCTGGGGAAGGTGTGGTCACACTTGCTTGATAGTAAGTCAACGCTGGTTATAATATTTGTGTAAGTTGATCCTGAACTATATAACTAAAAACAAAATACAGGGTGTTACAAAAAGGTATGGCCAAACTTTCAGGAAACATTCCTCACACACAAAGAAAGAAAATATATTATGTGGACATGCATCTGGAAATGCTTACTTTCCATGTTAGAGCTCATTTTATTACTTCTCTTCAAATCAAATTAATCATGTAATGGAATGGAAACACACAGCAACAGAACGTACCAGTGTGACTTCAAACACTTTGTTACACTAAATGTTCAAAATGTCCTGTTAGTGAGGATACATGCACCCACCCTTCATTGAATGTAATCCCTGTTGCACTGATGCAGCCCTGGAGAATGGCGTATTGTATCACAGCCGTCCACAATACGAGCACGAAGAGTCCCTACATTTGGTTCCGGGTTTGCGTAGACAAGAGCTTTCACATGCCCCCATAAATGAAAGTCAAGAGGGTTGAGATCAGGAGAGCACAGAGGCCATGGAATTGGTCCGCCTCTACCAATCCATCGGTCACCGAATCTGTTGTTGAGAAGCGTATGAACACTTCAACTAAAATGTGCAGGAGCTCAATCGTGCATGAATCAAATGTCGTGTCGTACTTGTGAAGGCACATTTTCTAGCAGCACAGGTAGAGTATCCCGTATGAAATCATGATAACGTGCTCCATTGAGCGTAGGTGGAAGAACATTGGGCCCAATCAAGACATCATCAACAGTGCCTGCCCAAACGTTTACAGAAAATCTCTGTTGATGACGTGATTGCACAATTGCGGCGGATTCTCGTCAGCCCACACATGTTGATTGTGAAAATTTACAATTTCATCACGTTGGAATGAAGCCTCATCCTTAAAGAGAACATTTGCACGGAAATGACGATTGACACATTGTTGGATGAACCATTCACAGAAGTGTACCCGTGGAGGCCAGTCAGCTGCTGATAGTGCCTGCACATGCTGTACATGGTACAGAAACAACTGGCTCTCCCGTAGCACTCTGCATACTGTGATGTGGGTTATCGTCAACTGCATGTAAAATTGCCTCATCCATTGCAGGTGTCCTCGTCATTCTAGGTCTTCCCCAGATGCGAGTCATAGGCTGGAATGTTATGTGCTCCGTAAGACACCGATCAATTGCTTCAAACGTCTTCCAGTCGGGACACCTTCGTTCAGAAAATCTGTCTCGCTACAAATGTACCATGCCACGGCTATTGACCCGAGCTAATCCATACATAAAATGGGCATCTGCCAAACCCGCATTGGTAAACACTGCACTGACTGCAAACCACGTTCGTGATGAACACCAACCTGTTAATGCTATGTACTGATGTGCTTCATGCTAGTACTGTAGAGCAATGAGTTGCATGTCAACACAAGCACCCAAGTCAACATTACCTTCCTTCAATTGGGCCAACTGGTGGTGAATCGAGGAAGCACAGTACATGCTGACGAAACCAAAATGAGCTCTAACATGGAAATTAAGTGTTTCCGGACACATGTCCACATAACATCTTTTCTTTATTTGTGTGTGAGGAATGTTTCCTGAAAGTTTGGCCGTATCTTTTTGTAACATCCTGTATATTCAATGTTTCCCTAAGGCAGCATGCCTAGTCTGTGTCTGAAAATACAAGAGAACAGGATGTATTCCTTTTTAGGGCAGGGTCTATGTCAACTTATGTCCACTAAAAGAATTTAAACTTCTAATAAATGTGAATTTTAGGCATCCATGACAAACATGTAGTACACAAAAGAATTGATACCAAGAAGGGTCACAGGAAGTATTGTTATACATATAGCTACAACTGCTCAGATTCTATTCCTGATGGCCTGCAAATAACTAAAGATAAGAAAAGTGCAATAACACAACATTACTGGAAAATTTCAACCAGCTAATAGATGCTTAATGAACTTTAATGCATCATTCACCTTCCTCAATTAGCAGATGATATACTTTTACTCCACATGCAGTATGTATATAAAATAAATGCATGCAGAATTCTCAGCACCTTCTGGTTCCAAATTTTGTTCTTTATCCTCCTCGATAAAATCAGTTGACATTTACACACCTTTGTTCTTATGAATATCATCATAATTTTAAATGATTCCAATCTTCTGTTCAAAGAAAAATGTAATTAAGCCAATCTGCTGATGCATCATTTACTACCATGTATTGACATGATGCCATCACAATGCTACAACACACATCGGTCTTTGCTGAGAATTAGAGAGTTCTTTCACTTTTGTATTGTACGTCATGGAATTTATAGACCTTTAAATTTATGTTCTGACCTGACATCCTGCCTCCAGCAACAGTGTTATCTGTGTTCTATCCAGTCATTTTAAAAACTTACTTCAACAAGTAGTTGCAAAATCTGTCAGTTAGGTAAAAATATGCTCAGGCATGCAAGTTATATGACGTGACCACAGAAGTCTCCTAGTCTTCAATTTCTGGAGAAAAGATAGGTAGTTGTGGCAATTTTTGGGCCTCGGTTCTCCCTTCTTGAACATCAATCTTTATCTAGTAGAAGACCAACGCTCTTCACCAAGATGTTATGCTGACAAAGTAACAGTTCTCTTTTGCTGCTTTTGGCACACTGCTGCTTTTGTCTTAATTTACTTCCAGTTAAACCGTAACTGTATAAATTGACTAGGCTGTAGGATTTTTGCAGATAACATTCAAAGTCACTATCTTTTTCATATTAAACTGTGTTATGGGTTGCTCTACAACACACACTTTTTACATTCACAATTTGTCTCTTTGGTTTATTTTTAACATTCTTCCAGTGTATCAAAATCAGAACTACTGGTAGGAGCAGTTGTACCATTTATCTACATGTGGCACAGCAACATGTACCTCAGCATTAACTGCACTTTTAGGCCTTTGCAGATGCTATATGTTGGAGAAGCTCAGGTGGTTGGTTCCCTCCTATGCAATGCATTATCTGGAATCTCCTACATATATCTCGTGAAGAGACCATGAGGATAAAATCAGATAGATTAGAGCCCACACAGAGGCATACTAACAATCCTCCACTCCATGAACAATACGAGACTGGAACAGAAGGGAGAACCGATAGAGGTACTGAAGGTACCCTCCACCACACACCGTCACGTGGCTTGCGGAGCAGGGATGAGGATGTGGATGGATGTGGAATGATATAGCATGTACAGCATAAAGACAAATCACACAGCACATAGTGATTATACTTTTGGTCACTTCCATGGTCTAAAATTAACTACCTTTCTAACACACAATAATATACAGGACGTAAAGATTAACTGTTTACAATGTACCATAATAGTGTACGGGAAGTCAGACAAACACACAGAAATAAGACACTTGTGGTCTATCAAGACAAGAAACAGCCTCAAATTGACCTACATACACACTAAGCTACAGCACGTATGCTGCCACAGGAGATTTCGTCTAAAATCGGCCTTTAATATTAAAACCCATTGTTCTTGCACTTTAAAGATGCAAAACTGATGTTAATTCAACTCTTAGCACAAAATATTATGAAATAATGGCACACAATTAATGATAAAATTGTTTTGTTTTCTGGTTGCTTTACTATGAAACTGTTGTGCTAGTAGAAGTTAAGTTTACATCTAATTATAAATATAATATGTTTTTGCATAACGTTTACAAAACCCTTTTTTCCTTTCATTATGCTCACAGGAATTTTAAATTAACTATGTTAGTGGAATAGCCATCTAACCAGGGCATAGACAAAAATCAGAGGATATTCAAGTCACATGTTATGTGCATGCTCTGTGGCTTAGGAGGGTTTTGTGAGATAAATTGAGGTTTTGCCAGGTCTGAGTGAGCACAAATGTCCTAGCTCATATTGTTTTATCATTACTTCTCCTATACTGCCCTGGTACTTTGTAAACAATTATTGCTTTCACCCTGTATCAGTACGAATTCACCACATGCATATAAAGTCACCAGCTTTTACAGTTTTGACTACATTTGAGGAATACGTTCAAAGTGCACATGGAGAAAAAATCTTCAATTTGTGAGCAGTTAATGTCTGAGTGAGTGAAGTAATGTTTCACAACAATGGGGTCATATACTTTGAGTCAATGGAAGAAAAGTGAAAAAAATACATGCTTCCAGCAGGTTGTTGTTGTTGTGGTCTTCAGTCCTGAGACTGGTTTGATGCAGCTCTCCATGCTACTCTATCCTGCGCAAGCTTCTTCATCTCCCAGTACTTACTGCAACCTACATCCTTCTGAATCTGCATAGTGTAGTCATCTCTTGGTCTCCCTCTACGATTTTTACCCTCCACGCTGCCCTCCAATACTAAATTTGTGATACCTTGATGCCTCACAACATGTCCTACCAACTGATCCATTCTTCTGGTCAAATTGTGCCACAAACTTCTCTTCTCCCCAATACTATTCAATACGTCCTCATTAGTTATGTGATCTACCCATCTAATCTTCAGCATTCTTCTGTAGCACCACATTTCAAAAGCTTCTATTCTCTTCTTGTCCAAATTATTTATCATCCATGTTTCACTTCCATGCATGGCTACACTCCATACAACCACTTTCCGAAAAGACTTCCTGGTAATTAAATCTATACTCAATATTAACAAATTTCTCTCCTTCAGAAACGCTTTCCTTGCCATTGCCAGTCTACATTTTATATCCTTTCCACTTAGACCCTCATCAGTTATTTTGTTCCCCAAGTTCCAAAACTCATTTACTACTTTAAGTGTCTCATTTCCTAATCTAATTCCCTCAGCATCACCCGACTTAATTCGGCTACATTCCATTATCCCCGTTTTGCTTTTGTTTATGTTCATCTTATATCCTCCTTTCAAGACACTATCCATTCCATTCAACTGCTCTTCCAAGTCCTTTGCTGTCTCTGACAGTATTACAATGTCATCGGCGAACCTCAACATTTTTATTTCTTCTCCATGGATTTTAATACCTACTCCGAACTTTTCTTTTGTTTCCTTCACTGCTTGCTCAATATACAGATTGAATAACATCGGGGACAGGCTGCAACCCTGTCTCACCCCCTTCCCAACCACTGCTTCCCTTTCATGCCCCTCGACTCTTATGACTGCCATCTGGTTTCTGTACAAATTGTAAATAGCCTTTCGCTCCCTGTATTTTACCCCTGCCACCTTCAGAATTTGAAAGAGAGTATTCCAGTCAACATTGTCAAAAGCTTTCTCTAAGTCTACAAATGCTAGAAACGTAGGTTTGCCTTTCCTTAATCAAGCTTCTAAGATAAGTCGTAGGGTCAGTGTTGCCTCACGTGTTCCAACATTTCTACGGAATCCAAACTGATCTTCCCCGAGGTCGGCTTCTACTAGTTTTTCCATTCGCCTGTAAAGAATTCGCGTTAGTATTTTGCAGCTGTGACTTATTAAACTGATAGTTCAGTAATTTTCACATCTGTCAACACCTGCTTTCTTTGGGATTGGAATTATTATATTCTTCTTGAAGTCTGAGGGTATTTCACCTGTCTCATTCATCTTGCTCACCAGATGGTAGAGTTTTGTCAGGACTGGCTTTCCCAAGGCCGTCAGTAGTTCAAATCGAATGTTGTCTACTCCAGGGGCCTTGTTTCGACTCAGGTCTGTCAGTGCTGTGTCAAACTCTTCACGCAGTATCGTATCTCCCATTTCATCTTCATCTACATCCTCTTCCATTTCCATACTATTGTCCTCAAGAACATTGCCCCGGTCTACACCCTCTATATACTCCTTCCACCTTTCTGCTTTCCCTTCTTTGCTTAGAACTGGGTTTCCATCTGAGCTCTTTATGTTCGTACAAGTGGTTCTCTTTTCTCCAAAGGTCTCTTTAATTTTCCTGTAGGCAGTATCTATCTTACCCCTAGTGAGATAAGACTCTACATCCTTACATTTGTCCTCTAGCCATCCCTGCTTAGCCATTTTGCACTTCCTGTCCATCTCATTTTTGAGATGTCTGTATTCCTTTTTGCCTGCTTCATTTATATTTTCTCCTTTCATCAATTAAATTCAATATTTCTTCTGTTGCCCAAGGATTTCTACTAGCCCTCGTCTTTTTACCTACTTGATCCTCTGCTGCCTTCACTACTTCATCCCTCAAAGCTACCCATTCTTCTTCTACTGTATTTCTTTCCCCAATTCCTGTCAATTGCTCCCTTATGCTCTCCCTGAAACTCTGTACAACCTCTGGTTCTTTCAGTTTATCCAGGTCCCATCTCCTTAAATTTCCACCTTTTTGCAGTTTCTTCAGTTTCAATCTACAAGTCATAACCAATAGATTGTGGTCAGAGTCCACATCTGCCCCTGGAAATGTCTTACAATTTAAAACCTGGTTCCTAAATCTCTGTCTTATCATTATATAATCTATCTGAAACCTGTCAGTATCTCCAGGCTTCTTCCAGCAGGTATGTAAATGATTAATTTTTATTTTTCTGTGACTTGTAGAACAGCCATCGGAGTACAATAGTGTTGATCAGGTTTATTATTGTTAACTGGCCTGGTAGGGTATATAACAGGCAAGAATATTGCAAGATGCTGAGTGATGACTATGAGGTGCCTTTGTGGGCCTCCATTTGGTTAGCTTATCAAACTGTGCAATATGAAAATTTGTGCTGCACTCAGATGCAATAATTACCTCATGCTGGACTGCGTGGTAATGAGAGGCAGGTATACTTGCAAAGTTCCAGTCGATGAAGTCTAACCACCACAAGGAAGAATCACTGTATTGCACAAGCAGCACTCATAGCTGCTTCACATCAGCATCTGCCATCAAAGAACAAATAATGGACTCCCTACATCATTCTGTGTCATCTAGCACCACTTGTCAGAGACTAGCAGCAGCTCAACTACGGAATTATTGCTCTATGTGCAGTAACACCATATCACAAACAGCTGTATTTGGAGGAGTGCTGAGACCAGGAAGCATGGTTTGCTGATGAACAGTGTCACATTGTATAGAGCAATGAGTTACATTTCTGCACTACCCCGCATGGCTGTCGTTGGTGAGTATGGTGGCAACCTGGGAAAAGGTCCCAGTCTTCTGATATTTTAAAAGGCACAATGGTGTTACTCCTGCTGTCAGGGAGCGGGGAGCCAATGGGTATGACGTAAGTCATGGCTCGTAATGAGTGAGGGAACTCTGACAGCACAACGGTAAGTCACAGAAATACTGTGTCGTGTGTTAAAACCCAACCCATAGTCTTATGGCGCCATTTTACAAAAGTACAAAGTTTGTCTATACATGGGATGTGCCTCTGGAGTGTCTTCGTGAGATTGAAGTACTCCTGTGGCGAGCAACATCCTCAGATCTGTTCCAAGCACAATGTGTGGGGACCAGCTCAGATGTCAACTATCAAGGCCTTGTATACCAAGGGCTAGGTTACAAAAGTTGTGGGCCAGCTTGCTTCAGGAGACGAGAAAACAGCTTTATGATGTTCAAGTTCTTTCAGGGTTTATAAGCAGAAAAGAAAACAAAAAAACTTGGATTTTTCCCGCATTTCCCTGTTAAAGAAGCACTTTCTCCTATCTTCAAATACACTTCTTCCAAGGTGAAAAATACACTTTTTCCATGATAAGTGACAGTATACTTTCACTCAGAACTGTAAAATATTAAACCTTTGAATGATAAAGGTTTTACACACCAGGCAGAACTCCCTGGCATTTCAGAGAACTAAAAACCTCACAAAAAAGGTTTTGGAAATATTGGATGTGCAGCAAATTTTATGCTGCATATTTTCATATTTCTATTATGCAAGTGTAAATTCGAATTTCACCAAACACAGCACGTTAGTTTCTGAAGCATCGAAATCAAGATTGAATTGTGCTTTTTTTAAAGCCAATCATAGCTTATATCATGTGATCTCGCCAGTGAATGACAGCAGATATTCAGAGCATACCACATGTGATGTAGTCAGCCAATAGCAGCCTCACTGTTAAGTAGCATGAATACACAAATAGGAAAAGTTAATGGTTTAAATTAATGTACGTAATGTAGCTACAAGAAAAGCTAAGCTCCCACATATAATATTGGTCTTTTTGCATGTGTTACATTTTAAGATACATAACACAAATGTGAAAGTAAAATTTTACATAATGACATTAATGTCTGGTCTTCTGGCCTCAAAATTCTTCTAAGTGGCTAGTCCTCAATTGTCAAGTTTTAAATGAGAGTCAACACCCTGTGATTTAAGAAATTCATTGCACATCCTCACACGTAACATACTACATTTGCATAAAAAGAAATTTACTTTGAAAGTACACTTTTCAAGGTAGCATTCACGATATTTTCTTGTAACCTATTGGAAATAGGTTCTTTTCAGCAGTTTCCAGAAAGAGCCAGAAAACATGCGTTACAGTGCATGGGCAACTTTAATGACATAGGAAGCTCACATGTTCGTGTGTGTGTGTGTGTGTGTGTGTGTGTGTGTGTGAAATAGGTTCTTTTCAGCAGTTTCCAGAAAGAGCCAGAAAACATGCGTTACAGTGCATGGGCAACTTTAATGACATAGGAAGCTCACATGTTCGTGTGTGTGTGTGTGTGTGTGTGTGTGTGTGTGTGTGTGTGTGTGTGTGTGTGTGTGTGTGTGTGTGTGTGTGTGTGCGCGCGCGTGTGTGTGTGTTCGTTGACATCATAAGGGAAATAGAACATCAGATGATACTGGAGCATCAGAATTTTGTAAACCATACTAAACGCATAATTCTGCTTAAAGTGCACATTCACATGTTCAGATTAAAAATAGAATTGGATGGCTAGCCTGATATTAAGCTTTTCACTGCACTTTTAAGGATGCAAATTTTCATTGAATACCAGTACAGCATTATCTCATGTTTGGTTCTTTATTATGGCATAATGCCATACATGACAGGAGATAAAAATGTACACTTGAAGTTCAGTGAACAGTTCAAATGGCTCTAAGAACTATGGACCTTATCATCTAAGGCCATCAGTCAGTGAACAGATGAAACTAGCCAATTGTGTGGAATGAAACACTTTGTTTCCATTAAACTGACTGTCTCTGTGGAAAGTACTAGTAAAAACCACATTTATTTAGCAAGTTGACAAAAATAACTTCATTGTCCTGGAAGGTGATTAATGCTTGACTGCCCAAAACCATGGAAATAAATTCAGAAAAACTGAAACTAATAACATATTTTAGCCTTCCATAATTATGTGAATGTATTTTAATTCACTTGCCAGTTACCAATCAAAGAAACCCATTGTATTTTCATTAGACATGAGAACTGTAAATGTCATGAAAACAGCAAAATCACTAAATGTAAACACGGCTCATGTGGAGACTAACCCTCTGCCCACTACAACCCAGACTGCTCTACACATGCACAAATCTGGAAGACTGGGCGGTCCAGAAAATTTTTTCTAGGTAGCATCTGGCCACTTGTTACTGCAGATGATACATGAACTGCCACTCTTCAAGTAGCCAGAAGTGGGAGAAGGTAATGCCCATAAGCAATGTAACTGTGAATGCATATGAGCCTCCTGTCAACTGCTCAAATGAAATTAATGTAAACAATTGTGATGTCACGCTCATTGGCAGCAGTTTATTGTTATGAAGTATTCCAGTCTTCATTGTAAAACCTTTGACACATTTTGCTGTTTATTGGTTCTCACCAGTTAAAATTACAAACATTTAACTGAGTACTAAAACAATGAAATATTCCAAGAATTCTAAAAAATTACCAGGTTTTTCCCAGATTTCACAGTTGCCCCAAAGCATATACACGCTGTCTGTAAATTTGACTCAATTGTGTAAGCACCTAAACAACAACACATATCCTCACAAACCATGTAGTTTGATTTTGTTTAATCCTCCCCTAATGTATACTTCAGTTTTTTGATAGGGAATGTGGATGAGAACACATACAACTCTTAAGGCTGTAACTACAATTTGCCACTTAGAAAGGCACCTACTACCACGTCCACAAGCTAGGAGATATATTGTGCATGCTAGTCAGAGTGTCACAATTAAATCTACAATCTGTAATAATGTGTACACTGTGACTCCCATGAACTTCTGAAAATGCAGCTAAAATGCAATATGATGGTAATAAAGATGGTGCAGTCAACAAGGGATATGTTTACAATATCTGATTTTAACAGTAACTGAAGAGCCAAAGAAACTGTTACATATGCCTAATATCGCGTAGGGCCCCTGCGAACTCACAGAAATGCTGCAACACATCATTGCATGGACTAGACCAATGTTTGAAGTAGTGCTGGAGGGAATTCACACCATAATTCCTACAGCGCTGTCCATAAATCCATAAGAGTACAAGAAGGCGGAGATCTCTTCTGAACAGCATTCTGCGAGGCATCCTGTATCACTACAACTGCACACACCCCACACCATTACAGAGCCTCCACCAGCTTGAACAGTCCCCTGCTGACATGCAGAGTCAATAGATTCATGAGGTTGTCTACATACCCATACACATCCATATGCTCAATACAATTTTAAACAACATATGTCTGACCAGACATGATGTTTCATCAACAGTCCAATTTCGGTGCTGAGAGGCAAAGGCGAGGTGTAAAGCTTTATGTCGTGTAGTCATCAAGGGTACATTAATGGGCCCTCAGCTCCAAAATCCAATATCAATGATGTTTCATTTAATGGTTCGCACTTGTTCATGGACCAGCACTGAAATCTGCTGCAATTTGCAGAAGGGTTGCACTTCTGTCATGCTGAACGATTCTCTTCAGTCTTCGTTTGTCCCGTTCTTGAAGGATCTATTTCTGGCCTCAGTGGCATTTGAGATTTGATCTTTTACCACATACCTGATAATCACAGTACACTCGTGAAATGGTCATACAGGAAAATCCCCAGTTCATTGCTACCTCCGAGATGCCATCTCTCATTGCTCATGCGTTGACTGAAATGTTCAAACTCACTCAAATCTTGACCGCCTTCCATTGTAGCAGCAGTAACTGAACTAACAACTGCACCAGACACTTTATGTCTCATATAGGTGCTGGCAACTGCAGCTCTGTATTCTGCCTGTTTACAAATCTCTTTATTTGATAATGCATGCCTATACCAGTTTCTTTGGCACTTCAGTGTAGTTTGATGAAGTGAAAGAGGCCTTTATGTGTTGAAACTCCACACAGGATATTATGCAGAAGTCACTTATAATCTAAGTAATGGACATTGTAGTATTTTGGCAAACATAAGAACAAACTTAATACCAAATCAAAGGACAACTTTCTATATACTGACTATCAGCATTTAGTGTCACAACATTTCTTAGTTTGATTAACTATGGGCTGTTAGTGTGAATGTTATATGTAAGATTACACCTGAAATTCAAATAAAAATGCTTTAATGGTGCACAATAGATTTATTGTTCTAACAGAGCACGGAGTTGAAAGGCGTTTCTTGATTTGCCTATTTTGAGAAGATACAACATCCATTCTTCAAAACACTTATTTCAAGTAGAAGAAAATCAAATCCTAAACACCAAAATGAACTTTCTGGCTTTCAGTTAAATGACACTATAATGCAGTCTAGGGACATTGTAATAGAGAAAAGTGGGACTGTCCCACTTGTTTTTACAGAACTCTCCAATGCTAATATTTTCTCTTGTTGAATGACCACTTTTCCTTCAAAGTGCATGTACTATGTGGGCACAAAACTATCAAATTTCTGTTTATGTAGTATTTGACTAAAATTTTATTATTTACATTATAATCTACTGATTACTTGTTAACAATAGCGATGTGGTTGCAATATAAACATTTACTCTAAAAATAAAAAAAATTAAAAAATGTTTTGCAACTAACTATACGGGTAAGATGCATGCTAATCACATGTAAAAAATCACCAGGAAGACAATTCAGTCCCTATTCTGTAAAAGGGACATAGCCAAAATCTATAATCTGTTGGGCTCATCTCCACTACTACATTGTTCCACACCATGGATGTATTGTTTTGTCAAGTGACACACAAATCAATCAGACAGCTCAGATTAATAGAGTTTGAGCATGAAGACATTCCAGATATATTACGAATGATCTCTTAACATGTTACTGTTCACCATACTTGACACCACTGACACTGTGTCAGGA
Organism: Schistocerca gregaria; assembly: GCF_023897955.1. NCBI lineage: Eukaryota > Metazoa > Arthropoda > Insecta > Orthoptera > Acrididae > Schistocerca > Schistocerca gregaria. The sequence continues at coordinate 85,941,258 of NC_064930.1, read as the reverse complement.
ATCATATCGAATCACTGAATCAGTAAGGTCTGTTGTTCATTTCCATCCTGTTTATTAAGTGAGAATTAGGCTGCACAAAAGTGCAAATGCATTTAAACTGAGAAACTCTTGAGACACAGAAACACTTCATTGTCATCTTCAAAAACAAAATCTAATAACATTATTAGCTGCGTATGACTCTATGCCCAGGACCTATGTTCCTATAATACTGTCAAAGGTGAAGGGTTCAAGAACTTATGTCAGGACTTTTCAGGTATATGTGTACAAGTATTCAAAATCTCTCTGCATAAATGTTAATGTCCTTCATCTGTCAACAATATAACAATATTTCTGAGGAAACTAAAAAAAAAATCAAAGCAGGAAACCAAAAGTAGCTTGGCAACCAATGCATTTGCCTCTGAAATGGGTAATGGTCTGACAAATACACTAAAATTGAATACGTTACCATTACTGGTCACTATATGACTCCTGAAATCCAGATTAAATCATACTTCATGCATGTTGGAGTTTCTTTTTGAAGATGCTAAATCTAGTGTTAATATTCAAAGAAAATTTTTATCTGAATTACAGAGTAATGTCATTTCTGGCACTTATTCAGGAGGCGGAATATTTGTAACAGACCACACAGCTAATATCAAGTCAGCACTTCTGCCGTTTAAGTGCCTTTTCTGTATACCACACTGCATTGCAGCAAAGCTAAGATACGTGTTAGCTGAAGAGGAATTTATCAAACAATTTGTGTCACAAACATTCACACTAATAACTTCAAGGAATATCACGAATTACTTAAAAAATACTAGCTTAAGAAAACTTGTCACCGGAACAGTAAAGTTCAAAATGGATATCAGTTTGAATACTGCTGTTATAACAATGTCATGGAGGAGTTCATGGTCACATTAGCAGTATGGAATCAAAAGAACCAATTACAAGGCTCGAACAGAGGCTTACTACGGTGCTGATTCATTTCCTCTTGAAGCTTTAGTGCATCACTCATAAGCTTCAAACAGACAAGCATCCAACATTCCCTTTAGTTTTGGTAACATACTACAATACGATTTCCCACTTGTCTGTTCCAGAAACTACATCAACAACATCCTTGGAACTAGAGTTACTGGTATGAATTCCTTCTACTTCCTTGTTAACAAGCATTTATTGCCACCAAAGGAGACTACTGTAAGGTCTTATTTTATACTGCAGACAGAAGTCACAGCACATAAGCAAAGGACAGAATCTCTTCTAAAGAGAAAATAAAGATTTGTAACAAATATCTTTACACAGCATATTTTGTCCTAACATTCGAAATCTGAATAATCTGAAGCCTGAAGAAAGACAGGAAGTGTATAGTACAGTGTGCAGCACATATGGTGCATTAACGGATGGTAAGTCACAGTTGTGTTGTCAGTGTAACACAATTGTGTGTGTGTGTGTGTGTGTGTGTGTGTGTGTGTGTGTGCGCTGTGTGTGTGTGCGCTGTGTGTGTGTGTGTGTGTGTGTGTGTGTGTGTGTGTGTGTGTGTGTGTGTGTGTGTTTGTTTTTCAGTTTCAGCTGAGGAAGGTGGTCTTTGCCCTATGGAACCAAAGAAAAGTTGAGGTGGCAATGGGGTAGATAACATACATGCAGATGATTCTTGCAAGAGGACAAGCAATATAAAAGATGAAATTGCACATTTCTTAGCAAGTTACTCTGAAAATGAAGATCCAGCAGAGCTGCTAGCCTAAAGGAGTGTACATGAAAAAAAGTTTCCAAGACTCCTCAGATTAGCTCAATCTATCCTAATAATACCTGCAGAAAATGCATTTAAGGAAACAAATTTTAGGAGAGTAGGGCTGATTATCAATGAGAAAAGATCACTAATCAGTCCACAAAATGTTAGTAACTTGCTGATTCTGCATAGCTTCTATTTGCTAATGTTTATTTTGCAGAAATGGTAATGTTGAAGATTATTTTGTTTATATGTTGCAGTTCTTGTTTACGCACAAAAGTCTGTGGTGCCTACTTTTTTATTCTGTTTCTTAGTTTCTAGGGACAGAAGAATGATTCTAAAAGCCAGGTGGATCCACTCAACAAATAGTGATATTTATTTTATAGTGCAGTAAACTGCTATTCAGAAATTGTTTTATCAGCATATTACTTTCTGCAATTCAATTTCAATACATCTTTAGTTCAAAATGTTGTGGTTTTATTTGTCTAAAGATCTGCACTAAACCGTAACTTTTCATTAGGAGAAATAATACGAATAGCTGAACATCAAAATAGGATGCTACATTTCCAGTTCTCATTACAGTACTGAATACCAGTATCAGATTTTCACTAGTGATCCATTTCATCAGCTGACATATTAGATTATAGCATTTTATGTATTCACTTTATGAGCAAAAATCATGAAAACAAGAGCTTTGACTACAACGCCTACCTAGACTGAAGAAATGTGAAAACATGGGGAACAGCATATTTCCTTGTAATTTCAGTCTGTTGCAGTAGCTATATATAAGAATGTTTGTGCCACTAGCAGCAATTGCAGAATATATTTACTGTGTATACATTCTTTTAATTATGAGTCTCAATTTTCAAACAGCACAAATCAATACGTTAAAGGCACTGTATTCTTGTTAGGAGGAGTCCCTGATAATCACAGTTATTGTAGTAATGATTTGACTCATAGCACAAATTACACAGCACTAAATGTGAGTCATTCTCTCCTCGTATATCTTAAGACACTGCAAAGAGATGCAAGGTACCCCACAACACAGGCAGAGGGCTCGGCAGCACCGAACGATGAGCACACAGCGCAGTAAGGTGGTAAGTCAATAGGCTGGTGAACTGACCTGTCAGGTTCTTTGCTCTGGCTAGGCCCACAGCCCGTACGGGCCGGCAGCAATACATGGGATAGATGGGCTGAAGCCAGCACAGTGCATGTCTAGTTTTGGACATAAAATCAATAGCCCAGTTGCTTAAAATACATTAGTACATGACAGCACTCATATTTCATGTAAAAGGGGAACACTGACTTGATATTACAGTAACACAGGAAAGACATATAGTAAGCCGAGTTGATGAAAGCATATGAACTGTAATTAGTACCCTCAATTCTGACGTTACAAAGATTTGATTCTTGAAATGTAATGTGTTTGACCATGCACAAAAAAATGTACACTTACAAATGTAAAGCAGTCTCTGGAGAAAAGAGAATACTCCAAGAAAAAATGGCTCACTAAGGTTGGTTGGGACAGTTGTGGAACATAGTATAAAAGTAAGGCACATTTACATGTACAGAAATCAGACTAAGAGAAAAAGAAACATTCTAAGTGGAAAACAGCATTCTGGTAAAATACGCAAGATGAACTTCAAAAGAAATTTTAAAAGATCATACAGGAACACAGCTGTAGTGTGTATCTTGCAATGTTCTTCAGCTGATCATCTTAGCAAAAATGAAGCAATTACTTAATTCAACAGATCACGCTCAACCCTTTGGCTGTAGTGGAATGCCACAGTAGTCTAAATGCACTATGCACTATGCCCTAACAGCAGCTGAGTATTATTCAGCACCAATGGAAGTATGGTGTGATTAACTGCGGTAGCAGTTTTGAATCATACAGTTTTTAAGTGCACAATTTGATAACTCCATTAACAAAGAAATATTTGATCCTGATGGAGATGATACAAGTAATAAGCGTGTGGTAATGTTTGGGCAGCATCAACAATTTGACACATTTTATATTCTTACATGGTAAGTATACCCCTGAGGTCTGTTAATAGATTTTCAGTGTTAAATGTTAAAATTTCTGTGCACATCAGCAGCAATTGTAGATCACACAAGCTAAAACTTCAAATTTAAACTGTATACAGAATACTGAGCGGTACTCACAACACACCAGCATGACTCGGACTGAAAATTTCTGCTGACAAAAGATTTCTGTATGCTTTACTTCATTTTAATTGTAATGGTAGTGTCAATCACATCCAGTCTGTCCCCGAGTCCCATTTAGAGCACTGAGAAGCAGGTATGTTTCTATTTGAATTGACCAGAGGTTGTTAGTATGTCATTTCCTTTAAATAATTTCTTATAAGGACAGCAAGACATCTCCTTGTTAGAATACAAAATATTACTTGTAATTAGCGTCAAAATATTCCACCACAAGATGTTTCTTATTATTATTCTATTTTTTTGGGGGGGGGGGGGGGGGGAGTAGGTAACCATGGAGCAGCTAGCACTAGGTTACTAATTTTCAATGAGTAAGTCAAATGCTCTATAGAAAATCTTGGTGCTTCATATGTTGCAATTAAGGAGTGCTGTTCATGTTCAATCTCCATGTTAAAATTTAGACCTAACTACTCAAAATGTAAAAGCAGCTTTCCTTTTCATTAGCACTTTTGCAATCTTAGCAGTTTGATCACATTAAACCTTTAAAAATCATGAATAACTATATGACAGATTTAATTGGATGTATTTAGAATATTTGATATTTAATAATAAATATTTTATGGTGTGAGACTTTAACAACAATAGCTGAAAATGAACAAAGCATATAAGCTGTAGAAATCAGGTTTTTAAGAAATGTAGATAGCTTTGAGTGCCTGGTATGATGAGAACAACAATCACACAACGATGAGTACTTAAAAACACAACTGAACAGACAGAAGAGTACAGAACTAAATTGAAAGATCATGTCACAATACTGAATGAAACTAGGTGATAAATACACATGGACGGACAAACAGAAACTAACCACTGACCATAGAGGCACTGAACAATTGGACTTAACAGCCCAGAAGAAGAAGAAGAAATAGAAGAAGAAGAAGAAATAGAAGAAGAAATAGAAGAAGAAGAAAATTCACGGCCTGCTGATAACTACAGGTATACCTGCACTTACACCAGGCAAATCACTGTCACATTTATGAGAGAAAATACTTTTTACTACATCATATATTACACTTTCTTCCTGTTCCATTCACAGATGGAATTTAGAAAAAATGTCTGCTTACACACCTCTGTGCAAGCTGGCGTTTGATTAATTTTGTCTGTACAATCTCTGCACGACAGTTGTTTATGGAGCTCAGGAATATTCAGTTTCTATACAGGAAGACTTCTTAACACCTTAACTAAACAATTTTTCTGTAGAAATGGACACAAAAATTTGCAGTTTTTTTTAACTGCTTATGTTCTACTCTATTATGATTATAGATTATTTCAAACAGTAGTTTGGCAAATTATTGACTTAAAGGGCAATTGGAAACTGTTAAAAAGTCGCTATATTAAAACCCCCACTATACTTGCTATTTTAAAAGCTAACTCTGTCTTAGGACAGAGTATTTTGGCCAAATCTCTTTCGAAACTTTCTGTAGTGTTTTTGCTAAACAACAAAAATTACAATAATACACTTTTGAATAACAATCATCTTCATATGTTTGTGGCTGTGTGAAAGGCTCTGAAGCATCGTACAATACATAGAGGTACATCACTATCTTCACACATCTATCTCGAGTCCCTCTCATTTTTCTTCCCCTTTGCATCATGATCTCGGTTGTAAATCCCACATCATCTGGTAGGATTCTGCTTCCTCGGAATTGCTAGAATGAACAATGGTTAATGATGGTCACCTGGACAAAAAGGAGTGCTGTTCATGGATGAACAACCAGCTATTTATAAGATAATTTCTTCCTATGATGTTCAACTGTCATTTTCTCAGTCACTGCCAAGAGCACTCCTTGTTCCTCCAGGAAAAGCAAGCATTTTCATGTGCCAGCTGCGTCTTACAAGATCAACAACCTCATACTCTTAGCTGCAAAGACATGGTGACATGCTACACCAGGAAATACGATGTACAGGAAATAAATAAGAAACAACTATTTTACAAGAAATTGCATACTAAATTTATTGGGCCTCTGTAGCTTGACATTTTCTTTTCATTAAAAGATCGGAAATATCAGGCGTCAAAGGGTTTGCAGTGTTACTGCGGAGGATGGCCTTCATTGTTGCATCCTGAAGAAACAATCATTCCTTACTTTTCACTCTTTTCATTGCTGAGAAAAGCTGCAAAGAACAATACCATCATAACAAATCCAACAGGTTGTAGTACCTCTCTTTCAACAACGTTGAATTTTGCAAATCGATAATCTCCGTTTGAAGTGATGATAACAAGTCATCGGGGAAAACTGAAAGAGGAGTGTTTAACACCCTAAGTTCCATTTCCAAACCAGTGAGGTCTCGGAATCGTGTTTCAAATGACATGATGAGCTGCTTTAACTTTGCTTGGTAATTGCCAAAAGTAGTACCTTCAGGTAGTTTTAAAGAAGCAAAATGACTGAAGAACGTTAAATGTCTATTACTCATCTGCCTCTCAAATAAACATAACTGTTCCATGAATGCTTTGATCTGGTTGTGCATGTCAACAATTACATGCCCTTTGCCTTGCTATGACAGATTTAAATTATTCAGATGCATAGTTATGTCAGCTAGGAATGCCACATCTCATATCCATTTTAGATCTTTCAGACAATGCATTTCTTCCCCTTTCATTTTGAGAAAAAGGTATATTTCCTCGCCAATGGCAAAGAAAACATCAAGAACTTTTCCCCAATTCAGCCAACGAACTGTACTGTGGTAAGGTATATTCCCATACTCTGCTCCCATGTCTTTCAGGAATCCTTTGAATTGGCAATGATTCGTACTGTGACGCCACACAAAATTCACACACTTCATGACATCTTTCATTACACCACCTAGCTCTACTGTTCCAACACACAGTGCCTCTTGGTGAATAAAACAATGAAGAGTCAAAATGTCTTTCTCGAATTCGTCCCTGAGTTTATTTTTCAAATGAGAAGCAAAACCTTGGTGACGCCCAATTATTTGTGGTGCACCGTCTGTCGCTACAGAATGGATCTTATTTTATGGCAAATTCATATTGTCCACTGATTCACAAACAGCTTCAAAAATGACAAGTCCTGTTGCGTTGTAATCAAGTGGTACCACATCCAAGTGTTCTTCAGTTACTTGCAGCTCCATGCCAACACCATGCACAAAGACTGCATGCTGAGCACAGTCCGATATGTTGGTGCTTTTGTCGAGTGCTAGCGAAAATGCAACAAAGCTCTCCGCCTTTTTCCTGAGCTGTGTCTCTAAATCTGCTTCCATGTCCAGGATTTGATGAGACAATGTTTGCTTCAACAGGCAAACCCTTTCAATTGCCTGCACCTCTCTTGGAAACAAACATCCTGCAACTGCTACCATGCACGATTTTACGAGTGGTCCCAGTGAAAACGGCTTGCCACTCATCACAATGATGTGAGCAACCCTGTAGCTTGCTTGAATTGCAAATTCAGTAGTGTTCTCTCTGCTCTTGTGTTTTCTCCGCTTTCATTCACCTGAAAATTATGAATGCATTACAGAACACGAACTAAGTTGCATGTTTTGATACCCTCCAATTCACAAAACCGTTTTTAAAGTTACGTCTCCTGGTATGTTGTTCTTAAGCCTGGCTACCAGATCTCTGCGTGCAACGCCATCTACGTGATTGTAGCGCGCTGCACGAAGACGTGTATAATGTCATTGTATATTGTACCTCTTCACAGAATAAAATACTTTATGACATACAAGACACTGTGGACGACCATCCCTCTCAATGAATAGAAAGGTATCCTCCAATAGGGGTACAGGGCTCCCGCGGCTAGTCATAGCTGTCATTGAACAAAGATTATTGCCTCAGTTGCAGCTGCATGCGGCCAGGGGGCAGTGAGTTCACTTTCCCCCTCCAAGCGGGCTCCAAGCTGCCACGGTGAGTGCCCCAGAGCGCTCAGGCTCCCTGGAGCTTGGTTGGCACAGCCTGTCTTAAACCTAGCCAACCTAAGGACATCACACACAGCCATGCCCGAGGCAGGATTCAAAGCTTCGACCGCAGTAGCAGCGCGGTTACAGACTGAAATGCCTATAACGGCTCAGCCACAGCAGCTAGCCATCCCGAGTACTCTCCAGCTTTTCAATTAATGGGTGAATTTTTTCTTTCTAGATGGTCACAAGTTGTATGGCATTTTTTCTTTGTGTGTCTACTAGTTAAGATCTACCAAAATTTATGTTACACTTTTTGTCACTTGTAAAAGCCTTTGACAATTGTCACTAACCTTCTTTGTACATGATCAGTGTCTCTATGTAGCCTGACTGGATGTGGGTCCAACACACTCAAGGAGTATTCAAGTATGAAGAAAGAAAGGAAGGAAGCAATTCAGGAAGGCAGATCGGAGCTTGATTTCCTTTGGATAACAATGTTATTAGGGATGGAATACCATTTCAAATTAATTAAGAACAAGGACGGAAATTGGCCATTCTGCTTCAAAGCAATCATGCTGACATTTGACTTAGGAAATTCAGGATGGAATGTAACAATATTATGAGAAGGAAAGTTGCTACTCACCATACAGCGGAGGTGCTGCGTCACAGATGGGCATGACAAGAAGACTTCCACACCAACAGCTTTCAGTCAACAATAGACCCAATTGCACACACACACACACACACACACACACACACACACACACACACACACACACACACACACACACACACACACACACACACACACAGAGAGAGAGAGAGAGAGAGAGAGAGAGAGAGAGAGAGAGAGAGAGAGAGAGAGGGAGGGAGGGGGGGGGAGGGAGGGGGGGAGAGAGAGAGAGGGGGGGGAGGGAGGGGGGGAGAGGGAGGGAGGGAGGGGGGGAGGGAGGGAGGGAGGGGGGAGGGAGGGGGAGGGGGGAGGGAGGGAGGGAGGGAGGGAGGGAGGGAGGGAGGGAGGGAGGGAGGGAGGGAGGGAGGGAGGGAGTAACAAAATATGCACATTTATACTAACCAAGCACTACTGGGTCGTTTTGCACAAGATGCAATTCAGAACCACATATACAGTTATCACCACCACAGATGTCGGCTGAAATTAGATAAGGCTTGTACAACATTACATTAAGCCAATGTACTTGAAAGCAACAAATCACTGCTATTGGTCTTCAGAGTCATAAATATAACATTTTACTGATAAGCAGTGATGATGTATAGTGTTCATGTTTCATGCCTCATAAATAGATGGTTATGGGTGTAAATCTTGCCAAGTGCTTTAAAACTGTTTATATTTGAATCTTTATGAAAACAACTTTTTTACTTTTTATTCAATTAGCTGGTTGAAATGTAATTTCTTCTTCATAATCCTTTGCTGTGTTACTTTCATCATTGTACTGACTTCTTTATTTGCCTTGACTTTTTCCTTTCCACGATTCTTTTTTCATTTTGAAGCTTCCTGTGATACCTATTACCTGCAACTGAGTACTAACCAGTATTGTTCATTTGTTGGTAACATGTCAGCTTGTGTAACCAGTGTGAGGATAGGTTCAGGTGAAAATGAGAAAGTAGTTTGCTTTTAGTTCTGAAACAATTTTTTCTGTGGTGAATTTGCTCACAGAGGTTAGCTTTAATCGCTGTGGACAAAGCAAGTGTGATGAAAAGTTCTGCTACAGGTTGACTGCTGTTGTCTCAGTTATATTGCACATACAATATTGTTGTTAGGTTAGGACAAGAATGCAAATTCAGTGCTAGAAAACAGATTATCTGCCCCAGTTCAGTCATGGATCACATAAAATCAGTTGTTGACAGAGCATCTCACATTCCTGTCATACCTCACAACAGCTGCTTCCAACATTGCCCCATGTTACACACATGTAACAGCACTTAACAGACTTTACTGGCCAAGTTCGTGTGTCACCTATAACCGAGCATTAGCAAGCAAGCAATGTACCAAAGCTGTAGTAGCAAGTGAGCAAAATCAACTACCAGTTTATTTTAACCAGACTACAGAAATTTATCTGTGATATTTCTGATATTCAATACCTCATTTCTTCACTATGTTGCATAAAAAACTTTCACATGCAGTTAAATGTAATCCCTCCAAAATTCAAAGCAATAATCATGCACATAGATAAAAATTAAACCAGAGAGAGAGAGAGAGAGAGAGAGAGAGAGAGAGAGAGAGAGAGAGAGAGAGAGAGAGAGAGGAGAGAGTTATGAGGAAAAGAAAGAAGTATTAGACATTAATGTATGATACTAACTCACCTCCTCTTTAATTGCCTGAGGATCAAATTCAGGAATGTGTAACTGTAACCAAAAGAAACAGAGGAAAATAAAACCACTTTTGAAGACATGAAGTTGATTAGCTTGATTACTATCACTGTAAAGGCATTACATGCACTGATTCTGTACATGAGAAAATTCTTACATTTAGTATCAGCAGAATTTGTCCTATCACAGGCAGAGAAGAATGAGGTAATGTCACATGCCATGTTAAAACATGGCTTCCAAGATTACATACTTTTCTCAGTGTAGAAGTTTCACATTGTAATTAATCTCATTCATGCATTCATTCATTTGTACATTAGCTGAAAGAAATAAAAACTTTCAGGGATGAAGAACACCTCAAAATGTAAATTAATAGCCCCAAAGAAGCCACTGCAGACATCTTCTGTAAAGTATACTAATGATAAATAATTGAGACTAGTGCCGATCCTTTCGCACTAACAATTATGAACATGGGATAGTGACTACTTTGAAATAAAATACACTGGCTCTCCTCTTACAGTACTAAACTGTGTTTTTATTTATTGCTCCAACTGAACATTTCTGTAACATTGTTCGGTACCTACATACCGGCAAAGCCAAAACCACGAAGACAATGCATCCCTCAGTCCAAATATTTGTATAGATTAAAGGGCTGCCTAAAAAGGTATTGTAATAGCTGAGGATGTTAAATTTTCTGCCTAAGGCCCACTGAAATCCTATTACAGACTCCATATATTTAACTCTATTCTGAAATTTGCACAGGTATAGATAGTTTATATCGATACTGCTCTTTCTTCAAGTAGTGTGGTAGTGATACCACAATACACTCTAATTAATTGTTAACCACATATTCCATTATGGAGTTCATTTATTAGCAACTAAGTACTTCATACTCTCAATCCTTGAAGAGGCTCTTCCAAGATTTTATGTAATGAGTGCCCACTGATATTTACTTCTGGAACTTTTTAAGTTATCCTCACTTTTTTTGCAACTGCACAGTGTGAGTCGTCTTACTTTAGGTTAACCTGTCTGTTGGGAACCAGTTATCAAGGCATCCTATTATCGTCCTGGCAATGTGTTACCTGTTTGGGCCCTCCATCTGTTTACTGCTATCATACCAGAAGTGGACCAAACACTAAAACCTTAGGGCATCAAATTCTACATGATGTCATTTCTGAAGTATTATTTATTAATATGAAACTCTGCTGCCTGTTTTGATAACATCACTTCATAAATCTAGAGAGAATGCCTTTACCATCATCCCATTTTTGTTTCTCTGGTATAATTTAAAGATCTAGATAATTTATATCCTCACAGTGACGCAGTGGGGTGGCTTCGATGGCTCAACAATACAGGTAGCAGCACCGTAAAGGCAACCACATGGGAAGGTTACCTGTGGAGGCTAGTCAGTCTGTTCAATGTTCCATGGATCCTTTGTACCATTAAGATCGATAATAATGTGCCATGAGTTATTCCACATTCACAAGTCAGTATGGATACATACTGATCATTTACAATGGTCTTTAAAAAAATTGTGTACATGTGTGTATATTAGTAAGTCCTAGCCACCATTCCTTACACTCAGATAAATATAAATTCTTCCATGAAATTAAAGAAATTGTCAAGAAGAAAATTTTTCAGTTTTTATTGAAATTAGCTGTCTGACAGACAGTTTTTGTCACTGGATAGATGATCAAAGATTCTGGTGGCAGCATTGTGCACTCTTCTGTGTGTTAAGGATAACTTTACCCTTATTGTGAAATAATGTCATTTTTTCTTCTGGAACTGAAGGTACTTACATCAGTGTTCCTTTTGGACTGTAGTGGATTATTCACAATAAATTTCACAAAGGAGTAGATATTCTGTGAACAACATGGGTTAACACCACATAATATTCTTGTGCAAATGAAAACTCTTTCTTAAAGCTGAGTTACCCCAGAAGATTTTTCCGCAAGACATTATTGAATTATGATATGCAAGACACATGAATTTACTGATTTGTTTCTCCCCAAGAACTGAAATGATTTGAAGTGCAAATATGAATGAACCAAGTCATTCTGTGTGTTCCAAAATGTTTTGTTTTTTTGTTTAGTTTGAACTCTTCTCTACACAGAGATCCAAAAATTCTGAAGTTTCCATCCTAGTTGTTATTTCCTTAACATATGTTACACTTATCACTGCACAGTACCGCTAGGTTCGAGATTTGAAAATGATGTTTTTTTGAAAAGGTGAGGAAGAGTAACATATGGTTGCTGACAAGGGGGCAGCATCTATTTCAGTTGTTGCAGGCGCTACAATACACATGGCTGATTTATTTGGCATTGTAAAATTAGTCAACACGACACTGAATGAATGAAAGCAAAGATAAACTATAGATGTTACATTTCTTGAGGACATGCTGATCTGCACCAAATCAGTCTTCAGAATGACAACAACAACAAAATTCAAAGGCTTTGCCAACTTCAAAAAAAAAAAAAAAGAAAATGCATGTAGGGTAATGTTTTGTCTAATTCTTCCAGTGCTGAGTTGTAAGTTCATATATGACTTTCTTTGTACACAAGCCTCTATGGAAGTCAAACAGAGCTCTTGTTAGAAGATCATGACAAATGTTGGTCTATATTTTACTACAATTTCACAAATTTTTATACAGGTAGAGGGGCTTGCAACTAGAGGTCACTTGCTTTACTGCACTTCTGCCAATGACTGATACTTCAGAACATGCCAGTATTTCGTAAGTAATATGGTGTGCAGAGTATCTGCGGGTGAGTGGAGTGCTACAAAGTCAATTCAAAATTTTAGTACTTTGGTTGTAATACAGCCATAATCAGAAGAGTTATTTTATGTGAGATACCGAGTTTTGTTATATCTTTCATGTGTGGTAACGCAAAACATGTCAGCTAGAGAAGCATACAATGTCTGTCAAGTAAGTCTAATGCTTCTACTTTTGATGGTCTTTTTCCTATCCCTGTGTTATCAGCAAGTGTTAAGAAGAATGCACTGAACTTAATGGACAATGAATTCAATTCAATTTCATTTGCCTCACTGCTATGGTCACTATGGCACTGACCATTATTTGTCTGATTGAGTTTATTCATTTCATTCCAAAATTCCGTTTGTTTGTTCTTGAAATTTTCATTTTTTGTATATAGCATACAGATTTCATGTTTTTCGTGACATGGCAAAGTATTTTTAGTAAGTTTTTTTTTTAAAGCTAATCCCCTGCATTAAATAAATCACTTTTCCAGGCACAATACAGTTTGACCTCAGGCATTCGCCATGTTTATCTCAACTAATCGTGAGAAAGGCATTGCAGATAAACCAGCTTATATATTGTTACCAGTTTTTTATCACTACTTGCTTTACAGATACCTTGGAAGTGGGAGCTTCATGATGAAGTTGGAGTATGACATTGTAGAGGTTCACTTATGAAAAAAGCACTGTTATCATATGATACACATTCACAGTTGCAGTAGTTGCTTGAAAGATGGCAGCGAGGAGAAAGGTAAGGAGATGCATGGATCAATTACCGAAACAACAACTTCTAACATTGGCACTTGTTTCAAAGGCAATATGAACTTACAATACAGATGAATTTGACAATTTGAAATATACTTTATGCAAACAGAAACAGGGAGCTCTTTTGGATATCATGTCTCACTTTCTACACTTGCATCCTGAGTGAATGTGTGTTCCATATAACTAATGGGACAGTACTACTGTTGATTGGATTTTTTCCTTCATCCTAAATCTTCCAACAGTTCTCAAATCATAGGTGATCTTGGAATGCAGCTGGATGATAGTTTTAGGTTTGTTGCGTTGTCTACAAAATCTACAAAGTAATCAGGCTTATCTGAAAATAACTGGGTTCTATGACCTGATAACACTCGATACATCAACTTAGGAAATTTTCTTTTTGTTTCACACAGCCCAGACTGGTTGACAACATGGTACAGCTGGTGAACAATGATTCATTTTGATCTGACTATTGGAGCAGCAGCAGTTTCTGGTATTATCTAGTAACATGATTTTCTCATCAGGGGGACTACACTAAAAACTACTATGTTATTTGTAGTCAGTACTACGCCAAGGTCAAAGCATGCTATTGGCAACATGCATAAAAGAATTTGAGGGATTCAGGTAAATGTAAGGACATGCTACAAAAAGTAAGATCAGTACTCATGGAGTTTTCAGAGGTGTCCACCATTTAGCAGAACTCAGAGGGTCCTGAGCAACTATTATGATGTTTGAGATTAAATAAACACTACTTCAAAGAAAAATAATAAAAATATAGTAACTACATTCACATCTGATAAGCTATGCAATGAAGTGTTATCAAATATTTGAAAATATTTATATTTAGGATTGCTACACTTATTTAGATATAATATGATGAAAAATAGACATTAAAATAAATACTAAGCACCAGCTTCAGAAATACATAACCAGTTTTATACCATTACTTATTTAGATCACAATGTAGCTTTGAAAGTTTAATACAGGAATTTTTTTCATAACTGTGAATCCTTGAGATGAACTATTTGAGTAATATGAGACATTTGCACTGATAAAATTCAAAAAAGACCAACTCACAAATTACTAAATAAAAACAACAAGAAAAGAATAATTTCCCATGCTCTTTAAAATTTGTTATAGTAATTATCAGAAAATCATAAATCTGTTGTGGATGAGAAAATAATGGTACGTACGGCTAGAATACATATTCAGTAAAACAAATACTTTCTTTGTTATTGTCAAAATTCTTAACTGACTTTTGAAGATTTTTAATCAAATTATAAATTGGCTTTGCATTTCCATTTGCCTTACAGCTTATAAGTTGCTTCTTGAGCATCCATGTCAACAGTCAAGTAGTAGTCTGCCAATGTAACAGCTCACCTCCCACTATATCTTTTCTCCATGACTGCAATATCCTGGCGAAAATTCTTGTCTATAATTTTGTATTCTCTCAGTTGTTAAGATATTGAAGTGAACATTTTGAAACTTTCTGAACAACCTTCTCATCACAATGGTGCATTCCATCAAACTGCTTGTTCTGAAGAGCTATCAAATTCATAGGCCAACAAGGATATCCTCTTTGATTTTGATTCCCTCAACCATTGAATCTTTTCCCTTAAGGGCTTGCAGGTCTTACATTCAAAATATATTTTCTTTACAAAATTGTTCAGGATTTATGTAAGAATCACTTTAGAAAAAATGTAAGGACAAATTATAAAACTAACTGAATAAAGATATTGAACTAGTATGACCTGGGCGTTGAGTAATATTTCAATTATCTTATTTCTCTCTCGTCATACATCGTAACAGTTACACATACATGGGCAATAAAGGTCTTATTTTTTTCTTTCTAGGTGACATTCAAAAACCAGAACTAAGGTGCAATTCTCTTTGGGATATTGATTATCAGTACACTGGAACTGATGCAGGTTACATACTTTTCAGGTAATTTATATTTTCACTTGTACAAAGTGCTGGAAGACCATCACTGGGCTAAACTTCCATTTGAACCAGTTAAGCAACATACAGGCAAACCAATTACCTTACATAATCCAACAGGCAACAAATTTTTGGGAAAATTTTTATATACTTCCATATCTGAACAGTGTTGCATTCACAATGTTGTTTATAATTTCCTTTCAGCAAATATCACTGTGTGAAGATGTTTCACCATAAACACTTCTTTGGCATCCATGCTTCCTGCACTCATTTGTTTGATAATGCTATTTCGTACAGTTATTCAGTTCTGTGCATACCTAACAATCTGATAACTGACAGATTTTGTTTTCATTATACATCACAGTTACTGTGCTACAACAATTTAAGTAAATCATTGCACAAACTTTGTGTATGGTTGATTTTAGCTCATGCATCACAGCTAATGAAATGTTAAAATATCACAATTTAAATAAAATTAAGAGTAGAGTAATATCTGATTTTGTTCTAGAGTTATTGATTTTTATATCAGACCGTCTGATGATACACCCATTCCCATCCCTGGGCATTGAGAGTCATGTTGTCATAACAGACATCAAATTTCATGAAAAGTTCAAGATATCGTAATGAGGTTTCTTGCAAATGTTAGCACAGAAAGAGGCACATGTATTGTAAGGCACATGTATTGTATCATAAATAATCAAAAGTTTGGCCTTGACCAAGATAGGGAAGTAACTCGTCCACAGCTGTGAGAGGTCAATGGAATGAAACACGTAAATATGTCAACAGTACTTCAGTAAAACTCCGGACCAAATTTAAACAGATCTTCAGCATCCTGGGAGTGACTGAGCATAATGAATTAACTAGATCACAGCAGGTAAGCAGTTGATGTGACCATCTTCATTCCATCACACAAGATGAATGACAAATTCCACATCATATTACTTTATGAAGTACACTATGTGATCAGAAGTATCGGGACATCACTAAAAACATACAATTTTCATATTAGGCGCATTGTGCTGCCACCTACTGCAAGATATTCCATATCAATACCTCAGTCCTCATTAGATATCATGAGAGAGCAGACTGGGGCACTCCGAACGTTGTCAGGTGATTGGGTTTAACTCATGTCATACATCTGTATGTGAGATTTCCACACTCCATAACACTGCTAGGACACATACAGCACAAAAGTGTATAGGCCGACCTTGTCAGTTGGCTGACAGAGACCACAAGACAGTTAAAGAGGGTCATAATGTGTAATAGGTGACATGCATCCAGACCATCACACAGGAATTTCAAACTGCATCAGGATCCACTGGAAGTACTATAGCAGTTTGGCAGGAGGCGAGGGAATTTGGATATCATGGTCGCAACACTTCTCATAAGCCACACATCACACCAGTAAATGCCGAACAATGCCTCACTTGGTGAAAGGAGCGCTAACACTGGATGACTGAACTGTGGAGAAACGTTGTGGAGTGAGGAATCGTGGTACACAATGTGGCAATCCGATACCGGAGTGTGGGTATGGCGAAAGCCTGGTGATCATCACCTGCTAGCATGTGTAGTGCCAACAGTAAACTTCGGAGGCAGTGGTGGTATAGTGTGTGTGTTTTTTAAGGAGGGGGCTTGCATGCCTTGTTGTTTTGCATGGCACTACAGCAGCACATGCCTACATTGGTGTTTTAAGCACTTTTTTGATTCCCACTGTTGAAGAGCAATGTGGGGATGGCGATTGCATATTTCTACATGATCGAGCACCTGTTCATAAAGCATGGCCTGTGGTGGTGTGGTTACATGACAGTAACATACCTGTAATGGGCTGGCCTGCACAGAGTCCTGACCTGAATCCTATAGAACACCTTTGGGGTGATTTGGAACACCAACTTTGTACCAGGCCTCACCAACTGACAGTAATACCTCTCCTTAGTGCAGCACTCTGTGAAGAATGCCATTCCCCAAGAAACCTTCCAGCACCTGACAGAAATATGCCTGCGAGAATGGAAGCTGTCATCAGAGCTACGGGTGGGCCAACACCATCCAGAAATCCTGCATTACCATGGAGTGTGCCACGAACTTGGAAGTCATTTTCAGCCAGGTGTCCACATACTTTTGATCACATAGTGAATTGTTTTGTACTCCACAAAAGGCCTTATCAAGCTCACAAAATATACCAAGATTATTCTTCTTGCTTAGCTCTGCCATGACAGTCTGTAATGTTACAAATGGTTCTCTGTGGAGAACTGCATGCTAAAGCCAAATTCAAAAGTTTTTCTGTGAATGTAACATGGAATTTAGCAACACTATATTGGAATCCTGTATCAACCTACATAGGACTGAGCTATCACATAGTTATATTTATTACCTTTGATAACCTCCACGGCACAAAAAACACAAATGTAAATGATTTGTTAAAACAAAGTAGCCGAATTCCAAGGAAAGTGAAATATGTCAAATTATTATTCTGCAAATATCTGTTTCTCTCTAACTGCTCCTCTAAATTTGGATTTAAAACATCCAACACATGCATTATACAAAATGTTCGGTTTCAAGAAGAGTTGCTGTAGGTATGGCTATATATATTGTTCCAAGCACCAATAAGAATTTCCTCTCAATTGCCACCAAGTGGCAGAAAAAAACCTGAATCAGGGAGAACCATACAAGGATGGTGGGAAATTACAAACAGCACTTAGTTCCAGAAAACTTATTTCTTTGTAACACATCCTTTACATTCTGCAATTAGCCAAGAAATTTTTTGTTCCACATGCAATACCTCACAGACATTAATGCTTACAATGTTCTCAGTTTCTTCTGGTCCCAATTTTTTTTGTGTTTCCTCCCTGGAAAAATTAGTGGACTCCAGCGTTACCAATGGATGTTCAGGAAACTGAAAGAAAAGGAAAAGAAAATCTCAGTTATAAGTTCTTACATATTTCTGCATATATTACATGCCTCTCAATATTTTATTATGAATATCATCCCGTTTGCAATGATTCTCATCTCTCACACACAAGGAAATTTAATGAAACTAATTTTCTGAGCAGCTATTCTAAGTTACATCAATATGGTTTCATATCTATGCTACCTTGCTCAATAATCTTTGTAGACAATTACAGTTCTGTCTCATAAGCACCATACTTAACTGTATAATAGTATACAGGATACTGAATTCACTCATGATGAACTGCATCACTGTTCATTAAATCTTCTGTATCTCCTGTACTAACCTTCCCAGTAACAATTCTATACTCATAAATTGGCAAAACAAGTGTTCCAGAAACAGTTTCTTTTATGGCTGGGTTACACTAAGTACTGTTCACTTATATGTGATAAAGTAGCTAATGCCTGAAAAAATGTTGCTATAGATCAATGGTGTTGCAGCAGTATGGAACAGTAGCTTCCCTAAACAGCCTCAAAGGGATTTCAGTGTCCTCTGCTCTATCATTTACATATATAATGAACAGTAAGGACCTTTTAATATTCCCTTGGGGTACGCCCAAAGTAACTTACTGATTTAACTATTTTGTATCCTGAATCTACTCACTGCTATATGCAAAATGCAGTGTGGTACCACGTATTTTGCATTGTGAGGCCTCTTTCTATGCTGAATACCACTCATTTCATCAATTATGTTCCTGCTTATGGACTGGCACTTCGAGAACTAGGTTAAGTTATTTATAGTATTTACACTATTTACTGTGATCTATCACAATACTACAGTCTCATAGCAAAGTATGCAAACATAGAATTGACAGAAACAATGTAATATATACTGAAACATTATCTGTCAGTAAAATTAAATTTTGTAAAATGCAATGACATTTAACTGACAGCAAAATCACTTATTGTACACTGAGATCGTACCTGTTGGCTTTAGAGTAGGTAATGAAGAATGGAGATAGTCCAGCAGTTGTGCTGAAATCAAATGGACCCAGTATTCTACCTGAGTAAAATGAGAAACAAGTGTTTTCAAATAAACAGCTACACTGCTACCACACCAGAGCAATGCTGCACTTAACTGCTGCTTCAACTACTATCACAGTCAAAGGGCTCACAATGAGATGTTGACTCAGTGAATGGCTTCAATTTTGCCAACATAATCAAAAAAGAAGTTTCTGAAGTAACACAGTAACAATGTCACTTTTAAATTAAATACTGTAACACTCATTGTACATTGTAACTGAACATGCTATTTGCCTGAAACTCTCCCCTTTTCTCTCACTCTAACGACAATGCATATAATGTCCAGTGCTTTCACTCTGGCTCAAAAACTAAATCACTTACCACTTCTTGGTTGTTATATTTTCTTGAAGATTTGTTTACTTGTCAATATCACTACTCCCTATTTGTCTTGTTGGTCTCTTGCTTGGTCTTTATAACATATTTAAACATATTTCAAACATTGCACTGCTGGATTATCTCTTGAAACTCTCTCTACAAACTTTGAACAATTTGGTATCCGTTACATTACTGTGCCTCCAATTTATCATAATTAGAACATCTTTGTGCAATGTGCTTACCACTCTCATATAAAACAGCACTTTAACAACATTTGTTAGCAGTTCTTGAGCAAAAGGATTTTTTCCTTTGTTTCTGTCACCAGAATTGACAAAGAAAGAAGCATTTGGAAATAACTGACAAGAAAAAGGGACACAATGGTAGGACATGTTAGTACACTGGGAAATAATTTCCACACTACTAGAAGGAGCTAGAGGGAGAGAGGGAGACTGGGTTACATACAACAAATAATTGATGCTGCACAATTCTAGGCTTCTGTATGTATTATATATCATCATCAGTCCAAAAACTGGTTTGAGGCAGCTCTCTAACCTTCTCTATACTGTGACAGCATCTATCCTTTTGTAACTATTAAATCCCCCATAATGGACACTACTTCCTGTAATCATGCATTACTGTGTATTTAAAATTTTTAACTCCCAAACCTCTATTCATTACCAAACTGACTATTCCTTGATGGCACAAGATGTGTCCTGTCAACAAACCTTTTCTTTTAGATAAGCTATGCCATACATTTCTTTCCTTTCGAATTCATTTCTGTACCTCTTCAATGGGTACCTGATCTACCTGTCTTATCTGCAACATTTCAAAAGCTTCTTTTCTGTGCTCTTTAACGTACACATTTCATTTTTGTACAAGGCTGCAGCACAAAAATTACATTCAGAAGGTATTTCATAACACTTGAAATTTTATTAGAAATTTACACACACTCTTTATGAAAACCTTTTCTTGCTACTGCTGGTCTCATATCCTCTATACATCAGCCATCAGTTATTTTGCTGCCCAAATTGTAAAACATACTACTACTACTACTACTACTACTACTACAACTACTATTATTATTACTACTATATTGTCTTATTTTCTAATCTAATTACATTGGAATCTCTGAATTTAATTGCACTACATTCCAGCAAAACTGTTTTACATTTGGTGATGTTCACTGCATAACCCATTTCCAAGATACACAGAATTATGTTCAGTTGATCTCCCAAGTATTTTGCCATTTTTGACAGAAATACATTGCCATTAGCAAATTTCAGTGCCACCTATTTGTTTTCTACAGTATTCCTTTCCTTTGTTTTAGTCAATAGCTGCCTAATTCCCCATTTCAACAACCTTTGATTTTTTTCAGTTTATCCAAGTTGTATGTGCCAAATTTCCTAAATTTCTTCAGTTTTAATAAGTAGTTCATAAAAATAAATTAAATAAATTATAATCAGAATACACAACTGCTCTTGGAAACATTCTGTAGTTTAAAATCTGGGTTCAAAATCAATCAATCAATCAATCAATCTCTCTCTCTCTCTCTCTCTCTCTCTCTCTCTCTCTCTCTTTCAGCATTATACAATCTGATACATTCTCATGTCTACAGGCCCCTTTCATGTAAAGAATCCTTTTATCATTCTTAAAGTGTTGGCTAATTCTTCTGTATACAAAATTCTATCAGACAGTTTCCCCTTTTATTCTTTCTCCATTCAGTTCATTTATAATATTGGAAATCAGTATAAAGGAGCAGTTGCAATGAAAGTAATATTGTAATGTAGCACACTGTATTAAATTTATTATGAATGTAGTAAATATATGTAATACACACACTATTATCATGGAATTACATAGCTTCTTTCTTAACGTAGCAAAATAAAGCATTTGCATTTCCTGGATGGAAGATGGTATAAAGGCATTCACTGTCCTGTTGTGTTTTTGGATTATTGGTTCCTTTGTTCAAAATTCTCTTCAGCGTTGATTTTGTTGCAATTTGTAGTTCTTGCAGTGAAATTTATTGCACTTTTCGGCTCACATACAACCTCAAATTGCCTTCAACTGTGGCAAAAACACTCTGCAAATATTCCCCAAAGGTTTTCCATGGGTTTCACACCTTGACTGTGCACATACCAGAGCAAAAACATTCATATCTGTATCTTCAATCCACTCTTTGTGTGTAGCAGAAACATGCACAGATGCATTAACTTGTTGACATTCATTGCCTAGGTTCTGATACATTCTAATCAATTCTGGCTCTAGCACCTCAGTGTAGTGTAAGTCTCAAGAGTCCA
The DNA here is from genome assembly GCF_023897955.1 of Schistocerca gregaria. Taxonomy (NCBI): domain Eukaryota; kingdom Metazoa; phylum Arthropoda; class Insecta; order Orthoptera; family Acrididae; genus Schistocerca; species Schistocerca gregaria. The sequence continues at coordinate 85,919,139 of NC_064930.1, read as the reverse complement.
TTCTTGTGTTTAGCCACACAATGGGTAATTTATGTTTAGTCCAGAGAACTGCCTAAATCACAACACTTCTGCCATCAAAATTTCTGCTCAGTCTTACTTGCTGCACAGTTCTCACATCATGCCAATAATACTGAAGTCCAACTGGAAATCTAAATCAAATTTCTTCTCAACACTGAAAATCTCTGTATCCCAATCTGAAGTCCACATATGTCCTTCAGTGAATACCTCCAGTCTAGCTTATTTATGTTTGAGTGTTTGAGCAGGTTTCTGCAGTTGTTCCTTGAATGCAAGATGTTTGTAACTGACAATAATTTCTTGTACACACCTGGCAGTTACTGACAACTGTAAATCAGGAACAAGTGTGCTTTGCACAAAAGGATGCCTTTCTGTGACTCAGATAATTTTCTACTTTTCTCATATTTTCCTTTCATCCATATCGTGCACCCAATCTAGCGAAATTATCAATCACTGTAATTGAATGGTTCAACCTCTTAGTGACATGACGGTCAGAGAATTCCATTACCTTGTACACACTGATCCTTTTTCTTTTTCATTCCATGCTGTTTCCCATATGACAGTGTCACAATCATGGTTTATGTACACAACTCACACTGCCATTAATAGTGTGTTTCTTATTTGTTGTAAAGGCAAATATGTTGACAGTAATACCAGACAGAGCCTGCTCCTCTATATTGAGTTATATCATCTACCACCTGAAACATTGATGTCTTGTTATATACTGTATTACATCAACTGCACTACCATTTGACTGTGTTTGTTGTCGTATATTTATGTGAAAACTCTTACACCTTTTAAAGTAAAACAAATGTTATTAAGATTCTATAGTTTTATCCTCCATGTCTACATATTTATTTCTCAACACTGTCACCCTGGCGATGAAGACATTTCTCCCCGAGAGAGACCAGTTTGTTGGTACCATCACTGTTTGACTTTGTTGGTGAAGTCACAACATAACCTCTGCTTGTACCACATCGATATCAAAGTGAAGTGTTCAAAGGTATTCTTCACATTTTAGAGACAGATGGACATCAGATGGGACCAAGTTGGGACTGTATAGAGGATGATCAATGATAGTGTACCCAGGGTGTTAGATTGTTGCAGATGCTGCAATGCTCGTGTGTGGTCTGGCATTGCAATGCTGAAGGAGAAAATGCTCCATCTGTGGACAAACTCCTCAAATTTGAAACTCAATTACAGCATGCTGTGATTCAGCTGCCTGTAGTGGCAGAGGCCTGCAAATATACAGGATTTAAGAACAAAGATGTAGAATGTTTCTTTTATTTAAAGAGCTTTAAGAGTATTCACATAAAAATTTGGAGGCAGCACTTTTCAGCACATGTTAGTGTGCTGTGACATATTTCTTGAAAAATACAATAATTACAGGAAGCTGCAATGAAGGCTGTGACACATTTCTTGAAAAATACAGTAATTACAGAGAGTTGCAATGATGGAAGGTTTAATAAAGTTTTTTTGAAAGACATCACGTTTATGCCAGTGGTTATTAAACTTTTTATCTCCACTATTGCAATGTCACCCTTAGGCCATTATCAAATGCAAATGGTTTGGCTTTAAATCATGTCAACTTAATACAGGCTAACACATTTATATGGCCTCGTTATTTGCTGTTATATACATTTGTAATGCTAGTAAGTAGTGGGAGCACACATGTTCAAATATCGTAAAACAGCACATGTTCGTTCCCCCCATCACTAGTAACTATTGCACTAAACCACAGCAGTGAACTACTTTGGTTGAGTGCAAAAGTTGCTAGCGATGGGGGAACGAACATGTGTATGTACAGACTGTGCTGTTTTACAACATGTGTGCTCGCACTACTTAGCAGCATTACGAATGTTGTTGTTGTGGTCTTCAGTCCTGAGACTGGTTTGATGCAGCTCTCCATGCTACTCTCCCTTGTGCAAGCTTCTTCATCTCCCAGTACCTACTGCAACCTACATCCTTCTGAATCTGCTCAGTGTAGTCATCTCTTGGTCTCCCTCTACAATTTTTACCCTCAACACTGGCCTCTAATACTAAATTGGTGATCCCTTGTTGCCTCAGAACATGTCCTACCAACCGATCCCTTCTTCTTGTCAAGTTGTGCCACAAACTTCTCTTCTCTCCAATCCTATTCAATACTTCCTCATTAGTTATGTGATCTACCCATCTAATCTTCAGAATTCTTCTGTAGCACCACATTTTGAAAGCTTCTATTCTCTTCTTGTCCAAACTATTTATCATCCATGTTTCACTTCCATACATGGCTACACTCCATACAATCACTTTCCGAAACGACTTCCTGACAATTAAATCTATACTCAATTTTAACAAATTTATCTCCTTCAGAAATGCTTTCCTTGCCATTGGCAGTCTACATTTTATATCCTCTCTAATTCGACCCTCATCAGTTACTTTGCTCCCCAAATAGCAAAACTCATTTACTACTTTAAGTGTCTCATTTCCTAATCTAATTCCTTCAGCATCACCCCACTTAATTGAACTACATTCCATTATCCTCGTTTTGCTTTTGTTGATGTTCATCTTATATCCTCCTTTCAAGACAGTATCCATTCCGTTCAACTGCTCTTCCAAGTCCTTTGCTGTCTCTGACAGAATCACAGTGTCATCGGCGAACCTCAACATTTTTATTTCTTCTCCATGGATTTTAATACCTACTCCAAATTTTTCTTTTGTTTCCTTCACTGCCTGCTCAATATACAGATTGAATAACATCGGAGAGAGACTGCAACCGTGTCTCACTCCCTTCCCAACCACTGCTTCCCTTTTATGTCCCTTGACTTTTATAACTGCCATCTGGTTTCTGTACAAATTGTAAATAGCCTTTCGCTCCCTGTATTTTACCCCGGCCACCTTCAGAATTTGAAAGAGAGTATTCCAACCAACATTGTCAAAAGCTTCCTCCAAGTCTACAAATGCTAGAAACGTCGGTTTGCCCTTCCTTAATCTAGCTTCTAAGATAAGTCGTAGGGACAGTATTGCCTCACGTGTTCCAACATTTCTACAAAATCCAAACTGATCTTCCCCGAGGTCGGCTTCTACTAGTTTTTCCATTCGTCTGTAAAGAATTCGCATTAGTATTTTGCAGCTGTGACTTATTAAACCGATAAATCGGTAATTTTCACATCTGTCAACACCTGCTTTCTTTGGGATTGGAATTATTATATTCTTCTTGAAGTCTGAGGGTATTTCGCCTGTCTCATACATCTTGCTCACCAGATGGTAGAGTTTTGTCAGGACTGGATCTCCCAAGGCCGTCAGTAGTTCCAATGGAATCTTATCTACTCCGGGGGCCTTGTTTCGAAGGTCTTTCAGTGGTCTGTCAAACTCTTCACGCAGTATCGTATCTCCCATTTCATCTTCATCTACATTCTCTTCCATTTCCATAATATTGTCCTCAAGTACATCACCCTTGCATAGACCCTCTAAATACTCCTTCCATCTTTCTGCTTTCCCTTCTTAGCCTAGAACTGGGTTTCCATCTGCTCTCTTGATATTCATACAAGTGGTTCTCTTTTCTCCAAAGGTCTCTTTAATTTTCCTGTAGGCAGTATCTATCTTACCCCTAGTGAGATAAGCCTCTACATCCTTACATTTGTCCTCTAGCCATCCCTGCTTAGCCATTTTGCACTTCCTGTCGATATCTTTTTGAGGTGTCTGAATTCCTTTTTGCCTGCTTCATTTCCTGCATTTTTATATTCCTCCTTTCATCAATTAAATTCAATATTTCTTCTGTTACCCAAGGATTTCCACTAGCCTTCATCTTTTTACCTATTTGATCCTCTGCTGCCTTCTCTACTTCAGCCCTCAAAGCTACTCATTCTTCTTTTACTGTATTTCTTTCCCCCATTCCTGTCAATTGCTCCCTTATGCTCTCCCTGAAACTCTGTACAACCTCTGGTTCTTTCAGTTTATCCAGGTACCATCTCCTTAAATTCCCACCTTTTTGCAGTTTCTTTAGTTTTAATCTACAGGTCATAGCAAATAGATTGTGGTCACAGTCCACATCTGCCCCTGGAAATGTCTTACAATTTAAAACCTGGTTCCTAAATCTCTGTCTTATCATTATATAATCTATCTGAAACCTGTCAGTATCTCCAGGCTTCTTCCATGTATACAGCCTTCTTTTATGGTTCTTGAACCAAGTGTTAGCTATGATTAAGTTGTGCTCTGTGCAAAATCCTACCAGGCGGCTTACTCTTTCATTTCTTTGCCCCAGTCCATATTCACCAACTATGTTTTCTTCTCTCCCTTTTCCTACTACCGAATTCCAGTCACCCACGACTGTTAAATTTTCGTCACCCTTCACTATCTAAATAATTTCTTTTATTTGATCATACATTTCTTCAATTTCTTTGTCATCTGCAGAGCTAGTATATAACAGCAAATAACAATGACATATAAATGTGTCAGCCTGTATAAAGTTGACTTGGTTTAAAACCAAAACACCTGCACTTGATAATGGCGCAAGGCCAAAATTGCACTAGTGCAAACAAAAAGTTTACCTGTCTCTGGCGTAAATACGATGTCTTTCTGAAAATTTCACATGGCTGTTAATCCTAGTTATGAGAAGTTTAATATAGTACTTGTTACATGGTTCTAATTTGGTGTGTCATAAATGTTCTGTTGGGCTCTTGTCATGAATTTTATAAAATCATTCAATAAATGGCAAATTTTATTCTGGCGTCATTCTACTACTGTCCTTCACCAGAAGAAAATATGCGAGTTTTCAGAAATTTTCAAGAAGTCTCAAGCTGCAAAACTGTGGCTTGGAGAACAACCAACTCTATTGGCTTCAAATAGAACCTCACTATACAGAACATCCCTCGGCAGGCTGGTTTCCAGTAGCCAACATGCAGTAGTGGGGGAGGCAGGGGACATTCAATCACACATCTGCAAATCCATGAAAGTAAATTATCCAGCTGCAACCAGCAGAGATGGAGACAATGTTAGAAAGGATGAAGATACAGAAATTTATAAATGTGACCCCATCGAAAGTATTTGTATCTATCATACTTGTTTAAATACTTTGACTTATTCCAAATATCAGAAGGTTATCCTTCCTGATGGGACCTATGTTACCGGTTGAATGAGTGATTATGAAAGAACTGTGCAAATGTGCTGAAGACAGAAAATGCCACTCCAAACACAGGATGAAATGTAACAAAAGATAAACAAAATGAGAGCTTTATTTGCTTATCAGTCTTACAGAAATATGTCCTTTCAGATGAGTCTTTGCTTGTGGAGGGAAGGATAAAATTAAATGGACAAGGTCCACAGATAAACTGTCTCACAGATATTTGTGAGGACACACTGTTTTGATGAAATAAATCACTATTAATTCATGATTATTCAACTTGCTATGTAGAACAATATCACTCGCATTGCAAGGTTTGGTTTTCTTGAATTATCCTGCAATATGTGATTTTTTTTGTCACCACTCTCTCTTTACACACCTTTCTCAGGTATGGGGTATATTTCATATAAGTGCAGAACCACTGTAAACACACAAACACTAGCGCAAAACTCTTTAGTACATACGACTTCCACTTACATTTGACTTTTCTGTCCCTGTGGTTACATGGGGCTTACATAGATACAGAAAATAGCTCTAATATATGATCTGCTGCATCGTATCAAATTTGTGAATATACCTTTTTCTCTTCAGTTCCATTCGTTCTGATGAAATACAGGGTGATTATGAAAATATGCAAATATATTAATATGTTATTCTACAGGTAAAACTAAAGAAACAAATTCAAGCAAACATAGGTCTGCAAGTGTTTAGTTATGGAGTTATGGCTAATAAAAGATTTTGCCTGAAATTTAGCAACTTTGTTAATATGAAGCCATCGAAAAACAGTACGAGGTTAAAAACATCCAGAAAAGCAAAGAAGTAATTTCATAAAATTTTAAATTTATTATTTACTTGGCCCCATTCGTTTTTTTTTAATTCCACACAATTACACAATGTTTGCAACAGAAGTTAAAGAGAATTTAAGTTTGGAAAAATCGTGGTAATAACGTTAACTGAAACTGCATGAATGTGTCAGATAATCAGCTTTTATTAATACCATAGCACATGTGAATTCATGTTAAACCAGAAAAAGCAAAGCTCAGTGATAAGGAAGTTGTACAGTGTTCATACAATTTCACAATACATTCACAATAAATGATCAAACATTTCTCTGAGCTCAATGTATTTAGCTGTACATGTATGAACATATTTTGTTGCATGTTTCAGTTTCACAGGGTTGATCTTAATTCTGTCTAATGCATTCATAATTCAAGCAAGTAATGCCACATAAACTGTCTTTCATCGATCCCCATACACAAAAATCCATTGGTGTCAAATGGGATTATCTCCGTAGCCACATACATGTAGCACCAAGATAAATCCATTTCTGGGGAAAAATGTTCATTTAAATGTGTAGTAACAGCAATGGTGAAATTTGGAGGTGCACCACCATGTTGAAAACACATTTGCAATGGCGTAGCAAGTGGGACATCTTTGAGGAAGCGGGGCATTTTTTCATGAAAGAATTTTAAGTACATCTCGCCTGTTAGATGTCCTGGGAAAATTAATGGTCCAATAAAGTGTGTGTTGATTATACCCTACCACACATTTATGCTAAATTGCTGCTGCAAATTGCATTGCTCTGTAACATATGGTTTTGCTTCCGATCATGTGCGTTTGTTATGAAAATTGTTTATACCATCTCGAGTAAAGCATGCCTCAACAGTAAATAAAATGTATTTGTGTAACAGTTGATAAGTATTTAACCAGTTGCACAACTCCAAGCAAATAGTGGGATCTCCCAGATGTAAATGATGCACATTTTGTTTATGGTAAGGATACAGATTATTTACTTCAGTGTATGCCATACTTTAGATTGTGAAATACCTAATCACTGAGAGAAGTGTCAGGTACTGGTACCCAGGCTATGTTGAACAGCATCCTCATCATCGTCTTCATGTATCAAGAGCTCGCACTGATAATAAACGCTAGGTAGAGAACTTGTCTCCTGTAAATTTTGAAATCTTCCACTAATGGGTCATACTTTCGGAATTGTTAACTGCAGCCATAGCATTACCATCACATTTGCCATAAATAAACACCATTTCTTGGTCATAAATAATCTACAATCGAGAACACTTACCATTTGGTTTCACTTAAACACACTGTTGTTATGTTCTTTCACTGAACAATACAGATAAATAACTCATTTCATGGTTAGGAAATGACAAACAACTCACTAACGGTTGCCAACAATGACAAATGTTTCTACATTCTTAATGGAAAGTATACAAATTTACGTGTACAATAACCTTTGCTTCTCTGGATATTCTGCAAAACTACTGCAGATACTCATCTGGAACATGTTTTATCAGGTTCACCAGACCAATAACAACTAAATAAATGGAAATTGTACTTTACTTTAACCTTGTACAATTCTGCGATAGCTTCGTATTAACGAAGTAGATAAACTTGCAGACAAAATCTTTTAATAGTCATAACTCCATAACCAAACATTTGTGGACCTATGTTTATATGAACTTTATCCTTTAGTTTTACTGGTAGAATAACATATTAAAATATTTGCATATCTTTGTGAATCACCCTGTATACTAACCTTACCTTCTGGAAACTATTGAATATTTTCTGTTCTTATTTTGTTCTTGTTTTCAGGACTGCCTGCCTGTAACATGTCTCAGATCTAAAAATTTGGTTTTAAACTAAATAATAACAGGAATGTGCTAATGCAAGAAAAATTTGACAGATCACTGAAACACAAATCTTTTTTCAAAATATCACCTTCCTTACCAATTTACTGGTGGCACAAACCTGTATAAAGCAAAAGATGGTAATTTAGTTTGTGCTTGGTTCAGCCACTAGAGGTCACCTGAAATTCTAGTATGACAGCTGTACAGCTGTTGCTTGTGCAACCAGCCCTTGATGGAGCTAATGACAATGTAGGCTGGAGCACAAGGTTCTGCCAACCATTTGTGTATTGCTAATTGCATTCTACCTTGTCTTAAATGTGTGTGTGTGTGTGTGTGTGTGTGTGTGTGTGTGTGTGTGTGTGTGTGTGTGTACTGTTTCGAGCAATAACATACTGTGTTCTGGGGTTAAAACACTTTATTTTGCAAGTACAGTACCTGACTCCACATGTTGCACATCAGTCATTGATTCTTTGAGTTTAATTTTCATGGAGGCAGTGCTTCAATCTCTTTGCAAGCAACAGCATTAACAGCTGCTATTTCCAGTTTAACGACTACACTGGCACAACCTGGAGCCCGGCCAACAACATACCCACTGTCACTCACTGTATACAATGATGCAGCAGAGAACCAGGACATAAACAAAAAATGCCTGTAGCAACATTCCAATCATTTAAGGTAACATGAGCAAACTTGTGCAAGGCCCTTTTCTGTCATGGATTTCACCTCACGTGTATCAGTTGTTGCGTCAGCCCCACCCCTTACAAGAATTTTTCAGCCTTTCTTTCAATCACTTGTGAGTTATTTTCTACTTCCACTGTAAAAATACATTACAGCTGCTCATGTGGAATTTTACCACTGCGAAAAGCAACGAAAAGAGTCATACAGGGCATGGGCAGCAGAAATACATTGACTTAGCCAACATATTTTTGTGGCAAATTTTCATAGGGAATCCTATGGAGATCAAATGGTTCATTATGCAATACATTTTTCTCGTGATAGGAAAGTTCAAGAGTGAGTTCTACAATGTGAAAATTGTACCATTTTGGAAGTCATGAGGGCACCTCAGTCATTTGACTTTTCATGGGCTGCAAGCAGTCAGGTGGAAGCCTGATCTGAAATATCAGGAATCTGTCCCTCTCACACTTCCCAGCCTTCAGTCAGTCCACAATAGAACATATGACTCTACTGCAGCAGTCCAGCAGATGTCTTTATGTTGTACAGGTAATTGTCATTTGTGACAACAGAACGAATCACAACAGTGAATGGCTAATGTTCTACCGCCTTTATGCCCACAATGCTTCATTCAACACGAATGGACTGTGTGTCCCAAGAGCTGGAAAACATGTAACAGGTGCCATAACAAAGGACACACTGCTTCTGTACGTAACTCCTTCCCAAATCCGAGAGGGGATGAAATGAACATTGATATGAACAGTATGTCAGCAGTGACAGTGTTCCAAAGCAAGATATACACTGATGTGTGCATGCGTGCGCGGGCTGTAGCAACACTGGTGAACTCTCACACTTATGTGGATTTGGATTCTCCCCCTCTGACACCAGTGTCACAAAGGTTGACGAGTAATACGAAACAACACATTCCCATTGTTGAACATTTTCTGCACCAGTAACTTCTAAGGCGTGGTTTCTTTCATTAAAATTCCTAGTTGTGGAGAATGTTTACACTGTAATTCTGTTTGGGTGCTTTTCAACTGTTTTGATTCTCCATTGTTGATGAAGGGCGTGTGGTTTATGATAAAGTTCCATATGAACAGTTAGATACCCTGTGTCAAATTTTCCTCTCTATTTTTCCCAGGACTGGGTGGTGCAACAGAATATCAGGGGTATCTTCTGATGAAACAGTCTGACAGCATTTTTTTCTGGGTCCACCCGGCACCAGTAAACTCACAGGATCAAGCAACAGCAGAATTAGTGTGTCTTCAATCATATTATGTTATTCGACCTATTTCTTCCAGTGAATGGTCAGCACTACTGGTGATAATCAAAAGACCTACCAGTAAATAACACCTCTGCAGTGATTTTGGAAATTTATTACTCCACAGTCAATCATTAATACCTATCCTTTTCTGCACCCTGATGATCTGTAACAATATTATTGGGGGGGGCATATTTTTCAAAGACTGGCTTCGGAGTGACATATTTACTGCTACTGTTCAGTGAGGAATCTAAATGCCTTATAGTTATCAATACCATTTTGAGCATTATCAATACCAGCATTTGCCTTTTGATGTAGCAAGCACACCACCTACTTTTCAAAACTTTTTAGAGCAACTTAATGCATCAGTTTGAGGCTGCATCAACTATTTAGATGACACTGCAGTGTCCAGCACCTCCAAAGAGAAACAATTGCAGAAGCTTTGTGCTCTATTTTCTGTTTCACAGTCTGCATGGTTAAAGTGCAATTTGGAAAAGACACAGCTTTTCAACCATCCATTATTTATTTGGGTTTTGAAGTGTCACGTGCTGACATTGAACCATTGCACCAGCATATTGATGCTATTGACCTAGTACTGCACCCCACATCTATCACAGAATTACAAGCATTTTTAGGCAAAATTGCATATTACTACTAATTCACACCAGACACTGTTACTGTGCCCCAAGTGCTCAACACATTGTTACATATGGTCCCAGCTTGCAAGCGGACATTAAAGTTGTTTAAATGTAAGCTGCAGTTGGCCCTTTGTATGGTCACTAATCAGCTGGACCAGCACACTGTGTTAGCAATGTACGCATCTGAGTTTGGTCTTCGTGCTGTCCTTGCTCATACATGTGGGAAGGGATCTGAACACCCTATTGCACATACCTCTTAAATCCTTCAGTTCAATGCAGTAGGGTCAGTAGTGTTACTCTTTGAAAGAGAAAAAGGCTTTTGTGATTGGGTATATTTTATAAAAAAATTATGTTTTTCTACACAAGTCTACATTTCACCTGATCACAGACCGCAAACCACCGGTCTTTCTTTTTAACGCTTTGGCGTCCTTGCCGAACAAAGGCATACAGCACTTACAGCAGTGGACTCTTTTCCTGTCATGATATGAGAGATATTTTCGGCTCATAGTGCAACATGCAAATGTCTTTTAGCACTTGTCAACTGGCCAGGATCCAGAGTTTGACAAAGGAGAACTCTTTTAATTTAGACGCAGAAGCTCAAAATGTTGATGCTTTTCCTGTTACTAGCACTGAAACTGTGGTTGAGGTATTTGCAGATCCTGTTGTAATTAAAATTGTTTCTTTTGTGGAACACAGCTGGCTGGATAAACCTCTGGATCATGCTTCTGATCCTTTGAGAAATTATTTTACATTATGAAGTCTCTCTGTTTGGAATGGATGGCTGCTGTTTTAGCTACAAAGGACACTGCTCCCCAGGTTGCAGTCCTGTCTGCCCTTCAGAGTAAGGTTACGTGGTTGTTACGTGTGTGGCACTGGGGTGTGTCACATACAAAAGCGTTAGCATACATGCATTTTTTGGGTAGGCGCTGATGGAGAAATAGCGCTAGTTCTGGCAGACTGCAAACAGTGAGCCACCCACTAAGTGATTCCCTGTGATTCTCTAAGACCATGGTTAGATACATCAGCCTTGGGAAAAAATTCATGTAGATTTTGTGGGACCTGTTTTGAATCTCTTTTGGCTTCTTGTAATTCATGCTTATTGGAAGTTTCTGTATACTTCTGTGGTGGCTACTATTTCAGCTTTGTGAAAAATTTTTTTGTAATGGAAGGTCTCCTGTATACGTTAGTTAAACACAACAGCTCCCAGTTCATATCTTAGGAATTTGAAGATTCTCGTAAAGAAAGTGGCGTTCACTAGGTCATGGCTGCTCCTTTCCACCCTCATTCGAACAGGGATGCTCAACACAGGGCCATCCGCCAGCAGAGTGCAGTACCAGTGGCCAATGCCTCTGTGACATCCGCATGGCTGAGGGGAGGGCAATGTGACACATTGACCAGCTATGACCTCCCAGGGGTGACTGCACGCTAGTTGTGCCTCCGTTTCGCCTGTGTCGTCTGTCTGCCCAGCTGTCTAATACATCGCGACCTTCTCTGTCACCACTTCCAATGTTTTCACAACTATCTCCTCTGCTGTGGATGCCCCTTTCAACTGCCACGGACCTTGATGGGGACCGATGCCCAACACTGTTGCAGCTGACACCAGTACTGCCACCTCCATCACAACCAGTGCCCCATGTTCCACCACCATTAACACAACCTCCTTCCCTATTGTTGAAATCAGACATGGAAATGGAAGCTGCACCAGTGCTGCCTGTCCTACCATATGGCCTTAGACAAGAGGGCAGGCACTGCACCTGTCCGCACTCATGCCACTTACGACCCTACGCACGGTTTCAGTAGACCACATGCTCAACAACCTACCGTATTTACTCGAATCTAAGCCGCACTCGAATCTATGACTGGCTTCAAAATTCAGACCCCTAGGTATGAAGGATTGGAGTAAACTGTGCAAGAAAAGATAGGAAAAAAGTTGGTTGTAAATCTTACCTACCTTGAATCTCATGAAAAAAAATCATCATCGCAGACAGTAGTGATGACAAAGAAGGGAGGGATAGATTACAAGCCATTAATTGTACATCAGAGATACACTACAAAATTGTTTAAGGTCTTGTTTTTCAATGAGGGAGGACACAACGTGGAAGAAACTTCTCAAATTCTGCAAGACACTTCTCCATGGGGACAAGTATTGATATAGATATCTTTGAAGTAAACATGAATACACAGCTCAGCATTTATAGCTCTTGAGCACAGAATTTTGACCATTGCAGTACTCATAATTATAGGAAACAGAAAATGATGTATTAAGATAATAATCTTTATTATCAATATGGTAGTGAATGCATTGTTTCTTAGCAGATAATTAATGGTTATTTGGCACTGGCTCTTAGGCAGAGCTTTGATTCAACTGAACATACTGCAAACTGTGGTGTCACTCAGAGCTTAAGAAGTTCACTGAACATGATGCAAACAGGAACTTATGCAACATTCAGTGTGGATGGGTGTTTGAAAACTTTGTATCACAGGGATAAGCAGTTCCAGAGTAAAATCAAAATGGTATTTTCAAAAGTCAACTCATATAATATTCCATCATGTGGATGTCTCACCTACTCCTTGTTCTGAAATTAGGAAAATCACATATTCTCTCAAAAATAAAACTTCATCGGTACTTGATGGTGTTTTCAGCAAAGTGAAAACTTGTTATGATATGTGTTGTATTTTCTGATACATGTAATGCATCACAAAGACAGTGTATTTTTCCAGACATATTGAAACACACCATTGTTGAACCACTATGTGAGCAAAATGTAACAGAGATGTAAGTAGCTACCAAGATGTTTCACTGACATCATTTTTCAAAGTTTTTGAGATGGTGATTCACTGTAGAATGGTATCTCTCCTGTGCAACTTTAATATCAAAAATACAGTTTGGCTTTCAACTGAGAAAGTCATTGTGTATTCCTTTATAAAATTTTACGAGAATTGAGCAACAAAATAGCACCAGTTTGTATTCTCTGTGACCTATCTAGTGCACTTGACTGTGTGAATCACAACTTAGTTCACTAAGGTTTCATGGAATTAATGGGACAGCCTACAAATGGATATTGCCTAATCTAATCAACAAATGCAGAAAGTGTACATAACAATACAACCAATATAGGTACGGGAGATGCTTCCAATTTGAAAGAAATCAATTATGGTGTTCCACAAGGCTCATTGGTTGGTCCACTATTGTTTCCCATACACGTTAACAACAAAATGCCCAATATACAACAAGCACATTAGTAATTTTCCAGGTGACGTTAGTGTTGTTATCATCCAAAATCTATATACAGCAACAGAAGGAGAAGTAGATAATGTTCTTGCAAGTGTTACTGGATGGTTTTCTGCTACTGTTCTGACACACACATTAGGAGGCACCACACCAATAATAAACACAAAGTAGGGAAAAAGTAACTACGCTGGGAACTACAACATTTTGTGTGTCCATATGGATGAGAGTTTAAATGGAAAAAGCACACTTCTGAAATCCTAAAACAACTCAGTTCAGCTAAATTTGCACTTTGTATCATGGCAAATCTTGGGAAGAGAGAAATCAGTAAGTTAACATTTTGCATATTTTCATTTAATGTCATATGGAATAATGTTCAGGGACAACTCATCATTAAGAAACAAAGTCTGCACTGACCAAAAACTTGCTATAAGAATATTATGTGCTGCTCACCCAGCACCATTTGCAGACATCTGTTGAAGGAGTCAGGCATTTTGACTATGGCTTCAGAGCACATTTATTCTCTCATCAACTTGGTAGCAAATAATCCCGTCCAATTCAAAAGGAACATTGATCAACATAAGTCCACTAACATACTCACATACATTATTCCACGCTGATGTTGTCTTCAGCACAAAATGGGGATTAACAATGTTGCCACCAAAATTTTTGATAGTTTACTCAATTATATAAAATTTCTGACAGACAGAAAAATTAAACCTGAAAACTGAAAAATTTTGTCTCACTACTAGTCTGTTCTACAGGAGGATTTCTGTTTACACAAAAAAGATTGTGGGTAACAGTTTCTAATTCACATTAGCATTAAAAATTGAAAAAAAGTTGTAAATGGTCGGCATTAATCATACTCACGTATAAATGTGTACTTATGACAACTCATTCCACATCATTAAAATTACTTGTACAAATGATCCACAGACCAAGAACCTACAAACAAACTTTACTAGCTAACTAATTAACCATCAGTCACCCATCCAAAGATTGATTTTGCCAGCACAAACATTCATTGGGTATAGACCTTTTAAAGGTGGTATACCTTTGCCTTTCTTAGATCTTTGATCTGCATTACTTCTCCAGATGTATGGGTGAGTACAGTTTAAATTGTATTACAACCCATGGTGAAACTTCACATCTTGCAAATATTAGAAGAAAAATACATGGAAAACAAGAAAATGGAAACTGGACTGACAAGGGTTGAATGCTAAACTGTTTAGATGCATACTCTTACACAATTACAGAGCCACTGAAACAACTTAGTTTTAACCTTAGCCAATAAATATGACTGATAACTGACATTGGCATTCTGTAGTTAAATTATTGTCCTTCTGTGGCTACTGACGTGCAGTATTAAAGTATAGAGTGGATTTCTGTAAAGGATGATCATTATTCCCTGCCAAATAACTCCATACACATGCTATTCATTGCAAATAGTTTCACATTCCCTTTTTTACAATGACGTTGTGTGTCTATGAAATTCCTGTAAATTTTTCACGTTATTAGAAGTCTTCTCTAGAAATTCTTAGTGTGGCTGTTATCTGCAGCTATTATTTACAGATATTCTCCTTAGCCTATCATTAAAAATGAAAAATTCTTCCAGCAGCATGAGAATTTTTCAACTTTTAGTCACACAACATGAAGTCTATTGTTTTGCAGTGTCTTTATTATATGATTTGTTGACTACAATTGAAATTAATTCGATCCCTGAGATTCTGCTAGTCAAAGGTGATGCTAGTACATGGTATATTAATTTGCAGGTAATGGATGTACAATACAGATTTCCGAGTTCAACGTGACAATTTTTTCCCCCTAATCTATGATCAACTGCTTCATAAAATTTGCCCTGAGCATTTGAAATCATAACTGCCTCCCTTCTGTCCAGTGCGTATTGAGTAATAGGCCTCTAGAAGGGAAAAGTGGTTTTATGTATGCCACCACCACCACAATTCTGCTTACAGGAGTTTGCAGGTAGTCTCTACTAAGGATGCTGGTGTGCTATACACACACACAACAGATTTTAGGAGGGCCTAATGTGTGCAGAAGATATCACTTCTCTGTATTTGTAAATGTAGTATTTGGAGGAAGTACTAGGATGGCTGTGGCTATTGTGCCAGGAAATCATGTACACTTTGGAGGCTTTGAATCTACATTGAAGTTCTGGCAGACGATCACCACTGTTTTCTACATCGAAAGGAAGTCTTTTGGTCAGAAGTTAAAATGCAAAATAAGTTTTTCTGTTGCCCCCATGTTACTCAATGTTTCTTCTTTATGGTTAGTGCTCACCTATTTTTTCATAATATTGTTACAAATGACTTTTTCTCAACAGGTGATTTTCTTATACCTATGGATGATACACAAACCCGCTCAGTAACAAAATGTCCTGGACACAGGCATGACAATTCTTACACTGAAGTCACAAAAATGTAGAGAAATGAGATTTTCAAAGTTCAGGGGCTGAGAGTTGGGGGACATTCATCCGTACCCTGTTTCTCCTAGGCTCAGCTTACACAGACTGACCCGTTTCAATGAAGACTTTCTTTGTTAGCTAGTCAATTTACCCCGTTATATTGCCAGGGCTAATTTTGTGTGAGTTCTTGCATTTGTGTTTTCGTTGCTTCTCCTGAATTCTTCTAGGTGAGTGAGCTGAAAGACCGAACACAAAACTCACAGTGACAGAAAAGTTTGTTTCAGTTTCACCATTAATTTTCAGCCTTAAAACTGGAAGATATTGCCAATTTTTAAAGAAAACAAGCAAGCACTAAGTTTTGGCATTAATTTTAAGTAAGGATGTAATGGATTTTGGTACAAAAAATATATTTTTCAAAAATATTATTTCCTTGATCTACACAGTTTAACCTATGTTGTGTGTGAATTTTGTGACGATAGTAGCTTCAGAAATGCCTTTAAATTATTAAACTGCTCTGCACTTGCGGCCACTCCCACCTTTTCTAACATTTGGGAAACTGCTTACTTCAGCGGAGTTTGTCAGTGTGAAGGCTATTTTCTTTGGTAACTTTGGCTGACGTCTATACCTTTGCCTGAAAACATTGTTGCATGTGGTTTATTTACATTTTGAGAATACCAACACACATTATGGGTGGAAGGTTGAATTTGCAAACCTTCACATGAAAGTCAAGATTTATGCATAATGGGTAGTGGAAAAACTGTGGTTAGGAAATGGTGGTGTCATGGAAATCTGTTCACCAACAAAAAAGAGGAGGTAGTTCGAAATTAAGCTTCCACATCAAAACTTGGAATAGGAGAATTGTACAGGTGTGTGAATGATGATATGGATACCACTGGATTCAGACTTACTGATTTAGATCTTGTCTGCTAGATTAGAGCTTATCTGTCAGGCTATGTTCATGTGTTAGCTGTAAAAATACAGAATGCACTATTATTGTTGAAGAAAGAAGAGTGGGAATAGAGTGTGATTTTAAATTAATTTGTAATTTATGTGGCTATGAATTTTTATTTTCCTCCTCCAAAAAAATTGACACTGGTACATATGAAAGCAATTTTAGGTTAACATTTACTATGAAATGCTTTGGACAAGGCAGAGAAGGAGGTAATTTATTGTGTGGTTCCTTGAACATGCCTCCAACTTGTGCATGGTTTGAAAAAATAAATAAAGAAATGTCTGGAAGTGTATTCGATACTGCCAAAGTTTCTATCAAGAAAGCTGTTGACGAATTGGTGGAAATAAACAAAAAAAATAGATCCTAGAATAGGTATTCATGACAGTGAATATCCTACAAATGTTACTGACCCATGTGTGTCTGCACATGGGACCTGGATGAAAAGGGGTCACACATCCCTGTATGGAGTTGCATCTGTTATAGGTATTGACTCTGGTAAAGTTTTAGATGTAGAAATTATGTCTAAATACTGCCACCAGTCTGCAACAAGGAAAATGTCCAACAATGAAGACAGTGAGAAACTGTGGAAAGAAAGGCATGCAGTAGCATACTCTAATAATTATAGTGGCTCAAGTGGGGGCATGGAGGCTGCTATAGTTGTGAGGATGTTTTCCAGATTTGAGGACCAGTATGGTGTCAGAGATACTAAATACCTTTATGATGGGGACTCCTCATTGTTCAAAGCTGTGACAAACATAAATCTGTACAATACAACAATAGAAAAGTAGAAATGTGTTTGCCAAATCAAAAAGAGGCTTCGTGGTAGGCTTCGTCGCTTGCTGAAAGAGAAGAAAGGTGAATTACGTGAAGCTGGAAAACCACTAGGAGGGAAAAGCAGGTTTACTCTGAAAGAAATTGGTTCTCTTAATTTATTTTATGAGAGAGCTGTCAGGAAAATCCACACAATTTAGAGGTAATGAGGCATGTTGCGTGGGCAATTTTTTTCCACAAACTATCCACTGACAAAACATCAATGCACAACTGTGTCCGATAGGCAATTGGTGTACATTCAACAACAGAAATGGGATGTATTCACATAAAAACTAATAACCAAAATTTTTTTTTACATTCAACTACTAAGGTCATTAGCACCCAGTCACAAATGTTAGAGAACTAATAGCGTAGAAAAACACAAGGGGGGAACAACAGGAAGTACTTACAAAGATGCAGATAAACAAAATAAAAGAGTTAGATTTTCTTGGACAAGTCCGACAACATCATAAAACTAAGAATACAAGCAGCTGCTCGAGTGTCATCGGCTAAAAGCTCCTGTAAGGTAGACAGCAGACACAGGACAACACGAGAGTGAATAAAATGGGGGCAGGACAATAAAATATGGCGCACCATCAATGGATGACCACAGGCGCACTGCGGGGCGGGGCCACTGAACAACAGGTAGCGGTGGGTAAATCGTCAATGCCCAATCCACAATCTGGCCAAAATGATCTCCTCTCGCCGGGAAGGGTATGAGGAGGTCGTCCAAGCCATCAGGATCAGTTTGATGGCCCTAACCCCACTATCATCAGTTGACGAGACACAAAAGTAAGCTGACCGAGGCAGGAGGACAGCAGCCTTGGCCGCAGCAACAGCAGCTTCGTTCCCAGGCACACCAACGTGGCCAGGAATCCACAAAAAAAGGACACAAGCGCCAGTATCAGCTAGTGACTGAAGGGACCGTTTGATTCTTTGCATGACAGGGTGGTCCGAATATGGGTCACGGAGACACTGAATGTCTCTCGAAGTATCAGAGCAGATGCATAGGAAGAATGACGATGGCGGCGGATATACTGAACAGCCTGATAGAGAGCAAAAAGCTCAGCTGTAAACCTTGAACACTGGTCAAGGAGCCAGTATTGAAAGGTATCATCCCCAACTACGAAGGCACATCTGACACCAGCAGTAGTCTTGGGGCCATCTGTGTAAATAAAGATGTTATTAGCAAGCCTCGAACAAAGTTCAACAAACCTCGAGCAGTATATCGAATCCGGGGTCCTCTCCTTCAAGGTGAACGAGAAACTGAGCCTGGAGCCAAGGTGGTGTCGAGCTCTCACCCACTCGGAAAGTCGTAGGGAGGGTAAAATCAAGTTGCTGAAGCACGCGATGAAAGTGAACTCCAGGAGGTAGCAGGGCAGAGACGTACAGACTGTATTGGCAGTCAAAAGAGTCGTCAAAGAAGAAGAAATATGACAGGTGGTGGGGCATTGACATCAGTCGGCAGGCATACCGACAAAGCAACATATCGCGCCAGTAGTTGAGCGGTAATTCGGCAGCGTCGGCACACAGGCCCTCAACAGGGCTGGTGTAGAATGCTCCAGTCACCAGACGTAACCCCTGATGGTGGATAGAGTTTAGACGGCATAAGATGGACGGCCGGGCAGAGGAGTAGACAAAGCTCCCATAATCCAGCTTTAATCAGGCAATGGACCGATTTAAGCGAAGCAGGACCATTCGATCTGCTCCCCATGGCGTCCCACTGAGAACACGGAGGACATTTAGGGAACGGGTACAATGAGCAGCCAAGTAAGAAACATGTGGAGACCAGCAAAGTTTCCTGTCAAATGTAAGAACTAAAAATTTTGTTGTCTCCATGAATGGGAGAGCAACGGGACCAAGATGAAAGCATTGGGGAAGGAACTGTAATGCCTGAAGTTCATACAGACTGTTTTCTCACCAGAAAAACAAAAACTGTTAGCGACACTCCAGGAATATAGACGGTCTAGACAATGCTGAAGACAGCGCTCCAGGAGACATGTTCTCTGAGCACTGCAGTAAATCATAAGGTCGTCCACGAAAAGGGAGCCGGAAATGTCAACTGAAATGCAATCCATTATTGGATTGATAGCTATGGCGAAAAGGGCCACACTCAAAACGGAGCCCTGGGGCACCCCGTTCTCCTAGTGTCGTAAGCCTTCTCCAAATTGAAGAACACAGCCACCGTCTGGTGCTTACACAAAAAGTTGCTCTTAATGAAGGTTGACAGGGCACTAGGTGGTCAACAGCAGAGCAGCACCTGCAAAAGCCACATTGGACATTGGTAAGAAGGCATCAACATTCAAGGAGCCAAACCAATCGAGAATTTACCATGTTCTCCATCACGTTGCAGATGCAGCTGGTAAGGGAGATGGGGCAATAACTTGAAGGAAGGTGTTTGTCCTTTCCTGGTTTGGGTATGGGAACAACAACTGCTACACGCCAGCGTGTGGGAACATGACCTTCAGTCCAGATGTAATTATAGGCGTGAAGAAGAAAGCCTTTACCTGGAGGAGAAAGGTTCTTCAGCATCTGAATATGCATATCATTGGGCCCCAGAACAGAGGATCAGGACTGAGTAAGTGCACTTTCAAGTTCCCACACGGTGAATGTAGCAGTGTAACTTTCACGATTCAAAGACTGGAAAGAAATTGGCCGTGCCTCTTCTGCTTGTTTTCAGGAGAGGAAGGCAGAGTGGTAAGGGGCAGAGATCAAAACCTCTGCGAAAAAGTGGCCGAAGGTATTTGAGACATCATCAGGACCCCACAAGGACTTCATTCGCTACAGTCAGGCCAGAAATCAGGGAGTGGACCTTGGTGCCAGATAGCCAGCGCAGGCCACCCCAGACAACTGAAGGAGTAGTAAAACTGTTGAATGAGCTGGTGAAAGCCACCCAGCAAGCCTTTTTTCTTCCTTTGATAACACGACAACATTGTGCAATGAGTCGTTTGTAACTAATACAGTTCGCCATCGTACAGTGGCGTTGGAAGGAGCGTAAAGCACGTCGCCTAGCACGAATAGTATTGCTGCATGCTGTAGCCCAACAGGGGACTGGGACTCGACGTGGAGAAGAGGAAGTACAAGGGATTGGATATTCAGCAGCAGTGAGAATAACATCTGAGAGGTATGCGACCTGAATATTGCAGCTGGAGAAGTTTTGATCATTGAAGGTCGCCAGGGAGGTGAAAAGCCCTTAGTCGGCTTTAAAAATGTTGCAACTAGTGGAATATGGAGAAGGGGTGTGATGCAAGAGACGGATTACACAGGGGAAATTGTCGCTGGATTATGTGTCAGACAGAGCATACCACTCAAACTGACATAAGTTGGATAGTGCATAATGAGAGGTCCAAGTGAGAATGGGTATGCGTTGCGTCCGAAAGGAAGAGAGGTGCACCGGTATTTAAGCAGACTAGATTGAGGTGGTTGAAAAGGTCTGCCAAGAGGGAGCCTCTCGGGCAGGATGCTGGAGAGCCCAAAAAGGGAATGCTGGGCATTAAAATATCCAATCAACAAAAATGGTGTAGGAAGCTGAGCAATCAATTGTATCATGTCTGCCATAGTAAAGGCAGACAATGATGGAGTGTAAACAGTACAAATGGAAAATGTGGAAGTGGAGAGAGTAATTCGGACGGCAACTGCCTGCAGATCTTTGTGCAATGTGATTGGATCATAGTAGACATCATCCCGAACCAGAAGCATGAACCCTCCATGAGCCGGAATACCTGCCAGCGCGGGTAGGTCGAAATTCATAGAGGTATAGTGTGCCAGATCAATATGATCGCATGGGTGTAACTTCATTTCTTGGAGACCTACAAATGGGCAGTGCATTCGAAGGAGCAATTTTAGCTCCTCTCGGTTGGACCAAATGGCACAAATATTCGACTGAAGAAGTGCCATTATGAAAACAAAAAGAAAAAGCAGAAACAAGAAATGGTCCACTCGATGGCTACTGAGGGTCTGGCTTCGAGGGAGCACTAGTGCTGCAGTTAATAGGTGGAGAGTCATGGTCCATCAGCTTAACAGTTGTGTCTGCCATCTTCCTGAGCTGGTCAGGAGGGGGAGCTTCCTCTGCTGGTGAAAGGCCAGATGATCAGCAACCAGCGGTGCGGCCTGGCGAAACTGAAGATAGCCGGGGATGGCAACTGCCGAGTGGCGCAGGAGAAGTCTTGTTTCTATGAGCCTTCTTTGAAGAATTATATTTTGTCAAAATAACAGTTGATGGCTATGAAGTTTGAGTATGCAAGGAATCTTCATGTTATGGTTCTTTTTCGAAGGTCCAAGCATCTGATTTAGAGGTCCTTGTCCTTGCAGTACTAGATGATGATTGAGCCTTAGGGTCGGTGGGAGTAAGAGAAGACATTGATCAGGCAATCTTAGCACTGGCCAATCTGACGACCAAATCACTAAATGTTAGATCACATGTCTGTGTAGCTACCTCCCTGGTAGGCCAAGGGGAGGCGAGAACGGTATTGTATTTACCTGCCAGAAGTGCAGTGGGCTTTTTGCTATTGAATAACTTGTGAGCAGCCGAGGTCGACACCTTCTCTTTCACTCGAATTTCCTGTATACTTTTCTCATCTTTGTAGTCAGGGCACTCACGAGAGGAGGCAGCATGGTCACCCATACAGGTGATGAAACGAGGGGACGGAGGTGGACAGTCACCCTCATGAGCGTCCCTGCCACAGGTAATGCATTTAGCCCCACTTGAACAAGACTGCCGTGTATGATTAAACCGCTGACATTGTAACACTTTGTAGGGTTGGGTAAATACGGCTGAACAGAAATGATCTCATAACCCGCTTTAATTCGTGAAGGCAATTGCACATTGTCGAAAGTCAGGAATATAGTTCAGGTCGGTATGAGGTCCTTGTCGATCCTTTTCACAACCCTATGGTTGGCCATCACTCCCTGATCAGAGAGGAAAGGCAGAATCTCCTCACAGTTAGTCCACTGAGTGACTAGGTACACACCATGCCACATGATGCGCCGAACTCAAGATGTGGTGGGCCTCCTCCTGTACAACAAATGTGCGTAAGAGTGTGGCTCGAAGTAATTTTTGGGCCTGGAAGGTGCTCTCTGTCTCCAACAGCAAGGTACCATTGCACAACCGAGTGCAAGATTTCACTGGTCCGGCAATCGCACCTAAACCGTGTGTGTGTGTGTGTGTGTGTTTGAGGTTTACGGGCGCTAAACAGCGTGGTCATCAGCGCCCAAGCGCATAGAAACAGGAACACAGGCGGTGAAGGGACGAAGACGGACGCCGAACAAGGAGAACAGCTAAAAGACACAGGCCTGATGCAGTTCCAAATGCGCACATACAGAGGCAAAACAAGAGGAGAATAAACACACTAAAAAAGGAAAGGAAACACAAGGAAAAGAGAACAGATACCGAAGTGAAACAAGGAGGTAATCGTGACTGGCGGACCTCTTACCTAAAAACTGGGTGAGCCAGTCACCCAGCAGCACATTAAAACCTTCTCCCTAAAATCCGAGGCAACAGATTGGACAGGACACAAAACCGTAAAACCTTAACCACAGTCGCTGCGTCGTCTTGCAAAATAGAGGGCAAATCCGGTGGCAAGGAAACCACCGCCCTCTGGTCAGAGAATAAAAGACAGTCAAGTAAAATGTGGCGGACAGTAATCTGGACGCCACAAGCACTGCAGATTGGGGGGTCCTCCCGCCGGAGTAAAAAACCATGCGTGAAGGGACTGTGTCCAATGCGGAGGCGAGTGAGGAGAACCTCATCCCGCCTGTATGACTGGTAGGACGTACGCCATGGTCGCGTAGTGGCCTTTACCAGACGCAGCTTATTGTCAGAAACTGCCAACCACTCCTCTTCCCATTGATGCATAACACGAAAACGCAAAAGGGAGGTTACAGCATGGAGGGGGACGGCACATTCAACAACGTGAGGGAGGGAACATGCATCTTTGGCAGCCACATCCGCCAGTTCGTTGCCCCTAATACCCACGTGCCCCGGCACCCAGCAGAAGGAAACCGCCTTCCCCTGCCGTTGCAGGTGGAGTAGGGCATCATGGATGTTCTGGACGACCGTATCCGCTGGGTACAAGTGTTGAATGGTCTGAAGGGCACTCAGGGAGTCAGAACAGATGAGGAACTTAATACTGGGAACACATCTCATCTGCTCCAATGCCCGCAGTATTGCAAACAATTCGGCATCGAGGATGGTAAACACCGCAGGAAGCCGTAACTTGACTACTCGATCAGGGAAAACAACAGCACAACCAACAGTGTCCCCCTGTTTAGAGCCATCTGTGAATACAGGTACATGGTCCGGATGCTGGTTTAAAATATCGTAAAATAAGGAGGTAAAAACAAACGCCGGAGTGCAGTTCCTCCGGTTCTCCGACAAGTCTAAGAGGACACTGGGCCTCTGGAGCAACCAGGGAGGCAGGCGAGTAAAGCCTTGTCGTTGGGGGGCCACACGCTCCACACCAAGGGACTCAAGCAAATGCTTGGCACGAATCCCAAATGGTTTTGTTGCCCTGGGACGACTGGAAAAGAGACGTTCCATAGGCGGTCGGGCAATGGTAGGGTACGCAGGGGAGGTAGGACAGGCAAGGAAATGACACACCCGTCGCACCATGAGGAGTTTCCGCCGGATGGCGAGCGGCGGTTCCCCTGCCTCAACACACAGGCTGGGGATGGGACTGGTACGGAAGGCACCAGTGGCCAGCCTGATACCCTCATGGTGTACTGCGTCAAGGATCTTCAGATACGAAGGCCTTGCTGACCCATACACGGTGCAAGCATAGTCAAGACGCGATCGGACGAAAGCCCTATAAAACTGCAGCAGACGCGCCCGATCTGCTCCCCAGGACCGATGGCTCAGACACTTCAAAATATTCAGTGCTTTCAGGGCCCGCACCTTGAGGTCTTTAAGGTGAGGCAACCACGACAACTTGGAATCAAAAGTGAGGCCCAGGAACCTCACAGTGTCTCTAAAAGGAAGAACGGTGTCCCTCAGACGCAATTCAGGGGAGGTAAAAAGACGCCGAGAACGATTAAAATGAACACACACAGATTTGTCTGCAGAAAAGGTAAAACCCGTCTTTGCAGTCCATGCCTCTAAGCGCTTTATCGTAAGCTGTAACTGCCGACTAGCACTGACAAGACTGGAGGAACAACAGAAAACAGCAAAATCGTCCACAAACAAGGAGCATTGGGCAGGACTCCGGATAGTGGACGTGATACTGTTAATAGCAACGGCAAAGAGGGTGACACTTAAAACGCTGCCCTGAGGAACACCATTCTCCTGCACGTACAAATCCGATAGCACATTACCAACCCGATACCGAAAGAGGCGGTGTGAAAGAAAGGACCGAATGAAGATGGGGAGACGGCCACGAAAGCCCCACTCATGGAGTTGATTGAGGATAAGGCGGCGCCAAGTAGTGTCATACGCCTTATTAATGTCAAAGAAGACCCCTAGACAATGCTGGTTACGTAGAAAGGCCTGCTGGATGGCGGCCTCAAGCAGGGTCAAGTTGTCTATAGTGGAACGACATCTCCGAAAGCCACACTGAGAGGGGCTAAGGAGCTGCCTGGTCTCGAGCAGCCAAACCAGGCGGCGGTTGACCATGCGTTCCAACGTCTTCCCAACACAGCTCGTCAAGGCAATACTCCGATAACTACTGGGATGCGTTCGGTCCTTCCCTGGTTTGAGGAGGGGAATCAAAATTGCCTCCCTCCACGAGTCAGGGTACGTGCCAGATAACCATATCATATTGAAACAGTTCAGGAGAACTTCCTTGGATGGCAGCGACAGGTGCCGCAGCATGCTGTACCGGATTTGATCATGACCAGGCGCAGTATCATGAGCCACAGACAGCGCAGAATCCAGTTCCCACATTGTGAAGGGGCAGTTATAGGGTTCAGAATTTAGAGACCGGAAGTCCAAGTGACCCCTTTCGATGGCAGTGCGGTAGCGGCAGAAATCTGGATCACAGTTAATAGTGGCGGTAGATTCCGCAAAATGCATGGCCAGTGTCTGGGCAATGTCTCTCGGCGCCGTGAGGAGACATCCCTGATGCAGCAATGCCGTGACAGGTAGCTGGCTGAGTTTCCCGGAAATCCTCCTGATGGCTTCCCATACTTTCGTAGAACTAGTGGAGCGAGAGATGGAATTCAAGAACGATTGCCATGACCGTCGTTTGCTCTCTTTAATCACCCGCCGCGCTCTGGCCCTTGCCACTCGAAAGGCCGCAAGATTGTCAGCTGAGGGACGGCACTTGAAGCGGCGCAGTGCTGCACGGCGGGCGCGGATGGCTGAGTGGCACTCAGTGGTCCACCAAGGGACAGGACGCCTCTTGGGATGACCGTATGACCGTGGGATGGACAATTCAGCAGCATGAGAGATCACGGCTGCAACATGGTCTACCCATTCGTGGACGCTGGTACGGTGTTCCAAAACAGCCAGTTGGCTGAAAAGTGTCCAGTCAGCTCTGCAAAGGTGCCACCGGGGCGGCACTGGTAATGCCACAGCCTCATCCAGGAGGCGAATCCAGAGGGGGAAGTGGTCACTAGAATGGAGGTCAGCTGCAGCCTCCCACAGAGCAGAATCCGCGAGTGCTGGAGAGCAAAAGGAAAGGTCAATAGCCGATGACGATCCGGAAGCAGTACAGAAATGAGTGGGAGCACCAGAGTTGAGGAGGCACAGTTCTTCAGACATCATGACGCTTTCCAGAATGCGACCCCTGGGGCAAGTAGTCGGAGAGCCCCATAAGACATTATGAGCGTTGAAGTCCCCCAGAAGAAGAAACGGGCGAGGGAGTTGGCTAATAAGGTCCATGAGAGCCTCAGTGTCTATCGCATCCGGAGGTGGTAAATAAACAGAACAGACTGTGAGCCTCCGACCCACAAGAATGTCAACTGCAACTGCTTGCAAGTTGGTGACGAGAGGGAGCTCAGATGAGGGGTGCACATCACGGACAAAAACTGCAACACCACCCTTTGCCCTTTGCCCCGTCAGATCATCTTTTCGATATGCGGTATAGCCGCGTAAAGAAGGAGAATCAGTGGCCCGAAAATGTGTCTCTTGGAGACATAAGCACAAGGGGCACTCTCGTATGAGGAGTTGTAATTCGGCCACATGCGTCCTGAAACCATTCAGGTTCCACTGTAATATGGGAGCCAGTGATCAGGGTGGCTGAACTTTCACCCTGCCTCTGTGCTTTGGAGGAGAGACCGTACTGGCCGGAGATTTATTCCTGGGGCGAGAAGATCGCCCCCGGTCGACATCAATGTCCATAAGATCCGATGACGACCCACGGGAGATGTCAGACAGCACGATGGCATCATCATCGGACCGACGCTGACTAGTCTCCTCAGGTGGCAGAACCTTCATCTTCTGAGGCTTTGTCTTGGGGGGCTTGGAATGCAGAGCCTTGTCAACAGTTGGAGGTTGACTCGCCTGGGCAGAAGGCGCCATATGGGGGGAGGCTGGAAGTACCTCAATGTCAGCAACCACGGCCTTGTCCGATGTAGCGGGGAGAGCCGCAGGTTGCAAAATAACCGCAGCAGCACAAGTGCACTGGCAAGCGCAGGTTTTAGTGCTAACACTAGCAACCTCCGTTTGTGTAGCAACAGTGGCCAGTTGTACCGGTTTTTTGAGAGCGGAAGCGAAAGATGTGGAAAACACAGGAGGTTGCATGGCCTTAAAGATCTTCTTGGCCTCACCATAGGGGATGCGCTTAGATGTTTTAATCTCCTGTACCTTCCGCTCTTCGAGATAGATGGGGCAGATCCGGCTCCAGACAGGGTGACTCCCAGAGCAATTCACGCACTTCACAGGCGATGAACAATCGGCTCCGTCATGGGCAGGCTGACCACATTTACCACACGTGGCTATTCCATTGCACCCCAACGTAGTATGCCCAAAGCGCTGACATTTAAAACAGCGCATTGGGTTGGGGAAATATGGCCGTACGGACAAACGTAAGAACCCCGCTTTAACATGCTCCGGCAGTCTCGGGCAACTGAATGTGAGAATAAACGAGTCAGATTTGACGAGGTCCCCATTGACTCGTTTCATAATGTGCTGCACGTCAACAATTCCTTCGTCAGCCCACTCAGATTTTAGCACGTCTAAGGGGATATCCACCAAGTCCCTACACGTCACAACACCCTTACTATAGTTCAAAGTGGAGTGGAGCTCGGTCTCGACAGCGTACTCTCCTAGACAATTTGCTTTCCGAAGGGCAGCGACTTGACGGGAACTAGAAGTTTCAACTAACAGAGTCCCATTGCGCAGTCGCTTTACAGATTTCAGTGTTCCTGCAATTCCCTCAAGACCCTTGTGGATGTAAAAGGGAGAAACCCTCTCAAAGCTACCCTCCTTCCTTTTAATAATCAAAAACACATTCTGATTATCAGCATGTGCTCCGTTACTACATTCTGTTAAATCTCTAGCAACACCAGGCCCTGGAGGACTCGCAGCGCGTAGCCGCTTTTTCGATTGGGTGTGTTTTCCTACCAGCGGCCCACCCAAGCCACTGGTAGGGGGAAATGTAGAGGTCGAAGGGTCCATTGTGGTCCCACGAGCAGCTAGGGAACTAAAAGTCCGCTCAGACAGAGCCCCGCGTGCCTGAGTAAGCCTTATACAACTGGGGTGCGGCAGGTGCCCCAGAGGTTGCCCGCTTGCGACTGTTCCACCCCAACAGCCATGCATCTTCTAGGCGCGGAGCACACCGAAAGATTGAGGGGTTTTTATAGAGGTTGGCCTTCCTCGCAATCCAGGCGGTCAAGCCAAGATTACCATTCCCCGCAGCACACAACATTTCACCGCCGCGCCGTACGGTGGTCGCTGAAGCATGTCCGGGGGTTACGGTGACAGGACACTGGCGGCGCAGACCAGTCCCCAGCTCAGGACCCCGGGGTCGCCAAGCCCGTACTCAGCAAGTGAATGCTGAGCCCCTGGGGGGACCTAAACCGTTCTGAATGACAAAAGGGTTAACTGTTGAGGAATTGTGACCATCAGATCTTGTGACAACAAGAAACTTTGGTGCTGGTGGTAGAATTTTCGAAACAGAAGTTTCATCTAGCTTTCGTTTTGGGGCAGAAAACATGGAAGAAGAAGAGAAATCTATTGCGGATGAATCCCCCATGATTGCCAGCATCTCCGATGGTGTGCTCCTTCCTTGTGGGGGCCCTCGCAGAGGCACTCCTGCCTTAGGGGACTGTTCACACCTCAGGACACATCTCCCGAGAAATGGACAGAGGGACCAATCGGCATGTTCAGAAGGTAACAGTTCAGGCAATCACCACTCCCTGGGCCTGACCTTTATCAGGATGTACGTATGTGCCTTACTTGTCTACCCAGGGTGGGGAATTACGCGTTACCCCATCACCGGCTACGTGTGTGAATGTGTGGGTCGGCCTTCAGACACGCACAGCAATGAAAGAAGAGAGGAGAGAGAGAAAGGGATAGGGGGACAGAAGAAAGAATCTCAAACGCCAAAGTGGAGAACAAGACACGGAAAAGAAGACAAGGAGAATAGGGCAAGGAGAATGAGGCAGAGATAGAAGTAAGGGTACGAAAACACGGACAAGAGTGAACGTAGGGAAAGACCAATAGAGGAAGACAGCATGAGGATGGAGAAAAACAAAGGAAACAGAATCGTGGAGTTTTCAAATGTCCGTCTCCATACAATGGCTCGATACATTACTCCCAAGAAGAGGGAAGAGGGAGTGTGAAGGGGAGGTACGGGGGGAAGTGGGGAAGGATTGGCGATGAGGGGGGATGGGGAAGGGGGTAGGGCAGCCCGGAAAGGAAGAACTGCACTAGCTCAGGGACCCGTGTTCGCCATGCACATATCCACAAAAAGAGTTGTGGACCACAGAACCTGTTATGAATGCATTGAAGCCCACATTCAGGTTTCTTGCAAACTCTGATTTATTGAGGAAGTGTCTTCACAGAAAGACACAAAATGCAAATGAAAGCCTGAAAGCCTCAATAATTTAATTTGGGTTACATGCTCAAAAAGGACATTCTGTGGACTTGAAGTACTGAAAATAAGTGTATATGATGCAGTTTTATGTTACAATAACAAAAATAATGGCAGATTTGAAGTGCTGAAGAGAGTTGGTATAGATCCTGGTGTGTTTACAACAAAAGTATTTTACGCCATCAACAATAGCAGGGTCAAGAAAGCTAATAAATCAGAGTCTTACCTGCAAATACAGGCAGATTCAAAAAGGAGGGAAGAGAAACATGGCGGATTTTTAAATTAAGGTAAGCTTATTACATGTATAAGTATGAGAAGAAAATCTTTGAACCTCATTTTCTCTGTTTTACATCGCTTACATTATTAGAAACCTTTTCTCAAGACGTACATGTGCTAATCCTATGAAATTTTCAGGAACTGTTCAAACATGTTGCTGTCTCTCTAGAACTAAAAACTACGAGATCCTGCAATTACATTCTGATTTTTATATGATTGTATGTAGAAAAAAAAAAAATTTTGGATATGCAAAATTTAAAACTCTGTCAATGATACAATTTGTACCATAAATTAATAACTGGAGTTCAGTGGTTTTATAACCTTCTCAGGACCCTACAATAAAATTTTCAGATTAATTGCATGATTAGAATGAGTTATGGCTTTTTATAAAAAGACAATAAAAATTAAAAATTATAATTTCTGGAAAAATATTAATCCTGCCTATTTTGTTATATTTTTCCATTAAACACAACTCAGCTGCTTTACACATGTAAAATTTTGGATTTGTAAATTAATAAATATGTCTTTAATGACTTATTAAATAAATGTTTACACTTCCCATTACATCCCACCTTAAGCAATGTAAGTCACCAGAAGTTGACAATGACATTAAAGTACAATACACAATACTTGTTATCAACAATGAACAGCACATCACATGATTAAGTTTTGTGTATTAACACACAAATAATTAATATGACTGCTCCAGATGTAGATTGGGAATGTAAGTATGTGCTGGATAAAAGGCAATGAAAATTAGAACTCTCCTATTGTGTAATAACAGCCCAGCCTCGATATCATTCTTTGGGATGGGCAAAAAGAGAAAAGAAGTGATGAAGATACTTTTTGCCTTCCACCTTGTACACTTCAGTAGCGGTTAGCCACCTGCTTAGGGCTGCCTCACTACATACTTTTTGAGGAAATTTGTGTACTGGGCAAGAAGTACACACCAAATACCACATGAGGCTGCCACCAACATACAGGCACATACTCTTTCCTGACATATATCAGTTCCATGTGAGCAGCCTCCAGATGGTGCTCCCTAACACACACTTCTTCCTGCTTCTGCGCTACCTCCTTCAGCACATCGTGTATGTCCACTCATAGTGTAGACAGCCAATAGGAAATAATGTCAACTGCAGACTACACAGCTTTTGCTTCCACTGGGCAGACAGGGAACTTCCCACTGACATACTCAAAATACAGTGGAATGCAAATGCGGACAAACAAACAGTTCCCCACCAGCAGCCAGACAGTAGTTCCAGAGCTGGCAATTCTCACACAATACTCTGAAGATTACCTTCTCACACTATAGTTGCTGCTCACAGAGAACCATTACCAATTACAGTGTCTTCGCAAAGATTTCTATCAGTGACAATATCAGACTGTCAAGAGACTGCAAAATTAGTTAGATACCACTCCATCATGTTCAGGACATCATCCACCATACATCAATTTTTAGCAAAATTAAGTACCATTTTGTAAAATACTCTTAATAAATGTTATTTCTTACTGGGTTGACCTCTTTGTAATAGCACATCATGTCACAGTAAGAGTTAGCGTAGCATAGCATGTGTGGTGTCACAAGGCTTAGGCCTGTCTCACCCCTCATTAAATCGACCAGGACTTATATGAATAACTGTAAGAACAGTTATTATTATTATGTTCTTTAAGTTTGTTTTTGGGTTATCAGCAACACTGCGGGAAGAAAATTTATTTATGTTGCAGATAACACGGAAGACAGTGCCCAACGGTCACCACAAAAGCTCGACATAGCAGCAAGTGAGCAAGGAATAAAACAAATGCTACAAACTACTGCGAGCCGTGGAAGAGCCTGGGCCGCGAGGGCGTCGAGATTCCTAGGTCGTTGTTGGACAACATCAAAGGAAAAGAGATTCTGCTTTCGCTTTGTAAACAGATCGATCGAGTCTTTAAAGGTTCATGTAAAACGTATAAGCAGATGACACATTAAGTGGGACCCGATGCCTGTAATACTTCCACAGTTATTGAAAAGCTGTTGAACGGCAAAACCGATAGTTCATCATTTATATAGATAAAAAGTAGTACAGATATAGAAAAGTCAGAGTTGCGGCATCAGAACAAAAAGTGATACATCGCTCAGCAACTAACGACGTACACAGCGGGCGTTACATGGTGAAAACAAATCAACTGATAAAATAGTAAGTATGTAATTAAGCATAAAGCCATATAACACTGCACATGCCATTATCAACATTAAGGAACTGTAGCAGAGAAACTTTTTTTCTCCTACCATGAATATTTACACTGAATTCACAGTGACATTCTGCTACTACATTTACAACGAACAATCCTCACAGAGGGATAAAATACGTCAATATTCCGTTTGAACACATAGCTGTTAAATATGCATTTGGTACAATGCCTTCCGATGTGATACTGGCCAAACAAATAAAAACAACTGCTGGAAAAGTGGGGAGAGTGGTCAAATGCATCTATTTATGACATAAAATAGACTGTGTAGGAAGTTTTATGTATTTTTGCTATGTAAGTGGCTTTCAATTAACATGATATACTAAATATGGTTTTTGAAGGGTCTAAGAAGGTTAAGTCCATCCACTCAGTATGGGAGAGAAGCTTCCATGTTACATATCCATTGTTAAGCTGTGTTCAAATCTTCAAAACTAGTATTCATCAAATACAACTTTAATCGTATAAGACTTATTTTAATCGAAGTTTATCTCACTAATCAAATTATAACACAATCTTTAAAGGTATTTGCTAGCAAATCTGAATCTGCCAATCTTAACCACCTCAACTGACATCACAATTAAAATAGTAAGCATACATTACTTGCAAATATTAAAGAGAGGTAGAATAAATGTGATAACTAGAATTATAGTTATTCTCAGGGCAGAGGACTTGGTTTTGCCTACTCAAAACCCAACTGCCACCTTACAAAATAATATGCAGCATGGGATATGGTGAAGGTCATCATCGCAACATTCCACTCAAAACATAATGTACAAACAGAGTTACATTAACAGTATTCTACTATATATCTCTCTGTATGGCATTACAGGAGGATTCAATTCAACCTGGTTGCTCTGAACCATGAGATGGAAGCGGCTACTTCCAGCATATATAAAATGGTTACAATGATGTCACTAAATACACACGCAAACAAACGCGAAGAAAAATAAGTATGATACAATGTTTCACTCCAAAAATAATAAAGTGAAACTTACGGGACAACCACAGAAAATTGGGGTTTTAGTGTGGGGATAAGTCAAATACGGAACAATACCTACACTGTGCCGAAACAAATAATATCCAAAAAAGTTTACATTGCAACATTCCATTACACCAACAAAACCTCAGAAGTTGGACATTTCCCTTAACCTATATAGCTCAACTGCAGCTGCTGATGACAAAAAAACGACACCTACAACTCCAAAGGTGGAACGAAAACCCCAACAACCCAAATACTCCATATTCACTACATCAATTAAAACACAATCAACCTACTATAGATACAGAACAGACAAAATATCACAATCACTATAGAATGAAACATAACCGAAAATTACTTACCAACAAGACCTTCAAGCAATACCACCTAGGTTCGCCATCATGTCGTCCCCACACACACACACACACACACACACACACACACACACACACACACACACAAAGAGAGAAAAACCTTAACTCACCATCTTCAGCCTATACATCTATACATCCTCCCCTCAAACAATCTTCTGGCAGCAATAGCAATCCAAATGAGATAGTAGGTTGTAAGAGTGCCTCTTCCCCTCCTTATAACTGATTTAATTGCTCCCAAAGCCCCTCTATCATGTTAGTACAAGCCTCACTGTCACAACCCTTTAACTCAGTACTGTGGTTAACTACTCAATGATTATAACCCCTCTTCCCCAAACCCCTATACGACGAAAATGCATCAGAAACAATAGTGGTACCCCCTCAATATATTCTTCAATCAGACCCACTAGTTACCTCTTACTGCGGCTCAGTAAAACCCTAAAAACACAATCAGCGTACCCATCCACTGAAGTAACAACCCCCCCCCCCCAAACACCCATGAACCTAACAGAGACCTGCCCCTCCGATACTTCCTCTTACCATACTGTGAATTATCATTTTCATCAATAACCACACCTGGCCCAACCAACTTCCCGCTACATTTCACTTACTCCGAACAAACCTCTCGACAAACAGATATCCAGTCCAAAACAGTTCTTTCTCTCACAGTAGTGTCACATGCAGAAATATTTATAAAGGATTTACAACAAAAATAATGAGAGAGCAAGACAATTTCCCACAGGGAAAATCTATAATCTCATAGATCGCCAGGTATGTTCGCACTGACATCACATATACATGTCCCTGGCCTGAGCCACCGGAACCCTTGTCAACCTCATATTGTCACCACAAATGTAACACCTAACACATTAAGCAGTAAGACCGCCCATCTGCAGAAACTATTTGTGTGACAGGCACCATATCACCACACTCGCAGAATGTAATGATGCACTTATGCATTTCACTGTCATATCCACACCCAGCAAAAAAATCAATGAAAATCATAGACGTTTGTATGCACAACCAACTCCAATCTAATCAGACATAACAAAAATGCCAAACATATAAACAAAAAACCTTAATAATTCACTGTAAACACTTTCACAACCCACACTGCCCCACCAACTACTTGAACTGAAGACCACATTAGCACTATACAAGCCAAAACTCTAATGAACTCTGTACACACCTAAAACTCAGCATGTCCACTTCCACCCTCACAGGACACCATCCAAAAACAACTCAACAAATCTAACATCTACAAATAAAACCAACTCAACATCACAATACTACTATTATATCATGAGTCAAAGCAACATGTGGAATCGGTTGCTTCTGTTGACCCCTGTGCACGTATGACGACATATGCCACATCATTCCACCAAGGGTTACAGCCAAAGCCTGGTATCGATTGGTTCAACGCACAATATCACTGAAATTGTAATCTATCACAGTGCAAGCAGAGTGCTATCAACTATTTATTGAAGTGCAGTGCTGAATTTTATCTGAAATGAAATTTACTGACATACTGTTTACATATTCAAAGAGAACTGCTAATGTATATATTAGAATATAGAAGCTTAGTTATCTCTTTAACCTTACTTACAAAACAAATATGTTATGTGCCAGCAAACATCGTATGTTAATAAAAAAATTACTGTAAGTCTACTTAACTTTCTAGCTGCAAATTAAAGTTGATAGTCAAAAGAAGCAGATCAGAATAAGCTCCATGTTTATGCTTATGTATTATAAATGTCAATGAGTTGTTATTTAAGAAGTTCTCTAGCTTCTGCTAAATATTTAATCCAAACTATTCCCTCTGTCTGATGTTAAACACACACATTTTATTCACAGTGTTGTGGATCATTACGTTTAACAAAAAGATCTGGATTCTGTATTACACTGCATTCTCCGTACTCCCAACCAAATCACTGATTGATGTTTATTCATTCAGAACACTACATACAGAAATTATTAAAACAATGGTAGGATATACAAGAAAACTACTTACAGTGGTGTCTGCCACAGTCGATATCTCATCTGTTGGCTCTGTTTTTATCCAAATAATGTTTCTGTAATCCATTGCTGCAGTGTGAAGGCCCTGAAACACAAGGAATCAGATAAAAACAGTCGTATTCAAAATTCACTATCACAATAAAGTAACTCGTGAACAGCATCAACATATGAGCCAGTGAACACAAAACAAATTTAACACTGCCTAAACAAAACAAATTGTAACAACAACAGATTGACAGCTCTCTGGTTAAGAAGAGCTGAAACAAATTACCTCAAAATGTCAGATCAAAATCACATGCAATGGAAAAAATTTATTATTGATGTTTCTTTGAAACAGGGGCCAATGGTACACTATAATGTAGGCATTATGAGACATGAATATTTAGCTTTCCAAATGAATTCTAATTTCAGCAATATGGCCATACAAAGCGACTCATACAAGCAAAGTGATTTTTCCTACTAAAACGATTTACTACAGCCAACCTCGATTTAACATATGATGAGACAATTTGAAATGAAGCTTGCAGCCTTCTGTGAGCTCAATGCTTTTAAATATATTATGGACGTTTGGTAATAAATGCTGCCATCCAACATTTATAATCCGATTCTTACTGATATAACCAAGAAAAAAGAGAATTTGTATTTCTTAATCGCATATAGGACACTGAAAAGCTTAATCTCTCAACACAGATGTAATAATATACATTGTTTACTCACATATTAAGTTGCAGGCATAAATGAAATTCTGCCCCTTCTGAATTCAGCAGCCTCAAGACGGTAATTTTATCACGCAATTTAATATGCTTTTCATCCCCATCAATGCTGTATATACAAATGTAGAACAACTACTGCCACGGCGGAATCTTAAATAATTCCTGTACTTAAGTTCGTGCTAGAGAAGTGCTCAAAACTTACTGAACAGTCACAGTAAACAACAGACATAGCCTAATACCTTCTACAGCATTTTCTTTCATTCCAATACAAACATTATCTGAAAAAAATGTATAAATTATTGGTATTTGAATCTGAAATACTAAGATTAGTACCAAATTTCATACGCAGTAATCCGGAGCAGCTACACAGCTAACAAACTTCTTGTCTCTTCACAACTAGGTATATCATCAGCGGCGGTAAACAACATAAGCAACTTGCACAGTTATTGAACAAATTTCATTACACGTCTTCTCTCGCCCATCACAAAGTATTTAACGACGATTTTCATTTTCACTTGACATCGAAATGTAAAGAAACTGCCTTTTACAATCTACAGGAAAACATATGCATACATTTCATGTAATGTGGACAAATTACCGGGCACTTTACAAGACGATATGGGCCTACGTACATGTAATATTTTTCACAACTTGCAACTTCATAGAAGTTAACAGCGACGTTTTATCGAGATAAACATAACCTAAAACAACCATACAAGCTGTCACACTCATCACTCCGTCACCACATTTTCCAAACGTTACCCAATCACAGTTATTCAGATGTCGATAAAATCACAGTGAAATTTGTCGGCTAAATCATATTAAACTGTTACGACATTGATAGAAATAGATACGAGTGTTTCATAAAAATATACTCACAAGTTGCTTCATGGGTCCTACCCAGTTATTATAGAAAGGAAATTGTAGTTGGGTTTGTGTTCGAAAATAAATTTTCGTCTTCCGTTCTTTCATGTATATAATCCTTCTCACTTTTTTATTGCTCGGAGGACGCAGTTTTTATTTATTCTACTGGCTACAAGATCGCTACCACTTTGCTAGAATCAAGAATGGCTGCTTAATGATGAGCACCTAACTGGAAAGATGTTTTCATCTTGGGGCTGTAGTTCGTATTTTTCCATTTCTGATTTATGTTAAACAAGCAGTGACTCTGTGGATATTGCAAAGCATATTTTACGTTCTCTCGAGAGGCATGAAAAAGCGGAACCACAAAAAATGACGAACTAGAGGAAAATATCAGCTATACTACATAAGTCAGCCAGCCACATAAACGTCAGTATATAATACTAATAAAATAAATGAACCCCCTGATGATCGTAGAACTTCACTCGAAAACGTCTAAGAGTTAAACAAATAAGAATTTGTGTTTGCTCATGACACAACTGTCTGTTATACAACCAAAGGTATTCATCGTCAATGGATGTTATTACAAGATAGGTTCACCTTCACCTCTTCCACAGGTCGTTTTCTTTGAACGCAATACGTTTTCCTTTGTATATCGGTGGGAGTCATGAGTCTAAACTCTAAACAAATGTTGACGTAAGGTCTCCCAGAATCCCAGATATTAAACAAAATCAACAGATTGCATAAATTAATGAATAATAACAACGAACTATTCTGAAATAACAGTAAACTCCTAATCTGATGCAGTTACATTTGCTCGCGTTTCGTTAAGCAGTTTCGAATGTCATGGAAATACGGAAGCGTCCGATCCTGCCCGGCTGCTTTGCCCCATGACGTCACAACGACCATAAACCGCGATTCCAATATGGCGCATATAAAGTCGTTACCTACACATTATGAGGACGAATATACATCGAAAAAACAAGCACACACACGTTCCACAAAAAGCCTAATGACACTAACGGGACAAGCGCGGGAAATAGGGGGTTTTTGGGTGATGACAAACTAAATATAAACAAATTTAGACACCCACCTCCATACAAAACCACGCAAAACGACGAAAAAAACCGACATCAAAAAACTCCCCAAATACCACTAAACACAATATCATCTGGAATCGAGCACATCCCTAGACCTATATAGCTCAACAGCAGCTCCTGATCTCACAAATTGGGATCCAACACTTCCCTTGACATATACAACTCAATAGAAGTTCCCGATCCCATAAATTGGGATCGAACACTTCCCTTGACCTGTTATCCTTACATCTCCACATACAGCCGACCCTGGTCCGAGATGCCAGAACTTAAAGAAAGCCTCATTTCTTCACGACAAACTGAACACTTCACGACTTCATCCAAAAATCTGAATAGTTGAAGATTTATTTTTGAGAGACAACACACATACCCGACAACCGAAAACTGTTGATCATGTCAGTCATATCCATACCTACCAAAGACATAAAAAAAGGAATTTACCAAAATTCACACACGACACCACACTCGCAAACTAAACCAAAAACATCACCTAACACACCACCAGAGAGCACCACCGATCGCATCAAAACGACACCTACAAACACGCCACTTTCACAAACTAAATTCCACGCCGTCATGAGGTCACACACCACAACAGCCGTATGTCACGGGTCAAAGCAGACGGGAGGGATTTGACGCTTTGGTCGACACGCCATCAGACTTATTTTCTAACAACATGTAAGTTTTCCGATTCCGAAAGAGGGATGATAATTTACCCAGTAATATTGTGGTATGTATTATATACATATGCTCTACATTCACGGAAAACCCAAGGTCCTGTATGTATAGCGCCTAGTCAAGTCGCTGTTCTCGATACATACAATAACATTTGTGCATGTTTGTTATGTAACTTCACAAAATTAATCACTTAACTGTGATGTATTGCGTGTAATTTCTGCTGTAGTTTATGCTGCGATCTCCAATGAATGTGAAAGTAATTGTTAAAATACTTCGTTACGGATTAGATACACATCGACAGTATTTTTGTGCTCATATTGTCTTTCATACCCTTATGTGTAGCAATAATATTTGTGCAGAGATGACTAGGGACAATAGCAATCTGATTGAAGCTTCTCTAGATTATAACATTAGCTATTGTGTAATAATGAATATTTTGAAGTGCTTATAGTCATATGGAAATGCAAAGAAAGAATAAGCTGTGGTCGGTACTAATTGATGCCAATCAGAATGCTTTGGGCATTCATTTAATTACTCCATTCTGTGCTATAGGTCTGCAAAGAGTGTGTTAACAGTGAAAGTTGCAGGGAAATTTAATACAAGTGTTATGCGATAGTTCTTTTGTACAAATGTGTAAATGCAAATGGTTCAGGAAGACCCAAGAGGTAAATGTATTTTTCACTAAGAAAGAGCATTGCATGACATCAGAACTTTCACCATGACCATAAAGCAATAAGCTGTTTCAGTAATCAGTTTAGTAAGAGAAAATTTACCAGATAAAATGTTTCTGCTAATCAATAATAGGTTGTTTTAAATTTCTGTATGTGTGCTTGAATATAGTGAATGGTTAGAGATTCGAATATGACAGTGATTTTTCTAAATTGGGTAGGGTTATAAACTTTGAATGTGGACAAGGAAAGTACCAGAAAATGGCTGTGTTAAGAAAGAACAGAAAATTGTCTGCTAAAAATGAATTCCACAGGCTGCTAATATTCATTTTCTGCGGGTTAACTAAATTAAATAGTATAACATAGTTAACAATCTTCATAATGACATATGAGCCTAGAGATAATGTATTTCAAGTGCTGTGTAAATGATGTAGTACAAATCATGTAATGTTCTTATTTACATTAAAAAGAATAGGATTTTAAAACTCTTGGATAATAGTATGAATTACAATGTTTCCAAAATAGATAAAGCAGTGAGCCCGCAGGAGGTTCAAGCTCAATTTCAACCTTTTTTTTTCTTTACCTTATCTGTAAAATTGCTTGACAGTAGGCAACTGGTTTTATTCAGCAAAGTCACTAGACATTTATTTTGTTTTTCTTTCCTTATTTCTTATTTTATTATTATTATTTTTTTCATTTATCATAATACTTAAATGTTTGAAAAACAGAAAACTGTCTCGGTTGCAAGTGTTTTATTAGTAATGACTTCTTTCTTGCAGTTACTGCAAGAGACCACGTTAGTCATATTTAAAAGCCTTTGATATAACAGCTTTTAAATTATTATTTTTATTAATGGCATTTCTCTTTGTACAAAGGCTACCAGCAAATTTACTTTCTTTGCGGACGATACACCTCTTTTAGTTGAAAAAAAACACCAGATGATGACATTACAACATGTGCCAACTTTGTGTTCCATGATCTTCATAAGTGGTCCAGCTGGAAATTAAAGTACATTCATTTTGATGGGTCTCAAAGTTCAGGAGGGCGTAAATCTAAGCTGTAATGATCATAAGACAGAAAGTTTATTCTTCAAAAATTTTAAGCCTCCTCATCCCTAATAAATCAAATTGGTCGTGCCATGTTCTGGAATTGAGAAAAATACTTATTTGAGCAGCTTATGTACTACATATTATAGCAGCAACTGCTAATACTGATGATGTTAAAAATGGTTATTTTCGCTATTTTCATCCATTGTTGTCCAATAGCATAATATTTGGTGTGACCAACCAATGGAAAATAAAGTATTTCTCATTCAGAAAAGAGCAAGCCAAATTATAAGGTCAGTTAACAGAAGTCATTCATTGAGAAATATTGTAAACTGCATAAAAGATTAACAGTGACCTGACAATACATCCTATCCTTTATGTGGCTTTTAATTAAGAACCTCCCCATGTGCAAAGCCAATAGCATGTTTCATGACTATGACACAAGGTTAAAACATGACTTGAGGTTGATAGAAAAAACTTGTCTAGTACAAAAGGGAATCATTACTCAATTATTAATGGTATTTAATGCTCTCCCATCAGGCAAGGGGAAAAAAATACCAGTATAATACCACAGTTTAAAAGTAACTTAAAGGATTATCTTCTGGAAAACTCCCATTACCCTCTTCATGAATTCTTTAATATAAACATTTCTACATTTCTACATTTTTCCCTCTCCCTGCCTCTTTCCTGACGAGGCAACTGCCAGTTGCGAAAGCTCGTAATTCTGTGTGTGTGTTTGTGTGTTTTGTTCATGTGCCTGTCTGCCGGCGCTTTCCCGCTTGGTAAGTCTTGGAATCTTTGTTTTTAATATATTTTTCCCATGTGGAAGTTTCTTTCTGTTTTATTTTTTCTACATTGTAATTTAGATAAGACATGCATTGTACTTCTAATATTCACTATTACCAATTGGTAGTGGAATACAGTTACTTACATTAGCACAGAAATTTTCACTCAGGCTGCTGATGAACTTCAGTTCTATCAAAATTGTATTGTTGAATAATTTTAGTGTCTTATTTGATTGTTGTATACCTCTGTTCACTATTGGAAATGTCTAAACTGGTAATTATTTGCCTATTTTGTTCCTGTATGCGTATTACAATTTGCATCCATTAGCCTCTATAAGTACTGTCCTCATATATAATTATGACTTGTTCCAAATCCATGCAGTTCTCTTGTATACTGGATCAATGGAACATGAATTGATAAATAAAATATGTCTAATGTGGTCTTGATGGTTTAAGGTAATCTGAAGGTACGCTAAGAATGGAAACTGTGTCAATATTAATACAACACTTGCAACAGAGACTATTTTCTATTTTTGAACCACTTTTGTTGCTTCAAGCCAAAATTGAGAGGAATAATGTTACATAACACTTGAGTTACACTTTATGTGTATAAGCAAAGTGTGTCTTCCACAGTGTTCAATGCATGATACTCTTCCTTGTGATGTACATAAACTATATGTTTAAACAGCATAAAAGATTAACAATAACCTCACAATAATTTTAATTTTCTGTCATTTGAACTATGTTTTTTGTATCCCTTCAGAAACGGAGAGCTGTAAATTAGTGCCTGTCAATGGATGCTGTGTGTTCCCCAGCCACTGTGAAATGTATTTCTTGTGTAGTGGTCAGAAAAATGCCACCTTTAATGTATATGTCACAGTGACAATAGAAATGTAACATTTAGTTAGTCCTTGCCTGTGGAAGTTAGATGATAATTTTCAACTGAGAGTATAGGGTGCATCATAAAATTTTATGTATACAGTAAATGTATAGGAAAGAAAGCAGGATGACCTTGTATGGGCACATATGAGGTTATTACATTTTTTCTGTTTGAATATAACAGTTAATATTTAACGTCACTCATACCGTATACACAATTCCATGGAAGATAAACTTTTAAATTACTATAAAATACATTTAATTTCTTTAGTTCCTTAATTGATTTTTGAAACTTCTTAAAGAACCATCTGTCTGCTATTATTAGTTTGAGATTCCACTGTCATATGTAATTATTTTCCTTCCCTCTAGCTAGAATGTTATGTACCTCCATGTTTGGTAGGTGTTTAACAGTTACTCTCATTGCCATCATATTGTGATATATATACAGTGAGTGCATGTTCATAAGTTTTTGATGTACAAAAGCTTGTCCACAAATTTGTATGGCTGGTTTTTTGGCTATTCATCTCAGTGCTCTTTTCTGAATTTTAAATATTGCTCTGAAGCAGCTATCTTGTTCTCTTCCCCATTCAGAAATTGAGTAGGATTAATATGGAAACAAGTTATATTGTTCATTGCTCTGAGAACTTTATCATCCACAACTTTTGCAGTTTCCCGTATGAAGAAAATCTTTGTTTATCATTTTGGACAGTACATCTACGTGCTCGCCCATGTTAAATGCTCACCTATAATAGTTCCTAAAAATTTTTTTCACTTGCTTTTTAATTGCCTCACTGTTTAATATTTACATTATACACACATTGCTTTAAGAATTTTCACTCTGCAGCAATGTGTGCACTGATATGAGACTTCATGGCAGATTACAGCTGTGTGCCCGACCGAGATTTGAAATCGGGAGTTTGAGTCTCGGTCCAGTACACAGTTTTAATTTGCCAAGAAGTTTCACAATGTTTTAGATTGACTTATAAGAATATTGTTTTGTACTAGATATTTATTTGTGGTTTCAGTATGTATGAGTGCTTCCATTTTAAGCTCCCTTTGTTCATCTGCACATATAATGGTAGTATCATCAGCATACATTGTAAGTAACTGTTTTATACATTCTGGGATGTCAGTTATGTTGAGCAGGATTTCCCAAATTGTGTTCCATGGGACGTTAATAACTGTTCAATGAAAAGCTAGGAGTGTCATGGTCTCTCTCTCTCTCTTTCTCTCTCTCTCTCTCTCTTTCTCTCTTTCTC
This sequence comes from Schistocerca gregaria, assembly GCF_023897955.1. Lineage (NCBI taxonomy): Eukaryota > Metazoa > Arthropoda > Insecta > Orthoptera > Acrididae > Schistocerca > Schistocerca gregaria. Next base: position 85,875,562 of record NC_064930.1, on the reverse strand, counting down.
CCTCTTTCTCCCTCTCTCCCTTTCTCCCTTTCTCTCCCACCTCCCCCCTTTAATCTTCCCACTCCCACCTTTTCCACATCCCCCTCCCTCTCTTCCCTCTATTGGTGATACTAACGACTTGTTAAAAATTTTACTATGATTTCTGTGTTATCATTTAAAATTGAAGTTATCACTGACTAAAATAAAACTCTCTAATTTTTGAAATATTATTGACTTTCAAAATAAATAAGGTGTTCCATCAATGGACCAGGATTTTCAATATGTTCCATCAGAGGAAAATGTTGAGAACCTGTGACATTGAGAATAGACAGTATTGACCCAAGCACTGAACCTTGTGCCATATGAGGTCTCATAATTTGTAATTAACTATATTCTCTCCATTTATACGTCTCATTTACTGCTTTCTATTCATAATATGCAATTTTACTATCTCATAGCATTTCCCTTGAATCCCACAATGATAGAGTTTCTTCATTATCCTAGAATTATTTATGTAGTCAAATAATTTATATAGGTCCTCAAAGATCCCACAGATCTCCTGTTGCCTGTCAAGTGAACTCAGAATATGGTCTTCTAAATGTGTTGATTCCGTTATTGTTGATTACCCTTCTATGGAACCATACTGTGATGAGTACATTATTTGAAATTTTATTCTTTATTATCATTTCACACATTTTAGCAAAATTGGGGATCAGTGATTTTGGCCTGTAGTCTCAAAATTAACTTCTTTATATTTTCTTAAATACTGGCTGTACTCTACTTGTTTTTAGTGATTCTGCTAATATGCCTTCCTATAACACAGCAATCAGCACGTGTATTAAGAGTTGTAGTATACTTCCCCAGATTTCTTCATGGTATGGTATATATGTGTGATTTTTAGTATTGAATGTTCTTCATCTGTTTTGTTTTCAGTTCTACTGCTACAACTGTATATGTCATCAGTGTCTTATATTTCTCTAGGGTGTACATCACTTATGGTATCTTTCAGTGAACAACTGCGCTCTGTAAATACTGTAGTAAGTCTTTAGTGTAATTACCTGCTTTAACTGCAGCTGCCCTACTGAATAATGACTTTCCTTTTCTGATGAAACTGCTATTTGTGATAATGTAGGACTGGAGGGCTTGATTATTAAGTATGGAGGCTAGAATGTAATTGGTCTTTCTAATTTCTTTAAATGGGTTTCAACAGTTAAAAATCAGCCTCTCTCAGATGTTCAACACCCGTCGCCCACTGCATGACAGGAAGTGAATACTGTCCCAACCCTGATGGAGCTCTCAGGATCTTGGCTGACCCACAACCCCACCCTCCTCCCAGGAAGGCTTCCCACAAGATCAGATGGTGAGCCTTGAACACACACCAAATGTGCAAACCACTGCAGCAGTATGTGTGAAACTAGGAACAGAATCACTACCTTCATTCTGGAAGTAGCATAGCAGTGAGCTAAACAACTTAAGTTTCCAGTGAATAGTTAAGTTTTTTAATCGACCTTTTAAGCTCTAATGGGGGTAGCCCATGACCAAATGTGAACTACTTAGCCCCATGGTAAGTATAAATATCACAGAAGAAGAGAGGGCAGTAGACCATTCAATACTAAGGTAATGTTTTAACGATCAAACTCATAAATGGCAAGCAAAATGGAATTAGGCTTTAGCAACAAGGTCCTTACAACTTAAACTTAACAGTGGCCAAATGCATGATTACTAAATGAAACTAACAGGTCGCTATCTTTAGCAATGAGGCTTTTACAACTTATTATGCTAAAATAACTTTATAATGGTGAAGGACATGATTACTCGATTTGAACAGCATAGGTGAACACAACTTAGCAACAAGGCTTTTTAAGATTTACTACACTAAAATAATACTGGCCAAGCTCAATGGCCACTACATTCAAAAAAGTCACGCAGACACACTACACATTCTCAGAGCCACAACTGCATTGCAATAGTTTAACCTTAATGGGGCACAGCTATGCAAGTGAAGCTGAACCGGCTGTAACTGTGTGGACACTAAGTTGCTGTGAAAAATGATGTTAAATAAGCCCATGTAATCATACCCAGCTTTTTGGTTGTGGTCAGCACTCTTTCTTAAAATTTACTAACTCAGGCGATGCAGCACTTCACTGCTTCCATCGTTTTACTACAGTGGACATGCTTTTGTATTTCTCCTTAGCAACAAGCTATGAAGCACACCTATTGTCAGGGGCAGTCCTTACAGTAACTCACAATGGCTGCACCACTAAACAAGACAAGGAAATCAACATGTCACACACAGTTGAACAATAATGTTAGCAATCTGCAGTCGTTAACTGCACTTTAATATGATAAAAAAAAAAACCACCATTAAGCTGAGAAATCAACTTAGCTGTCTTAAATCTCATAGTCAACCAGTGTGGTCCATTGGCATTGTCTTCTTAAAGTATAAAGTAAGTTTCAACGTTTAATTTAACTCTGCCAGCAGCATTCAAGAAAGACAATGGGAACAATTGCCTGAGCTTAACCACAAATCTTGGTTACAAATTACTCTCTCCACTATCCTGACTGTATTGAGAGATACTTCTTGGGGAGCTGACTGGACTGTCCTCCTCCGCCTCTATCGATCTCTTGTCTGCTCCAAGTTGGATTATGGATGCATTATCTACTCATCTGCATGGCCGTCTATCTTACACCACCTAAATACAATACATCATTTGGGGATCCGTCTCACCACTGGTGCCTTTTGTACTAGCCCTGTTGAGTCTCTATGCAGATGCCGGTGAACTACCACTGTCAGACCAGTACGACATCCTACACAGTAGGTATGCATGACGGCTTTCTTCTATGCCAGGCCACCCAACCTTTGATCCTTTTTATGATGATATTCTTGACTGCCAGTACAAGATGTACATTTCTTCTCTGCGGCCTCCCGGCGTCCACTTTTGTCCCCTGCTTCAGCAGCTGCCGTTCACACTTCGTGCCACTTTCCGAGTGGGAGAGAGCCCTTCACCACCTTGGATTCAGACACAGGTTTATTCTCGTTTTGACCTCAACTCGTTCCCGAAGGATTTGACTCCCGAGCTGACCTATCGTAGCAAATTTCTCGAACTTCGCTCACAACTTGCCGATAGCATATTTTTGTACATGACAGTTCCAAGTCCGCCCACAGTGTTGACTGTCCTTTTGTCATTGGGGCTGATAAGTTTCACTACAGACGTCTTGACCAGTGCACAATTCTTACAGGAGAGCTTTTTGCCCTCCATCAAGCTGTTCACTATGTCCGGAGGCACCAGCTCACTTGCTGTGTGATGTGCTCTGACTCCCTCAGTGCCCTTCAGAGTCTGGATGATCCCGATCCAGTCCACCCTATCATTCCACAGATCCAGCGCTGCCTCCATTTGATCATGGATGGGGGAGCTCAAGTGATTTTCATGTGGGTTGTTGGCCATGTTGGTGTGACAGGGAATGATGGTGCAGCCAAGGCCACAGTCCATCTCCATCTGCCCGCCTCTTACTCTGTTCCCTGGCAAGATATTTGTACTTTTCTCTTTTGGCGTATCATGTCACTTTGGCATGACCATTGGTGCTCCCTTCATGACAACAAACTCCGAGAAGTCAAACTTGTTGAGTGGCGACCCTGCACCTGGCAGTCCTTTCTGTAGCCAGCCATTAACCGTCAGACATTTCCTGATCCTCTGCCCCCATTTGAGCCACTTATGTCTCAGGGTCAGGTTGCTGCGCACTTTGCCGGACATTTTAGCAGATGACAAGCGAGCTGTGGCTTGTATTTTAAGTTTTTTAAAAGCATCAATATGACAAATGAGATTTGATTTCTACCTGGTGACTCTGGTGTCTTGCCGACATCCTTTAGAAGATACTCTTGAGGTTTTAGATTTGTTTTTTGTTCCTTTTTGTATTGGATCTCGCAGTGGTTTTTTGCCCTTGCAGTCCCAGCATTCTATGGTTCTATCTGGACACTTATGACCCTTAGATGTTTTGCGCCCTAAAACCCACAAAAAAAGTAACCTGACTGAATCCAACTAATAATGAAAATGATGAATAGCAGCATAGGACTAAACCATCAAAGACACATTTCGACACTTTTGAGGAGCTTAATTCCAATAGACACACTTGATATTTTCAGCCGCAAGCCTGGCCAAAACTGCTTCATTGCTGTGGTGCCCATATGCTGCAGCTGTAAATGGTCATTCAGAACTGAATGTCCAGCCTCGCATGTAGTACCTAGGCTGTCACCTTTGACACTGAAACATCACTGCACAATCACTCACACATCTAGGCAGGAGTTGTGGTAGAACCTCAATATGGAAAAATGCACATTGCCAGAGGAGGAAACCAACTGGGGAACCTTCCCCCACAAAAATCTATGTTACCTGTGGGAGTGAGCCATACCCAGTGGATGAAACCTATGAAGCAAATGGTCTGACCTATCTTATGGGTGCATAAAGGACCTCACCACTCTGGTGAGCAGTGTAACAGCTGTGAGCAGTGTAACAAACCCCCTGAATGATGAAGGGACCCTTAAATCAGGGCAGTAGGTTCTGAAGAATTTTTGTCCTTACTGTTGGCTGCAAAATTCTTCCAAAAAGCACTGTCCTCTGCATGGTATTTCAAGGTAGTCTCTTCTGATTATAATGGAATTCCCATTTCTGCGGCCACCCACTGTGGCCAAGTGGTTCTAGGCACTTCAGTCTGGAACCGCAAAACGGCTACATCGCAGATTCGAATCCTGCCTCTGGTGTGGACGTGTGTGATGTCCTTAGGTTAGTTAGGTTTAAGTAGTTCTTAGTTCTGGTGAACTGATGACCTCAGATGTTAAGTCTAATAGTGCTCAGAGCCATTTGAACCCATTTCTAGTGTGACTGGTAAATGTTTCTCCAGGCCTTATGAGACTGCTCTTTAATGTTGGAAGATGAGAACATCTCAGCTAACAAATACTCATTTCTTCACAAGTTGCCCAGTGGTGAATTCAGTACATAAGTGGATATTAGTCAAACTGGCATATTCAAATGGCTCTCATGTCTTGCTGTATTAAAGGCATAGGCTAACCATCTCAAGGTTTTATTTCACTTTGATTGAAGCTCCTGATTGTAAGTGTTATGGGCAGCTTGGAGATTTTGGTTGACCCATCAGCAACAGAGAGAGGGATTGGGATAGTATGGCATAGTCTGGTGATGTGCCCCCCCACTCCATAGCAAACAAAAATTATTAAAAGTCCTTGGAGGTGAAAGTTGTAGCATTATCAGATACACAACGATTCAACTAGGACCAAATGCCCCGAATATAGCTTTCAGAGCCTCCATTGCCGCCATTGCAGTACCCATTCTGTTAGTTATTAACCAGGTAAACCTGGAGACAGTGTCCATATTGACAAATATATAGATAAATTTCCTTTCTTAGAACATGGTAATGGACCCACAAAATTTTGAAATACTTTATTCAAATGGTTCAAATGTCTCTGAGCACTATGGGACTTAACTTCTGATGTCATCAGTCCCCTAGAACTTAGAACTACTTAAACCTAACTAACCTAAGGACATCACACACATCCATGCCCGAGGCAGGATTCGAACCTATGACCATAGCGGTTGCGCAGTTCCAGACTGTAGCAGCTAGAACCACTTGGCCACTCTGGCTGGCACAAATATTTGTTCCATAGGATGTGAGACCATATATCTAGACAAGATATTCTGTGCAGGTTGACTAGAAGCACACTCTCAACATTTCCTGACAACATTTTTTATGTTCTTGTCCACACCTGCCCAAACAAAATGTTCCTCAACTTTCTCCCTAGTTTTAAACAGTCCAGGGTGCCACCTATTGGGGACTCATGAAAGTAGTGCAAAAGAGAAATTGCAGTAGCAGCTGGGTCCACAACTCTTCTCTGAGTTTCACTCCACTTTTGACAATGAAAATGTTCTTTCTTCAATAGGTAGGAGCAGCTCTCCTTGCCCTTGTTAATCACCAGCTCTATCTCTGAATCCCGATTCTGATAATTCTCAATTCTGTAAACCAGTATGGGATACTCAGCTAGTATTGCATTGATCTCATAAGGCAACTTCCCATCTCCCTGCAGAACTTGTTCATTCTGGTCCTGATTGTCAAACATTCAACTTAAGGCATCTGTAGCCATAGTGTCCACGCTCTTGTAGAGCATTATTCTGAACTGGAAAGCAGATATTCATGTCGGCAATCGAGCTATCCGCCCGGTTCTTCTAAATTGCTTTGGGATTCAGTAAGGTCCTGATTATTAGTCTCGAGTTCAAACATAAGACTGCTAATGCTTCGAGATCATAAGCAGAATAATGTTGCTCCAAGTGGTTAAGTGAACATGAAGCAAAGGTAACTGAACAAACCCTTCATTATGTTCATGTAGGAGGACAGCCACTATAGCTGCCTTGATGCATCAGTCTGAACGATATGTGTTTTATCGAAATCTGACATTACTAAGACTGGTGATGCCGCCAAGGCCTCTTTGACAGCAAAGGAATAAGCATCTTGAGCCTCACCTCACTGAAATTTCACTTCTTTTTTCCTCAAAGCATTCAAGGAGGCCGCCTTTTGGGCAAACCTAGGAATGAATTTAGTAAAAAAGCTAGCCATGCCTGAAAACCTTGCCACCTGCTTTGCATACAGGATATAAGAAATTTCATAATCGCCCTAACTTTACCACTATAGTGGGACCCTCTGCACATACCACATGCTCAAGGAACTGTATCGAGGGACAATCTAACCTCACCTTGTCAGGATTGACTGTAAGGCTGGCCTTGTGTAACCTCTCGGAAACTATCTCAAGATGTCAGAAATGGTCTTTCATAGATTTACTACCATCTTATCTTGGTAGTGAGACAGAAATTCAATTTTAATCCCATTGAAGAGTTGGTTCAGGAGTTGTTACCATACTGCAGCATCTGTTGAAAGGCCAAACAGAAACCAATGAGATTCATATAAGTTCCAATCTGTGCTAAATGTAGTTAAGGCCTTGGACAACTTTCATAGGGGTATTTGGTAGTATGGCTGATTTAAATTTGGCATACCGAAAACCTTAGCTTCCTTGAACCATGCAAACACATGTGGAGATTGGGTAATGATAGGGAATACAAAATTATCTTCTAGTCAACAACGGGCCAAATTCCTCCTTGCAGCTTCCCCCCAGTGGGGTCACAACTCTTCCTTGAGTACATTGTGGCTAACACGGGGCCCAAACCTTTGTAGCATTACTTCCTTTCTATGCTGCATGCTTATATTTCCACAATCCCTTTCTTCCTCTGCTTCTCCATCAGACAGTTTTCTTGCTACTGACACTGCTTCGACCTCGTTTATGATCGGGCCTTGAGTTTCCACTTCTAGCATATTCTACAACTTTTCATCAAATAAACACATGGTCCCAACTGTTGGGTTTGACCTGCCACCAATTTTTAAAATTCTACATAAGTGCGGATCATGCAGGGAAGGTCACCCAATGCAGTGTAAGCTCCATCTTTGCACTGTGCTTTTAATACAGTAATACACCCAAAACCCAGCACAGTAGCCAGCCCATTGTGGGGTGGGTTGTCACGTTCCTGCAAAGTAGCCTTTTTACCGCACAGGTTTGCACTGTTGCTGCCTGAGCTGAAAATTCCCTTCGTTTACAGCAATCCAGACTACAGCCCTTTGTGGATACAGGGGATGTATAAGGTCTAGTGCCACCTTTGCTTAAGGGTTAGTTTTCACTAAAGTGAGGTCACTCTCATTTGTAGATAGATTGGGTCGATAGTTGGACAAAGGGTAGCGGTTTGAATGGTGGAAAAAATCTCTGTGATAGTTGGGTCAGGTTGTACAGACACTAGTGGTTTTCTTGCTCTCTATGACAGGTCATGCAAGGGTATGCTTTGTTAGTAGTGGGTATCATGCAGGTAGAAACCTTTGACATTGTGCTGTGGTGTTACTCGGTGGCTGCTGCTGGTTGCCATTGTTGGTTTCTCGGTCAGCATCAGCATACCCGTAACAGTTAGGTTCATCATAGTTTTGTGTCTGATAGGTCATATATCAGATTCACAGTGTAGGGTAGTGTTGGCAGTTTGTTTGTGCATTTAGCCTGTCAGTTGGCTTTAATAGCAGCTATCATATCCAGTCAATATTGCCGATATGCAGGGGCTCACTGATGTTGTCATTTGTTGGTGTATCTTAGCTAACCATAGGTGGTTATGCCCTAGCTAGTAGTCTTTCGCCACTTATGGTTTCGCCTATGGTAGTGATCATAGTTCCCCAGAGTAAGGATGAAAGGATTGTTTGAGTGTCTCGAGTTCCTGTATAGTCATGTGGTGTGTTTTTTGAATACTTCCTTGAGGGTTTCAAGGTGGTATTCATTGTGAAGCTCCACAGTGTATGTGTAGTATGTAGCATTGCTATGACACGTAGCACTTTTTTCTGTATGATATGTAGGTGTGTAGAAGCTGCATATCCCCAGATGGTAGCTGCACACATTATCAGAGGTCTAATCAGTGTCGTGTATATGGACCTCAACACCTTCCTATTCAGTTTACTTTCCCTGTTGAGCACTGAGTAGAGTTGTTTGAGTCTCGTGTGGGCTCTGTTGCTAATGAATTCACTGTGGTTCCCCCATGTAAGTTTCAGGCCCAGCCACCCCCCTGTGGGTTCGGGGGTAAGAATAGGCCCACGGTATTCCTGCCTGTCGTAAGAGGCGACTAAAAGGAGTCTCAAACGTTTCGGCCTTATGTGATGGTCCCCTACCGGGTTTGACCTCCATCTTCTAAATTCTTCCGAAGAGCGAGCTGATTGGGGAAGGGCGCCTTACAAGGTGCAATGTGTCCATCGCTCATTACCATCTCTAGCTTGGTTGGTCGTCGTCGCATAGCTGTCCCGCCCACTCACCATCTCTAGGGCGTGGCTTTGTTCTTGGGTGCGGTTTTTGCAGTCTGCTCTGCTGTGTCGCTTTATGCGCCAATGACGATCATGGACTACATTTCACTTGAAATCCAGCACGGTAGCCAGTCTGTTGTGGTGGGGCCGCCATGTACCCTGTCGGTTGTAGCCCCCTGACAACACAGGGATCGCTCTACTGATGCCTGCGCCATTAACTCCCCGCGTATGCCAAGGAGTAGATGCCTGTCTCCTTGGGGCATCGGGACTCCCGGCAATGGCCATCCCGCCAGGTGGTCGTTGCTGAGGCTGGGTGGCGCCCGTGGGGAGGGCCCTTGGTCGGAGTAGGTGGCATCAGGGCGGATGACCCGCGATGAAGCGTGGTACATCATCTCTTGCTGGCGGCCAGCCGCCAGCAGTCTCTAAGCGTTCTCGGCCTCAATATAACGCTCAGGCATATGATCCACAATCGTTCCCCTCCCTGGCCACACCATGGGAGGAACGAAAGGCTACGGTTGGCAGCGAACCTTATTCACCTCGCTATTTAGTCTGTACACGAGTCGATGGGGAATCGTTTATGGCGACCAAGCCTCAGTTTTTTGTCGAGCACTTGGAGGACAAGTTTGGGGAGGTGGAGGGCTTGTCCAAAATGCGCTCTGGGGCAGTATTGATCAAAACGGCATCCTCTGCACAGTCACGGCGGTTACTCGCTTGTGACAAGTTGGGGGATGTTTCCGTCACGATCACACCCCATAGTAGTCTCAACATGGTCCAGGGCATTATATTCCATAGGGACCTACTCTTGCAGTCAGACGACGAGCTACGCGCCAATTTAGAAAGGCGGGGTGTTCACTTCGTCCGGCGCGTCCATCGGGGTCCGAGGGATAATCAGGTAGCCACCGGTGCCTTCATCTTGGCCTTCGAGGGTGACGTCCTACCCGAAAAGGTCAAGGTGATGGTCTACCGATGTGATGTGAAGCCCTATATCCCTCCCCCGATGAGGTGTTTCAAATGCTGGAAGTTCGGCCACATGTCATCTCGGTGTACTTCCAGCATGACATGCAGAGATTGTGGACGCCCTTCACATCCTAATACTGCATGTGCGCCGCCTCCCATCTGTGTGAACTGCGGCGAACACCATTCCCCTTGCTCGCCAGACTGCAAGGTTCTACTGAAAGAACGAAGGATCATGGAATATAAGGCCCTGGACCGCATGACCTATACTGAGGCTAAGCGGAAATACGAGAGGCTACATCCTGTGGCTCTGACCAGCTCCTATGCCACAGCTGCCAAAACAGTAGTTTTGTCATCTGCTGCACCGATTCCACTGAACACTCTGAGCCGGAATACTACACCTGCCCCCTTGATGGTGGGGGGCACTTCCCCATCTGTTGCTCCTGCACCACCTACCTCAGGAGCAACGACCCCCCAACCATCGGGGACACAAGTCCCCAACTCTAAGCCGGAGAAGCGTCTGACTTCTTCGGCGACTCTCTCTCGCAAGGGATCCCTCGGGTCCCTCCCTTCCCAGGTTTCCACCTCTGGGAAGGGTGACGTCAGCCAATGGCTGAAAAGCAGGCCAGCGGCTGGTCGCAGGGCTTCCCGCTCCTCCTCCATCCCGGAGACTGACTCGGTGGAGCCCTCCCAGCCAGTAAAGCCCAAGGAGCAGAGAGAGAAGACGAATAAGAAGAAGGCCTCTAAGGCCAAGGAACGCGCGGTGGCATCCACCCCACCGCTCCATACAGGCTCTGCGTCTGGGGATGAGGTGGAGATCCTGGCGTCCGCTGAGGACCTGGATCTCGCCATACCCTCAGACGCCAAGGACGCCGATTGTACTGGTCCTCGATCGGTGACAGCAGGTGACCCAGTGACGTGATCCGCCTCCTCGGTCCCTTCACGCCTATTTCGCCCATGGACAAAGAGATTCTCCAGTGGAACTGCAGCGGTTTTTTCCACCACCTTGCTGAGCTCCGCCAACTCGTCAGCAGTCACCCTTTCTTCTGCATTGCCCTCCAGGAAACGTGGTTTCCGGCAATGCGGACCCCTGCCCTACGAGGGTATCGGGGTTATTATAAGAACCGGGCAGCTTATGAGAGGGTGTCTGGTGGAGTCTGCGTCTACGTCCTTAACTCTATCTACAGCGAGTGTGTGCCTCTTCATACACCCTTAGAGGCTGTCGCTGTAAGGATGTGGACGCCTCAGCCTATTACTGTCTGCAGTTTGTACCTTCCGCCGGATGGTGATGTCTCTCGTCATGTGTTGGCTGCATTGATAGGACAACTGCTGCCTCCCTTTGTGTTGCTGAGCGACTTTAACGCCCATAACCCCTTGTGGGGTAGCGCCGCGATTACTGGCCGGGGCAGAGATGTCGAGACTCTTCTGTCACAGCTTGACCTCTGCCTTTTAAACACGAGAGAGGCGACCCACTTTAGTGCGGTCCATGGCTCGTTTTCGGCCATTGACCTTTCTATTTGCAGCCCCGGACTTTCACCATCCATCCACTGGAGGGTCCATGACGACTTATGTGGTAGTGACCATTTCCCCATCTTTCTGTCACTGCCACAGCGTCACTCTTCTGAACGCCCCTCCAGATGGGCTCTGAATAAGGCTGATTGGGACTTATTTACATCTGTCGCAGTGATCGCACCTCCTTCCACTGATCCGATTGATGCGGTGGTTCAGTCGGTCACCACCAGCATCGTTTCTGCGGCGGCATCTGCGATTCCCTGTACATCCGGGTCACCTCGGCGGAGGACTGTGCCGTGGTGGTCGCCCGAGATCGCAGAGGCGATTCGAGATCACCGGCGGGCTCTTCAGCGCCATAAGCGGCACCCGTCGTTGGAGACCCTCATTGCTTTTAAACAGTTCCGCGCCCGAGCCCGACGCCTTATTCGCCAACGGAAGCAGGAGTGCTGGGAACGTTATGTTTCCACCATTGGCGTCCGTACCTCTGCATCGCAGGTTTGGGCCAAGATTCGGCGACTCCAAGGCTATCGGCCACCTGTCTCTGTCCCTGGGCTTTCGCTGAATGGAGCAGTGTGCACCGACTCTGACACGATTGCGGACCGATTAGCAGAGCATTTTGCTCAGTGTTCCGCGTCAACGAACTACCCGTTGGCTCTTCTGCTCCCGGAAAGAGCGGTTGGAAAGTCGGAGGCTTTCCTTTCACACGCGCCACGCGGAGTCGTACAATGCTCCTTTCAGCGAATGGGAATTCCAGAGCGCACTTTCTGATTGCCCTGATACGGCTCCTGGACCAGACCGCATTCACAGCCAGATGCTGAAACACCTCTCAGTGCCTTGCCAGCGACGCCTCCTAGATCTTTTCAATCGCGTCTGGGTCAAGGGTGTTTTCCCGTCTCAATGGCGGGAAAGCATAGTCCTCCCCGTATTGAAACCTGGCAAGAACCCGCTGGAGGTGGACAGCTATCGCCCCATAAGCCTCACCAACGTTCCTTGCAAGTTGCTGGAACGTATGGTGAGCCGGAGGTTGAGTTGGCTCCTCGAGTCTCGGGGCCTTCTGGCTCCGTCTCAGGGTGGGTTCCGTAAAGGCCGCTCTGCCGTCGATAATCTGGTCTCCCTGGAGTCTGCCATCCGTACAGCCTTTGCGCGCCGCCAACATCTGGTTGCCGTCTTCTTCGACATGCGGAAGGCATACGATACGACTTGGCGCCATCACATCCTGGCCACACTTCATGGGTGGGGCCTTAGGGGCCCGCTCCCGATTTTTATTCAGAATTTTCTTTCGTATCGTTCCTTCCGCGTGCAAGTGGCTGCGTCGCATAGTTCCTCCCGGGTCCAGGAGAACGGGGTCCCACAGGGGTCTGTCCTCAGTGTGTCCCTGTTTTTAATTGCCATCAATGGGCTCGTTGAGGCGGTGGGGTCGTCCGTCGCGGCTTCTTTATATGCGGACGACTTCTGCCTATATTACAGCTCCAGTGGCATCGCCGCTGCTGAACGGCAGCTGCAAGGTGCCATCCGCAAGGCGCAGTCATGGGCTGTAGCGCACGGCTTCCAGTTTTCGGCCGCGAAGACCTGCGTTATGCATTTCTGCCGGCGTCGCACGGTTCACCCTGAGCCGCGCCTTTACCTTGACGGTGAACCTCTTGCTGTGGTCGCGACGCATCGGTTCTTGGGACTGGTATTCGATACCCGGTTGACTTGGCTGCCCCATATTAGGCAGCTGAAGCAAACATGCTGGCGGCACTTAAACGCTCTCCGTTGCTTAAGCCACACCAGGTGGGGTGCCGACCGGTCCACGCTCCTCCACCTATATCAAGCGCTGATCCAGTCCCGCCTTGATTATGGGTGTGTGGCGTACGGTTCTGCCTCGCCTTCAGCATTGAGATTGCTGGATCCCATACACCACTGCGGGATCCGCCTCGCCACGGGAGCGTTCCGGACAAGCCTCGTCGACAGCATACTTGTGGAGGCTGGTGTCCCTCCATTGCGGTTCCGGCGTGACCGCCTTCTGGCCGCCTATGCCGCGCACGTTTATAGCATGCCAGGGCATCCAAACTACCGTCTCCTGTTCCCGCGCTCGATCGTCCATGTTCCAGACAGGCGGCCTCGGTCAGGGTGTCCCATTGCGGTTCGCCTCCGGGACCTTCTCCGTGGCCTTGACTTTTTTCCTCTGCCGCCTGTTTTCCAGGCCAATCTCCGTCTGCTCCCGTGGAGTGTGCCCCGACCGTGCCTTCGGCTCGACTTGGCACAGGGTCCGAAGGTCTCAGTGCCTCCGGAGGCCCTCCGCCGCCGCTTTCTTTCCATCCTGGCCGAGTTTCCGAACGCGGCGGTGGCCTACACCGACGGTTCGGTGGTCTCTCGTCACACTGGTTACGCTCTCACTCTACGGGATTATTGTGAGCAACGGTCATTGGCAGCTGGCTCCAGTGTATACACTGCCGAGTTGGTTGCCATCTATCGTGCCCTAGAGTTTATCCGCTCCCGCTCAGGTGAGTCCTTTGTCATCTGTAGTGACTCCCTGAGCGGTTTATGAGCTCTTGACCAGTGTTTCCCTCGTTCCCGTCTGGTGATGGCCATCCAGGAGTCCCTCCATACTCTCGTCCGTTGCGGCCGCTCTGTCACCTTTGTTTGGTCCCCGGGTCACATCGGCATCCCGGGTAACGAGCGGGTTGACGACCTGGCGAAACAGGCGGTCAGTTCCCCGGCCATGGAGATCGGTCTTTTAGAGAGTGACGTCCGATCCGTATTGCGGCAGAAGGTCCTTGCTGCTTGGCGTGATGAGTGGCGCACCGTGCCCTCTCCCAACAAACTTCGGGCAGTCAAGGAGACAACCAGTGTGTGGCGCTCCTCCATGCGGGGGTCTCGCAAGGACGCTGTCGTCCTCTGCCGGCTCCGCATAGGACATACCCGGCTCACGCACGCGTATCTCTTGTGCCGTGACGACCCGCCTCTCTGTCGCTGCGGATTGGCCCTGACCGTGGTACACGTCTTACTAGACTGCCCACTTTTAACTGCCCTCAGGCAGGCGTTCGCGCTGCCTGATACACTCCCTGCTCTTTTAACCGATGACTCTACTATGGCTGACTTAGTTCTCCGTTTTATTCGAGCAGGGGGTTTTTATCATTCAATATGAGAGTCCCTTTTTATTTTTTTTAGTGTCGACTGTGGCTTTTGGCCTGGGGTTTTAGTTTGTGGTGTTTTAATGTGTCCCTTGGTTGTTGGCCTTTCCAGTTTTATTTTCATGGTCGGCCAATGAACGTCGCACTCTGTGTGTCTTTTCATCTCTTTTCTCTGGTCTTCGTCTATGTCTTTCTTGTACTGTGTCGTCCCTTGTCGTCTCCGTTATGTGTTTATTGCTTGTTGGACTTTTCTTCGTGTATTATTATGGTCGTGGAACAAGGGACCGATGACCTAAGTAGTCTGGTCCCTTTAACCCCCACAAACCAACCAACCAACCAGGCCCAGCCAGACACCGAGATGTCTGACTTTCTCTCAGAAATTTAGTGGGCATTCATGTCGACAGTGTTGATGCTCATGAAGTAGCTTTAGTTTGTGTGTGAACAGAACTGCTTCACACTTGCCAACATTTACTTTAACACACCATCATTCCAACCAAGGCTCAGAAGTTCTGAGTGCCGTCTATATTCAGGAATTTATGTTTGACGGTTTCCAATCTTGTGCAAGGATGCCCATGTCATCTTTGTAGATCGCTAACATTGTGCTGGAAGGCCATTAACGTAGAAATTGAACAAGATGAACCCCAGGATGCTTTCCTGGGGTACTCCTGCTTGGATACCATATTGTGTCAATTGTTTTCTCTGCACGTCAGTGTTAAAACAGCTCTACATGAGATATGAATGTATGAGATGTGTGAGTCCGTCAGGGAAACCAACATCGGTTAATTTGCGGATAAGGCCATTGTGCCAGAGATGGTCGAAAACTTCTTCAATGTCCAAGAAGATGGCCTCTGTTGCTTTGTTTGTGTTGTAGCCGTGTGTTATATGTTCGAATATGCAGAGAAGTTGTGTTGTTGAGTGGTGATTCCTAAACCCGAATTGCTCCAGTCTTAGGGTGTCATTGGCGATGCAGTGCTTAGTGATGCATTTTAGTAATACCTTCTCAACAATCGCGCTGAGCGAATACAGCAGACTGATGGGTCGGTAATTTAGTGAGAGGGAGGGGTCCTCCCCTGACTTCCTGAACATCAGGACCTTGGCCGCCTTCCTAAAGTCAGAGAAGTTTTGGTGTTTTAAGATGGCATTTGTTATGTGTGCAAAGTGTTCTACAGCTCTATCCATGATCTCCTAGAGGACATGGTTTTGAATCCCATTGGGCATAGGGGCTTTACTAGCATTGGTATGCTTGATAGCCCATGTAATTTCGTTTGTACTAGTACGTCAGATTTCATCGTGCATAGGCTGGGCTACATGTCTTGTAACCTCCTGGTCCACTTCACGTGTGAATACTGCATCTGAAGGAGCCAGATTTGGCATGAAAGACACTGCCAGTGCAGTCATAAGCTCTGACTTCTCCTTGCTCGAGAAGGCTGTCTTGTCCTTGTAGAGTAGAAATGTAATGTTGCTCCCCGTTGAAGTGTTTGGCTAGCTTCCACATGCCACAACATGTGGTATGTAGCCCTATGAGTTTCTTCCCCCATTGCTCATTTCGAAATGTTTGTATTTTCTCCTGTATTATACCCTGGAGTCTGTTGGTGTGCAGTTTATAGAACGGGCTCCTGGTACACTGCCAATATCTCGAGAGGCAGTTCCTCACTGAAATAAGGATTTCCTGGGGCTGGGCTGTCGAGTGTTGTTTTGGTGTTGTGTGTGGAATAGCGTCAGTCATCGTGTCTTGGACAGCAGTAGTAAGAGCCTCCACCGCCTCATCAATTTGTTGTGTGTTGATAATTTCATGAGTGTCTGGAATACTACCAAGTGTTTCTTTGAACAGGGTCCAATTCGTGCACTTGTAGTTCAGTATTATGCGTGTTTCTGTATCCTGTAGTGTTCCTTCTGTGTGTAGTATTACAGGCATGTGGCCTGAGTGCAGATCGTTTTCAACCATAATGTTGAGCATGCATGTGATGCCCTTGATGAGGGCTATATCAAGCACATCTGGCCTGAGTTGGCCCTGTGCTGGCATGTAGATGGGAATTTCCAGCCCAAGTATAATGTAGTTTTGGCCTAGTGCATATTCGTATAGTTTCTTGCCATGGGAGGTACGTATTCGCCAATTCCAGTTGGGGTGTTTTGTGTTTATATCTCCAACAGAGACCCCCTGCCCCCTCCCCCCTGCCCGCCCCTCTGTGCTATGTTCAGAACTGTGCTGGTATCCCTGCCCACCCCACTGTGCTATGTTCAGAACTGTGCTGGTATCGTATGTTACTATGGTTTTAGGAGGTTCGTAAAGCATTATGAGCGTGGTGTTGCCTGCATTGAGCTTGACCCTGACACCTGTGGCTTTCTAGTCTCTCAAGTGCAGAGAGATTGATGTTCGTGTGTTCCTTGTCTTTGTGTATGATGACGGCAGTGCCAGTTTGTGGTGTACACCGACTTTGAATGCCTTCTCGCTCCTATGACCAACTGTGAAGGTGACTTTACAGCCTCAAATACTGCATTTAGAGGAAAACACACATCATATGCAGCAACATGCCAAATTGCATCGTCCTATGATTCAAGTCTTAAACGCTACAAATTTTATGTTGGGGATAATCCTACAGTTTGGCTGAGCACTGAGGTCGAAAAATTTCAAGCGAGGTTGTAAGCTTTGCAACGACAATGTACCCGTGACCAAATTGAAGGAGGATTAAAATTTGACCAATAACGGCGTTGACTGTCATATTTGTGGATTACCATTAGATAAAAAAGTAGAAACTCCTTGTAGGAATTACTGTTATCTTACAGGGAAGTCCTATGACTCATTTCACAATACGTATAATTTAAAGTACCTGTTACCAAGCCACATACCCGTTTTCTTCCATAATTTAACCGGGTATGATGCTCACTTTCTCGTTGAGCACTCGACTGATTTTGGCATGAAGAAAGATCAGGTCAGTGTCCTGCCTGAGAGTGTCAGAAAATATATTTCTTTCTCCAAATGACGAAACAAGTGTTATGCTCCACTTCCTCGTCATGTTACATTTTATGCAGATACCATTCCATAAACTCGCTGAAACTGTACCTCGGGAAGATATGTACATAACTTGAGCTGCACTTCCCAACGAGGAAAAGGCCCCATCTTCTGACTAGGAGGAGGGTTTTTGCATGCCAGTATCTGAATAGTATGGCAAAACTCAATCAATCCAGAATACCTGAATTAACTGCATTCTCCAGCAACCTTACAGGTGATGTCAGATTGGTTGCAGACTATTAGCATTGCGTGAATGTCTGGAGTGAATTCAAAATCTCCACTTTAGAAAAGTGTGCGTGGCTTTACATGGACATAGACATTCACTCACTTGCAAACGTTTTTGAGAAATTTCTGGGCTGTGTATGACCACATATTCTCGGATCCCATCTTTCATTACAGCACCTGGGTTGTCTTGGGATGCAATGGTCGAAAAAACAAAGTGCAGTATCAAATTATTGACCAATCCTGACATATCTTTTCTTTGAATGAGGAATCTGTGGGGGCCTTTGCCAATGTGTCCGTAGGCAAACAAAGAGAAATAACCCATGAATGGATGTCAAGTTCAACTCATTCCTTGATATAAATACTTGGATGTAAATACCTGATGCTTTGTTAGGAGATAAGCATGACTTTTGGTATTGACTGTCGGCAGGTCTGTCTCCCAGCCTGTGTGTGCAGGAATATGTGAGGCAGCTGGTGCATGGTGCTCTCTTGTGGAAGGCAAACAGTGCATTTAGCACACTGGATTGGCATTCGGGAGGACGACGGTTCAATACCATTTCCGGCCATCCTGATTTAGGTTTTCCGTGATTTCCCTAAATCGTTTCAGGCAAATGCCGGGGTGGTTCCTTTGAAAGTGCATGGCCGATTTCCTTTCGAATCCTTCCCTAACGCGAGCTTGCGCTCCATCTCTAATGACCTCGTTGTCGACGGGACATTAAACACTAACCACCACCACCGCCAAACAGTGAATGCTTCATGATTGGAAGATTTTGAACAATGTAATTACAAATGGAGTATTTCATTATGGTATTCCTTGTGCAATCAGACTAAAAATGCTCTGCAATTGTTGAAATATTCCACACTGCCTTATCAACCTCAAAATACGTAAATATGTATTCTATTCATTGCAGTCAATTACCCAACAATTTCTTTAAATAAATAAGTAAACTATGTTCCACAAACTGCTTTCTATCCAATAAATTCTTTCAATAGACAATGTACCACACATTGGCTTGTCTACCAGAAATTTTTTAAACGATATTCCATACACTGCAGTACTTTTCCCATCAAATAGCCAGTTAAATGAGTGTTTTTCCTGCCAATTTCCAAGGGAAGAGGGGAATGGGGGTGTGAGGGGAGGGGTTAATTAATTTAGCAATTAGTTGAATTAATTAGTCAATCAAACTGATAGTGGAAGGAGCAATTCGAAATACTGAGGCCTGAAAGTGTACTTGTATCAGCAAGGGGAGGGGAATGGGGAGATTGAGGGGAGGGTGAGGTGGGGGGGGGGGGAACAGGGGTTTCTTGGACGGACAGATTATCTGCAGGGAATCATAAATCAGTTAAGAGAACAATGGGTTAAGAGGAGGGGAAGGGGTCATAAATCAAACAGTTTTGCGCCTGAATGCATGCGGCCTGCACTAACAAAACATGCCAGAACATAGGTCGTCCTACTACTAATAACTATACTCACAAAAGTTTAATTTCCAGATCGTTCTTGTAAGTAAAGACACGTCCAGACAAAATCCAATAACTGTACAAGATCCTAAATTTACACTATAATTTACTGATCGGGGAGTCCTTATTCACTCTCTTCTCTAAAGACATGGCTCCAATGCTTACAGTACACTCGTCATGTCATTACACAAAGAATGCGGTGGCGATGCCAGTGGCGGCTGAGGACCATACACACATGACAACCACATGGCAGCATCATGGTCGGCAGAAGTTCGCGGCCTGGCCATTGAGTCCATGACACTAATGGAGAAGGCTGCAGTAGTCTTACTGGCAAAGAACGTGGGATGGTGCCTCTGGGTGGCGACAACGGCAGAGGAGTGGCGTTGGACTTGGGTAGTGCGCCTGTGAGCTTGATGAACAAGGTGAATGATATGAATGCATCTCGCATTTTTTTTTTCCATGTGTCGATGCCAGGCTCAGGGTTAAAGGTGGTGAATGAGAAGCCGGGCCATCTGCGACCGTCAAATGGGGCCACCCCACATGCAGCACCCAAGTGTGTGGCTCGGTGCGCTCAGTATGCATAAATTAGTGCTGCATGCTTTGGGAGGCAGTGAGGCAGCACAGTAGACTTTGTCCCCTTTGTCCCGGCCCTAGTATGTGCGAACGCAGCGTCTGTTGCAGCATTGTAGCCAACGAGCTGCAGCACGCAGGTTGGTAGGCTCAGCTCGCAGCCGAATAACAGCAGCAAATACTGACCAACCACACATCATATACGAAACAAAAGTAACCGTTTGCCCCATGGACTGAACAGTGAGAACGAATCACGATACTGACATCTGCAGGAAGAGGGAGAAGGTTGTTGCATACGGGTTATGACCATAATGTACAGGAGGTTGAGTGGTCAGGACTTCTGAGTGAGTATCCAGGGTTAAATGGCAAAACAGTAAATTAGATCAAATAAAGAAAATATATTTCAGTGTATGGAATATAAAGGGCGCACCTAGGAAGGTAAGCTTCATATTAAGTTATGTTGGTGGCTGGCCATGGGGTGCAGAGACAGAGGATCGGCCTCTCAAGAAAGGCATCTGTTCTATTCCAGGTCCAGATCACAAGAGGGAAAAGCAACTGTGTTCTGCTCTGCAGGACCTTCCACTGTCCACACACATGACCTGTATCCCAAACATGTTACTAATAAAACTGATGACGTGAATTCGCTAGCAGTTTCATCAGAGGGCCCAAGATGTCTCTTTTAACCAACTTTAACCAGACAGAACCGCCATAGTTCTGAAAGACAAGCAACTTGTCATGTAGGCACAGCAGAAGTTGCTGTGGGAGAAGATTTGTAAAGATTTGACTGGGGCCTTTGAAATAAATTTTTACAACCAATTCCCTAATCAGTCCTTGACTGGCTGCCATCCTGTACAGGTCTCATACAGATAATATTTTATGTATATAGACTGAAGCAGAGAGGGAATTTTTTTTTTACCAAGGCTGGGAATCGAATCCGGGTCTCTTTGTTATTGGAGAGGTGCATTAGTCACTTAGCCACCTTGGCACAATCTTTTACATGACTATATGGATTACTATGGCATCCTCCCTCCTTGATGCAGATTCTCACTGCCACCGCAGTCTATTTTAAATTCCTCTTACACACTAACAGAAATGCAAAGGGTCTCCATGTTCTGGAATAGCACCTAAGCATCTAACATAAATGGGGGATGCAGCTAGAAACCCAGGTGCAGGTATTCATACAAATGAAATGACACAATTTGAGAAACTTTACTGATCCCATACAGATATGATTTTATTTATATACTGCGATCTTATGATGTGTTTTGTATGGTTTTCTGGGATTTTATTTTTTAGCAATGTTGGTTTTTTGCAGTGTTCTTTGCCTTGAATGGTGTAAATTTTATTATTACATTTTTAGTTTGCTCCCACCCAAAACGCTTTTCTTCCTATGTTTGTCCCACTGAGTTTACCGGAAGTGGTCAGTGTAATGATTTGTGTGCTACTTGTATTTCTGCTGGAGCTACGATTGATGTTTGGTCGATATGTTGGATATGCTAAAATATAGTTTTTGGTAGGGTAACGACGTCAATGGTCAATCGAGTATTTCCTATATTCTGCGTTTAAATTGCCATCAGTGAACAGTGTGTTAGCTGTTCCGTGTGAGGTAGGGAGACAGTCTGGGCTGTAGGTATTTTCTGGCATTTTGAGGCCTTCTCGGTAGTTTGATGTTATGTCTTGGTATATGTATGCTGGGACACACAATGATAGCTGTTTATTAAATATGCAATCTTTTTACTTATGAAAGACTTTCGCTTTCCATTTAAGTGTGTGCCATATCTTGTATAGTGTTCTCTGTCCATATCATCCATCATGAGGAATAATGTGTTGGGGAATTTCTAGCAGATTTTTCTGTATAAATTAACTACTTTCTTCATTTCTTCATTCATAACCAAAAAATAAAGGTTGTATGTTTTAGGAATGCACATACAGTTACTTGATGTTTATTAAGCCACACAGTGTCTCATGTAAACAGTGAGTGGCTTTGTCAAGTTCATTGTGGTGGATGTCACTTGATCCTGCTGTCCACCAGCTTATCTGGGTGGCAACATGCTCGCCTCCCATGCAAGTGGGCCCAGCTTCAATTCCTGGCTGTGTTGGAGATTTTCTCCACTCAGGGACTGGATGTTGTGTTGTCCTCATCATCATTTCATCCTCATCACCAGTGTGCAAGACGCCCAATGTGGCGTCAACTGAAATAAGACTTGCACTTGGCAGCCGAACTTCCCTAGATGAGGCCTCCTGGCCAATGATGCCATACGCTCATTTCCATTTGATCCTGCTATTAATGGAATTGACAGTGTACCTGGATCATTCATGGGATAGTTCTCTACTACTTCATCTTTACATCTTCCTCAAACAATAAAATTTTAGAAAGTTTTCTGTCGTGGCCGTCTGCACATATTTTTGTGTCACAACTATATTGTATTGTTTCCTAGAAGGACATTTTTGCAATTTTTATGATTTCTTGATGTTTCTGCCTATGATCATCTTGTTATGTTTTTTTATATCTTACTTGTTTCACACCTCCATAAGTTTATTGAAATAATTTATTATTTCATTTGGAGTTTTGTTTTACTTCTTTTCTTCTAATCAAGATCTACATTTTGGTTTTGGAGTCTGGCAATGGTCGGTACTTTAATACTGTCATCTCTGTAGATTTCAAATTTACATAGTTTAACTTCAATTTTTTCCCTCTTTTCTCTTCTGTGCAGACGTACATTCTTTCAGCCTTTTGAATTCTGCATTTAAATATTTCTTATTCTTCCCCACCACATCATATTTGCTTTTAAGTTCTTTATCTCATTAAGTAACTGTAAAAAAGTCCACTTATTTCAGATTCAATACTTAAATCTCGTTCATACCAATTCCTACAAATCCAGAACTTTTGGCTTGGGCTAGAGTCACCACAACCTTAATGTTATACCAGTTCGAATTTAATACACATAATACCTTTTGTGACTTGTTTCCTGCAATAGCAGCAGCAGAAATTTATTATTGATCATGTTTTTGGCCGGTCAGAATACAATGTGGTCACTGCACACTCTCTCTTAATTGTAATTTCCCAGTGTCACACTAGTTTCTGTATCTGTTTTTTCTGTCATTAAAATGGAAAGAACAACACTTTTTAACACACTGATGTGCTGAAATTAGTACATATTTCTCACCTATTTTCACGATTTTATCTACATTCACTGCATTTTCATGTTAAGTGTTGCCAACTGGCATCTTGATTTGTTCCACTATGTTTTACTGTTTCAGCTTTCCTTCCTTCCACTATTTTTGTGATGCATGATCACTTAAGATTACATAAATACTGCAATTTCTGTACACGACACATATATTTCACTGTTTACTTTATATTTTAAGAGCTAACACACTCATGATCATAGTGTCCACCATTATGCTACAACCCATGTGACTGCTTTTATTTGATTCCCTGTTTTCCAGGGGCCTAGAACTACAGTGATGGTCTACAGAAACATTATTTGCATAAAAACATAGGAAAAAATTATATATCAACCATGTCTGGCTCAACAGTACATTGTTTCCTTGTATTTCCTACAATTGTTTCATTAATTTCTGTCTGCAGTATTCTGAGCAAATAAAGATAGTTCAGTCACGTGGCTGAAAGTAAGTATAATGAAATATAATCAAAATCCAGATAATTTTTGTTGTTTGTTGTTGTGATCTTCAGCCTGAAGGCTGGTTTGATGTAGTTTTCTATGCTATTCTATCCTGTGTAAGCTTTTTCATCTCCAAATAACTAATGCAACTTACATCTTTTTAATCTGTCTTCTGTATTCATCCCTTGGTCTTCCTGTAAGATATTTATCCCTCTCCCTCCATATCCCTGCAATACTAAATTAGTTGTCCCTTGATATCTCAGAATGTCTGCTATCAACTGATCCCTTATTTTAGTCAAGTTGTGCCACAAAATTCTTGTCTCTCCTGTTCTATTGAATACCTCTTCATTAGTTATGTGGTCTTCCCATCTAATCAACAACATTCTTCAGTAGCTCCACATTTCAAACACTTCTGTTCTCTTCTTGTCTAAACTGTTCATCCACACTCAGCTTCCATGCTTGGCTACACTCCAGATATATACTTTCAGAAAAGTGATTCCAACACACAAATCTATATTCGATGTTAATAAATTTCTCTTCTTCAGAAATGCCTTTCTGGCCTTTGCTAGTCTACATTTTCTATCCCCTCTACTTCGGCCATGCTCAGTTATTTTGTTGCCCAAATACCAAAGTTCATTTGCTACTTTAAGTGTTATGTTTCCTAATCTAATTCCCTTAACATCACTTGATTTAATTATACTACATTCCATCAGCGTTGTTTACTTTTGTTGATGTTATCCTCCTTTCAAGGCAGTGTCCATTCCATTCAGCTGCTCCTCCAAGTTCTTTGCTGTTTCTGACAGAATTACGATGTCATCAGCAAACCTCAAAGTTTTTATTTGTTTTCTATGAACTTTAATCCCTACTCCAAATTTTTCTTTTGTTTCCTTTACTGTTTTTCAATATTCAGATTGAATAATATCCGGGATAGGCTACAACCCTGTCTCACTCCCTCCTCAACCACTGCTTCCCTTTCATGCCCCTCTACTCTTACAACTACCATCTGGTTTCTGTACTAGTTGTTCAAAGCCCCTCACTCCCTGTAATGTACCCCTGCTATCTTCAGAATTTAAGGGTGAGTATTCCAGTTAAAATGGTTAAAGCCTTCTCTAAGTCTTAACCTATCTTCTATAAGTCATAGGGTCTTTATTGACTTGCATGTTCCTACATTTCTCTAGATTCCAAACTGATCCTCCCCAAGGTAGGCTTCTACCAATTTTTCCATTCTTCTGTGAATAATTTATGTTACTAATTGAAATTATTACATTCTTTTTGAAGTCTGAGAGTATCTTGCACACCAGATGGAAGAGTTTTATCATGGGTGGCTCACTCAAAGCTGTCAGTAGCTCTGATGGAATATTGTCTACTCACAGGGCCTTGTTTTGACTTAGATCTTTCAGAGATCTGTCAAATTCTTCTTGCAGTGCCATATCTCCAATCTCTTCTTCATCTATGTCCACTTCCCTTTCTATAATATTGCCTTCAAGAACACCTCCTTTGTATAGACCTTCATATACTCCTTCCACCTTTTGCCTTTCCTTTCTTTGCTTAGGATTGGTTTTCCACTTAAGCGCTTGATATTAATACAGTGAAATATGCTTCTACATACTTACATTTGTAATCTAGCTATTCCTGCTTAGCCACAAGAACTGTCAATTCGATTTTTTAAACGTTTGTGTTCCCTTTCCCTGCTTTATTTGCTGCATTTCAAATTTTCTCCTTTTATCATTTAAATGCTCTGTCTCTTGTGTTATTCAAGGATTTTTACTAGGCTTTGTCTCTTTACCTATTTGAACCTTTGCAGCGTTCACTATTTCATCTCTTGAAACTACCCATTTGTTTTCTACTGTATTCATTTCTCCTGTTTTAGTCAACTGTTACCTGATACATGCTGTAAAAGTGTAATCACCCTCTGGTTCTTTCATCTTATCCAGCTCCAGTCTCCTCAGTTTCTACCTTTTCCCCATTTCTTCAATTTTAAGCTACCACTTAGAACTAATAAAGTGTGGTTGGAGTCTACCCCTGAAAATGTCTTACAATTTAAAGTCTGGTTGCTAAACTTTTGTTTTTGTCATTAAATAATCAGTCTGTTTCTAAGGCTATTCCACATATACAGCCTTGTTTTATGATTCTTAAATGAAGTGCAGTGTTGATTAAATTATGCTCTGTGGAAAAGTCTACCAGGCAGCTACCTCTTTCATTCAATTGTCCCAATCCATATTCATCTTCTGTTTTTCATTCTCTTCCTTTTCTTACTGTCGAATTTCAGTCCACCAGCACTGTTAAATTTTCGTCTCCCTTAACTGTCTGAATAAATGTCTTTTATCTCGTCATACATTTCTTCAAGCTCTTCATCATATACAGAGCTAGTAGTTACACACAAACTTGTACTACTGTGGTGGGTATGGGCTTCATGTCTATCCTGGCTACAATAATACATTCACTTTGCTGTTCATTTTAGCTTACCTGCACTCCTATTTTCCTATTCATTATTAAACCTAGACCTGCACTACCCCTATTTAATTTTGTATTTACAACCCTGTATTTACCTGTCCAGAGGTCCTGTTCCTCCTGCCACCAAATTCCTCTAATTTCACTAATTTCCACTGCCTTCAACCAATCTATTTCCATTTTCTAATTTTCTAACCTATCTGCCCAATTAAATGATCTAACATTCCGTGCTGCTATCCATAGAATATCACATTTTTCCTTATGACGATGAGTAGTGGGAGATCCAAATGGGGGACTATTGTACCTCTGGAATATTTTCCCAGAGGATGCTGTCATCATTTAACCATATGACAGGGCTGTGTGCTATTGCGAAAAATTACAGCTGTAGTTTCTCCTTGCTTTCAGCTATTCGCAGTACCTGCTCAGCAAGGCTGTTTTGGTTGTTGTTACACGGTTCAAATAGCTCTGATCACTATGGGACTTAACATCTGAGGTCATCAGTCCCCTAAAACTTAGAACTACTTAAAACTGACTAACCTAAGGACATCACATACATCCATGCCCGAGGCAGGATTCGAACCTGCGACTGTAGCAATCACGCGGTTCCAGATGTTACAAGGGCAGATCAGACTGTAGCTGCTGAAACTACTGAAAAGGGTGCTGCCCCTCTTCAGGAACCAGACGTTTGTCTGGTGTCTTAGCAAACATCCCCATTGCGACTGTGCCCACAGTCTGGCTGTCTATTGCTGGAGGATCATGGGGGAGGATTTTTTGTTATACATAACATTTCACAGCGCTGTGCATAAAATGTGATGGAGGGAATTGTTTAAAATTAATGTTTAGTAAATTTATGTATATTAACTCCCCACTGAATATTAAGATGGTGAAACTAGTTATATGGATGAAAAATATTCCTGAAATTTGCAAAAATAAGTCTTTACAAACGACTTTTATTATAGATTTGTTGCATAATTCCAGCATTTTAATACTTTTATGTTATATTTTATTCTTCAGTTTTTACAGTGACACCAAACTGAGTAAAATTTATTTCTAACTAAGAAAGATATAGTACTTAGAAACACACAAGTCTCCTTGTCTCTCAATGCCAATTTGTGAAAATGATCCGTATGTCAAAATATGTATTTCTGATCAAAAATTTGGAATAATTATTTAACCTTTTTTATTACATACCTTTTTACACAAAATTTCACAAATAGCTTTGATATTAGGGCAACAGTCACTGGGTTATATCACTTTAAATTGGTCCATTGGCATTGATGTGGCTTTATTTTGATGTGTCACGCTTCTTTCAATGACAACTTTAATGTGCTGTATAAGAATGAAGGCTTACTTTTAATGAATATTATGAATCTAATGAAACTTGAAAAAGGAAACAGATGCAAGTAGTGCATGGTTACAACATATATATAATATATATATTATGAAATAGAAATTGATGTCTCTGTATTAACTTATGTTTGTTGGTAATTTAAAAATTTCAAAAATAAGTTTGAAGAGACAGTGAAAGCTTACTTTACCTGTGGTTTCTAGTTTACACTTGGTGATTCATCAATAGAAGATCATTAATTGCTGTAAATCATCTTTATGCTAACTTCTGCAATGATGTAAACAACACATTTTTCAAATGATTTCACTTGTTCCACTTTTATTTCCAGTCTTAGTAACACAATAACCACCTTCAGCCCTCACATAAAATGTTGTGCATATGCAGTTAATTTCAACCTCCTCCTAATAAGTACGACAGGGGCAAGACATTCACAATGCATTTTGCACTTTTAAATAGGAAGTCCATTTAGAGTCAGTGAACACCCTACATTTCTTGACATAATACACGAGTGCATAAAATTCCAGGTTGTTGACAAAGCGGCATCTAAAATGAAATTTACTCCCAGTTTGAATCAAAGAAGCCATAAAAGGTAATACAAGCTATTGCATGATGATGATCAATAGCAGACTTTCATGGCAATGTAGATTGTGTAATGTACACTTTCGGGCGGGGTGCATTATTAAGGACTTGTATATGGATCCTATTGGATATCAAAAACTACACCTTTGTTTAAAAAACTACTAAGCTGAAATTTACTAGAGTATATGAGCTTAATGTTTAGAAAAGAATTTAGTTTACAGTATATCTAGTGAGTTAATATAATACAAAAGATTACCTAGAGAACTATTGTATTTGTCTATACTGGGAATTACTAATTTACAAGTACATTTGTAACTTAGCAAATTACTATAGTTAATGTAGTCATAATTAATGGCTTAATTAATGAAGTGGCATTTGGTGCAAAAACCATAAGGAAACAGAAGTATAGTGGCAAACTTGGTAATTAAATGGGTATTAGTTCACTGAAGCAACTGTAATTTTTGGTGGATTAAAACTTCAATACTAATTAACTTTCAAATTAATTAGTTGCAGGAAAATGAATTCTGATCTTTCTTTGCATGTGTCAAAGTGTCTATAATGACTGACTGCCTCAGTCAAAAGCTCTTTAGCGTGCTTTGGTAAGATTTTAAATTAGACATTGCTTTTAATTAATATGGTTTCTGGAAGAAAAGCAAACTATTGCAATCAGTTTATGAAAAATTATCATAGGAATTTGTATGAAACATAGTGTGAATAATATTTTGGCAGATTTGGGTGCATATTACATATACATGACGTGGATAGATTCAAAGCTGAGGTCACCTGAAGGAGTTTGATAACAGGCATGAGCTCTGACTAGCAACATGCTGTTGTTATACCATGTGACATCATGTCTGGATGGTGTAAATAATTTTTGGTGCTCTCTATATCTAAATTTAAATGTTTTCAAAACTGTTGTGTTGTTCACATTCGATTATTAGTTGAGAAAATGTGAGGTTTCTACATGTTGAGTTTGTGAGTTTACTTAAAATTTGGACATAAGTGCAGTTTTTGTGTGTTTCTGTTCAGAGAGAGTTGGAAGGGACCCTTTTGGATGGGAGAAGATGAGAGTTAATTTTTATGTTTTTGTTCTGTTTGTTTATTGTGAAAAGAGTGTCTGAATAATTTGAAATAATTCTTGCTTTGTTTGTATTTGGTGTTGGGGAACAGATGTTGGTGGATGGCATGTGGTGTAAGGAAAGTGGGTTTTTGTGGGAAAGTAGGGATTTTATTTGGTCTCTTTTTACAGGTAGATTTGCTTACTGAGTAAATTTCTGAATTTTATTCTTTTCTTTTCTTTCTTCGTTAGCTTAAATTCTTTGGACAACAGTGTTTTCTGTTGATAAGTACATTGTTGAAATCAATTTATTTTATGATTTTTTATATTGAAGGATTAGACTTGCTTTTAGTAAACATCATGGATTTTGATGTGACTACAAAGGCTTTCCCGGCGTAATAATTGATAATATTCTTTTCGGGTATGCAGCTGGATCATAACGTCTTCATGACAAAATATTTCCGCGGTCCAACTGGCCGCCATCTTCAGGTGAGAGTGCTGGTGCACGATCTCGCCGGAACTGACTTCCCAGCGCAAGCGGCGGCCCCTGATAGTTCTACCAGCGGACAAAGGCAACGCAACTGTTCTTCTGTCACGTGATGACTATCTGGGAAAGATGAATCTCTTACTTGAAGACTCAGCATACAGAACATTGCAGGACGACCCAACTGAATGGATAAAACGGAAGACGCTTTCACTGTTGAAGAAGAGTTCTTTACCTGACGACATTCTCAAAAAACTTCGTCCTGGTGCTGCCGTGCCACCGAAATTATACGGTCTACCCAAGATTGATAAGAAAGGGGTCCCGCTCCGTCCGATCGTGAGTAATTTGGGTGCTCCTACCTACAATCTAGCCAAGTATTTAGCATCTGTTCTTGGCCCTCACGTCGGTAAATGCGAACATCACATTTCCAATTCTATGGTGTTTATTCAGAGATTGAAGTCCTTGTCTCTTAGTCCCTGGGATTTGCTTGTGAGCTTTGATGTAGTGTCGCTTTTTACCCGGGTTCCTCTGGAAGAATCCTTGCAATTAATTGGTGAGAAACTGGATGAGGAAACAACCAGGCTTTGTCAGCACGTATTAACGTCGACGTACTTTTTATTCAATGACAAATATTTTGAACAGACTGACGGAGTGGCTATGAGGAGCCCTTTATCCCCAATAGTCGCCAATCTTTTTATGGAAGATTTTGAGGACATGGTGCTGAAGACGGCGTCCTTAAAACCAACCTGTTTTTGGAGGTACGTTGACATACGTTTATGGTGTGGCCTCATGGGAGAGAAGCTCTGGACCGCATCCTAGATCATTTCAATTCCCTGCATCCTAGCATCAAATTTACCATGGAGGTGGAAAATGATGGAAAGCTTCCGTTTCTGGATGTTCTGGTGTACAGAAAGGATGATGGGACACTGGGACACAGCTTTTATCGAAAGCCTACACACACGAACCGTTACTTACATGCTTCTAGCTGTCATCCATCGTTCCAGCGTACCGGGGTCCTGCGGACGTTGGCGAGAAGAGCTTATGCCATTTCAGATGGAGAAAGCTTGACACAAGAATTGGACCATCTTAAGATTGTGTTCAAGCAGAATGGCTATACAGATAAACAGATCCGTCGTGCTTTCCAGTTTGGACCTTCGCCTGAACCACCAGAAGATACCTGCAAATCGGTAGCTTTTCTGCCTTTTGCTGGGAGCATTTCCTCGAAGATAGGAAGGATTCTGAAAAGATATCACATCAGAAGTATTTTTCGTCCGCCAGCCAAGATTAGAGCACTCCTTGGCTCTGTTAAGGATGACTTGGGTTTGAGGAAGCCCGGTGTGTACAAGATCCCTTGCCACTGTGGAAAGACTTATATTGGTCAGACAATCCGGACCATTCAGAAGCGATGTGTTGAGCATCAGCGGCACACAAGGCTGCTTCAACCTGAGAAGTCTGCAGTGGCGGAACACTGTCTCACCGAGGGACACAGAATACTATATGACGAGACACAAATGGTTGCCCCTGCATCTCGCTATTGGGACTGTGTTTTAAAAGAATCCATAGAGATTCGGTTATCTGACAATCTTATTAATAGAGACAAGGGTTTTCTTTTAAGTAAGACTTGGGACCCAGTGTTATCTGACATTAAAAAACAACGGTCTGTGGTTCTATCGTCGGAATAAAATTTTTATTTATTTTTATTTTTTAAGTTTTTGACAGCGATATCTCGATTTCGCCTCTTTCCATCACTGGCGGCGGGGTATGTCTACTGCGCTAGAGGGCGGTTACGGCACCTTCTCGCGCACGCGTTTTGGGTCTTCTGCGGCCTATATAGGGGCCGCCGCTTGCGCTGGGAAGTCAGTTCCGGCGAGATCGTGCACCAGCACTCTCACCTGAAGATGGTGGCCAGTTGGACCGCGGAAATATTGTCATGAAGACGTTATGATCCCGCTGCATACCCGAGAAGAATATTATCATGGATTTTATTTTAACCATGTGGGCTAATATAAGTTAATAATATTGTACATGAATTTATGGTACTTAATTTGGTTAGTTAGTTTATATTGTTTATTCATGGTAGTTTATTTTAGAAATATGTCAAATAACCTTTTTGAAAGCAGTTGTTGTAGCTTTTCATTGAAGTTGCTCTTTTCTCATTTGTCAGTATTGTGAAGATGTTGATAGCATTTTTCTTCAAGATTTATGTAATTAGGGCTTAATGGACTTTAGGTTTACTTTCTTCTTTAGTTCCAATGTGAATGGAGGCTGTTGTTTGGTTTCTGTTGTTCAAATGGTTCAAATGGCTCTGAGCACTATGGGACTTAACATCTGAGGTCACCAGTCCCCTAGAACTTAGAACTACTAAACATAACTAACCTAACGACATCACACACATCCATGGCCGAGGCAGGATTCGCCCCTACGGCTGTAGCGATAGTGCGGTTCCAGACTGAAGCGCCTAGAACCGCTCAGCCACACCGGCCGGCGTTTCTGTTGTCCAAATTCCCATGGGTTTTCTGTTAGCTACAAATCAATTTCTTGACCACATCCCTTCCTACAGCTTTTTAATTTTATATTTCCTACATGTAATTTTCTTCACTATTTTAGATTTTTTCGGTAGCAAATGAATGTTATCTTTGATTAGTGGGTGCTCTTTGTTTTGTAAACAAAAACAAGCTCAAACTTACAGAGAGAATATTAGAAATGATATTTTATGTACCACAGTGATTATGTAAAGAGCACGCTGATGCACAGTATCTAGTGGACATGCAGATAGCAAAATAAGACCATGTTCAGAGTAAAGACCCTTTGACTGTCAAAATTTTGTCACTAAATAAATGAATTACTCGTAATGCGGTTCCTGAATTTAGTGCCCTTTAGGCAATTTATTGTGCTCAAATTATTCTTATGATGGAGAACTGGCTGAGATGCAAAGTAGAAGGCTCTCATATATTTTGTGGATGATAGAAGATATATTGAAGAGACAGATTAGATGCCATGGAGAGGGGGGGAAGATAAGTTTTTATTGCAACTGACAAAAATATTACCCCAACTGAGGTCGAATTTGAGTGTGGTTGTGAACCTATCTGTAAGCACATAACAAGCCTAGCTGAGATGAACCTAATGGTTGGAAGGGTTCACTGGCAACTCCATTCCACCACGGCAGTATTAGTGTCATTCAAGTGTGGAAATACCAGATTGTGCAATGCTGGTTGGATATGGATTCATCCTATTGAGTATGACCTGGGATGTCTATAGACTCATTGCAGAGATACAGAGAGGCAGTTGGACATGTTTTCTGATAACTTTCATGAACAGATAGTTGGAAATGGAAATATTTTAGACCTTAGCTACAAACAGGCTTGACCTTCTCCAATGGTTTCAGTGTAGAGACAGGGATTAGTGATCATGATATCATCACAGAAATGATGGTTAATAAAGATAATAAATGAATCGATAATACAGGAAGACTATTTTTGCTAGAAAGAGCAGGTAACTGTTAGCATCCCGATTAGGCAATGAATGGATGTCATTTAGCTCTAATAGAATGGATGTAGAGGAATTATGGGCAAAGTTTAAATGGACTGTAAATCACACTGTGGAGAAGTATGTGCTAAATAAGTGTATTGAGGGTGGAAAAGCTCCACCATGGTTTAATAAGAAAATTCATAAAATGCTCAGGAAGCAAAAGATTGTTGCATTCTACTTTCAAAAGAGAAAACAGAAATGATGATAGGCAAAAGTTAGTTAATTGAGATATGAGCATGTGTGAAAGCATCAGTGTGTGAAGCATACAACAGCTATCACCATCATACCTTCGTAAAAGATTTTGATGAGGATCCAAGAAGATTCGGCCCTATGTAAAATCATTAAGCAGACCAAAGGCTTCTGTCCACTCACTTGTTGACCAGTCTGGTGTGGCAACAGAAGCTAGCGAAAATGTTTTACAAAATCTTTCACACTGAAGTTGTACTATTACACAGATTCGCATATGAAGAACACAGCAATAGGCACACTGAAAGAGTTGAAAACATATATGACACCAGGTCCAGATAGAATCCCAATGCAGTTTTACAAAGCATACTTTACAGTACTGACCCCTTTCTTAGCTTGTATTTATTGAGAATGTCTTGTCCAGCCCAATGTACCAAGTGACTGAAAAAAGTGCAGGTGTCTCCTCTATATAAGAAAGGTATAAGAATGGGCCCACAAAATAAGTCCAATATCCTTAACATTCTTTTACTGCAGAATTCTTCAACATATTCTCAGTTCAAATATAATATTTTTCCTTGAGATAAAAAAGCTCTTGTCCACAAATCAGTGTGGGTTTACAAAGCATTGCTAACATGAAACTCAGTTAGCCCTTTTCTTAAGTGATAGCCTCAAACCAGGTTCCAGGGCCATGGGCAGATTCCATATTCCTAAATTTCTGAATGGCATTTGATGCAGTGCCCACTGCAGACTGTTAACAAAGGTACAAGCACATGGAATAGGTTCTCAGATACGTTAGTGGCTCAAAGACTTCTTAAGTAATAGAACCCATTAACTTTCCTTGGCAGTCTGTGTTCAGCAGAGACAAGAGTATCATCAGGAACATTTCAGGAAAATGTGGTAGACATGAGCACTTCAGAAGACAGCCTGTCTATAAACTATGTTCTTACACATTTTGTTTGGGCAGTTTCCATGCATTTAGGGGTATGCATTCATTCATTCATTCATTCATTCTTTCATTGGCAAAGTTGACTGATTTATGACTCCCTGCTGGTTAATTTATTATTGCTGAGGGGTAATATGTGCTTCTTTGACACCTCCACCACCTCCCATCATGATGACTGGCTGTTGTGTGATGTCCTTAGGTTAGTTAGGTTTAAGTAGTTTTAAGTTCTAGGGGACTGATGACCATAGATGTTTAGTCCCATAGTGCTCAGAGCCATTTTGAACCACTTCCCACCACCCTTCTCCTCCCTCATCCCTCTGGGAAATCTCCAACCGTCCCCCCCTCCCCATCGCCAATGCAAGCACACATTTGATATCAAATTAATTGGCTAATGAATTAAAATTATCAATTAATTATCTCCTTCTGGGAAATCTCCAGCCCTCCCCTCTCCCAATTCTCCCTCCCCACTGAGAAAAAAAAACTGATGGAAAAGCACTGCCTGTGCAGAGCTGTTGGTGTGGAAAGTGCAACTATTACCCTGTCCAGCAATTATACGTCACCTTCCGCTGTGGACAATCCCCACCTCACCCCACTCCCTCCTACTGCCTCTCCATCCCTCCCCTTTCCTGCTACAAGTGCACTTTCTGCCACCCTCTCACCTCCTGTTAACCTATTGTTCAGTTCTATGCCACTTTTCCTCTCCCACTACTCTGCCATTGAACGCGAGCTGCTTCAGGTCAGATCTGAGTCATTCAAATAGCCCCCTTCCAATTTCTCAGTTTGTTTAATTGCCTAAATTGTGAACCTTTTGTGTGCAAAGGTTTTGTTGGTGGATACTGACTTCCCCATCTGGAAATATTGTGATTGGCTATTTGGTGGGAAATTGACTGCAGTGTATGGAATACTGTTTTAACAATTTCTAGTAGACAGGGAAATGTGTAAAATATTGTTTATTTAAACAATTTATGGGATAAAAGGCAGTGTGTGGAATATATTTATTTATTTAAAGTATTTAGCGGGAAATTGATTGAGGTGTGTGGAGTATTGTTCATACAATTTTTGGCAGGCAAGGCAATATGTGGAATATTGTTTATTTAAACAATTTATGAGATCCAAGTCAGTGTTTGGAATACAGTTTTTTACTTATTTAAAGGCAGGAAATTGACTGCAGTGTATGGAATTTGTTAGTCACAAGTCAATTTGGAATATTTAAACAATTGCGGCTCTTTCTTATTCTGATCGCACAAGTAATACCATCATGATAACTCACCAAAAGTAGGTACACCATCACAGATCACTCCTAAACAAATCAGGCGAAAAAATGAGTCTTGATCACATTCTGACTATCAAGTCTATCGTATGGCATTGCACACGCCACTTGTCAGGGACTACCACTGTTGTGGGACCACCCTAAACCTCTGAAAACAAAGCATCGGGTAGCAGCATACCTTTGAAATTTGATACAAGCCTCACTTCCTGCCTCCCTCTCCCTCTCTGACTCAAGTGAGTGGTTCTTGTTTGTGTGAACCAATGTATGCAAACACACACAGACCAACATGTCCTTCGCATCCGTCCTCTCTTCAGTCCCCCCTCCCCTGCGACCCTCATCACTCAACAGACTTGGCGTTGGTATTTGGCACATACCTTTGCTCTCACACTTCCACTGCTACGAAAACCAGTCACGTGCCACATTAAACCCATCTTTGCCATGAGAAAAGTAGTAGATACCTGGTAAACACTGGCTGTGGATGTTTTGGAAGCATTCCCTCACTTGATAAGTTTCCTTGATTAATTAATACAATTAATGCTTTTGTTAAATCGATACTCTTTTTCCTTGCATTCTATTGGTGGGTGCTACAATCGGTATATTTGTCAGAATTCAATCCCACAACTGCCCAGTTTCCAAACCCTAATGGATTTTTCCCCTCATCTCCTGTTGGCGGATAATGGCACAGTTAGATCATTTGCTAGGAAGTCTATTATATTGTAGGTAGCTGCCAATTTCGAATTTCAGTTCAGTTATGTGCTATGCCCTTAATCTGCGAAGGCGTTGGACTGGTGTGTGTCCTCACAGTAACACTATTGGAAACAATAAATTGATCAATCAGTAATTTGATGTTGCTACTGGGTTTTTAAAGCTCTGTATAATCACTAAGTTGGTTCTCTCAGTTGTACCAGGACGGAGAAGGAGGAGGAAGGGTCTACCATCGAAAGATAGTTACAACAATGAACACCATTACTATCTTTCTGCTGAAAGACAAAGTCCACTGATAAAGAGTAAGCTTAAATTATGTTCCATTCCATAGTAGTAGTTGTTGCCACAGTTACGTGTCAGAGATCACTGAACATCCCATGTGGCCGGCCAGTGTGGCAGAGCGGTTGTAGGCGCTACAGTCTGGAACCGCATGACCGATACGGTCGCAGGTTTGAATCCTGCCTCAGGTATGGATGTGTGTGATGTCCTTCTGTTAGCTAGGTTTAAGTAGTTCTAAGTTTTAGGGGACTGATGACCTCAGAAGTTAAGCCCCATAGTGCTCAGAGCCATTTGAAGACATCCCGTGTGCTCTTGTCTCGACGTCCTCACGTAGTGCCACAGGCCAGAGAGTAGAGCAGCACTAGCTGCCTACATGTACATCCATCTCATGTATCACGCCAGGTCAGTAGCTGGACTAGGCCAACCGGAGAAGGCCGCCCAACTGTGGAGGATGTCAGGATGATTGGAATCACAGGAATTCGGATGTTATCAATAGTCTAGTGCTAACACTTGGCAATGATGAATATTGAATCGCTCACAGAGAATACATGCAACACATGATAGCAGAGGCAGCCCATCACTTACTGAGCTATTCAGAAAGTGCCACGAGGGCCGCCACTGGGACTTGTCACCACTGCTGAGGGAAAGAACTCGCTAGCTAGATGGCCAAAACTTTTCTATGTACCTGCCATTCACGACAGCCTTAAGTCAGAAATGTCAATTCGTTCTGCCATGTACCCCACAAGTCAAGCAGTGTCGTCCTTGGAAACGAGTCAGATATTTATCAGTGTCCTTAATATTAAATATTACGAAACCAGCCACAATCTGGTGACATTCGATATTGAGTGAAGTATCGAAAATACCTCCTCCTGACGGCCGTGGCGCTAGAAATATCACTTTTCTGTAATTTCAGTTTATTTTACTCTATTATTCGGGGTCCAAATCACCACTCTCGGCGAGTTGTCATGTCCACAAAATGTCTTATCGCTTCGATCTCTTGATGGTATCAGCCAGTAACATTGCAGCATGGTTCTCAAATTCTGTATCATTGCTAAACTATCCTCTCCATTACTTTGTGAGAGTCATATACATAGGCACAAACTGTGAAACCTGTTACGAAGCCCACATCACATGACACAAATATTGTTTCTTAGTGTGGGAAATAGTCATCAGCAGAGAGCAGGTGCAAAAACTATGGTCCTTAGCCAAAATACTTTATAAATTCGTCATGATTTTATTACGATTTGCTATCTCATCCTATGTGGATGGAGTCGCAAAATTTTCGCGCATTCGTGGGATAAAGTCGGAGATTCTATTTTGTAACGAGCTAGCCCATCATTGAACCCATGTGCTAAGGACTGCAAACAAAACTCTATATTGTCTGTCTCTACGCATCTTGTAACTTGCATGTCTTCTGCTTGGAGCAGAAAAATTATTGTACATTGTGACAGAAAGGGGGATACAAGAAAGAAATTGACATGGACGCAGTGATAACGAAGGAACTGTCATTCTTGTGGGTAGAGATAAGATGGCTGGAATGAACTGTTTAATGTCGTTGACCTCCAAATGTAGAGTAATAAATTTATATGTTACTTAGAAGTCTAGGTATGTCCCCAAAGTTATCGGAAACCACTTTGTACATTTTTATAAAGTGTCCTTCGTGTATTACCAGCTGGGGAGTGGGGGGGGGGGGGGGGCTTAAATGTACAACTACAGAATAGATTGTGTGTTTGATGCTGAGCAAGACTGTTTCGATGTTTCAAATCCCAACAAACAGTATTTACAATGTACTTATCTGTATCTAGAATGAAATTTTCACTCCACAGTGGAGTGTGTGCTGATATGAAACTTCCTGGCAGATTAAAACTTACTTACTGTTAGGCTGAAATCCAATCTACATGTAGCATCTCCTTGACTCTTATGGTGAAAGGCAGGAAGTATTTTGTTGCATCCATTTTCACTAACTTACCAGAAGAATTAGAAAATCTTGGCACTAATCCTTGCACTTCAAAGTCTAAGCAGAAGGATTTCCTTATGGCTCACTCCTTCAATGCTGTAGTGGGGTTTCTGTAAAAATAAAATTAATTCGTATGTTATATTGTTGATTACAAAAATATATACCCAAAGCTTGTCATCTGCACAGGACTGAGTACATGTTATTTAGCCTTCTATTACTCGCCTGACATTTATGAATGTACTGTTTTGTTCCATGAAAATGCAGATTTGCTCCTTAATTTGACCTTACACCAACAGACATACACAACAAAATAAATAAAACTTTGCCCCATTCTTTGGGAGTCAGTGCTGGGTTCTGTATTTTGGTGTTGTTGTCTCCAACAAATGTCCAACAGACATTAACAAAAGGAAATGGAAATAACTGCACTACCACCACCCTCGCCACTACCACCTTAAACAACAATGGCAACAACAACAATAACAACAACAAGAGAAACAACAATGTGTATTGTCTACTCATACAAATTATTGGATTATCTAGATCCATTAATTAGAGATTACAGTCTTACAGTTAGCTCAGTGACAAAGAATGATCATCATTATAAACTGATATTTGTTGTTACAAATGTGGGTAACTATTTTGTATGATGAATATCAAATTGGTCATATAGGCACAGTCTAGTAGGTACTTACCAAGCAAGGAGGCACAGTGGTTAGCATGATAGACACACGTCTGGGAGTATGTTGGTTCAAACCTGTGCCAAACCATCCAAATTCAGGTTTTCTGAAATCACTCCATACAAATGCTGGGATCGTTCCTCAGAATACACATGGTCACTGTCTATTCTGATCCTTGAAATATTCAGAGCTTCTACTACGCTTCTGATGACCTCAATGTTGAGGGATTGTTAAATCTTAAACTTCCTTTCTTTTAGTAACTTTCATAAATAATAGCTGAAGTAGCAGCAAACAGTGGCTTTTCAACCAATTTTAATACATCAAGTGTATTGCATATGAGCATAAACTGACTAATACTCTGCAGTAACACTTCATTGTTAGTAACCATTTACAGGCTTTATTTCTAATAGTTTCTTGTTGTTTTTATATACACTATTACTACAAATTGGAAGGTTCTCACTCATAATGTGATCTGCAGAACAGAGTAAATGAATTAATGTGTCAAGTGTATTATCAGAATGAGAAAAATATTATCCTGATGATTCCTGAAATGAATCCAGAGAGCATAATGCCAATTAAGTGTTTAAAGTGAAGGTGGAGACACAGATCAACAGCAGGATTTTCTGAAATGAAATTATAAACAGCTACATGAGTGCAACACACTTAAGAAGCAGAAGTGTACATAATCCCCCTCCCCCCAAAATATAATTAAGTAAACTAATTAGTATGCCCTGTATTGTGTTAAGCTGATTCAGATGGGTCCCTACTTCACTGATTGTCTCCCAGCATTAGTTACACTGTACACCAGTGAAATTTAAATTGCATGAAACCATCTAATTCTTATTGAATCCATTGTACTGATAATAGTAACAAAAAGAGAATTGAAATTCACGTCCATGTTTTACATGCTACAAAGGTTTCATCTACAAATAACGAATAGAAATAATTTTACTGGCAAAATACATAAAACCATTACATATGATGAGAATGGAACAATGTAATAAAAATGTTATTCAACATTCTGGTCATATCAGTTCAGCACATAACTGAGGTAGTATTGTATGTAGCAGTGACTGTAATGTGTCCTCAAGGAGTCACAATTATCAACAAAATTCACTGCGCTAAGCATTTCTGAAGTATTTATGCTACTTAAACAGATATGTATATTGTTGGTGTAAAACTCATCACTGGAACTAATTATTTTAAAAACTACTTTTCATCAGATTACATCCAAAATGTAGAAACACTGAAATACTATATTTAAGTATTTTACACATTTTTGATAAAACTTTGTTGCATAAAGTTACCAACAGCATGTACAGTTAATAAATTTTTAATGTGTTTGTTTGAAGTAATGCTCTTTTCATCAGAAAAATCTCATTAGTTGCACAGGACCTCTGGAGTCATCCTACATGGCAAACATCTCAGAAGGTTCAGTGAGCACCATTCTTACTGTCTGTAACTTGTTCTTATACACTCCTGGAAATGGAAAAAAGAAAACATTGACACCGGTGTGTCAGACCCACCATACTTGCTCCGGACACTACGAGAGGGCTGTACAAGCAATGATCACATGCACGGCACAGCGGACACACCAGGAACCGCGGTGTTGGCCGTCGAATGGCGCTAGCTGCGCACCATTTGTGCACTGCCACCGTCAGTGTCAGCCAGTTTGCCGTGGCATACGGAGCTCCATCGCAGTCTTTAACACTGGTAGCATGGACGTGAACCGTATGTGCAGTTGACGGACTTTGAGCGAGGGCGTATAGTGGGCATGCGGGAGGCCGGGTGGACGTACCGCCGAATTGCTCAACACGTGGGGCGTGAGGTCTCCACAGTACATCGATGTTGTCGCCAGTGGTCGGCGGAAGGTGCACATGCCCGTCGACCTGGGACCGGACCACAGCGATGCATGGATGCCCTCCAAGACTGTAGAATCCTACGCAGTGCCGTAGGGGACCGCACCGCGACTTCCCAGCAGATTAGGGACACTGTTGCTCCTGGGGTATCGGCGAGGACCATTCGCAACCGTCTCCATGAAGCTGGGCTATGGTCCCGTACACCGTTAGGCCGTCTTCCGCTCACGCCCCAGCATCGTGCAGCCCGCCTCCAGTGGTGTCGCGACAGGCGTGAATGGAGGGACGAATGGAGACGTGTCGTCTTCAGCGATGAGAGTCGCTTCTGCATTGGTGCCAATGATGGTTGTATGCGTGTTTGGCGCCGTGCAGGTGAGCGCCACAATCAGGACTGCATAAGACCGAGGCACACAGGGCCAACACCCGGCATCATGGTGTGGGGAGCGATCTCCTACACTGGCTGTACACCTCTGGTGATCGTCGAGGGGACACAATAGTGCACAGTACATCCAAACCGTCATCGAACCCCTCGTTCTACCATTCCTAGAGCGGCAAGGGAACTTGCTGTTCCAGCAGGACAATGCACGTCCGCATGTATCCCGTGCCACCCAACGTGCTCTAGAAGGTGTAAGTCAACTACCCTGGCCAGCAAGATCTCCGGATCTGTCCCCCATTGAGCATGTTTGGGACTGGATGAAGCGTTGTCTCACACGGTCTG
The DNA here is from genome assembly GCF_023897955.1 of Schistocerca gregaria. Taxonomy (NCBI): domain Eukaryota; kingdom Metazoa; phylum Arthropoda; class Insecta; order Orthoptera; family Acrididae; genus Schistocerca; species Schistocerca gregaria. Next base: position 85,834,200 of record NC_064930.1, on the reverse strand, counting down.
CACATCCAGCACGAACGCTGGTCCAACTGAGGCGCCAGGTGGAAATGGCATGGCAAGCCGTTCCATAGGACTACATCCAGCATCTCTACAATCGTCTCCATGGGAGAATAGCAGCGTGCATTGCTGCGAAAGGTGGATATACACTGTACTAGTGCCGACATTGTGCATGCTCTGTTGCCTGTGTCTATGTGCCTGTGGTTCTGTCAGTGTGATCATGTGATGCATCTGACCCCAGGAATGTGTCAATAAAGTTTCCCCTTCCTGGGACAATGAATTCACGGTGTTCTTATTTCAATTTCCAGGAGTGTAATTACCTGAATTCTTCAAAGTCTGTTATGTGAGCCGTCAGTGGCATGCCTTGTCTATGGAATAGTATTGAGTAAGTTTTTGCTTCAGTCCACCTGCTAATACACTTGACAGAATCATACTATTAAGTAATAACAAGAAGAGCTGCTGGTTTAGTAGTGTCACCAGGCGTAAAATGTACATAGTGTTAAAACAGGAATTCTGAAATAAAATGCCTAAGTATATGTGCCAAGTATTACTGGGTCATATAGTCTACTGCTCTTCAGACAAGGCTGATTATGTTGCTGCAGGTTTTGTTGGCTATGCACCAAACGTAAAATTGCCATCTAACTGTACATGAGACAACACCTACCAAATAGTAGGAAAATATGTAGGGAGGTATGGATGAAGAAACATCAGGATGCAAGTGGCTCAAGTGAGACTCATTATATCTGGAATGGCTCCATGTCTCTACATAAAATATATTTCAAACAGTTGAATGCATTTATACTAGCAGCATATAGCATTTTCAGGACGAATTTTTCACTTGCAGCATGGAATTTCCTGATTTGAAACTTGCTTGCAGATCAAAACAGTATGCCAGGCTGGTACTCAACCCTGGGACCTCTGCATTTTATGAGGAAGTGCTCTATCGACTGACCTATCCAAGCTTGACTCGTGAAGTGCCCTCACAGCTTTACTTCCGCCAGTACCTCGTCTCCTACCCCAGGAACTTCACAGAAGTTCTGCTGCATACTTTGCGAGACTAACACTCTTGGAAGAAAGGATATCTGAGGAGACTTGGTATAGCCAATGAAGTTTCATGCTGCAATGGACTGAGTGCTGATTTGAAAAATCCTGGTATGTCTCTGCAATAACCTTTCTTTCAAAAGAGCTAGTTCTTGAATGTAAGGAAGAGAACTTCTGTGAAGTGTGGAAGATAGGAGATGAGGTACTGATGGAAGTTAAGCTGCGAGCACGGAGCCTGAGTCGTGCTTGGGTAGCTCAGTTGGTAGAGCAAGTGCCCACGAAAGGCAAAGGTCCCGAGTTCGAGTCTCAGTCCAGCACACAGTTTCAATCTGCTAGGAAGTTTCAAAAAAATTATCTTGTTGGCATTTTCTATGAACTTGCGAAGGTCTTTGCTGTTGCTTTTGTTGGTGTTGTTTTACTGGTTCTTTTCTGTCAGAAGACTCGTTTGTTGCAGCTCTCCTTGTCCTTTGGAAATAAGACAGCTGTAGTGTATCCTTGTTTTCATCCATTCAATGTAATGTTGGCTACTGTTACAAGTGCAAATAAATCAACAATCCACACTGTGGACTTGCAACTACCGAAAGGGCTGTTACTCCAGTTTAGGAGACATGTTTTAGCCCAGTTGTTCCAGAGATACTATTCTGAGGTGGTTGCAGCTTTGGCAGTGCTATCTGTATTATTGAGGCATGCACACTACTCTTCTGCAGAAAGTCATGGTTTGTGCAAAGGGTACTGATGATACATACCTTAAAATTGTACTTGGAAATCTAAAAGAGTATGAAGTTCAGACATTCGCCATGCTAGGATGGAATGATAACTTGACAATGACAGCAGATTTGCACTCTAATAATCATATCACAGGAAGAAAACTAAATTTCGAGTGAGAAAATGTTAAAATATTTTCTCCTTCAAGGTTCTATATTTGGTTCGACCTTAATCTTTACCTTCATAAATGATGTACCCAGAACATTGGAGTATTCATCAGGAACTGTGATGTTTGCTGGGGACATAAGTATATTGATAAAGCGTCCTATACATTGATACCATATGGCCAGGGGAATAACTGAACAACATTTCTGACATACATATGGGAAGCATGTGCTATATATATGACGAGGCACATCTGTTTTAAAACATGTCTTACTGTAATGAAGCCATGGTGGAATAATCAAAAGATGAAAAACGAAATAAGCTTAGTATCCACACATATGTTTAAAGTATGGTGTTACAGAGTAAGGTGCCGCAGTGATTAGTACACTGTGAGTCACATTCAAAGGGCATCGGTTCAAAACTGCATCCAACTGTCCTGATTTAGGTTTTCTGTGATTTCCCTAAGTGGCTTCATGCAAATGCTGGGATGGTTGGTTTGGAAGCACATAGCCGATCTCCTTCCCTAATCGGATGGGGCCAAAGACCTCAGTGTTTGGTCCCCTCCCACAAATCAATCAGCCAACCAAAAATATGGTGTATACTAGGCTATAGTGGTGTCAGTCATTTTGTTAACAGCACTATTGTTCATAACAAACTGCTGTGCAGTAGTTACAAAACATTTGTGATGTAGGCTCTTTAGATATCGCTACTGTAGGTCTATACATTTTCATTGATTATGTAATTGTGAGGTATAAAATAACAAGAAGATTACAAGGGGTAATGTCTGTAGTGGTTTTTTTCCTTTTAGTTTCATTCCCCTACCCATGTGGGCAGGCAGTGGCACAGTTCACCGATCTTCGGTCAAATGGCTTCATAAAATACAGAAAGGAGAATTCTTACATAAAAAGGGGGTAAGAAGGGTGACATAAAATACACTGGAAATGGAGATGAGGGGAGTTAAAATACACTTTAATATGGGGACATGCACTGGGGTACAATTAAAAATCGACATCAAGTTAAAAGAACATGGGGCTATTTGAAGCATTTGAAAAACACTGCATAAAAAGCACACAAACAACAATGGACTATGTACAGGTTGAGCACACAATTAAAACTTCATCCCTACATGACACTATATAATGGTACCAAACACAACACTAATGCGGCACACTTGATAATAAATAAGAACTTTGAGGATCTGCTGGGGAGGTGGGGGGGGGACAAGGGAGAAGAGAAAATGAGGTGAGAAGGAAGGGTGAGAAAGGGGGAGAAGGTGGGGGGCGCACCAAAGAAAGTCTGAGGAGGGAAGGGATGGGAGAGGAAAACAGCCTAGGAGGGCGTGCAGGGACTCGAGGAGGGAAGAGGAAAATCTGCTTGGGAGGAGGAGAGGAAATTGAGTGCCCTGGGGAGGGGCGGGGGGGGAGGGGGAAGGTCAGCAAGTACACCAAGTCCTTTAATCCATACATATGTTTTCAAATCATTACTAACCTTTCTACAGGACCGGGTATACAGAGTAAAAGGTATATTACTATACACAAAACTAAGTCTACTATGAGTCTTTGGGTAGATTCCACAATTCGATGTTTTGTAAGTGATGACATCTCGGCCGGCGAAAGATTCTAGTCCAGGTAGTGAAGCGTTCTCACAGCAGACAATAGGAAGGACAGTTGGAAGGAAGAGTAGATGTCATGGCAAAGTTCAACACCCAGGAGAGAAAGGTGCTGGAAATTGCCCTGATGAAGGAGATGGAGGGTGTGGAGGTGGAGAGAGGGAGGGATACAGCAACAGAGGTGCGGCAATGGGTGGGGGTGGAGAGGAAGGAAGAAACCCAAGGATGGGAGGGATCAAGCCTGCAGACAGTGTCAAGGATGTGGAGATGCTGGAGGAAGTGGAGGAGGTGGGGGAAGGGGATGAGATCATACAGCAGTCATGCAGGTGAAGGCAGATACCGAAGGCAAGGTGGAGCACATGGCATTTGAGGATTTGGAGGGCCTTGTAAAAGTGTGGGGGGGGGGGGGGAAGGGGGCGGAGATTTAGGCAATGCTGGCATGACAGAGGTTAGGATGGACGAGGGATTTGTAGATGTGGAGGATGGTGGAAGGATGCAAGCCCCATGTCCAGCCAGACAGGAGTTTCAGGAGGCAGAGGTGGGAATGGGCTTTCTGCTGGATGGTCAGTAGATGAGGGTCTAGGTGAGGTGGCAATCGAGGGTGAGGCCAACGTATCTCAGGGTGGGGTTGGGCTGGATGGGACTACCATAAATGGGGAGGTTGAAATCGTGGAGACAGAAGGAGAGGGTGGTGCAGCCTATGATGATTGCCCGGGTTTTGGAGGGTTTGATATGAAGGAACCACTGGTGACACCAAGTGGTAAACTGGTTAAGGTGGGTTTGGAGGGTGTGTTGGGATCATTGAAAGGTAGGATAGAGAGTCAGGAAGGCACTGTCATCAGCATATTGGAGGAGGTGGGCAGGAGAGGGTGGCTTGGGCATATCGACAGAGTACAGGAGAGAGAGAAGAGGGCAGAGGACAGAGCTGTGGGGGATGCCAGCAGTGGGGTAAAATATATGGGAATTGGTGTTGTGGAGGGTGACATAGGAAGGACGGCGTGAGAGGAAGGAAGTGACAAGATGGACAAAATTGATAGACAGGGCGTAGGTCTGGAGTTTAAAGAGGAGATCAGGATGCCATATGCAGTCGTAGGCGTTTTGGAGGCTGATGGAAACAAAAATGTCGGAGCGATTGGAGTTAAGCTGGATGCAGAGAAGGTGGACAAGGTTAATTAGTTTATCTTCAGTGGAGGAGGAGGGTCAGAAGCCACAGTGGGTAAGGGGGAGGAGGTCATGTTGATTAAGGTACTGTTGGATACGACAGGAGAGGATGGATTTGAAGACCTTACTGAAGATGGAGGTGAGCAGATGGGACCATAGGAAGAGGCGACAGAAGTTGGTTTTTGGGGTCTGAGGAATAAGAGGATGCAGGAAGTCTTCCACAGGTCATGACAGAAGTTGGTAGAGAGGATGAATTGTAGAGATTGGCAAGGACAGTCAGGAAGGAGAAGGGGTTTACCCTAAGGTGATGGTAGGTGACACAGTCGTGACCAGAGGCCACACTGCGTTTTGACTGGAAGGTAAGTTCAATCTCTTGTGTGATGGGAGTGTTGTTGTTGGAGGGAGGCAACTGCCCCAAGTACTGGAGACTAGGATCAAGTGGAGCAACCAAGGTATCGGCGCATTCCATGATGGTGGGGAAAAGAGAATAATCAAAGTGGGGATCATCAGCGACAGAGAAGACCTCAGAAAGGTGAGAAGCGAAGTGGTTGGCTTACTGATGTTGTCGGGAAGGGGGCGGTCGTTATGGAGAAGGGGGTAATGGAGTGCAGAATGGGAAGCAGTAAGGCGATGGAAGGCGGACCAGTATCTGGAGGAGTTGATAGGGAGGGTGGCGTTGAGTCGTGTATCTATAGTGGGCTTACCAATGCAGATCAAAAACACGACTTAAGTGCAACTTGGAGTGCTGAAAAGGGAATGGTTGAGTGACAATAACTCTGATACGCTGTTGTGGCTACTTTAGATAAACAGAAATGGGAATACATAAAAACAAACTTACAGAGCTGACAGAACAATATGAAAATCATAAAATAAATGGAGAACGAAGCCTAATGGACGAACGAACAGACTGTAGTCGCCGTCTGTTCACATGGCCGTCAGAATGCCGCATAGGCGAGAAGTGGTCAGAGGGAAACCGACAGAGGGCCTCAAGTACCTTGCTACACGCCATTCGAAAAAAGAGTGCTGGAAGACTGTACCAATCGCTTAATAATAGTACATAGTAAATGAAATAAATATATAAACAGAGAAGGGACAATTAAACAACAAAGTAATGTGCTTCACGAAACAAAATCAAGTAAATATGATACAATGCATTCTTCTGTGCTGCTCCCAACACGACCCCCCCCCCCCCCCCCCAACGGCTTCAATATAGTAGGACATGTAGAACAGAGAACAGCTATGCCTCGTCATACTTAAAGGGCATGTATGTCACAAATACTTTTTATTTTCGTCTATATTATTCTTTTAACATGTAGAGATTCCCATAGCTATATATGTGTTTTTTCCTATGTTGTGCAAGAGATCCGAAGACAGTCATCGCTTACCCAAACCAGTAGTTTAAGGACATAAGAATTTTGTGTCATTGAGGGAAATAAAAGGAAGACTGTAGGAAGAGTTGCATCTGGTGTATTATTTGGAAGTGCAGTGAAGTATGTTGGATTGTATTATGATGGGATGTCGTTGGCAGAAGCTTAACATTATTTATAGGCTAGTGAAATGGTTAAGACATGGGTATGATTAAGATTTTGTTGATACTTTTCTGACACAGTGAAAATTGTTTTTCCTTTTATGAAGTCACATGCTTGTTTGAATTTTCCTCATACAGGGAGAACAGTTTCAGGCTACTGCACACTGAACTTAACTCTTTTCTTTTAACTCCGTGCTGTATTAATCTTGGGAAATTTTCGTAATCTGAAGTACCCTGAAGAGTTCACGACACTTTCTTGTATCAGTCCTTTTTTTCCTAGTCATTCTGGCTATGATTTTGGAAGCTCATTGGTGTTGGGTTTAATGTAAGGAATGGAGTCATTTTGCTTAAATTTGCAGGAAGACTGAATCTTGATTCGGTTTCATATGTTTGGAGGATGTTGAGTACATTGGAATAAGAACGTTTTTCTGTTGTCGCAGCTTATTTGAGTTTCATTAGCAGAATCTATGAACTTTGAAAGATTTGAGTTTGGAAGTCGTTTGAGATAGCACTGGACATGGTGTGCTATAAGACGAGACATATTATGTTTCTAAGATATCCCAGTTACATTTCATGATGAATATTTAAGATTTATCGAGAGCTTATTTAAATTCTACGAGGGTGAGTCGAATGAAAACCTTAAATACTATTTTAAATATTATTTATTGTGCAGAAGTGGTAAAAAGCTGTATCACTTTTCAACGTAATATCCCCCACGCTCAATGCAAGCGATCCATTCAGCAGTTTGTTAGGCCCATCTGTACCGCGCTGCATGGTGTCGTGGCTGCAAAAATGGACTTAGCCATGGACGTCGGGAGTGAAGTTGCGCATCATGCAGCCTATTGCGCACTGTTTGACTCGTAACATGACGTCCTGTGACTGCACGAAAAGCATGGTGGCGTTGCTGTTAGGATGCCTCCGTGCCATAATCCATAGGGAATGGTCATCCACTGCAGTAGTAGCCGTTGGGCGGCCTAAGAAAGGCATTTCATCGACGGTTCCTGTCTCTCTGTATCTCCTCCATGTCCGAACAACATCGGTTTGGTTCACTCCGAGATGCCTGGACGCTTCCATTGTTGAGCGCCCTTCATGGCACAAAGTAACAATGGGGACACGATCGAACCGCGCTATTGACTGCCTAGGCATGGTTGAACTACAGACAACACGAGCCGTGTACCTCCTTCCTGGTGGAATGACTGGGACTGATCGGCAGTCGGACCCCTTCCATCTAATAGGCGCTGCTCATGTAGGGTTGTTTTACATCTTTGGGCCGGTTTAGTGGCTTCTCTGATCACTCAAAGGGACTGTGTCTGTGATACAATATCCACAGTCAACGTCTATCTTCCAGAGTTCTGGAAACTGGGGTGATGCAAAAAATTTTAGGTGTATTTTGGAAGCAAAGAATGGGACGCATCACCAGAGTGAAGAAATTTTACGGGTATCTATAAAAATGTGGGAAAATCATTTTCAGAAGGCATATGAAAACATCAACTTAAATTACGTACTGTAGGGGGAAAATGTGACGTATGAAAATTTAGGCTGAAGTGTAATTTTTTGAACATTTTTTCTTCTTCTCGAAACTGTGCTAATAGGAACCAATATAATATTACGTATCTCGGGACTTTTTAAAAAAAATTTCAATGTGTGTCATGTATAATACTAGGTTCAAGGTTTTCAGCTATATTTATAAGGGAGACACGCTGCAGGTAAGAAAGCGGTACACCAACTGTAGCTGTCATTCTTAGTGAAAACGAGTGTGTTTTCAAAACACGGCATTCTCGCCTTTGACTGTTAAAATTAGTTATTTATTATATCAAATACTGTCATTAATCATTTCTGTTAAAATTTTTATTCATAAAATCTCGCATTGCAATTTCGATTTTCTGCTATTTTCAAGTGACTGAAACTATGAAAACAGTGTATCCTTACTTACAGTGTCGCGTAACTTTACTTGCATAGAACGGTACAAGTCGCTGTAGCATTGTGAAACACACATTACTCCATATTTTGCACGTTGGTGATATGTTCCACTGTGTGCAGATTCTAGGGATTGATCGATGAGAGAATAGAAACAGAAAAGGTCAAATGAACTTACGTCCAGAAATGCATGTTTACCATGCTAGAGACCATTTACTCGATCACACATTCTTACAGAGACTGCGGTCTACTTCGTGCTGTACCACACATCCACAGTTACAGTATGTGCTGAAAATGGTTTCCATGTGCCTCAATGCATGCGTGTATGCACCGTATCATGTCCTGTCTCACATATTCACATTGGACAAGCTGCATTCTAATACTGTCAAAGGCAGCTTGAATACTCTGTTCCAGTGTCTCCATGTCTGGAATGGGCTCTGCATACACGATACTTTTGAGATGGTTCCATAAGCAAAAATTGCGCGGTTTGAGACCCAGAGAAAAGCAGACCATGTAACTGGACCACCTCGTTTGATTCATCGACCAGGGAAGACACGGTTGAGATACGTCCGAACGTTAATGGCGAAATAGGCTGGAGCACATCATATAGCACACACATAACCCTCCAAATCATCACTGGGACTTCTTCCAGCACGGAAGGCAAAGTCACCTGCAAGAAATGCCGATAGTTCCGCCCTGTTAGGTGATGTGGAAGGAAGACTGGTCCCTAAATATGGTCGCTAACTATCTCGGCTGCACCGATGCTGATAATTCGCTGTCACCATACCTTGTGGATTGTGCATATATCTCACAGATGATTGTTATGAAAGTTGAAGATACCACTCCGTGTAAAGGTGGTCTCATCTGTGAATAGGATAGATGAAACAGATCGCGGAATCGTGCTTTCCTGGTGAAGAAACCGGTGACAAAATTGCTCCTGATGTGGAAAGTCTGTCAGTAGTAAGCCCTGCACATCATGTGAGTGATAAGGGTAGTAGCAATTGCTGCACTGGCAAACCAACCGTCTGGCATTGACACTGCGGTCGCTTTCCATAATGTTAATCATATTTTACTCCAAGTCTAGTGTCCGAAAAAATTTCGGGTACATGCTCCATGATTTCTTGCTCCTTGAAACGACCTTGTCTCAGACCAAACGGCGAAACACTGTTGCAAACATTGATTGCAGTGGTTGCTGTCGGCGGGGATTTCCTGGAACAATACTAGTGCCCGCTGCCTTGCCTTTCCATAGGTAAACTCCATGTCGGCGGCGTCTCGATTCAAATATGGAAACATTGCTTTCATGACGGAGTCGTTTCCATACATTCCATTTTATCGGGACTACAGACAGTTTGCGGGAGGTGTACAGCATCTGTATCTTTTCAAGGAAAAGGGGAGGTGGGGGAACAGAATGAGATCGTACAGGATCTGTGTGGGGGAGTGGAGACAGATTCGATATGCGAGGTGGAGAGCATGGCGTTCAAGGATTTGAAGGGATTTATAAAAGGTAGGGGGGGCGGAGATCCAGGCCAGATGGGCGTAACAAAGGATAGGGCAGGTGGGGGATTGATAGTTGTGGGGGATGGTGGAGGGGTCCAGACCCCACATACGGCCGGAAAAGAGCTTGAGGAGATAGTCAAGAGCGTGCCTTGGCTGGGATTGTCCAGAGATGGGGGGGACCAGGAGAGGCAATGGTCAAGGGTGACGCCAAGGTACTTAAGGGTGGGGGTGAGAGCGATAGGACGGCCATAGATGGTGAGATAGAAATCAAGGAGGCGGAAGGAAGGGGTGGTTTTGCCTACAATGATCACCTGGGTTTTGGAGGGATTGACCTTGAGCAACCACTGGTTGCACCAAGCGCTAAACCGGTCAAGATGGGACTGGAGAAGTTGTTGGAAGAGCCGCAGGGTGGGGGCAAGGGCAAGGAAGGCGCTGTCATCGGCGAACTGGAGAAGGTGGACAGGGGGTGACGGCGGTGGCATGTCCGCCGTATACAAAAGGTACAGAAGGGGGGAGTGGACGGAGCCTTGGGACACACCGGCGGAGGGGAAAAAGGTGTAGAAATCCGTGTTATGGATGGTGATGTAGGATGGACGGTGGGAGAGAAAGGAGCCGATCAGATGGATGTAGTTAATGGGAAGGGCGAAGGTTTGGAGCTTGAAGAGGAGACCGGAATGCCATATGCGGTCATAAGCACGTTCGAGGTCCAGGGAGGGGAAGATTGCAGAGCGATGGGAATTAAGCTGTTCGGAAAGGAGATGGGTGTGGTGAAGTAGAAGGTCGTCGTAAGAGAAGGATGGCCGAAAGCCACACTGGGTAACCGGAAGAAAGCGATGCTGGCGAAGATGCTGGTGGATGCGTTGGATGAGGATAGATCTCACGACCTTGCTGAAGGCCGAGGTAAGGCTGATGGGCCGGTAGGAAGAGATGGCGGATGGAGGTTTACCAGGTTTAAGGAACATCAGCATATGGGAGATTTTCCACAGGTCGGGGTAGTAACCGGTGGACAGGACTACATGGTAAAGCCTGGCCAGGGTGGAGAGGAAAGAGACACGAGCTGCACGAAGGTAACGGTAGGTGACACAATCATGACCAGGAGCAGTGTTGCGTTTTGTGTGGAGTGTAGCAATGAGATCCTGTGTAGTGATAGGGGCATTGAGTTCCGTGTGGGCAATGTTGTCCAAGTACTGGAAACCAGGTGTAAGGGGAGGGACAGAGGTGTCAGTTTGATCGCAGACATCTGGGAAGAGGGAGTAATCGAACTGGGGATAATCGGGGCTGGGAAAGGCATTGGAGAGGTAGGAGGCAAAGTGATTGACCCTACTAAGGGTATCACGGAAGGGGTGATCATCATGGAGAAGAGGATAGTAGGGGGAGGGTTTAGTTCCAGTTAGGCGACAGAATGCTGACCAGAAATAGGACGAGTTGAGAGGTAGGGTAGCATTTAAATGGGTGCATGTCTGTCGCCAGTCCCGGCATTTCTTAGCTGCGAGCAAGTTACGAATGTGTCATGTCACTGGAGTTGCTGGTGGTGTCGTAGTGTTTCCGGGTCACGCATGTCGAGGAAGGCACGGTAGAGACGGCGGGATTCATGGAGGAGGAGGACAGCCTGCGAGGGTAAGGTAGGACAGTGGGTGTGGATGGCGACAGTAAGGATGTGGGCCTCCACAGCCGCAGACAAGGTCTGTTGGAGAAAGGAGGCAGCATGGGTTAAATCGTCAGGATGGTGGTAGGTGAAGGGGTGGGTATTGACTTGGGTGGAGAGGGTATTCCGGTAGGCATTCGAGTTAGCACGGGAATAGTCATGGACGTACTTTGTGGCAGGGTCATTACAAGGGTCGGGGCGGGGGCGTCGGCGACGACCATCTGAAATGGTGAGGAGGACAGGGAGTTGGTCGCTGCCACTAGGCTCCAGGACATCCACCGTTATGTGGCCAAGGAGGTTAGGGGAGGCAAGGATTACATCGGGAGTGGAGTTGGATTCGGGATGGGTGTGCTGGGGAATGGGAATGAGGTTGCCTTTAAGGAAGGAGAGGAACCAATGCCACCGCCGTAACTGGGCGGCGGAATGACTGTGGATGTTGAAGTCTGCGGTGATCACATAGGAGGAGAAGGTATAGTCAGTGTGGGAGAGTAAGTCGATTGGGAGAGGGGCGTTAGAGCGGATATAGATGGTGGCACAGGTGAGGGAGGTTACATGTTTTACAGGAGGGGGGTGACTGAAGATCGGGTCACTGCCGTAAAAAGTGGGCTTGCCTACAGTGTGAGCAGGTGGGGGCCTTGCGGCACTCAGATGTCGGGTGTGCATTATACTGCAAGCACCTTTGGCAGTGGAGGGATTGAGTAGGGGAACAGGAAGGGTCAACTTGGTAGCGTTGGTGAAACAGAAGGGCACCGTCCTTCAGGCAAAGGTCTATGGAGGAGGCATGTTCAGAAAAGACTCGCATAAGGCGGGTGGGGCCAGCTGAGTTATGGATGCGGCGAACCGCACGCACCTCCTGATGGGGATGCGCTTTGAGCTCCGCCAACACCTCCTCCTCCGTGATCGCTGGACTAAGCCAAGTGATCACAGCGATGAGGGTCGGTGGGTGATGCAGGTGTTGGGGTTGGCGGGAGGGAGGCGGGAAAGAGCAGGGGTAAGGGAGGCATTAGGGCCAAAACGGGTGATGGGGAGGTGGGAGAGGATGTCAGTATGGAGGGTAGCGCTGGGGAAAGAAATGAGAACAGAATCCCGTGTGGGAGTGAGGAGGAGATGGGAGCACCAGAGAAGTGTTTGCGGAGGAGGAAGGAGAGATTCTGGGCCTCAAGAAGGGTAGGATCGGAACGGGAGAGGAGGTATTAGTATAAAGAGGTGGAGGAGGAGGCGGAGGGAATATGGCCAGGCAGGGAGACATCCATGGCATCCTGGGGGGGGGGAGGAGGAGGAAGGGGCGGGGCCTTTTTGAGAGTGGAGGAGGTGGTGGTGCCACTAGGGCGCTTAACGGCGGCAGAAGGTTGGGTGATGATATGAGGGATGGGAGCTATAGGGAGGTGACAGGAAGGGGCAGGTCCCGGTGTGGACGCAGCAGGCGGCGGCGGCGGCGGTGATGGTGAAGGCGATGGGGAGAGTGAGGCATGGGCAGTGGCCCAACGGGCCACCACCCTAGCTGGAGCGGCAGTGACAGGCTGGGGGACTGGGGAGAAAGGATCAGAGGGAGAGGAGTGGGAGGTAGAAGCTGGAGAGGGGGTGACAAAGAGCGAGGGCAAAGGGAGAGTAAGAAGAGGAGGGTTGGAAAGAGGGGGGTGTGACTGGGCACACCATGTAATGGTGGTGGTGGTGGTGGTGGTGGTGGTGGTGGTGGTGGTGGTGGTGGTGGCTGCGGCGGCAGAGGGGGGAAGTGTAAACTATGGCTGTGGTGGTAGTGGTCGCAGTGGTGGTGGGGGCTGACATGACGACAAGGATAAACGTAATGCACCGGACGAAAAAGAAAGGAGAAAAAAATGGGGACAGATGGAGACAAAGACGTAGACAGACGAAGACGAAGATGGATGGAGACGAAGACGGGCGAGGACTGGAGTCCCAAACTGTTTGCGTCGGCGCCGACGCCGGCTGGCAGGAATGCCATCGCAGCTGCTGCTGCTGGGGCTGGGGCCGGCTCGGCCGCTGCTGCTGACTGGGATCGCAGCAGCTGCTGCTGCTGTTCGGCTGGCTGGCTGGCTGGCTGGCTGGCTGGCTGGCTGGCTGGCTGGCTAACTGGCACCTGAAACCCTAGCGCTTCGATTAGTTCGGAAATGGCACAATCGAAGGGCGGTAACCTTGCGGAATACCGCCAGAGATCGTTGAATTCACGCTGTAAATAGAGTTATATAGACGAAGGATTGGATGATTTGAATGGGTAGAGATGTTTTTCTTGTTCTTCAGCTGTGGTATATGTTTCTGTAATAGTAAATGCAATTAACAATATATATATTAATAGTAAATGCAATTAACAATATATATATTAATTATAATTTCCTGTCTTACATTCAGATTTTATTTCTACATTTTCCCTTTTTAAGTTCTATACGGCGTTGTAACACTGAGCTACAAGTGACGCCGCTCAGCGCCAGGAGAGGGATTTATTTCGACGTCGGTCCGAAGCGACGAGTTCCAATACTGAGCTGGCGGGAATGGGAGTTACTTCGGCATCAGACTGCAACGCCGAACTGGGGTTGCAGTTCCGAGGACAGGGCGAATGATTGCACGGTTCTTTACTACTTACAGATGGAACTCTGGTCTGACATTCTGAAATTGCGAATGTCAACGCTGCCTTACGTGCAAACATCACAGTATCTGAGAAGAAACACGCTTCGCATTCATTAAGCATGTGCATCGAGGAAACATCTCCATCCACTTTAATTATTCCCATGTATGAAGTACTTTCATGCACCCACTCCCCACCACCACCAGATCCCTGTTAAGGTCCAACCTCTCCTTCCCGACCCAACCGAACACCTGATCCTTAGTCTCTTCTTCCTTGGCCTTACCGTTACCTGCGCCACCCTAACGCCCCTATTTCCTTCTACTTCCTCTCCCATGTTGACCGTACCTTCTCCTCCTACGTGATTGCCGCCGACCTGAACATCCATAGTCGTTCCGCCGCCCAGTTACGGCCGTGGCGTCGGTTTCTCTCCTCCCTTCAAGGCGACTTCATCCCCATCCCCCAGCACACCCGTCCCGAATCCAACTCCACTCCTGATGTTGTCCATTCCTCTGCCAACTTCCTTGGCCACATAACGGTGGATGTCCTTGAGCCTATTGGTAGCGACCATCTCCCTGTCCTCCTCACCATTTCAGACGGTCGTCGTCCCACCCCGACTCTCGTAATGACCCTCCCCCTAAGTATGTCCATGACTATTGCCCTGCCAACTGGAATGCCTACCGGGATACCCTCTCCACCCAGGTCGATAGCCACCCCTTCACCTACCGCCAACCTGACGTTTAACGCATGCCGCCTCCTTTCTCCAACAGACCTTGTCTGTGGCCGTGGAGGCCCACATCCCTGCTGTCGCCATCCACCCCCACTGTTCTACCTTACCCCCACAGGCCATCCTTCTCCTCCATGAATCCTGCCGTCTCTACCGTGCCTTCCTCCACACGCGTGACCCGGACACACTACGAAACCACTGGCAACTCCAGCGACACATTCGTAATTTGCTCGCGGCCAAGAAACGCTGGGACTGGCGACAGACATGCACCCGTTTAAATGCTACCCTACCTGTCAACTCGTCCAATTTCTGATCAGCCTTCCATCGCCTTACCGGAACTAAACCCTCCCCCTACTATCCTCTTCTCCATGATGATCATCCCTTCCCTGACACCCTTAGTAAGGCCTATCACTTTGTATCCTACCTGTCCGATGTCTTTTCCATCCCCGATGAAAGGGTTTTTCGCAACTGGCAAGGAGCAACAAGGCCCTATGGGATTCGTGCAAAGGATTGCATTTTAGAGATGGGTGTGGCCGGTTTTAATGTTTCATGTCGAGGTTGGAGCAGATACCCACCTTGGCTCCCTCAGAGGCCTAGACTGATTTTAGATTTGGCAAATTTTAAGAAGACAGTACATCAGATTTTACTTTCACATCTTTATTTTTTAACATTTTAGATAGGCATCATGATTTTACAGTAGTATACACTGATGGATCCCAACAGGGGGATTTTCTTGGCTGCTCAATAGTGTTCCCCGAATGTGTCTTCAGGATTCGCCTTCCCCAGGAATACACTGTTTTTTCCGCAGAACATCACGCTATCCTGAAGGCATTGAAGCACATACAGTGTACTCAGGGCAAAAACTTTCTAATTTGCTCTGACTCAATGAGTGCATTACAGTCACTGCAGAACCTGTACCCAGCGGAGAAGTTGGAACAGCTGATTTACGACCAACTGTACATCCTCCAACGACAGGGCAAGCAAGTGTCCTCTTGCTGGGTGCCAGTGCACGTGGGCATACGGGGAAATGAACAAGCTGATAGAGCTGCCAAGAACTCCTACAGATTACTGGAGGTGACACAATGTTCTATTCCTTTGCAAGGTATTGTTTCTGTGCTGCGGCGGAAGTGTATGCAATTGTGGGAGGAGGAATGGCTGGTGGTGAGGGAAAATAAGCTGTGATTGGTAAAACCCACCATCCAGCTGTGGTGTTCCTCCTGCTGGTCACCCAGGCGTGACAAAGTGACCCTTACACGTCTTCGCATAGGGCACTGTCCTCTTACTCATGCGTTCTTACTACGGCGAGAGGGACCAACACTGTGATGCCTGTGGCGTACGAATCACTGTACGCCACATGTTAGTTGAGTGTGATTTATATCGTTCTGTCAGGGCGGAAGTTGATATTTGTGGAAATCTGCTCTCGATTCTAGCCGATGACGAATCGAGTGTCAAGAAAGTTTTAAGGTACTGTGATGTTTCTGGGCTTCGGCCAAAAATTTTAGGTTGGAATTTTTAGTGTGTTGTCGAGTGGCTTACCACTCTTTTTTATACTTGTAATAGGACAGTTCCAAACATGTGCTGTGTGTTTCATTTTAACCCTTTCACCTTGCAGTTATCCTCTTTATGTGTTGCATTCCACTTTGCTACTGTTGACGTGCAAACTGTCTATGTAGCCTTTCACTCTTAATTTTAGTCCTATTATAGCACTTGCTGTATTTTAGTGACACTCGTCCGTTGTTGTTTCCGTTCGGGCGCTAAAGACTACACTGTTGAGAGCCCACATCCACCATATCCATCCATCCCCAACGATCCCCAGTTCGATTACTCCCTCTTCCCAGATGTCCACGATTGAACTGACACCTCTGTCCGTCCCCGCGCACCTGGTTTCCAGTACTTGGACAACATTGCACGCACGGAACTCAATGCCCCACTCACTACACAGGATCTCATTGCTACACTCCACTCAAACTCAAACTCAATGCCCCTATCACTACACAGCATGTCATTGCTACACTCCACACAAAATGCAACAACGCTCCTGGTCATGATCGTGTCACCTACCGTCACCTTCGTGCAGCTCCTGTCTCTTTCCTCTCCACCTTGGCCAGGCTTTACAATGTAGTCCTGTCCAGCGGTTACTACCCCAACCTGTAGAAAACCTCCCGTATCCTGATGTTCCTTAAACCTGGCAAACCGCCGTCTCTTCCTACCGTCCCATCAGCCTTACCTTCAGCAAGGTCCTGGAATCTATCTTCATCCGACGCATCCACCAGCATCCCTGCCAGCACCGCCTCCTTCCTGTTACCCAGTGTGGCTTTCGGCCATCCTTCTCTTCCGACGACCTTCTCCTTCACCTCGCTCATCTCCTTTCCGACCAGCTTAATTCCCGTCACCCCGCTATCTTCCTCTCCCTGGACCTCGAACGAGCTTATGACCACATATGGCATTCTGGTCATCTCTTCAAGTTCCGAACCTTCACCCTTCCCATTAACTATGTTCGTCTGATCGGCTCCTTTCTCTCCCACCGTCCTTCCTACGTCACCATCCATAACACAGACTTCTACACCTTTTTACCCTCCGCTGGTGTGCCCCAATGCTCCGTCCCCCCCCCCCCCCTTCAGTACCGTCGCCCTCCATCCATCTTCTCCAGTTTGCCAATGACACCACCTTCCTTGCCCTTGCCCCCACCCTGCAGCGCTCCCAACACCTTCTCCAATCCCATCTTGACCGGTTCACCGTTTGGTGCAACCAGTGGTTCCTCAAGGTCAATCTCTCCAAAACACAGGCGATCATTTTAGGCAAAACCACCCCTTCCTTCCGTCTCCTTGATTTCTATCTCACCATCTATGGCCGTCCTATCGCCCTCACTCCCACCCTCAAGTACGTAGGTGTCACCCTCGACCGTCGCCTCTCCTGGACCCCCCATCTCCGGACAATCCAAACCAAGGCACACTCCCGACTCCGTCTCCTCAAGCTCCTTTTGGGCCGTACGTGGAGTGTGGACCCCTCTGTCATCCTCCACACCTATAAATCCCTCATCCACCCTATCCTTTGCTACAGCCGTCCGGCCTGAATCTCCGCCCGCTACCTTTTATAAATCCCTTCAAACCCTTGAATGCCATGCTCTCTGCCTCGCCTATCGCATCCGTCTCCCCTCCCCCACATGGGTCCAGTACGATCTCATTTCTTTCCTCACCTACTCCTTCTCCTTGAAAGGATACGGATCCTGTACACCTCCCACAAACTCGACCCTTTTCACCCGCTCGTCTCGCCCATCGTCTCCCAACCCCGCCTGCTGCCGCAACTGTATTTCCACGTCCCACCCGGTCTCCATCTCTCCACCCTCCTTACCCTCTCCCAAGGTGGCTTCCGCCAGATCCCCCTCCCTGATGTCCTCCTCCCCTCCATCTACCCCTCCTATCAACTTTGATCCTCCACGCCCTCACTTCCTGTGTCCTCTCCTCTTGGCACCCTCCTTCCCTTCTCATTCCTTTTCCCCCTGTCCCCTTCCTCCACCCCTTTTTCCCCAGACTTCCCTCCCTTATCCCCTCCCCCTATCTCCCCTGCTCATGGCATCGTTTCTCCCCTCTCCTTCTCCCTCTCCCTCTCCCTCTTCCACCCCTCCCCCCTCCTCCTCTCTTGGCAGGTCCCTGGACTCGCACATGCTCAGTGAACATTCGCACGCCGGAGATCATCACCATCAGTGTCTCGTGTGTGTGCCTTTGTTTCTGTTTTGTGTTCTTCGCCGTCACGCCACCACTGTTCACTTGTGCCATCGCCGACATCCATGTTATGTACGCCATGTCAACTAGTGCTAGTGATATTTCTCGTCCAGTGTGAACGGCTCCAAGTTTTTTGTTTTTTAGTGTCTACTATTTTTGACCACCGTTTTGAATGTTTTTCTCTGTGCCTCCTATATGTACTACTTTTTGCCAAACTCAAGGCTGAAGAGCGGCGTACTCTGCTGATGACAGCCCGCCTTGTATTAGGTGATAAAAATAACAACAAAAAAACCACTCCCCACCTAAGCATCATTCACATTCATCAATGACTATATTTCAGATCTTCTAACAAGTTTTGGTATTTTCCACACGTGTTTCTTTACGAAAAATCTTCAATAATTATCATCTGCCTCTATGGAAAAATCTTAAGTTTCTTACACCAATGTGGTTTTTACAAAAATCTTCTATTATCGACATCTTTTTATGTATTTTAAATATCTTTTAAATGCAGTAGATGCGACTTTTGGCTGAAATGCTGTTTTTATCTGCTGCTAAGCCAGCCTCTTTTTTCGTAATTCAAACTACAATTAGCAGAAGAGCACAGAACGCCTAACGTTTCCTCTCCCCACAATATCTTCTCTCACTAGTGCAGGTCATTCAGCTTTTTAATGGAAGTGACAGGTTGTAATGCGCCAAACCGTTTTTAGCCTGAAAAAGGCGCATCACTTGTTTGTATCGCCTCAACTTATTATCCAATTGTATGTGCTAGAAGAATAAAGGGATTCTGTTGTTCATTTAGCTTTTTGTGTTAAGATGTTGTAGATATGTGACACTTGATGGCCGAGAAAAGCTGTGTCGTGTCCAGGCAGCGAGCTTGCAATGCTCAGCCGATTGCTGGATCGCCGGCTGTGGTGGCCGAGCGGTTCTAGGCGCTACAGTCTGGAACCGCGCGATCGCTACGGTCGTAGGTACAAATCCTGCCTCGGGCATGGATGTGTGTGATGTCCTTAGGTTAGTTAAGTTTAAGTTGTTCTAAGTTCTAGGGGACTGATGGGCTTAGAAGTAAAGTCCCATAGTGCTGAGAGCCATTTCAACCCAGCCACTATATGGTTTCACTTTTGTTATTATGTGCTTTCACTGAACAATTCAGAAAAGTAACTTGTTTCAAGGATAGGAAACAATTGAAACAACTCACAAACGGTTGTCAACAATGACATAAACATTTCTACATTCTTAATGGAAAGTAAACAAATTTACTTGTATAATAACCTTTGCTTCTCTGGATGTTCTGCAAAAGAACTGCAGACACACGTCTGGTACATGTTTTATTAGATTCACCAGACCAGTAAAAACAAGATAAATGGAAACCGTGCTTTACTTAAACCTCATATAGCTTAGCGATGGCTTCATATTACTGCCACGCCAGGTAGCAGTGATTTGCGTGGCTTCCCCCCGTCGGAGGTTTGAGTCCTCTCTCGTGTGTGGGTGTGTGGGTGTGGTCCTTAGCGTAAGTCAGTTTAAGTTGGATAAAGTGGAATGTAAGTCTAGTGACCAATGACATCAGCAGTTTGGTCCCATAGGAACTTAAAACAAATTTCCAAAATTTAATGCTTTAAACTAGCAAAGTTCCTAAATTTCGGGCAAAATCATTTATAAGGCTAACTCCGTAACTTAACATTTGCGGACTTACGTTTATATGAACTTTTTTCTTTAGCTTTACTTGTAGAGTAACATATTAAAATATTTGTATATCTCCGTGAATCACCCTGTATAGTACACAAACTGCCAAGTCTACAGAAAGAGAACAAACATTTCACTAACCAGACAAACAACTCATAATGTTGTGAACAAAACATAAAAAAAGGCACGTGAGTGGTTTGAACATGGGGCACCTGCACACCAGTCCAACAACACGACAACTTAACCACAACGCCAATCCTAATTTAATTTCCTCTGTATCGCGCTTCTTGTACTTTTCCTGTTTATATTTTGCTCTTTTGTCACAGTTCAGTACATCTTCTTCCTGTTTCCATGCTTGATCTGTGTTAAATTTTTGACGGACTATCCACTGAGCCATTTTACCACTGAGAGGGTTTCGATGGCGAGTTTCCCTTGTGAGGCTGCAGTTAGTTGTGATAGAAGATGGCTTCACTTCTGTACTTGAACCAAGCTCGTAACAGTATTTTACAAAATCAGGACAAAACTGGGTATTTTCGGATTGTCGGGACAAGAAGGTCCGTAACGGTGATGGTGCCGATGCATATACTCTCACATCCCACTACGCCGCGTCTTAAATAAGCGACAGAAGCCACCGACAGGGTGCGACAGCCTCAGGCGAAAAAACACAACCGCAGGTATAACTACGGAAGTGTCCTACGCGAGCGACATCTGTGTCGTTGCCTGTCTCATGCTGCAACTCGCAACGTTTGAATTCCAACGACTTTGAATCTTGTGGCTGCAGCACGCGCGACAGAGAGAGCGACAGCCACATGTCTTCTCGGCAAAGCAGTGGAGCAGACGCGACGGCAGGTAAGAAACACTTATCATTCGCCTTCAAAAAAAGTATTCGGCGAAAAAATTTGATTCTTCCGCATCTTATAGTTTATGTCTTTGCTCGATGAAAGTCTGAATTTATTTTCCTTATTTGTCATGGTTACTGTGCTGCACGAAATTGAGTACATGGTTGCACGAAATTTTTAAGAATTTGCAGGGGTAAAATCACATTCCACAGACTTTCCGTATAGTACATTTAAGGCCTTACATTATTGCGTATGAAATGTAACCAGTATACCTAAATTGTATTTAAAGTTTAGATCGAAATGATATCTCTTTTCATTCTTGAGATATTGGTGTTATATCCTCGGAACGGTCGCTCGCGGCGAGTCCGAGTCTTATATGCGCTCCGGGAATCAAGTGGTCGTAAAAATCGTTTGTCTCATCGAGTCAAGATATCGAAACGACGATTTTTGGAAATGACAGCCATCAGGAAGGGCTATTTTATCCTATGATTAACACTCGATACTTTTATGTAAACGTGTGAGCAGAGCGAAAACAATACTCACTTAAATTACGCCATGAGGTTTTGTCTGAATTTTCAAAGCCAAACAAAGAGAGAGAAACACGGAAACGCGGTATCAAAGTGACCAGCGTGACATCTAGTTTTTCGTGAAAATATTAAACTCCTTGAAAATAATCAGGGTAATTAACGAAAACTTAATTAATAAGTTGAAGAAAAATTGAAATATTTCACGAAAAGCTGCTGCCAAGCTATGTAATTGAAGTGTCAAAAATTAGATCTGTTCTAGGGCTAGCTATTTTGCACGTAAAAAGATACACTGATGCGGTATTTAAATGTCAAAATGACTTCCTTCGTATCAAGTACGAAAGTTAGGATTTTCGAGAACAGAAAACGTTAGGAAGGCAAACGAGGAGTCAGTAAGATCATGCTTTCCTAATAAAATTTGAAAATAAAAAAATGAATGAACTCGGTCAAATATTTTATGAAATGATTTGTGTAAAAGAAATAAGCAGACCAAAGAAATGTTCTATGTGTCTTTGAGTGATGCTCGAAATCATGAACAGAAAATTAGGTGCACCGAACGTTTCCATAATATTTTTAATTCATAGTTTTAGACAAATCATTTCACATACGTTTGACTTTCTTTTTAAAAATTTTGTACGCTTTACTTTTACAGACTATTTAGATTAATTGAAACGCTTGGGCTAGATGTGGATACACTTAAAGATAAATTTCTTTGAAAACACTTTAAAAATGTCCTTAGCGATGCAGTGTAAACAGTACAAATAAAAATTATTATACAGAATTGTAACTGAGTTAACATCTAAAAAGTACGTGGGATTGAGCCTCAGACTTGTTGATAGAGGGTCCCGGCGAATGTTCAAGTCCTCCCTCAGGCATGGGTGTGTGTGTTTGTCCATAGAATAATTTAGGTTAAGTAGTGTGTAAGCTTAGAGACTGATGACCTTAGCAGTTAAGTCCCATAAGATTTCACACACATTTCAACATTTTTTTTGTTGTTGATAGAGTGTATTTCCTGCGATTAAAACGCTGTACAAAGTTGGCGTTAGTGCGGTTAAGCTTGGGGAATATCCGATACACTGGTGTGGACACCTCGTTCGTCTAATATTAAATTAAAGTGTAAATGCTCGTTTGTTCAGAGTCTTAAATCTCTTGAAGTTCTTTGAATATGAGTGTAGTGATGGGCTATACTGAATTTTCCGATATCAGTGACTTCTGTGAAGGCTACTTTTCAGTATCAGTTATTCTTACCTGTGATTTGTCGCAGTTAACGTATCCGGAATTTGTATCCCTCCGCAGTCTGCCACTGCTGCTTCTGTGATTTCTGCGACTCCTGCTATTTCTGCAATTTCTGTGGCTTCTGCGATTTCTGTGACTCCTGCGACTACTACAGTTTATTACAAATTGACAAGTTACACTTGCAACACAGAAAATTGCATCTCAACAATACTTTCATTAGTAAGTATGTTTCACATTTGTTCTTCCGTTTGCTTTAATGTAGTATTACAGAAACAATTGTGGAAATATTAATAGTGTAATGAATGTGTAAGCAGCCGTACAGTACCGTAATAGCTCGTGTTTAGAAATTGAATTCTAAATATTGTTAAGTTCACAGGTCCTCAAACTACATATCATAGAGATAATTCAAAATATCGTTGTCAACAGATCTGGAGAAATTGCCACTGCGTCTTTAGACTGTCTTCGTCAGACGAGACGATAGTTTCTAAGTGTTTCGATGAACATAATTACTTTCGTGAGATCGTTCTTGCAAATGTGAAACATCCCCCATTGAGTGGCTTTCATTGCAGGAAATATTAGCAGTACTATTCTGTGAATTACATTGCTTTTAATTAGTGACACCAAAAATGTTTAATAATTCTTGTGATTTTTCAGACGCAGTTCCAACTCTAAATAATACGTACAGCAGCCAGTAATCATTCACATGAAGGCTCTTGAGAGTGAATCGTGAAGATTCGAGACAACTCTTAGAGGATTGACGTCGTAACTCCCCTCTGCTTCGCATCTTCTGTGCAGCAAGCTATGTAAATTTAAGTATTAACTGTGTTTTCTTACTTGTCACTTCTTTTTCCGTGTGTTTTTGCTTTTAGGCAGCTTTAATTTTCGAGTACTAGTAATAGAGTTCCACAGATTTCGTGGTTGTTTCGAATACAGTCAGAGAGAGTCCCTTTAGTAAGCTGCAGTGCCAGTAGTGCTAGTGTCGTCGTAACTGTTGTCTGCTTCACATCTGCTACTTGAGTCTTCTAGATGCAATTTGTCGTAGAAATCGCAACTGAATTCGACAACGAATCGCAGAGATAAGTGTAGTACGCATGTGGCCAACAGATGGCACTGTAAATTGCGCTTTTTAGTTGTTACTTGAGGATTTTAGTCGCGACTTGTCACAGAAATCGCAGTTGGACATAGCGAATTGCAAGGAAGGAACGTAGTACGAAATTTGGCCAACAGAGAGCACTATAACTGCGCTTTTTAGTTGCTACTTGCGACTTCAAGCCGCAACTTGTCACTGGATTGCAGAAAGCAGTGCGAAATTCGGCCAACTGATGGCTCATGGCGTTGAATGTGAAATGCTACTTGCGACTGCTAATTGAGACTGAAATCGCAGTTAGATGCTCTAAGGTTGTTGTTGTAATACCTGTGACTTCTCAATCGCTGTGATTTCTAACATATACTCCCACCATTGCTTAGGAGTCTTCAGTCTTGTAATTTTCACAAATGTTGACGTAATGTCTTCCAGATAATAAACAAATAACTACAAATTGCATATATGAATGAATAAAAACAACAAATTATTCTCGAAGAACACTAAACCCGCAACTTGACACTGTTATATTTGCTCGGTGCTCCTGAAGCAGTTTCTTTTGGTGACAGTCTTGTTGTTATTATTGTTGTCAAAGGAGCAAACCTGAAGGGTATTTTATGACATGTGAACCTCTGTGTCTGGATAACTATTGGTGAATTGATGGTAGTTTGGGACAGAGCGTGGTATGTAATTATTTTAGGTTATGATTAATGCAAGACACCATCAGAGTTATGTTCAAACAGCTTATAAGTTTTCCGAGTCCAAAAGAGGGATGATAATTTATCCAATAGTATTATGGTATGTATTATATACGTATGCTGTAAAAAATTTTGGGAAACCTGAGGTCCTGTATGTATAGCGCCCAGTCAAATCGCTGTTCTCGCTACATGCACTAATGTTTCTGCACGTATATTCTGTAACTTCACAAAACAAACGACTTAATTGTGATGTATTGCGTGTAATTTCTGCTGTAGTTTATGCCACGATCTCCAGCGAATGTGAAAGTAATGGTTAAATACTTTTTTATGGATAAGACGCACATCGGCAGTATTTCTTTGTTCATATTGCCTTGCATGCCCTCATGTGTGGCAATAAATTTGACATTTGCGAAGAGGCGACCAGGGACAACAGGAAATCAGATGTTCAGCTTTTCTAGATTATAGTAATAGCCCCCCCCCCCATGAGCCATAGACCTAGCCGTTGGTGGGGAGGCTTGCGTGCCTCAGTGATACAGATAGCTGTACCATAGGTGCAACCACAACAGAGGGGTATCTGTTGAGAGGCCTGACAAACGTATGGTTCCTGAAGAGGGCAACAACCTTTTCAGTCGTTGCAGGGGCAACAGTCTGGATAAATGACTGATCTGGCCTTGTAACACTAACCAAAACGGCCTTGCTCTGCTGGTACTGCAAACGGCTGAAAGCAAGGGGAAACTACGACCACAACTTTTCCCGAGGCCATGCAGCTTCACTGCATGGATAAATGATGATAGCGTCCTCTTGGGTAAAATATTCTGGAGGTAAAATAGTCCCCCATTTGGATCTCCAGTCGGGGACTACTCAGGAGGACGTCGTTATCAGGAGAAAAAAAACTGGCGTTCTATGGATCGGAGCATGGAATGTCAGATGCCTTAATCGGGCAGGTTGGTTGGAAAATTTAAAACGGAAATAAATAGGTTAAAGTTGGATGTAGTGGAAATTAGTGAAGTTCGGTGGCAGGAGGAACAAGATTTTTGGTCAGGTGAATACAGGGTTATAAATATAAAATAAAATAGGGGTAATGCAGGAGTAGGTTTAATAATGAATAAAGTAATAGGAATGAGGGTAAGCTACTATAAACAGCACAGCGAACGCATTGTTGTGGCCAAGATAGACATGAAGCCCACGCCTACGGCGGTAGTGCAAGTCTATATGCCAAATAGCTCTGCAGATGACGAAGAAATTGTAGAAATGTATGATGAAATAAAAGAAATTTTTCAGATAGTGAAGGGAGACGAAAATTTAATAGTCATGGGTGACTGGAATTAGAGGGTAGTCATAGGGTGAGAAGGAATCGTAGTAGATGAATATGGATTGGGGGTAAGAAATGAAAGAGGAAGCTGCGTGGTGGAATTTTGCACAGAGCACAACCTAATCATAGCTAACACTGGGTTCAAGAAACATCAAAGAAGGTTGTATACATGGAACAATCATGGAGATAATAGAAGGTTTTAGATAGATTATATGATGGTAAGACAGAGATTTAGGAACCAGGTTTTAAATTGTAAGACATTTCCAGGAGCAGATGTGGACTTTGACCACAATCTATTGGTTATGAACTGTAGATCAAAACTGAAGAAACTGGAAAAAGGTGGGAATAAAAGGAGTTGGGACCTGGGTAAACTGACTAAACCAGAGGTTGTACAGAGCTTCAGGGAGAGCATAAGGGAACAATTGACAAGAATGGGAGAAAGAAATACAGTAGAAGAAGAATGGGTGGCTTTGAGGAGTGAAATAGCGAAGGCACCAGAGGATCAAGTAGGTAAAAAGAAGAGCGCTAGTAGATATCCTTGGAAAACAGAAGAGATACTGAATTTAATTGACGAAAGGAGAAAATACAAAATGTAGTAAATGAAGCAGGCAAAAAGGAATACAAATGTCTCAGAAATGAGATCGACATGAAGTGCAAAATGGCTAAGCAGGCATGGCTAGAGGGCAAATGTAAGGATGTAGAAGTTTATCTCACTAGTGGTAAGATAGATACTGCCTACAGGAAAATTAAAGATACCTTTAGAGAAAAGACAACGACTTGTATGAATATCAAGAGCTAAGATGGAAACCCAGTTCTAAGCAAAGAAGGGAAAGCAGAAAGGTGGAAGGAGTATATAGAGGGTCTATACAAGGGCGATTTATTTATTATTTATTATTTATTTATTATTTATTATTTATTATTATCATTTATTGTTTATTCAAGATGTCCGATTTTCTAAGTGAGAAAGCCATTTTCCTCACATCCATAACAAAAATCTATCACAAGTTCACACCCCAACACGATAATCGATCACACGTACAAACTTTCTTCGTCTTTTATCTTTTTTCACTGGTAACCTATCAAAATCGCGTCAAATAATAAACTGCACTTAAAGTAACCTAAGTTACATCCTTCGACTTTGCAGGGGGGAAGGGACTGAAGAACTTATTTCAAGCAGTATGGTCATCACTTGTTCTCCAACACAGTGAGCACACATCTTTGATGTCACATTGCAGTCGCCACGACATCCGTGCTCCAACTGAATTATTTCAAATCCACGCCACCCTCTGGCCAGCGCGTGAAGACACTGCCGACGCCTGTCACGTGAGGCAGCCGCTCGCTCTGGACTGCCAGTACGCTGGGGGCGAGCCCAACGATCGCTGTCATCCACACACACCAAATGATCTCAGGACCATAACTGCATTGCAATAGTTCAACCTTAGGTGAAGAACCTCACTCCTCTGAGCGTCTTGTAATCTAACTGTGAACAGTGTAACAAACCCCCTGAATGATAAAGGGACCCTTAAACCAAGGAAGCAATTTCCAAAGACTTTTTTTTGCTGGCTGGCCTTGCTGTTGGCTGCAAAATTCTTCCAAAAACTTCTGTCCCCTACATGGTATTTGCAAAGTAGTCTATTCTGATTATAATAGAATTCCCATTTCTGGTGTGACTGGCAAATGTTTATCCAGCCCTTATACAATTGCTCTTTAATGTTGGAAGGTGAGTGTCTCTCAGCTAACAAATACTCACAACTTGCACAGTGCTGAATTTAGGACATAAGGGGATATTAGTCAAACTGACATATTTAAATGGCTCTCATATCTCCCTGTATTAAAGTCATAGGATAACCATCTCAAGGTTTTATCCCACTGTGACTGAATCTCCCGATGGTAAGTGATAAGGGCAGCTTGGAAATTTTGGTTGACTCTTTTAGTGAGAGAGAGAGGAATTGGGATTGTATGGCATAGTCTGGTGATGTTTCACTCCCATATCAAACAAAAAATTATTAAATTCCTTGAATGTGAAAGTTGTAGCATTATCAGATACTGTACCAGGATTCGACTAGGACTAAATACCCCGAATACAGCTTCTACTGCCGCCATTTCAGTAGCCTTTCCGTTAGTTATTAACCAGGTAAACGTGGAGACAGCATCCGCAATGACTAATATATTGACACATTTCCTGCCTTAGAATGGGGTAATTTACAAATATTTGTTCCATAGACTCCTTGGCTGGTTGTGAGACCATATACCTTGTCAAGGTATTCTGTGCAGGCTTACTAGACGCATACTCTTGACATTTCCTGACAAAACTTCTTATGCCCTTGTCCATACCTGCCCAAACAAAACATTCCTCAACTTCCTCATAATTTTAAACAGCCCAGGGTACCACCTACTGGGGACACATGAAAGTAATGTAAAAGAGAAATTGCTGCAGCAGCTGGGTCCACAACTCTTGCCTGAGTTTCACTCCACTTTTGATAATATAAATGTTCTTTCTTCAATAGGTAGGAGCAGCTCTCCTCACCCTTGTTAATATTATCCATCACCAGCTTTATCTCTGTATCTCGATTCTGATAATTCTCAATTCTGTAAACCAGAACGGGATACTCAGTCAGTATTTCATTTATCTCATAAGGCAACGGACCATCTCTCTACAGATCTTGTTCATCCTGCTCCTGATTGTAAAACATTCGACTTAAGGTGTCTGTGATCATGTTGTCCACGTCCTTGGTGAGTCTTATCCCGAACCGAAAAGCAGATATTCAGGTCACTCATCGTGATATCCGCCCAGTTCTTCTAGGGAATCTCAGCACACAAGAAAGGACCTGATTATCAGTCTCAAGTTCAAATATCTAGTACTCCAAATACATCTTAAATTTTTCCAAAACAAATAAAGCTGCTAATGTTTCAGGGCTGTAAGCAGAATACTGCTGCTCCAAGTGACTAAGTGAACACAAAGCAAAAGTAATTCGACAAACCTTTCACCATGTTCTTGTAGGAGGGCAACCTCTATAGCTGTCTGTGATGCATCAGTCTGAAAAATACACGTTTTATCAAAATCTGTCAGTGCTAATACTTGTGATGCCACCAAGGCCCCTTTGACAGCAAGGGAATCAGCATCTTGAGACTCACCTCACTGAAATTTCACTTCTTTTTTCCTCAAAAGATTCAAGGGGTCCACCTTTTTGGGCAAATCCAGGAATTTTATTTAATTTAATCGTATGGCTAGGGCCCCCCTTTGGGCATAATGTTCGCCAGGTGTCGGTATTGCAATTTGACGCCACTTTGGTGACCTGCAGTCGATGGAGGATGAAAGGATGATGATGACAGCACAACACCCAGTCTCTGGACGGAGAAAATTCCCTGACTCAGCCAGGAATTGAACTCAGGTCCAGAGGATTGTCAATCCATCACGCTGACCATTCAGCTACCAGGGGCAGACAATCCAGGAATGGCCATGCCTGTAAATATTGCCACCTGCTTCTCATACAGGACACAAGAAATTTCATAATCGCCCTAACTTTTTCACTATCTATAGTGGGACCAAGGAATTGTATCAAGGGACAAGGCAACCTCACCTTGTCAGAATTGACCATAAGGCTGACCTTATGTAACCTCTTGGAAACTCAAGATGTGGGAAATGATCTTTCATAGATGCACTACCATCTCATCTTGGTAATAGAACAGAAATTAAAATTTAATCTCAATCAAGACTCAGTTCAGAAGTTGTGACAATACTGCAGCATCTGTTGAAAGGCCAAATGGAAACACCCAGCACAGTAGCCATCCCACTGTGGAGCGGCTTGTCATGTAACTGCAAAGTGGTAGCCTCCTCACCACACAGGTTTCCACTGTTGCTGCCTGAGCTGGAAATCCCCCATGCATGCCAAGGAGTATGTGTTTGCTGTGACTAGGCAAGGCGACTCTGAGCAATGGTTACTGGCCACGTAGCCACTGTGGGGTGGTGTCCTGGACAGAGTGAGTGAAACCAGGGCAGAACAGTCACAAATGAAGTGGACAAAGTCCTTCCACTGGTGGCCATATGGCCCCAGCAGTCCCTATGAAAGGATAGTGCTCTTTCAATGCAGAGAGATCCGAACCTAAAATATTCACTTGCTGGCTACACTATGAGAGGAATGTAGAGCTAAGTGGCAAGCAGAGCAATACCCCCCCCCCCCCAATACATAGTTTGTATGAGGACTGATGGTGATTCCTACTTGGTCAAAAAGTCTTTGTTCTTTGTGGAGAGCTTAGAAGACAAGTTTGGGGAAGTGATAGCCATCTTAAAAATGGGAAATGGGCCAGTTTTCTCATAAAATGGCATCTCCTAGCATTGCAGGAGTCTGTAAAGACTGTGGACAAGCGTTTCATGCAAGTACTCCCTGTGCATGTCCCCACATTTGTGTCATCTGTGGAAAACACCATTCTCCCTGCGCACTAGACTGAACTGTTTTTCAGAGAGAAAAGAGAATTCAAGAATACAAGACTTTGAACAAACTCAGTTACCAAGAGGCCAAGAAGAAGTACAGGTGGCTACAGCTAGCATGTCAGTGATGACTTCACCCCCTTTGGTGATGGTACTCCCATCCATCACACCTACTACAGTGTGTCCATAGGGCCACTGGCCCAGGCCTCCCCATGACAGTGGGGAGCACCTCCCTTACTGCTTTCTCCGGACCTACTCTGGGGTCAATGGCTTCTCTCACCAGGGAGGTGTCCCTTGGAACACTTTCTTGTAAGGTTTCCGTTGGTCTACAACTGGACATAAGCCAGTGGCTGAAGGAGGCACAGTCTGCTGGTTGCAGAGCTTCACGATCAACCTTTTTATCTGAACTGACTCAGAGAAGCCCTTGCAATGATACAAATCCTTTAAGGGGACGAAATACAAGAAAGAGGCCTCCATGAAGAACGACATTCAGATGGGCCCCCGCACCACCAGGATCTGCCGTTTCTTCTGCTGTGGCTGAGGTGAAGATTCTTGCCGCCCATAAGGCCCCAGGCCATACCACGCAATGGAACTCAGAACTAGCGTACATTGATTCTGTAACACTTCAACTAGTTGCAGCAGGTGACTCTAAGGCATAACCTCCCTCATGGTCCCCCCATGGCCTCACTGTGCATCAACAACATTATTCTACAGCGGAATAGGATATTTGCTTTCTGGAAATTGTCTTAAATGATTAATTACGCCATTTTATGCTCCTAATATGCTTTTTTCCTCTTGAATTTCAGTATTCTTTTATAAAAACGGAACTGAAATTCAAGAAGTTTGAGAGCCCACTAAAATGCTTCATTTATGTCATGTGATGCCTGTGATGTCGTCACTGACTAGCTGGCTGCTCCTACTGTCATAATGCTAATTCATAGTGATGTCTTGTTTTGGAATTTCCGTTCGGTAAATGGGTTGCAAATGGTGCATAGTACCGTAGTGTACAAATACATCTATAAAAACTCCAGAAAAGTAGCTTTTGAGTGTTCCAGAGAATCAGAGGATATGTAAAATGTGGTTGCACTCGACTGGCAAATTGGCACCACGTCAACACCCAAGTTCACTAACTTAATTAAAAAATTGTTGCATTGTGAATTTAACATTAATTTATCTCTGAGATGTGCTTTCTCACTGTTATTAGAAAGGGTAGCGTTATTCAACGAAATTAAGCTTCAACTGAAAATTGTCCCTTTATCCAACTACACCTCAATCATTTAGCAGCTCACTTGTTAGAGTGGCATACCGCTGAATTGTGTAAGATACTGTACATAGGTTGCTGGTTTAAATCTAATCTGAAAGAACATATTAACTTATTTGTGGAACAACTCGATAGTCCTCTCATACGAAAACCAAATCACAATTACAAAACTTCCCCAGACCAATCAGAAACAGGGCATTATTGTGTTTTCCTTGCTGGTTACATACGCTTAAATTTATAATTGTTGTTCACACACGTCATGTCCAAAAAGATATTTTCTAGTTAATGTGATGACGCCCTTTTCACATTCTTAGAAACAACATTTTTATATCTGTGCTGTCCAGGTAGCATCATTATTGTTTAAACATTTGCAGTTTCGTTACCATACATAAAGATGAAGCAAGTTTGCTTGAGATGCTAAAGTTAGTTTACACCCACAAACATAACAGCCCTTATGTTCGTATGATCTGCATGTTGTACATGTTTATCTCTCTCCATATAACCTCTTTGTCCTACATCTCATTGTACTGTGGATGTATGGTGATATCTTCGCTGCTAGGAACGCTTTCCAGAGATGTGAATCGTTTGTTCGTAAAGTAAATTCATTTGTCCTCTGTTGTCGATTTCTCAGGCTAAAACTAATGTGAAGCTATATATAATACATCCATACAGCCTAACATCGAAACAAACGCTACAAATAGTTCTAGCTAACGTTATTTTCGTATTTTGTGTAACACTCTTAAAAATATTTGTCCCTTTCAGGATTCGAACATAAGATCTCTACATCTGCTGTCAGATGCGCTATCCATTCCACCACTGAACATCTGTTGGATGCAGTATTTCTGCTGATTGTCTTCTACAGAGGAAATCGGAACTAAGTTTTCCCAAGATAATTTTATCGTGCTATGGGTAACAGCTAGTCGACAATCTAGTTACAATATACGGACCCATTTGCAAAAGTTCTATAATTCCTTAGCTTTGAGCGAGCTTAATGACATTATGGGGGGGAGGGAAAAGAATATCCATCATCGCACATACAACCGCTTTCAATAGGTGGAGCATAAACGCATCAACTTTTTCAAGCCTTCCACTATCAGTGTTCACAAAATTGCTTTCTATTGTTACTTAAAAGTTGCAATTGTGTTTTCCATCACTAAATAGCTAAACTGTTTACAGAAAAAGTACGTGAAAAGCTCATAACTGCTGCTAACGGTCGCATAACACATGTATAGGTTCGTCTTACTGCTAGTCTGGGTCTTTACTACGACGTTGATATTTAATTACATAAGACTAACATTTTGTGAGAGTATTGACCATGAATGCTGCATATAAGTTACAATCAATAAGAATGAGAACAATATTTTTAACATAGAAAAACAACCTATTGGAGTGCTGTTTTACATTACCTGGCTCATTTACGATATCTTTTAAGCAAACCACCTGCCTTCTGCATTGCCCTTCAAGAGCCTCAGTTTCGGGCAATCCAGACTATAGCCCTTCATGGATATAGGGGATATTGTGGGAATCGTGTTGCCTCTGACAGGATGTAGGGCAGAGTTTGCACTTAAAAAAAAGAAGGTAGAGCCTCTCCATACTCACACACACTGGCATGATGGCCAACACAAAAGGTCTACTGCCATCTTTGCATAAGGGCTAATTTTCACTAAAGTGAGGTCTCGCAGGACGTGGGTATTGTGATGTTCACATATTATTTGGCTAAGATCAACCATTAATATGCGCTCATCTAGAGATAGATTAGGTTGAAAGCTGAACGAAGGTCAGTGGTTTGAATGGCAGAGGGAAAACGTACCAAGGCAAGAGCCAGGGGGAAAAAACCTCTGTGATAGTTGGATCAGGTTGTAAAGACAGTAGCGGTTTTCTTGCTATCTATGACAGGTCATGCAAGGGTAGGCTTTGTTAGTGGGTATTATGCAGGTCGAAACCTTTGAAGTTGTGCAGTGGTGTTACTTGGTAGCTGCTGCTGGGTGCTGGTGTTGATTTCTTGGTCAGCATCAGCAAACCTGTAACAGTTACGTTCATCATTGTTAGTCATATATCACATTCGCAGTGTAGGGTAGTGTTGGCAGTATGCATGTGCATTAGTGTGCGAGCTTGTTGGTTTCCCTACTGTAGCCTGTCGGTCAGCTTTAATAGCAGCTGGCATATCCAGTCAATGTTGCTGACATTCAGGGGCTCACTGATGTTGTCACTAGGGGGTGTATGTTAGCTAGCCATAGGTGGTTAAGAACAGTAGGAATATGCTCATGTAATAAACAGATTTTGATGTAGATGAGTTGTTTCATAAGTAACAATTGATACATGTATCAGTGGTAAGTATCACCTGGGGAAGGTTTTACATGTGCACATAAATCTATCATCTAGTTAGTTCCCAATCCAAAAGCGGGTCTAAACGTGTAATTTGTCACATTGGATCATTTTGTGTCATTTACGACCCTGGGAGGATTCAACAACCACAGCAGCAATTTGAATTTCTTACAAACAGAAGCGCGCGCACACACAAACACACACACACACACACAGTTGTGAAATTACGTTTTGCTCATATACATTTTGTTCAACATCAAAGCGCAATATATACATTTTGCCAACAATGTTATTTAGCCACCATTATTCATGGCAAAGAGAATGTGACTTTCACTGTTATGCAGGGTAAGCATGGTTGACCAGCAACAGCACATCATATGTATATTATAGATCACCCAACAAAACAATGTTGTGAACTATGTTGTAACATTTCGCTTAATTTACAATATTTACTTGGTCCAAGGGTCTGACCTAGGGCCTGGAAAGGTGGGGGCCTGGGTTAAGGGGGCTTGAGTAGCAATGACCTGGCAGGTAGGTAGTATAGACATTGGGGGTGAGGTGGGGAGCTCAAACCCGATGTCTGGAGGGGGTCAGGGGGAGGGGGAATGAAGCGTTATGCAATTACATAAAACTCTACACTGAATGTGGTTTTGAAATTTCGATTAAATAACATGAAAATTAAAATATTTGCACATGCTGGGGTTGAACCCTGAACCTTCATGCTCCAGGGCGTTGGTATTCTTGTGAAACAGTTTGTGATGATGTCATTTGCACTTGGGAACTCTTAGCTCACTTGTGCTATTAAACTGCATAAAACCTGTTTCGACAGTGGATAATTATTTAAAATTGAAACTGTCAGAGTAATTATGGTGCGTCCTTGGCGAGCAACTCAATCAGCAAAGTCCTTCTACTCGTGTGCTCCAGGTGATTCCGCGACCTGGACTGTATTCTAAAGTTTATGACCAATATCCACCACCTGTAGGGCGTGGACAACATTGTTACAGATTATCTCTCATTCATCAATACTATCCCCACACAAATCGACAATTATAAGTTTGTGGAGACACAGCTCCAGGTAAACAACTATAAGACCTCCTCAATGACCCAAATAGTAACGTTAAATGTGAACTTTGCCAAATACGACGAATGACTAGACAGATCGTACACAATGTGCCACAAAGCCACATTGGCCCCCTATCTCTTGACCACTTTGGAATATCATTTACAACCACAGCGTGTCATATCTTATCGTCTGCCAAGTGTCATGCCCTGTCACAGATCATTTCATGCGGCCGAACTTTATGGAAGATTGCAAAGAGTGAATACACACGTGCATGCAATGTCAAGGAGTAAACTGGAGCTGGTAAAGCTCTTCCCAAGTTCGACTGCTATGGAAATACTACTTCCGTTATCGACCACATAACGATAGTGGGCAGAGGCCATACCTCTCAGAAACATGGGAGATTCAGCACCCAGGTCTTTCATTAACACTAGTATTTCTTGGTATGGATGCCCAGCGTCTATAACCACAGATCAAGGTTGGCAATCAGCCCGTTTCAGTGCACATGAAAACTTTGCAGCACTTATCGATATCAGTCATCTGCTTAACAGACACAGAGAAACAGCCTGGTCGAATAGTGGCACTGTACCTTGAGAGCAGTCACATGTGCCACACAGGCCAATGGACTCAAACTCTGCCTTGTTTGCTATTAGACATGTACTTGAAACACAAACACGATTCACGGGGCTTCTCAGATAAAGATCATGTAGGGCAAAACACTCTCCATACCAACTGATTTCATGCTTCAACAACCAGGACTAACACACATGCCTATCCACCATCATCACACATGTCAAACGCTAAATAGCATAACTCCACAACTGTCCTCTACTGCCACAAGTGTGCCAAAACTCTTTGTACCCAAGGTGCTGGATGATTGTAATTTCGTTATGTACCGCAAAGAGATGAAGCAGCCACTGTACACAGGCTTGCAAAAAGTAGGTGTACACACTTCAGAGATATTGCAGAAAGGTAAGCCTACAACAGTGACAATGTACAATCTCGAGGTCACGTGGGCCCTGTATGACAACTTCGTCCACTGCTGATATACCATTTCCCTCGTGCCAGCCAGCGCCACATCTTACCACTATGCTGGGAGACCTGACAGCTCACACTGATGATGCCTTATTGTCCAAAATTTCCTGCCCAACGATCTCAGTGACTAGTTATTAACAACTTTCTTGTCACCGAGGGACAACACCCAGAATGGTACACTGAAGAGGACTTCACCACCCATCACTTCACACAGCTCTATAGCCCCCCAAATGATGTGGACTTGGTTGCTATTACACAGTTGCTATCACCAGATAGCTATTTCACTAGCACTGCTCCCAGAACATCGCAATCGCTCAACACCTCTTCCGAGGAGCCCGACACTTAAATGTTATATGTTGATACTGTGCGCTCTGCTCTGACGATCTAGGCCTACAACATATTCCGCTAAGGCTAGACTTGTCGACTTCCAGTCCGTTTTCGGGACTATCATCTCCATACAATGAGACAGGAACTGCTCCCACACGCTGCAGTCATGGACTGTGTGGCTTGTCCCAGCAGAGGTTCGAGTCCTCCATTGGGCATATGGGTGTGTGTGTTTGGCCTTAGGATACTTTAAATTAAGTAGTGTGTAAGCTTAGGGCTGATGACCTTAGCAGTTAAGTCCCATAAGATTTCACACACATTTGAACTGCTTCCACTTACAGACATTCCAGCTAGCCCAAAAACTGCTTTGACTGACATCTGCAATGACTCTGACCTCACTGTGCATCTCCTGCTGCATGGGTGTCATAGTATTTCAGTGTCATTGGATCATTGCGGTCACCTCCCTCGGCCCAATGCTCCACACTGGGAGTTGGAGATGGGGCTCTGTAGGGACGTCATGATATATGATATATTAACTTCCCTGACTTGACTGTGGTCTCGTGCAGCTGATATTTGGATCTGTGTGTGTGTGTGTGTGTGTGTGTGTGTGTGTGTGTGTGTGTGTGTGTGTGTGTGTGCGCTTTAGTTTGTTCAATCGCGTTCTCTTGTATGGACATACTCCTGTATTGCTGTTATTTGTGAATAAATAAAGTACTATATCTTAACATATAGTATTACCTCTCTGTGTGATCTCGTCCCAGGATATGTTTAACTGAAAATCATGAAACAGAGGGAGGTTGCTGTCTCAGAAAATTCTTCATATGTGAGCTCTTCACGAGGTATGTGGCCATATTTTAATTTGGACAACCTTTCCATTACTGTAGGGAATGAAATAAGAGACTGATTACAATCTTTCATGAATTTTAACTGACTATCCATTGATAGTAAACCACCCAAAAAAGAGAATTTTTTCTATGGCGCAGTGTTATAATTAATCTATTAGAATGCTGCTGTTCTTGTATTTGCCATTTCAAAGACTGCTTCGAGGCAGCTCTCCAGTTTAGTCTATCTTCCGCATGTCTCTTCACATCTGAATAACTTACGCATCCTGTGTCCATGTGAACCTATTTACGATAGTCAGATTCTGTCTCCCTCTAAAACTGTTTCCATTACTCTTTCATCAGTTGCTGAGCTAACTATTGCGTTATGCCTCATGCAGTACCCTCTGTCTGTCCCTTTCTTTGGTCAAGTTGGGCCAAATGGATCCCACATAGAAGTGAGCCACCAGGCTAAGTTGGCGACACACCAACAGTGTAGCAAGTCACATATTTCGCTTTTTCTGTTTATTTTCACAGTTCAATAAGTCATGAAAATAAGAATGTCATTTTTCGATTTATTTTTCATTCATTAGTGACAGTATCTTCCTGAACTTCCATGGTCGAAATCGCTTCTTAAGTACCATAAAAAATTAAATACCCATTCATCCTGCGACATCCACTTGCTGAAGAGACTTCATTATTAATTTTCATATTACTTTTACAGGGTGAGTCATTAACTACATTAACTACCGCAACCAAGAATAACTCCGAAAGTACTATAGTAGCTGAAAAGTTTGTGGGAGAAAAGTTGCATGGGACAAAGGGGGCCATAATATGACGTTGGTTTTTTGCTGCTAGGTGGGGTCGCTTCAGAGAAATGAAGGTCAACATTGGCTTTTTTTTATGGGATGCTATAGATTGGTACTCGCACTCGCCGGTCAGTACACAGGGAGCGAAAAGATGCCATGGAAGCGGTAAAGACCCTTCAATTATCAAAACTTTTACAGCAAACTGCAGAAGTTTTCATAACAAAATTCGTGAATTTACTTCCCTCTTGGAAAGCTGTAGTGCTCAAATTATTTTCGGAACCGAGAGCTTGCTGAAACATCGGTAGAATGTTATGAAATATTTAGAGAAGCATGGAACATA
Organism: Schistocerca gregaria; assembly: GCF_023897955.1. NCBI lineage: Eukaryota > Metazoa > Arthropoda > Insecta > Orthoptera > Acrididae > Schistocerca > Schistocerca gregaria. Next base: position 85,796,143 of record NC_064930.1, on the reverse strand, counting down.
TATCAAAAGGACAGACTGGATGTCATAGGAGGGCGAGTGTTCCTTGCTGTTGACAAAAAAAAGTTCGCCTATCGAGGCTGAACCTAAATAAATGGTTCAAATCATTCTAAGCACTACGAGACTCAACATCTGAGGTCACCAGTCCTCTAGAATTTACAACTACTTCAACCTAATTAACCTAAGGACATCACACACATCCATGCCTGAGGCAGGATTCAAAACTGCGACCGTAGCGGCTGAAACTAAGGCCGACTGTGACGTTACATGGACGCGGGTAGCAAACCTATGTGAACTAAAGTTAATCGTCGGATGTTTTTATTGGCCACCCGATTCCGCCGTAACGGTTGTTGATTCATTTAAAAGAAGTCTAACTCAGCAGTGGGGAAATACACAGATCAAGCAGTATCAGTTGGAGGTGACTTTAAACTACCAAGTATAGACTGGGACATTTATGGATTCATTGCCCATGGTACTGATGACAGCCTTGTGGGGCACTTTTGAACATATTTTATGAAAACTGTCTTGAACAGGTACTTCGGCAATCTACACACAGCGGAAATATTTGAGACATTGTAACTACAAACCGGCATTACCTTATTAATAGTGTTAATACAGAGACAGTGATTAGTGATCATGATGTCATCATAGTGACGATGGTTACTTAGTTAATAAATCCAACAGGAAAGCTAGAAGAGTGCTAGAAAGAGCAGATAATGAATTGTTAGCATCCCACTTATATGAGGGTGTGCTGAAAAGTAATGCACCTGATTTTTTTTATTTTGTTCTCAATATCAGTTGATGTGTTATATGTCATGCATATTACTTGGTCAATTTTCCCGCTTTGCTGAAGCAAATGGCAACCATCAGCTGCTGGAGGTGTGCAGTGTAACTATGCTGGGTGTGAGAAACAGCCCCGAATGCTCACTCCTGACAGGAGTGAGGCTCATGGATTCCTTGGTAACAATCTTATTAGCTGATGATTTGACCGCCAAAAGAAGAGTGTATCAATGGAGTGCTGCCACAAAGAATGGCCGACACCAAAAATATTGAAGATCATACTGTCAGCAGGAAAAATCATTCTCACAGTGCTCTGGAATGTTCAAGGTGTGGTGAATTTGGAATTCGTACCTAATGGTACAAACAAAACTGTGCATGGTACTGCGAGACGCTCAGCAAAAGTGCAACTACGAATTCGAAAAGTTCGTCCATACACGGAACACCCTATCTTTCAGTATGACAGTTCAAGACCGTACACGAGCGTAGCGATGTCTGCAGCAAAACAACGCCTTCGGTTCACTATCATCAATCATCCTCAATACAGTCCTTCCTTGGTCCCACCCGGTTACCATCTGTTTCTAAACCTTAAAGAACAGCTTCAAGAAGCTTAAAGAACAGATTTGATGGTTACGAAATTTAAAGATGATCAAAGAGCAGCTTTGATGATGATGTAGTAGTGCAAACGGAGGCGAGGTTGTGGCTTCAATAACAAAGTCAAATGTCCTTCAGTGATGGTATCAACAAACTGGTCTCTTGTTGGAAGAAAAATTCCGAGGCATTGCTTTTCAACATCACTTGGACAGTGAATGGACATTATTTACTCCCAGTGTGATCAACATAGAGGAATTATGGGCAACGTTTAAACTGGCTGTAACTTGCACCATGGATAAGTATGCGAGATGCAAATAGAGTAAGGATGAAAAAGACCCACTGTGGTCTAGTAATAAAATTCGGAAAATGTTGAGGCAATAGAGATTGTTGCTTGTCAGATCACAAAAGAACGTGCAAATGTCAACAATGAAAAGTTAGTAGAAATTCGTACATGTCAGAAGAACAATATGTGAAGCATACAACAACTTCTTCAATACGTTAGCGAAAGGTTCTGCTGAGAATGCGAGATAACTTTGATTGCTAAGCGAATTATAGACTTCTGTTCAGTCACTCGTCGACTTGTCGGGTGGGGCAATAGAAGACAGCAAATTAGAGATAAAGTTTCAAATTTTGTTTTTAAGCAATCATCGACACAGGAGGATCGTACAAACGTAACATCATTGGACCGCTGCAATGACTCCCATACCGAGGACAGTAATAGACATCCTTAGAAGGACTGAGAATAAATGAGTCACCAGGTCCGCATGGAATACCGGTTCAGTTTTACAGAAAGTATGCTTAGCTTTGGCCCCTTACTCAACTCGCATTTATCGTGAATCTCTCGCCCAGGCAACTGTAAAAAGCACAGGCGATTCACATATATAAGAAGGGTAAAATAACTGACCCCCATATCACAGACCGCAAACCTTAACATTGTTTTGCTGCAAAATTCTCGAACTTATTCTGAGTTCGAATATAATTAATTTCCTTTAGAGAGAAAGCTTCTGTTCACAGATCAACATGTATTTAGAAAGCTCCGCTCGTGCGAAACTCAGATTACCCTTTATTCACGTGATATCCTAAACACCATAGATGAAGGGCAACTGATAGAGTCCACGTATCTCTGGAAACCATTTGACGGGGTGTCCCCCTGCAAACTATTAACGAAGGTCCGAACTAGTGGATTAAGTTGCCAGTGGCTTGAAGACTTCTTAAGTAATAGAACCCAGTATGTTGTCCTCGATGGCGAGTGTTCATCAGAAGTGTGATAGGACCGTTTCTTTTTTCTTATATATGTATGATCTGTCAGATAAGATGACAAGCAATTTCCTGATGACTCTATGGTGTATGAGAAGATGTCGTCGATAAGTGACCATAGCAGGATACAGGATGACTTGGACAGTATTTCTAGTTGGTGTGACGAAAGGCAGCTTACTCTAAATATAGAGATCTGTAAGTTAATGCAGACGAGAAGGAAAAGGATTCTTGTAACATTTGAACTCAGCATTGGCAGCGTACTCTTTTACACCGCCATATAGATTAAATATGCAATATAACATTGAAATCTGAAATGCAATGGAACGAGCATGTAACGACAATAGTGGAGAAAGTGAATGGTCGTATTCAGTTTGTTGGCAGAATTTTAGGAAGGTATAGCTAATGTATGAGGGACACCACATTGCAACACTAGTGCGACCAATTCTTGAGTGCTGCTGGACAGCATAGGATCTCCTTCAGGTTGGATTAAAGACAAACATCAAACGGATTCAGAGACATGCTGCTAGAATTGTTACTGTTGGGTGTGATCAGCATGCAAGTATTATGGAGATCGTTCGTGACCAGCCATGGTGGCCGAGCAGTTCTAGATGCTTCAGTCCAGAACCGCAAGACAGATATGGTCTCAAGTTCGAATCCTGCCTCAGGCATGGATGTGTGTGATGTCCTTAGGTTAGTTAGGTTTAAGTAGTTCTAAGTTCTAGGGGACTGGTGACCTCAGATGTTAAGTCCCATAGTGCTCAAAGCCATCTGAACCATTTTTTTAATCCTTCATGGATTCAAATGTAAATCCGTGGAGAGAAGCCAGTGTTCTCCTTGTGAGGTACTAGTGAGAAAATTTAGAGAACCAGCATTTGAAAGTGACAGCAGAACGATTCTACTGGTGCCAGAGTACATTTCATGTAAGGTCCACAAATATAAGAAAAATTAGAGCTCATATGGAGGCGAATAGAACATCATTTGTCTGTCGGTCCATTTTCGTGTATAACAGGAAAGTAAATGACTAGTAGTGGTACAAGGCACCCTCCACCATGCACCATATGCTGGCTTGGAGAGGATATATGGAGATAATTTTCTTTTCTCCTACTTCAATACAGTTGCTCTTAATTAGTTATGCTGTTTACCCATCTTAAATACTGTTCCTCTTACCTATCTTATCTTCAACATTCTCCTCTGCCATCAAATTTCAAAATCTTCTGTTCTCTTTTTGTCAGAACTGATCATTGTCCACGTTTGACTTCCATACAGGGTTACACTTCCAATGAGTACCATCAGAAAACATTCCCTAATATCTAAATTTATATTACTTACTAACAATTTCCTCTGTTTCAGAAACGCTTTTCTTGCAATTGCCAGTTTGCATTTTATATCATCTCTACTTTGCCCAACATTAACTACATTGCTGCCCAAATAGCAAAACTCATCTACCACTTTTAGTGTCCTGTTTCTTAATCTAATTCCCTCAGCATTTCCTGATTCCATTTAAACATCCTTGTCAAATTTTTTGTATCTTAATGTTATAAACTCTTTTGAATGCAATAGACATTCACTCCAACTAATATTTCTAAGCCATTTGCCACCCATGACAGAATTACATTGTCATCAGTAAACCTTCAGTTTATCAGTTTATCTTCTTTGCCCTTAATTCCCTGTCCAAATTTTTCTTTGCTATCCTTTACTGCATATGCAATGTCCATACTGAGCAACATGCTGGTAGGCTACAACACTTCTTACTTTCCTTGTCTTTTGACTCTTAGAACTACAGTCTAGTATGTGTCCAAGTGGTAGACAAACATTCACTCCCTTCAATTTATCCATGATAAAAATGATGAAAATTCCAAAGAACATGTGACACTTAACATTGTCAAAAATGTCTCTGCATTTATAAATTCTGTAAATGTGGGTTGACAGTTCTTAAACATATAGCTATTCTTCAACGTATTTCCTAAGATAAGCCTTGCGCTTCTAGTATTTGTATATTCCTTAAAACTGAAACTGATCTTGTCCCAAACTGACTTTAAGAAGTAATTCCATCTCTCTGTAAATAATTCGAATTAGTATTTGACAACAATAATTCATTACACTGATTGTTCATAAACATACACATCTGTTGGTGGCTAACTTCTTTGGAACTGGCATTATTACACTGCTCCCGAAGTGTGAGAGTATTTCACCTTTAATATATATCTCGCTTATCAGGCAGAATAATTTTGTCATATACTTCTCTCCCAGAGAACTTATAGCTTATGAGGAAATTTCAAGTAGGCCAGAAGCTATATGGCATTCATTCGTTTATTTTTCTGCAGGTCTCATCAAGGTAGAGAACCATCATGGATGTGAAGGAGTGGTGGTGTACATCAATATAAGACAGAGACATCATATGAACTAAATGTTTCTAATAAATTAACAATTAGCTATCACTATAGTCCATAAAGCTATCCAGATTTATGCTACCTAAGTTTATTTATGTAAATCAGTAAAAATGCTGTCACTCTGAAAGAGTTTTCAGTGTTCGAGTGCACTGTCAGATTCTTCTTGCAATAGTTTTCGGTGTTCGTGTGCACTGAAATACTCTTCTTGCAATGTTACATTCCTGTGACTACTGGGCTTAAAAGGGTGAAAGCTTTAGGTTGGGGGAAGGTTACAGGGAGGCAATGTTGAAAGCAAGAACAGAGCAGGAAGACAACATGGTATGCTGTGCACTCACTATGCCACATTTTGTGAACTTACTGCTCGGACTGCATCTATTAAGCAATTGACTGAGCGTTTATATGTTCATCATTTCCTGATTTCACTTCTGATCTTACAAAAGACACTTATAAATCGTAAACCATGACACTGGTACGGTTCAGCGACTGGATGATTTTCTAATGAACAAAATCAACCATGACACAAAACTGCATATCAGAACAGCTGTGGTGGTTCTTATTAGTATTAGTATGAATGAACTGTGGAGCTCAAAATAATAAAGATTATTTCATTTGAATGAGACAACAAGAAATAACAGCATGCAAAATAGTCCAACACCCTTGGTTTCATCTCAGCATAAAAATAGATAGGTCTGAGAGCAAAACATACTAAACTAAACATCATTATTAATTAGCTATGACTTAACTACATTTTAGGCATTTGTTCTGGTGGATCCAAAAGGAATCTTAATGTGGAGTTTAAATTACTGTATGAACAACAGCATACATTTTGGAATCCAGATCATTTTTAGTATGTAAGATTATATGATATAAATCTTTGTGTCTTTTAACTGTTTGCTGTGAATCGGTTGATCACCTGAGTAACGAGCTATCCTGGGCCATCTGATATGATCAAATTTTTATCTTTGACTGGTATACTAGAATGAACAGAAAACTAAAACAAAACTAAACTCTGCCCAAACAGGCCACGAAGGCCCAACTGTGCCAACCAGCTGTCGAGTCATCCTCAGAACACAGGTGTCACAGAAGGGATGTGCATGTGGTTAGCACACTGCTCTTCTGGATGTATGTCAGCTTCCAAGACCAGAGCAGCTACTTCTCAGCCAAGTAGCTCCTCACTTTGCTTCATTAGGGCTGAGTGCACCCCACTTGCCAACAGTGCATGGCAGACTGGATGGTCACCATCCAAGTGCTAGCCCAGCCTGACAGTACTTAACCTTGGTGATTTGATGGGAAATGGTGTTACCATTGTGGCAAGGCCATTGGCCAGAATCAACAGTAAACCTTACAGAAATTGAACAGCAATCGAAAGTCATTGAAGATCGCTCATGTGCAGTAAGAATATGAGTACACACAATACAAACAGTTGTGGGACTGCACATTTTAATTTGCACTACTCTGGCACAAGACAGTTGCCAATAATGCCATAACATTTTTGTTTCCAATGGAATTTTAAGGTCTATACCATCGTCTGAATAGTTTCTGTTATTTAGGCCTGCTAGAATTTCATTTCTGAGGCAGTGTGCACCTTCCCGCCTGCAAAACCTTGTTAGATAAGGCAATGGAGATGTCAGCAATTTCTGTTGCGAAATACAAGTTATTGTTTTAGTGTAGGCATTTCCTCACAAGTCTCTCAAAAGACTAAGGACTGATACAGTTCTTTTATAGGACATAACATGTTTATCTAAATTTTTGTAGCTGAATTTGTAAAAAAAAAATCTATACAGACATGGACCAACGACAAATACTGTTCAAAGGTAATTGTATAAAGTAAAATCAAGATTTAAATACTCTAATAGAAGCACATAAAAATTCCCTTAACTCATGAATTAATAGATACGGCTGAAGTGCTGTTTTATATTTAAGATTAGAACACATTCCACATGACACCTTCATATTCCAGTTATTTAAAACACAACAGTATAACTTATGTTAAGTTGTTCGAGTTAGACAGAGAAGACCTTAAGAGTTAATGTAGCAGTGTTGTGTCAGATAGTGGTTTTAATATCTTACAAAGCTCACAGAAGAGATTAACAAGTCAAAAGGACAGCTGAGATGTTGACGTGTAAAATAATTTTCAGGAAAATGCTGTACCAGAGAATGGTTTATTGAGGCGTGTGAAGACATTTTGCCAACTACAATGAAAGCGGAGCACAGTTATGTGCAATGTCATTAATGAGGATAAAAGCAAGCCGTTGTGATGAAAAGCAGCTTATGGTTAGAACGCACAGCAATGGATTGTAAGATTACATTTATAGAGAGACATTGTTGCTGCGTACAACACAAAGTGGCTGTTAGAGAAATTGAAGCAATTAATGACTTAACATACCATTCTTATTGCTCAGACTGAACTACACTGACACAATAGTTGAAGCTCACCATGCTCTGGGTCGTGTATTACGGCAAGTTACTGCAATTCACTTTTGCTGAGGTTTTACCCACTATAGCTGGTTTGATACATGTGCTTGAGTATCATTTAGCTGTTGCAGAATGCAAGGTCAGTTTGATTGTAGCTACGCTGTCGGACTTTCAGCACACTTTTACGTTTACTCTGAAGCCAACAAGTGCTATCTTATTATAGAGTAAACGATTTCACTGACAGTTCAATATCAGCACTTTCGACAAAATTTAGTATTGCTGACAGATGATGTTTCAATATACATCATACAGTTTCTTTCAGTTCTACGCAATCACACTTTTCTGTGTGACTGGAGTATTGTGATGGACTGAAGTAAATAGCATATATACCTGTACTGTAAATAACTGTCCCTAACTCTCCAAGTGTCAGTCCAAAGTCTGGAACGTAAAACAAAGATGCCTCAAAGTGCAACACCCACTATGTGGCCACTAGGTTTTGTTCCAGTAGCCAGTACATTAATGATGCAAAATTTCTGGATGTGAACATTGTGTTGATAGTACCCTAAGGGAGTTTAAAAAATTCCCTCTTTGCGCCAGAAGCTGACACTAGCTGTTACACAGTTAACGAAACAGTATATGTAACATGGACCGGGTCTCAGGAGGATATTAATCTAAAATGAAGTCAGTATATATGTAAATTAATCAGACAGCACAGTTAAACATGTTTTGCTTTTAGAAGGATTCTTCATTGCGTAGTGGTGAAAAATCTGTGATATCTATCACCAGTTCTTTCCCTGTGTCATCGAATTACCTACTTATAATTTAATAAATATTTAGCAAAAGCTCTGTGAAGCAGGTAGTCACACATACAGAAGAAATCTCATACAATTTTTTAAAACCTTACAGTCAGTTCCGAAGAAATTTACTCCTGTGTGAAGTGGTCCTGGCTTTCGAGGACTTTAAAATCCTGTTGCCTACTGCAAATTGCCCACTCTCGAAGTAACGCTGGCTGGCAGCTGTTTTAGCCTTGGAGTGTCCCAGGGATGATGTCTTCTCTCTCGTGATGCTGAATAACAGCTGTTTGTGCCTCCTCTAGTGGTTGTGGTAATGGGTGTCTTTCTCCTTGAATCGTTGAGGCTAGAAGTGGCTTATGTGTATGTTGATGTGACAGGTTCCCATCATATTGTCATACGCAGGAGAACGGGGTAACAGATTATTCAGTATTTTCCTCAAAGCGGCCATATGTTGAGTGCTTTTCTCAGTCGTCTGATGGTGTGTGTGGTTAATCACTTGTCAACTGTGAAAGCGTCAGATAGAGTAAGTCACTTTCTACCAGCTGTAGGTTGGAATTTGTTATATGCTGTATGGACCACCAAGGTTACTTCCACATGCCGCTGCAGTGGATCAGTAAGCATATGTGTTCACAGCCAGTTGTGCATCGCGTCTTGGAAACTGGTTCTGCTATACTTTTGAGGCTACATCAGTGAGATATGGTAGATGTTTTGATCCATTTACGTTTTTTCCTTCTTTCTCATATGCGAAATGTGTGGGGGGATCAGTTACCAACAGTTTATCGGTCTGATGTTTTTTACTATCAATTGGTTATTGAGAACTTCAAGTTTATGAAATCTGATTAAAATCTTGTATTCATTCCTTATATCAGTGACTGCCTGAGTCGCTCAGTGATTTTATTGATGGAGAATGAATTCTCGAAGCCATTTGGTATGGAAAGTCAGCTGATTAGAATGTAAAGAAACTGTAGTTGAATGTGGTTGTCATAATTATGACCAGCTTCGCCACTGTTGTTTACACTGTCATTCAATCAGGAGTGTTCCTGTTTGGATTGTATGAGCACATGTGGAGTGAAAATCTGTCTGACAAAGCATTGAATTTTTACTGACTGTATTTTGTGAACTTTTTCCATCTTGTTATTTGTGTTTCTTATATGGGTTTGGATTTCACACATGTGTGATTGTCTAATTGAACTTGTTGGTTTGTGTTGATCAGTGTGTGATTTGAGTACTGCCATTATGTAGTTTGGCTCTACGGGCTGATCACTGTGAAGTGTTGAATATTGGTTGTAAGGGACAATGTAATCACAATTCATCCACTTTCTCAGTGGGCAACTTGAGATGTTAACCATAAAATCCAACAGCTAGAGCTGTTCTGATTATACCAGCAGTAAACCAGCGTCAGTGTGCTGACTGTTAGCAAGGCCACCTTCATATACTTGTATTCCATTGTCATTACTGACCAGGCTTGTGGTTAGAAAGGAACTATTTCCCTGGCGTATTCTGGAAAGGTAGATAAGTTACAGCTACTGCAGTTTTAGGATTGGAGGGTTTTGCCCAGTAGTTGTAAATGATATCAAATGACAAACTACTACTACTTTAATTGTAAATGACACTGTAATCATTAACATTAATAAATGTCAAGTGACCACTCTAGGTTAAGAGTCAGCTTTGGTGTAGATTACTGAACGATCTCTGGTATGTCTACTAATTTATAGTAACCACTGCTACTGTTTGGTAATGGTAATACCTGTGTTATGGTATGTAGCTAACTGTGCTCTTGAAGTTGTTTGTTAACTGTAACCTGTGGTGACCATTTAACCTGTACATTATACAATACTGCTAGATGGTTGTTGTTCTGTGAGACAGGTTATACTGATGTCATGGATAACAATTACCAGCTGTATGATAATGACTTGAACTGCATGTCTGCTGTAACATTTAGTATTGATTGATGACAGAATATTATTTTCTTACAGTGTTTCAGATCTGATGGTGTAGGAGAATCCATTATTGAGTTTATTCTCTCGGTAGCTAGAGTCAGTCCTTCCAAGAAAACACTGTGCCCTAAAAATTGCACTGGTAGACATATAAACATAACCTTCTTGGGAGTAATCAGTAACCCAGCTTCCTGGAGTCTTTCAAAAACTTCATCTACATGTTTCAAATATGCTTCGATAGATTTACTCTAGCACACTACAACACAAAATCAAACGTAACGCCATCCATGATCTTATCCGGTAGCTGAGACAGCACAGCACCGCTGATGGACAAGCCAAAGCGAATTCTATTAAATTCAACGATATTCCAGTATGTGCTGGTGGTAGTTAACGATTTAGATGCGGGGTGTCAAGATATCTTAGTTCAAGTATGGAGTTGTAAAAACAGTGGCACCTTTGAACCAAGAAAAACTTGAGTGAAGATCAAGGAACAGGAACTGAATACAGAATAATCTGTTTCAGTTTTCGGTAACGAACTACTACTAGAACTTCGCCTTGTGGTCTATCAACAGTAGATTAATAGGGTGATAATGATGGATGAATCGCACCTTGTTCAATCGTCTTTTCTACCACTTGCTTTGACTGCTTTATCCATGATGCAGACAAACTGAAAAGAGACATCTTAGCTGATGTAGAATTCGTTACTTCAGTTATATAATTAATCAGATATATAGGGCCTAATTCTTTGCCCCTCACATTAGGAAATTAATCACAAAGCTTCTGAAGATTCATTAGGTCTTTAGTTGAAACAGTTTGCTAATTGTGCCTCATATCTGAATTACTGTGCTCGTTTGGCACTAGAACTTGACATTGACTCACTAATACACACATTTCTACTTGACATTGACGAAAGTGAACATGACTACTGCAGATGAAATTGGATTCAAAATAACTATCACACCAATTTCGAAGTAATCCTATCTTAGCAATGTTATCTGATCTGATAATAACCTCTGTCACAAAATTCTCGATTATGCTAAGTCAAATCTTCCATGTAAAATCAGTAATTCCCAATACAACAACCATTGTACTTAACACGTCAACCAGTGAAAGATTTGCTGGTTCTGGCCGATCTGCTGTGGTGGAAATGTGCTGTGTTGCCAATGCAAAAGTAACCATTGAGAGCTAATAGTGAAAATGGGCTGGCCAAATCTAGAAGTGCGTATACCAGCTTATTATTAATAAGGTAGCAGACAAGAGGTAATTTACCTACAGACATGTGACTCCTGCTCTTCATGGAATCCAGTTACTCTACTTATCCCTTGATTCATTGTCACCTATCACTAATTATTCTAGACAGATGTGGCTGATATGGCCTATCTTCCAACACTCAAAGCATTTCAGACCTGATTTTAGTGGCATGTCTAGTTGAGGTCCTTCCTCTGCCCTGGGCGTTGAATGACAATTAACCTCTTGTTTTTGGTCAAATTACACATCATCTTGGACGTTGTAAGGGGTCTGTGATCCAACAAACATAGATATTAGTATCTGACACCTAGGTCAATAGCAGACAAGAGTCTAGTGTCGTTGCGTTGCAGGAGACAATGAGATTAGTGTCGAGTGAAAGCAGCCTGCTTTTCACACTACTTTCTGCATTTGTGGCGTCACCATTTGGCTTTCGACTATCGAGTTTTGGGAGCGCATGTGAACTGTGTGTATTTCGATTACTCATTTCTTGTGTAACGATAGCCGATTAAATAGTAAATACTTTAGGACAATGTATGCTGAACTAGTAGATGCTTACAAAATTCTATTTCAGACAATGCTACGGGATTTTAATGTTACAGGAGAGAGCCAGTTTTGTGCCTTTTCAATTCAGCTAGTGAGTTAGACGGACTTTTCGAAAAGGTGAAGAGTCTTGGCTACTCAAACACGGCGAGAACGTCTTCAGATGCAACCAAAAGTAAGTTAATAACTAGGTACATATCAGTATTTTATCTGTTTGCTACTAGATTGTTCCTTGTTTCGTAGCATTACGTCACTTAGTGAAATAATCAGCGTGTAGCTTCGGATTTCCAAAAATTCAGTTGTAGTGTTACCTTAGTTTATGCATTTCTGATATTGATTTTCAACTGATTGTGGCGATTAATTTCGATAATTTGCAAGAAATGTTGCCTTAAATTGTTTAATAACTATTGTGGGTTTTAGAGTAACAAATTATCTGTTCATATGTGAAAACTAGGGTTAATTTAGTTCCATGAGGATTCAATCTGTTTAGTAACCCTATTTTAATGATTTAATTTTAATAGCATAATATAGATTTTGTAGTGCAAACATGCTTTTCTCCTGTATGATGTTGTATTTATACCTGTAATAATCAAATGTAACATTTTGAATAGTTTTTGTTTGTATTTATTACGTTGTCTTTTTCCAGACAAAGCTTGCCTTTTTTTCCAGCACTTGAGTGGAAATGTGCCAATTGAGTTCATGGTATCTGCATTCTGTATTGAGGGCGTATCCCACAGACAATGTGTGCTTGGCCCTAAGTATTACAAGAAAAAAGAAACTTCTATGGCTGATCATCTGGTTTGTAGCCTAAAACTACGTTGCAAGAAAGGTTTCAGTCCTGTGAAACATAGCCTTAAGTTAGTCAAACTTAATTGAAAAGTAAATTTTATTGTACTTCATACTTCTAGCTTGACCATGTAAATCCAATAAAAAATGTAGAGTATTAATGGCCACAAAAAAGTGGCTGTCCTGCCATTCTTTCTGTAAAGACCACAAGAGTGTTCCACGATTATTGTATAAAGCTAATAAATTAATCTAGGGACACAAAAAAACGAGTGGGCACTTAATTTCTGAATCATGCTTGTAGAACTGTTGCATTGTCTATTGTGCATTTTGTCACTTTTGTAATGATGATATGAGATTGATTATTATTTGTTTAAAGGTGACTGATTGTCTGAAAAAAGTCTTGGAGTTGGCAGAGAAACCAGTTGGTTACAAGCTTTTATGTTGTTGTGTTCTAAGAAGATAACTACTGTTGTGTCACAGAATAGTAAGAGAGTTGGAAAACGTGCAATATTGTGAAAGCACACACAGCAGGCAAAGGGCGCAAATGCCGCCCTCTACACACGCAAACAAAACATCACGATCCCATCCAGCCACACAAGAAAACAAAACACGACCCACACACACACACACACACACACACACACACACACACACACACACACACACACACACACACAGGCAAGGCCTGGTTAAAACCAAGGCCGGACACACCAAGGGCAACACGCAGAAGTGGCTTCTCCCTCGAGAAGCCATGGAAACGTAGGCCCATCACCACAACACCAGGCAGCATCACAAGAACAACACCAGGAAATACACAGCAACAACGACCAGGTCCACCATGGCAGAGAAAGCTCTAGGGAACCCTGCACACAGCCCAGACCCTAGGAGCAGCTGTTAGGCACTATGGTGCAGACCATGAACCTCGTCATGGAAATGATGAAGGAATTCAGGGAAGCCCAGAGGCAGAACACACAGATCCTCATTGCCCTTCAGACAGCAGTCCAGCAGTCGCTCCCCTCTGCGACTTCCTCAATAGTTTCATAACCCCATCATGAATAGACGACCAAACATCCAAGGCCTCACAATGTGCGTGTTTAATGCAGACGGAATTGTTAATCAAGAGGTCGAGTTCAGAGAACTCATGAAGGAGTTCTCCATTGACATATGCATGATGGAGGAAACCCACCTAAAACCGGGAATAAAAGCGTCACTCCCCAACTATGTTAGCTATCGCAAAGACAGGCCAACACAAGGCAGAGGTGTGGCCATATACATAAAAAGAGGGATCCCCAACCACCAGGTATTCTTGCCAGCTACCAATAAAATCGAAGCAGTGGCGGTGGAAATAACCACTGCCACCGGACCCCTAAAAATTTTTGCAGTCTACCGACCCCCAAATGACCAGATAGATGAGGGAGACGTAGCTGCTCTAGGGCAAATTGAAGGCAAACTCGTAATAGAGGGAGACTTCAATGCCAAACACCCTGATTGGAATTCTAGAGTAACCTCCAGAGCAGGCGCCAAAGTGAAACAAGTAGCGCCCACCCACCACTTCGAAACATGGGGTCCAGTCGAGCCCACACATTTCCCGAAAAATGGAAGCAGGTCAGATGTGTTAGACATAGCTCTCACTAGGAGGATTGCAGGATTTGTGGCCGCAAGGACAACCAACATAATGTCCTCTGACCACAACCTAGTGATTCCAGAGGTCGATGTGGGAGAATGGGTAGCACTCCCACAGTACCAGACGTCTTACAAACGTACAGACTGGGAGCGAAACCAAGAAACTGTCGCCTCTGATATCGCTCGCGCTCCACCACCTACTGCCGAAACAATAGAACAAGCGCTACAAGACCTAACAGGCACCATCTTGCAGGCAGCAAAAGAGGCCACTCCTCTACAAAGGGATGGCCCTCCACCGCAAATACAGCTCCCGGAACACTTGCTAGCTCAAATCCGACATAAGAACAGAGTGGCAAAAGAGTGGAAGATTACCAGAAATCAAGCCACCAGGAGGCTGCTCAATCGTCTACAGAGAGAACTGAAGGTAGCGCTCAATGAGCACAGAAACCAGAAATGGCAAAACCGCCTCACAGCTCTCAAAGTAGACGATCATACACTATGGCAAGCAACCAAACAGTTCACAAAAGACGCGCTCGGATGCCGCCACTGCACGGCGAGCGGGGACTGGTCTACAGCCATGCTGGGAAGGCCAACGCCCTCGCTGACTCCTTCGAGAAGCAGTTTCAAGCGGCAGAACCCCAGGATGAAGAGCATGAAGAGGTAGTCAGTCGTCAACTGGCTGTCTTCCTCAATGCTGAGGAGGACCCAGAGGATGAACCCATACTTTTTGCCCCTGAGAACGTGGCAAGAGTAATCAGGTCCCTCCCTACAAAAAAGGCGCCAGGGCACGATAGTGTCACAAACCAGTTAGTCAAAAAAACTCCCACCCAGAGCGATCACACACCTCACGAACGTCCTTAACGAGATTACTCGCTCCCGTGAGGTCCCAGCTTGATGGAAACATGCACAAATGGTGACGATACAGAAACCAGGGAGAGACCCTCTGTTCCCGCAGCACTACAGGCTGATTAGCCTCTTGCCAACTCTCAGCAAGATCTATGAGCGCCTCCTGCTAAGACCCTTACAAGAACATATTACCAGAGAGCAAATACTGCCGGATTTCTAAACCGGGTTCTGGCAGAACCACTCTAACCACAACAGGTCATGAGAATGGTTGAAGTAGCAGCCACAGAGGGCTTCAACCACAGAGGCTACTGCGGGATAGTGCTACTAGACGTGGCCATAGCCTTTGATTCAGTATGGCATAGAGGGCTACTCTTCAAGTCGTACACACAAGGGTTCCCTGGGAGCATAGTTCAGCTGATCAAAAGCTATCTCACGAATAATACTTTCTCCGTCAAAGTAGAAACTGCCACCTTCACCAAAAGGCGTATTCGTGCTGGAGTGCCACAGGGATCGGTCCTGGGGCCAATCTTTTACAGTTTAAACACTGCGGACACTCCAGTGGCCCCCCTAGTGTACATTGCGCAGTATGCGGACGACACAGCCTTCTACACGAGAAATGCGAACCAGGACCTGGTCATTCGTAGGCTACAAAGGGTTTTAGACGACACAGACACCTGGGCCCATCGCTGGCGCATCACCATCAACTCTGAAAAGACACAGCAATGCTGATAACCCGGAGGCTCGGAAGGCGAAGCTCCTCAACGTCCTCCCCTCCACCTTCACCTAAACGGAACCCAACTTTCCTGGCGCAGAGCCGCCAAGTACCTTGGCGTAACCTTGAACTCTCGTCTTACGTGGAAACCACACATAGACGAGGTCCACAGGAAGGTCTGCGCCAGAATGTCCATCCTATACTCTATCCTGAACTCAACCAGCTCCCTTTCCTGCCCAGTAGCAGTAAATGTGTACCAGGCCCTGGTCTGGCCAGTAATGGAATATGCGTGCCCTGTCTGAGGACACGCAGCAAAGCAGCACCTGAACAAACTCCAGAGGCTGCAGAACCGCGCCCTCAGGAGGGCACTGCATTTACCTCTTGGATTCCCCACAGATGATCTGCACGCCGCAGCCAATATCCCACTCCTGAGAGAGCGTTTCCAAGATCTGGCAAGGGTCTTCTACGAGGGTTCTTAGGGTTCTTCCGGATTGGGAAACGGCCTCGTCCACTCCCTAGGTCGGCATGACATGTCCCGCGATAAGCACAAGCGCCCTATGACGATCTTCGACGATTAAATCGAAGAGAAAATCCCAATACCAAATCCCAAATTCTGCTCCTTGCCCATATAACACCAAACATCTCGCCAACCCCAGGCAAATACGAGACACATACAGAACAGTCATCACATATCACAGACACCAAAAAAGTACAGAAAAATCATACACAGACGTACACAGGGGAGTAAAAGCCGAAAGGCTACAAACTCCCCCTCACACTTCCCTAAAGAGGGGAAAGTAAAAGACGAGAGCAGCAGAACAATGTGTGCTGAACTAGTAGATGCTTACAAAATGCTATTTCAGACAATGCTACGGGATTTTAATGTTACAGAAGAGGGCCAGTTTTGTGGCATTTCAGATTCAGCTAGTGAGTTAGATGGACTTTTCGAAAAACTGAAGAGTCTTGGCTACTCAAACATGGCGAGAACTTCTTCAGATGAAACCAAAAGTAATTTAATAACTAGGTTCATATCAGTATTTTATCTGCTTGCTACTAGAATGTTCCTTGTTTCGTAGCATTATGTCACTTAGTGAAATAATCAGTGTGTAACTTCGGATTTCCAAAAATTCAGTTGTAGTGTTACCTTAGTTTATGCATTTCTGAGATTGATTTTCAACTGATTGTGGCGATTAATTTCGATAATTTGCAAGAAATGTTGCCTTAAATTGCTTAATAACTATTGTGGGTTTTAAAGTAACAAATTATCTGTTCATATGAGAAAATTAGGGTTAATTTAGTTCCATGAGGATTCAGTCTGTTTAGTAACCCTATTTTAATGATTTAATTTTAATAGCATAATATAGATTTTGTAGTGCAAACATGCTTTTCTCCTGTATGATGTTGTATTTATACCTGTAATAATCAAATGTAACAGTTTTAATAGTTTTTGTTTGTATTTATTACGTTGTCTTCTTCCAGACAAAGCTTGCCTTTTTTCCAGCACTTGAGTGGAAATGTACCAATTGAGTTCATGGGATCTGCAGTCTGTATTGTGGGTGTATCCCATAGATAATGTGTGCTTGGCCCTAAGTATTACAAGAAAAAAGAAATTTCTGTGGCAGATCATCTGGTTTGTAGTCTAAAACTACGTTGCAAGTTAATTTTCAATTCTGTGAAACATAGGCTTAAGTTAGTCAAACCAATTGAAAAATAATTTTCATTGTACTTCGTACTTCTAGCTTGACCATGTAAATCCAATAAAAAATGTAGAGTATTAATGGACACACAAAAGTGGTTGTCTTGCCATTCTTTCTGTAAAGACCGTAAGAGTGTTCCACGATAATTGTATAAAGTCAATAAATTAATCTGGGGCACCAAGAAACGAGTGAGTACTTAATTTCTGAATCATGCTTGTAGAACTGTTGCATTGTCTATTGTCCATTTTGTCACTTACGTAATGATGATTTGACATTGATTATTATTTGTTTAAATGTGACTGATTGTCTGAAAAAGTCTTGGAGTTGGCAGAGAAACCATTTGGTTTCCACAGTTTTACGTTGTTGTGTTCCCAGGAGATAGCCACTGTACTGCTGCGGAATAGTAAAGAATTGGAAAGTGGAATATTGTCAAAGTTTCGTTGACTATGCGGAGAGCCAGAGGCAGTAGGGTAGCCAAGAGGTAGAAGGAATGCACATATATCGGAATGTGTCGTCACGCAGGGGCAATGGCCTAGTGACACACAACAGGCGAGAGAGAATTGCTTAGCACACGGGTCTGTGTTAGACAGAGACTTTCGTAGGGTGCAAGTCAGAGGTACAGCGTCAGCTGTACTGCATTTCACAACTTTGCGTAAGTCTGCTGTAGCAACACGTAACTCTGTTGCAAGAACACCTAAGGGGCGAGTACGACAGATGAATCAGCAGTATAAGTGGAACGAATGCGTTCATTACAAACGGGCATGACGTTAGGACGTCGCTCGTGCTTCATTTAAATACGCCAGCTGTGATAGCAACAAGGCACTCGCAGTTAGACTTGCAGTTAGACGTGTACTGGGTCGCTGTGTAGCGCTCAGCTCGGTGATCGAAATGTTAATCTTTATTAAGGAGATGTTGCAGTAAGGGCGGCCCATCCAGCAGCAGACGTGAGGGGACAGTACCAGCTCTGGTCCTCCCTGGTACCAATGTCAATAATCAACCCAGGATTAGCAGACATCGTGGCAGACTCGCTGGCCACCAATGCTGACCACATCAGTGAGCCGTCGTCGAGATTGTTTGGGGCCTAGGCCCCGTGCATCCGCCGTCACAACCGGGTGAGCTGACGACGCTGGGGGATTGCAGCCTGTTCCGCCCGTCCACCACGGGCGAGTCACCAGGAGGAGCAGGGAAGAAGACGGGATGGGATAGAGTACACTCCACACTACGAGAACGCTTCTCGTGCCGACAGCGCCGGGACTTCAACCCTGAGCCTCTTACGCGCTGCGGCCTGCTGTCCGCAGCCAAGCCGGCAGTCTTTGACCAAGAAGGATTGAAAAATCAAATATATCAGTGGAATATGGAATCGAGAGGGGACAGATTTTTCTTCAGACCTTATTTATAATGGGGAAGTGAAGTTATTATTATTTTGTTATCAGAATGTATGGTAATACTGCTTTCCTAGATGCAATGTATAAGATGCATAAGACGACATACCGTTATTTTTCTTGGTGGTTAAAACGAACGTTCTTTACTTAGTAGTCGAGTCGGAATATTCTTTGTACAGGTGGAAAATATGAGTACTATTCAATAAGCTCTGTGAATGTTTAAGGGGTAGAACCCTGATTGGACTCCAGTCAACTGGGTTACAGACTTCTCTGAGTCACAAATAAGTGCTATTGAAGCAACATTTCCGCAACCGGTTGTTCATTTGTGTGCCTTTCATCGGGAGCAAGCTTGGCTTAGATGACAGAGGAAAGGCGGCAGTCTGACTGTACCAGATGACAATGCAAAAATTCTGAAGCTGTGGCATCAAACTGCTGCATTTTCATCTGAAGAACTTTACACGGCTCATGTAGATGTAATGGAAACCATTGATGCATTTCGTAGAAATCCGAAAGCTCCTTCTCACTTTCAAAAGCAGTGGCTTCCACATCATCACAGATGGATGAAGGTTTTCGAACCCAAGGGCTACTTTGCCACTATTAACACCTCAAATGATGTTGGATCACTGAACAGAACAGTAAAAAAAGTTTTTCTTAAGCACAATTCAGGCCGATCATTGACAGGAATGGCCAGAGTCATAGTAAGTAGTTTTATTCCAAGCTCGATCAGAAAATATTATGTTAAGAATTCCATTGTTAAATTATACAGTTAATAGGTCCCTGTTTTTTTGCACAAGAAGATACATATTTATAGATCATGTTATGAGAAGATATTCTGATGTAGAAATTTAATTTAGTGTAAGATCAGTCAAGATGATGGAAGAAGGATTGTTTTATGTCGAAAGTACAGTGTCAAAGGACAAACAGTATCTAGTGAATTTCTCAATTCCTAGCCATAGCTGTGAAGATTTCCAGAAATCAAGGCACTTGTGCAAACATTTTTGGGCTGTATTCATTCATTATCCTGGGTGGGAATTGAGAAAGTTGAAAAAGAATACAGAACCAGTCCATTAATATACGTCGAGACTTAGGGATATGGATTGAACAGCAGTTGCGCAGCCCATACGAGTGCTGTGGTTCATTCACAAGACACCAATGTGAGTAGCGACGAGGAGGCAGGCGAAATTCACAACACAGTAAGTTCTCGCTCTTCACGGAAGCGGGAGGTGAGAGAGATTTGTAAGTGTATTACAAATCTCACCTACAATTGCAGCGACGATGATGCATTAGACGAAGTTCTCGAAATGATGAAGATATGTTCCGTGAGGCTAGAAAAATCAAATGCTGTAAGTGATGGACTTCCCTTAGTGATAATGTCACATGCTAAGTAACATAATTAGGACAATGTTGAGAGAGAGAGAGAGAGAGAGAGAGAGAGAGAGAGAGATATTCAGTCAGTGGACTTTGGGTGGGAGGGGGCGGGGAATTATGCTTTATTCATTTTTTCTTTGCAAGTTTCGCTTCTATTATGGTTGTTGACGTGATTATTTGCTCGTATGCTTTTTGCCAGTTTAAAGTAGAATATGTTTATCATGATCTGTGTTATTCTTGTATTATGGTTGACAGCTATTTTTGGCATTTCCTCGTTATTTTGTCCAGGGCTAGGTTGAACAATGGTTGGGATACTTTGAGATTAGTGAATGGTCTTTAACAAATTGATGTCCTGTTTTAGAGAAGATGATTGGGTCCCATGTCTGGTTCATTGCAAATGCTCATCTTCAGTGGACTTTTCTTACTGCAACGAATTTGTTGGATATTTGAAAATTGCTATATCTGGGCCTCTACATCTACTTTCATACTCCGCAAGCCACCCAACGGTATGTGGCGAGGGCACTTAACATGCCACTGTCATTACCTCCCTTTCCTGTTCCAGTCACATACGGTTCGCGGGAAGAACGACTACCAGAAAGCATCAGTGCGCACTCGAATCTCTCTAATTTTACATTCGTGATCTCCTCGGGAGGTATAAGAAGGGGGAAGCAATATATTCGATACCTCACCCAGAAACGCACCCTCTCGAAACCTGGACAGCAAGCTACACCGCGATGCAGGGCGCCTCTCTTGCAGAGTCTGCCACTTGAGTTTGCTAAACATCTCCATAACGCTATTACACTTACCAAATAACCCTGTGACGAAATGCGCTGCTCCTCTTTGGATCTTCTCTCTCTCCTCTGTCAACCCGACCTGGTACGGATCCCACACTGATGAGCAATACTCAAGCACAGGTCGAACGAGCGTTTTGTAAGCCACCTCCTTGATGGACTGCATTTTCTAAGAACTCTCCCAATGAAAATCAACCTGGCATCCACCTTACTGACAATTAATTTTATATGATCATTCCACCTCAAATCGTTCCGTTTGCATATTCCCAGATATTTTGCAGAAGTGACTGCTACCAGTGTTTTGTTCCGCTATCATAATCATACAATAAAGGATCCTTCTTTCTATGTATTCGCAAATCATTACATTTGTCTATGTAAAGGGTCAGTTGCCACTCCCTGCACCAAGTGCCTATCCTCTGAGATCTTCCTGCATTTTGCTACAATTTTGTAATGTTGCAACTTTTCTGTATACAACAGCATCATCCGCTAAAAGCCTCATGGAACTTTCGACACTATCTACTAGGTCATATATATATTGTGAAAAGCAATGGTCCCATAACACTCCCCTGTGGCACGCTAGAGGTTACTTTGTCTGTAGACGTCTCTCCATTGAGACAATCATGCTGTGTTCTCTTTGCTAAAAACTCTTCAATCCAGCCATACAGCTGGTCTGATATTCCATACGCTCTTACATTGTTCATCAGGCGACAGTGTGGAACTGTATCGAGCGCCTTCCGGAAGTCAAGGAAAATGGCATCTACCTGGGAGCCTGTATCTAATATTTTCTGAGTCTCATGAAACAATAAAGCGAGTTGGGTTTCACACGATCGCTGTTTCTGGAATCCATATTGATTCCTACAGAGTAGATTCTGGGTTTCCAGAAATGATATAATATGCGAGCAAAAAACATGTTCTAAAATTCTTACAACAGATCGATACCAGAGATATAGGCCTATAGTTTTGCGCATCTGCTCGACGACCCTTCTTGAAAACTGGAACTCCCTGTGCTCTTTTCCAATCATTTGGAACCTTCCATTCCTCTAGAAACTTGCAGTACACAGCTGTTAGAAGGGGGGCAAGTTCTTTCGCGTACTCTGTGTAGAATCGAATTGGTATCCCGTCAGGTCCAGTGGACTTTCCTCTGTTTGTTTTTAATCAATTTTTTTCCCTGTAATACTCTAGTTTCAGTAATCTTTGTTTTATATGGACAAGTTCTTGTGTGTTTATGGTGTCAGTCTATCTGTGAGCCGTAAATCATGCTAGTTTGTAATTGTTTACAGCAAGGCTTCCAAAACTGTGGTCTGCGGACCCCTTAGGGATCCACCGGCTCTTTCTAGGGCGTCCGCGACCACCTTTCCCCAAATAGTGTAAAATTATTGAATAAAAATGTGAAAATTAAATTCATCACTTTTTTTGTGTGAAAAACATGTGTACTTTTACTTCAGGTCGTATCCCCAAGCAGCCTTTGTGGTTCCTAAGTAAGAACGTATACACAGTTTAGTGCCAGAGAATGCGGGTTCTCTGATCGACTGTTTAGCAACAATACGGGGGTCGTTTGTGTGCTGGCTCACGGCGCTAGATGCGCTGAAACCTTTTACGCATGCAAGGAGCGAGTTTTGTCGACCAATCACAGCTCTCGCTGGCACGTATGCGGCCCCAGGCATCACTAAATGTTACACTTGCCTTGGCAGTGCACTACCTGTTTCATAAGTTGATTTTTGCCCAGTTTATTACTTCTAACATTTATCGGTGGCTGAAGTCAGGATCATTGAAGAAGGCTGAAGTTTCTCCATCGCCTTCACTACAAGGGAAGTTTCCAGTTGAAATGAATGAGGAGGGTGGCCGACCAAAGGAAGACTTTACATATATTTGAACATTTTTCTTCGGATTTCACGGAAAACCACACACACGCACACGCACACACACACACACACACACACACACACACACACACACACACACACACACACACGACTGTTACGAAATAGGCATGCTCTTTACACAATAATAGAAAAATAGTGGAAGTGAACAGATCATAAGCGACAGCTTGTCAACAACGAACAGTTTGGATGTAACATTGATTGCTCTTGGAGGAAGAAAGCTCCATCGTGTGAAATTTCAATTAACAAGTAATTTTAATCAGGCTATACTGTGTTGAACAAAAAGAGTAAATCCACTAGTAAGTATCTGGATACAGTGGGAATTCGAATTGGATCGTTAATTTCAAGTTGTTTTCATTCATCTCTAAACCAAAGCCTATTGATACTCTGGGGAGGGGGGGGGGGAGGGGCATTGGGAACATGGCACCTGCATTAAGAAGCTTTCGGTTCCTATGGGTTTCGCTTTGAAATTTGAAGTTACTGTGATGTTGAGTGACTAAGGGTCCGCCATCGATTTTTGACTGAAGAAGGGGTCTGCCAGCTGAAAAGGTTGGGAAACCCTGGTTTACAGAGTACATAAGTGCATTAGCACTGTGAACATTGGGAATTGTTATGTATTTATTAGTTTTCCTCGCTGTACATATTTTAAGCTGTTGTATTCTTTGAAATCTTGTTTGTGTCTCGCTAATGTATTTTCCCAATCCAAATCCCGCCATGAATGCTTAGTGTTACTTTACCTGTTTTGCTTTTTGTGTGGTCTTTCTATAACTTTTTCTCATGTATTTATTTGTCCCATTCCTAGTTTGTTGGAGTCAGATTTCCGTGTTATTATTTTTATCAGTGTAAACAGGATTATGATTGGACTTAAGTAGTGTCTACATTACGATTTCCACCTGTGAACACTAGAATGGATTTTCTTTTGTAATGGGTTGGAAACTGCTCCAAGGCGTATTAAAACTTCCACCACCTTTTGTACAGGTGATCATGATTTCTGTTACTGTTTTCTGAGGGACGTTGACATAATCTACACGTTGTTTTGCTGGTACAGTTCGATTAGTTCCACTTCATTTTTGAGTGTAAGCTCATATGGGAAACTTTCTCAAATATTTATAGGACATACACACTTACTTACTTACTTACTTTATGGTCTTATCCAGCAAATGTTTGTTACCATTTCCTTTGAGATTTTCTATGAGTATAACCTGTAGGGCTTGCTACAAAAACTCCAGTAGTAATGGTAACATCTGAAGCAACAAGAGAAATGGAAAGAAAGTAGCATAATGGTTGTGCATATGAAGTATCCATTAGTAGTAGCAGTGTGAAAATGTAAGTACAAAGCATTATATGGAAACACATTATAAATGTTACAGTGTATATGAAACAATACTTTTGTCCTTTTAGTTGGTTTAATGATTAAACAATGCTTGTAAGGAATAGCCGGAAATTATGTATCCGCATTTCCAATTTTTTTTAATTGGTGATGTAGAGGATTAATCAGGAAAACACAAGTCTATCAGTTAAATAATTAATCTAGAATGAAATGTGTAATGGGGTCTTTGTATTGAGACAACAGTTTGAGCTACCAGATTCATAAATATGTGATAAACAACAATAATTGATTTTGTGTAATTATTTACTGTGTAGTTTGTAAACATTATCAGATAGAGGAACATTTTGTGCTAAATTGTTACTTACGATCCGGATCTTTTGTCAAATGTGCTTCCACTTTGCTGCCCAGCTGACTCAGAATTTTCCAAAATGTATTTTACTAAAGCACTGTGGCAAAGACCTCATTGTATTGAGCCTAGCTTGAGTTGGCAGTTCCTGAGGGTACCTTAAGAACATCTGCAGAGTGTAGGTGCATAAAGAGAGACACATGAAAATGTTGAAGTTATTGGGTGGACTGTGAGTCAGCCAGGTAATGTGGTGGAAGTGCACTGGTTGTGAAAACCAGAGTTGTACATCCACACTCCACAGACCAATGTTAAGCGCAGGGCAGTGTGTACATCCCATTGTACCACTTATTGTTAATTTTCGCCTTCCTTTCCTGTGGAGCACGGGTAGATCATCTGTTTAAATACCTCTGTGTGTGAGTGGCAGCAAGTTCTAAACGTAGAAACGTAAGTTATTGCAGATGAACAAGAAAAACAATTCTGTAACATAAGAGTACAGCATTAATAGTGTGCAGTCACATCCATTAAATATCTAAGTATAACATTATAAAGCAGTATGAAATGGAATGAGCCTTCAAAGATTGTAGTACGGAAGGCGAATGGTAGACTTTAACTTATTGGGAGAGTTTTAGGAATATGTGATTTTTCTGTCAAGGAGACTGTATATGAATCACTAATACGAGACATTCATGATTGTATAGGATCCCCACCAGGATGGAAGGAAGATACTGAGGCAATTCAGATCGAGCTGCTAGATTTGTTACTGGTAGGTTTGATTATAATGTGAATGCTACAGCTATGCTTATTGAACTCAGATGGGAAGTGCCAGAGAAAAGTCTGTGATCTTTTCATGGGGAACTATTCAGAAAATATAGAGAACTGGCGTTTGAAGCTCCAGCGTACATTTTATGTAAGAACCACAAATATAAATTAAGACTTGTATACAGGCATACAGCACCTTTCCCCTCGCTCAGTTTGTGAGTGCAACAGGAAAGGAAATGACTAGCAATGGTACAGGGTAACCTCCACCAAGCACTGTACAATGTCTTGCAGAGAATGTTTATAGATGTAGAGCATTTCGTGAGGATTTTCTCAGTATGGGTGAAAGTAATTTTCTCCTTGTACCTTTATTTTTATGTTGTACTTGGCTATTAACTTGTGCTAACAAACATTTGTGCAAACAAATTTGGTATTTTGTTCAAGCATATCGTATATGAAAAGCAGCATGTGAGCCTGTAAGAGGATTTCAGTACAAACCTGGTGGATCAAGATGATATTAAAATGTTTCTTAATGTCTTTTAATGTTTTCCTCATTACGCGTGAGCTGGAAATTTTGGGAGATCTGATATCTTAATTCAGCCATTATTACAAATTTGAGAGTATTAATTATAGAATCCTATACAGGAAGTGTGACAAGTAAAGATTGAAGGAATTACATGTAATGTTTTCCCATACAGCTGGATTATTGAATACTAAAGCTGCTGCCAGAGAGCATAATACTTGCCTTCATCAAGCCTCTTTCGATGTGTTACCTAGTCTAGATTTAAGTTTTGAAACAGTGTACATTTTCATATGTATGCCCATAAAATAATTTGTGTTCAGCCCAAGTTAAAACATTTTACACAAGCTCAGTTTTTTTTTTTTTTTTTTTTTTTTGTTCGAATCCTATCACAGTCCCTGTATTTTGTGACAGTTCCCTATACATGTATTTTATATATGCTCAGCATGAAAGGAAAATAGAATAAACTTAAAGCATTGTGCTGGGTTGCCATAAGTCATGAAATGGGTGGAATATTTGTAGCTGTGCAGTTGTTGTCAAAACAATTTGCCTTTCTTCATAATTTCATTCAATTATTAGAGAATGTGTGATGTCTGTTCCTTAAGGCACGCATCTGTGAAGGAACAGACATTGCAGAATGAAACAGTATTTTTTTCTCTCAGTAAATGTGATGGTTACGAAAGTTTATCTCCTACAACTGAGCACACACTGTAAATTTTCTCACACTTTACATGTTTTCATATAATTTAATGTCTAATTTGTGAAACAGATTTTTGTGTTTTATCACTTTCAGGTAACACTGATATATATCCAGTACATGGAGGGCAATTTTCCAGCTGTATGGGAAAACATTACATATAATTCCTTCAATCTTTACTTGTCACACTTCCTGTATAGGATTCTATAATTAATACTCTCAAATTTGTAATAATGGCTGCCAGTAGCAAGTAAAAAGAAGCTGTGGCCTTAATGTACCTGAATGAATTCCAATCTGCTCTCATATTTGAAAATGTGTAGTGTTTTATGGATTGACTTCGTAATTCCTCTCTGAACAAATGCACTAGTAAAACATTCAGCTAAAGTACAGGAACATCCCAAGAAAAGTGATTCTTCTTGAACGTTCATAATTGTAGTTTATTACAGTAGTTCTGACATTTTCTTTGTTTATGGTTAACGTCTTTTGGATAAAACACTATATTGATTGATGTGTCTGAAGACTGTTGTCAGCTTAAACACTTATTTGTCTCATTTGTGTAGACTTTATGATAACTAAAAGAAATGTAATATATAATGAATATTGAAGGTACATTTAATATTTTCTGTACTGATCATTGTACAAGTATACATGGGTAAACATAGTATAGGGTTTATGGAACTAAATTCCTCTTTAGGCTGTGGTATTTGGTGACAATGATAGTACAGAGAAATAAAAATTTGTGAACATTGCAATAAATGTGATTTGCTGTAAATTTTTGATGTGAATTTAAGATCTTATACTTTGTCATATATACACTCCTGGAAATGGAAAAAAGAACACATTGACACCGGTGTGTCAGACCCACCACACTTGCTCCGGACAGAGCGAGAGGGCTGTACGAGCAATGATCACACGCACGGCACAGCGGACACACCAGGAACCGCGGTGTTGGCCATCGAATGGCGCTAGCTGCGCAGCATTTGTGCACCGCCGCCGTCAGTGTCAGCCAGTTTGCCGTGGCATACGGAGCTCCATCGCAGTCTTTAACACTGGTAGCATGCCGCGACAGCGTGGACGTGAACCGTATGTGCAGTTGACGGACTTTGAGCGAGGCCGTATAGTGGGCATGCGGGAGGCCGGGTGGACATACCGCCGGATTGCTCAACACGTGGGGCGTGAGGTCTCCACAGTACATCGATGTTGTGGCCAGTGGTCGGCGGAAGGTGCACGTGCCCGTCGACCTGGGACCGGACCGCAGCGACGCACCGATGCACGCCAAGACCGTAGGATCCTACGCAGTGCCGTAGGGGATGGCACCGCCACTTCCCAGCAAATTAGGGACACTGTTGCTCCTGGGGTATTGGCAAGGACCATTCGCAACCGTCTCCATGAAGCTGGGCTACGGTCCCGCACACCGTTAGGCCGTCTTCCGCTCACGCCCCAACATCGTGCAGCCCGCCTCCAGTGGTGTCGCGACAGGCGTGAATGGAGGGACGAATGGAGACGTGTCGTCTTCAGCGATGAGAGTCGCTTCTGCCTTGGTGCCAATGATGGTCGTATGCGTGTTTGGCGCCGTGCAGGTGAGCGCCACAATCAGGACTGCATACGACCGAGGCACACAGGGCCAACACCCGGCATCATGGTGTTGGGAGCGATATCCTACACTGGCCGTACTCCTCTGGTGATCGTCGAGGGGACACTAAATAGTGTACGGTGCATCCAAACCGTCATCGAACCCATCGTTCTACCATTCCTAGACCGACCAGGGAACTTGCTGTTCCAACAGGACAATGCACGTCCGCATGTATCCCGCGCCACCCAACGTGCTCTAGAAGGTGTAAGTCAACTACCCTGGCCAGTAAGATCTCCAGATCTGTCCCCCATTGAGCATGTTTGGGACTGGATGAAGCGTCGTCTCACGCGGTCTGCACGTCCAGCACGAATGCTGGTCCAACGGAGGCGCCAGGTGGAAATGGCATGGCAAGCCGTTCCACAGGACTACATCCAGCATCTCTACGATCGTCTCCATGGGAGAATAGCAGCCTGCATTGCTGCAAAAGGTGGATATAAACTGTACTAGTGCTGACATTGTGCATGCTCTGTTGCCTGTGTCTATGTGCCTGTGGTTCTGTCAGTGTGATCATGTGATGTATCTGACCCCAGGAATGTGTCAATAAAGTTTCCCCTTCCTGGGACAATGAATTCACGGTGTTCTTATTTCAATTTCCAGGAGTGTACGTTTCAATTTATGTCTGGGTGTAATTTTTATTGCCTGAAGTGCTGTTTATTGGCAACTGTAAGTGTATGCTTTATAGAATTAAAGTAATTGAATTTTATTAAGTTTCCTTAAGTCTGTAATGTTTACTGACTGAATCATGTTAGCACAAGAAAATATAACCACTCTTACTAACAAATATACTGGTATGAATAGAAATCATATAGTAAAAAAGTTCCTAAACATGTTGGTATCCTGTGTAAATGTCCTCTGAGCTAGATAAACTACATTCTGTACCTTGTAGTTGAGCTTTTTGACTGGAATATTTCATATAGCTGTGCTGGTACAGGTGAGACCATAATCTTTGTGCAGAAGCTATGTAAAAAGTTTCCTTAACTTCATTACATTTTCCTGCTTGACTCCAATTGCATGTAGTTAAAGGTCCATGTGGAAACATACCTGTACCAAGCTGGAAATAATTCACAGAAGGCTACATTTGACTTGTGGGAACACTGGTGAAGGCAATCTTGGTACATAGATGGTAATATCAGTTAAATTTATATATGTCTCATGTGAAGTGGTGTTGTAATGTTGGCAATGACCATTGAATACTGGGGAGTATTCTCTGTTTTTTTTTTCTTGTAATTACTTTTTCTGAATGTTTGCTTTGCAAGGATAATTAATTTACTTAGTGGACAAGAATGTATACAAGGACCTGTCAACCATGGAGCAGGGACAGCACTAATTATTTATTTCATGCCAACATCAACAGACCATGCCACTTGAACAGTAAGTAAAATTTCGCAATGATATCTGTAAAATGGTTGCATCATGATTGCAAATCACTCCATACATTGAACAGTCGGCTTTGTGTGTGATAAATAGTTCACATTAAGTATTTGACTTTATGAGTAACTAGTTACTGACAAGGAAATTACAAACAAGTCTAGAATGTCAAGTAATTTGATACTTCACAATTTTAATTTTTGAGTGAAGGTTGTGACATTACTATATTGTAAGCCTTTGTTGTATGAAGCAGAGTTCTTGGTAAATACCAATTTTACAGCTGCAAACCAGCACAGATACTCCCAAATACATACTGGAAATATTTCATCTGAAGGGTTTGAAAAGCAAACAGCTGGGATTTTAGAGTATGATTATTAAACTTTCAGTTGCTGAGTTGGAATTTTCATTGTACTATTTAATACTGCAGTGTTCCTTACTTAAGTACATTGATACACAGTGAGGGAACGCCGTTTCGGTCAATCTACTGTCTTTGCACTTGCACATAATCAATAAGTATTTTGCCACATTTCAGTTACTAGAAATGGCCATATGTCTATCACTCCTATTTGAAAACCTCAACAAACTTGACAGTTGTTGTGGTTTCCTTATTGTCATCCTAGTGACACTAACATTTTCTGTACAAAAGACTCATATGGGTGACATTCAAGATACTAAATTAACTTTTTGTCAACTCCAGAGTGAATCACAAGCCATTCAGGCACAACACTTATCAGGGACATTTCTCCAGAATGACCCTCTATCTATCCATCAACAGATGGGTTTGTACAGCAACAAAAGAAAATCTTAGAATAAGTAAAAAATTGAATGTCCTTAGTGCAACATTCAACATGGATGTCTCCTCTAAATTGTATTTTCTCAGTATGGCAGTTTAGTACAAATGTTTGCTCAGACGAGATGTCATACTATTGCAGGCAAGCTGTACCTACATATTATCTGATGATGAAATTCTTGAGATGTGTCATTTAAAGATTTGGTCACCTCAACATCTGTAACAACATATTTATTTAGGTGTCCATATTAGCACTGTTGAATTATCTAATATTCAAAATGTAATTTGCCTGATACGTATTTGGTATATGTATTTCTTTTCATAGTAGTAGGATAACCACAATCATTTTGGTTCATTTTAGTTCATAGATTCTTTGCGTGTTTCCTTTGCGTTATCTAGGCACAGACTCGTGTTTCAGAAACTGTTGTTCAACATTGATAAGAATGTACAGGGACTGTGATTGCTGTGTTCGAATGAGGTCTGAGCTGGCATCCCTTTGCTCACAGTTGCAAGTGGCGCTGACTTCAGTTGCGCAGCTTGAGGCTGTTGCCAATGGGCACCACAGTGGGGAGCATGACTTGGGTATCATGAGGATGTCAACCTCATTCCATCTGTCCCCAGATCGGTCTGCTGCTGTGGTCGCCCCAGTTGCTGCCTGCAGTGGGGCTGAGCCCTCGCCTCTGGTTGACTGGGAGGTCGTTCCAAGGCATGGTAGGCAGCAAAAGATATCCCCAGAGGCTGATCAGAAAGCCTCCCCGGTGCGTCTGACAAACAGGTTTCAGGTACTGTCTCTGGCTGAGCCAGATGCAGCTGTCTGCCCTGTTTCAGAGGATGATTCTCAACCTTCAAGGTCTGGCAATCGCAGAGGGTGGACTTATTGGTAATTGGGAGCAATGTTAGGCGCGTAATGGGGCCCCTTAGGGATATGGCGGCTAAGGAGGGGAAGAAATCCAGTGTGCACTCCATGTGGAGTCATTCCTGATGTGGAAAGGGTCCTTCCAGATGCCATGAAGAGCACAGGGTGCAGCCAGCTGCAGGTGGTGGCACATGTCGGCACAAACGACGCGTGTCGCTTTGGATCTGATGAAATTCTGGATCTGATTTGGTGAAGGCTGCCGGTCTTGCTTACGTGATGAAGGCAGAGCTCCCCATCTGCAGCTTCGTTGACAGAACTGGCTGCTGACCTTTGGTGCAGAGCTAGGTGGAGGGTCTGAATCAGAGGCTCAGACGGTTTTGCGACCGTGTTGGCTGCAGAGTCCTTGACTTGCGCCAAAGGGAGGTGGGGTTCCGAGTTCCGCTGAATAGGTCAGGAGTTCACTACACTCGGCTGGCGGCTACATGGGTAGCGGAGGCTGTGTGGCGTGGACAGGGCGGTTTTTTAGGTTAGAAGGCCTCGGGAAAGTACAGGGTGGGCTGCAATCTCAAAGGGTACATGACAAATGCAGGACGTGTTTGGATCAAGGAACAGTCGGAATTGTAGTTGTAAATTGTTGTAGTTGTGCTGGGAAAGTCCCTGAGCTTCAAGCGCTAATATAAAGCACAAAAGCTGAAATTGTTATAGGTACAGAAAGCAGGATAAAGCCTGAAATAAGTTCTGCAGAAATTTTTACGAAGTCTCAGACAGTGTTCAGGAAAGACAGATTATGCAGAATTGGTGGTAGAGTGTTTTTGTCTGTCGGTAGTGGTTTATCTTGTAGTGAAGCCGAAGTAGATACTCCATGCGAATTGGTATGGGTGGAGGTTATACTTAACAGCCGAACTAAGTTAATAATTGGCTGCTTCTACCGACCCCCAGACTCCGATGATATAGTTGCTGAACAGTTCAGAGAAAATGTAAGTCTTGTAACAAATAAATACCCCACTCATACGATTATAGCTGATGGGGACTTCAACCTTCCCTCGATATGTTGGCAAAAATACTTGTTCAAAACCGGTGGGAAGCAGAAAACATCTTCCAAGATTGTCCTAAATGCTTTCTCCGAAAATTATTTCGAGCAGTTAGTCCACGAACCCACGCGAATGGTTGTGAAAAAACACTTGACCTCTTAGCTACAAAAAATCCAGAGCTAATAGAGAGCATTATGACTGATACAGGGATTAGTGATCACAAGGTCGTTGTAGCTAGGCTCAATACAGTTTCTTCCAAATCCACCAGAAACAAACGAAAAATAATTTTATTTAAAAAAGCGGATAAAGTGTCAGTAGAAGCCTTCCTAAGAGACAATCTCCATTCCTTCCGAACTGACTATGCAAATGTAGACGAGATGTGGCTCAAATTCAAAGATATAGTAGCAACAGAAATTGAGAGATTCATACCTCATAGATTGGAAAGAGATGAAACTGATCCCCCATGGTACACAAAACAGGTCCGAACGCTGTTGCAGAGGCAACGGAAAAAGCATGCGAATTTCAGAAGAACGCGAAATCCCGAAGATTGGCTAAAATTTACGGACGAGCGAAATCTGGCACGGACTTCAATGCGAGATGCCTTTAATAAGTTCCACAATGAAACATTGTCTCGAAAATTCGTAGAAAATCCGAAGAAATTTTGATCGTATGTAAAGTACACAAGCGGCAAGACGCAGTCAATACCTTCGCTCCGCAGTACCGATGGTACTGTTACCGACAACTGTGCCGCTAAAGCGGAGTTATTGAACGCAGTTTTCCGAAATTCCTTCATCAGGGAAGACGAATGGAATATTCCAGATTTTGAAACAAGAACAGCTGCTTGCATGAGTTTCTTAGAAGTAGATACCTTAGGGGTTGCGAAGCAACTCAATTCTCTTGATACGGGCAAGTCTTCAGGTCCAGATTGTATACCGATTACGTTCCTTTCAGATTACACTGATACAATAGCTCCCTACTTAGCAATCATATACAACAGCTCGCTCACCGACAGATCTGTACCTACAGGCTGGAAAATTGCGCAGGTCGCACCAGTGTTTAAGAAGGGTAGTAGGAGTGATCCATCGAACTACAGACCTATATCATTGACGTCGGTTTGCAGTAGGGTTTTGGAGCATATACTGTATTCAAACATTATGAATCACCTCAAAGGGAACGATCTATTGGTACGTAATCAGCATGGTTTCCGAAAACATCGTTCTTGTGCTACGCAGCTAGCTCTTTATTTGCACGATGTAATGGCCGCTATCGACAGGGGATCTCAAGTTGTTTCCGTATTTCTAGATTTCCAGAAAGCTTTTGACACCGTTCCTCACGAGCGACTTCTAATCAAGCTATGGACCTATGAGTTATCCTCTCAGTTGTGCGACTGGATTCGTGTTTTCCTGTCAGGAAGGTCGCAGTTCGTAGTAATAGACAGCAAATCATCGAGTAAAACTGAAGTGATATCAGGTGTTCCCCAGGGAAGCGTCCTGGGACCTCTGCTGTTCCTGATCTATATAAATGACCTGGGTGACAATCTGAGCAGTACTCTTAGGTTGTTCGCAGATGATGCTGTAATTTACTGTCTAGTAAAGTCATCCAAAGACCAGTACCAGTTGCAAAGCGATTTAGAAAAGATTGTTGTATGGTGTAGCAGGTGGCTGTTGACGCTAAATAACGAAAAGTGTGAGGTGATCCACATGAGTTCCAAAAGAAATCCGTTGGAATTCGATTACTCGATAAATAGTACAATTCTCAAGGCTGTCAATTAAACCTAAGTACCTGGGTGCTAAAGTTACGAACAACTTCAGTTGGAAAGACCACATAGATAATGTTGTGGGTGAGGTGAGCCAAAGGTTGTGTTTCATTGGCAGGACACGTAGAAGATGCAACAAGTCCACTAAAGAGACAGCTTTCACTACACTCGTTCGTCCTCTGTTAGAATTTTGCTGCACAGTGTGGGATCCTTACCAGTTGGGATTGATGGAGGACATCGAAAGGGTGCAAAATAGGGCAGCTCGTTTTGTATTATCGCGTTATGGGGGAGAGAGTGGGGGAGATATGATACGCGAGTTGGGATGGAAGTCATTAAAGCAAAAACGTTTTTCGTCGTGGCGAGATATATTTACGAAATTTCAGTCACCAACTTTCTCTTCCGAATGCGAAAATAATTTGTTGAGCCCAACCTACATAGGTAGGAATGATCATCAAATTAAAATAAGAGAAATCAGAGCTCGAATAGAAAGGTTTAAGTGTTCGTTTTTCCGACGCACTGTTCGGGAGTGGAATGATAGAGAGATATTATGATTGTGGTTCGATGATCCCTCTGCCAAGCACTTAAATGTGAATTGCAGATTAGTAATGTAGATGTAGATGTAGATGGTCATCAATTTAATGAACGTAAAAAAATTTTCTGGTTGTGGTCTTCCCTTTTCTCAGTAAACCAACCACCCAAGAATTTCCATTAACATAAAGCAATTATGAACACTTTGGCACATGTTGCACTTAGTAAACTGTTTATTGCATGTGAAAGTGAGTTAACATTTGTATAGCAACATACTTAATCAAATGACAGACAAACCAGCATCAATTTAGAATTACATTTCATTTACGTTAATAATTTTCAATACGTCTTGTAGCCTTACTAATGGAACGAAAATTGATATGTAGGTGATCATATATGTATATATGTCTGCAAACTTTCAACTGTGTTTATTGAAAGTTTCATTTGTACCTTGGGCTTGAAGAAGTATGGAAATTACTGCAAATCTTTATTTTCCATATTAAATCTTCTCTTGATTAAACAGGAGCTACTGAATATGTGAGTTATTCCAATGGAGCCCTAGAAAAATTTTTGCACACTATATGTAGACATATTGTTCATGGCTATCTGTTGAGTTTTGAATTGCTATAGCCAATTTATATTCATATTTCCACAGACAATAAATGATTTCCTTTGGAAGTAAACAGACTACAGCCTCTATGAATAAAGTGAAACTACCATAAAGCTACAGTTCGAAATTTTTAGTTTACATTCCAAGATTCAGATCAGTTATTTGGAACTTATACAACTAAAACTTCTACTTCATGTTACTCTTTCCCATTAGATATTGTGAAAATTTATCACATAACTTTACAGGCAGACAATTTCTGCACTAGGAATACAAAACGCGTAAAAAAGCGCTAATTGTAAAGGCACTGATAAAATAGAAGATTATTATAGTTCTTTTCATGGTAACATGCAGTCTGCTTTAATTCTTACTCGTAGTCTACTGTAACTTTGTCATAGGGAAGAACTAGCATATCTATACAAATTAATTCATTAACTCGTTATACTTTCCATTGCTTCTGTCTCAACTTTAGCTGTAAGATTTGGAATACAGGGACAAAAAATTCCCTTGCAGTAACACTTTGATAAATAAGCTTGTTCTGTTCATCTGGCCTATTTTAATGAGGGTTTGGTTTACTCGTCAAACAAATATTTATAACTGGCTATTCAACTGAAACTCATTATTCTATGAATCCACAGAATTACACTAAAAAAACGCATACAAGTACCAAAATGATATTGATCTTGGAAGCCCAAGAATACTGAACATGTCAATTAATCCATGTGAAATTTATTCCATTCCTGTGGCAGAAGAAAGCCATCAGGAATACTGACAGAATCTGAGTATATACAACAGAGAAGTGCCACATGTAGGTACAGCACTAGACACAGCAGTCTATGCATGTATGGTTCCTATGAAGTAAACCTGAATAATTTTAAATATGCTCTGATCAACCTTTTCAGATGGAAAGGTAAGAAGTGAAAGACTTTTTTTACCTGACACAGAAAACGGCACACTATTGTAATTTGTAGTCATACTGTGGTGTTCAAAACAATTTTGAGATTGATGACTGTTTTACTGTAATGAATGCTATTTACTTGTTATTACACTTTCACTGTCAGTACCATTTATTCTCATTAGGCCTACATAACTACTACCAAAAGCTTAAAAACCGTAATATTCAATGCTTTATTAATGGTAAAAAAATAGCCTAAATAATTTCTACAATGAAGTACGGTGCACGCAACACATGTATTTTATCAACGTCAGTTCACACGATTTTGGCTTTGAAGGAACCTGAAAAACAGTAGGCCTACCTACTATTTTCTTTAAGCACTCTCTCATTTCCATATACTCTCAAATTTACATATTACAACTAGCAAAAATTTTAGAGCGAAATGGAAAAATATAACACACAATGCACATCCGCAAACACATTCCTGTCACTAAATACTTAGTTAATATGTAGCAGGATTCTAACCTCCAAATAACAAACATCCTTTCAACAGATGGTTGTTGTTGTGGTCTTCAGTCCTGAGACTGGTTTGATGCAGCTCTCCATGCTACTCTATCCTGTGCAAGCCTCTTCATCTCTCAGTACCCACTGTAACCCACATCCTTCTGAATCTGCTTAGTGTAGTCATCTCTTGGTCTCCGTCTACGATTTTTACCCTCTACGCTGCCATCCAATACCAAACTCGTGATCCCTTGATGCCTCAGATGATGTCCTACCAACCGATCCCTTCTTCTGGTCAAGTTGTGCCACAAACTTCTCCCCAATCCTATTCAATACTTCCTCATTAGTTATGTGATCTACCCATCTAATCTTCAGCATTCTTCTGTAGCACCACATTGCAACAGATAGCAGATATATAAACATGAACTCGGCGCTATGCCATCATGTTGATAGACAAATCGATAGCCTCTTCTCTAGTCGCCATCAAGGGCACTACGTCACATTTACGTCAGTTCCTGCAAAAAGTAGTGTGAAAAGTAGGCGATCCCTGCTGGGAAGACTGGCAAAAATGAAAAATGGCGGTCGAGCTGAGTGTGGTGTCAATGGCGGATGTGCCGAATGAGAGGTAAATTATAAATTCACTGGAGTGTGGCAAATGAGCACATCCCATTCTCGTCTTGGGGTTGACCCTCACCAACAAATTTCTCTTCTTCAGAAACACTTTCCTTGCCATTGCCAGTCTACATTTTATATCCTCTCTACTGCGACCATCGTCAGTTATTTTGCTCCTCAAATAGCAAAACTCCTTTACTACATTAAGTGTCTTATTTCCTAATCTAATTCCCTCAGCATCA
Organism: Schistocerca gregaria; assembly: GCF_023897955.1. Taxonomy (NCBI): domain Eukaryota; kingdom Metazoa; phylum Arthropoda; class Insecta; order Orthoptera; family Acrididae; genus Schistocerca; species Schistocerca gregaria. The sequence goes on along the minus strand of NC_064930.1, from coordinate 85,758,641 downwards.
CCTGACTTAATTCGACTACATTCCATTATCCTCGTTTTGCTTTTGTTGATGTTCATTTTATATCCTCCTTTCAAGGCACTATCCATTCCGTTCAACTGCACTTCCAAGTTCTTTGCTGTCTCTGACAGAATTACAATGTCATCGGCGAACCTCAAAGTTTTTATTTCTTCTCCATGGATTTTAATACCTACTCTGAATTTTCTTTTGTTTCCTACACTGCTTGATCAATATACAGATTGAATAACATCAGGGATAGGCTACAGCCCTGTCTCACTCCCTTCCCAACAACTGCTTCCCTTTCATGCCCCTCGATTCATATAACTGCCATCTGGTTTCTGTACAAATTGTAAATCGCCTTTCGCTCCCTGTATTTTACCCCTGCCACCTTCAGAATTTGAAATAGAGTATTCCAGTCAACATTGTCAATAGCTTTCTCTAAGTCTACATATGCTAGAAACTTAGGTTTGCCTTTCCTTAATCTAGCTTCTAAGATGAGTCGTAAAATCAGTATTGCCTCATGTGTTCCAACATTTCCACGGAATCCAAAGTGATCTTCCCAGAGGTTGGCTTCTACTACTTTTTCCATTCTTCTGTAAAGAATTCGCGTTAGTATTTTGCAGCTGTGACTTATTTAACTGATAGTTCGGTAATTTTCACATCTGTCAACACCTGCTTTCTTTGGGATTGGAACTATTATATTCTTCTTGAAGTCTGAGATTATTTCGCCTGTTTCATACATTTTGCTCACCAGATGGTAGAGTTTTGTCAGGACTGGCTCTCCCAAGGCCATCAGTAGTTCCAATGGAATGTTGTCTACTCTGGGGGCCTTGTTTCGACTCAGGTCTTTCAGTGCTCTGTCAAACTCTTCAAGAATTATCGTATCTCCCATTTCATCTTCATCTACATCCTCTTCCATTTCTATAACATTGCCCTCAAGTACATCGCCCTTGTATAGACCCTCTATATACTCCTCTCACCTTTCTGCTTTCCCTTCTTTGCTTACAACTGGGTTTGCATCTGAGCTTTTGATGTTCATACAAGTCGTTCTCTTTTCTCCACAGGTCTCTTTAATTTTCCTGTAGGCAGTATCTATCTTACCCCTAGTGATATAAGCCTCTACATCTTACATTTGTCCTCTAGCCATCCCTGCTTAGCCATTTTGCACTTCCTGTCGATCTCATTTTTGAGACGTTTGTATTCCTTTTTGCCTGCTTCATTTAGTGCATTTTTATATTTTCGCCTTTCATCAATTAAATTCAATATATCTCCTGTTACCCAAGGATTACTACTAGCCCTCATCTTTTTACCTACTTCATCGTCTGCTGCCTTCACCACTTTATCCCTCAAGGCTACCCATTCTTCTCCTACTGTATTTCTTTCCCCCATCCTTGTCAATTGTTCCCTTATGCTCTCCCTGAAACTCTGTCAACCTCTGGTTTAGTCAGTTTATCTAGGTCCCATCACCGTAAATTCCCACCTTTTTGCAGTTTCTTCAGTTGTCATAACCAATAGATTGTGGCCAGAGTCCAAATGTGCCCCTGGAAATGTCTTACAATTTAAAACCTGGTTCCTAAATCTCTGTCTTACCATTAGATAATCTATCTGGAACCGGTCAGTATCTCCAGGCTTCTTCCATGTATACAGTCTTCTTTTATGATTCTTGAACGAAGTGTTAGCTATGATTAAGTTGTACTCTGTGCAAAATTCTACCAGGCGGCTTCCTCTTTAATTTATTAGCTCCAATCCATATTCACGTGCCACGTTTCCTTCTCTCCCTTTTCCTACTACCGAATTCCAGTCACCCATGACTATTAAATTTTCGTCACCTTCACTATCTGAATAATTTCTTTTATTACATTTCTTCATACATTTCCTCAATTTCTTCGTCATCTGCAGAGCTAGAGCATTAGCAAATTGAAGTTAGCCATATCAATTAAAGATAACAATTTCTGATGCTGGAGTCCCAGAACCTCACCTTTATCCTAAACATCCATCAACATATACAAAAATTTTAAAATACTCATGATTGAATTGTCACAAAAATATTCTGCCTTCGTAAGAAAATCTCTAAGGGCATTGGCAACTTTAGCAAAGATCTTCATTTTTTGATTCATCGACAGTGGCTGATAAATATTTAACTTTCTTGTTACAGCTTTCAGTTCACTTGTACCTGCCCTTACATATCCATTTACTCAGTCAGTTAATTAGTCACATTACCATTACAGTTGTTTACTGTGGGGTACTTATTTCTGTCATCTACTAGCTTCGACTAAACCCTGTAATATATATTGATAATGTGTTACTTTAGCTTCGAGCTTAAGCTGTTGTGCTAATTATGGGGATACTCTGTCAAATAACTCTTTAGACACTTGGATCACTATAACTGCAACCTGTAAAGTCAACAGTGCTTCACTCACGCCTTTCGTCAGCCTCTCTGGAACTGTGATCGGTACATCCACCAGGTGTTTTAATAATCGGAGTTATTAAGACATGGCAGAATCACTTCTGCCTCCTGTAACACGTAGCTCATAGCACAGCTCATGTCTCCTCACCAACTGGGGTTGGGGGCTGGGAGGAGGGGGGGGGGAATACAGGTCGAGCACAAACGCTGTAACAGAAATAATGACCTTAGAAAGAGTTTCTAAACAATTTCTGAATTCAACCCACTGCAGTCCCCCAATACTATCTATCACACTCTACTACATCTGGTTGACCATACAATACAATTGACGGCTAGAGCACTCGAATTTTGGGACAAAGTTGGATGAGCTGAAACAATCATTTTTATTCAGTTCATCAATTTCTAAACTCACAAGCAACTAATTTTTCTATCTTTGGCGTCTGATCAGAAATTCAACCGTACAATATCAACAGAGAGCACTCTGCATGAGATATCAGAAATTCATCCAGCACATCCAGTGTAGAGTCAAAAAAACAACAACAGTGCAGACCTTGGAATTGCTGAGGGTGGAAGACTAGCAGATGGTACAAATCCTATTGTTCTGTAAAAGAGATATTAATTACAAATGTCAACCATTAAAAATTGTTAGTTGTATTTCACTCTGATCAACAACACAAAAGATTGGCAACATTTACATTTAAATCACACAAAATGAACATGAAATTGATAAACAATTTAAGTTTATCATCATTAACAATAATTCATTCATTGATCAAAACTTTTTCTGGAAATTTATCCCTCAGTTCATGCAAAATGGGGCCCCTCTTAATCTACTGAGGAGTAAGGATGGAAAGTTCCAGTGAACGGATAAGCAGGAAGTGGCCTTTGTAGGTCTGAAGGAAACATTGACTTCAGCTTCTGTGCTGGCATTACCAGAATTTCAAACAACCTTTATTGAGCAAATTGAAGTGTCACTATATGGAGTAAGTGTGGTATTGCTTCAAAAACTTGAGTATGTGTGTCAGTCAGTTTCCTCTCCTTCTTACTCCTTAAATCATTTGGAACAAAAGTATTCCATTTCTGAATAGAAGGTATTATGCTTAAGAAATTTAAGGAATATCTTAAACACATGCTTTGTTAACTAGACACTGATTACTAGGCCCTTGATTAGGTATCAGGATGATGACAACAAATAAATACTATAGCTAAATTGGGAAACCATAAATTAGCCTTCAAATTTCAAGTAAGAGATATCAAGGATTTCCATGGTACCATAGCCAATACACTTAGCCAGATGTTCAAACCTCAAGGTCAGCACAAACAAGAGTCATTACCCATAGATAGGTATAAACAGATAAATAAGGTCAGAACTCTGTTGTCAGAATTCGCCATGCATTTAGAAGGAACAAAGAAGCGTCAAGAACAGGGTTCTGGAATAAATGAGATTAAAGAGAAACTAAAGCATAGAGGGAATTGTTATGCATATTTGAGAAGAAATGGTAGGATTTTATCATCAGGCTACATATGATGGAGCATCCAAGTTGGTTGATCTAACAATGACAGTGTCTAATGTGTTACAGTAATTTCACTTGTCACCAGTAGGTCGACATCTCGGCACTTATAAAATTAGACAATAAGCCAGAGAGCACTTTGGCCTGACATCTGCATTGATGTTAAGAGTTTCACAGGGAGTTGTGAAACTTCTGTAATGTATAAACTAGCTCAGAATACTGAGTGGGACATTTGACCTCTAAATGAGGCGAGAAATCCATGGATAGGCTGTATAATGATTTTGTAGGTCCCTTGTCATGATCAAGGGCTGGACGCCGGTATGTATTCTTAGCAGTAGATGCCCTCTGTAGATTCATGTGGCTTTTCCCAAAAAGAGCACCAGCAGGCACATCTGTAAATTCGTTAAAGATTTTATTCAATAAATTTGGTGCAAGTTGGGCAATGGTTTCAGATAATGCCACAGTATTTACTTCCAAATTGTTTAAGCAGTTCTGGTTTGGGATAAGAATGAGTCACCAGCATAATATGCCATACTACCCCAGTCTGTCATATGTGGAAAAATGATCCGTAATTTTTTTGCTCGGCGCTAAAAGCATACCACGACGATAATCATACAAAATTCGATGATACATTAAGCTGCTGTACATACATGTTTAATACAGCAAAGCATGAAACCGCCAGAATACTTAAGCAAGTTTGACGTTTCTTTCACTCCGAATTCAGTTTACACATGGGGGAAGAAACCGCCAAAAACTCAGTTCTGCAACATAAAATAGAACACCCTGCATATGGCTATAAGCTGTGATCTAACAGAAGTGTGGGACTCAGTTTCAACACAGACCTACCTTCAGATACTGCATACTTGAAGACCAGCCACACAATCTCAACCTGTCTTCACTGATGACGCAGTTGTGGTTATGCTGCTCTCCCATTTGTGCCCCTAATTGAACCTTGTATAACCATAGTAATTCTCAACAGGCCCCCATTAAAGACTGAACACACTAATCCGATAAAATTAAATGCATTATCGAGGCCCTTTGTCATGTAATTAAGACGATGTACATATTTACAACATTTTTGCAAAATTAGCAATACCATTTATCAGAATTCAAGGCGCTTGTGAGACTGAAACTAATTTACATCGACCAAACAATTTTGCGTTATTGAATTAGCTAATCGCACATAACACTGCCATCACTTTGCTGCTATGACACGTGGGATTTAAACAGAAACCCCAGGATAATTTACCAATCTGCCGTAAATATGTCTCATTGCCACACGATTTTTAAGACACAAATTATGCTAAGCCCCAGGTCTCGACTACACAATCGCCATCAACAACCTATTCAGCATTGTGCCAGTACACAACTGAATAATTAGCTTCGTCCGACTCACTGTTTATGTATGTAAGTATATGGATTTAAATTTATTTACTATGAAATGAACCAATACAAAGTTTTTGATATAAATCAGGTGGCCTGCCATCTGATACATGATAGAGCTTTGTCAATCACAAGACATTCTCCTTAAACAATGGTCTATCAGTCCTGCTCATAGCTTTTCAGTTTGCTGTGACACCAGACAAGCCACTTTAGCAATATTTTTTTTTCTATCATAAGTGTAGTGCATTACATGGGTTCCTCCAGTGAAAACTCTTTTGAAACTCTCTCTGAAGTAATTCTCGCTTCATTCTCATTTTCAAAAAATGCGTTTTTCTGATGGGCTATGCTTCTTCCTCAGTTATTCATCTGCTGGTTGCCCAAGGATGATTGACCTTCTAAATTGCGTCAGACTTTCAGTTTGTTCCTTCCTTTTCCTTACGCCAGGCCTACGAAACTTTCTGTAAACGTGCTCTGAAGACCACTGTGATTATGAGGTATCGTTACGTATGTCACCACCACATTGACGTAATAATGATAGCCTCCTGCCTTTCTGTGGTCCCAAAAATTTTGATTTCAGTGCTTAATTAAAACTGGTATCTGCCACTGTGATTACTATGCGGTTTTTACCAAAAGCTCTGAAATAAGTTACCGTTCCCCGAAACCCTCTGTTCCAGCCTCTGCCTCGTGTTACTGAATTCTTACACATGCTGAAACAAGTACGTCAGTAATGAGCATGATCAGTGAACACACGTCACAGTCACACCTCAAGAGCACTGGTTCACTTTTGCCGTTCTGCCTTGTGACATTGCATGTTGATTACTCTCATGTATTGAAGATTCATTGTAAGCATTTCCGTTAATGGGATTCATGTGCTTTGCTCATTGAGAATCTTGAGCCATTAAACACAAAGTGTTACGGCTAGAGCTATTCTTATTATATCAGCGATAAACTAGCATTAGTGCACTCATTACTAGAGTCTTGTATCCTATTGTCAGTATTGACCAGATTAAAGCATGTCTGGCTATAAAGGGGCTATATCCCCAGTGTATACTGAAGACAAAGATAAGCGATAGCTAGTACCATTTTCCGATAAGAGGGTTATTCACCAACACTTAAGTGATATCATATGACAAACGGCTATCGTCATTGAAGACAATAAACATCGATGAGTGCTCCAGGTCAAGACTCTGTTTAGCTTAGCTTAGTGAGTAGTCGGTAGTATGTCTGCTGTTTCATACTGACCATTACTACCAGCTGGGTACATGTGTTATGTTATGAGACTAACTCTGTCATTGAGGTTGTTCATTTACCATGTGTGTTACCCAGTACTACTAGATAGAGGTGTTTGTTTGAGATTACATATACTAATAATGTGAATATTAATGATTACCAACAGTATCACACATGTCACAGTCACACCTCAAGAGCACTGGTTCACTTTTGTCGTTCTGCCTTGTGACATTGCATGTTGATTACTCTCATGTATTGAAGATTCATTTTAAGCATTTCTGTTAATGGGATTCATGTGCTTTGCTCATTGAGAATCTTGAGCCGTTAAACACAAAGTGTTACAGCTAGAGCTGTTCTTATTATATCAGCGATAAACTAGCATTAGTGCACTCATTACTAGAGTCTTGTATCCTCTTGTCAGTATTGACCAGATTAAAGCATGTCTGGCTATAAAGGGGCTATATCCCCAGTGTATACTGAAGACAAAGATAACTATTTGTAGTGCATTGTCTGCTGTGTCAATTTATATTGATTGTGACCAAATTTTATATTCTTGAAGTGTCTGATTAACTGTGATTAGTGAATGTATTATTTTTAACACGAAATATTTAAACTGATGGCCATTTGTCCATTTTATTTAGTGTGCTTTAAATATTAATGTTGCCAAATTATGTTTTCGATTTAAGTGAGAAAGAAGTGAAAAGGTTGAATAGATAATATTAGATATTCAAAACAAAATCGCTTGTGACTTCCATCTGTCTTCCATTCTCAGCAATTCTGAGATTCGTACCATTTCTGTTTATTGACACTGCACTGGTCAACCTAGGTAAGGTTATGTCTGACTTAGCATTCATTCTGAAGATGATGTATGGTTGGGTTTTATGTCAGATTCCAAAGACAAAACTTTGAATCGCTTGTGAGATCAGAAAGTGAAGGTCTGATTTTAAAAAAAAATGTTTTGGCACAATTAACTCTTTCGCAAAAACCGAGCACTCTACCTGCAAATCATATTCCTTGGCACACCCATTAAGGTTATATTTGTTAGGAATAAGAAAATCACCTTCAATTAAATTGTGCCAGGCACAACCACATCTCACACCAAAAGTAATTTTCACAAGGACTTTGTCCTCTCGTTTCAGTTTCGTGTTGAATTCTGCATTCTGGAGCTGTTGTCTCCCATATATTTCCAACAGTTATTTCCAAAGAATTCGAAGAACTAGAACTACAATTACAACAACACCCACAAAAATGACGATTGGCTACTCCTACAAATTACTGGATTATCTAGATACAAAGGTTGGGATTACAGTCCCCTCCAAAGCATAGAACAATGTACACTGTAAACAAACATTTGTTGTTACAAATGTACATAGGTAAATATCCCATGTGATAAATCTCAGTCTGGTCACATTCAAAATAATAAACGGATTGCTGCTTTTCGCAAAGTAGTGGATTTTGAACCAATTTTAACATGTCAAGTGTGATGCATACGAGCACAAGCTAACAAATGCTGTATAGTAACACTTCATTGTTAGTAAGCTTTTATTGACTTGATTTCTAACAGTTACTTATCTTTTGTTAATATATACCACTACTGTGTTATTTTGGAATTTTGTCCTTCATTATGTGATCTACAGAACTGAAAACGAAATAATGTATAAAATAGGATTATAACAGTAAAACAAGAATGATTGGTATTTCTGTTTCTCAAATGAGTGCAGAAATCATCGATGTTAAAGAAGTATTTATAGTCACTAGCGAAGAACAGACCAGCAATTTGAATAGACAAAATGTTATTATGTACCCTAATTATGGTGCTCCTATATAGTGTTAAGCTTGCGCAAATGGATCCTTATGGATCCTTATTTCAGTGATAGTCTTCCCGCACCAATCACACTGTATGCCAATCAAAATGAAAATTCCATGAAACTAACTAGTTCTTATCAATTCTACAGTCCACTGATAATGAACACCACAAAGGCAATTGAAACTTAGCTCCGGTTTTTGTGTTACCAAGATTTCATCTACAAAGAGAAATGGAAAAAAAAATATTTCCAGGGTCGGTATAACATTTAAATATGACAAGAATAAAATAGTATAACGAAAATATTACTCAACACTGACGTCATACGAGTTCAGTACCTTACTTCAGTTACTGTTGTGTGTGATGGGGACTGTAATTTATCCTTGTGTTACTATGAGACTTTAAACTGTTTGCTGCAAGTTTTCAAGGAGCAGAGGGTAGCCATGAACCTTGTTAAATCAGTATTTGGGTGTAAGGAAATCAGCTTCCTTAGGCATGTGATTTTGCATGAAAGGATCCATCCTGAACTGGAGAAGTTCCAGGTCAACAGAAATTCAGCAGTACCGAAAAACAAGTGGCACTTGCATACCTTTTTAGGGCCCAAAAATATTTACAAAACATTCCGTGGGATGACTGTGTCTACGCTGCTGCTGTGTCACCTAACAGAAAAGAATACCATTGATATTGGGATGAAGATTCACAATGAGAGTTTATGGCATTAAACAATGCTCCCATAGCAGGACACCCTGACAGAGAGAGTCCTGCCTTGTGCCAGATAGCTCCTGTACTGGGCTGATACACACATACAGAGCGACAAGTTAATGTTCATCTTTTTCTGTTTTTTCCTCGTAGTATATTTATTATATTTCGTGCGTGTTTTACTGATTAAGAGATTCACTCTCGCCTTTTTTAAGCGTAAATTCATTCAGTCTGTAGCACAGTAGCTGTTCATTTGTATTGTTTTGAAGACAGCCGCCCAGTCACTTAGTAAGGCATTTAGTCAGACCTCAACTCTCAGATGGTAATTCTACAGAGCATCGAATTAACTGTTTATCTTTTTCTTTGTTTTCCTCGCAGTATATTCATTGAATATTGTGCATGTTTTTCTGTTTAAGAGGTTCAGTCTCGTGTTTTCGTAATGGTGAATTCATACAGTCTGTAGCGCAATGGTTCTTCACTGAACAGCCATTAACACAGCTCATTAACGCATCAGGGTAGCAAATAGCATATCTAGCATTCTGTCTGCTTTTATAGCTTACTTCTTCAGCTACTCTTGATAGGATGGTTAGAATGTGTGCATGCTGTGTGCGGATTCAGATGGCCACAGTTTGTGAATAGCTGAATGCGCTTTTGGCTAGGGTTAGTCACCTTCATGCTGCTGCCTGATGGTGTAACGGCAGCTGAGAATCTGGCTTGTCACGTGGAACACCTCAGGTGTCGCTTGTTTTGCCCACGGGCTCTGTTTCCAAGGCATCTCCTAGTGTACCCAATGTGGTGGACCTGCACTCACAATAGGTGGAGTGGCAGATGGTATCATGTTTGCATCACCCCAGGCAGAGGGCCAATGTGGAGACTGGCCACCTGACCTTGTCCAAGCAGGCACATGGCGGAGGGGGTTACTAGTTATTGGGAGCTTCAACATCAGACATGTTATGGAGTCCCTTATGGAGATAGCGTTCAGGGCTGGAAAGTAAGCCAATGTGCAGTCTGTATACCTGCCCGGGGCATTATCTGAGGTGTGGAGGCGGACTTTGCTGCAGCTTTCAAGCGTTCAGGGTGCAGTCATCTGCAAGTTGTAGCTCACATCAGCAGCAACAACGTCTCTTGCCTCGATTCTAAGGCCATCAAATGGTTCACATGGCTCTAAGCACTATGGGACTTAATGTTAAATGTTAAATTGGCTATATAAATGCCCTGTTTTCTCAGGAACTGTTGAGTATATAAATGTGGTGTTTTTATCTCATGTTTTCCCATGTTTTGTGACTGTATTGCTCTACAATCACTCGAAATAATAACTGGAAAAAAGTTATGATTCTTTCCCTAAACATATAATTTTTTTGTGTAAATTATCACAATTTTAATTTCTTGAATTTTAACTATTACAGTAAACACTACTAAAGTAAAGGTACAACATCATTGTACTATCTATGTTACATGCTAAATAATTCATTGATGTAGTTTCAGAAGTTTCTGAGAAAAAGGGGCTTTTATTCTGAAGAAACCATGATGAGAAAATTGCATTTAAAGAAAAAAATTTAATATACAGTGAACAGATACATAAAAATATGTTAGAATACTCCTGAATGGTAGTCCTCATCTCCTCCTTCATCTTCCTTACCCAGTTCTGCCCTCATTCTCTTGGATCTGGCCTCTTTTGACATATTGTTTGCTGCAATCTCTGCCTTCATGATTCACAGATGGTCCTAGCCCATCACGCTTTTAGTGGTGTTGTCACCTTTATGAATGCCAAGATATTCCAGAACCTGTAGTCTTACACAATAGCCATAATTAAAATTAAGAACAGCATCCAAAACACCAAATTCAAAGACTGACCCTCCAAAAAAAAAAACACTTTTTGGTATCCTTGACCATACAACATTGTTAAATGTTTCATTCACATTTTGTGTTTTGCCCTTGAGACATTTCTTCAACAACTATGGTTGGGCAAGATCCTGAAACACAGGTTTCATGGCAAGCATAACAGCATTTGGCATAGTAATTTTGTGCAAGAAAGTGTCTACTTTACTCTCCTCTTTTGCCTTCAAGTATTTACACCACTCAGTGGAACACAGGTTGTGTATTGGTTCACAATCTGTAAACAGCTTGTGAAAATAAATTTCCCAAGCAGCTCTCTTCATAACATCTAAATTATCTCTGTTACTTCTAATAGCCACACCATAACATTCTGTAATCTGATCAATTTGTTTATCAGTCAGTCGACATCTTATACTTAGACCATCAGATAACTTGGTACTTCCCAACTGCTGTTTGAGTCTTCGTAGTCTTGTGCCCATCCTGTTTTGCATATGATTAATACATTCTAGTTTTGTAATTAACAAATCACCATGGGGTTTCCTCTCCACCACTTCCTTATACGATTGTGAGTTTCCATCCCCAAGAAAACTCACGTAGAGAACAGCATGGTCATGCTGGGAACGTTGGAACATTTTCACTGCAGATGCAACCTCCATCCCTCCACTACTTCCTTCATAGTTTCTCTGACAATTCATTTCATGCTTAGTTTGCTTTTCAGTACTCTTGCCTGCTTGCCTACAAGCCTGACAGTACGTGGTCAGCATATCAACGTCCAACACTTTCCCATTGTCGATGCTAATAATAGATGACATGAATTCTTTGACTGGAAACCTCTTTTTTGCCAGGATCTGTCGAATGAAAATGCTATGTCAGAACTACCATTTTCTGCTACAGCCTGCACTACTGCTGTAGTCATTGACTCCATAGCACACTACGTCTTACTATTAGATAGATTTTGTAGGGGGACTAGGGAGGTTCAGCGAGCCACAAAGAACCTTACCAGCGTAATGGCCTTTTCCTATGCATCTAAGTCCACAGAAGTATCTTAGATTAGTGTCAAAAAGTCCATTCTTTACACTTACTTCTGAAGTCTTGAAAGTCTTTTCGCTTTTACAGTTCAAACACATTATTTGTAAAGTGCACACCAGACCATTGCGTTGAGATAGCTATTCAGAAATTTCAATTTCCCCTCAACATATACGACAACAGACTGTTTAACACAAAGCTGAAATAGGTATATGGAGATTAATAATTAAATTGCAATTTGTTTCACTGTCTGAAGCTGTATTGTATTTTGCATCATTACCTAGCAGTTTTCTTCTTGGAAGCACCTGGAGGAGTAGGACTGTCACTGTTTATAACCAAATTATCACGCCCTTCAGCGCTAACCACTCTTTTTACTGCTGCTATATTTGTTCTGTAGTATCTGTTTCGTTAGTTTCGTATTTTTTAAACACTCCTTTTCGTTTAGTCATGACGAAAACTATCACAGGAAACACAGAAACTAAAATGCGGCTAGTGGATAACAGTTGTTGTCAAACACAAACAAATGTACAATTCAAAGAGTTTACTGTGAAGTACCGCCAGTGAAGGCAACTTATGAAACAGACAGTTCTCTACAAAACAAAAGAAATCACAGCCTTCTAGACTATATAGTTCCAGAGAAAAATGCCAATATGCGAAATGATGGAAAACAAAATTATCGGAAATATCATTGCATGATTATTTTCAAGTAATTATTTTAAATAGTAAATAATCATGTATTTCAATTAAATCAACACCAAATTAAGCAGAAACATCCACATTTTCATAATTTGTATAAAAGTAAAAATGTCAATTTTTTTCATTTTTGGTGGTAGAACTCCTCTTAACATCTGAGGTCCTCAGTCTCCTTGACTTAGAACTACTTAAACCTAACTAATCTAACTAACCTAAGGACATCACACACATCATGCTCGAGGCAGGATTCGAACCTGTGACTGTAGCAGCAGCGTGGTTCCCGGACTAAACCGCTCTTCCACAGCGGCCGGCTCTAAGGCCATCCTCAGTTCATACAGGCAGCTCGAGAAGGCTGTGGAGACTGCTGGCCTTGTGTGTGGGGTGCAAGCATGGCTCACAATTTGCAGAATTGTTCGCAGAGTTGATGTGGGTACTTTGGTTTGGAGCCGAGTGGAGAGTCTCAAACAATGGCTTTGCCGATTCTGTGATGGTCTTGCCTGCAGATTTCTAGATCTTCGTTATCATGTGGGGTTTTGTAGGACTCTCCTGTATAGGTCAAGAGTGCAGTACACAAAGTAAGCGGCGACTCGCGCAGCAGAGTATTTGTGGAGTGCACATGAGGAATTTTTAGGCTGGACGGCAGTTTGCTGTACTGTGATGAACACTCGCCAGTCAGTACACAGCAAGGGAAGTCAGACAACGTTCAGAGTAAAGAAACTTCAGCTGTCACAATTTTATCAGTAAACGGTCGAAATAATCGTGATAAATTTACTGCCCTTCAGGAAAGTTCTCACGCTCAAATTGTTCTTGAGACAGAGTGCTGGCTGAAACCTGGAGTGGAGAGCTCTGAGATGTTTAGCGAGTCGTCGAATGTATATTGCAAAGCCAGATTACAGGCCATAGAAATGGGAAGTGTTCATTGCAGTTGTCGACAATATTTCCTCTATTGAGGTCAAAGTTGAGTGTCACAGTGAAGTTGTCTGGTTATGTATCATAGGTCTAGGTGAAACAAAGTTAATTGTTGCATGTTTTCACTGGCCACCTGATCCTGCTGTGACAGTTCTAGAACCATTCAAAGAAGGTCAGTGTTTAGTAGCATGTAAATACTCAGATAATGTAATACTAGTCAGAGGCGACTGTAAGCTACAGAGTATATACTGGGATGTCTGTGGATTCATTGTGTGTGTGCGTGTGGGGGGGGGGGGGGGGTTCAGACAGACAGTCATGCAAAGTACTTTTGAACATATTTTCTGTAAACTGCCTTCAGCAGCTAACTCTGCTGCCTACACATCTTAGATCATGTAGCTAAAAATAGGCCAGACCTTATCGAAAATGTCAGTACAGAAATGGGGATTAACCATACCGAGGTTATTGTATCAACTATTGTTACGAAAGTTAATCAATCAGTCAACAAGGCTAGGAGAGTGTTCCTGCTAGATATATCAGATAAGCAGTTGTAAGCATCTCACTTAAACAATGAACTGACACCACGTAGTTCCAGTAAGATGGAAGTAGAGGAGTTATGTGCGAAGTCTAAGTAGACTGTAAATTGTGGTCTAAAGAGTTATGTGCCCAGTAAGCGGAAAAGGATGGAAACGACCCAACCACGGTTTAATAATGAAATTCGGAAGATTCTGAGAAAGCAGAGTTTGTTGTTTTGTCGGTTCAAAACAGAACGCACAAATGACAATAATCAAATGTTAGTAGAGATCTATGCATCTGTAAAAAGATCTATGCACAAAGCATACGCCAACCATTATACCTTAGCAAAGGATCTGGCAGAGAACCCGACAAAATTCTGGGTCTATTTAAAATCGCAGAGCAGGTAAAAGGATTCCATACAGTCCCTTATTGATCAGTCTGGTGTTGCAGATAACAAAACAAAGCTAAAGTTTTAAATTTCGCGTTCAAGAAATCGTTTACAAAGGAGAATCGTCCAAACACATCGTTATTTGACCGTCAGACAGACAACAGCAGTATGGATGACTAGTATGAAACATTCCTGTTGTAGAGAAACCACTTTAAGATTTAAGAGCAAATAAATTACCAGATCCAGATGGAACTCTACTCCAGTTTTACTTACCTAGCAAGTATTTATTGCGAATCTCTCACCTAGCACAAAGTCCCAAGTAACTGGAAAAAAGCGCAGGTGAACCCAATATAAAAGAAGGTAACAAAGAACCTGCAAAATTACAGACAAATATTCTTCACTTCGATTTGCTGCACACCCCCTGAACATATTCTCAGTTCTAATATAATACACTTTCTTGAGACTTAGAAGTTTCTGTGAATCAGGATGGTTTCAAAAAGAAGCGCTCATGGGAAATTCAACTCGCCCTTTTCTCTCATAATGTACTGCGACCTGTGGATGAAGGTCATAGGCAGATTTCATATTTCTAGATTCCCAGAAGATGTTTGCCACAGTACTCCAGAGCAGGCTCTTAACAAAGGTACGACAATGTGGAATAACTTCAGAAATACGTAAATGGGTAAAAGACTTCTTAAGTAATAGAACCCAGTATGTTGTCCTCAATGGCGAGTGATAAACAGAGAAAAGGTTATCATCAGGAGTGCACCAGGGAAGTATAAGATAGGACCGCTGTTGATCTCTATACACAAACATCAAAAAAATTTTGCATCACCCCAGTTCCCAGAATTCCAGAAGATAGACATTGACTGTGGATATTGCACCACAGACGCATTCCCTTTGAATGTTCAGAGATGTCACTAAACCCACCCAAAGATGTAAACAACCATGCATGAGCAGCGCCTATTAGACGGAGGGGGTCCGACAGCCGATCAGTTCCAGTCATTCCACCAGAAATGAGGTACACAGTTCTTGTTGTCTGTAGTTTAACCATGCTTAGATGGTCAATACCGCAGTTCGATCGCGTCCACATTGATAGTTTGTGCCAGGAAGGGCTCTCAATAAGGAAAGTATACAGGCATCATGGAGTGAACCAAAGCGATGTTGTTCAGACATGGAGGAGATACAGAGAGACAGGAACTGTCGATGTCATCCCTCGCTCAGGCCGCCCAAGGGCTACTACCACAGTGGATGAGCGCTACCTACGGATTATTGCTCGGAGGAACCCTGTCAGCAACGCCACCATTTTGAATAATCTTTTTCATGTAGCCACACGACGTCATGTTACGACTCAAAATGTGCACAATAAGTAGGTTACAGTATGCTTGTTCGTCCAGTGCTTGAATACTGCTCAGCAGTGTGGGATCCATACCAGATGGGGTTGATAGAAGAGATAGAGAAGAAGCAACGGAGAGAAGCGCGCTTCGTTACAGGATCATTTAGTAATCGTGAAAGCGTTACGGAGATGATAGATAAACTCCAGTGGAAGACTCTGCAGGAGAGACACTCAGTAGCTCAGTAAGGGCTTTTGTTAATGTTTCGAGAACATACCTTCACCGAAGAGTCAAGCAGTATATTGCTCCCTCCTACGTTTATCTCGCAAAGAGACCATGAGGATAAAATCAGAGAGATTAGAGCCCACACAGAAACATACCGACAAACCTTCTTTCTACGAACAATACGAGACTGGAACAGAAGGGAGAACCGATAGAGGTACTCAGGGTACCCTCCGCCACACACCGTCAGGTGGCTTGCAGAGTACGGATGTAGATGTATACGTCTTCATGGACGACAATTCGCGCCCCTATCGTGCACGTCTTGTGAATGACTTTCGTCACGACAACGACATCGCTCGACTAGAGTGGTCAGCATGTTCTCCAGATATGAACCTTATCGAGTACACCTTTTTAAGGCTGTTTATGGATGACGTGACACACCAACCACTCTGAGATATATGAACCTTATCGAATACACCTTTTTAAGGCTGTTTATGGACGACGTGACACACCAACCACTCTGAGGGATATACACCGAATCGCTGTTGAGGAGTGGGACAATCTGGACCAACAGTGCCTTGATGAACTTGTGGATAGTATGCCACGACTAATACAGGCATGCGTCAATGCAAGAGGGCGTGCTGCTGGATATTGTAGGTACCGGAGTGTACAGCAATCTGATCCACGACCTCTGAACGTCTCAGTGTATGGTGATACAACATGCAATGTGTGGTTTTCAATAGCAATGAAAAAGGGCGGAAATGATGTTTATGTTGATCTCTATTCCAATTTTCTGTGCAGGTTCCGGAAGTATCGGAACCGAAGTGATGCAAAACTTGTTATATGTGTCTGTGTAAATGATTTGGTGGATAGGGTGGGCAGCAATCTGAAGTTGCTTGTTGATGCTGCTGTGGTGCACGGTAAGGTGTCAAAGCTGAATGACAGTAGGAAGATAGAAGACGATTTAGACGAACTTTCTAGTTGGTGTGATGAATGGCAGGTAGCTCTAAATGTGGAAAAATATAAGTTAATGAGGACGAGTAGGAGGAACTAACCTGTAACGTTTGGATACAGTATTACTAGTGTTCTACTTGGTACAGTTAAGTCGTTAAAATATCTGGGCATAATGTTGCAAAGCGGTATGAAATGGAACGAGCATATGAGAACTGTGGTACGGAAGGCCAATCGTCGACTTCGATTTATTGGGAGAATTTTAGGAAAATATGACTCCATATAGGACTCTGGTGCGAAATATTCTTGAGTCCTGCTTGAAGATTTGGGACGCATATCAGGTCAGACTGAAAGAAGATACTGAAGCAATTCAGAGGCAGGCTGGTAGATTTGTTACTGGTAAGTTAGAACGTCAGGTAAGGGTAGGGATTTGCTTTGGAAACTCAAATGGGAATCCCAGGACGGAAGGCAAGGTTCCTTTTGGGAAACACTCTTGAAAAAATATAGATACCTGGCATTTGAAGCTGAATGCCAAACGATTCTGCTGCCACTAACATATGTCATGCACAAGGTCCACAAAGATAAGATACGAGAAATTAGGGCTCGCGTGGAGGCGCATAGACAGTACTTTTTCCCTCGCTCTATCTGCTAGTGGAACAGGAAGATAAATGACTAATAGTGGTACAGGATACTCTCCTCCACACATCGTATTGTTGGCTTGTGGAGTACTGATATAGATGTAGGCGCAGCTGTAGATGTAAGTGTAGATGCAGGTGTTTATCTGATCTAGGAGATACAGTATGATAGTGTAATGGTGGCTCAGATGACTGCATTTATGAGTCACGTCTTATCAAAGTCCAAACGAAACCTGAAACCTGAAATGTCAAACCCTCCTGAGAATGTGGCGATGTATAAGATTTTAATTCTTGCTATTCAGTCAGGAGATAAAGGTGTACTGTGACCACAATGCACCGCAGTTTTGATAACTGCCAAATTGAGGGTCTGGAACAGCACACTAGCTACTATATCTCCTAGATTTTATATTCACATACATGTACAAATGGTTGCAGATTTCGTGAGACCCCTCGCCTCGTTATCACGCTGAACTGCAAGCTCTTCTCTCTGTTAACACAGCATAACATGCCAGGAGACGAAGTGTTACCAGCATATTTTCTACAGGTGCGTACCGGAAAAACTGAGAATTGTGTTAGATAATGTGGAAGAACATGATGTAGATGATTAATTTATTTCTGATATTTATCTGCGGTTTCAACAAATTAATGATATAATATTTGGTATGCGCTGTATCACTACCAATGAATTACAGCTTACCATGTTAACGTTTTTAATGAAACAAAGTATCCCAAACTGTGACAAATTAGCAGGATAATACGCACTTTGAGCTTCAAACAGGACTACCCCGAAAGAGTGGAAATGTAGTAGTACGAGTATATACATAACGAACTCGAAATAACGCACCATTCAAAGCCATATTTAAGTTAACACAATTGACAAAAGTAGTAAAATCAGACACTAACAAGTGTGAAGTTTAACAAGTTTTACACCTTTAGATATACAGGGCGCAGAATCAAGAGAGCGACTAAGCTTATGAGGAACAAATTGTCTTAGAATTGTTTTATTGATTGTCGATCTGTTGGTGGCTCTTTTATACACAAGGTAAAAATTTTGCCTCCAGCGGGATTAAAATCGAAAACTAACACTCTCTTCTACTTGATGGGCGAACACTTTAACAGAGCACTTGCCCGCGAAAGGCAAAGGCCCCGAGTTCGAGTCTCGGTCCGGCACACAGTTCTAATCTGCCAGGAGGTTTCACAATAACAGCAAGTTAGCACAAAGCTGCGTTACACAGTACTCCCTTTTTATCCGAATGATAGGTAAGTCAGAGAATTTGCAACGCAAATGGCGAAGTACGCAACAGTTTCTGCTAGAACGATCTTCCTAGGGTCAAAACTATAAATCTGCTATCTTTATGCCGTCCTTTAAGTGAGAATAATTAAGAATAATTAATCATAACGACAATAAAATGTTGAGTGAATTTCCCAGGATAATTCTGAATCAATCAAAGAAGTAAATTGATAGTCACATAGTTGTAAAACTTATTCTGCAATGTTTGCAATTCTCTAACAGACTAGCGACAGTCAGACTACGTTTGTCAGCCACTGTGAATCTAGGTCTGGCTGGCAATCTGGATCCTCGCCCTTCGAAGTCGTGGTATCACCAGCTGCCGCTGCATTGACTGGGAGCTGAAATACCTACTACGGGCCTATGAGATTTATTTGCATATCTGGTAGCCATGATTTGGATCTAAAGCTTAGTTGCGAATAATATCCCATTGCACCAACTCCTGTTCAAACATCATAAATAAAGAGCGGGGAAAATTATTTGTGCTGTTCACCTCTTCAGTGGTTATAGGTATTTTTCTTTTTCTGCGTTAACCAAACTGCAAACGGGAGGCCCATTCACCGAGAGCGATTTCCTTTTTTAGCATCACCAAACTCTATTACCATTGTGAGTAAATAACATAAATTTTTGGAAATGTATATTAGAAAACGGTTTTCCTTATGTGTGCTTGCATTGTGCCCACCTCTAATAAATAATAACACACATGGAAAGACAACATAACACTGTGGATGTTCGGTTTTAAGAAAAGACAACATAATCCTGTGGATGTCTGCGTTTTATAATCAAATTTCATAAGCTGTGAATAACATGTTTTCAACCACAAAAGCAAACTGTGCAATACAGTCTTTGACAATGACAGATAATAGGAGTCAAAAGCCGTGAAGAACATTAAGCAAGCAAATTATTACGGTGAAAGGTCGAGTCGAGCTTGAAATAACATGAAATGCCTAACGGTTACGAGGTGAATGTGAAACAAGCAACAAAAAGTGCCGACAGTAATGTTTCGAATATGTCTTTGTTAACCAAAACTTTCATTCATCTGTTGTAGCGTAGGCTGGTTGCTTGAGTGATTCACAGGATGGGAGCAAACGGCGAGCTCATTGGTCCCACCAGAATAGGGAAGGATGGAGAAGGAAATTGGCTGTGTCTTTCAAGACACCATCCTGGCATTTGCCTGAAGCGATTTTAAGACAATCACGGAAAACCTAAATAAGTTTGGCTGGAGGCATATTTGAGCCATTGTCCTCCCAAATGTGAGTCCAATGAGCTAACACCTACACCATCTCGCTCGGTTGTTGTAGTGTACCAACCACAAATGGGCATAGAAGTGTGACACTGGGTAGTACTGTATTGCAGAAGCGCTGACAGCAGCAGAGCATAGATCTTTGTCACTGTAACAACTGAACGAGGCCAACACAATATTGCAAGGTAGGTCTGCTTGCTGAAACGGCGAATTCAGCGGTACAGCACAGAGAAGGGCAGTAAGGGCATACACACAAGTACTCCGCTACCCACTGTAAGTACTGGTCATTTCTGTAATGAAATTATCCTTAGTCATGCAGCCTCACCAGGGTGATGGGGCGGTGCCTAAAGAGGGAGCCACATGGACTTGCCAGTAGAAGTCACTGGTTCAAGAGGACAGCACGGAAACAACTCTGTACACTATGTCCCTCCTGGACTTAGTGCCACAGTACAGCTGACCATGTCAGCTCATCTCCAGCAGCATTACCGACTCCTGTCCACGTGGTAGCTGATCACGCCCCTTGCCCATGAGACACAATCTTGCATCACCAGACAGATCTCTCATGATGTTGGGCACTCACCACTGTGACAAAGACAGGTTTTACCTGCGCCCATATAGAATTTTTGAGTACATGGTGAAGGCATGGGGACCAGGCGGCTAAATTTCATATCAAGGTCACCAGCTCTCAGTGGTGTAGCTGTGTCAGTATCACTGGGTGTACAGGCAGCCAGTTGAGCAAAAAGGTATTGCACTGGTGCCCTACACCATGTCTTCTTTCCATATGAACCATATTTTTCTAAAATTCTCCAAGTAAATGAAATCAACCGTTTGCCTTCCCTGCTACAATACTTATGTATTTGTTCCCTTTCATGTGGCTATGCAGTGTTATGCCTAGATATTTCAAAGACATCAGTGTGTCAGCCTACACATTGCTAACAAGATTGTTTTACCTCCTCATCTGCGTTAACTTACATTTTTCTGCATTTACAGCTAGGTGCCATTCATCACATCAGTTACAAATTTTGTCTGTCATCTTGTATCTACCTATAGTCACACAGTGATGACACTTTCCCATTCACCACAGCAACACCAGCATTCAGCCACAGACTGCTGCTCACCTGTCCACTAGGTCATTTATGTATGTAGAGACTAATGGCCTTGCTTTCTAAAACAGTGCTGATTTGTGGACAGAACCTTTCACATCTCGAATTCGAATTGAGGATATGTTCGAGAACACTGCAGTGCACAGATGTTAAGGATATTGTAATTTTGTGGGTTCATTCTTTTACCCTCCCTATACACAGGAGTCATCTGCGCTTTTTTCCAGTCGCTTGGGTCTTTGTGCTGAGCTAGAGGTTTCCGATAAATGCTAGATAAGTAAGGGGTTAATGCTTTAGAGCACTCTTTGTGAAACTGAATTGGGATTCCATCCAGACTTGGCGATTTATTTGTATTTAGCTCTTTCAGTTATTTCTCTACACTAGGGATAAATATGTTAAACAACATTATGTTTTTGTGATTCTCCTGCATCGACGGTTGGTTGAACGCGAAATTTGAAACTTTGACTTTGCTTTTGGCATGTTATACTGCCACACCAGCTTGGTCAACAAGTGACGGGATAGGAGACTTCGACCTGCATTGCGATTTTACATACAACAAAAGTTTTCTCAGATTTTTGGAAATATCTTCTGCTAACATAAGGGTGACAGTTGTATGGTTCACACACTGATCTTTTTGCTGATGCCCAAATCTGCACTTATTTTTACTTGTCACCAATTGTGTACTCTCTTTCGAATTTAGACAGCAACAGTTTTTGCTTCCTCATCACATGCTCCTCCAGAGCATGAGTTAGAATACGTTTAAACTTTGCCCATAATTTTTCTACCTTCATTGTATTGGAACTAAATGATGTTCATTCATTGTATAAGATGGATCCTAACAATCGTTGTCTGTTATAATATTTCCATTGCTTTTGGCTCAAAACAGTTTTCGGAAAGGGGTTCAAAAGTATTTTCGAAGACAGCCTGTCTGTTCCACCTGCAGTGAATCCATAGAGTTTGGTACCTTAAAGTTGCCTCCAACTAATAAACACGATCTGGATATTTCCGCACTACTGCCCATAGACTTTCTTTCGAGTGGTCTAAAACTATCACAGTTGAATCAGGTGGTCCGTAAAAATTTCAACAATCGACTTGATTTCATGTAGACCAGTTATATATGTCCAAATGACTTCACTGTCATACTTAAATTCGTCCTCAATAGAGACAATATTATTGTCAACAGCAACGAACACTCGCCCTCCTATGGTCTCTATGACGTCTTTCTGATGTACGTTCCATGACTTGCTACATATCTCAGAGCTTCCTACTTTGAGTTTAAGCCAGCTCTCGGTCCTTAGAATAACCTGAGTGCAAGAAATTTACTGAAACGCTGTAAATTTGGGAACTTTGTTACAAATAAATCGATAATTTACTGATAAAATTTTGACAGTCGAAGTGTGTTTAGATGTGGTCTGATTTCGCTATCTGTGATTCGTCTGTCTAGTGTTCATCAGATAACCTCAAACTAGCGCCTAGACTAAGAAACACCCACCTGCATTCCACAGGCACTCTGCTACATGAGTAGCAATTTCTTTTATGTAGTGCACCTCTGACCTATAAAGGGAGTCCTTTAATTCATCAACCTACAACGCAGGACCAGCAGTATGCATTCAAGACTATCACAGAGTTGATGAAACTCTGACCCCCACACCCCCATTTGGCTGCAAATCAAAGGACACACATCAACTTGGGGAATAATGTTGCAAATTGTGAGCTCTGCTAGCATCCTGCGTGTAGGGCTAGCAGCCCTTACCACTTGCACCAGATGCCCATATGAAATGAGAATGGCCTCAGGTAACAGGCTTCATTGGTGCCTATGTGAGTCACAACTTGAAGATGACTGAACTATGCAAGCTGAACAGGTGCAAGCAAAGCCACCTCCACATCTTGAATGAGGCCTGCCAGCAGACATACTGACTGCACCTTGGCTTTCTTTCCAGCCCTGAAGACTATTTTCCTAAAGGGCTCCATAATGTGCCTAACATTGGCGCTCCTGATAATGAACAAACCCCTGTGTGCTTGTGCCCTCTGGGACCCTGCTGAAGGAGTGGCCACCAGTCCACTCACAGAGAGACTGAACGAGGCCATGCAGGCAGCCTACACATTGATTGACCATGTGCTTCCATCCGACATTGACACTGATGTGATGGTGGATCCACAGTGTTGAGTATACTGGGATGTACCTCGGCAGCAGAACCCATGGGTGAAACAAGCATGTATTATGTGGGCAAGTAGGGTACACTAGGAGATAATTTGCTGAGAAAACCCACCCAACCAAAAAATAAGATATAAGGAAATTAAATCAGTAACAATTTATTCAAACAATGAATTACAGATCATGAAATTCATTTTCATTATTTTTAATTCTCTTCATTCCTTTATACTTTAACTTAATATTACCATATTCAAAAACAGAGTCCCAGTTAATTATTATTTTATTAAACCTGTCTGGCAAAATAATTTTAAATTTATTATCAAGCTCCAAACAAATTTTCTCTCCATACCTAGTTTTTAAATATTCACACTCCCTAATGTAATACAATTCATTTATTTCTAGCTCACAAAACTTTTTAAACAAAGTAGAACTGCTTGCATTCTTAAGATTTTTCAGTAAAGTATCTATTTATATAGAATAAAAAATAATAATCTAAAAATTTTAACTGAAAATTTTTAGTATTATTTTTTATGCTGACCATCATATATTAAAATTTTTTGCAATACAAGACTACACAAGCAATTGTATCTTCAGGAATGTTATCATGAAAAATGGTAACTAATTTCATTATGTGGCTAACACATTCATTGTCCTAAACATATTTATAACAAAAATAGGATAATTTTCAATAAAATTGAAGGGATTTACATCGACATCCATCGTTTGAGGGACTCTCTCAAAATCAACGAAAGCATCGTATAGTTTCAGAGAATATTTGGTAGTTCAAGATGCCATAATTCTTGAGGAAAAAATTCATTTCTCCCATTTTTCATATAGATATTTTGTGAATTAACATGATTGCATGAATCAGAATAAAATAGTTGATTATTTTTTCGATCAGTTTGGAAAACAACGAAAATAAAGTAAGGCACATCATTTTCTGAAGAATTATAATAATTAGTAATATGTAGTTCAAAATTTCAATTTCCTTCTAATCTGTCTATCTCAACAGTTTCTGATTCAAAGAAAGAAATAGGAACTTTTGGATTTTTTAGTCTTTCTTCTTCTAACTCTAGTGAATATTCTGGTTCATACTTCACAACAGGAACACGAATTTTACATTCTTATGGAAGTGTATCTTTTATTTCATTTCCAGCATCATTTTTATCAGGCCATTTAAGAATAGCATCTCCAGCACTTGAACTCCAAGTAAAAATTACTGTTAATCTCCTTCCACACATCACTTCTATACAATCTTTGAAAAATCCACCAAACAAATCTAGTGGAAAAAGTACTTCATTTTTGTTACTTTTATGATCTTCCATGGTTAACTCACAAGCTATATCACATAAAGACAGATGAAGGAATGAACGGGTGTCCCATTCGAGACAAAATATTGTTTCCTTTCTTTATAGTGTTGACCTTGAACAACTTTGCCACATAGTTATCAATTAATTTTTTATTGTTTTTTCCATCATATTATGGATAATCTGTAGTACCATAAGCTCCAATAATACTAAAACGCATGTACCGGGTGATCAAAGGGTCAGTATAAATTTTGAAAACTTAATAAACCACAGAATAATGTAGGTAGAGAGGTAAAAATTGACACACATGCTTGGAATAACATGGGGTTTTATTAGAACCAAAATAAAAACAAAGTATTGCTAGATGCATGAAAGATCTCTTGCGAGCATCATTTGGTGATGATCGTGTGCTCAGCCGCCACTTTCGTCATGCTTGGCCTCACAGGTCCCCAGACCTCAGCCCATGCGATTATTGGCTGGGGGTTACCTGAAGTCGCAAGTTTATTGTGATCTACTGACATGTCTAGGGATGCTGAAAGACAACATCCAATGCCAATGAATCGCCATAACTGCCGACATGCTTTACAAGGCTGTTCACAACATTATTCCTCGACTGCAGCTATTGTTGAGGAATGATAGTGGACATATTGAGTATTTCCTGTAAAGAACATCATCTTTGCTTTGTCTTACTTTGTTATGCTAATTATTGCTGTTCTGATCAGATGAAGCGCCATCTGTCGGACATTTCTTGCACTTTTGTATGTTTTTGGTTCTAATGAAACCCCATGTCATTCCTAGCATGTGTGTTAAGTTGTACCTCTCTATTTACATTATTCCATGATTTATTTAGTTTTCAAAATTTATACTGACTTTTTGATCAACCGGCTTAGTTGTGCAAGATTCAGATGAACTCATCCACATCCAATATTTCTATTAATCTGTTTCCTTATTGGGGAGATATAGATTATTTTTAGTCTCCTCGTTCACTTGGAATGACTAAAACTGATAACTCTCAATTTGGTTCATGATTTAATAAGAATAAATTTATTAAGACGTTTCTACAATTACTGTGACATAAGCACTGTTAAAGACGATCAAATTATCAATTTCATCACTTATAGTAACTTCTAAATCTTGAATACGTTCAAAAATCGGAATATATACAGGATAATGTGGTTCATGAATTATTGGTCCAAAGAATTCTGCATTAGGCTTGAATGAAGTTTCTTGATGAAAGTGATTATTATGTTTAACAAATATTCCTTTGGGGAAATTGAAATTTATATAAATTAATTCAAATGGAATGATATTAAAAATAGCCTTTTAATAGTAAAGTTAGTAACAGCCTTTTTATTACCTTCAATAATTTGATTATTCACTCTTAATATATTACCTATTCTATCTTTTATATCCATACATTTATACTGTTCTTTCTATTCATCTATCCATATTTTTATACTATCTTTTATATTTATTTCACATCACCTTCAATAACAATTGTTTTTAAAATATGATCTGCTTTAATATGAATATTTTAATGAATAAATTTTTCTAAATTTTTCAATCTATATTTCTATCATTTCTCCACTGCAATACAGTTTATTATTTTTTGCTGTGATATATGAAGTTAAAAACTAATCAGTGCAACAGGACTAAAGCTATCTCATATAAGTGCAGTTAATCTCTTTTGGAGAACAGATGGCTTATCACCTAATGAAAATAATCTTATCACTGACTATTAAGAATTTTTACTAAATAAATGAAACTTAATCAACACTGCTTTAGCTGTTGCAGAATTTAGAAACCAAAAATAAGAGTTCTATAAAAGAAAGCAAAAACTAATGCAGTAAAATTTTACCATATTCTATTTGACATGCAATCACAGGACCAAGTGGCTGTGGAGAAACGACATTAATGATTGGTAATTATATTGTAGCACCTAGATGGTTGAACTGGCATAAAATTAACCATTTGTACATTTATTCTTAAAGTTTAGATCAACTGAAAGATCGAGAATTTATTACAAGAGGTGAAAATTGAAGATAAGTGTAACAAAAAAATACTACCTTAATTGAAAATTATACCATTAGAGCAATGTCTAGATAATTCAGTACTAGTATTTGATGACTTCATTCTTCAAAATTAGGATATAGTTAGAGAATATTTCACTAGATGAAGTCATAAAGGAACTGATTGTTTTTACTTAGTTCAAACTTATTCAAAAACAACAAAACAATTAGTCAGAGGTAATCTAAATTTTTGAAATATTTTTAGACAAGATGACGCAAATTTAAGTCATATTTATCATGAATTCATTGGTGGTGATTTAAAGTTTCATGATTTTAAAGAAATGTGTAGTAAATGTTGGAATGATCTATTTGGCTTACTAAAACTTTTTCGCAAAATACGATGCTGAATTTCTTAAACAGCTAGGAGAAATAGAAGGATTAAAAGAAGAATTTAAAAAATGGAAAAAACCACCACAAACAGAATACAAAAAATTTTAAAAAATCAGCCAGTTATCGGTGAAACTGGACAAGTTAAACAAGGAATTGAAGGATTAGGTGATAATGTGTTAAATGCGATTGAAGAAAATTGAGAGTTGAAAAACAAATGGTTCCTTGTTCAAACTATCAGTTAAAAGAATTTAATGATATAGCACCATTTAAATATTATGAATATCCACAGCGTAAACTGACTTTAAGTGAATCCAAAATAAAAGGTTTATTGAGTAACTATGGAGAAGAGAGAAAAACAATAAAAATATTAAATAAATAAATTTAAGTGAAAGAATGTTAGAATATATTAATCTCAGCGAAGGTGAAGTTTTTGTATTAAGACCTGTTGGCGCATTTATATTTGATGGTAAATTAACAGTAAAATTATAATAGATAAATTAACTATTGGTGATAGGACATATGAAGGTACAGGTGGATTAATGGATCCTTTAAATAAAAAAAGATAGCTGTATAACACATGAATACAGTATTTACAGGTTCTTATTTATCAAATTATGCAGCTATATTATACTATTTGGAACCATTATACTCAAATAATAGTCCAAACAAAATAAAATCAAGTAGAGAAAATAAATACAATATTTGATAAAAGAAATTGTTCATGACTTTTTTCCAGCATTGAGACCAAAATATTAGATCATTCACTGCTAAGTGATGAAAAAAACTTGGTACAGTAAAAAAATATTCAGAAAAAACAATCAGATGTGTTTGGAGCAATGATGTCTATCAATTAATTGATAGATTAACGGAAATCCATGGAGAAGAAATTGATGGAAATAAAAATTTTCACAATGATAAAGTGGAAATAATGATGATGTTGACAAACTTAGCGACTTCATCATCAACAGTTCAAAGGAATTACGTCTTTGATCAGAATTTTGAATAATGTTCCCCACATACTTTGAATAAACTTCCCCGCATACTTTGGAAAAGTGAAAAACGTGGTAAAAGATTAGTCAATCTGGTTTTAAATTATTTATCAGTGGCAGAAATGCATCTATCATGATTTAATTACTGTGGGCCACTTATTAAGCATGAAGAAAGAGTTGCACATTGTGATGCAGGAATAAATAAATTAAATGAAGAATTTTAAAAAATGCAATAAAAATTTTAAAAAAGACGCAGCAAATACTACACTTTAATTAGCTGCAAAAGAAAGAATGCATGGAAGTGATGCTTCATTAGGAGAAAAATTAACAGCAATTGCAGTTAGAGGAATGATGTATCGAAAGAGAAAATTAGGTATGGTATTAGGTGTGGATGAAAATGGGAGGGGAGTGTAAAAAATATTAATTCTTATACATTTTTAATCGGTATAATTGAATAACTTTTCAGTAGATGAAACTTTGGTACCAAGTGGAAAGACTAAAGAAAAATAAACTAAAATTAAAGCAAACAATAAACAATTACATAATGTTGAACGATTTTTAACTGATGCACAAAAAAGAAAGAGATATAAACACTGATAATAATTTACTTACTACATTATGTGTTTCTGCTGTGTAAATATTATTGGATATATAAATAAACACGAATGAGAACTTCTTCCATTACTGTTAGTTGCATTACCATATCTAGTAGTTCTGGGTTCACTTGCTGGTGGTTTTGCAGCAATCACAGCTGCAGTAATAAACAAGAAAAAAGGTGATGCAAAATTGGAGGAACATAATGATATAATAGAAAAAATTCCTAAAAATTATGGATTTCTATCCTAATGCATCAAGTAATTTTGCTATAGAAAAATTACTTAAATAATCAAAAATAAAATATTTTAGTGGCATTTTCTTGATTCAAGACATCCTAGGACATATGCAACTGGAACAGTTAATTTAGATACATCTAATCATGTTGATTCTCATTGAACTTGTTATTATAAGACTAAAGATGTAAAATTTGTTTTTGATTCATTTGGCAGCAATATACCGAACCAGTTAGTAAATTATGTAGGAAGAAGTGATCTATACTTCATTGTTGAGAGAACTCATAATTTTAATGAAGTAAAAAAAATGGAAATGAGCATATGGCATTCCTGGCCATGAGGTCCCATCTGGGAAACTCAGCTGGGAAGTGCAACTCTTATTTCAGTCGATGCCATATAGGGCGACTTGTGTGCTGGCAATGAGAATGAAATGATGGTGAGGACAACATAACACCCAGTCCATAAGCAGAGAAAACCTACAACCCAACTGCTAAATGAACCCAGGGCCGCTTCTATGGGAGGCAAGCACATTACCACTCAGCTAAGGGGGGTTAATGAAGTAATATATTGTAATTTGTGACTGTTTGTGCTAAAATTGCTGCAAGATAATTACATGTTTAATAATATTTTTTTAAAATAAACTCATGACCGATTTAGATTTCCATCATTAGATCCAAAAATTAACAATGAATTAATTGCAAATATCGAAAGTATTCTATAATCAGTAGAATCAAAAATAATTAATCTAATTAAACAATTTAAGAAAGAATTTTATGACATTTTTAAAGTAACTAGAGGTAACATTGGTTTTGAAGGGAAAATAATTGCGAATGTAAATGATATAGATGCAAAACATGTAGTTAACAAACAGTATTTACAGAATGAATTATTAAATCTTGTTATAAATCTTAAATATATAAGACGTTTAACACAGTTGAATAATTATTTTATTAAAGAAGAATTAAAAGTCTTTGTTACAAAGAATGAATATAACAAAATGCTCACAGTTTTAAGGCAAAGTAATGGTTTTTGTGAAGGTATCATGGAACATCATAATAAAGATTTAATCGACATGATAACAAGTCTTTGTCGAAAATTAACTAACATAGAAATGCTAGAAAGAAAATGTACGTCATTAGATTTGAAATATAATAATTTAAATGAGAAATTTGCTAAAGATCTGGAAGTACTGATGTCTTTAGAATAAAATTTAAAATTTGATTAATTTTTATTCTACATAAATGGATAATCATAATCACATCTACAGTTTGAAGTGTAAAAAATTTGCTGAAACACTTAATCCTCACAGATTAAAAACCTGAAATGGAAGAGAAAGAAATGAAGGTCTTTGAATATTATGTAAAAAGAAAAAGAGTGATCGTGTTAAAAAATATTGTAAGCAAAGAGCTAAATATTCGTGAATAAATTAGTGATCTACATAAAGCATGAGCAAAAATTTTAGAAGAAGAAATGTTGCTTCACTTGGTAAAGATGATTTATAGCAAGCTAATTTAGTCAAAATGGACTCTGGAAAGTTTAAAGAAATTTCGAAAACAAATAAAAGATTTAAATATTTATTAACAGCTCAGGACGTTTCTCTCAAAATTTGCTTGAGATATTCAGGTTTAAAATAAAACTGGTAAGAATGTAGATAACGCTTTTGAAAAAATATATAGAGAGACCCATAATATAAAAATTTACAAACAGCAAATGGAAAAGATATTTATAATAAAGATTTTAAACAAGTAATGAAAAAATATAACAGTGATCGTTGTTCAGCTTTTAGTGAAGTAAAAACATCTATTGTTGAATGATTTAAAAAACAGAAAAGATGTGAAAAAATTTTCTCTTCAAGGAAACTTTATATAGGTCTATTAGCTTCGAAATTATTTGACGAATATACTAACACAAAACATTCAACTATAAAAATGAAACCAACAGAAGTGAATTAAAACGTACTGATGTTTTTCACGGTTACGTAACTGTTACACAGTTTGATAACACACATACAAATACAGGAAGGATCACGAGCAATGCCACTGACTGTAGCTGTTGGAATGTCGCTTAGCGATACATAAGCCTTAAAATGTATCTAATGAAAAATGAGATTTAAAAAAGGAGATAATCTTAGAATTAGTGAACTTGCAGGACGTTTTGAGAAAGGATATATCGCAAGTTGGTAAGCAGATATTTTTGAAACTGAAGATGTGGTTAATTCTAATCCAATCATATACAAATTGAAAGAGAGCAAAGTATATTTCCATGAACAAGAATTTCCAAAAACAAAGTATCCTGGTATATATCTTGTTAAGAAACTTTTAAATAACAAAGGTAATAAGGTTTATGTCAAATGGTTGGGTTTTGGTAATTCACATAATAGATGGGTAAATAAAACAAAAGTAATTTTATACAATGTTTATAAAAAATTTCTATAAAAATGCTACGCTAAGAATGAAAGGAATTGAACTTCCATTCTTTCTAGCTGTATGCTATTTGAATGAAGAACCTCTACATTCATAAATCAATTAACTGATGAAAATGTGAATTACTTGTTCAATTTTGAAGGAGGCGAAAGGTGTTATTTTACAGAAATACTTTAAAAAACAAACTTATATTAATTCAGTCTGATGAAGATTCATCATATCATTAATCAATGCTTGTTGTGTATCCAAATAATTCTGTCTTCAAATAATCCGCAAATTTTCTTTCATTCCTTCGTATAAATTTATTGAGTTAATGATCATGTTCCAGTCTCAACATTTCTTCACAGTTTGAATGTCTATCTATAATTTTATGTAACTCTTTTCGTTTGTTGTGCTCTAATGACATAATAAGAATATTCACATTCATCATGAAATAACTTTAAAAAAATATACATAAGTCTCAAGTTAGTATGCTGAGTTGGTGTAACTACATGTCATTGTATTTCTCTAATTATGTCAACTTTCTTATTATTTTGTTTTCGTAAGTTCTGAATGACTTCTCTCCTTTTCTTCACAACACACATAGCCATTTATTTATCAATTTTCAAATCTTCAATTTCTTGTAATTTGTCAATTATTGATTGTAATTTATGTTCACCATGTTTTCTAATCGATGTAAAGCTTGTGTTACCAATTTTTAAAATTTGTTTGTAGTTGGGTGTTTTGATGATACAATAAGAGAATAAAGTCCTGATCCATTAATAAACGTAGTATTAGAATGTATATTTCTAGATAGTGAGTTTAAAGCACTATTTAAATTCATTAAGTATAATATGCATATTTAACCAACTTCATCAACATTTAATCTGACAGCATCTCTCGATAATTAATATTCTAAAATTTCTGGAATACAGTTACCTTTAAACCATGGATTATTCTCTTTATCAATGATCACAAAAACTTCTGTATTATTATAAACAGTCCTGTTGTTGTTCTGAACAGATTCAAATAAATTCATCATAGATGTTTTTGAGACTGTCGCCATTTATTGCAAATAATTTTTAGAAGATTTTTTATTTTACTCTCGTCTGTCTTAGTGGCCGTTTTACTGACAGCTGACTTTCTTTACGTTGAATTAAATGAAATTTCGAAACTTCTCATGAATAATTATCCAAAGTACTGAAATAATTTCGATGACAAATAAGTCTTAATGTTTCTTTTATTCAATGATTTAAATTTATCTAATTTGGTAGATAATTAATTCTTAAAAATTCCTCACAATTTACACATCTGTTTCTGAGAACAAAGTATTCATAATAACAACCATATTTTAAAATAACAGAAGTTGGTCTTAAATTTTCATAATTTAGTTGAGGAACAACATTACGTAATAATGTATTTATTTCTTCATTTCGTCCGTTTACTACATGAAAAGGCATATCAACATTTTCTCTGAAATATTCTATTCATTTTGAGGCCATTTGATTTATATTCTCTACTCCTTTTATATAATAATTTTTTTATTCTATTTGATTTCTGTAGAATTTATCATTTCTTTTCTAGTCTTATATTCACTCCATTCATGAATTGCGGGTAATACGTCATGTATAACCCATATTCTGAATGCTTTTACGATCCAAAAGTTAAAGAATATAAGCCAAGTTCTTTGATAAATATCAATGATTTTTCATTACCCTATAATCCCAAGGTGGCTTCTG
Organism: Schistocerca gregaria; assembly: GCF_023897955.1. NCBI lineage: Eukaryota > Metazoa > Arthropoda > Insecta > Orthoptera > Acrididae > Schistocerca > Schistocerca gregaria. The sequence goes on along the minus strand of NC_064930.1, from coordinate 85,725,657 downwards.
GGTTAAAATTTTCAAATACTTTTTTATCATCTTTATGAATATGTTTTATAATTGCATAGTCAGTGTCTTTATATTCTAATATTTCAGCAAAATATTTTGTTTTAAACAATGGATTATTATTTTAATCAATAGCCACCGATTCAGGCTTACAATTATATGCAAGCTTGTTATTAACAGGCTCTATGACTCACTCCATTTATACATAGATAAAAATATATTAGATAAAATAAAGTTCTATAGCACGCACATTCAAAACTACGTCATAAATATTTTTTCTCTCCTCATTTATTTCGTCAACAGTATCATTGGACTAATCACATAATTTATCAACAAAATAAGATAGACTGTTAAAATGGATATGTAGATTTCTTTGCTATTATTTACTTTGTGTACACGAAAATAAATATCAAGTATATGTTCTACTAATTTATAATATGTACATTCATATTTTATGCCATAAAATTTTGTGTGTTGTTTCAGTCTTCCACTATTATATCTAGATAAGCCTTCTGAAAGATGATTTAATGGACAATACATCACCATCTTCAAAATAATTTTTATAGCATATTGCTTGGATGTAGCTATGTAAATAATTTGTTCTATCTTCATCTCTACTGCATCAGAAATATATTTCTTGGTTGTAGATATTCTTGATGTTTTGCTTGTATTTCTGTCACTTATGATTAAGTAGTTTTTTGAGATTTATCTGTTTCAACAATTGCTGTATACTTCAGATAATCGGGTAGTACTTTTTCTAAAATAATGTAACATTTTCTTTCTTGTTCACATTGTTTTGTATTAAATGTCATTACTGAATTTTCAAAATTTCTTTTGAAGAAGATTATTCAGGTTTCATTTCAGTTCGAATACATTATTAGTGTAAATCAAGTTCATTATTGTGTTGTATTTCTTTGTATGGTGTTTCGTTGCCATTAAAAAGTTTAACATAATCTTTTTTATATTGTGTCAATTTTCTAGATGGGAAATTTTTCCCATTTGGAATTCCACATAGAAAAGTTAAAATATAATTTGTAATCCACACATTCTTATCACACAATAATGGAACCCAAATATCTTTAAACAAGTACCTAAATTCAGTTGATAACTTTTTTGTATATAAATTCGAATACATTCATCATATATGTTTCTGAACTAGTGATAATGTCATTAGATGTGCTCAGAATTGGCCCCATTTACATAAAATAAAAATATATTACATAAAAATATTTATTCCAGGTTTCAGTAATGTGTCATTATAGATCACAATTTCATTTTCATGAAATTTGTATTGTACTGCAAATTCAAAAACGAAAAAATACACAGTAAAACTGCTGGCGACAGTAAAATAAATTAAAATCGTAAATGCTTTATCTATACAAGTATCTATGCCACAACCACAGGAAGGAGGATTCATTTATTAAGGACCGATTTTATTAATTTAATGAAGAAGAGTAAAAGATTCGAAGAAAAGAAGTAAATTGATAACTTTTATTCACACATGTACACAAAGGATGAAGCATTTAAAACTAAAGATACAGGTAGTAGTAATTTTAAACAAGGGTGTCTCTTTAGTTTTCCAAAAACTTTTGATTTCAAAGAAGGGACACTTCCCACATTTGTTCAATACACAAGGAAATGAAAATTACATAGGACCAATTCTAGATATTATTGTGTTGACACTATGAAGCCAAAAGATAGAGAATCATGTCTCAAATGGCACAGATCCAGAGTTAAAGAAAATTGTGTGTTCAATTTGAAAAAAGAAATTGTTGAATACTGTAATTCTGATGTAGATATTTTAAGAAAACGTTGTTTAGAACTGAGAAAACAATTTCTAGAGAAAGCTAATATTGAACCATTCTGTTATTTGACAATCGCTGGAGTTTGTATGACTATATACAAATCTAAATATGTACCTGAAAATACAATTGCTGTATTGGATAAAGAAGAAGGATAATTACAGTAGAGAATCCACAGCTTGGTTAAACAGTTTAAACAATAATAATATTTTACATGCTCTGAATGGTGGTAAAGTAAAAATAGCTGATGCAAAAGTAGATGCAATTGATAAAGAAAATAATGCTGTTTACCAATAGCATGGCTGTTTACCAATAGCATGGCTGTTTTTGGCAAGGTTGTAAAATGTTTTAAAAGTGAGATAATTAACAATAAAAATCAGGAAACAACACATGCAGTTTATCAAATTACTTTAAGAAGAAATGTGTAATACGAAATGTTGGATATAATTTAGTGGAGATGAAGGAATGTGATTGGCTTAACTCCCCAGAATATAAAAGTCTTACAAATAAAAACAGTTACCTGAAATTGTTTAACGATTGAATCCAAGATATGCATTTTATGGTGGTCATACAACTGCAATCAAATTAACGACTAAAGCAGATGGTGTTATTACAAAAATTAAATTTATTGACTTACATAGTCTAGATCCTACTGTGCAATCTACAACTTTTAACCTAAACAACATTCGAGAAAAATATGTAGATGTGTCACCTAAAGGATTGTATCATCCCATTTTACCAGTTAGACTAAGTGAAGATACATTGTTTCCTAAGTGTGTAAAATGTGCTCAAGAAAAAGAAAGATAAATGTAACCACATAATGAAATACATAAGGAATACAAGCAACATGCTGTTTAAAAATTATGTGAAAGATTTTCTGAAATTAAAATTAGAAACCAGTCCATATAATTTTGGAAATGATAAAGAGTATATCAACTTAGTTAAAGAGAAATTAGGTATTGGCTTAGAATCTGACAGAATAATGGAAAATGCAGGAAAACGAACTATTGCTAACATATGTCAATTCATTATGTTGGATACTGAGCAAAGGCAAAATGTAAGTCACACAGAATATGTAACAAATTTACAGCAATTTTATGATATAGTTCAGATGATTAATTAGATAATATAGATATAAATTTTCTTAATGGCAATATGGTTCAGACAAAGTTTAGTTTCAAGGATTATTAAGTGTATGTGACAAAGCCACAAATGTTTTATAGCTGCATTCACTACCCCAAATGCAAGGCTTAGACTGTATGATATGTTAGATAAACTAAGAGAATCTCTTATATATTTTGATGCAGATAGTATAGAATATATTGATAATGGTGAAAATACTGTGGAAACAGGATCTATATTAGGCGAATGGATTGATGAATTAGGAAATAACTGAATTACAGATTGGGCATCAACTGGCCAGAAAAGTTACTGTTATGAGAAAAATGTTAAAAGACAGAGATGTAAGTTAAGGGATTCACACTAAATTATAAGAATATTGAAAAACTGATTAGTGAATCTATGGTAAGATTAATTGAGAGTGAAGTGAAGAAAAAGGTACAATTAGAATACAGCTGATCGCTAGATATGTTGATACTAAAAATGTAGTTGATAAACAGGTAAAGAAAGAATTGTCATTTCAGTCTGATAAAGGAGTACCTCTAGATAATTATGATACAGTGCCTTATGGATATTAAAAATTATTTATTATTTAATAAGTTTAAAATAATTTTCTGTAACTTCTAATATAAGAACAAAATTCATTCCACATTTGTTATACAAATGACATATATTTATATGTTGATTTTTATTGTATTATCTTTTCTTGTAAATCTCTAATTATTGAGAGAGAAACTAGTAAAAAATTTAATAGGATTTAACATATTTATGAATTATTTTTCGTAAATTATTTATTGGTAAAGTATAATTCGCTACATACATTTCATTCATAAAAAGGGAGAACCTGAGTTTTCAATTTCTTCCCATATTTCTATATCAGTCCCATAGTAACTATTAAATCTCATTTTGTATTTTTCATAAATTTATTTTTATATATTAACACTTCCAGTATGGTCCTCAATTCTCAAATGCTCTATAATTAAAGATGATTTAAAATATTCTTTGGAAATATTATATTGAAGTTGCTCCTCTCTTGGTTTATTTTTTGTCAATAAAAATACCAAATTTAAATTCATCCTACACTATAGTTATATTTGCAATACTAAGAATTTTTATAGTCTTATAAAAAGTTTATTTGATATAAATGTATACTCTACTGAAAAAGCTTGATAAAACAAGCAATTCTAATTCATTTAAAATGATTAGTGCACAAGAAGTAAATGAATTGTATTAAATTATACGATGTGAATATTTAATGACTAGATATGGATAGAAAAGTTGTGTGGAACTTGCTACTAAATTTAAAATTATTTCGTCAGTCACGTTTAATATAATAATAACTAACTGAGACTTTCAATTTCTTGAAGATTGAAATATTATGCTAAAGTATAAAGGAATGAAGAGAACTAAAAATAATGATAATGAATTTCACGATTTGCAATTCATTGTTTGAATAAATTGTAATTGATTTAATTTATTTACATCTTTTTTTTTGTTGGTTAGTAAATTATCTCCTACTACACCAAACCTGCTCACTTACTACTCAAGGGATACCAGAGGTGTTCCATGCAGTGCGCCAGATTCTCTGCCACCAGTAGACTGTGCAGACAGTGAGTCAGCATCCTGAAGATGGCTAACTGTACCCAAAAGTGAAATCAGCTGTTTGTGAACTGTGGCCAGCTCCTCTTGTGTCAGTACACAGCATCCACACATGCTATCCATCCTAGTACGACTAACTGAACAAGGACACCGCAAAAAGTATAGATGGAAACCTAGATAATTAACTTACACCTTCTAGAGCACATTGGGTGGCACGGGATACATGCGGACGTGCATTGTCCTGTTGGAACCGCAAGTTCCCTTGCCGGTCTAGGAATGGTAGAACGATGGGTTCGATGACGGTTTGGATGTACCATGCACTATTCAGTGTCCCCTTGACAACCACCAGAGGTGTACGGCCAGTGTAGGAGATCGCTCCCCACACCATGATGCCGGGTGTTGGCCCTGTGTGCCTCGGTCGTATGCAGTCCTGATTGTGGCGCTCACCTGCACGGCTCAAACTTCCTTAAAATTTTACGCAACAACGTGAAATATCAATTATTTAGAGTAATAAATGACTCCCATGAAAGAGAAATAATGCCAGCAGACACAATGCAGAACCATTATCACATCAGAAACAGAACAGACATTTAACTGCACCAATCATGGAACACTATCAACATTATCACACTTCAAAACGACACATGAACACAGTTAAAAGCAGGATAAAAACGTAAGTGTGTAAGTATGGTACCAAAAACTAAAGTAAACTCCGTCCAATCAGCCCTCAGAAGGCCAAACAGTACCAACTGGCCGCTGTGTCATCCTCAGCCTACAGTTGTCACTGGATGCAGATATGGAGGGGCATGTGGTCAGCACACTGGTCCACAGCCGTATGTCAATTGACTAGACTTCTCTGTCAAGTAGCTCCTCAGTTTACCTCAAAAGGGCTGAGTGCACCCCACTTGCCAACAGTGCTCGTCAGACCTGATGGTAATCCATCCAAGTGCTAACTCAGCCTGACATCGCTTAACTTCAGTGATCTGACAGGAACCGGTGGTACCACTGCGGCAAGGCCATTGGGTAAGTATGGTAAACGAGACCAGTTTGAATCTAGAGAAGATAGAGGAACAAGAGAAGCAATTTCTGCCTTGCACATACTGCAGGAGAGAAGAATGTATATGAATGTATTAATTTATTTCACCTTCATTGAGGTAGAAAAACCTTTTGACAATGTGACTAAGGAGTTTTTTGTCAGAACTATAAAAGAATGGGTTTTGGCTAGAAGGATACAAGACTACTTACTAAACTTTATCAGAACCCCAAAGCATCAAGAAAACAGGATCAGGAAAGAAGTTATGCAAAGATTTCCCCCATCTCCATTTTTATTTAATAAGTTGATTGACAATGCAATTCAGGTCATGAAAAAGAAAATGAAGGAAATGAAAGCCCATGGTGAAACAATGTATAGTACTATCAGATTTACAGGTGTCATTGTGATAATCGCTGACTCTGAAAAGGAAATGAACACAATGCTGCAAGTCCTTTCAGACACTTATAAACTATGGAAACTGAAAGAGAACAAACTGAAAAAAGATGTAATGTTAGTATGGAAAAATATGTGAGCAATTAACAGCAAATAACAATTGATGACATCATATTTGAGCAGGTAAATCAATTTTGTCATCTTGATAGTACAGTCAAAGGGGATGATAGATGCTTAATGGAAGTGAAGGCATTTATGAATAAAAAACATTTCAATCAGCATACATACGAGTATATGTCAGAAAATCCTTTGCAAATTCTTGTGTGTGGAATACACTGTTCTATGGAAGTGATAGTTGGACATAAGTAAATTGGAAAGCAATCGACTTGAAGTTGGTGATATGTGGCTATGGTGCAAAGTTATAAGAACAAGCTGTGGCATAAAGAAAAAACGATCTGGAAGGCCAAGGGGAGTAAAGGTGCTGAGAAAGAAAGGAAGAAAATGACATATGATGAAGTACTTGGAACGACAGAAAAGTGGATAGGATGTGAGAATTACATGGAACTTATACAAACAGCCAATGACAGAAGAGAGTGGTTGCATCAACAAACCATTGGACGTTAAAATATAACTGTACTACCTGCTACCTGGGAAACAGCAATGCAGATGTTAGAACCTCCTAGCTCCCAAAGGCCCAGAGATATGGGCAAAAAGCCTTTTCAGCCCATTTCTTCCAGGCTGCCCAGCACAAATGATGTGGTTCTTGAATGGTATTAGCATGCTTTGCAGGGGTTGCATGTGCAGATGGGCATGGCTGAGCAGTGAGAGAGAGAGAGAGAGAGAGAGAGAGAGAGAGAGAGAGAGAGAGAGAGAGAGGGAGGGAGGGAGGGAGAGGGGAGGAAGGTAAGAGGGAGGGAGAGGGGAGGAAGGTAAGATGGACAGAGCAAGGGTTAAGAAGGAGATGTTCAAAGAGGGAGATTACAAGATGGGCAGGGGAGTGGTAGGAGGAGATACAGAGAGAGGGGGGAGGTGACTGTGTGGTGTATTGCAAGTCTTAAGGTGCTTAGGTGCTATAGATGCACATGGACATGGCTGGAAAGAGAAATGGAGGAGTAGATGGATAGTGAGAGAGGGAGATGATGAAGTGTACAGAGAAAGAAGGACCAAAACAGACAGAGAAAGTGGTGGGAAGAAATGGTGGAAAGAGAAACAAGGGGAAGAGGGAGTGGTGAAGGCTGAGATAGACAGAGGGGAGATGAGATCGAAAGAGAGGTGGGGAGGATAAGTTGTATAGAAAGAGTGGAGAGGATGAGACATAAGGAGAGCGAGAGAGATCAGGAAGGATAAGAGTGGGAAGGATGAGACAGAAAGAGAAAGAGCATGATGGACGAAACTAAAAAATAGAGGAGGGAAGATGAGATAGAAAGAGAAAGTGTGGAGAGTGTGAAGACAGACAGAATGAAAGGAGTAGCGAAGACAGAACAAGAGAGAAAGGAAGGAGTGAAAGAGAGAGAAAGAGAGAGAGAGAGAGAGAGAGAGAGAGAGAGAGAGAGAGAGAGAGAGAGAGAGAGAGAGAGAGGAGCACAGGAGGTTGGAGGTGTGGACATGCAGGGAGAGGAGTGGACTATGTCCAGACAGGCAGAGATAGGAGTGGAGGAGGTACAGATGAACACAGAGAAACGGCGAGGGGGGAGTAGACAGACGAGGTGACAAGAGACCAAAGATGAGGCAAGTAGGGGATAGAAAGGTGGAGGAGCAAGTAGGGGGAAGATAGATAGAGGGGGCAAACAGGGAAAGATAGGTGCAAGGAGCAAGCAGAGGCAGACAGGGAGGCGAGGCGAGCATGTAGCAGACAGAGAGAAGAGGCGAGAAGGGGGTGGAGGGCAGAGAGAAGGAGCGAGGAGGGTGTGGAGGATAGAGAGGAGGAGTGAGGTAGTGGTGGAAAACAGAGAGAAGGGGCGATGTGGGGACAGAGGACAGATAGAAGGAGGGAAGACGGGGTGGAGGATCAAGATAAGGAGCGAGTAGGGAGTTAAGGACAGAGAGAGTGGAGGACAGAGAGAAGAAGCGAAGAGAGGGTGGAGGACAGAGATGAGGGTTAAGGAGGTGGTTGAGTACAGAAAAGGGGAGCGAAGGGGCTGCAGACAGTGAGAAGGGACAGGGGACAGAGGGAATGGGCTGGGAGGAACTGAAGGATAGAGAGAAGGGGCGAGCAGGGGCAGACTGTGAAAAGGGGCGATGAAGGGATGGAGGACAGCAGAGGAGCAGAGAGAAAGAAGGGGTTGATGGGGCAGTTGACAGTCTGAAGGGACGAGGATGCAATGGACAGGCAGAGGAGGAGAGGGGGTTGGAGAGAAAGAAGAGTGTTGGCAGGAGAAACAGCTGGGCAGAATGATGGCAGGATGAACATCTGGGCATTATGATGAAAGAGGAAAAGCTAGGCAGAAAAATGGGGGGAGGAGGACATGGGTGGAACAATACGAGGGTGGAAGAGCTGCGTAGAACGATCGGGGGATGAAAAGAGAGGCAGAAAAGTGAGTGGGGGAGAGAGCACAGCAGAATAATGGAGGGAGGAAATTTTGTGTCTACCCACTCATCTAATATAGGGTGCCTAGGAAGCTGTTTTCTCAGATCGTTAGACAACAATTCAAGTAAATCGTATTAACTGAGTTTATCACAGTAAGTTACATTGACAGTACTTAATTTTGCGTATTCGCAAAGGTTGTGACAAGCAAATAGCGACATGCAAATAATCAATGTCGTTCAGTATATACAATTTCAGTGCAAGTTAAACAATACATGTCACTGCTGTAGCGTTTAATTGGCGGCTTGTCTTACACTCTGCCACAGCTAGGTGGAGTGGCACTTGTATTCCCTTTGTACAGAGGCCGCTCCTGTCTTGGTGTCGCCGTAGGGAGGGGTTTGTCAGGGTACTATTGGCTGTCATCGTCTCACAGCCCTCTCTGCTCTACCATTCTTGATCGTCGTGCCAGCGCTTGGTGTTAAGGCGGAAAATTCCCCCCCCCCCCCCCCCCCCCCTCAACCACCCACAAAGCGACAGACCGTCGTCGTGTAAGGAGCGTGACAACGGCGGGAGAGGCAGGCGTGTGGACGCTACGCTAGACTGGAAACGGTGGCCGAGGGGACATCAAGTTTCCGGTCGTACCCCGCCATCCAGCCTTCACCCTGGAGGAAACATCCCCTGGAAAAAGACCTGAAGGATACACGTCCATCTCTGGAGGCCAATAACCACATGTAGAAGGCATCGGCTAATGCTGTGTGGGCGAGTCCAGCTCCATCGATAGGACAAGAGGAGGCAGAGGAGGCGAAGGCTCCATCTCCATGAGGTCGTCCCGCAGTGTTGTGATGACACCTTCTGGCGACTGCAGTGGCTGCAGTGTCCTTGGGATCCGTGAATCTGGGGGAAGAGGCACAGTAGGATCACTGTGCACATGACAGTGGCGGAGTTGCTTGTGATGTAGGCGCTGCAGTCCGTCTGGACCTGAAATGCGATACATGCAAGCGCCAAGTCGACAAATGATCTCACCTCGCGCCCACCCTCTGCTGCCAGTAGATACCCTGTAAAACACAATATCATGCATCACGAAGCAACGCTTGCAGCCTTCCTTCAGCGCCGGTGCTGAGGAGAGTGGAACAGGTGGAACACTGTCCGACGATGACTGTGAAGCAATTCCTCTGGCCATGGTCCATGCTGGGATTGTGAACGATGGGAGGCGTGGAACAGTTGGAATGCTTAATCACCATGCGTGTGGAGCGAATTTTGGCCATCTGGTGCTTGAAAGTTCTGACAAAACCTTCCACTTCGCTGTTTGACTGTGGATGGAACAGTACACTTGTCGGATGTTGTATGTAATTGCATTCACAGAATGTTTCAAATTCATTTTACGTGAACTAAGGGCCGTTGTCTGACAAGATGACTTCACATAAACATTTGAGGCAAAAAATAGAGGACAACACCTGAACTGTTCTACGTGACGTTATCGATTTCATTGGCATAGAAAAAGAAAACTTGCTATACAAGTCAACTACAATCAACCAACGAGCGTTGCAAAAAGATCCCGAGAAGTCTATGTGCACACGTTGCCATTTTACTTGCGGCTTAGGCCAAGTAGAGAATTTTTGTGACGCAGCAGGCTGATTTTCCGCACATGCGTGACACTGTGATGTCTTCTATTTGGGTGTCCATACCCTGCCAATTACAATATCGCCATGCTAAATGTTTCGTACAAAAAATCCCCCAGTGTCGTTGGTGAAGAAACAGCAACGCTTCTTCTCGTCATTCTGAACAAGACTCACACTTTTCTGTGTAGTGAGGCGAGGCTATGTCGATTTACTAAGTGTCGGTGCACTACAGATTTCTTTATGCTATGCAAGGAATGAGGCCAAGGTGTGCGAATGTATGTAAGGAAAATGTTCAAATCTGAATCAGCTGCTGTGGCCTGTGCAATTTTCCTATAGTTCGGCTGTAAAGATTTAAGTAATTCAGAATCCTGAGCATCGATGTGACAGATACAACAGAAGCATCAAAATCTCTATCAGGGCCAATCAGAAGAGGCGAAAGTGCGTCCACATTACCATCTTTAGCTGTCGGACGATACACAATCTCGTACTGGTATTGAGAAAACAACAAAGCCCATCTTTGCAATTTTTGGACAGTCCGCACAGGAACTGGTTTCATTCGGATGAAACAAGGGCTGCAATGGCTTGTGATTCGTCACTAAGTAGAATTTTCTGCAATAAATATAGTAGTGGAATTTGGTGACACCATACGCTTTAGCTAAAGCCTCTTTCTCAATTTGTGAATAGTGACACTGAGCTTAGGACAATACTTTTCATGTGAAAGCGACAGGCCTGTCTTTATCACCAATTCTGTGATAAAGCACTGCACCGGTTCTGTAAGAGGAAGCGACAGCTTGCAGTACAGCTGATTTGTCAGGATCAAAGTGAACTAAGCATCGATCACTGAGCAATGCATCTTTAAGTTTTTGAAAAGACACTTATCACTCTTCTGTCCTAACAAAGGGGACATTCTTACGAGGCAAGCGATGAAATGGAGCTGCGATCTGTGCAGTATTTGGTATGAACTGAATATAGTAGTTCATTTCCCCTAAGACTGACTGCAGTTTCATGACGTTGCGAGGAACTGGCAAATCTTGTATGGCTAACAAATTCGATTGAAGAGAATGTCCACCTTGACTGTTTATGACATGAGCAACATACTGCAACTTAAGTTTAAACAAGTCACACTTGTACAGTCTACACTTTTATCCTGCATAACACACAAAAATGAACACGCAAATTTGCAATATGACTTCTTGTGTATGACCTGCTACAACATTATCGTCCAAATAGTTTGAACAGTTTGGTGCTTGAGCAGTCAGCTGTCCCAAATACCATTGGTAAATGGCAGATGCAGAAGCACTGCCAAAAGGCAAACGCAAATATTTAAGTAAGCCCAAATGAGTATTCACTACACACACTTTTTGAGATTCTTCATTGAGCGGTATTGAGAGTTCCGAGAATTCTCTCAGCAAGCTAGTTACATTGTCTTTCGCGTGGAATGCAGAAACAGATAATACATTGCCCTGAATGTTAAAGCCAAACAAATCAAACGAATCTAGACCAAATATGTTCTCACAATTGTGGGATTGTAGCACCATAAATGTCACTATTCGTGTATTCGAGCGATACATGGCAGGCAAAGTACATTTTCCAACAATTGGAAGGCGTCAGGTGCGTGCTCGTTTTAGACAAGTATGGGTAACCTAACATTTCATGTGTGTGACGATTCCACAATGTAACAGAGGTACCTGTATCCAACTGAAATTTCCCGTGAATAAGGATATGAACAGAAAGTTTGTTGGATTGGTATCACACTGAAGAAGCTGCTCGTTTGCTACTTTTGCTAATGCTTGTTGCAGATTTTGAATATACCGCATTAATGACATGTGCCTTATGACTAGATTTTTTAGTGTGGGCCAAATTCTTATGTTTGTTCCGTTGCAAATATATGGATTGAACATGTCCTTTCTTGCCATAAGCGTAATACTGTGTCTGTCAAGAGGGCAGTCTTGGTGTTTGTGCAGTGAATAACACTGAGGGCATGGCTTAATTCTGTTCATCTGTGTAAGTGCCCGTGTTGCGAACTCCTTACGCAGCATGAAGAGTTTTGCAGTTCTAGTGATGCAATTAAATCTGCTGTCGCTTTAGATGGTAATGTTAGCCAGAAATGGATACAGGTTTTTACAACTTTGAAATCAAATAATGTTAATTTTTGAAAACGTGTGTAAGCTGGTTTGTTTTGTTATGAGTATACCAGGAAGTAATGCTCACACTGAGAGACTGGTGTAAGGAACAAAAGTAACACAAGCTTAATCAAATCTGAACTACAAGTTGCCATGAATTTTCCTTATTCATGTAGTGAATTCTTTGAATTTGCTAAAAATGATGTAAAACTAGTGACTTAGGCAAAATATGTGTAAGTAATTGTGATGTGTAAGTAAAATCAACTTTTACAAATACTGCTTTGATTTTTGCCGAAATTTTGCCGTGCTATTAACCTCCCTAATTTTTTGTCAAGGATATAAGAATCTCCCTTATTTTCGTTTAGAAAAGTTGGTCACCCTACTAGGGACTCAACCTGACAAATTGCTGGCTGCTCAAATTGTTCAGCCGACAGGACATCTGAATCGCACTGATCGAGTATTTGCACTACTTGCTGAATGTTGGATCAGACACTTTCAAAACCTGTTCTCTGAGTTTCACGTCAGTTACATTGTACACGACTGCATCACACAATATAAAGCACAAGAAACACATTTGAATTTGCATTTTCTCGGCATAACCTACAAATCGTTTTTACAATTAAAGAATTGATATGTAGTGCTACCATATTCACTTATTGGACATAATAGTTAGTTAGCGAATCTACAACCTGATCATACGAAAATTCACTCTGAGTGACGTTAGGGAACAGTTTTTGGATGAGTCTAAACACTGCACTGCCTTCTGTGGACAATAGATAGGAAAGTTTAACAGAACTTGGTACGTTGTGACCAGTTATGTGGTCTTCAAATTGTTGCAACCACTCGAACCATTCCTCTTCTTGTTCATGAAAGTAGCAAAAAGGAGGTATAGTGCTTGGAACTGCTGTAGGTGTTGCTTGAGCTGCGTTAGTAGTTTGGCTCACCATGATCTGCTGTATCATGTTTAGCAGAGAAAATATTTGCTGGCTCTGAAACTGTAACATCTGCATTGCATCTAATGCTGGCAGCTGTTGCGTCTGAGCAGAAGGTGGGATAGGTGGGCTGGGCATGTTGGAAGGGACCAATTAAAAAAAAAAAAGGACAAGACAAACAAGAAAAGGAAATACAAAAGCAAAGAAAATTTCTGCAATGGCCACCTGAAAACACTGCTTAGCAATATCACGACTGTTAAAGCAAGTAAACACTTAAACTCTCCTGCAAAGGAAAGACAAGAGAGAATTATGGCATCAGCAAAAGAAAAGAAATTTCCATGGCCACGAGGCACGGTTTTCTTTTTTTAATACTCACTGTCAATTTTTGTGTCTGCCCACTCATCTAATCTAGGGTGCTTGGGAAGCTGTAGCTGTTTTCTCAGATCGCCAGACAACAATTTAAGCAAATCGTATTAATGGAGTTTCTACAGTAAGTTCAATTGGCAATACATAACTTTGCATGTTCACAAAGGTGTGTCACAAGCAAATGGCGGCATGCAAATACTCAATGTCCTCCGGTATATAGAATTCCAACGCAACCAAAACAATACAGTTCATAAGCCACCCCTATAGTGTCTGTATGACAGCTCATTTTCCACTCCGGCTGGGACTAGGAGGCCCAGCGTGTATATTCTCTTCGTATTGAGGCTACTCCTGTCTTGGTGTCGCTCTAGAGAGGGGTTCATCAGCATACCACTGGCTGACGTCGCCTCACAGCCCTCTCTGATCTTCCATTCTTGATCATCATGTCAGCACTTGTGGTTAAACCAGAACAGAAAGATCTGGACAGAGGAATGGCGGAGGAAAAGTTGTGCAGCGCTATGACAGAGGAAGAGCTGGCTAGAATGAAGGAGGGGAACGATGGGGGCAAGAAGAGCTGGGCAGTATGATGGACGAAAACCTGGTCATAAAAATGGTGGGAGGAAGACCTGGGTAGAATGACAGGAAGGGAGGTGGACAGAATAGTGGGGGGAGGAAGATCTGAGCAGTACAGTGCGGGGAGTAAGATCTGAGCAGTATAGTGGGGGAGGAAGATCTGAGCAGAATAGTGGGGGGAGGAAAATCTGAGCAGAATAGTGGGAGGAGGAAGAGCTGAACAGAATAGTGGTGGAGGAAGAGCTGGTGAAAATAGTGGGAGGAGGAGCAAAAGTGTACAGCAATGGAAGAGGGAAGGTGATCAGGGGTTGGGAGGAGGCACAAGTGTATTTAGTAATGGGGGAACAGATGATGATGATGATGATGATGATGCTGATGAGTTAGGTTGAGGGGGCGCTCGACATCTTGGTCAACAGTGCCCTGACGAAAAGTGAACATAAAACCTCATGGGTGGTAACAAAAGCTGTCCTCACATGCAGAGCAGTTTATAATGTACTAAACTCTGCCGTTCTTCCGCACCACTTTAGGAATGAGGCCTGTTAGTTTACAAAATTTCACCACTTTGTCAACACTGGTATTGGCATCTGTGAGGACGGTGGGCAGATCTCCAGTGAGACCAAGAACTGCCCTAATATCAGTATCCAAGACACATGTAGCCACAATGTGCTGAACTGAAAGTGGCACACCACAAACTTCACAGAAAGGTGGATCCTCCCCCTGGAGGAGGAAGCCATGTGTGAAATGGCTATGCCCGATGCACAGTCTGGTAATCAAAACATCCTTCCAGCAGAGAGGCTGACAAGAAATCCGCAAAGCTTTTGTGGTCAGTTTGAGCAAACACAGTTAGTTGTTCGACACTGCAACGCATGATGCATCTGTAAGAAAATGTGATAATGGCGTACAATGGGATGGGACATTGATGGACAACACCATCCCAACATGCTTCCTTGGTAGCTTTATCAGCCATGTCGTTACCCTGCATCCCAATGTGGCCATGTTCGCGGCAAAATATTACCTCCTTGCCACAGCATTGGAGCCACTGTAAGCAGTCATGGGTGAGCTGAATGAGTGGGTCTACTGGATACATTTGGCGAAGCGTTTGCAGTGCACTAAGAGAGTCTGAACAGACAAGAAAACTCGTACAGTGATGTCTGTGAACCCTCTCCAGTGCCATTAGAATGCCATATAACTCTGCGTCGTAATTTGTAAATTGTTCTGGGAGATGTACTTTAAAGCCCCTATCAGGGAAAACCACAGAACAACCAAGAGCATTTCCCTGCTGGGATCCATCTGCATAAATAAACTCAGGGTACATATTTAAAATAGACGAAAACATAGTTGTAAAAACCATATCTGGAGTACAATTTTTCGGGTACTGCATCTAGCTTAAAACCACTTTGGGCCTCCGAAGACACCAAGGCGCCAGTGTCTTCCATCCCTGGGTGTGTATTTTCATGCCTGAGAGATCCAGATCCTTGAGGCAGTCCGTAGCATGTATATCAAATGGCTGGGTAGCTTGGGCCCGATTCCTGAACAGTCGTTCGAAAGTGGGTTGTACCACTGTACTAAATGCCAATGACTGAGGTGACGCTGAGATTTCTAGTGCCTGTCGAGCCAAAAGGATATGTCGCCAAATCCAGAGTGGTGGTTCACCAGCGTCTGCACACAGACTCTGAATTGGGCTAGTCTTAAAGGCTCCGGACAATATCCAAATGCCTACATGGTGGACAGCATCTAACATCCAGAGGTAGGAAGGATGGGCCAATCCATAGACCACGCTGCCATAGTCTAAGCGTGATCGAACAATTGCCCTATAAAACTGTAGGAGGCGGGACGTGACAGCTCCCCATGTTTTTCCGCCAAGGCATTTCAAAATGTTTAACAACCGGAAGTCCTTTGTTCTTAGGTCTTTCAGGTGTGGGAGCCATGTTAATTTCGAGTCAAATATTAAACCCAAAAAGCGCACTGTGTCTTGAAAAATTAAATACGGTCCCTTATAGTAAGCTCTGGTTAGATAAAACTCTGACGAGCACAATTAAAATTGACATACACAGTCTTCTCAGGTGCCAACTGGAAACCAGTTGTCTGGGCCCAGGTTTCCAGCCTCCTAATGGTCAGTTGTAGCTGCCTCGTCATTGTTGTAAGATCAGAGGAAGAGTAGAAGATTATAAAGCCATCCGCAAACAAAGACCTGACTGCAGAGGAAATGCCACTGATAGCGATGGCAAACAATGTGACACTGCCCTGGGGCATACCATTCTCCTGAACATAGCAATCAGACATGGCATCGCCAATGCGATAACGAAAACGCCTGTCCTCAAGGGAGGATTGGATCAGAAGTGGCAGGCGTCCACGTGGTTCCCATTCATGAAGTCGGCGAAGGATGTACCTCCAAGTAGTGTCACATGCTTTTTCAAGGTCAAAAAACACACAAACTAAATGGTTTCGGTGTATGGAGGACTCCTGTATCGCCGTCTCCAGCAGAATTAAGTTGTCAAGAATGGAACAGTAGCGCCTGAAACCAAACTGGGAGTGGCTCAGGTAGCCTCGAGACTCGGGCTACCAGACAAGTCGGCGGTTGACCATACGTTCAGGAGTCTTACCCATACAACTACACTCCTGGAAATGGAAAAAAGAACACATTGACACCGGTGTGTCAGACCCACCATACTTGCTCCGGACACTGCGAGAGGGCTGTACAAGCAATGATCACACACACGGCACAGCGGACACACCAGGAACTGCGGTGTTGGGCCGTCGAATGGCGCTAGCTGCGCAGCCTTTGTGCACCGCCGCCGTCAGTGTCAGCCAGTTTGCCGTGGCATACGGAGCTCCATCGCAGTCTTTAACACTTTAACACTAGTAGCATGCCGCGACAGCGTGGACGTGAACCGTATGTGCAGTTGACGGACTTTGAGCGAGGGCGTATAGTGGGCATGCGGAAGGCCGGGTGAACGTACCGCCGAATTGCTCAACACGTGGGGCGTGAGGTCTCCACAGTACATCGATGTTGTCACCAGTGGTCGGCGGAAGGTGCACGTGCCCGTCGACCTGGGACCGGACCGCAGCGACGCACGGATGCACGCCAAGACCGTAGGATCTTACGCAGTGCCGTAGGGGACCGCACCGCCACTTCCCAGTAAATTAGGGACACTGTTGCTCCTGGGGTATCGGCGAGGACCATTCGCAACCGTCTCCATGAAGCTGGGCTACGGTCCTGTACACCGTTAGGCTGTCTTCCGCTCACGCCCCAACATCGTGCAGCCCGCCTCCAGTGGTGTCGCGACAGGAGTGAATGGAGGGACGAATGGAGACGTGTCGTATTCAGCGACGAGAGTCGCTTCTGCCTTGGTGCCAATGATGCTCGTATGCGTGTTTGGCGCCGTGTAGGTGAGCGCCACAATCAGGACTGCATACGACCGAGGCACACAGGGCCAACACCTGGCATCATGGTGTGGGGAGCTATCTCCTACACTGGCCGTACACCTCTGGTGATCGTCGAGGGGACACTGAATACTGCACGGTACATCCAAACCGTCATCGAACCCATCGTTCTACCATTCCTAGACCGGCAAGGGAACTTGCTGTTCCAACAGGACAATGCACGTCCGCATGTATCCCGTGCCACCCAACGTGCTCTAGAAGGTGTAAGTCAACTACCCTGGCCAGCAAGATCTCCGGATCTGTCCCCCACTGAGCATGTTTGGGACTGGATGAAGCGTCGTCTCACGCGGTCTGCACGTCCAGCACGAACGCTGGTCCAACTGAGGCGCCAGGTGGAAATGGCATGGCAAGCCATTCCACAGAACTACATCCAGCATCTCTACGATCGTCTCCATGGGAGAATAGCAGCCTGCACTGCTGCGAAAGGTGGATATACACTGTACTAGTGCCGACATTGCGCATGCTCTGTTGCCTATGTCTATGTGCCTGTGGTTCTGTCAGTGTGATCATGTGATGTATCTGACCCCAGGAATGTGTCAATAAAGTTTCCCCTTCCTGGGACAATGAATTCACGGTGTTCTTATTTCAATTTCCAGGAGTGTAGTAAGGGTGACACTCCAATAACTGTTAGGGGTGCTACAGACCTTACCTGGTTTACAGAATGGAATTAAGACTGCCTCCTTCCAAGTCGTGGGGTACTGTCCATCTGACTGAAACAAGAGGAGTTGACCTTTCGCTTCAGGGCACAGATGACTAAGCATGGTATAATGGTTCTCATCAGGTCCTGGAGCGGTGTCTCTGGTTGCAGCTAAAGCTGATTCCAGTTCCCACATGGAGAATGGGAGGTTGTAGGCTTCCTAACTGCGCGAAAAAAAATTGAGCTTCCTCATCTCTGCAGTCTGACGGAGTACCTGAACAGCAGGAGTTTGTCTGGATGACTTAGTAAAGCAGTGTTCGGCTAAAACATGAGCCATCTCTTCTGGCGTGTCCACCAAGACCCCATTATTTGACAACGCCGTAAGGGGATGGGGACTACCCTTGTGTGAAATCCATCTTATTGAATCCCAAATGTGAGCAGCAGAAGTGGGCCAATTAATGGAAGTCATGAATTCCCTCCAGGAAGCCCTCTTCCATTCTTTGATCACTAGGCTTGCATGTGCTCTTGCAGACCTGAAGACATGAAGATTGTCTGTAGTTGGACACCATTTGAAGTTCCAAAGAGCTGTCCATCTGGCCCTGATTGCCAATCTACAGTCGACATTCCACCAAGGAACAGGCCTTTGTCAGAGGTGGTTACTAGACCTGGGGATGGACTCTGCAGCAACCCTTTGGATCTCATGAGTGATATGGGCCACCGCCTCTTGTGCACAAACCTTTCGTTCAAAAATAGCCTGTCGACTGTACTGCAACCAATTTGCCCTTTGTATCATCCACCTGTGTGGCCTCCTGCTGGCGACTGTTCTAGGCGTCAGACGAATTCACACTGGGAAGTGGTCACTAGAATGTAAATCTGGAGACTTTTCCCAGTGAATTGAATCTGCAATAGCTGAGGAACAAAATCAACGATCAATAGTTGAAAAAGACCCTGTAGCTGTGGAAAAGTGAGTCATCTGACCCACACTCAAAAGGCAGATATCCTCAGAATGGGTGAGTCACTCGATCAGCCGACCCCTGGAACAAGTAGTATCCGAGCCCCACAGCCCGTTGTGGGCATTGAAGTCACCCACAAGAAGGAATGGGCGCGGAAGTGCCTGGAAGAGTTCTGTCAGTGCATCTGCACCCAAACGGGGGGGGGGGGGGGGGGGGGCTGGTACAAAGAACACACTGTGATAGTAAACGGTGAGAGAACTTTCACAGCAATTGCTTGGATGGTCGTGGTAAGAGGGACAGGAGAGGAGTGGTATCTGTCATCAAGAAAAATAGCCACTACACCTTTAGCCCTGTCTGCATATGTGGTAGCCCCACAATGTTGGTGTCTCTGCGAGTTTAAGATGCATTTCTTATAAGCAGATGCAGAAATGTTTATCCGGGGCCCGCAGCTGCAATTCTTCCAAATGCAAGCGATATCCATTCAAATTCCACTGCAACACAGAAGTCCCTATGGAAGCCACTGGTTAGCAATAGTGGTTCTTTCCTTTCTCCCTTGGAGGCAGTGATTTCCCAGGTAGGTCAGGGGAAACGTTAGCCGGTTCTGCATTCTCTAGTTCCTCCGATTTGAGGTCAATATCTTCAACAGCATAGTCGCCGTCAGATAGGAAGAGCACTCATCGATCCAAAGGCTTACCTACCGCTTTATTGGACTTAGAACTACTTTTAGAAGAACGTTTTTCTTTAGTGACAGGGGGAGGAGACTGCCTGGGTGGCTTGGATGGCATAGGTGACTTATGAAGTTGGGGAGTGGTATATGGCTTAGATGGTAAGTCTACTGCTGACGACTTCTGAGCTACATCAGTTGCAAGTGGAGCATATCCCCCCACAGGTACAGTAACAAGTGAATGTGCTCGTACCTGAATCTGTGGTCTGGGTTTGTATGAAGGCATCACACTTAGCTATTAGTGTTTTAAGGGCTGATGCAAAAGAAACTGCAAAAGCCAGTGGTTACATGACTTTGAAAGCCTTTTCAGCTTCACCATAGGGTATGTGTCTCTGTACTTTTAACTCTTGAATTTTCTTTTCCTCATTTTAAACTCCACAGTTTATGATCCACACTGAGTGAACCCCATTATGGATGAAGTGTACAAGAAGTCCCTGACTCGTGAGAAAGACCTCCACAATTGCCACATGTAGCCTTCCCGTTACATCCTAAAGTGGTATGACCAAATCTTTGACGTTTATAGCATCGCATGGTGTTAGGAACAAATGGGCGAACCTTAAGGCAGATATAACTGACAAGGATATGTTCCAGTAATTAGGGAATAATAAGTGTTAGAATATACGTTGCCAATTTTTCCAGTTTTCCATTGACTCTCCTCATATAATTCTGCACCTCTGTGATGCCCACATTCTTCCACACAACTCCGTGGGGTCCATCTCCATTGTATCAGAGCAGGTAACCACGCCCTTAGTATACTTATATACCCACATACTTTATATACCCATATTGGGAGCATGCTACTATGTTCTATATATGCTGCAGCAATGCCCTCAAATGCGCACTTTTCGCCCTCTATACCTAGAGTGCTACCGACTAGTTACTTCGGACCACCTTGCCATTTATATTTTCTACCCCATATCTGGCTGCTATGTTGTGTTTCAGTGATATGTCTTCCTGTGATCTCATTTTGCTGATTTCGACTTTGCTTTATGTCTTACTGCTTATCAGGATTAGCCTCACAGCATTTTTTATTGTCAACTATTCTTCTAAGGGACAGATCGTTGAGGTACTAAGACTGACACAAAGGGTGTATTATTCCATGTCATTGCATGCAGTAACTCTTCCACTTACTCTGAAAGAAACCATCTGAAGCTGTCTCCATAAGCTGGTGTAATAATAGTGTCTAATATTTCAACAAAATGATATAACAGATGGTTCTCTGAATCCGAAATATCTGAAAGAGACAGCGAAAAGCATAAAGTGAAATCAAATTTACTGAAAAATTTGATTGGAAAGAAAACAATTTTTGTCAACTTTAGCACACAGTTAACGATATTTCTTGGGACATAAATGTCACAAAAGACTCACTATTTATGTTATTTTTGACAGAAGATATTTCGCTGACAAATACAAAGGCTTTTGAAATGCCTTGATGTTTATTCCACATTTACAGTAAAGAATAGGACAAAAATCGTATCAGATTGACAAAAAATGTAATGTTCAGTTAATTATGATATTTAAGTATGCATCTATAACCAAAAACATATACAAGTAATTTCCATTTCCCTTAAACTTTTTATGTCATAATTACACACAAAATTGACATTTCCGTTTAGGCTCTTTATAGCTGTCTATGGATGAAATGCTCCTTTCTACCAACAGTTCAGTACGAACGTTTCTAATTATGTATGTCTGATCTCAAAAGCTACAGTAAAGACAGAGAGTATTATTAACTATATGACCGAAGCAGGTCATCCATTTCCAACACAGCAGAAGTTATTGGAAATTTAACCCTTTCAGACCTGGTGGTCACAATTTTGTACATGAAGTTTGTTCACTAATATTTCGCTGACAAATGTCAGGTGCATCAAAACTCACTGTACACCTTTGTGTAGGTTTATTTTAGCCATGCTCCAGCAGTTGCTGCTCTCTTGTGAGCAGTCAGTGAACTACATGTTAAAATATACTCTCTGGCGTTGTCTCTCGGTGGGAAGCCATTACTCGTTGACTTTATTGCTGTAATAGTCACATTGTCGGTTTTGTTAATGTATTTTTTGTGTGGTTTCCTTCTTTTGGAAACATTAGACTTTCTTCCAGTGGAATTTTCAGCAATTTCATTCAGTTCTTATTTGTGTTATGTATCAGGTAAATTTAATCTACACATTTGTGTACAACAGGTCCGTAATGGTGTAAAATAGGTAACGTAACCTAAAATTTGGCTAGATGTATTTGCCTGGCGATGGTAGTTACGTGTGGTATTTTTTTCAGAAATTTCAGTACCAGCAGCAAGGAGGAGAATAACTGACCAGTACACATGATTTTATTTTATATTTCTGGCTTTTGACTTACAGACATGGATAAGGAATGTCTTTCTGTGGAGGAAGATTGGGACTTAATTATGGACATAATTGAAAATGGTGACGTTTCTGACAGTTTGGGTGGAGATGAGGATGGCAGTGTAGCACTTATTGAAAGGCAAACTCCACAAATAGTGAAACGTGTTAGAGCAAATAAAGTTGGCGTGAATGATGTGTGTAGAAACACCATATCTGAAGATGAAGATGACGTAGATGTGGTAGATGCTGAAATGAACTTTCTATGCAATGAAAACAATCCAGAATTGAATAACCTGTGTGACAACATAATGATGACACCTGAAGAATCCATAAAACGGAAACGCAAGCCTCTAAGTACCATGGCAGAAACATACAAAGCTCCAAATTTTGAAGTATCTATCTTGTGTTCCCCAATACAATACTTCATAAGATATAGACTGGATGATTTGTTCACTAGCATGACAGCACATACTAATATTTATGCATTACAACAAGGCAAATCCTCATTCAAGCACACAACAACTCAAGAACTAGAGGTGCTGATTGGCGGTTTGAAATTTCCCAGATTACGAATGTATTGGGATACAAGCCTGAAGGTAAATGTGTTTTGGGAAAACATGTCTAGAGACACATTTTTAGAATTCCGAACAAATTTAAAATTGGTGAAAAATCTGGAGAAACCACCTGAAAAGGAAGATAAATTTTACAAAGTCAGGCCAGTTTACACAGCCATTCGAAAGTGCTGCAGTGAACTTCCTATAGAAGTGAATTTTTTTGTGGACGAAGGAATTATTCCTTTCACTGGGAAGTTTTCTGCAAAGCAGTATGTCAAGGGGAAACCAAGTCCATGGGGAATCAAAGTCTCCATGTTGTGTGTAAAGAGTGGAATAGTGCACGATTTCCTTTTGTGTCAAGGTGCTACAACTGAACTAAATACCACATGCTGAAAAAAATTGGATTAGATCCTGCTGTTGTTTTAGGATTTTCTGTTCCACTCTCAAAAAGTAAAGGTCATAAATTATACTTTGACAACTTCTTTTCATCGTATCATCTGTTTCAAGTTCTGAAATCTCAAGGCATCAATGCAGAAGGTGCTGTCTGTCAAAACAGATTTGGAAAGAACTTGCCTATTTCAGATGAAAAAACAATACTGAAATTAACTAGAGGTTACTGTGAAGAAATCAGTAGTGCTGATGACAATACCATGTGTAAGTGGTTAGACAATAAGCCAATTGTATTGTGTACTAACTTTGATGGTAAAGGCTCAGTGGATGAAGTCGAGCATTGGGACAAAAAGCACCATAAAGATGTGAAAGTAGAAAGACCTGAAATAGTGAGAAGATATAATCATGCAATGGGTGGTGTGGATCTATTTGATCAATTGATGAGCTACTACAGAGTTTTTCATCAGATCTCGAAAATGGCCTTTGTGAATGATTTTCATGCTCTTGACTCTGCCATCATGCAAAGTTGGTTGGAATACGGATGAGATGCAGACAACCTGTGTATCCCAAAGAAGCAGCAAATGGACCTACTTTCATTTCATATCAGGGTAGCAGATGGATTGACACTGTGCCAAAAGAAAGTGACTGGAAAGAAGAGGGGGCGTCCATATGATGGACTGGCTTCAGACATGAGAGTCATACCAAGAAAAAGAGGAGAATTACAACCAGCTACAGAGATACAGTTTGATTCCATTGACCATTTGCCTTTGCATGGTGTAGGAGCTCCAAGTCGCTGCAAATTTCCAAAATGTACAGGGCACTCAAGAATTCAGTGCAGAAAATGTAAAGCACATTTGTGTCTCCAAAAGGACAGAAATTTTTTTTGCAGTTTCATACTAAACCTTAAAATCAGGTGTTGACCATTGTTGTTTAAACAAGAATGTAATATGGAATCATTTTTGTTATTTCCTCTGTTTTAAAGTGAAATAAAGAGTGGCATAATTGATCTGTACTGTTAACCTCTTTAATGTATGATATGAAGCTCGAGACCTGATGAACACATTTGTGTACATTAAATATCTAGAAAAGTAGATCTGATACGAAATTTTTATCTTAGAAAAATGTTGTCAGGAGACTCGCCAGAATGTAAAAATGATGTCAGATTTTTGTTTTACAAGTAAATAAAAAATCAGGTCTGAAAGGGTTAAGAAATGCATGACCAATTTTCTATAATGGATGAGAGCTGTTCTGTAGCCATTCTACTTAACTTTTTACACATATTATATGTGTTAAATATCAAATTTACAGGACATGTATTACATATTATATACTTACTTAAATATTAGATGGGCAACCTCTCACCTTCCAGCAATTAAGTTCTCACTCTAGTAGAAAATCATTCCTGAAGCTACACTATTTCTGACACCATATGAATATAATTAAAATGATTTGAAAGAGGTTCAGAACAAACTTCAATATATGAGAACACGAAAGAAATGATCAGCATACTACATTTCCCTATGAAGTAGCACAATTCTTTTGGCAACAAAAACACAATAAACAAAAACTCTCATTGACGGCTTTCATGCCTCACACAAAATGAGACAGTATAATTGGTGTATGAACAGAATGCAACAGACTATATAGGAGAAGGACGCATGAAGTACAGTGCGTATTATCAACTTATAATTATGTAGGAACACTGAATTCATGATGTGTGTAGAATATGACATGTAATTATCAAAATAGTTTATTAAAATCAAATAACAAGCTGTTGACAGAAAAGTCACCTTTAAATCACTAGATCTGTAATGACATAATTTTTAGCAATCCTGATAATCAAGAACTAGATTCCATTCGCCTGCTATAATGGTACTCTTGGTGCTAACAAGTTTTATGATGTAACCAGGCTTCACAGATAGCACTTCAGAAATACTCAGTACATTGTATCATAATACTTCAGTATCTGTTTGCCGAGGAAGCCCAGATGCACATTACTTAATGCAGATACACACATTAGTTGACAACGTATGTCTCCAGAAGGGAAATGGCTAAGTATTAACAATCAATGAGGACAGTTGGTTGTCAATTATTTCAACAGAAACGTATCCCACAGCTAGTTGGTTGCAAAGGCGTGTCATAGAAAAGCACCACAATTGAGTAATATGAGGTGGAATCAGATTCTTCAGATAATACTAACAATCAAGCCTAATTATACATGTATAAATAAAGGAACTTACACAAGCAACCTTCAGACACAAATGGTGATACAATGAACAATATTATATAAGTATTAACTAATAAAAGTTTAAAATGTCTCAAACATACTTCAATAATGAAGCTTCAAAAGGAAGTTGCTTCAAACTATCTGTGGCATATGAAATTTAAATAATGTATTGATATATGCATTAACATGTAATTCAATAATGTGTCCAAAAGTGCACTGATTATTACAACAGGAGAAAATACATATTTATTATACTATGACCATATGTACAATGCTGAAGTTGCTGTTTAGACTGTTCTACTGATATTTTACAGAACTACCTTAAATGAGGATAAATTATAATTACCAATATCAGCAAAACTACACTGGTTAAATACAAGGGGTACATACATTAAACATAATTCTCAATCCTTCAAGAGACAAATTAACACAAGTAGAACAAACACTTCAGACACACACACACACACACACACACACACACACACACACACACACACACACACACATGGCTGGTTCCAATGGGCAACTTTTAGCCAGTTTACACACACAACAACTATCTCTCGAAATACAACCTTTAAAAAGTTGGTCTGCATTTCCACATGGCACATTTTCCACAAAAACCTGTAAAAATTTTTCCACTATGCACACCTGACAATGATCAAAGCTATGATACTTTTAAAATGGGCTCTCCACAATGCACTGATATAGTATCATAATAATATCTAAAACAATTCCCTCTGTGCAATTACTGTTGTCTGTCTTTAGCACATTGCTTAAAAAATCTAGTTCAGTTTTTGCAGCTGATCAGTGACATATTTTTGTGAGATCTGTCTTCTATGTTAACATACCTACCCAGCTTATCGAGATTTCTTTAAAATATCCCACAGTTATAAAATTTTTGTACTCTGGCGAAAGTGATTTGACCTATGCGCATTCAGACTAACAGACTGAGTAAAGGCTCTGCCACAAATGTCACATTTGTAAGGTCTCTCGCCAGTATGCATTAAGTGGTGTTTCTTCAGACAACTAGATTCGGTAAATGATTTGCCACAAACAACACATTTGTACGGTCTCTCACCAGTATGTATGAAAATATGCTTCCTCAGGTTACCAGCGTCCGTAAATGATTTTCCACATACATTACATACGTGTGGTTTCACACCAGTATGTCTTAATTTGTGAACCCTGAGACCACGACTATTAGTAAATAATTTCCCACAGGTATCGCACTTGTGTCTCTCCTCGCCATTGTGTATTAATGTATGCACCTTTAGTTTCCATGAGTTTATGAACGATTCACCACAAACATTACATTTGTGTGATGCCTCAGCAGTATGTTGTATTAAATGGGCCTTAACAGCGAATGGCCTTGAAAACGATTTGCCACAAAAGTCACATTTGTACGGTTTCTCCCCAGTATGTTTTAATAAATGATACTTGAGAGTTTCGGCTACAATATATGATTTCCCGCAAAGATGGCATATGTGGGGTCTGTCGCCAGTATGTATTAACATGTGCCTCTTCAGGCTACCACATGCCGTAAAGGATTTCCCACAGACCTCACAGTTGTATGGTCTCCCACCGATGTGTATTAGGGAGTGCTTCTTGAGATGACTACGCAGAATAAATGATTTCTCACAAACGTTACATTTGTGCGCTCTCTCGCCAGTATGTGACAGTGAATGCTGCTTGAGATCAGAATGGCGAATAAAAGCAAACCCACAAATTTTGCATTTATGTGGTCTCTTGTCAGTATGATTGTAAGTATGTTTCTTAAGACTGCGCAAAGCATCAAACGATTTTCCACAAACGTCACATACATGTGGTCTCTCATCATTGTTTGTTACTGAAGGACTTGACTGACTATAGGATTCCCCAAAAATATCAGATCTGTTTGGTTTGATATTAGAGACTGTGCTATGTTGTTCACTTTCTCGTTGGCTAGTCCTTTTTTCCACCATTGAATGCCTACTCAAGCTATCATGGGTATGAAATACTTCACCACATGTGGTACAGATATGTACAGGTGGCTGTACACCATCAATATGTGTAAACACATGCATTATTAGACTGTACTTTGACAAAAAGGTTTGCTTGCATGAACTACATGTGAATTCATATTCCTTGAACCTGTTATTACTTCTAGCACATAGGGCATTATCCTGCTTAGAGAGACACACTTGATTTAGAGATCCACTACCAACAACATGTGTCGATTTCTCTGCATCAATATCCAGCTCCACACAAGTCACTCCCTGCAGGTATGTTTCTTCACATCCAGTGTTACCACACTCATTAGCGATTTTAGTCAACCTGAAGCATGAACAGAAAGGCAGTAAATATCTCATTCTCTACATACACAAACATTACTTCAACAGTCTACAAATTCTTATTTCTAATGGAGAAATAGTTTCAAGTATACAAATAACAACATTCCTGCTAATTCACTGCTTATGAGATGAAACTGTTTCACAAGTGGCAAGATAAACTAGAACTAGCTTGAACCTCTTGTGGTTCCAAATTGAGTTTACAGTGGTATTGGTAATAATATTACAACAAACATTTATAATAACACCAGCAGTACACTGAGTTCAACAGCCTGAGGAGCCTGTGTTTCAGAAGAGGTGATTATATGGGAAAATTTCATTTTCTCCACTCATATATTGCATGTTTTCCAAGCTAACTGCAGTTACATTTTTCGCTCAAAATAGGAAAGTCAATTTATAAAGATTGACACCAAAGTAAAGCTTGTATTCGATTTCACATTAACTTTCTCCATTCATTCTATAGTTATGTTTATATGTCATGCAGTAATTTGTTGCACTGAGTGCACACTATACATCCTGTATTTGTTGCTTTATGTAACACACTATGGCAGTAAATGCATGTGTAGAGTACATGCGAGTTGCGGGGTTACCTTTTTCGTATTGTTCTTTGGTCATTACTCATTGATTTACAGTGGTGCTGAACTGTCATGTTACAGCCGTATGTGTGTGTCTTTCTGAATGGGTCAATAACTGATGCTACTATGTCATTCGATTGACTGTAGGTGCCTTGGTTTTCTTGGCTGTATTAAATGAGAAACATTGAATTGTGGAATTTCGTAATAATGATTTTACAGCTTAAATATTAGGTAATCATTTTGAGATGTAATCTGTTGAATACGATGTAGCAGCCACAAACACTGACAGCAGGACAGTCAAGGGGAATGCAAGGACCTTCATCAAAGTCTTCCTGCATGAAATCACATGCCTGTTAGGATTATGAAGATAATGACTGGAAGTTGGAAAGCTAGATCAGCTAAAAAAATATTAACATGAGCCATAATCAAAGCACTGAGTGAAGAGCAGGAGAATTTTAAAAAAAAGTCCAAACTTGAGAACAGTGCAAGCCTCTTCTTGAGATACTGGGATCTAGTCACAAGGCTATTGGATTTGTGGTAAAGATACAGATGACTAGCTGGTCACAGATTGAGGTGATTGCAGAGCACAGATGGGATCGAAATGTAATGAAGCTTTAGCCCTGATGCAGAGCTGGTGCTTACAGAACAAGCTGCAAGTCGTAGTAAATTAAACAACTTACATAGTGCTAAAAGGTAAATCATCTGCAACATGCTTTTTGTTTTTCACACTAAACAATCTTCAATTAATAGACATCCCTCACATTGCTAACTCGGTCTTTATCTTGATAATGATCTCATTTTTAAAGGCTATGTATAAACTATGCCCAAACAAACCACAAAATTAATTTACAAGATTGCAAATATCACCAAAGGTCAATACAGAATAACACTTGACACAGTACAGTAACATGCTGCTGACTGACTGCTGTAGCTGGGGCCCGACTGGGCATATGAAATTATACAGGGAGAGCCATTCACAATACTACATTGGATAAATACTAATAATCCTGTAAATACACTTCCTACAATTGCAATTTTGGAGGAGCCACTTACTGCTAACAGAGAGAAAATGTAAAGAAAATGCAGGGGGTAACTAGAGATTTACTGGACAATATAGGTGCTGAACAGAGGTAGGCAGACAAGGAAAGCCAGTGTATGTGAACACATATGGCACTGGTTACAAGGTGTGTTCACTAATGCCAAATGTTAAAGAGTGAAGTAGACTGAATGACTTACTTCCAGCAACTGGTTTTGCGAAACGTAGGCATTGACCCTAACCATCATATCGATGCATATTCAAGTGCAAAGAAAACAACTTTGTATGGTCAGACTGGAATCATGGTACATCATTCTTCATCACAGTGATCCAGATGACTATTCCGAACGATACAGGTGAGGGGTCCAAGCAATGTAAACTTTTAAAATGATATGATCCAGAAAAGCAAGTGAAATTTTGCACCGTTTTTAAAGAATTCACTGGCAAAAAAAAAGAACAGGAAGTATACATAAATGAATCAGGTGCAACCTGATAATGCAAAGAAAATAACATACTAAAGTAGATGGAAATTCCCTGCATCTCGTCTTATAATCTTCTGCCACCTACTGCCACTCTGATGATTTTCACATGTCTGTGTTCTGATACTGACTGGCTTCGCTCAACTCTGTGGAGCTGGCTCTTCAACCACTATCACTGGTGCCAACTGGGCACAGGGACCAGAGGCCACTTGCTGAGTTCATGGTCCGAACCGAAGAGGGTGCCACACTTCTCCACCACTTTTCCCGTGCTTCTTCTTCTTGCACATTCACTTCATACTTCATTGAATCTTGGATCCCATTTCCAGAATTTCTGCATGCTGTAAAGCTACAACACAAGAGAGGACACTGGCCACCTTTCTTATGGGTGCAACTGCAACTGTCATGGCTGCCAGCACACTGATTACATATCACCTGATTTTAACACAATTGTGTCATGTGATCTATTCATTGACATTTAGTGCTGAATGCAGCTGTGAGAGGTTCCACCTTAAAAGTCAAAGCATATTAGCATATCCAGCATGAAGATCATTTAGATGACATCCTCTTTGTTCTTGAAGCCTGTACTGTTCTCAGATATATCTACTGCCAAGATGAACAGTGGAGGTCTCTTCTTATCAGTTCGATCATGACGCTTGTGTAGCATATTGAATCCATGGTTAAACAGTGCTTGATGCGGTCTTGTAGGAGGGCTGTTAGTTCTTTTATCTTCTTCTGGAGAACTGCCCTACTTGGGTATTCAGTCTGATAGCCCACAATCTTCTTCATGGTCACGTCAGATGATTGCACATAGCTCCAGTGCGGCATTGTTATTAGCTGCAGTGACCTTGAGGGTGTACTGAAATTGCAAAATTTCCACATCATTCAATTTATCCCCTGCATACTGAAAGTATACACGTAGGATATTACAAAAGTTCCTGTCACAAAGTAGCGCTACTTCTCTTCTATGTAGCCCTACACCTTCCGAGTTTCACTCATATCTAGTGGCAGCAAATAATGGTGTCTATTGGGTGAACTCGGCATGAGTTGACTCTACAAGTTCTAGTGGCTTCTGATCACAGACAGTGAATGCTTACAGCAGTCTTCTGTGTACTGATTGTGCAGTCTAATTACTGTGCATTAGTTTACCTTAATGTATGTCTCATTTGAGAACTGGAAAATCAATTTGTCCCATCATGTAACAGCAATAACAGCTTATATCACCAAATTGTCAAACATGCCAGGCTGATAACCACAAAATCTGCACAAATTACCAATACATACAGACAGTCATAACGTTTCTCCTTTATGTAGGAGACCGAAAAACAGCTGAGAAGCTTAAGAACGCAGGTTTATTTACTACACATTATATTTCATCATCATTTTTCCAGACTTTTAGTCTTCATTGTTTCCAATCTTGCTCTTACAGAAAATTATGGAAAGGACGATATTGACACAACATTCTTGTACTAATGTAACAAATATTGTGTTGTTGTGGTCTTCAGTCCTAAGACTGGTTTGATGCAGCTCTCCATGCTACTCTATCCTGTGCAAGCTTCTTCATCTCCCAGTACCTACTGCAGCTCACATCCTTCTGAATCTGCTTAGTGCATTCATCTCTTGATCTCCCTCTACGATTTTTATCCTCCACACTGTCCTCAAATACTACTTGGTGATCCCTTGATGCCTCAGAACGTGCCCTACCAACCGATCCCTTCCTCTAGTCAAGTTGTGCCACAAACTCATTTTCTCCCCAATCCTATTCAATATTTCCTCATTAGTTATGCAATCCACCCATCTAATCTTCAGCATTCTTCTGTAGCACCACATTTCAAAAGCTTCTATTCTCTTCTTGCCCAAACTATTTATCGTCCATGCTTCACTTCCATACATGGCTACACTCCATACAACAACTTTCCGAAACGACTTCCTGACAATTAAATCTAAACTCAATGTTAACAAATTTATCTCCTTCAGAAACGCTTTCCTTGCCATTGCCAGTCTACATTTTATATCCTCTCTACTTCGACCATCATCAGTTACTTTGCTCCCCAAATAGCAAAATACCTTTACTACATAGCAAAATTCCTTTACTACTTTAAGTGTCTCATTTTCTAATCTAATTCCCTCAACATCATCCAACTTAATGCAACTACATTCCATTATCCTTGTTTTGCTTTTGTTGATGTTCATCTTATACCCTGCTTTCAAGACACTGTCCATTCCGTTCAACTGCTCTTCCTAGTCCTTTGCTGTCTCTGACAGTCATCGGTGAACATCAAAGTTTTTATTTCTTCTCTGTGGATTTTAATACCTACTCCAAACTTTTCTTTTGTTTCCTTTACTACTTGCTCAATATACAGATTGAATAACATTGGGGGAGAGGGTACACACCTGTCTCACTCCCTTCCCAACAGCTACTTCCCTTTCATACCCTCGACACTGTAACTGCCATTTGGTTTCTATACAAATTGTAAATAGCCTTTCGCTCCCTGTATTTTACCCCTGCCACCTTTACAGTCAACATTGTCAAAAGCTTTCTCTAAGTCCACAAATGCTAGAAATGTAGGTTTATCTTTCCTTAACCTATTTTCCAAGATAAGTCGTAGAGTCAGTATTCTCTCACATGTTCCGATATTTCTACAGAATCGAAACTGATCTCCCCGAAGGTCAGCTTCTCCCAGTTTTTCCATTCGTCTGTAAAGAATTTGCGTTAGTATTTTGCAGTTGTGACTTATTAAACTGATAGTTCAGTAATTTTCACATCTGTCAACATTTGCTTTCCTTGGGATTGGAATTATTATATTCTTCTTGAAGTCTGAGGGTATTTCAGCTGTCTCATACATCTTGCTCACCAGATGGTAGAGTTTTGTCAGGACTTGCTCTCCCAAGGATGTCAGTAGTTCTAATGGAATGTTGTCTACTCCCGGGGCCTTGTTTCGACTCAGGTCTTTCAGTGCTCTGTCAAACTCGTCACACAATATCATATCTCTATCTCCCATGTCATCTTCATCTACATTCTCCTCCAT
The DNA here is from genome assembly GCF_023897955.1 of Schistocerca gregaria. Classification (NCBI taxonomy): domain Eukaryota; kingdom Metazoa; phylum Arthropoda; class Insecta; order Orthoptera; family Acrididae; genus Schistocerca; species Schistocerca gregaria. The sequence continues at coordinate 85,692,872 of NC_064930.1, read as the reverse complement.
TTCTATAATATCGTCCTCAAGATCATTGCCCTTGTATAGACCCTCTACATACTCCTTCCACCTGTCTGCTTTCCCTTTTTTGGTTAGGGCTGGGTTTCCATCTAAGCTCTTGATATTCATACAAGTTGTTCTCTTTTCTCCAAAGGTCTCTTTAATTTTCCTGTAGGCACTATCTATCTTACCCGTAGTGATATAAGCCTCTACTTCCTTACATTTGTCCTCTGTCTATCTCTGCTTAGCCATTTCTGAGACGTTAGTATTCCTTTTTATCTGCTCCATTTACTGCATTTTTATATTTTTTCCTTTGATCAATTAAATTTTGTATTTCTTCGGATACCCTAGGATTTCTACTAGCCCTCGTCTTTTTACCTATTTGATCCTCTGCTGCCTTCACTACTTCATCCCTTAGAGCTGCCCTTTCTTCTTCTACTGTATTTCTTTCCCCCATTCGTGACAAATATTCCCTTATGCTCTCCCTGAAACTCTGTACAACCTCTGGTTTAGTCAGTTTATCTAGTTCCCATTGCCGTAAATTCCCACCGTTTTGCAGTTTCTTCAGTTGTCATAACCAATAGATTGTGGTCAGAGTCCACATCTGCCCCAGGAAATGTCTTGCAATTTAAAACCTGGTTCCTAAATCTCTGTCTTACCATTATATAATCTATCTGATACCTTTTAGTATCACCAGGGTTCTTCCATGTATACAGCCTTCTTTTATGATTCTTAAACCCAGTGTTAGCTATGATTAGGTTGTGCTCTGTGCAAAATTCCACCAGGCGGATTCCTCTTTCATTTCTTAGCCCCAATCCATATTCACTTACTATGTTTCCTTCTCTCCACTTTCCTACTCTCGAATTACAGTCATCCATGACTATTAAATTTTCATCCCCCTCCACTACCTGAATAATGTCTTTTATCTCTTCATAGATTTCATCAATTTCTTCATCATCTACAGAGCTAGTTGGCATATAAACTTGTACTACTGTAGTAGGCATGGGCTTTGTGTCCATCTTAGCCACAATAATGTGTTCATTATGCTGTTTGTAGTAGCTTACCCGCAATCCTATTTTTTTGTTCATTATTAAACCTACTCCTGCATTACCCCTATTTGATTTTGTCTTTAAAACCCTGGCCAAAAGTCTTGTTCCTCCTGTCACCAAACTTAACTAATTCCCACTATATCTAACTTTAACCTATCCATTTCCCTTTTTAATTTTCTAACCTACCTTCCTGATTAAGGGATTTGACAATCCATGCTCCGATCTGTAGAACGCCAGTTTTCTTTCTCCTGGTAACGATGTTCTCTTGAGTAGTCCCTGCCTGGAGATCTGAATGGGGGACTATTTTACCTTCGGAATATTTTACCCAAGAGGACGCCATCATCATTAACCATACAGTAAAGCTGCATGCCCTCGGAATAATAAATTATGGCTGTAGTTTCCCCTTGCTTTCAGCCGTTCACAGTACCAGCACAACAAGGCCGTTTTGGTTAGCGTTACAAGGCCAGATCAGTCAATCATCCACACTGTTGCCCCAGCAACTACTGAAAAAGCTGCTGCCCTTTTCAGGAACTACATGTTTGTCTGGCCTCTCAACAGATACCCCTTATGTTGTGGTTGCACTCATGGTACGGCCATCTGTATTGCTGAGGCACGCAAGCCTCCCCACCGACGGCAAGGTCCATGCATCATGGGGGGAGGCAGGGGGGGGATCCATGGTTCATATAAGGCTTCTCATATCTGAAATTCATATCAAAATTAATAAAAACTGATGAAATGAAAAGTGTACTTTTTTGAACTGATTGCTATATGTGCAATTTAAATATCTCATCCTTGGAACAAAAATAAGCTTAGAAATCATTTCAGAGAATGGCATCATCAATTACTTTGTTCCAGTTCTCACCATAAAAAATGTGTTTTGACAATTTGTCTTACTTTTTGAAACCAGTGTCATCAGCTGTGACACTTTTCATTTGCTTTTTATTTAACAGCAAAAACATTAATTACAAACAGTTTTATACCAAGCTCACACTGCTTTACATGGCTGAAGTTGTGTTAACAAACAAAAATTCTAATTTCCTGCATTTTTTCATCTCGAACATCTTTAGCAAGAAAATTTCCTGTTACAATTACTGAGACTATTCACAACATTATTTGCCCAGTTTTCGACATATTTCACACACTGACAAAAACTACGTACATTCTTATCGTATAGTTTTTGCTTTAATAACAGACTCATTAAGAAAACTAGCTTATATCATGAATCTTGTCAGCTGTTTCTGATTCTCCACGTCAGTGCAGCAAACTAATAAGTGTTCCACATTGAGAAAAATAATTGGTTCATTGGTTTGTGTGGTTGAAGGGAGCAGACTCCAAACATCATCGATCCAGAAAAAAACATACAACAGTCTATGCATTATCAGCAGAGTTAATCCACTGAAATGAATGTTACATGAAAATACAAAGCTACTTATAAACTGTTGCTCTTGGGTATGTAATTCTCAAGCGAATTACATAAAGTTGTTGCTTAAAGATCAACTTCCAGGCTAATAATGGAAACCAGTGTCACGATGTTTGTCCTGCCATCACACCAATCTGTCTCCATAGTCCCTGGCAATAAGGATCATACAGTATTAGTTGGTTAAGATACGAAGAATTGGAACACTTCTCTCTGAAAACTTACCCATACTTTGAGGAGAACTTACCTACAATTTTAGTTTTGGCCATGTTTTCAGGGAATTTATGTAAAGTTACTGATTGCCATCAACTGAAGACCCCAAAAACTGCACATGAGATTAAAAATTTCAGTAATTAACAGACAATTTTGAATTTCATGAGGACTGAGTCAAACAGCTCCTTGTCATAAAGGCCAATTAAGGGTTCACTGTCTGCCACCATAGAGCACTATATGCTGTAGACATCAGCTAAGTACAACCGATCAGATCACTCAGCCAGCATTAAGTTTTACTGTCCCTAGACGAATGTCCAAGTTTCTTACGTTACACATTTTTAATCATAGTGTTGCATTCTGCTTTCTATGGGAGTTATTACACATGCTGTGCACTTATTACAAATTGCAGGTGGTGTAAAAATAGGCAACAAAACAAATTTTGCTTCCTATCTGAACAGCATTTTTCTCTTTTCTGCTTCAACTCACAGAATTGAAGTAGAGTCATAAGATTAAATCTTAGATTAGATTAGATTAGTTTCCGTTCCATAGATCCGTGTTGAGGAGATCCTTGTGGATATGGAATATGTCACCTTTTTTTTATTTTTTTACGCTGAAATATCAATACTAATAGTATAAATATATAAACACATCATTTGTTTCTATTAAAAAATTCGTCAATGGAGTAGATGAAGTTGGCCACTAGTAAGTCTTTCGGGCTCCTTTTAAACTGATCTCTATTTGTAACTAAATGTTTTATGTTTTATGTTTGCTGGCAAATTATTGAAGATGTGTGTTCCTGAGTAGTGGACCCCTTTTTGAACTAAAGTAAGTGCTTTTATGTCCTTGTGCAGATCATTTTTGTTCCTGGTATTGTATGTATGAACTGAGCTGTTTGTTGGAAAGAGAGATATATTATTTAGGACAAATTTCATTAAGGAGTAAATATACTGAGGGGCAGTAGTTAGTATACCCAGTTCTTTGAAGAGGTTTGTACAAGACACCCGTGAGTTTACGCCACAAATAATACGTATTACATGCTTTTGGACTCTGAAAACTTTTGTTTGACTTGAAGAGTTACCCCAAAATATTATACCATATGACATTACGGAATGAAAGTATGCAAGCTTTTTCACTTTTATGTCGCTTATGTCTGCTAACACTCGAATTGCAAATAAAGATTTGTTAAGGCGTTTCTGCAGTTCTGTGGTCTGCTCCTCCCAACTGAATTTATTATCAAGTGTAATCCCAGGAATTTAAGACTGACAACCTCTTCTATCTGCTCTTCTTCGTACTTTATGCATATGCTGGGTGGAAAGCTCCTACAGCTTCTGAATAGCATATAGTGAGTCTTTTCGAAGTTTAATGTCAGTGAGTTGGCTTTAAACCATTTATTAATATCCATGAAAATATCATTAGTAGATCTGTCTAGAACTACACTCGACATACTATTTATTGCAATACTTGTGTCATCTGCAAACAAAACGAACTCTGCTTCTGGCAGTGTAACTGATGAGAGATCATTAATGTACACAAGAAAAAGCAATGGCCCTAAGATGGATCCTTGTGGGACACCACATGAAATTTCTTCCCATTCTGATGATGACTGATGACTTAATTCACTAGTCCCTTGCACTGACACCCTTTGTTTCCTGTTAGTGAGGTATGACTTGAACCATTTTGCAGCACTGCCCGTGACACCATAGAATTCTAATTTATTTAAAAGGATGTTGTGGTTTACACAATCGAATGCTTTTGACAAATCACAGAAAATACCTGATGCTTGTAACTTGTTATTTAATGAATTAAGTACATTTTCACTGTAGGTGTAAATAGCCTTTTCGATATCAGAACCCTTCAGAAATCCAAACTGTGTTCTTGATAATATGTTATTTGTGGTCAGATGGTTGAGAAGCTGCCTGTAGATTACTTTTTCTAAAATTTTTGAGAATGCTGGCTAAAGTGAAATCGGTCTGTAGTTTGATGTCATCTCCTTATCCCCTTTCTTGAATAGAGGCTTAACATCTGCATATTTCAGCCAGTCAGGAAATGTCCTAGTTATAATTGACTGGTTACACAAGTAACTTAGAATTGTACTGAACTCACAAGAACATTAACTTTGTTGATATTTCATCGTAACCACTAGAATGCTTTGTTTTTAAAGATTTTATTATGGAAGTTATTTCTTTTGGTGATCTGAGTGACATATTCATGTTCCTAAAGCTATTTGTAAAGGCTAGTTTCAGATATTCAAGGGCATTATTTACTGATCCTGACAATCCCATTCTCATTCTGGGTCTGATCCCTGAATATTGTGATGGTTTGCTGACTGATAATTCTGATAGTTCTGCCTCAGAGCCTAAGGACAAAGTAACATGACTATAAGGAGTGATGGCTTGAGGCAAATTGACAATAGTGTAGTGTGCTGTGAGGAGATTGTATGTACGGTGACTTCTGGCTCTGTGCCAGATGTGTACAGTGTAATCCAATTGCCTTGCTGTTCAGTACAACAGTGCAATATGCAGAGGCTGCAAGGGTAAGACACTGAGTCTGTGTCACTGGTTAGTATCTGAAACTGATTGACAGGTGCGATAACGAGTGTACCTTTTCATGACCATTGTGTGTGGGTTATACTGTGGAACAACACAGATATTTGATACCATAAGACTAGAAACTAAATGGGTAGGAATTATCACATCATAAACGTGTGAGACACACTCTGCAGAAGTGATTGAAGTCCAACATTGATACAGGTGGGCTAACTGCATGTCTTTACTCGACATGATGCCCCCTTTTCACGGCAAAGTTATATGTGAATTTAATTTCCTTACAGTTGTAGCACTTCCCTACTGCTGTCATATATTCCCACCTTCCTTCAATGCCCTAGTAAAACACACCCACACGCTGCTGTGAAAGATGGATTTAAGCACCACAGATGATTGTACAAACATACCATCAGTTGGCCATCATACACATTCCCATATGAAGGACATAATAATAGTCATCTCAATGCAGAGAAGCAACTAAAAGAGTTAGGAAAAAAAGAAAATCACATGGTCCAGATGGAATGAAAATTCGATTATACTATCTTTTACTTACATTTCACCCAGCACAAAACCCTAAGTGACTACAATAAAGTGCAGATGATTCCCGTGTATAAGAAGGGAAAAGAACAGACCCACAAGATTACAGACCAACATCCTTAACATCAGTTTGCCACATATTCATAAGTCAAGTATGATAAATTTCTTTGAGGCTGAAGAGTTTCTGTCTACAGTTAACCATGGATTACGAAAGAATAATTAATGCAAAACTCAAATGGTCCTTTTCTCACATGATATCCCGCAAGCCATGTATGAAGAACAACAAGCAGATTCCATATTCTTAGATTTATGGAACGCATTTAATACAGTCCCCACTGCAGACTGCTAACGAAGGTACCAGCAGGCACAATAGCTTGCCAGATATGTGAATAGCTCAAAGTTTCTTAAGTAAGAGAAACCAGTATCTGTCCTTGATGGTCAGTGTTCATCAGAGACAAGGGTATCGTCAGGTGTGATCCATGGAAGTGTGTTAGGACCGCACTTATTCTCCACATATGCAAATGATGTAACAGACATCGCAAGCAGAAATCTGCAGCGCTTTGTTGATGATGCTGAGATGTATGGGAAGGTGTCACCATTGAATAACTGTATGAGGATATAAGATAACTTAGACAAAATTTCTAGTTGGTGCAAAGAATGACAACTTGCTCCAAATTTTGATAAATTTAAGTTAATGCAAACGTCCAGGATATGCAATGCCAAAGGTTACAATATGGTATTAGTAGTGTACTGCTTGAGACAGTCACATTTATTAAATATTCAGGGGTATCATCGAAAAGTGATAGTAAATGGAATGAGCATGTAATAATGGTAGTGGGGAAGGTGAATGGTCGACTGCATGTAGAACATTGGTGTGACCAATTAATGAGTACTGCTCTAGTGTCAAGGATCCCCCAAGGTCAGTATAAGGGAAGAAATCGATGCAATTCAATACAGTGTCACTACATTTTTTATCTGTAGGGTCAATCAACACGAATGTGTTATGGATATGCTTCATGAACTCAAATGGGTTGGCCTGAGTGTCTCTTTGATACATATAGTCACACCATAGCTGCAACTGCAATGGAGAAGTATCTCTGTAGGAACCAGACAAAAATGTGGTTCCTGAGGACAGCCAGAAGCATTTTCATTTTCAGTAGCTGCAGGAAGCAACATCTGGATGATTGCTTAATCTGATCCCATAATGTTATACAACATACCCTGCAAATAGTTGAAAGCATGGGCAAATTACAGCTATTATTTCTCTGGGGAGCATACAGCTCCTCTGCATAGTTAAATGGTGATGGCACTCTCTTGGGTGAAATATTCCAGATGTAAAATAGTCCCTCATTTCACTCTTTAGGCAGGACTACTTAGCAGGCTGTTGTCATCAAGAAAAACAACATGAGCTTTCTAGGGGTTGTAGTATGTAAAGTTGTATCCCTTAATCAGATAGGCATGTTAAAGAAACTGAAAAGGAAAATGGTTAGGTACCCATTTCACATATAGGGAATTTATGAAGCACACTGGCAGGAATAAAAGGCTTTCCTGTTACACGAGTACAATTATCAACAAAAAACCAAATAGGAGGTAACAAAGAACTAGGTATAATAATAAATAAGAAAACAGGATTGGGTGTAAGCCTCTATCAGCCTAGTAATCACATAATCATTACCATTACAGACATTAAGGCAATGCCCCCACTATGGTAGTACAAGTGTGTATAGAAATTTTGGAACTTTGTGGTAAGTCCCCATGGGACCAAACTGCTGAGGTCATCGGGCCCTAGGCTTACACACAAATTAATCTAACTTAAACTAACTTATGCTAAACACACACACACACACACACACACACACACCTACCTATGCCCAAGGGAGGACTTGAACCTCCAATGGGGGAAGCAATGCGAACTGTGTCAAGGCGCCTGAGGCCGCACGGCTACCCTGTACGACAGTGTGTATGGCAACTAGCGGTTTGTAAGATTGATAAAAACGTTATGGAATCAGAAATGTTGCACAGATATTTAAACGAGACCAAAAACTAATTGTGTTGAGTGAATGTATTTGGTAGTAGGGAAAGGAAGAGAACAAAATATAGGAGGTGGTCATAGACCAGTAGAATTTTACACACGGCATAATTCTGTCATCGCTAACTCTTGGTTTAATAAGATTGATGAATGATGACTCTACATGTGGAAGAGACTTGGACACATGGCAAGGTTTCAGACTGATTATGCAAGGGTGCGATAGATATTTTGACACATTTGTTTTTACATTGTGAAACATTTCCATGGCAAGATATGAGGTTTGACCCTATTTTATTGCTTATGAGTACAAATTAAAACTTGAGGAATGACATGTATGTGGCAACTTATGGACATCAGACGTGAACAAATTGAAAAGGATCAGAGACTGTTGGGAGTTTCAGAAGGAGTATTAGGCAATGTTCATCTGGAACATGGGAAGAGAATACAGCTGAAGAAGAAGGGTAGCTTTGAGACATGAAATAGGGGAGGAAACAGAAGATCAAATACGCATAAAACAAAACACTGGATAACACAGGGCATCTCGACTTCAATTTACAAAAGAAGGAAATATCAAAATCTGAGAAATTAAGGAGGCAAAAGGGAATAATGACATCTAAAAAATGAGACTGGCAAAAGGTGTAAAGATGACAGGCAGGAATGGCTAGGGGGCAAATGTAAAACTGTACAGTCCAGTCATATTAAAGTGACAATCTGTAGAAAGCCTGAATGACCATTTTTTGCAGTGCAGAAAAGCAGGAAGAAAATCATTGAAATTCTGAAAGATACCAACAGGGATGTGGAGCCAGGCCAATTCCAATACACCAGCCACATATCTAGGTGTTTTAGTTGAGGATCCATGGTACAAATAAACCAACTGAGGTGGACCCACGGATTTGCTATCAGTTTTAAATCCAGCTTGTCTGGTGGCCTGGAGAGCATACTAGATTCATCCTGGTGCTCTTCAAACCACATGAGCTGTGTGACATGTGCACTAGCCTGTTGGTATGTGCCATAATGCCAAGGAATAGATAAGTGCAGGTGTGGACATGGCCTCTGAGAATAGATTCCTACTTGTGTTGCTCCACTGTGTCTTTTAGGATGACAAGATCACCCAGGGAATGACACAAAAACATTTCCAGACCTCCCTCCTCCAGGGTGGACCCTTCTCACAACTGTTGCAGTGCCATACATGCTACTGGATATCTATCTGATGGAGCTTAAAACATAATTCATCTGAAAGGACTACATGTTTCCACTCATGAGGAGAATATGGGGTTCCTCAGAAACTTTGCTCAGTGGAATAGGGGTCAAAGTAAGGTATTTCTGAGGTACTTCATGCACCTTTTACCATGTGATATCTTCAGAAGACATGGTGGCTCAATGGTTGGCATCATGGCTTCTTAATTTTGCACTCTATGTTTGAAACCCCGTTATTACTTACTTTCAGTTTTATTTATGTACCCATGCCTGTAGAACATTACTCTATGAATGTTTTCCATTATACGCTGCTATAACATTGTTCTTATTTGTCCACTAATTTGTATGTCAAGTGAATTTATTTTAAAAAAGAACAAAATTATTTCTGTGAAATTCCTGTAGTGTGTCTTGATTCGTAAGTGCAAGTGCCAGTTTTCAGAAAAATAACCCATAATGCATTGTTTGCTGCAAAATTATTGCCAACACATGAAATCTTAACTAGTGTTATTGATGTTTCTTTCCTTCGTGAGATTCACACATAGAAATGCCACTTTGGTAAACTTACCTTCACATGACACTTGTGCCATTCAGAAAATCTGTGTTTTCAATGGTTCTGTGATTAGTCTTATCCATGGAAATGCACAAAATCCTCATGATGAAAAACAATATGAATAACACACAAGAAATTGAAAAAGATTGTAGCCCCTCAACGTACCATAGACATGTTACATAATACTTGTGTGTGATGTATTGTGATATCCATTTGTGATTTTACAATTAATATGCCTTTATACTCCTATATTCATAAGAAAGATGCTTTCAGTAACCTACTACGGACATGGGTAGATAAATAAAATAAAAACTATAAAAATAAATAAATAAAAACAACCATTAGTTTTCAAATACAGTTTTCAAATTACGAACGATGACCTTAACCACTGAGCCACTATCTATTCTGAAGATTTTCTGAGTTAAATGGTACAGTCAACTATCTACTGATAAGCCGAGACAAGTGTTCGCTTATTCTTGACTCCTCTTTCGCTGAGCGAAGTTCATGGAAAGTCAGGTGATGGCACTTGCTGTTTCTCATTACCAGTGGAAGTCCAGTTGCAGTGGTTGCATGCTAATTCCAGCTTTTGTCGCCAATAAACAGCACTTGCCACGGGTGCATGAACCAGGTACCTGCTGCTCTCTTTCCACATAACAACAACAATTTCACTGTTTGCTGCATCATCTTGTGCTTTACATACCCTCTAATGCCAATTCTGCCACCTGTCTTTGTGACGTAGGTGGTGGTGACGATGTTTGGTTTGTCGGGTGCGTAACTGCGCAGTCATCAGCACCACTAGAAAGCCCCATTTTTTACACAGTCCAATTTAGCCATTGGCATGAATGATGATGAAATAAGAAGTACAAAACAAATACATAGTCCCTGGGCACAGAAAATCCCCACCTGGCCAGAAATAGAACCCAGGATCCTGTGATCCAGAAGCAGCAACACTAGCCACTGGACCATGAGCTGTGGACAAACATAGGCGGGGGTCACATTAATGTGATGATACCATGCATAACCACAAGAAGCATAGATACTCCTTATAACAAGATTAAAGACACCTTTGCATAAAAGTAGAGAAGAGGTGAAACAAAGGCTGGCAATGGCAAGAAAATACATCTGAAATACTGGAATGTAAATTGTTAACATTTAACTTAAATTTAGCTCTAAGGATATCTTTTCTGAGACTGTTTGTCTGCAGTGTAGCCTTGTATAAAAGTGAAATGTGGGTGACAGGCAATTCACACGGAACAGAATGGAACAGAAGCTTTCGGAATGTGATGCTACAAGAGAATGCTGATGATTGGATGTCAGGATTGAACAAAAATAAAGAGGCACTGAATGAAATTGGGAAAAATAGAAATTTATGGCACAATGCATCTGGTTGAAAGAACACATTTGATTTATCATCAAGGCATTGTCAATTTGGTAATGGAAGAAAGTGTAGAGCATAGATATTGATGAAGGAGACCAAGATTTGAATACAATAAGCAGGTTCAAATGGATGAAGGTTGTGATAGGTGTGCACTGATGATGACACACACAATAGACTAACTTGGATGGGTGTATCAAATTAGCCATCGAACTGAGGACCATGACAACCTCAACAACAACAACAGCAACAACAAGTCATTATTATCAAACAGATATTGTCAGAAACATTAAACATTAAGCTAATATTCATTACTATCACAACTTTTAGTTTTACCTCTCTCTTCCACTGGGGGTGTTTTCGAATGGAGAATTGAGGACATCATTGTTCCCACAAGTCGAAGACAAAAAAGAGTCTGCTCAGAGCTCAGAATGCCTGAGCAAATCTAGCTAAATTGAGATGACACTGGTATCCCTGATATTGCTCAATAACAATAATGCTTGTTTAACAAGTATTTTGCCTCAATATTCATCCCTGTAATCCACTTGCAGCTCACTTCAATAATCCTTTTCCAGAGAGATCCTATCAACCACACAAAATGGGGAGTGGGACTAGTACATTCGTTCCCCGAAAGGCGTTATGTTCTTGCACAGAGCAACTTAGGAACCTACCGATGCCAGCAAAGAGTTTCTTCTAACAAAGAAGCTGTATCACTGGCACTAGATCTCAGGTTTCATGCCAACCATAAGAACTGGACCAGGAACTGTAACAGTGCTGTAGTATTTATGGTAGTGACTTCTTGGATGTACACCTGCATGTTTAGAACTAAAAGTAAGTGCTCTAAAATTGTCAACTAATGACCAGTGTAGCTAGAAGGTGGGAAAGCATAGACAAAGAATGTAAATGACTGACGCAGAAACTCACCAGTATGTGAAACAGGTACAACCAGTTAAACTATTATCAGCAGCCTAAAAGTTGCAGTTCGGAGGCTTTGACCGATCACCGGATTCAACTGCATAAATGACTGAGAAAATGAGAAAAGTGTCACTTCATTCCCACGTGTGTACATGCCCCTTAGTAACAGTGAGGAAATTTGATCAATCTCCAATACATCAAAATGCTGCAATTTCATAAGTGAAAAATAGATGCAAGACCCAAAAAATCTCATTGTAAAATCCGTCTGAAAATTAGTTGGAAGAAATGTTTGGAAAACTTCCCACAACATACAGTGTAACATCTTTGAAAAAATTCCCTCAGCTGTTTTTATTTTAACCTAAATATCTACTGGTTTTGGTTGTGGACCATCTTCACAGGAGTGAATGAGTACAAAATGGAATAAAAGTACAAAATGGGGCTAGTAATGTACATTAAAAGATATAAAATTCGTAATAGGTACATAAACATAATCTACTCATGAATACTTACAATGTAAAACAGATCATGTGACTACATCATTTCTTTTATGGCTTATAGAAAATCCAGAACGTCATTATAGATATAAGAAAAGAACACAACCTGTCCCATAAAAGTCTAACAGAGGTGTCCTAAATATAACAAAAGTTGATGTGGCGATGTACAAAGAGGCGAGAGCTATACAGCATAATCTCTGTAATATAAGCCAAGGACCATATCAAAACACCTTCTACATAAAATGTTCAGCCTACTCAATAGCCAGTATATCCTCATTCGGCATGGGTAACAGTAACGAACCATCATTGCATGGAAGTAATGAGGCCTCGGTAGGTGGCTGCAGGGAACTGGCTCCACACCTGCACATACAATTACCCGTAAAATCAGGAAGGCAGGGCGCTGAGCTCTGACGCCATGTCCTATCATGTCCCAGATATGTTTGATCAGGTTCAGACCTGACTAGATGGATGGTCAGCATATCAGTTGGAACATGAATCTGTGTTCTTCAAACCACTCCATCACACTCGGAGAATTGTGAAATGGTGAACTATCGTGTTGAAAAATGCTACTGCCTGTATGTTCATACTTGCAAAACATTAAAAGAAACAAGACATCAGAAGATACTTCAAGAGCATTGGAACTTCGTGAACCATACAAAATGTGCACATTTAAAATGGATACTTAAAGGGCACATTCGTATGTTCAGATTCCCAATGAAGTAGGCCTCAACCTGATATTAAGCTTTCCAGTGTTGTTTTCGGGATGTAAATTTTCTTGGAGTACCAGTACTGTAATATCTCATGTTTGGTACATTATTACGGCGTAATGCCATATGCAGTAGAAGATTACAGAGTGCACTCTAGCCAATAGTATAGAATTAAACACTTTGTTTCACATACATTGACTGCCTCAGTGGAAAAGATTAATAAAAGCCAGATTTTTTTTTTAGCAAACCGACAAAAATAACTTCACTGTTCTGCAAGGCGATTTATGCTTGCCTGTGAGAAACGTGGAAATAAAATCTGAAACTAATAACATATTTTAGCCTTCCATAATTATACGAATCTGTTTAATTTCCTTGACAGCTTCCCGCCACAGAAATCTGTTTTGTTTTTATTTGACATGAGAGCAGTAAATGACGAAGAAACAGCAAAATCGCTAAATGTATACACGGATCATGTGGAGACTACCCACATCCTCATTATAACTCAGACTGCTCTGTGCATCAGCCCCGGATCTATGATATTTCTGAACTGGGGCAATAGTAGATAGTGGCACCCTCTCCCCAACCCATCCCTTGAGCATTTAGGAAGACGTCAAATATTTAAAAACTCAAATTTTCAAAAATATGTTCATCTTGTGGCGCACATCTTACTGAACAGTCTGATACATAAACATAGGTGTTTGAGGAATTGTAAGACATGTTATTTGGTCTTAGGTGTGCCAAAATGCAGTGCCATGTCTCTTCACACAGCATTCTTCAATCACACTTCTCTGTATTTTGCTTAGTGGAATTGAAACGTTTATATTTTGTCATGGATGCCATCAAAAATTAAAATGTCCTGTGGTGTCTCTCCTGCTCCCAGTCGGCCTGGTTGATATCCTGCCTTGTTTTCTTTTTTCTTTTTTTTTTTTTTTTAAAAAGAAAAATCTCGCAATTAATACCAGATGGGATTATTTATAACTGGGAGACCAAGAACTCTTCAGAAAATTTGCACTGTCATTGCCTATCAGATAATAACTTCCTGTTTAGTGTGACATAAAATTAAATATAGGATATTTAAAAGCCGTAGAGACAAGCAAGACAGTACACATTACTTCAATCCATAGCTCCTTGAGTTTTTTCACTCTAATTTTGCTACAGCTTTACATGGTTTTCTTTCCTTCCTGCCAAAGGATCTGTTACCTCATCGAAGTTCATGAAAAGTTTTGCTACATGAAAAAAATCGAAATGTCACTGTCTAATACTGAAAAAGCTGTTAATACAAATAGTACACAAGTTAGTGTGGTTCCTCAATCTGATTATGTCTATTTTCCACTGTCTGCTAGATAAAACAAAATAAGCTTTTCTAATATTGCAGCAATTTTCACACACTCCAAATAAACGAAGTGGTCATTTTTATATGGCTCAAATGGCTCTGAGCACTATGCGACTTAACTTATGAGGTAATCAGTTGCATAGAAATTAGAACTAATTAAACCTAACTAACCTAAGGACATGACACACATGCATGCCCGAGGCAGGATTTGAACCTGCGACCGTAGCGGTCGGCCAGTTCCAGACTGTAGTGCCTAGAACCACATGGCCACTCCAGCCGGTTGTCATTTTTATAACACGATAGAATATAATTCACAAAGTACCAACATCAATGCCTATTGGGCATACATGCAAAAAGCTTTATGCTAGGACCTAGTTACACATTTCATTCATATGCTACAGTTTCTGAAGCACAAGATCAGAAAATAGTCGTATGAAAATTTTATATAAATTTTGAATCCCCATATTCTTCCACAAATTATGTGATATCCCTGTTTCTTCTCCTTCCTCATTCTAACAGACAATCTTTTCATCACTAGTTATGTAACTATGCCTGCCAGTGTCAAAATTTATTCGCCAGTTAACTTCACTAACCCTGCCACAATCACCAATTTAGTCATACTGTGATTATTTTCTGATTAGGCGTTGTTACATGTTCATACAACACGTTTTTCATGCTACTTACAGAACAGAACTTAAGCGGCTGCTGACCGGGGACTTACTTCTGTAGCGAGCTGATCAAAAATTTTCTGTGAAAATTTAATTTTCTTGGATACAGCGAGAAGATAATACGCAATCTTTCTTACCTGTTATTCCTGTTAGTAGTTTATTTTCACTCTGGTAATTTGAATCTGTGGACTTTGCTAGTAATGATAATGATGATCATTCACAAACCCAGTCAACCACATAATCAGATAGCGATTCGCATTCACCCATTCAGCTTTACTCCCCTCAGGTCGTATAGCCCTGTCTCCTTTTGTCTGCAGGAAAGTCTATTTCTAGATGTGATTAGGATTCCCCTGACAGACACATTACATACACAATGCACAAATTCAAAAATTAACTTACGATTCAGTTAGAAATCAACAGGTATGGGTTTCAAAATCATATGAATAATCGATAGGCCCACATGTGCTGGAGGCTAGGAGCTCTGTGAAACAAGGTCCCCCCCCCCCCCCAATCAACAATATGAATTTGCCACCCCCACCTCCCCGAAATCACTGTCTGGGTAGATACCACAGTCTGCGTCCCCCCCCCCCCCCAAGCTACAATATCCGGGCCTCTGCGCATGTTTGAATCTGGCAGCTTAAGCATGCCACAAAAATTTTTCCCAGTAGTATGTACCTGCTTGCTATGATTGCTTACAGAGCCAACAGCCACATTTATGTAGTCAGAAGCGGGAGAAGGTACTACTCATACATGACTAAACTGTGCATGCCCATGAGCCCACTCATGACTGCTGAAATGAATCTAATGAAAGCAGTTGTGACGTCATGCTGATTGGAGGCAATTTCATGTTATGAAGCATTGCATAGTCTTCCTAAAGCCTTTGAAACACTTTGCTATTGGCAGCCGCTTGTATGAGCACTGTGTTTTGTTGTTGTATATGGCGCAACTTCAGTTTTATTTTCTCTCGTTCATGTTTTATTACTGCAGTAGTGGCATACAGTAATATCCATTGTCAGAGCATCAGTTCTGACCAGAAAAAATTACAAAAAATTAACTGGAGACTAAAATAACAAGAATTTCCAGAATTCTACAAAATTTCCAGGTTTTTCCCAGATCTTGTGGTTGTCCTGGGTCGCATACACCCTGTTATATCAATCTAGGTAACAACTGACACTACTGCAAAATGAATAGCTATCTGAAAACTCATGTTGTATACTAGGGTTGCTCACCTGAGATGCCTATTACTTATGGTGTGATCCTATGTTATGTACTTTTTACTTATACCATTGATTTAATAGTGTTAACTAAAACTTGTCATTAATATTATCATAATTTTATTTACTCTCTCTTATTGACTGTGCTTGTGAGAAAAAGTGCTGCAAAAGATTTAATTGAAGGATTTGAAGCATGTGCATACCATTTTCAGGTGAATCTGAAAATTCAAGTTGTTCAAGTGTCCAGGGATGACCCTAATGTAAACAAGGCATTCCTAGTAGCGCTGAAAAACAAGCTCAAAGTTGAAGGTAATCCAGAGGATCCCATGCTTATGGAGTTTGGGACATGTTGCTTACATACAGTGCATGGTACTTTTAAGACATATTGCACTAGGGTTGACTGGAGTCTTGTTTAGTTTCTGAGTGCTTCATGTAATCTATTTTAAAAATTCCCCCTCCAACACTGTTAATTACAACAATATTACCAACACTACTGTCTTCCCCCATTAGTTTCGTGATGTTTGGTGGGTGGAAAATAAAATGGTGTCAGTCTGGGATCAGAAAATGTTTAACAGATGCCTAAACATGTGTGAAGGAGGTAGGAAGGGTATATGAAGGAACAAAAGTAGGTCAAACCAAAACCTAAGGTTGCTATTGGAATTCCTAAGAGTTGCAGTTACCCCTCTGGACTACCCTCGACATTGAGCTTGCTTTTCAGCTCTTTTACGAATGCTTTGTTAACTTGTCTTTTCATATTTATCTTACATTGGGATGCACCTGCCTCAGATCCTCCAACCAAATCTTTTCATAGAGATTGAAGTTAGATTCCTGCTCAAAACGTGGTCCAATGCACTATTCCATAAACATACAAATAGATTGAACTTAATCATTATGACATCACAGGCACAACAAACTCCTGTAGTAGTTTAGTGAAAACGACTCCAGTCTGTACACAACGCATTACTTTAATTTTGACTTTTGAAGCTGGCAGTTTTATATTTGGAAACACATCTAATAAGATATTAATAAGCTGCCAAAGTCTCAAGGTGAGTGGTGTATGTCAGCAGCCAACAGACACAAATAGACTTCTGCTTTCATCACGGCATATAATCCAGTATTGTAGTATTGTTGGGTGTCATCCAGGAGTTCCTGCAGCAAGTGCTTGATGTGACTGCTTTGCAGTACCACCTGGTTACTGGAACATACCACAACAGCATGACACACTCCCTGCCTGTGCTATAGCAAACTACAAATACACTGAAGCTAATTAGAAATACCATGTTTCTTCATTAAAACTGATAATTTCATTTTCCAGTGCACTTGCTGAATCACAGGCACTGTCAGGATTGTCTTTTCCAGTGTTGGAGTTGATTATCAGCTGAGTGCACTCAGAGGTGGTAGGCAGTACTGCTGAGGCTATGTTAAATGCAGTAGCATTGGAGCCAGGGCTATTTGTGGCAAATAGCTTTGATGTAGAAACTATAACCTTCCAAGTAGCCTTCAGGCCAGCATCCTTCTTTCCCTTATAGGGCTGAACAGGTTCTACTTGCCTATACTGCTGAATGGAAAGTTGGTTTTAGAGAGCATGAACCAAACTGAGAATTTTTCAGATATGCCCCCTCTGCAACCTACCAAAATTCTGGATTCTCTGTACAATGAGAACTGAATCCATAATTTCCAATCCTTGAGTAAACCACAAGGTAGCACAGGGGTCACACATGAACAATGGAGTAATATGCGGCCAAGACTTCACACAGATAGTACACCACTAAAACAAAACTAATGATCTGAGATTTTCCTTTCTTATGTTTAACTTCCACCACACTCCCTGACCTAGATCTCTACTTGAGCAGGTCCAAAGTATGGAAATAAAATCTTCTTTATATGCTTATGACTGAAAGTTTATGTTGACTATAACCCACAGCGCCTGCAGAAAAGTTAGACAGAGAGCAGAATGACACAAAGAGTCACCTTGCCCCATGACCAAGGCACCTACTCCCAGTCTCTACTAACCCTTCAGCTACTTGCATTGCAATGTTCTCCTTGCAGGCTTTAGCTCTATGTTAACCAAACCAACAGTTGCGTAACACCACCCAATGATTGCTTGTTAGTGTCCAAATTACACTATTTTGTGCTAACACTAATGATCTATAATCAATCTTACTCATACACAATACAATCAGATAGACGGGTGTTTGCATGTATATATCCAAAACAATGGACCATACACAAATCCATCAACACCTAGTATCCTTGGTTGAAGATAAATGGATTCAAATAGTCCACAAACTCCCCTAAAAAATATGTCTTTGTGATTCCATTGTGTTAACAAAGAAGGCATACATTTAAACAGATGTAAATGTAAACCACACCAAATACTCATTACAGGTCCTTGTCGGCCACATTGTCATATATGTACAAAATCATGACAAAACAACCTACCAGGGTAGGATGGTCAGGCTGCAGTGACAGGCATGCAAACCATTCTATCCCAACAACATACCTGAAACTTCATGGCAGATTAAAATTGTGTGCTAAACCAAGCCTCCAACACAGAACCTTTGCCTTTTGCTGGTAATTGCTCTACTGACTGAGCTACCCAAGCTTGACTCATGACCCATCCACACATCTCTGATTCTGCCAGTACCTCATCTTCTACCTCTCAAACTTCATGGAAGGTCTCCTGCTGAACTTGGGAGAGCAGCACTCTTGGAAGAAAAGTCTGAAAGGTAGGAGATAAGGTACTGACACAATAGAAGCTGTGAGAACAGGTGATGAGTTATGCTTAGGTAACTCAGTTGGTAGAGAGCTTATCCACAAAAGGCATGGTTCCATGTTCGAGTCTCAGTCATACACACAGTTTTAACCTGCCAGGAAGTTTCATGTTAGTGCATACTCCACTGTGGGATGAAAATCCAATTCTAATTCAACAAACCTCCACACAGTGGGACTGGAATCAGCCAGGCTGGGCTGGCTGGTTGACTAGTCACTGCATTGGATAGAGTGAAAGGGTTGAGGGGTGCTAAACCCCAGTGGTGGGCAGTCTCACAGCACCAAGTTGAAGGTGAACAGTGATTGATCAATTGACTGATTAACTGAGATGGGTTATGGGACCAAATGTTCTGAGTTCTGCGAATCTGAAGTTAGTCAGGGTCTGCTAAAAGTGGAGGGATCCAGTCAGAGGAGTAAAACTATAAAATAATGAACATTAAACACACACACAGAAAAAGACACGAAAGGTGAGACCAAATCTAAAAACTGGAAAAAAGCGGGAGGTTTTAGGGCCACAGACAAGGATGACTGGAAAGGAAATCCTAACCACAACAACCTGATCCTGCTCCAAGACTAAAGTAGAACCTTACATCTGGAAATAAAGACCACTTTCATGGAGGGAAACGAAGAACAGTTCAACCAGTTTAAGGAATCAGGAATTGGATTCCACCAATATGTGGGATACAATCAGTCTGGCTCAATAACAATGTTGTAGGAGTGGGATGTTATGTAGGAGAAAAAAGGGGGTGAGCCAGGTATGACTGATGTGTCAATGGAATAATACAGTGGACTCCTTCCGAGAGGAGTGAGGAAGAGCATCAAAACTGTAGTATACTCCTTGATTGTGCAGAGTTTATTACAATGAGCAGTGGCACTCTAGATTGCATTTCACTTTTGGAAAAAGAGAGATTTGATGTAGATCCGCATATCCGCAGCTGGAATCATGAAAGGAAATGGGGAATAAGCCAAATGATGAGCCAGTTCATTCCCTGGGATGCTGCATGATGTGGGACCCACAGAGAGACAACTGAACAGGTGGCATGCCCAAAGGTAAGGAGAAGTTTATATAGCAGAGACCAAAAGGTGATGACAGTAGCATTAGTCAATAGCCTGCAAGTCCCTCATTGAATCTGAAAAAAATTAAAAAGGAGGGCCTTGTGAATGGCTAGAAGTTCTGCTATGAACACACCATATGACCCCAACAATAAATGGTGTTCAAAGCCAGTAGAAGATGTGAAAGTTTATTCCACCTTATCGACTACCTTAGAACCATTGATGTAAAGGATGGTGCCACCCTGGAACACTGCAAGAATGGCATATACAAGACAATGGAAAACCATAGGATCAACAGAGATCTTAGGACCCTGGAATAGAGTGGTCCTAATCCGTGGTCTAGGCACCATCCAAGGGGGGTGGATGTTATGGAAGGAAAGATGCAGGGTGCAGTCCAACGAGTTGAGATTGAGATCTCAACAGAGGGCAGTGAGACACTTCCCAACTGCCAATCCCATCTGTGAGTGGCTGTTAGGAGGGAGAATCTCTCACTGGCAAAGAACACAGGTTACATGCGATGGTCAAGGAATTGGTGAATGGTGGTTGCATAAGAAACAAGGAGTTGGCTGTGTTCTATGTGTAGAGGGGGGATCTCCACTTCTGTGAGGAGACTATCAATGCAACTAACGTGAAAGGCACCAATAACCAGTTGCATGCCACAATGTAGGACTGGCTCGAGCAGTTTCAAAGTGGAAGGGTCTGCTGAGCCATAAACCTGACAACCATAATCTAGTCTGGACAAAACCAGAGCATAGTAAAGATGGAGAAGAATGCAACAGACTGCATCTCAAACTGTCAGGGCAAGGAGACAGAGAATTAAGCTTCCACATACATGTATGTATTCTTTGGGTGGTGAATGTGGGGCTGTGCTACAACACTGAGGTGGTGCTCGTGTAAATAAAGTTCTGGGTAGGGGTGTACTGTAGCTTGATGACAAAAATACATAACTCACGTTTTGGAGGGAGAAAACTGAAAACAATGAGAGATGGCCCAGGCAGAGGCTCATAGGATGGTGCCTTGGAGCCAGCACTCAGCAGATACTAGCAAGTGGGAGCTGCACCAGATGCAAAAATGTTGACATACAGCACCAGAGTAACCAGAGGCCTCACAGAGGTCGCAACACCATCGATGGCAATGAGGAAGAGCATGATGCTGAGCACAGAACCCTGTACAAGACAGTTCTCCTGAATCTAAGTGATGCTGAGTGAAGCGCCAAATTCCAACCTGAAATGGCTGGTGAGATAAAAACTGATGGATAGAAACTGTAAGAGAACCACAGAAGCCCCAGTCATGGACAGCAACTAAAGTGTGATGGCGCCAAGCCACATCGTATGCCTTATGTAGGTCAAAGAAAACTGCAACAAGGTGCCACAGGTGGGTAAACCCTGTCAGATGGCTGTTTCCAATTGAGTAAATGGTCAGTTGGATATTGTCCTGTCTGGAAGCTACACTGAATCGGGGACAAAAGGCCCTGAGATTTGAGTACCCAACATGATCTGAAGCTGGCCATCCTCTCGAGCAGTTTACAAAGTACATTCGTCAGGCTAATTTGGAAGCATCTGTCTAGACCTATTGAGATCTTCCTGGTCGTAAGGACAGGGATAACTATACCATCTTGCCATTGTGACAGAAATGCACCCATGAGCCAAATGTGAGTGAAGACCATGAGATGTTGCCTGTGGGGAATGTCAAAGTGTTGGATCATCTGGTTGTGGATGGAATCCGAGCCAGGGGCTGTGTGTCATGAAGAGGTAAGAGCCTGTAAGAATTCCCATACCATGGAGGGTTCATTACAGTGCTCAGCGTGGTGTGGATGAAACAGTGGGGTGGAGGGGGGGGGTCTATTCAACTCTGCATTTCTGGTGGAGAGAGGTAGGACAACAGGAAGAGGACACTGATTCCGTCACAAAGTGTGTCACGAGATGTTCTGCAAGGACCAATGTGTCAGTGCATGAGCACCTTGAAGGTTAAGCCTCTGGACAGGTGACCACTGCTGGTGGCTCAGAAGGCAAGGGATCTTGGACCAAACCTGCAATGAAGAGGCATACATCCCCAGCGAGGAAATATAGTGCTCCCAATGTAAGGAGCCTTAGTGTGGAGACTCCTAAAAGTGAGGAAGTTGGTCTATGATGGGTGTCACTTTAATCTCTGCAGCAACCATTGCTGGTCCTGGACAGTGACTGGGACATTCTTGGTTCACCATGGTACTGGTAGATGATGAGGGGAACCTGTGGATAGGGGAACACCAGTGCCAGCAGCTTGAAGAATAGTGGCAGACACACCTTGCATGACTACATCAATGGAATTTGAGAGGGAGGTTTCATGGTGCACAGCAGATGTATATAAAGTCCAACCGTCACTGCAGAATGCCCAACATGGAGGCCTGTATACCTGATGGCAGCAGGGGAACAATAGAATCACTGGAAAATGGTCACTGTCACAAAGGTCATTATGGGATGACCAATGTAGGAAAGCAACGAGGGCACGGGAGGAGATGGTGAGACCGATAGCAGAAAACGTTCACGAGTGGCACTGAAGTGGGTAGGGGAACCATTACTGAGGAGAGACAAATCAAGGTACATAATAAGTTGTTCAATTAGGAAGCTCCTACCTGTTGAAGTGACACTCCCACACAGTGGGTGGTGGGCATTTAAGTTCCCAAGGAGTAGTACTTGCAGTGGGAGTTGCTGGGTTAAGGTAGACAGTGCAACTTAAGGAAGTGGGCTACCTGGAGGGAGGTAGACATTGCAAATGGTGATTGCCGGAGTCGTTTGCACTCTAACCACTACTGCTTCCATGTTGCAATTTAGGGGGTATGATATTGGAGTGAACCAAGTGCAGACCCTACTAGAAGCTACACTGGAGCCAGCACGGTTCTGACAGAATGCCTGATAACCAAAAATGTTGGAGAATTGTCATCACAAAAATGCATTTCTTGAAATACAAGATAGAATGCAAAATAGGAAGTGACAAGGTGTTGCTTTCTCAGTTGGTGACGATAGTATCCGTTTGAATTCCACTGGATGATCAAGTGGCAAGAGTCCAGGTTAGACACAAAGAAGCCAAGAGAGGGTTATGTCACTCTGTCAGTAGTCGACACTGACAAGGATATGGTGACATCCATAAATAAGATATCAGACTCAGGTTGTGAGGGGGTAGAGGGCACTGCCAGATGCATGGGGGGGGGGCGCTTGTTTTGGGAATTATATTTCTTCTTCTCTTTCAGAGGTTGAGTGCAGGGTACAGAGGGATAGAGGCATCTGGAACTGTAGGAGAGTGGGTGACCTTGGGATGCACAGATGGTGAGCCTCGTGGCTGAGTGCTGGTAGGAGTCTTCTAGCCTGAGAGACACCGGGGAGAGGGATCCCAGGAGGGAGTTTGATCATCAACAGGTGCCAAAGGAGAGGGGCACTTTTTTGGCCAGGGAGGTGGAGCAGATCCCAGATGGGAGGTCATGAGAACTGCAGGATGGGGAGGGAAGAGGAGAATGGAGTGGGTGTGAAGAATAGGTAGGAGGAGGAAATGAAGTTACAAAGTTGAAGATAGTGTCAATGGATGGAGTCTCTCATAGTTTTGGCGGCTTCAGCATATGGCAGGCGATCTAGGGACTTGTATTCTTTGATCTTTACTACCTTTTAAGCAGGGCAATCAAACGAGGGGAGTGGCAGTCAGCACTGTCGACATACACAGGTGAGCCTAGCCCTCTTCCCATGGTGTAGTCAGGGAAGGTAGCTGGGTCATACGAAGCAGCATTCAATGATCCTTCAACACTCACAGAGACAGCCATTTCAGAACAGAAAGATTCTTGCAGCTTAATATGGTTCATGCGTCAAACATCCACCCAGATATCACCCACTCCAACCAGTGGCTCCCCCCATGGGCACTACCCAGCCACAGCAAGGGCTGTCTGGCATGGCAGCCGTAGCCATGAGTTCCAATGCTACAAGAAGATAAGCAACCATTCATTGGCATACATGGGTAGGAAACAGCTCAGGTATCAGTAGTGTGATCCCTGTGTTGTCAGGGGACTCAGCCATATGGGTAAATAACAGATCCACCACACAGACGGGCTACTTGTACTGGTGATGTATTAGGGTGGAAGGGGGCTACAGCACAAAAGCGAGAGGAGAAGGAAAGGGGGTGAGGAATCAATACAGCAGATACTAGGGAGGGAGTTCTTCCCCAAACGGCTCACACAGAAACAGGAAATTTTGAAGTTGATGATCAAAAGTGATGATCAAAACACCAAAAAGGATGAAAGAACAGGCAAAAGGAACAAAATTGCAACCAATATAGGAAACCAGGTGGATAGCCAGGTCGATATAAATCAGAAAATGGAGACAGGGGAAGGAGAGATACAGGAATCAGTGAACATGAGGTCATTGTAGCAAGGCTCGAAACCATATCAACAAAAAATACTAAAATTATATGGAAAATATATCTATTTAAAACAGCAGATAAAAATTCGCTTGATGCCTTCCTAAGAGAGTGTCACCATTCCTTCCAAGCTAATTATGTATGTTTAGACTAGATATGGCTCGAATCAAAAGATACAGTATCGACAGCAATAGATTGATTTATACAGCATAAGTTAGTAAGAGATGGGACTGATCCACTATGGTACACAAAACATGTCAGAACATTGAAACAGAAGCAAAGAAAAAAGCATGCCAAATTCAAAAGAATGCAAAATCCCCAAGACTGGCCAAGTTTCATGGAAGCTCGAAATTTAGTGCGGACGTCAATGCGAGATGTTTTTAATGGTTTCCACAATGAAACATTGTCTCAAAATATGGTAGAAAACCCATTAAGATTCTGGTTGTATGTAAAGTACACCAGCAGCAAAAAAACAGTCAATACTATCAGTGCACAATAGCAATGGAGATGTTGCCAATGATGCTGCCACTAAAGCAGAGTTACTAAATACAGTTTTTTGTAATTTTTTCACAAAAGTAGACAAAGTAAATATTCCGGAATTTGAAACTAGAACAGCTGTTAGCATGAGTGACACAAAATAAGGTATCTTAGGTGTTGCGAAACAAATCACTTTAAGGCAAGCCTTCCGGTCCATATGGTATACCAGTCAGGTTCCTTTCAGACTATGCAGACACAATAGTGCCTTTCTTAGCAATCACATAAAACCACTTACTAGACTGGAAAGTAGCACAGGTCACACCAATATTCAAGAAAGGGATTAGGAGTAACCCATTGAGTTACAGACCCAAATCACTGAGCTCAATTTGCAGTAGGATTCTGGAGAATATACTGCACTCAAACATTATGAATCGTCTTGAAGAAAATGATTTATTGATACATAACCAACACGGATTCAGAAAATATCATTCTTATGCAACACATGAAGTAATGAGTGCTGTTGACAAGGGATCTCTGATCGATTCCATATTCCTAGATTTCCAGAAGGCTTTTGATACCGTTCCTCACAGGCGACTATTAATCAAGTTACGTGCATATCTTCTCAGTTGAGTGACTGGATTCTTAATTTCCTCTCACAGAGGCCACAGTTCAAAGTGATAGATGGTAAATCATTGAGTAGAACAGAAGTGATATCTAGCATTTCACAAGGTACTGTCATAGGACCCTCTGATGTTCCTGATTTATGTAAGTGATCTAGGTGATAATCTGAGCAGCCCCCTTAGATTGTTTGCCAATGACACTGTAATTTACTGTCTAGTAAAATCATTAGATGATCAATTCCAATTACATAATGATCTAGAGAGAATTTCTGTATGGTAAAAAAGTGGCAATTGGCACGAAAAGTGGTAACTTCAATGCGCAAATATAGGTTGAAAAGTGAAGTAGATGATGTTCTAAATTGTTTACGTAACCAATCATGTGACAGGAGGCATGGCGACACATACAATAACTGAATGGAAAAGAAATTTGTCAAGTAATAACATATTTCCAACCATATTTTTAACTTTGATATTATTTATGTGAGATTTATGTACATACTGATACCAAAAGGTGGAAAAATACACTTGAATACTGTTAATTCAAAATTGCCACACATGTTTAGTGACTGTGTAAGTGGTTGCAACAGTAACAACAAGAACACCAATTATTATTATTTGTAATGGTAGCATTAATACTGATTACTGAAACAATTATAAACAGTAAATTAAAATTAGTTGTAAGTCAAAACCCTTTGTTACAATATTGATGTTGAAACCACTGGAGTAACTATATAATGTAATACCTATAAAGTCATGTTCTTGGCACTGGAAGGTATTATTGTGTCAAGCACACACCTGTGAAAGTTGTAAGGGTAGCGACATGATGCTTGATTGCACTTTGAGAACAACTATATTGAAAATGTTAATAAAATGTGAGAAATTTAAGGCAAATATTGCAGAGTTACATGTAATGACATATATAAAAAGCTGTAAAGCTGGCAAACAAGTTTGCATGCATAAATACAATAGATTTTAGGTTAATATTGTGCCAACAATGATATCAACATGGAATGGATGATGAATGAGAATTAAGTACAACATAATCATTTAAATGTTGTGAGTTTAAAATTTATGGACATAACTATTCATTTCCTCTTATTGTTCAGTTATGACATATCAGACTGCAAACAAAAAAGAATACTTGTGAGGTTAGTTGTTTTAAATAACACGGATAAATCGTAAAAACAGAGTTGATAATAGAAAAGTATGATTGCATCTTGTAGCAGTCAGCCAGGGTAGAATGAATGAAAATGTTGCAGGAATAGCAGCAAAATAGTTCAATGAAATTTGTTATTGAACAACATATGTAATTAAAGAAGACTGGAAACTTAACAGTAATACCAGCAACAATGAACTGGGACACATGAAGTTAAAAGTTTAAAAACTTTTCTTAGTGCAATTCTTCCATTTATGTTTACTTACATTCCATCAGCTGAAAATTATCAAAAGGACAATCAAAGTAATCTTTAATATGTTTGACAAAGTAAAGCCATAAATGAATCAACTATGACAGCTAATAAACACTCTCAATGTTGGAAAACAACATTGTCAAAAACAATGAAAAAGTTAAAAGCCCAGCTGAACAATTACCTGAAATTAATGCAAGACCAGTGAATGATTTTCAGAAAGAACTTACTAAATCAGACAAGTTTTGAAACTGATTCATGAAACTTGAAAACAGTGAATGATAGGGGGATGAGTGAAAATTTTTAAATAAAACTTTGCAGCCTAGACTAAAAAAAAATAAGTTAACAGTGACAGTAAAAGATAGAAATTAAGTTCACACTGAGCATGTTCCTGCTACAACCATAAATGTAGTAAAAAGAAAGGAACGTGAAGTGGAATTAGGTTTTTGAATAACTAATGTCATCAATTATGTTGAAAACTTTGTAGTGATTGATGTAATTAGTAAAAACAAGAATGTAGTTTTCTTGTTCTGTAAGATGAATTCTTGTCCGCGTAAATTGAAAATGTAATATTTGGGCTGTTAGTATCAAATAAGTTTTCAACATTGGGAGTAAAAATATACTCTAAATCAGTTTATGGAAACATTTGGTTTGGTAAAAATTATATGAATTCTGTTCAAATGGCGCCCAGCACTATGTGACTTAACTTCTGAGGTATCAGTTGCCTAGAACTTAGAACTAATTGAACCTAACTAACCTAAGGACATCACACAAATCCATGCCCGAGGCAGCATTTAAATCTGCGACAGTAGCGGTTGCTCATTTCCAGACTGTAGCACCTAGAACCGCATCGCCACTCTGGCTGGCATGAATTCTGTAAACAACTACAATTTGTTTGGTGGGAAAAGTATCTGAACAATTACTGTAAACGGCTTAAGATTTAAGGACCTTATGGCAATGTAGTGAATGATGTTCATTCATTTGAGGGCTTGATTCTGATGAGAAAATTTTCAATACTGCCTTGTTAGTTAAAGTCAGGGGGAAGACTTACAAGTGAATGTAGAATTTCTCACACACATCTGAAAGAATAGACATTGTTAACGATCCAAACCTGTACGAAATAGTTCAAAATTTAATTCACTGACTGCACATTCCTTGACATCTGCTACAAATCTACAACTCAACAGTGCCAGATAGGGACTGAAACCTGGATTTCCCACTTATCTTAAGTGGTCTCCTTCACCACTTTGGCTATCAGTGCATGCTCCTTAGGCTGAGACAAACTTCCATACATCACACTTCCACATCCTTATATCATTGTCCACAAAATTCATTACTGCTTTAGCATAATTTATGACATATTCCAACGACAGATAACAATTTGCTCAGACTGGAAGGGGAACAAAACCCCATATTTACAAAAACCGGCACCACTTATCCACAACACAAGAACCCTGCACCATAAACTTTTATCCACAAAAAAATTCTAGAAGATATTCACAAATAATTGGCTACAGAGAAGATGTGTGCAGAAACTCAGAATATCAAGAGTGTGAGTAAGAACTAACATACCATCAGACACCAAGTGCCTGAACTACAATCGACTTCAACCAGTCTGAAATATAGTGAATCTGCAAATACTGGAAATTATATTGTTAATAAGGTCAATGTTACAGGTGTATCTCATTATGACTCACGACTCTCACATTGTAACTTTGATGGTAAAATAAGGTGTGTGTCTTGATATCATGTTTTGACTCTGCTCTTTGAGCAGGTAGACAAAGAGAACTTGTGCAAGGTTGCAAGTACACAGCAAATGGTATTTAAATATGGTGCACAATGTAAATGATGTAAATCATCTAAAGTGATGATACTGAATCAGAACACAATAAAAGGACTAGAAAATAAGCAAGAAGTACTTTCATTCAACAGAAAAACTCTTATGGAAATAAATTCTTGTGAGATTTTGTATTGAAGATTCTGGAAGTACTCAGTTTTGTGAAGTTATCATAAATGAAAAGCATCACCTTTACCTTTTCATTTCCAGTGGTGTACAAGAAACATATGCTATTGCAGAATACAAACAAAAATGTGGATGTAGTTTGTTACAAATATCATGTTATGTGTCATATTATGAAATAATAGATATGAAGCTTTTACAACAAATACAGGAAAATTATATACTTATGGGTCATAACAAATTTGCTTAAAACAATATTGTATTGCCTTATGTAGGATGGCGATTGAAAAAATAGACTCGAGTACAGACTGCTTGCTAGCGACACATGAACTGTTGTCCACCATGAAAGATACAACAAAAATTAGATGAAGATGTAGTAATTAGATAATAAATAAATAATTAATAAGCTAATATAAAAGCCTATATTTACTGAATTGATTTTGCCTTTAACACTACATTACATCAGAAGCTAAGAAGACCTCATGATTCTATGCACTTTTTGTGCAAGCTAACATGTAAATATATACATTAACAGCTCTGTCGCAACAATTCTCAAAATTTCATCAGGAGTATCGTCCTTCAAGTCTTCTAACATTATTGGGTTATGTGTGTACATTTCTCCCTTCAGAACCTCCACCCCCCCCCCCCCCCCCCCCCACACACTCCCCGTTTAACATCATACATGGTTACGTCAGGTGAAAGCAGCAGCCACATCTTTTACTGACAGTCTTTTCTTCTTGAATCTCTCATCAATTCATGAGATTGGCTCACAAGAAGTGTGACATATTGTAGGGTTTCATCACTATATGGTGTAAAACATGGTGACAAGGCCAGCACAAACATTCACTTGTGACAATTTGTGTGTTGATTTCTTTGTATTCTGGATCAACTGTACTCTGATCACCATGATCACAGTAGGTGCACAAACAGGTGGGACCTGCGTCCTTTTCTTGTTCACAACTCACTCTGTAGTACACCATTTTGTCACCAAATCCTGTTAGACTGCTCTCTGTCTGTATGGAAATGTCAAGAAACTTCTTTGCAAAAATACCTCTTTACTATTGCAATTCTTTCTTGAAGAAGATGTATCTCACTGAGATATTTCTTTATAGTCTTAACCATGACACAACTTTTGTATTTAACACAAAATGGAACTGCAGCAGCTTTGAAACTATATATGATGATTGGTGGGCAACAATGAGAATTCTAGTATTCAGGGTCAAATTTTCATGCACCACCCTACACATTATTATGTTGGATATCATTTGGGTGTGGTACTTTGCACTAAAACATTCCATTTCGCATTGTTTGTGTTGTATATGAAGGATGTCGATATCTGTTGACAGTGGATTCAACTTCAAATAAACAGGCATCTACTACCAATTCAATTTCTTTGAACGCCAGAAGTGAATTAAAAATTACTCTGGAATTTCCATGAAAGTTATTACAGTTTATTTTGATTATGCTGATTTGTTGGTTAAGAAACTAGTTACAATAAAAGATTTAGTCACTACCTTCTATAAAAATGCTGCTCAGCACTTGGAAGCAGGAAAATGGAGCAATGAAAACTTCACACACTTCATTTCATCAGCAAACCATATACATAAATCGGCCTTTCATAGCACGCAGTTAAGGACACATCTGAAGTTCTCAGTCTCCTATTCACCCTCCTCCCCAAAACCTGTGAGTGTGTGTAAGATCATTTTCTAGATACTAGTGTGGCATGCATTTTGAGTTGGATATGGATACCAGCCTGGTATTCACCCAGTGGGATGTTCGAAAGTGCCTAAACTCCACATCAAAACTGTCCTGTTTACCAGCCTTCTTCTTTTAATTTGGAAAGTACATTTGACCTGGGTCAGGCTGGCCTTCCCACATTCCAGTAGTGGGGCACTAATAAACTCTTAACTGTACTTCTAAGAGAATTGTTCAATGAATAATGAAAACCTTACCTTGGACTGTGTGGTGCAAGTCTTTTTGAGGCTATCCCCTGAAACATTTTATAACACTATTAGGTAATGAATTCAAAAAGGTAAGTAAGTAAAAAAATTAAGACACACTACTACTATTCTGACAACTGCTACTTCTGGATTACACCCTACTGGTAATATACAGAAAAGTAACTTACAATGTACAATAAGAGGCTGTGGAAACATGCAAAATATTTATAGAACCTGTTTCATTACAGATACATACAAAAAAAATCAGTCTGAAGCAGTAAACGACTCAGTGCATCCACAAAGACAAGTATTTCCTTGCTGAATGACAGATGCAAATGCATTCACATATGCATGGGGATGAATTTCAGCTGAGGGCTAGCAATACAGACCAATGAGTTTAAGAAACATACATCATTAACTTACTGAACAATTCCAACATTCATATCACAAAAATAAATGTGGACGCTATCAATCATATGGTTCCTGGAATGAATATTTCACACTAAAATACTGTGTGCACAGTTTTGAAACGTCCTGACATGGTGTTGGTGCCAGGCCACAACGTGCATGATTCCTGTTTTGAGTTTTAGTACAACAAATAATTTTAATCACCCACAGGAAGTTTCAACCTTAAGGCTACTGAAATGCCTGCAAGATTGAAGTATAACTTAAATGGGAGATTTACACATTATCCCATGCCACGAGCATTATACACTCCTGGAAATGGAAAAAAGAACACATTGACACCAGTGTGTCAGACCCACCATACTTGCTCCGGACACTGCGAGAGGGCTGTACAAGCAATGATCACACGATGGCGCAGCGGACACACCAGGAACCGCGGTGTTGCCCGTCGAATGGCGCTAGCTGCGCAGCATTTGTGCAATGCCACCGTCAGTGTCAGCCAGTTTGCCGTGGCATACGGAGCTCCATCGCAGTCTTTAACACTGGTAGCATGCCGCGACAGCGTGGACGTGAACCATATGTGCAGTTGATGGACTTTGAGCGAGGGCGTATAGTGGGCATGCGGGAGGCCAGGTGGACGTACCGCCGAATTGCTCAACACGTGGGGCGTGAGGTCTCCACAGTACATCGATGTCGCCAGTGGTCAGCGGAAGGTGCATGTGCCCATCGACCTGGGACCGGACCGCAGCGACGCATGGATGCACGCCAAGACCGTAGGATCCTATGCAGTGCCGTAGGGGACCCCACCGCCACTTCCCAGCAAATTAGGGACACTGCTGATCCTGGGATATCGGTGAGGACCATTCGCAACCGTCTCCATGAAGCTAGGCTACGGTCCCGCACACCGTTAGGCTGTCTTCCGCTCACGCCCCAACATCGTGCAGCCCGCCTCCAGTGGTGTCGCGACAGGCATGAATGGAGGGACGAATGGAGACGTGTCGTCTTCAGTGATGAGAGTCCCTTATGCCTTGGTGCCAATGATGGTTGTATGCGTGTTTGGTGCTGTGCAGGTGAGCGCCAGAATCAGGACTGCATATGACTGAGGCAAACAGGGCCAACACCCGGCATCATGTTGTGGGCAGCGATCTCCTACACTGGCCATACACCTCTGGTGGTCGTCAAGGGGACACTGAATAGTGCACGGTACATCCAAACCGTCATCGAACCCATCGTTCTACCATTCCTAGACCGGCAAGGGAACTTGCTGTGCGAACAGGACAATGCACGTCCGCATGTATCCCGTGCCACCCAACGTGCTCTAGAAGGTGTAAGTCAACTACCCTGGCCAGCAAGATCTCCGGATCTGTCCCCCATTGAGCATGTCTGGGACTGGATGAAGCGTCGTCTCACGCGGTCTGCACGTCCAGCATGAACGCTGGTCCAACTGAGGCGCCAGGTGGAAATGGCATGGCAAGCCGTTCCACAGGACTACATCCAGCATCTCTACGATCATCTCCATGGGATAATAGCAGCCTGTATTGCTGCGAAAGGTGGATATATACTGTATTAGTGCCGACATTGTGCATGCTCTGTTGCCTGTGTCTATGTGGCTGTGGTTCTGTCAGTATGATCATGTGATGTATCTGACCCCAGGAATGTGTCAATAAAGTTTCCCCTTCCTGGGACAATGAATTCACGGTTTCTTATTTCAATTTCCATGAGTGTACATAGTGCATACGGTCATTCAAGTTACAATCCACACAATTCAGCCATTGCCAATTGTGTCAGCCATTCTCAATTATGGCCAAAATATTGGAATAATTTTTAATTTTAAACAAATGATAGTGACTTTGCTGACTGTAGTCTTGAACAGCTTAACACATGTCAACTTTGAATGACACTTTCTTACTCTGTACATCTGATTCTAATGCTATACAAATACTGTGAAAGACAACATAAACATATTTGTAAGCTGTCAGCTTTTCAGACTGCAGAATATGTGAAGTGTTCGCTTTTACTCTTAAACTAAACTTTCACTAATGTGAATCTCAGAACTCAGGCCTCTGTAACATGGCCCACCACTGGTCAAGGAGAAGTAATGGACACAGCAATGTTGTTTGTCAAGTTCAATGTTAAACATTCTATAAGCTCCAGGAGGATGAGACATTTATGAATTATTTTGCTAAGTGGCTGAATGAGGAAAACTGCGAGATACACCAAATGTTACAAGGTGAGGAAGTAAGTGTAGAACAGGTTTGATGAAATACGAAGAAACGCGCGTATGAGGAGAGAGCATGAAGATTTCTCATGCTGCTGGTGCCAAAGCTACAGACATCTCCCTGAAGAACATTATGCAACAACCAGATACATGCAGTACTGGTGTAATGCTTGTAAGGCAGCAGTGCACTGACATCATGTATCATTACTGTGACAACTAAAAATTTGGGACATGTTTCATAGTAAGTGATACTACTGTATATGTACACAGTCAAAAAGTAAGTCTTCTATGAAAGTTAATGTATCTTGGGACTTAATAAAGTACACTTCCTTTTTGTTTAAACTAAATTACAGACACTCTCTCATA
Organism: Schistocerca gregaria; assembly: GCF_023897955.1. NCBI lineage: Eukaryota > Metazoa > Arthropoda > Insecta > Orthoptera > Acrididae > Schistocerca > Schistocerca gregaria. The sequence goes on along the minus strand of NC_064930.1, from coordinate 85,659,046 downwards.
TATGGATGGAATGGCCAGAACATTGAGAGTCTAGCATATTTTGTTGCTTGGTACATCCTTACAGTCCCTGTTTCTGTGGTAAACGTATCAATAACATGTCCTTTAATATATATATAATTGTCCTGATAATGCAGAGAACAGTACAAACAATAAGTATTCATCAAGCGAATGACCTACTTTAGAAGCACAAGTCAGAATAGTAAATAATAAAATGCTGGAAACACACATAGTTCAAACGATGCAGAAAATTGTGAGTGAAGAGACAGAAGCTCTAGAAGTTCAGGAAAACTGAAATTATGTGGTTTCCATGTCACATCAGAGACCCACAGCTTAATAATTTCTCAGTTTATGTACAGATGCAGCTACACAGTAATCTGAAGGTCATAAACACACACTACCACCATCGGTAGCACCAGCAGCCATTTGACTTCTACTGCTGAATCAAAGCCACACCTAGACTTTTCCATGCATTAGAGTCCTCAGGTTTACACTTTTACTTTTTTCCTGTGTATTTTTCAATGTCATCTACCGCCTTCAAGTTTTTCATTTTCTTTTCTTTTGAAATGCAACAAGTAACTTTTGTCGCCGGCCTACCTTCATGTCTACCTTCTTCTGTCCATGTCGTACCCGCTACCATACAATTTTCATTACAGTCCTAACTAGATCACCAACTCTAACCTATTTTCAGATTCATTTATTTGTTTTTTAACCTCTCTTAGTGATTCTCAGCACTCACCTGTTCACTGACTGTTGAGAAACCCCTAATTTGAAAAGTTTTCACATTAAAATTTATGCCTTATTGGTATAAGTCTAAACTGGGAATACAGTACTCTGTTATTGACCATTTACAAGAAGTGTGAATATGCAATCGCTCATTTACTCTATAGTAGGAAGAATTACAAACACTCTCCATTATCTCTCTTAATGTTTCTGAAGTGGTAAATTATACAGATATTCACAAAGTACTACATCTACATCTACATCTGTACTATGCAAGCCACCTGACGGTGTGTGGCGGAGGGTACCCTGAGTACCTCTATCGGTTCTCCCTTCTATTCCAGTCTCGTATTGTACGTGGAAAGAAGGATTGTCGGTATGCTTCTGTGTGGGCTCTAATCTCTCTGATTTTATCCTCACGGTCTCTTCGCGTGATATACGTAGGAGGGAGCAATATACTGCTTGACTCTTCGGTGAAGGTATGTTCTCGAAACTTTAACAAAAGCCTGTACTGGGCTACTGAGCGTCTCTCCTGCAGAGTCTTCCACTGGAGTTTATCTATAATCTCCGTAACGCTTTCGCGATTACTAAATGATCCTGTAACAAAGCGCGCTGCTCTCCGTTGGATCTTCTCTATCTCTTCTATCAACCCTATCTGGTGCGGGTCCCACACTGCTGAGCAGTATTCAAGCAGTGGGCGAATAAGCATACTGTAACCTACTTCCTTTGTCGTCGGATTGCATTTTCTTAGGATTCTTCCAATGAATCTCAGTCTGGCATCTGCTTTACCAACGATCAACTTTATATGATCATTCCATTTAAAATCACTCCTAATGCGTACTCCCAGATAATTTATGGAATTAACTGCTTCCAGTTGCTGACCTGCTATTTTGTAGCTAAATGATAAGGGACCTATCTTTCTATGTATTCGCATCACATTACACTTGTCTACATTGAGATTCAATTGTCATTCCATGCACCATGCGTCAATTCGCTGCAGATCCTCCTGCATTTCAGTACAATTTTCCATTGTTGCAACCTCTCGATATACCCCAGCATAATCTGCAAAAAGCCTCAGTGAACTTCCAATGTCATCCACCAGGTCATTTACGTATACTGTGAATAGCAATGGTCCTATGACACTCCCCTGCGGCACACCTGAAATCACTCTTACTTCGGAAGACTTCTCTCCATTGAGAATGACATGCTGCGTTCTGTTATCTAGGAACTCCTCAATCCAATCACACAACTGATCTGATAGTCCGTATGCTCTTACATTGTTCATTAAACGACTGTGGGGAACTGTGTCAAACACCTTGCAGAAGTCAAGAAACACGGCATCTACCTGTGAACCCACGTCTAAGGCCCTCTGAGTCTCGTGGACGAATAGCGTGAGCTGGGTTTCACACGTCCATCTTTTTCGAAACCCACGCTGATTCCTACAGAGTAGATTTCTAGTCTCCAGAAAAGACATTATACTCCAACATAACACGTGTTCCAAAATTCTACAACTGATCGACGTTAGAGATAGAAGTCTATAGTTCTGCACATCTGTTTTACGTCCCTTCTTGAAAATGGGAATCACCTGTGCCCTTTTCCAATCCTTTGGAATGCTTCGCTCTTCTAGAGACCTACAGTACACTGCTGGAAGAAGGGGGGCAAGTTCCTTCACGTACTCTGTGTAAAATCGAACTGGTATCCCATCAGGACCAGCGGCCTTTCCTCTTTTGAGCGATTTTGTTTCTCTATCCCTCTGTCATCTATTTCGATATCTACCATTTTGTCAACTGTCCGACAATCTAGAGAAGGAAGCACAGTGAAGTCTTCCTCTTTGAAACAGCTTTGGAAGAAGACATTTAGTATTTCAGCCTTTAGTCTGTCATTCTCTGTTTCAGTACCATTTTCGTCACGGAGTGTCTGGACATTTTCTTTTGATCCACCAACCGCTTTGACATAGGACCAAAATTTCTTAGGATTTTCTGCCAAGTCAGTACATAGAACTTTACTTTCGAATTCATTGAAAGCCTCTCGCATAGCTCTCCTCACACTACATTTCGCTTCGCGTAATTTTTGTTTGTCTGCGAGGCTTTGGCTATGTTTATGTTTGCTGTGAAGTTCCCTTTGCTTCCGCAGCAGTTTTCTAACTCGGTTGTTGTACCACGGTGGCTCTTTCCAATCTATTACGATCTTGCTTGGCACACACTCATCTAACGCATATTGTACGATGGTTTTGAACTTTGTCCACTGATCCTCAACACTATCTGTACTTGAGACAAAAATTTTGTGTTGAGCTGTCAGGTACTCTGTAATCTGCTTTTTGTCACTTTTGCTAAACAGAAAAATCTTCCTACTATGGTCTGTTCAAAATCACTTTAGAACTGACAGTTGAGCAGATGATTGTGGAGGTGCAAAGCAGAGTTGCCACATCCCACACTGAACTCTCAAATAATCTTCCACTTCATTCAACTTGCTCAATCTCTCAAACTACTCTCTTTATAAATAAGGATCCCACCTCGAAATTTTCTCAAAGAGCTGCACTATGTTTTCACTTTATATGAGGCAGCAAATTATTAAGTTAATATGTGGACAGGTCACAATAACGGATTATCTGATGTTATCGATTATTCTACATGTGGGGAACGTTTTTGTTATTGATGTTAAGTGAACAGATGAAATGAATGAAATCTTAGAAATATGTCAAATTTTCATCAACTCCAAATCATAATCCTGCCAGAGATTTCTAACATGAGACAGTTTCAGTTACATATGATGAACAATGGTCACTTGTGCATCAAGTACTAAGTGGTCAGTCGTATCGTTTCATTATGAGATACTGAATGCTACATTTATAATGAATATGTTATTACTTTTTCTGATCCACCTACTTATGTCTAACATAATAAAATATAATACATATGCATGTCTATTATGGTGAGAAAACATATTTTAAATAGCACAAAAATTATTTGGAGAAAGAAAAAAAAGTGATACAAAAAACATTACTTCAGTATTGCAGCAATTATACTGTAAATGGTAATATTTATTTTGTGGGATACAGACTATATTGGTGTTGTTGTTGACTTCAGTCCTGAGACTGATTTGATGCAGCTCTCCATGCTACTCTATCCTGTGCAAGCTTCTTCATCTCCTAGTACCTACTGCAACCTACATCCTTCTGAATCTGCTTAGTGTATTCATCTCTTGGTCTCCCTCTACGATTTTTACCCTCCACGCTGCCCTCCAATGCTAAATTTGTGATCCCTTGATCCCTCAGAATATGTCCTACCAACTGGTCCCTTCTTCTTGTCAAGTTGTGCCACAAACTCCTCTTCTCCCTTAAATCTATACTCGATGTTAACAAATTTCTCTTGTTCAGAAACGCTTGCCTTGCCATTGCCAGTCTACATTTTATATCCTCTCTACTTTGACCATCATCAGTTATTTTGCTTCCCAAATAGCAAAACTCCTTTACTACTATATGCGTCTCATTTCCTAATCTAATTCCCTCAGCATCACCTGAATTAATTCGACTACATTCTATTATCCTCGTTTTGCTTTTGTTGATGTTCATCTTATATTCCCCTTTCAAGATACTGTCCATTCCGTTCAACTGCTCTTCCAAGTCCTTTGCTATCTCTGACAGAATTACAATGTCATCGGCGAACCTCAAAGTTTTTATTTCTTCTCCATGGACTTTAATACCCACTCTGAATTTCTCTTTTGTTTCTTTTACTGCTTGCTCAATATACAGATTGAATAACATCGGGGACAGGCTGTAACCCTGTCTCACCCACTTCCCAACCACTGCTTCCCTTTCATGCCCCTCGACTATTATGACTGCCATCTGGTTTTTGTACAAATTGTAAATAGCCTTTCGCTCCATGTATTTTACCCCTGCCACCTTCAGAATTTGAAAGAGAGTATTCCAGTCAACATTGTCAAAAAGCTTTCTCTAAGTCTACAAATGCTAGAAATGTAGGTTTGCCTTTCCTTAATCTATTTTCTAGGATAAGTCGTAGGGTCAGTATTGCCTCACGTGTTCCAAAATTTCTGGGGAATCTGAACTGATCTTCGCTGAGGTCGGCTTCTACCAGTTTTTCCATTCTTCTGTAAAGAATGTGTGTTAGTATTTTGCAGCTGTGACTTATTAAACTGATAGTTCGGTAATTTTCACATCTGTCAACACCTGCTTTCTTTGGGATTGGAATTATTATATTCTTCTTGAAGTCTGAGGGTATTTCACCTGTCTCATACATCTTGCTCACCAGATGGTAGAGTTTTGTCAGGGCTGGCTCTCCCAAGGCCGTCAGCAGTTCCAATGGTTTTTCAGTGCTCTGTCAAACTCTTCACGTAATATCATATCTCCCATTTCTCTTCATCTATATCCTCTTCCATTTCCATAATATTGTCCTCAAGTACATCGCCCTTGTTTAGACCCTCTACATACTCCTTCCATCTTTCTGCTTTCCCTTCTTTGCTTAGAACTGGGTTCCCATCTGAGCTCTTGATATTCATACAATTGGCTCTCTTTTCTCCAAAGGTCTCTCTAATTTTCCTGTAGGCAGTATCTATCTTACCCCTCGTGAGATAAGCCTCTACATCCTTACATTTGTCCTCTAGCCATCCCTGCTTAGCCATTTTGCACTTCCTGTCGATATCATTTTTGAGACATTTGTATTCCCTTTTGCCTGCTTCATTTACTGCATTTTTATATTTTCTCCTTTCATCAATTAAATTCAATATTTCTCCTGTTACCCAAGGATTTCTAGTAGCCCTCGTCTTTTTACCTACTTGGTCCTCTGCTGCCTTCACTATTTCATTCAACAAAGCTACCCATTCTTCTTCTACTGTATTTCTTTCCCCCATTCCTGTCAGTTGTTCCCTTATGCTCTCCCGTAAACTCTGTACAACCTCTGGTTTAGTCAGTTTATCCAGGTCCCATCTCCTTAAATTCCCACCTTTCTGCCGTTACTTCAATTTTAATCTACAGTTCATAACCAATAGATTGTGGTCAGAGTCCACATCTGCCCCTGGAAATACCTTACAATTTAAAACCTGGTTCCTAAATCTCTGTCTTACTATTATATAATCTATCTGATACCTTCTAGTATCTCCAGGATTCTTCCACATATACAACCTTCTTTTGTGATTCTAGAACCAAGTGTTAGCTATAATTAAGTTGTGCTCTGTGCAAAATTCTACCAGACTGCTTCCTCTTTCATTTCACTTCCCTAATCCATATTCACCCACGATGTTTCCTTCTCTCCCTTTTCCTACTCAAGAATTCCAGTCACCCATGACTATTAAATTTTCGTCTCCCTTTACCACCTGAATAATTTTTTTTTATCTCATCATAGATTTCATCAATTTCTTCATCATCTGAAGAGCTAGTTGGCATATAAACTTGTACTACTGTAGTAGGCACGGGCTTCATGTATATCTTAGCCACAATAATGCATTCACTATGCTGTTTGTAGTAGATTACCTGTACTCCTATTTTTTTTATTCATTATTAAACCTACTCCTGCATTACCCCTATTTGATTTTGTGTTTATAACCCTGTAGTCACCTGACCAGAAGTCTTGTTCCTCCTGCCACCGAACTTCACTAATTCCCACTATATCTAACTTTAACCTATCCATTTCCCTTTTTAAATTTTCTAACCTACCTGGCCGATTAAGGGATCTGACATTCCACACTCCGATCCGTAGAACGCCAGTTTTCTTTCTCCTGATAATGACGTCCTCTTGAGTAGTCCCTGCCCGGAGATCCGAATGGGGAACTATTTTACCTCCGGAATATTTTACACAAGAGGAAGCAATCATCAATTTACCATACAGTAAAGCTGCATGCCCTCAGGAAAAATTACGGCTGTAGTTTCCCCTTGCTTTCAGCCGTTCACAGTACCAGCACAGCAAGGCCGTTTTGGTTAGTGTTGCAAGGCCAGATCAGTCAATCATCCAGACTGTTGCCCCTGCAACTACTGAAAAGGCTGCTGCCCCTCTTCAGGAACCACATGTTTGTCTGGCCTCTCAACAGATACCCCTCCGTTGTGGTTGCACCTATGGTACGGCTATCTGTATCGTTGAGACACACAAGCCTCCCCACCAATGCCAAGATCCATGGTTCATGGGGGGGGGGGGGGCAAAACTTACTCCAAAATTATTTTGTTATGTAGCTACTTACTGCCGTAAATTGTGCATTTCACTCTGAATATGCTATATATATATAATTTCTTTTGTGTAAGGACAAAAATTCCACTCAATTCACTCTTGTCCCTCACAGATGACATAAGTAACACTGTACTGTACTGATGTTATTAAATGAAAGTTTTCCCCTTCACTGAAGGTGTAAGTATGTATGTTGGTGTTCTTCCAGTCTTCAGATATGACATTCTAAAACTGCTTCTTCTGTGAGCTTTCAGACTGCAGAAGACGCAAATTTATTATTACTCCTGTTTATGTACCTCTTAATTTTGGCCCATATTAACTCTGTTGGGTTGAAATGGTAGCAACAAAGTGGTAGCCTACTGATTGTATACTCATATGTCTTCACCAGCTCATACATGGGGAACTGTGTTTTTTGTAGAGGTATTCATTCCGTAAGCACCACCTCTGTAGGGTTATCTGCCACATTATGAAATTGAAGCCATTTAGTCATTCCCTTCTTTCTTTTTGTCATGGTAGATGTATTGTAAACTACAGCTGAATGGTAAGGGGCATTATCTAGAACAATTTTTCACAGTATTCCCAGATTATGCATTACTGGTTCTATGAACAACATAATTAGGTTATTTCGTCAGGATCATCTCTTGTTTGCTCGACTTTAGAAGCACATAACCATTCAAGAGAAAATCTTCTGAGGTTCCTGAATGACAAAGAGTAAGTTTGTCCCCACTGTAAGAAGGAAATGCCAATGTTCCCTTACTTATGTCAACTGGCCAGCCCTGCTTCATAAAGTGATCATAACTGACCCACATCTCATCAAGCCTCACCACTTAATTGATACTGAAGCCATTGCCATACAGCTACATGCTCCCTGTTCATCAACAGCTTACAGCTACAGAAATGTACATAGTAACATCCTAGGTCGTGTAATACTGTATGTGACAGCCATGAAGAAGACCTGATTCCTTAAGGGTGACCAATAACTTCCAAGAGCTGAATTTTCCTTTCTCAGCAAATGAAACTATATTCGTAATCCACTTATCCATACCATGTTTCTTCCTCAAGAATTTTAACCTTCGATGTTTTTCCACTTTCCTTTTCTTTCTTTAACTTTTTCTTGCCAACCTTCTCAACACCGTTCTTGTTTATGTTCAGAGATGCAGCATTTCTGTCAGTTACATTGCTCAGAGAGAGCAGAGGCCACCATTAAGTTATTCAGTCTCAAAATAGGCAAGTAACACAAACCATTTATCTTGACTGACCTTGTATGGCAATACCCTAGCTCAGAGATTGAGGTGGAACTTTTCCACTCAACTTTTGATGATTTTCTTTCTGAAACACTGTTGAATACCACACAACAAATGAAAGTAACAATAAATGCAATAATAATTTCTCCAACAGTAAAAAACACAAGAAACAAAATCACAGTTGGCAATGATCACACATAACAGCAAACTGCCTGAAATTCAATCACTGGAAATGAGAATTTTTTTTGGTCCTGGGGTGAAGATCTGACAACTCTGCATGCTTCCTGTTGTTACAGATATTACGGAAATGGTGGAATGCAGTCTGTGCCTTTTTTGTTGGCTCCCCCTACTACCTCCTAACAGTTGCTAATCCTGAAACAATTTTAAACAGATTATAGTCACTAACCCACAATTCTTAAAAAGGTAATTTGACACTGAAAAATGGAAAAACAAAAAAATTTAACCAATACTGGTCCAGTGTCCAGATCCAAATCATGCATTGGAAATAGGTACCTTACTTTATCCTGTCTAATCACACATTGTACATCAGTTCATTGATTACTTCTATGTACAAAAGTCAATTCCTTCTTCTGTGAGGCCACACTGTGTGATTATCACCTAAGTTACAAGTTTAATACACTTTTCTTTGTTTGGCTATTTGGCAATGTGAAAAACTTTTCTGGGAGGACCAAGAATAGTTTTATTAATATCCAGCTTTGTCTGACTCTTTAGCTCTATCATGATCAGTGTGAGGGAAACTGTGGGGCTGACACAACCTCTCTTCAGTGCACTTACATAGGCTGAATCAATGCTTTGTTTTGCAAGAGCTGGTAATTCAGATTTGGTAGGCACTGAACTCAATGCTGCTTGGAAATATGTGACTACCAAAGTGTAATTCATATTTTTTGTTCTGTTCAGTAATTTTGTTCACAATGGAAAACTGTGTTATATCCACTTCTTAAGATTTTTTCTTTGCCCTATCAGTAGATAATGTTTTTTCAACATGGTTACTGCTAAGGACAGTGATTATTTTCAACATTAGGAAAAAAAAGACAGATACATAGAGACAGGAAAAATGTGTTTTCAACAACTTACTTTTATTATTATATTTCACTGTTTCTGAAGGTTGCATTGAAAATGATGAATTAATTATTTATAATTTAGATATACATTACACATCACTTTTTTTACATTAACGGCAAATTTTCATATTCAAATTATTAGAACTATGCAATGGAAGAAACTGTAATGACTCAAAACAAATAGATATTCAGCCAAACATTGCTAAAAACAATTTCAAATGCAATGTCAATATATACTACACTCGTCACACCAGGAGAAGGTTTGAGACTGAAAGCAAGGAATGTGTCAATGCCATCAGTTAAATATCAAAAGCCACATTTGTAATGCATACAACCCGTAACAGGCATTGAAACGAGTCTATACCTTTGTGACATCTGCTCAGTAGTAGATGATGAAACAGTTGTGTCAACAAATGGATCTTTCAATATAATTCTTTTTCTAGTGTTTCTTTGAAATTTGCATACCTTGTGTTCTAAAAGGAAGTCTTCAGGGCTGTTATATATGGCAGATCATCAATTTAAATTTAATTTATCATGTTATATTTCTTCCATCACGTTTTAAAAATCAGTTTCTTTATATTTTCACTTTATACCTGAAAACACTATCCTACAAAATCAGATTTGTTACTTTTACTAGTTATCGGCAAATAAACCTACTTCTTGCAAAACATGTATTATTAAAAATAGGCTGTAAAAATTATATTTATGGTTATGAAATCATTCATTCTTTACACAAAATGTTTGTATATCAAATAATATTATCTACAGAAAATATATTGCAGTTGCCTGCATTGACATTTGTGAAACTCTCTGTACTACTGAACCATAACTTTATTTGTTCTGGAAAGAGTTGGGGAGGAAGTATCAGTGAGATGGATTCACAGAGAACAGGCATGGGAGAAGCATATCAGGAACTTTTCTCAAGTGTACTTATGTAAAAGGGACTTGTAAAGTTTCAATGATATATGGCACACATTTATATATTCAAGACTGTTTTGATTTTTGTTACAGTGAAATACATAAAACTGATTCTTAAGAAAGTGTTTCATTTAAAAGATCATCTAATTGAATTATACACAAGACAACAGAACCTGATTATTGACATGACTGTTCCATGAATGCATTACAAAGAATCAAGACTATCAGAGAAAAAATTATGTTCATTAAACATGTCAAGGCCTTGGCCTCTTCAGAGAACATACCCTGTAAACTTACGAAACAACAAGCCATTATCTACAACATCAAGAATTCAAGATGAGTATAATTTTATAACTACTCTTTATTGTGAAAGTCAACTTAGGCACAGCAATCTACAACCAATGTGCCCACGACTAACTGCACAAATTACTTCAGACAGAAACACCATGAAAACTTGAATTTATATTCTTTAATTATTATTGTGATTATTTGTTGAGACAAGGCTGTTTGAGCATAGTAAAACATATTGGACACCAATTCAGCTATTGCATGCTACTGAAAAAGATAGCTTTCTATATCTGCTTGATGAGATAGGTGTATATCCCACATAAACTTATCATTTTAAAAAACCACCACTTCATACTTGTCAGTGGGCACATCGAGTCAGTCAGTTTTTCCTTCGGACAGAATTTCACCCACCTGCTTTCTGTCCTACAACTGAAACATCTAGAGCCTAAACAAAAATCAAATGCCACACTAAAATAGAACAGACATTTAACTGGTTTAATCTATTTGTCATAATACTAACTGACACTGGCAGTAAGTTGTCACAATGGTATTTGGGTCTAACTCTCATAATATTTATGTACACACAGTTGTAAAATTTCGTTATACCATTATGATAAATAATGATTTTTTATTTTCACTTTAGTTACAAATAAGTTTCATGCAGTATGTATTTCTTAAGGTGAAACTTGCATGCATTGTTAACCTCCTACTGTAACATTACTGTACATGTTGTAACTTGTCCAACAGGCAATTTCTTTGGCTCTGTGTCACGCGCGCGCGTGCGTGATTCTATTTATGAATGTGCATACCATTCTGATGATTAACCAGTTTATGACACTATTTGTACATAATAAATAGCATTATTAACAGAGGTTGGATTCTGTTTTTACTTTTCTGTAAGCTCTCTTCTCTCTCTTTACATAGGTTCTGTTTCAAATATGTAGAGCTCATTTAGCAAGGATGGCCTTCGAAAGAACTTAATTTATATCATCCTGTGAATGATATTTACATAATCAATGTCTGCATGTGACAGCTCTGGCATATCATTACTATGGAGGAATTTAACGATGTTCTGACATTCCCAATAGTAAATCACTGTTTAGAACTTCCTTAACTGATGTGGTGACGTTATTTACTGGTTCTCTTCAATTTTCTTCACACTATTGGACACCAATCTTGTAACAGCACATGGAGATGCACAGCTTTTACTACTGTTAGTCATTCCCTTTTCTGTCTCACTTACAAGTGCTGTTAGGAAAAAATGGTTCTCTATATGTTTCCTTCTGAAACCTCATTTTTCATATCTTTTCTTCACTGTTCTTATGCAAGACATATGTGGGTGGCTGTAGGATCATTTTCAGCCTATGACAAACACCACTTATCTAAACTTTCTTACTAGTTTTATAAGAAGTCAAATCTTTATCCTTATTTACTTCTACGAGATCTGTTCAAAATTGCAAACCATTCGTAATTTTGTGCCAGTGGTGTGTTGGACTGAAATGCGGTTTTGAGCCCTGCACATGTTTTGTGTTTAATGAGTAACTGCCAGAAGTTTCATTGTTGTATGGCTGTTAGCTGTTGTTCAGTGATGTATTGATTAAAAGGTGTCACAGTTTGCAAATTGTGATATGGCAGAGCCACAGGAGCAAGATGTCTGCATTAAATTTTGTGTGAAACTCGAGAAAACACTTACAGACACACTAAATGATGCAGGAAGCCTATGGTATAAGCACTTAAGGTGTACTCAGTTTAAAAATGATTCACAATGTTTCAAAATGGCCAGATGGAAATCAAAGATGTCCCTCATTCAGGATCCCCTTTGACATCTACTCATGACACTAATGTCAGGAACATCCTCATGAATTCATGCCGCAGGGACAAACTGTTAATCGATGATACTGTAGGGATGTGTTGCGTCACCTGCACGGAATTGTGAGAGGGTATGGCCTGAATGTGGTTGGTTAGTTTAAAAAAAAGGGGGGGGGGGGGGAAGAGACCAAACTGCGAAGTCATCAGTCCCTTGTTCCCAGTAGAACAATTACCCAAAGGAAAGCAGAAAAAAAAGATGTACGGCACAATAACAGTAGAAAGGAAGAAACAGAAGAATGACAGAAAGACAACGAACACTACAAAGGACAAAACAGGACAAGAAAACCCCAGAAAAACGCAAGAGACAGGGGTAAGATATTAAAAACAAGAAAACAAATTACAATGGCCGGCGGACCATGAGAATTAAAAAGAAGCCAGCCACTCTGCAACACCTTAATATCTCCTCCATAAAGGTCCTAGGGTGGAGGACACAGAGGGACAAAGGACATGCACTAAAACTCAGATCAAATGATAGAACACACCCTCACGAATAAGGGAAGACTAAAGCTGCTGTTGAGGCATTGTTGCCCAACACCGAAGGTAGGGTATTGGGAAAGTTGAAAGTCTGCCGCAGAGTGGCTCAAAGTGGGCAGTCCAGCAAGAGGAGGATCACCGTCATTTGGGAACCACAGCAACACTGAGGTGGGTCCTCGCAGTGGAGGAGGTAACCATGTGTGAGTCATATACAGCCAATGCGAAGCCAACAAACGACGACTGATTCCCTGTGAGAAGCCCACAGGGAAGACTTCCACACATTCACAGCCCCTTAAGAACACACAGTTTGTTGTGCATACTGTTATGCCGCTTCCTCTCCCAAAGCCGAAAAACCTTGTGGCTTAAAACAGAATGCAGGTTAGTTTCAGATATGCCCATCTCCAGGAGTGGTTTCCGCATAGCTTGCTTGGCCAGCCTGTCAGCAAGTTTGTTCCCTGGGGTTCCGACATGTCCTGGGGTCCACACCAACTCCACTGAAAGAGTGGACTGTTCCAGGTCAGAGATGGGCTCCTGGACGTTTGCAACCAAAGATGGCGAGAGTAGCACTGGTTGGTAGCTTCTAAGCTGCTCAGAGAGTCAGAACAGAGAATAAACGACTCACCAAAACAGAAACAGATGTACTGAAGTGCACGAGATATGGTCACAAGCTCTGCAGTGAATGCATTGCAGCCAGCGGTCAAGCAATGCTGTTCAATATGGCCTCTGTGCATACAGGCGAAGCCAACATTACCAGCAGCCATCGAGCTATCAGTGTAAATAACTTCAGAGCTCCAGTAAAATGTCAAGAATTGAGAGGAAGTGACAAGGAGAGCGGTGGGCTTAACAGAGTCCTTGGGTCATGCAAAAGGTACAGACGAAGCTTTGGCCAAGCTGCACACCATAGAGGTGTACATGAATGGACCTCAAGTGGAACTGCTAAAGAGAAGAACTTCAGTTCGGAGAGAAGGGATTGCGAGTGAACTGCAATCGTGGGCACTGACCTGGGCCGCCAATATGGGAGATGAACTGCCGTGGGTAGGAAAAGGAGATGGTAATACTGACGATCAGGAGAACGACGAATGTGGCCAACAGAACTGGCGAGCAGTTGTGAATGTCAGAGCTGCAATTGAGGGACTCCGGCGTCCACCAGAACACTGATCACCAGACTCGTTCTAAAATCTCCTGTCACTAGGGGAATTCCACAGTCATGCACTGGGTCGAGTACACACAACACTGAGGGTACTGCCAAACCGTAACACAACACTGAGGGTGCTGCCAAACCGTAAATCAGACTCCCATAGTCAAGGCGAGATTGATCAAGGGCTCTGTAGATGCAGCAGCATAGAGCGATCTGCACCCTAGATGGTGTTGCTCAAGCCACCGAAGGCCTTGAGGTGCTGCCAGCACTTCCACTTAAGCTGATGAAGGTGAGGTAGACAAGTCAATCGATAATCAGAAAACCAGTCCTAAGAACCGATATGTCTCGAATACAGTGAGTGGATCGTCATTAACGTGAAGTTCTGGTTCCGGATGAACAGTATGACGCTGACAGAAGTGCATGACACAAGACTTCGTGGCTGAAAACTGAAAGCCATGGGCTAGAGCCCATGACTGACATCTTGTGAATGGCTCCCTGTAGGCGCCGCTCAGCAACACCAGTACTGGAGGAACAATATGAAATGCAGAAGTCATCGGAATACAGAGAAGAGACACCAACAGCCTACAGCTAGGCCATAAATGGCCACTAAGATACACTAAATATGGAGCCCTCAACTCCATTCTCCTGAATACAGGGGGGACTATGGAAGGCACCAACTTGGGCATTGAAAGTACATAGTGACAAGAAGGTTTGGATAAAAATCTGAAGCGGGCCCAGGAGATACCACTCGTACAATGTGGCAAGAATATGATGTTGCCAAGTTGTGTCGTATGCTTTACGTAAGTCAAAAAAGACGGCAACCACATGTTGGCGTCTAGAAAAGGCTGTTCGGATGGCAGACTCGAGGGACACAAGATTATCAGTGGTAGAGAGAGCCTGGCACAAGCTGCCCTGACATGGAGCCAGTAGACTGCGTGACTCCAGGACCCAATCCAACTGCCGACACACCATACGTTCCAGCAACTTACAGAGAACATTGGTGAGGCTGAAGGGCCAATAGCTATCCGCATCAAGCTCATTTTTCTGGGTTTTAGCACCAGAATGATGGTGCTCTCTCACCATTGCAATGCAAAGACGCCATCAAACCAGAACCGGCTGAAGATGACGAGGAGATATTGCTTGTAGTCAGACGAAAGATGTTTAATCATCTGACTGTGGATCCGATCCAATCCAACCCAGCAGCTGTGTTGGGGCAATGTGCAAGGGCTGAGGGGCTCCCACTCTGTATAGGGGGCGTTATAGAGTTTACTGTGGCATGTAGTGAACGAGAGGACTTTCCTTTGATTGATGGTGTGAAAGGCTGTGGGGTAGTCCTCTGACACACAGGCTCTAGCAAAGTGCTCGGCAGCCACATTTGCATTGGTAGAGAGCACACCATTGATATTAATTCCAGGGACACCTGTTAGGGTCTGGTACCCAAAAAGACGTCTGATCTTCGTCCAGACTTGGAAAGGTGACATTTGGCACCCAATGATCAACACACAGCTCTCCCAACACTTCTGCTTTCGTCGTTTTATAAGCAAGCAAATGCAGGCACGGAGCCACTTAAAGGCTATTAGGTGCTCTAGAGAAGGGTGCCACTTCCGTCACTGTAGAGCTTGCCAATGCTCTTGCCTCGGCGACTTCTGGCGACCACCAAGGGATTGCCTTTCGTCAGGGCACCCTAGAGAACGAGGGATCGCGCTTTCCGCCGCAGTAGCGATCGTTGTAGTGACCTGCTTAATCACAACATTGATGGCACCATGTGGGGGAGATTCAACAGTGATAGCAGACGTGAAAGCTACCCAGTCTGCCTTGTTTGAAGCCCATCTGGGTAGGCGTTTGTGGGCATGACGCCGGGGAAGTGACACGAAGATGGGGAAGTGATCACTACCACACAGGTCAACATGTGCTCTCCAGTGGATAGATGGAAGAAGGTCAGAACTGCGGGCTGAGAGATCAATGGATCAATGGCCGAATAGGTGCCATGTGCCACACTGAAATGTGTGGAGGCGACTTGTATTTAAGAGACAGATGTCGAGTTGGGACAATTTGACACCTCTGCCACGCCCAGTAAACATGGGGCTACCCTACATGGAGTTATGGGCGTTAAAATCTCCCATAAATAGGAAATATCTAGGGAGTTGATCAATCAGTGCAGCCAATACATTCAGGGGTACTGTACCATCTGGAGGGAGATAGACGTTGCAGACAGTTACTTCCTGTGTTGTCGGTATCCTGACAGCCACAGCTTCCAGAGGAGTTTGAAGGGGCACAGGTTCACTACATACTGAGTTCAGGACATAAACGCAAACTCCACCTGACACTCTATTATATTCGCTGTGGTTCTTGTAATATCCCCTGTAGCCACGAAGGGCAGGGGACCACACTGACAGGAACCATGTCTCCTGGGAGGAGATGCAGAAAGCAGGTGCAAGCTTAACAGTTGTCGTAGCTCAGCCAGGTGGTGGAAAAAAACCGCCCCAATTCCACTGGAGGATGATGTGTTCGTGAGACTGGGAAGGCATGAAACACTCAATGCGGCAGCATATGCCTCAAGGTCACCTGCTGCCACATACTTTTTCCTGAAAAGGCTATATACATTGTGTCTGAGGGTCTGGCGAGATCTAGGTCTTAAGTGGATGCCAGAATCTTTACCTCATCCTCAGATGCAGACGCAGAGATTGAAGGCAGCAGTTGGTGTGGGTGCCACCGCAATTCCCTTGGTTTTGGGGGGTCTTCTTTCTGGAATTCTCTCGCCGGTCCTTAGGTTTCTCTGGCTGGGACGAATTCACTGATTCTGTCTCTGGGATGGAGGATTATCATGAAGCCCTACAACCATCTGCTTATGGGAACTTCCGCCAATGGTAGGTGACATCTTTTCCACTAGCAGAAACCTGGGAAGGGAGTGACCCAAGCGACAACATTTTAGCGAGATGAGCCAAAGGAGACTTACGCTTCTCCGCCTGAGAAGTGGGGACTTGTGTCCCTGATGGTTGGAGGACAGTGCTCCGGAGGTAGGTGGTGCCAGACCAACAGTGAGGGAAGTGCCCCCCACCATCAAAGGGGCAGCTGATGTCTTCCAGCTCTGAGAGGCAACTGGAACTCTCAGAAGTGATGAGGCTACAACTGTTCCCATTGTGGTGGCATACGAGGAGGCCTTAGCTACAGGATGTACGTGCTCAAACTTCCTCTTAGCCTCAGTGTAGTCCAGGGTCTTTTATTCCATCATTTTCCTTTCTCACTGTAAAATCCTGCAGTCCGGTGAGCAAGGGGAATGATGTTCTCTGCAGTTGCCACTGATGGGAGGCGGGACACATGGAGTACTGGGGTGGGATGGACATCCACAATCTCAACAGATGATGCTGGAAGTACATCGGGAAGACATACGGCCGAACTTTCAGCACTTAAAGAACCGCACTGGGGGAGGGATATATGGCTTGACATCACACAAGTAGACCAGATCTTCTCGGTTATGGTGTTATCCACGAAGGCCAAGATGAAGACACTGGTGGCAACCTGATTATCCCTCGGACCTCAATGGATGCGCCGGATGAAACGAACTCCTCGTTCGTTTAAGTTGGCGCATACCCCGCTGTCAGACAACAAAAGAAGGTCCATATTTGAGCTCTTATGGTGCATAATGGTTACAGAAACATCCCCCAGTTTGTCACAAACAAGGAATGCCCATGACAGGGCAGAGGATGCTGTTTTTATCAAGACTGACTCTGGCCACAGTATGGACAAGCCCTCCACCTCCCCAAACTTGTCCTCTAAATGCTCTACAAAAAACTGAGGCTTCATCAAGACTAAGGAGTCCGCATCAGCTCTTGTACACATGAGATACCGGCATTCCTCCCTGGTGTGGCCAGGGAGAGGAATGACTTAGGATCATATGTCCTTGCATTGTACTGAGACTTGGAACACTTAGAGACTGCTGGCATTTGATCACCAGCAACTGATGACGTGGTGCACTTCATCGCGCGTCATCTGCCCTGATGCCATCCACTGTGACCAGGGGACCTCCCCATGGGCGCCACCCAGCCACAGCAAAAGCCACCTGGCAGGATGACCATTGCTGGGAGTCCTGACGCTCCTAGGGTGATGGGCATCTACTTCTTGGCATATGTGGCCAGTTAAAGGTGCAGGCATCAGCAGAGGGATCCCTGTGTAGTCAGGGGCTACAACCAACCGAGTACATGGCAGTCCCACCTAAATAGACTAGTTACTGTGATGGATATGAGGTGCCAAGAATTCCAAAGTCATCACCGGAAACGAAAACGACACAGCATAGTAGGTGAAGGAAAATGCACCCAGGAAGGTATCCTTGCCCAAGAGATGGAGGATGAGCAGGACTGCAATGCCACGACGAGAAAGTGGGCTAAACATCTCAATTCATGATGGACACGATACACCATGTAAGGTGCCCTACCACAGTTGGCTCCCTCTTAGGGGAAATTTTGAGAAGCAGAGGTCAAACCATACAGGGGACCATCGCATACAGGCCGGAAGGTGATAGATTCCTTTTAGTCAACTCTTATGACAGCCAGGAATATCTCTGGCCTATTCTAATCCCAGGGGGGCTGAAATGTGGTCAAACAATTCATGGCTCTTGCATCACAATAACACACCCACACATTCATCCCTGTTGTTTTGTGACTATCGCACAAAAAAGCTGAATCACTGTGCTGCCTCATCCTCTGTACTCTCCAGACCTGCCTCCTGTAGATTTTGTTTTAATTTCCAAAATAGTAAATCACACAGAGGATAAATATTTGCAACAATAGGAAACATTGAAGAAAATTCGCAGCAGATGCAACTTAAAACGATCCAGCAAGACGCATACCAACAATGGTCCTGAAAGTGGAAATGGCATCACAAGTAATGTATCAATTGTGGAGGAGAGTATTTCAAAGGAGACTATGCACAATAAGTGAAAGGTCTGCTAGTGGACAAAGTTATGGAATTTTTTGAACAGACCTCATATACATAGGTTTCTGTTCAACAAGTTCACTTGTTTCAGCATACAATGCCATTTTCAAATGTGCCTCTGTGGTTTGGAAAAGTGAGTCTTATACACATGTTATTTATAATTTTATTTATCATTTTTATAAATTATATTTTTACTTACATCTAGGTCGAGTTAAAAAATAACAGCAGAGTGCATGCATAGCTACAACACTAGAAGAAAGGATGATCTTCACTACTCTGGATTAAATCTCACTTTGGCACAGAAAAGGGTAAATTATGATGCCACAAAAATCTTTGGTCATTTGCCAAATAGTATTAAAAGTCTGGCAGGTAGTCAATCACCAATTAAAAGCAAATTAAAAGAATTTCTGAATGACAACTACTCCTACTCAATGGATGAATTCTTAGATATGAAGTAGTAACTGTATTAAAATAAATAAAGAGAAAAAAGAAAAAAATATTATTTTATGTACAGAAAACTATTTAAAATTCCACGTTGCACATCATTATGAAACGTCATATCCATTATCTATGAAACAAGGATTAATGTATGTATGTATGTATGTATGTAGTTGTTGATCAAATGGTTCAAATGGCTCTGAGCACTATGTGACTTAACGTCTATGGTCGTCAGTCGCCTAGAACTTAGAACTACTTAAACCTAACTAACCTAAGGACATCACGCACATCCATGCCTGAGGCAGGATTCGAACCTGCAACCGTAGCGGTCGTGCGGTTCCAGACTGAAGCGCCTAGAACCGCTCGGCACACCGGCTGGCGCAATTTGTTAGGGAAATTTCTCATATATGTGTACATCTCTCATTCTTCCAAAATATTCATAGAGTGTCAATTAGATATTTTGTGTAAACTTTGTACAGTCTTTTCAATGTGTTCGGCTTTGTAGTTTTCATGTTTAAGATATAGGTAGAAAGTTGACTGATTGCTTTCACATGCTCTGCTACAGTCTTTCAATCAAATGTTGTTTCATAATGGACAGCTTACAGTTGACCCTGGATGCCAGATGATCATCAACTCCAGTTAGATGTAAGTAAAAATATAATTTATAAAGATAATGTCAATGATAATATGTGTGAAGTAAAGAAAATTGAGTATTCACAACAACCACAGGTGCAATTCAAAATAGCAATGTAAATTTAAAGAGGCAAGCTTGTTGTGCAGAAATTTGTAAATATAAGCAACTAAAGATTATGTTGCTGTTACTGGAATTGACTTCTTATAAAATGTCATATTTTGACTTAATTCATGCTGCTGACCCTACTGACAGAAAATTTCTCAACAGTATTTCATAAAAAGATCATCTTCCCTCTAGGGATTCTCATTTGTGGTCATGAAAAATTTCCGAGTTACTCATTTGTTGATTGCTGCTCACAAACATCAAATATAGCAGTACACCTCAGAAATGCTTCATTGTGTTCCTTTAATCTGATCTGATGGGAATCTCAAACACTCAAACAGTGCTCAAAAATGTGTTGCCTTAGTGTCCTGTGTGTGGTCTTGTTTAAAGATGAGCTACACCTTCCCACAAGTCTCCAAAAGCTGAAGTGGACCATTTGTCTTCCCTACAACTGACCTCATAGGCTCATTTCATTCCATATCACATTGCAATATGAAACTACATTGAAGAGCCAAAGAAACTGGTACACCTGTCTAATATCACTTAGAGCCCTTGCGAACAGACAGAAGTGCTGCAGCACGACGTGGCATGGACTCAACTAATGTCCGAATTAGTGTGGAGAGAACTGGCTGTCCATAAATCTCTATAACTATGAAGGGGGTGGAGATGTCTATGGGCAGCAAGTTGCAGGGCATCCTTGATGCGCTCAATAAACTATGTCGGGGGAGTTTGGTGGCCAGCAGAAGTGTTCAGCTTCAGAAACATGTTCCTGCACATGTGGGGTCTTGCAACTGTTCGTTCCACAAAAGACCCATACCCAAAGACTGGAAAGTTGCACAGATCACACCAATATTCAAGAACGGTAGTAGGAGTAATCCACTAAATCGCAGGCTCATATCATGAGCATCAATATGGAGCAGGATTTTGGAGCATACATTGTGCTTCAACATTATGAATTACCTCAAAGGAAACAGTCTATTGACAAACAGTCAACATGGATTTAGAAAACATCATTCTTCTGAAAAGCAATGAGATCTTTATTTGCATGAAGTGTTGAGTGCTATTGACAAGGGATTTCCGACTGATTCTGTATTTCTGGATTTCCAGAAGGCTTTTGACACTCAACCACACAAGTGGCTTATAGTGAAATTTCGTACTTATGGAATATCGTCTCAGTTATGTGACTGGATTCGTGATTTCTTGTCAGAAAGGTCGCAGTTGATAGTAATTAACAGAAAGTCATCGAATAAAACAGAAGTGATTTCTGGCGTTCCCCAAAGTGATGTTACAGGCCCTTTGCCGTTCCTTATCTATATAAACGATTTGGGATACAATGTGAGCAGCTGTGTTAGGTTCTTTGCAGATGACGCTGTCGTTTATCGACTATTAAAGACATCAGAAGATCAAAACAAATTGCAAAATGATTTAGAAAAGATATCTGTATTGTGCAAAAATTGACAGTTGACCATAAATAATGAGAAGTGTCAGGTCGTCCATATGAGTGCTAAAAGCAATCGGTTGAACTTCAGTTACACAATAAATCAGTCAAATCTAAAGGCCATAAATTCAACTAAATACCTAGAAATTACAATTATGAACAACTTAAATTGGAAGGAACACATAGAAAATGTTGTGGGGAAGGCTATCCAAAGACTGCGTTTTATTGGCAGGAAGCTTAGAAAATGCAACAGATCTAAGGAGACTGTCTATACTATACTTGTCTGTCCTCTTTTAGAATACTGCTGTGTGGTGTGGGATCCTTAACAGATAGGATTGACAGAGAACATCGGAAAAGAAGGACAGCACATTTTGTATTATCGCGAAATATGGGAGAGAGTGATACAGGATTTGAGCTGGACATCATTAAAAGAAAGGCGTTTTTTGTTGTGAGAGAATCTTCTCACAAAGTTCCAATCACCGACTTTCTCCTACGAATGCGCAAATACACTCCTGGAAATTGAAATAAGAACACCGTGAATTCATTGTCCCAGGAAGGAGAAACGTTATTGACACATTCCTGGGGTCAGATACATCACATGATCACACTGACAGAACCACAGGCACATAGACACAGGCAACAGAGCATGCACAATGTCGGCACTAGTACAGTGTATATCCACCTTTCGCAGCAATGCAGGCTGCTGTTCTCAAATGGAGACGATCGTAGAGATGCTGGATGTAGTCCTGTGGAACGGCTTGCCATGCCATTTCCACCTGGCGCCTTATTTGGACCAGTGTTCGTGCTGAACGTGCAGACCGCGTGAGACGACGCTTCATCCAGTCCCAAACATGCTCTATGGGGGACAGATCCGGAGATCCTGCTGGCCAGGGTAGTTGACTTACACCTTCTAGAGCACGTTGGGTGGCACGGGATACATGCGGACGTGCATTGTCCTGTTGGAACAGCAAGTTCCCTTGCCGGTCTAGGAATGGTAGAATGATGGGTTCGATGACGGTTTGGATGTACCGTGCACTATTCAGTGTCCCCTCGACGATCACCAGAGGTATATGGCCAGTGTAGGAGATCGCTCCCCACACCATGATGCCGGGTGTTGGCCCTGTGTGCCTCGGTCGTATGCAGTCCTGATTGTGGCGCTCACCTGCATGGCGCCAAACACGCATACAACCATCATTGGCACCAAGGCAGAAGCGACTCTCATCGCTGAAGACGACACGTCTCCATTCGTCCCTCAATTCACGCCTGTCGCGACACCACTGGAGGCGGGCTGCACGATGTTGGGGCGTTACTGGAAGATGGCCTAACGGTGTGTGGGACCGTAGCCCAGCTTCATGGAGACGGTTGCGAATGGTCCTCGCCGATACCCCAGGAGCAACGGTGTCCCTAATTTGCTGGGAAGTGGTGGTGCGGTCCCCTACGGCACTGAGTAGGATCCTACGGTCTTGGCGTGCATCCGTGCGTCGCTGCGGTCCGGTCACAGGTCGACGGCACGTGCACCTTCCGCTGACCACTGGCGACAACATCGATGTACTGTGGAGACCTCACGCCCCACGTGTTGAGCAATTCGGCGGTACGTCCACCCGGCCTCCCGCATGCCCACTATACGCCCTCGCTCAAAGTCCGTCAACTGCACATACGGTTCACGTCCACGCTGTCGTGGCATGCTACCAGTGTTAAAGACTGCGATGGAGCTCCGTATGCCATGGCAAACTGGCTGACACTGACGGCGGTGGTGCACAAATGCTGCGCAGCTCGCGCCATTCGGCGACCAACACCGCAGTTCCTGGTGTGTCCACTGTGCCGTGCGTGTGATCATTGCTTGTACAGCCCTCTCGCAGTGTCTGGAGCAAGTATGGTGGGTCTGACACACCGGTGTCAATGTGTTCTTTTTTCCATTTCCAGGAGTGTATTTTGTTGATACTGACCTACATAGGAAGAAACGATCACCACAAAAAAGATAAGGGAAATCAGAGCTCGTTTGGAAATGTATAGGTGTTCGTCCTTTCCTATACAAGATTGAAACAACACAGAATTGTGAATGTGGTTCAATGAACCCTCTGCCAGGCACTTAAATGTGATTTGTAGAGTATTCACATAGATGTACATTGTTCTGCTGGAACTGCTCAAGTCTGTAGGAATGCACAATGGACAGGAATGGATGAAAGTGATCAGACACAATGCTCACAAGAGTGTCACCTGTCACAGTCATATCTAGACATAACAGGGGAACCATATTACTCCAACTGCACATTCCCCATACCATTACAGAGCATCCACCAGCTTTAACACTTTCCCCCTGACATGAATGGTTCACAGATTCACGACGCTGTTTCCATAACTGTACACATACATCTGCTCAGTACAATTTAAAATGAGACTTGTTTGACCAGGCAACATGTGTTTAGTTGTCAACAGTCCAATGTCAGTGTTGACGCGCCCAGGTGAGAAAGTGTGTGTCACGCAGTCATCAAGGGCTCAGCATTGAAATCTGCAGAAATTTGTTGATGGCCCAGCATTGGAATCTACAGAAATTTGTGGAAGGTTTCACTTTTGTCATGTTGAGTGATTCTCTTCAGTCGTCGGTCCCTTTCTTGCAGAATCTTTTTCCAGGAGATGTGATGTCAGAGATGTGATGTTTTACCAGATTTGTGATTTTCACAGTATATTCGTGAAATGGTCATATGGGAAAATCATCACTTCATCACTACCTCGGAGATGCTGTGTCCCATCGCTCAAGTGCCAACTCTAACACCATGTTCAAACTCATTTAAATCATGATAAGCTGCCATTGTAGCAGCAGTAGCTAATCTAACAACTGTGCCAGACACTTGCCTTATAGAGGCACTGCCAACCACAGTGCCATATTCTGCCTGTCTTTGAATACACATGCTTGTATCAGTTTCTTTGGTGCTTCAGTGTAGATATGTAATTGATATTGCTGTGCCATTACTTATAAATTTGAACATGATTGTTTTTCCTATTAATCTGAACTAATTTACATTTTTCTATATTTAGAGCAAGCAATTCGGTTCAAGTCTGCTGGATCCTTCTACATTCACTTGAAGATTAAAATGCCCTATACATACAGCAACATCAGCAAACAGCTCACCCTATCCACCAAATAGCTTATGCATATCCAGAACACTTGCCTTGGGTAAATCTGATGATACCTTTGTCATCAAACACAATGCAGGACGACTTACATGGTTTTATTAAAAATCTTTTGAGCCACTCACGTACTAGACAACTTATTTGGAATGCTAGATCCTTGTTAACAGTCTCAAGTGGGGCACTGTGTCAAACACTATCCAGAAATCTGGGAACATGAAAGCTACCTGTTGCCCATCTTCCATGGTTTGCAGATATTGTGTAAGAAAAGGGCCAACAGAGTTTTGCACATACGGTGCTTTATAAATCTGTTGATAGGAGCTTTTGCCTCTGAAGGATACTTATCATATGTGAATTCTGAACCTTAGGACATCACATTCATTCATTGCCCCAGGCAGGATTCGAACATGCGACCACAGCAGCAGTGCAGTTCCCGACTGAAGTGTCTAGAACCACTCGGCCACAACGGCCAGCTCATCCGAAACAAAAAAAGTCTAGTAAACTTGGGCACTAAAGTGCATACCTGTAGAGCTATAAGTGCCTGTTCTTCTTTACTAGTGCTCACAGTCCTTAAGGTATTTATTTCAGAGCCCATGTTTCCTGGGCATTTTTGCTGTGAATGATTGTTCCTGTCATATCCCTGAATATTGAACTTTTTGTGTGGGACACACTCTATAAGGGATTCACCTGTAGTTTTTCCCAGATGATGACAAAATAATGATTCTATGTAAGGGACGCTCAACATCGTGATCACCATCACCTAAACAAGAAGTCAGCATGCCAATCTCATGGGTGGGGGTGAAGACTGAAGTCAGCATGCCCATCTCATGGGTGGGGGTGAAGACTGAAGTCAGCATGCCCATCTCATGGGTGGGGGTGAAGACTGTCCCCATATGTGGAGCAGTTTATAATGCATAAGGCCTGACAGTTCACAAAATTTCACCGCTCTTTTAACACTGAAATTAGTATCAATGAGGATGGAGGGCCGATGTCCATTGAGGCTGGGGGCTGCCCTGGTATCTGTATATAAGATACACATTGCCAAACTGTGCTGAACTGGAAGTGGCACACCACAAACCTCACAGGTTGGTGGATCCTCCAGCTGGTGGAGAAAGCCACGTGTTAAATGGCTATGTCCAATGCACAGCCTGGTAAGTAGAACCTCCTTCCAGCAGTGAGGCAAACATGAAGATCGCCATGCCTGTGTGGTCAATTTCGGTAGCCGCAATTTGTCTTCTGTAACCTTCAAACATTCAGTCTCCCACTGATGTGTTGCACACCCATCAGAAAATGAGGTGACAGCATGCAACACGATAGGACATTGACAGACAACACCTACCCAACATACTCCCTTGGCTGCTTTGTTGGTCATGTTGTTTCCCTGTATGCTGATATGGTCAGATACCCACCAAAATGTCACTTTCTTGGCATGGTGTTGTAGCTGCTGTAAAGAGTCATGGATGAGCTGAATCAACTGGTCTACTAGATTCAGTAAGCGAGTTGGAACAGGCAAAAAAAACCTTGCCTGATGATATCGGTGAAACCTCTCCAGTGCCATAAAACTCTGCATCATAATTTGTAAATTGTTCTGAAAGATGCACTTTACAAACCATATTGGGGAAAACAGTGAAACAACTGAGGATATTCTCTTGTTAATATCCTTCTGTATGAACAACGACATAAGTAAGGTACATACTTAAAACTGAAGAAAACAAAGTTGTAAAAATGTAATCTGGAGTACAAATTTTCTTGTACCGGACACCAAGGCGGTAATGCATCCCATCCCTGGTCGTGTACTTGGGGAACTGATATATCCAGATCCTTAAGACAATTAGTGGCACGTATTACAAATAACTTGTTTACATGGGGCTGATTCCTGAACAGCCATCGTAAGTTGGTTTGGACCACTGCAGTAAATGCCAATGATTGACATGACGATGAGATTTTCAGAGCCTGTGAAAAGGATGCATCGTTGAATGCAGGGCGGTGATTCACCAGCCTCTGCAGACAGACACAGTGAACTGGGCTGGTCAAAAAGGCTCCAGTCCATATACAAATGTCCAGATGGTGGACAGCATATAACACATGAGGTAGGAAAGATGGGCTAACCTGTAGACCATGCTCCCACAATCTAAACGTGTCACAACAAATGCCCTATAAATCTGCATGAGATGGGACCAGTCAGCTCCCCATGCTTTCCTGCTAAGCCATTTCACAATATTCAATGACTGGATGTCCTCTGTGTGTAGGTCCTTCACGTTTGGAAGCCAAGTTAATTTCGAGTCAAACAGTAAACCCAAAAAGTGCACAGTTTCCTGAAAATGTACAATATTGCAGCAAACCCCCCTCCCCCACACTGTGAGCACTGGTCAGTTACAACTTCGACAAGCACAGTTGAAATTGACATATCTAGTCTTCTCTGGTGAAAACCGAAAACCAGTTGCCTGCACCCAGGTTTCAGCCTCCTGATGATCAACAGTAGCTGCCTCATCATCATTGCAATATCAGAGGAAAAGTTTGTGCCACGTCAGGCTTCGGGATACATTACGAAATTATTACATATTAGGACAAAGATAATGAAAGAAAACTTGAAAATAAAATTTAACAAAACATGCTCAGACGCAGGGACTACTCCTAATTACGCAAAAGTAAAAATCAGGAATATGTCTAACATAGCACAAATAGTAAAACGTAAAAGTGAAGTATTATAGGTTAAAACTCAAATTCGAGAAGCATATAAAATTAAAGACAAGTTAAATAGAGAAGCTTTTAATCTTCAATTGATTATAGGTGACATTTTATTTCCATTACAGTTCACATACGTAAGCAGAGAGATTGGAAATAGAATTGAAAGGGAGCGAGAATTAACTCTAAACAGACATCAGAAGAAACTTTTTAACCTAGGTGTAGATTTTAATATTGATTACGAAATGGCGTATAAAAAGTTGCATACTTTTTGTGAAAGGGTCGTTAACTGAGATAGAATTAACAAAGCATGAGCAGAACCTTTTAAATAAAGGACTGCAATATAATCTAAATCCCGCAATTAACTCAAATACAATAAAAAACACTGTCGCAGAAGTGAAAATTGCATGTGATATCGCAAAAATGAATAGATACTAACAGACAAACACGGCAGTTAAAGTAAAGAAGTCGATTATAGGTGAAATGCAGTCTGCTCATAAGAACAGAAATGAACTACTAACTCTTAAGGGCTTGAATAAGAAGTTAGAATCACCTAAGGCTATCGTCACAAAGGCAGATAAGGGCGGCACTATGGTTATAATATATGATACAGACTATATAGAGAAAACTGAAAAGTTCTTTATGGAAAACGGAATAGTAAAAGTCAAGAAAGATCCAACCAAGAAATTTCAAACAGAAATAAGGAAACAAATAGATAACAGTGTGTTTCTATTCACAGAGGAGGAAAAGTTTAAACTGAAAGTAATGAATCCTCAAATCCCCGAATTGCGGTTACAAATAAAGCTCCATAAAGTTGAAAAATCGATTCGCCCAATCGTTAATAACACCAGCAGCCCAAGTTATAAATTAAATAAACAGCTAAATAACAGATTGGAGGCGGCATATACATAGTCGGACTTTCAACATTAGCAAAAGTTACGAATTTGCCGAGCAAATTAAAGATGTACTTATACCTCAGAGTGCGTCATTAGCTTCATTGGATATCACCAATCTGTACACAAACATTCCTGTAAAAGATATGATTGAGATCATTAAGGACAATCTACTCACTCATGGTAAATTGGCACTGGGGGAAGTGATTGAACTAGTGGAAATGTTGGAACAAGTCTAGTCGTTCAATAACTTTACTTTCTACGGTAAAATTTATCAACAGAAAGACGGGCTGGTAATGGGGAACAGTTTAGCTGGGACGCTGACTGACATATTTGTAAATCACTTAAAAAACAAATTCTTTGATGAAAATCCTAATATCGCTGAGAAAATTGCATATTACAGGAGATATGTTGATGACTCCATTTTATTATACAAAGGAGATAAAAATGATATCGAAAACTTAGTACAAAAAATGAGCTCTCAACACCCAAAAATTAGATTCACCATGGAATTTGAAGAAAACAACCGTATAGATTACTTAGATTTAACACTAATAAAGAAAGATGGCAAGCATGAATTTAGCATATTCAGAAAACCTACGTGTACAGATCTCGTTATCAATGACCGCTCTTGTCACCCACCGCAATACAAATGGGCAAATTTTACTTCGATGGTATACAGGCTACTAAGATTGCCACTAAACCAACAGGAAGTAGAAAAGGAGTTACGTGTTTTAAAACAAGTGGCCGTAGCGAACGGATATACGTGTAAGCAGATGATGAATATTTATAGGGAGCTAAAGAAGAGGCAAATGGAACAAATAAAAGGAAGTCAAGTAGCAGTTAAGAGGAATAACAAGAAAAAATATATAGCTCTCACTTACAATGGAAGAATTACAGATAAAATTGAAAGATGCTTTCGTAAATCCGACTTTAAAATAGGGTTCTGAACAAATAACATGTTAAAATTGAAGCTCCGGCATAGAATATGTAATAGAAGGAATAAATTTCAGGATTCAGGTGTATATAAGATCAAATGTAATGACTGCTGAAAACAATATATAGGGCAGACTGGTAGGAACTTTGAAACCAGATTCAGGGAGCACACCTACTCTCAAAACAAAACAGTTTTGGGGCGCATATGGCTGCGACAAAGCACTCAGTCACAAACATTGTACACAATTTAGACATCCTGCATAGAGCTCATAAGGGACGGTTTCTTAACATTTTGCAAGAAATTCAAATATACACCTTCAAAAATAAAGATCCGGATTTAATCCTCAACGAGCAAAGCGAATTCAATCATAACGCCTATTTTAGCATTTATGACGACCTACTAAGATGACAACTGTTGAGTGTGGAGATCCAGGCCAAGGGATGAGAGATGGTGCGCGGTGGAGAAGTCGGAAGACGCGTGATGTGCCTGGTGTCGTTGACAGGGCCCCTCCTGTATGGCCCTCTTGCCTGCGGTGATGGACATCAAACGACTGAGCGGACTGCGCCACACACCGAAATGGCGGGAAATACGGAAGCAGACCGTAGAGGAAAACAAGTTCACACCATCACCATAGATATATTAATCGCCCTATGTTTTTTAGATCGTATAAAAATGATAATTTTACTGCTTTTTTTATTAATGCTGACAAGTACAGATTTTAACCTTGACATCTACATACACTCCTGGAAATGGAAAAAAGAACACATTGACACCAGTGTGTCAGACCCATCATACTTGCTCCGGACACTGCGAGAGGGCTGTACAAGCAATGATCACACGCACGGCACAGCGGACACACCAGGAACCGCGGTGTTGGCCGTCGAATGGCGCTAGCTGCGCAGCATTTGTGCACCACCGCCGTCAGT
The DNA here is from genome assembly GCF_023897955.1 of Schistocerca gregaria. NCBI lineage: Eukaryota > Metazoa > Arthropoda > Insecta > Orthoptera > Acrididae > Schistocerca > Schistocerca gregaria. The sequence continues at coordinate 85,629,032 of NC_064930.1, read as the reverse complement.
GTCAGCCAGTTTACCATGGCATACGGAGCTCCATCGCAGTCTTTAACACTGGTAGCATGCCGCGACAGCGTGGACGTGAACCGTATGTGCAGTTGACGGACTTTGAGCGAGGGCGTATAGTGGGCATGCGGGAGGCCGGCTGGACGTACCGCCGAATTGCTCAACACGTGGGGCGTGAGGTCTCCACAGTACATCGATGTTGTCGCCAATGAACGGCGGAAGGTGCACGTGCCCGTCGACCTGGGACCGGACCGCAGCGACGCACTGATGCACGCCAAGACCGTAGGATCCTACGCAGTGCCATAGGGGACCGCACCGCCACTTCCCAGCAAATTAGGGACACTGTTGCTCCTGGGGTATCGGCAAGGACCATTCGCAACCGTCTCCATGAAGCTGGGCTACGGTCCCGCACACCGTTAGGCCATCTTCCACTCACGCCCCAATATCATGCAGCCCGCCTCCAGTGGTGTCGCAACAGGCGTGAATGGAGGGACGAATGGAGACGTGTCGTCTTCAGCGATGAGAGTCGCTTCTGCCTTGGTGCCAATGATGGTCGTATGCGTGTTTGGCGCCGTGCAGGTGAGCGCCACAATCAGGACTGCATACGACCGAGGCACACAGGGCCAACACCCGGCATCATGGTGTGGGGAGCGATCTCCTACACTGGCCGTACAACTCTGGTGATCGTCGAGGGGACACTGAATAGTGCACGGTACATCCAAACCGTCATCGAACCCATCATTCTACCATTCCTAGACCGGCAAGGGAACTTGCTGTTCCAACAGGACAATGCACGTCCGCATGTATCCCGTGCCACCCAACGTGCTCTAGAAGGTGTAAGTCAACTACCCTGGCCTGCAAGATCTCCGGATCTGTCCCCCATTGAGCATGTTTGGGACTGGATGAAGCGTCGTCTCACGCGGTCTGCACGTCCAGCACGAATGCTTGTCCAACTGAGGCGCCAGGTGGAAATGGCATGGCAAGCCGTTCCACAGGACTACATCCAGCATCTCTACGGTCGTCTCCATTTGAGAACAGCAGCCTGCATTGCTGCGAAAGGTGGATATACACTGTACTAGTGCCGACATTGTGCATGCTCTGTTGCCTGTGTCTATGTGCCTGTGGTTCTGTCAGTGTGATCATGTGATGTATCTGACCCCAGGAATGTGTCAATAACGTTTCCCCTTCCTGGGACAATGAATTCACGGTGTTCTTATTTCAATTTCCAGGAGTGTATTTTAATTAAGTATTTTTAATTAAAAAAAAGATCTACTGAATACAGTATGTGCAAATGGAATGTAACAAATGTACCAGATGCCACATGTCAGTAATAGTGTTATAATGAATATAAGTGACGTGCACTCTGCCAACCAATTTTATGGGACGTAGCATGTGAAAATTGCTGGATTTGGACGGGTTACTCGTGTAACTGAAATATCAGGTACGCTCTGGTACATTTGATGTTGATTAGATAGGATGAAAAAGATTTGCTTCTGTGAAATAGTAAATTAGTATCAATATTTTTACAGATCTGAAGATGGTTCTGAATGAACCGAAACCAGTCATATGAATAAAAAAATTGCAATCAATACGGTTTTTAAGTAACATTAGAAAAGTAGAAGATTGTGAAGTCATCCTCAAGCACAGAGCATTTGACAGGGCTTCCTGACGAGAGAGGAAATGCCGTTGACAGGTATGGTAAATGTGCCACTGAGAACACTGGCTTGGGGGATCCGTTTCTCTTCAACATAGCAGGCAGACAAGGCATCACTAACGGGATATCAAAAGCACCAGTCATAGAGAAAGGGATTAGATAGTAAGTGGTAGACAGCCACATAGTACCCATTCATGAAGTTGGCAAAGAATTTTGCTCCTCGAAATAGTGTCATATGCTTTTTGGAGGTAAAAAGCACACAAACCAAATGGTAAGAACACCTGTATCACTGTATCCAGTAGAATCAAGTTGTCATGGGTGAAATAATAGCACCTGAAACCACACTGGGAGTGGTTCAGGTGACCTCAGGATTCAAGCAGCCAGACGAAGAAGCAGTTGACCATATTATCAAGAGTCTTACACACACAACTGAAATGGGCTACACCCTGGTAACCATTAGGGGTGCTACGATCCTCGCCAGGTATCCATAATGGAATTAATACTGCCTCTTTCCATGCCATGGGGTACTGTTCATCAAACATTATCAGACAGAAATGAGAGGAGATGTCCTTGGCACAGATGATAGAGCATTCCATAATGAACATCATTAGCCCATGGGGCAATGTCTCTGGCAGTAGACAGAGTTGATTCCTACTCCTACATTATGCAAGAAGAAATGGAGCTTCCTCATCTCCACAGTGCTACGGAACCCCTGAAATGCAGAAGCTTGTCTGGATGACTCAGTGACTGTAAAAATGTGTTCAGCTAAAACCTGAGCAGCGTCTTTACACACGTCCTGCAAGATCCCATTTCTCAACAAGGCCATACAGCAATATGTACTGCCCTTGCTCAGGATCCACCTTATTGATTCCCAAACTTGTGCAGTGGAAGCGGACTGATTTTTGGAAGTCACCAATTCCTTCCAGGAATCTCTCTTCTGTTCTTTTATCGCTTGCCTCACATGTGCTCTTGCAGATCTGCCACTTGACACATTCTTCCGGGTGACAGATCTGCAATGCAAGCAAGTTAAGCCTGTGGCCAATACTTAAGTATACTCTCTGAAATAGGTTTCCAAATGGACCTGATGACTTATTTTGTTTTTGACTCATTAGGCTGCATTTCAACACCAAGAATACCTACTCTTATGTCCTACAGATAGGAGTTTGTGTGGCAGTCAGATGACAGCACATCTTTGCAATCCTCCTGCATGATTTTAATGAAAAACTTAAAACTTCTGCTTTCCTTTTTTTGTGCCCATTTGCACACCAGAATAATCTGCGAGTGATTGAATAGAAATCTTTGACCTGCTTAGTAACTTTACATAGGCCTAGATTTTTCTAAGATTCTTGGTAAATGTCTTGCTTGCGTTACGTTAGAGTAATTGCAATCACATTCAGTACATTCACAATAGAGGTTACATCACTTTAAAACATTATACAGTATATTTCAGATTCAGCAATGACTCACGTGAGGCAATGTAGAACTTCAGCACCACCTATTTCAGCTTGATATTATCAACAACATCTACCATGATGAATCTTTACTCTCTAATTCTTTGTTTATATTTTCATAATATACCACCATTAAGCTTAAATTCAGTTGCCATCCCACAGTTTTCAGAAAAGAAACGCATATCTTTGCACTGTACTATGTGTTTCACAGTTCCAGTGGTGTGGTGTTTGGCTGCTGAGCACATGCACACACACTGGAAGCTGCGCGCAAGGCTGAGAGATGGTGGAAGGTAGATTTTTACTCCCTGTGTGCTGTGTTTAAAAACTAGTACCACATCCTCGGATGTAGAATTACGAAGGTGCATCAAATAAAACAGAATTTTTGTTTTACTTGTTTTCTTGTAAATAGTGTCACAATATCCTCTCATTGTTGCTTTGATTTTACTTGATGGTTCTTCGCAACTATAATGTTGTTGTACTGTGTCTTTAATCAGAATTGCAATGTCTGTGCAGGAGTTACTGTCACTTGTGAAATGCATTATAATCAAATGCATTATAATCAAGTCTTCCAACAGAGGACATATAACTATAAAAATTTTGAAGATACACATTCAAGTGTATGTATGGCACAAATAATTTTTATTAGGATGAGAAACAATTGAGAATGCAACTCACCAACATCACCCAAGGACCAGAATGACTGAGGAGAATATTCCCATGGTTAGACAGCTTATTGACAACAACCACTTGATAACAGTTTTTGAAACTGCTCCAGTGGTTGGCAGGGACTACACTAGTGCTCAGGTGATAATTGGTGACAACGTTTCGGAAAGTGTCTGCAAGAATGGTGTCTCACTTCCTCACAATACGGCACAAATTTCGTCATCTCAAGGTGTGCAAATGGCTACTGAAGTGTGACCAAACTGAAGAAAATTTTTTGCACCAGATTATGGACCATGGAAGTACCATTACACCCCAGAACAAAAAAAAGCAACATAAAATAGCACAAAAAGAGCAAATGTGCACCCACAAAAACCAAAGACTGTCTCTCTGTAGGTAAGGTTCTTAAAAGTCTTTTTCGATTTTAAAGGAGTGTTTCTCATTGATTTTCTCCAATGCCATACTGCAAAATGCACACTACTGACATATTCCAACCAAACAAAATGTGTATACTGTCACAACAAGTATGCAGTTCTGATTTGGAACATAATTGTGCTTCGTAACAATGACCGACCCCACCTAACTACACAAAAAATTCCAAATTTTTTCTGGACCAGACTAAAACTTCCTCCCTACTGTCCAGATGTATCACCCTCCAATTTTCCTTTGTTTGTGCCCTTAAAGGAAGAAGTCAGAGAACATATTTGATGATGATGGGCATATAGAAGTGTTCGTGCACAACTAGCTGCTATCATAGCATAGCATTTTAAAGAATGGTATCAATAAAGTGCCTACTTTCTGGAAAGATTAGGTTTTCTGTTCAGGAGATTATTTGGAACAATTAGTATGTTTATATGAATTTATCTGAAGTTTACATAAACCTATAAAAAAAATACTGTTTATATCTGACTCACCCTCACACATTGTTATCCTTCATCCAGTTATTTGATTCATGTTTTTGTTTTTTAATTATATTTTACAGAAACCTTCAACCTTGGCCTTTCATTCACAAGAAATGAATTCTGTGACTGCAAGTGAACTTCAATATTTTAAATGTTCACAGCTGTCTCTGCGTGAAAAAGCAACAGTTACAAATAGAGGTCATTCAACACATAATGTTCTGATATTCAGCCAGGCTCAAGTAACAGCAATAAACATATTCATAGCTTTAATTCCGAGTGGTCCTAACGGAAATGTTGACTTTGTGGCTATGGAGTAAAACATACATTATTTTGCTTAAAATGTCTTCTGTTTGGAGGTGATATAATGCAGACAGAATGGTGGCAGAAACATAAACAATATGAAAGAATAAACTGAAAAGCACAAGGTCTCAGAATGTTAGACAATGGAATTTCACCATAACTTTTAGGAACCATAAGCATTAGTGTGGCACACAGACACTCAATCAACGAGCATAACAAATAGGTTAAAAACGATCATGAAATTTTGTCCAGAGTAATAGACTCCATGTTCTTTTTTAGAAACTTGCAAACATCCCTACATGGCTTGAGCAGCTGGCTCAGCAGCTTGCTTGCAGTGGAAATATCTTAGACCTTGTGACTACAAACAGCAAAGATCTTATCAACAAAGTCAGTATAGAAATGGTGATTAGTGATCGTGATGTCATTATAGCAAACTATGATTGTAACACTTAATAAAGCAGTCAAGGCGGCTAGGAGATTGTTTCTGCTACATAGAGCAGATAAGAACTTGTTAACATCTCACTTAGTTCCTGTAATATGGATGTCCATGAATTATGGATGAAGTTTACACAGATTGTAAATCATGGTCTGAACAGTTTTGTGGCTAGTAATTGGATAATGGATGGAAAAGACCCACATGGTTTAATAACAAAATTTGGATGATGCTAAAGAAGTGTAGGGCATTGCTTTCTCAGTTCAAAAGGGAATGTAAAAATAATGACAAGCAAAGGTCAGTAGAGATTCATGCATCTGTGAAAAGATCTATAGCATAGTGTAACTACTACCATTGCCACATGTTAGCAAAATATTTGCCAGAGAACCTGTAAAAATTCCCTGCCTTGTGTACAATTGCTAAGTGGGTCTAAGGCTTCCATTCATTCCCTTACTTTGGCAGTTGGAGATAGCAAAACAAAAGGCAAAGTTTTAAATTTCACTTTCAAGAAATTATTCACACAGGAGAATTATACAAACTTACCATCATTTGACAATCAGACAGACTCCTGTATAGATGACACAGTAATACACTTCCATGGCATAGAGGGACTACTGAAAGATTTGAAAGCAAATAAATCACAAGGTCCAGATGAAAGCGCACTAAGTCCCAAGTGACTGGAAAAAAAGCACTTGTGACTCTAGTACATACAAAGGGTAAAAGAATGGACCCATAAAATTTCAGACCAATATCCCTAATTTAGGTTTGCTGCACAATTCTTTAACATATTCTATGTTCGAATATAACAAGATTTCTTGAGACTCAGATGCTTATTTCCACAAACCAGAATGGTTTTCACTCATGCGGAACTCAGCTTGCCCTTTTCCCATATGATACATTGCAAAAAATGGATGAGGCACAATAAACAGATTTCATATTTCTAGATTTCTGGAAAGCATTTAATGCAGTGCCCACTGCAGGCTGTTAATGGAGGTACGAGCATATGGATTGAGTGCACATGTATGTGAATGACTCAAAAACTTCTGAAATAATAGAAGCCAGTTTGTTGCCCTTGGTGGAAAGTGTTCATCAGAGATAAGAATATTGTCAGGAGAGTCCAAAGGAAGTGTGACAAGACTACTGCTGTTCAATATATGCATAACTGATTTGGTGGACAGAGTAGACAGCAGTCTACAGTTGTTTGCTGATGATGCCATGGCTCACAGTAAAGTGTTAAAGCTGAGCAACTGTAGGGAGGTGCAAGAAGACATACACAAAAATTTGCAGTTCGTGTGATGAATCACACCTAGCCCTAAATGTGGACAAGTCTAAGTTAATGTGAGTGGGTAGAAGCATAAAACCTGTAATTTTTAGATACCACATTATTAGTGTCTTGCTTGACACAGTTAATTCATTTAAATATCTGGGCACAACATTGCAAAGTGGCGAAAGGTCAATTTCTGTTTATTAGGAGATTTTAGAAAAAGAGTGGTTCACCTGTAAAGGAAACTGCAGATAGGATGCTGGTGTAACCTATTCTTGAGTACTGTTTGAGTGCTTGGGATATGTACAAGGTCAGATTGAAGGAAGACATCAAAGCATTTCATAGGTGGGCCTCTAGATTTATTACTGATAGGTTAGAACACCGCAAAAGTGTTACAGATGTGCTTTGGAAACTCAAACGGGAATCCCTAGAGGGAGGGTGATGTTCTTTTTGAGAAACATTATTGAGAAAATTTAGAGAACTGGCATTTGTACCTGACTGTTGAATGATTCTACTGCTGCCAACATACATTGTGCCTAAGGACCATGGAGATATGGTACGAGAAATTAGGACTCACATGGAGATATATAGAGTGTTCTTTTTCCCTCACTCCATTCGCAAGTGGAACAGGAAAGGGAATGACAAGTAGTTGTACAGGGTACCTGCTGCCATGCACTGTATGGTGGCTTGCAGAATATCAGTGTAGATGTAGATGATTTAGTAAACATGGGGTATTCGGAGGATTCGTAGATTTTGCATCTAAATTAGATTCAAATTTGAAGACAATAAGAGACCAGTGCAGTCTTCTACATTGTTTTAACACCATTTCGAATCAGTAACCTGATCGCCTCAAGAAATACCATGTCCCATGACGAGACAAGGGCAGAAATTCGAAAAGCCTCCTTCATAGCAGTCACGGATGATGATAAATGTTTTGGAACACACTCATAAGGTCCTTGTTCTGTGGTATGTATGGAATGCACGAAAATTTGAGCTTTTGGTGGGGATTCTTTTTACAAAACAAAATGCCAAGAACATATCACAATATAGTTCAGAACTAAGCATAATTCTTCAACGAAATTGACGAACTGATAGCTCAGCTCAGACATCCAGAAGTACTGATTTCTTGAAAGGAAAAAAGCAGGAGTTCAAGTAAAAATAACAGCAGTTAATAGTAACCAACATTTCATTCACTGTTATGTACATTAACTTAATTTAATAATGAGAAATGCATTAAAAGTATTACACAAAATATAAAAATATTTTTATTTTATGTTCTCCCTGTTCCAACATTCTGCTCAATGCCACTACAATTAGTGATATTTCTCAAAAAGCAAGTGAATGTAAGCATTCCACACCCATCTTCTACAAAGTGGAAGTTCAAAATATGGATCATAAACAGTAATGGAAATTTCTGAATGGAATAAATGACTAGTAGTTACTGTAAAATATTGAAGCAAGTAATTCAGAAATTGAAACAAATACTAACAAACAGATAGAGGGGCTGACCAATACTTACCTCAGCTCAGTACAGCCGATAGATACACAAAAAACCACCGAAAATTTAAGTTCCTAGCTTTCGGAATAAATGTTCCTTCATCAGGGAGGAGAGAGGGGAAAGAAAGGGAAGAAGGGAAAGTGGATTTAGTTACTCACAACCCAGGTTATGAAGCAACAGAGAAAGGAAAACAGGGAGGGTAGCAAGGGTGGAGGCATGGTTGTCAGAGGGCAGCCAAAAATATTCTACTGTAGGTACTGTGCCAGCTTCAAACCAAAGAGGATGCATACAGAAGTAAAGAGGTATATAGTATAAAGATGTAGGATGAAAAGATGTATGAATGGCTGAAGAGGAAAGAGAAGGAGGAGAAGACTGAAGAGTAAATGGGAGTGAGGTTGTTTATCGTAGGTTCAGTCCAGGGGGATGGTGGGATGAAAGAATGTGTTGGAGTGCAAGTTCTCATCTCCGCAGTTCAGAGGGACTGGTGTTGGGTTGGAGAAGCCAAATGGCACATACAGTGTAGCAGGTTCCTAGGTCCCTAGAATTATGCTGGAGGGCATGCTCCGCTACTAGGTATTGGACATCTCCTAGGTGGACAGTTCGTCTGTGTCCGTTCATGCGCTCAGCCGGTTTAGTTGTTGTCATACCAATGTAAAAGGCTGTGCAGTGCAGGCATGTCAGCTGATAAATGACATGTGTAGTTTCACACATGGCCCTGTCTTGAATTGTGTATGTTTTACCAGTAGCGGGGCTGGAGTAGGTGGTTGTGGGGGGATGCATGGGTCAGGTTTTGCAGCGGGGTTGGTTACAGGGGTAGGAACCGCTGGGTAGAGAAGGTAGTCTGGGAATATTGTAGGGTTTAACAAGGATGTTACAGAGGTTAGGGGGGACGACAAAAGGCAACTCTGGGTGGTGTGGGGAGAATTTTGTCAAGGGATGATCTCATTTCAGGGGTGACTTTCTCAAGTCATATCCCTGGCGGAGTAATTTATTGATGTATTTGAGGCCAGGATAATATTGGGTGACAAAGGGGATGCTTCTGTGTGGTCTGAGGGTAGGAACATTGTTGTTGGATGGGGAGGAATGTATTGCTTGGGAGATCTGTTTGTGGGCAAGGTCTGTAGGATAGTTGCGGGAGAGGAAAGCACTGGTCAGGTTATTGGTGTAATTGTTGAGGGATTCGTCACTGGAGCAGATACCTTTGCCACGAATACCTAGGCTGTATGTAAGGGAGCATTTGATGTGGAATGGATGGCAACTATCAAAGTGAAGGTACTGTTGTTTGTTAGTGGGTTTGATATGGACAGAGGTGTGGATGTGAGCTTCAACAAGATGAAGGTCAGCATCCAGGAAGATGGCTTAGGTTTTGGAGAAGGGCCAGGTGAAATTCAGATTCGAAAAGGAGTTGAGGTTATGGAGGAAATTAAGGAGTGTTTCTTCACCATGAGCCCAGACCACAAAGATGTCATCTATAAACCTATACCAGGCCAGGGGGAAGCAGCTGTTGGTTCTTCAGGAGAGCCTCCTCCATGCAGCCCATGACGAGGTTGGCATAGGACGGAGCTATTCTGGTTCCCTTGGCAGTTCCCCTGATTTGTTTGTAGGTGTGGCCTTCAAAAGTGAAGTAATTATGGGTGAGGATGAAGTTGGTAAGTGTGATAAGGAATGAGGTTTTTGGAAGATCTTCGGGTGGGTGTTGGGAGAGGTAGTGCTCAAGGGCAGAGAGACCATGGGTGTGTGGGATGTTTGTGTAAAGGGATGTAGCATCTATGGTGACAAGAAAGATTTCAGGTGGGAGAGGAGTGGGAATGGATTTGAGGCGTTCTAGGAAGTGTTTTGTGTCCTTGATGTAGGATGGGAGTCTTCGGGTGATAGGTTGGAGGTGTTTGTCTGCCAGAGCTGAGATACGTTCTGTTGGGGCTTTGAAGCCTGCTACAATGGGACGGCCAGGATGGTTCTCTATGTGCATTTTGGGTAATAGGTAAAAGGTAGGGGTACATGGCTCAGGTGGAGTGAGTAAGTCTATGGAAGCCGTTGTGAGGCCTTGTGAGGGACCTTGGACTTTTAGGATTTTCTGCAGCTCTGTCTGGATGGAGGGAATGGGATCCTGGGTAACAGCTTTGTAGGTTGAGGTGTCGGAGAGTTGACACAGTCCGTCTGCCACATTCTCCACACGGTCAAGTACCACAGTTGTGGAGCCTTTATCTGCCGGGAGGATTACAATAGAGCGGTCTGTTTTCAGCTCCTTAATGGCACGGTATTCAGCTGGGGTGATGTTGGGGGTTGTCAGGATGTTCTTCAAGGACTGGGAGGCAACACTGGATGTGAGGAATTCCTGAAATGTCTGCAAGGGAGGGGAGGAGGATCCCTTTGAGAAGGCGGTCAGAACTGTTCTACACAAGGTTCAACACTGGGTCTAGTATTTGGGGGCTGTGTTTGGGTAGTGAAGTGATATTTCCAGTTGAGGTTCCGGGTGAATGAGAGGAGATCTTTAACCAGGGCAGTGTGGTTGAATTTAGGTGTGGGGCTAAAGGTTAAGCCTTTTGATAGAACAGATGTCTCTGGAGGAGAGAGGGATATGGATGAGAGGTTTAAAACTGAATTGGGGTTGGTTATATGTGGCATTTAACTATGGTTGTAGTTGAGATTTGGTCTGTGTGGGGTATGTGCTGGGATAGGGAGATTGAGTAGGGTGGGTAGGATAGGTTTGTTGGCTATGAGGGGGGGTTTGTTGACGGTTCTGTTGTGGTTGGTGTTGGTGAGGGATAGGGAGAGAGGCCCTACTTCTTAGGTGTTGCACTAGCACTGTTGATGGTTTTTTCAGTTGGTGTGTGGCATGGGACTCAAGTTTGCAGCTGGCTTCTAGGATGATGTTCCTGAGTGTGTTATCCAAGCAGGGGATTGAGAGGTGGAGGACTTTGAAGAGATATAGGAGCTGTTGGGAGTGGTGGTTACATGAAGTAGTGTAGAGATTCAGGACAAGTTGGGTAAGGGCTAAGGATTGAAGGTTCTGGAAGTCCAGAAGAGATTGGTGGAAGGAATAATTGCACCCAGAGATGGGAACTTTTAAGGTAAGTCCTTTAGGGGTAATTCCAAAGGTTAAGCAGGAACGGAGGAAAAGGATGTGGGATTGAAGTTTGGCTATGGTAAATGCATGTTTCCGGAATGAATGTAAGTAATGTGGTATAGGATTAGGGTACATAGTGGGTAACTGGTGGGTAGGGAAATTAAATAACTAAAGTTAAAATAGTAATCACAAGAAGGAATAAAACACGGAAGGAAGGACGAGAAAGAAAGAAATTGTGTTGGTAATGTTAAATACCAAAGAAAGACCACAAATTAAGAAAATTAAGGAAAAAGTTGACCAGAGGTATGTCTAGATCAGAGGTATGTCTAGATCAGAGGAAAAGAACACACGCTGCTCAAAAACAGAGATAGCGAGTAGCGCGCGCGCCGCAAAAAAAGGGTTCGGGCGCGCGCCGCAAAAAAAAGGGTTCGGGCGCGCGCCGCAAATAAAAGGGTTCGGGCGCGCGCCGCAAATAAAAGGGTTCGGGCGCGCGCCGCAAATAAAAGGGTTCGGGCGCGCGCCGCAAATAAAAGGGTTCGCGCGCGCGCCGCAAATAAAAGGGTTCGGGCGCGCGCCGCAAATAAAAGGGTTCGCGCGCGCGCCGCAAATAAAAGGGTTCGCGCGCGCGCCGCAAATAAAAGGGTTCGCGCGCGCGCCGCAAAAAAAAGGGTTCGCGCGCGCGCCGCAAAAAAAAGGGTTCGCGCGCGCGCCGCAAAAAAAAGGGTTCGCGCGCGCGCCGCAAAAAAAAGGGTTCGCGCGCGCGCCGCAAAAAAAAGGGTTCGCGCGCGCGCCGCAAAAAAAAGGGTTCGCGCGCGCGCCGCAAAAAAAAAGGGTTCGCGCGCGCGCCGCAAAAAAAGGGTTCGCGCGCGCGCCGCAAAAAAAGGGTTCGCGCGCGCGCCGCAAAAAAAGGGTTCGCGCGCGCGCCGCAAAAAAAGGGTTCGCGCGCGCGCCGCAAAAAAGGGTTCGCGCGCGTGCCGCAAAAAATTTCGCGCATGGCGCAGAAATGTCCCAAAAAAAGTTTCCTGTGGCAGAGAAAGATAGCCATGGCACAAAAATATCACTAGCAACACGAAATCGACGGAAATGGATGATACTGGTAGGTGTGGAAGAGATTGTTAGCAGTGATTGTTGGCTGAAAAACCTTTCTTGTCACCATAGATGCTATATCCCTTTACACAAACATCCCACACACCCATGGTCTCTCTGCCCTTGAGCACTACCTCTCCCAACGCCCACTGAAGATCTTCCAAAAACCACATTCCGTATCACACTTACGTCATCCTCACCCATAATTACTTCACTTTTGAAGGCCAGATCTACAAATCAGGGGAACTGCCATGGGAACCAGGATGGCTCCGTCTTATGCCAACCTCTTCAAAACCACAAACAAACAACAGTACCTTCACTTTGATAGTTGCCATCCATTCCACATCAAACTCTCCCTTCCCTACAGCCTATGTATTCGTGGCAAACGTGTCTGCTCCAGTGACGAATCCCTCAACAATTACACCAATAACCTGATCAGTGCTTTCCTCTCCCGCAACTATTATACAGACCTTGTCCACAAACAGATCTCCCAAGCAATACATTCCTTCCCATCCAACAACAATGTTCCTACCCTCAGACCACACAGAAGCATCCCCCTTGTCACCCAATATTATCCTGGCCTCAAATACATCAATAAATTACTCCGCCAGGGATATGATTTTTTCAAGTCAACCCCCTGAAATGAGATCATCCCTAGACAAAATTCTCCCCACACCACCCAGAGTTGCCTTTTGTCGCCCCCCATAACCTCCGTAACATTCTTGTTAAACCGTACAATATTCACAGACTACCTTCTCTACCCAGCGGTTCCTACCCCTGTAACCAACCCCGCTGCAAAACCTGACCCATGCATCCCCCCACAACCACCTACTCCAGCCCCGCTACTGGTAAAACATACACAATTCAAGACAGGGCCATGTGTGAAACTACACATGTCATTTATCAGCTGCCATGCCTGCACTGCACAGCCTTTTACATTGGTATGACAACAACTAAACCGGCTGAGCGCATGAACGGACACAGACGAACTGTCCGCCTAGGAGATGTCCAATACCCAGTAGCGGAGCATGCCCTCCAGCATAATTCTAGGGACCTAGGAACCTGCTACACTGTATGTGCCATTTGGCTTCTCCAACCCAACACCAGTCCCTCTGAACTGCGGAGATGGGAACTTGCACTCCAACACATTCTTTCATCCCACCATCCCCCTGGACTGAACCTACGATAAACAACCTCACTCCCACTTATTCTTCAGTCTTCTCCTCCTTCCCTTTCCTCTTCAGCCATTCATACATCTTTTCATCCTACATCTTTATACTATATACCTCTTTACTTCTGTGTGCATCCTCTTTGGTTTGAAGCTGGCACAGTACCTACAGTAGAATATCTTTGGCTTCCCTCTGACAACCATGCCTCCACCCTTGCTACCCTCCCTGTTTTCCTTTCTCTGTTGCTTCATAACCTGGGTTGTGAGTAACTAAATCCACTTTCCCTTCTTCCCTTTCTTTCCCCTCTCTCCTCCCTGATGAAGGAACATTTATTCCGAAAGCTAGGAACTTAAATTTTCGATTGTTTTTTTGTGTATTTATTGGCTGTACTGAGCTGAGGTAAGTACTGGCCAGCCTCTCTATCTGCTTGTTAGTATTTGTTTCACATCTTTATATGAGATTTCCCATTAATTATTTAATTCAGAAATTGAATCAGTTTTATTATAAAAAATCATAATTATATTGGGCAACAAAATGAAAACTGTATGAAATATAGTGAAGATACTTCATTTCTGTTACTGACAGCTTGGGAGTTATCAGGTTTGGTGAGCAGTGCAAAGGAGTATCTGAGACCAGTCTCTAAAAATAACTTCAGTACAATGGAAATGACACTCAAAACCCCCAAAGATGTAGCATCAATCATAAAATACTTAAAAGATAAGTACTCTAGTGGATATGATAACATATCAGCAAAGTTAATCAAAGAGTGCTCATGTGAGTTGAGCTCTATCTTTAAGTTACCTGTGAAATCAATCTCTTTTCAGCAGAACATTTCCAGACTGGCTAAAATATGCCAAAGTTAAGCCTCTTTACTAGAAGAGGCATAAAAGGATACCAACCAAACTTCACTTTTGACAACTTTCTCAAAAATATTTCAAAAGGTTGTGTTCAAGTGTCTCCTTAGGCATCTGACTGCAACTAATATATTGTCCAAGTCACAATTTGGGTTTCTTAGTAATTCCAATACAGAGAAAGCTATTTACACTTACAGTGAGAATGTTCTTTATTCATTAGACAATAAATTAGATGCTCCTGGCCTTTTGTGTGACTTTTCAAAAACCTTTGCCCATGTGAACTACAGCATTCTCTTAAGTAAATTAGACTATTATAGTGTCACTGCCAGTGCTGCAAAATAGTCCGAGTCCTTTATAACTAACAGGAAACAAAGAGTGTCATTGTAAAATACCTCTGCAGTAAGCAGTCAGTTTTCATCTGACTCTTAATTAAATCACATGTGGTGTTCCTTAGGGTTTCACCTTCGGTCCATGGCTTTTTTTGTGTACATTAATGATCTCTCATCTGTTACATTGCCACATGCCAAGTTTGTTTTGTTTGCAGATGATAGAAACATTGAAATAAGTAGCAAAGTCAAGTACAGATTTAGACATAGTTGCTGAGCAAATCATCACTGACATTAATAAATAGTTTAAAGCTAATTAACTGTCTTTAAATATATCTAAAAACAAAGATTATGTGACTTACCAAAGCAAAGGGCTAGCAGGTCGATAGACACACCAACAAACATAAACATACACACAAAATTCAAGCTTTCGCAACCGACGGTTGCTCCATCAGGAAAGAGGGAAGAAGAGGGAAAGACGAAAGGCTGTGGGTTTTAAGGGGGAGCGCAAGGAGTCATTCCAATCCCGGGAGCAGAAAGACTTACCTTAGGGGGAAAAAAGGACAGATATACACTCGCACACACACACACACACACACACACATATCCATCCGCTCATACACAGACACAAGCAGAAAATTTGACAGCACTTGGTCACAAAAGTCAAGATTAGATATTTTGTGTATGATAAATTATTTGGAAGTACATAACAATCTTTCAGTCTTACAGTGTAATAATTCTGTAAATATTAACAGTTCCAGTTTACTGTAATATTTGCCTATTTTGACGATCTCCTGACAAATGATCAAGGAAGCAAGCATTATATTTAAATGATTTGTTTTTTATGTTATACTTTCTGAGCCCCCCCCCCCCTTCTCTTCCCCACCCATGAACTGTGGACCTTGCTGTTGGTGGGTTGGCTTGCAGGCCTCAGTGATACGGGTAGGTGTACTGTAGGTGCAACCAGAAGAAAGGGATATCTGTTGAGAGGCCAGACAAACGTGTAGTTCCTGATGAGGGTCAAGCAGCCTTTTCACTAGTTGCAGGGGCAGCAGTCTAGATAATTGACTGATCTGGCCTTGCAACAGTAACCAAAACAGCTTTATTGTGCTGGTACTGCGAACGGCTGAAAGTAAGGGGAAACTACAGCTGTAATTTTTCCCGAGGGCATGCACCTTTACTTGGGTAAAATATTTCGGAGGTAAAATAGTTCCCCATTCAGATCTCTGGGCAGGGACTACTCAAGAGGATGTCATTATCAGGAGAAAGGAAACTGGCATTCTACAGATTGGAGTGTGGAATGCCACATCCCTTACTCGGGCAGGTAGGTTAGAAAATTTAAAAATGGAAATGGATAGGTTAAAGTTAGATAAAGTGGGAATTAGTGAAGTTCGGTGGCAGGAGGAACAAGATGTCTGGTCAGGTGAAACCATGGTTATACATATAAAATCAAATAGGGATAATGCTGCAGTATGTTTGATAATGAATAAAAAAATTGGAGTGCGGGTAAGCTACTACAAACAGCATAGTGAACACATTATTGTGGCCACGATAGACATGAAGGCCATGCCTACCACAGTAGTACAAGTTCAAATGCCAATTAGCTCTGCAGATGACAAAGAGATTGATGAAAGCTATGATGAGATAAAAGAAATTATTCAGATAGTGAAGGGAGACATAAAATTTAATAGTCATGGGTGACTGGAATATGATAGTAGGAAAAGGAAGAGAAGGAAATGTAGTAGGTGAACATGGATTGGGGGTAAGAAATGAAAGAGGAAGCCACCTGGTATAATTTTGCACGGAGCATAACTTATTAATAGCCAACACTTGGTTCAAGAATTATGAAAGAAGGTTGAATACATGAAAGAAGCCTGGAGATACTGGAATGTTTCAGACAGAATATATAATTCTAAGGTAGAGATTTAGGAACCAGGTTTTAAATTGTAAGACATTTCCAGGGGCAGATGTGGACTTTGACCGCAATCTATAGGTTATGACTGTAGATTACAACTGAAGAAACTACACAAAGGTGGGAATTTAAGGAGATGGGACCTGGATAAAGCAACTAAACCAGAAAGCTTACAGAGTTTCAAGGAGAGCATAAGGGAATGATTGACAGCATTGGGGGAAAGAAACAGTGTAGAAGAATGGGTAGCTTTGAGGGATGAAAGTAGTGGAGGCAGCAGAGGATCAAGTAGGTAAAAAGACAAGGGCTAGTAGAAATCTACATCTACATCTACATCTACATACATACTCTGCAATCTACCATACGGTGTGTGTGGCGGAGGTTACCTCGTACCACAACTAACATCTTCTCTCCATGTTCCACTCCCAAACAGAACGAGGCAAAAATGACTGCCTATATGCCTCTGTACGAGCCCTTATCTCTCTTAACTTTGTGGTCTTTCCACAAAATGTAAGTTGGCAGCAGTAAAATTGTACTGCAGTCAGCCTCAAATGCTGGTTCTCTAAATTCACTCAGTAGCGATTCATGAAATGAATCCCTCCTTTCCTGTAGAGACTCCCACCCGAGTTCCTGAAACAAATCCGTAACACTCGCGTGGTGATCAGACCTACCAATAACAAATCTAGCAGCCTGCCTCTGAATTGCTTCTATGTCCTCCCTCAATCCAACCTGATAGGGATCCCAAACACTCGAGCAATACTCGAGAGTAGGTCGTATTAGTATTTTATAAGCAGTCTCCTTTACAGATGAACCACATGTTCCCAAAATTCTAGCAATGAACCGAAGACGACTATCTGTCTTCCCCACAACTGCCTTTAAATGCTTGCCCCACTTCATATCACTCTGCAATGTTATGCCCAAATATTTAATCGACCTGACTGCATCAAGCGCTACACTACTAATGGAGTATTCAAACATTACAAGATTCTTTTTCCTATTCATCTGCATCAATTTACATTTATCTATATTTAGAGTTAGCTGCCACTCTTTACACCTACCACAAATCCTACCCAAGTCAACTTGTATCCTCCTACAGTCACTCAACGACGACACCTTCCCGAACACCACAGCATCATCAGCAAACAGATGCACATTGCTATCCACCCTATGCAAAAGATCATTTATGTAGATAGAAAACAACAGCAGACCTACCACACTTCCCTGGGGCACTCCAGATGGTACCCTCACCTCTTTTGAACACTCACTGTCGAAGAAAACGTACTGGGTTCTATTACTTAAGAAGTCTTCAGGCCACTCACATATTTGGGAACCAATTCCATATGCTCATACCTAACTTAGGAGTCTGCAGTGGGGCACCGAGTCGAACTCTTTCTGGAAGTCAAGGAATATGGCATCTGTCTGACACCCTTCATCAAAAATGGCTCTGAGCACTATGTGACTTAACATCGATGGTCATCAGTCCCCTACAACTTAGAACTAACCTAAGGACATCACACAATGCCCAGTCACCACGAGGCAGAGAAAATCCCTGACCCTGCCGGGAATCGAACCCGGGAACCCGGGCGTGGGAAGCGAGAACACTATCGCACGACCACGAGATGACAGCCTTCATCCATGGTAAGCAAGATATCATGTGAGAAAAAAGGGCGAGTTGCGTTTTGCAGGAGCGATGCTTTCTAAATCTGTGCTGATGCATGGAAAGCAACTTCTCTGTCTCAAGGAAATTCACTATATTTTAACTGAGAATGTGTTCGAGAATCCTGCAACAAACCGATATTAAGGATATTGGTCTGTAATTTTGAGGGTCAGTCCTTATACTCTTCTTATATACAGGTGTCACCTGCACTTGTTTCCAGTCGCTCGGGACTTTACGTTGGGCAAGACATTCATGATAAATGCAAGCTAAGTAAGGAGCCAATGCAGTAGAGTACTCTGTGTAAAACGGAATTGGAATCATATCAGGACCTGGTGATTTAATTATTTTTAACCCATTCAGCTGCTTCACAACCCCAGTGATGTCTCTCACTATGTCCTCCTTACGGGAATCTGTACGAGACTCAAACGGCGGTATGTTTGTAGGATCCTCTTGCATGAAATATTTCTCAAATGCTAAATTTAAAATTTCAGCTTTCGTTTTGTAGTCTTCCATTGCCAGGCCAGACTGATCAGTGAGTTACTGGATGGAAGCCTTCGATCCACTTACCGATTTTACGTAAGACCAAAATATCCTTGGGTATTCAGCAAGATTTTTTGCTAAGGTATGAAGGTGGCAGTGGTTGTACGCTTGACGAATTGCTCTTTTTTACAGCAGTACGAGTCTCTACAAACTTTTGCCTGTCCTCATTCTCCCGATCTTTCTTGTACCGCGAGTGCAACTGTCTTTGCTTCCTGAGCATTCTCCAAATTGTGATGTTAAGCCACACTGGGTCTTTGCTGTCAGTAACCCACTTTTTTGGCACATACTTATCCAATGCGTGATTTACAATGTGTTTAAAATTTGACCACAATTCTACCACGTCCATTGTACCAGAAGTAAATGAAGTCGATTCATTTATTAAGTGGTATGCTAACCACTGCTTATCTGCTCTTTCTAGTAAGAATACTCTCCTACCCTTCTTGACAGACTTTTTAACTTTCACAACCATAGTCCTAATGAAAACATCATGATCACTAATCTTTGTCTCAACACTGACACAGTCAATGAGGTCTGGTCTGTTTGTGGCTACCAGATCTAAATTACTTCCATTACGCACCAGCTGTTGATTTAGCTGCTCAACACAGTTTTCAGATAATGTGTTGAAGAGTAATTCACACAACTGCTTGTCTGTACCACCTTGGGTAACAGAAGATGCATTGAATTTAAATGATGTAAGGAGAAAATATAAAATTGCAGTAAATGAAGCAGGCAAAAAGGAATACAAACGTCTCAAAAATGAGATCGACTGGAAAATGGCTAAGCAGGGATGGCTACAGAACAAGTGTAAGGATGTAGAGGCATATCTCACTGCAGGTAAGATAGATACTGCCTACAGGAAAATTAAAGAGACCTTTGGAGCAAAGAGAACCACTTGTACGAACATAAAGAGCTCAGATGGAAACCCAGTTCTAAGCAAAGAAGGGAAAGCAGAAAGGTGGAAGGAGTATATAGAGGGTCTATACCGGGGCAATGTTCTTGAGGACAATAGTATGGAAATGGAACAGGATGTAGATGAAGATGAAATGGGAGATATGATACTGCGTGGAGAGTTTGACAGAGCACTGAAAGACCTAAGGCAAAGCAAGCCCTCAAGAGTAACAACATCCCATTACAACTACTGATAGCCTTGGGAGAGCCAGCCTCGACAAAACTCTACCAACTGGTGAGCAAGATGTATGAGACAGGAGAAATACCCTCAGACATCAAGAAGAATATAGTAATTCCAATGCCAAAGAAAGCAGGTGTTGACAGGTGTGAAAATTACTGAACTATCAGTTAAATACGTCACAGCTGCAAAATACTAATGCAAATTCTTTACATACGAATGGAAAAGCTGGGAAAAGCTGACCTCAGGGAAGATCAGTTTGGATTTTGTAGAAATATTGGAACACGAGGCAATACTGACACTACAACTTGTCTTAGAAGAAAAATTAAGGAAAGGCAAACCTACGTTTCTAGCATTTGTAGCCCTAGAGAAAGATTTTGACAATGTTGATTGGAATACTCTCTTTCAGATTATGAAGGTGGCCGGGGTAAAACACAGGGAGCGAAAGGCTATTTACAATTTGTACAGAATGCAGATGGCAGTTGTAAGAGTCGAGGTACATGAAAGGGAACCAGTGGTAGGGAAGGGAGTGAGACAGGGTTGCGGTCTCTCCCCGATGTTATTTAATCTGTATATTGAGCAAGCAGTAAAGGAAACAAAAGAAAAATTCGGAGTAGGTATTAAAATCCATGGAGAAGAAATAAAAATGTTGAGGTTCGCCGATGACACTGTGATTCTGTCAGAGACAGCAAAGGACTTGGAAGAATAGTTGAATGGAATGGACAATGTCTTGAAAGGAGGATATGAGATGAACATCAACAAAAGTAAGATGAGGATAATGGAATGTAGTTGAAATAAGTGGGGTGATGCTGAGGGAATTAGATTAGGAAATGAGACACTTAAAGCAGTAAATGAGTTTTGCTATTTGGGGAGCAAAATAACTGATGAGGATCGAAGTAGAGAGGATATAAAATGTAGACTGGCAATGGCAAGGAAAGCGTTTCTGAAGGAGATAAATTTGTTAACATTGAGTATAGATTTAATTGTCAGGAAGTCGTTTCGGAAAGTTGTTGTATGGAGTGTAGCCATGTATGGAAGTGAAACATGGAATATAAATAGTTTGGACAAGCAGAGAATAGAAGTTTTCAATATGTGGTGCTACAGAAGAATGCTGAAGATTAGATGGGTAGATCACATAACTAATGAGGAGATTGGGGAGAAGAGGAGCTTGTGGCACAACTTGACTAGAAGAAGGGATTGGTTGGTAGGACATGTTCTCAGGCATCAAGGGATCACTAATTTAGTACTGGAGGGCAGCGTGGAGAGTAAAAATCATAGAGGGAGACCAAGATATGAATACACTAAGCAGATGCAGAAGGATGTAGGTTGCAGTAGCTACTGGGAGATGAAGAAGCTTGCACAGGATACGGTAGCATTGAGAGCTGCTTCAAACCAGTCTCTGGACTGAAGACCGAAACAACAACTTTCTGTCATATTGCACATCCATGACAATCATTTCATTTTTTGGTTCTATGGAACAAAAACTGATCAAAACTAATGTAATCTAATTGTAAAACATAATTTTCTATACTAAAACATAAACAGAATGCATGAAAATTTACAACCCTTAAAAAGCTGCTTTACTAAAATTATCCAACTTCAAATGCAGATTGAGCCACTGCAGCAGCAACGTGAATTTTAATACACCTAAATGATAACAATGTGATCATACCATGTCTCATGTTGACATAATTTACAAATAAACATAATCACGAGATATTAACACATTTAAAGTTAATGAGTATTAAAAAAATTCAAGACTGCTTTTTTAGAATTAAAAAAAAAAAAAACTCAAAATCCTGCGAGAATCCTTCAAAGACACTCATTGGAGAAGCTAAGGGAGTGTGGGACTGTATGTGTGTTGATATCATTTGTAGATATTCTAATACTAAATTATTCAAAGAAAATGCTTCGCTAGTTTTAAGAATGCACATCCTACAGAGAAGATAGTATTGACCAGTGGAGCACATACCATGATTGACAAAGAAAAGCCTGACACTGAAGTAAAAGTAATCTACTACATGTTTGATATCTATGATATTGCTCATGTAATCTGTAAGGGGCAGTCAAGTAGAAATGAGACAGACGGAAAAAAGGAAGTAAGCTGTTCATTATTTCAAATGTTGTTACCATAAATGTTAATACATTTTTCCTACTGTGAAGCTAGATGGTCAATGCCTTCACAAAAATAAGTTTTTTTGTTGCCTGCAGAACAATGATTATACTCATAAATACGGAAAGTGCAAGGGGAGAAATTAGGACTCTATGAAGAATTTGTATGGACTTTCCAGTGAAACTTCAGCAGTGTAGCTGAAAATACCTCAATAACATGCGGGCCTGGCCACATATTGTTGTTTTGAGCACACTGCAGAAGTTTCAACAGGTCTCACTTACACATCCTCCACACTTGCAAACCCTCCCAAGGTGACTTCCTTATTCTTGAAACCCTGAAGAATGACACCGGTCGCAAGCAATCTTCTTCAGATGAAGAGGTGCATGCCTCGGTACAATTATGGTTCCAGAAGCAACTGTGAATATTTTACCATGAAGGCACTGAATGTCTTGCCTCACAGTGGGATAAATGTATTAGTAGTTATGATAGTTACTTTTAAAATAATAAATGGTTTACTTAGTTCTCTTCCATGTATCTCATTTTCATTTGACTGCCACTTATATCATGCAATTACCTAGACTGCTGCAGTTCCCATGATTAAATAAGAGGCAGAATGCTGATTTTAACAATGGAAAGGATAAAAACTTTTCTAAGATGCGTTATGAATTCAGAAAGGGTAAATGTGTTGACAGTGCATTCAATGAAGAAAAGTTTCCACACAAGGAAAACCTACACCTACACCTACACACACACACACACACACACACACACACACACACACACAGACAGACAGACACACACAGAGAGAGAGAGAGAGAGAGAGAGAGAGAGAGAGAGAGAGAGAGAGAGAGAAATTGGCCCACAAAGCTTGCGAACTTTGCAGTCCAACACCATGATCACTTGAACCACAATTTCCTGGCTGTTTTACACTGCTCCTTATTGCTTCTTGAGCTTGAACTGTTCACTGTTTCTATTTTGCTTTTATTTCCTTCCTGTTTTCTTGCTTGATACATGATCAGTTTTTTACAGGCTCTGTTACCATTAAATCTGAGGGGGGATGTGATGAGGAGTTCCACTCATACTTTGTCACCCAGAAAACAAGAAAAAATTTTCTTATCTGTTTGGACAATTTAAAACAAGAAGAGTGGCTTTCAGTTTTAAATCAACAGAACAAGCTTGAACTGTAGCAATTTACATTTAAGAAGTAAAAATTGTATGAATTTATTCTTTTACAATTTTATAAAGTTTCTGAACAAATTTTCTTATTATACATGATTGATTCCTTTTACACAATTTTAGAATAAAGGCTAAAGATTTTATTAAGTAGCACCCACACCAACTTCAGCTATGAACCACCTCTGTTCACACCACCGATTGATGGAACAGAATGGTGAAGTCAAGTAGGCAAAATCTGCCATTGAAAGTACGGTAATACTGTTCACTTAAATTAGATAACCTCCTCTTACCCTACACATACTCTTCTTATGGTAGTAGATTTTGTGCTGTGGTGTTTTTTAATTTTTATTTTGTTGTTAGCTTAATGTCTGTGGCACATTGTGAAGGTTGCATGTGAAGTTGATGATTTCTGCAAGAGTGAATCTTCCAGATTTTAAAGGCTAAGGGAAAGGAAAAAAACGACATTACATATGAGGATGTAACTGCTCTATATGCTAAAGTGTCTCAAAGAATTTTCCACATCACATGCCAACTATTATCTTTGGAGTCCAGCAAGGCTGCGTGAAATGAAAATGATGCCTCCACAGTAGCGAGTACAAGCTATAGTGTGGTTTGCAGAAGTAAAATATCCAGTTATTGTACAAAGAAATTATCCTAGGTTGTATTGATGTGATTCACCTGGTGTTGAAACAGTTAAGAGCTGGGATCATAAGTTTCTAGCAACTGGAACTGTTCTGGAAATTCTGGTGGCGCACATCATAGTGTTTTGGAAGAGGCAACAGAGGACATCAGACACGCACTTCTCAGGAGAGAGAAATTCAACAGGCATTTTGATGTTCCCTGATCAACACAGTATCACCATATGTCTTACTATAAAGTCCAAATTCTGTAACCAAGTGACAAACCACGCTGACAATAATTTTCTATGGATATGCTGAAGCATATTGACATGGATGGCAGCTTTCTAGAAATATGTTTATTCTCGGATGAGGAAATCTTCCATGTATCAGGAATGGTTAACCAACATGATGTTCACATATGGGGCTTGCAACTTCTGCACACTACTATTGAACATGTTTGCAACATCCCTACACTGAGGATCTGATGATGTCTGACAACATGTTTCTTAATTGTTCTGCTTGGCAGAAAACATAGTGAATGGGTCAGCATATCTGGATATGTTTGAGCAGTTTATATACAAAACTTGCAAACCAACATCAGCTTTCAACAAGATAGAGCTCTGTAACGTGGGTCATTAGTTGTTTGGAAGTTCAGAGATAAGAAATTCCCCAGTTGCTGGACTGAATGCAGATAACCCATTGCCTGGCCACCAACATTCCCTTAAAATTATCTTGCTTAGATTAAAGAAGGACTGCATGTATGTGACCAAAAAGGATGATATTCGTATGTTAAGATGTGATTATAACAGTGACACATGACATGTTACGAAGAACGTGGCAAGAAATTGAAAACAAAGTTCATATTCTTCATGCTAACAATTGTTAACATGAAGAGGTGTATTGATGATTATTGAAAAGGTTCTTTGAGATGCTCCAACATATGACACCATTTCATTATCATATCTACTGAAGTTCTTCTTGAGCTTCTAAAATTTTGGAGGTTTGGAAGGGACACCATGGATAGGGACAAACTAACACCCTGCACTGGCATAAATAATATGATAAATACACTACTGGCCATTAAAATTGCTACAGCATGAAGATGATGTGATACAGACATGAAATTAGACCAACAGGAAGAAGATGTGATATGCAAATGATCAGCTTTTCAGCGCATTCACACAAGGCTGGAGTGGGTGGCGACACCTACAACATACACACATGAGAAAAGTTTTCAACCAATTTCACATACACAAACAGCAGTTAAATAACGTTGCCTGGTGAAACATTGTTGTGATGACTCGTGTAAGAAGGAGAAATGCCTACCATCACATTTCCAACTTTGATCATTCGATCCCTGTGAAACCCTATGTTTCAGCAGGATAATGCACGACCGCATGTTGAAGGTCCTGTATGGGCCTTTCCGGATACAAAGAATGTTAGGCTGCTGCCCTGGCCAGCACATTCTCCCAATCTCTCACCAATTGAAAACGTTTGGTCAATGGTGGCCGAGCAACTGGCTCATCACAATACGCCAGTCACTACTCTTGATAAACTGTGGTATCATGTTGAAGCTGCGTGGGCAGCTGTACCTGTACACACCATCTAAGCTCTGTTTGACTCAATGCCCAGGCATATCAAGCCCATTATTATGGCCAGAAGTGGTTGTTGTGAGTACTGATTTCTCAGGACCCATGCACCCAAATTGCGTGACAATATAATCACGTGTCAGTTCTAGTATAATATATTTGTCCAATGAATAAGCTTTTATCATATGCATTTCTTCTTGGTGTAGCAATTTTAATGGCCAGTAGTATATTTGTTCAGAAACGTTTTTACGTAAGCTGCTTCAACAGTCAAATATTCTGCTCATGAATAAAAAAAATTCTTGATGGTACTAGACAACTAAATTGAAAACAAAATGCAAGGATAAAGCGCAAGAGCAATATGACTGCCTTCTAATGTTATTGCTCTTGCTGAGCTGCTGTTATACCTTCTGGAGCAATCAAATACGGTGTTTTGAAAAGTTTGTGCAACACCCTTTATCTATTCCCAACAGTGAGTACAAATGTTCTTATGACATTTGTTAAGAGCATCCACTATTAACTTCACTCCAGCAATTGATAAATTCAACTACCACTACTCACCCCTTCATCTCATGACCCTTGAAAATTTTGGTAAAAACATTAGTGTCTCATAACAGCAAATTCACCATCCAGAATTTGCAGTTCAGCAAGGCAGAGTTGAGGTTTCATATTGGGTCAACATGCTGCTGCTCCTGGCTGTTTATACAAGTGTGAACTGACTTTGTGAGAAAAATAGATGGTGACCATTAATCTTCACAAAAAATCCAAGATGTAATTTTAAGATAAGTAACAGTCACTTACTATGTAATAGCTGTAATTGGCATTTCTCCATTTCTCTCTCTCTCTCTCTCTCTCTCTCTCAACAACACCAATAATAATAATAATAATAATAATAATAATAATAATAATAATAATAATAATAATAATAATAATAATAAAACTATGGGAGTTCAATTTTGTGTACATTTTTATGCTGGTTAAGTGTACTGACGCACGTGCACAAAATTTCATTTGAAGTGATAACATGCATTCTGCTAAATCCCGCTACCTTGGTATCATTCACAGCTGCCATGTTGTTCTTGAAGAAATGAAATTGTAAACAAAAATTCACTAAAATTATTGAGATTGTAAGAACTAATAGGCTGCTTATTAAGGAAAACATTAACATCTATGGCAAAACAAGTCAAATTTAATAACAGAATTTCAGGGTCCACCATGACAAATGTGTGATAGTATATTTCTGGCACTACATCACATAAAATGCAAATAAGTTAAGGATACTGCAACGCTGAGAACCGGTTCCTAGAGGCTTTAATTTTTTTAAGTCCTTTGCAAAACCTAAGATGTTCCACATAGAGATTTCTGTGTAGAAGTATCTGCCGTTAGCAAAGTTAAGAGTACACAGAATATCAGCAAAATTGTCAGCAATTATCATTAAAAAGATCAAGAAACATATGCAACACATACAAAATGTGTGATCAGAATTACAGGATGTTTTCTTTACTTGACACGCCCATAATTCCACCCTCATAGCACACACAACGCAGAGAACAAGTGAGCTTTACCTTAAAGTGTTGGCACTCACTGACTACTTCTCCTGACCATCAATGCAGTGAAAGAGAGAGTTTTCTCCTGGCTGAAACTTGCAGTAATGCAAACAAAATATTCCATCACCATCAGTGAGATGTACTGATATTGTGTTTGGAGACATCCTTGCCTCAATCATAACTACTGGTTGTACCAGAAGGCAAATGTAGCTGAAGTAACTCCTTAGTTTATATGTGGATTAACAATTATTACACCTAACTGAACTATTGTGAGTATAAAGTGTCTGAAATCAAGTGGAAGTTCCTTGAACAACAGCATGTCAGTATCATCTTTCAATAACAATTTTCTGCTGTTGAACTGTTACTTCCATTTAAAAAGTAGCAAAAATGTAACTTCATTGGGTGTAGCGTCTCTTCAATTTTTCTGTAATGAAATAATATTAACCAGCCCAGAAAACAACAAAAATGTATCTGAAAACCATGTTTCATTCAGCCAATGTTTCCCCTTGTGGAAGCAGGATCAATTTTCCTATATTTTTAAATACTTTTTTTCCTACAGTGCAATCAGAGTGGTTTTGTGCTCCCTATTTCTCTCCCTCCTTTCAATTATATTACTACCTGATGCATTATTTACTCATATTTTCTCATCTGTCTACTACTTAAGAACTGAATTAAGATCTTTGTTCTTAAATCAAGGTCAGTACTCTGCACTGTACATGTCCAAAAGCTTTCTATTTTCATTGCATGTCATACATAATACAATACCTTTAATGTTCCTTCTAATTAATATATAGCAGGACTGTAAAAACATACACGTCCCACTAAGCTGTAACATATGGGGAGAGCAACAAAGAACAGAAGCTGATCTCATCATTTATCAAAACAGAGTTCTTAGAAGTTATAGCATTTTCACACTTTTTAAAACATTATCAAACACGTGGATGCATGTGTACATCTGAGGCAGCCCCACAAATAGTCTCCCAATTCAGTAAACATATTACTTTGGATCTCATTATCATGCTTAAAAACAGCCACTTCTGAATCCTGCCACATGAATATACATTCTCAGTCAACATCTCGAATTACCTTCATAAACTCAATGGGAAGACAAACATAAATTAAAATTCTGATTGATATTCAAGGAATGTTTATATAGTTATTTATTTAGTCATAAATAAATGTCATTTCACAGCACATGTTGATTTTTTGGTTCTCTATCAGCTGAGTCTGCAGATGCAACAAAAAGACTATTTCAAATTTCCATGGTTTCAAACCATCTTAGATAGTAGCCAATACATCATCAACATTTTTCCACTCAAATGTAATTTTATTTACTAAGTAAATAACTATATGGCAGCTTGAAGTCAGAATAAAAGTAAGATAACATCTTTACATTAAGGAAGTATGGCTTACCTCCTCATCTGTTATATGCAATGGGTCACATTCACGAAGACAGTCATCAAATTCCAAACCCTGCACAAATTGAAGAGCATTAATACAAAAACTAAAATACACTGACTAAGGATATAGTACCAAAAACTAGGGTTCTAAAAGTAACAAAGAAGAAACATGCAGTCTTGCTGTTGGTTTCATTTCAAATGTTGTGTATTATCATGATACATGGGAAATCAACATTTTTTAACATTAACGAATTACTGAAGACAAATTTCAAATTATTGTAGAGACAAAGCTACTCATATAATTATGGTCCCACAAGAACATATTGTCTTGGTCATGCAAAGTGTTTAGCAGTTAGTAACATCTACAAACAAGATACACAAATTATGTAACTTAACATCAGCCACTCAAGAAGTCCTCCTAATGTCATCATTCTTTCCCATTATATTCCATAGACAACTTTTAGCTGGTTATGCTATCGGCACAATAAGAATTTACTGTATTTAGCTGAGAGCTAGAATCATTTCTTTATTCACACATTATGAAAACAGGTATTGCTAAATGTTGAAAATCTATGGATCCCAACTGGGATATTTCAATTTTTAATGAGGAATCTAAATTCACTGCTGAGCAACCTATCACAAAAGTTTAATGTAGATTTCTTAAAACATTCAAATTGTGCTTAGTAGCTTCACTGGCGTTACAACACTGCTACAATACACTATTGGTGTGGGCACTACATGGGCAAACAACAGCTTGATAATTACCGGGTAAAAGAACCCCATGAGAGGAAACAAAAAATCATCATGCGAGTCAATCCACAGAAAACAGAAATAAATCATTACAGAGACAAGCATGGGGATAACTCAGCATGCATCTGGCGTGGGCGGCTGTTGGCTTAGCACTAAGGAATAACATTCAACATAATGTGAAAGGCAAGGTCCATGGCAGATGAACTCAGTGTCCTCCACTGCATGTGTCCTCCATGGTGGCTTCCACACTAGTACGAAGTGTTATCCAGGCAAGGGCATCTGCCTCTATCACAACATCCACTAGTGGGAATACTAAACCCTCCTCCCAAGAAAGGCAAGTAAGACTAACAATAGCCAGGCTTTGACCACTATGTCTAGTGCAGAACAAGAGAACCCAGCATTGGACTGAGCTCTTAAAGCAGGCAATGCAAACAACACTGATTACAGCAGAAAGGCATGGAGTTGAGGAGCCAACAGGGGTCCACCAGCAGCAGTGGAGGAAAGATAAGTGAGGTGGAGGCACAGGTGAAAGCAGAGGGGAAGGAGGAGGGGGGAAGGAGGAGGGGGGAAGGAGGAGGGGGGAAGGAGGAGGGGGGAAGGAGGAGGGGGGAAGGAGGAGGGGGGAAGGAGGAGGGGGGAAGGAGGAGGGGGGAAGGAGGAGGGGGGAAGGAGGAGGGGGGAAGGAGGAGGGGGGAAGGAGGAGGGGGGAAGGAGGAGGGGGAAGGAGGAGGGGGGAAGGAGGAGGGGGGAAGGAGGAGGGGGGAAGGAGGAGGGGGGAAGGAGGAGGGGGGAAGGAGGAGGGGGGAAGGAGGAGGAGGAGGAGGAGGAGGAGGAGGAGTGGATCAAAATCCATGGGCTACACATTACAAGATGCAGGTGTATACTTCACTAGGGCCAAGCCTGTAGGCAATGGGAGAACAGCAGATGGTGTGGACGGGGGACAATGAGAAAGCACTCTGCTGCCAGTAGGAGTCCACACATCAAACATCTCATGACCAATCTTGTCACCTAGAAGACCAGAAGACTGGTGGTGAAGTCACGACAGGGTGCAGGCACAACTGATTGCATGACAGATCTGCTGTCCCAACTGGCATCCTTCACAAACAACTGCCAAATTTTGTGCCCCAGCACAATAACCAGCAGCCAACCCTGCCACTGGCTGAAGAACTGGAGCCGAACAGCAGCCCTGAGAAAAAAAAACCAGCATGATACTCTGGGTGCAACAATTACAGAAACCCCATAGCATGTGCCCATGCAAACATTCTGCCAAGTTGCGTCTGTTGACTGATGTCACCCAGTATGTAGACAGAAAGCTTGACAATGCATTGTTGTGGAAAGAGAAATACACCAACTGCTTCATGTGGAACTTAAATGTATGCACAGAGCACTCCATGTCTGAGTTAGATGTCAGGTGAAATGGTGTGGTAGTGAGATACTGAATCCCACTGCAGACACAAAAGACCTCAAACTCCAGCAACACATATTTCCTACTATTACTGGATACCAGGGTCCTGTGGAAACTCTCAATGGCAAAAAATAATCAATAACGCCTGAACAGTGGCAATCTAAATTGTGTAGGACAGCTCGGCTATGTGCAGGAAATTGGACAATGCAATGATCATCAATAATCACATTACTGTCCAAAACCAGACACACACAAGTGACATGTCCCCTGTCCCAAGGGTGCTCTGGTTTGGACAAGAAAGAAAGTGACACAGTAGCTGATGCAGCCTGGTTCTGTGCACAAGTCCCACAAGTCCACATGAGACATTTGATGTCACTAATAATTGCAGGCCAGGACATCTGCAGGGCATCAGGGGTCGTTTACCACACTCACCTAACTGCACTCCCACCAATTATCAGAAATGACATCCTCGCCACAATCGTCATCCAAAATGAGTCCATTATCTGGCCGATGTTATCTAAAGAAACTTTGGGCAACGTTAATGCCCTAGTCTGAATTTCAGAATCATGCACTAAGTAGACAATCACAACCCGAATCAGCAAATCTGTATAAGAGACAGCACATCTGGGACACACAAAACTACACTTAAGCAATAGACCTTGAAAATCGGCAGTAAAGGCCACATATTACTGCCCAGGGCACTTGTGGTGAAGACCAAAACCAACAAACAGCACCACGGGCTTTGTGGGTACAGAAAAAAACCTGTGCCATTGGTGTAGTTTGCTGCTGGTGGGGCAAGCTCTTGAAGCAACTCTACATTCTGATCCATTAGTGATGTCGTCATTCTCTGCAGCTTCTTTTGTATTCCTGCCAGTATTGCACACATGCTGGGTCCATGGTGGCCCAAAATTAACCCTGTGGAAAAGGGGAACAAAAAATAGGGGCATCAAATACATAAGAATGTTCCTTGTCACCATTTTAGTATTTGCACTGGAGTGGCAACACTACTACATTACACTATAGGTGTGAACATTTAACAGGCTCAAATGGGCTCAACAATGACTGGGGAACATGCCATGTGTAAGGAAATGAAAACAGGCCATAAATCAGTCTACAGGAAATGGAAAGTTTGAACCATCATAGAGAGGTGCATGAGGATAACTCAGCATGCAGCTGGCATGGGAGACTGTCAGCTGATCACTAAACAACACTCAGCATTATGTGCAAAGCAATGTGAACAACAGTTGAACTCAGTGTAAGCATTGGCCTATTTGGCTTACAGCTGCCCACAGGTAAACACGCCTGGCAGTGGATCTACCCATACTATATGCTACATGTGACCTCCACGGCAGGTTTCTGCACTGCTCTGCAGCACTACCAAGGCCAGCTCTTCTGACTTCATCATGTCTGCTAATAGTGATGTTAAACTGGGAAAATAATGAGTTGGAAACACAATTCTTCTGTTAAAAATTGATTCAAATAGTAAATTTGCCAATGTGTCCACCCAAATTTGTAAGATTTTCGTACACACAGCTCAGTCTGAAAAAACTCATTTTTAACATACTAGCAGAGCATGATGAATAACAAGTGAAAATTAATATAATAAGACTGTATTGTGTCCCATTCTGTCTAAGGGACTAAATGCTGTGCTGCAAACTCCTAGTCAGTCCTTAGGCTTTATTGCTTTTTTCACATTTGGATATTATTAGATAACAAGAAATATGTCAAGAAGCACCTAAATGTGCAGTACAAATGAAAGTGTAGGACTATGTTTAAGAAACTAAGTCAATTCAATTCAAAGCCTGGGGAAGGTGTGGTCACACTTGCTTGATAGTAAGTCAACACTGGTTATAATATTTGTGTAAGTTGATCCTGAACTATATAACTAAAAACAAAATACAGGGTGTTACAAAAAGGTATGGCCAAACTTTCAGGAAACATTCCTCACACACAAAGAAAGAAAATATATTATGTGGACATGCATCCGGAAATGCTTACTTTCCGTGTTAGAGCTCATTTTATTACTTCTCTTCAAATCAAATTAATCATGTAATGGAATGGAAACACACAGCAACAGAACGTACCAGTGTGACTTCAAACACTTTGTTACACTAAATGTTCAAAATGTCCTGTTAGTGAGGATACATGCACCCACCCTTCATTGAATGTAATCCCTGTTGCACTGATGCAGCCCTGGAGAATGGCGTATTGTATCACAGCCGTCCACAATACGAGCACGAAGAGTCCCTACATTTGGTTCCGGGTTTGCGTAGACAAGAGCTTTCACATGCCCCCATAAATGAAAGTCAAGAGGGTTGAGATCAGGAGAGCACAGAGGCCATGGAATTGGTCCGCCTCTACCAATCCATCGGTCACCGAATCTGTTGTTGAGAAGCGTATGAACACTTCAACTAAAATGTGCAGGAGCTCAATCGTGCATGAATCAAATGTTGTGTCGTACTTGTGAAGGCACATTTTCTAGCAGCACAGGTAGAGTATCCCATATGAAATCATGATAACGTGCTCCATTGAGCGTAGGTGGAAGAACATTGGGCCCAATCAAGACATCATCAACAGTGCCTGCCCAAACGTTTACAGAAAATCTCTGTTGATGACGTGATTGCACAATTGCGGCGGATTCTCGTCAGCCCACACATGTTGATTGTGAAAATTTACAATTTCATCACGTTGGAATGAAGCCTCATCCTTAAAGAGAACATTTGCACGGAAATGACGATTGACACATTGTTGGATGAACCATTCACAGAAGTGTACCCGTGGAGGCCAATCAGCTGCTGATAGTGCCTGCACATGCTGTACATGGTACAGAAACAACTGGCTCTCCCGTAGCACTCTGCATACTGTGATGTGGGTTATCGTCAACTGCATGTAAAATTGCCTCATCCATTGCAGGTGTCCTCGTCATTCTAGGTCTTCCCCAGATGCGAGTCATAGGCTGGAATGTTATGTGCTCCGTAAGACACCGATCAATTGCTTCAAACGTCTTCCAGTCGGGACACCTTCGTTCAGAAAATCTGTCTCGCTACAAATGTACCATGCCACGGCTATTGACCCGAGCTAATCCATACATAAAATGGGCATCTGCCAAACCCGCATTGGTAAACACTGCACTGACTGCAAACCACGTTCGTGATGAACACCAACCTGTTGATGCTATGTACTGATGTGCTTGATGCTAGTACTGTAGAGCAATGAGTTGCATGTCAACACAAGCACCCAAGTCAACATTACCTTCCTTCAATTGGACCAACTGGTGGTGAATCGAGGAAGCACAGTACATGCTGACGAAACCAAAATGAGCTCTAACATGGAAATTAAGTGTTTCGGGACACATGTCCACATAACAACTTTTCTTTATTTGTGTGTGAGGAATGTTTCCTGAAAGTTTGGCCGTATCTTTTTGTAACATCCTGTATATTCAATGTTTCCCTAAGGCAGCATGCCTAGTCTGTGTCTGAAAATACAAGAGAACAGGATGTATTCCTTTTTAGGGCAGGGTCTATGTCAACTTATGTCCACTAAAAGAATTTAAACTTCTAATAAATGTGAATTTTAGGCATCCATGACAAACATGTAGTACACAAAAGAATTGATACCAAGAAGGGTCACAGGAAGTATTGTTATACATATAGCTACAACTGCTCAGATTCTATTCCTGATGGCCTGCAAATAACTAAAGATAAGAAAAGTGCAATAACACAACATTACTGGAAAATTTCAACCAGCTAATAGATGCTTAATGAACTTTAATGCATCATTCACCTTCCTCAATTAGCAGATGACATACTTTTACTCCACATGCAGTATGTATATAAAATAAATGCATGCAGAATTCTCAGCACCTTCTGGTTCCAAATTTTGTTCTTTATCCTCCTCGATAAAATCAGTTGACATTTACACACCTTTGTTCTTATGAATATCATCATAATTTTAAATGATTCCAATCTTCAGTTCAAAGAAAAATGTAATTAAGCCAATCTGCTGATGCATCATTTACTACCATGTATTGACATGATGCCATCACAATGCTACAACACACATCGGTCTTTGCTGAGAATTAGAGAGTTCTTTCACTTTTGTATTGTACGTCATGGAATTTATAGACCTTTAAATTTAATGTTCTGACCTGACATCCTGCCTCCAGTAACATTGTTATCTGTGTTCTATCCAGTCATTTTAAAAACTTACTTCAACAAGTAGTTGCAAAATCTGTCAGTTTGGTAAAAATATGCTCAGGCATGCAAGTTATATGAAGTGACCACTGAAGTCTCCTAGTCTTCAATTTCTGGAGAAAAGATAGGTAGTTGTGGCAATTTTTGGGCCTCGGTTCTTCCTTCATGAACATCAATCTTTATCTAGTAGAAGACCAATGCTATTCACCAAGATGTTATGCTGACAAAGTAACAGTTCTCTTGTGCTCCCTTTGGCACACTCTTGCTTTTGTCTTAATTTACTGCCAGTTAAACTGTAACTGTATAATATGACTAGGCTGTAGGATTTTTGAAGATAACATTCAAAGTCACTATCTTTTCCATATTGACCTGTGTTATGGGTTGCTCTACAACACACACTTTTTACATTCACAATTTTTCCCTTGGTTTATTTTTAACATTCTTCCAGTCTATCAAAATCAGAACTACTGGTAGGAGCAGTTGTACCATTTATCTACATGTGGCACAGCAACATGTACCTCAGCATTAACTGCACTTTTAGGCCTTTGCAGATGCTATATGTTGGAGCAGCTCAGGTGGTTGGTTCCCTCCTATGCAATGCATTATCTGGAATCTCCTACATATGTCTCGTGAAGAGACCATGAGGATAAAATCAGAGAGATTAGAGCCCACACAGAGGCATACTAACAATCCTCCACTCCATGAACAATACGAGACTGGAACAGAAGGGAGAACCGATAGAGGTACGGAAGGTACCCTCCACCACACACCATCATGTGGCTTTGCGGAGTAGGGATGTGGATGTGGAATGATATAGCATGTACAGATGCAGCATAAAGACAAATCACACAGCACATA
This sequence comes from Schistocerca gregaria, assembly GCF_023897955.1. Classification (NCBI taxonomy): domain Eukaryota; kingdom Metazoa; phylum Arthropoda; class Insecta; order Orthoptera; family Acrididae; genus Schistocerca; species Schistocerca gregaria. The sequence goes on along the minus strand of NC_064930.1, from coordinate 85,593,488 downwards.
GTGATTATACTTTTGGTCATTTCCATGGTCTAAAATTAACTACCTTTCTAACACACAATAATATACAGGACGTAAAGATTAACTGTTTACAATGTACCATAATAGTGTACGGGAAGTCAGACAAACACACAGAAATAAGACACTTGTGGTCTATCAAGACAACAAACAGCCTCAAATTGGCCTACATGCACACTAAGCTACAGCACGTACGCTGCCACAGGAGATTTTGTCTAAAATTGGCCTTTAATATTAAAACCCATTGTTCTCGCACTTTAAAGATGCAAAACTGATGTTAATTCAACTCTTAGCACAAAATATTATGAAATAATGGCACACAATTAATGATAAAATTGTTTTGTTTTCTGGTTACTTTACTATGAAACTGCTGTGCTAGTAGAAGTTAAGTTTACATCTAATTATAAATGTAATATGTTTTTGCACAATGTTTACAAAACCCTTTTTCCTTTCATTATGCTCACAGGAATTTTAAATTAACTATGTTAATGGAATAGCCATCTGACCAGGGCATAGACAAAAATCAGAGGATATTCAAGTCACATGTTATGTGCATGTTCTGTGGCTTAGGAGGGTTTTGTGAGATAAATTGAGGTTTTGCCAGGTCTGAGTGTGCACAAATGTCCTAGCTCAAATTGTTTTATCATTACTTCTCCTATACTGCTCTGGTACATTGTAAACTATTATTGCTTTCACCCTGTATCAGTACGAATTCACCACATGCATCTAAAGTCACCAGCTTTTACAGTTTTGACTACATGTGTGGAATACGTTCAAAGTGCACATGGAGAAAAAAATCTTCAATTTGTGAGCAGTTAACGTCTGAGTGAGTGAAGTAATGTTTCACAACAATGGAGTCATATACTTTGAGTCAATGGAAGAAAAGTGAAAAAAGTACATGCTTCCATGTTGTTGTGGTCTTGAGTCCTGAGACTGGTTTGATGCAGCTCTCCATGCTACTCTATCCTGTGCAAGCTTCTTCATCTCCCAGTACTTCCTGCAACCTACATCCTTCTGAATCTGCCTAGTGTAGTCATCTCTTGGTCTCCCTCTACGATTTATACCCTCCACGCTGCCCTCCAATACTAAATTGGTGATCCCTTGTTGCCTCAGAACATGTCCTACCAACCGATCCCTTCTTCTTGTCAAGTTGTGCCACAAACTTCTCTTCTCTCCAATCCTATACAATACTTCCTCATTAGTTATGTGATCTACCCATCTAATCTTCAGCAATCTTCTGTAGCACCACATTTCAAAAGCTTCTATTCTCTTCTTGTCCAAACTATTTATCGTCCATGTTTCACTTCCCTACATGGCTACACTCCATACAAATACTTTCAGAAACGACTTCCTCACACTTAAATCTATACTCGATGTTAACAAATTTCTCTTCTTCAGAAACGCTTTCCTTGCCATTGCCAGTCTACATTTTATATTCTCTCTAATTCGACCCTCATCAGTTACTTTGCTCCCCAATAGCAAAACTCATTTACTACTTTAAGTGTCTCATTTCCTAATCTAATTCTTTCAGCATCACCCCACTTAATTCAACTACATTCCATTATCCTCGTTTTGCTTTTGTTGATGTTCATCTTATATCCTCCTTTCAAGACACTATCCATTCTGTTCAACTGCTCTTCCAAGTCCTTTGCTGTCTCTGACAGAATCACAGTGTCATCGGCGAACCTCAACATTTTTATTTCTTCTCCATGGATTTTAATACCTACTCCGAATTTTTCTTTTGTTTCCTTCACTGCTTGCTCAATATACAGATTGAATAACATCGGGGACAGGCTGCAACCCTGTCTCACCCCCTTCCCAACCACTGCTTCCCTTTCATGCCCCTCGACTCTTACAACTGCCATCTGGTTTCTGTACAAATTGTAAATAGCCTTTCGCTCCCTGTATTTTACCCCTGCCACCTTCAGAATTTGATAGAGAGTATTCCAGTCAACATTGTCAAAAGCTTTCTCTAAGTCTAGAAATGCTAGAAACGTAGGTTTGCCTTTCCTTAATCTAGCTTCTAAGATAAGTCGTAGGGTCAGTGTTGCCTCACGTGTTCCAACATTTCTATGGAATCCAAACTGATCTTCCCCGAGGTTGGATTCTACTAGTTTTTCCATTCGTCTGTAAAGAATTCTCGTTAGTATTTTGCAGCTGAGACTTATTAAACTGATAGTTTGGTAATTTTCACATCTGTCAACACCTGCTTTCTTTGGGATTGGAATTATTATATTCTTCTTGAAGTTTGAGGGTATTTCGCCTGTCTCATACATCTTGCTCACCAGATGGTAGAGTTTTGTCAGGACTGGCTCTCCCAAGGCCGTCAGTAGTTCCAATGGAATGTTGTCTACTCTGGGGGCCTTGTTTCGACTCAGGTCTTTCAGTGCTTTGTCAAACTCTTCACGCACTATCGTATCTCCCATTTCATCTTCATCTACATCCTCTTCCATTTCCATACTATTGTCCTCAAAAACATTTCCCTGGTATAGATCCTCTATATACTCCTTCCACCTTTCTGCTTTCCCTTCTTTGCTTAGAACTGGGTTCCCATCTGAGCTCTTTATGTTCGTACAAGTGGTTATCTTTTCTCCAAAGGTCTCTTTAATTTTCCTGTAGTCAGTATCTATCTTACCCCTAGTGAGATAAGCCTCTACATCCTTACATTTGTCCTCTAGCCATCCCTGCTTAGCCATTTTGCACTTCCTGTCGATCTCATTTTTGAGACGTCTGTATTCCTTTTTGCCTGCTTCATTTATATTTTCTCCTTTCATCAATTAAATTCAATATTTCTTCTGTTGCCCAAGGATTTCTACTAGCCCTCGTCTTTTTACCTACTTGATCCTCTGCTGCCTTCACTACTTCATCCCTCAAAGCTACCCATTCTTCTTCTACTGTATTTCTTTCCCCAATTCCTGTCAATTGCTCCCTTATGCTCTCCCTGAAACTCTGTACAACCTCTGGTTCTTTCAGTTTATCCAGGTCCCATCTCCTTAAATTTCCACCTTTTTGCAGTTTCTTCAGTTTCAATCTACAAGTCATAACCAATAGATTGTGGTCAGAGTCCACATCTGCCCCTGGAAATGTCTTACAATTTAAAACCTGGTTCCTAAATCTCTGTCTTATCATTATATAATCTATATGAAACCTGTCAGTATCTCCAGGCTTCTTCCAGCAGGTATGTAAATGATTAATTTTTATTTTTCTGTGACTAGTAGAACAGCCATCGGAGTACAATAGTGTTGATCAGGTTTACTATTGTTAGCTGGCCTGGTAGGGTATATAACAGGCAAGAATATTGCAAGATGCTGAGTGATGACTATGAAGTGCCTTTGTGGGCCACCATTTGGTTAGCTTATCGAACTGTGCAATATCAAAATTTGTGCTGCACTCAGATGCAATAATTACCTGATGCTGGACAGCACGGTAATGAGAGGCAGGTATACTTGCAAAGTTCCAGTCGATGAAGTCTAACCACCACAAGGAAGAATCACTGTATTGCACAAGCAGCACTCATAGCTGCTTCACATCAGCATCTGCCATCAAACAACAAATAATGGACTCCCTACATCATTCTGTGTCATCTAGCACCACTTGTCAGGGACTAGCAGCAGCTCAACTATGGAATTACTGCTCTATGTGCAGTAACACCATATCACAAACAGCTGCATTTGGAGGAGTGCTGTGACCAGGAAGCATGGTTTGCTGATGAACAGTGTCACATTGTATAGAGCAATGAATTACATTTCTGCACTACCCCGCATGGCTCTCGTTGGTGAGTATGGTGGCAACCTGGGAAAAGGTCCCAGTCTTGTGATATTTTAAAAGGCACAACGGTGTTACTCCTGCTGTCAGGGAGTGAGGAGCCAATGGGTATGACGTAAGTCATGGCTCGTAATGGGTGAGGGAACTCTGACAGCAGAACGTTAAGTCACAGAAATACTGTGTCATGTCTTAAAACCCAACCCACAGTCTTATGGCGCCATTTTACAAAAGTACAAAGTTTGTCTATACATGGAATGTGCCTCTGGACTGTCTTCGTGAGATTGAAGTACTCCTGTGGCGAGCAACATCCTCAGATCTGTTCCAAGCACAATGTGTGGGGACCAGCTCAGATGTCAACTATCAAGGCCTTGTATACCAAGGGCTAGGTTACAACAGTTGTGGGCCAGCTTGCTTCAGGAGACGAGAAAACAGCTTTATGATGTTCAAGTTCTTTCAGGGTTTATAAGCAGAAAAGAAAACAAAAAAACTTGGATTTTTCCCGCATTTCCCTGTTAAAGAAGCACTTTCTCCTAGCTTCAAATACACTTCTTCCAAGGTGAAAAATACACTTTTTCCATGATAAGTGACAGTATACTTTCACTCAGAACTGTAAAATATCAATCCTTTGAATGATAAAGGTTTTACACACCAGGCAGAACTCCCTGGCATTTCAGAGAACAAAAAACCTCACAAAAAAGGTTTTGGAAATATCGGATGTGCAGCAAATTTTAAGCTGCATATTTTCATATTTATGCAAGTGTAAATTCGAATTTCACCAAACACAGCAGGTTAGTTTCTGAAGCATCGAAATCAAGATTGAATTGTACTTTTTTTAAAGCCAATCATAGCTTATATCACGTGATCTCGCCAGTGAATGACAGCAGATATTCAGAGCATACCACATGTGATGTAGTCAGCCAATAGCAGCCTCACTGTTAAGTAGCATGAATACACAAATAGGAAAAGTTAATGGTTTAAATTAATGTACGTAATGTAGCTACAAGAAAAGCTAAGCTCCCACATATAATATTGGTCTTTTTGCATGTGTTACATTTTAAGATACATAACACAAATGTGAAAGTAAAATTTTACATAATGACATTAATGTCTGGTCTTCTGGCCTCAAAATTCATCTAAGTGGTTAGTCCTCAATTGTCAAGTTTTAAATGAGAGTCAACACCCTGTGATTTAAGAAATTCATTGCACATCCTCACACGTAACATACTACATTTGCATAAAAAGAAATTTACTTTGAAAGTACACTTTTCAAGGTACCATTCACAATATTTTCTTGTGACCTATTAGAAATAGGTTATTTTCGGCGGTTTCCAGAAAGAGCCAGAAAACATGCGTTACAGTGCATGGGCAACTTTAATGACATAGGAAGCTCACATGTTCGTGTGTGTGTGTGTGTGTGTGTGTGTGTGTGTGTGTGTGTGTTCGTTGACATCAGAAGAGAAATAGAACATCAGATGATACTGGAGCATCAGAATTTTGTAAACCATACTAAACGCATAATTCTGCTTAAAGTGCACATTCACATGTTCAGATTAAAAATAGAATTGGATGCCTAGCCTGATATTAAGCTTTTCACTGCGCTTTTAAGGATGCAAATTTTCATTGAATACCAGTACAGCATTATCTCATGTTTGGTTCTTTATTATGGCATAATGCCATACATGACAGGAGATAAAAATGTACACTTGAAGTTCAGTGAACAGTTCAAATGGCTCTAAGAACTATGGACCTTATCATCTAAGGCCATCAGTCAGTGAACAGATGAAACTAGCCAATTGTGTGGAATGAAACACTTTGTTTCCATTAAACTGACTGTCTCTGTGGAAAGTACTAGTAAAAACCACATTTATTTAGCAAGTTGACAAAAATAACTTCATTGTCCTGGAAGGTGATTAATGCTTGACTGCCCAAAACCATGGAAATAAATTCAGAAAAACTGAAACTAATAACATATTTTAGCCTTCCATAATTATGTGAATGTATTTTAATTCACTTGCCAGTTACCAATCAAAGAAACCCATTGTATTTTCATTAGACATGAGAACTGTAAATGTCATGAAAACAGCAAAATCACTAAATGTAAACACGGCTCATGTGGAGACTAACCCTCTGCCCACTACAACCCAGACTGCTCTACACATGCACAAATCTGGAAGACTGGGCGGTCCAGAAAATTTTTTCTAGGTAGCATCTGGCCACTTGTTACTGCAGATGATACATGAACTGCCACTCTTCAAGTAGCCAGAAGTGGGAGAAGGTAATGCCCATAAGCAATGTAACTGTGAATGCATATGAGCCTCCCGTCAACTGCTCAAACGAAATTAATGTAAACAATTGTGATGTCACGCTCATTGGCAGCAGTTTATTGTTATGAAGTATTCCACAGTCTTCATCGTAAAACCTTTGACACATTTTGTTGTTTATTGGTTCTCACCAGTTAAAATTACCAACATTTAACTGAGTACTAAAACAATGAAATATTCCAAGAATTCTAAAAAATTACCAGGTTTTTCCCAGATTTCACAGTTGCCCCAAAGCATATACACGCTGTCTGTAAATTTGACTCAATTGTGTAAGCACCTAAACAACAACACATATCCTCACAAACCATGTAGTTTGATTTTGTTTAATCCTCCCCTAATGTATACTTCACTTTTTTGATAGGGAATGTGGATGAGAACACGTACAACTCTTAAGGCTGTAACTACAATTTGCCACTTAGAAAGGCACCTACTACCACGTCCACAAGCTAGGAGATATATTGTGCATGCTAGTCAGAGTGTCACAATTGAATCAACAATCTGTAATAATGTGTACACTGTGACTCCCATGAACTTCTGAAAATGCAGCTAAAATGCAATATGATGGTAATAAAGATGGTGCAGTCAACAAGGGATATGTTTACAATATCTGATTTTAACAGTAACTGAAGAGCCAAAGAAACTGTTACATATGCCTAATATCGCGTAGGGCCCCTGCGAACTCACAGAAATGCTGCAACACATCATTGCATGGACTAGACCAATGTTTGAAGTAGTGCTGGAGAGAATTCACACCATGAATCCTACAGCTCTGTCCATAAATCCATAAGAGTACAAGAAGGCGGTGATCTCTTCTGAACAGCATTCTGTGAGGCATCCTGTATCACTACAACTGCACACACCCCACACCATTACAGAGCCTCCACCAGCTTGAACAGTCCCCTGCTAACATGCAGAGTCAATAGATTCATGAGATTGTCTCCATACCCACACACATCCATATGCTCAATACAATTTTAAACTAGATACGTCTGACCAGACAACATGTTTCATCAACAGTCCAATTTCGGTGCTGAGAGGCAAAGGCGAGGTGTAAAGCTTTATGTCGTGTAGTCATCAAGGGTACATTAATGGGCCCTCAGCTCCAAAATCCAATATCAATGATGTTTCATTTAATGGTTCGCACTTGTTCATGGACCAGCACTGAAATCTGCTGCAATTTGCAGAAGGGTTGCACTTCTGTCATGCTGAACGATTCTCTTCAGTCTTCGTTTGTCCCGTTCTTGAAGGATCTATTTCTGGCCTCAGTGGCATTTGAGATTTGATCTTTTACCACATACCTGATATTCACAGTACACTCGTGAAATGGTCATACAGGAAAATCCCCAGTTCATTGCTACCTCCGAGATGCCATCTCTCATTGCTCATGCGTTGACTGAAATGTTCAAACTCACTCAAATCTTGACCGCCTTCCATTGTAGCAGCAGTAACTGAACTAACAACTGCACCAGACACTTTATGTCTCATATAGGTGCTGGCAACTGCAGCTCTGTATTCTGCCTGTTTACAAATCTCTTTATTTGATAATGCATGCCTATACCAGTTTCTTTGGCACTTCAGTGTAGTTTGATGAAGTGAAAGAGGCCTTTATGTGTTGAAACTCCACACAGGATATTATGCAGAAGTCACTTATAATCTAAGTAATGGACATTGTAGTATTTTGGCAAACATAAGAACAAACTTAATACCAAATCAAAGGACAACTTTTTATATACTGACTATCAGCATTTAGTGTCACAACATTCTTAGTTTGATTAATTATGGGCTGTTAGTGTGAATGTTATATGTAAGATTACACCTGAAATTCAAATAAAAATGCTTTAATGGTGCACAATAGATTTATTGTTCTAACAGAGCACGGAGTTGAAAGGCGTTTCTTGATTTGCCTATTTTGAGAAGATACAACATACATTCTTCAAAACACTTATTTCAAGTAGAAGAAAATCAAATCCTAAACACCAAAATGAACTTTCTGGCTTTCAGTTACATGACACTATAATGCAGTCTAGGAACATTGTAATAGAGAAAAGTGGGACTGTCCCACTTGTTTTTACAGAACTCTCCAATGCTAATATTTTCTCTTGTTGAATGACCACTTTTCCTTCAAAGTGCATGTACTATGTGGGCACAAAACTACCAAATTTCTGTTTATGTAGTATTTGACTAAAATTTTATTATTTACATTATAATCTACTGATTACTTGTTAACAATAGCGATGTGGTTGCAATATAAACATTTCCTCTAAAAATAAAAATAAAATTAGAAAGTGTTTTGCAACTAACTATACGGGTAAGTTGCATGCTAATCACATGTAAAAAATCACCAGGAAGACAATTTAGTCCCTATTCTGTAAAAGGGACATAGCCAAAATCTATAATCTGTTGGGCTCATCTCCACTACTACATTGTTCCACACCATGGATGTATTGTTTTGTCAAGTGACACGCAAATCAATCAGACAGCTCAGATTAATAGAGTTTGAGCATGAAGACATTCCAGATATATTACGAATGATCTCTTAACATGTTACTGTTCACCATACTTGACACCACTGACACTGTGTCAGGAATCATACCAAATCACTGAATCAGTAAGGTCTGTTGTTCATTTCCTAACCTGTTTATTAAGTGAGAATTAGGCTCACAAAAGTGCAAATGCATTTAAACTGAGAAACTCTTGAGACACAGAAACACTTCATTGCCATCTTCAAGAACAAAATCTAATAACATTATTAGCTGCGTGTGACTCTATGCCCAGGACCTATGTTCCTATAATACTGTCAAAGGTGAAGGGCTCAAGAACTTATGTCAGGACTTTTCAGGTATATGTGTATAAGTATTCAAAATCTCTCTGCATAAATGTTAATGTCCTTCATCTGTCAACAATATAACAATATTTCTGGGGAAACTAAAAAAAATCAAAGCAGGAAACCAAAAGTAGCTTGGCAACCAATGCATTTGCCTCTGAAATGGATTAATGGTCTGACAAATACACTAAAATCTAATATGTTACCATTACTGGTCACTATATGACTCCTGAAATCCAGATTAAATCATACTTCATGCATGTTGGAGTTTCTTTTTGAAGATGCTAAATCTGGTGTTAATATTCAAAGAAAATTTTTATCTGAATTACAGAGTAATGGCATTTCTGGCACTTATTTAGGAGGCGGAATATTTGTAACAGACCACACAGCTAATATCAAGTCAGCACTTCTGCCGTTTAAGCGCCTTTTCTGTATACCACACTGCATTGCAACAAAGCTAAGATACGTGTTAGCTGAAGAGGAATTTATCAAACAATTTGTGTCACAAACATTCACACTAATAACTTCAAGGAATATCGCGAATTACTTAAAAATACTAGCTTAAGAAAACTTGTCACCGGAACAGTAAAGTCCAAAATGGATATCAGTTTGAATACTGTTGTTATAACAATGTCATGGAGGAGTTCATGGTCACATTAGCAGTATGGAATCAAAAGAACCAATTACAAGGCTCGAACAGAGGCTTACTACGGCGCTGATTCATTTCCTCTTGAAGCCTTAGTGCATCACTCATAAGCTTCAAACAGACAAGCATCCAACATTCCCTTTAGTTTTGGTAACATACTACAATACGATTTCCCACTTGTCTGTTCCAGAAACTACATCAACAACATCCTTGGAACTAGAGTTACTGGTCTGGATTCCTTCTACTTCCTTGTTAACAAGCATTTATTGCCACCAAAGGAGACAGAAATCACAGCACATAAGCAAAGGACAGAATCTCTTCTAAAGAGAAAATAAAGATTTGTAACAAATATCTTTACACAGCATATTTTGTCCTAACATTCGAAATCTGAATAATCTGAAGCCTGAAGAAAGACAGGAAGTGTATAGTACAGTGTGCAGCACATATGGTGCATTAACGGATGGTAAGTCACAGTTGTGTTGTCAGTGTAACACAATTGTGTGTGTGTGTGTGTGTGTGTGTGTGTGTGTGTGTTTGTTTGTTTTTCAGTTTCAGCTGAGGAAGGTGGTCTTTGCCCTATGGAACCAAAGAAAAGTTGAGGTGGCAATGGGGTAGATAACATACATGCAGATGATTCTTGCAAGAGGACAAGCAATATAAAAGATGAAATTGCACATTTCTTAGCAAGTTACTCTGAAAATGAAGATCCAGCAGAGCTGCTAGCCTAAAGGAGTGTACATGAAAAAAAGTTTCCAAGACTCCTCAGATTAGCTCAATCTATCCTAATAATACCTGCAGAAAATGCATTTAAGGAAACAAATTTTAGGAGAGTAGGGCTGATTATCAATGAGAAAAGATCACTAATCAGTCCACAAAATGTTAGTAACTTGCTGATTCTGCATAGCTTCTATTTGCTATTGTTTATTTTGCAGAAATGGTAATGTTGAAGATTATTTTGTTTATATGTTGCAGTTCTTGTTTACGCACAAAAGTCTGTGGTGCCTACTTTTTTATTCTGTTTCTTAGTTTCTAGGGACAGAAGAATGATTCTAAAAGCCAGGTGGATCCACTCAACAAATAGTGATATTTATTTTATAGTGCAGTAAACTGCTATTCAGAAATTGGTTTATCAGCATATTACTTTCTGCAATTCAATTTCAATACATCTTTAGTTCAAAATGTTGTGGTTTTATTTGTCTAAAGATCTGCACTAAACCGTAACTTTTCATTAGGAGAAATAATACGAATAGCTGAACATCAAAATAGGATGCTACATTTCCAGTTCTCATTACAGTACTGAATACCAGTATCAGATTTTCACTAGTGATCCATTTCATCAGCTGACATCTTAGATTATAGCATTTTATGTATTCACTTTATGAGCAAAAATCATGAAAACAAGAGCTTTGACTACAACGCCTACCTAGACTGAAGAAATGTGAAAACATGGGGAACAGCATATTTCCTTGTAATTCAGTCTGTTGCAGTAGCTATATATAAGAATGTTTGTGCCACTAGCAGCAATTGCAGAATATATTTGCTGTGTATACATTCTTTTAATTATGAGTCTCAATTTTCAAACAGCACAAATCAATACGTTAAAGGCACTGTATTCTTGTTAGGAGGAGTCCCTGATAATCACAGTTATTGTAGTAATGATTTGACTCATAGCACAAATTACACAGCACTAAATGTGAGTCATTCTCTCCTCATATATCTTAAGACACTTCAAAGAGATGCAAGGTACCCCACAACACAGGCAGAGGGCTCGGCAGCACCGTACGATGAGCACACAGCGCAGTAAGGTGGTAAGTCAATAGGCTGGTGAACTGACCTGTCAGGTTCTTTGCTCTGGCTAGGCCCACAGCCCGTACGGGCCGGCAGCAATACATGGGATAGATGGGCTGAAGCCAGCACAGTGCATGTCTAGTTTTGGACACAAAATCAATACCAACTGAGCTACCGAAGCACGACTCACGTCCGGTACTCACAGCTTTACTTCTGCCAGTATCCGTCTCCTACCTTCCAAACTTTACAGAAGCTCTTCTGCGAACCTTGCAGAACTAGCACTCCTGAAAGAAAGGATACTGCGGAGACATGGCTTAGCCACAGCCTGGGGGATGTTTCCAGAATGAGATTTTCACTCTGCAGCGGAGTGTGCGCTGATATGAAACTTCCTGGCAGATTAAAACTGTGTGCCCGACTGAGACTCGAACTCAGGACCTTTGCCTTTCGCGGGCAAGTGCTCTACCAACTGAGCTACCGAAGCACGACTCACGTCCGGTACTCACAGCTTAAAGCTGTAAAGTTTGGAAGGTAGGAGACGGATACTGGCAGAAGTAAAGCTGTCAGTACCGGACGTGAGTCGTGCTTCGGTAGCTCAGTTGGTAGAGAACTTGACCGCAAAAGGGAAAGGTCCGAAGTTCGAGTCTCTGTCGGGCACACAGTTTTAATCTGTCAGGAAGATTCATATCAGCACACACTCCACTGCAGAGTGAAAATCTCATTCTGGAAACATCCCCCAGGCTGTGGCTATGCCATGTCTCCGCAGTATCCTTTCTTTCAGGAGTGCTAGTTCTGAAAGGTTCGCAGAAGAGCTTCTGTAAAGTTTGGAAGGTAGGAGACGGATACTGGCAGAAGTAAAGCTGTGAGTACCGGACTTGAGTCATGCTTCGGTAGCTCAGTTGGTAGAGCACTTGCCCGCGAGAGGCAAAGGTCCCGATTTCGAGTCTCGGTCGGGCACACAGTTTTAATCTGCCAGGAAGTTTCATATCAGCGCACACTCCGCTGCAGAGTGAAAATCTCATTCTGGGGACAAAATCAATAGCCCAGTTGCTTAAAATACATTAGTACATGACAGCACTCATATTTCATGTAAAAGGGGAACACTGACTTGATATTACAGTAACACAGGAAAGACATATAGTAAGCCGAGTTGATGAAAGCATATGAACTGTAATTAGTACCCTCAATTCTGGCGTTACAAAGATTTGATTCTTGAAATGTAATGTGTTTGACCATGCACAAAAAAATGTACACTTACAAATGTAAAGCAGTCTCTGGAGAAAAGAGAATACTCCAAGAAAAAAAATGGCTCACTAAGGTTGGTTGGGACAGTTGTGGAACATAGTATAAAATAAGGCACATTTACATGTACAGAAATCAGACTAAGAGAAAAAGAAACATTCTAAGTGGAAAACAGCATTCTGGTAAAATACGCAAGATGAACTTCAAAAGAAATTTTAAAAGATCTTACAGGAACACAGCTGTAGTGTGTATCTTGCAATGTTCTTCAGCTGATCATCTTAGCAAAAATGAAGCAATTACTTAATTCAACAGATCATTCTCATACCCTTTGGCTGTAGTGGAATGCCACAGTATTCTAAATGCACTATGCCCTAACAGCAGCTGAGTGTTACTCATCACCAATGGAAGAATGGTGTGATTAACTGCTGTAGCAGTTTTGATCATACAGTTTTTAAGTGCACAATTTGATAACTCCATTAACACATAAATATTTGATCCTGATGGAGTTGATACAAGTAACAAGCGCATGGTAATGTTTGGGCAGCATCAACAATTTGACACATTTTATATTCTTACATGGTAAGTATACCCCTGAGGTCTGTTAATAGATTTTCAGTGTTAAATGTTAAAATTTCTGTGCACATCAGCAGCAATTGTAGATCACACAAGCTAAAACTTCAAATTTAAACTGTATACAGAATACTGAGGGGTACTCACAACACACCAGGATGACTCGGACTGAAAATTTCTGCTGACAAAAGATTTATGTATGCTTTACTTTGTTTTAATTGTAATGGTAGTGTCAATCACATCCAGTCTGTCCCCGAGTCCCATTTAGAGCACTGAGAAGCAGGTATGTTTCTATTTGAATTGACCAGAGGTTGTTAGTATGTCATTTCCTTTAAATAATTTCTTATAAAGACAGCAAGACATCTCCTTACAATAGCCAGAGAAATGCCAATTTATGCTTAGCTCGCAGTTAATAATATTTGTATATTAGAATGTACGTTAGTTAGACTGGTATTTTGTTAGAATACAAAATATTACTTGTAATTAGCGTCAAAATATTCCACCACAAGATGTTTCTTATTTTTTATTCTATTTTTTTTTTGGGGAGGGGGAGGGGGAGTAGGTAATCATGGAGCAGCTAGCACTAGGTTACTAATTTTCAATGAGTAAGTCAAATGCTCTATAGAAAATCTTGGTGCTTCATATGTTGCAATTAATCAATAAACAGTTTAATTTTCAAAGAGGAGAATAACTGCTGTATGTAGTCAGTTCTTGGAATGAGATGTACCACAGTCTTTCTAAATTGAATGGATAACAACAGCCAGACTGTAGTTTTGTAGAGAGAGAAAGAGAGAGAGTGGTTTTACTTGATTTAATTAAGACCCAGAATATTACCTTGCAACTTTACTTTTTACTACAATTAAGTTGAATTATTATATAATTATCTCAACAGAATTAGTGACAAATTAAATAATTGACAGTTTATGTTGTTCTGAGGACTGCACCTACCCAGAAACTGGTACCGTTCAGTGTACACTAAAAAAGGTGCTATCTGCATGCTGCCCTTGCCGTTTCATTAGTTCAAATTTAAAAAAAAATTGTGATGTGGTTTTCTACCTACCATCTGCAATAAGATAACAAGGTTTCATGTACATTACTACAGCATTAAATATGTCTCCACTAAGAGCCATGGCTTCTTTACCAACAGCACAGGTAAAAATGAGCAATATCAGCACTGATCAGTGTAATGTCTCCATATCTCCATTTCATGGTGAGACACTACACACTCTCGCCAAATGGCTGACACTGCTTCACCTGTCACAAAATTTGGTTAGTGACCACAAAGCTCATTCCATACCAATGTCACACTGGGACACATCATTAGCCAAGTAAAAGAAGCCAAGCAAGCAGCAGAGCACAAACAATGCATGAGGACAAAAACAGTGTCATACTGGGACACCTCATTGGCCATGTAAAAGAAGCCAAACAACTAGCAGAGTACAAACATCGCCTGAGGAACTGAAGAGCCTGCACACAATCTGCAGCCCAGAGAAATTTAGCATCCTTCTGGAGAAGCCAGTTAAGAGGATGAGAGATGTGCACAGCCTGGGGAATGAACTTAGTATAATACAAAATGTTGCCCAAAATATAGTCTAGTTCCTTCTGGTTCTTTGGTGCTGGCAAGTTGGTGGTGGCTTTGATATGTCCATCTGTAGGGAGGCGGGCATCTTTGCTTAGCACACATCCCAAAAAATGAAACTTTCGGGGAGAAAAAAATTGCACTTTTCTAGCTTGCAACAAAGGCCACTCTTCAGAAGGCATTGGAAAACTGCCTAGGTTTTGTTAAGTGCTTCTTGTTCAGAGCCCATAAGCCAATGTAATTGAGGTTGTTTACCATCAGGAAATGTCATGACTCAACCGCTCCAAAAATTATTGACAAATTCTTGACACAGACAAGACCGCTAAAGGCCAGTAACTACAGTGGTAAAACCCAAATGGGATGTTGAGTATCAGAAAGTCAGAGAAGCTGCATTCAACGGCAAAGGCAGGTGTGGGTTGTGCAAGTCAATGTGTGAAAAACACTGGTCCCCTTACAACTTTGCTAACAACTCCTCCAGCCACAGAATTGGATATAAATCTGTGACAAATTGAACACTGACTGACTGTTTAAAACCACTCCAATGGTGGACAGCATCACCAGGTTTCTGATTCACCACCAAAAGGATGACTGTCGGATGTCATGATGCACCATGAAGGTTGGTAGTTATTTTTTTTGTATGTCTGTCAAGAGCAACTAGCTCATCACACGAATCAGTTGGACCCATTCTGACAGCAAAACTGGATGACATTTAATGGTAAATGCAATACCAACCATTTTGATGAATATGATACCATATCACCAAGTTTACACAGAGTTATATAGATGAATGAGCATATGTTGTAACATTATTTGTTTTCCGTATTGATTACATCGAATCCTCTGACGACATTCTCAGCCTAAAAATAAGATGAAATATAGTTAATTTAACTTGATATCTGGTCACAAAGGGAAATATGTGAAAACCAATGCAAAGAAAATACAGTCATTATTTACAAAATTCATGTGTAGAAAACTAATAGTACTTAGCATTCCACCAATTTTGTCAATGTAGGATTCATGTCAGTAACAAAAAAATATCTCTATTTTCAAAATTATATATTCAAGTATTATTGTTTATGCATAGTTGATGCAATTTGGTCATGACGATATATTTTGGCATGTTAACTGTTTCATCTACTCCCCCCACCCCCTCATGAACCATGGACTTTGCCACTGGTGGGGAGGCTTGTGTGCCTCGGCGATACAGATAGCCATACCTTAGGTGCAACCACAATGGAGGGGTATCTGTTGAGAGGCCAGGCAAATGTGTAGTTCCTGAAGAGGGGCAGCAGACTTTTCGGTAGTTGCAGGGGGCAATAGTGTGGATGATTGACTGATCTGGCCTTGTAACACTAACCAAAACAGCCTTGTGGCGCGGGTACTGCGAACAGCTGAAAGCAAGGGGAAACTACAGCTGTAATTTTCCCAAGGGCATGCAGTTTTACTGGATGGTTAAATGATGATGGAATGCTCTTGAGTAAAATATTCCAGAGGTAAAACACTCCAATTCAGATCTCCCGGCGGGGACTCCTCATGGGGATGTCGTTATCAGGAGAAAGAAAACTGGTATTCTACAGATCGGAGCGTGGAATGTCAGATCCCTTGATCAGCCATGTAGGTTAGAAAATTTAAAAAGGGAAATGGATAGGTTAAAGTTAGATATAGTGGGAGTCTTATAAATACAAAATCAAATTGCGGTAATGCAGAAGCAGGTTTAATAATGAATTTAAAAAAATAGGAGTGCGGGTAAGCTACAACAAACAGCATAATCAACACATTATTGCAGCCAAGATAGACATGAAGCCCATGCCTACACCAGCAGTACAAGTTTATATGCCAACTAGCTCCTCAGGTGACGAAGAAATTGGTGAAAAGTATGATGAGATGAAAGAAATGATTCAGATAGTAAACATACATGAAAATTTAAGTCATGGATGACTGGAATTCAACAGTAGGAAAAGGAGAAAGAAGTGTGGTAGTTGAATATGGAATGGGGGTAAGGAACGAAAGAGGAAGCCCCCTGGTAGAATTTTGCACAGAGCACAACTTATTCATAGCTAACACTTGGTTCAAGAATCATGATAGAGGCCTGGAGATGTTGGAAGGTTTCAGACATATTAGATAATTGTAAGGCAGAGATTTAGGAACCAGATTTTAAATTGTAAGACACTTCCAGGGGCAGATGTGGACTCTGACCACAATCTATAGGTTATGAACTGTAGATTAGAACTGAATAAACTGCAAAAAGGTGGGAATTTAAGGAGATGGGACCTGGAAAAACTGACTAAACCAGAGGTTGTAGAAAGTTTTAGGGAGAGCATTAGTGAACGATTGGCAATAATGGAGAAAGAAATACAGTAGAAGAAGAATGGATAGCTTTGAGAGATGAAACAGTGAAGGCAGCACAGGATCAAGTAGGTAAAAAGACAAGGGGAAGTAGAAATCCTTGGGTAACAGAAGATGTATTGAATTTAATTGATGAAAGGAGAAAATATAAAAATGCAGTAAATGAAACAGGCAAAAAGGAATACAAATGTCTCAAAAATGATATCGACAGGAAGTGCAAAATGGCTAAGCAAGGATGGCTAGAGGATAAATGTAAGGATGTATAGGCGTATCTCACTAGGGGTAAGATAGATACTGCCTACAGGAAAATTGATGAGACCTTGGGAGAAAAGAGAACCACTTGTATAAATATCAAGAGCTCACATGGAAACCCAGTTCTAAGCAAAGAAGGAAAAGCAGAAAGATGAAAGGAGTATATAGAGGGTCTATACAAAGGTGATGTACTTGAGAACAATATTATGGAAATGGAAGATGCTGAAGATGAAATTGGAGATATGATACTGCTGAAGAGTTTGACAGAACACTGAAAGACCTAAGTCAAAGCAAGGCCCTGAGAGTAGACAGCATCCCATTACAACTACTGATAGCCTCTATCATCTGGTGAGCAAGATTTATGAGACAGGCGAAATACCTTCAAACTACAAGAAGAATATAATAATTCAAATCCCAAAGAATGCAGGAGTCGGGAGACGTGAAAATTACCAAACTATCAGTTAAATAAGTCATGACTGCAAAATACTAACACTCATTCTTTATAGACGAATAAAAAAACTGGTAGAAGCCAACCTCAGGGAAGATCAGCTTGGATTTCATAGAAATGTTGGAACATGTGAGTGAATACTGACCCTACAACTTATCTTAGAAGACAGATTAAGGAATGCAACCCTATGTTTCTAGCATTTGCGGACTTAGAGAAAGTTTTTAACAATGTTAATTGGAATACTCTCTTCCAAATTCTGAAGTGGGCAGGGGTAAAATACAGAGAGCGAAAGGCTATTTACTATTTGTACAGAAACCAGACGGCAGTTATAAGTGTTAAGGGGCATGAAAGGGAAGCAGTGGTTGGAAATGGAATGAGACAGGGTTGTAACCTGTTCCTGGTGTTATTCAATCTGTATACTGAGCAAGCAGTAAAAGAAATGAAATAAAGATTCAGAGTAGGAAATAAAATCCATGGAGAAGAAATAAAAACTCTGAGGTTCACCGATTCTGTCACAGACTGCAAAGGACCTGGAAGAGCAGTTGAATGGAATAGACAATGTCTTGGAAGGAGGATACGAGATGAACATCAACAAAAGCAAACTGAGGATAATGGAATGTAGTTGAATTAAGTGGGGTGATGCTGAGGGAATTAAATTAGGAAATGAGACACTTAAAGTAGTAAATGAGTTTTGCTATTTGAGGAGCAAAGTAACTGATGAGGGTCGAATTAGAGAGGATATAAAATGTAGCCTGGCAGTGGAAAGGAAAGCATTTCTGAAGAACATAAATTTCAAGATATGAATGAGATTCAGAAGTATGTAGGTTGCAGTAGGTATTGGGAGATGATGAACCTTGCACAGGATAGAGTAGCATGGAGAGCTGCTTCAAACCAGTCTCTAGACTGAAGACCACAACAACAACAACAACAACAACAACAACAACAACAACAACTGTTTCATAAATAGTGTAGCATAGTACAACCAAATTTTATAACCAATTTCAGAAACTGAATTAAAACTTAACTGTAAACTTTAAAATGCCTGATTGTAACAATGTATGATCTAACTTCGTATTGTTAAAACATATTTGAGGACCAGTGGTAGTAGTCATAAGAAAACCAGTATTTATCCAGATTTCGAAGTCAGTATTGTGTCAGTCTTTGAGAGAGTGTGAGGCAATGAGTAATTTTTTAAAGCAAGTACACTCTTTTGGCTTCGTCATTTAGTGATTTACAACACACACAGTGCCTCACATATATTGAAACACCCAGATATTATACATAGAGAAAATTCAGTGAAGAAGAGTTACACATCTCGCTCAACATTGGGGACAGTAAGAAGTTACGTTGCACAATTGCAGCGATGAAAGCCTGTTATGTTTTACTGTGCCCTGTTGGGTCATCAATGCTGCGATCTTCCCTATCCATTTTGCACGAGCTATCATCTGAGATGTGGATCCTATACTGCTGAAATGAGTGGGACCTATACCCAATAGGACGAACAAGGGATCTCACACATATGGGACAGAGAAAACTGTAAGGGCCTACAGCATACCACCTTCAATTCTGACATTTTTGTGAACATTCACAAAAAGCAATCTCACTATTTTCTTTGATGTCCACACACATATGGGTCACTATGATGTTGTGCTTTAGGCCCTTGTGGTCCTCAGTGCCACATATGCAAAAAAGCACAACACACATAGTTACATGTAAGTTTGACTTCATGGGAGTCTTACAGAGATGCTGGAAGAACCAGACTGTCAGATGCTTAAAGACAGAAGCAAAGCCTATTTGCACAGTTTTAAGAATCAACTTTAAATTACACATCTACAAATATACCACAACCCCTACTTATCTCTTCCATTGACTTTGCCAGGACAAGATTAGACTACAGTGAGCACAGATGAATTGATGCAACCATTTTTCGTATGTTCCTTACATGAAAGGATTAAAATTAGTCTGAATATTTGGTACTCTCTGCCATGCACTTCACAGTGGTTCACAGTGTATGGACTCAAATGATGGTGGTTGAATAAAAATGTATTTATAACTATCAATGTTCTCTTTGGATCACTTGATAAAATGGAATACAAGCAGTTTTTTCTTTGTTGCCATTTCCATATATCGTCATGGATTTTCAGTCTTGTTCTAACTTTCAGATTTATATGGGAAAATATTCCACTTTTAATTGCCACTTTACTGGAAGCTAGATTATTGAAATCATTCATGTGAGAAACACACTATACATATCTCATAAAAGGAGTTTTAACAAATTTTGATTGTACCCACAATATATGCTGAGCTTATGTTCAATCTCCATGTTAAAATTTAGACCTAACTACTCAAAATGTAAAAGCAGCTTTCCTTTTCATTAGCACTTTTGCAATCTTAGCAGTTTGATCACATTAAACCTTTAAAAATCATGAATAACTATATGACAGATTTAATTGGATGTATTTAGAATATTTGATATTTAATAATAAATATTTTATGGTGCGAGACTTTAACAACAATAGCTGAAAATGAACAAAGCATATAAGCTGTAGAAATCAGGTTTTTAAGAAATGTAGATAGCTTTGAGTGCCTGGTATGATGAGAACAACAATCACACAACGATGAGTACTTAAAAACACAACTGAACAGACAGAAGAGTACAGAACTAAATTGAAAGATCATGTCACAATACTGAATGAAACTAGGTGATAAATACACATGGACGGACAAACAGAAACTAACCACTGACCATAGAGGCACTGAACAATTGGACTTAACAGCCCAGAAGAAGAAGAAGAAATAGAAGAAGAAGAAGAAATAGAAGAAGAAATAGAAGAAGAAGAAAATTCACGGCCTGCTGATAACTACAGGTATACCTGCACTTACACCAGGCAAATCACTGTCACATTTATGAGAGAAAATACTTTTTACTACATCATATATTACACTTTCTTCCTGTTCCATTCACAGATGGAATTTAGAAAAAATGTCTGCTTACACACCTCTGTGCAAGCTGGCGTTTGATTAATTTTGTCTGTACAATCTCTGCACGACAGTTGTTTATGGAGCTCAGGAATATTCAGTTTCTATACAGGAAGACTTCTTAACACCTTAACTAAACAATTTTTCTGTAGAAATGGACACAAAAATTTGCAGTTTTTTTTAACTGCTTATGTTCTACTCTATTATGATTATAGATTATTTCAAACAGTAGTTTGGCAAATTATTGACTTAAAGGGCAATTGGAAACTGTTAAAAAGTCGCTATATTAAAACCCCCACTATACTTGCTATTTTAAAAGCTAACTCTGTCTTAGGACAGAGTATTTTGGCCAAATCTCTTTCGAAACTTTCTGTAGTGTTTTTGCTAAACAACAAAAATTACAATAATACACTTTTGAATAACAATCATCTTCATATGTTTGTGGCTGTGTGAAAGGCTCTGAAGCATCGTACAATACATAGAGGTACATCACTATCTTCACACATCTATCTCGAGTCCCTCTCATTTTTCTTCCCCTTTGCATCATGATCTCGGTTGTAAATCCCACATCATCTGGTAGGATTCTGCTTCCTCGGAATTGCTAGAATGAACAATGGTTAATGATGGTCACCTGGACAAAAAGGAGTGCTGTTCATGGATGAACAACCAGCTATTTATAAGATAATTTCTTCCTATGATGTTCAACTGTCATTTTCTCAGTCACTGCCAAGAGCACTCCTTGTTCCTCCAGGCAAAGCAAGCATTTTCATGTGCCAGCTGCGTCTTACAAGATCAACAACCTCATACTCTTAGCTGCAAAGACATGGTGACATGCTACACCAGGAAATACGATGTACAGGAAATAAATAAGAAACAACTATTTTACAAGAAATTGCATACTAAATTTATTGGGCCTCTGTAGCTTGACATTTTCTTTTCATTAAAAGATCAGAAATATCAGGCGTCAAAGGGTTCGCAGTGTTACTGCGGAGGATGGCCTTCACTGTTGCATCCTGAAGAAACGATCATTCCTTACTTTTCACTCTTTTCATTGCTGAGAAAAGCTGCAAACAACAATACATAGACCCAAACATGAACATGATCTGAGCGGCATTGTTGTGAAGCTTGGGAAATGTTTTTTGCTGTAATGAACAATACCATCATAACAAATCCAACAAGTTGTAGTACCTCTCTTTCAACAAAGTTGAATTTTGCAAATCGATAATCTCCGTTTGAAGTGATGATAACAAGTCATCGGGGAAAACTGAAAAAGGAGTGCTGAACACCCTAAGTTCCATTTCCAAACCAGTGAGGTCTCGGAATCGTGTTTCAAATGACATGATGAGCTGTTTTAACTTTGCTTGGTAATTGCCAAAAGTAGTACCTTCAGGTAGTTTTAAAGAAGCAAAATGACTGAAGAACGTTAAATGTCTATTACTCATCTGCCTCTCAAATAAACATAACTTTTCCATGAATGCTTTGATCTGGTTGTGCATGTCAACAATTACGTGCCCTTTGCCTTGCAATGACAGATTTAAATTATTCAGATGCATAGTTATGTCAGCTAGGAATACCACATCTCATATCCATTTTAGATCTTTCAGACAATGCATTTCTTTCCCTTTCATTTTGAGAAAAAGGTATATTTCCTCGCCAATGGCAAAGAAAACATCAAGAACTTTTCCCCAATTCAGCCAACGAACTGTACTGTGGTAATGTATATTCCCATACTCTGCTCCCATGTCTTTCAGGAATCCTTTGAATTGGCAATGATTCGTACTGTGACGCCACACAAAATTCACACACTTCATGACATCTTTCATTACACCACCTAGCTCTACTGTTCCAACACACAGTGCCTCTTGGTGAATAAAACAATGAAGAGTCAAAATGTCTTCCTTGAATTCATCCCTGACTTTATTTTTCAAATGAGAAGCAAAACCTTGGTGACGCCCAATCACGTGTGGTGCACCGTCTGTCACTACAGAATGGATCTTATTTTATGGCAAATTCATTTTGTCAACTGATTCACAAACAGCTTCAAAAATGACACGTCCTGTTGCGTTGTAATCAAGTGGTACCGCATCCAAGTGTTCTTCAGTTACTTGCAGCTCCATGCCAACACCATGCACAAAGACTGCATGCTGAGCACAGTCCGATATGTTGGTGCTTTTGTCGAGTGCTAGCGAAAATGCAGCATAGCTCTCCGCCTTTTTCCTGAGCTGTGTCTCTAAATCTGCTTCCATGTCCAGGATTTGATGAGACAATGTTTGCTTCAACAGGCAAACCCTTTCAATTGCCTGCACCTCTCTTGGAAACAAACATCCTGCAACTGCTACCATGCACGATTTTACGAGTGGTCCCAGTGAAAACGGCTTGCCATTCATCACAATGATGTGAGCAACCCTGTAGCTTGCTTGAATTGCAAATTCAGTAGTGTTCTCTCTGCTCTTGTGTTTTCTCCGCTTTCATTCACCTGAAAATTATGAATGCATTACAGAACACGAACTACGTTGCATGTTTTGATACCCTCCAATTCACAAAACCGTTTTTAAAGTTATGTCTCCTGGTATGTTGTTCTTAAGCCTGGCTACCAGATCTCTGCGTACAACACCTTCTACCTGATTGTAGCGCGCTGCACGAAGACGTGTATAATGTCATTGTATATTGTACCTCTTCGCAGAATAAAATACTTTATGACATACAAGACACTGTGGACGACCATCCCTCTCAATGAATAGAAAGGTATCCTCCAATAGGGGTACAGGGCTCCCGCGGCTAGTCATAGCTGTCATTGAACACAGATTATTGCCTCAGTTGCAGCTGCATGCGGCCAGGGGGCAGTGAGTTCACTTTCCCCGTCCACGCGGGCTCCAAGCTGCCGCGGTGAGTGCTCCAGAGCGCTCAGGCTCCCTGGAGCTTGGTTGGAACAGCCTGTCTTAAACCTAGCCAACCTAAGGACATCACACACAGCCATGCCCGAGGCAGGATTCAAAGCTTCAACCGCAGTAGCAGCGCGGTTACAGACTGAAATGCCTATAACAGCTCAGCCACAGCAGCTAGCCATCCCGAGTACTCTCCAGCTTTTCAATTAATGGGTGAATTTTTTCTTTCTAGATGGTCACAAGTTGTATGGCATTTTTTCTTTGTGTATCTACTAGTTAAGATCTACCAAAATTTATGTTACACTTTTTGTCACTTGTACAAGCCTTTGACAATTGTCACTAACCTTCTTTGTACATGATCAGTGTCTCTATGTAGCCTGACCGGATGTGGGTCCAACACACTCAAGGAGTATTCAAGTATGAAGAAAGAAAAGAAGGAAGCAATTCAGGAAGGCAGATCGGAGCTTGATTTCCTTTGGATAACAATGTTATTAGAGATGGAATACCATCTCAAATTAATTAAGAACAAGGATGGAAATTGGCCATTCTGCTTCAAAGCAATCATGCTGTCATTTGACTTAGGAAATCCAGGATGGAATGTAACAATATTATGAGAAGGAAAGTTGCTACTCACCATACAACGTAGGTGCTGCGTCTCAGATGGGCATGACAAGAAGACTTCAACACCAACAGCTTTCAGTCAACAACAGACCCAATTATGTGGGTGCACGCACACACACACAAACACACACACACACACACACACACACACACACACGAGCGCACGCGCGCACACACACACGCCACCTGCATGAAACTGCATTTGTGTGTGTGTGTGTGTGTGTGTGTGTGTGTGTGTGTGTGTGTGTGTGTGTATGTGTGTGTGTCACGAAAGCTTTGTGTGTGAAAGTCTTTGTTGTCCCTATCTGCGACTCACCATCTCCGCTATATGGTGAGTAGCAACTTTCCTTCTCATAATATCGACATTTGACTTAAGCATTTTAGGAAAATCACTGACAACCTACATCCAGTGCATTAACCAATGCATCACCTCACTTGATATCAAGAAGTTGAGGTTTGGTTGGTTTGCGGGATTAGAGGGACCAGACTACTATGATCATCGGCCCCTTGTTCCATAAAAACTAAAACCACCCGAAGAGAATAAAAAAACGAACAACAGGAAAGACAGCAGACTAAACAGGACATGAAATACTCTGACAGAGACCAGACAAAAATTAAAATCCACAGTGTGACGGTGGTTGGACGACCGTAGAGAAAAAGAGGAAAAGCCAACCACCAAGAAAACTTTAAAAACTCAGTTTAAAATCAGAGGCTAAAAGCCAGAATCAACACTAAAAAACAAACACTCAGATTAAAGGATAAAAACCCCTTGCCCGAATAAAACACAAAACCAAGTCCACCATGGCAGAGTCATCTGATAAAAGAGCAGAGAGCGTGTCAGGCATTGCAAAAGTCTGCTTGAGCACGGTTAAAAGGACGCACTCCGACAGAATATGGACCACCGTCAAGGACGCCCCGCAACGACAAAGAGGGGATCCTCACGACACAGTAAATAACTGTGCGTGAGTCGGGTGAGGCCAATGCGAAGCCGAGAAAGGACGATTGAGTCCCTGCGGTTGGTTCGCATGGATGACCGCCACACAGTCGTTGTGTCCTTGACGGTACGGAGTTTGTTAGGGGTGGTCAGACCGCACCATTCAGCATCCCAAAACGAGAGAACTTTGCGGCGTAAGACTGCCCGCAAATCAGCCGCCAGGAGGCCAATAAGTAGAGGTTTTTCCAAGTGATTTGCATGCATATTTGTTTTTTCTACCAACTGCAGTTTGTCACTAGCTTATCATGTATTGTAAAACCAAAATTGTTTTACCTACAATTAAGCCTATGCAGTTGCTCCATTTCCTATTTCCAAGATATTTGTGTTGTATGACTGAGCCTGTAGTCAAAGCATACCACAGTTTTACTTTCCATAAATTGCACAACTTCGCGTAATTTATGTTAAGAAGAGCTAGTTGTCAATCTTTGCATCTGGTTTATATTTTGGCAAGATTTGACCAGTTATTAGTGAATTTTTACCAGATAGGCCCTTTTTGTTCTAGTCAACAGGGGTTTTGTTAGAAGCCATAAGTTATTTTTGTGGCCAACTGATGGCTGACAGAAGAATTCAGTTACAACTTTTATCCTAGTTCTGAATGTTAATCACACTCATACTTATTTGCATACCATTGATTTAAGATTGTTACCTACTGCTACAAATATATTTCACCACATTTACCCTGTCATTTTAGTAAACAATAGAACCTGTTCTAAACATCTTGCTACTATCAATATTCTACTTCCACCCACTCTCAGTACTGTGTATTAAGTGAGCCCTACAGTTTTTAACAATGTTTTAATCTCAACAACAGACATATATTGTGTATTATTTTAATGGAAATTATGTGAACAATCAATGGATCATGGCACTATCTCACAACTGGTAGTTCCCTAGCAGATGTGAAACATCTAAGGTCATACTATAATTTGCAGCCCCATGTTAACTACAAAGTTACTTTGAACACCAGTCCTGTACAAGTCCTACTGGAAGTGGCCCTTGCCATCCTTTGACATTTTAACTATCTTACCCAACCAGTTATCTGGGGACTAGTGTTTAGTGAGGACTCAAAACAAAGCTGGAACTCATCATTCCTCACACTTTGCCAGAGCCACTGATGCTACTACCTTAAACCTTTGGATTTATGGTCCAATATTTATCATCCTCACCCCACACCAATATACTTAGTTGAGTACAGCAGTTCCGATGTTCTTTCTTCTCAAAGTCCTTCAGGCATTATCAGATTGACAGTAGAAGGCTACTGTCAGGGAAGAAAATGTGTAGTACTGATCAAGGCAGTACAGTTATTATAACACAGAATTCACTTTCATGAAGACTATGGTTCAAATATGCATCTGATCATCTTGGATAAGATCTTTCGTGATTTTCCTGAATTGATACGGGCTAACGTTGGGATGGTTCATTCGAAAGGACACACATGATTTCCTTCGCATTCCTTAAACAATCTAAGCTTGTGATCTGCCTCTAACGGCATTTTTGTTGACGGGATGTCAAATTCTAATCTTCCTTCCTTAAACGTGTGTGCTGAAAAAGGATTCAATTGTTCTAAAAACTAAGGATTAATGGATCTCAAATATAACTCTGAAGAAATAGATGTGTAAGCTGTCACTAAACTCATGGTTACTTCACTCTGCAGAATAGCATTCCCATACAAACAATTACCACTATTGTATGTCTAAAATTACTTGTTGGTTGATACTTCACACTCTGGAGCTGGTTGCCTCGTACCAGAGTGTTCAGTGTCACATCTCAACTGTTCATTATTGGCAAATTGCCACAACAAACAGCCAGTTGAATTCCAACTCCTTGTGAAACTTACTTTCTTGCTGTGGTTCAACCCTGTATCTAGGGTGGGTCCCTTTTATCTTACATTTTATCTCTCTCTCTCTCTCTCTCTCTCTCTCTCTCTCTCTCTCTCTCTCTCTCTCTCTCTCTCTCTCTCTCTCTCTCACACACACACACACACACACACACACACACACACACACACACACACACACACAGAGAGAGAGAGAGAGAGAGAGAGAGAGAGAGAGAGAGAGAGAGAGAGAGAGAGAGAGAGAGAGAGAGTTATGAGGAAAAGAAAGGAGTATTAGACATTAATGTATGATACTAACTCACCTCCTCTTTAATTGCCTGAGGATCAAATTCAGGAATGTGTAACTGTAACCAAAAGAAACAGAGAAAAATAAAACCACTTTTGAAGACATGAAGTTGATTAGCTTGATTACTATCACTGTAAAGGCATTACATGCACTTATTTTGTACAAGAGAAAATTCTTACATTTAGTATCAGCAGAATGTGTCCTATCACAGGCAGAGAATAATGAGGTAATGTCACATGCCAAGTTAAAACATGGCTTCCAAGATTACATACTTTCCTCATTGTAGAAGTTTCACATTGTAATTAATATCATTCATGCATTCATTCATTTTTACATTAGCTGAAAGAAATAAAAACTTTCAGGGATGAAGAACACCTCAAAATGTAGATTAATAGCCCCAAAGAAGCCACTGCAGACATCTTCTGTAAAGTATACTAATGATAAATAATTGTGACTAGTGCCGATCCTTTCGCACTAACAATTATGAACATGGGATAGTGACTACTTTGAAATAAAATACACTGGCTCTCCTCTTACACTACTAAACTGTGTTTTTATTTATTGCTCCAACTGAACATTTCTGTAACATTGTTCGGTACCTACATACCGGCAAAGCCAAAACCACGAAGACATTGCATCCCTCAGTCCAAATATTTGTATAGATTAAAGGACTGCCTAAAAAGGTTTTGTAATAGCTGAGGATGTTAAATTTTCTGCCTAAGGCCCACTGAAATCCTATTACAGACTCCATATATTAAACTCTATTCTGAAATTTGCACAGGTATAGATAGTTTATATCGATACTGCTCTTTCTTCAAGTAGTGTTGTAGTGATACCACAATTCGCTCTAATTAATTGTTAACCACATATTCCATTATGGAGTTCATTTATTAGCAACTAAGTACTTCATACTCTCGATCCTTGAAGAGGCTCTTCCAAGATTTTATGTAATGAGTGCCCACTGATATTTACTTCTGGAACTTTTTAAGTTATCCTCACTTTTTTTGCAACTGCACAGTGTGTGTCGTCTTACTTTAGGTTAACCTGTCTGTTGGGAACCAGTTATCAAGGCATCCTATTATCGTCCTGGCAATGTGTTACCTGTTTGGGCCCTTCATCTGTTTACTGCTATCATACCAGAAGTGGACCAAACACTAAAACCTTAGGACATCAAATTCTACGTGATGCCATTTCTGAAGTATTATTTATTAATATGAAACTCTGCTGCCTGTTTTGATAACATCACTTCATAAATCTGGAGGGAATGCCTTTACCATCATTCCATTTTTGTTTCCCTGGTATAATTTAAAGATCTAGATAATTTATATCCTCACAGTGACGCAGTGGGGTGGCTTCCATGGCTCAACAATACAGGTAGCAGCACCGTACATGCAACCACATGGGAAGGTTACCTGTGGAGGCTAGTCAGTCTGTTCAATGTTCCATGGATCCTTTGTACCATTAAGATTGATAATAATGTGCCATGAGTTATTCCACATTCACAAGTGAATATGGATACATACTGATCATTTACAATGGTCTTTAAACAAATTGTGTACATGTATGTATATTAGTAAGTCCTAGCCACCATTCTTTACACTCGGATAAATATAAATTCTTCCATGAAATTAAAGAAATTGTCAAGAAAATTTTTCAGTTTTTATTGAAATTAGCTGTCGACAGACAGTTTTTGTCACTGGATAGATGGTCAAAGATTCTGGTGGCAGCATTGTGCACTCTTCTGTGTGTTAAGGATAACTTTACCCTTATTGTGAAATAATGTCATTTTTTCTTCTGAAACTGTAGGTACTTACATCAGTGTTCCTTTTGGACTGTAGTGGATTATTCACAAGAAATTTCACAAAGGAGTAGATATTCTGTGAACAACATGGGTTAACACCACATAATATTCTTGTGCAAATGAAAACTCTTTCTTAAAGCTGAGTTACCCCAGAAGATTTTTCCACAAGACATTATTGAATTATGATATGCAAGACACATGAATTTACTGATTTGTTTCTCCCCAAGAACTGAAATGATTTGAAGTGCAAATATGAATGAACCAAGTCATTCTGTGTGTTCCAAAATGTTTTGTTTCTTTGTTTAGTTTGAACTCTTCTCTACACAGAGATCCAAAAATTCTGAAGTTTCCATCCTAGTTGTTATTTCCTTAACATATGTTACACTTATCACTGCACAGTACCACTAGGTACGAGATTTGAAAATGATGTTTTTTTGAAAAGGCGATGAAGAGTAACATATGGTTGCTGACAAGGGGGCAGCATCTATTTCAGTTGTTGCAGGCGCTACAATACACATGGTTGATTTATTTGGCATTGTAAAATTAGTCAACACGACACAGAATGAATGAAAGCAAAGATAAACTATAGCTGTTACATTTCTTGAGGACATGCTGATCTGCACCAAATCAGTCTTCAGAATGACAACAACAACAAAATTCAAAGGCTTTGCCAACTTCAAAAAAAAAAAAAAAAAAATTCATGTAGGGTAATTTTTTGTCTAATTCTTCCAGTGCTGAGTCGTAAGTTCATATATGACTTTCTTTGTACACAAGCCTCTATGGAAGTCAAACAGAGCTCTTGTTAGAAGATCATGACAAATGTTGGTCTATATTTTACTACAATCTCACAAATTTTTATGCAGATAGAGGGGCTTGCAACTAGAGGTCACTTGCTTTACTGCACTTCTGCCAATGACTGATACTTCAGAACATGCCAGTATTTCGTAAGTAATATGGTGTGCAGAGTATCTGGGGGTGAGGGGAGTGCTACAAAGTCAATTCAAAATTTTAGTACTTTGGTTGTAATACAGCCATAATCAGAAGAGTTATTATTTTATGTGAGATACCGATTTTTGTTATATCTTTCATGTGTGGTAACGCAAAACATGTCAGCTAGAGAAGCATACAATGTCTGTCAAGTAAGTCTAATGCTTCTACTTTTGATGGTCTGTTTCCTATCCCTGTGTTATCAGCAAGTGTTAATAAGAATGCACTGAACTTAATGGACAATGAATTCAATTCAATTTCATTTGCCTCACTGCTATGGTCACTATGGTACTGACCATTATTTGTCTTGTTGAGTTTATTCATTTCATTCCAAAATTCCGTTTGTTTGTTCTTGAAATTTTCATTTTTTGTATATAGCATACAGATTTCATGTTTTTCGTGACATGGCAAAGTATTTTTAGTAAGTCTTTTTTTAAAGCTAATCCTCTGCATTAAATAAATCACTTTTCCAGGCACAATACAGTTTGACCTCAGGCATTCGCCATGTTTATCTCAACTAATCGTGAGAAAGCATTGCAGATAAACCAGCTTATATATTGTTACCAGTTTTTTATCACTACTTGCTTATTCAGATACCTTGGAAGTGGGAGCTTCATGATGAAGTTGGAGTATGACATTGTAGAGGTTCACTTATGAAAACAGCACTGTTATCATATGATACACATTCACAGTTGCAGTAGTTGCTTGAAAGATGGCAGCGAGGAGAAAGGTAAGGAGATGCATGGATCAATTACCGAAACAACAACTTCTAACATTGGCACTTGTTTCAAAGGCAATATGAACTTACAATACAGATGAATTTGACAATTTGAAATATACTTTATGCAAACAGAAACAGGGAGCTCTTTTGGATATCATGTCTCACTTTCTACACTTGCATCCTGAGTGAATGTGTGTTCCATATAACTAATGGGACAGTACTACTGTTGATTGGATTTTTTCCTTCATCCTAAATCTTCCAACAGTTCTCAAATCATAGGTGATCTTGGAATGCAGCTGGATGATAGTTTTAGGTTTGTTGCGTTGTCTACAAAATCTACAAAGTAATCAGGCTTATCTGAAAATAACTGGGTTCTATGACCTGATAACACTCGATACATCAACTTAGGAAATTTTCTTTTTGTTTCACACAGCCCAGACTGGTTGACAACATGGTACAGCTGGTGAACAATGATTCATTTTGATCTGACTATTGGAGCAGCAGCAGTTTCTGGTATTATCTAGTAACATGATTTTCTCATCAGGGGGACTACACTAAAAACTACTTTGTTATTTGTAGTCAGTACTACGCCAAGGTCAAAGCATGCTATTGGCAACATGCATAAAAGAATTTGAGGGATTTAGGTAATTGTAAGGACATGCTACAGAAAGTAAGATCAGTACTCATGGAGTTTTCAGAGGTGTCCACAATTTAGCAGAACTCAGAGGGTTCTGAGCAACTATTATGATGTTTGAGATTAAATAAACACTACTTCAAAGAAAAATAATAAAAATATAGTAACTACATTCACATCTGATAAGCTATGCAATGAAGTGTTATCAAATATTTGAAAATATTTATATTTAGGATTGCTACACTTATTTAGATATAATATGATGAAAAATAGACATTAAAATAAATACTAAGCAAGAGCTTTAGAAATACATAACCAGTTTTATACCATTAATATACATACTTATTTAGATCACAATGTAGCTTTGAAAGTTTAATACAGGAATTTTTTTCATAATTGTGAATCCTTGAGATTAACTATTTGAGTAATATGAGACATTTGCACTGATAAAATTCAAAAAAGACCAACTCACATATTACTAAATAAAACCAACAAGAAAAGAATAATTACCCATGCTCTTTAAAATTTGTTATAGTAATTATCAGAAAATCATAAATCTGTTGTGGATGAGAAAATAATGGTAAGTACGGCTAGAATACATATTCAGTAAAACAAATACTTTCTTTGTTATTGTCAAAATTCTTAACTGACTTTTGAAGATTTTTAATGAAATTATAAATTGGCTTTGCATTTCCATTTGCCTTACAGCTTATAAGTTGCTTCTTGAGCATCCATGTCAACAGTCAAGTAGTAGTCTGCCAATGTAACAGCTCACCTCCCACTATATCTTTTCTCCATGACTGCAATATCCTGGGGAAAATTCTTGTCTATAATTTTGTATTCTCTCAGTTGTTAAGATATTGAAGTGAACATTTTGAAACTTTCTAAACAACCTTCTCATCACAATGGTGCATTCCATCAAACTGCTTGTTCTGAAGAGCTATCAAATTCATAAGCCAACAAGGATATCCTCTTTGATTTTGATTCCCTCAACCATTGAATCTTTTCCCTTAAGTGCTTGCAGATCTTACATTCAAAATATATTTTCTTTACAAAATTGTTCAGGATTTATGTAAGAATCACTTTAGAAAAAATGTAAGGACAAATTACAAAACTAACTGAATAAAGATATTGAACTAGTATGACCTGGGCGTTGAGTAATATTTCAATTATCTTATTTCTCTCTCGTCATACATCTTAACAGTTACACATACATGGGCAATAAAGGTCTTATGTTTTTCTTTCTAGGTGACATTCAAAAACCAGAACTAAGGTGCAATTCTCTTTGGGATATTGATTATCAGTACACTGGAACTGATACAGGTTACATACTTTTCAGGTAATTTATATTTTCACTTGTACAAAGTGCTGGAAGACCATCACTGGGCTAAACTTCCATTTGAACCAGTTAAGCAACATACAGGCAAACCAGTTACCTTACATAATCCAACAGGCAACAAATTTTTGGGAAAATTTTTATATACTTCCATATCTGAACAGTGTTGCACTCACAATGTTGTTTATAATTTCCTTTCAGCAAATATCACTGTGTGAAGATGTTTCACCATAAACACTTCTTTGGCATCCATGCTCCCTGCACTGATTTGTTTGATAATGCTATTTCGTACAGTTATTCAGTTCTGTGCATACCTAACAATCTGATAACTGACAGATTTTGTTTTCATTATACATCACAGTTACTGTGCTACAACAATTTAAGTAAATCATTGCACAAACTTTGTGTATGGTTGATTTTAGCTCATGCATCACAGCTAATGAAATGTTAAAATATCACAATTTAAATAAAATTAAGAGTAGAGTAATATCTGATTTTGTTCTAGAGTTATTGATTTTTATATCGGACCATCAGATGATACACCCATTCCCGTCCCTGGGCATTGATAGTCATGTTGTCATAACAGTCATCAAATTTCATGAAAAGTTCAAGATATCGTAATGAGGTTTCTTGCAAATGTTAGCACAGAAAGAGGCACATGTATTGTAAGGCACATGTATTGTATCATAAATAATCAAAAATTTGGCCTTGACCAAGATAGGGAAGTAACTCGTCCACAGCTGTGAGAGGTCAATGGAATGGAACACGTAAATATGTCAACAGTACTTCAGTAAAACTCCGGACCAAATTTAAACAGATCTTAAGCATCCTGGGAGTGACTGAGCATAATGAATTAACTAGATCACAGCAGGTAAGCAGTTGATGTGACCATCTGCATTCCATCACACAAGATGAATGAGAAATTCCACATCATATTACTTTATGAAGTACACTATGTGATCAGAAGTATCGGGACACCACCAAAAACATACAATTTTCATATTAGGCGCATTGTGCTGCCACCTACTGCAAGGTATTCCATATCAGTACCTCAGTCCTCATTAGATATCATGAGAGAGCAAACTGGGGCACTCCGAACGTTGTCAGGTGATTGGGTTTAACTCGTGTCATACATCTGTATGCGAGATTTCCACACTCCATAACACTGCTAGGCCCACTGTTTCCAATGTGATAGTGAAGTGGAACCTTGAAGGGACACATACAGCACAAAAGTGTATAGGCCGACCTTGTCAGTTGGCTGACAGAGACCACAAGACAGTTAAAGAGGGTCATAATGTGTAATAGGTGACATGCATCCAGACCATCACACAGGAATTTCAAACTGCATCAGGATCCACTGGAAGTACTATAGCAGTTTGGCGGGAGGCGAGGGAATTTGGATATCATGGTCGCAAGGCTTCTCATAAGCCACACATCACACCAGTAAATGCCGAACAATGCCTCACTTGGTGAAAGGAGCGCTAACACTGGATGACTGAACTGTGGAGAAACGTTGTGGAGTGAGGAATCATGGTACACAACGTGGCAATCCGATACCGGGGTGTGGGTATGGCGAAAGCCTGGTGATCATCACCTGCTAGCATGTGTAGTGCCAACAGTAAACTTCGGAGGCAGTGGTGGTATAGTGTGTGTGTTTTTTAAGGAGGAGGCTTGCATCCCTTGTTGTTTTGCATGGCACTACAGCAGCACATGCCTACATTGGTGTTTTAAGCACTTTTTTGATTCCCACTGTTGAAGAGCAATGTGGGGATGGCGATTGCATATTTCTACATGATCGAGCACCTGTTCATAAAGCATGGCCTGTGGTGGTGTGGTTACATGACAGTAACATACCTGTAATGGGCTGGCCTGCACAGAGTCCTGACCTGAATCCTATAGAACACCTTTGGGGTGATTTGGAACACCAACTTTGTACCAGGCCTCACCAACTGACAGTAATACCTCTCCTTAGTGCAGCACTCTGTGAAGAATGCCATTCCCCAAGAAACCTTCCAGCACCTGACAGAAATATGCCTGCGAGAATGGAAGCTGTCATCAGAGCTATGGGTGGGCCAACACCATCCAGAAATCCTGCATTACCATGGAGTGTGCCACGAACTAGGAAGTCATTTTCAGCCAGGTGTCCACATACTTTTGATCACATAGTGAATTGTTTTGTAATCCACAAAAGGCCTTATCAAGCTCACAAAATATACCAAGATTATTCTTCTTGCTTAGCTCTGCCATGACAATCTGTAATGTTACAAATGGTTCTCTGTGGAGAACTGCATGCTAAAGCCAAATTCAAAAGTTTTTCTGTGAATGTACCATGGAATTTTGCAACACTACATATATATTGAAATCCTGTATCAACCTACATAGGACTGAGCTATCACATAGTTATATTTATTACCTTTGATAACCTCCACGGCACAAAAAACACAAATGTAAATGATTTGTTAAAACAAAGTAGCTGAATTCCATGGAAAGATGAAAGAGAAATATGTCAGAGTATTATTCCGCAACTATCTATTTCTCTCTAACCGCTCTTCTAAATTTGGATTTAAAACATCCAACACATGCATTATACAAAATGTTCGGTTTCAAGAAGAGTTGCTGTAGGTATGGTTATACATATTGTTCCAAGCACTAATAAGGATTTCCTCTCAATTGCCACCAAGTGGCAGAAAAAAACCTGAATCAGGGAGAACCGTGCAAGGATGGTGGGAAATTACAAACAGCACTTAGTTCCAGAAAACTTATTTCTTTGTAACACATCCTTTACATTCTGCAATTAGCCAAGGAATTTTTTGTTCCACATGCAATACCTCACAGACATTAATGCTTACAATGTTCTCAGTTTCTTCTGGTCCCAATTTTTTTTGTGTTTCCTCCCTGGAAAAATTAGTGGACTCCAGCGTTACCAATGGATGTTCAGGAAACTGAAAGAAAAGGAAAAGAAAATCTCAGTTATAAGTTCTTACATATTTCTGCATATATTACATGCCTCTCAATATTTTATTATGAATATCATCCCATTTGCAATGATTCTCATCTCTCACACACAAGGAAATTTAATGAAACTAATTTTCTGAGCAGCTATTCTAAGTTACATCAATATGGTTTCATATCTATGCTACCTTGCTCAATAATCTTTGTAGACAATTACAGTTCTGTCTCATAAGCACCATACTTAACTGTATAATAGTATACAGGATAAGTAATACGTGGCTCTTTGGCATACTGAATTGACTCATGGCGAACTGCATCACTGTTCATTAAATCTTCTGTATCTCCTGTACTAACCTTCCCAGTAACAATTCTATACTCATAAATTGGCAAACAAGTGTTCCAGAAACAGTTTCTTTTATGGCTGGGTTACACTAAGTACTGTTCACTTATATGTGATAAAGTAGCTAATGCCTGAAAAAATGTTGCTATAGATCAATGGTGTTGCAGCAGTATGGAACAGTAGCTTCCCTAAACAGCCTCAAAGGGATTTCAGTGTCCTCTGCTCTATCATTTACATATATAATGAACAGAAAGGACCTTTTAATATTCCCTTGGGGTACGCCCAAAGTAACTTACTGATTTAACTATTTTGTATCCTGAATCTACTCACTGCTATATGCAAAATGCAGTGTGGCACCACATATTTTGCATTGTGAGGCCTCTTTCTATGCTGAATACCACTCATTTCATCAATTATGTTCCTGCTTATGGACTGGCACTTCGAGAACTAGGTTAAGTTATTTATAGTATTTACACTATTTACTGTGATCTATCACAATACTACAGTCTCATAGCAAAGTATGCAAACATAGAATTGACAGAAACAATGTAATATATACTGAAACATTATCTGTCAGTAAAATTAAATTTTGTAAAATGTGATGACATTTAACTGACAGAAAAATCACTTAATGTACACTGATATCGTACCTGTTGGCTTTAGAGTAGGTAATGAAGAATGGAGATAGTCCAGCAGTTGTGCTGAAATCAAATGGACCCAGTATTCTACCTGAGTAAAATGAGAAACAAGTGTTTTCAAACAAACAGCTACACTGCAACCACACCAGAGCAATGCTGCACTTAACTGCTGCTTCAACTACTATCACAGTCAAAGGGCTCACAATGAGATGTTGACTCAGTGAATGGCTTCAATTTTTCCAACATAATCAAAAAAGAAGTTTCTGAAGTAACACAGTAACAATGTCACTTTTAAATTAAATACTGTAACACTCATTGTACATTGTAACTGAAGATGCTATTTGCCTGAAACTCCCCCCTTTTCTCTCACTCTAACGACAATGCATATAATGTCCAGTGCTTTCACTTTGGCTCCAAAACTAAATCACTTACCACTTCTTGGGTGTTGTATTTTGTTGAAGATTTGTTTACTTGTCAATATCACAACTCCCTATTTGTCTTGTTGGTCTCTTGCTTGGTCTTTATAACATATTTAAACATACTTCAAACACTGCACTGCTGGATTATCTCTTGAAACTCTCTCTACAAACTTTGAACAATTTGGTATCCGTTACATTACTGTGCCTCCAATTTATCATAATTAGAACATCTTTGTGCAATGTGCTTACCACTCTCATATAAAACAGCACTTTAACATTTGTTAGCAGTTCTTGAGCAAAGAGATTTTTTCCTTTGTTTCTGTCACCAGAATTGACAAAGAAAGAAGCATTTGGAAAATACTGACAAGAAAAAGGGACACAATGGTAGGGTATGTTAGTACACTGGGAAATAATTTCCACACTACTAGAAGGAGCTAGAGGGAGAGAGGGAGAATGGGTTACATACAACAAATAATTGATGCTGCACAATTCTCGGCTTCTGTATGTATTACATATCATCATCAGTCCAAAGACTGGTTTGAGGCAGCTCTCCAACCTACTCTATACTGTGACAGCCTCTATCCTTTTGTAACTATTAAAGCCCCCATAATTGACACTACTTCCTGTAATCATGCATTACTGTGTATTTAAAATTTTTAACTCCCAAACCTCTATTCATTACCAAACTGACTATTCCTTGATGGCACAAGATTTGTCCTGTCAACAAACCTTTTCTTTTAGATAAGCTATGCCATACATTTCTTTCCTTTCGAATTCATTTCTGTACCTCTTCAATGGGTACCTGATCTACCTGTCTTATCTGCAACATTTCAAAAGCTTCTTTTCTGTGCTCTTTAACATACACATTTCATTTTTGTACAAGGCTGCAGCACAAAAATTACATTCAGAAGGTATTTCATAACACTTGAAATTTTATTAGAAATTTACACACACTCTTTATGAAAAGCTTTTCTTGCTACTGCTGGTCTCATATCCTCTATACATCAGCCATCAGTTATTTTGCTGCCCAAATTGTAAAACATACTACTGCTACTACTACTACTACTACTACTACTACAACTACTATTATTATTACTACTATATTGTCTTATTTTCTAATCTAATTACATTGGAATCTTTGAATTTAATTGCACTACATACCAGCAAAACTGTTTTACATTTGGTGATGTTCACTGCATAACCCATTTCCAAGATACACAGAATTATGTTCAGTTGATCTCCCAAGTATTTTGCCATTTTTGACAGAAATACATTGCCATTAGCAAATTTCAGTGCCACCTATTTGTTTTCTACAGTATTCCTTTCCTTTGTTTTAGTCAATAGCTGCCTAATTCCCCATTTCAAGAACCTTTGATTTTTTCAGTTTACCCAAGTTGCATGTACCAAATTTCCTAAATTCCTTCAGTTTTAATAAGTAGTTCATAAAAATAAATTATAATCAGCATACACAACTGCTCTTGGAAACATTCTGTAGTTTAAAATCTGGGTTCAAAATCAATCAATCTCTCTCTCTCTCTCTCTCTCTCTCTCTCTCTCTCTCTCTCTCTCTCTCTCTCTCTCTTTCAGCATTATACAATCTGATACATTCTCATGTCTACAGTTCCCTTTCATGTAAAGAATCCTTTTATCATTCTTAAACAAAGTGTTAGCAAATTCTTCTGTATACAAAATTCTATCAGACAGTATCCCCTTTTATTCTTTCTCCATTCAGTTCTTTTATAATATTGGAAATCAGTATAAAGGAACAGTTGCAATGAAAGTAATATTGTAATGTAGCATACTGTATTAAATTTATTATGAATGTAGTAAATATATGTAATACACACACTATTATCATGGAATTACATAGCTTCTTTCTTAACGTAGCAAAATAAAGCATTTGCATTTCCTGGATGGAAGATGGTATAAAGGCATTCACTGTCCTGTTGTGTTTTTGGATTATTGGTTCCTTTGTTCAAAATTCTCTTCAGCGTTGATTTTGTTGCAATTTGTAGTTCTTGCAGTGAAATTTATTGCACTTTTCAGCTCACATACGACCTCAAATTGCCTTCAACTGTGGCAAAAGCACTCTGCAAATATTCCCCAAAGGCTTTCCATGGGTTTCACACCCTGGCTGTGCGCATACCAGAGCAAAACATCCATATCTCTATCTTCAATCCACTCTTTGCATGTAGTAGAAACATGCACAGATGCATTAACTTGTTGACATTCATTGCCTAGGTTCTGATACATTCTAATCAATTCTGGCTCTAGCACCTCAGTGTAGTGTAAGTCGCAAGAGTCCATTCTTGTGTTTAGCTACACAATGGGTAATTTATGTTTAGTCCAGAGAACTGCCTAAATCACAACACTTCTGCCATCAAAATTTCTGCTCAGTCTTACTTGCTGCACAGTTCTCACATCGTGCCAATAATACTGAAGTCCAACTGAAAATCTAAATCAAATTTCTTCTCATCACTCAAAATCTCAGTATCCCAATCTGAAGTCCACATATGTCCTTCAGTGAACAACTCCAGTCTAGCTTATTTATGTTTGAGTGTTTGAGCAGGTTTCTGCAGTCGTTCCTTGAATGCAAGATGTTTGTAACTGACAATAATTTCTTTTACACACCTGGCAGTTACTGACAACTGTAAATCAAGAACAAGTTGAGAAGAACAACAGTTTGTAGCCCTTGCTTTGCACAAAAGGATGCCTTTCTGTGACTCAGATAATTTTCTACTTTTCTCATATTTTCCTTTCATCCATATCGTGCACCCAATCTAACGAAATTATCAATCACTGTAATTGAATGGTTCAACCTCTTAGTGACATGACGGTCAGAGAATTCCATTACCTTGTACACACTGATCCTTTTTCTTTTTCATTCCATGCTGTTTCCCATATGACAGTGTCACAATCATGGTTTATGTACACAACTCACACTGCCATTAATAGTGTGTTTCTTATTTGTTGTAAAGGCAAATATGTTCACAGTAATACCAGACAGAGCCTGCTCCTCTATATTGAGTTATATCATCTACCACCTGAAACATTGATGTCTTGTTATATACTGTATTACTTCAACTGCACTACCATTTGACTGTGTTTATTGTCGTATATTTATGTGAAAACTCTTACACCTTTTAAAATAAAACAAATGTTATTATGATTCTATAGTTTTATCCTCCATCTCTACATATTTATTTCTAAACACTGTCACCCTGGCGATGAAGACATTTCTCCCCGAGAGAGACCAGTTTGTTGGTACCATCACTGTTTGACTTTGTTGGTGAAGTCACAACATAACCTCTGCTTGTACCACATCGCTATCAAAGTGAAGTGTTGAAAGGTATTCTTCACATTTTAGAGACAGATGGACATCAGATGGGACCAAGTTGGGACTGTATAGAGGATGATCAATGATAGTGTACCCAGGGTGTTAGATTGTTGCAGATGCTGCAATGCTCGTGTGTGGTCTGGCATTGCAATGCTGAAGGAGAAAATGCTCCATCTGTGGACAAACTCCTCAAATTTGAAACTCAATTACAGCATGCTGTGATTCAGCTGCCTGTAGTGGCAGAGGCCTGCAAATATACAGGATTTAAGAACAAAGATGTAGAATGTTTCTTTTATTTAAAGAGCTTTAAGAGTATTCACATAAAAATTGGAGGCAGCACTTTTCAGCACACGTTAGTGTGCTGTGACATATTTATTGAAAAATACAATAATTACAGGAAGCTGCAATGAAGGCTGTGACACATTTCTTGAAAAATACGGTAATTACAGAGAGTTGCAATGATGGAAGGTTTAATAAAGTTTTTTTGAAAGACATCACGTTTATGCCAGTGGTTATTAAACTTTTTATTTCCACTATTGCAATGTCAGCCTTAGGCCATTATTGTGCAAATGGTTTGGCTTTAAATCATGTCAACTTAATACAGGCCATTTATATGGCCTCGTTATTTGCTGTTATATACATTTGTAACGCTGGTAAGTAGTGCGAGCACACATGTTCAAATATCATAAAACAGCACAGTCTGTACATACAAATGTTCGTTCCCCCCATCGCTAGTAACTTTTGCACTAAACCACAGCAGCGAACTACTTTTGGTTTAGTGCAAAAGTTGCTAGCGATGGGGGAACGAACATGTGTGTGTACAGACTGTGCTGTTTTACAACATGTGTGCTCGCACTACTTAGCAGCATTACGAATGTTGTTGTTGTGGTCTTCAGTCCTGAGACTGGTTTCATGCAGCTCTCCATGCTACTCTATATTGTGCAAGCTTCTTCATCTCCCAGTACCTACTGCAACCTACATCCTTCTGAATCTGCTTAGTGTAGTCATCTCTTGGTCTCCCTCTACGATTTTTACCCTCCACACTGCCCTCTAATACTAAATTGGTGATCCCTTGGTGCCTGAGAACATGTCCTACCAACCGATCCCTTCTTCTTGTCAAGTTGTGCCACAAACTTCTCTTCTCTCCAATCCTATTCAATACTTCCTCATTAGTTATGTGATCTACCCATCTAATCTTCAGAATTCTTCTGTAGCACCACATTTTGAAAGCTTCTATTCTCTTCTTGTCCAAACTATTTATCATCCATGTTTCACTTCCATACATGGCTACACTCCATACAATCACTTTCCGAAACGACTTCCTGACAATTAAATCTATACTCAATTTTAACAAATTTCTCTCCTTCAGAAACGCTTTCCTTGCCATTGCCAGTCTACATTTTATATCCTCTCTAATTTGACCCTCATCAGTTACTTTGCTCCCCAAATAGCAAAACTCATTTACTACTTTAAGTGTCTCATTTCCTAATCTAATTCCTTAAGCATCACCCCACTTAATTCAACTACATTCCATTATCCTCATTTTGCTTTTGTTGATGTTCATCTTATATCCTCCTTTCAAGACAGTATCCATTCCGTTCAACTGCTCTTCCAAGTCCTTTGCTGTCTCTGACAGAATCACAGTGTCATCGGCGAACCTCAACATTTTTATTTCTTCTCCATGGATTTTAGTACCTACTCCGAACTTTTCTTTTGTTTCCTTCACTGCTTGCTCAATATACAGATTGAATAACATCGGGGACAGGCTGCAACCCTGTCTCACCCCCTTCCCAACCGATGCTTCCCTTTCATGCCCCTCGACTCTTATGACTGCCATCTGGTTTCTGTACAAATTGTAAATAGCCTTTCGCTCGCTGTATTTTACCCTGGCCACCTTCAGAATTTGAAAGAGAGTATTCCAACCAACATTGTCAAAAGCTTTCTCTAAGTCTAGAAATGCTAGAAACGTCGGTTTGCCCTTCCTTAATCTAGCTTCTAAGATAAGTCGTAGGGACAGTATTGCCTCATGTGTTCCAACATTTCTACGAAATCCAAACTG
This sequence comes from Schistocerca gregaria, assembly GCF_023897955.1. Lineage (NCBI taxonomy): Eukaryota > Metazoa > Arthropoda > Insecta > Orthoptera > Acrididae > Schistocerca > Schistocerca gregaria. The sequence continues at coordinate 85,550,869 of NC_064930.1, read as the reverse complement.
ATCTTCCCCAAGGTCGGCTTCTACTAGTTTTTCCATTCGTCTGTAAAGAATTCGCGTTAGTATTTTGCAGCTGTGACTTATTAAACCGATAGTTTGGTAATTTTCACATCTGTCAACACCTGCTTTCTTTGGGATTGGAATTATTATATTCTTCTTGAAGTCTGAGGGTATTTCGCCTGTCTCATACATCTTGCTCACCAGATGGCAGAGTTTTGTCAGGACTGGATCTCCCAAGGCCGTCAGTAGTTCCAATGGAATCTTATCTACTCCGGGGGCCTTGTTTCGACTCAGGTCTTTCAGTGCTCTGTCAAACTCTTCACGCAGTATCCTATCTCCCATTTCATCTTCATCTACATTCTCTTCCATTTCCATAGTATTGTCCTCAAGTTCATCACCCTTGTATAGACCATCTATATACTCCTTCCACCTTTCTGCTTTCCCTTCTTAGCCTAGAACTGGGTTTCCATCTGCTCTCTTGATATTCATACAAGTGGTCCTCTTTTTTCTGAAGGTCTCTTTAATTTTCCTGTAGGCAGTATCTATCTTACCCCAAGTGAGATAAGCCTCTACATCCTTACATTTGTCCTCTAGCCATCCCTGCTTAACCATTTTGCACTTCCTGTCGATCTCATTTTTGAGACGTCTGTATTCCTTTTTGCCTGCTTCATTTACTGCATTTTTTATATTTCCTCCTTTCATCAATTAAATTCAATATTTCTTCTGTTACCCAAGGATTTCCACTAGCCTTCATCTTTTTACCTATTTGATCCTCTGCTGCCTTCACTACTTCAGCCCTCAAAGCTACCCATTCTTCTTCTACCGTATTTCTTTCCCCCATTCCTGTCAATTGCTCCCTTATGCTCTCCCTGGAACTCTGTACAATCTCTGGTTCTTTTAGTTTATCCAAGTCCCATCTCCTTAAATTCCCACCTTTTTACAGTTTCTTTAGTTTTAATCTACAGGTCATAACAAATAGATTGTGGTCACAGTCCACATCTGCCCCTGGAAATGTCTTACAGTTTAAAACCTGGTTCCTAAATCTCTGTCTTACCATTATATAATCTATCTGAAACCTGTCAGTATCTCCAGGCTGCTTCTATGTATACAGCCTTCTTTTTCTTGAACCAAGTGTTAGCTATGATTAAGTTGTGCTCTGTGCAAAATCCTACCAGGCGGCTTACTCTTTCATTTCTTTGCCCAAGTCCATATTCACCTACTATGTTTTCTTCTCTCCCTTTTCCTACTACCAAATTCCAGTCACCCATGACTATTAAATTTTCATCACCCTTCACTATCTAAATAATTTATTTTATTTGATCATACATTTCTTCAATTTCTTTGTCATCTGCAGAGCTAGTATATAACAGCAAATAACAATGACATATAAATGTGTCAGCCTGTATAAAGTTGACTTGGTTTAAAGCCTAAACACCTGCACTTGATAATGACGCAAGGCCAAAATTGCAATAGTGGAAACAAAAAGTTTACCTGTCTCTGGCGTAAATACGATGTCTTTCTGAAAATTTCACATGGCTGTGAATCCTAGTTATGATAAGTTTAATATAGTACTTGTTACATGGTTCTAATTTGGTGTGTCATAAATGTTCTGTTGGGCTCTTGTCATGAATTTTATAAAATCATTCAATAAATGGCAAATTTTATTCTGGCGTCATTCTACTACTGTCCTTCACCAGAAGAAAATATGCGAGTTTTCAGAAATTTTCAAAAAGTCTCAAGCTGCAAAACTGTGGTTTGGAAAACAACCAACTCTATTGGCTTCAAATAGAACCTCACTATACAGAACATCCCTCAGCAGGCTGGTTTCCAGTAGCCAACATGCAGTAGTGGGGGAGGCAGGGGACATTCAATCACACATCTGCAAATCCATGAAAGGAAATTATCCAGCTGCAACCAGCAGAGATGGAGACAATGTTAGAAAGGATGAAGATACAGAAATTTATAAATGTGACCCCGTCAAAAGTATTTGTAGCTAGCATACTTGTTTCAATACTTTGACTTATTCCAAATATCAGAAGGTTATCCTTCCTGATGGGACCTATGTTACCGGTTGAATGAGTGATTATGAAAGAATTGTGCAAATGTGCTGAAGACAGAAAATGCCACTCCAAACACAGGATGAAATGTAACAAAAGATAAACAAAATGAGAGCTTTATGTGCTTATCAGTCTTACAGAAATATGTCCTTTCAGATGAGTCTTTGCTTGTGGAGGGAAGGATAAAATTAAATGGACAAGGGCCACAGATAAACTGACTCACAGATATTTGTGAGGACACACTGTTTTGATGAAATAAATCACTATTAATTCATGATAATTCAACTTGCTATGTAGAACAATATCACTCGCATTGCAAGGTTTGGTTTTCTTGAATTATCCTGCAATATGTGATTTTTTTTTGTCACCACTCTCTCTTTACACACCTTTCTCAGGTATGGGGTATATTTCATATAAGTGCAGAACCACTGTAAACACACAAACACTAGCGCAAAACTCTTTAGTACATATGACATCCACTTACATTTGACTTTTCTGTTCCTGTGGTTACATGGGGCTTACATAGGTACACAAAATAGCTCTAATACATGATCTGCTGCATCATATCAAATTTGTGAATATACCTTTTTCTCTTCAGTTCCATTTGTTCTGATGAAATACAGGGTGATTCATGAAAATATGCAAATATATTAATATGTTATTCTACAGGTAAAACTAAAGAAACAAATTCAAGCAAAACATAGGTCTGCAAGTGTTTATGTTATGGAGTTATGGCTAATAAAAGATTTTGCCTGAAATTTAGCAACTTTGTTAATATGAAGCCATCGAAAAACAGTACGAGGTTAAAAACATCCAGAAAAGCAGAGAAGTAATTTCATAAAATTTTAAATTTATTATTTACTTGGCCCCATTCGTTTTTTTTTTTTTAATTCCACACAATTACACAATGTTTGCAACAGAAGTTAAAGAGAATTTAAGTTTGGAAAAATCGCGGTAATAACGTTAACTGAAACTGCATGAATGTGTCAGATAATCGGATTTTATTAATACCATAGCACATGTGAATTCATGTTAAACCGGAAAAAACAAAGCTCAGTGATAAGGAAGTTGTACAGTGTTCATACAATTTCACAATACATTCACAATAAATGATCAAACATTTCTCTGAGCTCAATGTATTTAGCTGCACATGTATGAACATATTTTGTTGCTCGTTTCAGTTTCACAGGGTTGATCTTAATTCTGTCTAACGCATTCATAATTCAAGCAAGTAATGCCACATAAACTGTCTTTCATCGATCCCCATACACAAAAATCCATTGGTGTCAAATGGGATGATCTCCGTGGCCACATACATGTAGCACCAAGATAAATCCATTTCTGGGGAAAAATGTTCATTTAAATGTGTAGTAACAGCATTGGTGAAATTTGGAGGTGCACCACCATGTTGAAAACACATTTGCAATGGCGTAGCAAGTGGGACATCTTTGAGGAAGCGGGGCATTTTTTCATGAAAGAATTTTAAGTATATCTCGCCTGTTAGATGTCCTGGGAAAATGAATGGTCCAATAAAGTGTGTGTTGATTATACCCTACCACACATTTATGCTAAATTGCTGCTGCAAATTGCATTGCTCTGTAGCATATGGTTTTGCTTCAGATCATATGTGTGTGTGTTATGAAAATTGTTTATACCATCTAGAGTAAAGCATGCCTCAACAGTAAATAAAATGTATTTGTGTAACAGTTGATAAGTATTTAACCAGTTGCACAACTCCAAGCAAATAGTGGGATCTCCCAGATGTAAATGATGCACATTTTGTTTATGGTAAGGATACAGATTATTTACTTCAGTGTATGCCATACTTTAGATTGTGAAATGCCTAATCACTGAGAGAAGTGTCAGGTACTGGTACCCAGGCTATGTTGAACAGCATCCTCATCATCGTCTTCATGTATCGAGAGCTCGCACTGATAATAAACGCTAGGTAGAGAACTTGTCTCCTGTAAATTTTGAAATCTTCCACTAATGGGTCATACTTTCAGAATTGTTAACTGCAGCTATAGCATTACCATCACATTTGCCATAAATAAACACCATTTCTTGGTCATAAATAATATACAATCGAGAACACTTACCATTTGGTTTCACTTAAACACACTGTTGTTATGTTCTTGCACTGAACAATACAGATAAATAACTCATTTCATGGTTAGGAAATGACATACGACTCACTAACGGTTGCCAACAATGACAAATGTTTCTACATTCTTAATGGAAAGTATACAAATTTACTTGTACAATAACCTTTGCTTCTCTGGATATTCTGCAAAACTACTGCAGATACTCATCTGGAACATGTTTTATCAGATTCACCAGACCAATAACAACTAAATAAATGGAAATTGTACTTTACTTTAACCTTGTACAATTCTGTGATAGCTTCGTATTAACGAAGTAGATAAACTTGCAGACAAAATCTTTTAATAGTCATAACTCCATAACCAAACATTTGTGGACCTATGTTTATATGAACTTTATCCTTTAGTTTTACTGGTAGAATAACATATTAAAATATTTGCATATCTTTGTGAATCACCCTGTATACTAACCTTACCTTCTGGAAACTACTGAATATTTTCTGTTCTTATTTTGTTCTTGTTTTCAGGACTGCCTGCCTGTAACATGTCTCAGATCTAAAAATTTGGTTTTAAACTAAATAATAACAGGAATGTGCTAATGCAAGAAAAATTTGACAGATCACTGAAACACAAATCTTTTTTCAAAATATCACCTTCCTTACCAATTTACTGGTGTCACAAACCTGTATAAAGCAAAAGATGGTAATTCAGTTTGTGCTTGGTTCAGCCACTAGAGGTCACCTGACATTCTAGTATGACAGCTGTTGCTTGTGCAACCAGACCTTGATGGAGCTAATGACAATGTAGGCTGCAGCACAAGGCTCTGCCAACCATTTGTGTATTGCTAATTGCATTCTACCTTGTCTTAAATGTGTGTGTGTGTGTGTGTGTGTGTGTGTGTGTGTGTGTGTGTGTGTGTGTGTGTGTGTGTGTACTGTTTCGAGCAATAACATACTGTGTTCTGGGGTTAAAACACTTTTTTTGGTGGCAAGTACAGTACCTGACTCCACATGTTGCACATCAGTCATTGATTCTTTGAGTTTAATTTTCATGGAGGCAGTGCTTCAATCTCTTTGCAAGCAACAGCATTAACAGCTGCTATTTCCAGTTTAAACGACTACACTGGCACAACCTGGAGCCCGGCCAACAACATACCCACTGCCACTCACTGTATACAATGATGCAGCAGAGAACCAGGACATAAACAAAAAATGCCTGTAGCAACATTCCAATCATTTAAGGTAACATGAGCAAACTTGCGCAAGGCCCTTTTCTGTCATGGATTTCACCTCATGTGTATCAGTTGTTGCGTCAGCCCCACCCCTTACAAGAATTTTTCAGCCTTTCTTTCAATCACTTGTGAGTTATTTTCTACTTCCACTGTAAAAATACATTACAGCTGCTCATGTGGAATTTTACCACTGCGAAAAGCAACGAAAAGAGTCATACAGGGCATGGGCAGCAGAAATACATTGACTTAGCCAACATAATTTTGTGGCAAATTTTCATAGCGAATCCTATGGAGATCAAATGGTTCATGATGCAATACATTTTTCTCCTGATATGAAAGTTCAAGAGTGAGTTCTACAATGTGAAAATTGTACCATTTTGGAAGTCATGAGGGCACCTCAGTCATTTGACTTTTCATGGGCTGCAAGCAGTCAGGTGGAAGCCTGATCTGAAATATCAGGAATCTGTCCCTCTCACACTTCCCAGCCTTCAGTCAGTCCACAATAGAACATATGACTCTACTGCACCAGTCCAGCAGATGTCTTTATGTTGTACAGGTAATTGTCATTTGCGACAACAGAACGAATCACAACAGTGAATGGCTAATGTTCTACCGCCTTTATGCCCACAATGCTTCATTCAACATGAACGGACTGTGTGTCCCAAGAGCTGGAAAACATGTAACAGGTGCCATAACAAAAGACACACTGCTTCTGTACCTAACTCCTTCCCAAATCCGAGAGGGGATGAAATGAACATTGATATGAACAGTACGTCAGCAGTGACAGTGTTCCAAAGCAAGATATACACTGATGTGTGCATGCGTGCGGGGGCTGTAGCAACACTGGTGAACTCTCACACTTATGTGGATTTGGATTCTCCCCCTCTGACACCAGTGTCACAAAGGTTGACGAGTAATACGAAACAACACATTCCCATTGTTGAACATTTTCTGCACCAGTAACTTCCAAGGCGTGGTTTCTTTCATTAAAATTCCTAGTTGTGGAGAATGTTTACACTGTAATTCTGTTTGGGTGCTTTTCAACTGTTTTGATTCTCCATTGTTGATGAAGGGCATGTGGTTTATGATAAAGTTCCATATGAACAGTTAGATACCCTGTGTCAAATTTTCCTCTCTATTTTTCCCAGGACTGGGTGGTGCAACAGAATATCAGGGGTATCTTCTGATGAAACAGTCTGACAGCATTTTTTTCTGGGTCCACCCGGCACCAGTAAACTCACAGGATCAAGCAACAGCAGAATTAGTGTGTCTTCAATCATATTATGTTATTCGACCTATTTCTTCCAGTGAATGGTCAGCACTACTGGTGATAATCAAAAGACCTACCAGTAAATAACACCTCTGCAGTGATTTTGGAAATTTATTACTCCACAGTCAATCATTAATACCTATCCTTTTCTGCACCCTGATGATCTGTAACAATATTATTGGGGGGGCATATTTTTCAAAGACTGGCTTCGGAGTGACATATTTACTGCTACTGTTCAGTGAGGAATCTAAATGCCTTATAGTTATCAATACCATTTTGAGCATTATCAATACCAGCATTTGCCTTTTGATGTAGCAAGCACACCACCTACTTTTCAAAACTTTTTAGAGCAACTTAATGCATCAGTTTGAGGCTGCATCAACTATTTAGATGACACTGCAGTGTCCAGCACCTCCAAAGAGAAACAATTGCAGAAGCTTTGTGCTCTATTTTCTGTTTCACAGTCTGCATGGTTAAAGTGCAATTTGGAAAAGACACAGCTTTTCAACCATCCATTATTTATTTGGGTTTTGAAGTGTCACGTGCTGACATTGAACCATTGCACCAGCATATTGATGCTATTGACCTAGTACTGCACCCCACATCTATCACAGAATTACAAGCATTTTTAGGCAAAATTGCATATTACTACTAATTCACACCAGACACTGTTACTGTGCCCCAAGTGCTCAACACATTGTTACATATAGTCCCAGCTTGCAAGCGGACATTAAAGTTGTTTAAATGTAAGCTGCAGTTGGCCCTTTGTATGGTCACTAATCAGCTGGACCAGCACACTGTGTTAGCAATGTACGCATCTGAGTTTGGTCTTCGTGCTGTCCTTGCTCATACATGTGGGAAGGGATCTGAACACCCTATTGCACATACCTCTTAAATCCTTCAGTTCAATGCAGTAGGGTCAGTAGTGTTACTCTTTGAAAGAGAAAAAGGCTTTTGTGATTGGGTATATTTTATAAAAAAATTATGTTTTTCTACACAAGTCTACATTTCACCTGATCACAGACCGCAAACCACCGGTCTTTCTTTTTAACGCTTGGCGTCCTTGCCGAACAAAGGCATACAGCACTTACAGCAGTGGACTCTTTTCCTGTCATGATATGAGAGATATTTTCGGCTCATAGTGCAACATGCAAATGTCTTTTAGCACTTGTCAACTGGCCAGGATCCAGAGTTTGACAAAGGAGAACTCTTTTAATTTAGACGCAGAAGCTCAAAATGTTGATGCTTTTCCTGTTACTAGCACTGAAACTGTGGTTGAGGTATTTGCAGATCCTGTTGTAATTAAAATTGTTTCTTTTGTGGAACACTGCTGGCTGGATAAACCTCTGGATCATGCTTCTGATCCTTTGAGAAATTATTTTACATTATGAAGTCTCTCTGTTTGGAATGGATGGCTGCTGTTTTAGCTACAAAGGACACTGCTCCCCAGGTTGCAGTCCTGTCTGCCCTTCAGAGTAAGGTTACGTGGTTGTTACGTGTGTGGCACTGGGGTGTGTCACATACAAAAGCGTTAGCATACATGCATTTTTTGGGTAGGCGCTGATGGAGAAATAGCGCTAGTTCTGGCAGACTGCAAACAGTGAGCCACCCACTAAGTGATTCCCTGTGATTCTCTAAGACCATGGTTAGATACATCAGCCTTGGGAAAAAATTCATGTAGATTTTGTGGGACCTGTTTTGAATCTCTTTTGGCTTCTTGTAATTCATGCTTATTGGAAGTTTCTGTATACTTCTGTGGTGGCTACTATTTCAGCTTTGTGAAAAATTTTTTTGTAATGGAAGGTCTCCTGTATACGTTAGTTAAACACAACAGCTCCCAGTTCATATCTTAGGAATTTGAAGATTCTCGTAAAGAAAGTGGTGTTCACCAGGTCATGGCTGCTCCTTTCCACCCTCATTCGAACAGGGATGCTCAACACAGGGCCATCCGCCAGCAGAGTGCAGTACCAGTGGCCAATGCCTCTGTGACATCCGCATGGCTGAGGGGAGGGCAATGTGACACATTGACCAGCTATGACCTCCCAGGGGTGACTGCACGCTAGTTGTGCCTCCGTTTCGCCTGTGTCGTCTGTCTGCCCAGCTGTCTAATACATCGCGACCTTCTCTGTCACCACTTCCAATGTTTTCACAACTATCTCCTCTGCTGTGGATGCCCCTTTCAACTGCCACGGACCTTGATGGGGACCGATGCCCAACACTGTTGCAGCTGACACCAGTACTGCCACCTCCATCACAACCAGTGCCCCATGTTCCACCACCATTAACACAACCTCCTTCCCTATTGTTGAAATCAGACATGGAAATGGAAGCTGCACCAGTGCTGCCTGTCCTACCATATGGCCTTAGACAAGAGGGCAGGCACTGCACCTGTCCGCACTCATGCCACTTACGACCCTACGCACGGTTTCAGTAGACCACATGCTCAACAACCTACCGTATTTACTCGAATCTAAGCCGCACTCGAATCTATGACTGGCTTCAAAATTCAGACCCCTAGGTATGAAGGATTGGAGTAAACTGTGCAAGAAAAGATAGGAAAAAAGTTGGTTGTAAATCTTACCTACCTTGAATCTCATGAAAAAAAATCATCATCGCAGACAGTAGTGATGACAAAGAAGGGAGGGATAGATTACAAGCCATTAATTGTACATCAGAGATACACTACAAAATTGTTTAAGGTCTTGTTTTTCAATGAGGGAGGACACAACGTGGAAGAAACTTCTCAAATTCTGCAAGACACTTCTCCATGGGGACAAGTATTGATATAGATATCTTTGAAGTAAACATGAATACACAGCTCAGCATTTATAGCTCTTGAGCACAGAATTTTGACCATTGCAGTACTCATAATTATAGGAAACAGAAAATGATGTATTAAGATAATAATCTTTATTATCAATATGGTAGTGAATGCATTGTTTCTTAGCAGATAATTAATGGTTATTTGGCACTGGCTCTTAGGCAGAGCTTTGATTCAACTGAACATACTGCAAACTGTGGTGTCACTCAGAGCTTAAGAAGTTCACTGAACATGATGCAAACAGGAACTTATGCAACATTCAGTGTGGATGGGTGTTTGAAAACTTTGTATCACAGGGATAAGCAGTTCCAGAGTAAAATCAAAATGGTATTTTCAAAAGTCAACTCATATAATATTCCATCATGTGGATGTCTCACCTACTCCTTGTTCTGAAATTAGGAAAATCACATATTCTCTCAAAAATAAAACTTCATCGGTACTTGATGGTGTTTTCAGCAAAGTGAAAACTTGTTATGATATGTGTTGTATTTTCTGATACATGTAATGCATCACAAAGACAGTGTATTTTTCCAGACATATTGAAACACACCATTGTTGAACCACTATGTGAGCAAAATGTAACAGAGATGTAAGTAGCTACCAAGATGTTTCACTGACATCATTTTTCAAAGTTTTTGAGATGGTGATTCACTGTAGAATGGTATCTCTCCTGTGCAACTTTAATATCAAAAATACAGTTTGGCTTTCAACTGAGAAAGTCATTGTGTATTCCTTTATAAAATTTTACGAGAATTGAGCAACAAAATAGCACCAGTTTGTATTCTCTGTGACCTATCTAGTGCACTTGACTGTGTGAATCACAACTTAGTTCACTAAGGTTTCATGGAATTAATGGGACAGCCTACAAATGGATATTGCCTAATCTAATCAACAAATGCAGAAAGTGTACATAACAATACAACCAATATAGGTACGGGAGATGCTTCCAATTTGAAAGAAATCAATTATGGTGTTCCACAAGGCTCATTGGTTGGTCCACTATTGTTTCCCATACACGTTAACAACAAAATGCCCAATATACAACAAGCACATTAGTAATTTTCCAGGTGACGTTAGTGTTGTTATCATCCAAAATCTATATACAGCAACAGAAGGAGAAGTAGATAATGTTCTTGCAAGTGTTACTGGATGGTTTTCTGCTACTGTTCTGACACACACATTAGGAGGCACCACACCAATAATAAACACAAAGTAGGGAAAAAGTAACTACGCTGGGAACTACAACATTTTGTGTGTCCATATGGATGAGAGTTTAAATGGAAAAAGCACACTTCTGAAATCCTAAAACAACTCAGTTCAGCTAAATTTGCACTTTGTATCATGGCAAATCTTGGGAAGAGAGAAATCAGTAAGTTAACATTTTGCATATTTTCATTTAATGTCATATGGAATAATGTTCAGGGACAACTCATCATTAAGAAACAAAGTCTGCACTGACCAAAAACTTGCTATAAGAATATTATGTGCTGCTCACCCAGCACCATTTGCAGACATCTGTTGAAGGAGTCAGGCATTTTGACTATGGCTTCAGAGCACATTTATTCTCTCATCAAGTTGGTAGCAAATAATCCCGTCCAATTCAAAAGGAACATTGATCAACATAAGTCCACTAACATACTCACATACATTATTCCACGCTGATGTTGTCTTCAGCACAAAATGGGGATTAACAATGTTGCCACCAAAATTTTTGATAGTTTACTCAATTATATAAAATTTCTGACAGACAGAAAAATTAAACCTGAAAACTGAAAAATTTTGTCTCACTACTAGTCTGTTCTACAGGAGGATTTCTGTTTACACAAAAAAGATTGTGGGTAACAGTTTCTAATTCACATTAGCATTAAAAATTGAAAAAAAGTTGTAAATGGTCGGCATTAATCATACTCACATATAAATGTGTACTTATGACAACTCATTCCACATCATTAAAATTACTTGTACAAATGATCCACAGACCAAGAACCTACAAACAAACTTTACTAGCTAACTAATTAACCATCAGTCACCCATCCAAAGATTGATTTTGCCAGCACAAACATTCATTGGGTATAGACCTTTTAAAGGTGGTATACCTTTGCCTTTCTTAGATCTTTGATCTGCATTACTTCTCCAGATGTATGGGTGAGTACAGTTTAAATTGTATTACAACCCATGGTGAAACTTCACATCTTGCAAATATTAGAAGAAAAATACATGGAAAACAAGAAAATGGAAACTGGACTGACAAGGGTTGAATGCTAAACTGTTTAGATGCATACTCTTACACAATTACAGAGCCACTGAAACAACTTAGTTTTAACCTTAGCCAATAAATATGACTGATAACTGACATTGGCATTCTGTAGTTAAATTATTGTCCTTCTGTGGCTACTGACGTGCAGTATTAAAGTATAGAGTGGATTTCTGTAAAGGATGATCATTATTCCCTGCCAAATAACTCCATACACATGCTATTCATTGCAAATAGTTTCACATTCCCTTTTTTACAATGACGTTGTGTGTCTATGAAATTCCTGTAAATTTTTCACGTTATTAGAAGTCTTCTCTAGAAATTCTTAGTGTGGCTGTTATCTGCAGCTATTATTTACAGATATTCTCCTTAGCCTATCATTAAAAATGAAAAATTCTTCCAGCAGCATGAGAATTTTTCAACTTTTAGTCACACAACATGAAGTCTATTGTTTTGCAGTGTCTTTATTATATGATTTGTTGACTACAATTGAAATTAATTCGATCCCTGAGATTCTGCTAGTCAAAGGTGATGCTAGTACATGGTATATTAATTTGCAGGTAATGGATGTACAATACAGATTTCCGAGTTCAACGTGACAATTTTTTCCCCCTAATCTATGATCAACTGCTTCATAAAATTTGCCCTGAGCATTTGAAATCATAACTGCCTCCCTTCTGTCCAGTGCGTATTGAGTAATAGGCCTCTAGAAGGGAAAAGTGGTTTTATGTATGCCACCACCACCACAATTCTGCTTACAGGAGTTTGCAGGTAGTCTCTACTAAGGATGCTGGTGTGCTATACACACACACAACAGATTTTAGGAGGGCCTAATGTGTGCAGAAGATATCACTTCTCTGTATTTGTAAATGTAGTATTTGGAGGAAGTACTAGGATGGCTGTGGCTATTGTGCCAGGAAATCATGTACACTTTGGAGGCTTTGAATCTACATTGAAGTTCTGGCAGACGATCACCACTAGGTTGTAACTAGGTACAGAGTAATAGAAAACACACTTTTAGCACCTTTGTGTGGTTATTTTACAACAAAATGTCATTTAAACAAGCTATGCCAATAATTTTAAGATTGTATAACAAATGGCATCTTTGCTAATTATAAAGTGATGGCTAGTTAAAGCAAACTGACAAAACTTATGAGAGGAAAATGGATGTTTTTCATAGTGATAATCAGCACTCAACAAAGAATAGTAAGCTATTTGCAATACAAATACTTGCTAAATCTAACTACAATACTAATTTCGAATAGCCTTTGAGGGACTTACTACCTCCATCATCATGTGTACATATTTACTACAGACATTACAACACTTTTGTGGTTTCCTTAGCTCCTCTTCCCCACCCCACATATATGTACTGTGAATTCAGAAGATGTGTTTATGTAATCTGCCACATTTAAGGAAAAATGTATAAATTTATATGGACAAATAATTGTTTCAAATACCAGATGTTTACAGTTCATCAGAAGGCATTCCAGAAAGGATTCAAGACAGAGAAGAAAGAAATTATTCCAAGTAAAAATTACTGAATGTGTTATGAAAAAATTTGCTTTTGACAAAAGGAAAAATTGAACACTGTTTTCCTGCCTTGATCACATGCTACAACAATGAGAATTTGGCAGGGTCCAGAATGCATACTTAGATGGCCGTATTATTCACACAACTAGTCATTAAGGCGTGGAATGTAGGCTACAATCCCAGTCAAGGCAGCAATTTTCATATTTTGATTCGTAAGTATATCATCACAATAACTCATAATTCCTATCTGTAGTGACATATGCAAGGAACTAATTCTTAAAATATACACACTAAAACTATTGCACAAGCTCACTGATACTACTTCGGATAATGTTAAAAGAGGACCGACCGACCCCCCCCCCCCCCCCCCCAAAGTCTTTGTTGTGGTGACAGTCGGATTTGTAGCTAAGTCTGAGATCTAGGTTATGTTTGAAGGTGACAATTTGGCTGAGAGTTGGGAAAGCTAATGGATGTAAAAGCAGAAAAATCTTGTGGTGGTAATAAGCTGACTAGTAGTGAAGCCCCATCTTTATCTCCATGCAATACTGAAAAAATACAAGGGAAGAGGTTCAAATTTAACTTTTACCGATACTTCAGTTCATTTAGCGTAAATTGTAATGCTCTATTTTGCTTGCTTTCCCTAGTTTTCTGCCAGGTGCCTACAATATTACAATGAGTGTAATCATTACAGGCACTACAGTGAAAGCCTGAACGCCAATGGAGAGCTGCATTGCTTATCATTCCCTTTATGATAACAACTGTGGCACAATTCAAATGTGCTTAATTTTATATAGTTACATAAATTCTTGAATTACCTCTTGATTCACACACTCTTGCAATTCTTCTTTTATGTTCACAGTGGATGGGCAAACCTGGACCTGTGGTAATAATAAAACCACATAATTAGTGTGCTTAAGCAGCTGTAATTTTAATAGTTTTCTGTAAAACTTATGACACTATTAAGTTTAACAATAATAATAATTTTATTACTAGTTCTTTTTTCTGAAAGGAATTATCTTGAACAATGGAAACTCCAGGTTGGAATATCAGCAAGAGATAGAATGCTGCTGACTGTAAAGATGACATGTTAAACTGCAAACAGATACAATGAAAAGAAACTTACACATTAGTTTTGTCCTTTTCTGACTAAGGTAATGAGTAAGTGTATTTTCACTGTGTCTGCCTGCAACTTAGTGTCTCATCATTCCCTTATGTTATCGATATTCACCTAGAAAAGATGTGTCATATACATCATAAACCATTAGTCAAGTAATGGAAAGTCAAGGATTGAATAACAACAATAATATGAAGGTAGATCACTACTCACCATATAGCAAAGATGCTGAGTCTCAGACACGCAAAGTGAAAAGACTGCTACAGTGGGCAGAGACAGTGGTCACATGTATGTGTCTGCAAATTGTTCTTGTGCGAATGTGTATGGGTGTTTTCTACATTGAAAGAAAGTCTTTTGGTCAGAAGTAAAAATGCAAAATAAGTTTTTCTGTTGCCCCCATGTTACTCAATGTTTCTTCTTTATGGTAAGTGCTCACCTATTTTTTCATAATATTGTTACAAATGACTTTTTCTCAACAGGTGATTTTCTTATACCTATGGATGATACACAAACCCGCTCAGTAACAAAATGTCCTGGACACAGGCACGGCAATTCTTACACTGAAGTCACAAAAATGTAGAGAAATGAGATTTTCAAAGTTCAAGGGCTGAGAGTTGGGGGACATTCATCCGTACCCTGTTTCTCCTAGGCTCAGCTTACACAGACTGACCCGTTTCAATGAAGACTTTCTTTGTTAGCTAGTCAATTTACCCCATTATATTGCCAGGGCTAATTTTGTGAGAGTTCTTGCATTTGTGTTTTCGTTGCTTCTCCTGAATTCTTCTAGGTGAGTGAGCTGAAAGACCGAACACAAAATTCACAGTGACAGAAAAGTTTGTTTCAGTTTCACCATTAATTTTCAGCCTTAAAACTGGAAGATATTGCCACCTTTTAAAGAAAACGAGCAAGCACTAAGTTTTGGCATTAATTTTAAGTAAGGATGTAATGGATTTTGGTACAAAAAATATATTTTTCAAAAATATTATTTCCTTGATCTACACAGTTTAACCTATGTTGTGTGTGAATTTTGTGACGATAGTAGCTTCAGAAATGCCTTTAAATTATTAAACTGCTCTGCACTTGCGGCCACTCCCACCTTTTCTAACATTTGGGAAACTGCTTACTTCAGCGGAGTTTGTCAGTGTGAAAGCTATTTCCTTTGGTAACTTTGGCTGACGTCTATACCTTTGCCTGAAAACATTGTTGCATGTGGTTTATTTACATTTTGAGAATACCAACACACATTATGGGTGGAAGGTTGAATTTGCAAACCTTCACATGAAAGTCAAGATTTATGCATAATGGGTAGTGGAAAAACTGTGGTTAGGAAATGGTGGTGTCGTGGAAATCGGTTTACCAACAAAAAAGAGGAGGTAGTTCGAAATTAAGCTTCCACATCAAAACTTGGAATAGGAGAATTGTACAGGTGTGTGAATGATGATATGGATACCACTGGATTCAGACTTACTGATTTAGATCTTGTCTGCCAGATTAGAGCTTATCTGTCAGGCTATAAAGTTTTCATATTCATGTGTTAGCTGTAAAAATACAGAATGCACTATTATTGTTGAAGAAAGAAGAGTGGGAATAGAGTGTGATTTTAAATTAATTTGTAATTTATGTGGCACTGAATTTTCATTTTCCTCCTCCAAAAAAAATTGACACTGGTACATATGAAAGCAATTTTAGGTTAACATTTGCTATGAAATGCTTTGGACAAGGCAGAAAAGGAGGTAATTTATTGTGTGGTTCCTTGAACATGCCTCCAACTTGTGCATGGTTTAAAAAAATAAATAAAGAAATGTCCGGAACTGTATTCGATACTGCCAAAGTTTCTATCAAGAAAGCTGTTGACGAATTGGTGGAAATAAACAAAACAAAACAAAAAATAGATCCTAGAATAGGTATTCGTGACAGTGAATATCCTACAAATGTTACTGACCCATTTGTGTCTGCACATGGGACCTGGATGAAAAGGGGTCACACATCCCTGTATGGAGTTGCATCTGTTATAGGTATTGACTCAGGTAAAGTTTTAGATGTAGAAATTATGTCTAAATACTGCCACCAGTCTGCAACAAGGAAAATGTCCAACAATGAAGACAGTGAGAAACTGTGGAAAGAAAGGCATGCAGTAGCATACTCTAATAATTACAGTGGCTCAAGTGGGGGCATGGAGGCTGCTGCAGTTTTGAGGATGTTTTCCAGATTTGAGGACCAGTATGGTGTCAGAGATACTAAATACCTCTTTGTTCAAAGCCGTGACAAACATAAATCTGTACAATACAACAATAGAAAAGTAGAAATGGGTTTGCCAAATCAAAAAGAGGCTTCGTGGTAGGCTTCGTCGCTTGCTGAAAGAGAAGAAAGGTGAAGTACGTGAAGCTGGAAAACCACTAGGAGGAAAAAGCAGGTTTACTCTGAAAGAAATTGGTTCTCTTAATTTATTTTATGGGAGAGCTGTCAGGAAAATCCACACAATTTAGAGGTAATGAGGCATGTTGCTTGGGCAATTTTTTTCCACAAACTATCCACTGACAAAACATCAATGCACAACTGTCTCTGATAGGCAATTGGTGTACATTCAACAACAGAAATGGGATGTATTCACATAAAAACTAATCACCAAAATTTTTTTTGGCACTCAACTACTAAGATCATTAGCACCCAGTCACAAATGTTAGAGAACTAATAGCGTAGAAAAACACAAGGGGGAAACAACAGGAAGTACTTACAAAGATGCAGATAAACAAAATAAAAGAGTTAGATTTTCTTCGACAAGTCCGACAATGTCATAAAACTAAGAATACGAGCAGCTGCTCGAGTGTCATCAGCTAAAAGCTCCTGTAAGGTAGACAGCAGACACAGGACAACACGAGAGTGAATAAAATGGGGGCAGGACAATAAAATATGGTTCACCATCAATAGATGACCACAGGCGCACTGCGGGGCGGGGCCACTGAACAACAGGTAGCGGTGGGTAAATCGTCAATGCCCAATCCACAATCTGGCCAAAATGACCTCCTCTCGCCGGGAAGGGTGTGAGGAGGTCGTCCAAGCCATCAGGATCAGTTTGATGGCCCTAACCCCACTAACATCAGTTGACGAGACACAAAAGTAAGCTGACCGAGGCAGGAGGACAGCAGCCTTGGCCGCAGAAACAGCAGCTTCGTTCCCAGGCACACCAACGTGGCCAGGAATCCACAAAAAATGGACACAAGTGCCAGTATCAGCTAGTGACTGAAGGGACCGTTTAATTCTTTGCATGAGAGGGTGGTCCGAATATGGGTCACGGAGACACTGAATGTCTCTCAAAGAATCAGAGCAGATGCATAGGAAGAATGATGATGGCAGCGGATATACTGAACAGCCTGATAGAGAGCAAAAAGCTCAGCTGTAAAGCTTGAACACTGGTCAAGGAGCCGGTATTGAAAGGTATCATCCCCAACGACGAAGGCACATCTGACACCAGCAGTAGTCTTGGGGCCATCTGTGTAAATAAAGATGTTATTAGCAAGCCTCGAACAAAGTTCAACAAACCTCGAGCAGTATATCGAATCCGGGGTCCTCTCCTTCAAGGTGAACGCGAACCTGAGCCTGGAGCCAAGGTGGTGTCGAGCTCTCACCCACTCGGAAAGTCGTAGGGAGGGTAAAATCAAATTGCTGAAGCACGCGATGAAAGTGAACTCCAGGAGATAGCAGGGCAGAGACGTACAGACTGTATCGGCAGTCAAAAGAGTCGTCAAAGAAGAAGAAATATGACAGGTGGTGGGGCATTGACATCAGTCGGCAGGCATACCGACAAAGCAACATATCGCGCCAGTAGTTGAGCGGTAATTCGGCAGCGTCGGCACACAGGCCCTCAACAGGGCTGGTGTAGAATGCTCCAGTCACCAGACGTAACCCCTGATGGTGGATAGAGTTTAGACGGCATAAGATGGACGGCCGGGCAGAGGAGTAGACAAAGCTCCCATAATCCAGCTTTAATCAGGCAATGGACCGATTTAAGCGAAGCAGGACCATTCGATCTGCTCCCCATGGCGTCCCACTGAGAACACGGAGGACATTTAGGGAACGGGTACAATGAGCAGCCAAGTAAGAAACATGTGGAGACCAGCAAAGTTTCCTGTCAAATGTAAGAACTAAAAATTTTGTTGTCTCCATGAATGGGAGAGCAATGGGACTAAGATGAAAGCATTGGGGAAGGAACTGTAATGCCTGAAGTTCATACAGACTGTTTTCTCACCAGAAAAACAAAAACTGTTAGCGACACTCCAGGAATATAGACGGTCTAGACAATGCTGAAGACAGCGCTCCAGGAGACATGTTCTCTGAGCACTGCAGTAAATCGTAAAATCGTCCATGAAAAGGGAGCCTGAAACGTCAACTGGAAGGCAATCCATTATTGGATTGATAGCTATGGCGAAAAGGGCCACACTCAAAACGGAGCCCTGGGGCACCCCGTTCTCCTAGTGTCGTAAGCCTTCTCCAAATTGAAGAACACAGCCACCGTCTGGTGCTTACACAAAAAGTTGCTCATAATGAAGGTTGACAGGGCACTAGGTGGTCAACAGCAGAGCAGCACCTACAAAAGCCACATTGGACATTGGTAAGAAGGCATCAACATTCAAGGAGCCAAACCAATCGAGAATTTACCATGTTCTCCATCACGTTGCAGATGCAGCTGGTAAGGGAGATGGGGCAATAACTTGAAGGAAGGTGTTTGTCCTTTCCTGGTTTGGATATGGGAACAACAACTGCTACACGCCAGCGTGTGGGAACATGACCTTCAGTCCAGATGTAATTATAGGCGTGAAGAAGAAAGCCTTTACCTGGAGGAGAAAGGTTCTTCAGCATCTGAATATGCATATCATTGGGCCCCGGAACAAAGGATCAGGACTGAGTAAGTGCACTTTCGAGTTCCCACACGGTGAATGTAGCAGTGTAACTTTCATGATTCAAAGACTGGAAAGAAATTGGCCGTGCCTCTTCTGCTTGTTTTCAGGAGAGGAAGGCAGAGTGGTAAGGGGCAGAGATCAAAACCTCCGCGAAAAAGTGGCCGAAGGTATTTGAGACATCATCAGGACCCCACAAGGACTTCATTCGCTACAGTCAGGCCAGAAATCAGGGAGTGGACCTTGGTGCCAGATAGCCAGCGCAGGCCACCCCAGACAACTGAAGGAGTAGTAAAACTGTTGAATGAGCTGGTGAAAGCCACCCAGCAAGCCTTTTCGCTTCCTTTGATAACACGACAACATTGTGCAATGAGTCGTTTGTAACTAATACAGTTCGCCATCGTACGGTGGCGTTGGAAGGAGCGTAAAGCACGTCGCCTAGCACGAATAGCATTGCTGCATGCTGTAGGCCACCAGGGGACTGGGACTCGACGTGGAGAAGTGGAGAAGAGGAAGTACAAGGGATTGCATATTCAGCAGCAGTGAGAATAACGTCTGAGAGGTATGCGACCTGACTATTGCAGCTGGAGAAGTTTTGATCATTGAAGGTCGCCAGGGAGGTGAAAAGCCCTTAGTCGGCTTTAAAAATGTTGCAACTAGTGGAATATGGAGAAGGGGTGTGATGCAAGAGACGGATTACACAGGGGAAATGGTCGCTGGATTATGTGTCAGACAGAGCATACCACTCAAACTGACATAAGTTGGATAGTGTGTAATGAGAGGTCCAAGTGAGAATGGGTATGCGTTGCGTCCGAAAGGAAGGTAGGTGCACCGGTATTTAAGCAGACTAGATTGATGTGGTTGAAAAGGTCTGCCAAGAGGGAGCCTCTCGGGCAGGATGCTGGAGAGCCCAAAAAGGGAATGCTGGGCATTAAAATACCCAATCAACAAAAATGGTGTAGGAAGCTGAGCAATCAATTGTATCATGTCTGCCATAGTAAAGGCAGACAATGATGGAGTGTAAACAGTACAAATGGAAAATGTGGAAGTGGAGAGAGTAATTCGGACGACAACTGCCTGCAGATCTTTGTGCAATGTGATTGGATCATAGTAGACATCTTCCCGAACCAGAAGCAAGAACCCTCCACGAGTCGGAATACCTGCCAGAGCGGGTAGGTCGAAATGCATAGAGGTATAGTGTGCCAGATCAATACGATCGCATGGGCGTAACTTCATTTCTTGGAGACCTACAAACGGGCAGTGCATTCGAAGGAGCAATTTTAGCTCCTCTCGGTTGGACCAAATGGCACAAATATTCGACTGAAGAAGTGCCATTATGAAAACAAAAAGAAAAAGCATAAACAAGAAATGGTCCACTCGATGGCTACTGAGGGTCTGGCTTCGAGGGAGCACTAGTGCTGCAGTTGATAGGTGGAGAGTCATGGTCCATCGGCTTAACGGTTGTGTCTGCCATCTTCCTGAGCTGGTCAGGAGGGGGAGCTTCCTCTGCTGGTGAAAGGCCAGACGATCGGCTACCAGCGGTGTGGCCTGTCGAATCTGAAGATAGCCGGGGATGGCAACTGCCGAGTGGCGCAGGAGAAGTCTTGTTTCTATGAGCCTTCTTTGAAGAATTATATTTTGTCAAAATAACAGTTGATGGCTATGAAGTTTGAGTATGCAAGGAATCTTCATGTTATGGTTCTTTTTCGAAGGTCCAAGCATCTGATTTAGAGGTCCTTGTCATTGCAGTACCAGATGATGATGATTGAGCCTTAGGGTCGGTGGGAGTAAGAGAAGACATTGATCAGGCAATCTTAGCACTGGCCAATCTGACGACCAAATCACTAAATGTTAGACCACATGTCAGTGTAGCTACCTCCCTGGTAGGCCAAGGAGAGGCGAGAACGGTATTGTATTTACCTGCCAGAAGTGCAGTGGGCTTTTTGCTATTGAATAACTTGCGAGCAGCCGAGGTCGACACCTTCTCTTTCACTCGAATTTCCTGTATACTTTTCTCATCTTTGTAGTCAGGGCAGTCACGAGAGGAGGCAGCATGGTCACCCATACAGGTGATGCAACGAGGGGAAGGAGGTGGACAGTCACCCTCATGGGCGTCCCTGCCACAGGTAATGCATTTAGCGCCACTTGAACAAGACTGCCGTGTATGATTAAACCGCTGACATTGTAACACTTTGTAGGGTTGGGTAAATACGGCTGAACAGAAATGATCTCATAACCCGCTTTAATTCGTGAAGGCAATTGCACATTGTCGAAAGTCAGGAATATAGTTCGGGTCGGTATGAGGTCCTTGTCGATCCTTTTCACAACCCTATGGTTGGCCATCACTCCCTGATCAGAGAGGAAAGGCAGAATCTCCTCACAGTTAGTCCACTGAGTGACTAGGTACACACCATGACACATGATGCGACAAACTCAATATGTGGTGGGCCTCCACCTGTACAACAAATGTGCATAAGAGTGTGGCTCGAAGTAATTTTTGGACCTGGAAGGTGCTCTCTGTCTCCAACAGCAAGGTACCATTGCACAACCGAGTACAAGATTTCACTGGTCCGGCAATCGCACCTAAACCGTTCTGAATGACAAAAGGGTTAACTGTTGAGAAATTGTGACCATCAGATCTTGTGACAACAAGAAACTTTGGTGCTGGTGGTAGAATTTTCGAAACAGAAGTTTCATCTAGCTTTCGTTTTGGGGCAGAAAACATGGAAGAAGAAGAGAAATCTATTGCGGATGAATCCCCCATGATTGCCAGCATCTCCGATGGTGTGCTCCTTCCTTGTGGGGGCCCTCTCAGAGGCACTCCTGCCTTAGGTGACTGTTCACACCTCAGGACACATCTCCCGAGAAATGGACAGAGGGACCAATCAGCATGTTCAGAAGGTAACAGTTCAGGCAATCACCACTCCCTGGGCCTGACCTTTATCAGGATGTACGTATGTGCCTTACTTGTCTACGCAGGGCGGGGAATTACGCGATACCCCGTCACCGGCTACGTGTGTGAATGTGTGGTGGTGGTGGTGGTGGTTAGAGTTTAACGTCCCGTCGACAACGAGGTCATTAGAGACGGAGCGCAAGCTCGGGTTAGGGAAGGAAATCGGCCGTGCCCTTTCAAAGGAACCATCCCGGCATTTGCCTGGAACGATTTAGGGAAATCACGGAAAACCTAAATCAGGATGGCCGGAGACGGGATTGAACCGTCGTCCTCCCGAATGCGAGTCCGTGAATGTGTGGGTCGGCCTTCAGACACGCACAGCGATGAAAGAAGAGAGGAGAGAGAGAAAGGGATAGGGGGACAGAAGAAAGAATCTCAAACGCCAAAGTGCGGAAAAGAAGACAAGGAGAATAGGGCAAGGAGAATGAGGCAGAGATAGAAGTAAGGGTACGAAAACACGGAGAAGAGTGAACGTAGGGAAAGACCAATAGAGGAAGACAGCATGAGGATGGAGAAAAACAAAGGAAACAGAATCGTGGAGTTTTCAAATGTCCGTCTCCATACAAAGGCTCGATACATTACTCCCAAGAAGAGGGAAGAGGGAGTGTGAAGGGGAGGTACGGGGGGAAGTGGGAAGGATTGGCGATGAGGGGGGATGGGGAAGGGGGTAGGGCAGCCCGGAAAGGAAGAACTGCACTAGCTCAGGGACCCGTGTTCGCCATGCACATATCCACAAAAAGAGTTGTGGACCACAGAACCTGTTATGAATGCATTGAAGCCCACATTCAGGTTTCTTGCAAACACTGATTTATTGAGGAAGTGTCTTCACAGAAAGAGACAAAATGCAAATGAAAGCCTGAAAGCCTCAATAATTTAATTTAGGTTACATGCTCAAAAAGGACATTCTGTGGACTTGAAGTACTGAAAATAAGTGTATATGATGCAGTTTTATGTTACAATAACAAAAATAATGGCAGATTTGAAGTGCTGAAGAGAGTTGGTATAGATCCTGGTGTGTTTACAACAAAAGTATTTTACACCATCGACAATAGCAGGGTCAAGAAAGCTAATAAATCAGAGTCTTACCTGCAAGTACAGGCAGATTCGAAAAGGAGGGAAGAGAAACATGGCGGATTTTAAAATTAAGGTAAGCTTATTACATGTATAAGTATGAGAAGAAAATCTTTGAACCTCATTTTCTCTGTTTTACATCGCTTACATTATTAGAAACCTTTTCTCAAGACGTACATGTGCTAATCCTATGAAATTTTCAGGAACTGTTCAAACATGTTGCTGTCTCTCTTGAACTAAAAAATACGAGATCCTGCAATTACATTCTGATTTTTAGATGATTGTATGTAGAAAAAAAAGTTAATTTTGGATATGCAAAATTTAAAACTCTGTCAATGATACAATTTGTACCTAAAAATAATAACCGGAGTTCATTGGTTTTATAACCTTCTCAGGACCCTACAATAAAATTTTCAGATTAATTGCATGATTAGAATGAGTTATGGCTTTTTATAAAAACACAATAAAAATTAAAAATTATAATTTCTGGAAAAATATTAATCCTGCGTATTTTATTATATTTTTACATTAAACACAACTCAGCTGCTTTACACATGTAAAATTTTGGATTTGTAAATTAATAAATATGGCTTTAATGACTTATTAAATAAATCTTTACACTTCCCATTACATCCCACCTTAAGCAATGTAAGTCACCAGAAGTTGACAATGACATTAAAGTAAAATACACAATACTTGTTATCAACAATGAACAGCACATCACATGATTAAGTTTTGTGTGAGTATTAACACACAAATAATTAATATGACTGCTCCAGATGTAGATTGGGAATGTAAGTATGTGCTGGATAAAAGGCAATGAAAATTAGAACTCTCCTACTGTGTAATAACAGCCCAGCCTCAATATCATTCTTTGGGATGGGCATAAAGAGAAAAGAAGTGATGAAGATACTTTTTGCCTTCCACCTTGTACACTTCAGTAGCGGTTAGCCACCTGCTTAGGGCTGCCTCACAACATACTTTTTGAGGAAATTTGTGTACTGGGCAAGAAGTACACACCAAATACCACATGAGGCCGCCACCAACATACAGGCACATACCCTTGCCTGACATCTATCAGTTCCATGTGAGCAGCCTCCAGATGGTGCTCCCTAACACACACTTCTTCCTGCTTCTGTTCTACCTTCTTCAGCACATCGTGTATGTCCACTCATAGTGTAGACAGCCAATAGGAAATAATGTCAACTGCAGACTACACAGCTTTTGCTTCCACTGGGCAGACAGGGAACTTCCCACTGACATACTCAAAATACAGTGGAATGCAAATGCGGACAAACAAACAGTTCCCCACCAGCAGCCAGACAGTAGTTCCAGAGCTGGCAATTCTCACACAATACTCTGAAGATTACCTTCTCACACTATAGTTGCTGCTCACAGAGAACCATTACCAATTACAGAGTCTTTGCAAAGATTTCTATCAGTGACAATATCAGACTGTGAAGAGACTGCAAAATTAGTTAGATACCACTCCATCATGTTCAGGACATCATCCGCCATACATCAATTTTTAGCAAAATTAAGTACCATTTCGTAAAATACTCTTAATAAATGTTATTTGTTATTTCTTACTGGGTTGACGTCTTTGTAATAGCACATCATGTCACAGTAAGAGTTAGCGTAGCATAGCATGTGTGGTGTCACAAGGCTTAGGCCTGTCTCACCCCTCATTAAATCGACCAGGACTTATATGAAGAACTGTAAGAACAGTTATTATTATTATGTTCTTTAAGTTTGTTTTTGGGTTTTCAGCAACACTGTGGGAAGAAAATTTATTTATGTTGCAGATAACATGGAAGACATTGCCCAACGGTCACCACAAAAGCTCGACATAGCAGCAAGTGAGCAAGGAATAAAACAAATGCTACAAACTACTGCGAGCCGTGGAAGAGCCTGGGCCGCGAGGGCGTCGAGATTCCTAGGTCGTTGTTGTACAACATCAAAGGCAAAGAGATTCTGCTTTCGCTTTGTAAACAGATCGATCGAGTCTTTAAAGGTTCATGTAAAACGTATAAGCAGATGACACATTAAGTGGGACGCGATGCCTGTAATACTTCCACAGTTATTGAAAAGCTGTTGAACGGCAAAACCGATAGTTCATCATTTATACAGATAAAAAGTAGTACAGATATAGAAAAGTCAGAGTTGCGGCATCAGAACGAAAAGTGATACATAGCTCAGCAACTAACGACGTACACAGCGGGCGTTACATGGTGAAAACAAATCAACTGATAATTAAGCATAAAGCCATATAACACTGCACATGCCATTATCAACATTAAGGAACTGTAGCAGAGAAACTTTTTTTCTCCTACCATGAATATTTACACTGAATTCACAGTGACGTTCTGCTACTACATTTACAATGAACAATCCTCACAGAGGGATAAAATACGTCAATATTCCGTTTGAACACATAGCTGTTAAATATGCATTTGGTACAATGCCTTCCACTGTGATACTGGCCAAACAAATAAAAACAACTGCTGGAAAAGTGGGGAGAGTGGTCAAATGCATCTATTTATGACATAATGTAAATAAAATAGAAAGAAACTTCCACATGGGAAAAATATATTAAAAACAAAGATTCCAAGACTTACCAAGCGGGAAAGCGCCGGCAGACAGGCACATGAACAAAACACACGAACACACACACAGAATTACTAGCTTTCGCAACCGATGGTTGCTTCTTCAGGAAGGAGAGGGAAAGACGAGAGGATGTGGGTTTTAAGGGAGAGGGTAAGGAGTCATTCCAATCCCGGGAGCGGAAAGACTTCCCTTAGGGGAAAAAAAGGACAGGTGTACACTCGCACACACACAAATATCCATCCGCACATACACAGACACAAGCAGACATATTTAAAGGCAAAGAGTAAGGGCAGAGATGTCAGTCGAGGCGGAAGTACAGAGGCAAAGAAGTTGTTGAAAGACAGGTGAGGTATGAGTGGCGGCAACTTGAAATTAGCGGAGGTTGAGGCCTGGCGGGTATCGAGAAGAGAGGATATACTGAAGGGCGAGTTCCCAATCTCCGGAGTTCGGATAGGTTGGTGTTGGTGGGAAGTATCCAGATAACTCAGACGGTGTAACACTGTGCCAAGATGTGCTGGCCATGCATCAAGGCATGTTTAGCCACAGGGTGATCCTCATTACCAACAAACACTGTCTGCCTGTGTCCATTCATGCGAATGGACAGTTTGTTGCTGGTCATTCCCACATAGAAAGTGTCACAGTGCAGGCAGGTCAGTTGGTAAATCACGTGGGTGCTTTCACACGTGGCTCTCCCTTTGATTGTGTACACCTTCCGGGTTAAGGACTGGAGTAGGTGGTGGTGGGAGGGTGCATAGGACAGGTTTTACACCAGGGGTGGTTGCAAGGGTAGGAGCCAGAGGGTAGGGAAGGTGGTTTGGGGATTTCATAGGGATGAACCCAGGCCTCAACCTCCGCTAATTTCAAGTTGCCGCCGCTCATACCTAACCTGTCTTTCAACAACTTCTTTGCCTCTGTACTTCCGCCTCGACTGACATCTCTGCCCTTACTCTTTGCCTTTAAATATGTCTGCTTGTGTCTGTGTATGTGCAGATGGATGTGTGTGTGTGTGTGTGTGTGTGTGTGTGTGTGTGTGTGTGTGTGTGTGTGTGTGTGTGTGTGTGCGCGAGTGTATACCTGTCCTGTTTTTCCCCTAAGGGAAGTCTTTCCGCTCCCGGGATTGGAATGACTCCTTACCCTCTCCCTTAAAACCCACATCCTCTCGTCTTTCCCTCTCCTTCCTGAAGAAGCAACCATCGGTTGCGAAAGCTAGTAATTCTGTGTGTGTGTTTTGTTCATGTGCCTGTCTGCCGGCGCTTTCCCGCTTGGTAAGTCTTGGAATCTTTGTTTTTAATATATTTATGACAAAATAGACTGTGTAGGAAGTTTTATGTATTTTTGCTATGTAAGTGGCTTTCAATTAACACGATATACTAAATATGGTTTTTGAAGGGTCTAAGAAGGTTAAGTCCATCCACTCAGTATGGGAGAGAAGCTTCCATGTTACATATCCATTGTTAAGCTGTGTTCAAATCTTCAAAACTAGTATTCATCAAATACAACTTTAATCGTATAAGACTTATTTTAATCGAAGTTTATCTCACTAATCAAATTATAACACAATCTTTAAAGGTATTTGCTAGAAAATCTGAATCTGCCAATCTCAACCACCTCAACTGACATCACAATTAAAATAGTAAGCATACATTACTTGCAAATATTAAAGAGAGGTAGAATAAATGTGATAACAAGAATTATAGTTATTCTCAGGGCAGAGGACTTGGTTTTGCCTACTCAAAACCCAACTGTCACCTTACAAAATAATATGCAGCATGGGATATGGTGAAGGCCATCATCGCAACATTCCACTCAAAACATAATGTACAAACAGAGTTACATTAACAGTATTCTACTATATATCTCTCTCTGTATGGCATTACAGGAGGATTCAATTCAACCTGGTTGCTCTGAACCATGAGATGGAAGCGGCTACTTCCAGCATATATAAAATGGTTACAATGATGTCACTAAATACACACGCAAACAAATGCGAAGAAAAATAAGTATGATACAATGTTTCACTCCAAAAATAATAAAGTGAAACTTACGGGACAACCACAGAAAATTGGGGTTTTAGTGTGGGGATAAGTCAAATACGGAACAATACCTACACTGTGCCAAAACAAATAATACCCAAAAAAGTTTACATTGCAACATTCCATTACACCAACAAAACCTTAGAAATTGGACATTTCCCTTAACCTATATAGCTCAACCGCAGCTGCTGATGACAAAAAAATGACACCTACAACTCCAAAGGTGGAACGAAAACCCCAACAACCCAAATACTCCATATTCACTACATCAATTAAAACACAATCAACCTACTATAGATACAGAACAGACAAAATATCACGATCACTATAGAATGAAACATAACCGAAAATTACTTACCAACAAGACCTTCAAGCAATACCACCTAGGTTCGCCATCATGTGACCCTCCCCCCCCCCCCCCCCCACACACACACAAAAAGGGAAAACCTTAACTCACCATCTTCAGCCTATACATCCTCCCCTCAAAAAATCTTCTGTCAGCAATAGAAATCCAAATGAGATAGTAGGTTGTAAGAATGCCTCTTCCCCTCCTCATAACTGATTTAATTGCTTCCAAAGCCCCTCTATCATGTTAGTACAAGCCTCACTGTCACAACCCTTTAACTCAGTACTGTGGTTAACTACTCAATGATTATAACCCCTCTTCCCCAAACCCCTATACGACGAAAATGCATCAGAAACAATAGTGCTACCCCCTCAATATATTCTTCAATCAGACCCACTAGTTACCTCTTACTGCAGCTCAGTAAAACTCTAAAAACACAATCAGCATACCCATCCACTGAAGTAACAAACCCCCCCCCCCCCCCCCAACACCCATGAACCTACCAGAGCCCTGCCCCTCCCATACTTCCTCTTACCATACTGTGAATTATCATTTTCATCAATAACCACACCTGGCCCAACCAACTTCCTGCTACATTTCACTTACTCCGAAAAAACCTCTCGACAAACAGATATCCAGTCCAAAACAGTTCTTTCTCTCACAGTAGTGTCACATGCAGAAATATTTATAAAGGACTTGCAACAAAAATAATGAGAGAGCAAGACAATTTCCCCACAGGGAAAATCTAGAATCTCATAGATCGCCAGGTATGTTCGCACTGACATCACATATACATGTCCCTGGCCTGAGCCACCGGAACCCTTGTCAACCTCATATTGTCACCACAAATGTAACACCTAACACATTCAGCAGTAAGACCGCCCATCTGCAGAAACTGTTTGTGTGACAGGCACCATATCACCACACTCGCAGAATGTAACGATGCACTTTTGTATTTCACTGTCATATCCACACCCAGCAAAAAAATCAATGAAAATCATAGACGTTTGTATGCACAACCAACTCCAATCTAATCAGACATAACAAAAATGCCAAACATATAAACAAAAAACCTTAATAATTCACTGTAAACACTTTCACAACCCACACTGCCCCACCAACTACTTGAACTGAAGACCACATTAGCACTATACAAGCCAAAACTCTAATGAACTCTGTACACACCTAAAACTCAGCATGTCCACTTCCACCCTCACAGGACACCATCCAAAAGCAACTCAACAAATCTAATATCTACAAATAAAACCAACTCAACATCACAATACTACTATTATATCATGAGTCAAAGCAACATGTGGAATCGGTTGCTTCTGTTGACCCCTGTGCACGTATGACGACATATGCCACATCATTCCACCAAGGGTTACAGCCAAAGCCTGGTATCGATTGGTTCAACGCACAATATCACTGAAATTGTAATCTATCACAGTGCAAGCAGAGTGCTATCAACTATTTATTGAAGTGCAGTGCTGAATTTTATCTGAAATGAAATTTACTGACATACTGTTTACATATTCAAAGAGAACTGCTAATGTATATATTAGAATATAGAAGCTTAGTTATCTCTAACCTTACTTACAAAACAAATATGTTATGTGCCAGCAAACATCGTATGTTAATAAAAAAAATTACTGTAAGTCTACTTAACTTTCTAGCTGCAAATTAAAGTTGATATTTAAAAGAAGCAGATCAGAATAAGCTCCATGTTATTCTTATGTATTATAAATGTCAATGAGTTGTTATGTAAGAAGTTCTCTAGCTTCTGCTAAACATTTAATCCAAACTATTCCCTCTGTCTGATGTTAAACACACACATTTTATTCACAGTGTTGTGGATCATTACGTTTAACAAAAAGATCTGGATTCTGTATTACACTGCATTCTCCGTACTCCCAACCAAATCACTGATTGATGTTTATTCATTCAGAACACTACATACAGAAATTATTAAAACAATGGTAGGATATACAAGAAAACTACTTACAGTGGAGTCTGCCACAGTCGATATCTCATCTGTTGGCTCTGTTTTTATCCAAATAATGTTTCTGTAATCCATTGCTGCAGTGTGAAGGCCCTGAAAAACAAGGAATCAGATAAAAACAGTCATATTCAAAATTCACTATCACAATAAAGTAACTCGTGAACAGCATAAACATATGAGCCAGTGCACACAAAACAAATTTAACACTGCCTAAAGAAAACAAATTGTAACAACAACAGATTGACAGCTCTCTGGTTAAGAAGAGCTGAAACAAATTACCTCAAATGTCAGATCAAAATCACATGCAATGGAAAAAATTTATTATTGATGTTTCTTTGAAACAGGGGCCAATGGTACACTATAATGTAGGCATTATGAGACATAAATATTTAGCTTTCCAAATGAATTCTAATTTCAGCAATATGGCCATACAAAGCAACTCATACAAGCAAAGTGATTTTTCCTACTAAAACGATTTACTACAGCCAACATCGATTTAACATATGATGAGACAATTTGAAATGAAGCTTGCAGCCTCCTGTGAGCTCAATGCTTTTAAATATATTATGGACGTTTGGTAATAAATGCTGTCATCCAACACATTTGTAATCCGATTCTTACTGATATAACCAAGAACAAAAGAGAATTTGTATTTCTTAATCGCATATAAGACACTGAAAAGCTTAATCTCTCAACACAGATGTAATAATATACACTGTTTACTCACATATTAAGTTGCAGGCATAAATGAAATTCTGCCCCTTCTGAATTCAGCAGCCTCAAGACGGTAATTTTATCACGCAATTTAATATGCTTTTCATCCCCATCAATGCTGTATATACAAATGTAGAACAACTACTGCCACGGCGGAATCTTAAATAATTCCTGTACTTAAGTTCGTGCTAGAGAAGTGCTCAAAACTTACTGAACAGTCACAGTAAACAACAGACATAGCCTAATACCTTCTACAGCATTTTGTTTCATTCCAATACAAACATTATCTGAAAAAAATGTATAAATTATTGGTATTTGAATCTGAAATACTAAGATTAGTACCAAATTTCATACGCAGTAATCCGGAGCAGCTACACAGCTAACAAACTTCTTGTCTCTTCACAACTAGGTATATCAGCGGCGGTAAACAACAAACAACTTGCACAGTTAGTGAACAAATTTCATTACACGTCTTCTCTCGCCCATCACAAAGTATTTAACGACGATTTTCATTTTCACTTGAGATCGCAATGTAAAGAAACTGCCTTTTACAAACTACGGGAAAACATATGCATACATTTCATGTAATGTGGACAAATTACCGGGCACTTTACAAGACGATATGGGACTACGTACATGTAATATTTTTCACAACTTGCAACTTAACAAGTTGACAGCGACGTTTTATCGAGATAAACATAACCTAAAACAACCATACAAGCTGTCCCACTCATCACTCCGTCACCACATTTTCCAAACGTTACCCAAACACAGTTATTCAGATGTCGATAAAATCACAGTGAAATTTGTCGGCTAAATCATATTAAACTGTTACGATATTGATAGAAATAGATACGAGTGTTTCATAAAAATATACTCACAAGTTGCTTCATGGGTCCTACACAGTTATTATAGAAAGGAAATTGTAGTTGGGTTTATGTTCGAAAATAAATTTTCGTCTTTCGTTCTTTCATGTATATAATCCTTCTCACTTTTTTATTGCTCGGAGGACGCAGTTTTTATTTATTCTACTGGCTACAAGATCGCTACCACTTTGCTAGAATCAAGAATGGCTGCTTAATGATGAGCACCTAACTGGAAAGATGTTTTCATCTTGGGGTTGTAGTTCGTATTTTTCCATTTCTGATGTAAGTTAAACAAGCAGTGACTCTGTGGATATTGCAAAGCATATTTTACGTTCTCTCGAGAGGCATGAAAAAGCGGAACCACAAAAAATGACGAACTAGAGGAAAATATCAGCTATACTACATAAGTCAGCCAGCCACATAAACGTCAGTATATAATACTAATAAAATAAATGAACCCCCTGATGATCGTAGAACTTCACTCGAAAACGACTAAGAGTTAAACAAATAAGAATTTGTGTTTGCTCATGACACAACTGTCTGTTATACAACCAAAGGTATTCATCGGCAATGGATGTTATTACAAGATAGGTTCACCTTCACCTCTTCCACAGCTCGTTTTCTTTGAACGCAATAAGTTTTCCTTGGTAGATCGGTAGGAGTCTTGAGTCTAAACTCTAAACAAATGTTGACGTAAGGGCTCCCAGAATCCCAGATATTAAACAAAATCAACAGATTGCATAAATTAATGAATAAAAACAACGAACTATTCTGAAATAACAGTAAACTCCTAATCTGATGCAGTTACATTTGCTCGCGTTTCGTTAAGCAGTTTCGAATGTCATGGAAATACGGAAGCGTCCGATCCTGCCCGGCTGCTATGCCCCATGACGTCACAACGACCATAAACCGTGATTCGAATATGGCGCATATAAAGTCGTTACCTACACATTATGAGGACGAGTATACATCGAAAAAACAAGCACACACACGTTCCACAAAAAGCCTAATGACACTAACGGGACAAGCGCGGGAAATAGGGGGTTTTTGGGTGAGGACAAACCAAATATAAACAAATTTAGACACCCACCTCCATACAAAACCACACAAAACGACGAAAAAAACCGACATCAAAAAACTCCCCAAATACCACTAAACACAATATCATCTGGAATCGAGCACATCCCTAGACCTATATAGCTCAACAGCAGCTCCTGATCTCACAAATTGGGATCCAACACTTCCCTTGACATATACAACTCAATAGAAGTTCCCAATCCCATAAATTGGGATCGAACACTTCCCTTGACCTGTTATCCTTACATCTCCACATACAGCTGACCCTGGTCCGAGATGCCAGAACTTAAAGAAAGCCTCATTTCTTCACGACAAACTGAACACTTCACGACTTCATCCAAAAATCTGAAAGTTGAAGATTTATTTTTGAGAGACAACACACATACCCGACAACCGAAAACTGTTGATCATGTCAGTCATATCCATACCTACCAAAGACATAAAAAAAGCAATTTACCAAAATTCACACACGACACCACACTCGCAAACTAAACCAAAAACATCACCTAACACACCACCAGAGAGCACCACTGATCGCATCAAAACGACACCTACAAACACGCCACTTTCACAAACTAAATTCCACGCCGTCATGAGGTCACACACCACAACAGCCGTATGTCACGGGTCAAAGCAGACGGGTGGGATCGGACGCTTCGGTCGACCCGCCATCAGACTTATTTTCTAACAACATGTAAGTTTTCCGATTCCGAAAGAGGGATGATAATTTACCCAGTGATATTGTGGTATGTATTATATACATATGCTCTACATTCATGGAAAATCCAACGTCCTGTATGTATAGCGCCTAGGCAAGTTGCTGTTCTCGATACATACAATAACATTTGTGCGTGTATGTTATGTAACTTCACAAAATTAACGACTTAACTGTGATGTATTGAGTGTAATTTCTGCTGCAGTTTATGCTGCGATCTCCAATGAATGTGAAAGTAATTGTTAAAATACTTCGTTACGGATTAGATACACATCGACTGTATTTTTGTGCTCATATTGTCTTTCATACCCTCATGTGTAGCAATAATATTTGTGCAGAGATGACTAGGGACAATAGCAATCTGATTGAAGCTTCTCTAGATTATAACATTAGCTATTGTGTAATAATGAATATTTTGGTTTGAAGTGCTTATAGTCATATAGAAATGCAAAGAAAGAACAAGCTGTGGTCGGTACTAATTTATGCCAATCAGAATGCTTTGGGCATTCATTTGATTACTCCATTCTGTGCTATAGGTCTGCAAAGAGTGTGTTAACAGTGAAAGTTGCAGGGCAATTTAATACAATTGTTATGCGATAGTTCTTTTGTACAAATGTGTAAATGCAAATGGTTCAGGAAGAACCAAGAGGTAAATGTATTTTTCACTAAGAAAGAGCATTGCATGACATTGGAATTTTTTGTGACTTGTCTAAGGCCTTTGACTGTGTGGACCACAACATTCTCTTACATAAGGCTAATTTTTATGGCTTGCGAGGTAGCATTGGTAGATGGATAGAATCATATCTGCAAAACAGAAAACAGAAGGTGATAATTAATGGTGCCAATGATAGTCCCATTTCTTCTGATTGGGGCACATTAAAGTGTGGTGTGCCTCAGGGGTCCATCCTAGGACCTTTGCTTTTCCTTATCTTCATCAATGATCTCCCACTTTGCACAGACACCGAGTGTAAATTTACTCTTTTTGCCGATGACACCACTATTCTGCTTGAAAGTCGAACTAACAGTGACCTAGAAAATAAATGTAATGCTGTACTCGTTGACATCCTACACTGGTTTAAGTGCAATGGACTAACTCTAAACATTCAGAAAACTCAGTATATGCAATTTCACACATCTCAACAAGAAAATGAAGTATGCCACTTAAACTGTGGTAACCAAAATATACTACACTGTGAATCATCTAAGTTCTTGGGCATTCTAATTGATGGCAAGCTGAACTGGTCTGAGCATATCTTAGACCTACATAGAAGGCTCAGTGTGGCAACTTATGCTCTGCGTGTAATCACCCCCATTGGTGATGAGGACGCTACTAAAGCTGCCTACTTTGGTTATTTTCATTCTATCATGTCGTATGGCATAATATTTTGGGGCAACAAGCCTTTAGCCAAAAAAATATTTACTGCACAGAAGAGAGCTGTTAGAATCATGAGTGGTGTTCATCCAAGATTTTCTTGCAGAAGTCTGTTTCATAAGTTACAAATATTAACACTTACCTCTCAATTCATATTTTCTTTGATGATTTTTGTTTCTAACAACCTATCTCTTTTTAAAACTAATAGTGAATGTCATGATCATAATACTAGGTCTAAAAATGATCTAGACAGGGATCTGAAACATTTAAGTCTTGTTCAGAAAGGTGTTCATTATTCAGCCACAAAAATTTTCAACTCCCTTCCATCAGGTATTAAAGATCACATTAATGTCTTACCTACTTTTAAATGTAAATTGAGAGAATACCTAATGGTAAATTCCTTCTATTCTCTTGATGAGTATCTACAGATAAAGCAATGATTTTTTATACTGATAAAAATTTGTTTGCTATAGATCACATTAACTGTTTAATTTGGAAAATGTACTATATTTCCTTTTTAGGTATTGTTTTATATTACTAGAGCTATACCTTTGATTTGATTTTAACCTACAAACTTATTCATAATCTTATGGTACATTTTTGTCATTTTATATATGTGTATTATTTGTTTAATTTGGAAAATGTACTATATTTCCTTTTTAGGTATTGTTTTATATTACTTGAGCTATACCTTTGATTTGATTTTAACCTACAAACTTATTCATAATCTTATGGTACATTTTTGTCATTTTATGTATGTGTATTATATCTGTTGTATGTAATCATGACTCATTCCACATCCTTGTGATTTATCACAATACGGATTAATGGAATACGAAATAAATAAATAAATAAATCAGAACTTTCACCATGACCATAAAGCAATAAGCTGTTTCAGTAATCAGTTTTGTAAGAGAAAATTTACCAGATAAAATGTTTCTGCTAATCAATAATAGGTTGTTTTAAATTTCTGTATGTGTGCTTGAATATAGTGAATGGTTAGAAATTCGAATATGACAGTGATTTTTCTAAATTGGGTAGGGTTATAAACTTTGAATGTGTACAAGGAAAGTACCAGAAAATGGCTGTGTTAAGAAAGAATAGAAAATTTTCTGCTAAAAATGAATTTCACAGGCTGCTAATATTTATTTTCTGCGGGTCAACTAAATTAAATAGTATAACATAGTTAACAATCTTCATAATGACATATGAGCCTAGAGATAATGTATTTCAAGTGCTGTGTAAATAATGTTGTACAAATCATGTTATGTTCTTATTTACATTAATAAGAATAGGATTTTAAAACTCTTGGATAATAGTATGAATTAAGATGTTTCCAAAATAGATAAAGCAGTGAGCCCGTAGGAGGTTCAAGCTCAATTTCAACCTTTTTTTTCTTTTCTTTATCTGTAAAATTGCTTGACAGTAAGCAACTGGTTTTATTCAGCAAAGTCACTAGACATTTATTTTGTTTTTCTTTCCTTATTTCTTATTTTTATTATTATTATTTTTTTCATTTATCATAATACTTAAATGTTAGGAAAACAGAAAACTGTCTCTGTTACAAGTGTTTTATTAGTAATGACTTCTTTCTTGCAGTTACTGCAAGAGACCACATTAGTCATACTTAAAAGTCTTTGATATAACAGCTTTTAAATTATTATTTTTATTAATGACGTTTCTCTTTGTACAAAGGCTACCAGCAAATTTACTCTCTTTGCGGACGATACACCTCTTTTAGTTGAAAAAAACACCAGATGATGACATTACAACATGTGCCAACTTTGTGTTCCATGATCTTCATAAGTGGTCCAGTTGGAAATGAAAGTACATTCATTTTGATGGGTCTCAAAGTTCAGGAGGGCGTAAATCTAAGCTGTAATGATCATAACAGACAGAAAGTTTATTCTTCAAAAATTTTAAGCCTCCTCATCCCTAATAAACCAAATTGGTCGTGCCATGTTCTGGAATTGAGAAAAATACTTATTTGAGCAGCTTATGCACTACATATTATAGCAGCAACTGCTAATACTGATGATGTTAAAATTGGTCATTTTCGCTATTTTCATCCATTGTTGTCCAATAGCATAATATTTGGTGCGACCAACCAATGGAAAATAAAGTATTAGTCATTCAGAAAAGAGCAAGCCAAATTATAAGGTCAGTTAACAGAAGTCATTCATTGAGAAATATTGTAAACTGCATAAAGGATTAATAGTGACCTGACAATACATGCTATCCTTTATGCGCCTTTTAATTAAGAACCTCCCCATGTGCAAAGCCAATAGAATGTTTAATGACTATGACACAAGGTTAAAACATGACTTGAGGTTGATAGAAAAAACTTGTCTAGTACAAAAGGGAATCATTACTCAATTATTAATGGTATTTAATGCTCTCCCATCAGGCATGGGGAAAAAAATACCAGTATAATACCACAGTTTAAAAGTAACTTAAAGGATTATCTTCTGGAAAACTCCCATTACCCTCTTCATGAATTCTTTAATATAAACATTTCTACATTGTAATTTAGATAAGACATGCATTGTACTTCTAATATTCACTATTACCAATTGGTAGTGGAATACAGTTACTTACATTAGCACAGAAATTTTCACTCAGGCTGCTGATGAATTTAAGTTCTATCAAATTTGTATTGTTGAATAATCTTAGTGTGTTATTTGATTGTTGTATACCTCTGTTCACTATTGTAAATGTCTAAACTGGTAATTATTTGCCTATTTTGTTCCTGTATGCATATTACAATTTGCATCCATTAGCCTCTATAAGTACTGTCCTCATATATAATTATGACTTGTTCCAAATCCATGCAGTTCTCTTGTATACTGGATCAATGGAACATGAATTGATAAATAAAATATGCCTAATGTGGTCTTGATGGTTTAAGGTAATCTGAAGGTACGCTAAGAATGGAAACTGTGTCAATATTAATACAACACTTGCAACAGAGACTATTTTCTATTTTTGAACCACTGTTGTTGCTTCAAGCCAAAATTGAGAGGAATAATGTATACATAACACTTGAGTTACACTTTATGTGTATAAGCAAAGTGTGTCTTCCACAGTGTTCAATGCATGATACTCTTCCTTGTGATGTACATAAACTATATGTTTAAACAGCATAAAAGATTAACAATAACCTCACAATAATTTTAATTTTCTGTCATTTGAACTATGTTTTTTGTATCCCTTCAGAAACAGAGAGCTGTAAATTAGTGCCTGTCAATGGATGCTGTGTGTTCCCCAGCCACTGTGAAATTTATTTCTTGTGTAGTGGTCAGAAAAATGCCACCTTTAATGTCTATGTCACAGTGACAATAGAAATGTAACGTTTGGTTAGTCCTTGCCTGTGGGCGTTAGATGATAATTTTCAACTGAGAGTATAGGGTGTGTCACAATTTTATGTATACAGTAAATGTATAGCAAAGAAAGCAGGATGACCTTGTATGGGCACATATGAGGTTATTACATATTTTCTGTTTGAATGTAACAGTTAATATTTAACATCACTCATACCGTATACACAATTCCATGGAAGATAAACTTTTAAATTACTATAAAATACATTTAATTTCTTTAGTTCCTTAATTGATTTTTGAAACTTCTTAAAGAACCATCTGTCTGTTATTATTAGTTTGAGATTCCACTGTCATATGTAATTATTTTCCTTCCCTCTAGCTAGAATGTTATGTACCTCCATGTTTGGTAGGTGTTTAACATTTACTCTCATTGCCATCAGATTGTGATACATATACAGTGAGTGCATGTTCATAAGTTTTTGATGTACAGAAGCTTGTCCACAAATTTGTATGGCTGGTTTTTTGGCTATTCATCTCAGTGCTCTTTTCTGAATTTTAAATATTGCTCTGAAGCAGCTATCTTGTGCTCTTCCCCATTCACAAATTGAGTAGGATTAATATGGAAACAAGTTATATTGTTCATTGCTCTGAGAACTTTATCATCCACAACTTTTGCAGTTTCCCGTATGAAGAAAATCTTTGTTTATCATTTTGGACAGTACATCTATGTGCTCTCCCCTTGTTAAATGCTCACCTATAATAGTTCCTAAAAATTTTTTTCACTTGCTTTTTAATTGCCTCGCTGTTTAATATTTACATTATACACACTTTGCTTTAAGAATTTTCACTCTGCAGCAATGTGTGCACTGATATGAGACTTCATGGCAGATTACAGCTGTGTGCCGTACCGAGATTTGAAATCAGGAGTTTGAGTCTCGGTCCAGTACACAGTTTTAATTTGCCAAGAAGTTTCACAATGTTTTATATTGACTTATAAGAATATTGTTTTGTACTAGATATTTATTTGCGGTTTCAGTATGTATGAGTGCTTCCATTTTAAAATCCCTTTGTTCATCTGCACATATAATGGTAGTATCATTGGCATACATTGTAAGTAACTGTTTTATACATTCTGGGATGGCAGTTATGTTGAGCAGGATTTCCCAAATTGTGTTCCATGGGACGTTAATAATTGTTCAATGAAAAGCTAGGAGTGACATGGTCTCTCTTTCTCTTTCTCTTTCTCTTTCTCTTTCTCTTTCTCTTTCTCTTTCTCTTTCTCTTTCTCTTTCTCTTTCTCTCCCTCCCTCCCACCTCTCCCCTTTAATCTTCCCACTCCCACCTTTTCCACAACCCCCTCCCTCTCTTCCCTTTATTGGTGATACTAACCACTTGTTAAAAATTTTACTATTATTTCTGTGTTATCATTTAAAATTGAAGTTATCACTGACTAAAATAAATCTCTCTAATTTTTGAAATATTATTGACTTTCAAAATAAATAAGGTGTTCCATCAATGGACCAGGATTTTCAATATGTTCCATCAGAGGAAAATGTTGAGAACCTGTGACATTGAGAATAGACAGTATTGACCCAAGCACTGAACCTTGTGCCATATGAGGTCTCATAATTTGTAATTCAGATTTGTAATTAACTATATTCTCTACACTTATACGTCTCATTTACTGCTTTCTATTTATAATATGCAATTTTACTATCTCATAGCATTTCCCTTGAATCCCACAATGATAGAGTTTCTCCATTATCCTAGAATTATTTATGTAGTCAAATAATTTATATAGGTCCTCAAAGATCCCACAGATCTCCTGTTGCCTGTCAAGTGAACTCAGAATATGGTCTTCTAAATCTGTTGATTCCGTTATTGTTGATTACCCTTCTATGAAACCATACTGTGATGAGTACATTATTTGAAATTTTATTCTTTATTATCATTTCACACATTTTAGCAAAATTGGGGATCAGTGATTTTGGCCTGTAGTCTCAAAATTAACTTCTTTATATTTTCTTAAATACTGGCTGTACTCTACTTGCTTTTAGTGATTCTGCTAATATGCCTTCCTATAACACAGCAATCAGCACGTGTATTAAGAGTTGTAGTATACTTCCCCAGATTTCTTCATGGTATGGTATATATGTGTGATTTTTAGTATTGAATGTTCTTCATCTGTTTTGTTTTCAGTTCTACTGCTACAACTGTATATGTCATCAGTGTCTTATATTTCTCTAGGGTGTACATCACTTATGGTATCTTTCAGTGAACAACTGCGCTCTGTAAATACTGTAGTAAGTCTTTAGTGTAATTACCTGCTTTAACTGCAGCTGCCCTACTGAATAATGACTTTCCTTTTCTGATGAAACTGCTATTTGTGATAATGTAGGACTGGAGGGCTTGATTATTAAGTATGGAGGCTAGAATGTAATTGGTCTTTCTAATTTCTTTAAATGGGTTTCAACAGTTAAAAATCAGCCTCTCTCAGATGTTCAACACCCGTCGCCCACTGCATGACAGGAAGTGAATACTGTCCCAACCCTGATGGAGCTCTCAGGATCTTGGCTGACCCACAACCCCACCCTCCTCCCAGGAAGGCTTCCCACAAGATCAGATGGTGAGCCTTGAACACACACCAAATGTGCAAACCACTGCAGCAGTATGTGTGAAACTAGGAACAGAATCACTACCTTCATTCTGGAAGTAGCATAGCAGTGAGCTAAACAACTTCAGTTTCCAGTGAATAGTTAAGTTTTTTAATCAACCTTTTAAGCTCTAATGGGGGTAGCCCATGACCAAATGTGAACTACTTAGCCCCATGGTAAGTATAAATATCACAGAAGAAGAGAGGGCAGTAGACCATTCAATACTAAGGTAATGTTTTAATCATCAACCTCATAAATGGCAAGCAAAATGGAATTAGGCTTTAGCAACAAGGTCCTTACAACTTAAACTTAACAGTGGCCAAATGCATGATTACTAAATGAAACTAACAGGTCGCTATCTTTAGCAATGAGGCTTTTACAACTTATTATGCTAAAATAACTTTATAATGGTGAAGGACATGATTACTCGATTTGAACAGCATAGGCTAACACAACTTAGCAACAAGGCTTTTTAAAATTTACTACACTAAATTAATACTGGCCAAGCTCAATGGCCACTACATTCAAAAAAGTCACGCAGACACACTACACATTCTCAGAGCCACAACTGCATTGCAATAGTTTAACCTTAATGGGGCATAGCTATGCAAGTGAAGCCGAACCGGCTGTAACTGTGTGGACACAAAGTTGCTGTGAAAAATTATGTTAAATAAGCCCATGTAATCATACCCAGCTTTTTGGTTGTGGTCAGCACTCTTTCTTAAAATTTACTAACTCAGGCGATGCAGCACTTCACTGCTTCCATCGTTTTACTACAGTGGACATGCTTTTGTATTTCTCCTTAGCAACAAGCTATGAAGCACACCTATTGTCAGGGGCAGTCCTTACAGTAACTCACAATGGCTGCACCACTAAACAAGACAAGGAAATCAACATGTCACACACAGTTGAACAATAATGTTAGCAATCTGCAGTCGTTAACTGCACTTTAATATGATAAAAAAACACCACCATTAAGCTGAGAAATCAACTTAGCTGTCTTAAATCTCATAGTCAACCAGTGTGGTCCATTGGCATTGTCTTCTTAAAGTATAAAGTAAGTTTCAACGTTTAATTTAACTCTGCCAGCAGCATTCAAGAAAGACAATGGGAACAATTGCCTGAGCTTAACCACAAATCTTGGCTACAAATTACTCTCTCCACTATCCTGACTGTATTGAGAGATACTTATTGGGGAGCTGACTGGACTGTCCTCCTCTGCCTCTATCGATCTCTTGTCTGCTCCAAGTTGGATTATGGATGCATTATCTACTCATCTGCATGGCCGTCTATCTTACACCACCTAAGTACAATACATCATTTGGGGATCTGTCTCACCACTGGTGCCTTTTGTATTAGCCCTGTTGAGTCTCTATGCAGATGCCGGTGAACTACCACTGTCAGACCAGTACGACATCCTACACAGTAGGTATGCATGACGGCTTTCTTCTATGCCAGGCCACCCAACCTTTGATCCTTTTTATGATGATATTCTTGACTGCCAGTACAAGATGTACATTTCTTCTCTGCGGCCTCCCGGCGTCCACTTTTGTCCCCTGCTTCAGCAGCTGCAGTTCACACTTCGTGCCACTTTACGAGTGGGAGAGAGCCCTTCACCACCTTGGATTCAGACACAGGTTTATTCTCGTTTTGACCTCGACTCGTTCCCGAAGGATTTGACTCCCGAGCTGACCTATCGTAGCAAATTTCTCGAACTTCACTCACAACTTGCCGATAGCATATTTTTGTACATGACAGTTCCAAGTCCGCCCACGGTGTTGACTGTCATTTTGTCATTGGGGCTGATAAGTTTCACTACAGACGTCTTGACCAGTGCACAATTCTTACAGGAGAGCTTTTTGCCCTCCATCAAGCTGTTCACTATGTCCGGAGGCACCAGCTCACTTGCTGTGTGATGTGCTCTGACTCCCTCAGTGCCCTTCAGAGTCTGGATGATCCCGATCCAGTCCACCCTATCATTCCACAGATTCAGTACTGCCTCCATTTGATCGTGGATGGGGGAGCCCAAGTGATTTTCATGTGGGTTGCTGGCCATGTTGGTGTGACAGGGAATGATGGTGCAGCCAAGGCCACAGTCCATCTCCGTCTGCCCGCCTCTTACTCTGTTCCCTGGCAAGATATTTGTACTTTTCTCTTTTTTCGTATCATGTCACTTTGGCATGACCATTGGTGCTCCCTTCATGAGAACAAACTCCGAGAAGTCAAACTTATTGAGTGGCGAGCCTGCACCTGGCAGTCCTTTCTGTAGCCAGCCATTAACAGTCAGACATTTCCTGATCCTCTGCCCCCATTTGAGCCACTTATGTCTCAGGGTCAGGTTGTTGCCCACTTTGCCGGACATTTTAGCAGATGACAAGCGAGCTGTGGCTTGCATTTTAAGTTTTTTAAAAGCATCAATATGACAAAAGAGATTTGATTTCTACCTGGTGACTCTGGTGTCTTGCCGACATCCTTTAGAAGATACTCTTGAGGTTTTAGATTTGTTTTTTGTTCCTTTTTGTATTGGATCTCGCAGTGGTTTTTTGCCCTTGCAGTCCCAGCATTCTATGGTTCTATCTGGACACTTATGACCCTTAGATGTTTTGCGCCCTAAAACCCACAAAAAAAGTAACCTGACTGAATCCAACTAATAATGAAAATGATGAATAGCAGCATAGGACTAAACCATCAAAGACACATTTCGACACTTTTGAGGAGCTTAATTCCAATAGACACACTTGATATTTTCAGCCGCAAGCCTGGCCAAGAACTGCTTCGTTGCTGTGGTGCCCATATGCTGCAGCTGTAAATGGTCATTCAGAACTGAATG
The DNA here is from genome assembly GCF_023897955.1 of Schistocerca gregaria. NCBI lineage: Eukaryota > Metazoa > Arthropoda > Insecta > Orthoptera > Acrididae > Schistocerca > Schistocerca gregaria. The sequence goes on along the minus strand of NC_064930.1, from coordinate 85,507,035 downwards.
TCCAGCCTCGCATGTAGTACCTAGGCTGTCACCTTTGACACTGAAACATCACTGCACAATCACTCACACATCTAGGCAGGAGTTGTGGTAGAACCTCAATATGGAAAAATGCACATTGCCAGAGGAGGAAACCAACTGGGGAACCTTCCCCCACAAAAATCTATGTTACCTGTGGGAGTGAGCCATACCCAGTGGATGAAGCCTATGAAGCAAATGGTCTGACCTATCTTATGGGTGCATAAAGGACCTCACCACTCTGGTGAGCAGTGTAACAGCTGTGAGCAGTGTAACAAACCCCCTGAATGATGAAGGGACCCTTAAATCAGGGCAGTAGGTTCTGAAGAATTTTTGTCCTTACTGTTGGCTGCAAAATTCTTCCAAAAATCACTGTCCTCTGCATGGTATTTCAAGGTAGTCTCTTCCGATTATAATGGAATTCCCATTTCTGTGGCCACCCACTGTGGCCAAGTGGTTCTAGGCACTTCAGTCTGGAACCGCAAAACGGCTACGTCGCAGATTCGAATCCTGCCTCTGGTGTGGACGTGTGTGATGTCCTTAGGTTAGTTAGGTTTAAGTAGTTCTTAGTTCTGGTGAACTGATGACCTCAGATGTTAAGTCTAATAGTGCTCAGAGCCATTTGAACCCATTTCTAGTGTGACTGGTAAATGTTTCTCCAGGCCTTGTGAGACTGCTCTTTAATGTTGGAAGATGAGAACATCTCAGCTAACAAATACTCATTTCTTCACAAGTTGCCCAGTGGTGAATTCAGTACATAAGTGGATATTAGTCAAACTGGCATATTCAAATAGCTCTCATGTCTTGCTGTATTAAAGTCATAGGCTAACCATCTCAAGGTTTTATTTCACTTTGATTGAAGCTCCTGATGGTAAGTGTTATGGGCAGCTTGGAGATTTTGGTTGACCCATCAGCAACAGAGAGGGGGATTGGGATAGTATGGCATAGTCTGGTGATGTGTCCCCCCCCCCCCACTCCATAGCAAACAAAAATTATTAAAAGTCCTTGGAGGTGAAAGTTGTAGCATTATCAGATACACAACGATTCAACTAGGACCAAATGCCCCGAATATAGCTTTCAGAGCCTCCATTGCCGCCATTGCAGTACCCATTCTGTTAGTTATTAACCAGGTAAACCTGGAGACAGTGTCCATATTGACAAATATATAGATAAATTTCCTTTCTTAGAACATGGTAATGGACCCACAAAATTTTGAAATACTTTATTCAAATGGTTCAAATGTCTCTGAGCACTATGGGACTTAACTTCTGATGTCATCAGTCCCCTAGAACTTAGAACTACTTAAACCCATCTAACCTAAGGACATCACACACATCCATGCCCGAGGCAGGATTCGAACCTATGACCATAGCGGTTGTGCGGTTCCAGACTGTAGCGGCTAGAACCACTTGGCCACTCTGGCTGGCACAAATATTTGTTCCATAGGATGTGAGACCATATATCTAGACAAGATATTCTGTGCAGGTTGACTAGAAGCACACTCTCAACATTTCCTGACAAAATTTTTTATGTTCTTGTCCACACCTGCCCAAACAAAATGTTCCTCAACTTTCTCCCTAGTTTTAAACAGTCCAGGGTGCCACCTATTGGGGACACATGAAAGTAGTGCAAAAGAGAAATTGCTGTAGCAGCTGGGTCCACAACTCTTCCCTGAGTTTCACTCCACTTTTGACAATGAAAATGTTCTTTCTTCAATAGGTAGGTGCAGCTCTCCTTGCCCTTGTTAATCACCAGCTCTATCTCTGAATCCCGATTCTGATAATTCTCAATTCTGTAAACCAGTATGGGATACTCAGCTAGTATTGCATTGATCTCATAAGGCAACTTCCCATCTCCCTCCAGAACTTGTTCATTCTGGTCCTGATTGTCAAACATTCGACTTAAGGCATCTGTAGCCATAGTGTCCACGCTCTTGTAGAGCATTATTCTGAACTGGAAAGCAGATATTCATGTCAGCAATCGAGCTATCCGCCCGGTTCTTCTAACATGCCTTGGCATTCAGTAAGGTCCTGATTATTAGTCTCGAGTTCAAACATAAGACTGCTAATGCTTCGAGATCATAAGCAGAATAATGTTGCTCCAAGTGGTTAAGTGAACATGAAGCAAAGGTAACTGAACAAACCCTTCATGATGTTCATGTAGGAGGACAGCCACTATAGCTGCCTTGATGCTTCAGTCTGAACGATATGTGTTTTATCAAAATCTGACATTACTAAGACTGGTGATGCCGCCAAGGCCTCTTTGACAGCAAGGGAATAAGCATCTTGAGCCTCACCTCACTGAAATTTCACTTCTTTTTTCCTCAAAGCATTCAAGGAGGCCGCCTTTTGGGCAAACCTAGGAATGAATTTAGTAAACAGCTAGCCATGCCTGAAAACCTTGCCACCTGCTTTGCATACAGAATATAAGAAATTTCATAATCGCCCTAACTTTCCCACTATCTATAGTGGGACCTCTGCACATACCACATGCTCAAGGAACTGTATCGAAGGACAAGCTAACCTCACCTTGTCAGGATTGACTGTAAGGCTGGTCTTGTGTAACCTCTCGGAAACTATCTCAAGATGTCAGAAATGGTCTTTCATAGACGTACTACCATCTTATCTTGGTAGTGAGACAGAAATTCAATTTTAATCCCATTGAAGAGTTGGTTCAGGAGTTGTTACAATACTGCAGCATCTGTTGAAAGGCCAAACAGAAACCAATCAGATTCATATAAGTTCCAATCTGTGCTAAATGTAGTTAAGGCCTTGGACAACTTTCATAGGAGTATTTGGTAGTATGGCTGATTTAAATTTGGCATACCGAAAACCTTAGCTTCCTTGAACCATGCAAACACGTGTGGAGATTGGGTAATGATAGTGAATACAAAATTATCTTCTAGTCAACAACGGGCCAAATTCCTCATTGCAGCTTCCCCCCAGTGGGGTCACAACTCTTCCTTGAGTACATTGTGGCTAACACGGGGCCCAAACCTTTGCAGCATTACTTCCTTTCTGTGCTGCATGCTTATATTTCCACAATCCCTTTCTTCCTCTGCTTCTCTATCAGACAGTTTTCTTGCCACTGACACTGCTTTGACCTCGTTTATGATCGGGCCTTGAGTTTCCACTTCTAGCATATTCTACAACTTTTCATCAAATAAACACATGGTCCCAACTGTTGGGTTTGACCTGCCACCAATTTTCAAAATTCTACATAAGTGCGGATCATGCAGGGAAGGTCACCCAATGCAGTGTAAGCTCCATCTTTGCACTGTGCTTTTAATACAGTATTACACCCAAAACCCAGCACAGTAGCCAGCCCATTGTGGGGTGGGTTGTCACGTACCTGCAAAGTAGCCTTCTTACCTCACAGGTTTGCACTGTTGCTGCCTGAGCTGAAAATTCCCTTGGTTTACAGCAATCCAGACTACAGCCCTTTGTGGATACAGGGGATGTAAAAGGTCTAGTGCCACCTTTGCTTAAGGGTTAGTTTTCACTAAAGTGAGGTCACACTCATTTGTAGATAGATTGGGTCGATAGTTGGAGAAAGGGTAGCGGTTTGAATGGTGGAAAAACCTCTGTGATAGTTGGGTCAGGTTGTACAGACACTAGTGGTTTTCTTGCTCTCTATGACAGGTCATGCAAGGGTATGCTTTGTTAGTAGTGGGTATCATGCAGGTAGAAACCTTTGACATTGTGCTGTGGTATTACTCGGTGGCTGCTGCTGGTTGCCATTGTTGGTTTCTCGGTCAGCATCAGCATACCTGTAACAGTTAGGTTCATCATAGTTTTGTGTCTGATAGGTCATATATCAGATTCACAGTGTAGGGTAGTGTTGGCAGTTTGTTTGTGCATTTAGCCTGTCAGTTGGCTTTAATAGCAGCTATCATATCCAGTCAATATTGCCGATATGCAGGGGCTCACTGATGTTGTCATTTGTTGCTGTATCTTAGCTAACCATAGGTGGTTATGCCCTAGCTAGTAGAGTCTTTCGCCACTTATGGTTTCGCCTATGGTAGTGATCATAGTTCCCCAGAGTAAGGATGAAAGGATTGTTCAAGTGTCTCGAGTTCCTGTATAGTCATGTGGTGTGTTTTTTGAATACTTCCTTGAGGGTTTCAAGGTGGTATTCATTGTGAAGCTCCACAGTGTATGTGTAGTATGTAGCATTGCTATGACACGTAGCACTTTTCTCTGTATGATCTGTAGGTGTGTAGAAGCTGCATATCCCCAGATGGTAGCTACGCACATTATCAGAGGTCTAATCAGTGTCGTGTATATGGACCTCAACACCTTTCTATTCAGTTTACTTTCCCTGTTGAGCACTGAGTAGAGCTGTCTGAGTCTCATGTGGGCTCTGTTGCTAATGAATTCATTGTGGTTCCCCCATGTAAGTTTCAGGCCCAGCCAGACACCAAGATGTCTGACTTTCTCTCAGAAATTTATTGGGCATTCATGTCGACAGTGTTGATGCTCATGAAGTAGCTTTAGTTTTTGTGTGAACAGAACTGCTTCACACTTGTCAACATTTACTTTAATACACCATCATTCCAACCAAGGCTCAGAAGTTCTGAGTGCCGTCTATATTCAGGAATTTATGTTTGACGGTTTCCAATCTTGTGCAAGGATGCCCATGTCATCTTTGTAGATCGCTAACATTGTGCTGGAAGGTCATTAACGTAGAAATTGAACAAGATGAACCCCAGGATGCTTTCCTGGGGTACTCCTGCTTGGATACCATATTGTGTCAATTGTTTTCTCTGCATGTCAGTGTTAAAACAGGTCTACATGAGATATGAATGTATGAGATGTGTGAGTCCGTCAGGGAAACCAACATCGGTTAATTTGCGGATAAGGCCATTGTGCCAGAGATGGTCGAAAACTTCTTCAATGTCCAGGAAGAGGGCCTCTGTTGCTTTGTTTGTGTTGTAGCCATGTGATATATGTTCGACTATGCAGAGAAGTTGTGTTGTTGAGTGGTGATTCCTAAACCCGAATTGCTCCAGTCTTAGGGTGTCATTGGCGATGCAGTGCTTAGTGATGCATTTTAGTAATACCTTCTCAACAATCGCTCTGAGCAAATACAGCAGACTGATGGGTCAGTAATTTAGTGAGAGGGAGTGGTCCTTCCCTGACTTCCTGAACATCAGGACCTTGGCCGCCTTCCTAAAGTCAGAGAAGTTTTGGTGTTTTAAGATGGCATTTGTTATGTGTGCAAAGTGTTCTACAGCTCTATCCATGATCTCCTGGAGGACATGGTTTTGAATCCCATTGGGCATAGGGGCTTTACTAGCATTGGTATGCTTGATAGCCCATGTAATTTCGTTTGTACTAGTACGTCAGATTTCATCGCGCATAGGCTGGGCTACATGTCTTGTAACCTCCTGGTCCACTTCACGTGTGAATACTGCATCTGAAGGAGCCAGATTTGGCATGAAAGACACTGCCAGTGCAGTCATAAGCTCTGACTTCTCCTTGCTCGAGAAGGCTGTCTTGTCCTTGTAGAGTAGAAATGTAACGTTGCTCCCCGTTGAAGTGTTTGGCTAGCTTCCACATGCCACAATGTGTGGTATGTAGCCCTATGAGTTTCTTCCCCCATTGCTCATTTCGAAATGTTTGTATTTTCTCCTGTATTATACCCTGGAGTCTGTTGGTGTGCAGTTTATAGAACGGGCTCCTGGTACACTGCCAATATCTCGAGAGGCAGTTCCTCACTGAAATAAGGATTTCCTGGGCTGGGCTGTCGAGTGTTGTTTTGGTGTTGTGTGTGGAATGGCGTCAGTCATTGTGTCTTGGACAGCAGTAGTAAGAGCCTCCACCGCCTCATCAATTTGTTGTGTGTTGATAATTTCATGAGTGTCTGGAATACTACCATCAAGTGTTTCTTTGAACAGGGTCCAATTCGTGCACTTGTAGTTCAGTATTATGCGTGATTCTGTATCCTGTAGTGTTTCTTCTGTGTGTAGTATTACAGGCATGTGGCCTGAGTGCAGATCGTTTTCAACCATAATGTTGAGCATGCATGTGATGCCCTTGATGAGGGCTATATCAAGCACATCTGGCCTGAGTTGGGCCTGTGCTGGCATGTACATGGGAATGTCCAGCCCAAGTATAATGTAGTTTTGGCCTAGTGCATATTTGTATAGTTTCTTGCCATGGGAGGTACGTATTCGCCAATTCCAGATGGGGTGTTTTGTGTTTGGATCTCCAACAGAGGCCTCCTGCCCCCCCCCCCCCTGCCCTGCCCTCCCCCTGCCCAACCCGCTGTGCTATGTTCAGAACTGTGCTAGTATCCCTGCCCACCCCACTGTGCTATGTTCAGAACTGTGCTGGTATCGTATATTACTATGGTTTTAGGAGGTTTGTAAAGCATTATGAGTGTGGTGTTGCCTGCATTGAGCTTGACCCTGACAACTGTGGCTTTCTAGTCTCTCAAGTGCAGAGAGATTGATGTTCGTGTGTTCCTTGTCTTTGTGTATGATGTCGGCAGTGCCAGTTTGTGGTGTACACCGACTTTGAATGCCTTCTCGCTCCTATGACCAACTGTGAAGGTGACTTTACAGCCTCAAATACTGCCTTTAGAGGAAAACACACATCATATGCAGCAACATGCCAAATTGCATCGACCTATGATTCAAGTCTTACCCGCTACAAATTTTATGTTGGGGATAATCCTACAGTTTGGCTGAGCACTGAGGTCGAAAAATTTCAAGCGAGGTTGTAAGCTTTGAAACGACAATGTACCCATGACCAAATTGAAGGAGGATTAAAATTTGACCAATAACGGCGTTGACTGTCATATTTGTGGATTACCATTAGATAAAAAAGTAGAAACTCCTCGTAGGAATTACTGTTATCTTACAGGGAAGTCCTATGACTCATTTCACAATACATATAATTTAAAGTACCTGTTACCAAGCCACATACCCTTTTTCTTCCATAATTTAAGCGGGTATGATGCTCACTTTCTCGTTGAGCACTCGACTGATTTTGGCATGAAGAAAGATCAGGTCAGTGTCCTGCCTGAGAGTGTCAGAAAATATATTTCTTTCTCCAAATGACGAAACAAGTGTTATGCTCCACTTCCTCGCCATGTTACATTGTATGCAGATACCATTCCATAAACTCGCTGAAACTGTACCTCGGGAAGATATGTACATAACTTAAGCTGCACTTCCCAACGAGGAAAAGGCCCCATCTTCTGACTAGGAGGAGGGTTTTTCCATGCCAGTATCTGAATAGTATGGCAAAACTCAATCAATCCAGAATACCTGAATTAACTGCATTCTCCAGCAACCTTACAGGTGATGTCAGATTGGTTGCAGACTATTAGCATTGCGTGAATGTCTGGAGTGAATTCAAAATCTCCACTTTAGAAAAGTGTGCGTGGCTTTACATGGACATAGACATTCACTCACTTGCAAACGTTTTTGAGAAATTTCTGGGCTGTGCATGACCACATATTCTCGGATCCCATCTTTCATTACAGAACCTGGGTTGTCTTGGGATGCAATGGTCGAAAAAACAAAGTGCAGCATCAAATTATTGACCAATCCTGACATGTCTTTTTTCTTTGAATGAGGAATCTATGGGGGCCTTTGCCAATGAGTCCGTAGGCAAACAAAGAGAAATAACCCATGAATGGATGTCAAGTTCAACTCATTCCTTGATATAAATACCTGGATGTAAATACCTGATGCTTTGTTAGGAGATTAGCATGACTTTTGGTATTGACTGTGTGCAGGTCTGTCTCCCAGCCTGTGTGTGCAGGAATATGTGAGGCAGCTGGTGCATGGTGCTCTCTTGTGGAAGGCAAACAGTGCATGCTTCATGATTGGAAGATTTTGAACAATGTCATTACAAATGATGAGTATTTCATTATGGTATTCCTTGTGCAATCAGACTAAAAATACTCTGCAATTGTTGAAATATTCCACACTGCCTTATCAACCTCAAAATACGTAAATATGTATTCTATTCATTGCAGTCAATTACTCAACAATTTCTTTAAATAAATAAGTAAACTATGTTCCACAAACTGCTTTCTATACTATAAATTCTTTCAATAGACAATGTACCACACATTGGCTTGTCTACCAGAAATTTTTTAAACGATATTCCATACACTGCCGTCGATTTCCCATCAAATAGCCAGTTAAATGAGTGTTTTTCCTGCCAATTTCCAGGGGGAGAGGGGAATGGGGGTGTGAGGGGAGGGGTTAATTAATTTAGCAATTAGTTGAATTAATTAGTCTATCAAACTGATAGAGTGGAAGGAGCAATTCGAAATACTGAGACCTGAAAGTGTACTTGTATCAGCAAGGAGAGGGGAATGGGGAGATTGAGGGGAGGGAGAGGTGGGGGGGGGAGGGAGCAGGGGTTTCTTGGAGGGACAGATTATCCGCAGGGAATCATAAATCAGTTAAGAGAACAATGGGTTAAGAGGAGGGGAAGGGGTCATAAATAAAACAGTTTTGCGCCCGAATGCATGCGGCCTGCACTAACAAAACATGCCAGAACATAGGTCGTCCTACTACTAATAACTATACTCACAAAAGTTTAATTTCCTGATCGTTCTTGTAAGTAAAGACACGTCCAGACAAAATCCAATAACTGTACAAGATCCTAAATTTACACTATAATTTACTGATTGGGGAGTCCTTATTCACTCTCTTCTCTGAAGACATGGCTGCAATGCTTACAGTACACTCGTCATGTCATTACGCAAAGAATGCGGTGGCGATGCCAGTGGCGGCTGAGGACCATACACACATGACAACCACATGGCAGCATCATGGTCGGCAGAAGTTCGCGGCCTGGCCATTGAGTCCATGACACTAATGGAGAAGGCTGCAGTAGTCCTACTGGCAAAGAACGTGGGATGGTGCCTCTGGGTGGCGACAACGGCAGAGGAGTGGCGTTGGACTTGGGTAGTGCGCCTGTGAGCTTGATGAACAAGGTGAATGATATGAATGCATCTCGCATTTTTTTTCCATGTGTCGATGCCAGGCTCAGGGTTAAAGGTGGTGAATGAGAAGCTGGGCCATCTGCGACCGTCAAATGGGGCCACCCCACATGCAGCACCCAAGTGTGTGGCTCGGTGCGCTCAGTATGCATTAATTAGTGCTGCATGCTGTGGGAGGCAGTGAGGCAGCACAGTAGACTTTGTCCCCTTTGTCCTGGCCCTAGTATGTGCGAACGCAGCGTCTGTTGCAGCATTGTAGCCAACGAGCTGCAGCACGGAGGTTGGTAGGCTCAGCTCGCAGCCGAATAACAGCAGCAAATACTGACCAACCACACAACATCATACACAAATCGAAAGTAAACGTTTACCCCATGGACTGAACAGTGAGAATGAATCACGATACTGACATCTGCAGGGAGAGGGAGAAGGTTGTTGCATACGGGTTATGACCATAATGTACAGGAGGTTGAGTGGTCAGGACTTCTGAGTGAGTATCCAGGGTTAAATGGCAAAACAGTAAATTAGATCAAATAAAGAAAATATATTTCAGTGTATGGAATATAAAGGGCGCACCTAGGAAGGTAAGCTTCATATTAAGTTATGTTGGTGGCTGGCCATGGGGTGCAGAGACAGAGGATCGGCCTCTCAAGAAAGGCATCTGTTCTATTCCAGGTCCAGATCACAAGAGGGAAAAGCAACTGTGTTCTGCTCTGCAGGACCTTCCACTGTCCACACACATGACCTGTATCCCAAACATGTTACTAATAAAACTGATGACGTGAATTCGCTAGCAGTTTCATCAGAGGGCCCAAGATGTCTCTTTTAACCAACTTTAACCAGACAGAACCGCCATAGTTCTGAAGGACAAGCAACTTGTGCCATGTAGGCACAGCAGAAGTTGCTGAGGGAGAAGATTTGTAAAGATTTGACTGGGGCCTTTGAAATAAATTTTTATAACCAATTCCCTAATCAGTCCTTGACTGGCTGCCATCCTGTACAGGTCTCATACAGATAATGTTTTATGTATATAGACTGAAGCAGAGAGGGAATTTTTTTTTTACCAAGGCTGGGAATCGAATCCGGGTCTCTTTCTTATTGGAGAGGTGCATTAGTCACTTAGCCACCTTGGCACAGTCTTTCACATGACTATATGGATTCCTCTGGCATACCTCCCTCCTTGATCCAGATTCTCACTGCCACCACAGTCTATTTTAAATTCCTCTTACACACTAACAGAAATGCAAAGGGTCTCCATGTTCTGGAATAGCACCTAAGCATCTAACATAAATGGGGGATGCAGCTAGAAACCCAGGTGCAGGTATTCATACAAATGAAATGACACAATTTGAGAGACTTTACTGATCCCATACAGATATGATTTTATTTATATAATGCGATCTTATGATGTGTTTTGTATGGTTTTCTCGGATTTTATTTTTTAGCAATGTTGATGGTTTTTTTGCAGTGTTCTTTGCCTTGAATGGTGTTAATTTGATTATTCAATTTTTAGTTTGCTCCCACCCAAAACGCTTTTAGTCCTATGGTCGTCCCACTGAGTTTACCAGAAGTGGTCAGTGTAATGATTTGTGTGCCATTTGTATTTCTGCTGGAGCTATGATTGATGTTTGTTCGATATGTTGGATATGCTAAAATAGAGTATTTGGTCAATCGAGTATTTCCTATATTCTGCGTTTAATTTGCCATCAGTGAACAGTGTGTTAGCTGTTCCGTGTGAGGTAGGGAGACAGTCTGTAGGTATTTTCTGGCATTTTGAGGCCTTCTCGGTAGTTTGATGTTATGTCTTGGTATATGTATGCTGGGACACACAATGATAGCTGTTTATTAAATATGCAATCTTTTTACTTATGAAAGACTTTCGCTTTCCATTTAAGTGTGTGCCATATCTTGTATAGTGTTCTCTGTCCATATCATCCATCATGAGGAATAATGTGTTGGGGAATTTCTAGCAGATTTTTCTGTATAAATTAACTACTTTCTTCATTTCTTCATTCATAACCAAAAAATAAAGGTTGTATGTTTTAGGAATGCACATACAGTTACTTGATGTTTATTAAGCCACACAGTGTCTCATGTAAACAGTGAGTGGCTTTGTCAAGTTCATTGTGGTGGATGTCACTTGATCCTGCTGTCCACCAGCTTATCTGGGTGGCAACATGCTCGCCTCCCATGCAAGTGGGCCCAGCTTCAATTCCTGGCTGTGTTGGAGATTTTCTCCACTCAGGGACTGGATGTTGTGTTGTCCTCATCATCATTTCATCCTCATCACCAGTGTGCAAGACGCCCAATGTGGCGTCAACTGAAATAAGACTTGCACTTGGCAGCCGAACTTCCCTAGATGAGGCCTCCTGGCCAATGATGCCATACGCTCATTTCCATTTGATCCTGCTATTAATGGAATTGACAGTGTACCTGGATCATTCATGGGATAGTTCTCTACTACTTCATCTTTACATCTTCCTCAAACAATAAAATTTTAGAAAGTTTTCTGTCGTGGCCGTCTGCACATATTTTTGTGTCACAACTATATTGTATTGTTTCCTAGAAGGACATTTTTGCAATTTTTATGATTTCTTGATGTTTCTGCCTATGATCATCTTGTTATGTTTTTTTATATCTTACTTGTTTCACACCTCCATAAGTTTATTGAAATAATTCATTCTTTCATTTGGAGTTTTACTTCTTTTCTTCTAATCAAGATCTACATTTTGGTTTTGGAGTCTGGCAATGGTCGGTACTTTAATACTGTCATCTCTGTAGATTTCAAATTTACATAGTTTAACTTCAATTTTTTCCCTCTTTTCTCTTCTGTGCAGACGTACATTCTTTCAGCCTTTTGAATTCTGCATTTAAATATTTCTTATTCTTCCCCACCACATCATATTTGCTTTTAAGTTCTTTATCTCATTAAGTAACTGTAAAAAAGTCCACTTATTTCAGATTCAATACTTAAATCTCGTTCATACCAATTCCTACAAATCCAGAACTTTTGGCTTGGGCTAGAGTCACCACAACCTTAATGTTATACCAGTTCGAATTTAATACACATAATACCTTTTGTGACTTGTTTCCTGCAATAGCAGCAGCAGAAATTTATTATTGATCATGTTTTTGGCCGGTCAGAATACGATGTGGTCACTGCACACTCTCTCTTAATTGTAATTTCCCAGTGTCACACTAGTTTCTGTATCTGTTTTTTCTGTCATTAAAATGGAAAGAAGAACACTTTTTAACACACTGATGTGCTGAAATTAGTACATATTTCTCACCTATTTTAACAATTTTATCTACATTCACTGCATTTTCATGTTAAGTGTTGCCAACTGGCATCTTGATTTGTTCCACTATGTTTTACTGTTTCAGCTTTCCTTCCTTCCACTATTTTTGTGATGCATGATCACTTAAGATTACATAAATACTGTGATATCTGTACACGACACATATATTTCACTGTTTACTTTATATTTTAAGAGCTAACACACTCATTATTATAGTGTCCACCATTATGCTACAACCCACGTGACTGCTTTTATTTGATTCCCTGTTTTTCAGGGGCCTAGAACTACAGTGATGATCTACAGAAACATTATTTGCATAAAAACAGAGGAAAAAATTATATATCAACCATGTCTGGCTCAACAGTACATTGTTTCCTTGTATTTCCTACAATTGTTTCATTAATTTCTGTCTGCAGTGTTCTGAGCAAATAAAGATAGTTCAGTCACGTGGCTGAAAGTAAGTATAACGAAATATAATCAAAATCCAGATAATTTTTGTTGTTGGTTGTTGTGATCTTCAGTCTGAAGCCTGGTTTGATGCAGTTCTCTATGCTATTCTATCCTGTGTAAGCCTTTTCATCTCCAAATAACTAATGCAACTTACATCTTTTTAATATGGCTTCTGTATTCATCCCTTGGTCTTCCTGTAAGATATTTCTCCCTCTCCCTCCATATCCCTGCAATACTAAATTGGTTGTCCCTTGATATCTCAGAATGTCTGCTATCAACTGATCCCTTATTTTAGTCAAGTTGTGCCACAAAATTCTTGTCTCTCCTGTTCTATTGAATACCTCTTCATTAGTTATGTGGTCTTCCCATCTAATCATCAACATTCTTCAGTAGCTCCACATTTCAAACACTTCTGTTCTCTTCTTGTCTAAACTGTTCATCCACACTCAGCTTCCATGCTTGGCTACACTCCAGATATATACTTTCAGAAAAGTGATTCCAACACATAAATCTATATTCGATGTTAATAAATTTCTCTTCTTCAGAAATGCCTTTCTGGCCTTTGCTAGTCTACATTTTCTATCCCCTCTACTTCGGCCATGCTCAGTTATTTTGTTGCCCAAATACCAAAGTTCATTTGCTACTTTAAGTGTTATGTTTCCTAATCTAATTCCCTTAACATCACTTGATTTAATTATACTACATTCCATCAGCATTGTTTACTTTTGTTGATGTTATCCTCCTTTCAAGGCAGTGTCCATTCCATTCAGCTGCTCCTCCAAGTTCTTTGCTGTTTCTGACAGAATTACGATGTCATCAGCAAACCTCAAAGTTTTTATTTGTTTTCTATGAACTTTAATCCCTACTCTAAATTTTTCTTTTGTTTCCTTCACTGTTTTTCAATATTCAGACTGAATAATATCCGGGATAGGGTACAACCCTGTCTCACTCCCTCCTCAACCACTGCTTCCCTTTCATGCCCCTTTACTCTTACAACTACCATCTGGTTTCTGTACTAGTTGTTCAAAGCCCCTCACTCCCTGTAATGTATCCCTGCTATCTTCAGAATTTAAGGGTGAGTATTCCAGTTAAAATGGTTAAAGCCTTCTCTAAGTCTTAACCTATCTTCTATAAGTCATAGGGTCTTTATTGACTTGCATGTTCCTACGTTTCTCTAGATTCCAAACTGATCCTCCCCAAGGTAGGCTTCTACCAATTTTTCCATTCTTCTGTGAATAATTTATGTTACTAATTGAAATTATTACATTCTTTTTGAAGTCTGAGAGTATCTTGCACACCAGATGGAAGAATTTTGTCATGGGTGGCTCACTCAAAGCTGTCAGTAGCTCTGATGGAATATTGTCTACTCACAGGGCCTTGTTTTGACTTAGATCTTTCAGAGATCTGTCAAATTCTTCTTGCAGTGCCATATCTCCAATCTCTTCTTCATCTATGTCCACTTCCCTTTCTATAATATTGCCTTCAAGAACACCTCCTTTGTATAGACCTTCATATACTTCTTCCACCTTTTGGCTTTCCTTTCTTTGCTTAGGATTGGTTTTCCACTTAAGTTCTTGATATTAATACAGCTGCTTCTCTTTTCTCCAAAGGCCTCCTTAATTTTCCTGTAGGTAGTATTTATATTTCCCCTAGTGAAATATGCTTCTACATACTTACATTTGTAATCTAGCTATTCCTGTTTAGCCACAAGCACTATCTGTCAATTCGATTTTTTAAACGTTTGTGTTCCCTTTCCCTGCTTTATTTGCTGCATTTCAAATTTTCTCCTTTTATCATTTAAATGCTCTGTCTCTTGTGTTATTCAAGGATTTTTACTAGGCTTTGTCTCCTTACCTATTTGAACCTTTGCAGCGTTCACTATTTCATCTCTTGAAACTACCCATTTGTTTTCTACTGTATTCATTTCTCCTGTTTTAGTCAACTGTTACCTGATACATGCTGTGAAAGTGTAATCACCCTCTGGTTCTTTCATCTTATCCAGCTCCAGTCTCCTCAGTTTCTACCTTTTCCCCATTTCTTCAATTTTAAGCTACCACACAGAACTAATAAAGTGTGGTTGGAGTCTACCCCTGAAAATGTCTTACAATTTAAAGTCTGGTTGCTAAACTTTTGTTTTTGTCATTAAATAATCAGTCTGTTTCTAAGGCTATTCCACATATACAGCCTTGTTTTATGATTCTTAAATGAAGTGCAGTGTTGATTAAATTATGCTCTGTGGAAAAGTCTACCAGGCAGCTACCTCTTTCATTGAATTGTCCCAATCCATATTCATCTTCTGTTTTTCATTCTCTTCATTTTCTTACTGTCGAATTTCAGTCCACCAGCACTGTTAAATTTTCGTCTCCCTTAACTGTCTGAATAAATGTCTTTTATCTCGTCATACATTTCTTCAAGCTCTTCATCATATATGTCCAAATAACTAATGCTACTGTACTACTGTGGTGGGTATGAGCTTCATGTCTATCCTGGCTACAATAATACATAAAATTGAATGACAAGTGCACTAACAAACAATCAGAAATTGAAAATATTTTGAATAATCATTTTTTAAATGTTGTGGAGAAAATAGGATCTAGATCTTCACTAGAAGAGGCAAGGCTATTAATAGAAGAGGCCATACCTGCACAGTTTGAAACAGCTGTAATTCCACCAACCTCTCCCTCTGAAATCAGTAAAATAATAAACTCACTGAAAAGTAAAAGCTCTTACGGAATTGATGGCATTTCCAGCAAAGTACTTAAAGCTTGTTCCCCACAGATAAGTAGAATTCTCAGCCACGTATGTAATAGCTCTTTGGAGCAGGGTGTTTTCCCTGATAGACTGAAATATGCCATTGTAAAACCATTGCATAAAAAGGGGGATACGTCGGATGTCAACAACTACCGCCCAATCTCTCTTCTGACAGCTCTATCAAAAATTTTTGAGAAAGTAATGTATTCAAGAGTAGCCTCCCATATTTGTAAAAATAAAGTACTAACAAAATGTCAGTTTGGTTTTCAGAAAGGCTTTTCAACAGAAAATGCTATATATGCTTTCACTGATCAAATATTAAATGCTCTGAATAACCGGACATCACCCATTGGTATTTTTTGTGATCTCTCAAAGGCCTTTGATTGTGTAAATCATGGAATTCTTTTAGATAAGCTAAATCATTATGGTTTGAGTGGGGCAGTGCACAAATGGTTTAATTCATACTTAACTGGAAGAATGCAGAAAGTTGAAATAAGTGGTTCGTGTAATGTTAAAACAGCTGATTCCTCAAACTGGGGTGCTATCAAGCACGGGGTCCCACAGGGTTCGGTCTTAGGTCCTTTACTGTTCTTGATATACATTAATGACTTACCATTCCACATTGATGAAGATGCAAAGTTAGTTCTTTTTGCTGATGATACAAGTATAGTAATAACATCCAAAAACCAAGAACTAAGTGATGTAATTGTAAATGATGTTTTTCACAAAATTATTAAGTGGTTCTCAGCAAACGGACTCTCTTTAAATTTTGATAAAACACAGTATATACAGTTCCGTACAGTAAATGGCAAAACTCCAGTAATAAATATAGAATTTGAACAGAAGTCTGTAGCTA
Source organism: Schistocerca gregaria (assembly GCF_023897955.1). Taxonomy (NCBI): domain Eukaryota; kingdom Metazoa; phylum Arthropoda; class Insecta; order Orthoptera; family Acrididae; genus Schistocerca; species Schistocerca gregaria. Next base: position 85,490,697 of record NC_064930.1, on the reverse strand, counting down.
AGGTAGAATTTTCAAAATTTTTAGGTGTGTCCATTGATGAGAGGTTAAACTGGAAGCAACACATTGATGGTCTGCTGAAACGTCTGAGTTCAGCTACGTATGCTATTAGGGTTATTGCAAATTTTGGTGATAAGAATCTCAGTAAATTAGCTTACTATGCCTACTTTCATTCACTGCTTTCGTATGGCATCATATTCTGGGGTAATTCATCGTTGAGTAGAAAAGTATTCATTGCACAAAAACGTGTAATCAGAATAATTGCTGGAGCCCACCCACGGTCATCCTGCAGACATCTATTTAAGGATCTAGGGATCCTCACAGTAACCTCACAGTATATATATTCCCTTATGAAATTTGTTGATAATAATCCAACCCAATTCAAAAGTAATAGCAGTGTGCATACCTATAACACCAGGAGAAAGGATGATCTTCACTATGCAGGGTTAAATCTGACTTTGGCACAGAAAGGGGTAAATTATGCTGCCACAAAAGTCTTTGGGCACCTACCAAACAGCATCAAAAGCCTGACAGATAGCCAACTAACATTTAAAAATAAATTAAAAGAATTTCTAGATGACAACTCCTTCTACTCATTGGCTGAATTTTTAGATATAAAGTAAGTAAAAAAAAAAAAAAAAAAACAAACTTAATCATTAGTGTCATGCAATATTTTGTGTAATGTAATTTCTTGTACAGACATCTTTTATTAACCTGACACGTTCCACATCATTACGAAGTGTCGTATTCATGATCTATGGAACAAGTATTAATCTAATCTAATCTAATCTAATCATTCACTTTGCTGTTCATCTTAGCTTACCTGCACTCCTATTTTCCTATTCATTATTAAACCTAGACCTGCACTACCCCTATTTAATTTTGTATTTACAACCCTGTATTTACCTGTCCAGAAGTCCTGTTCCTCCTGCCACCAAATTCCTCTAATTTCACTAATTTCCACTGCCTTCAACCAATCTATTTCCATTTTCTAATTTTCTAACCTATCTGCCCAATTAAATGATCTAACATTCCGTGCTGCTATCCATAGAATATCACATTTTTCCTTATGACGATGAGTAGTGGGAGATCGAAATGGGGGACTATTGTACCTCTGGAATATTTTCCCAGAGGATGCTGTCATCATTTAACCATATGACAGGGCTGTGTGCTATTGGGAAAAACTACAGCTGTAGTTTCTCCTTGCTTTCAGCTATTCGCAGTACCTGCTCAGCAAGGCTGTTTTGGTTGATGTTACACGGTTCAAATAGCTCTGAGCACTATGGGACTTAACATCTGAGGTCATCAGTCCCCTAAAACTTAGAACTACTTAAAACTGACTAACCTAAGGACATCACATACATCCATGCCCGAGGCAGGATTCGAACCTGCGACTGTAGCAATCACGCGGTTCCAGATGTTACAAGAGCAGATCAGACTGTAGCTGCTGAAACTACTGAAAAGGCTGCTGCCCCTCTTCAGGAACCAGACGTTTGTCTGGTGTCTTAGCAAACATCCCCATTGCGACTGTGCCTACAGTCTGGCTGTCTATTGCTGGAGGATCGTGGGGGAGGATTTTTTGTTATACATAACATTTCACAGTGCTGTGCATAAAATGTGATGGAGGGAATTGTTTAAAATTAATGTTTAGTAAATTTATGTATATTAACTCCCCACTGAATATTAAGATGGTGAAACTAGTTATATGGATGAAAAATATTCCTGAAATTTGCAAAAATAAGTCTTTACAAACGACTTTTATTATAGATTTGTTGCATAATTCCAGCATTTTAATACTTTTATGTTATATTTTATTCTTCAGTTTTTACAGTGACACCAAACTGAATAAAATTTATTTCTAACTAAGAAAGATATAGTACTTAGAAACACACAAGTCTCCTTGTCTCTCAATGCCAATTTGTGAAAATGATCCGTATGTCAAAATATGTATTTCTGATCAAAAATTTGGAATAATTATTTAACCTTTTTTATTACATACCTTTTTACACAAAATTTCACAAATAGCTTTGATATTAGGGCAACAGTCACTGGGTTATATCACTTTAAATTGGTCCATTGGCATTGATGTGGCTTTATTTTGATGTGTCACGCTTCTTTCAATGACAACTTTAATGTGCTGTATAAGAATGAAGGCTTACTTTTAATGAATATTATGAATCTAATGAAACTTGAAAAAGGAAACAGATGCAAGTAGTGCATGGTTACAACATATATATAATATATATATTATGAAATAGAAATTGATGTCTCTGTATTAACTTATGTTTGTTGGTAATTTAAAAATTTCAAAAATAAGTTTGAAGAGACAGTGAAAGCTTACTTTACCTGTGGTTTCTAGTTTACACTTGGTGATTCATCAATAGAAGATCATTAATTGCTGTAAATCATCTTTATGCTAACTTCTGCAATGATGTAAACAACACATTTTTCAAATGATTTCACTTGTTCCACTTTTATTTCCAGTCTTAGTAACACAATAACCACCTTCAGCCCTCACATAAAATGTTGTGCATATGCAGTTAATTTCAACCTCCTCCTAATAAGTACGACAGGGGCAAGACATTCACAATGCATTTTGCACTTTTAAATAGGAAGTCCATTTAGAGTCAGTGAACACCCTACATTTCTTGACATAATACACGAGTGCATAAAATTCCAGGTTGTTGACAAAGCGGCATCTAAAATGAAATTTACTCCCAGTTTGAATCAAAGAAGCCATAAAAGGTAATACAAGCTATTGCATGATGATGATCAATAGCAGACTTTCATGGCAATGTAGATTGTGTAATGTACACTTTCGGGCGGGGTGCATTATTAAGGACTTGTATATGGATCCTATTGGATATCAAAAACTACACCTTTGTTTAAAAAACTACTAAGCTGAAATTTACTAGAGTATATGAGCTTAATGTTTAGAAAAGAATTTAGTTTACAGTATATCTAGTGAGTTAATATAATACAAAAGATTACCTAGAGAACTATTGTATTTGTCTATACTGGGAATTACTAATTTACAAGTACATTTGTAACATAGCAAATTACTATAGTTAATGTAGTCATAATTAATGGCTTAATTAATGAAGTGGCATTTGGTGCAAAAACCATAAGGAAACAGAAGTATAGTAGCAAACTTGGTAATTAAATGGGTATAAGTTCACTGAAGCAACTGTAATTTTTGGTGGATTAAAACTTCAATACTAATTAACTTTCAAATTAATTAGTTGCAGGAAAATGAATTCTGATCTTTCTTTGCATGTGTCAAAGTGTCTATAATGACTGACTGCCTCAGTCAAAAGCTCTTTAGCGTGCTTTGGTAAGATTTTAAATTAGACATTGCTTTTAATTAATATGGTTTCTGGAAGAAAAGCAAACTATTGCAATCAGTATATGAAAAATTATCATAGGAATTTGTATGAAACATAGTGTGTGTAATATTTTGGCAGATTTGGGTGCATATTACGTATACATGATGTGGATAGATTCAAAGCTGAGGTCACCTGAAGGAGTTTGATAACAGGCATGAGCTCTGAGTAGCAACATGCTGTTGTTATACCATGTGACATCATGTCTGGATGGTGTAAATAATTTTTGGTGCTCTCTATATCTAAATTTAAATGTTTTCAAAACTGTTGTGTTGTTCACATTCGATTATTAGTTGAGAAAATGTGAGGTTTCTACATGTTGAGTTTGTGAGTTTACTTAAAATTTGGACATAAGTGCAGTTTTTGTGTGTTTCTGTTCAGAGAGAGTTGGAAGGGACCCTTTTGGATGGGAGAAGATGAGAGTTAATTTTTATGTTTTTGTTTTGTTTGTTTATTGTGAAAAGAGTGTCTGAATAATTTGAAATAATTCTTGCTTTGTTTGTATTTGGTGTTGGGGAACAGATGTTGGTTGGTGGATGGCATGTGGTGTAAGGAAAGTGGGTTTTTGTGGGAAAGTAGGGATTTTATTTGGTCTCTTTTTACAGGTAGATTGGCTTACTGAGTAAATTTCTGAATTTTATTCTTTTCTTTCTTCGTTAGCTTAAATTCTTTGGACAACAGTGTTTTTTGTTGATAAGTACATTGTTGAAATCAATTTATTTTATGATTTTTTATATTGAAGGATTAGACTTGCTTTTAGTAAACATCATGGATTTTGATGTGACTACAAAGGCTTTCCCGGCGTAATAATTGATAATATTCTTCTCGGGTATGCAGCCGGATCATAACGTCTTCATGACACAATATTTCCACGGTCCAACTGGCCGCCATCTTCAGGTGAGAGTGCTGGTGCACGATCTCGCCGGAACTGACTTCCCAGCGCAAGCGGCGGCCCCTGATAGTTCTACCAGCGGACAAAGGCAACGCAACTGTTCTTCTGTCACGTGATGACTATCTGGGAAAGATGGATCTCTTACTTGAAGACTCAGCATACAGAACATTGCAGGACGACCCAACTGAATGGATAAAACGGAAGACGCTTTCACTGTTGAAGAAGAGTTCTTTACCTGACGACATTCTCAAAAAACTTCGTCCTGGTGCTGCCGTGCCACCGAAATTATACGGTCTACCCAAGATTCATAAGAAAGGGGTCCCGCTCCGTCCGATCGTGAGTAATTTGGGTGCTCCTATCTACAATCTAGCCAAGTATTTAGTATCTGTTCTTGGCCCTCACGTCGGTAAATGCGAACATCACATTTCCAATTCTATGGTGTTTATTCAGAGATTGAAGTCCTTGTCTCTTAGTCCCTGGGATTTGCTTGTGAGCTTTGATGTAGTGTCGCTTTTTACCCGGGTTCCTCTGGAAGAATCCTTGCAATTAATTGGTGAGAAACTGGATGAGGAAACAACCAGGCTTTGTCAGCACGTATTAACGTCGACGTACTTTTTATTCAATGACAAATATTTTGAACAGACTGACGGAGTGGCTATGAGGAGCCCTTTATCCCCAATAGTCGCCAATCTTTTTATGGAAGATTTTGAGGACATGGTGCTGAAGACGGCGTCCTTAAAACCAACCTGTTTTTGGAGGTACGTTGACGATACGTTTATGGTGTGGCCTCATGGGAGAGAAGCTCTGGACCGCATCCTAGATCATTTCAATTCCCTGCATCCTAGCATCAAATTTACCATGGAGGTGGAAAATGATGGAAAGCTTCCGTTTCTGGATGTTCTGGTGTACAGAAAGGATGATGGGACACTGGGACACAGCTTTTATCGAAAGCCTACGCACACGAACCGTTACTTACATGCTTCTAGCTGTCATCCATCGTTCCAGCGTACCGGGGTCCTGCGGACGTTGGCGAGAAGAGCTTATGCCATTTCAGATGGAGAAAGCTTGACACAAGAATTGGACCATTTTAAGATTGTGTTCAAGCAGAATGGCTATACAGATAAACAGATCCGTCGTGCTTTCCAGTTTGGACCTTCGCCTGAACCACCAGAAGATACCTGCAAATCGGTAGCTTTTCTGCCTTTTGCTGGGAGCATTTCCTCGAAGATAGGAAGGATTCTGAGAAGATATCACATCAAAAGTATTTTTCGTCCGCCAGCCAAGATTAGAGCACTCCTTGGCTCTGTTAAGGATGACTTGGGTTTGAGGAAGCCCGGTGTGTACAAGATCCCTTGCCACTGTGGAAAGACTTATATTGGTCAGACAATCCGGACCATTCAGGAGCGATGTGTTGAGCATCAGCGGCACACAAGGCTGCTTCAACCTGAGAAGTCTGCAGTGGCGGAACACTGTCTCACCGAGGGACACAGAATACTATATGACGAGACACAAATGGTTGCCCCTGCATCTCGCTTTTGGGACTGTATTTTAAAAGAATCCATAGAGATTCGGTTATCTGACAATCTTATTAATAGAGACAAGGGTTTTCTTTTAAGTAAGACTTGGGACCCAGTGTTATCTGACATTAAAAAACAACGGTCTGTGGTTCTATCGTCGGAATAAAATTTTTATTTATTTTTATTTTTTAAGTTTTTGACAGCGATATCTCGATTTCGCCTCTTTCCATCACTGGCGGCGGGGTATGTCTACTGCGCTAGAGGGCGGTTACGGCACCTTCTCGCGCACGCGTTTTGGGTCTTCTGCGGCCTATATAGGGGCCGCCGCTTGCGCTGGGAAGTCAGTTCCGGCGAGATCGTGCACCAGCACTCTCACCTGAAGATGGTGGCCAGTTGAACCCCGGAAATATTGTGTCATGAAGACGTTATGATCCCGCTGCATACCCGAGAAGAATATTATCATGGATTTTATTTTAACCATGTGGGCTAATATAAGTTAATAATATTGTACATGAATTTATGGTACTTAATTTAGTTAGTTAGTTTATATTGTTTATTCATGGTAGTTTATTTTAGAAATATGTCAAATAACCTTTTTGAAAGCAGTTGTTGTAGCTTTTCATTGAAGTTGTTCTTTTCTCATTTGTCAGTATTGTGAAGATGTTGATAGCATTTTTCTTCAAGATTTATGTAATTAGGGCTTAATGGACTTTAGGTTTACTTTCTTCTTTAGTTCCAATGTGAATGGAGGCTGTTGTTTGGTTTCTGTTGTTCAAATGGTTCAAATGGCTCTGAGCACTATGGGACTTAACATCTGAGGTCACCAGTCCCCTAGAACTTAGAACTACTAAACATAACTAACCTAACGACATCACACACATCCATGGCCGAGGCAGGATTCGCCCCTACGGCTGTAGCGATAGTGCGGTTCCAGACTGAAGCGCCTAGAACCGCTCAGCCACACCGGCCGGCGTTTCTGTTGTCCAAATTCCCATGGGTTTTCTGTTAGCTACAAATCAATTTCTTGACCACATCCCTTCCTACAGCTTTTTAATTTTATATTTCCTACATGTAATTTTCTTCACTATTTTAGATTTTTTCGGTAGCAAATGAATGTTATCTTTGATTAGTGGGTGCTCTTTGTTTTGTAAACAAAAACAAGCTCAAACTTACAGAGAGAATATTAGAAATGATATTTTATGTACCACAGTGATTATGTAAAGAGCACGCTGATGCACAGTATCTAGTGGACATGCAGATAGCAAAATAAGACCATGTTCAGAGTAAAGACCCTTTGACTGTCAAAATTTTGTCACTAAATAAATGAATTACTCGTAATGCGGTTCCTGAATTTAGTGCCCTTTAGGCAATTTATTGTGCTCAAATTATTCTTATGATGGAGAACTGGCTGAGATGCAAAGTAGAAGGCTCTCATATATTTTGTGGATGATGGAAGATATATTGAAGAGACAGATTAGATGCCATGGAGAGGGGGGAAGATACGTGTTTATTGCAACTGACAAAAATATTACCCCAACTGAGGTCGAATTTGAGTGTGGTTGTGAACCTATCTGTAAGCACATAACAAGCCTAGCTGAGATGAACCTAATGGTTGGAAGGGTTCACTGGCAACTCCATTCCACCACGGCAGTATTAGTGTCATTCAAGTGTGGAAATACCAGATTGTGCAATGCTGGTTGGATATGGGTTCATCCTATTGAGTATGACCTGGGATGTCTATAGACTCATCGCAGGGATACAGAGAGGCAGTTGGACATGTTTTCTGATAACTTTCATGAACAGATAGTTGGAAATGGAAATACTTTAGACCTTAGCTACAAACAGGCTTGACCTTCTCCAATGGTTTCAGTATAGAGACGGGGATTAGTGATCATGGTATCATCACAGAAATGATGGTTAATAAAGATAATAAATGAATCAATAATACAGGAAGACTATTTTTGCTAGAAAGAGCAGGTAACTGTTAGCATCCCGATTAGGCAATGAATGGATGTCATTTAGCTCTAATAGAATGGATGTAGAGGAATTATGGGCAAAGTTTAAACGGACTGTAAATCACACGGTGGAGAAGTATGTGCTAAATAAGTGCATTGAGGGTGGAAAAGCTCCACCATGGTTTAATAAGAAAATTCATAAAATGCTCAGGAAGCAAAAGATAGTTGCATTCTACTTTCAAAAGAGAAAACAGAAATGATGATAGGCAAAAGTTAGTTAATTGAGATATGAGCATGTGTGAAAGCATCAGTGTGTGAAGCATACAACAGCTATCACCATCATACCTTCGTAAAAGATTTTGATGAGGATCCAAGAAGATTCGGCCCTATGTAAAATCATTAAGCAGACCAAAGGCTTCTGTCCACTCACTTGTTGACCAGTCTGGTGTGGCAACAGAAGCTAGCGAAAATGTTTTACAAAATCTTTCACACTGAAGTTGTACTATTACACAGATTCGCATATGAATAACACAGCAATAGGCACACTGAAAGAGTTGAAAACATATGACACCAGGTCCAGATAGAATCCCAATGCAGTTTTACAAAGCATACTTTACAGTACTGACCCCTTTCTTAGCTTGTATTTATTGAGAATGTCTTGTCCAGCCCAATGTACCAAGTGACTGAAAAAAGTGCAGGTGTCTCCTCTATATAAGAAAGGTAAAAGAATGGGCCCACAAAATAACAGTCCAATATCCTTAACATTCTTTTACTGCACAATTCTTCAACATATTCTCAGTTCAAGTATAATATTTTTCCTTGAGATAAAAAAGCTCTTGTCCACAAATCAGTGTGGGTTTACAAAGCATTGCTAACATGAAACTCAGTTAGCCCTTTTCTTAACTGATAGCCTCAAACCAGGTTCCAGGGCCATGGGCAGATTCCATATTCCTAAATTTCTGAATGGCATTTGATGCAGTGCCCACTGCAGACTGTTAACAAAGGTACAAGCACATGGAATAGGTTCTCAGATACGTTAGTGGCTCAAAGACTTCTTAAGTAATAGAACCCATTAACTTTCCTTGGCAGTCTGTGTTCAGCAGAGACAAGAGTATCATCAGGAACATTCCAGGAAAGTGTGGTAGACATAAGCACTTCAGAAGACAGCCTGTCAGTAGCGGGATAAACTATGTTCTTACACATTTTGTTTGGGCAGTTTCCATGCATTTAGGGGTATGCATTCATTCTTTCATTGGCAAAGTTGACTGATTTATGACTCCCTGGTGGTTAATTTATTATTGCTGAGGGGTAATATGTTCTTCTTTGACACATCCACCACCTTGCATCATGATGACTGGGTGTTGTGTGATGTCCTTAGGTTAGTTAGGTTTAAGTAGTTTTAAGTTCTAGGGGACTGATGACCATAGATGTTTAGTCCCATAGTGCTCAGAGCCATTTTGAACCACTTCCCACCACCCTTCTCCTCCCTCATCCCTCTGGGAAATCTCCAACCGTTCCCCCCTCCCCATCGCCAATGCAAGCACACATTTGATATCAAATTAATTGGCTAATGAATTAAAATTATCAATTAATTATCTCCTTCTGGGAAATCTCCAGCCCTCCCCTCTCCCAATTCTCCCTCCCCACTGAGAAAAAAAAACTGATGGAAAAGCACTGCCTGTGCAGAGCTGTTGGTGTGGAAAGTGCAACTATTACCCTGTCCAGCAATGACACGTCAGCTTCCCCTGTGGACAATCCCCACCTCACCCCACTCCCTCCTACTGCCTCTCCATCCCTCCCCTTTCCTGCTACGAGTGCACTTTCTGCCACCCTCTCACCTCCTGTTAACCTATTGTTCAGTTCTATGCCACTTTTCCTCTCCCACTACTCTGCCATTGAATGCGAGCTGCTTCAGGTCAGATCTGAGTCATTCAAATAGCCCCCTTCCAATTTCTCAGTTTGTTTAATTGCCTAAATTGTGAACCTTTTGTGTGCAAAGGTTTTGTTGGTGGATACTGTCTTCCCCATCTGGAAATATTGTGATTGGCTATTTGGTGGGAAATGGACTGCAGTGTATGGAATACTGTTTTAACAATTTTTAGTAGACAGGGCAATGTGTAAAATATTGTCCATTTAAACAATTTATGGGATACAAGGCAGTGTGTGGAATATATTTATTTATTTATTTAAAGTATTTAGTGGGAAATTGATTGAGGTGTGTGGAGTATTGTTCATACAATTTTTGGCAGGCAAGGCAATATGTGGAATATTGTTTATTTAAACAATTTATGAGATCCAAGTCAGTGTTTGGAATACAGTTTTTTACATATTTAAAGGCAGGAAATTGACTGCAGTGTATAGAATTTGTTAGTCACAAGCCAATTTGGAATATTTAAACAATTGCGGCTCTTTCTTATTCTGATCGCACAAGTAATACCATCATGATAACTCACCAAAAGTAGGTACACCATCACAGATCACTCCTAAACAAATCGGGCGAAAAAATGAGTCTTGATCACATTCTGACTATCAAGTCTATCGTATGGCATTGCACACGCCACTTGTCAGGGACTACCACTGTTGTGGGACCACCGTAAACCTCTGAAAACAAAGCATCGGGTAGCAGCATACCTTTGAAATTTGATACAAGCCTCACTTCCTGCCTCCCTCTCCCTCTCTGACTCAAGTGAGTGGTTCTTGTTTGTGTGAACCAATGTATGCAAACACACACAGACCAACATGTCCTTCGCATCCGTCCTCTCTTCAGTCCCCCCTCCCCTGCGACCCTCATCACTCAACAGACTTGGCGTTGGTATTTGGCACATACCTTTGCTCTCACACTTCCACTGCTACGAAAACCAGTCACGTGCCACATTAAACCCATCTTTGCCATGAGAAAAGTAGTAGATACCTGGTAAACACTGGCTGTGGATGTTTTGGAAGCATTCCCTCACTTGATAAGTTTCCTTGATTAATTAATACAATTAATGCTTTTGTTAAATCGATACTCTTTTTCCTTGCATTCTATTGGTGGGTGCTACAATCGGTATATTTGTCAGAATTCAATCCCACAACTGCCCAGTTTCCAAACCCTAATGGATTTTTCCCCTCATCTCCTGTTGGCGGATAATGGCACAGTTAGATCATTTGCTAGGAAGTCTATTATATTGTAGGTAGCTGCCAATTTCGAATTTCAGTTCAGTTATGTGCTATGCCCTTAATCTGCGAAGGCGTTGGACTGGTGTGTGTCCTCACAGTAACACTATTGGAAACAATAAGTTGATCAATCAGTAGTTTGATGTTGCTACTGGGTTTTTAAAGCTCTGTATAATCACTAAGTTGGTTCTCTCAGTTGTACCAGGACGGAGAAGGAGGAGGAAGGGTCTACCATCGGAAAGATAGTTACAACAAAGAACACCATTACCATCTTTCTGCTGAAAGACAAAGTCCACTGGACTGTACTGAGATAGAGTAAGCTTAAATTATGTTCCATTCCATAGTAGTAGTTGTTGCCATAGTTAGGTGTCAGAGATCACTGAACATCCCATGTGGCCGGCCAGTGTGGCAGAGCGGTTGTAGGCGCTACAGTCTGGAACCGCACGACCGATACGGTCGCAGGTTTGAATCCTGCCTCAGGTATGGACGTGTGTGATGTCCTTTGGTTAGCTAGGTTTAAGTAGTTCTAAGTGTTAGAGGACTGATGACCTCAGAAGTTAAGCCCCATAGTGCTCAGAGCCATTTGAAGACATCCCGTGTGCTCTTGTCTCGACGTCCTCACGTAGTGCCACAGGCCAGAGAGTAGAGCAGCACTAGCTGCCTACATGTACATCCATCTCATGTATCACGCCAGGTCAGTAGCTGGACTAGGCCCACCGGAGAAGGCCGCCCAACTGTGGAGGATGTCAGGATGATTGGAATCACAGGAATTCGGATGTTACCAATAGTCTAGTGCTAACACTTGGCAATGATGAATATTGAATCGCTCACAGAGAATACATGCAACACATGATAGCAGAGGCAGCCCATCACTTACTGAGCTATTCAGAAAGTGCCACTAGGGCCGCCACTGGGACTTGTCACCACTGCTGAGGGAAAGAACTCGCTAGCTAGATGGCCAAAACTTTTCTATGTACCTGCCATTCACGACAGCCTTAAGTCAGAAATGTCAATTCGTTCTGCCATGTACCCCACAAGTCAAGCAGTGTCGTCCTTGGAAACGAGTCAGATATTTATCAGTGTCCTTAATATTAAATATTACGAAACCAGCCACAATCTGGTGACATTCGATATTGAGTGAAGTATCGAAAATACCTCCTCCTGACGGCCGTGGCGCTAGAAATATCACTTTTCTGTAATTTCAGTTTATTTTACTCTACTATTCGGGGTCCAAATCACCACTCTCGGCGAGTTGTCATGTCCACAAAATGTCTTATCGCCTCGATCTCTTGATGGTATCAGCCAGTAACATTGCAGCATGGTTCTCAAAATTCTGTATCATTGCTAAACTATCCTCTCCATTACTTTGTGAGAGTCATATGCATAGGCACAAACTGTGAAACCTGTTACGAAGCCCACATCACATGACACAAATATTGTTTCTTAGTGTGGGAAATAGTCATCAGCAAAGAGCAGGTGCAAAAACTATGGTCCTTAGCCAAAATACTTTATAAATTCGTCATGATTTTATTACGATTTGCTATCTCATCCTATGTGGATGGAGTCGCAAAATTTTCGCGCATTCGTGGGATAAAGTCGGAGATTCAATGTTCTAGCACTCAGCCATCTATTTTGTAACGAGCTAGCCCATCATTGAACCCATGTGCTAAGGACTGCAAACAAAACTCTATATTGTCTGTCTCTACGCATCTTGTAACTTGCATGTCTTCTGCTTGGAGCAGAAAAATTATTGTACATTGTGACAGAAAGGGGGATACAAGAAAGAAATTGACATGGAAGCAGTGATAACGAGAGAACTGTCATTTTTGTGGGTAGAGATAAGATGGCTGGAATGGACTGTTTAATGTCGTTGACCTCCAAATGTAGAGTAATAAATTTATATACGTTACTTAGAAGTCTAGGTATGTCCCCAAAGTTATCGGAAACCACTTTATAGATTTTTATAAAGTGTCCTTTGTGTATTACCAGCTGGAGGGGAGGGGGGGGGGGGGGGGGAGGAGGGGGCTTAAATGTACAACTACAGAATAGATTGTGTGTTTGATACTGAGCAAGACTGTTTTGATGTTTCAAATCCCAACAAACAGTATTTACAATGTACTTATCTGTATCTAGAATGAAATTTTCACTCCACAGTGGAGTGTGTGCTGATATGAAACTTCCTGGCAGATTAAAACTAACTTATTGTTAGGCTGAAATCCAATCTACATTTCATGTAGCATCTCCTTGACTCTTATGCTGAAAGGCAGGAAGTATTTTGTTGCATCCATTTTCACTAACTTACCAGAAGAATTACAAAATCTTGGCACTAATCCTTGCACATCAAAGTCTAAGCAGAAGGATTTCCTTATGGCTCACTCCTTCAATTCTGTGGTGGGGTTTCTGTAAAAATAAAATTAATTCGTATGTTATATTGTTGATTACAAAAATATATACCCAATGCTTGTCATCTGCACAGGACTGATATACATGTTATTTAGCATTCTATTACTCGCCTGACATTGATGAATGTACTGTTTTGTTCCATGAAAATGCAGATTTGCTCCTTAATTTGACCTTACACCAACAGACATACACAACATAATAAATAAAACTTTGCCCCATTCTTTGGGAGTCAGTGCTGGGTTCTGTTAATGTCCAACAGACATTAACAAAAAGAAATGGAAATAACTGCACTACCACCACCCTCGCCACTACCACCTTGAACAACAATGGCAACAACAACAATAACAACTACAAGAGACACGACAATGTGTATTGGATACTCATATAAATTATTAGATTATCTAGATCCATTAGAGATTATAGTCTTACTGTTGGCTCAGTGACAAAGAATGATCATTATTATAAACTGATATTTGTTGTTACAAATGTGGGTAACTATTTTGTATGATGAATATCAAATTGGTCATATAGGCACAGTCTAGTAGGTACTTACCAAGCAAGGTGGCACAGTGGTTAGCATGATAGACACACGTCTGGGAGTATGTTGGTACAAACCTGTGCCAAACCATCCAGATTCAGGTTTTCTGAAATCACTTCATACAAATGCTTGGATCATTCCTCAGAATACACATGGTCAGTATCTATTCTGATCCTTGAAATATTCAGTGCTTCTACTACACGTCTTATGACCTCAATGTTGAGGGATTGTTAAATCTTAAACTTCCTTTCTTTTAGTAACTTTCATAAATAATAGCTGAAGTAGCAGCAAACACTGGCTTTTCAACCAATTTTAATACATCAAGTGTATTGCATATGAGCATAAACTGATTAATACTCTGCAGTAACACTTCATTGTTAGTAACCATTTACAGGCTTTATTTCTAATAGTTTCTTGTTGTTTTTATATACACTATTACTACAAATTGGAAGGTACTCACTCATAATGTGATCTACAGAACAGAATAAATGAATTAATGTGTCAAGTGTATTATCAGAATGAGAAAAATATTATCCTGATGATTCCTGAAATGAATCCAGAGAGCATAGTGCCAATTAAGTGTTTAAAGTGAAGGTGGAGACACAGATCAACAGCAGGATTTTCTGAAATGAAATTATAAACAGCTACACGAGTGCAACAGAATCATACTATTAAGTAATAACAAGAAGTGCTGCTGGTTTAGTAGTGTCACCAGGTGTAAAATGTACATAGTGTTAAAACAGGAATTCTGAAATAAAATGCCTAAGTATATGTGCCAAGTATTACTAGGTCATATAGTCCACTGCTCTTCAGATAAGCCTGATTATGTTGCTGCAGGTTTTGTTGGCTATGCACCAAATGTAAAATTGCCATCTAACTGTACATGTGAGGCAACACCTACCACAAAGTAGGAAAATATGTAGGGAGGTATGGATGAAGAAACATCAGGATGCAAGTGGCTCAAGTGAGACTCATTATATCTGGAATGGCTCCATGTCTCTACATAAAATATATTTCAAACAGTTGAATGCATTTATACTAGCAGCATATAGCATTTTCAGGACGAATTTTCACTTGCAGCATGGCATTTCCTGATTTGAAACTTGCTTGCAGATCAAAACAGTATGCCAGGCTGGTACTCAACCCCGGGACCTATGCATTTTATGAGGAAGTGCTCTATCGACTGACCTATCCAAGCTTGACTCATGAAGTGCCCTCACAGCTTTACTTCCGCCAGTACCTCATCTCCTACCCCAGGAACTTCACACAAGTTCTGCTTCATACCTTGCAAGACTAGCACTCTTGGAAGAAAGGATATCTGAGGAGACTTCGTATAGCCAATGAAGTTTCATGCTGCAGTGGACTGAGTGCTGATTTGAAAAATCCTGGTATGTCTCTGCAATAACCTTTCTTTCAAAATAGCTAGTTCGTGAATGTAAGGAAGAGAACTTCTGTGAAGTGTGGAAGATAGGAGATGAGGTACTGATGGAAGTTAAGCTGCGAGCACGGAGCCTGAGTCGTGCTTGGGTAGCTCAGTTGGTAGAGCAAGTGCCCACGAAAGGCAAAGGTCCCAAGTTCGAGTCTCAGTCCAGCACACAGTTTCAATCTGCTAGGAAGTTTCAAAAAAATTATCTTGTTGGCATTTTCTATGAACTTGCGAAGGTCTTTGTTGTTGCTTTTGTTGGTGTTGTTTTACTGGTTCTTTTCAGTCAGAAGACTCGTTTGTTGCAGCGCTCCTTGTCCTTTGGAAATAAGACAGCTGTAGTGTATCCTTGTTTTCATCCATTCAATGTAATGTTGGCTACTGTTACAAGTGCAAATAAATCAACAATCCACACTGTGGACTTGCAACTACTGAAAAGGCTGTTACTCCAGTTTAGGAGACATGTTTTAGCCCAGTTGTTCCAGAGATACTATTCTGAGGTGGTTGCAGCTTTGGCAGTGCTATCTGTATTATTGAGGCATGCACACTACTCTTCTGCAGAAAGTCATGGTTTGTGCAAAGGGTACTGATGATACATATCTTAAAATTGTACTTGGAAATCTAAAAGAGTATGAAGTTCAGAGATTCGCCATGCTAGGATGGAATGATAACTTGACAATGACAGCAGATTTGCACTCTAATAATCATATCACAGGAAGAAAACTAAATTTCGAGTGAGAAAATGTTATAATATTTTCTCCTTCAAGGTTCTGTATTTGGTTCGACCTTAATCTTTACCTTCATAAATGATGTACCCAGAACATTTGAGGATTCATCAGGAACTGTGATGTTTGCTGGGGACATAAGTATATTGATAAGACGTCCTATACATTGATACCATATGGCCAGGGGAATAACTGAACAACATTTGACATACATATGGGAAGCATGTGCTATATATATGACAAGGCACATCTGTTTTAAAACATGTCTTACTGTAATGAAGCCATGGTGGAATAATCAAAAGATGAAAAACGAAATAAGCTTAGTATCCACACATATGTTTAAAGTATGGTGTTGCAGAGTAAGGTGGCGCAGTGATTAGTACACTGTGAGTCCCATTCAAAGGGCATCGGTTCAAAACTGCACCCAACTGTCCTGATTTAGGTTTTCTGTGATTTCCCTAAGTGGCTTCATGCAAATGCTGGGATGGTTGGTTTGGAAGCACATAGCTGATCTCCTTCCCTAATCGGATGGGGCCAAAGACCTCACTGTTTGGTCCCCTCCCACAAATCAATCAGCCAACCAAAAATATGGTGTATACTAGGCTATAGTGGTGTAGGAGTTATTTTGTTAACAGCACTATTGTTCATAACAAACTGCTGTGCAGTAGTTACAAAACATTTGTGGTGTAGGCTCATTAGATATCGCTACTGTAGGTCTACACATTTTCACTGATTATGTAATTGTGAGGTATAAAAAGACAAGAAGATTACAAGGGGTAATGTCTGCAGTGTTTTTTTTTCCTTTATTTTAATTTCATTCCCCTACCCATGTGGGCAGGCAGTGGCACACTTCACCGATCTTCAGTCATGTGGGCAGGCTTTATAAAATACAGAAAGGAGAATTCTTACATAAAAAGGGGGATAAGAAGGGTGACATAAAATACACTGGAAATGGAGATGAGGGGAGTTAAAATACACTTTAACATGGGGACATGCACTGGGGTACAATTAAAAATCGACATCAAGTAAAAAGAACATGGGGCAATTTGAAGCACTTGAAAAACACTGCATAAAAAGCACACAAACAACAATGGACTATGTACAGGTTGAGCACACAATTAAAACTACATCCCTACATGACACTATATAATGGTACCAAACACAACACTAATGCACCACACTTGATAATAAATAAAAACTTTGAGGATCTGCTGGGGAGGTGGGGGGGGGGGACAAGGGAGAAGAGGAAAGGAGGTGAGAAGGAGGGGTGAGAAAGGGGAGAAGGCGGGGGGCGCACCAAAGGAAGTGAAAACAGCCTAGGAGGGCGTGCAGGGAAGAGGAAAATCTGCTTGTGCTTGGGAGGAGGAGAGGCAATAGAGGGCCCTGGGGAGGGGCGGGAGGGGGGGGGGGGGGCAAGGTCAGCAAGTACACAAAGTCCTTTAATCCATACATATGTTTTCAAATCATTACTAACCTTTCTACAGGAGCGGGTATACAGAGTAAAAGGTATATTACTATACACAAAACTAGGTCTACTATGAGTCTTTGGGTCGATTCCACAATTCGATGTTTTGTAAGTGGTGACATCTCGGCCAGCGAAAGATTCTAGTCCAGGTAGTGAAGCGTTCTCACAGCAGACAATAGGAAGGAAAGTTGGAAGGAAGGGTAGATGTCATGGCAAAGTTCAACACCCAGGAGGGAAAGGTGCTGGAAATTGCCCTGATGAAGGAGATGGAGGGTGTGGAGGTGGAGAGGGAGGGATACAGCAATAGAGGTGCGGCAATGGGTGGGGGGTGGAGAGGAAGGAAGAAACCCAAGGATGGGAGGGATCAAGCCTGCAGACAGTGTCAAGGATGTGGAGATGCTGGAGGAAATGGAGGTGGGGGAAGGGGATGAGATCATACAGCATTCATGCAGGTGAAGGCAGATACTGAAGGCAAGGTGGAGCACAAGGCATTTGAGGATTTGGAGGGCCTTGTAAAAGTGGGGGGGGGAGGGGCGGAGATTTAGGCAATGCTGGCATGACAGAGGTTAGGACGGACGAGGGATTTGTAGATGTGGAGGATGGTGGAAGGATGCAAGCCCCATGTCCAGCCAGACAGGAGTTTCAGGAGGCAGAGGTGGGAATGGGCTTTCTGCTGGATGGTCAGTAGATGAGGGTCTAGGTGAGGTGGCAATCGAGGGTGAGGCCAAGGTATCTCGGGGTGGGGTTTGGCTGGATGGGACTACCATAAATGGGGAGGTTGAAATCGTGGAGACAGAAGGAGAGGGTGGTGCAGCCTATGATGATTGCCCGGGTTTTGGAGGGTTTGATATGAAGGAACCACTGGTGACACCAAGTGGTAAACTGGTTAAGGTGGGTTTGGAGGGTGTGTTGGGATCATTGAAAGGTAGGATAGAGAGTCAGGAAGGCACTGTCATCAGCATATTGGAGGAGGTGGGCAGGAGAGGGTGGTTTGGGCATATCGACAGAGTACAGGAGAGAGAGAAGAGGCCAGACGACAGAGCTGTGGGGGAATTGGTGTTGTGTGAATTTTCCTCATACAGGGAGAACAGTTTCAGGCTACTGCACAGTGAACTTAACTCTTTTCTTTTAACTCCGTGCAGTATTAATCTTGGGAAATTTTCGTAATCTGAAGTGCCCTGAAGAGTTCACGACACTTTCTTGTATCAAAGTCCTTTTTTTCCTAGTCATTCTGGCTATGATTTTGGAAGCTCATTGGTGTTGGGTTTAATGTAAGGAATGGAGTCATTTTGCTTAAATTTGCAGGAAGACTGAATCTTGATTCGGTTTCATATGTTTGGAGGATGTTGAGTACATTGGAATAAGAACTTCTTTCTGTTGTCGCAGCTTACTTGAGTTTCATTAGCAGAATCTATGAACTTTGAAAGATTTGAGTTTGGAAGTCGTTTGAGGTAGCACTGGACATTGTGTGCTATTAGATGAGTCATATTATGTTTCTAAGATTTCTCAGTTACATTTTATGATGAATATTTAAGATTTATCTACGAGGGTGAGTCGAATGAAAACTTTAAATATTATTTATTGTGCAGAAGTGGTAAAAAGCTGTATCACTTTTCAACGTAATATCCCCCACGCTCAATGCAAGCGATCCATTCAGCAGTTTGTTAGGCCCATCTGTACCGCGCTGCATGGTGTCGTGGCTGCAAAAATGGACTTAGCCATGGACGTCGGGAGTGAAGTTGCGCATCATGCAGCCTATTGCGCACTATTTGACTCGTAACATGACGTCCTGTGACTGCACGAAAAGCATGGTGGCGTTGCTGTTAGGATGCCTCCGTGCCATAATCCATAGGGAATGGTCATCCACTGCAGTAGTAGCCGTTGGGCGGCCTAAGAAAGGCATTTCATCGACGGTTCCTGTCTCTCTGTATCTCCTCCATGTCCGAACAACATCGGTTTGGTTCACTCCGAGATGCCTGGACGCTTCCATTGTTGAGCGCCCTTCATGGCACAAAGTAACAATGGGGACACGATCGAACCGCGCTATTGACTGCCTAGGCATGGTTGAACTACAGACAACACGAGCCGTGTACCTCCTTCCTGGTGGAATGACTGGGACTGATCGGCAGTCGGACCCCTTCCATCTAATAGGCGCTGCTCCTGTAGGGTTGTTTTACATCTTTGGGCCGATTTAGTGGCTTCTCTGATCACTCAAAGGGACTGTGTCTGTGATACAATATCCACAGTCAACGTCTATCTTCAGGAGTTCTGGAAACTGGGGTGATGCAAAAAATTTTAGGTGTATTTTGGAAGCAAAGAATGGGACGCATCACCAGAGTGAAGAAATTTTACGGGTATCTATAAAAATGTGGGAAAATCATTTTCAGAAGGCATATGAAAACATCAACTTAAATTACGTACTGTAGGGGGAAAATGTGACGTATGAAAATTTAGGCTGAAGTGTAATTTTTTGAACATTTTTTCTTCTTCTCGAAACTGTGCTAATAGGAACCAATATAATATTACGTATCTCGGGACTTTTTTAAAAAAATTTCAACGTGTGTCATGTATAATACTAGGTTCAAGGTTTTCAGCTATATTTATAAGGGAGACACGCTACAGGTAAGAAAGCGGTACACCAACTGTAGCTGTCATTCTTTGTGAAAACGAGAGTGTTTTCAAAACAAGACATTCTCGCCTTTGACTGTTAAAATTACTTATTTATTATATCAAATACTGTCTTTAATCATTTCTGTTAAATTTTTATTCATAAAATCTCGCATTGCAATTTCGATTTTCTGCTATTTTCAAGTGACTGAAATTATGAAAACAGAGTGTATCCTTACTTAAAGTCTCGCGTAACTTCACTTGCATAGAACGGTACAAGTCGCTGTAGCATTGTGAAACACACATTACTCCATATTTTACACGTTGGTGATATGTTCCACTGTGTGCAGATTCTAGGGATTGATCGATGAGAGAATAGAAACAGGAAAGGTCAAATGAACTTACGTCCAGAAATGCATGTTTACCATGCTAGAGACCATTTACTCGATCACACATTCTTACAGAGACTGCGGTCTACTTCGTGCTGTACCACACATCCACAGTTACAGTATGTGCTGAAAATGGTTTCCATGTGCCTCAATGCATGCGTGTATGTGCCGTATCATGTCCTATCTCACATATTCACATTGGACAAGCTGCATTCTAATACTGTCAAAGGCAGCTTGAATACTCTGTTCCAGTGTCTCCATGTCTGGAATGGGCTCTGCATACACGATACTTTTGAGATGGTCCCATAAGCAAAAATTGCGCGGTTTGAGATCCAGAGAAAAGCAGACCATGTAACTGGACCACCTCGTTCGATTCATCGACCAGGGAAGACACGGTTGAGATACATCCGGACGTTAATGGCGAAATAGGCTGGAGCACATCATATAGCACACACATAACCCTCCAAATCATCACTGGGACTTCTTCCAGCAGGGAAGGCAAAGTCACCTGCAAGAAATGCCGATAGTTCCGCCCTGCTAGGTGATGTGGAAGGAAGACTGGTCCCTAAATATGGTCGCTAACTATCCCGGCTGCACCGATGCTGATGATTCGCTGTCACCATACCTTGCGGATTGTGCATATTATCTCACAGATGATTGTTATGAAAGTTGAAGATACCACTCCGTGTAAAGGTGGTCTCATCTGTGAATAGGATAGATGAAACAGATCGCGGAATCGTGCTTTCCTGGTGAAGAAACCAGTGACAAAATTGCTCCTGATGTGGAAAGTCTGTCAGTAGTAAGCCCTGCACATCATGTAAGTGATAAGGGTAGTAGCAATTGCTGCACTGGCAAACCAACCGTCTGGCATTGACACTGCGGTCGCTTTCCATAATGTTAATCATATTTTACTCCAAGTCTAGTGTCCGAAAAAATTTCGGGTACATGCTCCATGATTTCTTGCTCCTTGAAACGACCTTGTCTCAGACCAAACGGCGAAACACTGTTGCAAACATTGATTGCAGTGGTTGCTGTCGGCGGGGATCTCCTGGAACAACATTAGTGCCCGCTGCCTTGCCTTTCCGTAGGTAAACTCCATGTCGGCGGCGTCTCGATTCAAATATGGAAACATTGCTTTCATGACGGAGTCGTTTTCATACATTCCATTTTATCGGGACTACAGACAGTTTGCGGGAGGTGTACAGCATCTGTATCTTTTCAAGGAAAAGGGGAGGTGGGGGAACAGAATGAGATCGTACAGGATCTGTGTGGGGGAGTGGAGACAGATTCGATATGCGAGGTGGAGAGCATGGCATTCAAGGATTTGAAGGGATTTATAAAAGGTAGGGGGGGGGGGGGCGGAGATCCAGGCCAGATGGGCGTAACAAAGGATAGGGCAGGTGGGGGATTGATAGTTGTGGGGGATGGTGGAGGGGTCCAGACCCCACATACGGCCGGAAAAGAGCTTGAGGAGACAGTCAAGAGCGTGCCTTGGCTGGGATTGTCCAGAGATGGGGGGACCGGGAGAGGCAATGGTCAAGGGTGACGCCAAGGTACTTAAGGGTGGGGGTGAGGGCGATAGGACGGTCATAGATGGTGAGATAGAAATCAAGGAGGCGGAAGGAAGGGGTGGTTTTGCCTACAATGATCACCTGGGTTTTGGAGGGATTGACCTTGAGCAACCACTGGTTGCACCAAGTGCTAAACCGGTCAAGATGGGACTGGAGAAGTTGTTGGGAGAGCCGCAGGGTGGGGGCAAGGGCAAGGAAGGCGCTGTCATCGGCGAACTGGAGAAGGTGGACAGGGGGTGACGGCGGTGGCATGTCCGCCGTATACAAAAGGTACAGAAGGGGGGAGTGGGCGGAGCCTTGGGACACACCGGCGGAGGGGAAAAAGGTTTAGAAATCCGTGGTATGGATGGTGATGTAGGATGGACGGTGGGAGAGAAAGGAGCCGATCAGATGGATGTAGTTAATGGGAAGGGCGAAGGTTTGGAGCTTGAAGAGGAGACTGCAATGCCATATGCGGTCATAAGCACGTTCGAGGTCCAGGGAGGGGAAGATTGCAGAGCGATGGGAATTAAGCTGTTCAGAAAGGAGATGGGTGTGGTGAAGTAGAAGGTCGTTGGAAGAGATGGATGGCCGAAAGCCACACTGGGTAACCGGAAGAAGGCGATGCTGGCGGAGATGCTGGTGGATGCGTCGGATGAGGATAGATCCCACGACCTTGCTGAAGGCTGAGGTAAGGCTGATGGGCCAGTAGGAAGAGATGGCGGATGGAGGTTTACCAGGTTTAAGGAACATCAGCATATGGGAGATTTTCCACAGGTCGGGGTAGTAATCGGTGGACAGGACTACATGGTAAAGCCTGGCCAGGGTGGAGAGGAAAGAGACAGGAGCTGCACGAAGGTAACGGTAGGTGACACAATCATGACCAGGAGCAGTGTTGCGTTTTGTGTGGAGTGTAGCAATGAGATCCTGTGTAGTGATAGGGGATTTGAGTTCCGTGTGGGCAATGTTGTCCAAGTACTGGAAACCAGGTGCGAGGGGAGGGACAGAGGTGTCAGTTTGATCACAGACATCTGGGAAGAGGGAGTAATCGAACTGGGGATAATCGGGGCTGGGAAAGGCATTGGAGAGGTAGGAGGCAAAGTGATTGACCCTACTAAGGGTATCACGGAATGGGTGATCATCATGGAGAAGAGGATAGTAGGGGGAGGGTTTAGTTCCAGTTAGGCGACAGAATGCTGACCAGAAATTGGACGAGTTGCGAGGTAGGGTAGCATTTAAATGGGTGAATGTCTGTCGCCAGTCCCGGCATTTCTTAGCCGCAAGCAAGTTACGAATGTGTCGCGTCACTGGAGTTGCTGGTGGTGTCTTAGTGTTTCCGGGTCACGCGTGTGGAGGAAGGCACGGTAGAGACGGCGGGATTCATGGAGGAGGAGGACAGCCTGCGGGGGTAAGGTAGGACAGTGGGGGTGGATGGCGACAGTAAGGATGTGGGCCTCCACAGCTGCAGACAAGGTCTGTTGGAGAAAGGAGGCAGCATGGGTTAAATCGTCAGGGTGGTGGTAGGTGAAGGGGTGGGTATTGACTTGGGTGGAGAGGGTACCCCAGTAGGCATTCGAGTTAGCACGGGAATAGTCATGGACGTACTTTGTGGGAGGGTCATTACAAGGGTCGGGGCGGGGGCGACGACCGTCTGAAATGGTGAGGAGGACAGGGAGTTGGTCGCTACCACTAGGCTCCAGGACATCCACCGTTATGCGGCCAAGGAGGTTAAGGGAGGCAAGGATAACATCGGGAGTGGAGTTGGATTCGGGATGGGTGTGCTGGGGAATGGGAATGAGGTTGCCTTTAAGGAAGGAGAGGAACCAATGCCACCGCCATAACTGGGCGGCGGAATGACTGTGGATGTTGAAGTCTGCGGTGATCACGCAGGAGGAGAAGGTATAGTCAATTTGGGAGAGGAAGTCGATTGGGAGAGGGGCGTTAGGGCGGACATAGATGGTGGCACAGGTGACGGTGAGGTCGGGAAAGAAGAGACTAAAGATCAGGTGTTCAGTGGGGTTGGGAAGAAGAGGTTGGAGCTGAACTGGGATCTGGCGGTGCTGACCAATTGCAACTCCGCCACGTGCAATTGGGTGGGGATTATAGGAGCAGTGAAGGAGGTAGGGCGAAGTATGGACGGTATGGTGAGGTTGGAGGAAGGTTTCATTGAGGGGAAAGGCATCCACATGGAGGGTGGCAAGGGTGTGCAGGAAGAGGTTCTTGTTGGCAGGTAGGGAGCTGATGTTGTTGAAAAGGATATAATGCTGTCCCGCCATGACAGGGATTTAAACAAGGGTGTCAAGATGGGAGATGGTGAAATGGGCCTGGTTGTTGGAGTAGGTGGCATACATCTTTAAGTGGAATACGAACGGGCAGCGAGGGATATCTGTTGGAGGGTGTGCAGGCGTTGGAATGGGTGAACATCTTGGAGGACGATGGTGAGGAATCTGATGATGTCCTCAGTGGTAGGGAGTGGGCGAAGGTAATTGCTGGGAGGGGTGGGGGCGTCCAGAGGGCATACAGGAACAGTGAGTTCAGGAGTGGTAGGAGGGGATCGGGCCTTACATTTCTGGGAATAAGTAGGATGAGGGAGGTTACATGTTTTACAGGAGGGGGGTGACTGAAGATCGGGTCACTGCCGTAAAATGTGGGCTTGCCTACAGTGTGAGCAGGTGAGGGCCTTGCGGCACTTAGATGTCGGGTGTGCATTATACTGCAAGCACCTTTGGCAGCGGAGGGATTGAGTAGGGGAACAGGAAAGGTCAACTTGGTAGCGTTGGTGAAACAGAAGGGCACCGTCCTTCAGGCAATGGTCTATGGAGGAGGCATGTTCAGAAAAGACTTGCATAAGGCGGGTGGGGTCAGCTGAGTTATGGATGCGGCGAACCGCACGCACCTCCTGATGGGGATGCGCTTTGAGCTCCGCCAACACCTCCTCCTGCGTGATCGCTGGACTAAGCCAAGTGATCACAGCGATGAGGGTCGGTGGGTGATGCGGGTGTTGGGGTTGGCGGGTGGGAGGCGGGGAAAGAGCAGGGGTAAGGGAGGCATTAGGGCCAAAACGGGTGATGGGGAGGTGGGAGAGGATGTCAGTATGGAGGGTAGCGCTGGGGAAGGAAATAAGAACAGACTCCCGTCTGGGAGTGAGGAGGGAGATGGGAGCACCAGAGAAGTGTTTGCGGAGGAGGAAGGAGAGATTCTGGGCCTCAATAAGGGTAGGATCGGAACGGGAGAGGAGGTATTTGTATAAAGAGGTGGAGGAGGAGGCAGAGGGAGTATGGCTAGGCAGGGAGACATGCATGGCATCCTGGGGGGGAGGAGGAAGGGGCGGGGCCTTTTTGAGAGTGGAGGAGGTGGTGGTGCCACTAGGGCGCTTAACGGCGGCAGAAGGTTGGGTGACGATATGAGGGACGGGAGCTATAGGGAGGTGGCAGGAAGGGGCAGGTCCCAGTGTGGACGCAGCAGTCGGCGGCGGCGGCGGCGGCGGTGATGGTGAAGGCGATGGGGAGAGTGAGGCATGGGCAGTGGCCCAACGGGCCACCACCCTACCTGGAGCGGCAGTGACAGGCTGGGGGACAGGGGGGAAAGGATCAGAGGGAGAGGAGCGGGAGGTAGAAGCTGGAGAGGGGGTGACAAAGAGCGAGGGCAAAGGGAGAGTAAGAAGAGGAGGGTTGGAAGGAGGGGGGGTGTGACTGGGCACACCATGTAATGGTGGTGGTGGCGGCGGCAGAGGGGGGAAGTGTAAACTATGGCTGTGGTGGTAGTGGTCGCAGTGGTGGTGGGGGCTGACATGATGACAAGGATAAACGTAATGCACAGGACGAAAAAGAAAGGAGAAAAAAATGGGGACAGATGGAGACAAAG
Organism: Schistocerca gregaria; assembly: GCF_023897955.1. NCBI lineage: Eukaryota > Metazoa > Arthropoda > Insecta > Orthoptera > Acrididae > Schistocerca > Schistocerca gregaria. Next base: position 85,464,833 of record NC_064930.1, on the reverse strand, counting down.
ACGTAGACAGACGAAGACGAAGATGGATGGAGACGAAGACGGGCGAGGACTGGAGTCCCAAGCTGCTTGCGTCGGCGCCGACGCCGACGCCAGCTGGCAGGAATGCCGTCGCAGCTGCTGCTGCCAGGGCTGGGGCTGGGGCCGGCTGGACCGCTGCTGCTGACTGGGATCGCAGCTGCTGCTGCTGCTGTTCAGCTGGCTGGCTGGCTGGCTGGCTGGCTGACTGGCACCTGAAACCCTAGCGCTTCGATTAGTTCGGAAATGGCACAATCGAAGGGTGATAACCTTGCGGAATACCGCCAGAGATCGTGGAATTCACGCTGTAAATAGAGTTATATAGACGAAGGATTGGATGATTTGAATGGGTAGAGATGTTTCTCTTGTTCTTCAGCTGTGGTATATGTTTCTGTAATAGTAAATGCAATTAACAATATATATATTAATAGTAAATGCAATTAACAATATATATATTAATAGTAAATGCAATTAACAATATATATATTAATTATAATTTCCTGTCTTACATTCAGATTTTATTTCCACATTTTCCGTTTTTAAGTTCTATACTGCGTTATAACAATGAGCTACCAGTGACGCCGCTCAGCGCCAGGAGAGGGATTTATTTCGACGTCAGTCCGAAGCGACGAGTTCCAATACTGAGCTACCAGTAGCGCCGCTAAGCGGCGGGAATGGGAGTTACTTCGGCATCAGACTGCAACGCCGAACTGGGGGTGCAATTCTGAGGACAGGGCGGATGGTTGCACGGTTCTTTACTACTTACAGGTGGAACTCTGGTCTGACATTCTGAAATTGCGAATGTCAACGCTGCCTTGCGTGCAAACATCACAGTATCTGAGAAGAAACACGCTTCGCATTCATTAAGCATGTGCATCGAGGAAACATCTCCGTCCACTTTAATTATTCCCATGTATGAAGTAGTTTCATGCACCCACTCCCCACCACCACCAGATCCCTGTTCGGGTCCAACCTCTCCTTCCCGACCCAACCGAACACCTGATCCTTAGTCTCTTCTTCCTCAGCCTTACCGTTACCTGCGCCACCCTAACGCCCCTGTTCCCTTCTACTTCCTCTCCCACGTTGACCGTACCTTCTCCTCCTACGTGATTGCCGCCGACCTGAACATCCATAGTCGTTCCGCCGCCCAGTTACGGCGGTGGCATCGGTTTCTCTCCTCCCTTCAAGGCAACTTCATCCCCATCCCCCAGCACACCCGTCCCGAATCCAACTCCACTCCTGATGTTGTCCATTCCTCTGCCAACTTCCTTGGCCGCATAACGGTGGATGTCCTTGAGCCTATTGGTAGCGACCATCTCCCTGTCCTCCTCACCATTTCAGACGGTCGTCGTCCCACCCCGACTCTCGTAATGACCCTCCCCCTAAGTATGTCCATGACTATTGCCCTGCCAACTGGAATGCCTACCGGGATACCCTCTCCACCCAGGTCGATAGCCACCCCTTCACCTACCGCCAACCTGACGTTTAACGCATGCCGCCTCCTTTCTCCAACAGACCTTGTCTGTGGCCGTGGAGGCCCACATCCCTGCTGTCGCCATCCACCCCCACTGTTCTACCTTACCCCCATAGGCCATCCTTCTCCTCCATGAATCCTGCCGTCTCTACCGTGCCTTCCTCCACACGCGTGACCCGGACACACTACGAAACCACTGGCAACTCCAGCGACACATTCGTAATTTGCTCGCGGCCAAGAAACGCTGGGACTGGCGACAGACATGCACCCGTTTAAATGCTACCCTACCTGTCAACTCGTCCAATTTCTGATCAGCCTTCCATCGCCTTACCGGAACTAAACCCTCCCCCCACTATCCTCTTCTCCATGATGATCACCCCTTCCCTGACACCCCTAGTAAGGCCAATCACTTTGCCTCCTACCTGTCCGATGTCTTTTCCATCCCCGATGAAAGTCTTTTTCGCAACTGGCAATGAGCAACATGGCCCTATGGGATTCATGCAAAGGATTGCATTTTAGAGATGGGTGTGGCCGGTTTTAATGTTTCATGTCGAGGTTGGAGCAGATACCCACCTTGACTCCCTCAGAGGCCTAGACTAGTTTTAGATTTGACAAATTTTAAGAAAGACAGTACATCAGATTTTACTTTCACATCTTTATTTTTTAACATTTTAGATAGGCATCATGATTTTACAGTAGTATACACTGATGGATCCCAACAGGGGGATTTTCTTGGCTGCTTAGTAGTGTTCCCCAAACGTGTCTTCAGGATTCGCCTTCCCCAGGAATACACTGTTTTTTCCACAGAACATCACGCTATCCTGAAGGCATTGGAGCAGAAACGGTGTACTCAGGGCAAAAACTTTCTAATTTGCTCTGACTCAATGAGTGCATTACAGTTACTGCAGAACCTGTTCCCAGCGGAGAAGTTGGAACAGCTGATTTACGACCAACTGTACATCCTCCAAAGACAGGGCAAGCAAGTGTCCTTTTGCTGGGTGCCAGTGCATGTGGGCATACGGGGAAATGAACAAGCTGATAGAGCTGCCAAGAACTCCTACAGATTACCGGAGGTGACACAATGTTCTATTCCTTTGCAAGGTATTGTTTCTGTGCTGCGGCGGAAGTGTATGCAATTGTGGGAGGAGGAATGGCTGGTGGTGAGGGAAAATAAGCTGTGATTGGTGAAACCCACCATCCAGCTGTGGTGTTCCTCCTGCTGGTCACCCAGGCGTGACAAAGTGACCCTTACACGTCTTCGCATAGGGCACTGTCCTCTTACGCATGTGTTCTTACTACGGCGAGAGGGACCCACACTGTGTGATGCCTGTGGCGTACGAATCACTGTACGCCACATTTTAGTTGAGTGTGATTTATATCGTTCTGTCAGGGCGGAAGTTAATATTAGTGGGGATGTGTCCTCGATTCTAGCCGATGACGAAGCGAGTGTCAAGAAAGTTTTAAGGTACTGTGATGTTTCTGGGCTTCAGCCAAAAATTTTAGGTTGGAATTTTTAGTGTGTTGTCGAGTGGCTTACCACTCTTTTTTATACTTGTAATAAGCCAGTTCCAAACATGTGCTGTGTGTTTCATTTTAACCCTTTCACCTCGCAGTTATCCTCTTTATGTGTTGCATTCCACTTTGCTACTGTTGACGTGCAAACTGTCTATGTAGCCTTTCACTCTTAATTTTAGTCCTATTTTATCACTTGCTGCATTTTAGTGACACTCGTCCATTGTTGTTTCCATTCGGGCGCTAAAAACTACACTGTTGAGAGCCCATATCCATCCATCCATCCATCCATCCCCGACGATCCCCAGTTCGATTACTCCCTCTTCCCAGATGTCTGCGATTGAACTGACACCTCTGTCCCTCCCCGCGCACCTGGTTTCCAGTACTTGGACAACATTGCACGCACGGAACTCAATGCCCCTATCACTACACAGGATGTCATTGCTACACTCCACACAAAATGCAACACCACTCCTGGTCATGATCGTGTCACCTACCGTCACCTTCGTGCAGCTCCTGTCTCTTTCCTCTCCACCTTGGCCAGGCTTTACAATCTAGTCCTGTCCAGCGGTTACTACCCCAACCTGTAGAAAACCTCCCGTATCCTGATGTTCCTTAAACCTGGCAAACCGACGTCTCTTCCTACCGTCCCATCAGCCTTACCTTCAGCAAGGTCCTGGAATCTATCTTCATCCGACGCATCCACCAGCATCCCTGCCATCACCGCCTCCTTCCTGTTACCCAGTATGGCTTTCGGCCATCCTTCTCTTCCGACGACCTTCTCCTTCACCTCACTCATCTCCTTTCCGACCAGCTTAATTCCCTTCACCCCGCTATCTTCCTCTCCCTGGACCTCGAACGAGCTTATGACCACATATGGCATTCTGGTCATCTCTTCAAGTTCCGAACCTTCACTCTTCCCATTAACTATGTTCGTCTGATCGGCTCCTTTCTCTCCCACCGTCCTTTCTACGTCACCATCCATAACACAGACTTCTATACCTTTTTACCCTCCGCCGGTGTGCCCCAAGGCTCCGTCCCCCCCCCCCTTCAGTACCGTCGCCCTCCATCCATCTTCTCCAGTTTGCCAATGACACCGCCTTCCTTGCCCTTGCCCCCACCCTGCAGCGCTCCCAACACCTTCTCCAATCCCATCTTGACCGGTTCACCGTTTGGTGCAACCAGTGGTTCCTCAAGGTCAATCTCTCCAAAACACAGGCGATCATTGTAGGCAAAACCACCCCTTCCTTCCGTCTCCTTGATTTCTATCTCACCATCTATGGCCGTCCTATCGCCCTCACTCCCACCCTCAAGTACGTAGGTGTCACCCTCGACCGTCGCCTCTCCTGGACCCCCCATCTCTGGACAATCCAAACCAAGGCACACTCCCGACTCCGTCTCCTCAAGCTCCTTTCGGGCCGTACGTGGAGTGTGGACCCCTCTGTCATCCTCCACACCTATAAATCCCTCATCCACCCTATCCTTTACTACAGCCGTCCGGCCTGAATCTCCGCCCGCTACCTTTTATAAATCCCTTCAAACCCTTGAATGCCATGCTCTCTGCCTCGCCTATCGCATCCGTCTCCCCTCCCCCACATGGGTCCAGTACGATTTCATTTCTTTCTTCACCTACTCCTTTTCCTTGAAAGGATACGGATCCTGTACACCTCCCACAAACTCGACCCTTTTCACCTGCTCGTCTCGCCCATCGTCTCCCAACCCCGCCTGCTGCCGCAACTGTATTTCCACGTCCCACCCGGTCTCCATCTCTCCACCCTCCTTACCCTCTCCCAAGGTGGCTTCCGCCAGATCCCCCTCCCTGATGTCCTCCTCCCCTCCATCTACCCCTCCTATCAACTTTGATCCTCCACGCCCTCACTTCCTGTGTCCTCTCCTCTTGGCACCCTCCTTCCCTTCTCATTCCTTTTCCCCCCTGTCCCCTTCCTCCACCCCTCTTTCCCCAGGCTTCCCTCCCTTCTCCCCTCCCCCTATCTCCCCTGCTCATGGCATCGTTTCTCCCCTCTCCCTCTCCCTCTTCCACCCCTCCCCCCTCCTCCTCTCTTGGCAGGTCCCTGGACTCGCACATGCTCAGTGAACATTCGCACGCCAGAGATCATCACCATCAGTGTCTCGTGTGTGTGCCTTTGTTTGTGTTTTGTGTTCTTCGCCGTCACGCCACCACTGTTCACTTGTGCCATCGCCGACATCCATGTTATGTACGCCGTGTCAACTAGTGCTAGTGATATTTCTCGTCCAGTGTGAACGGCTCCAAGTTTTTTGTTTTTTAGTGTCTACTATTGTTGACCACCGTTTTGAATGTTTTCCACTGTGCCTCCTATATGTACTACTTTTTGCCAAACTCAAGGCTGAAGAGCGGCGTACTCTGCTGATGACAGCATCCTTGTATTAGGTGATAAAAATAACAACAACAAAAAAACCACTCCCCACCCAAGCATCATTCACATTCATCACTGACTATATTTCAGATCTTCTAACAAGTTTTGGTATTTTCCACACGTGTTTCTTTACGAAAAATCTTCAATAATTATCATCTGTCTCTATGGAAAAATCTTAAGTTTCTTACACCAATGTGGTTTTTACAAAAATCTTCTATTATCGACATCTTTTTATGTATTTTAAATATCTTTTAAATGCAGTAGATGCGACTTTTGGCTGAAATGCTGTCTTTATCTGCTGCTAAGCCAGCCTCTTTTTTCGTAATTCAAACTACAATTAGCAGAAGAGCACAGAACGCCTAACGTTTCCTCTCCCCACAATATCTTCTCTCACTAGTGCAGGTCATTCAGCTTTTTAATGGAAGTGACAGGTTGTATTGCGCCAAACCGTTTTTAGCCTGAAAAAGGCGCATCACTTGTTTGTATCGCCTCAACTTATTATCCAATTGTATGTGCTAGAAGAATAAAGGGATTATGTTGTTCATTTAGCTTTTTGTGTTAAGATGTTGTAGATATGTGACACTTGATGGCCGAGAAAAGCTGTGTCGTGTCCAGGCAGCGAGCTTGCAATGCTCAGCCGATTGCTGGATCGCCGGCTGTGGTGGCCGAGCGGTTCTAGGCGCTACAGTCTGGAACCACGCGATCGCTACGGTCGTAGGTACAAATCCTGCCTCGGGCATGGGTGTGTGTTATGTCCTTAGGTTAGTTAGGTTTAAGTAGTTCTAAGTTCTAGGGGACTGATGACCTCAGAAGTTAAGTCCCATAGAGCTCAGAGCCATTTGAACCGTTTTTTTTATTGCTGGATCGCGGCGTACGGCAGGGATAACATATTGATAGTTAAAGAAAGAATAAGAGTGGTTTGATTGTTCGCGGAGAACTATTTTTAGCATATCATTTTAGCATGTTAGTAGTATTTGAGTAGTATCCGAGTATCATTCCAATAGTAAGCCTCCAGAGAGATTATCTCGAGAGGGTGATGAGACGAGCCCACACGTGCGATACATGAAGTAGTCTGCTATGGGGATAGAACTCAAATGTGTTCAAAGCAATTATAAGTCGTTTAGAAAGATATTTTGAGAAGATTATCGACTTTCGTAAGAAATGATTATTTCGCCGGTTTTTTGTAGTGGTGTGTGGTTCTTCCTTTTTTTTTCTTTATGGAATTTCGATTCCCCTCCCTCTACCCACAACCTCTGCGGGTGTTGGGGGGTGTCGGGCTGGTAGCGGTGTAATATTCCACTCTTCAGCCTACAGAAGAGATTAAAAATATAATTAACAGAGAACAAACAATAAAAACTGTAACAGGGCAAAAAGTTGCGGAAGTTAAAATATAAAAACAAGGGTTTGATGATGGTGATTAAAAACACATAGTAATTAGAAATGCACAATTAAAAAAAACATAGTGACAGTCTGGTTTCTGTTCGCAAGAGTTAAAAAAAACACAACCAGGAACAATATGTAAGAAACAGGACACTCAACAATCACACATCCCTTGAACACTGCACTATAAAGGAGACACGATGGGGAGGTGGAATGGGGGTGAGGATCAAGACTGATGATGGGGTAAAATCGGGGGGGGGGGGGGGGGAGGAGAGGAAAAGGAAAAAGGTGGGGAACTGATGGCGGGAGAGGACACAGAAAAAAGGGGGGCAGGGCGTAAGTGAGAAGCAGTGGGGAAGGCAGAAGAAGGGAATGCAAAAGGACTCAGGGGAGGGAAAGGAGTCAAAGAGAGGATAGGCGGGGAAGAACAAGGTGGATGGTGGGGGGGGGGGGAGGGAGACCAGAAAAGAATAGAGGGGGGAGTCGGGGGTGAGAATCAGAGTTCATTTGTTACTGCGTAGACTCACCAGGTATAGGAAAACCTCCGATTCACTGAAGTATGAGATGAGTTCCTCCTAGTGTGATTAATGGTGTGTTGTGCTGTTTAATAGCCAAGCGATGGTAGGGAACCGCATTTCAATATTTTTGTGAGATTTTCCGTTGGATGGTGTGTCTGAAGAGATGTGTTCACATGAAGTGGTTTAGTCGTTTTATGGTTGAGGATTAAGGTGCCACGTGACCGCTATGATCGCAGGTTCGAATCCTGCCTCAGGCATTGATGTGTGTGATGTCCTTAGGTTAGTTAGCTTTAAGTAGTTCTAAGTTCTAGGGGACTGATGACCTCAGAAGTTAAGTCCCATAGTGCTCAGAGCCATTTGATTAAAGCATGCACTAAGGAATAGTAGCGTTGCATTTTATAGTTGTGGTTGCATAGATGTACGCAAGCACTAAGGAGTAGGGGACTTAGCGATGTTTGGGTTACGATTTATTGTGTGACTTCGGTGTGAGCATCGTAGTATAGTTAATTCAGGAAACCTCATTGAATGCACTTAATGAGTAGTCTATATCAAAGAGAACTGTCGTGCATTGCAATAGTTATTTATTGAGAAACTATCGGAAGTTTATTGAGAATGTGATAGCTTTCCCCTTTGGCTTTACATGACAAATCAAAAAAGTTGTTCAAATGGCTCTAAGCACTAGGGGCCTTAACATTTGATGTCATTAGCCCCTAGACTTAGAACTACTTAAACCTGACTAACCTAAGGACATAACACTTCCATACCCGAGGGAGAATTCGAACCTGCGACCGTAGCAGCAACACGGTTCCTTATTGAAGTTCCTATAACCACTGGGCCACAGAGGCTGGCTCACAACAATTCAAGAACAGTTTAAAAGAGAACACGCTAATTCTCTCACAAGGAAAGTGATGAAAGAAATGAAATGATCGTATGGCATTGTTAGCCGGGATGCCCCATTCGGGTTCGGCCACCAAGTGCAAGTCTCATTTCAGTCAGCGCCACATTGGGCGACTTGTGGCCGATAATGAGAATGAAATGACTCAACATCCAGACCCCGAGCGGAGAAAATCTCAACCCGGATGGGAATCGAACCAAGGCCCAGTGCATGGGAGGTAAGCATGTACCACCCGGACAAGCAGGCGTACGCTGTGTTTGGAATTTTAAATATTACTGGGTCGCAGAAATCATCGCCTGAAGTGGTTAAGCTTTGTCTAATTATCTGAAGTTCACATATCTGAGAAGTGGCTGTGACACATCGGTCTCTTGTTTTATTTTTTATTACATTTCAGATTAGTGGGGCTATGAAGAGGTAATCAGCACTCGTAGAAGAAAACGCTGACTTCTACCTGAAAGGGATTTAGTTGCAGGAAATAAAGAAAACGATGATAAACTGAGAAAGTCAGTACCCGACTTGTCCTTTATCCCCAAATTATTACCAGAAAAAATAATCAAAGGCTTATTTGAAAGCAGACTAATATCTGGAATATCTCTTTTCCGAATAAAGTAAATCCAAAAGCCAATAAAGCAAAAGACTGGAATACTGGTAAAAGCAAAGTTCGAGGAAATTAAAGAAAAGGAATCGTATTTTCCATTACCGACTTGTAACGAAGAGGAAGATAATTAGTCTTTAGACAGGGAAAGCGTGTTATGATTAATTATAAATGAAACGTTAGTCCATTTGATTGTGAAAGATTCAGCCTAACGCAAAACGGTAAAACTTGCTCAATAGGGAATCACCTGGGACTAAAATATTTTTTCAGATTGGACAAGATTCCGGATTACGCAAAATTCATTGCACTACGTAAAATTTGTCAGGTATCACGAACAAAAGTACAGAAAAAAATTGTAACTATACAAATTTTGTACTTCTGTACCCTCACTTCCAACACAGTAGATGTTCATTTACAGTATATTGGACGATAGAACACTGAGCTATTACACTAACTGATAAATAACATTGCATTTCTATATTTTTACTCGAACTTTAAATTCGATTATTATTGTCTGAACATGCATATTATTCCCATGTTTATTTGCTTTACATTTCGCTTTTTTCGCCACATAAATGGTTCAAATGGCTCTGAGCACTATGCGATTTAACTTCTGAGGTCATCAGTCGCCTAGAACTTAGAACTAATTAAACCTAAATAACCTAAGGACATCACACACATCCATGCCCGAGGCAGGATTTGAACCTGCGACCGTAGCATTTCGCCACATATCAAGGAGAGAAACTTATTTTAATTTCCTGCACAAAATTATTTTTTCTAGGCAATTTCTGGCATCATATAATAGTTCCAACAAATTGGGAGGATTTGTGTATGCTACAAGTTGCATAACACTGTTTACGCATGCAATGGCTTCTGCAGGCGTATTAATTTTTCTAGGGACATCATTTTGCTCCTCTTCTTCCTTCTTTGTTTCTTCTTGATCATTCTCTGTGTTGAGGATTCCTATTAAATCTGCTGCTGAAGTGAAACTGGAATGAGTTGACAGAAAGTCATCACTTTGGATGTAATTATCTGCACTGAGTGAAATGATTCGCATTAATTGGGCGATTCATACCTCATAAATTGGTAAGAGATGGAACTGATCCCCCATGACACACAAAACAGGTCCAAACACTGTTGCAGAGGCAACGGAAAAAGCATGCGAAGTTCAGAAGATCGCGAAATCCCGAAGATTGGCTAAAATTTACAGACGCGCGAAATTTGGCACGAACTTCAATGCGAGATGCCTTTAATAGGTTCCACAACGAAACATTGTCTCGAAATTTGGTAGAAAATCCGAAGAAATTTTGATCGTATGTAAAGTACACAAGCGGCAAGACGCAGTCAATACCTTCGCTCCGCAGTGCCGATGGTACTGTTACCGACGACTGTGCCGCTAAAGCTGAGTTATTGAACGCAGTTTTCCGAAATTCCTTCATCAGGGAAGACGAATGGAATATTCCAGAATTTGAAACACGAACAGCTGCTAGCATGAGTTTCTTAGAAGTAGATACCTTAGGGGTTGCAAAGCAATTCAAATCGCTTGATACAGGCAAGTCTTCAGGTCCGGATTGTATACCGATCAGGTTCCTTTCAGATTATGCTGATACAATACCTCCCTACTTAACAATCATATACAACCGCTCGCTCACCGATAGATCTGTACCTACAGATTGGAAAATTGCACTGTCACACCAGTGTTTAAGAAGGGTAGTAGGAGTAATACATTGAACTACAGACCTATATCATTGACGTCGGTTTGCAGTAGGTTTTCGACCGTATACTGTATTCAAATGTTATGAATCACCTCGCAGGGAACGATCTATTAATACGTAATCAGCATGGTTTCCGAAAACATCGTTCTTGTGCAACGCAGCTAGCTCTTTATTTGCACGAAGTAATGACCGCTGTCGACAGGGATCTCAAGTTGATTCCGTATTTCTGGATTTCCGGAAAGCTTTTGACACCGTTCTTCACAAGTGACTTCTAATCAAGCTGCGAGCCTATGGGGTATCCTCTCAGTTGTGCGACTGGATTCGCGGTTTCCTGTGAGGAAGGTCGCAGTTCGTAGTAATAGACGGCACATTATCGAGTAAAACTGAAGTGATATCAGGTGTTCCCCAGGGAAGCGTCCTGGGACCTCTGCTGTTCCTGATTTATATAAATGACCTGGGTGACAATCTGAGCAGTTCTCTTAGGTCGTTCGCAGATGATGCTGTAATTTACTGTCTAGTAAGGTCATCCAAAGACCAGTATCAGTTGGAAAGCGATTTAGAAAAGATTGCTGTATGGTGTGGCAGGTGGCAGTTGATGCTAAATAACGAAAAGTGTGAGGTGATCCACAAGAGTTCCAAAAGAAATCCGTTGGAATTCGATTACTCGATAAATAGTACAATACTCACGGCTGTCAATTCAACTAAGTACCTAGGTGTTAAAATTACTAAAACTTCAGTTGGAAAGACCACATAGATAATATTGTGGGGAAGGGGAGCCAAAGGTAGAGCTTCATTGGCAGAACACTTAGAAGATGCAACAAGTCCACTAAAGAGACAGCTTACACTACACTCGTTCGTCCTCTGTTAGAATATTGCTGCGCAGTGTGGGATTCTTACCAGGTGGGATTGACGGAGGACATCGAAAGGGTGCAAAATAGGGCAGCTCGTTTTGTATTATCACGTAATAAGGGAGAGAGTGTGGCAGATATGATACACGAGTTGGGATGCAAGTCATTAAAGCAAAGACGTTATTCGTCGCGACGAGATCTATTTATGAAATTTCAGTCACCAACATTCTCTTCCGAATGCGAAAATATTTTGTTGTGCCCAACCTACATAGGTAGAAATGGTCATCAAACTAAAATAAGAGAAATCAGAGCTCGAACAGAAAGGTTTAGGTGTTCGTTTTTCCCGCGCGCTGTTCGGGAGTGGAATGGTAGAGAGATAGTATGATTAGGGTTCGATGAACCCTCTGCCAAGCACTTAAATGTGAATTGTAGAGTAGTCATGTAGATGTCACTAATTCAGCAATTACTGCTGCATTTTCTTGAACTTCGATGCCCACGGAAGCCCCTTGTTCTTGACCCCCAAACCATGCTTCGTTGAGGCATTTGGTAACAGTTTAGGGTTTGATTTCCATTACTGCCGAGCCAATCCAATTTACTGCATCCAGTACAGAAACTGACCATGCAAGAGCAAACGCACTTTCGGCTTCTTCAACAATAAGAATATGAGATTTTCTTAGTAATCGACTATAATGGCACTCGACTGTGTAAATAACCCCCTGGTCCATGGGTTGTGGTGGGGCTGGCTGTACGTGGAAGGAACCAAGGCAATTTTATGTTTGATAACGTTACTTTTGGGTGGCAGATTGCACTGTCTAGGAAAAGCATAACTTGGCGATTTACTTTTTTCATTTTTACATTGCTAGGGCGTAACCATTGTTCCATAAGACCACTCACCATCCACGCCTTTTTATTGTTGTGCCATGTGACTAGAAGCTGACTTCCGTCTATATTTTTGAAACAACGCAGTTTTGCCACCTTTCCAGTCACCAGTGGCTTCTCCATTTCCCGTAACATGTTTCCACACAGAAGTACAGTGAGTCTTTCCTTGGACATTTTTCCTCCAGTGCACTTTTCACCGCGAATTGCTGGCGATTTTGAAGGCAGCGCGCGATAAAACAGTTCAGTTTCATCAGCACTGAACGCTTCTTTCAGGACATAATTCACAATTACGTTGGACAGTAATGTCTTATATTCGGTTACTACACTTTCCTGCACATACTTAATTTCCTCACACACTTCACTGCACACGATATTGTGCTTTGCTTTGATACTGTCCAGCCATTCCATGGATGCCTTAAACTCCGTATTTCCAAGCTCTTTGGCGACTTTGGGCCTCACTCTGCAACATGGGTCCAGATAAAAGTAAGCCTTTTGCCCGCGCCTGTGAACCATTCCCACACTATTTCGTTAATTTCTTCATTTCGTGTTTTCTCCCCCTTCCTTTTCATCTGCCTATTCCCTTTCATCCATCCGTCCCGAATCTTATCTTTGTTTGTTAAAGTCTCATAAAATTATGTTTTGCCGTATTTGAAATGCAACGTAATTTCGCGGACAGAGAGATTGTCTTTCTCACTCGCCTCAATTCATTAATAGTTTCATAAAGTGTTAACGACACATACCATTTGTTCGACATCATGTTACCGTATCTCTTAAAGTGCTACTAGTCAACTGAAATTGACAGAAAATAATGACCTTGTCGGGTAAAACCACTGTTTGACGGAACAATACTCACCTCTTTCACAGCGCATATTGCAGAAGAGTGTTGGTAGATGCGCAACAATGTTCGCTTATGCGTCGGCGTGCGTCAGTAATGAGGAAAACCAGAAAGATGACGAACGAATCGTTTCCTCTGATGTACTGTACCGACGCTGAGGGCAACTTATTCGTTGTTGCACAGAGCGCTGCGGTTTTAGGTACACACCAGCAGGGCCGCGCTGCGCTGGTCCTCCTTTCTTGGTTTTGCACCGCTTAACAGAGGTGTTAAAAGTAGCGTCCGTGTAGAGTAGTGGATAACTAATGAACTGTAATACAATAGAACTGTGTAGGCTCTATTCCGAATTATACAACAATTTTTTAAGTACGGTATGATCTAAGATTTGCTTTCCGTTTCCGCGTTAGGCACGTTCCGCTTTATACAAAAAATCAGCATATACAAGTGCACTGAATGCGTCGGGGTGAAATACTGGTAATTTCCAAGAATGATTGCCTATCGAATTTTTGGTGTCCAAACGATCCATATCGAACGTGCGATCGTGAATAGATTATGTGAATCTAGTGGCGGGCGTTGTAATCAATTATTTGTGATCGTCATTTTTATCTGTTTTCTGTCGTTCCCTTAGTTTCTCTAAATTACATACCTCCACAATTTATGTGCGAGTTCTAGGGAATACCAGACTATCTATGTCGTTAGTGAATGGGATGTCTGGTTTTCTTGACGTTTCTTCAGCAGTTTCTCTCACATGCAAATATCTAATTCCATGTTTATCCAGCATAGAAAATTGTTCCACTTTTTGTCGTAAATATGGAGTACTACTGGACGAGGAAATAAGGGATGTGCAGACTGTGGTGGTGCGAAGTGGGTAAGAACAGTTCCGATGCTGAGATACCGTTTATAATTTCATTGTGGACAGTGCGGCAAACGAACGATTATCAGGAAGAATACATGTTTCGCCTCTTCCAAATTAACCATACAGACCATCGTAATGGACTTTCACATGATTCTAACACCGATGATTCCAACACTGACAACGAGTAAAGTAAGTCGTCTCCTGTGCAATTGCAAGTATTTTTGTAACGCTCTTCTTTTGTAGTTGCTGTAGCGACCACTGTAAACATACTCATAATGTGACTTTTCATGCTTTCCCGACGGATCTGCTGCAAATACTCTTCTCGGGTTTGCCGCCGGATTGTATTGTGTAACTCGCACAATATTTCGTCGATGCAACTGCTCGACATCATCAGGTGGTGGTAGCTGTTGTTATCACTGCTACAAGGTGCTACTGATGATAATCGCACGGCGGCGACGGAATTTATCATGCCGGGAGCAGGCAATACGCGTGCGCGGGAAGACGCTCGTAGTTGGAGGAAAGCGGCGCTCCTGGTGCCCCCTGCTGGGAGCCGCAGAAAGGCCATCCGCGCGTGCGCTGTGGGCAATGACTGTGCTGCCGGACGCTCCTGTGGTTAAAGTCCGAACTAAACCTCAGTTGCGCGTTTCGTCACTTGACGGATCGGGAGTTCTTGTTTCCCTTTTTTTTCGATTTAATGGCAGCCAGTGCTCGATTCCAGGCGGCGCTTAGTTGAAAACCTGCATCTCTGTTGATAAGATTGTCCGCTGTACGGATATGTATGGCCTCCTTAACAACACAGTCCCAGAAAGATGACGCTGGGGATAAAATTTCCGTCTGTTCGTACAAAAGTCTACGCCAACAGGCTGCAGTCCCCCCAAGACTCTACGGCCTACCCAAGATACACAAGGATGGAACACCACTTCGGCCATTTGCGAGCAACATTGGAGCTCCCACTTATTTTCTGGCCAAACATCTTGCTACACTGTTGGGTCCTCTCATAGGCAAGTGTGATCACCACATCCGGAATTCAGAGGACTTCATAGGACGCCTGAAGACACTTAAGCTACAAGCGTTGGATATTTTAGTTAGTTTTGACGTTATATCTTTGTTTACGAAAGTACCTCTGCAGGATTCGTTAGAGCTTATCAGCAACCAGTTTGAGAGAGAGATGGTGGCATTATTTAAACATGTGCTTACCTCAACTTATTTCTTATTCAATGACCAGTATTTTGAACAAGTGGACGGTGTTGCCATGGGAAGTCCTCTGTCTCCCATGGTGGCCAACTATTTTATGGAAGACTTTGAGGAAAAAGCACTGCAGTCGGCAAGTCTCAAACCTTCTTGTTTCTGGCGGTATGTAGACGATACTTTTGTGGTGTGGCCCCACGGAATGGAGACATTACCTGTGTTTCCCCAGCATCTGAACTCGCTCCATCCCAACATTCAGTTCACCATGGAAGTGGAAAAGGATGGCATCTTAACATTCCTCGATGTCTTAGTCAGGAGAAAAGCGGATGGTACACTGGTACACAGCGTCTACCGCAAATCAACTCATACGGAGCTATGTTTGCAGGCGACAAGTTGCCATCACCATGCGCAACGCGGTAGTGTCCTACGCTCTTTGGTGCATAGAGCACATGTAGTCTCAGATGGCGACAGTCTACCTGGTGAGCTACAACACCTGAGAACGGTATTCCAACAGAATGGCTATTCCGATAGGCAGGTACGCCATGCATTCCGTTCCAAGCAAATTCGAAGCAGGGATGTAAATGAAGATGACGAGGCACCCACTGCAACAGCGTTCTTGCCCCATTTTGGCGGCATGTCTTTGATAATAGAAAGAATCCTCAAAAAGCACGATATCAAGTGTGTATTCCGGCCACAAGCAAAATTGAGGAATTTATTGTGCCCGGTCAAAGACGATCTTGGCCTTAGGAAACGTGGCGTGTATAAAATCCCAAGCCAATGTGGAAAATCTTACATTGGATAGACATGCCGAACCGTGAAAGAACGTTGCGACGAACACCATCGTCATACACGCCTGGGGCAACCTGATAAATCAGCGTTAGCGGAGCATTGCCTGGACACGGGACATCGTATGCTGTACGAACAGACGGAAATTTTATCCCCAGCGTCATCTTTCTGGGACTGTGTTGTTAAGGAGGCCATACATATCCGTACAGCGGACAATCTTATCAGCAGAGATGCAGGTTTTCAACTAAGCGCCGCCTGGAATCGAGCACTGGCTGCCATTAAATCGAAAAAAAAGGGAAACAAGAACTTCCTGTCCGTCAAGTGACGAAACGCGCAACTGAGGTTTAGTTCGGACTTTAACCACAGGAGCATCCGGCAGCGCAGTCATTGCCCACAGCGCACGCGCGGATGGCCTTTGTGCGGCTCCCAGCAGGGGGCACCAGGAGCGCCGCTTTCCTCCAACTACGAGAGTCTTCCCGCGCACGCGTATTGCCTGCTCCCGGCATGATAAATTCCGTCGCCGCCGTGCGATTATTATCAGTCGCACCTTGCAGCAGTGATAACAGCAGCTTCCACCACCTGATGATGTCGAGCAGTTGCATCGACGAAATATTGTGCGAGTTACGCAATACAATCCGGCGGCAAACCAGAGAAGAGTATACTCATAATGCCCGCCACCAGAGTCGCATGATCGATTTACGTTCGCACGTTGAAAACGAATCGTTCGGACCCCGCGACTTCAATAGGCAATCGTCCTTGGAAATTACCGAAATACTTGTACGGTTTGGGCAGATTGCCGAATTATACACGTATCGATTTGAGCAAGTTTTATTGTAGTTAATTATGATAAAATTGCAATAGAGTCAAGGATATTGTATTAACAAGGCTCTACTTATAGAGGTCATCGTTGACTGACGAGACATTAACAGTATAAAATTATATCGTTGCCTTGTGAACGTATTCTCCAATATAGGTTGCTGTTATTGGTGAGGTAAATACATCATTCTTACTCCCCGTAAAATGTAGACTCTCTCATTTAGTTTTTTCTGGTGATTGATACAAACTTTGGTGGTAGTTTATCTTTCGTAGCTAGTAATAGTCAGAGGCGTTGTTGTAATTAATATCCAGCTAGTTATCACTGTAATTAATATCCAGATAGCTGCACTGACCCGACTATAACACGAAATTTGTTATTGTGTCTATCATTAAGTATATAGTGATGTCGTAGCGGGCTTTAGCGTAATTTATAGCGTGAGAAGCTGAATACGAAATCTTACAAGACGTCGTATTGTTAGTACGGACGATTATTTAAAGTCACACAGACTATGTCGTTGAGTGTAGACAGGACCTTGTCAGGACACTTATTACGAGCTTGAGCTACATTGTCCGACGCTGGTTTTCACCTACGTATTACAGATTGTTGATAGAGGGTCCTGGCGGAGGTTCGAGACCTCCCTCGGGCATGGGTGTGTGTGTTTGTCCTTAGAATAATTTAGGTTAAGTAGTGTGTAAGCTTAGGGACTGATGACCTTAGCAGATAAGTCCCATAAGATTTCACACACATTTGAGCATTTTTTTTTGTTGATAGTGTATCCCCTGCAATTAAAACGCTGTATAAAGTTGGCGTTAGTGGTATCTAAAGGATGGCGTAGTACCACGTGTTCCTTTTACCGAACATCGCCCTCTTTTTCAGTATCTTCTAATTCTTTTCTCCTTGTCGTTACGTGTTGGTCTTGCCGATTTTAAGAAGAAATACTACATTCAACATGTTTTATGTAAACAGCATCACCATCATACAGTTATCTTCTTATACTTCCAAAAATACTGTTTTTAAAATTTGGGTGGTTAAATTTCATAGTAATGTCATAATTTACATCGGAAGAGTGGGATATTCAGATGCTGGCTGCCGACACCTGCCCAAGTGTGGCATGTGGGATGAAATAATATTTAAAAGAAGTTACTCCGTGACCGTTCAGTGGAAGATATACTCTTTAAGATGAGACGTCAGAAACTCTCCCTTAGGCATTCAAGGTAAGCCCCAGTATTGCGAATATTGCCTTCAGCCTTACCTGAAATTGGAAATAGCATTTGCCTGTCTCGTTCTGTTACTATTTCAAGGTAACGAAGTAAATTTTTCGAAACTAATGACCAAAAATAGGCAAAGAAGGAAATTAAGGGCGAGTGAAAGGTCTTTCCCTGACTATGAAAATTTTACTTCCTCTTTTAAACTACAATCTGCGAAACAACCGCACGGAAATGTTGACGTGTGTCTGCACAACTAGGATAATTCCTAAGAAATAAATTTTTCTATTCAGGCAAAGACTTTACGCTCTCTTTGTATTATGCTGGTTATTCACGTAATGTTCCCAAGATGAGATTTGATAAGATTTTTCACAAACATGAAATACTATTCGGAATTTAGATGAAATCGAACGAACACTTTTTCTAAATCTGTTATCAACATATGTTTTTGGTTTTTAGGTGGTTTCCCACATTGTTGGGACTCTCTGAGATGGGGGCGTAGATATGATATAAAAAATGTATTCATTATAATTATTTTTTATTTAGATCAGAAGGACATGGAGCTTGCTGCGGCAAAAGTAGTTGGTACGACTTATTTTTCGGAAAATTTCACATTTTTCAGTAAGTTATTTTTTCCTTTTATGTACTTATAAACACCATGCAAAGCAGCCTGTAGTAGAACTGGCATCTTAAGATTGACTCAACACAGTCCGTGGCAGCAGTCGATTTCTTTCATCAGTCCACTGGGCTGACATCAGCGAAAATACTCTTTTCACGGTGGCGTTGTGTGCGGGAACAGAAAACGGATACTTGGATAATTTTTGCAGTTAGCATTTGCGTTCAGGTTTGCGCTCTCGTTAAGAAAGTAAATCCACCTGTCTTCCACGGAGTGTTTAGATTTACATTCTTTAGCGTCACGCTTAGTTCCTAAAAAAGCTCTTCAGATACATATATTCCTGAAAACAATTGTCGCCCGTAACCTTCGCACCCTTTTTAGTCAGGTATATAATAGTGTTTTCATTCACCACCCAATCTGGGGGTTCAGGTAGCGTCATCCAATCAGATACTTGATATTTGCTAAAAGAAATATGTTATTTCTTTGAGTAATCAAATGCTATGGTACAAAAAGCCATTGTCTCTTCCTCAAATTTCGAAATCAATTTAATTGTTTCTTGATTAGCGTTCTCATTCTTTCACTTGTTCAAATTCATCTCGGTTTGAATGCCAATAAATCTGGCAATCTTGCTTTCGTTCAAACACCTTTGAGAGCCGATTAATATATTTCTTATTTCATCTACTGAGACTTCATTCTTTTCCACACTATGATAAGTTAATTAGATGGTAAACAGTCGACAATAACACTTTAGTCATCGGAGTACACGTCACTATAGACTTCACACTATATATACCCGCAGTATACAATTCAAACATTACTAACTTGCTCTCGTTTTTCCTATTACGTTCAGAAAGAATCGTCTTATCTGATCGCCATGTCGCTATTCAAATGGCAACTGCCTGATTCTTGAGCGTGACGCTGCTTACAACAGTTCCAGCCCTGTACTGCTGGAGAAATCTGGTATAATCTCGAATGGTGGCGCTTGATCTAGAAGGTGCTTCCATGGTAAGAAACGTAAATGTCGTGTGACTAGCGTAGACCATTTTCTGGGTGCAAGTCTTTAGATTTGACGCCACTTCGGGGACTTGCGTGTCTATGGGGATGAAATGATGATGATTAGGACAACAAAACACCGAGTCCATGAGCGAAGAAAATCACCGACCCAGCCGGTAATCGAGCCTGGACCCTTACGATTATCATTATGTCGCATTGACCTCTCGGCTACTGGGGGCGGACGCTTCAATGGTTGATACAGTATACGCAACACGCAGCGCCATCTGTGGCGCGACCTTGTCAACATTGCATTGTTGCATACATAAAACCAACTGACAAGGGAAACTCCCCATCACACCTCCTGCAGATTCACTGGTAAGATGGCCCAGTGGACAGTCCATCAAAACCTGAACACAGATTAAGCATGAAAACAAGTAGGTATACCAAGCAAGGAAGCGGCCGGAGTGGCCGAGCGGTTCTAGGCTCTACAGTCTGGAACCGCGCAACCGCTACGGTCGCAGGTTCGAATCCTGCCTCGGGCATTGTTGTGTGTGATGTCCTTAGGTTAGTTAGGTTTAATTAGCTCTAAGTTATACGGGACCGATTACCTTAGAAGTTAAGTCCCATAGTGCTCAGAGCCATTCATCTGGTATGTCATACACGCCACTAGTGGCAGTACATGTGTCATATGACAGAAATCTCTTGCTGACATGTCTCATTTGTACGCCAGTTAAGTGAAAGAGATGTGCCTCCTTACCCGATTTAGGTGTTCATAAGAGTGTGAATGCGATCACTCTCAAGGAACTGATGAAAACAATAACTTGTCACATAAACTGCAACAGATAAACGCAACAGTTTCACAGTCCCACAGTTTCTCTGTGCTCTGTCCGATTTGAAAGTTTTGACTGTTGAATTCCCTTCCACACCCCCTATTTGTTGTCTTCACTTCTGTGAGATGTCTCTGTTGTACCTCGCCTGCTCTCACTATTCATCAAGTTTACTTGCGACGGTACCGTGTTCTTAGCACATGATTTATGTTCTATAACCAGTGCATGCACGGGGTGATTCACGAGGATAAATAAATATATTAATATGTTATTCTACAAGTAAAACTAAAGAAAAAACTTCATATAAAGATAGGTTCACAGATGTATTGTTAGGGAGTTATGGGGAAATGAAAGATTTTGCACGAAATTTAGCAACATCGCTAATATGAAGTCATCGCAGAACTGTACAAGGTTAAAGTAAAGCACTATTTCCACTTCTTTTGTTGTTAATTTTGTTGTTATTGATCTGGTGAATCTAATAAAACATGAACCATACGTGTACCTGTAGTAGTTGTGCATTCGGAATCCTCCGAGTTGCATAACGTATGCAGTATTCGTTAACTGCACCCATAGCATTACCATCACATTTGCCGTAAATAATCAGCATATCGGCGTAATCCTCTGTCGTAAATATGAGAGGCATCACTAATTCATAGATAACCTAAAAACTACAACAGTTACTAAATGGGGTGGCCGTGCGGTTCTAGTGGCTACAGTCTGGATCCTACGGTCGCAGGTTCGAATCCTGCCTCGGGCATGGATGTGTGTGATGTCCTTAGGTTAGTTAAGTTTAAGTTGTTCTAAGTTCTAGGGGACTGATGGGCTTAGAAGTTAAGTCCCATAGTGCTGAGAGCCATGTCAACCAAGCCACTATATGGTTTCACTTTTGTTATTATGTGCTTTCACTGAACAATTCAGAAAAGTAACTTGTTTCAAGGATAGGAAACAATTGAAACAACTCACAAACGGTTGTCAACAATGACATAAACATTTCTACATTCTTAATGGAAAGTAAACAAATTTACTTGTATAATAACCTTTGCTTCTCTGGATGTTCTGCAAAAGAACTGCAGACACACGTGTGGTACATGTTTTATTAGATTCACCAGACCAGTAAAAACAAGATAAATGGAAACCGTGCTTTACTTAAACCTCATATAGCTTAGCGATGGCTTCATATTACTGCCACGCCAGGTAGCAGTGGTTTGCGTGGCTTCCCCCTGTCGGAGGTTTGAGTCCTCTCTCGTGTGTGGGTGTGTGGGTGTGTGGGTGTGTGGGTGTGTGGGTGTGTGGGTGTGTGGGTGTGGTCCTTAGCGTAAGTCAGTTTAAGTTGGATAAAGTGGAATGTAAGTCTAGTGACCAATGACATCAGCTGTTTGGTCCCATAGGAACTTACAACAAATTTCCAAAATTTAATGCTTTAAACTAGCAAAGTTCCAAAATTTCGGGCAAAATCATTTATAAGACTAACTCCGTAACTTAACATTTGCGGACTTACGTTTATATGAACTTTTTTCTTTAGCTTTACTTGTAGAGTAAGATATTAAAATATTTGTATATCTTCGTGAATCACCCTGTATAGTACACAAACTGCCAAGTCTACAGAAAGAGAACAAACATTTCACTGACCAGACGAACAACTCATAATGTTGTGAAGAAAACATAAAAAAAGGCACGTGAGTGGTTTGAACATGGGGCACCTGCACACCAGTCCAACAACACGAAAACTTAACCACAACGCCAATCCTAATTTAATTTCCTCTGTATCGCGCTTCTTGTACTTTTCCTGTTTATATTTTGCTCTTTTGTCACAGTTCAGTACATCTTCTTCCTGTTTACATGCTTGATCTGTGTTAAATTTTTGACGGACTATCCACTGAGCCATTTTACCACTGAGAGGGTTTCGATGGGGAGTTTCCCTTGTGAGGCTGCAGTTAGTTGTGATAGAAGATGGCTTCACTTCTGTACTTGAGCCAAGCTCGTAACAGTATTTTACAAAATCAGGACAAAACTGGGTATTGTCGGATTGTCGGGACAAGAAGGTCCGTAACGGTGATGGTGCCGATGCATATACTCTCACATCCCACTACGCCGCGTCTTAAATAAGCGACAGAAGCCACCGACAGTGCGCGACAGCCTCAGGCGAAAAAACACAACCGCAGGTATAACTACGGAAGTGTCCTACGTGAGCGACATCTGTGTCGTTGCCTGTCTCATGCTGCAACTCGCAACGTTTGAATTCCAACGACTTTGAATCTTGTGGCTGCAGCACGCGCGACAGAGAGAGCGACAGCCACATGTCTTCTCGGCAAAGCAGTGGAGCAGACGCGACGGCAGGTAAGAAACACTTATCATTCGCCTTCAAGAAAAGTATTCGGCGAAAAAATTTGATTCTTCCGCATCTTATAGTTTATGTCATTGCTCGATGAAAGTCTGAATTTATTTTCCTTATTTGTCATGGTTACTGTGCTGCACGAAATTGAGTACATGGTTGCACGAAATTTTTAAGAATTTGCAGAGGTAAAATCACATTCCACAGACTTTCCGTATAGTACATTTAAGGCCTTACATTATTGCGTATGAAATATAACCAGTATACCTAAATTGTATTTAAAGTTTAGATCGAAATGATATCTCTTTTCATTCTTGAGATATTGGTGTTATATCCTCGGAAGGGTCGCTCACGGCGAGTCCGAGCCTTATATGCGCTTCGGGAATCAAGTGGTCGTAAAAATCGTTTGTCTCATCGAGTCAAGATATCGAAACGACGATTTTTGGAAATGACAGCCATCAGGAAGGGCTATTTTATCCTATGATTAACACTCGATACTTTTATGTAAACGTGTGAGCAGAGCGAAAACAATACTCCACTTAAATTACGCCATGAGGTTTTGTCTGAATTTTCAAAGCCAAACAAAGAGAGAGAAACACGGAAACGCGGTATCAAAGTGACCAGCGTGACATCTAGTTTTTCGTGAAAATATTAAACTCCTTGAAAATAATCAGGGTAATTAACGAAAACTTAATTAATAAGTTGAAGAAAAATTGAAATATTTCACGAAAAGCTGCTGCCAAGCTATGTAAATGAAGTGTCAAAAATTAGATCTGTTCTAGGGCTAGCTATTTTGCACGTAAAAAGATACACTGATGCGGTATTTAAATGTCAAAATGACTTCCTTCGTATCAAGTACGAAAGTTAGGATTTTCGAGAACAGAAAACGTTAGGAAGGCAAACGAGGAGTCAGTAAGATCATGCTTTCCTAATAAAATTTGAAAATAAAAAAATGAAAGAACTCGGTCAAATATTTTATGAAATGATTTGTGTAAAAGAAATAAGTAGGCCAAAGAAATGTTCTACGTGTCTTTGAGTGATGCTCGAAATCATGAACAGAAAATTAGGTGCACCGAACGTTTCCATAATATTTTTAATTCATAGTTTTAGACAAATCATTTCACATACGTTTGACTTTCTTTTCAAAAATTTTGTACGCTTTACTTTTACAGACTATTTAGATTAATTGAAACGCTTGGGCTAGATGTGGATACGCTTAAAGATAAATTTCTTTGAAAACACTTTAAAAATGTCCTTAGCGATGCAGTGTAAACAGTACAAATAAAAATTATTATACAGAATTGTAACTGAGTTAACATCTAAAAAGTACGTGGGATTGAGCCTCAGACTTGTTGATAGAGGGTCCCGGCGAATGTTCAAGTCCTCCCTCGGGCATGGGTGTGTGTGTTTGTCCATAGAATAATTTAGGTTAAGTAGTGTGTAAGCTTAGCAGTTAAGTCCCATAAGATTTCACACACATTTCAACATTTTTTTTGTTGTTGATAGAGTGTATTTCCTGCGATTAAAACGCTGTACAAAGTTGGCGTTAGTGCGGTTAAGCTTGGGAATATCCAATACACTGGTGTGGACACCTCGTTCGTCTAATATTAAATTAAAGTGTAAATGCTCGTTTGTTCAGAGTCTTAAATCTCTTGAAGTTCTTTGAATATGAGTGTAGTGATGGGCTATACTGAATTTTCCGATATCAGTGACTTCTGTGAAGGCTACTTTTCAGTATCAGTTATTCTTACCTGTGATTTGTCGCAGTTAACGTATCCGGAATTTGTATCCCTCCGCAGTCTGCCACTGCTGCTTCTGTGATTTCTGCGACTCCTGCTATTTCTGCAATTTCTGTGGCTTCTGCGATTTCTGTGACTCCTGCGACTACTACAGTTTATTACAACTTGACAAGTTATACTTGCAACACAGAAAATTGCATCTCAACAATACTTTCATTAGTAAGTATGTTTCACATTTGTTCTTCCGTTCGCTTTAATGTAGTATTACAGAAACAATTGTGGAAATATTAATAGTGTAATGAATGTGTAAGCAGCCGTACAGTACCGTAATAGCTCGTGTTTAGAAATTGAATTCTAAATATTGTTAAGTTCACAGGTCCTCAAACTACATATCATAGAGATAATTCAAAATATCGTTGTCAACAGATCTGGAGAAATTGCCACTGCGTCTTTAGACTGTCTTCGTCAGACGAGACGATAGTTTCTAAGTGTTTCGATGAACATAATTACTTTCGTGAGATCGTTCTTGCAAATGTGAAACATCCCCCATTGAGTGGCTTTCATTGCAGGAAATATTAGCAGTACTATTCTGTGAATTACATTGCTTTTAATTAGTGACACCAAAAATGTTTAATAATTCTTGTGATTTTTCAGACGCAGTTCTAACTCTGATTACTGGCTGCTGTACGTATTTATTCACATGAAGGCTCTTGAGAGTGAATCGTGAAGATTCGAGACAACTCTTAGAGGATTGACGTCGTAACTCCCCTCTGCTTCACATCTTCTGTGCAGCAAGCTATGTAAATTTAAGTATTAACTGTGTTTTCTTACTTGTCACTTCTTTTTCCGTGTGGTTTTGCCTTTAGGCAGCTTTAATTTTCGAGTACTAGTAATAGAGTTCCACAGATTTCGTGGTTGTTTCGAATACAGTCAGAGAGAGTCCCTTTAGTAAGCTGCAGTGCCAGTAGTGCTAGTGTCGTCGTAACTGTTGTCTGCTTCACATCTGCTAGTTGCGACTTCTAGATGCAATTTGTCGTAGAAATCGCAACTGAATTCGACAGCGAATCGCAGAGATAAGTGTAGTACGCATGTGGCCAACAGATGGCACTGTAAATTGCGCTTTTTAGTTGTTACTTGAGGATTTTAGTCGCGACTTGTCACAGAAATCGCAGTTGGACATAGCGAATTGCAAGGAAGGAACGTAGTACGAAATTTGGCCAACAGAGAGCACTATAACTGCGCTTTTTAGTTGCTACTTGCGACTTCAAGCCGCAACTTGTCACTGGATTGCAGAAAGCAGTGCGAAATTCGGCCAACTGATGGCTCATGGCGTTGAATGTGAAATGCTACTTGCGACTGCTAATTGAGACTGAAATCGCAGTTAGATGCTCTAAGGTTGTTGTTGTGATACCTGTGACTTCTCAATCGCTGTGATTTCTAACATATACTCCCACCATTGCTTAGGAGTCTTCAGTCTTGTAATTTTCACAAATGTTGACATAATGTCTTCCAGATAATAAACAAAGAACTACAAATTGCATATATGAATGAATAAAAACAACAAATTATTCTCGAAGAACACTAAACCCGCAACTTGACACTGTTATATTTGCTCGGTGCTCCTGAAGCAGTTTCTGAATGTCATGTTAGGATGGCATGGTAACTTTTGGTGACAGTCTTGTTGTTATTATTGTTGTCAAAGGAGAAAACCTGAAGGGTATTTTATGACATGTGAACCTCTGT
This sequence comes from Schistocerca gregaria, assembly GCF_023897955.1. Lineage (NCBI taxonomy): Eukaryota > Metazoa > Arthropoda > Insecta > Orthoptera > Acrididae > Schistocerca > Schistocerca gregaria. Next base: position 85,438,672 of record NC_064930.1, on the reverse strand, counting down.
GTCTGGATAACTATTGGTGAATTGATGGTAGTTTGGGACAGAGCGTGGTATGTAATTATTTTAGGTTATGATTAATGCAAGACAACATCAGAGTTATGTTCAAACAGCTTATAAGTTTTCCGAGTCCAAAAGAGGGATGATAATTTATCCAATAGTATTATGGTATGTATTATATACGTATGCTGTAAAAATTTTGGGAAACCTGAGGTCCTGTATGTATAGCGCCCAGTCAAATCGCTGTTCTCACTACATGCAATAATGTTTCTGCATGTATATTCTGTAACTTCACAAAACAAACGACTTAATTGTGATGTATTGCTTGTAATTTCTGCTGTAGTTTATGCCACGATCTCCAGCGAATGTGAAAGTAATGGTTAAATACTTTTTTATGGATAAGACGCACATCGGCAGTATTTCTTTGTTCATATTGCCTTGCATGCCCTCATGTGTGGCAATAAATTTGACATTTGCGAAGAGGCGACCAGGGACAACAGGAAATCAGATGTTCAGCTTTTCTAGATTATAGTAATAGCCCCCCCCCCCATGAGCCATAGACCTAGCCGTTGGTGGGGAGGCTTGCGTGCCTCAGTGATACAGATAGCTGTACCGTAGGTGCAACCACAACAGAGGGGTATCTGTTGAGAGGCCTGACAAACGTATGGTTCCTGAAGAGGGGCAACAACCTTTTCAGTCGTTGCAGGGGCAACAGTCTGGATAATTGACTGATCTGGCCTTGTAACACTAACCAAAACGGCCTTGCTCTGCTGGTACTGCAAAAGGCTGAAAGCAAGGGGAAACTACGACCACAACTTTTCCCGAGGCCATGCAGCTTCACTGCATGGATAAATGATGATGGCGTCCTCTTGGGTAAAATATTCTGGAGGTAAAATAGTCCCCCATTTGGATCTCCAGTCGGGGACTACTCAGGAGGACGTCGTTATCAGGAGAAAAAAAACTGGCGTTCTATGCATCGGAGCATGGAATGTCAGATGCCTTAATCGGGCAGGTTGGTTGGAAAATTTAAAACGGAAATAAATAGGTTAAAGTTGGATATAGTGGGAATTAGTGAAGTTCGGTGGCAGGAGGAACAAGATTTTTGGTCAGGTGAATACAGGGTTATAAATATAAAATAAAATAGGGGTAATGCAGGAGTAGGTTTAATAATGAATAAAATAATAGGAATGCGGGTAAGCTACTATAAACAGCACAGCGAACGCATTGTTGTGGCCAAGATAGACATGAAGCCCACGCCTACGACGGTAGTGCAAGTCTATATGCCAAATAGCTCTGCAGATGACGAAGAAATTGTAGAAATGTATGATGAAATAAAAGAAATTTTTCAGATAGTGAAGGGAGATGAAAATTTAATAGTCATGGGTGACTGGAATTCGAGAGTAGTCATAGGGTGAGAAGGAATCGTAGTAGGTGAATATGAATTGGGGGTAAGAAATGAAAGAGGAAGCTGCGTGGTGGAATTTTGCACAGAGCACAACCTAATCATAGCTAACACTTGGTTCAAGAACCATGAAAGAAGGTTGTATACATGGAACAACCATGGAGATAATAGAAGGTTTTAGATAGATTATATAATGGTAAGACAGAGATTGAGGAACCAGGTTTTAAATTGTAAGACATTTCCAGGAGCAGATGTGGACCTTGACCACAATCTATTGGTTATGAACTGTAGATCAAAACTGAAGAAACTGGTAAAAGGTGGGAATATAAGGAGTTGGGACCTGGATAAACTGACTAAACCAGAGGTTGTACAGAGCTTCAGGGAGAGCATAAGGGAACAATTGACAAGAACGGGTGAAAGAAATACAGTTGGAGAAGAATGGGTAGCCTTGAGAGATAAAGTGGTGAAGGCAGCAGACGATGAAGTAGGTAAAAAGAAGAGCGCTAGTAGATATCCTTGGAAAACAGAAGAGATACTGAATTTAATTGACGAAAGGAGAAAATACAAAATGTAGTAAATGAAGCAGGCAAAAAGGAATACAAACGTCTCAGAAATGAGATCGACATGAAGTGCAAAATGGCTAAGCAGGCATGGCTAGAGGGCAAATGTAAGGATGTAGAGGTTTATCTCACTAGTGGTAAGATAGATACTGCCTACAGGAAAATTAAAGATACCTTTAGAGAAAAGAGAACGACTTGTATGAATATCAAGAGCTCAGATGGAAACCCAGTTCTAAGCAAAGAAGGGAAAGCAGAAAGGTGGAAGGAGTATATAGAGGGTCTATACAAGGGCGATGTACTGGAGGGCAATGTTATAGAAATCGAAGAGGATGTAGATGAAGAGATGGGAAATTTGATACTGCATGAAGAGTTTGATAGAGCACTGAAAGACCTAAGTCGAAACAAGGCCCCGGGAGTAGACAATATTCCATTAGAACTACTGGCAGCCTTGGGAGAGCCAGTCCTAACAAAACTCTACCATCTGGTGAGCAAAATGTATGAGACAGGCATAATACCCTCAGACTTCAAGAAGAATATAATAATTCCAATCCCAAAGAAAGCAGGCGATGACAGATGTGCAAATTACCAAACTATCAGTTTAATAAGCCACGGCTGCAAAATACTAACGCGAATTCTTTACAGACGAATGGAAAAAGTGGTAGAAGCCGATCATGAGGAAGATCAGTTTGGATTCCGTAGAAATATGGGAACACGTGAGGCAATACTGACCCTATGACTTATTTTAGAAGCTTGATTAAGAAAAGGCAAACCTACGATTCTAGCATATGTAGACTTAGAGAAAGCTTTTGACAATATTGACTGGAATACTCTCTTTCAAATTCTAAAGGTGGTCGGGGTAAAATACAGGGAGCGAAAGGCTATTTACAATTTGTACAGAAACCAGATGGCAGTTATAAGAGTCGAGGGACATGAAAGGGAAGCAGTAAAGCAAGCAGTAAAGGAAACAAAAAAAATGGAGTAGGTATTAATATCCATGGAGAAGAAATAAAACTTTGAGGTTTGTCGATGACATTTTAATTCTGTCAGAGACAGCAAAGGACTTGGAAGAGCTGTTGAACGGAATGGACAGTGTCTTGAAAGGCGGATAGAAGATGAACATCAACAATAGCAAAGCGAGGGTAATGGTATGTAGTCGAATTAAGTCAGTTGACGCTGAGGGAATTAGATTAGGATATGAGACACTTAAAGTAGTAAAGGAGATTTACTGTTTGGGGAGCAAAATAACCGAAGATGGTCGAAGTAGAGAGGATATAAAATGTAGACTGGCAATGGCAAGGAAAGCGTTTCTGAAGAAGAGAAATTTGTTAACATCGAGTATAGATTTAAGTGTCAGGAAGTCGTTTCTGAAAGTATATGTATGGAGTGTAGCCATATATGGAAATGAAACATGGACGATAAATACTTTGGACAAGAGGAGAATAGAAGCTTCCGAGATGTGATGCTACAGAAGAATGCTGAAGATTGGATGGGTAGATCACATAACTAATGAGGAGGTACTGAATAGGATTGGGTAGAAGAGGAGTTTGTGGCACAACTTGACTAGAAGAAGGTCTCGGTTGGTAGGACATGTTCTGAGGCATCAAGGGATCACCAAGTCAGTATTGGAGGGCAGCATGGAGGGTACAAATCGTAGAGGGAGACCAAGATATGAATACACTAAGCAGATTCAGAAGGATGTAGGTTGCAGTAGGTATTGGGAGATGAAGAAGCTTGCACAGGATAGAGTAGTGTGGAGAGCTGCATCTAAACAGTCTTAAGAATGAGGACCACAACAACAACAACAACAGCAACAGCAATAGCTATTATGTAATAATCATTACTTTGGATTGAAGTGCCTATAGTCATATTTCGAGTATTAGTTATATTGAAATGCAAGAAAGAAGAAGCTGTTGTAGGTACTAATTGATGCCAATCGGAACACTTCGGGCAGTCTTTTAATTACTACGTTCTGCGCTATAGGTCTGCAAATAATGTGCTAACAGCTGCTACAATGCGAGTTGCAGGGTAGTTTAGTACAAGTGTAATGGGATAGATTTTTGGACAGATATGTAAATGCAGATGGTTCAGGAAGAGCTAAGAGGTACATGTAGTTTTTACTAACAAAGAGCATTGCATGATTTCAGAGCGTTCACCATGAGCACACATCAGTAAGCTGTTTCAGTAATCAGTTTAGTAAGAGAAAATTAACCAGATAAAATGCTTTTGCTAATCAATAAGAGGTTGTTTCACATTGCTGTATGTGTGCATGTATCTAGTGAATGGGTATATATTCCAACATGACAGTGATTTTTCTAAATTGGTATGGCTATAAAACTTTGAATGTGGACAAGGAAAGTCCCAAAAATGGCTGTGTTAAGAAAACATAGAAAATTTCCTGATAAAAATTAACTTCACAGGCTGCTAATATTCATTTTCTGTGGGTCAACTAAATTAAGTAGTATAATGCAGTTAATAGTGTACATAAGGACATATGGGCTAAGAGATAATGTATTTCAAGTGCTGTGTAAATGATGTACAAACTGTGCAATGTTCTTATTTACATGAATAAGAAAGGGGTTTTTAAACCTCGTGGATTGTAGTATAAATTAAGATGTTCTCAAAATAGATCAAGCAGTGAACCTCCAGGAGAGGATGTTCAAGCTCAATTTCCCCCTTTTTTCCTTCTTTATTATTATTACTATTTTATTTTATTCATCATAATACTTAAATGTTCAAAAGATAGAAAACAGTCTCTGCTGCAAATGTTTTATTAATAATGACTTCTTTCTTGCAGTTACTGCAAGAGACCACATTAGTCATATTTAAAGGCTTTGATATTACAGCTTTTAAATTTTTGTTTTTATTAATGACCTTCCATTTTCCACAAAGGCTGCCAGCAAGTTTACTCTCTTTACAGATGATACATCTCTTTTAGTTGAAAAAACACCAGATGATGACTTCACAACATGTGCCAAGTTTGTGTTACATGATATTCATAAGTAGTCCAGCTGGAAATAAAAGTACATTCATTTCTATGGGTCTCAAAGTTCAGGAGGGCGTAAATCAAAGCTGTAATGAGCATGATACACAGAAAGTTTATTCTTCAGAATTTGAAGCCGCCACATCCCTAATAAACCAAATTGGTCTTGCCATATCCCAGACTTTAGAAAAAGACTATTTCAGCAACTCATGCTCTACATGTTATAACAGCAACTGCTAATACTGATGCTGGTAAGATTGCTTATTTTGGCTCTCTTCATTCAGTGTTGTCCAATTGCATAATATATGGGTGACAAATGGAAAATAAAGTATTTGTCACTCAGAAAAGAGCAAGCCAAATCCTAAGGTCACTTAACAGAAGTCATCCATGCAGAAATCTTTTTAAACTGCATAAAAGAGTAACAGTGGGGCAACCTATGTACCACCCCACTTTCCATTGTTGCTAAATTTATTCAAGATGGCGGCGCTGACGTCATCCAGGATGGCAGCATGTAGACTTGGTAACAGTGCATGACGCCCTCCAAGATGGCGGCTTTTGGCAGAAAAATAGGCCAATTGTGCTACGTCCACTAGCCTGACCTCCAGAAAAAATGGCGGGAATTTTGAATTTTGGCGGCAAAGTAGACCAATTGGGTTACGTCCACTAACCTAAGCCTCCAGAGAAAATACGGCCGAAATTCAAACTCCAACACGATAACACATGAAAAACTGTACTTGTCTTTATTATCATTTATTATCATTCATTATCATTTATCATCATTCATTACAATTTGTTATTATCTATTATTATTGACGTGCCTCCACTACAAAATTCCTTAAAAATTTAAATTCCAACACGATAAAGGCTGCAAAACATTACTTTTGTTTATTATTATTCATTATTATCCAATATCGTTTATTAACATTCACTATCATTCATTGTCATTTATTATCATTTATTATTATCATCATTATTTATTTTATAGGCCTACTTCCACAAACAAATTTCGCCACATTCAAATTCCAACACGATAATCTCTAAAAAACTGCTCTTCTATTTATTATTATCATTTATTGTTTATTCAAGATGTCCAATTTTCTAAGTGAGAAAGCCATTTTCCTCACATCCATAACAAAAATCTATCACAAGTTCACACCCCAACACGATAATCGATCACACGTACAAACTTTCTTCGTCTTTTATCTTTTTTCACTGGTAACCTATCAAAATCGCGTCAAATAATAAACTGCACTTAAAGTAACCTAAGTTACATCCTTCGACTTTGCAGGGGGGAAGGGACTGAAGAATTTATTTCAAGCAGTATGGTCATCACTTGTTCTCCAACACAGTGAGCACGCATCTTTGATGTCACAGTGCAGTCGCCACGACATCAGTGCTCCAACTGAATTATTTCAAATCCACGCCAACCCCTAGCCAGCGCGAGAAGACACTGCCGACGCCTGTCACGTGAGGCAGCCGCTCGCTCTGGACTGCCAGTACGCTGGGGGCGAGCCCAACGATCGCTGTCATCCACACACACTAAATGATCTCAGGACCATAACTGCATTGCAATAGTTCAACCTTAGGTGAACAACCTCACTCCTCTGAGCGTCTTGTAATCTAACTGTGAACAGTGTAACAAATCCCACTGAATGATGAAGGGACCCTTAAACCAAGGAAGCAATTTCCAGAGACTTTTTTTTGCTGGCTGGCCTTGCTCTTGGCTGCAAAATTCTTCCAAAAACTTCTGTCCCCTACATGGTATTTGCAAAGTAGTCTCTTCTGATTATAATAGAATTCCCATTTCTGGTGTGACTGGCAAATGTTTATCCAGCCCTTATACAATTGCTCTTTAATGTTGGAAGGTGAGCATCTCTCAGCTAACAAATACTCACAACTTGCACAGTGCTGAATTCAGGACATAAGGGGATATTAGTCAAACTGACATATTTAAATGGCTCTCATATCTCCCTGTATTAAAGTCATAGGATAACCATCTCAAGGTTTTATCCCACTGTGGCTGAATCTCCCGATGGTAAGTGATAAGGGCAGCTTGGAAATTTTGGTTGACTCTTTTAGTGAGAGAGAGAGGAATTGGGATTGTATGGCATAGTCTGGTGATGTTTCACTCCCATATCAAACAAAAAAATTATTAAATTCCTTGAATGTGAAAGTTGTAGAATTATCAGATACTGTACCAGGATTCGACAAGGACTAAACACCCCGAATACAGCTTGTACTGCCGCAATTTCAGCAGCCTTTCCGTTAGTTATTAACCAGATAAACGTGGAGACAGCATCCCCAATGACTAATATATTGACACATTTCCTTTCTTAGAATGGGGTAATTTACAAATATTTATTCCATAGACTCCTTGGCTGGTTGTGAGACCATATACCTTGTCAAGGTATTCTGTGCAGGCTTACTAGAAGCATACTCTTGACATTTCCTAACAAAACTTCTTATGCCCTTGTCCATACCTGCCCAAACAAAACATTCCTCAACTTCCTCATAATTTTAAACAGCCCATGGTACCACCTACTGGGGACACATGAAAGAAATGTAAAAGAGAAATTGCCGCAGCAGCTGGGTCCACAACTCTTGCCTGAGTTTCACTGCACTTTTGATAATATAAATGTTCTTTCTTCAATAGGTAGGAGCAGCTCTCCTCACCCTTGTTAATATTATCCATCACCAGCTTTATCTCTGTATCTCGATTCTGATAATTCTCAATTCTGTAAACCAGAACGGGATACTCAGTCAGTATTTCATTTATCTCATAAGGCAACGGACCATCTCTCTACAGATCTTGTTCATCCTGCTCCTGATTGTAAAACATTCGACTTAAGGTGTCTGTGATCATGTTGTCCACGTCCTTGGTGAGTCTTATCCCGAACCGAAAAGCGGATATTCAGGTCACTCATCGTGATAACCGCCCAGTTCTTCTAGGGAATCTCAGCACACAAGAAAGGACCTGATTATCAGTCTCAAGTTCAAATATCTAGTACTCCAAATACATCTTAAATTTTTCCAAAACAAATAAAGCAGCTAATGTTTCAGGGCTGTAAGCAGAATACTGCTGCTCCAAGTGACTAAGTGAACACAAAGCAAAAGTAATTCGACAAACCCTTCACCATGTTCTTGTAGGAGGGCAACCTCTATAGCTGTCTGTGATGCATCAGTCTGAAAAATACATGTTTTATCAAAATCTGTCAGTGCTAATACTTGTGATGCCACCAAGGCCTCTTTGACAGCAAGGGAATCAGCATCTTGAGACTCACCTCACTGAAATTTCACTTCTTTTTTCCTCAAAAGATTCAAGGGGTCCACCTTTTTGGGCAAATCCAGGAATTTTATATAATTTAATCGTATGGCTAGGGCCCCCCTTTGGGCATAACGTTCGCCAGGTGTCGGTATTGCATTGATTCTGTAACACTTCAACTAGTACCAGCAGGTGACTCTAAGGCATAACCTCCCTCATGGTCCCCCCATGGCCTCACTGTGCATCAACAACATTATTCTACAGCGGAATAGGATATTTGCTTTCTGGAAATTGTCTTAAATGATTAATTACGCCATTTTATGCTCCTAATATGCTTTTTTCCTCTTGAATTTCAGTATTCTTTTATAAAAACGGAACTGAAATTCAAGAAGTTTGAGAGCCCACTAAAATGCTTCATTTATGTCATGTGATGCCTGTGATGTCGTCACTGACTAGCTGGCTGCTCCTACTGTCATAATGCTAATTCATAGTGATGTCTTGTTTTGGAATCTCCGTTTGGTAAATGGGTTGCAAATGGTGCATAGTACCGTAGTGTACAAATACATCTATAAAAACTCCAGAAAAGTAGCTTTTGAGTGTTCCAGAGAATCAGAAGATACGTAAAATGTGGTTGCACTCGACTGGCAAATTGGCACCACGTCAACACACAAGTTCACTAACTTAATTAAAAATGTGTTGCATTGTGAATTTAACATTAATTTATCTCTGAGATGTGCTTTCTCACTGTTATTAGAGAGGGTAGCGTTATTCAACGAAATTAAGCTTCAACTGAAAATTGTCCCTTTATCCAACTACACCTCAATCATTTAGCAGCTCACTTGTTAGAGTGGCATACCGCTGAATTGTGTAAGATACTGTACATAGGTCGCTGGTTCAAATCTAATCTGAAAGAACATATTAACTTATTTGTGGAACAACTTGATAGTCCTCTCATACGAAAACCAAATCACAATTACAAAACTTCCCCAGACCAATCAGAAACAGGGCATTATTGTGTTTTCCTTGCTGGTTACATACGCTTAAATTTATAATTGTTGTTCACACACGTCATGTCCAAAAAGATATTTTCTAGTTAATGTGATCACGCCCTTTTCACATTCTTAGAAACAACATTTTTATATCTGTGCTGTCCAGGTAGCATCATTATTGTTCAAACATTTACAGTTTCGTTACCATACATAAAGATGAAGCAAATTTGCTTGAGATGCTAAAGTTAGTTTACACCCACAAACATAACAGCCCTTATGTTTGTGTGACCTGCATGTTGTACATGTTTTATACCTCTCCATATAACCTCTTTGTCCTACATCTCATTGTTCTGTGGATGTATGGTGATATCTTCGCTGCTAGCAACGCTTAAGAGATGTGAATCGTTTGTTCGCAAAGTAAATTCATTTGTCCTCTGTTGTCGATTTCTCAGGCTAAAACTAATGTGAAGCTATATATAATACATCCATACAGCCTAACATCGAAACAAACGCTACAAATAGTTCTAGCTAACGTTATTTTCGTATTTTGTGTAATACTCTTAAAAATATTTGTCCCTTTCAGGATTCGAACATAAGATCTCTACATCTGCTGTCAGATGCGCTATCCATTCCACCACTGAACATCTATTGGATGCAGTATCTCTGTTGATTGTCTTCTACAGAGGAAATCGGAACTAAGTTTTCCCAAGATAATTTTATCGTGCTATGGGTAATAGCTAGTCGACAATCTAGTTACAATATACGGACCCATTTGCAAAAGTTCTATAATTCCTTAGCTTTGAGCGAGCTTAATGACTTTATGGGGGGGAGGGAAAAGAATATCCATCATCGCACATACAACCGCTTTCAATAGGTGGAGCATAAATGCATCAACTTTTTCAAGGCTTCCACTATCAGTGTTCACAAAATTGCTTTCTATTGTTACTTAAACATTGCAATTGTGTTTTCCATCACTAAATAGCTAAACTGTTTACAGAAAAAGTACGTGAAAAGCTCAGAACTGCTGCTAACGGTCGCATAACACATGTATAGCTTCGTCTTACTGCTAGTCTGTGTCTTTACTACGACGCTGATATTTAATTACATAAGACTAACATTTTGTGAGAGTATTGACCATGAATGCTGCATAAAAGTTACAATCAATAAGAATGAGAACAATATTTTTAACATAGAAAAACAACCTATTGGAGTGCTGTTTTACATTACCTGGCTGATTTACGATATCTTTTAAGCAAACCACCTGCCTTCTGCATTGCCCTTCAAGAGCCTCAGTTTCGGGCAATCCAGACTATAGCCCTTCATGGATATAGGGGATATTGTGGGAATCGTGTTGCCTCTGACAGGATGTAGGGCAGAGTTTGCACTTAAAAAAAAAGAAGGTAGAACCTCTCCATACTCACACACACTGGCATGATGGCCAACACAAAAGGTCTACTGCCACCTTTGCATAAGGGCTAATTTTCACTAAAGTGAGGTCTCGCAGGACGTGGGTATTGTGATGTTCACATATTATTTGGCTAAGATCAACCATTAATATGCGCTCATCTAGAGATAGATTAGGTTGAAAGTTGAACGAAGGGCAGTGGTTTGAATGGCAGAGGGAAAAAGTACCAAGACAAGAGCCAGGGGAAAAAAACCTCTGTGATAGTTGGATCAGGTTGTAAAGACAGTACTGGTTTTCTTGCTATCTATGACAGGTCATGCAAGGGTAGGCTTTGTTAGTAGTGGGTATTATGCAGGTCGAAACCTTTGAAGTTGTGCAGTGGTGTTACTTGGTAGCTGCTGCTGGGTGCTGGTGTTGATTTCTTGGTCAGCATCAGCATACCTGTAACAGTTACGTTCATCATTGTTAGTCATATATCACATTCGCAGTGTAGGGTAGTGTTGGCAGTATGCTTGTGCATTAGTGTGCGAGCTTGTTGGTTTCCCCACTGTAGCCTGTCGGTCAGCTTTAATAGCAGCTGGCATATCCAGTCAATGTTGCTGACATTCAGGGGCTCACTGATGTTGTCACTAGGGGGTGTATGTTAGCTAGCCATAGGTGGTTAAGAACAGTAGGAATATGCTCATGTAATAAACAGATTTTGATGTAGATGAGTTGTTTCATAAGTAACAATTGATACATGTATCAGTGGTAAGTATCACCTGGGGAAGGTTTTACATGTGCACATAAATCTATCATCTAGTTAGTTCCCAATCCAAAAGCGGGTCTAAACGTGTAATTTGTCACATTGGATCATTTTGTGTCATTTACGACCCTGGGAGGATTCAACAACCACAGCAGCAATTTGCATTTTTTTTTTACAGAGGCGCACACACACACACACACACACACACACACACACACACACACACACACACACACACACACACACACACACAGTTGTGAAATTACGTTTTGCTCATATACATTTTGTTCAACATCAAAGCGCAATATATACATTTTGTCAACAATGTTATTTAGCCACCATTGTTCATGGCAAAGAGAATGTGACTTTCACTGTTATGCAGGGTAAGCATGGTTGACCAGCAACAGCACATCATACGTATATTATAGATCACCCAAAAAACAATGTTATGAACTATGTTGTAACATTTCGCTTAATTTACAATATTTACTTGGTCCAAGGGTCTGACCTAGGGCCTGGAGTGGTGGGGGCCTGGGTTTAGGGGGCTTGAGTAGCAATGACCTGGCAGGTAGGTGGTATAGACATTGGGGGTGAGGTGGGGGGGCTCAAACCTGATGTCTGGAGGGGGGCAGGGGGAGGGGGAATGAAGCGTTATGCAATTACATAAAACTCTACACTGAATGTGGTTTTGAAATTTCGATTAAATAACATGAAAATTAAAATATTTGCACATGTTGGGGTTGAACCCTGAACCTTCATGCTCCAGGGCGTTGGTATTCTTGTGAAACAGTTTGTGAGGATGTCATTTGCACTTGGGAACTCTTAGCTCACTTGTGCTACTAAACTGCATAAAACCTGTTTCGACAGTGGATAATTATTTAAAATTGAAACTGTGTCAGAGTAATTAGGGTGCGTCCTTGGCGAGCAACTCAATCAGCAAAGTCCTTCTACTCATGTGCTCCAGGTGATTCTGCTACCTGGACTGTATTCTAAAGTTTATGACCAATATCCACCACCTGTAGGGCGTGGACAACATTGTTACAGATTATCTCTCATTCATCAATACTATCCCCACACAAATCGACAATTATAAGTTTGTGGAGACACAGCTCCAGGTAAACAACTATAAGACCTCCTCAATGACCCAAATAGTAACGTTAAATATGAACTTTGCCAAATACGAGGAATGACTAGACAGATCGTACACAATGTGCCACAAAGCCACATTGGCCCCCTATCTCTTGAACACTTTGGAATATCATTTACAACCACAGCGTGTCATATCTTATCGTCTGCCAAGTGTCATGCCCTGTCACAGATCATTTCATGCGGCCGAGCTTTATGGAAGATAGCAAAGAGTGAATACACACATGCATGCAATGTGAAGGAGTACACTGGAGCTGGTAAAGCTCTTCCCAAGTTCGACTGCTATGGAAATACTACTTCCGTTATCGACCACATAACGATAGTGGGCAGAGGCCATACCTCTCAGAAACATGGGAGATTCAGCACCCAGGTCTTTCATTAACACTAGTATTTCTTGGTATGGATGCCCAGCGTCTATAACCACAGATCAAGGTTGGCAATCAGCCCGTTTCAGTGCACATGAAAACTTTGCAGCACTTATCGCTATCAGTCATCTGCTTAACAGACACAGAGAAACAGCCTGGTCGAATAGTGGCACTGTACCTTGAGAGCAGTCACATGTGCCACACAGGCCAATGGACTCAAACTCTGCCTTGTTTGCTATTAGACGTGTACTTGAAACACAAACACGATTCACGGGGCTTCTCAGATAAAGATCATGTAGGGCAAAACACTCTCCATACCAACTGATTTCATGCTTCAACAACCAGGACTAACAGACACATGCCTATCCACCATCGTCACACATGTCAAACGCTAAATAGCATAACTCCACAACTGTCCTCTACTGCCACAAGTGTGCCAAAACTCTTTGTACCCAAGGTGCTGGATGATTGTAATTTCGTTATGTACCGCAAAGAGATGAAGCAGCCACTGTACACAGGCTTGCAAAAAGTAGGTGTACACACTTCCGAGACATTGCAGAAAGGTAAGCCTACAACAGTGACAATGTACAATCTCGAGGTCACGTGGACCCTGTATGACAACTTCGTCCACTGCTGATATACCATATCCCTCGTGCCAGCCAGCGCCACATCTTACCACTATGCTGGGAGACCTGACAGCTCACACTGATGATGCCTTATTGTCCAAAATTTCCTGCCCAACGATCTGAGTGACTAGTTATTAACAACTTTCTTGTCACCGAGGACTTCACCACCCATCACTTCACACAGCTCTATAGCCCCCCAAATGATGTGGACGTGGTTGCTATTACACAGTTGCTATCACCAGATAGCTATTTCACTAGCACTGCTCCCAGAACATCGCAATCGCTCAACACCTCTTCCGAGGAGCCCAACACTTACATGTTATATGTTGATACTGTGCGCTCTGCTCTGACGATCTATGCCTACAACATATTCCGCTAAGGCTAGACTTGTCGACTTCCAGTCCGTTTTCGGGACTATCATCTCCATGCAATGAGACAGGAACTGCTCCCACACGCTGCAGTCATGGACTGTGTGGCTTGTCCCAGCGGAGGTTCGAGTCCTCCCTTGGGCATATGGGTGTGTGTGTTTAGCCTTAGGATAATTTAAATTAAGTAGTGTGTAAGCTTAGGGACTGATGACCTTAGCAGTTAAGTCCCATAGATTTCACACACATTTGAACTGCTCCCACTTACAGACATTCCAGCTGGCACAAAAACTGATTTGACTGACATCTGCCATGACTCTGACCTCACTGTGCCTCTCCTGCTGCATGGGTGTCATAGTATTTCAGTGTCATTGGATCATTGCGGTCATCTCCCTCGGCCCAATGCTCCACACTGGGAGTTGGAGATGGGGCTCTGTAGGGACGTCATGATATATGATATATTAACTTCCCTGACTTGACTGTGGTCTCGTGCAGCTGATATTTGGATCTGTGTGTGTGTGTGTGTGTGTGTGTGTGTGTGTGTGTGTGTGTGCGCGCGCGCGCGCGCGCTTTAGTTTGTTCAATGGCGTTCTCTTGTATGGACATACTCTTGTATTGCTGTTATTTGTGTAATAAATAAAGTACTATATCTTATCAGATAGTATTATCTCACTCTGTGATCTCGTCCCAGGATATGTTTAACTGCAAATCATGAAACACAGGGAGGTTGCTGTCTCAGAAAATTCTTAATATGTGAGCTCTTCACGAGATATGTGGCCATATTTTAATTTGGACAACCTTTCCATTACTGTAGGGAATGAAATAAGAGACTGATTACAATCTTTCATGAATTTTAACTGACTATCCATTGATAGTAAACCACCCAAAACAGAGAATTTTTTCTATGGCGCAGTGTTATAATTAATCTATTAGAATGCTGCTGTTCTTGTATTTGCCATTTCAAAGACTGCTTCGAGGCAGCTCTCCAGTTTAGTCTATCTTCCGCATGTCTCTTCACATCTGAATAACTTACGCACCCTGTGTCCATGTGAACCTATTTACGATAGTCAGATGTCTGTCTCCCTCTAAAACTGTTTCCATTACTCTTTCATCAGTTGCTGAGCTAACTATTGCGTTATGCCTCATGCAGTATCCTCTCAGTCTGTCCCTTTCTTTGGTCAAGTTGGGCCAAATGGATCCCACATAGAAGTGAGCCACCAGGCTAAGTTGGCGACACACCAACAGAGTAGCAAGTCACATATTTCGCTTTTTCTGTTTATTTTCACAGTTTAATAAGTCATGAAAATAAGAATGTCATTTTTCGATTTATTTTTCATTCATTAGTGACAGAATCTTCCTGAACTTCCATAGTCGAAATCGCTTCTTAAGTACCATAAAAAATTAAATACCCATTCATCCTGCGACATCTACTTGCTGAAGAGACTCTTCATTATTAATTTTCATATTACTTTTACAGGGTGAGTCATTAACTACATTAACTACCGCAACCAGGAATAACTCCGAAAGTACTATAGTAGCTGAAAAGTTTGTGGGAGAAAAGTTGCATGGGACAATGGGGGCCATAATATGACGTTGGTTTTTTGCTGCTAGGTGGGGTCGCTTCAGAGATATGAAGGTCAACATTGGCTTTTTTTTTTATGGGATGCTGTAGATTGGTACTCGCACTCGCCGGTCAGTACATAGGGAGCGAAAAGATGCCATGGAAGCGGTAAAGACCCTTCAATTATCAAAACTTGTACAGCAAACTGCAGAAGTTTTCATAACAAAATTCGTGAATTTACTTCCCTTTTGGAAAGCTGTAGTGCTCAAATAATTCTCGGAACCGATAGCTTGCTGAAAAATCGGTAGAATGTTATGAAATATTTAGAGAAGCATGGAACATATATCAAAAGGACAGACTGGATGTCATAGGAGGGCGAGTGTTCCTTGCTGTTGACAAAACAAAGTTCGCCTATCGAGGCTGAACCTAAATAAATGGTTCAAATCATTCTAAGAACTATGGGACTCAACATCTGAGGTCATCAGTCCCCTAGAATTTACAACTACTTCAACCTAATTAACCTAAGGACATCACACACATCCATGCCTGAGGCAGGATTCAAACCTGCGACCGTAGCGGCTGAAACTAAGGCCGACTGTGACGTTACATGGACGCGGGTAGCAAACCTATGTGAACTAAAGTTAATCGTCGGATGTTTTTATTGGCCACCCGATTCCGCCGTAACGGTTGTTGATTCATTTAAAAGAAGTCGAACTCAGCAGTGGGGAAATACACAGATCAAGCAGTATCAGTTGGAGGTGACTTTAAACTACCAAGTATAGACTGGGACATTTATGGATTCATTGCCCATGGCACTGATGACAGGCTTGTGGGGCACTTTTGAACATATTTTATGAAAACTGTCTTGAACAGGTACTTCGGCAATCTACACACAGCGGAAATATTTGAGACATTGTAACTACAAACCGACATTACCTTATTAATAGTGTTAATACAGAGACAGTGATTAGTGATCATGATGTCATCATAGTGACGATGGTTACTAAGTTAATAAATCCATCAGGAAAGCTAGAAGAGTGCTAGAAAGAGCAGATAATGAATTGTTAGCATCCCACTTATATGAGAGTGTGCTGAAAAGTAATGCACCTGAATTTTTTTATTTTGTTCTCAATATCAGTTGATGTGTTATATGTCATGCATATTACTTGGTTAATTTTCCCGCTTTGCTGAAGCAAATGGCAACCATCAGCTGCTGGAGGTGTGCAGTGTAACTATGCTGGGTGTGAGAAACAGCCCCGAATGCTCACTCCTCACAGGAGATAGTGAAGATTATCTATCAAAAATTTCTTTTGGTTTCGTGCGTGAGGCTCATGGGTTCCTTGGTAACAATCTTATTAGCTGATGATTTGACCGCCAAAAGAAGAGTGCATCAATGGAGTGCTGCCACAAAGAATCGCCGACACCAAAAATATTGAAGATCATACTGTCAGCAGGAAAAATCATTCTCACAGTGCTCTGGAATGTTCAAGGTGTGGTGAATTTGGAATTCATACCTAATGGTACAAACAAAACTGTGCATGGTACTGCGAGACGCTCAGCAAAAGTGCAACTACGAATTCGAAAAGTTCGTCCACACACGGAACACCCTATCTTTCAGTATGACAGTTCAAGACCGTACACGAGCGTAGCGATGTCTGTAGCAAAACAACGCCTTCGGTTCACTATCATCAATCATCCTCAATACAGTCCTTCCTTGGTCCCACCCGGTTACCATCTGTTTCTAAACCTTAAAGAACAGCTTCAAGAAGCTTAAAGAACAGATTTGATGGTTACGAAATTTAAAGATGATCAAAGAGCAGCTTTGATGATGATGAAGTAGTGCAAACGGAGGCGAGGTTGTGGCTTCAATAACAAAGTCAAATGTCCTTCAGTGATGGTATCAACAAACTGGTCTCTTGTTGGAAGAAAAATTCCGAGGCATTGCTTTTCAACATCACTTGGACAGTGAATGGACATTATTTAATCCCAGTGTTATCAACATAGAGGAATTATGGGCAACGTTTAAACTGGCTGTAACTCACACCATGGATAAGTATGTGAGATGCAAATAGAGTAAGGATGAAAAAGACCCACTGTGGTCTAGTAATAAAATTCGGAAAATGTTGAGGCAATAGAGATTGTTGCTTGTCAGATCACAAAAGAACGTGCAAATGTCAACAATGAAAAGTTAGTAGAAATTCGTACATGTCAGAAGAACAATATGTGAAGCATACAACAACTTCTTCAATACCTTAGCGAAAGGTTCTGCTGAGAATGCGAGATAACTTTGATTGCTAAGCGAATTATAGACTTCTGTTCAGTCACTCGTCGACTTGTCGGGTGGGGCAATAGAAGACAGCAAAATAGAGATAAGGTTTCAAATTTTGTTTTTAAGCAATCATCCACACAGGAGGATCGTACAAACATAACATCATTGGACCGCTGCAATGACTCCCATACCGAGGACAGTAATAGACATCCCTAGAAGGACTGAGAATAAATGAGTCACCAGGTCCGCATGGAATACCGGTTCAGTTTTACAGAAAGTATGCTTAGCTTTGGCCCATTACTCAACTCGCATTTGTCGTGAATCTCTCGCCCAGGCAACTGTAAAAAGCACAGGCGATTCCCATATATAAGAAGGGTAAAATAACTGACCCACATAATCACAGACCGCAAACCTTAACATTGTTTTGCTGCAAAATTCTCGAACTTATTCTGAGTTCGAATATAATAAATTTCCTTTAGAGAGAAAGCTTCTGTTCACAGATCAACATGTATTTAGAAAGCTCCGCTCGTGCGAAACTCAGATTACCCTTTATTCACGTGATATCCTAAACACCATAGATGAAGGGCAACTGATAGAGTCCACGTATCTCTGGAAACCATTTGACAGGGTGTCCCCCTGCAAACTATTAACGAAGGTCCGAACTAGTGAATTAAGTTGCCAGTGGCTTGAAGACTTCTTAAGTAATAGAACCCAGTATGTTGTCCTCGATGGCGAGTGTTCATCAGAAGTGTGATAGGACCGTTTCTTTTTTCTTATATATGTATGATCTGTCAGATAAGATGACAAGCAATTTCCTGATGACTCTATGGTGTATGAGAAGATGTCGTCGATAAGTGACCATAGCAGGATACAGGATGACTTGGACAGTATTTCTAGTTGGTGTGACGAAAGGCAGCTTACTCTAAATATAGAGATCTGTAAGTTAATGCAGACGAGAAGGAAAAGGATTCTTGTAACATTTGAACTCAGCATTGGCAGCGTACTCTTTTACACCGCCATATAGATTAAATATGCAATATAACATTGAAATCTGAAATGCAATGGAACGAACATGTAACGACAATAGTGGAGAAAGTGAATGGTCGTATTCAGTTTGTTGGCAGAATTTTAGGAAGGTATAGCTAATGTATGAGGGACACCACATTGCAACACTAGTGCGACCAATTCTTGAGTGCTGCTGGACAGCATCAGATCTCCTTCAGGTTTGATTAAAGACAAACATCAAACGGATTCAGAGACATGCTGCTAGAATTGTTACTGTTTGGTGTGACCAGCATGCAAGTATTATGGAGATCGTTCGTGGCCAGCCATGGTGGCCGAGCAGTTCTAGATGCTTCAGTCCAGAACCGCAAGACAGATATGGTCTCAAGTTCGAATCCTGCCTCAGGCATGGATGTGTGTGATGTCCTTAGGTTAGTTAGGTTTAAGTAGTTCTAAGTTCTAGGGGACTGGTGACCTCAGATGTTAAGTCCCATAGTGCTCAGAGCCATCTGAACCATTTTTTTAATCCTTCATGGATTCAAATGTAAATCCGTGGAGAGAAGCCAGTGTTCTCCTTGTGAGGTACTAGTGAGAAAATTTAGAGAACCAGCATTTGAAAGTGACAGCAGAACGATTCTACTGGTGCCAGAGTACATTTCATGTAAGGTCCACAAATATAAGAGAAATTAGAGCTCATATGGAGGCGAATAGAACATCATTTATCTGTCGGTCCATTTTCGTGTATAACAGGAAAGTAAATGACTAGTAGTGGTACAAGGCACCCTCCACCATGCACCATATGCTGGCTTGGAGAGGATATATGGAGATAATTTTCTTTTCTCCTACTCCAATACAGTTGCTCTTAATTCGTTATGCTGTCTACCCATCTTAAATACTGTTCCTCTTACCTATCTTATCTTCAACATTCTCCTCTGCCATCAAATTTCAAAATCTTCTGTTCTCTTTTTGTCAGAACTGATCATTGTCCACGTTTGACTTCCATACAGGGTTACACTTCCAATGAGTACCATCAGAAAACATTCCCTAATATCTAAATTTATATTACTTACTAACAATTTCCTCTGTTTCAGAAACGCTTTTCTTGCAATTGCCAGTTTGCATTTTATATCATCTCTACTTTGCCCAACATTAACTACATTGCTGCCCAAATAGCAAAACTCATCTACCACTTTTAGTGTCCTGTTTCTTAATCTAATTCCCTCAGCATTTCCTGATTCCATTTAAACATCCTTGTCAAATTTTTTGTATCTTAATGTTATAAACTCTTTTGAATGCAATAGACATTCACTCCAACTAATATTTCTAAGCCATTTGCCACCCTTGACAGAATTACATTGTCATCAGTAAACCTTCAGTTTATCAGTTTATCTTCTTTGCCCTTAATTCCCTGTCCAAATTTTTCTTTGCTATCCTTTACTGCATATGCAATGTCCATACTGAGCAACATGCTGGTAGGCTACAACACTTCTTACTTTCCTTGTGTTTTGATTCTTAGAACTACAGTCTAGTATGTGTCCAAGTGGTAGACAAACATTCACTCCCTTCAATTTATCCATGATAAAAATGATAAAAATTCCAAAGAACATCTGACACTTAACATTGTCAAAAATGTCTCTGCATTTATAAATTCTGTAAATGTGGGTTGACAGTTCTTAAACATATAGCTATTCTTCAACGTATTTCCTAAGATAAGCCTTGCGCTTCTAGTATTTGTATATTCCTTAAAACTGAAACTGATCTTGTCCCAAACTGACTTTAAGAAGTAATTCCATCTCTCTGTAAATAATTTGAATTAGTATTTGACAACAATAATTCATTACACTGATTGTTCATAAACATACACATCTGTCGGTGGCTAACTTCTTTGGAACTGGCATTATTACACTGCTCCCGAAGTGTGAGAGTATTTCACCTTTAATATATATCTCGCTTATCAGGCAGAATAATTTTGTCATATACTTCTCTCCCAGAGAACTTATAGCTTCTGAGGAAATTTCAAGTAGGCCAGAAGCTATATGGCATTCATTCGTTTATTTTTCTGCAGGTCTCATCAAGATGGAGAACCATCATGGATATGAAGGAGTTGTGGTGTACATCAATATAAGACAGAGATATCATATGAACAAAATGTTTCTAATAAATTAACAATAAGCTATCAGTATAGTCCATAAAGCTATCCAGATTTATGCTACCTAAGTTTATTTATGTAAATCAGTAAAAATGCTGTCACTCTGAAAGAGTTTTCAGTGTTCGAGTGCACTGTCAGATTCTTCTTGCAATAGTTTTCGGTGTTCGTGTGCACTGAAATATTCTTCTTGCAATGTTACATTCCTGTGACTACTGGGCTTAAAAGGGTGAAAGCTTTAGGTTGGGGGAAGGTTACAGGGAGGCAATGTTGAAAGCAAGAACAGAGCAGGAAGACAACATGGTATGCTGTGCACTCACTATGCCACATTTTGTGAACTTACTGCTCGGACTGCATCTATTAAGCAATTGACAGAACGTTTATATGTTCATCATTTCCAGATTTCACTTCTGATCTTACAAAAGACACTTATAAATCGTAAACCATGACACTGGTACGGTTCAGCGACTGGATGATTTTCTAATGAACAAAATCAGCCATGACACAAAACTGCATATCAGAACAGCTGTGGTGGTTCTTATTAGTATTAGTATGAATGAACTGTGGAGCTCAAAATAATAAAGATTATTTCATTTGAATGAGAAAACAAGAAATAACAGCATGCAAAATAGCCCAACACCCTTGGTTTCATCTCAGCATAAAAATAGATAGGTCTGAGAGCAAAACATACTAAACTAAACATCATTATTAATTAGCTATGACTTAACTACATTTTAGGCATTTGTTCTGGTGGATCCAAAAGGAATCTTAATGTGGAGTTTAAATTACTGTATGAACAACGGTATACATTTTGGAATCCAGATCATTTTTAGTATGTAAGACTATATGATATAAATCTTTGTGTCCTTTAACTGTTTGCTGTGAATCGGTTGATCACCTGAGTAACAAGCTATCCTGGGCCATCTGATATGATCAAATTTTTTACCTTTGACTGGTATGCTAGAATGAACAGAAAACTAAAACAAAACTAAACTCTGCCCAAACAGGCCACGAAGGCCCAACTGTGCCAACCAGCTGTCGTGTCATCCTCAGAACACAGGTGTCACAGAAGGGATGTGCATGCGGTTAGCACACTGCTCTCCTGGATGTATGTCAGCTTCCAAGACCAGAGCAGCTACTTCTCAGCCAAGTAGCTCCTCACTTTGCTTCATTAGGGCTGAGTGCACCCCACTTGCCAACAGTGCATGGCAGACTGGATGGTCACCCATCCAAGTGCTAGCCCAGCCTGACAGTACTTAACCTTGGTGATTTGATGGGAAATGGTGTTACCATTGTGGAAAGGCCATTGGCCAGAATCAACAGTAAACCTTACAGAAATTGAACAGCAATCGAAAGTCATTGAAGATCGCTCATGTGTAGTAAGAATATGAGTACACACAATACAAACAGTTGTGGGACTGCACATTTTAATTTGCACTACTGTGGCACAAGACAGTTGCCAATAATGCCATAACATTTTTGTTTCCAATGGAATTTTAAGGTCTATACCATCGTCTGAATAGTTTCTGTTATTTAGGCCTGCTAGAATTTCATTTCTGAGGCAGTGTGCACCTTCCCGCCTGCAAAACCTTGTTAGATAAGGCAATGGAGATGTCAGCAATTTCTGTTGCGAAATACAAGTTAGTGTTTTAGTGTAGGCATTTCCTCACAAGTCTCTCAAAAGACTAAGGACTGATACAGTTCTTTTATAGGACATAACATGTTTATCTAAATTTTTGTAGCTGAATTTGTAAAAAAAAAAAATCTCTACAGACATGGACCAACGACATATACTGTTCAAAGGTAATTGTATCAAGTAAAATCAAGATTTAAATACTCTAATAGAAGTATATAAAATTCCCTTGAGTCATGAATTAATAGATACGGCTGAAGTGCTGTTTTATATTTAAGATTAGAACACATTCCACATGACACCTTCATATTCCAGTTATTTAAAACACAACAGTATAACTGATGTTAAGTTGTTCGAGTTAGACAGAGAAGACCTTAATGGTTAATCTAGCAGTGTTGTGTCAGATAGTGGTTTTAATATCTTACAAAGCTCACAGAAGAGATTAACAAGTCAAAAGGACAGCTGAGATGTTGACGTGTAAAAATAATTTTCAGGAAAATGCTGTACCGGAGAATGGTTTATTGAGGCATGTGAAGACATTTTGCCAACTAGAATGAAAGCAGAGCAAAGTTATGTGCAATGTCATTAATGAGGATAAAAGCGAGACCGTTATGATGAAAAGCAGCTTACTGTTAGAACGCACAGCAATGGATTGTTAGATTACATTTATAGAGAGACATTGCTGCTGCGTACAACACAAAGTGGCTGTTAAAGGAATTGAAGCAATTAATGGCTCAACATACCATTCTTATTGCTCAGACTGAACTACACTGACAAAATAGTTGAAGCTCACCATGCTCTGGGTCGTGTATTACGGCAAGTTACTGCAATTCACTTTTGCTGAGGTTTTACCCACTATAGCTGGTTTGATACATGTGCTTGAGTATCATTTAGCTGTTGCAGAATGCAAGGTCCGTTTGATTGTAGCTACGCTGTCGGACTTTCAGCACACTTTTACGTTTACTCTGAAGCCAACAAGTGCTATCTTATTATAGAGTAAACGATTTCACTGACAGTTCAATATCAGCACTTTCGACAAAATTTAGTATTGCTGACAGATGATGTTTCAATATACATCATACAGTTTCTTTCAGTTCTACGCAATCACACTTTTCTGTGTGACTGGAGTATTGTGATGGACTGAAGTAAATAGCATATATACCTGTACTGTAAATAACTGTCCCTAACTCTCCAAGTGTCAGTCCAAAGTCTGGAACGTAAAACAAAGATGCCTCAAAGTGCAACACCCACTATGTGGCCACTAGGTTTTGTTCCAGTAGCAAGTACATTAATGATGTAAAATTTCTGGATGTGAACATTGTGTTGATAGTACCCTAAGGGAGTTTAAAAAATTCCCTCTTTGCGCCAGAAGCTGACACTAGCTGTTACACAGTTAACGAAACAGTATATGTAACATGGACCGGGTCTCAGGAGGATATTAATCTAAAATGAAGTCAGTATATATGTAAATTAATCAGACAGCACAGTTAAACATGTTTTGCTTTTAGAAGGATTCTTCATTGCGTAGTGGTGAAAAATCTGTGATATCTATCACCAGTTCTTTCCCTGTGTCATCGAATTACCTACTTATAATTTAAAAAATATTTAGCAAAAGCTCTGTGAAGCAGGTAGTCACACATACAGAAGAAATCTCATACAATTTTTTAAAACCTTACAGTCAGTTCCGAAGAAATTTACTCCTGTGTGAAGTGGTCCTGTCTTTCAAGGACTTTAAAATCCTGTTGCCTACTGCAAATTGCCCTCTCTCGAAGTAACGCTGGCTGGCAGCTGTTTCAGCCTTGGAGTGTCCCAGGGATGATGTCTTCTCTCTCGTGATGCTGAATAACAGCTGTTTGTGCCTCCTCTAGTGGTTGTGGTAATGGGTGTCTTTCTCCTTGAATCGTTGAGGCTAGAAGTGGCTTATGTAGATGTAGATGTTGATGTGACAGGTTCCCATCATATTGTCATACGCAGGAGAACGGGGTAACAGATTATTCAGTATTTTCCTCAAAGCGGCAATATGTTGAGTGCTTTTCTCAGCCGTCTGATGGTGTGTGTGTGGTTAATCACTTGTCAACTGTGAAAGCGTCAGATAGGTTACTTCCACATGCCGCTGCAGTGGATCAGTAAGCATATGTGTTCACAGCCAGTTGTGCATCGCATCTTGGAAACTGGTTCTGCTATACCTTTGAGGCTACATCAGTGAGATATGGTAGATGTTTTGATCCATTTACGTTTTTTTCTTCTTTCTCATATGCGAAATGTGTGGGGGGATCAGTTACCAACAGTTTATCGTTCTGATGTTTTTTACTATCAATTGGTTATTGAGAACTTCGAGTTTATGAAATCTGATTACAATCTTGTATTCATTCCTTATATCAGTGACTGCCTGAGTCGCTCAATGATTTTATTGCTGGAGAATGAATTCTCGAAGCCATTTGGTATGGAAAGTCAGCATCGCTTGTCACACTGATTAGAATGTTAAGAAACTGTAGTTGAATGTGGTTGTCATAATTATGACCGGCTTCGCCACTGTTGTTTAAATTGTCATTCAATCAGGAGTGTTCCTGTTCGGGTTGTATGAGCACATGTGGAGTGCAAAATCTGTGTCTGACCAAGCATTGAATTTTTACTGACTGTATTTTGTGAACTTTTTTCATCTTGTTATTTGTGTTTCTTATATGGGTTTGGATTGCACACATGTGTGATTGTCTAATTGAACTTGTTGGTTTGTGTTGATCTGTGTGTGATTTGAGTACTGCCATTATGTAGTTTGGCTTTACAGGCTGATCACTGTGAAGTGTTGAATATTGGTTGTAAGGGACAATGTATGTATGTTATCACAATTCATCCACTTTCTCAGTGGGCAACTTGAGATGTTAACCATAAAATCCAACAGCTAGAGCTGTTCTGATTATACCAGCAGTAAACCAGCGTCAGTGTGCTGACTGTTAGCAAGGCCACCTTCATATGCTTGTATTCCATTGTCATTACTGACCAGGCTTGTGATTAGAAAGGAACTATTTCCCTGGCGTATTCTGGAAATGTAGATAAGTTACAGCTACTGCAGTTTTAGGATTGGAGGGTATTTGCCCAGTAGTTGTGAATGATATCAAATGACAAACTACTACTACTTTAATTGTAAATGACACTGTAATCATTAACATTAATAAATGTCAAGTGACCACTCTAGGTTAAGAGTCAGCTTTGGTGTAGATTACTGAACGATCTCTGGTATGTCTACTAATTTATAGTAACCACTGCTACTGTTTGGTACTGGTAATACCTGTGTTATGGTATGCAGCTAACTGTGCTCTTGAAGTTGTTTGTTAACTGTAACCTGTGGTGACCATTTAACCTGTGCATTATACAATACTGCTAGATGGTTGTTGTTCTGTGAGACAGGTTATACTGATGTCATGGATAACAATTACCAGCTGTATGATAATGACTTGAACTGCATGTCTGCTGTAACATTTAGTATTGATTGATGACAAAATATTATTTTCTTACAGTGTTTCAGATCTGATGGTGTAGGAGAATCCATTATTGAGTTTATTCTCTCGGTAGCTAGAGTCAGCCTTCCAAGAAAACACTGTGCCCTAAAAATTGCACTGGTAGACATGTAAACATAACCTTCTTGGGAGTAATCAGTAACCCAGCTTTCTGGAGTCTTTCAAAAACTTCATCTACATGTTTCAAATATGCTTCGATAGATTTACTCTAGCACACTACAACACAAAATCAAACGTAACGCCATCCATGATCTTATCCGGTAGCTGAGACAGCACAGCACCGCTGATGGATAAGCCAAAGCGAATTCTATTAAATTCAACGATATTCCAGTATGTGCTGGTGGTGGTTAACGATTTAGATGTGGAGTGTAAAGATATCTTAGTTCAAGAATGGAGTTGTAAAAACAGTGGCACCTTTGAACCAAGAAAAACTTGAGTGAAGATCAAGGAACAGGAACTGAATACAGAATAATCTGTTTCAGTTTTCGGTAACGAACTACTACTAGAACTTCGCCTTGTGGTCTATCAACAGTAGATATCAGGGATTAATAGGGTGATAATGATGGATGAATCGCACCTTGTTCAATCGTCTTTTCTACCACTTGCTTTGACTGCTTTATCCATGATGCAGACAAACTGAAAAGAGACATCTTAGCTGATGTAGAATTCGTTACTTCAGTTATATAATTAATCAGATATATAAGGCCTAATTCTTTGCCCCTCACATTAGGAAATTAATCACAAAGCTTCTGAAGATTCATTCGGTCTTTAGTTGAAAAAGTTTGCTAATTGTGCCTCATATCTGAATTACTGTGCTCGTTTGGCACTAGAACTTGACATTGACTCACTAATACACACATTTCTACTTGACATTGACGAAAGTGAACATGACTACTGCAGATGAAATTGGATTCAAAATAACTATCACACCAATTTCGAAGTAATCCTATCTTAGCAATGTTATCTGATCTGATAATAACCTCTGTCACAAAATTCTCGATTATGCTAAGTCAAATCTTCCATGTAAAATCAGTAATTCCCAATACAACAACCATTGTACTTAACACGTCAAGCAGTGAAAGATTTGCTGGTTCTGGCCGATCTGCTGTGGTGGAAATGTGCTGTGTTGCCAATGCAAAAGTAACCATTGAGAGCTAATAGTGAAAATGGGCTGGCCAAATCTAGAAGCGCGTATACCAGCTTATTATTAATAAGGTAGCAGACAAGAGGTAAATTACCTACAGACATGTATGTGACTCCTGCCCTTCATGGAATCCAGTTACCTACTCTACTTATCCCTTGATTCATTGTCACCTATCACTAATTATTCTAGACAGATATGGCTGATGTGGCCTATCTTCCAACACTCAAAGCATTTCAAACCTGATTTTAGTGGCATGTGTAGTTGAGGTCCTTCCTCTGCCCTCGGCGTTGAATGACAATTAACCTCTTGTTTTTGGTCAAATTACACAACATCTTGGACGTTGTAAGGGGTCCGTGATCCAACAAACATAGATATTAGTATCTGACACCTAGGTCAATAGCAGACAAGAGTCGAGTGTCGAGCGTTGCAGGAGACAGTGAGATTAGTGTCGAGTGAAAGCAGCCTGCTTTTCACACTACTTTCTGCATTTGTGACGTCACCATTTGGCTTTCGACTATCGAGTTTTGGGAGCGCATGTGAACTGTGTGTATTTCGATTACTCATTTCTTGTGTAACGATAGCCGATTAAATAGTAAATACTTTGGGACAATGTGTGCTGAACTAGTAGATGCTTACAAAATGCTATTTCAGACAATGCTACGGGATTTTAATGTTACAGGAGAGAGCCAGTTTTGTGCCTTTTCAATTCAGCTAGTGAGTTAGATGGACTTTTCGAAAAAGTGAAGAGTCTTGGCTACTCAAACACGGCGAGAACGTCTTCAGATGCAACCAAAAGTAAGTTAATAACTAGGTTCATATCAGTATTTTATCTGTTTGCTACTAGATTGTTCCTTGTTTCGTAGCATTATGTCACTTAGTGAAATAATCAGCGTGTAGCTTCGGATTTCCAAAAATTCAGTTGTAGTGTTACCTTAGTTTATGCATTTCTGATATTGATTTTCAACTGATTGTGGCGATTAATTACGATAATTTGCAAGAAATGTTGCCTTAAATTGTTTAATAACTATTGTGGGTTTTAGAGTAACAAATTATCTGTTCATATGTGAAAACTAGGGTTAATTTAGTTCCATGATGATTCAGTCTGTTTAGTAACCCTATTTTAATGATTTAATTTTAATAGCATAATATAGATTTTGTAGTGCAAACATGCTTTTCTCCTGTATGATGTTGTATTTATACCTGTAATAATCAAATGTAACATTTTGAATAGTTTTTGTTTGTATTTATTACGTTGTCTTTTTCCAGACAAAGCTTGCCTTTTTTCCAGCACTTGAGTGGAAATGTGCCAATTGAGTTCATGGTATCTGCATTCTGTATTGAGGGCGTATCCCACAGACAATGTGTGCTTGGCCCTAAGTATTACAAGAAAAAAGAAATTTCTATGGCAGATCATCTGGTTTGTAGCCTAAAACTACGTTGCAAGAAAGGTTTCAGTCCTGTGAAACATAGCCTTCAGTTAGTCAAACTTAATTGAAAAGTAAATTTTATTGTACTTCATACTTCTAGCTTGACCATGTAAATCAAATAAAAAATGTAGAGTATTAATGGACACAAAAAAGTGGCTGTCCTGCCATTCTTTCTGTAAAGACCACAAGAGTGTTCCACGATTATTGTATAAAGCTAATAAATTAATCTAGGGACACAAAAAAACGAGTGGGCACTTAATTTCTGAATCATGCTTGTAGAATTGTTGCATTGTCTATTGTGCATTTTGTCACTTTTGTAATAATGATTTGAGATTGATTATTATTTGTTTAAAGGTGACTGATTGTCTGAAAAAAGTCTTGGAGTTGGCAGAAAAACCAGTTGGTTACAAGGTTTTATGTTGTTATGTTCTAAGAAGATAACTACTGTTGTGTCACAGAATAGTAAGAGAGTTGGAAAACGTGCAATATTGTGAAAGCACACACAGCAGGCAAAGGGCACAAAGGCCGCCCTCCACACACGCAAACAAAACACCACGATCCCATCCAGCCACACAAGAAAACAAAACACGACACACACACAGGCAAGGCCTGGTTAAAACCAAGGCCGGACACACCAAGGGCAACATACGCAGAAGTGGCTTCTCCCTCGAGAAGCCATGGAAACATAGGCCCATCACCACAACACCAGGCAGCATCACAAGAACAACAACAGGAAATACACAGCAACAATGACCAGGTCCACCATGGCAGAGAAAGCTCTAGGGAACCCTGCACACAGCCCACAGCCTAGGAGCAGCTGTTAGGCACTATGGTGCAGACCATGAACCTCGTCATGGAAATGATGAAGGAATTCAGGGAAGCCCAGAGGCAGAACACACAGATCCTCATTGCCCTTCAGGCAGCAGTCCAGCAGTCGCTCCCCTCTGCGACTTCCTCAATAGTTTCAAAACCACATCATGAATAGACGACCAAACATCCAAGGTCTCACAATGTGCGTCTTTAACGCAGACGGCATTGTTAATCAAGAGGTCGAGTTCAGAGAACTCATGAAGGAGTTCTCCATTGACATATGCATGATGGAGGAAACCCACCTAAAACCGGGAATAAAAGCATCACTCCCCAACTATGTTAGCTATCGCAAAGACAGGCCAACACAAGGCAGAGGTGTGGCCATATACATAAAAAGAGGGATCCTCAACCACCAGGTATTCTTGCCAGCTACCAATAAAATCGAAGCAGTGGCGGTGGAAATAACCACTGCCACCGGACCCCTAAAAATTGTTGCAGTCTACCGACCCCCAAATGACCAGATAGACGAGGGAGACGTAGCTGCTCTAGGGCAAATTGAAGGCAAACTCGTAATAGAGTGAGACTTCAATGCCAAACACCCTGATTGGAATTCTAGAGTAACCTCCAGAGCAGGCGCCAAAGTGAAACAAGTAGCGCTCACCCACCACTTCGAAACATGGGGTCCAGTCGAGCCCACACATTTCCCGAAAAATGGAAGCAGGTCAGATGTGTTAGACATAGCTCTCACTAGGAGGATTGCAGGATTTGTGGCCGCAAGGACAATCAACATAATGTCCTCTGACCACAACCTAGTGATTCCAGAGGTCGATGTGGGAGAATGGGTAGCACTCCCACAGTACCAGACGTCTTACAAACGTACAGACTGGGAGCGATACCAAGAAACTGTTGCCTCTGATATCGCTCGCGCTCCACCACCTACTGCCGAAACAATAGAACAAGCGCTACAAGACCTAACAGGCACCATCTTGCAGGCAGCAAAAGAGGCCATTCCTCCACAAAGGGATGGCCCTCCACCGCAAATCCGACATAAGAACAGAGTGGCCAAAGAGTGGAAGATCACCAGACATCAAGCCACCAGGAGGCTGCTCAATCGTCTACAGAGAGAACTGAAGGTAGCGCTCAATGATCACAGAAACCAGCAATGGCAAAACCGCCT
Organism: Schistocerca gregaria; assembly: GCF_023897955.1. Classification (NCBI taxonomy): domain Eukaryota; kingdom Metazoa; phylum Arthropoda; class Insecta; order Orthoptera; family Acrididae; genus Schistocerca; species Schistocerca gregaria. The sequence goes on along the minus strand of NC_064930.1, from coordinate 85,408,149 downwards.
CACAGCTCTCAAATTAGACGATCATACACTATGGCAAGCAACCAAACAGTTCACAAAAGACGCGCTCGGATGCCGCCACTGCACGGCGAGCGGGGACTGGTCTACAGCCATGCTGGGAAGGCCAACGCCCTCGCTGACTCCTTCGAGAAGCAGTTTCAAGCGGCAGAACCCCAGGATGAAGAGCATGAAGAGGTAGTCAGTCGTCAACTGGCTGTCTTCCTCAATGCTGAGGAGGACCCAGAGGATGAACCTATACTTTTTGCCCCTGAGGACGTGACAAGAGTAATCAGGTCCTTCCCTACAAAAAAGGCGCCAGGGCACGATAGTGTCACAAACCAGTTAGTCAAAAAACTCCCACCCACAGCGATCACACACCTCACGAACGTCCTTAACGAGATTACTCGCTCCCGAGAGGTCCCAGCTTGCTGGAAACATGCACAAATGGTCACGATACACAAACCAGGGAAAGACCCTCTGTTACCACAGCACTACAGGCTGATTAGCCTCTTGCCAACTCTCAGCAAGATCTATGAGCGCCTCCTGCTAAGACCCATACATGAACATATTACCAGAGAGCAAATACTGCCGGATTTCTAAACCGGGTTCTGGCAGAACCACTCTAACCACAACAGGTCATGAGAATGGTTGAAGCAGCAGCCACAGAGGGCTTCAACCACAGAGGCTGCTGCGGGATAGTGCTACTAGACGTGGCCAAAGCCTTTGATTCGGTATGGCATAGAGGGCTACTCTTCAAGTTGTACACACAAGGGTTCCCTGGGAACATAGTTCAGCTGATCAAAAGCTATCTCACGAATAGGACTTTATCTGTCAAAGTAGAAACTGCCACCTTCACCAAAAGGCGTATTCGTGCTGGAAAGGCGTATTCGTGCTGGGGTGCCACAGGGATCGGTCCTGGGGCCGATCTTGTACAGTTTATACACTGCGGACACTCCAGTGGCCCGCCTGGTGCACATTGCGCAGTACGCGGACGACACAGCCTTCTACAGGAGAAATGCGAACCAGGACCTGGTCATTCGTAGGCTACAAAGGGTTTTAGACGACACAGACACCTGGGCCCATCGCTGGCGCATCACCATCAACTCTGAAAAGACACAGAAATGCTGATAACCCGGAGGCTCGGAAGGCGAAGCTCCTCAACGTCCTCCCCTCCACCTTCACCTAAACGGAACCCAACTTCCCTGGCGCAGAGCCGCCAAGTATCTTGGCGTAACCTTGGACTCTCATCTTACGTGGAAACCACACATAGACGAGGTCCACAGGAAGGTCTGCGCCAGAATGTCCAACCTATACTCTATCCTGAACTCAACCAGCTCCCTTTCCTGCCCAGTAGCAGTAAATGTGTACCAGGCCCTGGTCTGGCCAGTAATGGAATATGCGTGCCGTGTCTGAGGACACGCAGCAAAGCAGCACCTGGACAAACTCCAGAGGCTGCAGAACCGCGCCCTCAGGAGGGCACTGCATTTACCTCTTGGATTCCCCACAGATGATCTGCACGCCGCAGCCAATATCCCACTCCTGAGAGAGCGTTTCCAAGATCTGGCAAGGGTCTTCTACGAGGGTTCTTAGGGTTCTTCCGGATTGGGAAACGGCGTCATCCACTCCCTAGGTCGGCATGACATGTCCCGTGATAAGCACAAGCGCCCTATGACGATCTTCGACGATTAAATCGAAGAGAAAATCCCAATACCAAATCCCAAATTCTGCTCCCTGCCCATATAACACCAAATATCTCGCCAACCCCAGGCTAATACGAGACACATACAGAACAGTCATCACATATCACAGACACCAAAAAAGTACAGAAAAATCATACACACACGTACACAGGGGAAGTGAAAGCCGAAAGGCTACAAACTCCCCCTCACACTTCCCTAAAGAGGGGAAAGTAAAAGACGAGAGCAGCAGAACAATGTGTCCTGAACCAGTAGATGCTTACAAAATGCTATTTCAGACAATGCTACGGGATTTTAATGTTACAGGAGAGGGCCAGTTTCGTGGCATTTCAGATTCAGCTAGTGAGTTAGATGGACTTTTCGAAAAACTGAAGACTCTTGGCTACTCAAACACGGCGAGAACGTCTTCAGATGCAACCAAAAGTAAGTTAATAACTAGGTTCATATCAGTATTTTATCTGTTTGCTACTAGATTGTTCCTTGTTTCGTAGCATTATGTCACTTAGTGAAATAATCAGTGTGTAACTTCGGATTTCCAAAAATTCAGTTGTAGTGTTACCTTAGTTTATGCATTTCTGAGATTGATTTTCAACTGATTGTGGCGATTAATTTCGATAATTTGCAAGAAATGTTGCCTTAAATTGTTTAATAACTATTGTGGGTTTTAAAGTAACAAATTATCTGTTCATATGTGAAAATTAGGGTTAATTTAGTTCCATGATGACTCAGTCTGTTTAGTAACCCTATTTTAATGATTTAATTTTAATAGCATAATATAGATTTTGTAGTGTAAACATGCTTTTCTCCTGTATGATGTTGTATTTATACCTGTAATAATCAAATGTAACAGTTTTAATAGTTTTTGTTTGTATTTATTTCGTTGTCTTTTTCCAGACAAAGCTTGCCTCTTTTCCAGCACTTGAGTGGAAATGTACCAATTGAGTTCATGGGATCTGCAGTCTGTATTGTGGGTGTATCCCATAGATAATGTGTGCTTGGCCCTAAGTATTACAAGAAAAAAGAAATTTCTGTGGCAGATCATCTGGTTTGTACTCTAAAACTACGTTGCAAGTTAAGTTTCAATTCTGTGAAACATAGGCTTAAGTTAGTTAAACCAATTGAAAAATAATTTTTATTGTACTTCGTACTTCTAGCTTGACCATGTAAATCCAATAAAAAATGTAAAGTATTAATGGACACAAAAAAGTGGTTGTCTTGCTATTCTTTCTGTAAAGACCATAAGAGTGTTCCACGATAATTGTATAAAGCCAATAAATTAATCTGGGGCACCAAAAAACGAGTGAGTACTTAATTTCTGAATCATGCTTGTAGAACTGTTGCGTTGTCCATTGTGCATTTTGTCACTTATGTAATGATGACTTGACATTGATTATTATTTGTTTAAAGGTGACTGATTGTCTGAAAAAGTCTTGGAGTTGGCAGAGAAACCATTTGGTTTCCACAGTTTTACGTTGTTGTGTTCCCAGGAGATCGCCACTGTACTCCTGCGGAATAGTAAAGAATTGGAAAGTGGAATATTGTCAAAGTTTCGTTGACTATGCCGAGAGCCAGAGGCAGTAGGGTAGCCAAGAGGTAGAAGGAATGCACATATATCGGAATGTGTCGTCACGCAGGGGCAATGGCCTAGTGACACACAACAGGCGAGAGAGAATTGCTTAGCACACGGGTTTGTGTTAGACAGAGACTTTCGTAGGGTGCAAGTCAGAGGTACAGCGTCAGCTGTACTGCATTTCACAACTTTGCGTAAGTCTGCTGTAGCAACACGTAACTCTGTTGCAAGAACACCTAAGGGGCGAGTACGACAGATGAATCAGCAGTATAAGTGGAACGAATTCGTTCATTACAAACGGGCATGACGTTAGGACGTCGCTCGTGCTTCCTTTAAATACGACAGCTGTGATAGCAACAAGGCACTCGCAGTTAGACTTGCAGTTAGACGTGTACTGGGTCGCTGTGTAGCGCTCAGCTCGGTGATCGAAATGTTAATCTTTATTAAGGAGATGTTGCATTAAGGGCGGCCCATCCAGCAGCAGACGTGAGGGGACAGTACCAGCTCTGGTCCTCCCTGGTACCAATGTCAATAATCAACCCAGGATTAGCAGACATCGTGGCAGACTCGCTGGCCACCAATGCTGACCACATCAGTGAGCCGTCGTCGAGATTGTTTGGGGCCTAGGCCCCGTGCATCCGCCATCACAACCGGGTGAGCTGACGACACTGGGGGATTGCAGCCTGTTCCGCCCGTCAACCACGGGCGAGTCACCAGGAGGAGCAGGGAAGAAGAAGGGGTGGGATAGAGTACACTCCACACTACGAGAACGCTTCTCGTGCCGACAGCGCCGGGACTTCAACCCTGAGCCTCCTTCGCGCTGCGGCCTGCTGTCCGCAGCCAAGCCGGCAGGCAAGCCGGGCGCCGCCAGTCACGCGCGGCCTAAGTAAGGGCATTCCTCCACTAGTCACGGCACGCGGCACTGCGCTAGCAAGACTGATGCTGCCCGGAGCTGGTGTCATCGCTACGAGTCAGAGAGGACTCGGGGAAGGCCGTTGATATCACGAAGCTGAGCCAGCCTGTGTTACGCTGGCACATTGTACTCAGCAGGAATAAAGGTGTTATGAATTAATAATGTTTCTTTGGCGCTTCTGAAGCGTCCACAGTCATTTCCTAGCATCATGACAACTGGAGAGGTCACCGCTCCACCGTAGGCGACCGTGACCACCGGGGCGCCTACACCACACACGTACTCCAGGAAGTGTCAAAGCAAGCGGTGTCATACATCATTTGCCTGCACAAGACATATTTAATATTGTGAAGAGTGGAACAACATCATTGACTATTATTAAACTGCAGCTGGACACGTTTGTTGACAATCATTTCACTAGTGAGCACAGGCCAGACAGAATAAACACAACATATTAGCGCACTGAGCAAATAATTTATTCTTATATACATAGACCTCTATTTAAATTAAAGAATAAAGTCTTTGACCAAGAAGGATTGAAAAATCAAATATATCAGTGGAATATGGAATCGAGAGGGGACAGATTTTTCTTCAGACCTTATTTGTAATGGGGAAGTGAAGTTATTATTATTTTGTTATCAGAATGTATGGTAATACTGCTTTCCTAGATGCAATGTATAAGATGCATAAGACGACATACCGTTATTTTTCTTGGTGGTTAAAACGAACGTTCTTTACTTTGTAGTCGAGTCGGCATATTCTTTGTACAGGTGGAAAATATGAATACTATTCAATAAGCTCTGTGAATTTTTAAGGGGTAGAACCCTGATTGGACTCCCGTCAACTGGGTTACAGACTTCTCTGAGTCACAAATAAGTGCTATTGAAGCAACATTTCCGCAACCGGTTGTTCATTTGTGTGCCTCTCATCGGCAGCAAGCTTGGCTTAGATGATTGAGGAAAGGCGGCACTCTGACTGTACCAGATGACAATGCAAAAATTCTGAAGCTGTGGCATCAAACTGCTGCATTTTAATCTGAAGAACTTCACAGGGCTCATGTAGATGTAATGGAAACCATTGATGCATTTCGTAGAAATCCGAAAGCTCCTTCTCACTTTCAAAAGCAGTGGCTAATACATCATCACAGATGGATGAAGGCTTTCGAACCCAAGGGCTACTTTCCCACTATTAACACCACAAATGATGTCGGTTCACTGAACAGAACAGTAAAAAAAGTTTTTCTTAAGCACAATTCAGGCCGATCATTGACAGGAGTGGCCAGGGTCGTAGTAAATAGTTTTATTCCAAGCTCGATCAGAAAATATTATGTTAAGAATTCTATTGTTAAATTATACAGTGAATAGGTCCCTGTTTTTTTGCACAAGAAGATACATATTTATAGATCATGTTATGAGAAAATATTCTGATGCAGAAATTTAATTTAGTGTAAGATCAGTCAAGATGATGGAAGAAGGATTGTTTTATGTCGAAAGTACAGTGCCAAAGGACAAACCGTATCTAGTGAATTTCTCAATTCCTAGCCATAGTTGTGAAGATTTCCAGAAATCAAGGCACTTGTGCAAACATTTTTGTGCTATATTCATTCATTATCCTGGGTGGGAATTGAGAAAGTTGAAAAAGAATACAGAACCAGTCCATTAATATACGTCGACGAGACTTAGGGATTTGGAGTGAACAGTAGTTGCGCAGCCCATACGAGTGCTGTGGTATAGTCACAAGACACCAATGTGAGTAGCGACGAGGAGGCAGGCGAAATACACAATACAGTAAGTTCTCGCTCTTCACGGAAGCGGGAGGTGAGAGAGATTTGTAAGTGTATTACAAATCTCACCTACAATTGCAGCGACGATGATGCATTAGACGAAGTTCTCGAAATGATGAAGATATGTTCTGTGAGGCTAGAAAAATCAAATGCTGTAAGTGATGGACTTCCCTTAGTGGTAATGTCGCATGCTAAATAACATAATTAGGACAATGTTGAGAGAGAGAGAGAGAGAGAGAGAGAGAGAGAGAGAGAGAGAGAGAGAGAGAGAGATATTCAGTCAGTGGACTTTGGGTGGGAGGGGGCGGGGAATTATGCTTTATTCATTTTTTCTTTGCAAGTTTCGCTTGTATTATGGTTGTTGACGTGATTATTTGCTCGTATGCTTTTTGCCAGTTTTAAGTAGAATATGTTTATCATGATCTGTGTTATTCTTGTATTATGGTTGACAGCTATTATTGGCATTTCCTCGTTATTTTGTCCAGGGCTAGGTCGAACAATGGTTGGGATACTTTGAGATTAGTGAATGGTCTTTAAGAAATTGATGTCCTGTTTTAGAGAAGATTATTGGATCCCATGTCTGGTTCATTGCAAATGCTCATCTTCAGTGGACTTTTCTTACTGCAACGAATTTGTTGGATATTTGAAAATTGCTATATCTGGGCCTCTACATCTACATCTACTTTCATACTCCGCAAGCCACCCAACGGTGTGTGGCGGGGGCACTTTACATGCCACTGTCATTATCTCCCTTTCCTGTTCCAGTCACAGATGGTTCGCGGGAAGAACGACTGCCAGAAAGCCTCAGTGCGCGCTCGAATCTTTCTAATTTTACATTCGTGATCTCGTCGGGAGGTATAAGTAGGGGGAAGCAATATATTCGATACCTCACCCAGAAACGCACCCTCTCGAAACCTGGACAGCAAGCTACACCGCGATGCAGGGCGCCTCTCTTGCAGAGTCTGCCACTTGAGTTTGCTAAACATCTCCGTAACGCTATTACAGTTACCAAATAACCCTGTGACGAAATGCGCTGCTCCTCTTTGGATCTTCTCTATCTCCTCTGTCGACCCGACCTGGTACGGATACCACACTGATGAGCAATACTCAAGTACAGATCGAACGAGCGTTTTGAAAGCCACCTCCTTCGTTGATGGACTGCATTTTCTAAGGACTCTCCCAATGAAAATCAACCTGGCACCCACCTTACTGACAATTAATTTTATATGATCATTCCACCTCAAATCGTTCCGTTTGCATATTCCCAGATATATTGCAGAAGTGACTGCTACCAGTGTTTTGTTCCGCTATCATAATCGTACAATAAAGGATCCTTCTTTCTATGTATTCGCAAATCATTACATTTGTCTATGTTAAGGATCAGTTGCCACTCCCTGCACCAAGTGCCTATCCTCTGAGATCTTCCTGCATTTTGCTACAATTTTGTAATGTTGCAACTTTTCTGTATACTACAGCATCGTCCGCTAAAAGCCGCATGGAACTTTCGACACTATCTACTAGGTCATTTATATATATATATATATATTGTGAAAAGCAATGGTCCCATAACACTCCCCTGTGGCACGCTAGTGGTTACTTTAACGTCTGTAGACGTCTCTCCATTGAGAGAATCATGCTGTGTTCTGTTTGCTAAAAACTCTTCAATCCAGCCATACAGCTGGTCTGATATTCCATACGCTCTTACATTGTTCATCAGGCGACAGTGTGGAACTGTATTGAGCGCCTTCCGGAAGTCAAGGAAAATGGCATCTACCTGGGAGCCTGTATCTAATATTTTCTGAGTCTTATGAAACAATAAAGCGAGTTGGGTTTCACACGATCGCTGTTTCTGGAATCCATATTGATTCCTACAGAGTAGAGTCTGGGTTTCCAGAAATGACATGATATGCGAGCAAGAAACATGTTCTAAAATTCTTACAACAGATCGATACCAGAGATATAGGCCTATAGTTTTGCGTGTCTGCTCGACGACCCTTCTTGAAAACTGGAACTCCCTGTGCTCTTTTCCAATCATTTGGAACCTTCCATTCCTCTAGAGACTTGCAGTACACAGCTGTTAGAAGGGGGGCAAGTTCTTTCTCGTACTCTGTGTAGAATCGAATTGGTATCCCGTCAGGTCCAGTGGACTTTCCTTTGTTTGTTTTTAATCAATTTTTTTCCCTGTAATACTCTAGTTTCAGTAATCTTTGTTTTATATGGACAAGTTCTTGTGTGTTTATGGTGTCAGTCTATCAGTGAGCCGTAAATGACAGTGCATCGTCTGAAAACAAAAATGCTAGTTTGTAATTGTTTACAGCAAGGCTTCCAAAACTGTGGTCTGCGGACCCCTTAGGTGTCCACCTGCTCTTTCTAGGGGGTCCGCCGCCACCTTTCACCAAATAGTGTAAAATTATTGAATAAAAATGTGAAAATTAAATTCATCACTTTTTTGTGTGAAAAACGTGTACTTTTACTTCAGGTCGTATCCCCAAGCAGCCTTTGTGGTTCCTAAGTGAGAACGTATACACAGTTTAGTGCCAGAGAATGCGGGTTCTCTGATCGATTGTTTAGCAACAATACGGGGGTCGTTTGTGTGCTGGCTCACGGCGCTAGATGCGCTGAAACCTTTTACGCATGCAAGGAGCGAGTTTTGTCGACCAATCACAGCTCTCGCAGGCACGTATGCGGCCCCAGGCATCACTCAATGTTACACTTGCCTTGGCAGTGCACTACCTGTTTCATAAGTTGATTTTTGCCCAGTTTATTACTTCTAACATTTATCGGTGGCTGAAGTCAGGATCATTGAAGAAGGCTGCAGTTTCTCCATCGCCTTCACTACAAGGGAAGTTTCCAGTTGAAATGAATGAGGAGGGTGGTCGACCAAAGGAAGACTTTACACATATTTGAAAATTTTTCTTCGGATTTCACGGAAAACCACACACACACACACACACACACACACACACACACACACACGACTGTTACGAAATATGCATGCTCTTTACACAATAATAGAAAAATAGTGGAAGTGAACAGATCATAAACGACAGCTTGTCAACAACGAACAGTTTGCACGTAACATTGATTGCTCTTGGAGGAAGAAAGCTCCATCGTGTGAAATTTCAATTACCAAGTAATTTTGATCAGGCTATAGTGTGTTGAACAAAAAGAGTAAATCCACTAGCAAGTATCTGGATACAGTGGGAATTCGAATTGGATCGTTAATTTCAAGTTGTTTTCATTCATCTCTAAACCAAAGCCTATTGATACTTTGGGGGGGGGGGGGGGTTATTGGGAACATGGCACCTGCATTAAGAAGCTTTCGGTTCCTATGGGTTTCGCTTTGAAATTTGAAGTTACTGTGCTATTGACTGACTAAGGGTCTGCCGTGGATTTTTGACTGAAGAAGGGGTCTGCCAGCTGAAAAGGTTGGGAAGCCCTGGTTTACAGAGTACATAAGTGCATTAGCACTGTGAACATTGGGAATTGTTATGTATTTATTAGTTTTTCCTCGCTGTACATATTTTAAGCTGTTGCATTGTTGTATTCTTTGAAATCTTGTTTGTGTCTCGCTAACGTATTTTCCCAATCCAAATCCCGCCATGAATGCTTAGTGTTACTTTACCTGTTTTGCTTTTTGTGTGGTCTTTCTATAACTTTTTCTCATGTATTTATTTGTCCCTTTCCTAGTTTGTTGGAGTCAGATTTCCGTGTTATTATTTTTATCGGTGTAAATAGGATTATGATTGGACTTTAGTAGTGTCTACATCAAGATTTCCACCTCTGAATACTAGAATGGATTTTATTTTGTAATGGGTTGGAAACTGCTCCAAGGCGTATTAAAATTTCCACCAACTTTTGTACAGGTGATCATGGTTTCTGTTACTGTTTTCTGAGGGACGTTGACATAATCTACACGTTGTTTTGCTGGTAAAGTTCGATTAGTTCCACATCATTTTTGAGTGCAAACTCATGTGGGAAACTTTCTCAAATACTTATAGGACACACACACTTACTTACTTTCTGGTCTTATGCAGCAAATGTTTCTTGCCATTTCCTTTGAGATTTTCTATGAGTATAACCTGTAGGGCTTGCTACAAAAACTCCAGTAGCAATGGTAACATCTGAAGCAACAAGATAAATGGAAAGAAAGTAGCATAATGGTTGTGCATATGAAGTATCCATTAGTAGTAGCAGTGTGAAAATGTAAGTACAAAGCATTATATGGAAACACATTATAAATGTTACAGTGTATATGAAACAATACTTTTGTCCTCCTAGTTGGTTTAATGATTAAACAATGCTTGTAAGGAATAGCCGGAAATTATGTATCCGCATTTCCAATTTTTTTTAATTGGTGATGTAGAGGATTAATCAGGAAAACACAAGTCTATCAGTTAAATAATTAATCTAGAATGAAATGTGTAATGGGGTCTTTGTATTGAGACAACAGTTTGAGCTACCAGATTCATAAATATGTGATAAACAACAATAATTGATTTTGTGTAATTATTTATTGTGCAGTTTGTAAGCATTATCAGATAGAGGAACATTTTGTGCTAAATTGTTACTTACGATCCGGATCTCTTGTCAAATGTGCTTCCACTTTGCTGCCCAGCTGACTCAGAATTTTCCAAAATGTATTTTACTAAAGCACTGTGGCAAATAGCTCATTGTATTGAGCCCAGCTTGAGTTAGCAGTTCCTGAGGGTACCTTAAGAACTTCTGCAGAGTGCAGGTGCATTTAGAGAGACACATGAAAATGTTGAAGTTATTGGGTGGACTGTGAGTCAGCCAGGTAATGTGGTGGAAGTGCACTGGTTGTGAAAACCAGAGTTGTACATCCACACCCCACAGACCAATGTTAAGTGCAGGGCAGTGTGTACATCCCATTGTACCACTTATTGTTAATTTTCGCCTTCCTTTCCTGTGGAGCACGCGTAGATCATCTGTTTAAATGCCTCTGTGTGTGACTCATTGATATTGTAGTAATAGGACATTAAGAAGTTTTTCATTTTGGGAAGTTTACAACTTTGCATTTCAGAACACTTAAGAAAAAATCTTGGTACCACTTTATAACTTTTTTAAGAACTGAGTGAATATTTATACTGTTTCTTTCAGGATGTATTTCATTCTACATAACTGCCACATCTGTGAAAAGTTCAAGGTTACTATTAATACTGTCTGCAAGATCATTAATTTAAAACATAAATAACAAGTGACCCAACACACTTCCCTGAGGTACACCAGAAGTTTCTTCTCTACTATCAATGAATCTTTATCCAGGATAACTTGCTGTGTCCTCCCTATCAAGAAATCCTCAACTCGACCACAAATTTCACTCCATACCCTGTACAATTTTAGGTAGTAAGCATAGGTATGGACCTGAGACTAAAGCTATTTCGACATTGCGAAATACTGCATCTACTACACTACGTTGATACTTTCTGTTCTAGGTTGAGCCCAAAACGGTAGCCTCTTTCTAGTGTTCCAAAGCAACAAAGTCTCTGCATGGAAGCATTTTAGACCTTCGAACGACAAATAGGCCTGAACTTATTGATAGTGTTGATGTAGAGACAGGGATTAATATGAAATCATAGCAAATGTAGTTAATAAAGCTAACAAGTGTTTCAAGAAGGCTAGGAGCAGATAAGCAGTTATTAACATCCCACTTACACTATGAATGGATGTCATTTATTTCTGGCACTATGGACACAGAATTATGAGAAAAGTTCAAATGGATTGTAAATCATGCTTTGGAGAATACCTGCTGAGTAAATGGGTTAAGGACAGAAAAGACCTACCATAGTTTAATAACAACATTTGGAAAATGCTGAGCATACAAATACTGTTGCAGTGTGGTTCTAAAATAATGTAAATGATATCCAACAAAATCTTGTAAGTGGTTCATGCATTCATATACTTCACCATCATACCTTCATGAAAGATATTGCCAGGCACCAGAGAAAATTCGGGTGCTATGTCAAATTGTAAAGTGGGTCAAAGGCTTATATCCCGTCACTCATAAACCAATCTGGTGTGTCAATAGAAGGAAGCAAAAGGAAAGCTGAAGTCTTAAATTTTGCGTTTGAAAAATCATTCATGCAGGAGTATTTTACAAACATACCATAGTTTGACCGTCGCACATTCGATACCTAGGATAGAGTTTGACATGATCCGTGACTGCAGACTGTTCAGAAAGGTACGAGCATGTTGTATACTTTCTCAGATATGTAAGTGGCTGGAAGACTTCTTCAGAAACAGAATCTAGTATGTTGTTCTCAGAGATAATCGCATTGTTTGGAATTCCCCAAGGAAATATGTGACTGGGCTGCTATTCTGAATATGCGAGAATAATCTGACAGATATGGTAGACAGCATTCTGCAGCTGTTTGCTGATGATGCTCTTGTATACAGGAAGGTGTCATTGTCAATTGACTGTTGAAGATTACAAGATGATTTTGATATAATTTGTAGTTGGTGTGATGAGTGGCAGCAAGCTCTACACGTAGAAACGTAAGTTATTGCAGATGAACAGGAAAAACAATTCTGTAACATAAGAGTACAACATTAATAGTGTGCTGCTTGAGTCAGTCACGTCGGTTAAATATCTAAGTATAACATTATAAAGCAGTATGAAACGGAATGAGCCTTCAAAGATTGTAGTAAGGAAGGCGAATGGTAGACTTAACTTATTGGGAGAGTTTTAGGAATATGTGATTTTTCTGTCAAGGAGACTGTATATGAAACACTAATACGAGCCATTCATGATTGTATAGGATCCCCAGCAGGATGGAAGGAAAATATTGAGGCAATTCAGATCGAGCTGCTAGATTTGTTACTGGTAGGTTTGATTATAATGTGAATGCTACAGCTATGCTTAGTGAACTCAGATGGGAAGTGCCAGAGAAAAGTCTGTGCTCTTTTCATGGGGAACTATTGATAAAATACAGAGAACTGGCGTTTGAAGCTCCAGCGCACATTTTATGTAAGAACCACAAATATAAATTAAGACTTGTATACAGGCATACAGTACTTTTCCCCTCGCTCAGTTTGTGAGTGCAACAGGTAAGGAAATGGCTAGCAATGGTACAAGGTAACCTCCACCAAACACTGTACAATGTCTTGTAGAGTATGTTTATAGATTTAGAGCATTTCGTGAGGATTTTCTCAGTATGGGTGAAAGTAATTTTCTCCTTGTACCTTTATTTTTATGTTGTACTTGGCTATTAACTTGTGATAACAAACATTTGTGCAAACAAATTTGGTATTTTGTTCAAGCATATCATATATGAAAAGCAGCATGTAAGCCTGTAAGAGGATTTCAGTACAAACCTGATGGATCAAGATGATATTAAAATGTTTCTTAATGTCTTTTAATGTTTTCCTCATTACGTGTGAGCTGGAAATTTTGGGAGATCTGATATCTTAATTCACCCATTATTACAAATGTGAGAGTATTAATTATAGAAGCCTATACAGAAAGTGTGACAAGTAAAGATTGAAGGTATTATATTTAATGTTTTCCCATACAGCTGGATTATTGATTACTAAAGCTGCTGCCAGAGAGCATAATACTTGCCTTCATCAAGCCTCTTTCGACGTGTCACCTAGTCTAGAATTTAACTTTTGAAACAGTGTACATTTTCATATGTATGCCCATAAAATAATTTGTGTTCAGCCCAAGTTAAAACATTTTACACAAGCTCACAGTTTTTTTTTTTTTTTTTTTTTGTTTGAATCCTATCACAGTCCCTGTATTTTGTGACAGTTCCCTATACATGTATTTTACATATGCTCAGCATGAAAGGAAAATAGAATAAACTTAAAGCATTGTACTGGGTTGCCGTAAGTCATGAAATGGGTGGAATATTTGTAGCTGTGCAGTTGTTGTCAAAACAATTTCCCTTTCTTCATAATTTCATTCAATTATTAGAGAATGTGTGATGTCTGTTCCTCAAGGCACGCATCTGTGAAGGAACAGACATTGCAGAATGAAACAGTATTTTTTTCTCTCAGTAAGTGTGATGGCTACGAAAGTGCAGAATGAAACAGTATTTTTTTCTCTCAGTAAGTGTGATGGCTACGAAAGTTTATCTTCTACAACTGAGCACACACTGTAAATTTTCTCACACTTTACATGTTTTCATATAATTTAATGTCTAATTTGTGAAACAGATTTTTGTGTTTTATCACTTTCAGGTAACACTGATATATATCCAGTACATGGAGGGCAATTTTCAGATTTGTGTTTTTGAAAATTGGACACTGCTGCCAGTAGCAAGTAAAAAGAAGCTGTGGCCTTAATGTACCTGAATGAATGCCAATCTGCTCTCATGTTTGAAAATTTGTAGTGTTTTATGGATTGACTTCGTAATTCCTCTCTGAACAAATGCACTAGTAAAACATTCAGCTAAAGTACAGGAGCATCCCAAGAAAAGTGATTCTTCTTGAACCTTCATAATTGTAGTTTATTACAGTAGTTCTGACATTTTCTTTGTTTATGGTTAACATCTTTTGGATAAAACACTATATTGATTGATGTGTCTGAAGACTGTTGTCAGCTTAAACACTTATTTGTCTCATTTGTGTAGACTTTATGATAACTAAAAGAAATGTGATATATAATGAATATTGAAGGTACATTTAATATTTTCTGTCTTGATCATTGTACAAGTATACATGGGAAAACATAGTATAGAGTTTATGGAACTAAATTCATCTTTAGGCTGTGGTATTTGGTGACAATGTTAGTACAGAGAAATAAAAATTTGTGAACATTGCAATAAATGTGATTTGCTGTAAATTTTTTATGTGAATTTAAGATCTTATACTTTGTCATATATATGTTTCAATTTATGTCTGGGTGTAATTTTTATTGCCTGAAGTGCTGTTTATTGGCAACTGTAAGTGTATGCTTTATAGAATTAAAGTAATTGAATTTTATAATGTTTCCTTAATTATGTGATGTTTACTGACTGAATCATGTTAGCACAAGAAAATATAACCACTCATATTAACAAATATACTGGTATTAATAGAAATCATATAGTAAAAAAGTTCCTAAACATTTTGGTATCCTGTGTAACTGTCCTCTGAGCTAGATAAACTACTGTCTGTACCTTGTAGTTGAGCTTTTTGACTGGCATATTTCATATAGCTGTGCTGGTACAGGTGAGACCATAATCTTTGTGCAGAAGCTATGTAAAAACTTTCCTTAACTTCATTACATTTTCCTACTTGACTCCAATTGCATGTAGTTAAAGGTCCATGTGGAAACATACCTGTACCAAGCTGGAAATAATTCACAGAGGGCTACATTTGACTTGTGGGAATACTGGTGAAGGCAATCTTGGTACATAGATGGTAATATCAGTTAAATTTTATATATGTCTCATGTGATGTGGTGTTGTAATGTTGGCAATGACCATTGAATACTGGGGATTATTCTCTGTTTTTTTCTTGTAATAACTTTTTTCTGAATGTTCGCTTTGCAAGGATAATTAATTTACTTAGTGGACAAGACTGTATACAAGGACCTGTCAACCATAGAGCAGGGACAGCACTAATTATTTATTTCATGCCAACATCAACAGACTATGCCACTTGACCTGTAAGTAAAATTTCACCATGATATCTGTAAAATGGTTGCATCATGATTGCAAATGACTCCATACATTGAACAGTCGGCTTTGTGTGTGATAAATAGTTCACATTAAGTATTTGACTTTATGAGTAACTAGTTACTGACAAGGAAATTACAAACAAGTCTAGAATGTCAGGTAATTTGATACTTCACAATTTTAATTTATAGAGTGAAGGTTGTAACATTACTATATTGTAAGCTTTTGTTGTATGAAGCAGAGTTCTTGGTAAATACCAATTTTACAGCTGCAAACCAGCACAGATACTCCCAAATACATACTGGAAATATTTCATCTGAAGGGCTTGAAAAGCAAACAGCTGGGATTTTAGAGTATGATTATTAAACTTTCAGTTGCTGAGTTGGAATTTTCATTGTACTATTTAATACTGCAGTGTTCCTTACTTAAGTACATTGATACACAGTGAGGGAATGCCCTTTCGGTCAACCTACTGTCTTTGCACTTGCACATAATCAATAAGTATTTTGCCACATTTCAGTTACTAGAAATGACCATATGTCTATCACTCCTATTTGAAAACCGCAACAAACTTGACAGTTGCTGTGGTTTCTTTATTGTCATCCTAGTGACACTAACATTTTCTGTACAAAAGACTCATATGGGTGACAGTCAAGATACTACATTAACTTTTTGTCAACTCCAGAGTGAATCACAAGCCATTCAGGCACAACACTTATCAGGGACATTTCTCCAGAATGACCCTCTATCTATCCATCAACAGATGGGTTTGTACAGCAACAAAAGAAAATCTTAGAATAAGTAAAAAATTGAATGTCCTTAGTGCAACATTCAACATGGATGTCTCCTCTAAATTGTATTTTCTCAGTATGGTAGTTTAGTACAAATGTTTGCTCAGACAAGATGTCATACTATTGTAGGCAAGCTGTACCTACATATTATCTGATGATGAAATTCTTGAGATGTGTCATTTAAAGATTTGGTCACCTCAACATCTGTAACAACATATTTATTTAGGTGTCCATATTAGCACTGTTGAATTATCTAATATTCAAAATGAGATTTGCCTGATAAGTATTTGCTATATGTATTTCTTTTCTTAGTAGTAGGATAACCATAATCATTTTGGTTCATAGATTCTTTGCGTGTTTCCTTTGCATTATCTAGGCATTATCTCGTGTTTCAGAAACTGTTGTTCAACATTGATAAGAATGGACAGGGACTGTGATTGCTGTGTTCGAATGAGGTCTGAGTTGGCATTCCTTTGCTCACAGTTGCAAGCGGCGCTGACTTCAGTTGCGCAGCTTGAGGCTGTTGCCAATGGGCACCACAGTGGGGAGCAGGACTTGGGTATCATGAGGATGTCAACCTCGTTCCATCTGTCCCCAGATCGGTCTGCCGCTGTGGTCGCCCCAGTTTCTGCCTGCAGTGGGGCTGAGCCCTCACCTGTGGTTGACTGGGAGGTCGTTCCAAGGCATGGCAGGCAGCAAAAGATGTCCCCAGAGGCTGATCAGAAAGCCTCCCCGGTGCGTCTGACAAACAGGTTTCAGGTACAGTCTCTGGCTGAGCCAGATGCAGATGCCTGTCCTGTTTCAGAGGATGATTCTCAGCCTTCAAGGTCCGGCAATCGCAGAGGGTGGACTTATTGGTAATTGGGAACAATGTTAGGCGCGTAATGGGGCCCCTTAGGGATATGGCGGCTAAGGAGGGGAAGAAATCCAGTGTGCACTCCATGTGGAGTCATTCCTGATGTGGAAAGGGTCCTTACGGATGCCATGAAGAGCACAGGGTGCAGCCAGCTGCAGGTGGTGGCACATGTCGGCACTAACGACGCGTGTCGCTTTGGATCTGATGAAATTCTCTCTGGATTCCAGCGGCTATCTGATTTGGTGAAGGCTGCCGGTCTTGCTTGCGTGATGAAGGCAGAGCTCCCCATCTGCAGCATCGTTGACAGAACTGGCTGCTGAACTTTGGTGCAGAGCCAGGTGGAGGGTCTGAATCAGACGTTCAGACGGTTTTGCGACCGTGTTGGCTGCAGAGTCCTTGACTTGCGGCACAGGGTGGCGGAGTTTCGGGTTCCGCTGAATTGGTCAGGAGTTCACTACACTCAGCTGGCGGCTACATGGGTAGCGGAGGCTGTGTGGCGTGGACAGGGCGGTTTTTTAGGATAGAAGGCCTCGGGAAAGTACAGGGTGGGCTGCAATCTCAAAGGGTGCATGGCAAATGCAGGACATGCTTGGATCAAGGCACAGTCGGAATTGTAGTTGTAAATTGCTGTAGTTGTGCTGGGAAAGTCCCTGAGCTTCAAGCGCTAAAGTAAGGCACAAAAGCTGAAATTGTTATAGGTACAGAAAGCAGGATAAAGCCTGAAATAAGTTCTGCAGAAATTTTTACGAAGTCTCAGACAGTGTTCAGGAAAGACAGATTATGCAGAATTGGTGGTAGAGTGTTTTTGTCTGTCAGTAGTGGTTTATCTTGTAGTGAAGTCGAAGTAGATACTCCGTGCGAATTGGTATGGGTGGAGGTTATACTTAACAGCCGAAGTAAGTTAATAATTGGCTGCTTCTACCGACCCCCAGACTCCGATGATATAGTTGCTGAACAGTTCAGAGAAAATGTAAGTCTTGTAACAAATGAATACCCCACTCATACGGTTATAGCTGATGGGGACTTCAACCTTCCCTCGATATGTTGGCAAAAATACTTGTTCAAAAACGGTGGGAAGCAGAAAACATCTTCCAAGATTGTCCTAAATGCTTTCTCCGAAAATTATTTCGAGCAGTTAGTCCACGAACCCACGCGAATTGTAAATGGTTGCGAAAAAACACTTGACCTCTTAGCTACAAAAAATCCAGAGCTAATAGAGAACATCATGACTGATACAGGGATTAGTGATCACAAGGTCGTTGTAGCTAGGCTCAATACAGTTTCTTCCAGATCCACCAGAAACAAACGAAAAATAATTTTATTTAAAAAAGCGGATGAAGTGTCACTAGAAGCCTTCATAACAGACAATCTCTATTCCTTCCGAACTGACTATGCAAATGTAGACGAAATGTGGCTCAAATTCAAAGATATAGTAGAAACAGCAATTGAGAGATTCATACCTCATAAATTGGCAGGTATGAAACTGATCCCCCATGGTACACAAAACAGGTCCGAACGCTGTTGCAGAGGCAACGGATAAGGCATGCAAATTTCAGAAGAACGCGAAATCCCGAAGATTGGCTAAAATTTACAGACGCGCGAAATCTGGCACGGACTTCAATGCGAGATGCCTTTAATAAGTTCCACAACGAAACACTGTCTCGAAAATTCGTAGAAAATCGGAAGAAATTTTGATCGTATGTAAAGTACACAAGCGGCAAGACGCAGTCAATACCTTCGCTCCCCAGTACCGATGGTACTGTTACCGACAACTGTGCCGCTAAAGCGGAGTTATTGAACGCAGTTTTCCGAAATTCCTTCATTAGGAAAGACGAATGGAATATTCCAGATTTTGAAACAAGAACAGCAGCTAGCATGAGTTTCTTAGACGTAGATACCTTAGGTGTTGCGAAGCAACTCAATTCGCTTGATACGGGCAAGTCTTCAGGTCCAGATTGTATACCGATTAGGTTCCTTTCAGATTACGCTGATACAATAGCTCCCTACTTAGCAATCATATACAACAGCTCGCTCACCGACAGATCTGTACCTACAGGCTGGAAAATTGCGCAGGTCGCACCAGTGTTTAAGAAGGGTAGTAGGAGTGAGCCATCGAACTACAGACCTATATCGTTGACATCGGTTTGCAGTAGGGTTTTGGAGCATATACTGTATTCAAACATTATGAATCACCTCGAAGGGAACAATCTATTGATACGTAATCAGCATGGTTTCCGAAAACATCGTTCTTGTGCAACGCAGCTAACTCTTTATTTGCACGAAGTAATGGCCGCTATCGACAGGGGATCTCAAGTTGTTTCCATATTTCTAGATTTCCGGAAAGCTATTGACACCGTTCTTCACAAGCGACTTCTATTCAAGCTGCGGACCTATGGGGTATCCTCTCAGTTGTGTGACTGGATTTGTGTTTTCCTGTCAGGAAGGTCGCAGTTCGTAGTAATAGACGGCAAATCATCGAGTAAAACTGAAGTGATATCAGGTGTTTCCCAGGGAAGCGTCCTGGGACCTCTGCTGTTCCTGATCTATATAAATGACCTTTGTGACAATCTGAGCAGTACTCTTAGGTTGTTCGCAGATGATGCTGTAATTTACTGTCTAGTAAAGTCATCCAAAGACCAGTACCAGTTGCAAAGCGATTTATAAAAGATTGCTGTACGGTGTGGCAGGTGGCTGTTGACGCTAAATAACGAAGAGTGTGAGGTGATCCACATGAGTTCCAAAAGAAATCCGTTGGAATTCGATTACTCGATAAATAGTACAATTCTCAAGGCTGTCAATTCAACCTAAGTACTTGGGTGTTAAAATTACGAACAACTTCAGTTGGAAAGACCACATAGATAATATTGTGGGTGACGCGAGCCAAAGGTTGTGTTTCATTGGCAGGACACGTAGAAGATGCAACAAGTCCACTAAAGAGACAGCTTTCACTACACTCGTTCGTCCTCTGTTAGAATTTTGCTGCGCAGTGTGGGATCCTTACCAGTTGGGATTGACGGAGGACATCGAAAGGGTGCAAAATAGGGCAGCTCGTTTTGTATTATCACGTAACAGGGGAGAGAGTGGGGCAGATATGATACGCGAGTTGGGATGGATGTCATTAAAGCAAAAACGTTTTTCGTTGTGGTGAGATATATTTACGAAATTTCAGTCACCAACTTTCTCTTCCGAATGCGAAAATATTTTGTTGAGCCCAACCTACATGGGTAGGAATGATCATCAAATTAAAATAAGAGAAATCAGAGGTCGAACAGAAAGGTTTAAGTGTTCGTTTTTCCCACACACTGTTCGGGAGTGGAATGGTAGAGAGATATTATGATTGTCGTTCGATGATCGCTCTGCCAAGCACTTAAATGTGAATTGCAGAGTAGTCATGTAGATGTAGATGTAGATGGTCATCAATTTAATGAATGTAAAAAATTTTCTAGTTGTGGTCTTCCCTTTCCTCAGTAACCCAACCACCCAAGAATTTCCATTAACATAAAGCAATTATGAACACTTTGGCACATGTTGCACTTTGTAAACTATTTATTACATGTGAAAGTGAGTTAACATTTGTATAGCAACATACTTAATCAAATGACAGACAAACCAGCATCAATTTAGAATTACATTTCATTTACCTTAATAATTTTCAATACATCTTGTAGCCTTACTAATGGAACGAAAATTGTATGTAGGTGATCATATATGTATATATGTCTGCAAACTTTCAGCTGTGTCTATTGAAAGTTTAATTTGTAACTTGGGCTTGAATAAGTTTGTTGAAGTATGGAAATTACCACAAATCTTTATTTTCCATATTAAATCTTCTCTTGATTAAACAAGAGCTACTGAATATGTGAGTTATTCCAATGGAGCCCTAGAAAATTTTTTGCACACTATATGTAGACATATTGTTCATGGCAATCTGTTGAGATGTGAATTGCTATAGCCAATTTATATTCATATTTCCACAAACAATAAATGATTTCCTTTGGAAGTAAACAGACTACAGCCTCTATGAATAAAGTGAAACTACCATAAAGCTAGAGCTCGAAATGTTTTGTTTACCTTCCAAGATTCAGATCAGTTATTTTGAATTTATACAACTAAAACTTCTACTTCATGTTACTCTTTCCCATTAGATATTATGAAAATTTATCCCATAACTTTACAGGCAGACAATTTCTGCACTAGGAATACAAAACGCGTAAAAAAGCGCTAATTGTAAAGGCACTGATAAAATAGAAGATTATTATAGTTCTTTTCATGGTAACATTCAGTCTGTTTTAATCCTTACTCGTAGTCTACTGTAACTTTGTCATAGGGAAGAACTAGCATATCTATACAAATTAATTCATTAACTCGGTATACTTTCCATTGCTTCTGTCTCAACTTTAGCTGTAAGATTTGGAATGCAAGGACAAAAAATTCCCTTGCAGTAACACTTTGATAAATAAGCTTGTTCCGTTCATCTGGCCTATTTTAATGAGGGTTTGGTTTACTCGTCAAACAAATATTTATAACTGGCTATTCAACTGAAACTCATTATTCTATGAATCCACAGAATTACACAGAAAAAAACGCATACAAGTACCAAAATGATATTGATCTTGGAAGCCCAAGAATACTGAACATGTCAATTAATCCATGTGAAATTTATTCCATTCCTGTGGCAGAAGAAAGCCATCAGGAATACTGACAGAATCTGAATATATACAACAGAGAAGTGCCACATGTAGGTACAGCACTAGACACAGCAGTCTATGCATGTATGGTTCCTATGAAGTAAACCTGAATAATTTTAAATACGCTCTGATCAACCTTTGCAGATGGAAAGGTAAGAAGTGAAAGATTTTTTTTACCTGACACAGAAAACGGCACACTATTGTAATTTGTAGTCATACTGTGGTGTTCAAAACAATTTGGAGATTGATGACTGTTTTACTGTAATGAATGCTATTTACTTGTTATTACACTTTCAGTGTCAGTAGCATTTATTCTCATTAGGCCTACATAACTACTACCAAAAAGCTTAAAAACCGTAATATTCTATGCTTTATTAATGGTAAACAAAATAGCCTAAATAATTTCTACAATGAAGTACGGTGCATGCAACACATGTATTTCATCAACGTCAGTTCACACGATTTTTGCTTTGAAGGAACCTGTAAAACAGTAGGCCTACCTACTATTTTCTTTAAGCACTCTCTCATTTCCGTACACTCTCTAATTTACATATTACAACTAGCAAAAATTTTAGATCGAAATGGAAAAATATAACACACAATGCACATCCGCAAACACATTCCTGTCACTTAATACTTAGTTAACACGTAGCAGGATTCTAACCTCCAAATAACAAACATCCTTTCAACAGATTGTTGTTGTTGTGGTCTTCAGTCCTGAGACTGTTTTGATGCAGCTCTCCATGCTACTCTATCCTGTGCAAGCCTCTTCATCTCTCAGTACCCACTGTAACCCACATCCTTGTGAATCTGCTTAGTGTAGTCATCTCTTGGTCTCCCTCTACGATTTTTACCCTCTGCGCTGCCATCCAATACTAAACTGGTGATCCCTTGATGCCTCAGATGATGTCCTACCAAGCGATCCCTTCTTCTGGTCAAGTTGTGCCACAAACTTCTCTTCTCCCCAATCCTATTCAATACTTCCTCATTAGTTATGTGATCTACCCATCTAATCTTCAGCATTCTTCTGTAGCACCACATTGCAACAGATAGCAGAAACATAAACATCAACTCGGCGCTATGCCATCATGTTGATAGACAAATCGATAGCCTCGTCTCTAGTGGCCATCAAGGGGCACTACGTCACATTTACGTCAGTTCCTGCAAAAAGTAATGTGAAAAGTAGGCGATCCCTGCTGGGAAGACTGGCAAAAATGAAAAATGGCGGTCGAGCTGAGTATGGTGTCAATGGCGGATGTGCCGAGTGAGGGGTAAATTGTAAATTCACTGGAGTGTGGCAAATGAGCACACCCCCTTCTCGTCGTGGGGTTGACCCTCACCAACAAATTTCTCTTCTTCAGAAACACTTTCCTTGCCATTGCCAGTCTACATTTTATATCCTCTCTACTGCAACCATCGTCAGTTATTTTGCTCCTCAAATAGCAAAACTCCTTTACTACATTAAGTGTCTTATTTCCTAATCTAATTCCCTCAGCATCACCTTACTTAATTCGACTACATTCCATTATCCTCGTTTTGCTTTTGTTGATGTTCATCTTATGTCCTCCTTCCAAGGCACTATCCATTTCGTTCAACTGCACTTCCAAGTCCTTTGCTGTCACTGACAGAATTACAATGTCATCGGCGAACCTCAAAGTTTTAATTTCTTCCCCATGGATTTTAATACCTACTCTGAATTTTTCTTTTGTTTCCTACACTGCTTGCTCAATATACACATTGAATAACATCAGGGATAGAGGCTACAGCCCTGTCTCACTCCCTTCCCAACGACTGCTTCCCTTTCATGCCCCTCGATTCTTATAACTGCCATCTGGTTTCTGTACAAATTGTAAATCGCCTTTCGCTCCCTGTATTTTACCCCTGCCACTTTCAGAATTTGAAATAGAGTATTCCAGTCAACATTGTCAAAAGCTTTCTCTAAGTCTACATATGCTAGAATCGTAGGTTTGCCTTTCCTTAATCTAGCTTCTAAGATGAGTCGTAAGATCAGTATTGCCTCACGTTTTCCAACATTTCCACGGAATCCAAAGTGGTCTTCCCCCAGGGTTGGCTTCTATTAGTTTTTCCATTCTTCTGTAAAGAATTCGCGCTAGTATTTTGCAGCTGTGACTTATTTAACTGACAGTTCGGTAATTTTCACATCTGTCAACACCTGCTTTCTTTGGGATTGGAACTATTATATTCTTCTTGAAGTCTGAGGTTATTTCGCCTGTTTCATACATTTTGCTCACCAGATGGTAGAGTTTTGTCAGGACTGGCTCTCCCAAGGCCGTCAGTAGTTCCAATGGAATGTTGTCTACTCCGGGGCCTTGTTTCGACTCAGGTCTTTCAGTGCTCTGTCAAACTTGTCACACAGTGTCATATCTCTATCTCCTATGTCATCTTCATCTACATTCTCCTCCATTTCTATAATATCGTCCTCAAGATCATTGCCCTTGTATAGAGCCTCTATATACTCCTTCCATCTTTCTGCTTGCCCTTCTTTGCTTAGAACTGGGTTTCCATCTGAGCTCTTGATATTCATACAATTGGCTCTCTTTTCTCCAAAGGTCTCTTTAATTTTCCTGTAGGCAGTATCTATCTTACCCCTCATGAGATAAGCCTCTACATCCTTACATTTGTCCTCTAGCCATCCCTGCTTAGTCATTTTGCACTTCCTGTCGATCTCATTTTTGAGACGTTTGTATTCCTTTTTGCCTGCTTCATTTACTGCATTTTTATATTTTCGCCTTTCATCAATTAAATTCAATATATCTCCTGTTACCCAAGGATTACTACTAGCCCCCATGTTTTTACCTACTTCATCGTCTGCTGCCTTCACCACTTTATCTCTCAAGGCTACCCATTCTTCTCCTACTGTATTTCTTTCACCCGTTCTTGTCAATTGTTCCCTTATGCTCTCCCTGAAACTCTGTACAACCTCTGGTTTAGTCAGTTTATCTAGGTCCCAACACCGTAAATTCCCACCTTTTTGCAGTTTCTTCAGTTGTCATAACCAATAGATTGTGGCCAGAGTCCACATGTGCCCCTGGAAATGTCTTACAATTTAAAACCTGGTTCCTAAATCTCTGTCTCACCATTAGATAATCTATTTGGAACTGGTCAGTATCTCCAGGCTTCTTCCATGTATACAGTCTTCTTTTATGATTCTTGAACCAAGTGTTAGCTATGATTAAGTTGTACTCTGTGCAAAATTCTACCAGGCGGCTTCCTCTTTAATTTATTAGCCCCAATCCATATTCACCTACCACGTTTCCTTCTCTCCCTTTTCCTACTACCGAATTCCAGTCACCCATGACTATTAAATTTTCGTCACCCTTCACTATCTGAATAATTTATTTTATTTTACCATACATTTCTTCAATTTCTTCGTCATCTGCAGAGCTAGAGCATTAGCAAATTGAAGTTAGCCATATCAATTAAAGATAACAATTTCTGATGCTGGAGTCCCAGAACCTCACCTTTATCCTAAACATCCATCAACACATACAAAAATTTTAAAATACTCATGATTGAATTGTCACAAAAATATTCTGCCTTTGTAAGAATTTCCCTAAGGGCATTGGCAACTTTAGCAAAGATCTTCATTTTTTGATTCATCGACAGTGGCTGATAAATATTTAACTTTTGTGTTACACCTTTCAGTTCACTTGTACCTGCCCTTACATATCCATTTACTCAGTCAGTTAATTAGTCACATTGCCATTACAGGTGTTTACTGTGGGGTACTTATTTCTGTCATCTACTAGCTTCGACTAAACCCTGTAATATATATTGATAATGTGTTACTTTAGCTTCGAGCTTAAGCTGTTGTGCTAATTATGGGGATACTCTGTCAAATACCTCTTTAGACACTTGGATCACTATAATTGCAACCTGTAAAGTCAACAGTGCTTCACTCACGCCTTTCGTCAGCCTCCCTGGATCTGTGATCGGTACATCCATCAGGTGTTTTAATAATCGGAGTTATTAAGACATGGCAGAATCACTTCTGCCTCCTGTAACACGTAGCTCATAGCACAGCTCATGTCTCCTCACCAACTGGGGTTGGGGGCTGGGAGGGGGGGGGGGGGGGGGGAATACAGGTCGAGCACAAACGCTGTAACAGAAATAATGACCTTAGAAAGAGTTTCTAAACAATTTCTGAATTCAACCCACTGCAGTCCCCCAATACTATCTGTCACACTCTACTACATCTGGTTGACCATACAATACAATTGACAGCTAGAGCACTCGAATTTTGGGACAAAGTTGGATGAGCTGAAACAATCATTTTTATTCAGTTCATCAATTTCTAAACTCACAAGCAACAAATTTTTCTATCTTTGGCGTCTGATCAGAAATTCAACCATACAATATCTACAGAGAGCACTCTGCATGAGATATCAGAAATTCATCCAGCTCGTCCAGTGTAGAGTCAAAAAAACAACAACAGTGCAGACCTTGGAATTGCTGAGGATAGAAGACTAGCAGATGGTACAAATCCTATTGTTCTCTAAAAGAGATATTAATTACAAATGTCAACCATTAAAATTGTTAGTTGTATTTCACTCTGATCAACAACACAAAATATTGGCAACATTTACATTTAAAGCACACAAAATAAACATGAAATTGATAAACAATTTAAGTTTATCATCATTAACAATAATTCATTCATTGATCAAAACTTTTTTCTGGAAATTTATCCCTCAGTTCATGCAAAATGGGACCCCTCTTTATCTACTGAGGAGGAAGGATGGAAAGTTCCAGTGAACGGATAAGCAGGAAGTGGCCTTTGTAGGTCTGAAGGAAACATTGACTTCAGCTTCTGTGCTGGCATTACCAGAATTTCAAACAACCTTTATTGATAAAATTGAAGTGTCACCATCTGGAGTAATTGTGGTATTTCTTCAAAAACTTGAGTATATGTGTCAGTCAGTTTCCTCTCCTTCTTACTCCTTAAATCATTTGGAACAAAAGTATTCCATTTCTGAATAGAAGGTATTATGCTTGAGAAATTTAAGGAATATCTTAAACACATGCTTTGTTAACTGGATACTGATTACTAGGCCCTTGATTAGGTATCAGGATGATGACAACAAATAAATAGTATAGCTAAATTGGGAAACCATAAATTAGCCTTCAAATTTCAAGTAAGAGATATCAAGGATTTCCATGCTACCATAGCCAATACACTTAGCCAGATGTTCAAACCTCAAGGTCAGCACAAATAAGAGTCATTACCCATAGATAGGTATAAACAGATAAATAAGGTCAGAACTCTGTTGTCAGAATTCCCCATGCATTTTGAAGGAACACAGAAGTGTCAAGAACAGGGTTCTGAAATAAATGAGATTAAAGAGAAACTAAAGCATAGAGGGAATTGTTATGCATATTTGACAAGAAATGGTAATATTTTATCATCAGGCAACATATGATGGTGCATCCAAGTTGGTTGATCTAACAATGGCAGTGTCTTATGTGTTATTGTAATTTCACTTGTCACCAGTAGGTCGACATCTCGGCACTTATAAAATTAGACAATAAGCCAGAGAGCACTTTGGCCTGGCATCTGCATTGATGTTAAGAGCTTCATAGGAAGTTGTGAAACTTCTGTAATGTATAAACTAGCTCAGAATACTGAGTGGGACATTTGACCTCTAAATGAGGCGAGAAATCCATGGATAGGCTGTATAATGATTTTGTAGGTCCTTTGTCATGATCAAGGGTTGGACGCCAGTATGTATTCTTAGCAGTAGATGCCATCTGTAGATTCATGTGGCGTTTCCCAAAAAGAGCAGGCACATCTGTAAATTCGTTAAAGATTTTATTCAATAAATTTGGTGCAAGTTGGGCAATGGTTTCAGATAATGCCACAGTATTTACTTCCAAATCGTTTAAGCAGTTTTGGTTTGGGATAAGAATGAGTCACCAGCATAATATGCCATACTACCCCAGTCTGTCATTTGTGGAAAAATGATCCGTAATTTTTGCTCGGTGCTAAAAGCATACCACGACGATGATCATACAAAATTGGATGATACATTAAGCTGCTGTACATACACGTTTAATACAGCAAAGCATGAAACCGCCAGAATACTTAAGCAAGTTTGACGTTTCTTTCACTCTGAATTCAGTTTACACAAGGGGGAAGAAACCGCCAAAAACTCAGTTCTGCAACATAAAATAGAACAGCCTGCATATGGCTATAAGCTGTGATCTAACAGACGTGTGGGACTTAGTTTCAACACAGACCTACCTTCAGATACTGCATACTTGAAGGCCAGCCACACAATCTCAACCTGTCTTCACCGATGACGCAGTTATGGTTATGCTGCTCTCCCATTTGTGCCCCTAATTGAACCTTGCATAACCATAGTAATACTCAACAGGCCCCCATTAAAGACTGAACACACTAATCCGATAAAATTAAATGCATTATCGAGGCCCTTTGTCATGTAATTAAGACGATGTACATATTTACAACATTTTTGCAAAATTAACAATACAATTTATCAGAATTCAAGGCGCTTGTGAGAATGAAACTAATTAAGATCGACCAAACAATTTTGCGTTATTGAATTAGCTAATCGCACATAACATTGCCATCACTTTGCTGCTATGACACGTGGGATTTAAACACAAACCTCAGGATAATTTAGCAATCTGCCGTAAATATGTCTCATTGCCACACGATTTTTTAAGACACAAATTATGCTAAGCCCCAGGTCTCGACTACACAATCGCCATCAACAACCTATTCAGCATTGTGCCAGAACACAACTGAATAACTAGCTCTGTCCGACTTACTGGCATCTTGTTGAATGAAAATGTAGAATGCACAGTAAGGTTACATCAGTTAAACTGTTTCTGTCACAGTTAGAGTCACTGTTTATGTATGTAAGTATATGGATTTAAATTTATTTACTATGAAATGAACCAATACAAAGCTTTTGATATAAATCAGGTGGGCTGCCATCTGATACGTGATTGAGCTTTGTCAATCACAAGACATTCTCCTTAAACAATGGTCTATCAGTCCTGCTCATAACTTTTCAGTTTGCTGAGACACCAGACAAGCCACTTTAGCAATATTTTTTCTATCATAAGTGTAGTGCATTACATGGGTTCCTCCAGTGAAAACTCTTTTGAAACTCTCTCTGAAGTAATTCTCGCTTAATTCTCATTTTCACAAAATGCGTTTTTCTGATGGGCTATACTTCTTCCTCAGTTGTTCATCTGCTGGTTGCCCAAGGATGTTTGACCTTCTAAATTGCGTCAGACTTTCAGTTTGTTCCTTCCTTTTCCTTACGCCAGGCCTACGAAACTTCCTGTAAACGTGCTCTGAAGACCACTGTGATTATGAGGTATCGTTACGTATGTCACCACCACATTGACGTAATAATGATAGCCTGGTGCCTTTCTGTGGTCCCAAAAATTTTGATTTCAGTGCTTAATTAAAACTGGTATCTACCACTGTGATTACCATGCGGTTTATAACCTCTGAAAAAAGTTACCATTCCCCCAAACCCTCTGTTCCAGCCTCTGCCTCGTGTTACTGAATTCTTACACATGCAGAAACAAGTACATCAGTAATGAGCATGATCAGTGAACACACGTCACAGTCACACCTCAAGAGCACTGGTTCACTTTTGCCGTTCTGCCTTGTGACATCGCATGTTGATTACTCTCATGTATTGAAGATTCATTGTAAGCATTTCCGTTAATGGGATTCATGTGCTTTGCTCATTGAGAATCTTGAGCCATTAAACACAAAGTGTTATAGCTAGAGCTGTTCTTATTATATCAGCGATAAACTAGCATTAGTGCACTCATTACTGGAGTCTTGTATCCTATTGTCAGTATTGACCAGATTAAAGCATGTCTGGCTATAAAGGGGCTATATCCCCAGTGTATACTGAAGACAAAGATAAGCGATAGCTAGTACCATTATCCGATAAGAGCGTTATTCACCAACACTTTAAGTGATATCGTATGACAGATGGCTATCGTCATTGAAGTCAATAAACATCGACAAGTGCTCCAGGTCAAGACTCTGTTTAGCTTAGCTTAGTGAGTAGTCGGTAGTATGTCTGCTGTTTCATACTGACCATTATTACCAGCTGGGTACATGTGTTATGTTATGAAACTAACTCTGTCATTGAGGTTGTTCATTTACCATGTGTGTTACCCAGTACTACTAGATAGAGGTGTTTGCCTGAGATGACATATACTAATAATTTGAATATTAATGATTACCAACAGTATCACACATGTCACAGTCACACCTCAAGAGCACTGGTTCACTTTTGTCGTTCTGCCTTGTGACATTGCATGTTGATTACTCTCATGTATTGAAGATTCATTGTAAGCATTTCCGTTAATGGGGTTCATGTGCTTTTCTCATTGAGAATCTTGAGCCATTAAACACAAAGTGTTACAGCTAGAGCTGTTCTTATTATATCAGCGATAAACTAGCATTAGTGCACTCATTACTGGACTCTTGTATCCTATTGTCAGTATTGACCAGATTAAAGCATGTCTGGCTATAAAGGCGCTATATCCCCAGTGTATACTGAAGACAAAGATAACTATTTGTAGTGCATTGTCTGCTGTGTCAATTTATATTAATTGTGCCCAAATTTTA
Source organism: Schistocerca gregaria (assembly GCF_023897955.1). NCBI lineage: Eukaryota > Metazoa > Arthropoda > Insecta > Orthoptera > Acrididae > Schistocerca > Schistocerca gregaria. The sequence continues at coordinate 85,377,584 of NC_064930.1, read as the reverse complement.
TATTCTTGAAGTGTCTGATTAACTGTGATTAGTGAATGTATTATTTTTAATACGAAATATTTAAACTGATGGCCATTTGTCCATTTTATTTAGTGTGCTTTAAATATTAATGTTGCCAAATTATGTTTTAGATTTAAGTGAGAAGGAAGTGAAAAGGTTGAATAGATAATATTAGATATTCAAAACAAAATCGCTTGTGACTTCCATCTGTCTTCCATTCTCAGCAATTCTGAGATTCGTACCATTTCTGTTTATTGACACTGCACTGGTTAACCTATGTAAGGTTATATCTGACTTAGAGTTCATTCTGAAGACGATGTGTGGTTGGGTTTTATGTCAGATTCCAAAGACTAAACATTGAATCGCTTGTGAGATCAGAAAGTGAAGGTCTGATATAAAAAAAAAAAGTTTTGGCACAATTAACTCTTTCGCAAAAACCGAGCACTGTACCTGCAAATCATATTCCTTGGCACACCCATTAAGGTTATATTTGTTAGGAATAAGAAAATCACCTTCAATTAAATTGTGCCATGCACAACCACATCTCACACCAAAAGTAATTTTCACAAGGACTTTGTCCTCTCGTTTCAGTTTCGTGTTGAATTCTGCATTCTGGAGCTGTTGTCTCCCATATATTTCCAACAGTTATTGCCATAGAATTCGAAGAACTAGAACTACAATTACAACAACAACCACAAAAATGACGATTGGCTACTCCTACAAATTACTGGATTATCTAGATACGAAGGTTGGGATTACAGTTCCCTCCAAAGCATAGAACAATGTACACTGTAAACAAACATTTGTTGTTACAAATGTACATAGCTAAATATTCCATGTGATAAATCTCAGTCTGGTCACATTCAAAATAATAAACGGATTGCTGCTTTTCGCAAAGTAGTGGATTTTGAAATAATTTTAACATGTCAAGTGTGATGCATATAAGCACAAGCTAACAAATCCTGTATAGTAACACTTCATTGTTAGTAAGCTTTTATTGACTTGATTTCTAACAGTTACTTATCTTTTGTTAATATATACCACTACTGTGTTATTTTGGAATGTTGTCCTTCATTATGTGATCTACAGAACTGAAAACGAAATAATGTATAAAATAGGATTATAACAGTAAAAGATTGGTATTTCTGTTTCTCAACTGAGTGCAGAAACCATCGATGTTAAAGAAGTATTTATAGTCACTAGGGAAGAACAGACCAGCAACTGGAATAGCCAAAATGTTATTATGTGCCCTAATTATGGTGCTCCTATATAGTGTTAAGCTTGCGCAGATGGATCCTAATGGATCCTTATTTCAGTGATAGTCTTCCCACACCAATCACACTGTATGCCAATCAAAATGAAAATTCCATGAAACTAACTAGTTCTTATCAATTCTACAGTCCACTGATAATGAACACCACAAAGGCAATTGAAACTTAGCTCTGGATTTTGTGTTACCAAGATTTCATCTACAAAGAGAAATGGAAAAAAAAATATTTACAGGGTAGGTATAACATTTAAATATGACAAGAATAAAATAGTATAACGAAAATATTACTCAACACTGACGTCATACCAGTTCAGTACCTTACTTCAGTTACTGTTGTGTGTGATGGGGACTGTAATTTATCCTTCTGTTACAATGAGACTTTAAACTGTTTGCTGCAAGTTTTCAAGGAGCAGAGGGTAACCATGTACCTTGTTAAATCAGTATTTGAGAGTAAGGAAATCAGTTTCCTTAGGCATGAGATTTTGCATGAAAGGATCCATCCTGAACTGGAGAAGTTACAGGTCAACAGAAATTCAGCAGTACCGGAAAACAAGTGGCACTTGCATACCTTTTTAGGGCTCAAAAATATTTACAAAAGATTCCGTGTGGTGACTGTGTCTACGCTGCTGTTGTGTCACCTACCCAAAAAAGAATACCATTGATATTGGGATGAAGATGCACAATGAGAGTTTATGGCATTAAACAATGCTCCCATAGCAGGACATCCTGACAGAGAGAGTCCTGCCTTTGCCAGATAGCTCCTGTACTGGGCTGATACACATATACAGAGCGAAAAGTTAATGTTCATCTTTTTCTGCTTTTTCCTCGTAGTATCTTTATTATATTTCGTGCGTGTTTTACTGATTAAGAGATTCACTCTCGCCTTTTTAAGCGTAAATTCATTCAGTCTGTAGCACAGTAGCTGTTCATTTGTTTTGTTTAGAAGGCAGCCTCCCAGTCACTTAGTAAGGCATTTAGTCAGACCTCAGCTCTCGGATGATATACATCTACAGAGCGTCGAATTAACTTTTTTTTTTTTCTTTATTTTCCTCGCAGTATATTCATTAAATATTGTGCATGTTTTTCTGTTTAAGAGGTTCAGTCTCGTGTTTTCGTAATGGTGAATTCATACAGTCTGTAGCGCAATGGTTCTTCACTGAACAGCCATTTACACAGCTCATTAACGCATCAGCGTCCTTTGGTCACACGTCAGGAGGGTAGCAAATAGCATATCTAGCATTCTGTCTGCTTTTATAGCTTACTTCTTCAGTTACTCTTGATAGGATGGTTAGAATGTGTGCATGCTGTGTGCGGATTCAGATGGCCGCAGTTTGTGAATAGCTGAATGCGCATTTGGCTAGGGTTAGTCACCTTCAGGCTGCTGCCTGATGGTGTAACGGCGGCTGAGAATCTGGCTTGTCACGTGGAACACCTCAGGTGTCGCTTGTTTTGCCCACAGGCTCTGTTTCCAAGGCATCTCCTAGTGTACCCAATGTGGTGGATCTGCACTCACAATAGGTGGAGTGGCAGATGGTATCATGTTTTCATCACCCCAGGCAGAGGGCCAATGTGGAGACTGGCCACCTGACCTTGTCCGAGCAGGCACATGGCGGAGGGGGGGGGGGGAGGTTACTAGTTATTGGGAGCTTCAACATCAGACGTGTTATGGAGTCCCTTATGGAGATAGCGTTCAGGGCTGGAAAGTAAGCCAATGTGCAGTCTGTATACCTGCCAGGTGCATTATCCGAGGTGTGGAGGCGGACTTTGCTGCAGCTTTCAAGCGTTCAGGGTGCAGTCATCTGCAAGTTGTAGCTCACATCGGCAGCAACAACGTCTCTTGCCTCGATTCTAAGGCCATCAAATGGTTCACATGGCTCTAAGCACTATGGGACTTAAGATGAGTTGTACCACCCTGTTTTGACAATCTTAAATTGTCTATATAAATGCCCTGTTTTCTCAGGAACTGTTGAGTATATAAATGTGGTGTTTTTATCACATGTTTTCCCATGTTTTGTGACTGTATTGCTCTACAATCAGTGGAAATTATCACTGGAAAAAAGTTATGATTCTTTCCCTAAACATATAATTTTTTGGTGTAAATTATCACAATTTTAATTTCTTGAATTTTAAATATTACAGTAAACACTACTAAAGTAGAGGTACAACATCATTGTACTATCTATGTTACATGGTAAATAATTCATTGATGTAGTTCCAGAAGCTTCTGAGAAAAAGGGGCTTTTATTCTGAAGAAGCCATGATAAGAAAATTGCATTTAAAGAAAAAAAATTAATATACAGCGAACAGATATATAAAAATATGTTAGAATCCTCCTGAATGGTAGTCCTCATCTCCTCCTTCATCTTCCTTACCCAGTTCTGCCCTCATTCTCTTGGATCTGGCCTCTTTTGACATATTGTTTGCTGCAATCTCTGCCTTCATGATTCACAGATGGTCCTAGCCCATCACACTTTTAGTGGTGTTGTAACCTTTATGAATGCCAAGATATTCCAGAACCTGTAGTCTTACACAATAGCTATAATTAAAATTAAGAACAGCATCCAAAACACCAAATTCAAAGACTGACCCTCCAACAAACACACTTTTTGGTATCCTTGACCATGCAACATTGTGAAATGATTCATTCACATTTTGTGTTTTGCCCTTGAGACATTTCTTCAACAGCTGTGGCTGGGCAAGATACTGAAACACAGGTTTCATGGCAAGCATAACAGCATTTGGCATAGTAATTTTGTGCAAGAAAGTGTCTACTTTACTCTCCTCTTTTGCCTTCAAGTATTTACACCACTCAGTGGAACATAGGTTGTGTATTGGTTCAGAATCTGTAAACAGCTTGTGAAAATAAATTTCCCAAGCAGCTCTCTTCATAACATCAAAATTATCTCTGTTACTTCTAACAGCCACACCATAATATTGTGTAATCTGATCAATTTGTTTATCAGTCAGTCGACGTCTTATACTTAGACCATCAGATAACTTGGTACTTCCCAACTGCTGTTTGAGTCTACATAGTCTTGTGCCCATCCTGTTTTGCATATGATTAATACACTCTAGTTTTGTAATTGACAAATCACCATGGGGTTTACTCTCCACCACTTCCTTATACGATTGTGAGTCTCCATCCCCAAGAAAACTCATGTAGAGAACAGCATGGTCATGCTGGGAACATTGGAACATTTTCACTGCAGACGCAACCTCCATCCCTCCACTACTTCCTTCATAGTTTCTCTGACAATTCATTTCATGCTTAGTTTGCTTTTCAGTACTCTTGCCTGCTTGCCTTCAAGCCTGACAGTACGTGGTCAGCATACCAACATCCAACACTTTCCCACTGTCGATGCTGATAATAGATGACATGAATTCTTTGACTGAAAACCTCTTTTTTGCCAGGATCTGTCGAATGAAAATGCTATGTCAGAACTACCATTTTCTGCTACAGCCTGCACTACTGCTGTAGTCATTGACTCCATAGCACACTACTTCTTACTATTAGATAGATTGTGTAGGGGGACTAGGGAGGTTCAGCGAGCCACAAAGAACCTTACCAGCGTAATGGCCTTTTCCTATGCATCTAAGTCCATAGAAGTATCTTAGATTAGTGTCAAAAAGTCCATTCTTTACACTTACTTCTGAAGTCTTGAAGGTCTTTTCGCTTTTACAGTTCAAACACATCATTTGTAAAGTGCACACCAGACCATTGGGTTGAGATAGCTATTCAGAAATTTCAATTTCCCCTCAACATATACGACAACAGTCTGTTTACCACAAAGCTGAAATAGGTATATGGAGATTAATAATTAAATTGCAATTTGTTTCACTGTCTGAAGCTGTATTGTATTTTGCATCATTACCTAGCAGTTTTTTTCTTGGAAGCACCTGGAGGAGTAGGACTGTCACTGTTTATAACCAAATTATCACGCCTTTCAGCGCTAACCACTGTTTTTACTGCTGCTATATTTGTTCTGTAGTATCTGTTTCGTTAGTTTCGTATTTTTTAAACACTCCTTTTCGTTTAGTCATGACGAAAACTATCACAGGAAACACAGAAACTAAAATGCGGCTAGTGGATAACAGTTGCTGTCAAACACAAACAAATGTACAATTCAAAGAGTTTACTGTGAAGTACCACCAGTGAAGGCAACTTATGAAACAAACAGTTCTCTACAAAACAAAAGAAATCACAGCCTGCTAGACTATATAGTTCCAGAGAAAAATGCCAATATGCGAAATGATGGAAAACAAAATTCTCGGATATATCATTGCATGATTATTTTCAAATATTTATTTTAAATAGTAAATAATCATGTATTTCAATTAAATCAACACCAAATTAAGCATAAACATCCACATTTTCATAATTTGTATAAAAGTAAAAATGTCAATTTTTTTCATTTTTGGTGGTAGAACTCCTCTTAACATCTGAGGTCATCAGTCTCCTTGACTTAGAACTACTTAAACCTAACTAATCTAACTAACCTAAGGACATCAAACACATCATGCTCGAGGCAGGATTCGAACCTGTGACTGTAGCAGCAGCGCGGTTCCCGGACTAAAGCGCTTAGAACCGCTCTTCCACAGCGGCCGGCTCTAAGGCCATCCTCAGTTCATACAGGCAGCTCGAGAAGGCTGTGGAGACTGCTGGCCTTGTGTGTGGGGTGCAAGCATGGCTCACAATTTGCAGAATTGTTCGCAGAGTTGATGGGGGTCCTTTGGTTTGGAGCCGAGTGGAGAGTCTCAAACAATGGCTTTGCCGATTCTGTGATGGTCTTGCCTGCAGATTTCTATATCTTCGTTATCATGTGGGGTTTTGTAGGACTCTCCTGTATAGGTCAAGAGTGCAGTACGCAAAGTGAGCGGCGACTCGCGCAGCAGAGTATTTGTGGAGTGCATGTGAGGAATTTTTAGGCTGGACGGCAGTTTGCCGTACTGTGATGAACACTCGCCAGTCATTACACAGCAAGGGAAGTCAGACAACGTTCAGAGTAAAGAAACTTCAGCTGTCACAATTTTATCAGTAAACGGTCGAAGTAATCGTGATAAATTTACTGCCCTTCAGCAAAGTTCTCGCGCTCAAATTGTTCTTGAGACAGAGTGCTGGTTGAAACCTGGAGTGGAGAGCTCTGAGATGCTTAGCGAGTCGTCGAATGTATATTGCAAAGCCAGATTACAGGCCATAGAAATGGGAAGTGTTCATTGCAGTTGTCGACAATATTTCCTCTATTGAGGTCAAAGTTGAGTGTCACAGTGAAGTTGTCTGGTTATGTATCACAGGTGTAGGTGAAACAAAGTTAATTGTTGCATGTTTTCACTGGCCACCTGATCCTGCTGTGACAGTTCTAGAACCATTCAAAGAAGGTCAGTGTTTAGTAGCATGTAAATACTCAGATAATGTAATACTAGTCAGAGGCGACTGTAAGCTACAGAGTATATACTGGGATGTCAGTGGATTCATTGTGTGTGTGCGTGTGGGGGGGGGGGGGTTCAGACAGACAGTCATGCAAAGTACTTTTGAACATATTTTCTGTAAACTGCCTTCAGCAGCTAACTCTGCTGCCTACACATCTTAGATCATGTAGCTAAAAATAGGCCAGACCTTATCGAAAATTTCAGTACAGATATGGGGATTAACCATACCGAGGTTATTGTATCAACTATTGTTACGAAAGTTAATCAATCAGTCAACAAGGCTAGGAGAGTGTTCCTGCTAGATATATCAGATAAGCGGTTGTAAGCATCTCACTTAAACAATGAACTGACACCATGTAGTTCCAGTAAGATGAATGTAGAGGAGCTATGCGCAAAGTCTAAGTAGACTGTAAATTGTGGTCTAGAGAGTTATGTGCCCAGTAAGTGGAAAAGGATGGAAACGACCCAACCACGGTTTAATAATGAAATTCGGAAGATTCTGAGAAAGCAGAGTTTGTTGTTTTGTCGGTTCAAAACAGAACGCACAAATGACAACAATCAAATGTTAGTAGAGATCTATGCATCTGTAAAAAGATCTATGCACAAAGCATACACCAACGATTATACCTTAGCAAAAGATCTGGCAGAGAACCCGACAAAATTCTGGGTCTATTTAAAATCGCAGAGCAGGTAAAAGGATTCCATTCAGTCCCTTGTCGATCAGTCTGGTGTTGCAGATAACAAAACAAAGCTAAAGTTTTAAATTTCGCGTTCAAGAAATCGTTTACAAAGGAGAATCGTCCAAACACATCGTTATTTGACCGTCAGACAGACAACAGCAGTATGGATGACTAGTATGAAATATTCCTGTTGTAGAGAAACCACTTTAAGATTTAAGAGCAAATAAATTACCAGATCCAGATGGAACTCCAGTCCAGTTTTACTTACCTAGCAAGTATTTATTGCGAATCTCTCGCCTAGCACAAAGTCCCAAGTAACTGGAAAAAAGCGCAGGTGAACCCAATATAAAAGAAGGTAACTAAAAGAACCTGCAAAATTACAGACCAATATTCTTCACTTCGATTTGCTGCACACCCCTTGAACATATTCTCCGTTCTAATATAATACACTTTCTTGAGACTTAGAAGTTTCTGTGAATCAGGATGGTTTCAAATTAGAAGCGCTCTTGGGAAATTCAACTCGCCCTTTTCTCTCATAATGTACTGCGACCTGTGGATGAAGGTCATAGGCAGATTTCATATTTCTAGATTCCCAGAAGATGTTTGCCACGGTACTCCAGTGCAGGCTCTTAAGAAAGGTACGAGCATGTGGAATAACTTCAGAAATACGTAAATGGGTAAAAGACTTCTTAAGTAATAGAACCCAGTATGTTGTCCTCAATGGCGAGTGTTAAACAGAGAAAAGGTTATCATCAGGAGTGCACTAGGGAAGTATGATAGGACCGCTGTTGATCTCTATACACAAACATCAAAAAAATTTTGGATCACCCCAGTTCCCAGAATTCCAGAAGATAGACATTGACTGTGGATATTGCACCACAGACGCATTCCCTTTGAATGTTCAGAGATGTCACTAAACCCGCCCAAAGATGTAAACAACCATGCATGAGCAGCGCCTATTAGACGGAGGGGGTCCGACAGCCGATCAGTTCCAGTCATTCCACCAGAAATGAGGTACACAGCTCTTGTTGTCTGTAGTTTAATCATGCTTAGACGGTCAATACCGCAGTTCGATCGCGTCCACATTGATAGTTGGTGCCAGGAAGGGCTCTCAATAAGGAAAGTATCCAGGCATCATGGAGTGATGTTGTTCAGACATGGAGGAGATACAGAGAGACAGGAACTGTCGATGTCATCCCTCGCTCAGGCCGCCCAAGGGAGCGCTACCTACGGATTATTGCTCGGAGGAACTCTGTCAGCAACGCCACCATTTTGAATAATCTTTTTCATGTAGCCACAGGACGTCATGTTACGACTCAAACTGTGTACAATAATCTGCACAATGCGCAACTTCACCCCTGACGTCCATGGCGAGGTCCATCTTTGCAAACAAGACACCATGCAGCGCAGTACAGATAGGCCCAGTAACATGCCGAATGGATCGCTCAGAATTTACACCACGTTCTTTTCACCGATGAGTGTCGCATATGCCTACAACCATACAATCGTCAGAGACATGTTTGGACGCAACCCGATTAGGCTGAATGCCTCAGACACATTGTCCAGAGAGTGCATCAAAGTGGAGGTTCCCTGCTGTTTTAGGGTGGCATTATGTGGGGCCGACATATGGCGCTTGTGGTCATAGAAGGGGCTGTAACGGCTGTATGACACGTGAATGCCATCCTCCAACCGATAGTGCAACTGTATTGGCAGCACATTGGCGAGGTATGACATCAGAAGTTCACTGAGGCTTTTTGCAGAATATGCTGTGGTGTATCAAGAGGTTGTAACAATGGAAAATTGTACTGAAAAGCAGGAGGATCCGCAGCGAATTGACGCATGGTGCAGGGAATGGCAATTGAATCTCAATGTAGACAAGTGTAATGTGCTGTGAATACGTAGAAAGATAGATCCCTTATCATTTAGCTACAAAATAGCAGGTAAGCAACTGGAAGCAGTTAATTCCATATATTATCTGGGAGTACGCATTAGGAGTGATTTAAAATGGAATGATCATATAAAGTTGGTCGTCGGTAAAGCAGATGCCAGACTGAGATTCATTGGAAGAATCCTAAGGAAATGCAATCCGAAAACAAAGGAAGTAGGTAACAGTACGCTTGTTCGTCCATTGCTTGAATACTGCTCAGCAGTGTGGAATCCATACCAGATGGGGTTGATAGAAGAAATAGAGAAGATCCAACGGAGAGAAGCGCGCTTCGTTACAGGATCATTTAGTAATCGCGAAAGCGTTACGGAGATGATAGATAAACTCCAGTGGAAGACTCTGCAGGAGAGACACTCAGAAGCTCAGTACGGGCTTTTGTTAAAGTTTCGAGAACATACCTTCACCGAAGAGTCAAGCAGTATATTGCTCCCTCCTACGTTTATCTCGCAAAGAGACCATGAGGATAAAATCAGAGAGATTAGAGCCCACATAGAAACATACCGACAATCCTTCTTTCCACGAACAATACGAGACTGGAACAGAAGGAAGAACCGATAGAGGTACTCAGGGTACCCTCCGCCACACACCGTCAGGTGGCTTGCAGAGTATGGATGTAGATGTAGATGTAGATGTATACGTCTTCATGGACGACAATTCGTGCCCTCATCGTGCACGTCTTGTGAATGACTTTCTTCACGACAACGACATCGCTCGACTAGAGTAGTCAGCATGTTCTCCAGATATGAACCTTATCGAATACACCTTCTTAGGGCTGTTTATGGACGACGTGACCCACCAACCACTCTGAGGGATATACACCGAATCGCTGTTGAGGAGTGGGACAATCTGAACCAACAGTGCCTTGATGAACTTGTGGATAGTATGCCACAACTAATACAGGCATGTGTCAATGCAAGAGGACGTGCTGCTGGATATTGTAGGTACCGGAGTGTACAGCAATCTGAACCACGACCTCTGAACGTCTCACTGTATGGTGATACAAGATGCAATGTGTGGTTTTCAATAGCAATGAAAAAGGGCGGAAATGATGTTTATGTTGATCTCTATTCCAATTTTCTGTGCAGGTTCCGGAAGTATCGGAACCGAGGTGATGCAAAACTTGTTATATGTGTCTATGTAAATGATTTGGTGGATAGGATGGGCAGCAATCTGCAGTTGCTTGTTGATGCTGCTGTGGTGCACGGTAAGGTGTCAAAGCTGAATGACAGTAGGAAGATAGAAGCCGATTTAGACGAACTTTCTAGTTGGTGTGATGAATGGCAGGTAGCTCTAAATGTGGAAAAATATAAGTTAATGAGGACGAGTAGGAGGAACTAACCTGTAATGTTTGGATAAGTATTACTAGTGTTCTACTTGGTACAGTTAAGTCGTTAAAATATCTGGGCATAATGTTGCAAAGCGGTATGAAATGGAACGAGCATATGAGAACTGTGGTATGGAAGGCCAATCGTCGACTTCGATTTATTGGGAGAATTTTAGGAAATAGTGGTTGATCAGTAAAGATGACTCCATATAGGACTCTGGTGCGAAATATTCTTGAGTCCTGCTTGAAGATTTGGGACGCATATCAGGTCAGACTGAAAGAAGATATTGAAGCAATTCAGAGGCAGGCTGCTAGATTTGAAACTGGTAAGTTAGAACGTCAGGTAAGTGTAGGGATTTGCTTTGGAAACTCAAATGGGAATCCCAGGACGGAAGGCAAGGTTCCTTTTGGGAAACACTCTTGAAAAAATATAGATAACTGGCATTTGAAGCTGAATGCCAACCGATTCTGCTGCCACTAACATATGTCATGCACGAGGTCCACAAAGATAAGATACGAGAAATTAGGGCTCGCGTGGAGGCGCATAGACAGTATTTTTTCCCTCGCTCTATCTGCTAGTGGAACAGGAAGATAAATGACTAATAGTGGTACAGGATACTCTCCTCCACACATCGTATTGTTGGCTTGTGGAGTATTGATATAGATGTAGGCGCAGCTGTAGATGTAAGTGTAGATGCAGGTGTTTATCTGATCCAGGAAATACAGCATGATAGTGTAATGGTGGCTCAGATGACTGCATTTATGAGTCACGTCTTGTCGAAGTCCAAACGAAACCTGAAACCTGAAATGTCAAACCCTCCTGAGAATGTGGCGATGTATAAGATTTTAATTCTTGCTATTCAGTTAGGAGATAAAGGTGTACTGTGACCATAATGCACCGCAGTTTTGATGACTGCCAAATTGAGGGACTAGAACATAGCACACTAGCTACTATATCTCCTAGATTTTATATTCACATGCATGTACAAATGGTGGCAGATTTCGTGAGACCCCTCGCCTCATTATCACGCTGAACTGCAAGCTCTTCTCTCTGTTAACACAGCATAACAGGCCAGGAGACGAAGTGCTACCAGCATATTTTCTACAGGTGCGTACCGGAAAAACTGAGAATTGTGTTAGATAATGTGGAAGAACATGATGTAGATGATTAATTTATTTCTGATATTTATCTGCTGTTTTCAACAAATTAATGATATAATATTTGGTATGCGCTGTATCACTACCAATGAATTACAGCTTACCATGTTAACGTTTTTAATGAAACAAAGTATCCCAAATTATGACGAATTAGCAGGATAATACGCACTTTGAGCTTCAAAAAGGACTACCCCAAAAGAATGGAAATGTACCAGTACGAGTATATATATAATGAACTCGAAATAGAGCACCATTCAAAGCCATATTTAAGTTAACACAACTGACAAAAGTAGTAAAATCAGACACTAACAAGTGTGAAGTTTAACAAGTTTTACACCTTTAGATATACAGGGTGCAGAATCAAGAGAGTGACAAAGCTTATGAGGAAGAAATTGTCTCAGAATTGTTTTATTGATTGTCGATCTGTTGATGGCTCCTTCATACACAAGGTAAAAATTTTGCCTCCAGCAGGGTTAAAATCGAAAACTAACACTCTCTTCTAGTTGATGGGCGAACACTTTAACAGAGCACTTTCCCGCAAAAGGCAAAGGTCCCGAGTTCGAGTCTCGGTCCGGCATACAGTTCTAATCTGCCAGGAGGTTTCACTTTAACAGTAAGTTAGAACAAAGCTGCGTTACACAGGGCTCCCTTTTTGTCCGAATGATGGGTAAGTCAGAGAATTTGCAACGCAAATGGCGAAGTACGCAACAGTTTCTGCTGGAACGATCTTCCTAGGGTCAAAACTATAAATCTGCTATCTCTATGCCGTCCTTTAAGTGAGAATAATTAAGAATAATTAATCAAAACGACAATAAAATGTTGAGTGAATTTTCCAGGATAATTCTGAATCAATCAAAGAAGTAAATTGATAGTCACATAGTTGTAAAACATATTCTGCAATGTTTGCAATTCTCCAACAGACTAGCGACAGTCAGACTACGTTTGTCAGCCACTGTGAATCTAGGTCTGGCTGGCAATCTGGATCCTCGCCCTTCGAAGTCGTGGTATCACCAGCTGCCGCTGCATTGACTGGGAGCTGAAATACCTAGTATGGGCCTATGAGATTTATTTGCATATCTGGTAGCCATGATTTGGATCTAAAGCTTAGCTGCGAATAATATCCCATTGCACCAACTCCTGTTCAAACATCATAAATAAAGAGTGGGGAAAATTATTTGTGCTGTTCGCCTCTTCAGTGGTTATAGGTATTTTTGTTTTTCTGCGTTAACCAAACTGCAAACGGACGGCCCATTGACCGGGAGCGATTTCCTTTTTTAGCATCACCAAACTCTATTAGCATTGTGAGTAAATAACATTGATTTTCAGAAATGTATATTAGTGTATATTAGTAAACGGTTTTCCTTATGAGTGCTTGCATTGTGTCCACCTCTAATAAATAATAACACAAATGGAAAGACAACATAACACTGTGGATGTTAGGTTTTAAGAAAAGACAACATAATCCTGTTGATGTCTGCGTTTTATAATCAAATTTCATAAGCTGTGAATAACATGTTTTCAACCACAAAAGCAAACTGTGAAATAAAGTCTTTGTCAATGACCGATAAGAGGAGTCAAAAGCCGTGAAGAACATTAAACAAGCAAATTATTACGGTGAAAGGTCGAGTCCAGCTTGGAATAAAGTGAAATGCCAAACGGTTGCGAGGTGAATGTGAAACAAGCAACAAAAAGTGCCGACAGTAATGTTTCGAATATGTCTTTGTTAAGCAAAACTTTCATTCATCTATTGTAGCGTAGGCTGGTTGCTTGAGTGATTCACAGGACAGGAGCAAACGGCGAGCTCATTGGTCCCACCAGATTATGGAAGGATGGAGAAGGAAGTTGGCTGTGTCTTTCAAGACACCATCCTGGCATTTGCCTGAAGCGATTTTAGGAAAATCACGGAAAACCTAAATAAGTTTGGCTGGAGGCATATTTGAGCCATTGTCCCAAATGTGAGTCCAGTGAGTTAACCACTGCACCATCTCGCTCGGTTGTTGTAGTGTACCAACCACGAATGGCCATATAAGTGTGACCCTGGGTAGTAGTGTATTGCAGAAGCACTGACAGCAGGAGAGCATAGATCTTTGTCACTGTAACAACTGAACGAGGCCAACACAATATTGCAAGGTAGGTCTGCTTGCTGAAACGGCGAATTCAGCGGTACATCACAGATCAGTGCAGTAAGGGCATACACACAAGTACTCCGCTGTCCACTGTAAGTACTGGACATTTCTGTAATGAAATTATCCTTAGTAATGCAGCCTGACCAGGGTGATGGGGCTGTGCCTAATGAGGGAGCCACATGGACTTGCCAGTAGAAGTCACTGGCTTGAGGGGACAGCAGGGAAACAACTCTGTACACTATGTCCCTCCTGGACTTAGTGCCACAGTACAGCTGATCATGGCAGGTCATCTCCAGCAGCATGACCGACACCTGTCTACGTGGTAGCTGATCACGCCCCTTGCACATGAGAGACCATCTGCCATCAAAAACAGGTCTCTCATGGTGTTGGGCATTCATCATCGTGACACAGACAGGTTTCACTTGCGCCCATATAGATTTTTTGAGTACATAGTGCTGGCATGGGGACCAGGCGGCTAAATTTCATATTAAGGCCACCAGCTCTCAGTGGTATAGCTGTGTCAGTATCACTGGGTGTACAGGCAGCCAGCTGCGCAAAAAGGGATTGCACTAGTGCCTTACACCATGTCTTCTTTCCATATGAACCACATTTTTCTAATATTCTCCAAATAAATGAAATCAACCGTTTGCCTTTCCTGCTACAATACTTATGCATTTGTTCCATTTCATGTCGCTACGCAATTTATGCCTAGATATTTCAAAGACATCAGTGTGTCAGCCAACACACTGATAACAAGATTGTTTTACCTCCTCATCTGCGTTAACTTACATTTTTCTACATTTACAGCTAGGTGCCATTCATCACATCAGTTACAAATTTTGTGTGTCATCTTGTATCTACCTATAGTCACACAGTGATGACACTTCCCCATTCATCACAACAACACCAGCATTCAGCCACAGACTGCTGCTCACCTGTCCACTAGGTCATTTATGTATGTAGAGACTAATGGCCTTGCTTTCTAAAACAGTGCTGATTTGTGGACAGAACCTTTCACATCTCGAATTCGAATTGAGGATATGTTCGAGAACACTGCAGTGCACAGATGTTAAGGATATTGTAATTTTGTGGGTTCATTCTTTTACCCTCCCTATACACAGGAGTCATCTGCGCTTTTTTCCAGTCACTTGGGACTTTGTGCTGAGCTAGAGGTTTCCGATAAATGCTAGATAAGTAAGGGGTTAATGCTTTAGAGCGCTCCTTGTGAAATTGAACTGGGATTCCATCCAGACTTGGTGATTTATTTCTATTCAGCTCTTTCAGTTATTTCTCTACACTAGGGATAAATATAATAAACAACAGTATGTTTGTGTGATTCTCCTGCATCGACGGTTGGTTGAACGAGAAATTTGAAACTTTGAATTTGCTTTTGGGATGTTATACTGCCACACCAGCTTGGTCAACAAGTGACGGGATGGGAGACTTCCACCTGCAATGCGATTTTACATACAACAAAAGTTTTCTCAGATTCTTGGAAATATCTTCTGCTAACATATGAGGGTGACAGTTGTATGGTTCACACACTGATCTTTATGCTGATGCCCAAATCTGCACTTATTTTTACTTGTCACCAATTGTGCACTCTCTTTCGAATTTAGACAGCAACAGTTTTTGCTTCCTCAGCACATGCTCCTCCAGAGCATGATTTAGAATACGTTTAAACTTTGCCCATAATTGTTCTACCTTCATTGTACTGGAAGTAAATGATGTTCATTCATTGTATAAGATGGATCCCAACAATCGTTGTCTGTTATAATATTTCCATTACTTTTGGCTCAAAACAGTTTTTGGAAAAGGTGTTCAAAAGTATTTTCGAAGACAGCCTGTCTGTTCCACCTGCAATGAATCCATAGAGTTTGGTACCTTAAAGTTGCCTCCAACTAATAAACACGATCTGGATATTTCTGCACTACTGACCATAGACTTTCTTTCGAGTGGTCTAACACTATCACAGTTGAATCAGGTGGTCCGTAAAAATATTCAACAATCGACTTGATTTTATGTAGACCAGTTATATATGTCCAGATGACTTCACTGTCAGACTTAAATTCGTCCTCAATAGAGACAATATTATTGTCAACAGCAACGAACACTCGCCCTCCTATGGTCTTTATACCGTCTTTCTGATGTACGTTCCATGACTTGCTACATATATCAGAGCTTTCTACTTTGAGTTTAAGCCAGCTCTCGGTCCTTAGAATAACCTGAGCGCAAGAAATTTACTGAAACGCTGTAAATTTGGGAATTTTTTACAAATAAATCGATAATTTACTGATAAACTTTTGACAGTCGAAGTGTCTTTAGATGTCGCTGATTTCGCTATCTGTGATTCGTCTGGCTAGTTAGTGTTCATCAGAGAACCTCAAACTAGCGCTTAGACTAAAAAACACCCACGTGCATTCCACAGGCACTCTGCTACATGAATAGTAATTTCCTTTGTGTAGTGTACCTCTGACCTATAAAGGGAGTCCTATAATTCATCAACCTACAACGCGCGACCAGCAGTATGCAGTCAAGACCATCACAGAGTTGATGAAGCTCTGACCCCCACCCCCATTTGGCTGCAAATCAAAGGACACACATCAACTTGGGGAATAATGTTGCAAATTGTGAGCTCTGCTAGCATCCTGCATGTGGGGCTAGCAGCCCTTACCACTTCCACCAAATGCCCATATGAAATGAGAATGGCCTCAGGTAACAGGCTTCATTGGTGCCAATGCGAGCCACAACTTGAAGATGACTGAACTCTGCAAGCTCAACAGGTGCAAGCAAAGCCACCTCCACATCTTGAATGAGGCCTGCCAGCAGACATACAGACTGCACCTTGGCTTTCTTTCCAGCCCTAAAGACTATTTTCCTAAAGGGCTTCATAACGTGACTAACATTGGCGCACCTGATAATGAACAAACCCCTGTGTGCTTGTGCCTTCTCGGTCCCTGCTGAAGGAGTGGCCACCTGTCCACTCACAGAGGGACTGAACGAGGCCATACAAGCAGCCTACACACTGATTCACCATATGCTTCCATCCGACATTGACACTGAGGTGAGGGTGGATCCACAGTGTTGAGTATACTCGGATGTACCTTGGCAGAAGAACCCAAGAGTGAAACAAGCATGTATTATGTGGCCACGTAGGGTGCACTAGGAGATAATTTGCTGAGCAAATCCACCCAACCAAAAAATAAGATATAAGGAAATTAAATCAGTAACAATTTATTCAGACAATGAATTACAGATCATGAAATTCGTTTTCATTACTTTTAGTTCTCTTCATTCCTTTATACTTTAACTTAATATTACCATATTAAAAACAGTCCCAGTTAATTATTATTTTATTAAACCTGTCTGTCAAAATAATTTTAAATTTATTATCAAGCTCCAAACAAATTTTCTCTCCATACCTAGTTTTTAAATATTTACATACCCTAATATTCTAGCTCACTAAACTTTTTAAACAAATTAGAATTACTTGCATTATTAAGCTTTTTCAGTAGAGTATCTATTGATATAGAATAAAGAATAATAATCTAAAAATTTTAACTGAAAATTTTTAGTATTATTATTTTTTATGCTAAGCATCATATGTTAAATTTTTTTGCAATACAAGACTACATAAGCAATTGTATCTTCAGGAATTTTATCATGAAAAATGGTAACTAAATTCATTATGTGGCTAACACATTCATTCTCCTAAACATATTTATAACAAAAATAGGGTAATTTTCAATAAAACTGAAGGGATTTACATTGACATCATTCGTTTGAGGGACTCGCTTAAAATCAACAAAAGCATTGTATAGTTTCAGAGAATATTTGGTAGTTCAAGATGCCGTAATTCTTGAGGAAAAAATTCATTTCTCCCATTTTTCATATAGATATTCTGTGAATTAACGTGATTGCATGAATCAGAATCAAATAGTTGATTATTTTTTCGATCAGTTTGCAAAACAACGAAAATAAAGTATGGCACATCATTTTCTGAAGAATTATAATAATTACTAATATGTACTTCAAAATCTCAATTTCCTTCTAATCTGTCTATTTCAACAGTTTCTGATTCAAAGAAAGAATTTGGAACTTTTGGGTTTTTTAGTCTTTCTTCTTCTAACTCTAATGAATATTCTGGTTCATATTTCATAACAGGAACACGAATTTTACCTTCTTATGGAAGTGTATCTTTTATTTCAATTCCAGCATCATTTTTATCAGCCCATTTAAGAATAGCATCTCCAGCATTTGAACTCCAAGTAAAAATTAATGTTAATCTCCTTCCACACATCACTTCTATATAATCTTTGAAAAATCCACCAAACAAATCTAGTGGAAAAAGTACTTCATTTTTGTTACTTTTATGATCTTCTATGGTTAACTCACAAGCTATATCTCATAAAGACAGATGAAGGAATGAACAGATGTCCCATTCTAGACAAAATATTGTTTCCTTTCTTTATAGTGTTGACCTCAAACAACTTTTCCACATAATTATCAATTAATTTTTTATTGTTTTTTCCATCATATTATGGATAATCTGTAGTACCATAAGTTCCAATAATACTAAAAGGCATGTACCGGATGATCAAAGGGTCAGTATAAATTTGAAAACTTAATAAACCACGGAATAATGTAGGTAGTGAGGTAAAAATTGACACACATGCTTGGAATAACATGAGGTTTTATTAGAACAAAAATAAAAATAAAGTATTGCTACATGCATGAAATATCTCTTGCACGCATCGTTTGGTGATGATCGTGTGCTCAGCCACCACTTTTGTCATGCTTGGCCTCACAGGTCCCTAGACCTCAGTCCATGTGATTATTGGCTGGGGGTTACCTGAAGTCGCAAGTTTATCGTGATCTACTGACATCTCTAGGGATGCTGAAAGACAACATCCAATGCCAATGAATCGCCATAACTCCCGACATGCTTTACAAAACTGTTCACAACATTATTCCTCGACTACAGCTATTGTTGAGGAATGATAGTGGACATATTGAGCATTTCCTGTAAAGAACATCATCTTTGCTTTGTCTTACTTTGTTATGCTAATTATTGCTGTTCTTATCAGATGAAGCGCCATCTGTCGGACATTTCTTGCACTTTTGTATGTTTTTGGTTCTAATAAAACCCGATGTCGTTCCTAGCATGTGTGTCAATTTGTACCTCTCTATTTACATTATTCCATGATTTATTCAGTTTTCAAATTTATACTGACTTTTTGATCACCCAGCATAGTTGTGCAAGATTCAGATGAACTCATCCACATCCATTATTTTTATTAATCTGTTTTCTTAATGGGGAGATATAGATTCTTCTCGTTCACTTGGAATCACTAAAACTGATAACTCTCAATTTGGTTCGTGATTTAATAAGAATAAATTTATTAAGACGTTTCTATAATTACTGTGACATAAGCACTGTTAAAGGAAATCAAATCATCAATTTCAGCAGTTATAGTAACTTCTAAAGCTTGAATACGTTCAAAAATTGGAATATATACAGGATAATGCGGTTCATGAAATATTGGTCCAAAAAATTCTGCATTAGGCTTGAATAAAGTTTCTTGATGAAAATGATTATTATGTTTAACAAATATTCCTTTGGGGAAATTGAAATTTATATAAATTAATTCAAATGGAATGATATTAAGAATAGCCTTTTAGTAGTAAAGTTAGTAACATCCTTTTTATTACCTTCAATAATTTGATTATTCAGTCTTAATATATTACCTATACGATCTTTTATATCCATACTTTTATACTGTCTTTCTATTCATCTATCCATATTTTTATACTATCTTTTATATTTATTTCACATCACTTTCAATAACAATTGTTTTTAAAATATGATCTGCTTTAATATGAGTATCTGTATCTTTTTAATGAATAAATTTTTCTAAATTTTTCAATCTATATTGATGTACAGAAATTTCTATCATTTCTCCACTGCAATACAGTTTATTAGTTTTTGCTGTGATATATGAATTTAGAAACTAATCAGTGCAATAGGACTAAAGCTATCTCATATAAGTGCAGTTAATCTCTTTTTGAGAACAGAAGGCTTATCACCTAATGAAAATAATCTTATCACTGACTATTAAGAATTTTTTTAAATAAATGAAACTTAATCAAGACTGCTTTAGCTGTTGCAGAATTTAGAAACCAAAAATAAGAGTTCTATAAAAGAAAGCAAAAACTAACACAGTAAAATTTTACCATATTCTATTTGACATGCAATCATAGGACCAAGTGGCTGCGGAGAAACGACGTTAATGATTGGTAATTATATTCTAGCATCTGGATGGTTGAACTGGCATAAAATTAACCATTTGTACATTTATTCTTAAAGTTTAGATCAACTGAAAGATCGAGAATTTAATAAAGGAAGTGAAAACTGAAGATAAGTGTAACAAAAAAATACTACCTTAATTAAAAATTATACCATTAGAGCAATGTCTAGATAATTCAGTACTAGTATTTGAAGACTTCATTCTTGAAAATCAGGATATAGTTAGAGAATATTTTACTAGATGAAGTCATAAAGGAACTGATTGTTTTTACTTAGTTCAAACTTATTCCAAAGCAACAAAACAATTAGTCAGAGGTAATCTAAATTTTTCAAATATTTTTAGACAAGATGATGCAAATTTAAGTCAATAATATCATGAATTCATTGGTGGTGATTTAAAGTTTCATGATTTTAAAAAAAGTGTAGTTAATGTTGAAATGATCAATTTGGGTTACTAAAAATGTTTCGCAAAATACGATGCTGAATTTCTTAAACAGCTAGGAGAAATTGAAGGATAAAAAGGAGAATTTAAAAAATGGAAAAAACAACAACATACAGAATACGAAAATTTTTAAGAAAATCAGCCAGTTATCGATGAAACTGGACAAGTTATTATTTTATAAGTTCTGAATGTCTACTCTCCTTTTCTTCACAACACACATAGCAATTTATTTATAAATTTTCAAATCTTCAGTTTCTTGTAATTTGTCAATTATTGATTGTAATTTATGTTCACCATGTTTTCTAATCGATGTAAAACTTGTGTTACCAATTTTTAAAATTTGTTTGTAGTTGGGTGTTTTGATGATACAATAAAAGAATAAAGTCCTGATCCTTTAATAAACGTAGTATTAGGATGTATATTTGTAGATAGTGAATTTAAAGCACTATTTAAATTCATTAAGTTTAATATGCATATTTTACCAACTACTTCAACATTTATCTCGATAATTGATATTCTAAAATTTCTGGAATACAATTACCTTTAAAGCATGAATTATTCTCTTTATCAATTACCACAAAAACTTTTGTATTATTATAAACAGTCCTGTTGTTGTTCTGAACAGATTCAAATAACTTCATCATAGATGTTTTTGAGACTGTCGCCATTTATTGCAAATAATTTTTAGAAGATTTTTTATTTTACTCTCGTCTTTCTTAGTGGCCGTTTTTCTGACAGCTGACTTTCTTTAAGTTGAATTAAATGAAATTTCGAAACTTCTCTTGAACAATTATCCAAAGTACTGAAATAATTTCGATGACAAATAATTCTTAATGTTTCTTTCATTCATTTATCGAATTTGGTAGATAATTAATTCTTAAAAATTCCTCAAAAATTAGACATCTGTTTCTGAGAACAAAGTATCCATAATAACAACCATATTTTAAAATAACAGAAGTTGGTCTTAAATTTTCATCATTTAGTTGAGGAACCACATTACATAATAATGTATTTATTTCTTCATGTCTTCCGTTTAATACATCAAAAGGCATATCAACATTTTCTCTCAAATATTCTATTCGTTTTGCAGCCAATTGATTTATATTCTCTACTCCTTTTATATAATAATTTTTGTATTCTATTTGATATCTGTAGAATTTATCATTTCTTTTCTAGTCTTATATTCACCTCATTCATGAATTGCTGCTAATACATCATGTATAACCCATATTCTGAATGCTTTTACGATCCAAAAGTTAAAGAATATAAGCCAAGCTCTTTGATAAATATCAATGATTTTTCATTACCCTATAATCCCAAGGTGGCCTCTGGGTTAAAATTTTCAAATACTTTTTTATCATCTTTATGAATATGTTTTCTAATTGCATAGTCAGTGTTTTTATATTCCAATATTTCAGCAAAATCTTTTGCTTTAAACAATGGATTATTATTTTCACCAATAGTCACCGATTCAGGATCACAATTATATGCAAGCGTGTTATTAACAGGCTCTATGACTCACTCCATTTATACATAGATTAAAAAATATTAGATAAAATAAAGTTCTTTAGCACGCACATTCAAAACTACGTCATAAATATTTTTTCTCTCCTCATTTTTTTTGTCAACAATATCATTGGACTAATCACATAATTTATCAACAAAATTAAATAGACTGTTAAAATTGATATGTAGATTTCTTTCCTATTATTTACTTTGTTTACACGAAAATAAATATCAAGTATATGTTCTACAAATTTATAGTATACATTCATATTTTATGCCATAAAATTTTGTGTGTTGTTTCGGTATTCCACTATTATATCTAGATAAGCCTTCTGAAAGATGATTTAATGGACAATACATCACCATCTTCAAAATAATTTTTATAGCATATTGCTTAGATGTAACTATGTAAATAATTTGTTCTTTCTTCATCTCTACTGCATCAGAAATATATTCTTCGTTGTAGAAATTCTTGATGTTTTGCTTGTACTTCTGTCACTTATGATTCAGTAGTTTTTTGAGATTTATATGTTTCAACAATTACTGTATACTTCAGATAATCGAGTAGTACTTTTTCTAAAATAATGTAACATTTTCTTTCTTGTTCACATTGTTTTGTATTGAATGTCATTACTGAATTTTCAAAATTTCTTTTGAAGAAGATTATTCAGGTTTCATTTCATTTCGAATATGTTCTTAGTGTAAATCAAGTGGATTATTGTGTTGTATTTCTTTGTATGGTGTTTCGTTACAATTAAGAAATTTAAAATAATCTTTTTTATATTGTGTCAATTTTCTAGGTGGGAAATTTTTCCCATCTGGAATTCCACATAGAAAAGTTAAAACATAATTTGTAATCTACACATTCTTATCATAGAATATGGAACCCAAATATCTTTAAACTAAGTACCTAAATTCAGTTGATAACTTTTTTGATATATAAATCCGAATACATTCATCATATATATTTCTGAACTCTTGATAATGGCATTAGATGTGCTCAGAATTGGCGCCATTTACATAGAATAAAAATATATTACATAAAAATATTTATTCCAGGTTTCAGTAATGTGTCATTATAGATGACAATTTCATTTTCATGACATTTGTATTGTATTGCAAATTCAAAAATGAAAAAATACACAGTAAAAATGCTAGCAACAGTAAAAAAATTAAAAGTGTAAATGCTTTATCTATACAAGTATCTATGCCACAACCACAGGAAAGAGGATTCATTTATTAAGGACTGATTTTTATTAATTTAATGAAGAAGAGCAAAAAATTTGGAGAAAATAAGTAAATTGATAACTTTTATTCATACATGTACACAAAGGATAAAGCATTTAAAACTAAAAATTACAGGTAGTAGTAATTTTGTACAAGGGTGTCTCATTAGTTTTCCAAAAACATTTGACTTCAAAGAATGGAAGAAGGGATACTTCCCACATTTGTTCAATACAGAAGGAAATGAAAATGACATAGGACCAATTCCAGTTATTATTGTGTTGACACTATGAAGCCGAAAGATAGAGAAGCATGTCTCAAATGGTACAGATCCAGAGTTAAAGAAAATTGTGTGTTCAATTTGAAAAGAGAAATTGTTGAATACTGCAAGTCTGATGTAGATATTTTAAGAAAAGGTTGTTTAGAACTGAGAAAACAATTTCTAGAGAAAGCTAATATTGAACCATTCTGTTATTTGACAATCGCTGGAGTTTGTATGACTATACACAAATCTAAATATGTACCTGAAAATACAATTACTGTATTGGATAAAGAAGAGAAGGATAATTACAGTAAAGAATCCACAGCTTGGTTAAACAGTTTGAACAATAATAATATTTTGCATGCTCTGAATGGTGGTAAAGTAAAAATAGCTGATCCAAAAGTAAATGCAATTGATAAAGAAACTAATGCTGTTTACCAGTAGCATGGCTGTTTTTGGCATGGTTGTAAAAATGTTTTAAAAGTGAGATAATTAACAATAAAAATCAGGAAACAACACATGCAGTTTATCAAATTACTTTAAGAAGAAATGTGTAATACGAAATGTTGGATATAATTTAGTGGAGATGAGGGAATGTGATTGGCTTAACTCCCCAGAGTATAAAAGTCTTAAAAAATTAAAACAGTTACCTAAAATTGTTGAACGATTGAATCCAAGATATGCATTTTATGGTGGTCATACAAATGCAATGAAATTAACAGCTAAAGCAGATGGTGTTATTACAAAAATTTATTGACTTACATAGTCTATATCCTACTGTGCAATCTACAACTTTTAACCTAAACAACATTTGAGAAAAATATGTAGACCAAGATAGTATTCAAAAAATGGTCAGGTTTAAAAATGATGTGCCACCTAAAGGATTGCATCATCTCATTTTACCAGTTAGACTAAGTGAAGATACATTGTTTCCTTCGTGTGTCAAATGTGCTGAAGAAAAAGAAAGATAAATGTAATCACAATAATGAAAAAAGTTTTACTGGTACGTTGATGCCTAATGAAGTGAGGAAAGCTGTAGAAAAAGGATACAAAACTTAAATGTCTATGAAGAGTAGGATTTTAGGAATACAAGCAACATGCTGTTTAAAAATTATGTGAAAGATTTTCTGAAATTAAAATTAGAAACCAGTCCATACCGTTTTGAAAATGATAAAGAGTATATCAACTTAGTTAAACAGAAATTAGGTATTGGCTTAGATTCTGATAGAATAATGGAAAATGCAGGAAAACTAACTATTGCTAACATATGTCAATTCATTATGTGGGATACTGAAAAAGGCAAAATGTAAGTCAGACAGAATATGTAACAAATTTACAGCAATTTTATGATATAGTTCAGATGATCAATTAGATAATATAGATATAAATTTTCTTAATGGCAATATGGTTCAGACAAAGTTTAGTTTCAAGGATTATTAAATGTATGTGACACAGCTACAAATGTTTTATAGTTGCATTCACTACCCCAAATGCAAGGCTTAGACTGTATGATATGTTAGATAAACTAGGAGAATCTGTTATATATTTTGATACAGATAGTCTAGTATATATTGATAATGGTGAAAATACTGTGGAAACAGGATCTTTGTTAGGCGAATGGATTGATGAATTAGGAAGTAACTGAATTACAGATTGGGCATCAACTGGCCAG
Organism: Schistocerca gregaria; assembly: GCF_023897955.1. NCBI lineage: Eukaryota > Metazoa > Arthropoda > Insecta > Orthoptera > Acrididae > Schistocerca > Schistocerca gregaria. Next base: position 85,352,241 of record NC_064930.1, on the reverse strand, counting down.
AAAAGTTACTGTTATGAGAAAAATGATAAAAGACAGAGATGTAAGTTAAGGGATTCACATTAAATTATAAGAATATTGAAAAACTGAATAGTGAATCTATGGTAAGATTAATTGAGAGTGAAGTGAGGGAAAGATACAATTAGAATACAGTTGATCACTAGATATGTTGATACTAAAAATGTAGTTGATAAACTGGCAAAGAAAGAATTGTCATTTCAGTCTGATGAAGGAGTACATCTAGATAATTATGATACCGTGCCTTATAGATATTAAAAATTATTTATTATTTAATAAGTTTAAAATAAATTTCTATATCTTCTAATTTAAGAACGAAATTCGTTCCACATTTGTTATACAAATGACATACATTGATATGTTGATTTTTATTGTATTATTTTTCTTGTAAATCTCTAATTATTGAGAGAGAAGCTATTAAAAATTTAATAGGATTTCATATATTTTTTAATTACTTTTGGTAAATTATTTATTGGTAAAGTATAATTCGCTACATATATTTCATTCATAAAAAAGAGAGAACCTGAGTTTTCAGTTTCTTCCCACATTTCTATATCAGTCCCATAGTTACTATTAAATCTCATTTTGTATTTGTCATAAATTTGTTTTTATATGTTAAAACTTCCAGTATGGTCCTCAATTCTCAAATGATCTATAATTAAAGATGATTCAAAATATTCTTTGGAAATATTATATTGAAGTTGCTTCTCTCTTGGTTTATTTTTTTGTCAATAAAAATACCAAATTTAATTCATCCTACACATTAGTTATATTTATAATACTAACAATTTATAGTCTTATAAAATGTTTATTTGATATAAATGTATACTCTACTGAAAAAGCTTGATAAAACAAGCAATTCTAATTCATTTAAAATGATTAGTGCACTAGAAATAAATGAATTGTATTAAATTGTGGGATGTGAATATTTAACGACTAGATATGGATAGAAAAGTTGTGTGGAGCTTGCTACAATATTTAAAATTATTTCGCCAGTCACGTTTAATATAATAATAACTAACTGAGACTTTCAATTTCTTGAAGATTGATATATTGCTAAAGTATAAAGGAATGAAGAGAACTAAAAATAATGATAATGGATTTCACGATTTGAAATTCATTGTTTGAATAAATTGTAATTGATATAATTTTTTACATCTTCTTTTTGGTTGTCCACTTACTATTTAAGGGATACCCGATGATTTGTACATGAAGTGCGCCAGATTCTCTGCCACCAGTAGACAGTGTAGACAGTGACGCAGCACCCTGAAGATGGCTAACTGTAGCCAAAAGTGAAATCAGCTGTTTGTGAACTGTGGCCGGCTCCTCTTGTGTCAGTACACAGCATCTGTTCAGAAGAAATGACTACTGTCGTACCTTCTGCCTGACCCAGTGGTTACAAAAAAAAGAGGTGAAACCTATCAAATATAAAAACATGAACGGAATCTGCAAAGTATACTACTAAAAAAACACAAAAAGAACTGAATACATAGCTTGCTGTTCTGCTGGTGTGTAACAGACTACTGTTCGACTCTCACTGACTGAATGATTGCTTAAGCTGAAACGAACGGCTGCTGCCTCTTTAAAACTAACATATGAATAATGGCAGTGCTACAGTTTGTCTGAATTTGCATTTAAAGTCACAAAACACGAGATTACACCACTTAAATAGAAAAACATGCATGGAATTTAAGAAAGATACTACTAATAAAACATACTAACGCTAAATATGTCATTCGCTGCTTTGCAGGTTGTACCACGCGACCGTTGGACTCTGAAGCTAAACCTACTCACATCTGCTGAGAAGGTATCAATAAGGAAAAGAGGATAAAACAGAAAGAGCAGATTTTACAAAAAATGAAAAGAAAAATATTTCAAACATATATGGCTTGATGTATGTTAGTATGGTTATCTCAGTTTGTACTTTCATTCACTTAGTTTACCGTTCTATTTTTTTACTGATTTCGAGGATACTGGAACGCATGAGCTCGGCAAACGTATGATTTAGCAAATTACGCAACAAACTGGACCGTGGAAGTTGTGATATTAATTTTCTTTGTTACTTGGCGATTAGTTTCAAGTCAAAGGTCATTATCAAATCATCCACCAAACTGCGTAATAATGTCCAATATGACAGCCATATGATCACTCATTCGAGTTAAGCACATAAATTAGTGCAGTGCTTAGCTTCGTTCACCAGATCTGTGAATAAAGTTCAAGCCAGCACTAATTTACAAGATACCTTTAACAGGAAAGAATGGTGGTGTGGCTGTCATAACCATATAACAACATTTGCTTAATGGATGATCTGACAATGAGCTTAGGCTAGAAATAATCATTACGTAATAGAAGAAATTAATATTGCAACATCGACAATTTTTTGCAATTTGCTGCATAATTGTATTTTATTTTTTGTGGCCATATAAGCTATTTGTTCTGTGTTGACAGATCTGAGATAATTATTGAAGAAGATATTTGTTATGTAATTTTTATTGCTCTTCAATAATAATATTGGTAATTTGTTTATAGCTGATTTGCAGATTATGTGTCGCTATGTGTATAGTTGTAGAAGTCTGATGATGATGAAATAATAATAATATTTGAAGAGGTAGTGGTGGTGGTGGTAGTAGTAATAGTAGTAGTAGTAGTAGTAGTTGTTGTTGTTGTTGTTTTTGTTGTTGTTGTTGTTCAACTGGTAGAGGGTAACAAATGAAGAACAGAAGCAATGGCCATTAAGCGATGTGTGAGAAAAGTAGTGAGACTGGTTTTTTCAAACAACCTTTCAAAGTTGAAACCCCTTTTCAAAGTAGTTTTCTTCAGCAGCTGTTGACCAGTAGAGTGGTTGTTCCTAGTTTTGGAAGCAGCACTGAGAGGTAGGTCCTTTAACATATCGGTCACGTTCTTTTCAATGTTTTCCAGAGTCGCAAAATGACGATCTTTTAAGACATTTCTGAGTTTCAGGGAAAGGAAAAAGTCCCAAGGACAGTCTGGAAGTGATAAACACAGCACTTTCCATAGGTAGCACAACAAAGTGTTGCCAAATCACTTATAGTGTTGATAGTCTCATTACTTTTTTCACACATCTCATGCAGTTGGTAGTGTTGTCTGTGCGTCTAGATTACAAGGAAAAAATGTTCCACTTCTTTATCCTGGGATGTCAAGCATAATGCGATGGCAGAGTCCATTGTAATGTTATTGTCCTTTTTGCGATTTTGATTTATGACGAGATACGTGTTTGTGGGCTGATTGTGTTGGTTTCTACAACTTGCAGTGACCCATCTACTGTGGTGAGTGAGGTCTCGCCGTCTTGAGGGCTGAAATTGATGATCCATATAAAAATAGATTTTAGAAATATCATGTAAACTTTCAGTTGTAAAATAATTAATAAAACAAAAGTGTGTCTCCAATATTGAGAGAGAGAGAGAGAGAGAGAGAGAGAGAGAGAGAGAGAGAGAGAGAGAGAGAGAGACAGAGAGAGAGAGAGAGAGGGGTGAGAGGGCACTCAGATTTGTGGAAAGAAACTTTGTAATTTATTTAGGATGTGAGGAAGACTTGTTTGAATATTCGGTGTAAATATACCTTTCTTGCATGTAGACCAAGAATTTTTCTAAATGTTCAGGGGCATTTTGCATTACGATGGGGAAGTGGCACCAATCTCTGAGGAAGTAACAGCATAGGTTGCCACCAGACACTTCAGCTGTGTACGGATCAGCAGAGTTATGTGGGGGGGCACTGTAACCCCCACTGTTGGCCACTTGGGAGTTTAATTTTAGGTTGGATACTTTCGCTGCACTTACCATCATAAGGCCAGCTTCTATGTGGAGTCAGCTGTTTTCTGGAAGCGACATATCAGCTGGCTTTGGGGCAGTGCCTGCACCCTTGGATGAGGCCCTGGGGCCTCTGATCACACAGCCATGAGACACCATGCTGTGGGCACTCTCTGCTATGGGATAACTTATGACAATATACTAAAGCTGAGCGATCAGACCTGAGTGTTCTGTCAGTTGTGACAGGACAACAATTTAAAACAGGTTGGAGATGGAGTGATAGGCATAATATCAAAATGACACTTGCATACACTTCTGGAGGTACGCAGCAGTGCCAATATCTTTGATTTACCACTGGTATATGTAATAAAAACAATAATACACTGTATGTGTCACCTATTACAACTGCAGCTGCTGCTACTATTACCCAGTGCTATCTAGTGGAAGTAGAGATTATCAGTTCATGAACTTATTATAACATACAAGTCATGGGTACGATTTTAGCGAGTGGTGATAGTGTAGAATCTCCTAAGATACGCTTCCTACATGTCCACTGCATATTGTAAATTTGAAGACTCTAATGAAGAGTAATTGATGAGTCAAGTAACGACAGATACATTTGAGAAACAATAATGTAGGGCTGAAGAAATAATATTTCGATCTTGTGTGGTATGGGAGTGACCTCAATTAAGATTATTCAGAGTGTGTCGTTTTCTGTTCTCTTTAAGGTTGCGTTACCAGTTTCTAATATAACAAGAGGTGTCAAACCTATTGAACATTTTCAAAGCCCATCCTTAATATCACTCTCTAAGACCCTGTGGAAAGTGTTTTAATATAAAGAGATTAAGGCCGAAACTGCATTACACCTCGAAATTTTTCTAGATATTGTATCCTTTTTTTAAATGTTTTCTGGTCAGATGAAATCTATGAACTTTAATGATTTCTGGGTCTGTCGTTCTGTAATTTCTTCCAAATTCAGACTATGTGTATTCACATTTAACAGTACTTTTATGTTACGTTTCACTGCTTACACCTAATGATGTGTACACACACTCACACAAAACACACAAAATACAACCAAAAAATTCACCGTGGTTGGAAATACAAAGACTTTTTATCATAACTAATAAAGCTGTTTTCGTTTAACATTAAGAAATCTGATATTGAGAAATTTACTAATTCAAAGCAAAGGTCCCTTAAGTACTCCATTGAACACAAGCAGATAGTTCGTTGTAGTCCATCATTATCATAAATTCTATCTCATGACTTTCTCTGAGGAAAAGCTTCATAACATGCCTCTGCAAGTTAAATCTGAAAAACATAAAGATGTCATGAAGCTTGCCAAGAAGTCTGTGCAGGCCTCAGACATGGGATTTTATAAGTTGCTCTGTGACAGAACTGTTACGGATGCTGAATTTAGTTCATCAGAAGGGGAAGGCTGATCAGCTTCACATCACTCTTCTCAACTCATAACTTTTATTAAGGGATCCTTTTTTTGTAATTCTCAGAAACCTCATAATATTCTGCAATACACAAAGTGCTAATAGTTGTAGTTTCTTTAGGCGCTTGTTTATTAATCTGATATATTCACAAAACCAAACTGTATATTACAAGAGAGATACAAGTACATTTTTCAAAAATTCGATAAATATCATCAAATTTCTTACTTGGTTATGTAATAAGATATTACCATGTGCTAGTGGCCTAAATAAAAGTTGAGAAAAGACAAGATGGATGAAAAAATTCCAATTTGTGGACAGATTTTTTAATTTCTTCGAAATTATGTAAACATGACATACCTGATTAATGTACCAACGCCTTCAGCTGATCATAATTTGTTCGATGCTGAACTTACACACACTGACAGAAGAAAATCACAGCACCGACAAGGAGTCGTGCAACATATACAAAAGTTGGTAGACATGATTCTATAATTAAAAGATAATGTCTATTCAGGTTCCATGCAGTCCCATAACAGACGCACTAATAGTATCACTATGAGGATCTAAATCAGGTTTCCTTTAAATGCACACTGTAACGATCATGAGCTTTAGTTACCTTTGAGATTGGATGTGGTGTGTTGACGTCAGTCAGGCATGTCTTTTAAGGTGATTAAGACCCCATTATCAGTACCTCATTGGGTTTGAATGAGGTCAGGTAATAGGTTAACAAAGAGCTGAATGTTCCTTCTGTGCTGCTGCACAAAGACTTGGCAGCAATATAGCCACTGTATGCGACTGCTGGCTGTGGTGGTATGAACAGCCACAAGAAGACTAGGATCTGCATGGCCATGTAACATTACTGAGAGAGAAGAGCATCATGTATGGCATATGGCAGTGTCGCATTGTACTTAATTTGCAGCATCAGTTGGCACCACAGTAACACAATGAACGGTTACAAATTCAAGGATAGCTCAGAGCCAAACACCCTGTATTGTGAATTCCACCAATCCCAAATTACCATGATTTGCGGCTTCATTGGTATCAACCAAGAGCTCACTGGAATGCAGTGATGGCTATGTACTGTTAATAATGACGCCAGTTCAGGGTCTACTTGTTAACATACTGTATCTACATCTGGAGTTATCATCTGTCATTTCATATGACAGCATGAGCACTCTTGTGGTTATTCCATGCACCCTCACTGCAAATTTGCATGCAAGTCTGGTGATTCGATCTGGAAGTGTTTTTCAACTGGACAAAGCTCGACCACATGCCACTGCTGCAACCCAACGTACTCTGGAGTGTGCCAACATGTTGCCTTGCCCTGCTTGATCACCAGATCTCTCTCCAGTCGAGCACACATGGGACATCATCAAACGACTCCAGTGTCATCCGCAACCAGCGTTAACTGTCCTTGTACTGACCAACTAAGTGCAACAGGCATGGAACTCCATCCCCCAAACTGACATCCAGCACCTGTACAACAAAATGCATGCGTGTTTCCATTCAATGTTCTGGTGGTTATACCAGTTATTAGTGTACCAACATTTCACGTTTGCAATGGCTATAAACCCGTAAACATGCAATGTTAATTACATAGTAATGTTATCTATACAAACATTTTCCCAAAATGTTATTACACGACATGGTAAAATCATTTGCTCATGGTCTTAAATGTAAAAGTAAATTTTGTTAGTAGATATCATGTATCCCTATTTTAAATTGACACTTCATGTTCATTTGTTTTTGTCACAATGCTGATAATTTTGTAAAATAATGAAATTAGAACCTCCTTTGGGGAATATTTAATGTATTCTACAAGATTTGTGTGTGTTTGAAAATTTCTATGCTGTTAAAATAATAATTTAAAGTTGTGGGGGAACACTAGGACTAACGTTGCCCGCTTGGTCCCAATTACTGTGTCAGAGCGAATAACAAAAGAAACAAAATCCCTACACCCTGATAACCAGCATCTCCTTCTAAACCACGTAATGGATTTCAACCAAACTTGGTGCACATATTGCAAAACAAAACAAAAAAAGGAACAGCACTGCCGGCATTAGAATGTCCTAGCTCCCACACGAGCGAAGATCCAGGTACGAAACGTGTTTTCTCAGCACCTGGCGTGTATGGATCTCTAAATGGCAAGTATGTTGTGCAGGTAGTATCAGTATGCTTTGTGGAGGCTACACTTGCTCATAGATATGGCTGAGCTGAGATATGGATGGGCAGGAGAGGGGCATCGGTTGTAAGGGGAATGCCAGAAGGGACAAGGTAAACTGTATAGGTGGAGGGGTGGGAGAAGGGGCAGGGACCGGTTTTGGAGGAAAGAGAGCCAGAGAGAAGAAGAGGGAAACAGGGAGGGTGGGAATGAGGTGGTGGCCAGAGGGATATGAACAGGGATAAAAGGAGGAGATAATTCACAGAGGACTGGAGAATATGGAAAGAGAGTAGAGGCAGATCAGATGTGGGAGGCAACAGGAAGGTGTAGAGGAGTATTAGTGAACTGATAGACCAACCTTCTTCACAGCAACTACATTTGCAGATGGACACCTTACATAGTAGTAATGTTAAGTAGGAGTGGTGTTTCCAGCCCATGCCGTGCAGACTGCCCTGCACGATGGTTTGGTAATGTAGCCTGCTTTGTTGACCATCAGCACTGAGGCATTTCCATAGGTGTCTATAACTCCATCACAGCTGACACCAAGTGTCTCACATGAAAGGTTGCACCATGCTGCAAGCTCCATCAGTTTCCACTCATCTTGCACCTCCACAAGAACATGACTACACGTATGGTAATAATGAACAGATGTTTTACACTATTTGTCTTCACTGCAGTGTGATGCTTCCCATGCTATTGTATGAAGCCTCTGGGATATGCACAGTCCACATCACATCATTTACATACAGGAGGAATGGCCATGACTCCTGTGCAGCATCTCAACATGTTGTTGCTCCTGCAGACATACTCACAAAGTACTGCCACACACATTCTTCTGTAACATTACGCTATGTTTGACTAGCAAAGAGCCAAAAAGCAATCAAATGGCAGTTGGCTGCCAAATGGGCCCAAGTGCCAAGAAATGTAAGCTCAACCATACACAGGAATGTACACAGGAGCCAGCCACACAAGTTAGGCAGTGCACAATAGCTTCCACAAGCAAAGCATCTAAGACAGTCCCACAGTGTGACACCTGCTTACACTGCATGAGACAACTCTAGCTGCCTCCAGAGCTCAGAGACTGTGTAACAGTGTGAGGGGTGACTTCAAGTGAAGAATGACAGCCAGATGAACGAAAGTTTACATCACTGCATGAATCTCAAACCAATGGAGAACTGGATGCACTGTGTGTTCATTGTAAGCCAAGATCTCCTGACCTCTGCCATAAGGATCGACAAGTAAAACTTGTTTAACTGCTGCATTCCACTGAACTGATGTTTCCTCAATAAGACACTACAACCCAGGTCACATGGCGATTTTACCAATTACAATTCACCTTCAGAGAAATAATATGAAGACAAGGTAGTGAGAATGGTGTGGTAGGCTGACATATCTACTTTATACATACGTGGGTGAAACCACAGTCAAACAGTAGGTGTGTAAACGTATAATGTGATCGGAAATTTCTGTTACAAACTTCTAGGACTTGTAGAAGGGTGTGTGAGTACGTAAGTTAAATATTATGTTCCGTGTGTGTAGCATGTTTGGTTCTTTTTCGGAATAACAAAATATTTAATACAAACAAATGGGCTTCAGTGATAAATAGATGTTTGTTATTCTTCTTTTCGAATTGTTACCTAGTAATTGTACTGTACCACACCTGCTTCAATTCCTCATGCAGAAATGCATGCGTTAAATATCTGAACTGAAACTGTAACTTCCTGTGGATGAAAGTATCCACAGAAAACTATATTCCAAAAAACTAACAGTGAAAATGTAGCAATGTGTTACTGTGTTTCTATAACTATGCTATTTTCTGCATGTTTTATATTTAAAGAACCCACTGCTGAGATATTTGGAGCCAAAACTTGTTTATGGAATAAATAAGTAAACAAATAACAAAATGTTTCGCATAAAGGCAGACTCACAATTCACAAATTGGAGAAGAATTAACTACAATGGCTTTGAAGAAAGAATCAGTAAAATAGCTAATGGAAGTGATGAGCCAGTGCTGTTGAATAATATCAAGCTGGGGATAACTCAAGCAACAAACAAGAATTTACGAAAAAGAAAAGTGGAACCATGAAATATTAGATGATAGGAGAAATAGTAAACTTAATTCATGAAAGGAACAAGCTCAGAGAAGAAAACAAAGTAGTTAACTACAAAAGAATTTAAAATCACTCCAGAACTAAATGCAGAGAATAAAGAGAGAAAAGGACCAAAAGCATTGCTAAAGAGGTACAAGAAGATCAGAAAAAGGGAAAACGGGACCGAGTTTGTAAGAAAATCGAAGCCCTTCAGAAGGAACCTACAACGAAATCTGTAGCAGCAAGAAATAAAGAGGGTATATTATTGATACCCAATTATTATATATTTACTCGTTTGAAACAGGATATATAAAAAGTGTACAGTGGTAAAGACTTCAAGAACGAAAATAACCGAAGTGAAGGCACCAATGAGCGTGAAAGAGAAATGCAAAGCCCTCTAGTCATGAGAACATGAATCTGAACTTAACCTTCAGAGCCGCAGAGAAGGAAAAGAAAATGATGTTGATGGAGTCACAGCAAAATTGCTGAAAATTTTACGCAACAACGTGAAATATCAATTATTCAGAGTAATAAATGACTCCCATGAAAGAGAAATAATGCCAGCAGACACAATGCAGAACCATTATCACATCAGAAACAGAACAGACATTTAACAGCACCAATCATGGAACATTATCAACATTATCACGCTTCAAAACTACACGTGAATACAGTTAAAAGCAGGACAAAAAGTTAAGTGTGTAACTATGGTACCAAAAACTAAAGTAAACTCCGTCCGATCAGCCCTCAGAAGGCCCAACAGTACCAACTGGCTGCTGTGTCACACTCAGCCCATAGGCGTCACTGGATGCAGATATGGAGGGGCATGTGGTCAGCACACTGCTCCCCAGGTGTATGTCAGTTGACAAGACTTCTCAGTCAAGTAGCTCCTCAGTTTATCTCAAAAGGGCTGAGTGTACCCTGCTTCACAACAGTGCTCGGCAGACTGGATGGTCATCCATCGAAGTGCTAACCCAGCCTGACATCACTTAACTTCAGTGATCTGACAGGAACCGGTGGTACCACTGTGGCAAGGCCGTTGGGTAAGTATGGTAAACAAGACCAGTTTGAATCTAGAGAATATAGAGGAACAAGAGAAGCAATTTCTGCCTTGCACATTCTGCAGGAGAGAAGAATGTACGAGGGCTATCCACAAAGTACATTACGTTTTGCAATTAAAACTAAATAAAGAATAGGAATTTTTTATCATATACAGATGACAGCCACACTTAAATACTACTTTTCTACACAGTTGCCATTTAAATAAAGGCACTTATCGTAGAGATGGACGAGCTTGGAAATTCCTTCGTCGTGAAATTCTGCCGCCTGAACCTTCAACCACGTGGTTACCTCTTCTTGAAGCTGTGCGTCGATATCAAAACACTGCACAGCCAACCACTTCTTCATTTCTGGGAATAAGTGGAACTCGCTCGGCGCCAGGTCGGGACTGTATGGCGGATGAGGAAACAACTCCCACTTAAAAGATTCGAGAATTTCACGAGTGGAATTTGTCCTGTGGGCCCGGGCGTTGTCGTGAATCAGCAAGAGCTTTGAACCCAACTTTCCCCTGCACTTGTTTTTTATTGCTCTTCTGATGTTGTGCAAAGTTTGGCAATACCTCTGAGAGTTTACTGTAGTGCGTCTCTCCAGGAAATCCACAAAAATCACACCTTTTCTGTCCAAAAAGACAATCGCCATCACATTCCTTGTCGACATTGTCTGCATGCATTTCTTGGGTTTTTGGGGGGAATTTGTGTGCCCCCACTGCATTGACTGCAATTTTGTCTCGCAGTTCACATGATTAACCCATGTTTCGTGACCAGAAACGATGCAATCGAGTAATGAGTCGCCATCTTTCTAGTAAGCGTCCAAAAACGTTAACGCTGCAGTCATTCGCTGATTTTTGTTAATCTCTGTCATTTTTGCTATCCATCTTGCAAAAAACTTGTGGTAACCAAGCTTTTCGGTAGTGATTTCGTGCAACAAACTTCGTGAAATTTGTGGAAAACTCATAGAGAGTTCCGTTATTGTGAAACTACGGTTTTCATGGACCGCGGCATCGACTTTTTCGTCAAGTTCGGCAGTCACTATGCTGGGTCTTCCACTTCGCTCTTCGTCGTGAACGTTTGTTCGGCCATTTTTAAATTTTATGACCCATTGACGCACTCCACCTTCAGTGATTATGTTGTCCCCATACACTTCACAAAGCTGCTGATAGATTTCTATCAGTGTACGGTTTTTTGCAGTCAGAAACCTTATTACAGCACGCAGTTCACACTTCGCGGCATTTTCAATTAACACTGACATTTCAGACTGTAACATTAACTCAGCGGAGTACAGCACGAACCTCTCATTAGCACGGTAGGATACCGACTGAGCGGCGGAATGCCATGACACCAAGATGGCCACGCTACCTCCGCCCATAACGGACACAAACGAAAACGTAATGTAGTTTGTGGATCTCGTATATGGATGTAACAATTTATTTCACCTTCATTTAGGTAGAAAAACCTTTTGACTATGTGAATAAGGAGCTTTTTGTCACAACTATGAAAGAATAGGTCTTGGCTAGAAGGATACAAGACTGATTATTAAACTTTATCAGAACCCCAAAGCAGCAAGAAAACAGGATCAGAAAAGAAGATATGCAAAGATTTCCACTATCTCCATTTTTATTTAAAATGTTGATTGACAATGCCATTCAGATCATGAAAAAGAAAAGGAAGGAAATAAAAGCCCATGGTGAAACAATGTATAGTACTATCAGATTTGCAGGTGTCATTGTGATAATTGGAGACTCTGAAAAGGAAATGAACACAATGCTGCAAGTCCTTTCAGACACTTATAAACCATTGAAACTGAAAGAGAACAGCCGGCCGCCGTGGTCTCGCAGTTCTAGGTGCGCAGTCCGGAACCGTGAGACTGCTACGGTCGCAGGTTCGAATCCTGCCTCGGGCATGGATGTGTGTGATTTCCTTAGGTTAGTTAGGTTTCAGTAGTTCTAAGTTCTAGGGGACTGATGACCACAGCAGTTGAGTCTCATAGTGCTCAGAGCCATTTTTTGAAAGAGAACAAACTGAAAAAAGATGTACATCTACATCTACATGACTACTTTGCAATTCACATTTAAGTGCTTGGCAGAGGGTTCATCGAACCACAATCATACTATCTCTCTACTATTCCACTCCCGAACAGCGAGCGGGAAAAACGAACACCTAAACCTTTCTGTTCGAGCTCTGATTTCTCTTATTTTATTTTGATGATCATTCCTACCTATGTAGGTTGGGCTCAACAAAATATTTTCGCATTCGGAAGAGAAAGTTGGTGACTGAAATTTCGTAAAAAGGTCTCGCCGCGACGAAAAACGTCTATGCTGTAATGACTTCCATCCCAACTCGTGTATCATATCTGCCACACTCTCTCCCCTATAACGCGATAATACAAAACGAGCTGCCCTTCTTTGCACCCTCTCGATGTCCTCCGTCAATCCCACCTGGTAAGGATCCCACACCGCGCAGCAATATTCTAACAGAGGACGAACGAGTGTAGTGTAAGCTGTCTCTTTAGTGGACTTGTTGCATCTTCTAAGTGTCCTGCCAATGAAACGCAACCTTTGGCTCGCCTTCCCGACAATATTATCTATGTGGTCCTTCCAACTGAAGTTGTTCGTAATTTTAACACACAGGTACTTAGTTGAATTGACAGCCTTGAGAATTGTACTATTTATCGAGTAATCGAATTCCAACGGATTTCTTTTGGAACTCATGTGGATCATCTCACACTTTTCGTTATTTAGCGTCAACTGCCACCTGACACACCATACAGCAATCTTTTCTAAATCGCTTTGCAGCTGATACTGGTCTTCGGATGACCTTACTAGACGGTAAATTACAGCATCATCTGCGAACAACCTAAGAGAACTGCTCAGATTGTCACCCAGGTCATTTATATAGATCAGGAACAGTAGAGGTCCCAGGACGCTTCCCTGGGAAGCACCTGATATCACTTCAGTTTTACTCGATGATTTGCCGTCTATTACTACGAACTGCGACCTTCCTGACAGGAAATCACGAATCCAGTTGCACAACTGAGACGATACCCCATAGCTCCGCAGCTTGATTAGAAGTCGCTTGTGAGGAACGGTGTCAAAAGCTTTCCGGAAATCTAGAAATACGGAATCAACTTGAGATCCCCTGTCGATAGCGGCCATTACTTCGTGCGAATAAAGAGCTAGCTGCGTTGCACAAGAGCGATGTTTTCTGAAGCCATGCTGATTACGTGTCAATAGATCGTTCCCTTCGAGGTGATTCATAATGTTTGAATACAGTATATGCTCCAAAACCCTACTGCAAACCGACGTCAATGATATAGGTCTGTAGTTAAATGGATTACTCCTACTACCCTTCTTGAACACTGGTGCGACCTGCGCAATTTTCCAATCAGTAGGTACAGATCTATCGGTGAGCGAGCGGTTGTATATGAGTGCTAAGTAGGGAGCTATAGTATCAGCGTAATCTGAAAGGTAGTATGGAAAAAATGGGAGCAATTAATAGCAAATAACAACTGATGACATCAAAATTGAGCAGGTAAATCTATTTATTCATCTTGATAGTACAGTCAAAGGAGACAATAGATGCTTAATGGAAGGCATTTATGAATAAAAACATTTCAATCAGCAAACATACGAGTATATGTCAGAAAATCCTTTGCAAATTCTTGTGTATGGGATACACTGTTCTATAGAAGTGACAGTTGGACATAAGTAAATCGGAAAGCAATCGACTTGAAGTTGGTGATATGTGGCTATGGTGCAAAGTTATAGGAACAAGCTGTGGCAGAAAGAAAAAACGATCTGGAAGGCCAAGGGGAGTAAAGGTGCTGAGAAAGAAAGGAAGAAAATGACATACGATGAAGTATTTGGAACGACAGAAAAGTGGATAGGATGTGAGAATTACATGGAACTTATACAAACAGCCAATGACAGAAGAGAGTGGTTGCATCAAGAAATCATTGGACGTTAAAATATAACTGTACTACCTGCTACCTGGGAAACAGCAATGCAGATGTTAGAACCCCATAGCTCCCAAAGAACCAGAGATATGGGCAAAAAGCCTTTTCAGCCCATTTCTTCCAGGCTGCCCAGCACAAATGATGTGGTTTGTGAATGGTATTAGCATGCTTTGCAGGGGCTGCATGTGCAGATGGGCATGGCTGAGCAGAGAGAGAGAGAGAGAGAGAGAGAGAGAGAGAGAGAGAGAGAGAGAGGAAGATAAGATGGACAGAGCAAGGGTTAAGAAGGAGATGCTCAAAGAGGGAGATTACAAGATGGGCAGGGGAGTGGTAGGAGGAGATACAGAGAGAGGGGGGAGGTGATGTGTTTGTGTGGTGTATTGCAAGTCTTAAGGTGCTCAGGTGCTATAGATACACATGGACATAGCTGGAAAGAGAAAAGGAGGAGTAGATGGATAGTGAGAGAGGGAGATGATGAGGTGTACAGACACAGGAGGACCAAGACAGACAGATAAAGGGGTGGGAAGAAATGGTGGAAAGAGAAACAAGGGGAAGAGGGAGTGGTGAAGGCTGAGAGAGACAGAGGGGGTTGAGATCGAAAGAGAGATGGAGAGGATAAGATGTAAAGAAAGACTGGAGAGGGTGAGACATAAAAAGAGCGAGAGACAGCAGAAAGGATGAGAGTGGAGGGGATGAGGCAGAAAGAGAGCGAGAGGAGGTCCAGATGGGCAGAGATAGGAGCAGAGGAGGTACAGATGGACACAGAGAAATGGCGAGGAGGGAGTAGATAGACGAGGTGACAAGAGACCAGAGTGGAGGCAAGTAGAGGATAGACAGATGGAGGAGCAAACAGGGGGAAGATAGGTAGCAGACAGAGAGAAGAGACGAGAAGGGGGTGGAGGGCTGAGAGGAGCGAGGAGAGGGTGGAGGACAGAGAGAAGGGATGAGGAGGAGGTTGAGGACAGAAAAGGGGAGCGAAGGACTGTGGACAGTGAGGGGCTGGGGACAGTGAGAAGGGGCATGGAGGAACTGAAGGATAGAGAGAAAGGGCGAGCAGGGGTAGACAGTCAAAAGGGGCGAGGAGGGGATGGAGGACAGCAGGGGGGCAGACAGAAAGAAGGAGTTGATGGGGCAGTGGACAGACAGAAGGGACGTGATGCAATGGACAGGCAGAAGAAGTGAGGGGGGTGGAGAGAAAGAAGAATGTTGTCAGGAGAAACAGCTGGGCAGAATGATGGCAAGATTGAACATCTGGGCATTACGATGGAAGAGGAAAAGCTAGGCAGTAATATGGGGGGGGGAGGACATGGGTGGAACAATAGGAGGGTGGAAGAGCTAGGTAGAACGATGGGGAGATGAAGAGAGATAGGCAGAAGAGTGGGGGGAGAAGTCCTGGCAGAATAGTGGGGGGAGAAAGTGCTGGCAGAGTAGTGGGGGGAGAAAGGGCTGGCAGAATAGTGGGGGAGGAAGTGCTGGCAGAATAGTGGGGGGAGGAAATTTTGTGTCTACCCACTCATCTAATATAGGGTGCCTAGGAAGCTGTTTTCTCAGATCGTTAGACAACATTTCAAGCACATCGTATTAATCGAGTTTATCACAGTAAGTTACATTGACAGTACTTTGCGTATTCGCAAAGGTTTTGACAAGCAAATAGCGACATACAAATAATCAATGTCGTTCAGTATATACAATTTCAGTGCAAGCTAAACAATACAAGTCACTGCTCTAGCATTTGTATGGCGGCTTGTCTTCCACTCTGCCACAGCTAGGTTGAGTGGCGCTTGTATCCTCTTTGTACAGAGGCCACTCGTGTCTTAGTGTCGCCCTAGAGAACGAGTTTGTCATGGTACTATTGGCTGACATCGTCTCACAGCCCTCTCTGCTCTTCCATTCTTATTCGTCGTGCCAGCGCTTGGTGTTAAGCTTGAAAATTCTCCCCACCCAGCCCCAAAGCGACGGACCGTCGTAGTGTAAGGAGCGCGAAAATGGCGGGAGCGGCCGGAGTGTGGACGCTACGCTAGACTGGAAACGGTGGCTGAGGAGACATCAAGCTTCCAGTCGTACTCCGCCATCCAGCCTTCGCTCTGGAGGAAACATCCCCTGGAAAACGACCAGAAGGATACACGTCCACCTCTGGAGGCCAATAACCACATGTAGAAGGCA
This sequence comes from Schistocerca gregaria, assembly GCF_023897955.1. Taxonomy (NCBI): domain Eukaryota; kingdom Metazoa; phylum Arthropoda; class Insecta; order Orthoptera; family Acrididae; genus Schistocerca; species Schistocerca gregaria. The sequence goes on along the minus strand of NC_064930.1, from coordinate 85,335,593 downwards.
TCGGCTTATGCCATGTGGGCGAGTCCAGCTCCATCGATAGGACTAGAAGAGGCAGAGACTCCATCTCCATGAGGTCGTCCCACAGTGTCTTGATAACACCTTCTGGCGACTGCTGTGGCTGCAGTGTCCTCGGAAACCGTGAATCTGGGGAAGAGGCACAGAAGGATCACTATGCACATGACAGTGGCGAAGTTGCTTGTCATGTAGGCGCTGCACTCCGTCTGGACCTGAAATGAGATACATGCAAGCGTCAAGTCGACGGATGATCTCATGTCGGGCCCACTGTCTGCTGCCACCAAATACCTAGTAAAACACAGTATCATGCATCATGAAGCAACACTTGCAGCCTTCCTTCAGCACCACTGCTGAGGAGAGTGGAACAGGTGGAACTGCATCCGATGGTGATTGTGAAGCAATTCCACTGGCGATGGTCCATCTTGAGAGTGTGAACGACGGAAGGCGAGAAACAGTTGGAATGCTTCATCCCTGTGTGTGTGGAGCGGGAATGGCCATCTGGTGCTTGAAAGTTCTGACAAAACGTTCCACTTCACCGTTTGACTGTGGATGGAACCTTGCACTAGTCAGATGTTGTATGTAATTGCATTCACAGAATGTTTCAAATTTATTTTACGTGAACTGAGGGCCGTTGTCTGACATGACGACTTCCCATAAACCTTCGAGGCAGAAAACAACATCTGAACTGTGCTACGTGACGTTATAGAGTTCATTGGCACAGAAAAAGAAAACTTGCTATACAAGTCAACTACAATCAACCAACGAACGTCGGAAAAAGGTCCCGTGAAGTCTATGTGCACACGTTGCCATGTTACTTGAGGCTTAGGGCAAGAAGAGGATTTTTGTGACGCAGCAGACTGGTTTTCCGCACATGCGTGACACTGTGATGTCACTATTTGGGTGTCCATACCCTGCCAATTACAATGTTGCCATGCTAATTGTTTCGTACAAAAAATCCCCCAGGGTCGTTGGTGAAGAAACAGCAACGCTTCTTCTCGTCATTTTGAACAAGAATCACACTTTTCTGTGTAGCGAGGCGAGGCTATGTCGATTTACAAAGTGTCGGTGCACTACAGAGTTCTTTATGCTATGCAGGGAATGAGGCCAAGATGTGCGAATGTATGTAAAGAAAATGTTCAAATCTGAATCAGCTGCCGTGGCCTGTGCAATTTTCCTATAGTTCGGCTGTAAAGATCGAAGTAATTCAGAATCCTGAGCATCGATGTGATAGATACAGCAGAAGCGTCAAAATCTCTAGCAGGGCCAATCAGAAGAGGCGAAAGTGCGTCCACATTCCCATGTTTAGCTGTCGGACGATACACAATCTCGTGCTGGAATTGGAAAAACAACAGAGGCCATCTTTGCAATTTTTGGGCAGTCCGTACAGGAACCGGTTTTGTCGGGTGAAACGAGGGCTGCAATGGCTTGTGATTCGTTACTAAGTAGAATTTACTGCAATAAAAATAGTGGTGGAATTTGGTGACACCATACGCTTTAGCTAAAGCCTCTTTCTTGATTGTGAATAGTGGCACTGAGCTTTGGACAATACTTTTCATGTGAAAGCGACAGGCCTGTCTTTATCACCAATTCTGTGCTAAAGCACTGCACCGATTCCGTAAGAGGAAGCGTCAGCTTGCAATACAGCTGATTTGTCACGATCAAAGTGAACTAAGCATCTTTAAGTTTTGGAAAAGCCACTTGTCACTCTTCTGTCCTAACAAAGGGGACATTCTTACGATGCAAGCGATGCAATGGAGCTGCGATCTGTGCAGCATTTGGTATGAGCTGAATATAGTAGTTCATTTCCCCTAAGACTGACTGCAGTTCCGTGACGTTGCGAGGAACTGGTAAATCTTGTATGGCTAACAAATTCGATTGAAGAGGATGTCCACCTTGACTGTTTATGACATGACCAACATACTGCAACTCAGGTTTGAACAAGTCACATTTATCCAGTCTACACTTAATCCTGCATAACACACAAAAAGAAGCATGCAAATTTGCAATATGACTTCGGCTGTATGACCTGCTACAGCAATATCGTCCAAATAGTTTGAACAGTTTGGTGCTTGAGCTGTTCCAAATACCATTGGTGAATGGCAGATGCAGAAGCACTGCCAAAAAGCAAACGCAAATATTAAAGCAAGCCCAAATGAGTATTCACTACACACACTTTTTGAGATTCTTCATTGAGCAGTATCTGAGAATACGTGCCACGCAAATCAATTTTTGTAAAATAGCTACTAGCGTCTGATCTGTCCATGAGATCTTTTGCATGTGGCAGTGGGTAAGTATCAATCACAGTTTGTGGGTTGACCAAAGACTTAAAGTCAACACAGAGGCGAATGCGACATGAATGTCTGGGGAGCAAAGGCAAATGGATTTGCTCACTGACTAGCTTGTGTGGGTGCAATAGCTCCATTATCTTGCAATTCTATAAGTTCGGCAGCGACTTTGTTCCGTAATCCAACGGGAATAGCTCTGGCCCAGCAAAATTTTGGCTGAGCATTGTCTTTCAGAGTAGCTTCTTCAACAAAATTGTTAGCCTTGCCTAAAACTTCAGAAAAAAGTTCCGAGAATACTTTCAGCAAGCTAGTTACACTGTCTTTCGCGTGGAATGCAGAAACAGACAGTACACTGCCCTGAATGTTAAAGCCAAACAAATCAAACGAATCGAGACCAAATATGTTCTCGCAATTGCGGGATTGTAGCACCATAAATGTCACTGTTCGTGTATGCGGCGATACATGTCAGGCAAAGTAAATTTTGGAACAATGGGAATGTCTTGTATATTACAAAGCGTCAGGTGCGTGCTAGTTTTAGACGGGTATGAGTAACCTAACATTTCATATGAGTGACGGTTCCACAGTGTAACAGAGGCACCTGTATCCAACTGAAATTTCCCATAAAGAAGGAAATGAACAGAATGTTTGTTGGACTGGTATTGCACTGAAGAAGCTGCTCGCTTTCTAGTTTTGCTAATGCTTGTTGAAGATTTTGAATATACCGCATTAATGACATGTGCCTTGTGACTAGATTTTTTAGCGTGGGCCGAGTTCTTATGTTTATTCCGTTGCAAACATATGGATTGAACATGTCCTTTCTTGCCATAAGCGTAACACTGTGTCTGTCAAGAGGGCAGTCTTGGTGTTTGTGCAGTGAATAACACTGAGGGCATGGCTTAATTCTGTTCATCTGTGTAAGTGCCCGTGTTGCGAGCTCCTTACGCAGCATGGAGAGTTTTGTAGTTCTAATGATGCAATTAAATGTGCTGTCTCTTTAGATGGTAATGTTAGCCAGAAATGGATACAGGATTTTACAGCTTTGAAATCAAATAACGTTAATTTTTGAAAACTTGGGTAAGATGGTTTGTTTTGTTATGAGTATACAAGGAAGTAATGCTCACACTGAGAGAGTATTTTCTCTTATGAATAATAAGTGGACTGATGTAAGGAACAAAAGTAGCACAAAACCAAATCTGAACTATAATTTGCCATGAATTTCCCTTATTCGTATAGTGAATTCTTTGAATTTGCTAAAAATGATGTAAAACTAGTGACTGGGGGAATATATGTGTAACTAATTGTGATGTGTAAATAAATAGTCTACTTTTACAAATACTGCTTTGATTTTTGCCGAAATTTTGCCGTGATATTAATCTCCCTTATTTTCTTGTCAAGGATGTAAGAATCTCCCTTATTTTCGTTTAGGAAAGTTGGTGACCCTACAAGGGACTCAACCTGACAAATTGCTGGCTGCTCAAATTGTTCAGCCGACAGGACACCTGAATCGCACTGATCGAGTATTTGCGCTACTTGCTGAAATGTTGGATCAGACTCTTTCAAAACCTGTTCTCTGAGTTTCACGTCAGTTACAGTGTACACGACTGCATCACACAACATAATATAAAGCACAACAAACACAATTGAATTTGGATTTTCTCGGCATAACCTACAAATCTGTTTATACAATTAAAGAATTGATACCTAGTGCTACCATATTCACTTGTTGGACATAATAGTTAGTTAGCGAATCTACAACCTGATCATACGAAAATTCACTCTGAGTGACGTTAGGAAACAGTTTTTGGATGAGTCTAAACACTGCACTACCTTCTGTGGACAATATATAGGAAAGTTTCACAGTACTTGGTAAGTTGTGAGCAGTTACGTGGTCTTCAAACTGATGCAACCACTCAAGCCATTCCTCTTCTTGTTCATGAAATTAGCGAAATGAAGGTATAGCACTTGGTATTGCTGTAGGTGTTGCTTGTGCTGCATTAGTAGTTTGGCTCACCGTGATCTGCTGTATCATGTTTAGCAGAGAAAATATTTGCTGGCTCTGAAACTGTAACATCTGCATTGCATCTAATGCTGGCAGCTGTTGCGTCTGAGCAGAGGGCATGTTGAAAGGGATAAATTCAGAAAAGAAGACAAGACAAACAAGAAAAGTAAATACAAAAGCAAAGAAAATTTTGCAATGGCCACCTAAAAACACTACTTAGCAAAAATACGACTGATAAAGCAAGTAAACACCCCTGCACAGGAAAGACAAGAGAGAATTATGGCATCAGCAAAAGAAAAGAAATTTCCATGGCCACGAGGCACGTTTTTTTTTAATACTCATCGTCAAGTTATGTGTCTGCCCACTAATCTAATATAGGGTGCTTAGCAAGCTGAAGCTGTTTTCTAAGATCGTTAGACAACAATTCAAGCAAGTCGTGTTCATGGAGTTTCTACAGTAAGTTCAATTGACAATACATAACTTTGCATATTCACAAAGGTGTGTCGCAAGCAAATGGCAGCATGCAAATAATCAATGCCTTTCAGTATATACTGTTTCAACGCAACCAAAACAATACAGTTCTTAAGTCACCCCTGTAGTGTTTGGATGACAGCTCGTCTTCCACTCTGGCTGGGACTAGGTGGCCCAGCACTTATATTCTCTTCGTATAGAGGATACTCCTGTCTTGGTTTCGCTCTAGAGAGGGGTTCATCAGCATACTATTGGCTGACGTCGCCTCGCAGCCCTTTCTACTCTTCCATTCTTGATCATCATGTCAGCACTTGTGGTTAAACCAGAACAGAAAGATCTGGACAGAGGAATGGCTGAGAAAGAGTTGTGCAGCGCTATGACAGAGGAAGAGCTGGCTAGAATGAAGGAGGGGAACGATGGGAGGAAGAAGAGCTAGGCAGTATGATGGAGGGAGGAATACCTAGTCATAATAATGGTGGGAGGAAGACCTGGATACAATGACAGGGAGTGAGGTGGGCACAATAGTGGGGGGAGGAAGATCTGAGCAGAATAGTGGAGGAGGAAGATCTGAGCAGAATAGTGGGTGGAGGAACATCTGAGCAGAGTAGTGGGGGAGGAAGATCTGAGTAGAATAGTGGGGGGGAGGAAGATCTGAGTAGAATACTGGGCGGGAAGAAGAGCTGGGGAAAAGGGTGGGAGGAGGAACAAAAGGGTCCAGCAATGGAGAAAGGATGGTGATCAAAGTTGGGAGGAGGCAGAAGTGGATTTAGTAATGGGGGAGCAGATGATGATGATGATGATGATGATGATGATGATGATGATGATGATGATGATGATGGAGTTGGGTTGAGGGGGCGCTCGACATCATGGTCATCAGCACCCTGACGAAAAGTGAACATGAAACCTAATGGGTGAAGACAAAGGCTGTCCTCACATGAAAAGCAGTTTATAACATACTGAAGTCTGCCACTCTTCCCCATCACTTTAGGGATGAGGCCTGTTAGTTCACAGAATTTCACCACTCTCTTAACACTGGTATCAGTATCTGTGAGGACAGTGGGCAGATCTCCAGCGAAACCAAGGGCTGCCCTAATATCAGTATCCAAGACACACGTAGCCACAATATGCTGAACTGAAAGTGACATCACAAACTTCACAGAAAGGTGGATCCTCCCCACGGAGGAGCAAGCCATGTGTGAAATGGCTACATCCAATGTGCAGTCTGGTAAGCAAAACCTCCTTCCAGCAGCGAGGCTGACAAGAAATCCGCCAAGCTTTTGTGGTCAGTTTGAGCGACCACAGTTTGTTGTCCGACACCTGCAACACATGACGCATCTGTAAGAAAATGAGATAATGGCGTACAATGGGATGGGACATTGACGGACAGCACCATCCCAACATGCTTCCTTGGCAACTGTATCAGTCATGTCGTTACCCTGTATCCCAATGTGGCCAGGTTCACAGCAAAATATTACCTCCTTGCCACAGCATTGGAGCTACTGTAAGTAGTCATGGATGAGCTGAATGAGTGGGTCTACCGGATACATTTGGTGAAGCGTTTGCAGTGCAGTAAGAGAGTCTGAACAAACAAGAAAATTCGTACAGTAATGTCTGTGAAACCCTCCCCAGTGCCACAAGAATGCCATATAACTCTGCATCAGAATTTGTAAATTGTTCTGGGAGACATACTTTAAAACCCCTATCAGGGAAAACCACAGAACAACCAAAAGCATTTCCCTGCTGGGAACAATCTGTATAAATAATGATAAAACTAAGGGTACATATTTAAAACAGACGAAAACAAAGATGTAAAAACCATATCTAGAGTACAATTTTTCGGGTACTGCGTCTAGCTGAAAATCACTTTCGGCTCCAAAGACACCGAGGCGGTAGTGTGTACCATCCCTGGGTGTGTATTTTCATGCCCAAGAGATCTAGATCCTTGAGGCAGTCCGTGGCATGTGTATCAAATGGCTGGGTCGCTTGGGGCCGATTCCTGAACAGTCGTTCGAAAGTGGGTTGAACCACTGAACTAAATGCCAATGACTGAGGCGATGCCAAGAGTTTCAGCTTCTGTCGAGCTAAATCACGAGTGGTGGTCCACCAGCGTCTGCACACAGACTCTGAACTGGGGTAGTCTGAAAGGCTCCAGTCGATATCCAAATGCCCACATGGTGGACAGCATCTAACATCCGGAGGTAGGAAGAATGGGCCGATCCATAGACCACGCTGCCATAGTCTAAGCGTGATTGAACAAATGCCCTATAAAAGTATAGGAGGCAGGACCTGTCAGTTCCCCATGTTTTCCCACCAAGACATTTCAAAATGTTCAACAACCAAAACCCCTTTGTTCGTAGGTCTTTCAGGTGTGGGAGCCATGTTAATTTCGAGTCAAATAATAAACCCAAAAAGCGCACTGTGTCTTGAAAAAGTAACTACAGTCCCCTATAGTAAGCTCTGGTTGGATGAAACTGACGAGCACAATTAAAATTGACACAAGCAGTCTTCTCAGGTGACAACCGAAAGCCAGTTGTCTGGGCCTAGGTTTCCAGCCTCCTAATGGTCAGTTGTAATTGCCTCATCGTCGTCGTAAGATCAGAGGAAGAGTAGAAGATTGCAAAGTCCTTGACAAACAAAGAACATTTGGTAGGGCTCCTGACTGCAGTGGAAATGCCATTGATAGCGATGGCAAACAATGTGACACTGCCCTTGGGCATACCATTCTCCTGAACATAGCCATCAGACATGGCATCGCCAATGCGATAACGAAAACGCCTGTCATCAAGAAAGGATTGGATCAGAACTTGCAGGCGTCCACATAGTTCCCATTCATGAAGTTGGCGAAGGATATTGTACCTCCAAGTAGTGTCATATGCTTTTTTGAGGTCAAAAAACACACAAACTAAATGCTTTCAGCGTAAGAAGGACTCCTGTATTGCCGTCTCCAATAGAATTAAGTTGTCAAGAAAGGAACAGTAGCGCCTGAAACCACACTGGGAGCATCTCGGGTAACCTCAGGACTCGAGAAGCCAGACGAGGTGGCGGTTGACCACGCGTTCAAGAGTCTTTTCCATACAACTAGTAAGGGCGACACTCCCATAACTGTTAGGGGCCCTACAGTCCTTACCTGTTTTACAGAATGGAATTAAGATTGCCTTCTTGCAATTCGTGGGGTACTGTCTATCAAACCAAATCTGACTGAAACAAGAGAGGAGCTGACCTTTCGCTTCAGGGCACAGATGACAAAGCATGGCATAAGGGATCTCATCAGGTCCTGGAGCAGTGTCTCTGGTTGCAGCTGAAGCTGATTCCAGTTCCCACATGGAGAATGGGAGGTTGTGGACTTCCTCACTGCGCGAAAAAAATTGAGCTTCCTCATCTCTGGAGTCTGACAGAATACCTGAACAGCAGGAGTTTGTCTGGATGACTTAGTAAAGAAGTGTTCAGCTAAAACTTGAGCCATCTCTTCTGGCGTGTCCACCAAGACCCCATTATTTGACAACGCCGTAAGGGGATGGGGACTACCCTTGCGTGAAATCCGTCTTATTGATTCCCAAACGTGCTCAGCAGAAGTGGACAAATTAATGGAAGTAGTGAATTCCCTCCAGGAAACCCTCTTCCAATCTTTGATCACTCGCCTTGCATGTGCTCTTGCAGACCTGAAGATTGTTTGTAGTTGGACACCATTTGAAGTTCCAAAGAGTTGTCCATCTGGCCCTGATAGCCAATCTACAGTCGACATTCCATCAAGGAGCAGGCCTTTGTCTGAGGTGGTTACTAGACCTGGGGATGGACTCTGCAGCAGCCCTTTGGATCTCATGAGTGATATGGGCCACCGCCTCTTGTGCACAATCCTTTCGTTCAAAACTAGCCTGTCGACTGTACTGTAACCAATTTGCCCTTCGTATCATCCACCTGAGTGGTCTCCTGCTGGTCACTGTCCTAGGCGGCAGATGAATCCACACTGGGAAGTGGTCACTAGAATGTAAATCTGGAGTCTCTTCCCAGTGAACTGAATCTGCAACAGCTGAGGAACAAAAGCAAAGATCAATAGCTGAATAAGACCCTGTAGCTGTGGAAAAGTGAGTCATCTGATCCAAATTCAGAAGGCAGATATCTTCAGAATGGACGAGTCGGTCGATCAGCTGAACCCTGGAACAAGTAGTAGCCAAGCCCCACAGCACATTGTGGGCATTAAAGTCCCCCACGAGAAGGAATGGGCGCGGAAGTGCCTGGAAGAGTTCTGTCAGTGTGTCCACATCCAAAGCGCTGGGGGGGGGGGGGGCGGGGGTGGTACAAAGAACACACTGTGATAGTGAACGGTGAGATAACTTTCACAGCTATTGCTTGGATGGTCGTGCTAAGAGGGACAGGAGAGGAGTGGTATCTGTCATCAAGAAAAATAGCCACTCCACCTTTAGCCCTGCCTACAGCAGTATTGTCTTTCCTGAATATGTGGTAGCCCCATAATGTAGGTGTGTCTGTGAGTTTAAGATGCATTTCTTATTAGCAGATGCAGAAATACACTCCTGGAAATTGAAATAAGAACACCATGAATTCATTGCCCAGGAAGGGGAAACTTTATTGACACATTCCTGGGGTCAGATACATCACATGATCACACTGACAGAACCACAGTCACATAGACACAGGCAACAGAGCATGTACAATGTCGGCACTAGTACAATGTATATCCACCTTTCGCAGCAATGCAGCCTGCTACTCTCCCATGGAGACGATCGTAGAGATGCTGGATGTAGTCCTGTGGAACGGCTTGCCATGCCATTTCCACCTGGCACCTCAGTTGGACCAGCGTTCGTGCTGGATGTGCAGACCGCGTGAGACGACGCTTCATCCAGTCCCAAACATGCTCAATGGGGGACAGATCCGGAGATCTTGCTGGCCAGGGTAGTTGACTTACACCTTCTAGAGCACGTTGGGTGGCACCGGATACATGTGGACGTGCATTGTCCTGTTGGAACAGCAAGTTCCCTTGGCTGTCTAGGAATGGTAGAACGATGGGTTCGATGACGGTTTGGATGTACCGTGCACTATTCAGTGTCCCCTCGACGATCACCAGAGGTGTACGGCCAGTGTAGGAGATCGCTCCCCACACCATGATGCCGGGTGTTGGCCCTGTGTGCCTCGGTCATATGTAGTCCTAATTGCGGCGCTCACCTGCACGGCGCCAAACATGCATACGACCATCATTGGCACCAAGGCAGAAGCGACTCTCATCGCTGAAGACGACACGTCTCCATTCGTCCCTCCATTCACGCCTGTCGCGACACCACTGGAGGCGGGCTGCACGATGTTGGGGCGTGAGCGGAAGACGGCCTAACGGTGTGCGGGACCGTAGCCCAGCTTCATGGAGACGGTTGCGAATGGTCCTCGCCGATACCCCAGGAGCAACAGTGTCCCTAATTTGCTGGGAAGTGGCGGTGGGGTCCCCTACGGCACTGCGTAGGATCCTACGGTCTTGGCGTGCATCCGTGCGTCGCTGCGGTCCGGTCCCAGGTCGACGGGCACGTGCATCTTCCGCCGACCACTGGCGACAACATCGATGTACTGTGGAGACCTCATGCCCCACGTGTTGAGCAATTCGGCGGTACGTCCACCCGGCCTCCCGCATGCCCACTATACGCCCTCGCTCAAAGTCCATCAACTGCACATACGGTTCATGTGCACGCTCTCACGGCATGCTACCTGTGTTAAAGACTGCGATGGAGCTCCGTATGCCACGGCAAACTGGCTGACACTGACGGTGGCGGTGCACAAATGCTGCGCACCTAGCGCCATTCGACAGCCAACATCGCGGTTCCTGGTGTGTCTGCTGTGCCGTGCGTGTGATCATTGCTTGTACAGCCCTCTCGCAGTGTCCGGAGCAAGTATGGTGGGTCTGACACACCAGTGTCAATGTGTTCTTTTTTCCATTTCCAGGAGTGTATTTATCCTGGACCAGCAGCTGCAATTCTTCCAAACGTGAGCGATATCCATTCAAATTACACTGCAACACAAAAGTCCCTATGGAAGCCATTGGTTAGCAATAATGATTCTTTCCTTTCTCCCTTGGAGGCAGTGCTTTACCGGGCAGGTCAGGGGGAACATTAGCCAGTTCTGCATTCTGTAGTTCCTCCGATTGGAGGTCCTTATCTTCAAGAGCATAGTCGCTGTCAGAAAGAAAGAGCACTTATCTATCTGAAGGCTTACCTACTGCTTTCTGGGACTTAGAACTACTTTTAGAAGGACGTTTTTCTTTTACTAACAGGGGAGGAGACTGCCTGGGTTGCTTGGATGGCTTAGGTGACTTCTGAAGTTGGGGAGTGGTATGTGGGTTAGATGGTAAGTCCACTGCTGATGGCTTCTGAGCTACACCAGTTGCATTTCCCTCACAGGTACAGCAACAAGTGCATGTGCTCTTACTTGAATCTGTGGTCTGGGTTTGTGGGAAGCCATCACACTTAGCTACTAGTGTTTTAAAGTCTGATGCAAAAGAAGTTGCAAAAATCAGTGGTTGCATGGCTTTTTTAAGTCTTTTTAGCTTCACCATAGCATGTGCGTCTCTGTACGTTCAACTCTTGAATTTTCTTTTATTCATTGTAAACCCCACACTTTATGCTCCACACTCAGTGATCCCCAGAGCAGTTAATACATTTCAGAATAAGTATACAAGAAGTCTCTGACTAGTGAGCGAAGCCTCCACAATTGCCACATGTACCCTTCCCCTTACATTCCATAGTGGTATCGCCAAATCATTGACATTTATAGCATTGCATGGGGTTAGAAACAAATGGGCGAACCTTAAGGCAGATATAGCCAGCAAGGATATGTTCCAGTAATTCAGGATACTAAATGTTACCGATTTTTCTAATTTTCCATTGACTCTCATATAATTCTGCACCTCTGTGATGCCCACATTCTTCCACTCTTCACTCAACTCCATGGGGACCATCTCCATTATATCAGAGCAGGTAACCACGCCGTTAGTATAGTTATATACCCATATAGTTTACATACCAACATAGTTTACATACCCACAGTGGGGGCATGCTATATTCCATATATGCTGCAGCAATGCCTTCAAATGGGCACTTTTTGCCCCTTATACCTAGAGTGCTACTGAATAGTTAACTCGGACCACTTTGTCATTTATATTTTCTACCACAAATGGTTCAAATGGCTCTGAGCCCTATGGGACCTAACATATGAGGTCGCCAGTCCCCTACAACTTGGAACTACTTAAACCTAACTAACCTAAGGACATCACACACATCCATGCCCAAGGCAGGATTCGAACCTGTGACCGTAGCGATCATGCGGTTCCAGACTGAAGCGCCTAGAAGCGCACGGCCACACTGGCTGGCTTTATACCACATCTCTGTCTCCTATGTTCAGTTTCAGTGATATGTCTGCCTGTGATCTCATTTTGCTGATTTCAACTTTGCTTTATGTCTTTCTGCTTATCAGGATTAGCTTCACAGTACTTTTTATTGTCAACTATTCTTCAAAGGAACAAATCGTTGAGATACTAAGACTCACACAAAGGGTGTATTATTCCATGTCATTGCATGCATTAACTCGTCCACTTACTCTGACAGAAACCATCTGAAGCTGTCTTCATCAGCAGGTGTAAGAATAGTGTCTAATATTTCAACAAAATGATAACAGATGGTTCTCTGAAGCCGAAATTTCTGAAAGGGACAGCGGAAAGTTTAAAGTGAAATCTAATTTACAGTTAACGATTTTTCTTGGGACAAATGTCAACAAAGGACTCATTATTTATGTTATTTTTGACACAAGATTTTTCGCTGACAAATACAAAAGCTTTTGAAATGCCTTGATGTTTATTCCACATGCACAGTAAAGAATAGGGCATATTTAATGTTCAGGTAATTATGATATTTAAGTACACATCTCTAACCAAAAACATATGTAGATAATTTCCATTTCCATAAGAGTTTTTATGTAATAATTACCCACAAAATTGACATTTCTATACATTCCCATTAAACTTTTAGGCCACTTGTAGCTGTCTATGGATGAAATGCCCCTTTCTACCAACAGTACAGTATGAACATTTCTTTATGTATGTCTGATCTTGAAAGTTACAGTAAAGACAGAGAGTATTATTAACTATATGACCGAAGCAGGTCATCCATTTCCAACACACCAGAAGTTATTGGAAATTTAAGATATCCATCACCAATTTTCAATAATGGATGAGAGCTGTTCTGTAGCTATTCTACTTAACTTTTTACACATATTATATGTGTTAAATATCAAATTTACAGGACATGCATTACATATTATATACTTACTTAAATATTAGATGGGTAACCTCTCACCTTCCAGTAAAATTCTATGTACCAACTTGACAGAAAAACCTAGGAAGTTCTGGTCTTACGCTAAATCAGTAAGTGGCTCAAAACAGCATATCCAGCACTCCGGGATCATGATGGCATTGAAACAGAGGATGACACACGTAAAGCTTAAATAATAAACACCTTTTTCCAAAGCTGTTTCACAGAGCAAGACCGCAGTGCAGTTCCTTTTCTAAATCCTCACACAAATGAAAAAATGGCTGACATCGAAATAAGTGTCCTAGGAATATAAAAGCAACTGAAATCACTCAACAGAGGAAAGTCCACTGGACCTCACGGGATACCAATTCGATTCTACACAGAGTATGCGAAAGAACTTGACTCCTTCTAACAGCCGTGTACCACAAGTCTCTAGAGGAACGGAAGGTTCCAGATGATGGGAAAAGAGCACAGGTAGTCCCAGTCTTCAAGAAGGGTCGTCGAGCAGATGTGCAAAACTATAGACCTATATCTCTGACGTCGATCTGTTGTAGAATTCTAGAACATGTTTTTTGCTCGAGTATCATGTCGTTTTTGGAAACTCTGAATCTACTCTGTAGGGATCAACATGGATTCCGGAAACAGCAATTGTGTGAGACCCAACTCGCTTTATTTGTTCATGAGACCCAGAAAATATTAGATACAGGCTTCCAGGTAGATGCTATTTTCCTTGACTTTCGGAAGGCGTTCAATACAGTTCCGCACTGTCGCCTGATAAAGTAAGAGCCTATGGAATATCAGACCAGCTGTGTGACTGGATTGTAGAGTTTTTAGCAAACAGAACACAAGATGTTGTTATCAATGATGAGACGTCTACAGGCATTAAAGTAACCTCTGGCGTGCCACAGGGGAGTGTTATGGCACCATTGCTTTTCACAATATATACAAATGACCTAGTAGAAGTGTCGAAAGTTCCATGCGGCTTTTCAGGGATGATGCTGTAGAATACAGAGAAGTTTCAGCATTAAAAAATTGTAACGAAATGCAGCAAGGTCTGCAGCGGATAGGCACTTGGTGTAGGGAGTGGCAACTGACCCGTAACATAGACAAATGTAATGTATTGTGAATACATAGAAAGAAGGATCCTTTATTGCATGATTATATGATAGCGGAACAAACACTGGTAGCAGTTACTTCTGTAAAATAACTGGGAGTATGCGTGCGAAACGATTTGAAGTGGAATGATCATATAAAATTAATTGTTGGTAAGGCGGGTACGAGGTTGAGATTTATTGGGAGAGTCCATAGAAAATGTAGTCCATCAACAAAGGAGGTGGCTTACAAAACACTCATTCGACCTATACTTGAGTATTGCTCATCAGTGTGGGATCCATACCAGATTGGGTTGACGGAGGAGATAGAGAAGATCCAAAGAAGAGCAGCGCATTTCGTTACAGGGTTATTTGGTAACCGTGATAGCGTTACGGAGATGTTTAGCAAACTCAAGTGGCAGACTCCGCAAGAGAGGCGCTCTGCATCACAGTGTAGCTTGATCGCCAGGTTTCGAGAGGGTGCGTTTCTGGAAGAGGTTTTCTTTGTTTTTTTTTTTTTTTGTTTCAGGGCGCAAATCTGCTATGGTCATTAGCGCCCGGTCTGTGACTTAGGAAAAGGTAAGAAACGAAAATGGAAACCAGCAGCAATGGGAACGAAACTCAAAAAATTGGAGAAACTAAAAGCAGAAGGAAGCTTGAAAAAAACACTACAGAAAGTGGTCAGTTGTGCCCAAAAAGAGCTTCAAATGACTGAACTCATCTCACTGGCACTAATAAACTCGAGAATGCGATCGGCTGAGCACGTGTCATCTGCTAAAATGGACGATATTTCAGGCGACAGATGTAGACGGGCACGTAATGGAGTAAAATAGGGATACTCAAGTAAAAGGTGTCTTACCATCCATATCTGAGAGCAGTAGGGACACTGTAGGGAAGGATCACCACTTAAAAGATGTCGATGGCTAAAAAGACAGTGCCCTATCCAGAGTCTAGTTAAAATTACCTTCTCCTGATGACGCGTTCAGGAGGAAGAGGTCCAAGCACAGGGACGAGCTTTCATGTCCCGCAATTTATTATGGGGAAGTGTCGACCAATGTTCATGCCATAAAAGAACAACACGACGACTTAAAACACTCCACAGATCGGCGAAGGGAATCGTGCCAATAGCTCGCCGAAGAAGAGAGACTGCAGCCTTGGCTGCTATATCGGTCGCCTCATTTCCACAGATACCAACGTGTCCTGGGATCCAGAGGAATGCCACCAAGATGCCCCCCCCAAGTGGAGCAAGCATAGGCAGTCCTGAATCCGGTGGACCAGAGGGTGGACACGGTAGAGAGCTTGGAGACTGAGGAGAGAGCTGAGAGAATCTTAACAGATAACATACTGTATCCGCTGATGGTGACAGATGTATTGGACAGCCTGGAGAACAGCGTAAAGCTCCGCAGTATAAACCGAACACTGGTCGGGAAGCCGAAATCGATTTGGGGTGTCGCCAACAATATAGGCACTCCCTACACTAAACGATGTTTTTGAGCCATCAGTCTAAATAAATTTGGCATCCTTCGTTTGTGCGCATAGAGCAGAGAATGCCCAATGATAAACAAGTGAAGGGGTACCATCCCTAGGAAACTGACAAAGATCACAGAGCAGGCAGGTCCAGGGATGGAGCCAAGGCGGTGCTGTACCCCAAGTTGTCAAGAATGTTTTAGGAAAGCAAAGGAAAGAGAATGTAGCAGTTGACATAAGCGGACCCCCAGTGGTGGTAGGGAG
This sequence comes from Schistocerca gregaria, assembly GCF_023897955.1. Lineage (NCBI taxonomy): Eukaryota > Metazoa > Arthropoda > Insecta > Orthoptera > Acrididae > Schistocerca > Schistocerca gregaria. The sequence continues at coordinate 85,319,701 of NC_064930.1, read as the reverse complement.
GCATCAAAAAAATGTCATGGGCCAAATTAGCAGGCATGGAAGACAAATGGCTAGCATAACGACTTAGGACAGCTCGCCGATTGGCGAGCGGAGGTTCAGCAGTCTCAGCATAAGGGCTTTCCACAGGGCTGGTGTAAAAAGCTCCAGACACTAAACGTAATCCACAGAGGTGGACAGAGTCGAGACGATGAAGAATAGATGGCTGAGCAGAGGAGTGAACTATGCATCCATAGTCCAGTTTCGAGCACCCTAAGGCGCGATAGAGGCGGAGAAGGACCACTCTGTCTGCTCCCCAGGAGGTACCATTCAGGACACGGAGGGTGTTGAGGGATTGCAGACAGCAAGTCGAAAGATAGGAAACGTGGGAGGACCAGCACAGTTTTCTGTAAAACATAAGACCCAAGAATTTAGCAACATCCGAAAACGGAAGGTTGACAGGTCCTAGATGTAGGGACGGTGGAAGAAACTCAGTACGATGCCAAAAAATAACACAGACGGTCTTACTGGGAGAAAAGCGGAAGCCTGTTTCAATGCTCCAAGAGTGGAGGCGATTGAGACAGCCTTGAAGACGTCATTCAAGAAGGCTGGTCCGTTGAGAGCTGTAGTAGATCGCAAAATCGTCGACAAAGGGGGAGCCCAAAACATCAGGAAGGAGACAATCCATAATTGGATTTATGGCAATGGCAAACAGTACAACACTTAACACGAAGCCCTGGGGTACCCCGTTTTCTTGGGAGAAAGTACAGGGGAGAGTAGTGTTCACCCGCACTTTAAATGTGCGCTCTGCCATAAATTCGCGAACAAAAAGGGGCAACCAACTGTGAAAGCCAACAGGTATCATATGCTCTCTCCAGATCAAAAAATATTGCTACTGTTTGGCGTTTCCAGAGAAAATAGTTCATGATATAAGTGGAGAGAGCAACAAGATGGTCAACTGCAGAACGATCCTTTCGGAAACCGCATTCGGCAGGTGTTAAAAGACTCCGGGACTCCAGCCACAAAGCTAAACGGCAATTCACCATATGCTCCAAAACCTTACATACACTACTTGTGAGAGAAATGGGCCAATACCTAGAGGGGAGATCTGGATGAGGTATCGAATATATTGCTTCCCCCTACTTATACCTCCCAAGGAGATCACGAATGTAAAATTAGAGAGGTTCAAGTGCGCACAGAGGCTTTCACTCATTCTTCCCACGAACCATACGCGACTGGAACAGAAAAGAGAGGTAATGACAGTGACACGTAAAGTGCCCTCTCCCACACACCGTTGGGTGACTTGCGGAGTATAAATGTAGATGTAGAATTATGTTCTCAGTCTAGTAGAAAATCATTCCTAAAGGTACACCATTTCTGACACCATGTTAATATAATTAAAATAATTTTAAACAGGTTCAGAACACACTTCAATATATGAGAACAAGGAAGAAATGATCAGCATACTCCATTCTCCCTATGAAGTAGCACAATTCTTTTGGAAACAAAAACACCATAAACAAAAACTGTTATTGATGGCTTTCATGCCTCACACAAAATGAAACAGTATAATAGGCATAGGAACAGAATGTGGTGGTGGTTGATGGGATGTTTAAGGGGGACTAAACAGCTAAAGTCGTCAGTCCCCCGAACAGAATGTAACAGACTACATAGGAGGACACATGATGTACAGTAGGTATTATCAACTAACAATTATGTAGGAACACTGAACTAATGATGCACATTGAATATGACATATAATTATCAAAATAGTTTATTAAAATCAACTAACAAGCTGTTGACAGAAAAGTCACCTTAAAATCACTAGATCTGTAATGACTTAATTTCCAGCAATCGTGATAATCAAGAACAATTTTATTTTCACTTGCTATAATGGTTCTCTTGGTGGTAACAAATTTTATAAAGTAACCAGGCTTCACAGATAGCACTCCAGAAATACTCAGCACATTGCACCATGATACTTCAGTATCCATTCGCCAGGGAAGCCCACATGCACATTACATAATGCAGATACGTAATGGCTAAGTATTACCAATCAATAAGGACAAATGGCTGACAAGCAGGAAAAAACTCATTTCTGTTTCCTTTACCACATAAGAAATCAAAACGGGTTGAAATACGTAGGCAGCAGAAGATACCATTTCACAGCTAGCAACTTACAGATTTAGTACTTTATCCTATATTTACAAAACATACCACTCTTTTAGAAACAATAAAGAACTATATTTGATGGAACTGTCAATTATTTCAACAGAAACGTATTCCACAGCTAGTTGGTTGCAAAGGGGTGTCACAGAAAAGCACCACAATTGATTAATATGAGGTGGAATCAGATTCTTCAGATAATACTAACAATCAAGCCTTATTATACATGTATAAATATAGAAACTTACACAAGCAACCTTCAGACACAAATGTTGATACAATGCACAATATTATATAAATATTAACTAATAAAAGTTTAAAATGTCCCGAACATACATCAATAATTAAGTCTCAAAAGAAAGTTTCTTCAAACTATCTGTGGCATATGAAATTTAAATAATGTATTGATATATGCATAAACATGTAATTCAATAATGTGTCCAAATGTGCATCGATTTTTACAACAGGAGAAAATATATATTTATTATACTATGACCATGTGTACAACGCTGAAGTCGCTGTTTATACTGTTCTACTGATATTTTACAAAACTACCTTAAATGAGGATAAATTATAATTACCAATATCAACAAAACTACACTGGTACATACTTTAAATATAATTCTCAATTTGCATTTAAATCTTTCAAGAGACAAATAAACACAAGTAGAACAAACACTTCACACACACACACACACACACACACACACACACACACACACACACACACACACACACACACACACTCAACAATTATCTCTTGAAAATGCAACCTTTAAAAAGTTGGTTTGCATTTCCACATGTAAGCTTTTTCACAAAAATCTGTAAAACTTTTCGACTACACACACCTGACAATGATCAGAAGTCTGATACTTTAAAAACGGGCTCTCCACAATGCACTTATATAGAATCATAATAATATCTCCAACAATTCCCTCTGTGAAATTACTGTTTTCTGCCTTCAGCACATACTGCTTAAAAAATGTAGTGCAGTATTTTCAGCTGATCCATCACACATTTTTGTAAGACCTGACTTGTATATGAACAAAACTCCCCAGCTTATCAGAACTTCTTTAGAATATTCCACAGTTATCAAATTTTTGTACTCTGGCGAATGTGTATTAACCTATGCGCATTGAGACTACCAGACTGAGTAAAGGCTTTGCCGCAAATGTCACATTTGTACGGTCTCTCGCCAGTATGTATTAAGTAATGTTTCTTCAGACTGCCAGCCTCTGTAAATGATTTGCCACAAACGACACATTTGTGTGGTCTCTCACCAGTATGTATCAAAACATGCTTCCTCAGTGAACCAGACTCCGTAAACGATTTTCCACATACATTACATACATGAGGTTTCTCACCAGTATGTATTAATTTGTGCGCCTTGAGAGTACCACAATGAGTAAATGATTTCCCACAGATATCACATTTGTGTCTTCTCTCGCCATTGTGTATTAATGCGTGGATTTTTAGATTCCATGAGTTTGTGAACAATTTACCACAAACATTACATTTGTTTGATGCCTCACCAGTATGTTTTATGAAATGGGCCTTTAGACTACTGGACCTTGTAAACGATTTGCCACAAACGTCACATTTGTGAGGTTTCTCCCCAGTATGTATTAACACGTGTCGTTTCAGTGTGTCGGATACAGTATACGATTTCCCGCAAATATTGCATTTGTGGGGTCTGTCGCCAGTATGTATTAACATATGCTTCTTCAGGCTACCACATTCCGTAAAGGATTTCCCACAGACCTCACAGCTGTATGGTCTCCCGCCGATATGTATTAGGGAATGCCTCTTGAGATGACTAGGCAGAATAAATGATTTCCCACAAACGTTACACTTGTGCGGTCTCTCGCCAGTATGTAACAGTGAATGTTGCTTGAGATGAGCATAGCGAGTAAAAGCAACCCCACAAATTTTGCATTTGTGTGGTCGCTTGCCAGTATGTATGAATGAATGTTTCTTAAGACTCCTTAACACAGCAAACGATTTTCCACAGACGTCACATACGTGTGGTCTATCATCATTGTTTGTTACTGAAGGACTTGACTGATTATATGATCCCCCAAAAACATCAGATCTGTTTGGTTTGCTATTAGAGACTGTGCTATGTTGTTCACTTTCTTCTTGGCTAGTCCTTTTTTCCACCATTGAATGCCTACTCAAGCCATCATGGGTATGAAATACTTCACCACATGTCGTACAGATATGTACAGGTGGCTGAACACCATCAATATGTGTAAACACATGCATTATTAGATTGTACTTTGACAAAAAGGTTTGCTTGCAGGAACTACATGTGAATTCATTTTCCTTAAAGATGTTATTTCTAGCACATACGGCATTATCCTGCTTAGAAAAACACACTTTATTTAGAGATCCACTACCAACAACATTTGTCGATTTCTGTGCATCAATGTCCAGCTCCTCACAAGTCGCTTCCTGCAGGTGTGTTTCTTCACATCCAGTGTTACCAGACTCATTAGCGATTTTAGTCAACCTGAAGCATGAACAGAAAGGCAGTAAATATCTCATTCTCTAGATACACAGAAACAGTACTTCAATAGTCTACAAATTCTTATTTCTAAAGGGGAAATAGTTTCAAGTATACACATAAGAACATTCCTGCTCATTCACTGCTTATGAGACGAAACTATTTCACAGGCGGCAAGATAAACTAGAACTAGCTTGAACCTTGTGTGGTTCTAAACTGAGTTTACAGTGGCATTGGTAATAATATTACAACATTTATGATAACACCAGCAGTACACTGAGTTAAACAGCCCGAGGAGCCTGTTTTTGAGAAGAGGTGATTATATGGGAAAATTTCATATTTTCCACTCATATATTGCATATTATCTAAGCTAACTGCAGTTACATTTTTGGCTCAAAATAGAAAAGTCAATTTATAAAAGTTTCCACCAAAGTAAAGCTTGTATTCGAAATGGCTCTGAGCACTATGGGACTTAACATCAGAGGTCATCAGTCTCCTAGAACTTAGAACTACTTAAACCTAACTAACCTAAGGACATCACACACATCCATGCCTGAGGCAGGATTCGAATCTGCGACCATAGCAGTCCCGTGGTTCTGGACTGAAGTTCCTAGAACCGCTTGTATTCGAGTTTGCACTAATTTTCTCCATACACTCTATAGTTAAGTTATGTTTATTTGTTGTGCAGTAATTAGTATCGTTCTTTGGTAATTACTCATTGATGTACAATGGTGCTGAACTGTCATCTTACAGCCTCACATTAAATGAGGAACAGTGAATCATAAGAATTTGGTAATAATGATTTTACAGCTTAAATATTAGGTAAACATTTTAAGATGTAATCTGTTGAACACGATGTAGCAGCCACAAACACTGACAGCAGGACAGTCCAGTGGAACTGAAGGACCTTCAAAAGTCTTCCTGCATGAAATTACATGCATGTTAGGATTATGAAGATAATGCCTGGAAGTTGGAAAGCTAGATCAGCTAAAAAAAAAGATTAACGTAAGCCATAATCAAAGCGCTGAGTGAACTGCAGCAGAATTTAAAAAAACTAAATCCAAATTTGAGAACAGTGCATGCCTGTTCTTGAGCTATTGGGAACTAGTCATAAGGCTACTGGATTTGTGGTAAAGATACAGATGACCAGCTGGTCACAGATTGATGATATTGCAGAGCACAGATGGGAACAAAATGTAATGAAGTTTTATCCTTGATGCAGAGCTGGTGCTTACAGAACAAGTTGCAAGTGGTGGTAAATTAAACAACTTACATAGTGCTGAAAGGTAAACCGTCTGCAACACGGTATTTTTTTTTCAAACTAAACAATGTTCAATCAGTAGACATCCCTCATGTTGCTAACTCGGTCTTTATCTGGACAATGATCTCATTTTTAAAGGCTATGTACGAACTATGCCCCAACAAACCACAAAATTAATTTACAAGATTGCAAATATCACCAGAGGTCAATACAGAATAACAAACACTTGACACAGGCCAGTAACATGCTGCTGTAGCTGGGGCCAATGACTGGGCATATAAAATTATACAGGGAGAGCCATTCACAAGACTACAGTGGCTGCAGAAGAGAGTATTTCTACAAATCATAGTTGCATATGGATAAATACTAGTAATCCTGTAAATACACTTCCTACAACTGCAATTTTGGAGGAGCCACTTACCGCCTACAAAGAGAAAATACGAAGAAAATGCAGGCAGTAACTGAGATGTACTGGACAGTATAGGTGCTGAACAGAGGTAGGCAGAGAAGGAAAGTCAATGTATGTAGACACATATGGTACTGGTTACAGGGTGTATTCACTACTGCCATGTGTTAAGGAGTGAAGTAGACTGAATGCCTTACTTCCAGTAACTGGTTTTGCGAAACCTAGGCATTGGCCCTAACCCTCATATCGATGCATATTCAAGTGCAAAGAAGACAACTTTGTGTGGTCAGACTGGAATCATGGTACGTCATTCTTCATCAAGGTGATCCAGATGACTATTTCAAATGATACAGGTGAGGGGTCCAAGCAATGTCCACATTTAAAATGCTATGCTATGACCCAGAAAGGCACATGATATTTTGTGGCGTCTTTAAAGAATTCACTTGGAAAAAAAAAAACAGGAAGTATACATAACTGAATCAGGTGCAACCTGATAATGCAAAGAAAATAACATGCTAAAGTAGATGGAAATTCCCTGTATCTCGTCTTATAATCTTCTGCCACCTACTGCCACTCTGATGATTTTCACATGTATGTGTTCTGACACTGACTGGCTTCGCTCAACTCTGTGGAGCTGGCTTTTCAACCACTCTCACTGGTTGCAACTGGGCACAGGGAGCAGAGGCCAGTGCTAAGTTCATGGTCCGAACCGAAGGGGGGCGCCGCACTTCCCCACAACTTTTCCCGTGCAGCCTCTTCTTGCTGATTTCTTCACATTTGCTTCATACTTCATTGAATCTTGGATCCCATTTCCAGAATTTCTGCATGCTGTAAGGCCGCAACAAAGAGAGTACACTGACCACCTTTCTTTTGTGTACAAGTGCAACTGTCATGGCTGCCAGCACACTGATTACATATCACCTGATTTTAACAGTATTTTGTCATGAGCTCTCCTCATTGACATTTAGTGCTGAATGCAGCTGTGAGAGGTTTCACCTTAAAAGTCAAAGCATGTGAGCATATCCAGCATGAAGATCATTTAGATGACATCCTCTCTGTTCTTGCAGTCTGTACTGTTATCAGACATATCTACTGGCAGGATGAAGAGTGGAGGTCTCTTCTTATTACTTCGAATGTGAAGCCTCTGTAGCACATTGAATCCATTGTCAAACAGTGCTTGATGTGGTCTTATCATCAAATGTCCATGGCAGCCCTTGTAGGAGGGCTGTTACCTCTTGTGCCTTCTTCTGGATTTCTGCCCTGCTTGGGAATTCAGTCTGATAGGCCTCAATCTTCTTCATGGTCACTTCAAGTGATTGCACATAGATGCAGTGTGGCACTGTTATTAGCTGCAGTGACCTCTATGGTGTACTGAAGTTGCAGAATTTCCATATCATTCAATTTATCTCCTGTATACTGAATGTAGACAGGTACGATATTAGAAAAGTACCTGTCGCAGAGTAGCACTACTACTCTTCTATCTAGCCCTACACCTTCTCAGTTTCACTTATATCTATGGACAACAAATAATGGTGTCTAGTGGGTGCACTCGACATGAGTTGGCTCTACAGGTTCTATTCTCTTCTGGTCACTGACAGTGAATGCTTACAGCTGTCTTCTGTGTACTGTTTGTGCTGTATAATTATTGTATATTATTTTAGTTTAATGCAACTCTCATTTGAGAACTGGAAAAGCAATTTATGCCATAATGTAGTAGCAATAACAGCTTATATCACCAAATTGTCTCACATACCAGGAAGATAATCAGAATTTGTGCAAAAATTAACAATATGTACAAACAGTCATAACTTTTCTCCTTTACGTAGAAGGCTGAAAATCAGCTGAGAAGCTTAAGAACACAGCTTTATATTTAACCTGCAAATCTTTACTACACATTATATTTCAACATCATTTTTCTTTTTTTCTTCACTGTTTCAAACCTTGCTATTACAGAAAATTATGGAAAAGATGATATTGCCACAACATTCTAGTACTACTGTAACAAATATTAGGCTTCTAAAATCTGAAATTCATATCAAAATTCATTAAAAAACCTAAAGAAATAAAAAATGTAATTATTTAACTTCATTGCTATATGTGCAATTTAAATATGTCACTCTTGAAACAAAATCATATCAGATAATCATATCATCAACTACATTGTTACAGATCTCACCATAAAAAAATGTGCTTTGACAATTTGCCTTATTTTTTGAATCCAGTGTCATCAGCAGTGACACTTTTCATTTGATTTTTATTTATCAGCAAAAACGCTATTTACAAACAGTTTTTATTCCAAGCTCATACTGCTTTACATGGCTAAAGTTGTCTTAACAAACAATAATTCCAATTTCGTGCATTTTTTAATTTGAAACATCTTCAGCAAAAAAATTTCCTATGTGACAACTACTGAGACTATTCACAACAGTATTTGCCCAAGCTTTCGAAATATTTCATACACTGACAAAAACTATGTACATTCTTATTGTATAGATTTTGCTCTAATAATAGACTCCTTAAGAAAACTAGCTTATATCATGAAGCCTGTCAGCTGTTTCTGATTCTCCACGTCAGTGCAGTACTCTAATATGTGTTCTGTATTGAGGAAAATAATTGGTTCGTTGGTTTGTGGGGTTGAAGGCACCAGACTGCAAAGGTCATTGATCCAGAAAAATAAATACAACAGTCTGTGTGTTATCGGCAGAATTAATTCATTGAAATGAATGTTACATGAACATACAAAGCTACTTATAAACTGTTGCTCTTGGGTATGTAATTCTCAAGCAAATTACATAAAGTTGTTACTTAAAGATCAACTTCCAGGATAATGATGGAAACCAGTGTCATGATGTTTGTCCTGCCATCACACCAATCTATCTCCATAGTCCCTGGCAATCAGGATCATACAGTATTAGTTGGTTAAGATAGTAAGAATTGGAACACTTCTCTCTGAAAACTTACTCATACTTTGAGGAGAACTCACCTACAATTTTAGTTTTGGTCATCTTTTCAGGGAATTTACGTAAAGTTACTCATTACCATCAGCTGAAGACCCCAAAAACTGCACAAGCAGCCTAGGTGCTATGACACATTGTGAGTTTAAGATGTAATAATGCACATGAGATTAAAAATTTCGGTAATTAACAGACAGTTTTGAATTTCATAAGAAATGATTCAAACAGCTCCTTGCCATAAAGGCGAATTAATGGTTCACTGTCTGCCACCATAGAGCACTATATGCTGTAGACATCAGCTAAGCGCAACCGATCAGATCAATCTATCAGTATTAAGTTTTCCTGTCCCTAGACGAATGTACAAGTTTCTTACATTACACATTTTTAATCATGGTGTTGCCTTCTGCTTGCTATGGGAGTTCTTACACATGCTGTGCACTTGTAACAAATTGCAGGTGGTGTAAAAATAGGTAACCAAAATTTTGCTTCCTATTAGAACAGCATTTTTCTCTTTTCTCCTTAAACTCACAGAATTGAAGTAGAGTCATAAGATTAAATTTCTTTCTGGGACTGATCCCTGAATATTGTGATGGTTTGCTGACTGATAATTCTGAGTGTTCTGCCTCAGAGCCTAAAGACAAAGAAACATGACCATAAGGAGAGGTGGCTAGAAGCAAATTGACAATAATGTAGAGTGCTGTGAGGAGACTGTATGGACGGTGACTTCTGGCTCTGTGCCAGATGTGTACAGTGTAATCTAATTGCCTTGCTGTTCAGTACAACAGTGCAATATGCAGAGGCTGCAGGGGTAAGACACTGAGTCTGTGTCACTGGTTAGTATCTGAAACTGAGTGACAGGTGCAGTAACATGTGTACCTTTTCATGACCATTGTGTGTGGGTTATACTGTGGAAAAACACAGGTATTTGATACCATGAGACTAGAAAATAAATGGGTAGGAATTATCACATCATAAGTGTGTGAGAGACACTCTGCAGAAGTGATTGAAGTCCAACATTGATACAGGTGGGCTAACTGCATGTCTTTACTCAACATGATGCCCCTTTTCACGGCAAAGTTATATGTGAATTTAATTTCCTTACAGGTGTAGCGCTTCCCTACTGCTGTCATATATTCCCACCTTCCTTCAATGCTCTAGTAAAACACACTGACATGCTGCTGTGAAAGATGGATTTAAGCACCACAGAGGATTGTATAAACATATTATCAGTGGGCCATCATACACACTCCCATTTGAAGGACATAATAATATTCATCTCAGTGCAGGGAAGCAACTAAAAGAGTTAGGAAAAAAAGTAAATCACCTGGTCCAAATGGAATGAAAATTCGATTATACAGGGAGAGCTCTGTGGTACTATCATTTACTTAGCTTGTATTTATCACCAGCATTTCACCCAGCACAAAACCCCAAGTGACTACAATAAAGTGCAGATGATTCCCATGTATAAGAAGGGAAAAAAATAGACCCACAAGATTAGAGACCAAAATCCTTAACATCAGTTTACCGCATATTCATAAGTCAAATATGATAAATTTCTTTGAGTCTGAAGAGTTTCTGTCTACAGTTAACCATGGATTACGAAAGAATAATTAATGCAAAACTCAAATGGTCCTTTTCTCACATGATATCCCACAAGCCTTGTATGAAAAACAACAAGCAGATTCCATATTCTTAGATTTCTGGAAAGCATTTAATACACTCCCCACTGCAGACTGTTAACGAAGGTACACGTAGGGACAATAGCTTGGCAGATATGTGAATGGCTCAAAGTTTCTTAAGTAACATAAACCAGTAACTGTCCTTGATTGTGAGTGTTCATCAGAGACAATGGTATCGTCAGGCGTGCTCAAGGGAAGTGTGTTCGGACCACACTTATTCTCTACACACGCAAATGACATCACATGCAGAAATCTGCTGCTCTTTGGTGATAATGTTGAGATGTATGGGAAGGTGTCACCATTGAGTAACTGTATGAGGATAGAAGATAACTTAGACAAAATTTCTAGTTGGTGCAAAGAATGACAACTGGCTCCAAATTTGGATAAATTTAAGTTAATGCAAACGGCCAGGATATGCAATGTCAAAGGTTACAATATGGTATTAGTAGTGTACTGCTTGAGACAGTCACATTTATTAAATATTCAGGGGTAACATCCAAAAGTGATAGTAAAAAGAATGAGCATGTAAGGATGGTAGTGGTGAAGGTGAATGGTCAACTGTACGTAGAACATTGGTGTGATCAATTAATGAGTACTGATCGAGTGTCTAGGATCCCCCCCCTCCCCCCCCCCCCCCCAAGGTCCAAGGTCAGAATAAAGGAAGAAATTGATGCAATTCACTACAGGGCTATAGATTTGTTATCTGTAGAGTCAATCAACACACAGGTGTTATGGATATGCTTCATGAGCTCAAATGGGTTGGCCTGTGTGTCTCATTGATACAGATAGTCACACCATAGCTGCAACTGCAATGGAGAAGTATCTCTGTAGGAACCAGACAAAAATGTGGTTCCTGAGGACAGCTAGTCGCATTTCCAGTAGTTGCAGAAGGCAACATCTGGATGATTGCCTCATTTGGCCTCATAATGTTACATAACATACCCTTGCTGTGCTGGTACTGCAAAAAGTTGAAAGCACGGGCAAATTACAGCTATTATTTCTCTGGAGAGCATACAGCTCCTCTGCATAGGTAATGGTGATGGCACTCTCCTGGATGAAATATTCCAGAGGTAAAATAGTCCCTCATTTCAGTCTTCAGGCAGGACTACTTAGCAGGATGTTGTCATCAAGAAAAACAACATGGGCTCTCTAGGGAAGGGTTGGAGTATGTTAAGTTATTTCCATTGATCAGATGGGTATGTTAATGAATCTGAAAAGCGAAATGGTTAGCTGCCCATTTCAAATATAGGGAATTAATGAAGCATGGTGGCAGGAATAATAGGCTTTTCTATTACAGGAGTACAGTTATCAACAAAAAAACCAAATAGGAGGTAACGAAGAACTAGGTATAATAATGAATAAGAAAACAGGGGTGTGTGTAAGCTTCATGATCAGCATAGTGAGCACATAATCGTAGCTATTACAGACATTAAGGCAATGCCCACTATGGTAGTACAAACACACACACACACACACACACACACACACACACACACACACACACACACACACTACCTATGCCCAAGGGAGGACTTGAACCTCCAACGGAGGAAGCCATGTGAACTGCGTCAAGGCGCCTCAGGCCACACAGCTACCCTGTATGACAGTGTGTATGGCAACTAGCGGTTTGTAAGATTGATAGAAAACGTGATGGAATCAGAAATGTTGCACAGATATTTAAACGAGACCAAAAACTAATTGTGTTGAGTGAATGTATTTGGTAGTAGGGAAAGGAAGCGAACAAAATATAGGAGGAGGTCATAGACCAGTAGAATTTTACATACGGCATAATTCTGTCATCGCTAACTCTTGGTTTAATAAGATTCATGAATGATGACTCTACACGTGGAAGAGACTTGGACACATGGCAAGGTTTCAGACTGATTATGCAAGGGTGCTATAGATATTTTGACACCTGATTTTACATTGTGAAACATTTCCATGGCAAGATATGAGGTTTGACCCTATTTTATTGCTTATGAGTACAAATTAAAACTTGAGGGATGACATGTATGTGGCAACTTATGGACATCAGCCGTGAATAAACTGAAAAGGATCAGAGACTGTTGGGAGTTTCAGAAGGAGCATTAGGCAATGTTCATCTTGAACATGGGAAGAGAATGCAGCTGAAGAAGAAGGGTAGCTTTGAGACATGAAATAGGGCAGGAAACAGAAGATCAAATACGCATAAAACAAAAAACTTGATAACACAGGGCATCTCAACTTCAATTTACAAAAGAAGGAAATATCAAAATATGAGAAATTAAGCAGGCAAAAGGGAATAATGACATCTAAAAAATGAGACTGGCAAAAGGTGTAAAGATGACAGGCAGGAATGGCTAGGGGGCAAATGTAAAACTGTACAGACCAGTCATATTAAAGTGACAATCTGTAAAAAGCCTGAATGACCATTTTTTGCAGTGCAGAAAAGCAGGAAGAAAATCATTGAAATTCTGAAAGATACCAACAGGGATGTGGAGCCAGGCCAATTCCAATACAGCAGCCACATATCTAGGTGTTTTAGTTGAGGATCCATAGCACAAATAAACCAACTAAGGTGGTCCCACGGATTTGCTATCAGTTTTAAATCCATACATGCCACTGGATATCTATCTGATGGAGCTTAAAACATAATTCATCTGAAAGGACTGCATGTTTCCACTCATGAGAAGAATATGGGATTCCTCAGAAACTTTGGTCGGTGGAAGAGGGGTCAAAGTAAGGTATTTCTGAGGTACTTCATGCACCTTTTACCATGTGATATCTTCAGAAGACATGGTGGCTCAATGGTTGGCATCATGGCTTCTTAATTTTGCACTCTATGTTTGAAACCCCATTATTACTTACTTTCAGTTTTATTTATGTACCCATGCCTGTAGAACATTACTCTATGTATGTTTTCCATTATACGCTACTATAACATTGTTCTTATTTGTCCACTAATTTGTATGTCAAGTGAATTTATTTTAAAAAAGAACAAAATTATTTCTGTGAAATTCCTGTAGTGTATCTTGATGTTTCTTTCCTTCGTGAGATTCACACATAGAAATGCCACTTTGGTAAACTTACCTTCACATGACACTTGTGCCATTCAGAAAATCTGTGTTTTCAATGGTTCTGTGATTAGTCTTATCCATGGAAATGCACAAAATCCTCATGATGAAAAACAATATGAATAACACACAAGAAATTGAAAAAGATTGTAGCCCCTCAACGTACCATACACATGTTACATAATACATGTGTGTGATGTATTGTGATATCCATTTGTGATTTTACAATTAATATGCCTTTATACTCCTAATTTCATAAGAAAGATGCTTTCAGTAACCTACTACGGACATGGGTAGATAAATAAAATAAAAACTATAAAAATAAATAAATAAAAACAACCATTAGTTTTCAAATACAGTTTTCAAATTACGAACGATGACCTTAACCACTGAGCCACTATCTATTCTGAAGATTTTCTGAGTTAAATGGTACAGTAACTATCTACTGATAAGCCGAGACAAGTGTTCGCTTATTTTGACTCCTCTTTCGCTGAGTGAAGTTCATGGAAAGTCAGGTGATGGCACTTGCTGTTTCTCATTACCAGTGGAAGTCCAGTTGCAGTGGTTGCATGCTAATTCCAGCTTTTGTCGCCAATAAACAGCACTCGGCATGGGTGCATGAACCAGGTACCTGCTGCTCTCTTTCCACATAACAACAATGGTTTCACTGTTCCCTGCATCCTCAGAACGTGGTTTACAGACCCTCTACTGCCAGTTCTGCCAACTGCCTTTGTGACATAGGCGGTGATGATGACGTTTTGTTTGTCGGGTGCTTAACTGTCCAGTCATCAGCACCACTAGAAAGCCCAATTTTTTACACAATCCAATTTAGCCATTGCCATGAATGATGATGATGAAGTAATGAGTACAAAACAAATACAGAGTCCCTGGACACAGAAAATCCCTATGCAGCCAGGAATAGAACCCAGGATCCTGTGATACAGAGGCAGCAACATTAGCCACTGGACCATGAGCTGTGGACTAACATAGGTGGGGGTTACATTAATGTGATGATACCATGCACAACCACAAGAAGCATAGATACTCCTTATAACAAGATTAGACACACCTTTGCATAAAAGTAGAGAAGAGATGAAATACAGGCTGGCAATGGCAAGGAAACACATCTGAAATACTGGAATGGAATTTGTTAACATCTAACTTAAATTAAGCTCTAAGGATATCTTTTCTGAAGCTGTTTGTCTGCAGTGTAGCCTTGTATGAAAGCGAAATGTGGGTGATAGGCAATTCACATAGAACAGAATGGAAAAGAAGCTTTTGGAATGTGATGCTACAAGAGAATGCTGATGATTGGATGTCAGGATTGAACAAAAATAAAGAGGCACTGAATGAAATTGGGAAAAACAGAAATTTATGGCACAACACCTCTGGTTGAAAGAAAACATTTATTGCATCCTCAAGGCATTGTCAATTTGGTAATGGAAGAAAGTGTGGAGCATAAATATTGATGAAGGAGACCAAGGCTCGAATACAATAAGCAGGTTCAAATGGATGAAGGTTGTGATAGGCGTGCAGTGATGATGACACACACGATAGACTAACATGGAGAGGTGTATCAAATTAGCCTTCAAACTGAGGACCATGACAACCACAACAACAACAAGTCATTATTATTGAACAGATATTGTCAGAAACATTAAACATTAAGCTAATATTCATTAATATCGCAACTTTTAGTTTTATCTCTCTTCCACTGGGGGTGTTTTCGAATGGAGAATTGAGGACAACATTGTTCCCACAAGTCGAAGACAAAAAAGAGTCCGCTCAGAGCTCAGAATGCCTGAGCAAATCTAGCTAAATTGAGCTGAGACTGGTATCCCTGATATTGCTCAATAACAATAATGCTTGTCTAACAAGTATTTTGCCTCAATATTAATCCTCGTAATCCACTTGCAGTTCACTTCAATGATCCTTTTCCAGAGAGATCCTATCAACCACACAAAATGGCGAGTGGAACTAGTACATTTGTTCTCTGAAAGGCGTTATGTTCTTGCACAGAGCAACTTAGGAACCAACCGATGCCAGCAAAGAGTTTCTTGTAACAAAGAAGCTGTATCACTTGCACTAGACCTCTGGTCTCATGCCAACCATAAGAACTGGATCAGGAACTTTAACAATGCTGTAGTATTTATGGTAGTGACTTCTTGGATGTAAAACTGCGTGTTTAGAAATGAAAGTCGGTGCTCTAGAAATGTCAACTAATGACCAGTGTAGCTAGGTGGGAAAGAGTAAACAAAGAATTTAAATGACTGAGGCAGAAACTCATCAGTATGTGAAACAGGTATGGCAAGTTACACTATTAACAGCAGCCTAAAAGTTGCAGTTCGGAGGCTTTGAGCAATCACCCGATTCATTTGCATAAATGAATGAGAAAATGAGAAAAGTGTCACTTCATTCCCACATGTGTACATGCCCCTTAGTAACAGTGAGGAAATTTGATAAATCTCCAATACATCAAAATGCTGCAATTTCGTAAGGGAAAAATAAGATGCAAGACCCTAAAAACCTCATTCTAAAATCTGTCTGAAAATTAGTTGGAAGAAATGTTTGGAAAACTTCCCACAACATACAGTGTAACATCTTTGAAAAAATTCCCTCAGCTGTTTTCATTTTACCCTAAATATCTACTGGTTATAGTTGTGGACCATCTTCATAGGAGTGAATGAGTACAAAATGGAATAAAAGTACAAAATGGGGCTAGTAATGTACATTAAAAGATATAAAATTCGTAATAGGTACATAAACAAAATCTACTCATGAATACTTACAATGCAAAACAGGTCATGTGACTACATCATTTCTTTTATGGCTTATAGAAAATCTAAAACGTCATAATAGATATAATAAAAGAACACAACCTGTCCCATAAAAGTCTAACAGAGGTGTCCTAAATATAACAAAAGTTGATGTAGCGATGTACAAAGAGGCGAGAGCTATACAGCATAATCTCTGTAATATAAGCCAAGGACCATATCAAAACACCTTCTACATAAAATGTTCAGCCTACTCAATAGCCAGTATGTCCTCATTCGGCATGGGTAACAGTAACGAACCATCATTGCATGGAAGTAATGAGGCCTCGGTAGGTGGCTGCAGAGAACTGGCTCCACACCTGCACATACAATTACCCGTAAAATCAGGAAGGCAGGGCACTGAGCTCTGACGCCATATCCTATCATGTCCCAGATATGTTTGATCAGGTTCAGACCTGACTAGATGGATGGTCAGCATATCAGTTGGAACATGAATCTGTGTTCTTCAAACCACTCCATCACACTCGGAGAATTGTGAAATGGTGAACTATCGTGTTGAAAAATGCTACTGCCTGTATGTTCATACTTGCAAAACATTAAAAGACTAAAACATTAAAAGAAACAAGACATCAGAAGATACTTCAAGAGCATTGGAACTTCGTGAGCCATACAAAATGTGCACATTTAAAATGCATACTTAAAGGGCACATTCGTATGTTCAGATTCCCAATGAAGTAGGCCTCAACCTGATATTAAGCTTTCCAGTGTTGTTTTCGGGATGTAAATTTTCTTGGACAACCAGTACTGTAATATCTCATGTTTGGTTCTTTATTATGGCATAATGCCATACGTGATACAAGATTACAGAGTGCACTCTAGCCAATAGTATGGAATTAAACACTTTGTTTCAAATACATTGATTGCCTCAGTGGAAAAGATTAATAAAAGCTGGATTTTTTTAGCAAACCGACAAAAATAACTTCACTGTTCTGCAAGGCGATTTATGCTTGCCTGTGAGAAATGTGGAAATAAAATCTGAAACTAGTAACATATTTTAGCCTTCCGTAATTATATGAATCTGTTTAATTTCCTTGACAGCTTCCTGCAACAGAAATCTGTTTTATTTTTATTTGACATGAGAGCAGTAAATGACGAGGAAACAGCAAAATCACTAAATGTATACATGGATCACGTGGAGATGACCTACATCCTCATTATAACTCAGATTGCTCTGTGCATCAGCCCCGGATCTACGATATTTCCAAACCGGGCAATAGTAGATAGTGGCACCCTCTCCCCAACCCTTCCCTTGAGCATTTAGGAAGACGTCAAAAATTTAAAAACTCTAACTTTAAAAAATATGCTCATTTTGTGACGCATATCTTTCTGAAGAGTCTGATACATAAACATGTGTGTTCGAGGAATTTTAAGACATGTTATTTGGTCTTAAGTGTGCCAAAATGCAGTGCCATGCCTCTTCACACAGCATTCTTCAATCACACATCACTGTATTTCGCTCTGTGGAATTGAAACGTGTATATTTTGTAATAGATGCAATCAAACTATATTCAAGACAGTGAAAATTAAAATGTCCTGAGGTGCCTCTTCTGCTCGCAGTCGGCCTGTTTGACATCCTGCCTCTATCTTTCTTTAAATCTAGCAATCAATACCAGATGGGATTATTTATAACCGGGAGACCAAGAACTCTTCAGAAAATTTACACTCTTTATTGCCTATTAGCTAATAACTTGCTGTTTTGTGTGACATAAAATTAAATATACACTCCTGGAAATTGAAATAAGAACACCGTGAATTCATTGTCCCAGGAAGGGGAAACTTTATTGACACATTCCTGGGGTCAGATACATCACAGAACCACAGGCACATAGACACAGGCAACAGAGCATGCACAATGTCGGCACTAGTACAGTGTATATCCACCTTTCGCATGATGCAGGCTGCTATTCTCCCATGGAGACGATCGTAGAGATGCTGGATGTAGTCCTGTGGAACGGCTTGACATGCTATTTCCACCTGGCGCCTCAGTTGGACCAGCGTTCGTGCTCAACGTGCAGACCGCGTGTGACGACGCTTCATCCAGTCCCAAACATGCTCAATGGGAGACAGATCCGGAGATCTTGCTGGCCTGGGTAGTTGACTTACACCTTCCAGAGCATGTTGGGTGGCATGGGATACATGCGGACGTGCATTGTCCTGTTGTAACAGCAAGTTCCCTTGCCGGTCTAGGAATGGTAGAACGATGGGTTCGATGACGGTTTGGATGTACCGTGCACTATTCAGTGTCCCCTCACGCCGCACGTGTTGAGCAATTCGGCAGTACGTCCACCCGGCCTCCCGCATGCCCACTATACGCCCTCGCTCAAAGTCCGTCGACTGCACATACGGTTCACGTCCACGCTGTGGCGGCATGCTACCAGTGGTAAAGACTGCGATGGAGCTCCGTATGCCATGGCAAACTGGCTGACACTGACGGCGGCGGTGCACAAATGCTGCGCAGCTAGCGCCATTCGACGGCCAACACCGCAGTTCCTGGTGTGTCCGCTGTGCCGTGCGTGTGATCATTGCTTGTACAGCCCTCTCGCAGTGTTCGGAGCAAGTATGGTGGGTCTGACACACCGGTGTCAATGTGTTCTTTTTTCCATTTCCAGGAGTGTAGGATATATAAAAGCAGTAGAGACAAGCAAGACAGTACACATTACTTCAATCCATAGCTCCTAGCGTTTTTTCTCTCTAATCTTGCTACAGCTTTACATGGCCTACTTTCCTTTCTGCCAAAGAATCTGTTACCTCATCAAAGTTCATCAAAAGTTTTGCTACATGAAGAAATCGGAATGTCTGTTTCTAACACTGAAAAAGCTGTTAATACAAATAGTACACAAGACTGGTGTGGTTCCTCGATCTGCTTATGTCTATTTTCCACTGTCTGCTAGATAAAACAAAATAAGCTTTCCTAATATTGTAGCAATTTTAACACACACCAAATACATGAAATGGTCATTTTTATAACATGATAGAATATAATTCACAAAGTACCAATATCAATGCCTATTGGGCCTACATGCAAAAAGCTTTATACTAGGAAATAGTTTCACATTTCATTCATATGCTACAGTTTCTCAAGCACGAGATCAGAAAGTAGTCGTACGAAATTTTTATATAAATTTGGGATCGCCATATTCTTCCACAAATTATGTGATGTTCCCGTTTCTTCTACTTCCTCATTCTAACAGACAATCTTTTCATCACTAATTATGCAATATGCCTGCCATTGTCAAAATTTATTCGCCAGTTAACTTCGCTAACCCTGCCACAATTACCGATTTAGTCATCCTGTGATTATTTTCTGATTTTACTTATACCATTGATTTGATAGGCTTAACTACAAGAAAATGGTTTGATATTTTTCCTTCTTATTTGTTGGTAACCTATTTATGTGCTTATTGTTCAGTCTTGTATTTTGGTACAGACATTCACTGCAACACATCTTTATTTGTCATTAATATTATCATAACTTTATTTACTCTCTCTTTTTGACTGTGCTTGTGAGAAAAGTGCTGCAAAAGATTTAGTTGAAGGATTTGAGCATGTGCATATCATTTTCAGGTGAATCTGAAAATTGAAGTTGTACAAGTGACCAAGGATGACCCTAATGTAAACAAGGCATTAATAGGAGTGCTGAAAAGCAAGCTCAAAGTTGAAAGTAGTCCAGAGGATCCCAGGCTTCTGGACTTTGGGACATGTTGCTTACGCGCAGTGCATGGTACTATAAAGACATATTGTACTACGGTTGACTGGAGTCTTGTTCAGTTTCTGAGAGCTTCATGTAATCTATTTAAAAATTTTCCCCTCCAACATTGTTAGTTACAACAATATTACCAGCACTACTGTTTTCCCACATTAGTTTCGTGATGATTGGTGGGGGGAAAATAAAGTGGTGTCAGTATAGGATCAGCAAATATTTAACAGATGCCTATACATGTGTGAAGGAGGTAGGAAGGGTATATGAAGGAACAACCCAAAGCCTAAGGTTGCTATTGGAATTCCTAAAAGTCGCAGCTACCCCTCTGGATTACCCTTGACATTGAGCTTGCTTTTCAGCTCTTTTAGGGATACTTTGTTAACATTAGGGTCATCTATGAACACTTGAACAACTTGCCTTTTCATATTTATCTCACATTGGGATACACCTGCTACACTATTCCAAAAACATAGAAATAGATCGAACTTAATGATTATGACAACACTGGCACAACAATCTCCTGTAGTTCTTTAGTGAAAACGGCTCCAGTCTGTACGCAATGCATTAATTCAATTTTGACTTTTGAAGCTGGCTTTTTGAGGCAGTTTTATGTTCGGAAACACATCTAATAAGATATTAATAAGCTGCCAAAGTCTAAAGGTGAGTGGTGTATGTAGAAGCCAACAGACACAAATACACTTCTGCTTTTATCATGGCATTCCTCTGCATATAATCCAGTATTGAAGTATTGTTGGGCATCATCCAGGAGTTCCTGCAGCAAGTGCTTGATGCAAGTGCTTTGCGGAACCACCTGGTTACTGGAACACACCGCAACAGCATGACACACTCCCCGCTTGTGCGACAGCGAACTACAAATACATGGAAGCTAATTAGAAATACCATTTTTCTTCATTAAAACTGATAATTTTATTTTCCAGTGCGCTTGCTGAATCATGGGCACTCTCAGGATTGTCTTTTCCAGTGTTGGAGTTGATGATCAGCTGAGTGCAGTCAGAGGTGGTAGGCAGTACTGCTGAGGCTATGTTAAATGCAGTATCATTGGAGCCAGGGCTATTTGTGGCAAATAGCTTTGATGTAACACTATAACCTTCCAACTAGCCTTCAGCCCAGCATGCTTCTTTTCCTTATATGGCTGAACAAGGTCTACTTGCCTATACTGCTGAATGGAAAGTTGGTTTTAGAGAGCATGAACCAAAGTGAGAATTTTTCAGATATGTCCCCTCTGCAACCTACCAAAATTCTGGATTCTCTGTACAATGAGAACTGAATCCATAATTTCAAATCCTTGAGTAGGCCACAAGGTAGCACAGTAACATGCGGCCAAGAGTTCACACACATATAGTACACTACTAAAACAAAACTAGTGGTCTCAGCTTTTCCTTTCTCATGTTCAACTTCCACCACACTCCCTGACCTAGATCTCTACTTGAGCAGGTCCAAAGTATGGAAATAAAATCTTATTTATATGCTTATGACTGAAAGTTTATGTTGACTATAACCCACAGCACCTGCAGGAAAGTTAGACAGACAGCAGAATGACACAAAGAGTCACCTTGCCCCATGACCAAGGCACCTACTCGCAGTCTCCACTAACCCTTCAGCTACTTGCATTGCAATGTTCCCCTTGCAGGCTTTAAGTCAATGCTAACCAAACCAACAGTTGCATAACAATGCCCAATGGTTGCTTGTTAGTGTCCAAATTACACTATTTTGTGCTAACACTAATGATCTACAATCAATCTTACTGATACACAATGCAATCAGATAGATGGGTGTTTGCATGTGTATATCCAAAACAATGTACCAAACTCAAATCCATCAACCTCTAGTATCCTTGGTTGAAGATAAATGGATTCAAATAGACCACGAACTGCCCTAAAAAGCACGTCTTTGTGATACCATCGTGTTAACAAAGAAGGGATACATTTAACAGATGTAAATGTAAATCACACCAAATACTCATCACACATCCTTGTTGGCCACATGGTCGTATATGTACAAAATCACGACAACAACAAACCAGAGTAGGATGGTCAGGCTGCAGTGACAGGCATGCAAACCATTCTATCCCAACAACAAACCTGAAACTTCCTGGCAGATTAAAATTGTGTGCTAAAGCAAGCCTCAAACACAGGACCTTTGCCTTTTGCTGGCAATTGCTCTACTGACTGAGCTACCCAAGCTTGACTCATGACCCATCCACACAGCTTTCATTCTGCCAGTACCTGATCTTTTAACTCTCAAACTTCATGGAAGGTCTCCTGCTGAACTTGCGGGAGCAGCGCTCTTGGAAGATGAGACTGAAAGGTAGGAGGTATGGTTCTGACACAATAGAAGCTTGGGTAACTCAGTTGGTAGAGCACTTATCAACAAAAGGCATGGTTCCAAGTTCGAGTCTCAGTCATACACACAATTTTAATCTGCCAGGAAGTTTCATATTAGTGCACACTCCACTGCAGGGTGAAAATCTAATTCTAGATCAACAAACCTCCACACAGTGTGTCTGGAATCAGCCAGGCTGGGCTGGCTGGTTGACTAGTCACTGCATTGGACAGAGTGAAACGGTTGAGGGGTGCTAAACCCCACTGGCGGTCAGTCTCACAGCACTAAGTTGAAGGTGAACAGTGATTGATCAATTGATTGATTACCTGAGATGGGTTATGGGACCAAATGGCGAGGTCATGACTTCTGCGAATGTGAAGTTAATCAGGGCCTGCTAAAAGTGGAGGGATCCAGTCAGATGAGTCAAACTATAAAATAATGAGCATTAAACACACACACAGAAAAAGACATGAAAGGTGAGACCAAATCTAAAAACTGGAAAAAAGGGGGAGGTTATGGGGCCACAGACATGGAAGACTGGAAAGGAAATCCCAACCACAACAACCTGCCCCTGCCCCAAGACTAAAGTAGAACCTTACATCTGAAAATAAAGACCACTTTCATGGAGGGAAACGAGGACCAGTTCAACCAGTTTAAGGAATCAGGAAGAGTATACTTAGCACAAAAGGACAAAAGAAGGGGGGATTCCACCAATATGTGGGATACCATCAGTCTGGCTCAATAACAATGTTGTAGGAGTGGGATGTTATGTAGGAGAAAAAAGGGGGTGAGCCAGGTATGACTAATGTGTCGATGGAATAATACAGTGGACTCCTTCCAAGAGGAGCGAGGAAGAGCACCAAAACTGTAGTATACTCCTTGATTGTGCTGAGTTTATTACTGTGAGCAGTGGCACTCCATATGGCATTTCACTTTTGGGAAAAGAGAGATTTGATGTAGATCCGCATATCCGCAGCTGGAATCATGAAAGGAAATGGAGAATAAGCCAAATGGTGAGCCAGTTCATTCCCTGGGATGCCTACACGATGTGGGGCTCATAGAAAGACAACTGAACAGGTGGCATGCCCAAAGGCAGAGAGAAGGTTATATAGCAGAGACCAAAGGGTGATGAGAGTATCATTAGTCGATAGTCTGCAAGTTGCTCATTGAATCTGAAAAAAAATCAAAACAAAAATGAGGGCCTTGTGAATGGCTAGAAGTTCTGCTGTGAACACACTACATGACCCCAACAATAAATGGTGTTCAAAGCCAGTAGAAGATGTGAAAGTTTATTCCACCTTAAAGACTG
This sequence comes from Schistocerca gregaria, assembly GCF_023897955.1. Taxonomy (NCBI): domain Eukaryota; kingdom Metazoa; phylum Arthropoda; class Insecta; order Orthoptera; family Acrididae; genus Schistocerca; species Schistocerca gregaria. The sequence goes on along the minus strand of NC_064930.1, from coordinate 85,295,514 downwards.
TCTTAGAACCATCGATGTAAAAGATAGTGGCACCCTGGAACACTGCAAGGATGGCATATACAAGACAGTGGAAAACTATAGGATCAACAGAGATCTTAGGACCCTGGAATAGAGTGGTCCTAAACCATGGTCTAGGCACCATCCAAGGGGGGTGGGGGTTATGGAAGGAAAGGTGCAGGGTGCAGTCCAACGAGTGGAGATGGAGATGTCAACAGAAGGAAGTGACACACTTGCCAACTGGCAATCCCATCTGTGAGTGGAGAATCCCTCACTGCAAAGAGCACAGGGTACACAGGATGGTCAAGGAATTGGTGAATGGTGATTGCATAAGAAACAAGGAGTTGGCTGTGTTCCATGTGTAGAAGGGGAATATCCACTTCTGTGAGCAGACTATCTATGTGACTAGTGTGAAAGGCACCAACAGCCAGATGTGCACCACAATGAAGGACTGGCTCAAGCAGTTTCAAAGTGGAAAGATCTGCTGAGCCATAAACCTGACTACCATAATCTAGTCTGCACAAGACCAAAGCACAGTAAAGATGGAGAAGACAGCAATGGTCTGAATCCCAAAATGTCAGGGCAAGGAGACAGAGCATTAAGCTTCCACATACATCTATGAATTCTTTGGGTGGTGAATGTGGGGCTGTGCTACAACATTGAGTTGGTGGTTGCCTAAATAAAGTTCTGAATAGGGGTGTACTGTAGGCTGATGACAAAAATACATAAACCACGTTTTCGAAGGAGAAAACTGGAAACCATGAGATATGGCCCATAAAGACATCCATAGGATGGTGTCTTGAAGCCAGTGCTCAGGAGATACTAGCGAGTGGGAGCTGCACCAGATGCACAAATTGTCAACATACAATGCCGGGGTAACCAGAGGCCTCACAGAGGTCACAACACCATTGATGGCAATGAGGAAGAGCATGATGTTGAGCACAGCACCCTGTACGATACAGTTCTCCTGAATCTAAGGGGTGCTGAGTGAAGTGCCAAATTCCAACATGGAATGGCTGGTGAGATAAGAAGTCGTAGATAAAAACTGGAAGAGAACCACAGAAGCCCATCTCATGGACGGCAACTTAAATGTGATGGCACCAAGCCATGTCATATACCTTATGTAGGTCAAAGAAGACTGCAACAAGATGCCAGAGGTGGGTAAATCCTGTCAGGTGGCTGTTTCCAATTGAGTAAATGGTCAGTTGGATATTGTACTGTCTGGAAGCTACACTGAATCGGGGAGAAAAGGCCCTGAGATTCGAGTACCCAACATAATCTGAAGTTCGTCATCCTCTCCAGCAGTTTGCAAAGTACATTCGTCAGGCTAATTTGGCGGTATCTGTCGAGAGGTGTTGAGTTCTTCCTGGTCATAAGGACAAGGATAACTATACCATCTTGCCATTGTGACAGAAAAGCACCCATGAGCCAAATGTGAGTGAAGACCATGAGGAGATGTTGCCTCTGGGGAATGTCAAAGTGTTGGATCATCTGGTTGTGGATGGAATCCGAGCCAGGGGCTGTGTCTTGTGAACAGGTAAGAGCCTGTAAGAATTCCCATACCATGGAGGGTTCATTACAGGGCTCAGCATGGTGTGGGATGAAACAATGGGGTGGAGGGAGGGGGGGTCTATTCAACTCTGTGTTTCTGCTGGAGAAAGGTAGGAGGACAGGAAGAGGACACTGATGCTGCCATGAAGTGTGTTGCGAGGTGTTCTGCAAGGACCAATGTGTCAGTGCACAAGCACCTTGAAGGTTAAGCCTCTGGACAGGTGACCATTGCTGGTGGCTCAGAAGGCAAGGGATCTTGCACCAAACCTGCAATGAAGAGGCATACATCCCCAGGGAGGAAATATAGCACTCCCAAAGTAATGAGCCTTAGCATGGAGACTCCTAAAAGCGAGGCGGTTGGTCTCTGAAGGGTGTCACTTTAATCTCTGCAGCGACCATCGGTGGTCCTGGACAGTGACTGTGACATTCTGGGTTCACCATGGTACTAGTAGATGACGAGTGGGACCTGTTGATAGGGGAACACCAGTGCCAGCAGCTTGAAGAATAGTGGCAGACACACCTTGCATGATTACATCAATGGAATTTGAGAGGGAGGTGTCATAGTGCACAGCAGATGTATATGAAGTGCAACTGGCACTATAGAATGCCCAACATGGAGGCCTGTATGCCAGGTGGCAGCAGGGGAATGATAGAATCACTGGAAAATGTTCACTGTCACACAGGCCATTATGGGATGACCAATGTAGGAAAGCAACGAGGGCATGGGAGGAGATGGTGAGACCGATAGCAGAAAAAGTTCACGAGTGGCACTGAAGTGGGTAGGGGAACCATTACTGAGGAGAGGGAAATCAAGTTACATAATACGTGGATCAATCAGGAAGCTCCTACCTGTTAGGTGTTACTCCCGCACAGTGGGTGGTGGGCATTTAAGTTCCCAAGGAGGAGTACCTGCAGTGGGAGTTGCTGGGTTAAGGTAGACAGTGCAACTTAAGGAAGTGGGCTACCTGGAGGGAGGTAGACATTGCAAATGGTGATTGCCGGAGTAATTTGCACTCTAACCACTACTGCTTCCATGTTGCAATTTAGGGGGTATGACATTGGAGCGAACCGAAGTGCAGACACTACTAGAAGCTACACTGGAGCCAGCATGGTTCTGACAGAATGCCTGATAACCAAAAATGTTGGAGAATTGTCGTCAAGGAAATGCATTTCTTGAAGTACACGACAGAATGCAGAATAGGAAGTGAAAAGATCTTGCTTTTCACGAAGGTGACAATAGTATCCGTTTGAATTCCACTGGATGATCATGTGGCGAGAGTCCAGGTTAGACACAAAGAAGCCGAGAGTGGGTCATGTCACTCCGTTAGTAGTCGACACTGACAAGGATTTGGTGACATCCATAAGTAAGATATCAGACTCAGGTTGCGAGGGGGGAGAGGGCACCGCCAGGGGCATCGGGGGGGGGGGGGGGGGCTTGTCTCGGAATTTATATTTCTTCCTCTCTTTCAGAGGTGGAGGAGTGCAGAGCACAGAGGGATACAGGCATCTGCAACATCTGGAACTGAAGGAGAGTGGGTGACCTTGGGGTGCACAGATGGTGAGTCTCATGGCTGAGTGCTAGTAGGAGTCTTCTAGCCTGAGAGACACTGGGGAGAGGGATCCCAGGAGGGAGTTTGATCATCAACAGGTGCCAAAGGAGAGGGGCACTTTTTTGGCCAGGGAGGTGGAGCAGCTCCCGGATGGGAGGTCATGAGAACTGCAGGAGGGGGAGGGAAGAGGAGAATGGAGTGGAGGTGAAGAAGAGGCAGGAGGACGAAATGAAGTTACAAAGTTGAAAATATTGTCAATGGATGGAATCTCTCATAGTTTTGGCAACCCTCAGCATACGACAGGCCATCTAGGGACTTGTATTCTTTGGTCTTCTTTACTCTCTTTTAAGCTGGGCAATCAAACGAGGGGTGTGGCAGTCAGTACTGTTGACACACACAGGTGAGCCTAGCCCTTCTCCCATGGTGTAGCCAGGGAAGGTAGCCGGGTCATACGAAGCAGCATTCAATGATCCTTCAATGTTCAAAGAGACCGCCATTTCAGAACAGAAGGATTTTTTCAGCTTGATATGGTTAATTCATGAAACATCCACCCTGATATCACCGACTCCAACCAGTGGCTCTCCCCATGGGCACTACCCAGCCACAGCAAGGGCTGTCTGACATGGCAGCCATAGCCATGAGTTCCAATGCTCCAAGAAGATAAGCAACTATTCTTTGGCATACATGGGGAGGGAACAGCTAAGGTATCAGTAGTGTGATCCTTGTGTGGTCAGGGGACTCAGCCACATGGGTACATAACAGGCCCACCACAGAGACTGGCTACACATGCTGGTGACGTAGTAGTGTGGAAGGGGGCTACAGCAGAAAATGGAGAGTAGACAGAAGGGAAATGGGGAATCAATACAGTAGACGCTAAGGAGGGAGTTCTTCCCCAATGGCTCAAACTAAAAAACATGAAATTTTGAAGTTGAGGTCAGACCTCAAGTGGTAATCAAAACACCAAAAAGGATGAAAGAACATGCAAAAGAAACAAAATTGCAACCAATATAGGAAACCAGGTGGATAGCCAGGTCGATATAAATCAGAACACGGAGAGAGGGGACGGAGAGATACAGGAATCAGTGAACATGGTCACTGTAGCGAGGGTCAAAACCATATCAACCAAAACCATTAAAAATAAATGCAAAATATATCTATTTAAAACAGCAGATAAAAATTCTGCTTGATGCCTCCTAAGAGAGTGTCTCTATTCCTTTCAAGCTAATTATTTAAGTTTAGACCATATATGGCTCGAATTCAAAGGTACAGTATTGACAGCAATAGACAGATTCATAGAGATGGGATTGATCCACCATGGTACACAAAACATATCAGAACACTGTTGCAGAAGCAATGAAAAAAACATGCCAAATTCAGAAGAATGCAAAATCCCCAAGACTGGCTAAATTTCATGGAAGCTCGAAATTTTGTGTGGACGTCAATGTGAGATGCTTTTAATGGTTTCCACAATGAAACATTGTCTCAAAATATGGTAGATTCTGGTTGTATGTAAAGTACACCAGTAGCAAAAAAACAGTCAATACTATCACTGCACAATAGCGATGGAGATGTTACCAATGATGCTGCCACTAAAGCAGAGTTACTAAATACAGTTTTTCGTAATTTCTTCACTCAAGAAGACAAAGTAAATATTCTGGAAATTGAAACTAGAACAGCTGTTAGTATGATTGACATTAAAAAAGGTATCTTAGGTGTTGCAAAACAACTCAAATCACTTAAAGGCAAGCCTTCCGGTCCAGATGGTATACCAGTCAGGTTTCTTTCAGACTATGCAGACACATTAGTGCCTTAATTAGCACTCATATAAAACCACTCACTAGACGAAAGGGTTGTTCTTAAAGACTGGAAAGTAGCACAGGTCACACCAATATTCAAGAAAAGAAATAGGAGTAACCCATTGAGTCACAGACCCAAATCACTGAGCTCAATTTGCAGTAGGCTTCTGGAGAAAATACTGTACTCAAACATTACGAATTGTCTTGAAGAAAATGACTTATTGGTACATAACCAACATGGATTTATAAAATATCGTTCTTGTGCAACACAGCTAGCTCTTTATTCCCATGAAGTAACGAGTGCTGTCGGCAAGGGTCCTCTGATCGATTCCATATTCCAAGATTTCCAGAAGCCTTTTGATACCTTTCCTCACAGGCGACTATTAATCAAGCTGCATGCATATCTTCTCAGTTGAGTGATTGGATTTGTGATTTCCTCTCACAGAGGTCACAGTTCGAAGTGACAGATGGTAAAATCATCAAATAGAATAGAAGCGATATCTAGCATTCTACAAGGTAGTGTCATAGGCCCTCAGCTGTTCCTGATTTACGTAAATGATCTAGGTGATAATCTGAGCAGCCCCCTTAGATTGTTTGCAGATGATGCTGTAATTTACTGTCTAGTAAAATCATTAGACGATCAATTCCAATTACGTAACGATCTAGAGAGAATTTCTGTATGGTAAACAAGTGGAAATTGGCACTAAACAAAGAAAAGTGGTAACTTCAATGAACAAATATAGGTTGAAAAGCGAAGTAGGTGATGTTCTAAATTATTTACGTAACCAATCATGTGATAGGAGGCATGGCGACACATACAATAACTTATTGTCAAGTAATAACATATTTACAACCATATTTTTAACTTGGATATTATTTACATGATATTTCTGTACATACTGATATAAAAAGGTGGAAAAATACACTTAAATAGTGTTAATTCAATATTGCCACACATGTTTAGTGAATTGTGTAAGTGGTTGCAACAGTAACAACAATAAACCAATTATTGTTAATAATATTGATTACTGAAACAATTATAAATGGTAAATTAAAATTAGTTGTAAGTTAAAATCCTTTGTTACAATGTTGATGTTGAAACCACTGAAGTAATTATATAATGTAAAACCTATAATGCCATGTTCTTGGCACTAGAAGGAATTATTATGTCAGGAATACACCTGTAAGGTCAGAAGGGTGACCACATGATGCTTGGTTGCACTGTGAGAACAACTATATTGAAAATGTTAATAAAAAGTGGGAAGTTTAGGACAAAGACAGCAGAGTTACATGGAATGACATATATAAACAGTTTTAAAACTGGCAAACAATTTTGCATGCATAAATACAATAGATTTTAGGTTAAAATTGTGCCAACAATATCAACATTGAATGGATGATGAACAAGAATTAAGAACAACATAATCATTTAAATGATGTGAGTTTAAAATTTTATAGATATTACTATTCATTTCCTCTTATTGTTCAGGTATGACATATCATATTGCAAACAAAAAAGAATCTTGTGATGTTAGTTGTTTTAAATAACACTGGTAAAATGTTAATAACAGAGTTGATAAGAGAAAAGTATGATTGCATCTTGTAGGAGTCAGCCAGGGTAGAATGAATGAAAATGTTGCTGGAATAGCAGCAAAAGAGTTCAATGAAATTTGTTATTGAACAACATATGTAATTACAAAAGACTGGAAACTTAACAGTAATACCAGCTACAATGAACTGGGACACATGAAGTTAAAAGTTAAAAAACTTTTCTTAGTGCAATTCTTCCATTTATTTTCACTTACATTTCATCACCTGAAAATTATCAAAAAGACAATCAAAGTAATCTTTAATATGTTTGAACTAATTCTGACCAAGTAAAGCCATAAATGAATCAAGTATGACAGCTAATAAACACTCTCGATGTTCGAAAACAACAATGTCAAAAACAATGAAAAAGTTAAAAGCCCAGCTGAACAATTACCTGAAATTAATGCAAGACCAGTGAAAGATTTTCAGAAAGAACTTACTAAATCAGACAAGTTTTGAAACTGATTCATGAAACTTGAAAACAGTGAATGATAGTGGGATGAGTGAAAATTTTAAAATAAAACTTTGCAGTCTAGAATTAAAAAAAGTTAACACTGACAGTAAAAGATAAAAATTAAGTTCACACTGAGCATGTACCTGCTACAACCACAAATGTAGTAAAAAGAAAGGAATGTGAATTGGAATTTGGTTTTTGAATAACTAATGCCATCAATTATGTTGAAAACTTTGAAGTGATTGATGTAATTAGTAAAAACAAGAATGTAGCTAATTCACAGAATATTTATGTATTAGTTCATGTGAGTGAAGCAAATGATACCGATGAGAAACTATTTTCTTGTTCTGTAAGATGAATTCTTGTCTGCGTAAATTGAAAGTGTAATATTTGGGCTGTTAGTATCAAATAAGTTTTCAACATGGGGAGTAAAAAGTTACTCTAAATCAGTTTATGGAAACATTTGGTTTGGTAAAAATTATATGAATTCTGTTCAAATGGCTCTGAGCACTATGCAACTTAACTTCTGAGGTCATCAGTTACCTAGAACTTAGAACTAAGTGAACCTAACTAACCTAAGGACATCACACAGATCCATGCCCGAGGCAGGATTCAAACCTGCGACCGTAGCGGTCGCTCGATTCTAGACTGTAGCACCTAGAACCGCATGGCCACTCCGGCTGGCATGAATTCTATAAACAACTACAATTTGTTTGGTGGGAAAAGTATCTGAACAATTTCTGTAAAAAGCTTAAAATTTAAGGACCTTATGGCAATGTAGTGAATGACGTTCATTCATTTGAGGGCTTGATTCTGATGAGAAAATTTTCAATACTGCCTTGTCAGTTAAAGTCAGGGGGAAGACTTACAAGTGAATGTAGAATTTCTCACACACATCTGAAAGAATATACATTGTTAATGATCCAAACCTGTATGAAATAATTCAAAATTTAATTCACTGACTGCACATTCCTTGACATCTTCCATAAATCTACTACTCAACAGTGCCAGATAGGGACTCAAACCTGTATTTCCCACTTATCTTAAGTGGTCTCCTTAACCACTTTGGCTATTGGTGCATCCTCCTTATACCGAGACAAACTTCCATACATCACACTTCCACATCCTCATATCATTGTTCACTTAATTCATTACCTCTTTAGCATAATTTACGACATATTCGTTCGACAGATAACAACTTGCTGAGACTGGAAGGGGAACAAAAGCCCATATTTACAAAAAAAACAGCACAACTGATCCACAACACAAGAATCCTGCACCATAAACTTTTATCCACAACAAAATTCTAGAAGATATTCACAAATAATTGCCTACAGAGAAGATCTGTGCAGAAACTAAGAATATCAAGAGTGTAAGTAAGAACTAACATACCATCAGACACCAGGTGGCCTGAACTACAATCGACTTCAACTCAGTCCGAATTATAGTGAATCTGCAAATACTGGAAATTATACTGTTAATAAGGTCAATGTTACAGGTGTATCTCATTATGTCTCATGACTCTCACGTTGAAACTTTGATGGTAATATAAGGTTTTGGATGGAGTTCCTATGTGTGTCTTGATATCATGTTTTGACTCTGCTCTTTGAGCAGGTAGACAAAGAGAACTTTGTGCAAGGTTGCAAGTATACAGCAAATGGTATTTAAATATGGTGCAGAATGTAAATGATGTAAATCATCTAAAGTGATGATACTGAATCAGAACACAATAAAATGACTAAAAAATAAGCAAGAAGTACTTTCATTCAACAGAAAAACTCTTATGGAAATAAATTCTTGTGAGATTTTGTATTGAAGATTCTGGAAGTACTCGGTTTTGTGAAGTTATCATAAATGAAAAGCATCACCTTCACCTTTTCATTTTCAGTGGTGTACAAGAAACATATGCTATTACAGAATACAAACATAAATGTGGATGTAGTTTGTAACAAATATTATGTTGTGTGTCATATTATGAAATAATAGATATGAAGCTTTTACAACAAATACAGGAAAATTAGATAATTATGTGTCATAACATATTTGCTTAAAACAATATTGTATTGCCTTATGTAGGATGGCGATTGAAAAACTGGACCCGAGTACAGACTGCTTGCTAACGACACATGAACTGTTGTCCACCATGAGAGATACAACAAAAATTAGATCAACATGTAGTAATTAGATAATAAATAAATAATAACTAAGCTAATATAAAAGCCTATATTTACTGAATTGATTTTGCCTTTTACACTACATCACATCAGGTGCTTAAAAATGACCTCATTATTCAATGCACTTTCTTGTGCAAGCTAACATGTAAATATATACTTTAACAGCTCTGACGCAACAATTATCAAAATTTCATCAGGAGTATTGTCCTTCAAGTATTATAACATTATTGGGTTATGTGTGTACACTTCTCCCTTTAGACCCTCCTCCCCCCCCCCCCCCCCACCCATTATCCCACAGTTAAATGTCTTAAGTGGTTAGGTCAGGTGAAAGCAGCAGCCGTAATCTTTTACTGACAATCTTCTCTTCTTAAAACTCTCATGAATTCATGAGATTGGCTCACAAGAGTGTGACATGTTGCCCCCATTCTGTTGAAAGGTAGCATGTGTACATACACAGGGGGGAGGGGTTCACCCGTGTATAAAATTCCTCAAAGGTTCACATATACACAGCAGAGTTTACTGTTGTTTCAAAAAATATGGGATCGACAACCCAACTTTCTGACAGGGCACACCACACAGATTTTTTCATTAGGAAGAGGTTTCACACTTGTCCTACTGTGATTGTATCTGACTAGTATCTGGTGTTTTGGGAGTCGAATGTCCCGTTAGATGAGAGCAGGATTCTTCATTCATGAATATAGCAACACATCCAACATTCCACTCTCAACAGTCTGAAATAGCCATATATGGTAATTCAGGTTTTTTACCATATCTTCCCCAACTTGACATTTTGTAGGTTTTCATCCCTATATGGTGTAAAACATCTTGACAAGACCTGCACAAACATTCACTTTTTGTGTGTTGATTTCTTTGGATTCTGGATCAACTGTACTCTGATCACCATGGTCACAGTAGGTGCACAAACAGGTGGGGCCTGCGTCTTTTTCTTGTTCACAACTGACTCTGTAGTATACAATTTTGTCACTAAATCCTGTTAGACTGCTCTCTGTCTGTATGGAAATGTCAAGAAACTTCTTTGCAAAAATACCTCTTTACTATTGCAATTCTTTCTTGAAGATGTATCTCACTGAGATATTTCTTTATAGTCTTAACCATGACACAACTTTTGTATTTAACACAAAATGGAACTGCAACAGCTTCGGAATTATAGATATGATTGGTGGGCAACAATGAGCATCCTAGTATTCAGGGCCAATTTCTCATGCACCATCCTATATATTTTCATGTAGGATATAATTTGGGTGTGTTACTTCAAATAAATAGTCATCTACTACTAATTCAATTTCTTTGAACGCCAGAACGGAATTAAAAATTACTCTGGAATTTCCATGAACAATATTACAGTTTATTTTCATTATGCTGATTTGTTGATTAAGAAACTAGTTACAATAAAAGATTTAGTCACTACCTTCTATAACAATACTGCTCACCACTTGGAAGCATAAAAATGGAGCAATGAAAACTTCACACACTTCATTTCATCAGCAAACCATCGACATAAATCAGCCTTTAATAGCATGCAGTTAAGGACACAGCTTTCAGATTTCGTCACTTACTCACTTTTATTTTACTGCTAACTTGTGTAAGAAGTTACTAGCACAAAACTATGGCATTCTCACCTAGCACACACAGAGCATCAAATTCAAATACATATGCATTATTGATCATATTCCCTTTTACTGTAATATGACTGCCTATTAATACAACAATAAAGAAAAAAGTCCTCAATATACAACTAACAGTTTCCCCATGAGCTAATGAGAATCAGTACTTCTGTTATTGTTGATTGTGGAATTTAGGAGACTAAACATCGAAGTCCTCAGTCACCTATTCTCACCCACCTCCCCCAAATCCTATGAGTGTGTATAAGATCATTTTCTAAATAGTAGTGTGGCATGTATTTGGAGTTGGATATGGATACCAGCCTAGTATTTACCCAGTGAGATGTTCAAAAGTGCCTTAACTCCACATCAAAACTAGCCTGTTTACCAGCCTTCTTTTTTTTTAATCTGGAAAGTACATTTGATCTGGGTCAGGCTGGCCTCCCCACATTGCAGTAGTGGGGCACTAATACAGTCTGTTAACTGTACTTTTAAGAATATAGTTCAGTGAATAATGAAAACCTTACCTTGGACTGAGTGGTGCAAGTCTTTCTGAGGCTATCCCCTGAAACATTTTATAACACTATTAGGTAATGAATTCAAAAAGGTAAGTAAAAAAATTAAGACACACTACTACTATTCTGACAACTGCTACTTCTGGATTACTCCCTACTGGTAATATACAGAAAAGTAACTTACAATGTATAATAAGAGGCTGTGGAAACATGCAAAATATTTATAGAAATTGTTTCATTACAGATACATACAAAAAAAATTAGTCTGAAGCAGTAAACAACTCAGTGCATCCACAAAGACAAGTATTTCCTTGCTGAATGACAGATCCAAATGCATTCACATATGCATGGGGATGAATTTCAGCTGAGGGCTAGCAATACAGACCAATGAGTTTCAGAAACATACATCATTAACTTACTGAACAATTCCAACATTCATATCACAAAAATAAATGTGGACGCTATCAATCATATGGTTCCTGGAATTAATATTTCACACTAAAATACTGTATGCACAGTTTTGAAACTTCCTGACATGGTGTTGATGCCAGGCCACAAAATGCCAGATTCCAGTTTTGAGTTTTATTCCAACATACAATTTTAATCACCAACAGGAAGTTTCAACCTTAGGGGTACTGAATTGCCTGCAAGCATGAAGTATTATTTAAATTGGAGATTTACACATTATCCCATGCCACGAGCATTAGACATGCTGTATACTGTCATTCACGTTACAATCCACACAATTCAGTCATTCCCAATTGTGTCAGCCATTCTCAATTATGGCCAAAATATTGGAATAATTTTTAATTTTAAACAAATGGTACTGACTTTGCTGACTGTAGTCTTGAACAGCTTAACACATGTCAACTTTGAAGACACTTTTTTACTCTGTACATCTGATTCTAATGCTATACAAATACTGTGAAACCAGTGAACAACAACATACACATATTTGTAAGCTGTCAGCTTTTCAGACTGCAGAATATTTGAAGTGTTCGTTTTTATTCTTAAACTAAACTTTCACTAATGTGGCTCTCAGTACTCAGGCCTCTCAGTAACATGGCCCACCACTGGTCTCTAGTTGGTCAAGCAGAAGTAATGTACGCAGCAATGTTGTTTGTCAAGTACAATGTTAAACATTCTATAAGCTCCAGGAGGATGAGACATTTATGAATATTTTGCTAAGTGGCTGAACGAGGAAAACTGAGATACATCAAATGTTACAAGACGAGGAAATAAGTGTAGAACAGGTTTGATGAAATATGAAGAAAAGGGCGTATGAGGAGAGAGCATGAAGATTTCTCATGCTGCTGGTGCCCAAGCTACAGACATCTTCTTTAAGAACGTTATGCAACAACGAGATACATGAAGTACTGGTGTAATGCTTGTAAAGCAGGAGTGTGCTGACATTGTTTATCATTATTGTGACAACTAAAAATTTGGTACATGTTTAATAGTAGATGATACTACTTATATGTACACAGTCAAAAAGTAATTCTCCTATGAAAGTTAATGTATCTTGGGACTTAATAAAGTATACTTCCTTTGTGTTTAAATTAAATTACAGACACTCACAATAATGTGGCACTTCTACTAATCCAGTATTCATGTATGCGTGGAGTGGCCAGAACATCAAGAGTCTAGCATATTTTGTTGCTTGATACATCCTTACAGTCACTGTTTCTGTGGAGTGGCCAGAACATCGAGAGTCTAGCATATTTGTTGCTCGATACATCCTTACAGTCACTGTTTCTGTGGTAGACATATCGATAACATGTCCTTTAATATACATAATTATCCTGAGAATGCAGAAAACAGTACAAACAATAAGTATTCATCAAGTGAATGAGCTACTTTAGAAGCACAAGTCAGAATAGCAAATAATAAAATGCTGGACACACGCATAATTCAAAAGATGCAGAAAATTGTGAGTGAAGAGACAGAAGCCCTAGAAGTTTATGAAAACTGAAATTATGTGGTTTCCATGCGACATCAGAGCCCCACAGCTTAATAATTTCTCAGTTTATGTACAGATGGAGCTACACAGTAATTCAAAGGTCATAAACATACACTACCACCATCGGTAGCACCAGCAGCCATTTGACTTCTACTGCTGAATCAAAGCCGCACCTAGACTTTTCCATGCATTAGAGTCCTAAGGTTTACACTTTTACTTTTTCCCTGCGTATTTTTCAATGTCATCTACCACCTTCAAGTTTTTCATTTTCTTTTCTTTTGAAATGCAACAGGTAACTTTTGTGGCCTGCCTACCTTCATGTCTACCTTCTTCTGTCCATGTCGTACCCCCTACCATCCAATTTTCATTACAGTCCTAACTAGATCACCAACTCTAACCTATTTTCAGATTCATTTATTTGTTTTTTAGCCTCTCTTAGTGATTCTCAGCACTCACCTTTTCACTGGCTGTTGAGAAACTCCTTATTTGAAAAGTTTTTACATTAAAATTTATGCCTTATTGGTATAAGTCTAAACTGGGAATACAGTACTCTGTTATTGACCATTTACAAGAAGTGTGAAAATGCAATGGCTCATTTACTCTATTGTAGGAAGAATTACAAACACTCTCAATTGTTGTTGTTGTTGTTGTTGTTGTTGTCTTCAGTCCTGAGACTGGTTTGATGCAGCTCTCCATGCTACTCTATCCTGTGCAAGCTGCTTCATCTCCCAGTACCTACTGCAACCTACATCCTTCTGAATCTGCTTAGTGTACTCATCTCTCGGTCTCCCTCTACGATTTTTACCCTCCACGCTGCCCTCCAATGCTAAATTTGTGATCCCTTGATGCCTCAAAACATGTCCTACCAACCGATCCCTTCTTCTAGTCAAGTTGTGCCACAAACCTCTCTTCTCCCCAATCCTATTCAATACCTCCTCATTAGTTACGTGATCTATCCACCTTATCTTCAGTATTCTTCTGTAGCACCACGTTTCGAAAGCTTCTATTCTCTTCTTGTCCAAACTAGTTATCGTCCATGTTTCACTTCCATACATGGCTACACTCCAAACAAATACTTTCAGAAATGACTTCCTGACACTTAAATCTATATTCGATGTTAACAAACTTCTCTTCTTCAGAAACGCTTTCCTTGCCATTGCCAGTCTACATTTTATATCCTCTCTAATTCGACCATCATCAGTTATTTTACTTCCTAAATAGCAAAACTCCTTTACTACTTTAAGTGTCTCATTTCCTAACCTAATTCCCTCAGCATCACCCGATTTAATTTGACTACATTCCATTATCCTCGTTTTGCTTTTGTTAATGTTCATCTTATATCCTCCTTTCAAGACACTGTCCATTCCGTTCAACTGCTCTTCCAAGTCCTTTGCCGTCTCTGACAGAATTACAATGTCATCGGCGAACCTCAAAGTTTTTACTTCGTCTCCATGAATTTTAATACCTACTCCAAATTTTTCTTTTGTTTCCTTTACTGCTTGCTCAATATACAGATTGAATAACATCGGGGAGAGGCTACAACCCTGTCTCACTCCTTTCCCAACCACTGCTTCCCTTTCATGCCCCTCGACTCTTATTACTGCCATCTGGTTTCTGTACAAATTATAAATAGCCTTTTGCTCCCTGTATTTTACCCCTGCCACCTTTAGAATTTGAAAAAGAGTATTCCAGTCAACATTGTCAAAAGCTTTCTCTAAGTCTACAAATGCTAGAAACGTAGGTTTGCCTTTTCTTAATCTTTCTTCTAAGATAAGTCGTAAGGTCAGTATTGCCTCACGTGTTCCAACATTTCGACGGAATCCAAACTGATCCTCCACGAGGTCTGCATCTACCAGTTTTTCCATTCGTCTGTAAAGAATTCGCGTTAGTATTTTGCAGCCGTGGCTTATTAAACTGATAGTTCGGTAATTTTCACATCTGTCAGCACCTGCTTTCTTTGGGATTGGAATTATTATATTCTTCTTGAAGTCTGAGGGTATTTCGCCTGTCTCATACATCTTGCTCACCAGCTGGTAGAGTTTTGTCATGACTGGCTCTCCCAAGGCCGTCAGTAGTTCTAATGGAATGTTGTCTACTCCGGGGGCCTTGTTTCGACTCAGGTCTTTTAGTGCTCTGTCAAACTCTTCACGCAGTATCGTATCATCTACATCCTCTTCTATTTCCATAATATTGTCCCCAAGTACATCGCCCTTGTATAAACCTTCTATATACTTCTTCCACCTTTCTGCCTTCCCTTCTTTGCTTAGAACTGGGCTGCCATCTGAGCTCTTGATATTCATACACGTGGTTCTCTTCTCTCCAAAGGTCTCTTTAATTTTCCTGTAGGCAGTATCTATCTTACCCCTAGTGAGATAAGCTTCTACATCCTTACATTTGTCCTCTAGCCATCCCTGTTTAGCCATTTTGCACTTCCTGTCGATCTCATTTTTGAGACGTTTGTATTCCTTTTTGCCTGCTTCATTTACTGCATTTTTATATTTTCTCCTTTCATCAATTAAATTCAATATTTCTTCTGTTACCCAAGGATTTCTAGCAGCCCTCGTCTTTGTACCTACTTTATCCTCTGCTGCCTTCACTACTACATCCCTCAGAGCTACCCATTCTTCTTCTACTGTATTTCTTTCCCCTATTCCTGTCAATTGTTCCCTTATGCTCTCTCTGAAACTCTGTACAACCTCTGGTTCTTTCAGTTTATCCAGGTCCCATCTCCTTAATTTCCCACATTTTTGCAGTTTCTTCAGTTTTAATCTACAGGTCATAACCAATAGATTGTGGTCAGAGTCCACATCTGCCCCTGGAAATGTCTTACAACTTAAAACCTGGTTCCTAAATCTCTGTCTTACCATTATATAATCTATCTGATACCTTTTAGTATCTCCAGGGTTCTTCCATGTATACAGCCTTCTTTTATGATTCTTGAACCAAGTGTTAGCTACGAATAAGTTGTGCTCTGTGCAAAATTCTACTAGGCGGCTTCCTCTTTCATTTCTTAGCCCCAATCCATATTCACCTACTATGTTTCCTTCTCTCCCTTTTCCTACACTTGAATTCCAGTCACCCATTACTATTAAATTTTCGTCTCCCTTCACTATCTGAATAATTTCTTTTATTTTATCGTACATTTCTTCAATTTCTTCATCATCTGCAGAGCTAGTTGGCATATAAACTTGTACTACTGTAGTAGGTGTGGGCTTCGTATCTATCTTGGCCACAATAATGCGTTCACTATGCTGTTTGTAGTAGCTTACCCGCATTCCTATTTTCCTATTCATTATTAAACCTACTCCTGCATTACCTCTATTTGATTTTGTGTTTATAACCCTGTAGTCACCTGACCAGAAGTCTTGTTCCTCCTGCCAACGAACTTCACTAATTCCCACTATATCTAACTTTAACCTATCCATTTCCCTTTTTAAATTTTCTCACCTACCTGCCCGATTAAGGGATCTGACATTCCACGCTCCGATCCGTAGAACGCCAGTTTTCTTTCTCCTGATAACGACATCCTCCTGAGTAGTCCCCGCCCGGAGATCCGAATGGGGGACTATTTTACCTCCGTAATATTTTACCCAAGAGGATGCCATCATCATTTAATCATACAGTAAAGCTGCATGTCCTCGGGAAAAATTACGGCTGTAGTTTCCCCTTGCTTTCAGCCGTTCGCAGTACCAGCACAGCAAGGCCGTTTTGGTTAATGTTGCAAGGCCAGATCAGTCAATCATCCAGACTGTTGCCCCTGCAACTACTGAAAAGGCTGCTGCCCCTCTTCAGGAACCACACGTTTGTCTGGCCTCTCAACAGATACCCCTCCGTTGTGGTTGCACCTACGGTACGGCCATCTGTATCGCTGAGGCACGCAAGCCTCCCCACCAACGGCAAGGTCCATGGTTCATGGGGGGGCACTCTCAATTAACTCTCTTAATGTTTCTAAAGTGTTAAATTATACAGATATACACAAAGTACTATGGTCTGTTCAAAATCACTTTAGAACTGACAGCTTAGCAGATGATTGTGGAGGTGCAAAGCGGAGTTGCCACATCCCACACTGAACTCTCAAATAACCTTCCACTTCATTCAACTTGCTCAATCTCTCAAAGTATCCTCTTTATAAATAAGGATCCCACCTCGACATTTTCTCAAAGAGCTGCACTATGTTTTCACTTTATTTGAGGCAGCAAATTATTAAGTTAATATATGGACAGTTCATAATAATGCATTTTCTGATGTTACTGATTTTTCTATATATGGGGAACTTTTTGGTTATTGATGTGAAGTGAACAGATGAAATGAATTAAATCTTAGAAATATGTCAAATTTTCATCAACTCCAAATCATAACTCTGTCAGAGTTGTCTAACATGAGACAGTTTCAGTTACATATGATGCACAATGGTCTCTTGTGCATCAAGTACTAAGTGGTCAGCTGTATGGTTTCATTATGAGATACTGAATGCTACATTTATAATGAATATATTATTAATTTTTCTGATCCACCTACTTATGTCTAATATAATAAAATATAATATGTATTTATGTCTTTCATGGTCAAAAAATATACTTTAAATAGGCCAACAAGTATTTGGAGAAAGATAAAAAAAGTGATACAAAAAACATAACTTCAGTATTGCAGCAACTATACTGTAAATGGTAATATTTATTTTGTGGGATACCGACTATATAACTAACATGAACTTTATTTGGAGTTCGTTGCTGATATGGCCTTCTTATTAAAACGTCAAAACTCACTAAAAAATAATTTTGTTATGTAGCTACTTACTGCTGTAAATTGTGCATTTCACTCTGAATATGCTATATATATTTAATTTCTTTTGTGATAAGGTAAAAATTCCACTCAATTCACTCTTGTCACTCACAGATGATATAAGTAACACTGTACTGTACTGATGTTATTAAATGAAAGTCTTCCCCTTCACTGAAGGTGTAAGTATGTATGTTGGTGTTCTTCCAGTCTTCAGATATGACATTCTAAAACTGTTATGTACCTCTTAATTTGGGCCCGTATTAACTCTGTTGGGTTGAAATGGTAGCAACAAAGTGGTAGCCTACTGATTGTATACTCATATGTCTTCACCAGCTCGTACATGGGGAACTGTGTTTTTTTGTAGGGGTATTCATTCCATAAGCATCACCTTTGTAGGGTTATCTGCCACTTAAATCAACATTATGAAATTGAAGCCAATTAGTCATTCCCTTCTTTCTCTTTGTCATGGTAGATGTATTGTAAACTACAGCTGAATGGTAAGAGGCATTATCTAGAACAATTGTTCACAGTATTCCCAGATTATGCATTACTGATTCTATGAACAACATAATTAACATAATTAGGTTATTTCGGCAGTACCCTAGCTGAGAGATTGAGGTGGAACTTTTCCACTCAACTTTCGATGATTTTCTTTCTGAAACACTGTTGAATACCGCACAACAAATGAAAGTAACAATAAATGCAATAATAATTACTCCAACAGTAAAAAACACAAGAAACAAAATCACAGTTGGCAATGATCACACAGAACAGCAAACCGCCTGAAATTCAATCACTGGAAATGAGAATTTTTTTTTGTCCTGGGGTGCAGATCTGAGAACTCTGCATGCTTCCTGTTGTTACAGATATTACGGAATTGGTGGAATGCAGTCTGTGCCTTTTTTGTGGGCTCCCCTTACTACCTCCATACAGTTGCTAACCCTGAAGTAATTTTAAACAGATTATAGTCACTAACCCACAATTCTTAAAAAGGTAATTTGACACTGAAAAATGGAAAAACAGAGAAACTTAACCAATACTGGTCCAGGGTCCAGATCCAAGTGATACATTGGAAATTGGTACCTTACTTTATCATGTCTAATCTCACATTGTACATCAGTTCACTGGTTACTTCTATGTACAAAAGACAATTCCTTCTTCTGTGAGGCCACACTGTGTGATTATCACCTGAGTTACAAGTTTAATACACTTATTTTCTTTGTCTGGCAATTTGGCAATGTGAAAAACTTTTCTGGGAGGACCAAGAATAGTTTTATTAATATCCAGTTTTGTCTGACTCTTTAGTTCTATCATGATCAGTGTGAGGGAAACTGTGGGGCTGACACAACCTCCCTTCAGTGCACTTGCATAGGCTGAATCAATGCTTTGTTTTGCAAGAGCTGGTAATTCAGATTTGGTAGCCACTGAACTCAATGCTGCTTGGAAATCTATGACTACCAAAGTGTAATTCATATTTTTTGTTCTGTTCAGTAATTTTGTTCATGATGGAAAACTGTGTTATATCCACTTCTTAAGATTTTTTCTTTGCCCTATCAGTAGATAATGTTTGTTCAACATGGTTACAGCTAAGGGCAGTGATTATTTTCAACATTAGGAAAAAAAGACAGATACATAGAGACAGGAAAAATGTGTTTTCAACAACTTACTTTTATTATTATATTTCACTGTTTCTGAAGGTTGCATTGAAAATGATGAATTAATTATTTATAATTTAGATATACATTACACATAACTTTCTTTACATTAATGGCAAATTTTCATATTTGAACTATTAAAACTATGTAATGGAAGAAACTGTAATGACTCAAAACAAATAGATAATCAGCCAAACAATTTCAAATGCAATGTTAATATATACTACACTGGTCACACCAGGAGAAGGTTTGAGACTGAAAGCAAGGAATGTGTCAATGCCATCAGTTAAATATCAAAAGCCACATTTGTAATGCATACAACCCGTAACAGGCATTGAAACGAGTCTATACCTTTGTGACATCTGCTCAGTAGTAGATGACGAAACAGTTGTGTCAACAAATGGATCTTACAATATAATTCTTTTTCTAGTGTTTCTTTGAAATTTGCATACCTTGTGTTCTAAAAGGAAGTCTTCAGGGCTGTTATATATGGCTGACCATCAATTTAAATTTCATTTATCATGTTATATTTCTTCCATCACATTTTAAAAATCAGTTTCTTTATATTTTCACTTTATACCTGAAAACACTATCCCACGAAATCAGATTTGTTACTTTTACTAGTTATCGGCAAAGAAACCTACTTCTTGCAAAACATGTATTATTAAAAATCTGCTGTAAAAATTATATTTATGGTTATGAAATCATTCATTCTTTACACAAAATGTTTGTATATCAAATAATATTATCTACAGAAAATATATTGCAGTTGCCTGCATTGACATTTGTGAAACTCTCTGTACTACTGAACCATAACTTTATTTGTTCTGGAAAGAGTTGGGAAGGAAGTATCAGTGAGATGGATTCACAGAGAACAGGCATGGGAGAAGCAAATCAGGAACTTTTCTCAAGTGTACTTATGTAAAAGGGACTTGTAAAGTTTCAATGATATATGGCACACATTTATATATTCAAGACTGTTTTGATTTTTGTTACAGTGAAATACATAAAACTGATTCTTAAAAAAGTGTTTCATTTAAAAGATCATCCAATTGAATTATACACAAGAGAACAGAACCTGATTATTGACATGGCTGTTTCATGAATGCATTACAAAGAATGTCCCTCATTCAGGATCCCCTTCAACATCTACTGATGACACTAATGTCAGGATCATCATCATGAATTTATGCCGCAGGGACAAACTGTTAATCAATGATACTATAGGGATCTGTTGCGACATCTGCAGGGAATTGTGAGAAGGATATGGCCTGAACTTGGTCGGTTGGTTTAAAGGGGGGGGGGGGGGGGAAGTGACCAAACTGTGAGGTCATCTGTCCCTTGTTCCCGGTAGAACAATTGCCCAAAGGAAAGAAGAAAAAGAAGATGTACGGCACAATAACAGGGGAAAGGAAGAACCAGAAGAATGACAGAAGGACAACGAACCCTACGAAGGGCAAAACAGGACAAGAAAACCACAGACGGACGCAAGGGAGAGAGAGAAAAGATTAAAAACAAGAAGACAGATTACCATGGCCGGCGGACCATGAGAATAAAAAAGGAGTAGCCAGCTACTCTGCAACACATTAAAATCTCCACCCTAAAGGTCCTAGGGTGGAGGACACAGAGGGACAAAGGACATGCGCTAAAACTCAGATCAAGTGATAAAACACACCCTCACGAATAAGGGAAGATTAGAGCTGCTGTTGAGGCATTGTTGCCCAACACCGAAGGTAGGGTACTGGGAAAGTTAAAAGTCTGCCGCAGAGTGGCTAAAAGTGGGCAGTCCAGCAAGAGGAGGATGACTGTCATTTGGAAACCACAGCAACACTGAGGTGGGTCCTCGCAATGGAGAAGGTAACCATGTGTGAGCCACATACGGCCAATGCGAAGCCAACAAAGGTCAACTGATTCCCTGTGAGAAGCCCGCAGGGAAGACTCCCACACATTCACAGTCTCCTTAATAACACACCATTTGTTGTGCATACTGTTATGCCGCTTCCTCTCCCAAAGCCGAAAAACCTTGTGGCTTAAAACAGAATGCAGGTTAGTTTCAGAGATGCCCATCTCCAGGAGCGATTTCTGCATAGCTTACTTGGCCAGTCTGTTAGCAAGTTCGTTGCCTCAGATTCTGACATGTCCTGGCGTTCACACAAACACCACTGAATGAGTGGATCGTTCCAGGGCAAAGATGGGCTCCCGGACGTTTGCAACCAAAGATGGCGAGGGTAGCACTGGTTGGTAGCTTCTAAGCTGCTCAGAGAGCCAGAACAGAGAAAAAACGACTCACCAGAACAGGAACAGATGTACTGAAGTGCACGAGATATGGCCACACACTCTGCAGTGAATACATTGCAGCCAGCGGTCAAGGATTGCTGTTCAATATGGCCTCCGTGGATATAGGCGAAGCCAACATTACCATCAGCCATTCAGCCGTAAGTGTAAATAACTTCAGAGCCCCGGAACGTTCAAGAATCGAGAGGAAATGACAACTGAGAGCACGGGGGTTAGCAGAGTCCTTGAGCCATGCAAAAGGTCCAGACGAAGCTTTGACCAAGCTGCACACCATGGAGGTGTACGTGAATGGACCTCAAGTGGAAGCGCTAAAGAGAAGGACTCCAGTTTGGAGAGAAGGGATTGCATGCGAACCGCAATTGTGAGCCCTGACCTGGGCCGCCAATATGGGAGATGAACTGCCGTCGATAGGAAAAGGTGATGGTAATTCTGATGCTCAGGAGGACTACGAATGTGGGCAACAGAACTGGCGAGCAGTTGTGAACGTCAGAGCTGCAATTGAGGGACTCTGGCGTCCACCAGGGCACTGGTCACCAGACTCATTCTAAGAGCTCCTATCACTAGGCAAATGCCACAGTGATGCACTGCGTCGAGTAAACACAACACTGAGGGTGCTGCCGAACCATAAACCAGACTCCCATAGTCAAGGAGGGATTGAACAAGGGCTCTATAGAGCTGCAGCAGCACAGAGTGATCCACACCATAGATGGTGTTGCTCAGGCAGCCAATGGCCTCAAGTTGCTGCCAGCACTTCCGCTTAAGCTGACAAAGGTGAAGTAGACAGGTCAATCGGGAATCAGAAAACCAGTCCTAAGAACCAATATGTCTCAAATACAGTGAGTGGGACTGCATCTTGTGAATGGCTACGTGTAGGCGCCGCTCAGCAACACCAGTACTGGAGGAACAATACGAAATGCAGAAGTCATCGGAATACAGAGAAGGGAAAACAGCCCTACAGCTAGGCTGTAAATGGCCACTGAGATGCACTCAATAAGGAGCCCTGCAGAACTCCATTCTCCTGAATACAGGAGGAACTATGGGAGGCACCAACTTGGGCACAGGAAGAACAGAGCGACAGGAAGGTTTGGATAAAAATCTGAAGCGGGCCCAGGAGATACCACTCGTACAATGTGGCAAGGATATGATGTTGCCAAGTTGTGTCATATGCTTTACACAAGTAAAAAAGTACGGCAACCAGATGTTGGCGTCTGGAAAAGGCTGTTCGGGTGGCAGACTCAAGGGACACAAGATTATCAGTAGTAGAGCGAGCCTGGCAGAAGCCGCCCTGACATGGAGCCAGTAGGCCACATGACTCCAGGACCCAATCCAACTGCCGACACACCATACGTTCCAGCATCTTACAGAGAACATTGGTGAGGCTGATGGGCCAATAGCTATCCGCATCAAGCTGATTTTTCTGGGTTTTAGCACCAGAATGATGGTGCTCTCCTGCCATTGCGATGGAAAGACACCATCACACCAAAAATTGCTGAAGATGATGAGGAGATATTGCTTGTAGTCAGACGATAGATGTTTAATCATCTGACTGTGGATCCGATCCAACCCAGGAGCTGTGTCAGGGCAATGTGGCAGGGATGAGGAGCTCCCACTCTGTAAAGGGGGTATTATAGGGTTTACTGTGGCATGTACGGACGAGAGGACTTTCCTTTGATCCGCTATTTGAGGATGTGAAAGGCTGGGGGGGGGGGGGGGGGGTAGTTCTCTGACACACAGGCTCGAGCAAAGTGCTCAGCAGTCACGTCTGCATTGGTAGAGAGCACACCATTGATGTTAATTCCAGGGGCACCTGTTAGGGTCTGGTACCCAAAAAGACGTTTAGTCTTTGTACAAACTTGGGATGGTGACACAATGATCAACACATAGCACCCAATGATCAACACATAACTCTCCCAACACTCCTGTTTACGTCGTTTTATATGCAAGCGAACGCAGGCACGGAGCCACTTAAAGGCTATTAGGTGCTTTAGGGAACGGTTCCACTTTTGTCGCTGTAGAGCTTGCCAAAACACTCTTGCCTCGGCGACTTCTGGCGACAACCAAGAGACTGTCTTTCACCAGGGCACCCTAGAGAATGAGGGATCACACTTCCCGCAGCAGAAGCGGTCGTTGGAGTCACCTGCTCAATCACAACATCGATGGCACCATGTGAGGGAGATTCAACAGTCATAGATGTGAAGGCTACCCAGTATGACTTGTTTGAAGCTCATCTCGCTGGCGTTTATGGGCATGACGCCGGAGGGAGTGACAGGAAGATGGGGAAGTTATCACTACCACACAGGTCAACATGTGATCTCCAGTGGATAGATGGAAGAAGTCCAGGACTGCGGACTGAAAGATCAGTGGCCGAATAGGTGTCATGTGCCACACTGAAATGTGTGGGGGCGACTTGTATTTAAGAGACAGACGTCGAGTTGGGACAATTTGACACCTCTGCCACGCCCAGTAAACATGGGGCTACCCTACATGGAGTTATGGGTGTTAAAATCTCCCATAAATAGGAAATATCTAGGGAGTTGATCAATCAGTGCAGCCAATACATTCACGGGTACTGTACCATCTGGAGGGAGATAGACGTTGCAGACAGTTACTTCCTGTGTTGTCGGTATCCTGACAGCCACAGCTTCCAGAGGAGTTTGAAGGGGCACAGGTTCACTACATACTGAGTTCAGGACATAAACGCAAATACCACCTGACACTCTATTATATTCGCTGTGGTTCTTGTAATATCCCCTGTAGCCATTAAGGGCAGGGGACCACACTGACAGGAACCATGTCTCCTGGAAGGCGATGCAGAAAGCAGGTGTAAAGCTTAACAGTTGTCGTAGCTCAGCCAGGTGGTGGAAAAAAACGCCGCAATTCCACTGGAGAATGATGTGTTCGTGAGACTGGGAAGGCATGAAACACTCAATGAGGCAGTATATGCCTCAGGGTCACCTGCTGCACCGACTTTTTCCTGAACAGGCTATATACATTGTGTCTGAGGGTCTGGCGAGATCTAGGTCCTAAGTGGATGCCAGAATCTTTACCTCATCCTCAGATGCAGATGCAGAGCTTGTAGGCAGCAGTTGGTGTGGGTGCCACCGCAATTCCCTTGGTTTTGGGGGTCTTCTTTCTGGAATTCTCTCGCTGATCCTTGGGTTTCTCTGGCTGGGATGGATTCACTGATTCTGTCTCTGGGATGGAGCATTATCAGGAAGCTCTATGGCGATCTGCTTTTGGGAACATCAGCCAGTAGTGGGTGTCATCTTTCCCCCCAGACGAAACCTGGGAAGAGAGTGACCCAAGGGACAACTTTGTAGTGGGAGGAACCAAAGGAGACTTACGATTCTCCGGCTGAGAAGTTGGCACTGGTGTCCCTGATGGTTGTAGGAGAGTGCTCCTGAGGTAGGTGGTGCCGGACCAACAGTGAGGGAAGTGCCCCCCACCATCAAATGGGCAGCTGATGTCTTCCAGCTCTGAGAGGCAACTGGAACTCACACAAGTGACGGGGCTGCAACTGTTCTTGTAGTGGTGGCATATGAGGAGGCCTTAGCCACAGGATGTACGTGCTCAAAATTCCTCGTAGCCTCAGTGTACTCCAGAGTCTTATTCCATGATTTTCCTTTCTCACTGTAAAATCCTGCAATCTGGTGAGCAAGGGTAATGATGTTCTCTGCAGTTGACACTGATGGGAGGCGAGACACATGGAGTATTGGGGTGGGATGGACATCCACAATCTCAACAGATGATGCTGGAAGTACAGCGGGAAGACATACGGCCGAACTTCCAGCACTTAAAGCACCGCATTGGGGGACGGATATATGGCTTGACATCACAGAAGTAGACCATCACCTTGATCTTCTTGGTTATTGTGTCATTGTCGAAGGCCAAGATGAAGCGACTGGTGGCAACCTGATTATCCCTCAGCCCCCAATGGATGCGCTGGATGAAATGAACTCCTCATTGCTCTAAGTCTGCGCACGCCCCGCTGTCAGACAGCAAACGAAGGGCCATATTTGAGGTCTTATGGTGCGTGATGGTAACGGAAACATCCCCCAGTTTGTCACAAACAAGGAATGCCCATGGCTGGGCAGAGGATGCTGTTTTTATCAAGGCTGACCCTGACCACAGTATGGACAAGCCCTCCACCTCCCTGAACTTGTCCTCTAAATGCTCTACAAAAAAACTGAGGCATCATCAAGACAAAGGAGTCCGCATCAGCTCTTGTACATATGTGGTACCGGGGCAAATAAGGTTCAGTGCCATTTTTAGCTTGGCATTCCTCCCATGGTGTGGCCAGAGAGAGGAATGATTTAGGATCATATTTCCTTGCACTGTACTGAGACTTTGAACACTCATAGACCGCTGACATTTAATCACCAGCAAGTGATGACATGGTACACTTTTCGCGCATTATCCGCCAAGATGCCACCCACTCCCAACGGTCCAGAGTGACGGGCATCTACTTCTTGGCAAAGGTGGGCAGTTAAAGGTGCATTCATCAGCAGAGCGATCCCTGTGTAGTCAGGGGATACAACCAACAGGGTACATCGCGGTCCCACCAAAATAAACTCGCTACTGTGATGGATATGAGGTGCAAAGAATTCCAAAGTCATCATCGGCACAGAAGACGACACTGCATAGTGGGTGGAGGAAAACGTACCCAGGAAGGTGTCCTCACCCACGAAATGGAAGATGAGTAGGACTGCAATGCCACAACGTGAAAGTGGGCTAAAGATCTCAATGCATCATGGACACGATGCACCATGTAAGGTGTCCTTCCCCAGTTGGCACCCCCTTTGGGAAAATTTTCAAAAACAGAGGTCAATCCCTACAGGGGACCATCGCATAAATGCCGGAAGGTGAGAGACTCCTCCTAGTCACCTCTTATGACAGGCAGAAATATCTCTGGCCTATTCTAATCCCAGGGGGCTGAAATGTGGTCACACAATTCATGGCCTTTGCATCACAATAATGCACCCACACATTCATCCCTGATGTTGTGTGACTATCGCACCAAAAGCAAAATCACTGTGCTGCCTCAGCCTCTGTGCTCTCTAGACCTGTCTCCCGTAGATTTTGTTTTAATTTCCAAATTAGTAAACCACACAGAGGACAAAGATTTGCAACAACAGGAAACATTGAAGAAAATTCGCAGCAGATGCAACTTAAAGCGATCCAGCAAGATGCATACCAACAATGGTCCTTAAAGTAGAAATGGCATCACAAGTAGTGTATCAATTGTGGAGGAGAGTATTTCAAAGGAGACTATGCACAATAAGTGAAAGGTCTGCTAGTGGACAAAGTTATGGAATTTTTTCAACAGACCTCGTATACAGAGATTTCTGTTCAACAAGTTCGCTAGTTTCAGCATACAATGCCATTTCCAAATGAATCTGTGTGGTTTGGAAAAGTGAGTCTTATATACATGTTATTTATGATTTTATTTACCATTTTTATAAATTATATTTTTACTTACATCTAGGTGGGGTTACAAAAAAAAAAAAAGTGCATAGCTACAACACTAGAAGAAAGGACGATCTTCACTACTCTGGATTAAATCTTACTTTGGCACAGAAAAGGGTAAATTATGCTTCCACAAAAATCTTTCGTCATTTGCCAAATAGTATTAAAAGTCTGACAGGTAGCCAACCACCTATTAAAAGCAAATTAAAAGAATTTCTGAATGGCAACTCGTTCTACTCAATAGATGAATTCTTAGATATGAAGTAGAAATTGTATGGTACAGAAAACTACTTAAAATTACACATTCCACTTCATTAGAAAATGTCATATCCATGATCTATGAAACAAGGGTAAATGTATGTATGTGTTTATGTAATTGTTGATCATATGGCACCCGAGAGCCAACTGTGAGTGACCTGTTATGAAATAATAATATTATTATAATATAATTCCATATTTCTGGATTTCCAGAAGGCTTTTGACACTGAACCAAGCAAGTGGCTTGTAGTGAAATTGCGTGCTTATGGAATATCGTCTCAGTTATGTGACTGGATTCGTGATTTCTTGTCAGAGAGGTTGCAGTTCGTAGTAATTAACAGAAAGTCATCAAGTAAAACAGAAGTGATTTCTGGCGTTCCCCAAAGTGGGGTTACAGGCCCTTTGCTGTTCCTTATGTATATAAACGATTTCGGATACAATCTGAGCAGCCGTCTTAGGATGTTTGCAGATGATGCTGTCGTTTATCAACTAATAAAGTCATCAGAAGATCAAAACAAATTGTAAAACGATCCAGAAAAGATATCTGTATGGTCCAAAAATTGACAGTTGACTGTAAATAATGAGAAGTGTGAGGTCATCCACATGAGTACTAAAAGAAATCGGTTGAACTTCAATTACACTAGAAATCAGTCAAATCTAAAGGCCATAAATTCAACTAAATACCTAGAAATTACAATTATGAACAACTGCATTTTATTGGCAGAACACTTAGAAAATGTAACAGATCTACTAAGGAGACTGCCTGTACTATACTTGTCTGTCTCTTTTAGAATACTGCTGTGTTGTGTGGGATCCTCACTAGACAGGATTGACAGAGGGCATCGAAAAAATTCAAAGAAGGGCAGCACGTTTTCTATTATCGCAAAATATGGGAGAGAGGAGTGTCACTGAAATCATACAGGATTTGGGCTGGACATCATTAAAAGAAAAGCGTTTTTTTGTTGTGACAATCTTCTCACAAAGTTCCAATCACCAACTTTCTCCTCCGAATGCGCAAATATTTTGTTGATACTGACCTACTTAGGAAGAAATGATCACCACGAAAAAGATCAGGGAAATCAGAGCTCGTTTGGAAAGGTATAGGTGTTTGTCCTTTCTACATGCTATTGTAACAACAGAGAATTGTACACGTGGTTCAATGAATGCTCTGCCAGGCACTTCAATGTGATTTGTAGAGTACCCACGTAGATGTAGATTGTTCTGATGGAACTGCTCAAGTCTGTAGGAATGTACAATGGACAGTAATGGATGAAAGTGATCAGACACAATGCTCACATGAGTGTCACCTGTCACAGTCATATCTAGACATAACAGGGGAACCATATTACTCCAACTGCACATGCCCCACACGATTAGAGAGCATCCACAAGCTTTAACAGTTTCCCCCGACATGAAGGGTTCACAGATTCAGGAGGTTGTCTCCATAACTGTACACATCCATCTGGTCAATACAATTTAAAACGAGACTTGTTTGACCAGGCAACATGTGTCTAGTTGTCAACAGTCCAATGTCAGTGTTGACGCGCCCAGGTGAGACAAACTGTGTATCATGCAGTCATCAAGGGTACAGGTGGGGCCTTCTGCTCTGAAAGCACGTATGGGTGAGGTTTCATTCAATGGTTCGCATGCTGACACTTGTTGATGGCGCAGCATTGAAATCTGCAGAAATTTGTGGAAGGTTTCAGTTTTGTCGTGTTGAGTGATTCTCTTAAGTCGTCGTTGGTCCCTTTCTTGCAGGATCTTTTTCCATCAGCAGCGATGTCAGAGATATGATGTTTTACCAGATTCCTGACATTCATAGTATATTCGTGGAATGGTCATATGGGAAAAACACCACTTCATCACTACCTCGGAGATGCTGTGTCCCATCGCTCATGCGCCAACTCTAACACCATTTTCAAACTCACTTAAATCTCGATGACCTACCATTGTAGCAGCAACAACTAATCTAACAACTGTGCCAGACACTTGCCTTAGAGAGACACTACCAACCGGAGAGTCATATTCTGCCTATTTACCTATCTCTGTATTTGAATTCACATGCCTGTATCAGTTTCTTTGGCGCTTCAGTGTAGATATGTAATTGATGTTGCTGTGCAATTACTTATGTATTTGAACATGATTGTTTTTCCTCTAAATCAGCATTAATTTACATTTTTCTATATTTAGAGCAAGCTGTCATTCAACAAGCCATACAGAAATTCGGTTCAAGTCATACTGGATCCTTCTACACTCACTTAAAGATTACAATATCCTACACATACAGCAACATCAGCAAACAGCTGCAGACTGCTCCTCATCCTATCCACCTTATCGCTTATGCATATCCACAACACTTGCCTTGGGTAAATCTGATGATACCTTTGTCTTCGATGAACACTCACAATACAGGACGACTTACATGGTTTTATTAAAAATCTTTTGAGCTGCTCACATACTGGACAACTTATTTGGAATACTAGATCTTTGTTAACAGTCTCGAGTCGGCCACTGTGTCAAACACTTTCCAGAAATCTAGGAACATGAAACCATCTTCCATGGTTTGCAGGTATTGTGTAAGAGAAGGGTCAACTGAGTTTCGATGCTTTATACACTACTGGAAATGGAAAAAAGAACACATTGACACTGGTGTGTCAGACCCACCATACTTGCTCCGGACACTGCGTGAGGGCTGTACAAGCAATTATCACACGCACGGCACAGCGGACACACCAGGAACCGCGGTGTCGGCCGTCGAATGGCGCTAGCTGCGCAGCATTTGTGCACCGCCGCCATCAGTGTCAGCCAGCTTGCCGTGGCATACGGAGCTCCATCGCAGTCTCTAACACTGGTAGCATGCCGCGACAGCGTGGACGTGAACCGTATGTGCAGTTGACGGACTTTGAGCGAGGGCGTATAGTGGGCATGCGGGAGGCCGGGTGGACGTACCGCCGAATTGCTCAACACGTGGGGCGTGAGGTCTCCACAGTACATCGATGTTGTCGCCAGTGGTCGGCGGAAGGTGCACGTGCCCGTCGACCTGGGACCGGACCGCAGCGACGCACGCCAAGACCGTAGGATCCGACGCAGTGCCGTAGGGGACTGCACCGCCACTTCCCAGCAAATTAGGGACACTGTTGCTCCAGGGGTATCGGCGAGGACCATTCGCAACCGTCTCCGTGAAGCTGGGCTACGGTCCCGCACACCGTTAGGCCGTCTTCCGCTCACGTCCAAACATCGTGCAGCCCGCCTCCAGTGGTGTCGCGACAGGCGTGAATGGAGAGACGAATGGACACATGTCGTCTTCAGCGATGAGAGTCGCTTCTGCCTTGGTGCCAATGATGGTCGTATGCGTGTTTGGCACCGTGCAGGTGAGCCCCACAATTAGGACTGCATACGACCGATGCACACAGGGCCAACCACCCGGCATCATGGTGTGGGGAGCGATCTCCTACACTGGCCGTACACCTCTGGCGATAGTCGAGGGGACACTGAATAGTGCACGGTACATCCAAACCATCATCGAACCCATCGTTCTACCATTCCTAGACCGGCAAGGCAACTTGCTGTTACAACAGGACAATGCACGTCCGCATGTATCCCGTGCCACCCAACGTGCTCTAGAAGGTGTAAGTCAACTACCCTGGCCAGCAAGATCTCTGGATCTGTCCCCCATTGAGCATGTTTGGGACTGGATGAAGCGTCGTCTCACGCGGTCTGCACGTCCAGCACGAACGCTGGTCCAACTGAGGCGCCAGGTGGAAATGGCATGGCAAGCCGTTCCACAGGACTACATCCAGCATCTCTACGATCGTCTCCATGGGAGAATAGCAGCCTGCATTGCTGCGAAAGGTGGATATACACTGTACTAGTGCCGACATTGTGCATGCTCTGTTGCCTGTGTCTATGTGCTTGTGGTTCAGTCAGTGTGATCATGTGATGTATCTGACCCCAGGAATGTGTCAATAAAGTTTCCCCTTCCTGGGACAATGAATTCACGGTGTTCTTATTTCAATTTCCAGGAGAGTAAATCTGTTGATTTGTTGACAGAAGCTTTTGCCTCTTAAGGATACTTATCATATTTGAATTCTGAACCTGAGGACATCACACACATTCATTGCCTCAGGCAGGATTCGAACATGCGACCACAGCAGCAGTGCAGTTCCCGACTGAAGTGTCTAGAACCACTCGGCCACAGTGGCCGGTTCATCTGAAACAAAAAAGTCTAGTAAACTTGGGCACTAAAGTGCATTCCTGTAGAGCTATAAGTGCCTGTTCTTCTTTACTAGTATGGAACACAGCTTTTTCTACTGAACAAGTACTCACAGCCCTTAAGGTATTTATTTCAGAGCCCATGTTTACTGGACATTTTTGCTCTGAATGATGGTTCCTGTCATATCCCTGAATATGGAACAATTCGTGTGGGACATTCTCTATAAGGGAGTCACCTGTACTTTTACCCAGATGACGACAAAATAATGATTCTAAGTAAGGGATGCTCGACAGCCTGGCCACCAGCACCCAAACAAGAAGTCAGCATGCCAATCTCATGGGTGGGGGTGAAGACTGTCCCCATATGTGGAGCAGTTTATAATGCATAAGGCCTGACAGTTCACAAAATTTCACCGCTCTTGTGACACTGAAATCAGTATCAATGAGGATGGGGGTTAGATGTCCATCAATGCTGGGGGCAGCCAAAATGTGCTGAACTGGAAGTGGCACACCACAAAACTCACAAGGGTGGTGGATTCTCCAGCTGGTGGAGAAAGACACATGTTAAATGGCTATGCCCTATGCACAGCCTGATAAGTAGAACCTTCTCCAAGCAGTGAGGCAAACATGAAGACCACCATGCCTGTGTGGTCAATTTTGGTATCTGCAATTTGTCTTCTGTCACCTTCAAACATTCAGTGTCTCATTGCATACCTCTCAGTAAATGAGGTAACGGCATTCAACACGATAGGACATTGACAGACAAAACCACTCCAACATGTTTCCTTGGCTGCTTTATTGGTCATGTTTTCCTGTATCCTGATATGGCCAGATACCCACCAAAATGTCACTTTCTTGCCATGGTGTTGGAGCTGCTGTAAAGAGTCATGGATGAGCTGAATCAACTGGTCTACTGGATTCAGTAAGCGAGTTGGAACAGACAAAAAACCTTGTATGATGATATCTGTGAGTCCTCTCCAGTGCCATAAAACTCTGCATCATAATTTGTAAATTGATGCACTTTGAAAACCCTTTTCTGGAAAACAGTGAAACAACTGAGGATATTCTCTTGTTAGTATCCTTCCGTATGAACAACGATAAGTGTGGTACGTAGTTAAAATGAAAGAAAACAAAGTCGTAAAAATGTAATCTGGAGTACAAATTTTCTTGTACCAGACACCAAGGGAGTAACGCATTCCATCCCTGGTAGTGTACTTGGGGATCTGATAGATCCAGATCCTTGAGACAGTCAGTGGCATGTATTACAAATGGCTGTTTTACATGGAGCTAATTCCTGAACAGTCGTCCAAAGTTGCTTTGGACCGCTGCACTAAATGCCAATGACTGACGTGACACTGAGATTTTCAGAGCCTGTCAAAAGGATATATCGTCAAATGTAGGGCGGTGGTTCACTAGCCTCTGCAGATAGAAACAATGAACTGGGCTGGTCCAAAAGGCTTCAGTCCATATACAAATGTCCAGATGGTGGACAGCATCTAACACATAAAGTAGGAAAGATAGGCTGACCCATAGACCATGCTCTCATAATCTAAACGTGATACATCAATGCCCTATAAATCTGCATGAGATGGGACCTGTCAGCTCCCCATGCTTTCCTGCTAAGCCATTTCACAATATTCATTGACTGGAAGTCCTCTGTGTGTAGGTCCTTCAGGTTTGGAAGCCAAGTTAATTTCGAGTCAAATAATAAACCCCAAAAGTGCACAGTTTCCTGAAAATGTAAAATATTGCCCTGTGTGCTGTGTTGAAAAACTAATACTACATCCTTGAATGTAGAATAACAAGGGTGAATCAAATAAAACAGAAGTTTTGTTTTACTTGTTTTTTGTAAATGGAGTGCATCACCATATCCGCTCATTGTTGCTTTCATTTCCCTTGACTGTTCTTCACAACTGTAACGTCGTCTTTAATCAGAATTGCAATGTCTGTGTAGGAGTTACTGTCACTTGTTGTGAAATGCATTATAAACAAGTCTTCCAACAGAGGACATAAAACTATCAAAAATTTTAAAGATACTTGCTTCACAGTTCAGTGGCAACATCCTGAACACATTCAAGTGTATGTATGGCAAAAATAGTTTTTATGAGGATGAGAAACAATTGAGAATGCAACTCACCAACATCACCCAAGGACCAGAATGACTGAGGAGAATATTCCCATGGTTAGACAGCTTCTTGACAACAACCACTTGATAACAGTTCTGAAACCGCTCCAGTGGTTGGCATGAGCTACACTAGTGCTCAAGTGATAATTACTGACAACTTTGGATTTTGGAAAGTGTCTGCAAGAAGGGTGTCTCACCTTCTCACAATGTTGTTGTTGTTGTTGTTGTTGTTGTGGTCTTCAGTGCTGAAACTGGTTTTATGCAGCTCTCCATGCTACCGTATCCTGTGCAAGCTGCTTCATCTCCCAGTACCTACTGCAGCCTACATCCTTCTTAATCTGCTTAGTGTATTCATCTCTTGGTCTCTCTCTACGATTTTTACCCTCCACGCTGCCCTCCAATACTAAATTGGTGATCCCTTGATGCCTCAACCCATGTCCTACCAACCGATTTCTTCTTCTAGTCAAGTTGTGCCACGAACTTCTCCCCAATCCTATTCAATATTTCCTCATTAGTTATGTGATCTACCCATCTAATCTTCAGCATTCTTCTGTAGCACCACATTTCAAAAGTTTCTATTCTCTTCTTGTCCAAACTATTCATCGTCCATGTTTCACTTCCATACATGGCTACACTCCATACAAATCCTTTCAGAAATGACTTCCTGACACTTAAATCTGTACTCGATGTTAACAAATTTCTCTTCTTCAGAAATGCTGTCCTTGCCATTGCCAGTGTACATTTTATAGACACTCTACTTCGATTATCATCAGTTACTTTGCTCCCCAAATAGCAAAATTCCTTTACTAATTTAAGTGTCTCATTTCCTAATCTAATTCCCTCAGCATCACCCTATTTAATTCGACTACATTCCATTATTGATGTTCATCTTATACCCTCCTTTCAAGACACTATCCATTCCATTCAACTGCTCTTCTAAGTTCTTTGCTGTCTCTGACAGAATTACAATGTCAGCGGCGAACCTCAAAGTTTTTATTTCTTCTCCATGGATTTTAATACCTACTCTGAACTTTTCTTTTGTTTCCTTTACTGCTTGCTCATTATACAGATTGAACAACAGCGGGGATAGACTACAACCCTATCTCACTCCCTTTCGAACCACTGCTTCCCTTTCATGTCCCTCGACTGCTATAACAGCCATCTGGTTTCTGTACAAATTGTAAATAGCCTTTCGCTCCCTGTATTTTACCCCTGCCACCTTCACTATTTGAAAGAGAGTATTCCAGTCAACATTGTCGAAAGCTTTCTCTAAGTCTACAAATGCTAGAAATGAAGGTTTGGCTTTCCTTAATCTAGCTTCTAAGATAAGTCATAGGGTAAGTATTGCCTCACGTGTTCCAACATTTCTAAGGAATCCAAACTGATCTTCCCCGAGGTCGGCTTCTACTAGTTTCTCCATTCGTCTGTAAAGAATCCGCATTAGTATTTTGCAGCCGTGACTTATTAAACTGATAGTTCGGTAATTTTCACATTTGTCAACACCTGCTTTCTTTGGGATTGGAATTATTATATTCTTCTTGAAGTCTGAGGGTATTTCACCTGTTTCATACATCTTGCTCACCAGATGGCACAGTTTTGTCAGGACTGGCTCTCCCAAGGCTGTCAGTAGTTCTAATGGAATGTTGTCTACTCCCAAGGCCTTGCTTTGGCTTATGTCTTTCAGTGTTCTGTGAAACTCTTCACGTAGTATTATATCTCCCATTTCATCTTCATCTACATCCTCTTCCATTTCCATAATATAGTCCTCAAGTATATCGCCCTTGTATAGATCCTCTATAGACTACATTCACCTTTCTCCTTTCTCTTCTTTGCTTAGAACTGGGTTTCTATCTGAGCTTTTGATACTCATACAAGTGGTTATCTTTTCTCTGAAGGTCTCTTTAAATTTCCTTTAGGCTGTATCGATCCTACCCCTCGTGAGATAAGCCTCTACATCCTTACATTTGTCCTGTAGCTATGCCTGCTTAGCCATTTTGCACTTCCTGTAAATCTCATTTTTGAGATGTTTGTATTCCTTTTTGCCTGCTTCATTTACTGCATTTTTATATTTTCTCCTTTCATCAATTAAATTCAATACATCTTCTGTTACCCAAGGATTTCTACTTCCCCTCGTTTTTTTACCTATTTGATCCTCTGCTGCCTTCACTACTTCATCCCTCAAAGCTACCTATTCTTCTTCTGCTGTATTTCTTTCCCCCATTCCTGAGCTTCTCACAATATGGCACAAATATTGTCATCTCAAAGTGCACAAACGGCTACTGAAGAGCGACCAAACTGAAGAAAATTTTTTGCATCAAATTATGACCTATTATGGACCATGAAAATACAGTTACACCCTAGAACAGATAAAAAGAAACATAAAATGTCACAATAAGGGCAAATCTGCACCCACAAAAACCAAAGACCGTCTCTCTGTAGGTAAGGTTCTTAAAAGTCTTTTTCGATTTTAAAGGAGTGTTTCTCATTGATTTTCTCCATCAATGCCATATTGCGAACACTTCACACTACTGACATCTTCCAACCAAACAAAATGTGTATACTGTCAGAACAAGCATGCAGTTCTGATCTGGAACATAACTGTGCTTCGTAACAATGACCGACACCACACAACTGCCCAAACTACACAAAAAATTCCAAAATTGTTACTGTCCAGACATATCACCCTCCAATTTTCCTTTGTTTGTGCCCTTATAGGGAAGCAGTCAGAGGACATATTTGATGATGATGGGCATATAGAAGTGTTTGTGCACAAACTAGCTGCTATCATAGCCATTCATTTTAAAAAATGGTATCAATAAAGTGCCTACTTTCTGGAAAGATTGGGTTTTCTGTTCAGGAGATTATTTGGAACAATTAGTATGTTTATATGAATCTGAAGCTTACATAAACCTATAAAAAAATTACTGTTTATATCTGACTCACCCTCGCACATTGTTATCCTTCATCCAGTTATTTGATTCATGTTTTTGTTTTTTTATTTAATTTTACAGAAACCTTCAACCTTGGCCTTTCATTCACAAGAAATGAATTTTGTGACTGCAAGTGAACCTCAATATTTTAAATGTTCACAGCTGTCTCTGCATGAAAAAGCTACAGTTACTAAAGAGGTCATTAAACACAATGTTCTGATATTCAGCCAGACTCAAGTAACAGCAATTAGCTTATTCATAGCTTTGATTCTGAGTGGTCCTAATGGGAAAGTTGACTTTGTGACTATGGAGTATAACATACATTATTTTGCTTAACATGTCTTCTGTTTGGAAGTGATATAATGCAGATAGAATGGTGGCAGAAACATAAACCATATGAAAGAATAAACTGAAAAGCGTGAGGTCTCAGAGTGTTAGACAATGGAATTCCACTACCACTTTTAGGAACCATAAGCATTAGTGTGGCATACAGACATTCAATAAATGAGCATAACAAATAGGTTAAAAACAATCATGAAATTTTGTCCAGAATAATAGACTGTATGTTCTTTGAAACATCCCTACATGACTTGAGCAGCTGGCTCAGCAGCTTGCTTGCAGTGGAAATATCTTAGACCTTGTGACTACAAACAGGAAAGATCTTATCAACAAAGTCAGTATAGAAATGGTGATTAGTGATCATGATGTCATTATAGCAAACTATGATTATGCCAGTTAATAAAGCAGTCAAGATGGCTAGGAGACTGTTTCTGCTACATAGAGCAGATAAGCACTTGTTAACATCTCACTTAGGCAGTGATTAACGTCACTTAGTTCCTGTAATATGGATGTCCAGGAATTATGGACAAAGTTTACGCAGATTGTAAATCATAGTCTGGACAGTTCTGTGCCTAATAATTGGATAATGAATGGAAAAGACCCACATGGTTTAATAACAAAATTCGGAGGATGCTAAGGAAGTATAGGACATTGCTTTCTCAGTTCAAAAGGGAATGTAAAAATAATGACAGCCAAAGGTTAGTAGAGATTCATGCATCTGTGAAAAGATCTATAGCATAGTATAACTACTACCACTGTCACATGTTAGCAAAATATTTGCCAGAGAACCTGTGAAAATTCTGGTCTTGTGCAAAATTGCCAAGTGGGGTCTAAGGCTTCCATTCATTCTCTTATTGATCAGTCTGATGTGGCACTTGGAGATAGCAAAACGAAAGCCAAAGTTTTAAATTTCACTTTCAAGAAAGCATTCACGCAGGAGAATTATGCAAACTTACCATCATTTGACAGACAGAGAGACTCCTGTATGGATGCCACAGTAATACAATTCCATGGCATAGAGAGACTACTGAATGATTTGAAAGCAAATAAATCACAAGGTCCAGATGGAAGCCCAGTTTGATTTTACAAAGAGTACTCTATGGCAATGGGCCCTTACCTTGCATGCACTTATCATGAACCTATCACCCAGCACAAAGTCCCAAATGACTGGAAAAAATCACATGTGGCTCTAGTATATATGAAGGGTTAAAAGAATGGACGCATAAAATATCAGACCAATATCCCTAATTTAGGTTTGCTGCACAATTCTTTAACATATTCTAAGTTCGAATATAAGAAGATTTCTTGAGACTCAGATGCTTATTTCCACAAACCAGAATGGTTTTCACTCATGCGAAACTCAGCTTGCCCTTTTCCCATATGATACATTGCAAAAAATGGATGAGGCACAATAGGAAGATTCCATATTTCTAGATTTCTGGGAAGCATTTAATGCAGTGCCTGTTGCAGGCTGTTAATGGAGGTATGAGCATATGGATTAAGTTCACATGTATGTGAATGACTCAAAAACTTCTGAAATAATAGAAGCCAGTATGTTGCCCTTAATGGAAAGACAAGGATATTGTCAGGAGTGTCCAAGGGAAGTGACAAGACTACTGCTGTTCTCTATATACATAAATGATTTGACAGAGTAGACAGCAGTCTATAGTTGTTTGCTGATGATGCCATAGCGCAGGGAGACGCGGAGCCAGCGCAGGGAGACGCGGAGCCAGCGCAGGGAGACGCGGAGCCAGCGCAGGGAGACGCGGAGCCAGCGCAGGGAGACGCGGAGCCAGCGCAGGGAGACGCGGAGCCAGCGCAGGGAGATGCGGAGCCAGCGCAGGGAGACGCGGAGCCAGCGCAGGGAGACGCGGAGCCAGCGCAGGGAGGTTCAAGAAGACATACACAAAAATTTGCAGTGTATGTGATGAATCACAGC
Source organism: Schistocerca gregaria (assembly GCF_023897955.1). NCBI lineage: Eukaryota > Metazoa > Arthropoda > Insecta > Orthoptera > Acrididae > Schistocerca > Schistocerca gregaria. The sequence goes on along the minus strand of NC_064930.1, from coordinate 85,256,304 downwards.
TATCCCTAAATGTGGACAAATCGAAGTTAATGTGGGTGGGTAGAAACATAAAACCTGTAATTTTTAGATACCACATTACTAGTGTCTTTCTTGACACAGTTAATTCATTTAAATATCTGGGCACAACATTGCAAAGTGATATGAAATGGAACAAGCATGTGAGAAATGTGGTATAGGAGGCGAATGGTCAAGTTCTGTTTATTAGGAGATTTTAGGAAAGAGTGGTTCACCTGTAAAGGACACTGCAGATAGGCTGCAGATTGCTGGTGTGACCTATTCTTGAGTAGTGTTTGAGTGCTTGCGTTAGTATGATGTCAGATTGAAGGAAGACATCAAAGCATTTCAGAGGTGGGCCGCTAGATTTTTTACTGATAGGTTATAACACCGAAAAAGTGTTACTGATGTGCTTCGGAAAATCAAACGGGAATCCCTAGAGGGAGGGCAATACTCTTTTTGAGAAACATTATTGACAAAATTTAGAAAACTGGCATCTGTACTAGCCTGCTGAATGATTCTACTGCTGCCAACATACATTGTGCCTAAGGACCATGGAGGTAAGGTACGAGAAATTAGGGCTCACACAGAGAGATGCAGACAGTCCTTTTTCCCTCACTCCATTTGCAAGTGGAACAGGAAAGGAAATGACTAGTAGTTGTACAGGGTACCCGCTGCAATGCACCGTAAGGTGGCTTGCACAGTATCAATGTGGATGTAGATGATTTAGTAAACATGGGGTATTTGGAGGATTAGTAAATTTTGCATCTAAATTATATTCAAATTTGAAGACACTAAGAGACCAGTGCAGTCTTCTATGTTGTTTTAACACCATTTCAAATGAGTAACCTGATTGCCTCAAGAAATACCATATCCCATGAGGAGACAAGGGCAGAAATTCGAAAAGTTTCCTTCATAGCTGTCACGGCTGATGATAAATATTTTGGAACACACTCATAAGGTCCATGTTCTGTGGTATGTATTGAATGCACAAAAATTTGAGATTTTGGGGGGATTCTTTTTACCAAACAAACTGCTAAAAACCTATCACAATATAGTTCAGAAATAAGCATAATTCTTCAACGAATTTGGCACACTGATAGCTCAGCTCAGACATCTTGAAGTGCCAATTTCTTGAAAGGAAAAAAGCAGGAGTTCTAATAAAAATAACAGCAGTTAATACTAACCAACATTTCATTCACTGTTATGTACATCAACTTAATTTAATAATGAGAAATGCATTTAGGATTATACAAAATGTAAAAATATTTTTATTTTTCATTCTCCCTGTTCCAACATTCTGCTCAATGCCACTCCAATGAGTGATATTTCTCAAAAAGCAAAGTGAATGTAAGAATTCCACACTCATCCTCTACAAGGTGGAACTTCAAAATATGGATCATAAACAGTAATGGAAATTTCTGAACGGAATAAATGACTAGTAGTTATTGCAAAATACTGAAGCAAGTAATTCAGAAATCAAAGCAGCTTTATTATAAAAAATCATAATTATATTGGGCAACAAAATGATAACTGTATAAAATATAGTGAAGATACTTCATTTCTGTTACTGACAGCTTGGGAGTTATCAGGTTCGGTGAGCAGTGCAATGGAGTATCTGAGACCAGTCTCTAAAAATAACTTCAGTACAATGGAAATGACACTCAAAACCCCCAAAGATGTAGCATCAATCATAAAATACTTAAAACATAAGTACTCTAGTGGATATGATAACATATCAGCAAAGTTAATCAAAGAGTGCTCATTTGAGTTGAGTTCTATCTTTAAGTTATCTGTGAAATCAATCTCTTTTCAGCAGAACATTTCCAGACTGGCTAAAATATGCCAAAGTTAAACCTCTTTACAAGAAGGAGCATAAAAGGATATCAACCAAACTTCACTTTTGACGACTTTCTCAAAAATATTTCAAAAGGTTGTGTTCAAGTGTCTCCTTAGGCATCTGACTGCAACTAGTATATTGTCCAAATCACAGTTTGGGTTTCTTAATAATTCCGATACAGAGAAAGCTATTTACACTTACAGTGAGAACGTCCTTTACTCATTAGATAATAAATTAGAGGCTACTGGTCTTTTGTGTGACTTTTCAAAAACCTTTGACCATGTGAACTACAGCATTCTCTTAAGTAAATTAGAATATTATAGTGTCACTGCCAGTGCTGCAAAATGGTCCGAGTCCTATCTAACAACAGGAAAAAAAGAGTGTCATTGGAAAATACCTCTGCAATAAGCAGTCAGTTTTCATCTGACTTGGAAATAATTACATGTGGTGTTCATTAGGGTTCCACCTTGGGTCCACTGCTTTGTCTTGTGTACATTAATGATCTCTCATCTGTTACATTGCCACATGCCAAGTTTGTTTTGTTTGCAGATAATACAAACATTGAAATAAGTAGCAAGTCAAGTACAGATTTACAAATAGTTGCTAAGCAAATATGCACTGACGTTAATAAATGGTTTTAAGCTAATTCACTGTCATTAAACTTTGATAAGACCCACTACATGCAGTTCAGAACCTGTATGTGATTTCCGTGCAGCACGTGTTTAAATGCAGATTGGATAGGTTGACAGTATTAAATTTCTGAGATTACAACTCTATAATAAACTCTGTTGGGAAGGGCATACCACAGAATTGCTTAAGTGCCTAAAAAAGTCTGTATTTGCAATGGGAATGATGTCAGACATAGGAGATAAAAATATAAAAAAAATTCATACTTTGCTTACTTTTAATCTATTGTGTCATACGAGATCATATTCTGGGGTGACTCATCAAACCGAGCAAATGTTTTTACATACAAAAGTATATAGTAAGAATCATTTTTGATGTAAATTCAAGATCATAATGTAGAAACCTGTTAAAGAAACTTTGTATTCTAACCACTGCTTTTCAGTATTTATTCCTTAATGAAATTTGTTGCACATAATATATCTCTATTTCCAACCAATAGCTCAACAGATATTAACACTAGAACTAAGAACAAGCTACATAAAGACCTAAAATCACTTACCTTGGTAAAAAAAAGGGGTCTAATATTCAGGAACACACATTTTCAATAAATTGTCAGCAACCCTTAAAAACGTGGTTTCAGATGAAGCACAGTTTAAACAGAGCTTGAAAGATTTTTTGAGACGCAACACTGTCCACTCTATAGATGAATATCTTAACAGAGACTGTTAGACCAGCTTTAGTAAAAATGTCTGTTGAATTTCAGTTTTGACAGTACTTGGTCACAAAAGTCAAGATTAGATATTTTGTGTATGATAAATTTAATGAAAGTACATAACAATCTTTCAGTCTAACAGTGTAATAATTCTGTAAATATTAACAGTTCCAGATTACTGTAATATTTGCCTATTTTGACGATCTCCTGACAAATGATCAAGGTAGCAAGCATTATATTCAAATGTTTTATGTTTTTTTATGTTATACTTTCTGACAACCCCCTCACACCCCCCCCCCCCCCCCTCCCCCATGAACTGTGGACCTTGCCGTTGGTGCGGAGGCTTGCGTGCCTCAGTGATACAGACAGCTGTACAGTAGCTGCAACCACAACGAAGGGATATGTGTTGAGAGGCCAGACAAATGTGTGTGCTCCTGAAGAGGGGCAAGTCCGGATGAATGACTGATCTGGCCTTGTAACACTAACCAATACAGCCATATTTTTTCCCGAGGGCACGCACCTTCTCTGTATGGCTAAATGATAATGACATCCTCTTGGGTAAAATATTTCGGAGGTAAAATAGTCCCCCATTCAGATCTCAGGGTGGGTACTACTCGAAAGGATGTCATTATCAGGAGAAAGAAAACTGGCATCCTACGGATCGGAGTGTGGAACGCCAAATCCCTACCTCGGGCAGGTAGGCTAGAAAATTTAAAAATGGAAATGGACAGGTTAAAGTCACATATAGTGGGAATTAGTGAAGTTTGGTGGCAGGAGGAACAAGATGTCTGGTCAGGTGAATACAGGGTTATAAATACAAAATCAAATAGGTGTAATAATGAATAAAAAAATAGGAGTGCGGGTAAGCTACTATAAACAGCGTAATGAACACATTATTGTGGCCAAGATAGACATGAAGGCCATGCCTACCACAGTAGAACAAGTTTAAATGCTAACTAGCTCTGCAGATGGCGATGAGATTGACGAAAGGTATGACGAGACAAAAGAAATTATTTGGATAGTGAAGGGAGACAAAAATTCAATAGTCATGGGTGACTGGAATTTTATTATAGGAAAAGGAAGAGAAGGAGATGTAGTAGGTGAACATGGATTGGGGGTAAGAAATGAAAGAGGAAGCCACCTGGTATAATTTTGCACGGAGCGTAACTTATTCATAGCTAACACTTGGTTCAAGAATCATGAAAGAAGGTTGAATACTTGGAAGAGGCCTGGAGATACTGGATGGTTTCAGACAGATTATGTAATTGTAAGGCAGAGATTTAGGAACCAGGTTTTACATTTGTAAGACATTTCCAAGGGCAGATGTGGACTGACTACAATCTCTAGGTTATGACTGTAGATTAAAACTGAAGAAACTGCAAAAAGGTGGGAATTTAAAGAGATGGGACCTGGATAAACCGGCTAAACCAGAAAGTTTACAGAATTTCAAGGAGAGCGTAAGGGAATGATTGACAGGAATGGGGGAAAGAAACAGTGTAGAAGAATGGGTAGCTTTGAGGAATGAAGTAGTGAAGGCTGCAAAGGATCAAGTAGGTAAAAAGACAAGGGCCAGTAGAAATCTAAATCTACATCTGCATCTACATCCATACTCTGCAATCCACCATACGGTGCATGGCGGAGTGTACCTTGTACCACAACTAGCATCTTCTCTCCCTGTTCCACTCCCAAACAGAACAAGGCAACCATGACTGCCTATATGCCTCTGAACAAGCCTTAATCTCTCTTATCTATGTGGTATTTCCACAAAATATAAGTTGGTGGCAGTAAAATTGTACTCTAAGTCAGCCTCAAATGCTGGTTCTCTAAATTTCCTCAGTAGCGATTCACGAAAAGAATGCCTCCTTTCCTCTAGAGACTCCCACCCGAGTTCCTGAAGCATTTCTGTAACACTCGCGTGATGTTCAAACCTACCAGTAACAAATCTAGCAGCCCGCCTCTGAATTGCTTCTATGTCCTCCCTCAACCCAACCTGATAGGGATCCTAAACACTCGAGCAGTACTCAAGATTAGGTTGTATTAATGTTTTATAAGTGGTCTCCTTTACAGGTGAACCAAATCTTCCAAAAATTCTACCAATGAACTGAAGATGACTATCTGCCTTCCCCACAACTGCCATTACATGCTTGTCCAACTTCCTATCGCCCTGCAATGTTACGCCCAAATATTTAATTGGTGTGACTGTGTCAAGGGCTACACTACGAATAGAGTATTCAAATAATACAGGATTCTTTTTCCTATTCATCTGCATTAATTTACATTTATCTATATTTAGAGTTAGCTGCCATTCTTTACACCAATCACAAATCCTGCCCAAGTCATCTTGTATCCTCCTACATTCACTCAACGACGACACCTTCCCATACACCACAGCATCATCAGCAAACAGCTGCACATTCCTAGCCACCCTATCCAAAAGATTATTTATGTAGATAGAAAACAACAGTGGACCTACCACACTTCCCTGGGGCACTCCAGATGATACCCTCACCTCCGATGAACACTCACCATCGAGGACAATATACTGGGTTCAATTACTTAAGAAGTATTCGAGCCACTCACATATTTGGGAACCAATCCCATATGCTCGTACCTAACTTAGGAGTCTTCAGTGTGCACCGAGTCAAACGCTTTCCGAAAGTCAAGGAATAATCTGTCTCACACCCTTCATCCATGGTACGCAAGATATCATACGAAAAAAGAGCGAGTTGCATTTCGCAGGAGCGATGCTTTCTAAAGCCATGCTGATGCATGGACAGCAATTTCTCTGTCTCAAGGAAATTCATTATATTCGAACTGAGAATATGTTCGAGAATCCTGCAACAAACCGATGTTAAGGATATTGGTCTGTAATTTTGAGGATCTGTCCTTCTACCCTTCTTATATACAGGTGTCACATGTCCTTTTTTTCAGTGACTCGGGACTTTACGCTGGGAAAGAGATTCCCGATAAATGCAACCTAAGTAAGGAGCCAATGCAGTAGAGTACTGTCTGTAAAACCTACATTTCTAGCATTTGTGGGCTTAGAGACAGCTTTTGACACTGCTGACTGGAATATTCTCTTCCAAATTCTGGAGGTGGGGGGACATTAAAGGGAAGCATTGGCTGGGGAAGGGAGTGAGATAGGGTTGTGGCCTCTCCCCAATGTTATTCAATCTGTATATTGAACAAGCAGTAGGGGTGGGGGGGGGGGGGGGGGTAATCGGAGTAGGTATTAAAATCCATGGAGAAGAAATAAAAACTTTGAGGATCACTGGTGACATTGTAATTCTGTCATAGACAGCAAAGGACTTGGAACAGCAGTTGAACGGAATGGACAGTCTCTTAAAAGGTGGATATAATATGAACATCAACAAAAGCACAACAAGGATAATGGATTGTAGTCAAATTAAGTCGGGTGATGCTGAGGGAATTAGATTTGGAAATGAGACACTTAAAGTAGTAAAGGAGTTTTGCTATTTGGGGAGCAAAATAACTGATGAGGGTCGAAGTAGAGAGGATATAAAAGGTAGACTGGCAATGGCAAGGAAAGCGTTTCTGAAGAAGAGAAATTTGTTAACATCGAGTATTGATTTGCGTGTCAGGAAGTCATTTCGGAAAGTGATTGTATAGGGTGTAGCCATGTATGGAAGTGAAACATGGATGATAAATAGTTTGGGCAAGAAGAGAATAGAAGCTTTCAAAATATGGTGTTACAGAAGAATGCTGAAGATTAAATGGGTAGATCACACAACTAATAAGGAGGTATTGAATAGAATTGGAGAGAAATTTGTGGCACAACTTGATGAGAAGAAGGGATCGGTTGGTAGGATATGTTCTGAGGCATCAAGGGATCGCAAATTTAGTATTGCAGGGCAGCATGGAGAGTAAAAATCAGAGAGGGAGACCAAGATATGAATACACTAAGCAGATTCAGAAGGATGTAGGTTGCAGTAGGTACTGGGAGATGAAGAAGCTTGCACATGATACAGTAGCATGGAGAGATGCTTCAAACCAGTCTCTGGACTGAAGACCACAACAACAACTTTCTTACATGTTCCACATCCATGAGAATCATCTCATTTCTTTGTTCTATGGATTAAAAAACTGATCTGAACTAATCTAATCATAAGACATAATTTTCCATACTGAAACTCAAACAGAATGCATGAAAATTTACAACCCTTAAAAAACTGCTTTACTGAAATTAGTCAACATCAAATGCAGATCAAGCCACTGCAGCAGCAACATGAATTTTAAAACACCTAAATGATAACAATGTGATCATACTATGTCTCATGTTGACATAATTTACAAATAAACATAATCAGGAGATATTTGCACATTTAAAGTAAATGAGTATTAAAAAAATTCAAGACTGCTTTTTTAGAGTTAAAAAAAAAACTCAAAATCCTGCAAGAATCCTTCAAAGACAAAAGAAGCTAACGGAGTGTGGGACTGTATATGTGTGGATATATTTGGTAGATATTCTCATACTAACCATTTAGTAGCTACTAAATTGTTCAAAGAAAATGCTTCACTAGTTTTAAGAATGGTCATCCTACAGGAAAGATAGTACTGACCAGTGAAGCACATAGCATGATTGACAAAGAAAAGCCTGAAACTGAACTAAAAGTAATCTACTACATGTCTGATACCTATGATATTGCTTATGTAATCTGTAAGGGGCAGTCAAATACAAATGAGACAGACTGAAAAAAGGAAGTAAGCTGTTCATTATTTCACACATTGTTACCATAAATGTTAATACATTTTTCCTACTATGAAGCAAGATGGTCAATGCCTTCACAGAAAGAAGGTTTTTTGTGTCCTACAGAACCATGATTATACTCGTACATACGGAAAGTGCAAGGGGAGAAATTAGGACTCTATGAAGTATTTGTATGGACTTTCCAGTGAAACTACAGCAGTGTAGCTGAAAATACTTCAATAACATGCCGGCTTGGCCACATATTGTTGTTTTGAGCACACTGTAGAAGTTTCAACAGGTCTCACTTACACATCCTCCACACTCGCAATCCCTCCCAAGGTGATTTCCTTATTCTTGAAACCCTGAAGAATGACACCTGTGGCAAGCAATCTACTTCGGATGAAGAGGTGCACCCCTGGGTACAATTATGGTTCCAGAAGCAACTGCGAACATTTTACCATGAAGGCACCGAGTGTCTTGCCTCACAATGGGATAAATATATTAGCAGTTACAGTATTTACTTTTCAAATAATAAACAGTTTACTTAGTTTTCTTCCATGTATCTCATTTTTCATTTGGCTGCCCCTTATATCTTGCAATAACCTAGACTGTGTCGACAGTGGAATTACTAAATTGGTACAAAATCTGTTGCCGTTCTCATGACTAAATATGAGGCAGAATGCTGCTCTTAACAATGGAAAGGATAAAAACTTTTCTAAGACGTATTATGAATTCAGAAACAGTAAATGTGTTGGCAATGCTTTCAATAAAGAAAAGTTTCCACACATGGGAAACTTCCCATAAAACACACACACACACACACACACACACACACACACACACACACACACACACACACACACACACACACAGAGAGAGAGAGAGAGAGAGAGAGAGAGAGATTTAGTGGTAAGATGGCCCTGTGCATAGAATGTCAAAAACTGAACACAGATCGAGCACCACAACAGGAAGTGGGAAGGGTGTACTGAACAGTGGCAAAAAAAGTAAAACAGAAATAGTACACTTCAATATTAAGTGCAACACTGAGTGAAGTGGAAGAGCCTCAGCATCATGGTTAAGTGGTTGTGGTGTTAGACTGCAAGGAGGGCAAGCCATGTTCAAAACTCCCTAGTGCAATTTATTTTTATTTCTTTTTTTCACATTATAATGAACTGTTTGTGTGGACATTGAAATGTTTGTTCTCTTTCTCTAGTCTTGATAGCTGTCATACTACACATTGGTTGGAGAATAAAGAGACAAGTGGTAAGAATATATTACCATCAGAAATGTGATGATAGTGAGAGGAGGTGAGATACCACATGCATGTCTCACAGAAATGGAAACAACAAATAAATAGGTGTGAACTATATTACAACAAAGGAATTCAAGGATAAAAACTTACAAAAAAGAACACAACTTCAAAAATGTTAAAACTATTTGTTTTGACGGAGCACAGAGAAACAGTAAGATTGTGAAACTGTTGCATTCATTTGTTTCTGCTTATGTGACAAACTATTATGTGTATTAAAAACAAATATTCTAAGACTTACCAAGCGGGAAAGCGCCGGTAGACAGGGACAATAAAATAACACACAAACACACACACAAAATTTTTAGCTTTCGCAACCAACGCTTGCTTCTTCAGGAAAGAGGGAAGGAGAGGGAAAGACGAAACTCTTTGCCTTTAATTATGTCTGTGTGTGTGTGTGTGTGTGTGTGTGTGTGTGTGTGTGTGTGTGTGTGGGCGCGCGCGCGCACGAGTATATACCTATCCTTTTTTTCCCCCTAAGGTAAGTCTTTCCGCTCCCAGGATTGGAATGACTCCTTACCCTCTCCCTTAAAACCCACATGCTTTCGTCTTTCCCTCTCCTTCCCTCTTTCCTGAAGAAGCAAGCGTTGGTTGCGAAAGCTAAAAATTTTGTGTATGTGTTTGTGTGTTATTTTATTGTGCCTGTCTACCGGCGCTTTCCCACTAGGTAAGTCTTGGAATCTTTGTTTTTAATATATTTTTCCCATGTGGAAGTTAGTTTCTATTTTATTTACATAATAAACTATTATGTTTTCTACATTTCCTAGGTGGTGATCACCTTCACATTCATACAAACACTTAAATCGAACAATGAGAGGTATCTCACTCACTCACTCACTCACTCACTCACCAGGCATGCAGAATCAGTTCCCTCAATAAGACGTTCCAGTCATATGACACTTTAACTGTCCCTATCCCACATACAACACATCAGATGTGTTTTCCAGTGGAGAATTCTGTCAACTTGTCATCAAACATTTGCAGTCTGAATTGAAAGCCACTTCTTTTCATCTGCTAATAGAGTAGTTGTGCAGAACCAACTTTCATTATAGGTCCCCTTCTCACATCATGACATAACAACAGAAACTTTGATACAGTGAACAGTAGAGAGAGAGAGTGTGAGAGAGAGAGAGAGGGAGAGAGAGAGAGAGAGAGAGTGTGAGAGAGAGGGAGAGAGAGAGAGAGAGAGAGAGAGAGAGAAATTGGCACACAGAACTTTGAACATGGCTTCCCAACTTTGCAGCTCAACACCATGATCACTGAACCACAATGCCCTGGTTGTTTTACATTGCTCATTATTGCTTCTTGAGCTTGAACTGCTCACTGTTTCCACACTCCTGGAAATTGAAATAAGAACACCGTGAATTCATTGTCCCAGGAAGGGGAAACTTTATTGACACATTCCTGGGGTCAGATACATCACATGATCACACTGACAGAACCACAGGCACATAGACACAGGCAACAGAGCATGCACAATGTCGGCACTAGTACAGTGTATATCCACCTTTCGCAGCAATGCAGGCTGCTATTCTCCCATGGAGACGATCGTAGAGATGCTGGATGTAGTCCTGTGGAACGGCTTGCCATGCCATTTCCACCTGGCGCCTCAGTTGGACCAGCGTTTGTGCTGGACGTGCAGACCGCGTGAGACAACGCTTCATCCAGTCGCAAACATGCTCAATGGGGGACAGATCCGGAGATCTTGCTGGCCAGGGTAGTTGACTTACACCTTCTAGAGCACGTTGGGTGGCACGGGATACATGCGGACGTGCATTGTCCTGTTGGAACAGCAAGCTCCTTTGCCGGACTAGGAATGGTAGAACGATAGGTTCGATGACGGTTTGGATGTACCGTGCACTATTCAGTGTCCCCTCGACGATCACCAGAGGTGTACGGCCACTGTAGGATATCGCTCGCCACACCATGATGCCGGGTGTTGGCCCTGTGTGCCTCGGTCGTATGCAGTCCTGATTGTGGCGCTCTCCTGCACGGCGCCAAACACGCATACGACCATCATTGGCACCAAGGCAGAAGCGACTCATTGCTGAAGACGACACGTCTCCATTCGTCCCTCCATTCACGCCTGTCGCGACACCACTGGAGGCGGGCTGCACGATGTTGGGGTGTGAGCGGAAGACGGCGTAACGGTGTGTGGGACCGTAGCCCAGCTTCATGGAGACGGTTGCAAATGGTCCTCGCCGATACCCCCGGAGCAACAGTGTTCCTAATTTGCTGGGAAGTGGCAGTGCGGTCCCCTACGGCACTGCGTAGGCTCCTACGGTCTTGGCGTGCATCCGTGCGTCGCTGCGGTCTGGTCCCAGGTCGCCGGGCACTTGCACCTTCCGCCGACCACTGGCGACAACATCGATGTACTGTGGAGACCTCACGCCCCACGTGTTGAGCAATTCGGCGGTACGTCCACCCGGCCTCCCGCATGCCCACTATATGCCCTCGCTCAAAGTACGTCAACTGCACATACAGTTCATGTCCACGCTGTCGCGGCATGCTACCAGTGTTAAAGACTGCGATGGAGCTCCGTATGCCATGGCAAACTGGCTGACACTGACGGCGGCGGTGCACAAATGCTGCGCAGCTAGCGCCATTCGACGGCCAACACCGCAGTTCCTGGTGTGTCCGCTGTGCCGTGCGGGTGATAATTGCTTGTATAGCCCTCTCGCAGTGTCCGGAGCAAGTATGGTGGGTCTGACACACCGGTGTCAATATGTTCTTTTTTCCATTTCCAGGAGTGTATTTTGCTTTTTTTTTTCACAGTTCAGGATACCACCTTCTTGTTTTCAAGCTTGATTCATGTTCAGTTTTTAACAGGCTCTGTTACCATTAAATCTGAGGGGGGATGTGATGGGGAGTTCCAATCATACACCCAGAAAACAACAAAAAATTTTCTCATCTGGGCAATTTAAAACAAGAAGAGTGGCTTTCACTTTTAAATCAACAGAATAAGCTTGAACTGTAACAATTTACATTTTAAGAAGTAAAAATTGTATGAATTTATTCTTTTAGGATTTCATCAGGTTTCTGTACAAATTTTCTTCTTATTGATGAATGTTTCTTTTCACACAATTTTAGAATAAAGGCTAAAGATTTTATGAAGTAGCACCCACACGAACTTCAGCTATGAGCCACCTCTGTTCACCCCACTGATTGATGGAACAGAATGGTGAAGTCAAGTAGGCAAAATCTGCCATTGAAAGTACGGTAATACTGTTCACTTAAATTGGATAACCTCCTCTTACCCTACACATACTCTTCTTATGGCAGTAGATTTTGTGCTTTGCTGTTTTTTTAATTTTTATTTTGTTGTTAGCTTACTGTTTGTGGCACATTGTGAAGGTTGCAGGTAAAGTTGACGATTTCTGCAAGAGTGAATCATCCAGATTTTAAAAGCTAAGGAAAAGGGAGAAAAACAACAGTACATATGAGGATGAAACTGCTCTATATGCTAAAGCATCTCAAAGAATTTTCCACTTCACATGCCAACTATTATCTTTAGAGTCCAGCACGACTGCATGAAATGAAATGATGCCTCCACAGTAGTGAGCACAAGCTGTAGTGTGATTTGTAGAAGTAAAATATCCAGCAATTGTACAAAGAAATTATCGTAGGTTGTATGGATGTGATTCACCTGGTGTTGAAACAGTTAAGAACTGGGATCATAAGTTTCTAGCAACTCGAACTGTTCTGAAAATTCTGGTGGTGAACATCATAGTGTTTTGGAAGAGGCAGCAGAGGACATCAGACAAGCATTTCTTAGGAGCCCGCATACCTCAATTCGGCAGGCAAGCTTATGTTCCCTGATCAATGCTGCACCATGAAGTGCACATACTTCACCATATGTATTGTTATAAAGAGCAAACTCTGTAACCAAGTGACAAACCATGCTGACAATAATTTTCTATGGATATGCTGCACCATATTGACATGAATGGCAGCTTTCTAGAAATATGTTTATTCTCAGATGAGGAAATCTTTCATGTATCGGGAATGGTTAATCAACATGATGTTCAGATATGGGGCTTGCAACTTCTGCACACTATTATTGAACATGTTTGCAACAGCCCGCCACTGAGGATCTGATGATGTCTGACAACATGTTTTCTGGATTGTTCTGCTTGGCAGAAAACATAGTAAATGGGTAAGCATATCTGGATATGTTTGAGCAGTTGCAAACCAGCATCAGCTTTTAACCAGATGGAGCTCTGTAACATTGGTCATTAGTTGTTTGCAAGTTCAGGGAAATGAAACTCCCCGTTGCTGGACTGAATGCAGAGAACCCATTACCTGGCCACGAACATTCCCTTAAAATTATCCTGCTTTGATTAGAGAAAGACCGCATGTGTGTGACCAAAGTGGATAATATTTGTATGTTAAGATGTCATACTGATTTGATTGTAACAGTGACACATGACGTGTTACAAAGAACATGGCAAGAAATTGAAAACAAAGTTCATATTCTTAATGCTAACAATTGTTAACATGTAGAGGTGTATTGATGATTATTAAAAAGCTTCTTTGAGATGCTCCAACATATGACACCATTTCATTATCATATCTAGTGAAGTTCTTCTTGAGCTTCTAAAATTTTGGAGGTATGGAAGGGACACCATGGATAGGGAAAAAAAAAAACACCCTGCACTGGCATAAATAATATGTTAAATACACTACTGGCCATTAAAATTGCTCACCACGAAGATGACGTGCTACAGACACGAAATTAAACCAACAGGAAGAAGATGCTGTGATATGCAAATGATTAGCTTTTCAGAGCATTCACAAAGGGTTGGTGTTGGTGGCAACACCTACATGCTGACATGAGGAAAGTTTCCAACCAATTTCTCATACACAGACAGCAGTTAACCTGCATTGCCTGGTGAAACACTGTTGTCATGCCTTGTGTAAGGAGGAGAAATGCATTTCAGACTTTGATAAAGGTTGGATTGTAGCCTATTGTGACTGCAAATTATCATATCGCGACCTTGCTGCTAGCATTGGTCGAGATCCAATGACTGTTACCAGAATATGGAATAGGTGGGTTCAGGAGGGTAATACGGAACACCGTGCTGGATCCCAATGGCCTCGTATCACTAGCAGTCGAGATGACAGGCATCTTATCTGTATGGCTGTAACTGATCGTGCAGCCACGTCTCGATCCCTGAGTCAACAGATGGGCACATTTGCAATACAACAACCATCTGCACGAACAGTTTGACGATGTTTGCAGCAGTTGGACTATCAGCTCGGAGGCCATGACTGCGGTTACCGATGATGATTCATCACAGACAGGAGTGCCTGCAATGATGTACTCAGCGACGAACCGGGTGCACGAATAGCAAAACGTCATTTTTTCAAATGAATCCAGGTTCTGTTTACAGCATCATGATGGTCGCATCCGTGTTTGGCAACATCGCAGTGAACACACATTGGAAGCGTGTATTCATCATCACCACACTGGCATATCACCCAGCATGATGGTATGGGGTGCCATTGGTTACACTTATCGGTCACCTCTTGTTCACATTGATGACACTTAGTACATCTGAAATGTAACGTCCACTGTTCAATGACCTGTGGCTCTACCCTTCATTCGATCCCTGTGAAACCGTAAATTTCAGCAGGATAATGCACGACCCCATGCTGCAGGTCCTGTATGGGCCTTTCTGGATACAAAAAATGTTCGACTGGTGCCCTGGCCAGCACATTCTCCAGATCTCTCACCAATTGAAAACATCTGGTCAATGGTAGCTGAGCAACTGGCTCATCACAATATGTCAGTCACTACTCTTGATGAACTGTGGTATCGTGTTGAAGCTGCATGGGCAGCTGTACCTGTACACGCCATCCAAGCTCTGTCTGACTCAGTGCCCAGGCATGTCAAGGTCGCTATTACGGCAGAGGTGGTTCTTCTGGGTACTTATTTCTCATGACCCATTCACCCAAATTGCATGAAAATATAATCACATGTCAGTTCTAGTATAATATATTTGTCCAATGAATACCTGTTTATCATCTGCATTTCTTCTTCATGTAGCAATTTTAATGGCCAGTAATGTATTTGTTCAGAAATGTTTTTACGTAAGTTGCTTCAACAGTCAAATATTTTGCTCACGAGTAAACAACAAAATTCTTGATGGTACTAGATAACTAAATTGAAAACAAGATGCAAAGATAAAGAGGAAGAGCAATATGACTGCTTTCTAATGTTATTGCTCTTGTTGAGCTGCTGTTATATCTTCTGGAACAATCAAATACGGTGTTTTGAAAAGTTTGTGCAACACCCTTTATCTGTTCCCAACAGCGAGTACAAATCTTCTTATGTCATTTGTTAAGGGCATCCACTATTAATTTCACTCCAGCAATTGATTATTTCAACTACCACTACTCGCCCCTTCATCTTATGACCCTTGCAAATTTGGTAAGAACATTAGTATCTATCTCATAACAGTGAATTCAACATTCAGCATTTGCAGTGCAACATGACAGAGTTGATGTTTCGTATTGGGTCAACATGCTGCTGCTCTTGGCTGTTTATTAAAGTGTGAACTGACTTTGTGAGAAAAATAGATGGTGACCATTAATCTCTACAAAATATCCACGATGTAATTGTAAGATAAGTAACAGTCGCTTACCAAGTAATAGCTGTGCTAGGCTCTCTCTCTCTCTCTCTCTCTCTCTCTCTCTCTCTCTCTCTCTCTCTCTCTCTCTCTCTCTCAACAACACCAATATTAGTAATAATAATTTAGCTCCATATGGGAGTTCAATTTTCTGTCCATTTTTTTCATGATCGTTGAGTGTATTGATGCATGTACACACAATTTCATGCTTTCTACTAAATCCTGCTACCTTGGAATCATTGGCAGCTGCCATGTTGTTCTTGAAGAAATTAAATTGAGAGCAAAAATTCACTAAAATCATTGACAGTGTAAGAACTAATAGGCTGCTTATCAAGGAAAACATTAACATCTATGGCAAAACAAGTAAAATTTAATAACAGAATTTCAGGTTCCGCTGTGAAAAATATGTGATAGTATATTTCTGGCACTACATCACATAAAATGCAAAGAAGTTAAGGATACTACAAGGCTGAGAACCGGTTCCTAGAGGCTTTAATTTTTTTACGTCCTTTGCAAAACCTAAGATGTTCCACATAGAGATTTCTGTGTCGAAGTATCTGCTGTTAGCAAAGTTAAGAATACACAGAATATCAGCAAAATTGTCAGCAATTATCATTAGAAAGATCAAAAAACATATGCAACACACAAAATGTGTGATCAGAATTACAAAATGTTTTCTTTACTTGACAAGCCCATAATTACACCCTCCTAGCACACACGACGCAGAGAACAAGTGAGTTTTACCTTAAAGTGTTGGCACTCCAGTGACCACTACTCCTGATGCAGTGGAAGAGGAAGTTTTCTCCTGGCTGGAACTTGCAGTAATGCAAGCAAAATACTCCGTCACCATCAGTGAGATGTACTGATATTGTGTTTGGAGACATCCTTGCCTGAATCATAACTGATGGTTGTACCAGGAGGCAAATAGAGCTGAAGTAACTCCTTGGTTTATATGTGGGTTAACAATTATTACACCTAACTGAACTATTGTGAGTATAAAGTGTCTGAAATCAAGTGGAAGTTCCTTGAACAACAGCATGTCAGTATCATCTTTCAATAACAATTTTCTGCTGTTGAACTGTTACTTCCATTTAAAAAGTAGCAAAAATGTAACTGCATTGGGTGTAGCGTCTCTTCAATTTTTCTGTAATGAAATAATACTAACCTGCACAGAAAACAACAAAAAATGTATCTGAAAAGCATGTTTCATTCAGCCAAGGTTTCCCCTTGTGGAAGCAGGATCAATTTTCCTATATTTTTAAATACTTTATTTTCCTACAGTGCACTCAGAGTGGTTTTGTGCTCCCTATTTCCCTCCCACCTTTCAATTATATTACTACCTGATGCATTATTTACTCATATTTTCTCATCTGTCTACTACTTAAGAGACTGAATTAAGATCTTTGTTCTTAAATCAAGGTCAGTACTCTGCACTGTACATGTCCAAAAGCTTTCTATTTTCATTGCATGTCATACATAATACAATACCTTTAATGTTCTTTCTAATTAATATATAGCAGGACTGTAAAAATATACACGTCCCCCTAAGCTGTAACATATGGGGAGAGCAACGAAGAACAGAAGCTGATCTCATCATTTATCAAAACAGAGTTCTCAGAAGTTATAGCATTTTCACACTTTTTAAAACATTATCAAACACGTGGATGCATGTGTACATCTGAGGCAGCCCCACAAATAGTCTCCCAATTCAGTAAACATATTACTTTGGATCTCATTAATATGCTTAAAAACAGCCACTTCTGAATTCTGCCACATGAATATACATTCTCAGTCAACATCTCGAATTACCTTCATAAACTCAATGGGAAGACAAACATAAATTAAAATTCTGATTGATATTCAAGGAATGTTTATATAGTTATTTATTTAGTCATAAATAAATGTCATTTCACACCACATGTTGATTTTTTGGTTCTCTATCAGCTGAGTCTGCAGATGCAACAAAAATACTATTTCAAATTTCCATGGTTTCAAACCATCTTAGATAGTAGCCAATACATCATCCACATTTTTCCACTCAAATGTAATTTTATTTACTCAGTAAATAACTATATGGCAGCTTGAAGTCAGAATAAAAGTAAGATAACATCTTTACATTAAGGAAGTATGGCTTACCTCCTCATCTGTTATATGCAATGGGTCACATTCACGAAGACAGTCATCAAATTCCAAACCCTGCACAAATTGAAGAGCATTAATACAAAAATTAAAATACACTGACTAAGGATATAGTACCAAAAAGTAGGGTTCTAAAAGTAACAAAGAAGAAACATGCAATCTTGCTGTTGGTTTCATTTCAAATGTTGTGTATTATCATGATACATGGGAAATCAACATTTTTTAACACTAACGAATTATTGAAGACAAATTTCAAATTATTGTAGAGACAAAGCTACTCATATAATTATGGTCCCACAAGAACATATTGTGATAGTCATGCAAAGTGTTTAGCAATAAGTAACATCTACAAACAAGATACACAAATTATGTAACTTAACATCAGCCACTCAAAAACTCCTCCTAATGTCATCATTCTTTGCCATTATATTCCATAGACAACTTTTAGTTGGTTATGCTATCAGCACAATAAGAATTTACTGTATTTAGCTGAGAGCTAGAATCATTTCTTTATTGACACATTATGAAAATAGGTATTGCTAAAAGTGTAGATGGTATATATGAGGTTAAGCATATAACACAAACCCATGTATTTCTTGGATGCTACTCAAAAGTATTTCCTTTATAAATGTTGAAAATCTATGGATCCTGACTGGGATATTTCAATTCTTAATAAGGAATCTAAATTCACTGCTGAGCAACCTATCGCAAAAGTTCAACATAGATTGCTTAAAAGATTCAAATTGTGCTTAGTAGCTTCACTGGCGTTACAACACTGCTACAATACACTATTGGTGTGGGCACTACATGGGCAAACAATGGCTTGATAATTACCTGGGAAAAGAACCCCATGAGAGGAAACAAAAAATAATCATGCGAGTCAATCCACAGAAAACAGAAATGAATCATTACAGAGACAAGCATGGGGATAACTCAGCATGCATCTGGCATGGGCTGCTGTCGGCTTAGCACTAAGGAACAACATTCAACATAAGGGGAAGGTCCATTGTAGATGAACTCAGTGTAAGTACTGCCTCACTTGGGTAACAGCTGTCCACAAAGTAACAGCTCCATCAATGGATCTGCCCATACCCTCCACTGCATGTGTCCTCCATGGTGGGTTCCACACTATTATGAAGTGTTATCCAGGCAAGGGCATCTGTATCTATCACAACATCCACTAGTTGGAATACTAAACCCTCCCCCCAAGAAAGGCATGTGAGACTGACAATAGCCAGGCTTTGACCACTATGTCTTGTGCAGAACAAGAGAACCCAGCATTGACTGAACTCATAAAACAGGCAATCCAAACATTCCAGCAGAATAGCATGGAATTGAGGAGTCAACAGGGGTCCACCAGCAGCAGGTGGAGGCACATGTGAAAGCTGAGAAGGAGAAGGAGGAGGAGGAGGAAAAGTGGATCGAAATCAATGGGCTACACATTAGCAGATGCAGGTGCATACTTCATTAGGCCAAAGGCTGTAGGTAATGGGAGAACAGCAGCCAGTGTGGAGGGGCGACAATGGGAAAGCACTCAGCTGCAACTTAGAGTCCACACATTGAGCAATTTCATGACCACCTAGTCACCTGGCAGACCAGAATAGTGGTGGTGGTAAAATCACTACTGGGTTAAATCACAACTGATTTGCATGACACGTCTGCTGTCCCTACTGGCATCCATCACAAAAAACTGCCAACTTTTGTGCCCCAGCACAATACCCAGCAGCCACCCTGGCAGTGGTTGAAGAACTGGAGCCAAACAGCAGCCCTAAGAAGAAAACACAGCATGATACTCTGGGTGCAACAATTACAGAAGCCCCATGGTGTGTGCCCATGCAAACATTCTGCCAGATTGCATCTCTTGACTGATGTCACCCGGTATGTAGCCAGAAAGCTTGACAACGCATTGTTGTGGAAAGAGAAATACACCGACTGCTTCATGTGGAACTTAAATGTATGCACAGAGCACTCCATGTCTGAGTTAGATGTCAGGTAAAATGGTGTAGTAGTGAGATACTGAATCCCGCTGCAGATGCAAAAGACCTCAAACTCCTGCAACACAAATTCCCTACTATTTTGGATACCAGAGTCCTGTAGGAACTCTCAATGGCAAAAATAATCAACAATTCCTGAACAGTGGCAACTGAAATTGTGTAGAACAGCTCGGCTATGTGCAGGAAATTGGACAATGCAATGATCAACAATCACATTACTGACCAAAACCAGACACACACAAGTGATGTGCCCCCTGTCCCAAGGGTGCTCTGGTTTGGACAAAAAAAGAAAGTGGCACAGTAGCTGATGCAGCCTGGTCCTGTGCACAAGCCCCACAAGTCCACATGAGACATATGATGTCACTACTAACTGCAGGCCAGGACATCTGGAGGGCACTAGGGGTCATTTACCATACTCACCTAACTGCACTCCCACCACTTATCAGAAATGACATCCCTCGCTACCATTGTCATCCAAAATGAGTCCATAATCTGGGCAATGTTGTCTAAATAAACTTTGGGCAAAGTTAATGCCCTAGTCTGAATTTCAGAATCAGACAATCACAACCTGAATCAGCAAATCTGTATGAGAGACAGCACATCTGGGACACACAATAAAGGCCACATATTACTGCCTAGGGTACTTGTGGTGATGACCAAAACCAACAAACAGCACCATGGGCTTTGTGGATAGAGAAAAAAACCTGTACCATTGGTGTAGTCTACTGCTCTTGAAGCAACTCTACATTCTTGTACATTAATGCTGTCGTCATTTTCTGCTGCTTCTTTTGTATTCCTGACAGTATTACACACATGCTGGGTCCATGGTGGCCCAAAATTAACCCTGGGGAAAAGGGAAACAAAAAATAGGTGTATCAAATACATAAGAACGTTCCTCATCACCATTTTTGTATTTGAACTGGTGTGGCAACACTTCTACATTACACTATAGGTGTGAACATTTAACAGGCTCAAATGGGCTCAACAATGACTAGGGAATATACCATGTATGAGGAAATGAAAACTCGCCATAAATCAGTCTACAGGAAATGGAAGGTCTGACCCATCATAGAGATTTGCATGGGGATAACTCAGCATGCAGCTGGCATGGGAGGCTGTCAGCTGATCGCTAAACAACACTCAGCAAGATGTGCAAGACAATGTGAACAACAGTTGAACTCAGTGTAAGCATTGGCCTATTCGGCTTACAGCTGCCCATAGGTAAACACCCCTGGCAGTGGATCTACCCATACTATATGCTACATGTGACCTCCATGGCAGGTTTCTGCACTGCTCTGCAGCACTATCAAGGCCAGTTCTTCTGACTTCATCATGTCTGTTGATAGTGATGTTAAACTGGGAAAATATTGAGTTGGAAACACAATTCTACTGTTACAAATAGAATCAAATAGTAAATTTGCTAATGTGTGTACACCCAAATTCTTAAGATTTTCATAGACACAGCTCAGTCTCAATAAACTCATTGTTAACATACTAGCAGACTATGATGAATAACAAGTGAAAATTAATATAGTAAGGCTGTATTGTGTGCCATTCTGTCTAAGGGACTAAATGCTGTGCTACAAACTCCTAGTCAGTCCTTAGGCTTTATTGCTTCTTTCACATTTTGATATTATTAGATAACAACAACTATGTCAAGAAGCACCTAAATGCGCAGTACAGATGAAAGTGTAGGACTATGTTTAAGCAACTAAGTCAATTCAATTCAAGGCCTGGGGAAGGTATGGTCACACTTGCTTGATCGTAAGTCAAAGCTGGTTATAATACACTCCTGGAAATGGAAAAAAGAACACATTGACACCGGTGTGTCAGACCCACCATACTTGCTCCGGACACTGCGAGAGGGCTGTACAAGCAATTATCACATGCACGGCACAGCGGACACACCAGGAACTGCGGTGTAGGCCGTCGAATGGCGCTAGCTGCGCAGCATTTGTGCACCGCCGCCGTCAGTGTCAGCCAGTTTGCCGTGGCATATGGAGCTCCATCGCAGTCTTTAACACTGGTAGCATGCCGCGACAGCGTGGATGTGAACCGTATGTGCAGTTGACGGACTTTGAGTGAGGGCGTATAGTGGGCATGCGGGAGGCCGGGTGGACGTACCGCCGAATTGCTCAACATGTGGGGCGTGAGGTCTCCACAGTACATCGATGTTGTCGCCAGTGGTCGGCGGAAGGTGCACGTGCCTGGCGACCTGGGACCGGACCGCAGCAATGCACGGATGCACGTCAAGACAGTAGGATCCTACGCAGTGCCGTAGGGGACCGCACTGCCACTTCCCAGCAAATTAGGGACACTGTTGCTCCTGGGGTATCGGCGAGGACCATTCGCAACCGTCTCCATGAAGCTGGGCTACGGTCCCGCACACCGTTACGCCGTCTTCCGGTCACGCCCCAACATCGTGCAGCCCGCCTCCAGTGGTGTCGCGACAGGCGTGAATGGAGGGACGAATGGAGACGTGTCGTCTTCAGCGATGAGAGTCGCTTCTGCTTTGGTGCCAATGATGGTCGTATGCGTGTTTGGCGCCGTGCAGGTGAGCCCCACAATCAGGACTGCATACGACCGAGGCACACAGGGCCAAAACCCGGCATCATGGTGTGGGGAGCGATCTCCTACAGTGGCCGTACACCTCTGGTGATATTTGAGGGGACACTGAATAGTGCATGGTACATCGAAACCGTCATCGAACCCATCGTTCTACCATTCCTAGACCGGCATGGGAACTTGCTGTTCCAACAGGACAATGCACGTCCGCATGTATCCCGTGCCACCCAACATGCTCTAGAAGGTGTAAGTCAACTACCCTGGCCAGCAAGATCTCCGGATCTGCCCCCATTGAGCATATTTGGGACTGGATGAAGCGTCATCTCACGCGGTCTGCACGTCCAGCACAAACGCTGGTCCAACTGAGGCACCAGGTGGAAATGGCATGGCAAGCCGTTCCACATGACTACATCCAGCATCTCTACGATCGTCTCCATGGGAGAAAGCAGCCTGCATTGCTGCGAAAGGTGGATATACACTGTACTAGTGCCGACATTGTGCATGCTCTGTTGCCTGTGCCTATGTGCCTGTGGTTATGTCAGTGTGATCATGTGATGTATCTGACCCCAGGAATGTGTCAATAAAGTTTCCCCTTCCTGGGACAATGAATTCACGGTGTTCTTATTTCAATTTCCAGGAGTGTATTTGTGCAAGTTGATCCTGAACTATACAATTAAAAACAAAATATATTCAATGTTTCCCTAAGGCAGCATGCCTAGTCTGTGTCTGAAAATACAAGAGAGCAGGCTGTATTCCTTTTTAGGGCAGGGTCTATGTCAACTTATGTCCACTAAAAGAATTTAAACTTCTAATAAATGTGAATTTTAGGCTTCCATGACAAACATGTAGTACACAAAAAAATTGATACCAAGAAGGGTCACAGGAAGTATTGTTATACATACAGCTACAACTGCTCAGATTCTATTCCTGATGGCCTGCAAATAACTAAAGATAAGAAAAGTGCAATAACACAACAATACTGGAAAATTTCAACCATCTAATCGATGCTTAATGAACTGTAATGCATCATTCACCTTCCACAATTAGCAAATGACATACTTTTACTCCACATGCAGTATGTATGTAAAATAATTGCATGCAGAATTCTCAGCACCTTCTGGTTCCAAATTTAGTTCTTTATCCTCCTCGATAAAATCAGTTGACATTTACACGGCTTTGTTCTTATGAATGTCATCATAATTTTAAATGATTTCATTCTTCTGTTCAAAGGAAAATGAAACTAAGCCAATTTGCTGATGCATCATTTATGACCATATACAGACATGTTGTCATCCCAAAGCTACAACACACAAGGGTCTTTGCTGAGAATTAGACAGTTCTTTCACTTTTGTACTGTACATCATGGAATTTATAGACCTTTAAATTTACGTTCTTACCTGACATCCTGCCTCCAGCAACAGTGTTATTTGTGTTCTATCCAGTCATTTTAAAAACTTACTTCAACGAGTAGTTGCAAAATCTGTCAGTTAGGTAAAAATATGCTCAGGCATGCAAGTCAAGTGTCATGCCCACTGAAGTCTCCTACTCTTCAATTTCTGGAGAAAAGATAGGTAGTTGTGGCAGTTTTTGGGCCTCGGTTCTTCCTTCCTGAACATCAATCTTTATCTTGGAGAAGACCAACACTCTTCACCAAGACTTTACACTGACAAAGTAACAGTTCTCTTTTGCTGCCTTTGGCACACACTTGCTTTCGTCTTAATTTACTGCCAGTTAAACCGTAACTATATAATATGACTAGGCTGTAGGATTTTTGGAGATAGCATTCAAAGTCACTATCTTTTTCATATTAAACTGTGTTATGGGTTGCTCAACAACACACACTTTTTACATTCACAATTTGTCTCTTTGGTTTATTTTTAACATTCTTCCAGTCTATTGAAATCAGAACTACGGGTAGGAGCAGTTGTACCATCTATCTACATGTGGCACAGCAATATGTACCTGAGCATTAACTGCACTTTTGAGGCTTTGCAGACGCTATATGGTGGAGAAGCTCAGGTGGCTGATTCCCTCCTATGCAATGCATCATCTGGAATCTCCTACATATATCTCGTGAAGAGACCATGAGGATAAAATCAGAGATTAGAGCCCACCCAGATGCATACCAACATCCTCGTCTCCACAAACAATACGAGGCTGGAATAGAAGGGAGAGCCAATAGAGGTACTCAAGGTACCCTCTGCCACACACCGTCAGGTGGCTTGCAGAGCATGGATGTGGATGTGGAATGATATAGCATGTACAGATGCAGTATAAAGACAAATCACACACCACATAGTGACTATACTTTTGGTCATTTCCATGGTCTAAAATTAACTACCTTTGTAACACGCAATAAGATACAGGAAGTAAAGAGTAACTGTTTACAATGTATCAGGATAGTGTATGGGAAGTCAGACAAACTCACTGAAATAAGGCACTTGTGATCTATCAAGACAAGAAACAGCCTCAAATTGGCCTACAAACACACTAAGCTACAGTGCGTATGCTACCACAGGAGATTTTCTCTAAAATCATCCTTTAAAATTAAAACCTACTGCTCCTGCATTTTAAAGGTGCAAAACTGACGTTCATATAATTCTTAGCACAAAATATTATGAAATAATGGCACACAATTAAGGATAAAATTGTTTTGTTTTCTGGTTGCTTTACTATGAAACTGTTGTGCTAGTAGAAGTTAAGTTTACATCTAATTATAAATATAATATGTTTTTGCAAAACGTTTACAGGACCCTTTTCCCTTTCATTATGCTCACAGGAATTTTAAATTAACTATGATAATGAAATAGCCATCTAACCTGGACATAGACGAAAATCAGAGGATATTCAAGTCACATGTTGTGTGCATGCTCTGCGGCTTAGGAGGTTCTTGTGAGACAAATTGAGGTTTTTTCCTGGTCTGAGTGAGCACAAATGTCCTAGCTCAAATTGTTTTATCATTTCTTCTCCTATGCTGCTCTGGTACATTGTCAACTATTACTGCTTACACCCCCTATCAGTACGAATTCACCACATGTATCTAAAGTCACCAGCTTTTACAGTTTTGAATACATGTGTGGAATATGTTCAAAGTGTACATGGAGAACAAATCTTCAATTTCTGAGCAGTTAATGTCTAAGTGGGTGAAGTAATGTTTCCCAACAATGGAGTGAGTCATACTTTGGGTCAATGGAAGAAAAGTGAAAAACGTACATGCTACCAGTAGGTATGTTAATGATTAATTTTTATTTTTCTGTGACACGTAGAACAGCCATCGGAGTACAATAGTGTTGATCAGGTTTACTATTGTTAACTGGCCTGGTAGGGTATATAACATGCAAGAATATTGCAAGATGCTGAGTGATGATTATGAGGTGCCTTTGTGGGCCTCTATTTGGTTAGCTTATCAAACTGTGCAATATCAAAATTTGTGCGTCATCGGAATAAAATAATTACCTGATGCTGGACTGCAGGGTAATGAGAGGCAGGTATACTTGCAAGGTTCCAGCCAATGAAGTCTAACCACCACAAGGAAGAATCACTGTATTGCACAAGCAGCACTCATAGCTGTTTCACATCATCATCTGTCACCCAAGAACAAATAATGGACTTCCTACATCATTCTGTGTCATCTAGCACCACTTGTCAGAGACTAGCAGCAGCTCAACTATGGAATTACTGATATATGTGTAGTAACACCATATCACAAACAGCTGCATTTGGAGGAGTGCTGTGACCAGGAAGCATGGTTTGCTGATGAACAGTGTCACATTGTATAGAGCAATGAATTACATTTCTGCACTACCCCGCATGGCTCTCGTTGGCGAGTATGGTGGCAACCTGGGAAAAGGTCCCAGTCTTCTGATATTTTAAAAGGCACAATGGTGTTACTCCTGCTGTCAGGGAGCATGGAGCCAATGGGTATGACTTAAGTCATGGCTCGTAATGGGTGAGGGAACTCTGACAGCACAACGGTAAGTCACAGAAATACTGAGTCGTGTGTTAAAACCCAACCCACAGTCTTATGGCGCCATTTTACAAAAGTACAAAGTTTGTCTATACATGGTAGGTGCCTCTGGACTGTCTTCGTGAGATTGAAGTACTCCTGTGGCGAGCAACATCCTCAGATCTGTCCTAAACACAATGTGCGGGGACCAGCTCAGACGTCAACTCCATCGAGGCCTTGTATACCGAGGGCTAGGTTACAACTGTTGTGGGCCAGCTTGCTTCAGGAGATGATACAACAGCTTTATGATGTTCTTCCAAAGCAAACAGGTCGCTGCATCCAGGCCAGATGAAGTGAAATGTCAAACTGGTAAGTGTACTTATACCACGAAGTTGTTTCAGGGTCTATAAGCAGAAAAGTAAACAAAACAAAAAAAATAATAATAATTCTTGGATTTTTCCCAGATTTCCCTGTTGAAGAAGCACTTTCCCCTATGTTCAAATACACTTTTTCCATGATAAGTGACAGTATACTTTCACTCAGAACTGTAAAAATATCAATCCTTTGAATGATAAAGGTTTTATACACCAGGCAGAACTTCCCGGCATTTCAGAGAACGACAAATCTCGCAAAAAAGATTTTGGAACTATCTGATGTGAAGCAAATTTTGTGCTGCATATTTTCATATTTATATTATTTAAGTATAAATTCGAATTTCCCCAAACACAGCACGTTAGTTTCTGAAGTATTGAAATCAAGATTGAATTGTGCTTTTTTTAAGCCAATCATAGCTCATATCACGTGATCTCACAAGGGAATGACAGCAAATTTTCAAAGAATACCACATGTGATGTAGTCAGCCAATAGCAGTATCACTATTAAGTAGCATTAACACACAAATAGGAAAAGTTAAAGAGTTTAAATTAATGTACGTAATGTAGCTACAAGAAAAGCTAAGCTCCCACATATAATATTGGTCTTTTTGCATGTGTTACATTTTAAGATACGTAACACAAATGTGAAAGTAAAATTTTACATAATGACATTAATGTCTGGTCTTCTGGGCTCAAAATTCTTCTAAGTGGCTAGTCCTCAATTGTCAAGTTTTAAATGAGAGTCAACACCCTGTGATTTAAGAAATTCATTGCACATCCTGACATGTAACATAATTCATCTTGCGCAAAAAGAAATTTACTTTGAAAGTACACTTTTCAAGGTACCATTCACAATATTTTCCTGTGACCTGTTAAAAATAGGTTCATTTCAGCAGTTGCCAGAAAGTGACAGAAAACACCCGTTACAGTGCATGGGCAACTACAATGACATAGGAAGCTTGCATGTAAGTGAGTGAGTGAGTGTGTGTGTGTGTGTGTGTGTGTGTGTAGAACCTCAGATGATGCTGGAGCATTGGAATTTTGTAAACCACACTAAAATGCATAACTCTGCTTAAAATGCACATTCAATGTTCAGACTAACAATGGAATAGGACGCCCAGCCTGATATTAAGCTTTTCACTGTGGTTTTCAGGATGCAAATTTTCTTTGAGTACCAGTACTGCATTATCTCAAGTTTGGTTCTTTATTATGGCACAATGCCATACATGACAGGAGATAAAAATGTACACTTGAAGTTCAGTGAACAGTTCAAATGGCTCTAAGAACTATGGACCTTATCATCTAAGGCCATCAGTTGGTGAACAGATGAAACTAGCCAATTGTGTGGAATGAAACACTTTGTTTCCATTAAACTGACTGTCTCTGTGGAAAGTACTAGTAAAAACCACATTTATTTAGCAAGCTGACAAAAATAACTTCATTGTCCTGGAAGGTGATTAATGCTTGACTGCCAAAAACCATGGAAATAAAATCAGAAAAACTGAAACTAATAACATATTTTAGCCTTCCATAATTATGTGAATGTATTTTAATTCACTTGCCAGTTACCAATCAAAGAAACCCATTGTATTTTCATTAGACATGAGAACTGTAAATGTCATGAAAACAGCAAAATCACTAAATGTAAACACGGCTCATGTGGAGACTAACCCTCTGCCCACTACAACCCAGACTGCTCTACACATGCACAAATCTGGAAGACTGGGTGGGCCAGAAAATTTTTTCTAGGTAGCATCTGGCCACTTGTTACTGCAGATGATACATGAACTGCCACTCTTCAAGTAGCCAGAAGTGGGAGAAGGTAATGCCCATAAGCAATGTAACTGTGAATGCATATGAGCCTCCCGTCAACTGCTCAAACGAAATGTAAACAATTGTGATGTCACTCTCATTGGCAGCAGTTTATTGTTATGAAGTATTCCACAGTCTTCATCGTAAAACCTTTGACACATTTTGTTGTTTATTGGTTCTCACCAGTTAAAATTACAAACATTTAACTGAGTACTAAAACAATGAAACATTCCAAGAATTCTAAAAAGTTACCAGGTTTTTCCCAGATTTCATAGTTGCCCCAGAGCATATACACCCTGTCTGTAAATTTGACTCAATTCTGTAAGCACCTAAACAACAACACATATCCTCACAAACCATGTAGTTTGATTTTGTTTAATCCTCCCCTAATGTATACTTCACTTTTTTGATAGGGAATGTGAATGAGAACACATACAACTCTTAAGGTTGTAACTACAATTTGCCACTTACAAAGGCACTTACTACCATGTCCACGAGCTAGGAGATATATTGTGCATGCTAGTCAGAGAGTCACAATTGAATCAACAATCTGCAATAATGTGTACACTGTGACTCCCATGAACTTCTGAAAATGCTGCTAAAATGCAATATGATGGTAATAAAGACGGTGCAGTCAACAAGGGATATGTTTACGATACCCAATTTTAACTGTAATTCATTCAAGATACAATGAAGAGCCAAAGAAACTGGTACACACACCTAATATCGTGTAGGGTCCTTGCGAACTCGCAGAAATGCCGCAACACGTCACTGCATGGACTAGACCAATGTTTGAATTAGTGCTGGAGGGAATTGACACCACGAATCCTACAGGGCTGTCCATAAATGCGTAAGAGTATCAGGAGGTGGACATCTCTTCTGAACAGCACTCTGCGAGGCATCCCAGATATGCTCATGTCTGGGGAGTTTGGTGGCCAGCAGAAGTGTTTAAAATCAGGAGACTGTTCCTGGAGCCACTCTGTAGCAATTCTTGATGTTTGGTGCATCACTTTGTCCTGCTGGAATTGCCCAAACCCATATGAATGCACAATGGACATGAATGGATGCTGGTAATTACAGTCTTATCTAGACCTATCAGGAGTCCCATATCATTGCAACTGCACACGCCCCACACCACTACAGAGCCTCCATCAGCTTGAACAGTCCCCTGCTGACATGCAGAGTCCACAGATTCATGAGGTTGTCTCCATACCCATACACATCCATATGCTCAATGCAATTTGAAACAAGATCCATCTGACCAGACAACATGTTTCATCAACAGTCCAATTTCAGTACTGAGAGGCCCAGGCGAGGTGTAAAGGTTTTTTGTCGTGTAGCCATCAAGGGTACATTAATGGACCATAAGCTCCAAAATCCAGTATCAACGATGTTCCATTTAATGGTTCACACTTGTTCATGGACCAGCACTGAAATTTGCAGAAGGGTTGCACTTCTGTCATGCTGAGCGATTCTCTTCAGTCTTCGTTTGACCCATTCTTGAAGGATCTTTTTCGCGCCTCAGTGGCATTTGAGATTTGATCTTTTACCAGATACCTGATATTCACAGTACACTTGTGAAATGGTCAAACAGGAAAATCCCCAGTTCATTGCTACCTCTGAGATGCCATGTCTCATTGCTCATGCGCTAACTGTAATGTTCATACTCACTCAATTCTTGCAACCTTCCATTGTAGGAGCAGTAACTGAACTAACAACTGCACCACACACTTGATGTCTCATATAGGTGTTGGCAACTGCAGCTCTGTATTCTACCTGTTTATAAATCTCTTTATTTGAATATGCAAGCCTATACCAGTTTCTTTGGCACTTCAGTGTAGTTTGATGAAGTGAAAGAGGCCTTTATGTGTTGAAACTCCACACAGGATATTATGTAAAAGTCACTTATAATCTAAGTAATGGACATTGCAGTATTTTGGCAAACATAAGAACAAACTTAATACCAAATCAAAGGACAACTTCTTATATACTGACTATCAGCATTTAGTGTCACAACATTCTTAGTTTGATTAACTATGGGCTGTTAGTGTGAATGTTATATGTAAGATTACACCTGAAATTCAAATAAAAATGCTTTAATGGTGCACAATAGATTTATTGTTCTAACAGAGCACGGAGTTGAAAGGCGTTTCTTGATTTGCCTATTTTTAGAAGATACAACATACATTCTTCAAAACACTTATTTCAAGTAGTAGAAAATCAAATCCTAAACACCAAAATGAACTTTCTGGCTTTCAGTTACATGACACTATGATGCTGTCTAGGGACATTGTAATAGAGAAAAGTGGGACTGTCCCACTTGTTTTTACAGAACCCTCCAATGCTAATATTTTCTCTTGTTGAATGACCACTTTTCCTTCAAAGTGCATGTACTATGTGGGCACAAAACTATCAAATTTCTGTTTATGTAGTATTTGACTAAAATTTTATTATTTACATTATAATCTACTGATTACTTGTTAACAATAGCGATATGGTTGCAATCTAAACATTTCCTCTAAAAATTAAAAAAATTAAAAAAGTTTTGCGACTAACTATACGGGTAGTATGCATGTTAATCACATGTAAAAAATCACCAGGAAGACAATTCAGTCCCTATTCTGTAAAAAGGACATAGCCAAAATCTATAATCTGTTGGGCTCATCTCCACTACTACATTGATTTGTGTGTCACTTGGCAAAACAATACATCCATGGTGTGGAACAATCAGACAGCTCAGATTAATAGAGTTTGAGCATGAAGACATTCCAGATATATTACGAATGGTCTCTTAACATGTTACTGTTCACCATACTTGACACCACTGACACTGTGTCAGGAATCATACCGAATCATTGAATCAGTAAGGTCTGTTGTTCATTTCCTAACCTGTTTATTACGTAAGAATTAGGCTGCACAAAAGAGCAAATGCATTAAAACTGAGAAATTCTTGAGACACAGAAACACTTCATTGCCATCTTCAAGAACAAAATCTAATATTATTAGTAGCTGCGTGTGACTCTATGCCCAGGACCTACATTCCTATGATAGTGTCAAAGGTGAAGGGTTCAGGAACTTATGTCAGGACTTTTCAGATATGTGTGAAGTATGCAAAATCTCTCAGAATAAATGTTAATGTCCTTCTTCGTCTTCAACAATATAACAATATTTCTGAGGAAACTAAAAAAAAATCAAAGCAGGAAACCAAAAGTAGCTTGACAACCAATGCATGTGCCTCTGAAGCGGATTACTGATCTGATGAATACACTAAAACTGAATATGTTACCATTACTAGTCACTATAAGACTCCTGAAATCCAGATTAAATATATTTTATGCATGTTGGAATTTCTTTTTGAAGATGGTAAATCTGGTGTTAATACTCAAAGAAAATTTTTATCTGAATTACAAAGTTATGGCATTTCTGGCACTTATTTAGAAGGTGGACTATTTGTAGTAGACCACGCAGCCAGTATCAAGTCAACAACACCGCCATTCAAGCGGCTTTTCTTTACACCACACTGCATTGGGACAATGCTAAGATACATGTTAGCTGAAGAGAAATTTATCAAATAACTTGTGTCGCTAACATTCACACTAATAACTTCAAGAAATATCATGAATTACTTAAAAAAACTAGTTTAAGAAAACTTGTCACCAGAACAGTAAAGTCCAAAATGGATATCAGTTTGAATACTGTTGTTATAACAATGTCATGGAAGAGTTCATGGTCACATTATCAGTATGGAATCAAATGCACCAATTACAAGGCTCGAACAGAGGCTTACTACGGCTTTGATTCATTTCCTCTCGAAGCTTTAATGCATCACTCATAAGCTTCAAGCAGAGAAGCACCCTACGTTCCCTTTAGTTTTGGTAATATACTACAATATGATTTCCCACTAGTCTGTTCCAGAAACTACATCAACAACATCCTTGGAACTAGAGTTACTGGTATTCTACTTCCTTGTTAACAAGCATTTATTGCCACCAAAGGAGACTACTGTTAAGATCTTATTTTATACTGCAGACAGAAATCACAGCACTTAAGCAAAGGACAGAATCTCTTCTGAAAGAGAAAATAAAGATTTCTAATGAATATATTTTCACAGCATATTTTGTCCTAACATTCTAAATCTGAAGAATCAAAAGCCAGAAGAAAGACAGGAAGTGCATAGTACAGTGTGCAGCACATATGGTGCATTAAAGGATGGTAATTCACAGTTGCATTGTCAGTGTAACACAATTTTGTGTGTGTGTGTGTGTGTGTGTGTGTGTGTGTGTGTGTGTGTGTGTGTTTCAGTTTCAGCCGAGGAAGGTGGTCTTTGTCCTATGGAACCAAAGAAAAGTTGAGGTGGCAATGGGGTAGATAACATACATGCAGATGATTCTTGCAAGAGGACAAGCAATATAAAAGATGAAATTGCACAAGGGGTGTACATAAAAAAAAAAGTTTCCAAGGCTCTTCAGATTAGCTCAATCTATGCTAATAATCCCTGCAGCAAATGCACTTAAGGAAAGAAATTTTAGGTGAGTAGGGCTGATTATCAATGAGGAAAGATCACTAATCAGTCCACAAAATGTTAGTAACTTGCTGATTCTGCATAACTTCTATTTGCTAAGGTTTATTTTGCAGAAATGGTAATTTTGAAGATTATTTTGTTTATATGTTGCAGTTCTTGTTTACACACAAAAGTCTGTGGTGCCTACTTTTTTTATTCTGTTTCTTAGTTTCTAGGGACAGAAGAATGATTCTAAAAGCCAGGTGGATCCACTTAACAAATAGTGATATTTATTTTACAGTGCAGTGAACTGCTGTTCAGAATTTGGCTTATCAGCATATTACTTTCTGCAATTCAATTTCAATACATCTTTAGTTCAAAATGTTGTGGTTTTATTTGTCTAAAGATCTGCACTAAACCGTAACCTTTCACCAGGAGGAATAATACGAATAGTTGAACATGAAAATATGATGCTACATTTCCAGTTCTCATTACAGTACTGAATACCAGTATCAGATTTTCACTGGTGATCCATTTCATCAACTGATATCTTAAATTATAGCATTTTATGTATTCACTTTATGAGCAAAAATCATGATAACAAGAGCTTTGACTACAACGCCTACCTAGACTGAAGAAATGTGAAAGCATGGGGAATAGCATATTTCCTTGTAATTTCAATCTGTTACAGTAGCTATATATATATTATAAGAATGTTTGTGCCACTAGTAGCAATTGCAGAATATATTTACTGTGTATACATTCTTTTAATTATGAGTCTCAATTTTCAAACAGCACAAATCAATACGTTAAAGGCACTGTATTCTTGTTAGGAGGAGTCCCTGATAATCACAGTTATTGTAGTAATGATTTTACTCATAGCACAAATTACACAGCACTAAATGTGAGTCATTCTCTCCTCGTATATCTTAAGACACTGCAAAGAGATGCAAGGTACCCCACAACACAGGCAGAGGGCTCGGCAGTACCGTACACTGAGCACACAGCGCAGTGGGGTGGTAAGTCGATAGGCTGGTGAACTGACCTGTCAGCTTCTTTGCTCTGACTGGGCCCACAGCCCGTATGGGCCGGAAGGGATACACGGGCTAGATGGGCTGAAGCCAGCACTGTGCATGTCTCTTGTTTTGGACACAAAATCAATAGCCCGGTTGCTTAAAATACATTAGTACATGATTGCACTCATATTTCCTGTAAAAGGGGGACACTGACTTGATATTACAGTAACACAGAAAAGACATATAGTAAGCCGAGTTGATGAAAGCATATGAACTGTAATTAGTACCATCAATTCTGGCGTTATAAAGATGTGATTCTTGAAATGAAATGTGTTTTACCATGCACAAAAAAATGTGCACTCACAAATGTAAAGGAGTCTCTGGGGAAAAGAGAATACTCCAAGAAAAAATCGCTCACTGAGGTTGGTTGGGACAGTTGTGGAACATAGTATAAAAGTGAGGCACATTTACATGTACAGAAATCAGACTAAGAGAAAAAGAAACACATTCCAAGTGGAAAACAGCATTCTGGTAAAATACCCAAGATAAACTGTAAAAGAAATTTTAAAAGATCATAGAGGAACACAGCTATAGTGTGTATCTTGCAATGTTCTTCAGTTGATCATCTTAGCAAAAATGAAGCAATTACTTAATTCAACAGATCATTCTCAACCCTTTGGCTGTAGTGGAATGCCACAGTAGTCTAAATGCACTATGCCCTAACAGCAGCTGAGTATTATTCAGCACCAATGGAAGTATGGTGTGATTAACTGCTGTAGCAGTTTTGAATCATACAGTTTTTAAGTGCACAATTCGATAACTTCATTAACAAACAAATATTTGATTCTGATGGAGTTGATACAAGTAACAAGTGCATGGTAATGTTTTGGCAGCATCAACAATTCGACACATTTTATATTCTTACATGGTAAGTATACCCTTATGTCTGTTCATAGATTTTCAGTGTTAAATATTAAAATTTCCATGCACATCAGCAGCAATGGTTGATCACACAAGCTGAAACTGCAAATTTAAGCTGTATACAGAATACTGAGAGGTACTCACAACACACCAGAACGATTCAGAGTGAAAATTACCGCTGACAAAAGATTTCTGTATGCTTTACTTCGTTTTAGTTGTAATGGTAGTGTCAATCACATCCGGTCTGTCCCCGATTCCCATTTAGAGCACTGAAAAGCAGGTATGTTTATATTTGAATTGACCAGAGGTTGTTAGTGTGTCATTTCCTTTAAATAATTTCTTATAAGCACAGCACACCATCTCCTTACAATAGCCAGAGAAATACCAATTTCTGCTTAGCTCACAGATATAAATGTTTGTATATCAGAATGTATGTTAGTTAGACTGGCATTTTTTAGAATACAAAATATTACTTGAAATTAGTGCCAAAATAGTCCACAAGATGTTTATTATTATAATTATTACTCTTTTTGGGGGGGTGGGGAGGTAATAATGAAGCAGCTAGCACTAGGTATAGTAATTTTCAATGAGTAAGTCAAATGCTCAATAGAAAATCTTGGCGCTTCATGTGTTGCAAGTAATCAATAAACAGTTTAATTTTCAATGAGGAGAATAACTGCTTTATGTAGTCAGTTCTTGGAATGAGTTGTAATTTGTGGATGTATTTACACCACAGTCTTTCTGAATTAAATAGATAATAACAGCTAGACTGTAGTTTTAGACAGGAGAGATTTTACTTGATTTAATGATGACACAAAATATTACCTCGAAACTTTATTTTTGACTACAATTAAGTTGAATTATCATATAATTATCTCAACAGAATTAGTGATCAATTAAATAATAGACAGTTTATGTTGTTCTGAGCACTACACCTAGCTAGAAACTGGTACAGTTCAGTATACACTAAAAAAGATGCTATCTGCATGCTGCCCTTGCCCTTTCATTAGTTCAAATTTTAAAACATTATGATGTGGTTTTCTACCTACCATCTGCAATAAAATAACAAGGTTTTATGTACAGTCTTTGACATAAAAACTGACCATCGGCCAGCCACCCCTAGAACTTAGAACTACTTAAACCTAACTAACCTAAGGACATTACACAACACCCAATCATCACAAGGGAGAGAAAACCGCTGACCCCGCCGGGAATTGAACCCGGGCGCGGGAAGCGAGAACACTACCGCACAATCACAAGCTGTGAACTGTCTACTAGCAGCAATGTAACGTAATTATAACCCATATTTATGTCATGGAGATACTGAATCGAACAATACACATCAATTTCAGTGGTAGGAACATACACCATATTGGATTTGCTGATGACATAATGATAATGATAATGATAATGATAATAATAATAATAATAATCCCGTGTGGTGGTTAGGGAAACTCTCCCCCATAAGGGTGGTACCGAAGAAATCCAATACTTGGGGTGAACCAAATACTAACACAATCCTGAATGGCTACTCAATCCGTTGAACCCAAAATCCAGACATGTCAGAATGACAATCACCGCTACATTGGTCACCATCAGTTAGCTCAATGAGCTCAGCTGAAAATATTTGCTTCCAAAGGCTTCAACACCATCTGGTCCTCTCCGGTCCTGGAATAACTCAGGCCAAACCAATGAAACACAAGCAAACATGAACTGTGCAAGAAGAGTCAACTTTGCCCCAGGTGGTACACAACCTGGCTGTCGACAGGCGGCAGTTGGATTTTCGGATACTGGTGAGAATATCAAAGATCTCTGGTAAATTTCCCTACAAGCAGAAAACATGCATTTGAAAACTAAACATCGATGCATTGATCCAAACTCGAAAACTAAATAATCTCACAAAAGGAATCGACCGACAAAAAATTCTCTTCCTTGCTCTTCAAGAACCACAACTAATTGAACCTTGCATTACAGGAACCATTGCATCTTCAAGAGCAATATACAACAAAAGGTAGCGAAAGGCATAGCAATCTTTGGCATTGCATTCCTCGAACACAGATCTATCATCAATTCTGTCAAAGAAATCACACCCATCAAAAATCGACTTATGACTATGCTCATTCAGAGCCCCAGTAAAAAATATACACTTACCAATGTTCATGCCCCCACCAACATTGAAAATAAGAAAAACACCAAAAATGTTGAAAAATTCTGGAACACACTCGGAAATACTATGAGCAAAATTCACCAAGATGACGTGAAAATACAAATAGGAGACTTCAACTC
The DNA here is from genome assembly GCF_023897955.1 of Schistocerca gregaria. Taxonomy (NCBI): domain Eukaryota; kingdom Metazoa; phylum Arthropoda; class Insecta; order Orthoptera; family Acrididae; genus Schistocerca; species Schistocerca gregaria. The sequence continues at coordinate 85,218,928 of NC_064930.1, read as the reverse complement.
TCTATTTGTAACACAAAAAACCTGTAGAAAAATCATAGGTACAAATTCAACACACTGAAACACTTAGACCAACGGCACACGTCTGACTGACATTTGCCAACAACTCAACCACAAAAGGATGTCTTCCCACTTTAGGAAAAAACCAGTTCCCACATAACATGCTTGGTTACCAGGTGCAAGCTGCTTTCGTTTGCCTTTCGAGACTCACTGAAAGCCAGATTTTTAATTCTTCTGTAGCAGAGTTACAAGCACGCAGATAAAAACTCAATAAGGGAAACGTAAGACAACGCTCCAGCAAAATTCGTGTTGCTACTTTCAGTAACCCTTAATGTCCGAGTGAAAACCTTACGGTACTGCCAAATTCATAATGCCACTTTTGTTTTCTGTTGTTGTTGTTGTTGTTGTTGTGAATACATAATTTTATCTATGAAATTCCACATTTTCATAATACTTACGAATGATACAGGAAATGAAGTAAATACAGATCTTTTTGAAGTCAAAAGTTGGTAATATCCTACTAATTCGTGTTAAAATAGACTCAATCTTCTTACAGACACTTAATGCTTTATTAAGACAGACTGTAGTTGGGATGTTTCTATAGTAAGCTGAATTTAACTTGTATTAGTACAGTGAATATTTTAATTGCATTTTCCATTAGTTTACTAAATGCAACAGTAATCATCAAAAAGAAAATAATCAGTAGCACAGTTTTCTTTCACAATATCTATAATGATCTGACAATGCTAAAGTTGTTTACCAATTCCACGCCAGTAAAAACCTACTGGTTATAACAATGTCATTAAACCAGTGCAGTTTTAAGAGTATTTTCGTCTAGAAATGAACTGCCTTGATGGTTGATCGATCATGAGCGGGAAAGGTAAAATTTTACGAATATATGACGAGAGGGAGGACAAGTGCTCGAGAGAGGGCTTCCCTATCAATACAAGTGCCTGAGAGACGACTTTCCTATCAATCTCCTGGATAGTTTTGTTTCTCAAATCAACAGAGTGCGTTATCATGCAGAAGCATAGGTGATGTAGTTTAGTTGATCGATTTTCTTACACTGTGACCAGAAAGTGTCTCAGTTGTTGGCAAACAAATTCCAGCTGTGTTGCACACACCCCTTGGGGCAGAATTCGTAGCCCAAAACACGCTTTTGGAGCTATCAGATGTAAAATATTATGTTCACACTACTCTTTGCTCAAGTTTTCTTTTGGTGGGGCTCAGCTTTTCTTTTCTTCTTAGGAAGTTAACAATAAAGGTATCATAACACGTCACCAGTAACAGTAATGCATAGGAATGCTCAATCAGCTACCTGATGGCGTTCAATAATAGTCACTCCGTTGATTTTAGTTGTTTCAAATTAGAGCATCAGTACTCCTACACCAGACTTCTGAACTTTGCCTGTTGAATGCAAATGTCGCATGATGGTAAAATGGTAATCTATAACATATCTCAGTAGTCGAGACTTCCTTGATGTGGAAAATCATTCATGCCCGAACGACCTTTGTCGAAACAAGAATATATTTTTCTGGTATATTTTTCCCAAAAGCACTCGCTCCACACACAGTTTAAATCTTCTTGCTGCCTCCTCTGCATTCATCCCTCTGTTATACCAAAAGTAAACGTTGTGTTGCAGATGTTACACCTTTTGCCACTTGTGACTCAATTTTACAATGCTTAACTGTAGTTCACGATTTTCAAGTATGCAAATTCTGATGCTTAATTGCAAGATGATATCTACAACTTCAAATTCGAAAATAACAGTTGAGACACACACTGACACCCCGCGTTCACCTGGGCGGTGATAGATTTCATGCGATAAGAGGCATCTGGGCGGTGGCCGGAAGCCACTGCAGCGTGAGGAAACACTCGAGTGTAAACTGTTATGATCGTGATGCAGCCACGAGCTGCCCTGCAGAATTGTTTCTGGAATACTTTTTGGATAGACTGTTAAGCAAATTATCTTCGATTTTCAATCAGACTCATAACTTTACCAAAATGTAGTAATATATATATATATATATATATATATATATATATATATATATATATATATATATATATATAACTGTTGGACGTGAACAGGCAACTGTAAGTTTAGAATGCATGATGATTACCACTAGACCACAGGCTCACACAATGCGAGAAGATTTCGGAAGTACACAACACTTCCTCCTAACACTTCCACATCTTACAGTGTTGCCAGATTGCGCAGATTGCCGGACAGAGTTGTCAGGGGTGGTCAGTTTTATTGGCCACCTTAAGTGGATGACTCGGACTTAGTTTCTGTGGCGGCCAGCCGGCGGTCAGTTTTTATGTCTAAGACCGTACATTACTACAGCTTTAAATACGTTTTCACTAAGACCAACAGCACCGGTAAAAATGATCACTATCAGCATTGAGCAGTAATGTCTCCATATCTCAGTTTCATGGGGAGACACTAGACTCTCTCACCAAATGGGTGACACTGCATCTCCAGTCACAAAATTTTGTTACTGACCACAAAGCTCATTCCATACCAATGTCACTCTGGTACACATCATTAGTCACGTAAAAGAAGCCAAACAAGCAGCAGAGCACAAACATTGCATGAGGGCAATACCAGTGTCCTACTGGAACACCTCATTGGCCATGTAAAAGAAGCCAAACAACTAGCAGAGTACAAACACCGCCTAAGGAACTGAAGAGCCTGCACACAATCTGCAGCCCAGACAAATTTACCATCCTTCTAGAGAAGCCAGTTAAGAGGATGGCAGATGTGCACAGCCTGGTGAATTAAAGTAGTATAATACAAAATGTTGCCCAAAAAAATACTCTAGTTCCTCCTGATTCTTTGGTGTTGGCACATCGGTGGCAGCTTTGACATGTCCTTCTGCAGTGAGACGACAATCTTTGCTTAGCACACGTCCCAAAAAATGAAACTTTTGGGAGAAAAAAATTGCACTTTTCTAGCTTGCAACAAAGGCCACTCTTCAGAAGGCATTGGAAAACACTGTAGGTTTTGTTAAGTGCTTCCTGTGCAGAGCCCATAAGCCAGTGTCACTGAGGTTGTTTACCATCAGGAAATGTCATGACTCAACTGCTCCAAAAATTATTGACAAATGCTTGACACAGGCAAGATCCCAAAATGCCAGCAACTGCAGTGGTAAAACCCAAATGGGATGTCAAGTAACAGAAAGTCTGAGAAACTGCATTCAACGGCAAAGGCAGGTGTGGGTTGTGCAAGTCAATGTGTGAAAAATACTGGTCCCCTTACAACTTTGCTAACAACTCCTCCAGCCACAGAATTGGATATAAATCTGTGACAAATTGAACACTGACTGTCTGTTTAAAACCATTACAATGCTGGACAGCATCATCAGGTTTCTGAATCACCACCAAAAGGGTGGCTGCCGGGTGTCATGACGCATCACAAAGGTTGATAGTTATTTTTTGTGTATATCGGTCGAGAGCAGCTAGCCCATCACACGAACCAGTTGGACCCATTCTGAAGTAGCAGAAGTGGAAGACATTTAATGATAACTGCAATACCAACCTAGTTTACACAGAGTTACATAGATGAATGAGCATCCATTGTAAAATTAATGGTTCACTGTATTGATTACATCGAGTCCTCTGACGACATTCTCAACCTAAAAATAAGATGAAATTTAGTTAATTTAATTTGATATCTGGTCACTAAGGAATATATGTGAAAAGCAATGCAAAGAAAATTCAGTCATTATTTACAAAATTCATGTGTAGAAAACTGATAGTACTTAGCACTCCTCCAATTGTATCAATGTAGGATTCATGTCAGTAACAAAAAAAATATCTCTATTTCCCAAATTATATATTCAAGTATTATTGTGTATGCATAGTTGATGCAATTTGGTCATTACGATATATTTTGGCATGTTAACTGTTTCATCTACTCCCCCCCCCCCCTCATGAACCACGGACTTTGCCACTGGTGGGGAGGCATGTGTGCCTCAGCGATATAGATAGCTGTACCGAAGGTGCAACCACAATGGAGGGGTATCTGTTGAGAGGCCAGACAAATGTGTAGTTCCTGAAGAGGGGCAGCAGCCTTTTCAGTAGTTGCAGGGGCAATAGTGTGGATGATTGACTGATCTGGCCTTGTAACAATAACCAAAACAGCCTTGTGGCACTGGTACTGCGAACAGAAGAAAGCAAGGGGAAACTACAGCTGTAATTTTCCCGAGGGCATGCAGCTTTACTGGATGGTTAAATGATGATGGCATCCTCTGGAGTAAAATATTTCAGAGGTAAAACACTCCCCCATTCAGATCTGCGGACAAGGACTGCTCATGGGGACATCATTATCAGGAGAAAGTAAACTGGCATTCTACAGATCTGAGCGTGGAATGTCAGATCCCTTGATCAGGCATGTAGGTTAGAAAATTTAAAAAGGGAAATGGATAGGTTAAAGTTAGATATAGTGGGAGTCTTATAAATAAAAAATCAAATTGGGGTAATGCAGAAGAAGGTTTAATAATGAATTAAAAAATAGGAGTGCTGGTAAGTTACAACAAGCAGCATAATCAACACATTATTGCGGCCAAGATAGACATGAAGCCCATGCTTCAAGTAGTACAAGTTTATATGCCAACTAGCTCCTCAGGTGGCGAAGAAATTGGTGAAAAGTATGATGAGATGAAAGAAATTCTTCAGAAAGTGAACGTAGATGAAAATTTAATAGTCATGGATGACTGGAATTCAGTAGTAGGAAAAGGAGAAGGAAGTGTAGTAGTTGAACATGGAATGGGGATATGAAATGAGAGATGAAGTCCCCTGGTAGAATTCTGCACAGAGCATAACTTATTCATGGCCTACACTTCGTTCAAGAATCATGAAAGAAGGTTGTATACATGGAAGAGGCCTGGAGATATTGGAAGGTTTCAGACAGATTACATAATTGTCAGGCAGAGATTTACGGACCAGGTTTTAAATTGTTAGACATTTCCAGGGGCAGATGTGGGCTCTGACCACAATCTATAGGTTATGAACTGTAGATTAGAACTGAATAAACTGCAAAAAGATGGGAATTTAAGGAGATGGAACCTGGATAAACTGACTAAACCAGAGGTTGTAGACAGTTTCAGGGAGAGCATTAGTGAAGGATTGACAAGGATGGGGGAAAGAAATACAGTAGAAGAAGACTGGATAGATTTGAGAGATGAAACAGTGAAGGCAGCACAGGATCAAGTAGGTAAACAGACAAAGGGAAGGTAGAAATCCTTGGGTAACAGAAGATATATTGAATTTAATTGATGAAAGGAAAAAATATAAAAATGCAGTAAATGAAGCAGGCAAAATGGAATACAAACATCTCAAAAATGAGATCAACAGGAAGTGCAAAATGGCTAAGCAGGGATGGCTAGAGGACAAAAGTAAGGATGTATAGGCGTATCTCACTAGGGGTAAGATAGATACTGCCTACAGGAAAATTAATGAGACCTTGGAAGAAAAGAGAACCACTTGTACGAATATCAAGAGCTCACATAGAAACCCAGTTCTAAGCAAAGAAGGGAAAGCATAATGGTGGAAGGAGTATATAGAGGGTCTTTATACAAGGGCGACGTACTTGAGGACAAAATTATGGAAATGGAAGAGGCTGAAAATGAAATGAGATATATGATACTGCATGAAGAATTTGACAAAACACAAAGACCTAAGCCGAAGCAAGACCCCGAGAGTAGACAACACCCTATTACAACTACTGATAGCCTTGGGAGAGCCAGCCCTCACAAAACTCTATCATCTGGTGAGCAAGATTTACGAGACAGACGGAATACCCTCAAACTACTAGAAGAATATAATAATTCAAATCCCAAAGAATGCAAGTGTTGACAGAAGTGAAAATTACCCAACTATCAGTTAAATAAGTCATGGATGCAAAATACTAACACAAATTCTTTATAGACGAATAGAAAAACTGGTAGAAGCTAATCTCAGGAAAGATCAGTTTGGATTTCGTAGAAATGTTGGAACATGTGAGGCAATACTGACCCTACGACTTATCTTAGAAGATAGATTAAGGAAAGGCAAACCTACACTTCTAGCATTTGTAGACTTAGAAAAAGTGTTTAACAATGTTGACTGGAATACTCTCTTCCAAATTCTGAAGTGGGCAGGGGTAAAATACAGGGAGCGAAAGGCTATTTACTATTTCTACAGAAACCAGATGGCAGTTGTAAGAGTCGAGGGACATGAAAGGGAAGCAGTGGTCGGGAAGAGAGCGAGACAGGGTTGTAGCCTGTTCCTGTTGTTATTCAATCTCTATATTGAGCAAGCAGTAAAAGAAACTAAATAAAAATTTGGAGTAGGAATTAAAATCCAAGGGTAGAAATACACACACACACACACACACACACACACACACACACACACACACTCTCTCTCTGGCCTACAGCATACCACCTGCAATTCAGACATTTTTGTGAACATTCACAAAATGCAATCTCACTATTTTCTTTGATATCCACACACATATGGGTCACCATGATGTTGTGCTTTAGGCCCTTGTGGTCCTCAGTGCCACATATGCAAAGAAATACAACACACATAGTTACATGTATGTTTGACTTCATGGGAGTTTTACAGAGATGCTGGAAGAACCGAACTGTCAGATGCTTAAAGACAGAAAAGGCCTATTTGCACAGTTTTAAGAATCAACTTTAAATTACGCATCTACGAATATACCACAACCCCTACTTATCTCTTCCATTGAGTTTGCCTGGACAAGATTAGACTACAGTGAGCACAGATGAATTGATGCTACCATTTTTCCTATGTTCCATACATGAAAGGGTTGAAATTAGTCTGAATATTTGGTACCCTCTTCCATGCACTTCACAGTGGTTCACAGTGTATGGACTCAGATGATGGTGGTTGAATAAAAATGTATTTATAACTATCAACGTTCTCTTTGAATTATTTGATAACACGGAATACAAGCAGTTTTTTCTTTGTCACCATTTCCATATATCATGGATTTTCATTCTTGTTCTAACTTTCAGAATTCAATGAGAAAATGTTCTACTTCTACTTGGCACTTAATTGGACGCTGGATTACTGAAATCATTCATTTGATAAATACACTATGTATATCTCATAAAAGGAGATTTAACAAATATTGATTGTATCCAAATATATGTTGAGGTTATGTTCAATCCCCAAGTGAAAATATAGACCTCACTACTCACAATGCCAATGCAGCTGTAGTTTTCATTAGCACTTTTGCAATCTTAGCAGTTTAACGATATTAAACCTTTAAAAAGCATGAATAAATGTATGAAAGATTTAACTGAATGTATTTAGCGTAAATTAAAAACACAAATGGACAGATAAAACAGTACAGAACTGAATAGAAAGATCATGTCACAATACTGAATGAAACTAGGTGATAAATTTGTGACCAATTGGAAAAGATCAAAGGTAGACCAAAAAAAAAACACATGGACCGACAAACAGAAACTAACCACTGACCATAGAGCTAAGTAACCAGTGAAATATTGGAACTGCAAATAGTGGAGGTTTAGATCAATACATCCGGTAGTTTGGTTTGATCATAGTACTTTGTAACAGTAGTATACTAAAGAAGATCCTTATTGCATCACTGTGTCCTTCCAGCCAGTAAAGTTCTTATCTTGAGTATATCTATTACTCTCAGTAACTACAGTACTGTATTGACTAACTCACTGCCCATTATTTTACTTACACATTGCACCAAATCTGGAGTCATTCTGTGCAAAGTCTGAAGATGTTCCAGTAAACAAAAATTGCGGATGTGCAAGAGGCAATCCTGCAGCCATTTATATTTCATATTTTTTCTGATGCTAGAAAAACTAACATCACTTGAGTCACTTTCTTGATCTGTCATCACTTCACTAACACTGTCAGTGACTGAAGAGTCACTTTCTGATCCACTAAATTCTATATAAAATTCTTCATCACTCTCCATAAGGAAGGGGGGGGGGGGGGGGGGGGGGGGGAGAAACCGACCACATAACAACATCAATACACAGCAAAAGCAAATGGCAACTAGAATCTCTCCCCCTCTAACTCTGACTGCAGCTGGCCAACAGGGGGTTTCAAGATGCTGTGAATATTATCTCAGTAGCATTCTTGTGCTCTGTTGTGACTGACTCGACATAACGATAGACAAGTATTCTCAGGCTTTTAACTTGTTGTAAAAATTAACATCCCCAGTACTTACTCAGTCCCCTTGGCTTAGAACAACTTAAAGCAGGCTGTTCCAGCTTGTTGGCTGCATTGTGAGCCACAAAGCGCTCCCTGCTCCAGGGAGCCGTGTTGCTTGCTGTGGGCCACCACACCAGCACATGGCACGGCTGACTGAGGCAGGTGGCAAGGCAAGCAATTTGATCTGCCAGCTGCATCTCACAAGATGAACAACCTCATACTCTTAGCTGCTAAGACATGGTGACATGCTACACCAGGAAATTCGATGTACAGGAAATAAATAAGAAACAACTCTGTAGCTTGATATTTTCTGTTCATTACAAGACTGGAAATATCAGGCGTCAATGTGTTCGCAGTGTTAAAGCGGAGGATGGCCTTCATTGTTGCATCCTGAAGAAACGATCGTTCCTTACTTTTCACTCTTTTCATTGCTGAGAAAAGCTACAAACAACAATACGTAGATCCAAACATGCACATGATCTGAGCGGCAATGTTGCAAAACTCGGGAAATGTTTTTTGCTGTAATGAATGATACCATCGTGACAAATCCAACCTGGTGCAGTACCTCTCCTTCAACAAAGTTCAATCTTGCAAATCGATAATCTCCAATTGAAGTGACGATGACAAGTCATCGGGGAAAACTGAAAAAGGAGTGCTGAACACCTTAAGTACCATTTCCAAACTAGCGAGGTCTCGGAATCGTGTTTCAAACGACGTGATGAGCTGCTTTAACTTTGCTTGGTAATCGCCAAAAGTAGTACCTTCAGGTAGTTTTGAAGAAGCAAGATGACTGAAGAACATTAAATGTACATTACTCATCTGCCTCTAAAATAAACATAACTTTTCCATGAACGCTTTGATCTGGTTGTGCATGTCAACGATTAGGTGCCCTTTGCCTTGCAATGACAGATTTAAATTGTTCAGATGCATAGTTATGTCAGCTAGGAATGCCAGGTCTGACATCCATTTTATATCTTTCAGACAACGTATTTCTTCCCCTTTTATTTCGAGAAAAAGGGATATTTCCTGACAAATGGCACAGAAAACATTAAGAACTCTTCCCCAACTCAGCCAACGAACTGTACTGTGGTAAGGTATATCACCATACTTCGCTTCCATATCTTTCAGGAATCCTTTGCATTGGCGATGATTCATACTGTGATGCCGCACAAAATTCACACACTTCATAACATCTTTCATTACACCACCAAGCTCTACTGTTCCAGCACACAGTGCCTCTTGGTGAATAAAACAATGAAGAGTCAAAATGTCTTTCTTGAATTTGTCCCTGAATTTATTTCTCAAACGAGAAGCAAAACCTTGGTGATGCTCAATCATTTGTGCTGCTCCGTCTGCCACTACAGAGTGGATCTTATCCCACGGCAAATTCATATTGCCCACTGACTCAAAAACAGCTTCAAAAATGTCATGTCCTGTTGCGGTGTAATCAAGTGGTACCAAATCTAAGAGGTCTTCAGTTACTTGCAGCTCCATGGTCGACACCACGCGCGAAGACTGCAATCTGAGCACAGTCCAGTATGTCGGTGCTTTCGTCAATCGCTAGTGAAAATGCAACAAAGCTCTCCACCTTTTTCCTGAGCTGTGTGTCTAAATCCGCTTCCATGTCCAGGATTCGATGAAACATTGTTTGCTTCGAAAGGTAAACCCCTTCAACTGCCTGCACCTCTCTTGGAAACAAACATCCTGCAACTGCTACCTTGCACGATTTTACGAGTGGTCCCAGCGAAAACGGCTTGCAACTCATTGCAATGATGTGAGCAACCCTGTAGCTTGGTTGTATTGCAAATTCATTAGTGTTTTCTCCGCTCTCATTCACCTGAAAATTATAAACGCATTACAGAACATGAACTACGTTGCATGTTTTGATACCCTCTGTATAACGAAACCGTTTTTAAACTTGCGTCTCCTGGTATTTCGTTCTTAAGCCTGGCTACCAGATCTCTGCGTGCAATGCCTTCTACCTGATCGTAGTGCGCTGCATGAAGACGTGTATAATGTTGTCGTATATTGTAACTCTTCGCAGAATAAAATACTTTATGACATACAAGACACTGTGGACGACCATCCCTCTCAATGAATAGAAAGGTATCCTCCAATAGGGGTACAGGGCTCCCGCGGCTAGTCATAGCTGTCATTGAACACAGATTATTGCCTCAGTTGCAGCTGCATGCGGCCAGGGGGCAGTGAGTTCACTTTCCCCGTCCACGCGGGCTCCAAGCTGCCGCAGTGACTGCTCCAGAGCACTCAGGCTCCCTGGAGCTTGGTTGGAACAGCCTGTCTTAAACCTAGCTAACCTAAGGACATCACACACAGTCATGCCCAGGGCAGGATTCGAAGCTTCGACCGCAGTAGCAGTGCGGTTCCAGACTGAAATGCCTAGAACAGCTCGGCCACAGCAGCTAGCCATCCCGAGTACTCTCCAGCTTTTCAATTAATGGGTGAATCTTTTCTTTCTAGATGGTCACAAGTTGTATGGCATTTTTTCTTTGCGTTTCCACCAGTTAAGATCTACCAAAATTTATGTTACACTTTTTGTCAGTGGTACAAGCCTTTGACAATTGTCACTAACCTTCTCTGTACATGATCAGTGTCTCTATGTAGTCTGACCAGATGTGGGTCCAACACACTGAAGTATGAAGGAAGGAAGGAAGGAAGCAATTCAGGAAGGCAGATCAGAGCTTGATTTCCTTTGGATATGAATGTTATTAGAGATGGAATACAAGCTCAAATTAATTAAGGACAAGGACGGAAATGGGCCATTCTGTTTCAAAGCAATCATATTGACATTTTACTTAGGAACACCCAGGATGGAATGTAACAATATTATGAGAAGGAAAGTTGCTACTCACCATACAGTGGAGGTGCTGCTTCAAGATAGGCCAATGCCCTTAGTCAACAATAGACCCAATTATGTGGCCGCCCCCCGCACACATACCAGCTGCATGAAACTGCATTCGTGTGCGAGTTGTTGTGTTCGCGTGAGTGAGAGAGAGAGAGAGAGAGAGAGAGAGAGAGAGAGAGAGAGAGAGAGAGAGACGAAGGCCACGCGCTGAAAGCTTTAGTGTCAAAGTCTTTTTGTTGTGCCTATCTATGACTCACCATCTCCGCTATATGGTGAGTAGCAACTTTCCTTCTCATAATATCAACATCTGACTTAAGCAATTTAGGAAAATCACGGACAACCTACATCCAGTGCATTAACCAATGCATCACCTCACTTGATATAAGAAGTAGAGGTTTTTCCAAGTGATTTGCATGCACATTTGTTTTCTCTACAAACTGCAGTTTGTCACTAGCTTATCATGTATTGTAAAACAAAAATTGCTTTACCTACAATTAAGCCTATGTAGTTGCTCTATTTACCATTTCCAAGATATTTGTGTGGTATGATTATCTGAGATTCACTGAGACTGTAGTCAAAGCATACCACAGTTTTACTTTTCATAAATTGCACAACTTCGCGTAATTTATGTTAAGAAGAGCTAGTTGTCAATCTTTGCATCTGGTTTATATTTTGGCGAGATTTGACCAGTTATTAGTGAATTTTTACCAGATAGACCCTTTTATGGGAAACTTCATTATCTGCAAAAAGCTTGAGATTTCATCATCCACAATTCACTAAGCCATTGACTTTCAAGATTAACAACAATTATCTTATGTTTCATGTGTATCTTCCCAATGTCCATATACCAAGAATAATCTCAGAGGGACAATTAACAGCTCTTTACCTGTTTTTTGGCATGACGTGGATACATTTGTTCTAGTAAACAGGGGTTTTGTTAGAAGCTATAAGTCATTTGTGTGGCCGACTGATGGCTGACAGAAGAATTCAATTACAACCTTTATCCCAGTTCTGAATGTTAATCAAACTTGTACCTGTTTGCATATCACTGATTTAAGCTTGTTACCTACTGCTACAAATATATTTCAACACATTTACCGTCATTTTAGTAAACAATAGAACCTGTTCTAAACATCTTGCTACTATCAATATTCTACTTCCACCCACTCTCAGTACTGCATATTAAGTGAGCCCTACAGTTTTTAACAATGTTTTAATGTCAACAACAGACATATATTGTGTATTATTTTAATGGAAATAATGTGAACAATCAATGAATCATGGCACTAACTCACAACTGGTAGTTCCCTAGCAGATGTGAAACATCTAAGGTCATACCATAATTTGCAGCCCCATGTTAACCACAAAGTTACTTTGAACACCAGTCCTTTACAAGTCCTACTGGAAGTGGTCCTTGCCATCTTTTGACATTTTAACTATCTTACCCAACCAGTTATCTGGGGACTAGTGTTTAGTGAGGACTCAAAGCTGGAACTCATCATTCCTCGCACTTTGCCAGAGCCACTGATGCTACTACCTTAAACCTTTGGATTTATGGTCCAATATTTATCATCCTCACCACACACCAATATACTTAGTTGAGTACAGCAGTTCTGATGTTCTTTCTTCTCGAAGTCCTTCAGGCATTATCAGATTGACAGTAGAAGGCTACTGTCAGGGGAGAAAATGTGTAGGACTGAGCAAAGCAGTACACACACACACACACACACACACACACACAGTGAGTGAGTGAGGGAGGGAGGGAGGGAGGGAGGAGTAACAAAATATGCACATTTCATACTAACCAAGCACTACTGGGTCCTTTTGCACAAGATGCAATTCAGAACCACATATACAGTTATCACCACCACAGATGTCGGCTGAAATTAGATAAGGCTTGTACAACATTACATTAAGCCAATGTACTTGAAGGCAACAAATCACTGCTATTGGTCTTCAGAGTCATAAATATAACATTTTACTGATAAGCAGTGATGATTTATAGTGTTCATGTTTCATGCCTCATAAATAGATGGTTATGGTGAATCTTGCCAAGTGCTTTAAAACTGTTTATATTTGAACCTTTATGAAAACAACTTATTTACTTTTATTCAATTAACTGATTGAAATCTAATTTCTTCTTTATAATCCTTTGCAGTGCTACTTTCATCATTGTACTGACTTCTTTATTTGCCTTGACTTTTTCCATTCCAAAATTCTTTTTTTCATTTTGAAGCTTACTGTGATACCTATTACCTGCAACTGAGTACTAACCAGTACTGTTCATTTGTTGGTAACATGTCAGGTCATGTAACCAGTGTGAGGATAGGTTCAGGTGAAAATTAGAAAGTAGTTTGCTTTTAGTTCTGAAACAATTTTTTCTGTGGTGAATTTGCTCACAGAGGTTAGCTTTAATCGCTGTGAACAAAACAAGTGTGATGAAAAGTTCTGCTACAGGTTGACTGCTGTTGTCTCAGTTATATTGCACATCCAATATTGTTGTTAGGTTAGGACAAGAGGGCAAATTCAGTGCTAGAAAACAGATTATCTGCCCCAGTTCCATCATGGATCACATAAAATCAGTTGCTGACAGAGCATCTCACATTCCTGTCATACCTCACAACAGCTGTTTCCAACATTGCCCCACGTTACACGCAGGTAACAGCACTTAACGGACTTTACTGGCCAAGTTTGTGTGTCACCTATAACCGAGCATGTACCAAAGCTGTAGTAGCAAGTGACCAAAATCAACTACCAGTTAATTTTAACCAGACAACAGAAATTTATCTGTGATATTTCTGATATTCAATATCTCATTTCTTACAATGTATATGCTGCAGCAATTTTGAATTCCATCCCATCTTTGCAATGTTGCATAAAAAAACTTCACATACAGTTAAATGTAATTCCGTCTAAGAGCACTACTCCTTGCCCTCCAAAATTCAAAGCAATAATCATACACATAGATAAAAACTAACCCGGAGGGGGAGAGGGGGAGAGGGGGAGAGGGGGAGAGGGGGAGAGGGGGAGAGGGGGAGAGGGGGAGAGGGGGAGAGGGGGAGAGGGGGAGAGGGGGAGAGGGGGAGAGGGGGAGAGGGGGAGAGGGGGAGAGGGGGAGAGGGGGAGAGGGGGAGAGGGGGAGAGGGGGAGAGGGGGAGAGGGGGAGAGGGGGAGAGGGGGAGAGGGGGAGAGGGGGAGAGGGGGAGAGGGGGAGAGGGGGAGAGGGGGAGAGGGGGAGAGGGGGAGAGGGGGAGAGGGGGAGAGGGGGAGAGGGGGAGAGGGGGAGAGGGGGAGAGAGGGAGAGGGAGAGGGAGAGGGAGAGGGAGAGGGAGAGGGAGAGGGAGAGGGAGAGGGAGAGGGAGAGGGAGAGGGAGAGGGAGAGGGAGAGGGAGAGGGAGAGGGAAAGAGAGAGGGAAAGAGAGAGGGAGAGGGAGTTATGAGAAAAAGAAAGAAGTATTAGACATTAATGTATGGTAGTAACTCACCTCTTCCTTCATCGCCTGAGGATCAAATTCAGGAATGCATAACTGTAACAAAAGAAACAGAGAAAAATAAAACCACTTTTGATGACATAAAGTTGATTAGCTACATTACTATCACTGTAAGGGCATTGCGTGCACTGATTCTGTACACAAGAAAAGTCTCACATTTTGTATACGCAGAATGTGTCCTATTACAGGCAGAGAAGATTCAGGTACTGTCACATGCCAAGTTAAAACATGATTCCCAAGATTACATATTTTCCTCATTGTAGAAGTTTCACATTTTAATTGATGTCATTCATGCATTCATCCATCTGTACATTAGCTGAAAGAAATAAAACTTTCAGGGATGAAGAATACCTCAAAATATAGATTAATAGCCCCAAAGAAGCCACTGCAGACATCTTCTGTAAAGTATACTAATGATAAATAATTGAGACTAGTACCGAGCCTTTCGCACTAACAATTATGAATATTTCTTTGGATTACTTTAAAAATGGGACAGTGACTACTTTGAAATAAAATGCACTGGCTCTCCTCTTACACTACTAAACTGTGTTTTTAATTGTTGCTCCAACTAAATATTTCTGTAACATTGTTCGGTACCTACATACTGGCAAAGACAAAACCACGTAGAAACTGCATCCCACAGTCCTAATATTTGTATAGATTAAAGGACTGCCTAAAAAGGTTTTGTAATAGCTGAGGATGTTCAATTTTCTGCCTAAGGCCCACTGAAATCCTATTACAGACTGCATATATTTAACTCTATTCTGAAATTTGCACAGGTATAGGTAGTTTATATCGATACTGTTCTTTCTTCAAGTAGTGTGGTTGTGATACCACAATTCGCTCTAATTAATTGTTAACCACATATTCCATTATGGAGTTCATTTATTAGCAATTAAGTACTTCATACTCTCGATCCTTGAAGAGGCTCTTCCAAGATTTTATGTAATGAGTGCCCACTGATATTTACTTCTGGAACTTTTTAAGTTATCCTCACTTTTTTTGCAACTGCACAGTGTGTGTCGTCTTACTTTAGGTTAACCTGTCTGTTGGGAACCAGTTATCAAGGCATCCTATTATCGTCCTGGCAATGTGTTACCTGTTTGGGCCCTTCATCTGTTTACTGCTATCATACCAGAAGTGGACCAAACACTAAAACCTTAGGGCATCAAATTCTACGTGATGTCATTTCTGAAGTATTATTTATTAATATGAAACTCTGCTGCCTGTTTTGATAACATCACTTCATAAATGTAGAGGGAATGCCTTTACTATCATTCCATTTTTCTTTCCCTGGTATAATTTAAAGATCTAGATAATTTATATCCTCACACAGAGCATAGACACTGATGCAGTGGGGTTGCTTCCATGGCTCAACAATACAGGTAGCAGCACCGTACTTGCAACCACACGGAAAGGTTACCTGTGGAGGCTAGTCAGTCTGTTCGATGTTGCATGGATCCTTGTATATAAAGTCTAGCCACCGTTCTTTACACAGCAGATAAATATAAATTTTTCCATGAAACTAAAGAAATTGTCAAGATGAAATTTTGTTAGCTTTTATTGAAATTAGCTGTCTGACTGACAGCTTTTGTCACTGGATAGATGATCAAAGATTCTGGTGGCAGCATTATGCACTCTTCATAACATATCTGAACTGTGTTGCACTCATAATGTTGTTTAGAATTTCCTTTCAGCAAATATCACTGTGTAAAGATGTTTCACCATAAACACTTCTTTGGCATCCATGCTCCCTGCACTCATTTGTTGTGATAATGCTGTTTCGTACAGTTATTCAGTTCTTTGCATACCTAACAATCTGATAACTGACAATTTGTTTTCATTATACATCACAGTTACTGTGCTACAACAATTTAAGTAAATCATTGCACAAACTTTGTGTATGGTTGATTTTAGCTCATGCATCACAGCTAATGAAATGTTAAAATATCACAATTTAAATAAAATTAAGAGTAGAGTAATATCTGATTTTGTTCTAGAGTTATTGATTTTTATATCAGACCGTCTGATGATACACCCATTCCCGTCCCTGGGCATTGAGAGTCATGTTGTCATAACAGTCATCAAATTTCATGAAAAGTTCACGATATCGTAATGAGGTTTCTTGCAAATGTTAGCACAGAAAGAGGCACATGTATTGTAAGGCACATGTATTGTATCATAAATAATCAAAAATTTGGCCTTGACCAAGATAGGGAAGTAACTCGTCCACAGCTGTGAGAGGTCAATGGAATGGAACACGTAAATATGTCAACAGTGCTTCAGTAAAACTCCGGACCAAATTTAAACATATCTTCAGCATCCTGGGAGTGACGGAGTATAATGAATTAACTGGTTCACAGCAGGTGATCAGTTGATGTGACCATCTGCATTCCATCACACAAGATGAATGACAAATTCCACATCATATTACTTTATGAAGTACACTATGTGTTCAGAAGTATCGGGACACCACCGAAAACATACAATTTTCATATTAGGCGCATTGTGCTGCCACCTACTGCAAGGTACTCCATATCAGTACCTCAGTCCTCATTAGATATCATGAGAGAGCAGACTAGGGCACTCTGAACGATGTCAGGTGATTGGGTTTAACTTGTGTCTGTATGCGACATTTCCACACTTCATAACACCGCTAGGTCCACTGTTTCCAATGAGACAGTGAAGTGGAACCTTGAAGGGACAAATACAGCACAAAAGCATATAGGCCGACCTTGCCAGTTGACTGACAGAGACGACAGACAGTTAAGGAGGGTCATAATGTCTAATAGGTGACATGCATCCAGACTATCACACAGGAATTTCAAACTGCATCAGGATCTACTGGAAGTACTATGACAGTTTGGCGGGAGGCGAGAAGCTCTGGGTATCATGATCGAAAGGCTTCTCATAAGCCACACATCACATCAGTAAATGCCGAATGATGCCTCACTTGATGAAGGAGTGCGAACATTGGATGATTGAACTGTGGAGAAATGTTGTGTGGAGTGAAGAATCATGGTACACAACGTGGCGATCCGATACCGGGGTGTGGGTATGGCAAATGCCTGGTGATCATTATCTGCTAGCATGTATAGTGCCAACAGTAAACTTCAGAGGCAGTGGTGTTACTGTGTGTGTGTGTGTGTGTGTGTGTGTGTGTGTGTGTGTGTGTGTGTGTGTGTTTTCATGGAGAAGGCTTGCATCCCTTGTTTTGCATGGCACTACAACAGCACATGCCAAATTGGTGTTATAAGCACTTTCTTGATTCCCACTGTTGAAGAGCAATGCGGGGATGGCGATTGCATATTTCTACATGATCGAGTACCTGTTCATAAAGTATGGCCTGTGGTGGTGTGGTTACATGACAATAACATACCTGTAATGGGCTGGCCTGCACAGAGTCCTGACCTGAATCCTATTGAACACCTTTGGGATGATTTAGAACACCGACTTTGTACCAGGCCTCACCAACTGACAGTAATACCTCTCCTTAGTGCAGCACTCCGTGAAGAATGCCATTCCCCAAGAAACCTTCCAGCACCTGACAGAAATATGCCTGCGAGAATGAAAGCTATCATCAAAGATATGGGTGGGCCAGCACCATACTGAATTCCTGTATAACCATGGAGGGTGCCACGAACTTGGAAGTCATTTTCAGCCAGGTGTCCAGATACTTTTGATCACATAGTGAATTGTTTTGTACTCCACAAAAGGCCTTAGCAAGCTCACAAAATATACCAAGATTATTATTCTTGCTTAGCTCTGCCATGACAATCTGTAATGTTACAAATGGTTCTCTGTGGAGAACTGCATGCTAAAGCCAAATCCAAAAGTTTTTCTGTGAATGTACGATGGAATTTAGCAACACTGCATATATGTTTGAATCATGTATCAACCTACATAGGGGGTGACCTATGATGTAGTAATATTTATTACCTTTGATAACCTCCACGGCACAAAAAACACAAATGTAAATGATTTGTTAAAACAAAGTAGCCGAATTCCATGGAAAGATGAAAGAGTCAGGCATTATTTAAAGAGAAATATGTCAAATTATTATTCTGCAACTATCTATTTCTCTCTAACTGCTCCTCTAAATTTGGATTTAAAACATCCAACACATGCATTATACAAAATGTTCGGTTTCAAGAAGAGTTGCTGTAGGTATGGTTATACATATTGTCCCAAGCACTAATAAGAATTTCTTCACAATTGCCACCAAGCGGCAGAAAAAAGCCTGAAACAGGGAGAACTGTACAAGGATGGTGGGAAATTACAAACAGCACTTAGTTCCAGAAAACTTATTTCTTTGTAACACATCCTTTACGTTCTGCAATTAGCCAAGGAATTTTTTGTTCCACATGCAATACCTCACGGACATTAATGCTTACAATGTTCTCAGTTTCTTCTGGTCCCAATTTTTTTTGTGTTTCCTCCTTGGAACAATTAGTGGACTCCAGCGTTACCAACGAATGTTCAGGAAACTGAAAGAAAAGGAAAAGAAAATCTCAGTTATGAGTGCTTACACATTTCTGCATATATTACACGCCTCTCAATATTTTATTATGAATATCATCCCGTTTGCAATGATTCTCATCTCTCACACACAAGGAAATTTAATGAAATTAATTTTCTGAGCAGCTATTCTAAGTTACATCAATATGGTTTCATATCTATGCTACCTTGCTCAATAATCTTTGTAGACAATCACATTTCTGTCTCATAAGCACCATACTTAACTGTGTAATAGTATACAGGATAAGTAATACGTGGCTCTTTGGCATACTGAATTCACCCATGATGAACTGCATCACTGTTCATTAAATCTTCTGTATCTCTTGTACTATCCTTCCCAGTAACAATTCTATACTCATAAATGGGCAAAGCAAGTGTTCCAGAAACAGTTTCTTTTATGGCTGAGTTACACTTGTTACTGTTCATTTATATGTGATAAAGTAGCTAATGCCTGAAGAATGTTGTTACAGATCAATGGTGAAGCAGCAATATGGAACAGTAGCTTCCTTAAACAGCCTCACAGGATTTCAATGTCCTCTGCTCTTTCATTTACATATATAATGAACAGTAAGTCCTTAATACTCCCTTAGGGTACGCCCAAAATAGCTTACTCTTTTTCAAATTCTGAAGGTGGCAGGGGTAAAATACAGGGAGCAAAAGGCCACTTACTATTTGTACAGAAACCAGATGGCAGTTATAAGAGACGAGGGGAATGAAAGGGAAGCAGTGGTTGGGAAGGGAGTGAGACAGGGTTGTGGCCTCTCCCCGATGCTATTCAAACTGTATATTGAACAAGTAGTAAAGGAATCAAAACAAAAGTTCAGATTAGGTATTAAAATCCATGGAGAAGAAATAAAAAGTTTGAGGTTCCCCGATGACATTGTAATTCTGTGAGAGATAGCAAAGAACTTGGATGAGCAGTTGAATGGAATGGGTAGTGTCTTGAAAGGAAGGTATAAGATGAACATCAACGAAAGCAAAATGAGGATAATGGAATGTAGTCAAATTAAGTCGGGTGATGCTGAGGGAATTAGATTAGGAAAACACACACTTAAAGTAGTAAAGGAGTTTTGCTAATTGGGGAGCAAAATAACTGATGATGGTCGAAGTAGAGAGGATATAAAATTTAGACTGGCAATGGCAAGGAAAGTGTTTCTGAAGAAGAAAATTTTGTTGACATCGAGTGTAGATTTTAGTATCAGGAAGCCGTTTCTGAAAGTTTTTGTACTGAGTGTAGCCATGTATGGAAGTGAAACGTGGACGATAAATAGTTTGGACAAGAAGAGAATAGAAGCTTTTGAAATGTGGTGCTACAGAAGAATGCTGAAAATTAGATGGGTAGATCATGTAACTAATGAGGAGGTATTGAATAGAATTGGGGAGAAGCGGAGTTTGTGGCACAACTTGGCAAGAAGAAGGGACCGGTTGGTAGAACATGTTCTGAGGTATCAAGGGATCACAAATTTAGCATTGGAGGGCAGCGTGGAGGGTAAAAATCGTAGAGGGAGACTAAGAGATGACTACACTAAGCAGATTCAGAAGGATGTAGGCTGCAGTAGATACTGGGAGATGAAGAAGCTTGCACAGGATAAAGTAGCATGGAGAGATGCATCAAACCAGTCTCAGGACTGAAGACCACAACGACAACGACAACAACAACAACAACAACACTGCTTCATAGTTGGCACGTGAAGTTTGTGCTTGGTTCAGCCACTAGAGGTCGCCTGGCTTGCTAATATGACTGCAGTTGCGTGTGCAGCCACCCCTTGATGGAACTAATGACAATGTAGGCTGGCACACAAGGCTCTGCCAACCATTTGTGCATTGCTAATTGTATTCTACCTTGTCTTGCGTGTGTGTGTGTGTGTGTGTGTGTGTGTGTGTGTGTGTGTGTGTTTGTGTGTGTGTGTGTGTGTGTGTACGTACTGTTTTGACAGTGCTTCAATCTCTCATCAAGCAACAGCACTGACAGCTGCTATTTTCAGTTTGACGACTACATTATGCCGTCTACACTGGCATAATCTGGAGCCCCACCAACTACATACCCGCTGCCACTCACTGCATACAATGATGAAGCAGAGAACCAGGACATCTAAAAAAGACGCCTGTATTGACATTCCGTAGCATTTAAGGTAACATGCGCAAACTTGTGCAAGGCCCTTTTTTGTCATGGATTTCACCTCACGTGTATCAGTTGTTGCGTCAGCCCAACCCCTTACAAGAATTTTCCAGCCTTTCTTTCAATCACTTGTGTGAGTTATTTTCTACTTCCACTGTAAACATACGTTATGGCTGCTCTTGTGGAATTTTACCACTGCCAAAAGCAACCAAAAGTTATACAGGGCATGGGCAGCAGAACTACATCAACTTAGCCAACATAATTTTGTGACAGATTTTCATAGGGAATCCTACGGAGATCCAATGGTTAGTGATGCAATACATTTTTCTCCTGATAGGAAAGCTCAAGAGTCAGTTCTACAATGTGAAAATTGTACCTTTTTGGAAGTCATGAAGATACCTCATTTATTTGGCATTTCATGAGCTGCAGGCAGCCAGGTGTAAGCATTATCTGAAATATCAGGAATCTGTCTCTCTCACACTTCCCAGCCTTCAGTCAGTCCAAAATGGAACATATGACTCTACTGCAGCAGTCCAGCAGATGTCTTTATGTTGTACAGGTAATTGTCATTTGTGACAACAGACCGAATCACAACAGTGACAGGACAATGCTCTACTGCCTTTATGCCCACACTGCTTCATTCAACACAAATGGACTGCATGTCCCAAGAGCTGGAAAACACGTAACAGGTGCCATAACAAAGGACACATTGCTTCTGTAAGTAACTCCTTCCCAAATCTGAGTGGGGATGAAATGAACATTGATATGAACAGTATGTCAGCAGTGACATACACTGACGTGTGCGTGTGTGCGTGCGTGCAGTAGCAACACTGGTAATTCTCAAACTTATGTAGATTTTGATTCTCCCCCTCTGACACCAGAGTCACAGAGGTTGATGACTAATAAGAAAATTGATGACTAATAAGAAAAAACACATTCCCATTGTTGAACATTTTCTGCACCAGTAACTTCCAAGGCTGTGGTTTTTTTCATTAAAATTCCTAGTTGTGGAGAATGTTTACACTGTAATTCTGTTTGGGTGCTTTTCAACTGTTTTGATTCTCCATCGTTGATGAAGGGCATGTGGTTTATGATAAAGTTCCATATGAACAGTTAGATACCCTGTGTCAAATTTTCCTCTCTATTTTCCCCAGGACTGAGTGGTGTAACAGAATATCAGGCTTATCTTCTGATGAAACAGTCTGACAGCCTTTTTTTCTGGGTCCACCCAGTACCAGTAAACTCACAGGTGGGCAACAGCAGAATTAGTCTGTCTTCAATCATATTATGTTATTCGACCTATTTCTTCCAGTGAATGGTCAGCACTACTGGTGATAATCAAAAGACCTACCAGTAAATAACACCTCTGCAGTGATTTTGGAAATTTATTACTCCACAGTCAATCATTAATACCTATCCTTTTCTGCACCCTGATGATCTGTAACAATATTATTGTGGGGGCATATTTTTCAAAGACTGGCTTCGGAGTGACATATTTACTGCTACTGTTCAGTGAGGAATCTAAATGCCTTATAGTTATCAATACCCATTTGAGCTTTATCAATACCAGCATTTGCCTTTTGATGTAGCAAGCACACCACCTACTTTTCAACACTTTTTAGAGCAACTTAATGCATCAGTTTGAGGCTGCATCAACTATTTAGATGACATTGCAGTGTCCAGCGCCTCCACAGAGAAACATTTGCAGAAGCTTTGTGCTCTATTTTCTGTTTTACAGTCTGCATGGATAAAGTGCAATTTGGAAAAGACACAGTTTATCAACCATCCATTATTTATTTGGGTTTTGAAGTGTTACATGCTGACATTAAACCATTGCACCAGCATATTGATGCTATTGACCTACTACTACACTCCACATCTGTCACAGAATTACAAGCATTTTTAGGTATAATTGCATATTAACACTAATTCACACCAGACATTATTACTGTGCCACAAGTGCTCCATGCACTGTTACATATGGATGATCCTTTTCACTGGTCCCAGCTTGCGAGCGGACATTGAAGTTGTTTAAATGTAAGCTGCAGTTGACACTTTGTATGGTCAGCTGGACCAGCAAACTGTGTTAGCAATGTATGCACCCGAGTTTGGTCTTCGTGCCGTCCTTGCTCATACATGTAGAAATGGATCTGAACACCATATTGCACATACCTCTTAAATCCTTTAAGTTCAATGCAGTAGGGTCAGTAGTGTTATTCTTTGAAAGAGAAAAAGGCTTTGGTGTTGCATATATTTTATAAAAAAAATTATGTTTTTCTACACAAGTCTACATTTCACCTGATCACAGACCACAAACCACTGGTCTTTCTTTGTAACGCTTTGGCGTCCTTGCCGAACAAGGGCATATAGTACTTACAGCAGTGGACTCTTTTCCTGTCATGATATGAGATATATTTTCGGCTTATAGTGCAACATGCAAATGTCTTTTAGCACTTGCCAACGGGCCAGGATCCTGAGTTTGACAAAGGAGAACTGTTTTCATTTACACGCGGATGCTCAAAATGATGATACTTTTCCTGTTTTTAGCACTGAAACTGTGGTTGAGGCATTCGCAGAGCCTGTTGTAATTAAAATTGTTTCTTTTGTGCAACACAGCTGGCTGGATAAACCTCTGGATCATGCTTCCGATCCTTTGAGAAATTATTTTACATTATGAAGTCTTTCTGTTTGGAATGGATGGCTGCTGTTAGCTACAAAGGACACTGCTCCCCAGGTTGCAGTCCCGTCTGCCTTTCAGAGTAACGTTACGCATTTATTACATGTGTGGCACTGGGGTGTGTCACATACAAAAGCGTTAGCATACAGGCGTTTTTTGGGCAGACACTACTGATGGGAAATAGTGCTAGTTCTGGCAGACTGCCCACAGTGAGCCACCCATTAAGTGATTCCCTGTGATTCTCTGACACCATGGCCAGATACAGCAGCCTTGGGAACAAATTCATGTAGATTTCGCGGGACCTATTTTGAATCTCTTTTGGCTCCTTGTAATTCATGGTTATTGGTAGTTTCTGTATACTTCTGTAGTGGCTACTATTTCAGCTCTGTCAAACGTTTTTACAATGGAAGGTCTTCTGTATACATTAGTTAAATACAACAGCTCCCAGTTCATATCTTAGGAATTTGAAGATTTTCGTAAAGAAAGTGATGTTCACCATGTCATGGCTGCTCCTTTCCACCCTCATTCGAACAGGGAAGCCGAATGACTAGCATGAACATTTAAAGACTCAGATGAGAAATGTGTTTCGTTTGTGTCACCGGAAGTAGCTTTTGACTGGTTCCTCAGTTCTTACAGGTTCATCCCTGTTGGCAATAGGAGTCCGGCAGACTTGTTCCATGGACATCGGCCCTGAACTTCACTATATCTGCCCTGCCCGACACAGGGCCATCCGCCAGCACAGTGCAGTACCAGTGGCCAATGCCTCTGCGACATCCGCATGGCTGAGGGGAGGGCAATGTGACACATTGACTAGCTATGACCTCCCAGGGGTGGATGCACGCTAGTTGTGTCTCCGTCTCCACTGTGTCGTCTGTCTTCTCAGCTATCTAATACATCGCGGCCATTACCCTCACCTTCTCTGTCGCCACTGCCAATGTTTTCACAACTATCTCCTCTGCTGTGGATGCCCCCTTCAACTGCCACGGACCATGGTGGGGGCCCATGTCACACATTGTTGCAGCCGACACCAGTGCTGCCACCTCCATCACAACCAGTGCCACATGTTCCACCACCATTAACACAACCTCCTTCCCTACTGTTGAAATCAGACATGGAAATGGAAGCTGCACCAGTGCTGCCTGTCCTACCATATGGCCTTAGACAAGACGGCAGGCACTGCACCTGTCCGCACTCATGCCACTTACGACCCTACGCACGGTGGCATTAGATCACATGACTCAACAACCTACCGTATTTACTCGAATCTAAGCCGCACCTGAAATTTGAGACTCTAAATTCAAGGGGACAGAAAAGTTCTAGGCTGCACCTCCGAATCGAAACAAAGTTGGACCATTGTAATATGAGACAATTTAGGTCAAATGAATGATGATACAACTACAGTAGTTTGGTTCGAGTCATAAGTTTAGCAGTTAAGCTTAACCAGGTAGCCATTACTATGCGCCAGGTGCTCCGTCCGTTTTCATACGGGTACCCTTCGTTTTTCGCGTACTTTGTCTGGTTTGAATAAATTGCATATTTTTCTTTGATCTGATAAGTGCCGTTCTCTTTGTTATAGGTGTTTACTTGACTCTAAGCTGAATATGCAATACTGTACTGTGTCATGCATTCTAATAATGAGTGTTTACGACCTGTCGCCGCTCGCGGCATGGCTTGCTTTTGTGCACGATACCGCCGCTTACAATTAAAAAAGGAGAGAGAGAGAGAGAGAGAGAGAGAGAGAGAGAGAGAGAGAGAGAGAGAGAGAGAGAGAGAGAGAGAGAGAGAGAGAGAGAGAGAGAGGAGGGGGGGGGGGGGGGGGGGGGGGGGAATCGTCTCATTAGCAAAACAATGGCAAGAGACTGCTATTTGTTGTTACTTACATTGCTGCTTTCTTTGATAATGATCAACAAGAACGAAATAATAGACAGCGTATGATAGAAGATGTTCTGAACAAGAGTTTAGCGAAAATTTTTCTCCATTTTAAAATCTTTGCAGGCGCCTCTTTGGTAAATTGCATTCTGCACTGAAATTATAGGATTCTTAGATTTAAAAATCTAGTCAATTGCCGTGCTTCAATTCTGACTGTATCACTATTAGGCATAAGAATAACACGAATATAAACATGACACGATATCTATATTCTTCCGCATTTGCTGTTGTCTCACTCTAGTTTCGTAGTTTATAAGGCAGACAGGATTTAAATGCGTTAGCAGCAAACACTAAAGAATACATGGCAAAATATTTATATTCGTATTATTCTCGTGGTGAAGACATTACTGCATGCTATTCACAATTCATAAAAGTTCCTATAAGGAACCATCTCTTCTCAAAGGTAGGAAAATATTCAGAACGTCTCTTTCAAATTCTAAAGGTGGCAGGGGTAAAATACAGGGAGCGAAAGGCTATTTACAATTTGTACAGAAACCAGATGGCAGTCATAAGAGTCGAGGGGCATGAAAGGGAAGCAGTGGTTGGGAAGGGGGGTGAGACAGGGTTGCAGCCTGTCACCGATGTTATTCAATCTGTATATTGAGCAAGCAGTAAAGGAAACAAAAGAAAAATTCGGAGTAGGTATTAAAATCCATGGAGAAGAAATAAAAATATTGAGGTTTGCTGATGACATTGTGATTCTGACATTGTAATAATGACATTGTAATTCTGTCAGACAGTAAAGGACTTGGAAGAGCAGCTGAACGGAATGGACAGTGTCTTGAAAGGAGAATATAAGAAGAACATCAACAAAAGCAAAACGAGGATAATGGAATGTTGTAGAATTAAGTCGGGTAATGCTGAGGGAATTAGATTAGGAAATGAGACACTTAAAGTAGTAAAGGAGTTTTCGTATTTGGGGAGCAAAATAACTGATGATGGTTGAAGTAGAGAGGATATTAAATGTAGACTGGCAATGGCAAGGAAAGCATTTCTGAAGAAGAGAAATTTGTTAACATCGAGTATAGATTTAAGTGTCAGGAAGTCTTTGCTGAAAGTATTTGTATGGAGTGTAGCCATGTATGGAAGTGAAACATGGACGATAAATGGTTTGGACAAGAAGAGAATATAAGCTTTTGAAATGTGGTGCTACAGAAGAATGCTGAAGATTAGATGGGTAGATCACATAACTAATGATGAAGTATTGAATAGGATTGGGGAAAAGAGAAGTTTGTGGCACAACTTGACCAGAAGAAGGGATGGGTTGATATCACATGTTCTGAGGCATCAAGGGATCACCAATTTAGTATTGGAGGGGAGCGTGGAGGGTAAAAATCGTAAAGGGAGACCAAGAGATGAATACACCAAGCAGATTCAGAAGGATGTAGGTTGCAGTAGGTACTGGGAGATGAAGAAGCTTGCACAGGATAGAGTAGCATGGAGAGCTACATCAAACCAGTCTCAGGAATGAAGACCACAACAACAGAGTTGGCCATGTTGACAAACATTCCAAACAGTCTTGCCAGTCGAATTTTCATAGTACATTGAAATGCTGTTATATTCGAAGATGGACAATACGGAACTTATATTTACTTCGTTGGATAATGTATGAAAATGCAGTGGTCGAAACTTGAGGCGGAGAAAAAAGCTCGTCTTCCACATTTTTTAAAAAAATTATTTACTGTCGCCGAGGGTTTGGCACCAGTATTTGTCTTTGTGCCTGTAAAGCATGCCTGTGTAGCGCTACATATATTCGACAGCAGAAGTTAATTGTGGCAGCACCTACCAATGGTTTTCAGAATTTCCGCTTAATTTGCACTCGATTCTAAGCTGCAGGTGGTTTTTTGGATTACAAAAACCGGAAAAAAGTACGGTTTAGATTCGAGTAAATACGGTACATTGCCCACAGAAGAAATGGACATGAGCATAGTACTCACCTCCATGCAATGGAAGAGGAGTGCTTTAACTATCAGTTTAATATGTACATCACTTCATAGTTTGCGCATAAAGTTTGTACTTGATTTGGCCACTAGAGGTCACTTGGTATGCTAATACAACAGCAACTGTGTGCACATTCTGGCAGCTGCGCCCCCCCCCCCCCCCCCCCCCCCCCTGGAACTAATGACTATATAGGCTGTAGTGCAAGTCTCCACCAACCACTTGTTTACTGCTAATTTTATAGTACCTCTTCTTCCATGTGTGTGAACTGTTCGAGCAATAAAGTACAATGTCCTTGGGTTAGAACAAAACAGAATGCAGATTAAGCTTATGTAATGTCTCTGTGATTTTAATGTATATCATAACTCATTCCACCTCCTAGAATGTTCCCTTCCTTGATGGTATCTACACATACCAATGAACGTATGAACAAATCAATGTATCGAGACACCTAGAGTGGTTGACATTTCTTAAGAAGCACTAAGTTCTTTGCAAGAAAGGACTATAATAAATGTGATGAAACTGGTATGCAGGATAAATATGACCTTATACACCCTCAGACCTCATGGCCAATATAATAATCCAAATTCCAGAGAATTCTGGTAGGGAATGGCGTATTTCTGAACAATCAGTTTACTGAGTTGTGGTTATGGAACATCAACTCAAATTATTTCAGAAGGATGGAATGACTTCTAAAAGTCAGTCTGCGGGGAGATCACGGTGGATTTTCCAGAAAATTGGGAATACAGGAAGCAGTATTGATTGTGAGGTTTTGTTTTAGGAAACACATTGAAGAACAGCCAACCAATATTTCTAGCCCATGAAAATAAATGGAAAGCTTTTGAGAATGTTAACTGGCACATGGTCTTCGATATTCTTAAATTATCCAAGATACACTGAAGGGAGTGAAACTGTGTCTACAACTATACAGAAATTAACTGTAGTTCTAAGAGCTGAAAAAGAACCAAAAGGGAAACTGTGTTGGTTAACAATGTGAAATATTGTTGTATCTTCTCCCCATACTATTCTCTCTGGAAATTGAACAAGTAGAAATGAAACTGAAGAACAATTTTGACAGGGAATTAAGAGACAAGGAGGACCTTAAAGGTTTGCTGATGTTACCATAATTCTGTTAGAGATGGAAAAGGATATGGAAGATCAGCTGAACAGTATGCCACAAAAAAAGTAATATGAAAAATATCCATGGAAGTTAAACAATGATAGTCAAATTAAGTAAGCTGAGGGTGAGGAAATTAGATTAGAAAATGGGACAATAAAAGGGGTAGACAAGTTTTGCCATTTGGTTAGTGAAGTAACTGATGATGGCCAAAGTACAGAGAATATAAAATGGCAATTGGCTATAGCACAAGAAAGTTTTCTGAAAAACATAATTTTGTTAACATTAAATATAACTTTAAGGTGTTAAGAAGTCCCTTCTAAAGGCGTTTGTCTGGAGTGTAAACTTGTACAGAACTGATAAGTGGTCGATAAGCAGCTCAAGGAAAATAGAGAACAAGAATCTATTGATATGTGCGTTTACAGAAGAATGCTGAAGAATAGTTGGTAATACCCCATAAATAATAAAGAGGAATTGAATGTAATCAGGAACACAAGAAATTTACAGCAAAACTTGACAAAGGACAAGGAAAGATTGATGGGATACAGTATGAGGCATAAAGGCATAGCTACTTTGTGAGGTGAGGTGAGGTGAGGTGAGGTGAGGTGAGGTAGGGATGGATAAGAAAATGTAGAGGAAATCGAATACCTGTTTGTTATAACAGGTGAAAGTCAACAAAGGCTGTAGTAGTCATTCTGAGGTGAAAAAACTTGTACAGTTTAGAATAGTGTGGCATTAAACCAGCCTTTGAACTGAGAAGTACAACAATAATACTCAAAGAAATAAAATGGAATGCTGTCCCACAACATATTCTCTGCTTTGGTTGGTTTATTGTCAATGTAAAGTTATTCAAAATTCACAAAAGGTCACAAGTAGTCTCCTCTTTCATTTTCAGAGCTATGAAAGAATTGAATTAAAGTATGTCTACATTTCTTGTGAAGATTATATTTATGTATAATTTTGTAAGACAGCAACTAGAGAGCGGATAATATGGTGTTGGGTGACCTGCAGTTAAACATTTATGGATCACCTAATGAGTAGGAAAATCGGAATTGGATATAGTATGCTGTACCATAAATAATTAGTTAATTATTGTAAAGTTTCATGCAAGACAGATGTCATGTTTGGTGATCTTTGCTGAATACACACATCTAGCCTGGTGTTAACTTCCTCCCATTTCTTATCCTTAATATGTTTGTTATTCAGAGTTACACAAGTGCCTCCAATAGCTGAGCTATCATGATGGATTATCCAAATGCACAAACTTAAATGGTTTGAAAGGATATTGTTACAGCTCCACTGACACTGTCGACACTGATAAGCTGACAGATGTTAGAAGAGGATTGACCACACAATTTTCAAACTAGTAAAATTCAAGACTCCACAGGTCCTAAAAGTATGACAGTGTCATGACATGCCCTGTGACTACCACTATTCTGGCCTGATAATATGCCACTCTGGTTTGTGCAGGTTGGAGATAGGTTTCATAATTCAGGAAATCCGCAGATTCTACCAAGTCTGCTCTAATGGTTAGTGAGCTCTACCATCACTATGTTGCCAAATTTAAGGTTGTAATCACATCACCTCTTGCACAAAATTCATGTAGCAAATGCCCAACAGGGTTGAATTGGAAAGTGTCTGCAGCAAAACAGAGCATGTGTGTCAAATGTTAATGCAAGAAGACATCGAAGTTGGAAAGCTGTCACCATACCTGAGGCACAAATATAGTAAAGTTGATGTGGGAATAGCTCCTGACTCATTACTCTGTATGCTTTGGAACAGCTGTTTTCTGGGTCAGGTTAAAGCCGTAGTAGCATCTCAGGCACAAACATTCTTGGGCACTGTTGCAGATCTTGCTGACAAAACTCAGGATGCAGTAGCACCACCATCAATCAGCACTGTAGTGCCATGCTATGGTGTCTGAATATCAGCAATAACACAGGCAGATTATGATCACCCTTAGACAAATTGGATGCCCTGGCTAAACTAATGATGGACTGCCAGTCTCATGCCATCTTAGAGAGTCATCTTCTGGCCATTTTGCAAAGGCAAAGGCAAAGTTTACCCTAAAGCTCATGGAAAGCGTTACTCCCCTTATACCCAAAAAATTTGGCATGGCACGTGCAGCGTAGTTACAGTGCCCTGAATGCAAGAACAATTCCAGGATCATATCCATTTCCTTTATCAACCCTTTAACTGTTATGGATGAGTTAATGTGTCATGCTCCGCTGCTCCACAAGTGCAGAAGATGTGTTTAAACACAGCCCCTGGATTTTCCTTAAGCACTATTGATGTTTTTACATGTCCCATATCACCAACCTTCTCACTGCTACAGATGAGCTATGTCAATATTTCAGTGAATACATAGTTTTGAATATTTTGAACAATTTATGAAATATCACAATTGTTAATACCAAAATTCACAATGCTAGATATAAAACCCAATACCTCAAGAACAAAATGGTCTAAATTTTAAATTACATTTCGATACTTATCTACATTTCATACACAGCATTGTATGGGCTAACATCAACTGCACACAAAGCTTACACAACGTGTTTATGTTTCTACAAACACTAGAATTTCATGCAATGCTTTACTTAATTTGATACAACACAGGAACTACGATTAATACCGAAAATAAATTCCACACTTTATTGAGTGAAGACATCCGACTGTAAGATGTGAAAAAAAAAAAATCAAATTTTTTCACATAACAGTTTTCTTAAAATCAGATGATGAGCATTTCGTAGTGGCTGGAACGCCATCTCCCAGCACACAGGTAATAACAGTACAGCCACAACAAAGCAACACTCACCGAAGAATGCAGAGAGCACATGTGGACCAGTTAAAAAGATTATGTGACTACAATTGCATTCTCAGTGATGCTACTGTGTTCAGTGTACTGGACTGCGCAAAGACTTTTATGCAAATTCATGTGGTGAACAGACATTCCGAAGACTTCTGTAATAATGCCATTCGGCTTATACAAAAATGTCAGCACTGTACAATAGCCTGTTATGTGCACGTGCCCACTGGGGAATTTGCATATAGGCAGAGATGCTGGCCTTTGCCTTCATTTCAAATTGGATTTCTCACTTTAGCTGTCTACTGGACATTAGCACAGACCAAAGCCAAAAAGTAAGGCCAGAGTTCTTTAACCAGCTAAGAAAATTCTGCCCTGCTCTCCATTACTAGAGGACATTTACCACCCAACAAGCTACATCATGGTAAAACAATGGCTTAATTCTATAAAGACTGCATAAATGTGTGGCACAACCAGCTGGAGAATTGAGTTATCTATGATCTTATTGGCCTTTCAAAACATTCATTGTCAGAAGAGCTCTAATATTGTGAAACATTTCAACTGCTCAGTGGATTCATCAATCCAAGGTCTGTACCATCATACTTCATTTGCTGCCTGAGGAACCATGCTGTATGCATTCGCTCACATCAAGCCTCAAGATGTTTAATGGCACCTACCATTTTGCATATCACAACCTGCCCACATGCAAACATTATGTTGTACACATATGGTGTCACTATCTCCACAAACTCTGTACATGGGCCCACATTGGGTTATCAAAAGAGAAGCATGAACCATAAATTCAGGGTGTTTGAAATAGAATATACAGCTTCTAAAGTAATGTAGCTTTTATTACACGCAACTTACAATTAGAATTCAGCAAATGAAAGAGCAACTCAGTTTTGTCTGTGTAGCTCTGCACAAAGAGAATACTATGGAATGACCAATAGTAACTGCTGAATGTGCTGAACAAGTGAGAGTCTTTCACGCCTAGCCCACAAAATCAGTCAAGAAAGCTATTTGTGAACTAGCTGTTCCAGTGATGTCTGCTTGTTTGCAGTTGTAAGAAGCTCTAAAGACTACAGCCTATGGTTTACTTGCCAATTTTGTAGTTGAAAAGTTTCTGTATGGAGCGTATTTTCTTAATCATGTGGTCTTCAGTGATGAATCGACATTACACCTATGTGGACAGTTGCAATGAGACTCCATTCAATTGAATTTTTTTGCTTCATACCCCAGCAGAAAGTTTATGGTCTTGCTTTCTCACTGAAGCAACTGTAATTCGTGCTTCTCATCTTGTTGTACTAGAACAGCAGCTCTTCCTTCAACTGGAAAAAGCTGAACCACAGAAGGTTATTTGGCAGCAATATTATGTGCCGCCTAACTGGTATAAATTAATAAGCAATTGATTATACCACATTGTCTCTGACCAATGGATTGGTCATAAGGAGCTGGGTGACAAGCTTGGTTTGCATTAGCTCCATATTCACACACAGTTTGATGCCATGCAGTTTTTAACTTTGGGGTTCACAAAGGATCATGTATCGGTGCCTCCCCTACTAGCTGATAAACCTGACTTGATCAATAGCATTGTTGCAACAATTAGTCCATGCACATTGAACAAAGTTTGGGAAGAACTCACCTATTAACTTTATCTGTGACAAAAGATGCTCGCATTGAACATTTGCGCAAAAAAACTGTTTGACTTGCTCTTTCATTTGACTATTATATATAACGTACACTGAAGGTAATAAATGTTTCAAAGCCTTAAAACCAATACATTCATTCTGAAATACCCTGTATTTTACCAAATGGTAAAATTACTACTATCCCAACACAGTAAAACCAGAGTACTTATTTGCAAAAAAATGTCACATACACTTGTGTCTCAAAACCAGTCTCAGCCTCAAAAGCACATATTACCATTCAAAACACACTCAAGGCATTTAGTTCATTTTTTGATAAGATATTTGGATGATGCTCCACTTATCCTTAGGGAACTGATGTACCAAATGAGACCGTTACCTGCTGTGTTTCACAACTGTCAGTTAGTTCACAAGACAGGTGCTCTTTATTCAGCATCAGCAGTATTGTTCAGGAAGGTTCCTTGGAAGCAGGCACTGAAAAGTTCTTTCCTGAGTAGGTACACATCTTGCCTAGTGTTAATTTACTGCAATCTACAAATCTTAAGATCTTGCTTATCACCAACAGATATCTGTAAGTAAATATGTGTTATTCAGAGTTGTACGAGTGCCAATAATTTGTGTGCTATCACACCTGTACGCATGTATGTAAGTAGTTGGAACGAATATTGCCATAGCAGCTTCAACAAACATTTTTGAATCGTCGAATGGGAAGGAAAATTGAAATTGTAGACAGTACATTAACTCATGAATAATTAATTATTATAAAGCTTCCTGCAAGATGGGTACTACCTTGGATGAATACTGAGCAGAAGAAATTAGAAGAAAATGCTTGTTTTGCTTGTTTCAAGCACTGAAAAAACAAACAAATTGTGTGTACCGATTTGTTAGTACAGATTATTAGGTTATTTATAGGGTTATTTGGTAACCGTGATAGCGTTATGGAGATGTTTGGCAAACTCAAGTGGCAGACTCTGCAAGAGAGGCACACTGCATCGCGGTGTAGCTTGCTCACCAGGTTTCAAGAGAGTGCGTTTCTGGATGAGGTATCGAATATACTTCTTCCCCCTACTTATACCTCTCGAGGAGATCACGAATGTAAAATTAGAGAGATTCGAGCGCAAACGGAGGCTTTCAGACAGTCGTTCTTCCTGCAAACCATATATGACTGGAACACAAAAGGGAAGTAACGACAGTGGCACGTAAAGTGCTCTCCGCCACACACCATTGGGTGGCTTGCGGAATATAAATGTAGATGTAGATGTAGATGAGATGATTGAATGCTGACAGGCATTATCAGTCTTAAATGATGATGATGATGAGACGAGATGTGTATCTCATGCTTCAAGTCAAAAAACAACAGCAGTCAAACAGAGTTCCACACCAAAAAAGTAAGTCAGTCTCATGTGCTTGAAAAGTCGTGAACAATTTTTTCTGAGATGCAAAACAGATTCTTGTAATGAAGTGATTCACATGGGAAAACTGATAGCAGGCAAACACGAGTTTTTTAGGATGAACTGGATGGGAAAAAACACTGCCATTTGCACAGACAATAATTCTGCCCATGAAGGTGATTTGGCAATGTGGAAATTAAAAGGTCTGAAGAACATCCAGAAAATTGAATTGACTTTGCATCCCTAACTTGAATTTTTCCTCCATCTGATGAGTGTGTTGCTGGAAAATGTTTTTGGATACAACAAAAAAAATCATGGAAGATACAAACTAGTGCTGTATTGACTGTCCTGCATCTCACTTCAGGGATGGATCTCAGCCACTGGAAAAATGTTGAATGTCTGACAAAAGACAACAACCTAACAGAACAATATAAAATGTAACAACATTTTAAACCTAGAAACATGTTTTTCACTTCGATTGTGAAAGTTACATGTTACCCTGACACATTCTCCCCTGAATGTAGAAAAGCCATGACAACTAAAACTGACTTATCAGGCACAACTGCTATGCTACACACACACACACACACACACACACACACACACACACACACACACACACACACACACACACACACTTGTTTGTGGAAGATAACAAAGGTGTGCCACATATCCATGCAATTAACAAATATGTCAACCATTATGTATACAAACTCTTCCTCTCTTAAAAATCACACGAAGACAATAACCTACCTTGATATAAAAACAATTTGGAATATATGGAGAGGGCAAATGAGAAAAATTACATTTATTAGATTGTCTTGAGGTGCACTAAACAAAGAACCAAAAGATAAAAATACAAGTTCTCTTTCTACCAGATCTATACAGGAATATAATGGAACCAGTAATCATTGCATTAATGATCAATTTTTTAAACATCCCTGAATGTATGTAAATTTTAATCTTAGTTCATAAAATGAACCCAGTTCACAAATTTGCTATGTTGTATAACACTTAACTTGCACTAACTGAACAACGTTTAGCATTAATTTAATTTAGGTGCAAGAGGTTGGAAAAAGCGCTGAATCAGCATTTAACCTGGCTGTTCCTAAGATTGCAGCTTGTAAAGGGACATCCTCCACCATCATCAGTTTTCGTTAACAGTAGTAGCCAAAACCGGAAATATTTTTTGACTTTTCAATATGTCAGTATTGTATCAGCTGTTTTTCTGAAAAATTTCATATAATTTTATACACAATACGTTATATTTCAAGTTAAAACCTATGAAAAGAAATTACTTTACTTTCGTTGTTACAACTGGTATTTACTAGCTCTGAATGAACACACATATTTTTTTTAAAC
This sequence comes from Schistocerca gregaria, assembly GCF_023897955.1. NCBI lineage: Eukaryota > Metazoa > Arthropoda > Insecta > Orthoptera > Acrididae > Schistocerca > Schistocerca gregaria. Next base: position 85,182,863 of record NC_064930.1, on the reverse strand, counting down.
ATTTGAAATTATGAAACATTTCGCACATTTCAAATTTTTATCATTAATCAAACAATCTAGTACTGTTTATTTACGGATTCATCATTAAATAATAACTGACAAAAATTCATTTGTTAAGAAAAATTGTAAACCCTCTGGAATAATGTTATTACCGCAGAGCGAAGTGGAAATAGGTGTGCTTCTGATGTGATCAGAGGTCTTTTTTTTAGTTGGGATGAACAACGTTATTTTGGCTTTGGTAATGTAAAAATTCAAAAGACATTGTGATATAGTAAAATAAACACAATGAATCATCAAAAAAACGAAAGTTCTGCACAGACATTTTCAAATTTATTTATATCAATTGGTCAATGAAAACCTAAGATGTGAAAATTTTAGCTTCAAGAATCAGACCCCATGGACATGAAGGATTGGACTCAACTGCACATGATAGGCTAGGCAAAAAGTTGGTTGTAAATCTTACCTATCTTGACTCTCATGAAAAAACATCATCCTCGTAGACAGTAGCGATAACAAAGAAGGGAGGGATAGATTACAAGCCATTAATTGTACATCACAGATACGCTACAAAATTGTTTAAGGTCTTGTTTTTCAATGATGGAGGACACAACGTGGAAGAAACTTCTCAAATTCTGCAAGACACTTCTCCATGGGGACAAGTATTGATATGGATATCTTTGAAGTAAACATGAATACACAGCTCAGCATTTATAGCTCTTGAGCACAGAATTTTGACCACTGCAGTACTCATAATTATAGGAAACAGCAAATGATGTATTAAGATGATAATCTTTATATCCAATATGGTAGTGAATGCATTGTTTCTTAGCATATAATTAATGGTTATTTGGCACTGGCTCTTAGGCAGAGCTTTGATTCAACTGAACATACTGCAAACTGTGGTGTCACTCAGAGCTTAAGAAGTTCACTGAACATGATGCAAACGGGAACTTATGCAACATTCAGTGTGGATGGGTGTTTCAAAACTTTGTAACACAGGGATAAGCAGTTCAAGAGTAAAATCAAAATGGTATTTTCAAATGTCAACTCGCATAATATTCCATCATATGGATGTCTCACCTACTACTCATTCAGAAATTAGGAAAATCACATATTCTCTCAAAAATAAAACTTCATCTGTACTTGATGGTGTTTTCAGCAAAGTGAAGACTTGTTATGATATGTGTTATATTTTCTGAAACATATAATGCATCACAAAGACAGTGTATTTTTCCAGACATATTGAAACACACCATTGTTGAACCACTATGTGAGCAAAATGTAACAGAGATGTAAGTAGCTACCAAGATGTTTCACTGACATCATTTTTCAAAGTTTTTGAGATGGTGATTCACTCTAGAATAGTATCTCTCCTGTGCAACTTTACTATCAAAACTACTGTTTGGCTTTCAACTGAGAAAGTCATTGTGTATTCCTTTATAAAATTTTACGAGAATTTAACAACAAAATACCACCAGTTTGTATTCTCTGTGACCTATCTAGTGCACTTGACTGTGTGAATCACAACTTAGTTCACTAAGGTTTCGTGGAATTAATGGGACAGCCTACAAATGGATATTGCCTAATCTGATCAACAGATGCACAAAGTGTAAATAATAATACAACCAATATAAGTACGGGAGATGCTTCCAATTTGAAAGAAACCAATTATGGTGTTCCACAAGGCTCATTGGTTGGTCCACTATTGTTTCTCATACATGTGAACAGCAAAATGCCCAATATACAATAAGCAGAATTAGTAATTTTCCAGATGACATTAGTCTTGTAATCACCCAAAATCTATATACAGCAACAGAAGCAGAAGTAGATAAAGTTTCCTGCTATTGTTCTGACACACACATTAGGAGGCACTACACCAATAATAAACACAAAGTAGGGAAAAAGTAACTACGCTGGGAACTACAACATTTTGTGTGTCCGTATGGATGACAGTTTAAATGGAAAAAGTACTCTTCTGAAATCCTAAAACAACTCAGTTCAGCGAAATTTGCACTTTGAATCATGGCAAATCTTGGGAAGAGAGAAATCAGTAAGTTAACATTTTGCATATTTCCATTTAATAATGTCATGTGGAATAATGTTCAGGGGCAACTCATCATTAAGAAAAAGTCTGCACTGATCAAAAACTTGCTGTAAGAATATTATGTGCTACTCACCCAGCACCATTTGCAGACATCTATTAAAGGAGTCAGGCATTTTGGCTACTGCTTTACAGTATATTTATTCTCTCATGAACGTGGTTGTAAATAATCCCGTCCAGTTCAAAAGGAACATTGATGAACATAAGTCCATTAACATACTGACATTCATTATTCCACACTGAGGTTGTCTTCAGCACAAAATGGGGATGAACAATGTTGCCACCAAAATTTTTTTATAACTTACTCAATGATATAAAATTTCTGTCAGCCAGAAAAATTAAATCTGAAAACTGAAAAAAATTCAGTCTCACTACTATTCTGTTCTACTGGATGTTTTCTGTTTACACAAAAAAGGTTGTGGGTAACAGTTTCTAATTCACATTTGCATTAAAAATAAGGACCTGGTAAATGGTCAGCATTAATCATACTCACATACAAATGTGTACTTATGACTACTCATTCCACATCATTACAATTACTTGTACAAATGATCCACAGACCAAGAACCTACGAACAAACTTTACTACCTAATTAACCATCAGTCACGCATCCAAAGATTGATTTTGCCAGCACAAACATTCATTGGGTACAGACCTTTTAAAGGTAATGTTCCCTAAAAACCGTCTTGATTGCAAATTTTTTATTCATATGACCGGTTTCGGCTCATTCAGAACCATCTGAATGAGCCAAAACCGGTCATATGAATAAAAAATTTGCAATCAACACGGTTTTTAAGGAACATTATAAAATCACTGATTGCTGTTATCCCATAAGACATTATGTCTGTTTTTGCAAAACCTTTTAAAGGTGGTATACCTTTGCCTTTCTGAAACCTTTGATCAGAATTACTTCTCCAGATGTATGGGTGCCTACAGTTTAAAGTGGATTCCAACCCATGGTGAAACTTCACATCTTGCAAATATTAGAAGAAAAATACATGGAAAACAAGAAAATGGAAACTGGACTGACAAGGGTTGAATGCTAAACAGTTTAGATGCATACTCTTACACAATTACAGAGCCACTGAAACAACTTAGTTTTCACCTTAGCCAATAAATATGACTGATAACTGACAGTGGCATTCTGTAGTCAAATTATTGTCCTTCTGTGGCTACTGACATGCAGTATTAAAGTACAGAGTGGATTTCTGTAAAGGATGATCATTATTCCCTGCTAAATAACTTCATACACATGCTATTCATTGCAAATAGTTTCACATTCCCTTTTTTACAATGACGTTGTGTGTCTATGAAATTCCTGTAAATTTTTCACGTTATTAGAAGTCTTCTCTAGAAATTCTTAGGGTGGCTGTTTTATCTGCAGCTATTATTTACATCACAGATATTCTCCTTAGCCTAGCATTAAAAATAAAAATTCTTCCAGCAGCATGAGAATTTTTCAACTTGTAGTCACACAACATGAAGTCTATTGTTTTGCAGTGTCTTTATTATATGATTTGTTGACTACAATTGAAATTAACTCGATCCCCGAGATTTTGCTAGTCAAAGGTGATGCTAGTACATGGCATATTAATTTGCAGGTAATGTATGTACAATACAGATTTCAGAGTTCAACGTGACAAATTTTTTCCCCTAATCTATGATCAACTGCTTCATAAAATTTGCCCTGAGCATTTGAAATCATAACTGCCTCCCTTCTGTCCAGTGTGTATTGAGTAATAGGCCTCTAGAAGGGCAAAGCAGTTTTATGTATGCCGCCATCACCACAATCCTGCTTACAGTAGCTTGCAGGTAGTCTCTACTGAGGATGCTGGTGACACACACACACACACACACACACACACACACACACACACACACACACACCAGCTTTTAGGAGAGCCTAATGTGTGGAGAAGATATCACTTCTCTGTATTTCTAAATGTAGTATTTAGAGGAAGTAGTAGGATGGCTGTGGCTCTTGAGCCAGGAAACCATGTACACTTTGGAGGCTTTGAATCTACATTGAAGTTCTGGCAGACAATCACCACTAGGTTGTAACTAGGTACAGAGTAATAGAAAACACACTTTTAGCATATTTGTGTGGTTATTTTACAACAAAATGTCATTTACACAAGCTATGCCAACCATTTTAAGATTATAATTAGCAAAGATGCCATTTGTTATACAAAGTAATGGCTAGTTAAAGCAACCTGACAAAACTTATGAGAGGAAAATGAATGTTTTTCATAGTGATAATCCGCACTCAACAAAGAATAGTAAACTATTTGCAATACAAATACTTGCTAAATCTAACTACAATACTAATTTTGAATAGCCTTTGAGGGACTTACTACCTCCATCATCATGTGTACATATTTACTACAGAAATCACAACATTTTAGTGCTTCCCTTCACTCCTCTTCCCCACCCCACACATATGTACTGTGAATTCAGAAGATGTGTTTATGTTATCTGCCACATTTAAGGAAAAATGTATAAATTTATATGGACAAATAATTGTTTCAAATACCAGATGTTTACAGTTCATCAAAAGGCATTCCAAAAAGTATTCAAGACAGAGAAAAAAGAAATTATTCCAAGTAAAAATTACTTAATGTATTATGTAGAAATTTGCTTTTGACAAAAGGAAAAATTGAACATGGTTTTCCTGCCTTGATCACATGATACAACAATGGGAATTTGGCAGGGTCCAGAATGCATACTTAGATGGCCGTATCATTCACACAACTAGTCATTAAGGTGGGGAATCTAGGCTACAATCCCGGTCAAGGCAGCAATTTTCATATTTTGATTTGTAAGTATATCATCACAATAACTCATAATTCGTATCTGTAGTGACATATGCAAGGAACTAATATACACACTAAAACTATTGCACAAGCTCACTGATACTACTTTGGCTAATGTTAAAAGAGGACGGACCGACCGACCCCCCCCCCCCCCCCCCAATGTCTTTGTTGTGGTGACAGTCTGATTTGTAGCTAAGTCTGAGATCTAGGTTATGTTTGAAGGTGACAATTTGGCTGAGAGTTGGGAAAGCTAATGGATGTAAAAGCAGAAAAATCTTGTGGTGGTAATAAGCTGACTAGTAGTGAAGCCCCATCTTTATCTCCATGCAATACTGAAAAAATACAAGGGAGGAGGTTCAAATTTAACTTTTACCGATACTTCAGTTCATTTAGCGTAAATTATAATGCTCTATTTTGCCTGCTTTCCCTAGTTTTCTGCCAGGGGCCTTTAATATTACAATGAGTGTAATCATTACAGGCACTACAGTGAAAGCCTGAACACCAATGGAGAGCTGCATTGCTTATCATTCCCATTATGATAACAACTGTGGCACAATTCAAACATGCTTAATTTAATATAGTTACATGAATTCTTGAATTACCTCTTGATTCACACACTCTTGCAATTCTTCTTTCACGTTCACAGTGGATGGGCAAACCTGGACCTACGGTAATAATAAAACCACATAATTAGTGTGCTTAAGCAGTTGTAATTTTAATAGTTTTCTGTAAAACTTATGACAATATTAAGTTTAATAATAATAATAATTTTATTACTAGTTCTTTTTTCTGAGAGGAATTATCTCTAACAATGGAAACTCCAGGTTGGAATATCAGCAAGAGATAGAATGCTGCTGACTGTAAAGATGACATGTTAAACTGCAAACAGATACAATGAAAAGAAACTTACAAATTAGTTTTGTCCTTTTCTTACTAGGGTAATGAGTAAGTGTCTTTTCACTGTGTCTACCTGCAACTTAGTGTCTCATCTTTCCCTTATGTTATCGATATTCACATAGAAAAGATGTGTCATATACATCATAAACCATTTGTCAAGTAATGGAAAGTCAAGGATTGAATAACAACAATAATATGAAGGTAGATCACTACTCACCATATAGCGAAGATGCTGAGTCTCAGACACGCAAAGTGAAAAGACTGCTACAGTGGCCAGAGACAGTGGTCACATGTATGTGTACACAAATTGTTCTTGTGTGTATGTATATGGGCATTTTCTACATCAAAAGGAAGCCTTTTGGCCAGAAGTTAAAATGCAAAATAAGTTTTTCTGTTGCCCCATTGTTACTCAATGCTTCCTCTGTATGGTAAGTGCTCATATATTTTTTTCTGAATATTGTTACAAATGACTTTTTCTCGGCAGGTGATTTTCTTATACCTATGGATGATACACAAACCCGCTCAGTAACAAAATGTCCTGGGTACGGGCAAGACAATTCTTACAATGAAGTCACAAAAATGTAGAGAAATGAGATTTTCAAAGTTCAGGGGCTGAGAGTTGGGGGACATTCATCCGTACCCTGTTTCTCCTAGGCTCAGCTTACACAGACTGACCCGTTTCAACAAAGACATTCTTGGTTAGGTTGTCAATTTACCCCGTTATATAGCAAGGGCCAATTTTGTGCGAGTTCTTGCATTTGTGTTTTCGTTGCTTCTCCTGAATTCTTCTAGGTGAAAGAACTGAAAGAAGGAACACAAAATTCACAGTGGCAGAAAAGTTTGTTTCAGTTTCCCCATTAAATTTCAGCCTTAAAACTGGATGATATTGCCACATTTTAAAGAAAACGAACAAGAACTAAGTTTTGGCATCAATTTTAACTGAGGATGTAATGGATTGTGGTCCAAAAAATATATTTTTCAAAAATATTATTTCCTTGATCTACACAGTTTAACCTATGTTGTGTGTGAATTTTGTGATGATAGTAGCTTCAGAAATGCCTTTAAATTGTTAAACTGCTCTGCACTTGCGGCCGCTCCCACCTTTTCTAACATTTGGAACACTGCTTGCTTCAGCAGAGTTTGTCAGTGTGAAGGCTATTTTCTTTTGATAACTTTGGCTGACATCTATACCTTTGCCTGAAAACATTGTTGCATGTGGTTTATTTACATTTTGAGAATACCAACACACATTATGGGTGGAAGGTTGGATTTGCAAACCTTCACATGAAAGTCAAGATTTATGCATAATGGGTAGTGGAAAGACTGTGTTTAGGAAATGGAGGTGTCGTGGAAATCGGTTTACCAACAAAAAAGAGGACATAGTTCAAAATTAAGATTCCACATCAAAACTTGGAATAGGAGAATTGTACAGGTGTGTGAATGATGATATGGATACCACTGGATTCAGACTTACTGATTTAGATCTTGTCTGCCAGATTAGAGCTTATCTGTCAGGCTATAAAGTTTTCATGTTCATGTGTTAGCTGTAAAAATACAGAATGCACTATTATTGTTGAAGAAAGAAGAGTGGAAATAGCTTGTGATTTTAAATTAATTTGTAATTTATGTGGCTATGAATTTTCATTTTCCTCCCCCAAAAAAATTGACACTGGTACATATGAAAGCAATTTTAGGTTAACATTTGCTATGAAATGCTTTGGACAAGGCAAAGAAAGAGGTAATTTATTGTGTGGTTCCTTGAACATGCCTCCAACTTGTGCAAGGTTTGAAAAAATAAATAAAGAAATGTCTGGAGGTGCATGCGATACTCCAAAGTTTCTATGAAGAAAGCAATTGAGAAATTGGTGGAAATAAACAAAAAAAAAAAAAAAAATAGATCCTAGAATAGGTATTCATGACAGTGAATATTCTACAATTGTTACTGACCCATGTGTGTGTGCAGATGGGACCTGGATGAAAAGGGATCACACATCCCTATACGGAGTTGCATCTGTTATAGGTACTGACAAAGGTAAAGTTTTAGATGTAGAAATTATGTCGAAACACTGCCACCAGTGTGCAACAAGGAAAATGTCCAACAATGAAGACAGTGAGAAACTGTGGAAAGAAAGGCATGCAGTAGCATACTCTAATAATTATAGTGGCTCAAGTGGGGGCATGGAGGCTGCTGCAGTTGTGAGGATGTTTTCAAGATTTGAGGACCAGTATGGTGTCAGAGATACTAAATACCTTTATGATTGGGACTCCTCTTTGTTCAAAGCTGTGACAGACAAAAATCTGTACAATAAAACAATAGAAAAGTTGAAATGTGTTTGCCAAATCAAAAAGAGGCTTGGTGGTAGGCTTCGCCATTTGCTGAAAGAGAAGAAATGTGAAGTACGTGAAGCTGGAAAACCACTAGGAGGAAAAAGCAGGCTTACTCTGAAAGAAATTGGTTCTCTTCATTTATTTTATGGGAGAGCTATCAGGAAAAACCCACACAATTTAGAGGTAATGAGGCATGTTGTGTGGGCAATTTTTTTCCACAAGCTATCCACTGACAGAACACCAACGCACAACTGTGTCCGATAGGCAATTGGTGTACATTCAACTACAGAAATGGGATGTATTCACATAAACACCAATTACCATAATTTTTTTTGGCACTCAACTACTAAGGTCATTAGCACACAGTCACAAATGTTAGAGAACTAATAGCGTAGAAAAACGCAAGGGGGGAACAACAGGAAGTACTTACAAAGACGCAGATAAACAAAATAAAAGAGTTAGATTTTCTTGGACAAGTCCGACAATGTCATAAAACTAAGAATACGAGCAGCTGCTCGAGTGTCATCAGCTAAAAGTTCCTGTGAGGTAGACAGCAGACACAGGACAACACGAAAGTGAATAAAATGCGGACAGGACAATAAAATATGGCACACCATCAATGGATGACCACAGGGGCACTGCGGGGCAGGGTCACCGGACAACAGGTAGCAGTGGCTAAATCGTCAATGCCCAATTCGCAACCTGGCCAAAATGACCTCCTCTCGCTGGGAAAGGCGTGAGGAGGTCGTCCAAGCCATCAGGATCGGTTTGATGGCCCTAACCCCACTAACATCAGTTGATGAGACACAAAAGCAAGCTGACCGAGGCAGGAGGACAGCAGGCTAGGCCGCAGCATCAGCAGCTTCGTTCCCAGGCACACCAACGTGGCCAGTAATCCACAAAAAAAGGATACAAGCACCGGTATCAGCTAGTGACTGAAGGGACCATTGAATTCATTGCATGAGAGGGTGGTCCGAATACGGGTCATGGAGACTCAATGTCTCTCAAAGAATCAGAGCAGATGCATAGAAAGAATGACGATGGCGGCGGATATACTGAACAGCCTGATAGAGAGCAAAAAGTTCAGCTGTAAAGCTTGAACACTGGTCAAGGAGCCGGTATTGAAAGGTATCATCCCCAACGATGAAGGCACATCTGACACCAGCAGTAGTCTTGGAGCCATCTGTGTAAATAAAGATGTTATTAGCGAGCCTCGAACGAAGTTCGACGAACCTCGAGCAGTATATCGAATCCGGGGTCCTCTCCTCCAAGGTGAACGCAAGACTGAGCCTGGAGCCAAGGTGGTGTCGGGCTCTCACCCACTCGAAAAGCCGTAGGGAGGGTACAATCAAGTTGTTGAAGCACGCAACAAAAGCAAACTCCAAGAAGTAACAGGGCAGAGATGTACAGATGGTATTGGCGGTCAAAAGAGTCATCAAAGAAGAAGAAATATGGCAGGTGATGGGGCTTTAACATCAGTCGGCAGGCGTACCGACGCAGCAACATATTGCGCCGGTAGTTGAGCGGTAACTCGGCAGTGTCGGCACACAGACTCTCAAGAGGGCTGATGTAGAACGCTCCAGTCGCCAGACATAACCCCCGATGGTGGACAGATTTTAGACGGCGTAAGACAGACGGCTGGGCAAAAAAATTGACTAAGTTCCCATAATCCAGCTTTGATCGGACAATGGATCGATATAAGCAAAGCATGACTATTCGATCTGCTCCCCATGACGTACCGCTGAGAACACGGAGGACATTTAGGGAACAGGTACAATGAGCAGCCAAGTAAGACACATGTGGAGACCAGCAAAGTTTGCTGTCAAATGTAAGACCTAAAAATTTTGTTGTCTCCACGAATGGGAGAGCAACGGGAGCAAGATAAAAGCATTGGGGAAGAAACTGTAATGCCTGAAGTTCATACAGACCGTTTTCTCACCAGAAAAACGGAAACTGTTAGCGACACTCCAGGAATATAGACAGTCTAGGCAATGCTGAAGACAGTGCTCCACGAGACACGTTCTCTGAGCGCTGCAGTAAATCGTAAAGTCGTCCACGAAAAGGGATCCTGAAACGTCAGGTGGAAGGCAATCCATTATTGGATTGATAGCTGCGGCAAAAAGGGCCATGCTCAAAACGGAGCCCTGGGGCACCCCGTTCTCCTGGTGAAAGGCATCTGTCAGAACAGAACCCACACGTACCCTGAACATTCCATCTACTAAAAATGCATTGATAAAAAGAGGGAGATGTCCGCGAAGGCCCCAAGTGTGCATGGTGCGGAGAATGCCTAGCCTCCAACAGGTGTCGTAAACCTTCTCCAAATCAAAGAACACAGCCATCGTCCGGCGCTTACGCAAAAAGTTGTTCATAATGAAGGTCAACAAGGTAACTAGGTGATTAATAGAGAGCGGCGCCTGCAAAAGCCACATTGGACATTGGTAAGGAGGCGTCTAGACTCAAGGAGCCAAACCAATCAAGAATTTACCATGCGCTCCATCACTTTGCAGTTGCAGCTGGTAAGGGAGATGGGGCGATAACTGGAAGGAAGGTGTTTGTCCTATCCTGGTTGGGGTATGGGAACAACAATTGCTTCATGCCAGTGTGTGGAAACATGACCTTCAGTCCAGATGCATTTATAGGCGCAAAGAAGAAAGCCTTTACCTGCAGGAGAAAGGTTCTTCAGCATCTGAATATGCATACCATCGGGCCCCAGAACAGAGGATAGGACTGAGTAAGTGCACTTTCGAGGTCCCGCACAGTGAAGGTAGCATTGTAACTTTCACGATTCAAAGACTGGAAAGAAGGTGGCCATGCCTCCTCTGCTTGTTTTCGGAGGAGGTCATGGGCAGAGATCAAAACCTCCGTGAAAAAGCGGCTGAAGGCATTTGAGACGTCCTCAGGATCCAAGAGGACTTCATTCGCTACAGTCAGGCCAGAAATCGGGGAGTGGACCTTGGTGCCAGATAGTTGGCACAGGCCACCCAAGACAACCAAAGGAGGAGTAAAACTGTTGAATGAGCTGTTGAAAGCCACCAAGCAAACCTATCTGCTTCCTTTGATAACACAACGACATTGTGCAAGGAGTCGTTTGTAACCGACACAGTTCGCCATCGTACGGTGGCATTGGAAGGGGCGTAAAGCACGTCGCCGAGCATGAACAGCATCGCTGCATGCTGTGGTCCACCAGGAGACTGGGACTCGACGTGGAGAAGAGGAAGTACAAGGGATTGGATATTCAGCAGCAGTGAGAATAACGTCCGTGAGCTATGCAACCTGACTATTGCAGCTGGAGAAGTTTTGATCATTGAAGGTCGCCAGGGAGGTGAAAAGCCCTTAGTCGGCTTTAAAAATGTTGCAACTAGTGGAATATGGTGAAAGGGTGTGATGCAAGAGATGGATCACGCAGGGGAAATGGTCGCTGGATTGTGTGTCAGACACAGCATACCACTCAAACCAACGTAAGTTCGATAGTGTATAATGAGAGGTCCAAGTGAGCATAGGTATGCGTTGCGTCTGAAAGGAAGGTAGGTGCACCAGTATTTAAGCAGACTAGATTGAGGTGGTTGAAAAGGTCTGCCAAGAGGGAGCCTCTCGGGCAGGATGCTGGAGAGCCCCAAAGGGGATGATGGGCATTAAAATATCCAATCAACAAAAATGGTGTAGGAAGCTGAGCAATCAATTTATCACGTCTGCCACAGTAAAGGCAGACAATGATGGAGTGTAAACAGTATAAATGGAAAATGTGGAAGTGGAGAGAGTAATTCGGACGGCAACTGCCTGCAGATCTTTGTGTAATGTGATTGGATCATAGTAGGCATCATTCCGAACCAGAAACATGACCCCTCCATGAGCAGAAATACCTGCCACAGGGGGTAGGTCAAAAGACATGAAGGTATAGTGTGCCAGGTCAATATGATCGCATGGGTGCAACTTCATTTCTTGGAGACCTATGAGAGGCGGGCAGTGCATTCAAAGAAGCAATTTTAGTTCCTCTCGGTTGGACCGAATGCCGCGAATATTTGATTGAGGAAGTGCCATTATGAAAACGAAAAGAAAAAGAAAAAACGGTCACCTCGATGTCTGCTGAGGGGCCTGGCTTTGAGGGAGCACTGCTGCTGCAGTTGATAGGTGGTGAGTCATGGTCCATCAACTCAACAGTTGCATCTGCCACCTTCCTGAGCTGATCAGGAGGGGCAGCTTCCTCCCCCGGTGTAAGGCCAGATGATCGGCTACCAGCGGTGCGGCCTAGCGAAACTGAAGATAGCCGGGGACAGAAACCGCTGGGTGGTGCAGGAGAAAAAACTCGCCTCGGTGGAGACGGAGAACTCTTGTTTCTGTGAGCCTTCTTTGAAGAATTACATTTTGTCGAAAGAAGAGTTGATGGCTGTGAAGTTTGTGCATGCAAGAAATCTTCAGGTGTTGGTTCTTTTATCGAAGGTCCAAGCATCTGATTTAGAGGTCCTTGTCTTAACAGTACCAGATGATAATGACTGAGCCTTAGGGTTGGTGGGAGTAAAAGGAGACATTGATCGGGCAATCTCAGCACTTGCCGATCTGACGACCGAATCACTAAATGTTAGATCACATTTCTGTGTAGCTACCTCCCTGGTAGGCCAAGGAGAAGCAAGAACAGTACTGTATTTACCTGCCAGAAGCACAGTGGGCTTTTTGCTATTGAATAACTTGCGAGCAGCCGAGGTCGACATCTTCTCTTTCACTTGAATTTCCTGTGTACTTTTCTCATCTTTGTAGAGGTGGCAGTCGCAAGAGGAGGCAGCATGGTCACCCATACAGTTGATGCAACGAGGGGACGGAGGTGGACAGTCACCCTCACGGGCGTCCGTGCCACAGGTAATGCATTTAGCCCCACCTGAACAAGACTGCCGTGTATGATTAAACCGCTGACATCGGTAACACCTTGTAGGGCTGGGTACATACGGCCGAATAGAAATGATCTCATAACCTGCTTTAATTCGTGAAGGCAATTGCACATTGTTGACAGTCAGGAATATGGTTCAGGTCGGTATGAGGTCCTTGTCGATCCTTTTCACGACCCGATGGATGGCCATCACTCCCTGATCAGAGAGGAAAGACAGAATCTCCTCATCAGTTAGTCCGCCGAGTGACCTGGTACACACCATGCCACGACACGACAAACTCAAGGTGCGGTGGGCCTCCACCTGTACAGCAAATGTGTGTAAGTGTGTGGCTCGAAGTAATTTTTGGGCCTGGAAGGTGCTGTCTGTCTCCAACAGCAAGGTACCGTTGCGCAACCGAGTACAAGATTTCACTGGTCCAGCACTTGCACCTACACCCTTCTCAATGACAAAAGGGTTGACTGTTGAGAAATCATGACCATCAGATATTGTGACAACAAGAAACTTTGGTGCTGGTGGTAGAATTTTCCAAACAGGAGTTTCATCTAGCTATCGTTTTTGGGCAGAAGACATGGAAGAAGAAGAAGAAGAAGAAGAAGAAGAAGAAGAGAAATGTATTGCAGATGAATACCCCATGATTGCCAGCGTCTCCGATGGTGCGCTCCTTCCTTGTGGGGACCCTCTCAGAGGACACTCCCGCCTTAGGTGATTGTTCACATCTCAGGACACATCTCCCGAGAAATGGACAGAGGGACCAATCAGCATGTTCGGAAGGTAACAGGAAAGAAGAGAGGAAAGAGAGAAAGGGTTAGAAGGACAGAAGAAAGAATCTCAAATGCCGAATTGGAGAATAAGACACGGAAAAGAAGACAAGAAGAATAGGGCAAGGAGAATGAGGCAGAGATAGAAGTAAGGGTATGAAAGCATGGGGAAGAGTGAACATAGGGAAAGACCAATATAGGAAGAAAGCGTGAGAATGGAGAAAAAGAAAGGAAACAGGATCCTGGAGTTTTCAAATGTCCATCTCCAGACGAAGGCTTGATACATTACTCCCAAGAAGAGGGAAGAGGGTGTGTGAATGGGAGGTATGGGGGGGGGGGGGGGGGAGAAGCATTGGTGACGAGGAGGGATGGGGAAGAGGGGTAGCGCAGCCCAGAAAGGAAGGAGAAAGGAGAACTGCACTAGCTCAGGGCCTCGTGCTCACCACGCACGTATCCACAAAAGAGTTGTGGACCCCCTGGGAGTGGGTTACCAAAACCTGTTATGAATGCATTGAAGCCCACATTCAGGTTTCTTGCAAACCCTGATTTATTGAGGAAGTGTCTTCACAGAAAGACACAAAATGCAAATGAAAGCCTGAAAGCCTCAATAATTTAATTTGGATTACATGCTCAAAAAGGACATTCTGTGGACTTGAAGTACTGAAAATAAGTGTCTATGATGCAGTTTTGTGTTACAATAACAAAAATAATGGCAGATTTGAAGTGCTGAAGAGAGTTGGTGTAGATCCTGGTGTGTTTACAACAAAAGTTTTTTACACCATCGACAATAGCAGGGTCAAGAAAGCTAATAAATCAGTGTCTTACCTGCAAATACAGGCAGATTCGAAAAGGAGGGAAGAGAAACATGGCGGATTTTAAAATTAAGGAAAGCTTATTACATGGATAAGTATGAGAAGAAAATCTATGAACCTCATTTTCTCTGTTTTACATCGCTTACATTATTAGAAACCTTTTCTCAAGAAGTACATTTGCTAATACTATGAAATTTTCAGGAATTGTTCAAACATGTTGCTGTCTCTCTAGAACTAAAAACTAGAGATCCTGCAATTACATTCTGATTTTTAGATGATTGTATGTAGAAAAAAGTTAATTTTGGATATGCAAAATTTAAAACTCTGTTAATGATACAATTTGTACCATAAATTAATAACTGTAGTTCAGTGGTTTTATAACCTTCTCAGGGTCCTACAATAAAATTTTCAGATTAATTGCATGATTAGAATGAGTTATGGCTTTTTATAAAAAGACAATAAAAATTAAAAATTATAATTTCTGGAAAAATATTAATCCTGCATATTTTATTATATTTTTCCATTAACACGCAGTTCAGCTGCTTTACACATGTAAAATTTTGGATTTGTAAATTAATAAATATGGCTTTAATGACTTATTAAATAAATCTTTACACTTCCCATTACATCCCACCTTAAGCAATGCAAGTCACCAGAAGTTGACAATGACATTAAAGTAAAATACACAATACTTGTTATCAACAACGAACAGCACATCACATGATTAAATTTTGTGTGAGTATTAACACACAAATAATTAATATGACTGCTCCAGATGTAGATTGGGAATGTAAGTATGTGCTGGCTAAAAGGCAATGGAAATTTTGACTCTCCTATTGTGTAATAACAGCCCAGCCACAATATCATTCTTTGGGATGGACATAAACAGAAAAGAAGTGATGGAGATGCTTTTTGGCTTCCACCTTGTACACTTTAGTAGCAGTTAGCCACCTGCTTAGGGCTACCTCACAACATACTTTTTGAGGAAATTTGTGTACTGGGCAAGAAGTACACACCAAATACCGCATGAGGCCACCATCACCACACAGGCACAAACCCTTGCCTGACATTATCAGTTCCATGCAAGCAGCCTCCAGATGGTGCTTCCTAACGCACACTTCTCCCTGCTTCTGCACCACTTCCTTCAGCACACTGTGTATGTCTGCCCATAGTGCAGACAGCCAATAGGAAAAATGTCAACTGCAGACTACACAGCTTTTGCCTCCACTGGGCAAACAGGAATCTTCCCACTGACGGACTCAAAATACAATGGGATGCAGATGCGGACAAACAAACAGTTCCCCACCAGCAGCCAGACAGTATTTCCAGAGCTGGCAATTCTCACACAATACTCTGAAGATTACCTTCTGACACTATAGTTGCTGTTCACAGAGAACCATAACAAATTACAAAAACCGACATCACAAAACTCCCCAAATACCACTAAAGACGATATCATCTGGTATCGGACACTTCCCTTGACCTATATAGCTCACAAACATCTCCCGATACCAATACCAACATTCACAGCCACACATTGGGAGCGAACACTTGCCTTGACCTGTTATCCTTACATCTCCACATACAGCCGTCCCTGGTCCGAGATGCCGGAACTTTAAGTAAGCCTCATTTCTTTACGACGTACTGAACACTTCATGACTTCATCAAAAAATCCGAATAGTTGAAGAAATTTTAATAGAGACAACGCACTGTCCCCCATCACAGCAGACAACCGAAAACTATTGACTGTCACTCATATCCATACCTACCAAAGACACAAAAAAAAGCAATTCACACACGATGCCACACTAGCAAACTAAACCAAAAACATCACATAACATACCACCGATCGCATCAAAACGACACCTACAAACACGCCGCTCTCACAAACTAAATTCCGCGCCGTCATGACATTGCACACCACAACAGCCTTACGACACGGGTCCAAGCCGACGGGTGGGATCGGACGCTTCGGTCGACCCACCGAAACTAGGTTTGAGCCGCCGGAACTCTCATCTACCTCATATTGTCACCACAAATGTGACGCCTAACACATTCAGCAGTAAGACTGCCCATCTGCAGACACCCTCGCAGAATGTAATGATGCACTCGTGTATTTTGCTGTCATATCCACACCCAACAAAAAATCAATAAAAATCATAGACCCCTGTATGCCCAACCAACACCAATCTAATCAAACGTAGCAAAAATGTCAAACATATAAACAAACCTTAATAACTCACTGTAAACACTTCCACAACCCACACTGCCCCACCAACTACTTGAACTGAAGACCACATTAGCACAATACAAGCCAACACTCAAATGAACCCTGTACACACCTAAAACTCAGCATGTCCACTTCCACCCTCACAGCACACCATCCAAAAACAACTCAACAAATCTAACATCTACAAATAAAACCAACTCAACATCACAATACTATTATGTCATGAGTCAAAGCAACATGTGGAATTGGTTGCTTCTGTTGACCCCTGTGCACGTATGACGACATATGCCACATCATTCCACCAAGGGTTACAGCCAAAGCCTGGTACCGATTGGTTCAACCCACAATATCACTGAAATTGTAATTATCACAGTGCAAGCAGAGTGCTATCAACTATTTATTGAGGTGCAGTAATGAATTTTATCTGAAATGAAATTTACTGACATCCTGTTTATATATTCAAAGAGAACTGCTAATGTATAGATTATAGAAGCTTAATTATCACACCAGTGATCTCAGTAAACATCTCTTCAACTTTACTTACAAAACAAATATTTTATGCGCCAGCAAACATCGAATGTTAATAAAAAAAAATTACTGTAAGTCTACCTAACTTTCTAGCTGCAAATTAAGGTTGATATTAGAAGAAGCAGATCAGAATAAGCTCCACGTTTATGCTTATATATTATCAATGTCAATGAGTAGTGATTTAAGAAATTGTCCAACTTCTGCTAAATATTAAATCCAAACAATTCCCTCTGTCTGATGTTAAACACGCACGTTTTATTCACAGTGTTGTGGATCTTAACATTTAACAAAAAGATTTGGATTCTGTATTAATTGCATTCTCCTTACTTCCAACCATATCACTGATTTATGTTTATTCGTTCAGAATACTACACACAGAAACTATTAAAACAATACAAGAAAACTACTTGCAGTGGAGTCTGGCACAGTCGATATCTCATCTGTTGGCTCTGTTTTTATCCAAATAATGTTCCTGTAATCCATTGCTGCAGTGTGAAGGCCCTGAAAAACAAGTAATCAGATAAAAACAGTCATATTCAAAATTCATTATCACTGTAAGAAACAACTCATAAACAGCATTTTTTATTCCAAGACTGAGAACAACATATGAGCCAGTGCATATAAAACAAATTTAACACTACCTGTTGAAAAAAGAAATTGTAATTATGACAACAGATTGACATTTCTCTGGTTAAGAACAGTTGAAACAAATTACTCAAAATGTCACATCAATATCACATGCAATGGAAACAAATGATTATTGACGTTTCTTTGAAACAGGGGCCAGTGGTACACTATAATAATGTAAGCATTATGAGACATGAATATTTAGCTTTCCAAATGAATTCTAATTTCAACAATATGCATATGCAAAGCGACTCATACAAGCAAAGGGATTTTTCCAAATAAAACAATTTACTACGGCCAACCTCGATTTTACATATGATGAGAAAATTTGAAATGAAGCTTGCAGCCTTCTGTGAGCACAATGCTTTTAAATATATTATGGACGTTTGGTAATGAATGCTGTCATCCAACACATTTATAATCCGATTCTTACTGATATAACCAAGAACAAAAGAGAATTTGTATTTCTTAATCGCATATAAGGCACTGAAAAGCTTAATCTCTGAACACAGCTGTAATTATATACACTGTTTACTCACTTATTACGTTGCAGGCATAAAATGAAATTCTTCCCCTTCTGAATTCAGCAGCCTTCAGACGGTATTTTTATCATGCAATTTAATATGCATTTCATCCCCATCATTGCTGTATACACAAATGTGGAACAACTACTGCCACGGTGGAATCTTTAGTAATTCCCGTACTTAAATTCATACCAGAGAAGTGCTCAAAACTTTCTGGACAGCCACAGTAAACACAGACATAGCCTAATACCTTCTACAGCATTTCCTTTCATTCCACTACAAACACTATCTGAAAAGATGTATAAATTATTGGTATTTGAAGCTGAAATACTAAGATTAGTACCAAATTTCACACGCAATAATCCCGATCAGCTACACAGCTAACAAACTTCTTGTCTCTTCACAACTACATCACAGGCGGTAAGCTAGTTAACATAAGCATACTAGAATAGCGATTGTACGAATTCCATTACACGTCTTTTCTCGCCCATCACAAAGTATTTAACGACGATTTTCATTTTCTCTTGAGGTCGCAAGGTAAAGAAACTGCCTTTTACAAACGACGGGAAAACATATGCATAGATTTCATGTCATCTGGACAAATTACCGGGCATTTTACAAGATGGTATGGGCCTACGTACATGTAATATTTTTCATAACTAACATGATCTACTGGTAGAAACAGTGTGTGTTTTAGGTGGAAAACTTGCTACTTCTATAAAGTTAACAGCGACGTTTTATCGAGATAAACATAACCTAAAAGAACCGTAAAAGCTCTCCCACTCAACACTCCGTCACCACATTTTCCAAACGTTACCCAATCACAGTTATTCAGATGTCGATAAAATCGCAGTGAAGTTTGTCGGCTAAATCATATTAAACTGTTACTATACTGATAGAAACAGATACGAGTGTTCCATACAAATATACTCACAAGTTGCTTCATGGGCCCTACCCAGTTATAATAGAAAGGAAATTGTAGTTGGGTTTATGTTCAAAAATAAATTTTCGTCTTTCGTTCTTTCATGTATATAATCCTTCTCACTTTTTTATTGCTCGGAGGACGGAGGAAGTAGTTCATATATATATATATTTTCTATTGGTTACAAGATGGCGACCACTTTGCTAGAATGGCTTAATGATGAATACCTAACTCGAAAGATGTTTTCATCTTGGGGGTGGTTGTTCGTATTTTTGCATTTTTGATACAAGTTCGACAATCAGTGATTCTGTGGATATTGCAAAGCATATTTTATATTCTCTCTAGAGGCATGAAAAAGCGGAATCACAAAAAATGACGAACTAGAGGAAAATATCAGCTATACTACATAAGTCAGACAGCCATCTAAACGTCAGTATTCAATACTAATAAAATAAGTGAACCCCCTGATGATCGGAGAACTTTACTCGAAAACGTCTAAGAGTTAAACAAATAAGAATTTGTGTTTGCTCATGACACAACTGTCTGTAAAACAACCAAAGGTATTCATCGTCAATGGATGGTATTACAAGATAGGTTCATCTTCACCTCTTCCGCAGCTTGTTTTCTTTGAACGCGATACGTTTTCCTTTGTAGATCCGAGATAGGTAGGAGTCGTGAGTCTAAACAAATGTTGATGTAAGGTCTCCCAGAATCCCAGATATTAAACAAACTCAATAGATTGCATATATGAATGAATAAAAACGACGAATTATTCTGAAATAACAGTAATCTCCTAATTTGATACAGTTACATTTGCTCGCGTCTCGTGAAGCAGTTTCGGATGTCATTCTATGATGCCATAGTTACTTTTGGTGAAAGTCTTGTTATTATTATTATTATTATTATTGGTGTTGTTTTTGTTGTTTAATGAGCCCATTGGAAGGGTATTCTTTGCCGTATATAAATTTCTGTGTCGATAAATATTGGTGAATTGATAAAAGGTTGGTACAGTGCGTGAATATAGTATGGAATTATTTTAGGTTATAGTTAATGCAAAGAAACCATCTGAGTTATTTTCTAACAGTATGTAAGTTTTCCGATTTCAAAAGAGGGATGATAATCTCTACAGTAATATTGTGGTATGTATTACATACGTATGCTGTACATTTATGGAAAACCCAAGGTTCTGTATGTATAGCGCCTAGTCAAGTCGCTCTTCTTGATACAGACAATAACATTTGTGCATGTATATTCTGTAGCAAAACTAACGACTAACTGTGATGTATTGCGTGTAATTTCTGCTGTAGTTTATGCCGCAATCCCCTATGAATGTGAAAGTAATTGTTAAAATACTTCGTTACGAATTAGATGCACATCGACAGTATTTTTGTGTTCATATTGTCTTTCATACCCTCATGTATGGCAGTAATGTTTGTGAAGAGACAACTAGGGACAGTAGCCTATCTGATGTGCAGCTTTTCTAGATTATAACGTTAGCTACTGCTAACGTTAAGTGTTTATAGTCATATTTCGAGTATTAGTTATATGGAAATGCAAAGAAGGAAGAAGCTGTACTAGGTATTAATTGATGCCAATCAGAACGCTTTCGGTACGTTCTGTGCTATGGGTCTGCAAAGAATGTGTTAACAGCTTTAGCAGTGCAAGTTGCCTGTCAGTTTAGTACAAGCGTAACGTGATAGTCTTCTTTTTTTGTGCAAACGTTTTAAGGAAGAATCAAGAGGTAAATGTATTTTTCACTGAGAAAGAGATTTGCATGACATCAGAACGTTCACCATCACCATACAGCAGTAAGCTGTTTCAGTAATCAGTTTAGTAACAGAAAATTACCCAGATAAAATGTTTTTGCTAATCAGTAATAGGTTGTTTTACATTGCTGTATGTGTGCTTGAATCTAGTGAATAGTTAGAATTCGAATATGTCAGTGATTTTTCTAAATTGGGTAGGGCTCTAAAACTTTGAATGTGTACAACAAAACTTCCAAAAAATGGCTGTGTTAAGAAAGCATAGAAAATTGCCTGCTAAAAATGAACTTCACAGGCTGCTAATATTCATTTTCTGTGGGTCAACTAAATTAAATACAATAACATAGTTAACAATCTTAATAATGACATATGAGCCTAGAGATAATGTATTTCAAGTGCTGCGTAAATGATGTAGTACAAATCTTGTAATGTTCTTATTTACATTAATAAGAACAGGATTTTAAACCTCTTGAATAATAGTATAAATTAAGATGTTCCCAAAATAGATAAAGCAGTGAGCCTGCAGGAGATTCAAGCTCGATATCAACCTTTTTTTTTCTTTATCTGTGAAATTGTTTGACAGTAGGCAACTGGTTTTATTCAGCAAAGTCACTTTACATTTATTGTTGTTTTTCTTTCCTTATTTCTTATTTTATTTGATTATTTTTTCATTTATCATAATACTTAAATTTTTGAAAAATAGAAAACTCTCTCTGATGCAAATGTTTTATTAGTAATGACTTCTTTCTTGCAGTTACTGCAAGAGACCACATTAGTCATATTTAAAAGCCTTTGATATGACCGCTTTAAAATTTTTATTTTTATTAATGACGTTTCTCTTTGTACAAAGGCTACAAGCAAATTTACTCCCTTTGCAGATGATACACCTCTTTTAGTTGGGGGGAAAAAAAAAACAGATGATGACATTACAACATGTGCCAACTTTGTGTTCCATGATCTTCATAAGTGGTCCAGCTAGAAATAAAAGTACATTCATTTCGATGGGAAGTTCACGAGGGCGTAAATCTAAGCTGTAATGAGCATAATACACAAAAAGTTTATTCTTCATAAATTTTGAGCCTCCTTATCTTTAATAAGCCATATTGGTCTTACCACGTTCTGGACTACAGAAAGAGACTTATTTGAGCAACTTATGCTCTACATATTATAGCAGCAATTGCTGATACTGATGATAGTATGATTGGTTATTTTGGCTATTTTCATTCATTGTTGTCGAACAGCATAATATTTGGTGTGACCAGCCAATGGAAAATAAAGTATTAGTCATTCAGAAAAGAGCGAGCCAAATTATGTCAGTTAACAGATGTCATTCATGGAGAAATATTGTAAACTGCATAATAGATAAACAATGAAGTCACAATACATCCTATCCTTTATGTGCATTTTAATTAAGAACCTCCCCATGTGCAAAGCCAAGAGTGTCTTTCATGACTATGACACAAGGTTAAAACATGACTTGAGGTTGATAGAAAAAACTTGTCTAGTACAAGAGGGAGTTATTACTCAATTATTAATGGTTTTTAATGCTCTCCCATCAGGCAAGGGGGAAAAATACCAGGATAATACCACAGTTTAAAAGTAACTTAAAGGATTATCTTCTGGAAAACTCCCATTACCTTCTTCATGAATTCTTTAATATAAATATTTCTACATTGTAGTTTAGATAAGACACACATTGTACTTCTAATATTTGCTATTACCAGTTTGTAATGGAGTACAGTTACTTCCGTTAGCACAGAAATTTTCACTTAGGCTGATGATGAACTTCAGTTCTATGAAATTTGTAATTCTGAATAATTTTAGTGTGTTATTTGATTGTAATATACCACTGTTCACTATTGGAAATGTCTAAGCTGGCAATTATTTGCATATTTTGTTCCTGTATGCATATTACAATTTGCATCTATTAGCCTATATAAGTACTGTCCTCATATATAATTATGACTTGTTCCAGATCCAAGCAATTCTCTTGTATATTGGATCAATGGAACACAAATTGATAAATAAAATATGTCTAATGTGGTTTTGATGGTTAAAGGTAATCTGAAGGTACGCTAAGAATGGAAAATGTGTCAATATTAATACAACACTTGCAACAGAGACTATTTTATATTTTTGGGACATTGAACCACTGTTAATGCTTCAAGCCAAAATTGAGGGGAATATTGTATACATAACACTTGAGTAGCACTTTATGTGGATAAGCAAAGCGTGTCTTCCATAGTGTTTAATGTGTGATACTCTTCCTTGTGATGTACATAAACTATGATGTTTAAACAGCATAAAAGATTAACAATAACCTCACAATAATTCTTATTTTCTGTCATTTGAACTATGTTTTTTGTATCCCTTCAGAAACAGAGAGCTGTGGATTAGTGCCTGTCAATGGATGCTCTGTGTTCCCCAGCCACTGTGAAATTTGTTTCTTGGGTAGTGGTCAGAAAAATGCCACTTTTAACTTGTATGTCACAGTGACAATAGAAATGTAACGTTTGATTATTCTTTGCCTGTGGACTCTCAATGATAATTTTCAACTGAAAGTATAGGGGGCATCATACAATTTTATGTATACTGTAAATGTATAGCAAAGAAAGCAGGATGACATTGTATGGGCTCATATGAGGTTATTACATATTTTCTGTTTGAATGTAACAGTTAATAATTAATTTCATATTTCACATCACTCATACTGTAAACACATTTCCCTGGAAGATAAACTTTTAAATTATTGTAGAATACATTTAATTACTTTAGTTACTCAGTTGATTTTTGAAACTTCTTAAAATACCAACTGTCTGCTATTATTATTTTGAGATTCCACTGTCATATGTAATTATTTTCCTTCCCTCTAGCTAGAATGTAATGTACCTTCATGTTTGGTAGGTGTTTAACATTTACTCTCATTGCCATCGTATTGTGATATATATACAGGAAGTGCACTTTCATAAGTTTTTGGTGTACAAAAGCTTGTCTACAAATTTGTCTCGGTGGTTTTTTGGTTATTCATCTCAGTGCTCTTTTTCTGAATTTTAAATATTGTTCTTAAGCAGCTATCTTGTGCTCTTCCCCATACATGAATTGAGTAAGATTAATATGAAAACAAGTTATATTGTTCATTGCTCTGAGAACTTCATCCACAACTTCTGCAGTTTTCAGTATGAAGAAAATCTTTGTTTATTATTTTTCACAGTACATCTATGTGCTCTCCCCATGTTAAATGCTCACCTATAATAGTTACTAAAAAAAATTTATCGCTTGCCTTTTTAATTGCCTCACTGTTTAATATTTACATTATACACACATTGCTTTCATAATGAAATTGTCACTCTGCAGCGATGCGTGCACTGATATGAGACTTCATGGCAGATAACAGCTGTGTGCTGGACCGAGATTTGAACTTGGGAGTTTGACTCTCGGTCCAGCACACAATTTTAATTTTGCAGGAAGTTTCACAATGTTTTAGATTGATTTATAAAAATATTGTTTTGTACTAGATATTTATTTGCGGTTTCAGTATGTATGATTGCTTCCATTTTAAGCTCCCTTTGTCTCATTTATACGTACAATGGTAATCTCATCAGCATACATTGTAAGTAACTGTTTTATACAGTCTGGGATGTCAGTTATGTTGAGCAGGATTTCCCAAATTGTGTTCCATGGGACGTTAATAACTGCTCAATGAAAAGCTAGGAGTGTCATGGTCTCTCTCTCTCTCTCTCTCTCTCTCTCTCTCTCTCTCTCTCTCTCTCTCTCTCTCTCTCTCTCTCTCTCTCTCTCTCTCCCCCCCCCCCTACCCCTCCCTATCCCCCCCCCCCCCCCCGTCTCCCCTTTCCTCTTCCCACTCCCACCTTTTCCACATCCCCTCCCTCTCTTCCTTCTGTTGACATTTTGGTGATACTAATCACTTGTTAAAAATTTTATTATGATTTCTGTGTTATGATTTAAAATTGAAGTTATCACTGACTAAAATACATCTCTCTAATTTTTTGAAATATTATTGACCTTCAAAATAAATAAGGTGTTCCATCAATGGACCAGGATTTTCAATATGTTCCATCAGAGGAAAATTTTGAGAACCTGTGACATTGAGAATAGACAGTATTGACCCAAGCACTGAACCTTGTGCCATATGAGGTCTCATAATTTGTAATTCAGATCTGTAATTAATTATATTCTCTCCACTTATACGTCTCATTTCTGTTTTCTGTTCATAATATGTAATTTGACTACCACATAGCATTTCCCTTGAATCCCACAATGATAGTTTCTCCATTATCCTAGAATTATTTATGTAGTCAAATAATTTATATAGGTCCACAAAGATCCCACTGATCTCCTGTTGGCTGTCAAGTGAACTCAGAATGTGGTCTTCTAAATCTGTTGATTCCGTTATTGTTGATTACTCTTCTATGAAACCATATTGTGACGAGTACATCACTTGAAATTTTATTGTTTATTATCATTTCACACATTTTAGCAAAATTGGGGATCAGTGATATTGGGCTGTAGTCTCAAAATTAACTTGTTTATATTTTCTTAAACACTGGCTGTACTCTACTACTTTTTAGTGATTCTGCTAATATGCCTTCCTATAACACAGCAATCACCGTGTGTATTAAGAGCTGTAGTATACTTCCCCAGATTTCTTAATGGTATGGTTTATATGTGGAATTTTTAGTAGTGTATGTTCTTCATCTGTTTTGTTTCCAGTTCTACTGCTACAATTGTATATGTCATCAGTGTCTGATATTTCTCTAGGATGTACATCACTTATGGTATCTTTCAGTGAGCAACTGCGCTCTGTAAATACTGTAGTAAGTCTTTAGTGTAATTACCTGCTTTAACTACAGCTGCCTTAATGAATAATGACTTTCCTTTTCTGATGAAACTGCTGTTTGTGATAATGTAGGACTGGAGGGCTTGATTATTAAGTATTGAAGCTAGAATGTAATTGGTCTTTCTAATTTTTTTAAATGGGTTTCAACATTTAAAAATCAAGCTCTCACAGATGTTCAACACCCGTCGCCCACTGTATGGTAGGAAGTGAATGCTGTCCCAATCGTGATGGAGCTCGGGATCTTGGCTGACCCACAACCCCACCCTCCTCCCAGGAAAGCTTCCCACAAGATCAGATGGTGAGCCTTGAACACACACGAAATATGCAAACCACTGCAGCAGTAGCTGTGAAACTAGGACCACAATCACTATCTTCATTCTGGAAGTAGCATAGCAGTGAGCTAAACAACTTCAGTTTCCAATGAATAGTTAAGTTTTTTTATCAACCTTTTAAGCTGTAATGGGGGTAACCCATGACCAAATGGGAACCACTTAGCCCCATGGTAAGTATAAATATCACAGAACAAGAGAGGGCAGTGGACCATTCAATACAAGGGTAATATTTTAACCATCAAACACATTTATGGCAAGCAAAATGGAATCAGGCTTTAGCAACAAGGTCCTTACAACTTAAACTTAACAGTGGCCAAATGCATGGTTACTAAATGAAAGTAACAGGTCGCCATCGTTAGCAATGAGGCTTTTACAACTTACTATGCTAAAATAACTTTATAATGGTGAAGGACATGATTACTTGATTTGAGCAGCATAGGCTAACACAACTTAGCAACAAGGCTTTTTAAAATTTACTACACTAAATTAATACTGGTCAAGCTCAATGATCACTACATTCAAACAAGTCACTCGGACACACTGTACATTCTCAGAGCCACAACTGCATTGCAATAGTTCAACCTTAATGGGGCATAACTGTGCAAGTGAAGCCGAACCGGCTGTAACTATGCTGACACTAAGCTGCTGTGCAAAACAATGTTAAATAAGCCCATGTGACCATACCCAGCATGTTGGTTGTGGTCATAACTCTCTCTTAAAATTTACTATCTGAGATGATGCAGCACTTCACTGCTTCCATTGTTTTACTACAGTGGACATGCTTTTGTAGTTTTTAGCAACAAAGCTATGAAGCACAGCTGTTATCAGGGGCAGTCCTTACAGTAACTCACAATGGCTGCACCACTAAATGAGACAAGGAAATCAACAAACCACACACAGTTGAAGAATAATGTTAGCTATCTGCAGTCATTAACTGCACTTTAATATGATAAAAAACACCACCAAGAAGCTGAGGAATCAACTTAGCTGTCTTAGATCTCGTAGTCAACCAGCGTGGTCTGTTGGCATTGCCTTCTTAAGGTATAAAGTAAGCGTCACCGCTTAATCGAACTCAGCCAGCAGCATTCAAGAAAGACAATGGGAACAATCGCCCAAGCTTAACCACAAATCTTGGCCACAAATTACTCTCTCCATTATCCTGACTGTATTGAGAGATACTTCGGGGGGAGCTGACTGGACTGTCCTCCTCCACCTCTATCGATCTCTTGTCCGCTCCAAGTTGGATTATGGATGCATTGTCTGCTCCTCTGCATGTCCGTCTATCTTACACCATCTAAATACAATACATCATTTGGCAATCCATCTCACCACTGGTGCCTTCCGTACTAGCCCTGTTGAGAGTCGCTATTCAGATGCCGGTGAACTACCACAGTCATACTGGCACGACATCCTACTCAGTAGGTATGCTTATCGGCTTTCTTCCATGCCAGGCCACCCAGTCTTTGACCCTTTTTATGATGATATTCTTGACTGCCAGTACAAGATGTACGTTTCTTCTCTGCGGCCTCCTGGCGTCCACTTACGTCGCCTGCATCAGCAGCTGCAGTTCACGCTTCCTGCCACTTTCCGAATGGGAGAGAGCCCTCACCACCTTGGCTTCAGACACAGGTTTGTGCTCATTTTGACCTCAACTCGTTCCCAAAGGATTCGACTCCCGAGCTGACCTATCGCTGCAAATTTCTCGAACTTCATTCACAACTTGCTGATAGCATATTTTTGTACACTGATAGTACCAAGTCCGCCCATGGTGTTGACTATCCCTTTGTCATCAAGGCTGATATGTTTCACTATCGACTTCTCGACCAGTGCACAATTTTTACAGGAGAGCTTTTTGCCCTCCATCAAGCTGTTCACTACGTCCGGAGGCACCAGCTCACTTACTGTGTGATCTGCTCTGACTCCCTCAGTGCCCTTCAGATTCTGGATGATCCCAATCCAGTCCTCCCTATTGTTCCACAGATCCAGGACTGCCTCCATTTGATCCCAGATGGGGGAGCCCAAGTGATGTTCATGTGTGGGTTCCTGGCCATGTTGGTGTGCCAGGGAATGATGCTGCAGCCGAGGCCACAGTCCATCTCTATCGGCACGCCTCTTACTCTGTTCCCTCGCAAGATATTTTGACTTTTCTCTATTGGCGTATCATGTCACTTTGGCATGACCTTTGATGCTCCCTCCACGAGAACAAACTCAGAGAAATTGATGCTCCCTTCATGCGAACAAACTCAGAGAAGTCAAACCTCTCCCAACAGCCCATCAACTTCCTCCTGGCCATTTCACCATGAGGAAGTAATGTTAGCTTGATTGTGAATAGGACACTGCTGCTTTAGTCATTGCCACTTGTTTAGTGGTGACCCTGCACCTAGCAGTCCTTTCTGTAGCCAGACATTAACTGTCAGACATTTCCTGATCCTCTGCCCCTATTTTAGCCACTTATGTCAGGCTGCTGCCCACTTTCCCGGACATTTTAGCGAATGACGTGCGAGCTGTGGCTTGTGTTTTAAGTTTTCAAAAAGCAGATTTGATTTCTACCTGGTGGCTCTGGTGTCTTGTCGACGTCTTTTAAATACTCTTACATAAAGTTTTGATGTTTTAGATTTATTTTTTGTTCCATTTTGTATTGGATCTCGCAATGGTTTTTTGCCCTCGCAGTCCCAGCTTTCTATGGTTCTATACTGGGTATTTACAACTTTAGATGTTTTGCACCCCAAAACCCTACAAAAAAGTATCCTGACTGAATCCAACTAATAATGAAAATGACGAATAACAACATAGGACTAAACCATCAAAGACACATTTCGACACTTTCGAAGAGCTTAATTCCAATAGACACACTTAATATTATCAGCCGCATGCCTGGCCAAGAACTGCTGCATTGCTGTGGTGCCCATAAGCTGCAGCTGTAAACGGTCATTCAGAACTGAGTGTCCAGCCTAGCTTGTAGTACCTAGGCTGTCACCTTTGACACTGCAACATCACTGCACAACCACTCACACATCTAGGCAGGACCAACACACCATGTTATACACAGGAGTTGTGGTAGAACCTCAATGTTGAAAAATGCACATTGCCAGAGGAGGAAACCAACTGGGGAGCCTTCCCCCACAAAAATCTATGTTGCCTGTGGGAGTGAGCCGTACTCAGTGGATGAAGCAAATGATCTGACCTGTCTCATGGGTGCGTGAAGGACCTCACCACTCTGGTGAGCAGTCTAACAAACCCCCTGAATGAGAAGGGCCCCTTAGATCTGGGCAGTACGTTCTGAAGTTTTTTTTTGTCCTTGCTGTTGGCTGCAAAATTCTTCCAAAAAGCTCTGTCCTCTGCATGGTATTTCAAGGTAGTCTCTTCTGATTATAATGGAATTCCCATTTCTGCGGCCACCCACTGTGGCCAAGTGGTTCTAGGCGCTTCAGTATGAAACCACGCGACTGCTACGTTGCAGATTCAAATCCTGCCTCATGTGTGGATGTGTGTGATGTCCGTAGGTTAGTTAGGTTTAAGTAGTTCTAAGTTCTGGAGAACTGATGACCTCAGGTATTACATCCAATAGTGCTCAGATCCATTTGAACCCATTTCTAGTGTGACTGGTGAATGTTTCTCCAGGCCTTATGAGACTGCTCTTTAATGTTGGAAGGTGAGAACGTCTCAGCTAACAAATACTCAGTTCTTCACAAGTTGCCCAGTGGTGAATTCAGGACCTAAGTGGATATTAGTCAAATGGCTCTCATGCCTCACTGTATTAAAGGCATATGCTAATCATCTCAGACTTTAATTTCACTTTGACTGAATCTCCTGATGGTAAGTGTTACAGGCAGCTTGGAGATTTTGGTTTACTCTTTCAGCGACAGAGAGAGGGATTAGGACAGTATGGCATAGTCTGGTGATGTTACCCCCCCCCCCCCCCAATGCAAACAAATAATTATTAAATTCCTTGGAAGTGAAAGTTGTAGGATTATCAGATACCCCACAATTCAGCTAGGACCAAACACCTCGAATATAGCTTTCAGATCCTCCCTTGCTGATATTGCAGTAGCCATTCTGTTAGTTATTAACCAGGTAAATCTGGAGACAGTGTCCATAATGATAAATATATAGATAAATTTCCTTTCTCAGAATATGGTAATGGACCCACAAAATTATAAATATTTTTTCAAATGGCTCTGAGCACTATGGGACTTGACTTCTGATGTCATCAGTCCCCGAAAACTTAGAACTACTTAAACCTAACTAACCTAAGGACATCACACACATCCATGTCCGAGGCAGGATTTGAACCTGCGACCGTAGCGATTCCAGACTGTAGCATCTAGAACCACTCGGCCACTCTGGCTGGCACAAATATTTATTCCATAGGATGAGAGACCATATATCTAGACAAGGTACTTTGTGCAGGCTTGCTAGAAGCACAATCTTTACACTTCCTGACAAAATTTCTTATGGTCTTGTCCACACCTGCCCAAACAAAATGTTCCTCAACTTTCTCCCTAGTTTTAAACCGTCCAGGGTGCCACCTATTGGGGACGCATGAAAGTAGTGTAAAAGAGAAATTGCTGCAGCAGCTGGGTCCACAACTCTTGCCTAAGTTTCACGCCACTTTTGACAATGCAAATGTTCTTTCTTCAATAGGTAGGTGCAGCTCTCCTCGCCCTTGTTAATCTTATCCATCACCAGCTTTAACTCTGAATCCCAATTATGATAATTCTGAATACTGTAAACCAGTATGTTATACTGCCAGTACTTCATTGATCTCATAAGGCAACTTACAATCTCCCTCCAGATCTTGTTTATTCTGCTCCTGATTGTCTAAAATTCGACTTAACACATCTGTGGCCATGTTGTCCACACTCTTGATCAGCATTATCCTGAACTGGAAAGCAGATATTCATGTCAGCAATCGAGCTATCCACCCAGTTCTTCCAGGGTGCCTTGACACTGAAGCAAGGTCCTGATATTTAGTCTCGAGTTCAAACGTAAGACTGCTAATGCTTCAAGATCATAAGCAGAATAATGTTGCTCCAAGTGGTTAAGTGAACACAAAGCAAAGGTAACTGAACAAACCCTTCATGATGTTCATGTAGGAGGACAGCCACTATAGCTGCCTTGATGCATCAGTCTGAACGATATGTGTTTTATCAAAATCTGACATTACTAAGACTGGTGATGCCGCCAAGGCCTCTTTGACAGCAAGAGAATCAGCATCTTGAGCTTCACCTCACTGAAATTTCACTTCTTTTTTCCTCAAAGCATTCAAGGAGGCCGCCTTTTGGACAAACCTAGGAATGAATTTAGTAAAAAAGCTAGCCATGCCTGTAAATCTTGCCACCTGCTTCGCATACAGGACATAAGAAATTTCGTAATCACCCTAACTTTTGCTCTATCTACAGTGGGACCCTCTGCACATACCACGTGCCCAAGGAAATGTATCGAGGGACAAGCTAACCTCACCTTGTCAGGATTGACTGTAAGGCTGGCCTTGTGTAACCTCTTGGAAACTATCTCAAGATGTCAGAAATGATCTTTCATAGATCTTATCTTGGTAATGAGACAGAAATTCAATTTGAATCCCATTGAAGAGTTGGTTCAGGAGTTGTTACGATATTGCGGCATCTGTTGAAAGGCCGAACGGAAATCAATGAGATTCATTTAAGTTTCAATCTGTGCTAAATGTAGTTAAGGCCTTGGACGACTCTCATAGGGATATTTGGTAGTATGGCTGATTTAAATCTGGCGTGCCTAAAACCTTAGCTTCCTTAAACCACGCAAACAGGTGTGGAGATTGGGTAATGATAGTGAATACAAAATTATCTTCTAGTCAACAACGGGCCAAATTCCCCCTTGCGGCTTTCTCCCAGTGGGGTCACAACTCTTCTTTGAGTACATGTGTGGCTACCACTGGGCTCAGGCCTTTGCAGCATTACTTCCTTTCTATGGTGCATGCTTATATTTCCATAATCCCTTTCTCTCTCTGCGTCTCTATCAGACAGTTTTCTTGCTACCTACACTGCTTGGACCTCGTTTATGATTGGCCTTGAGTTTCCACTTCCAGCATATTCTACAACTTTTCATCAAATAAACACATGGTCCCAACTGTTGGGTTTGACCTGTCATCAATTTTCAAAATTCTACATAAGTGCGGATCATGCAGGGAAGGTCACCCAATGCAGTGTGTGCCCCATCTTTGCACTGTGCCCTTTAATACAGTAATACGCCCAAAACCTAGCACAGTAGTCAGCCCATTATGGGTACCTGCAAGTACCTGCAAATTAGCCTTCTTATCACACAGGTTTGGGTTGTTGCTGCCTGAGCTGAAAACTTCCCATGCATGCCAAGGTGTACGTGCTTGCAGTGACTAGGCAAGGCAACTCTGAGCAATGGTTACTGCATTGCCCTTCAAGAGCATTTGTTTACAGCAATCCAGACTACAGCCCTTTGTGGATACAGGGGATGCAAAAGGTCTAGTGCCACATTTGCCTTAAGGGGTAGTTTTCACTAAAGTGAGTTCACACTCATCTGCAGACAGATTGGGTCGAAAGTTGGACGAAGGGTAGTGGTTTGAAGGGCAGAGGGAAATATGTTCTAGGGCAAGACCCCAGGGAAAAAAAACCTCTGTGATAGTTGGGTCAGGTTGTACAGACACTAGTGGTTTTCTTGCTCTCTATGACAGGTCATGCAAGGGTATGCTTTGTTAGTAGTGGGTATCATGCAGGTAGAAACCTTTGACATTGTGCTGTGGTGTTACTCGGTGGCTGCTGCTGGTTGCGATTGTTGGTTTCTCGGTCAGCATCAGCATACCTGTAACAGTTAGGTTCATCATAGTTTTGTGTCTGATAGGTCAAATATCAGATTCACAGTGTAGGGTAGTGTTGGCAGTTTGTGCATTAGTGTGCAAGCTTGTTGGTTTCCATACTGTAGCCTGTCAGTTGGCTTTAATAGCAGCTATCATATCCAGTCAATGTTGCCGACATGCAGGGGCTCACTGATGTTGTCATTTGTTGGTGTATGTTAGCTAACCATAGGTGGTTATGCCCTAGCTAGTAGAGTCTTTGGCCACTTATGCTTTCACCTATGGTTGTGATCATAGTTCCCCAGAGTAAGGGTGAAAGGATTGTTCGAGTGTCTCGAGTTCCCGTATAGTCATGTGACGTGTTTATTGAATACTTCCTTGAGGGTTTCAAGGTGGTATTCATTGTGAAGCTCCACAGTGTATGTGTAGCATGTAGCATTCCTATGACATGTAGCACTTTTTTTCTGTGTGATCTGTAGGTGTGTAGAAGCTGCATATCCCCAGGTGGGAGCTGCGCACATCATAAGAGGTCTAATCAGTGTCATGTATATGGACCTCAACACCCTCCTATTCAGTTTACTTTCCCTGTTGAGCACTGGGTAGAGTTGTTTGAGTCTCGTGTGGGCTCTGTTGCTAATGAATTCATTGTGGTTCCCCCATGTAAGTTTCTGGCCCAGCCAGACACCAAGATATCTGACTTTCTGTCAGAAAAGTATTGGGCATGTATGTAGTGTTACCTATCGACAGTGTTGATGTTCGTGCAGTAGCTTTAGTTTGTGTGTGAACAGAACTGCTTCACACTTGTCAACATTTACTTTAATACACCATCATTCCAACCAAGGCTCAGAAATTCTGAGTGTAGTCTATATTCGGGAATTTATGTTTGACGGTTTCCAATCTTGTGCAAGGATGATCATGTCATCTGTGTAGATGACTAACATTGTGGTTTCTGTTTGCTGGAAGGTCATTAATGTAGAAATTGAACCAGATGAACCCCAGGATGCTTTCCTGGGGTGCTCCAGCTTGGATACCATATTGTGTCAATTGTTTGCCCTGCATGTCAGTGTTAAAACAGCTGTTCATGAGATATGAGTGTATGAGATGTGTGAGTCCGCCAGGGAAACCAGCATCTTTTAATTTGCATATAAGGTCATTGTGCCACAGACAGTCGAAAACTTCTTCAGTGTCCAGGAAGATGGCCTCTGTTGCTTTGTTTGTGTTGTAGCCGTGTGTTATATGTTCGACAGAGAAGTTGAGTTGTTGAGTGGTGATTCCTAAACTCGAATTGCTTCAGTCTTAGGGTGTCATTGGCAATGCAGTGTCTAGTGAAGCATTTTAGTAATACCTTCTCAACAATCGCGCTGAGCGAATACAGCAGACTGATGGGTCGGTAATTTAGTGAGAGGGAGTGGTCCTTCCCTGACTTCCTGAACATCAGGACCTTGGCCGCCTTCCTAAAGTCAGAGAAGTTTTGGTGTTTTAAGACGGCATTTGTTATGTGTGCAAAGTGTTCTACAGCTCTATCCATGAACTCCTGGAGGACATGGTTTAGAATCCCATTGGGCATAGGGGCTTTCCTAGCATTGGTATGCTTGATAGCCCATGTAATTTCGTTTGTACTACTACATCAGATTTCATCGCG
The DNA here is from genome assembly GCF_023897955.1 of Schistocerca gregaria. Classification (NCBI taxonomy): domain Eukaryota; kingdom Metazoa; phylum Arthropoda; class Insecta; order Orthoptera; family Acrididae; genus Schistocerca; species Schistocerca gregaria. The sequence goes on along the minus strand of NC_064930.1, from coordinate 85,148,046 downwards.
CATAGGCTGGGATACAAGTCTTGTAACCTCCTGGTCCATTTCACGTGTGAATACTGGATCTGAAGGAGCCAGATTCGGCATGAAAGACACTGCCAGTGCAGTCATAAGCTCTGCCTTCTTGATGGAGAAGGCTGTCTTGTCCTTGTACAGTAGAAATGTAATGTTTCTCCCTGGTGAAGTGTCTGGCTAGCTTCCACATGCCACAATGTGTGGTATGTAGCCCTATGAGTTTCTACCCGCATTGCTCATTTCGAAATGTTTGTATTTTCTCCTGTATTATACCCTGGAGTCTGTTGTGCAGTTTATAGAACGGGCTCCTGGTACACTGCCAATATCTCGTGAGGCAGTTCCTCATTGAAATAAGGATTTCCTGGGGCAGGGCCGTCGAGTGTTGTTTTGGTGATGTGTGTGGAATGGCGTCAACCATTGTGTCTTGGACAGCAGTAGTAAGAGCCTCCACCACCTCATCAGTTTGTTGTGTGTTGATAATTTCATGAGTGTCTGGAATACTACCATCGAGTGTTTCTTTGAACAGGGTCCAATTGTGTACTTGTAGTTCAGTATTCTGCGTGATTCTGTATCCTGTAGTGTTTCTTTTGTGTGTAGTATTACAGGCATGTGTCCCCCTGCGGGTTCGGGGGTACGAATAGGCCCGCGGTATTCCTGCCTGTCGTAAGAGGCGACTAAAAGGAGTCTTCAAAGTTCCGGCCTTATGTGATGGTCCCCACTTGGGTTTGACCTGCCATTTTCAAAATTTCCGTTGTTAGTGCGTGCCATTTGGGGAAGGACGCCTTACGTGGTGTTTTTCTATTGGTCCATCGTGCACCTCCATATTGCATGCTATCTATTGTCGTGTGGAGGGATTTACACCCCATGTCTTCTGGGTTGCCTCCTCGTCTTGTGCGCAATCCCCTTCTTAGCGCCCACGGCAATTGTGGACCCTTTCAACACCTAAAATCCAGCACGGTAGCCAGTCCGTTGTGGTGGGGTCGTCATGTACCCTCTTGGTGGTAGCCCCCTGACCACGCAGGGATCGCACTACAGATGCCAGAGCTGTTTCCTCCCCATGCATGCCAAGGAGTATGTGCCCATCTTGTCTGGGGCACGGGGACTCCGGGCAATGGGATATCGGCCAGGTACCCGTTGCTTTGGCTGGGTGGCGCCCTTGGGGAGAGCCCTCGTTCGGAGTAGGTGGCATCTGGGCGGATGTGGCGCAATGAAGCGCAATAAATCTCAGCAAGCTGGTGGTCGCACTGCCACCAGCGTCTCTAAGCGAGGCAAAATTGAATTCGATGCTGCACAATATGATCCTCAGTCGTTCCCCTCGTTGGCTGCGCCATGGGAGGGACGCAGATCTAGTGCCAAGCAGGAGCCTTATGTACCACAATACCTTGTCTGCAGCAGAAGTGATGGTGACTCCTTTCTTTCGACAAAGCCTATGTTTTTTGTGGAACACCTGGAGGATAAGTTTGGGGAAGTGGCGGGTTTGTCTAAAATGAGGAATGGGTCCATCCTCCTCAAGACGGCCTCCCCAGCCCAGTCACGGGCGTTGCTCTTGTGTGATAAGCTGGGAGACGTCCCTGTTACCGTCACTCCCCACAGTAGCTTAAATATGGTCCAGGGGATTATTTACCATCGCGACCTCTTGTTACAGTCCGATGACGAGCTGAGAGCTGACTTGGAACGACGTGGTGTGCATTTTGTCCGTCGTGTGCACAGAGGACCCAAGACCAACAGGGTGGCCACCGGTGCCTTTATCTTGGCCTTCGAGGGTGCTGTATTGCCTGAGAAGGTCAAGGTAATGGTTTACCGTTGTGACGTCAAGCCATACGTCCCTCCCCCGATGCGGTGCTTCCAGTGCTGGAAGTTTGGGCATATGTCCTCCCGTTGCCCATCCAGTGCCACATGTCGAGATTGCGGACGCCCCTCCCATCCCGATTCTCCATGTGCGCCTCCGCCTGTCTGTGTCAACTGTGGGGAACACCACTCTCCATGCTCGCCGGACTGCCCCGTTCTTCATAAGGAGCGGAAGATTATGGAATTTAAGACCCTGGACCGGCTTACTTATCGCGAGGCAAAACTGAAATTTGAAAGGTTGCATCCTGTCCCTCTTCAAACTTCTTATGCTGCAGCTACGTTATCGTCGCCCTCGCGGGCGGCAGTTGTCGCCTCCTCTGTGCCGCCTTCAGTTGGCCCTCGGGGCCGTCCATCTCTGTCTGCCCCCCTTGTGTCTGGGGGCAAGCCTTCCTCTGTTGCCCCCTTAGCAGTTGGGAGCAAACCCCCTTCTGTCACTCCCCCCGCACATGCTTCAGGAGTGACATCTGCTCCAAAACCAGGGGGCTCGATACCTCCCCCTCCCCCTCCCCCTTCTCTGCCGGCGTCGTCTCTGCCGGCTCCTCTCTCGCGGAAGGGGTCCCTCGGGGCCCTCCCTTCTTCCGGTTCTTCTGCTACCCCGCCGGATGTCAGCCAGTGGCTGAAGGTTCATCCACCTGCTGGTCGTAGGGCTTCTGCGTCGTCGTCAGCCTCCGACGCTCCTTCAGAGAAACTCTCCCAGCCAAAGGACAGACGCGAGAAGAAGGACCGGAACGTGTCCAAGAAGAAGGACGCTCCGGCAGTTTCAGCACCGCCTGCTGTCAATAGCTCTGGCTCTGGGGATGCGGTGGAGATCCTCGCCTCTGCCGCGGATCTCGCCCTCACGGAACCCTCGGGGACCTCTCCTATGGACACAGCTGACTCTCGCTCGGTGGCGGCCGTTGACTCTGCGGCGCCGTCTGTCTCTTAGTGGACTTAACGCCCTCCCAGTCCCTTCCTGCTTCCATTCTCCAGTGGAATTGCGGCGGTTATTTCCGCCACCTGCCTGAGCTCCGGATGCTTTTGAGTGTTTCCCCTGTTCTGTGCATTGCTCTTCAGGAAACTTGGTTTCCAGCAATGCGGACCCCTGCCCTTCGCGGTTATCGGGGATACTATAAGAACCGCGCTGACTGTCAACGAGCTTCAGGTGGAGTTTGCCTCTTTGTTCACCACTCTGTCTGTAGCTCACCAGTACCCCTTCTGACGCCTTTAGAGGCAGTCGCTGTCAGGATTGAGCTCTCGCCGGCTATTACTGTTTGCTCTGTTTACATTCCTCCGTATGGGCAACTCCCCCGACATGTCTTGGCTGCGCTGCTGGCTCAACTCCCGCCGCCATTGCTGCTTCTGGGCGATTTCAATGCCCACAACCCTCTATGGGGTGGGACTGTCTCCGATGACCGTGGTCGCGCTGTGGAGCATGTGTTGGCTCAGCTCGACCTTAGCCTCTTGAACACCGGTGCTCCCACGCATTTCAGTGTGGCCCATGGCTCGTTCTCGGCCATCGATCTCTCTCTTTGCAGCCCCGGACTTCTCCCATCCCTTCACTGGAGAGTGCATCCTGACCTGTGTGGTAGTGACCATTTTCCCATCTATTTGTCACTGCCCCGGTGTCATTCTTCTGGGCACCTGCCCCGCTGGGCTCTCAACAGGGCTGACTGGCCGGCTTTTACTTCCGCTGCCACCATTACTTCTCTCCCACAGGGTGACATTGACAAGGTGGTCCGTGTCTTGACCTCGTCAATTATTTCTGCGGCCGAGACTGCCATCCCTCGCTCTTCTGGACTCCCTCGGAGGAAGTCTGTCCCCTGGTGGTCGCCGGAGATTGCTGAGGCTATTCGCGACCGTAGGCGGGCTCTCCAGCGTCATAAGCGGCACCCGTCTCTGGAGACCCTCATCGCCTTTAAGAAGCTCCGTGCCTTGGCCCGTCGTCTTATTGCACGGCGTAAGCAGGAATGCTGGGAGAGGTACATTTCATCCTTGGGCTCCCGTTTCTCCCCGTCGCTCGTGTGGTCCCGCATCCGGCGGATTTATGGATACCAGACCCCTATGGGTGTCCCTGGAATCTCCCTGGACGGCGCTGTCTGCACGGACGCCGCCACCATTGCTGACCACCTTGCCACGCACTTTGCTACGAGCTCTGCGACTGCAACTTACCCTCCTGCCTTTCGCTCTCTAAAGGAGCGCGCCGAGCGGACGCCGTTATCGTTCCACACACGTCGTTCTGAAAAATACAATGCTCCTTTCAGCGAGAGGGAATTCCTCGCTGCCCTCGCCAATTGCCCTGATACAGCGCCAGGACCGGACTGCATCCACGCGCAGATGCTGAAGCATCTCTCCAGGGACTGCCAGAGACACATCCTCACCATCTTTAACCGCATTTGGAGCGAGGGCGTGTTCCCGTCGCAATGGCGAGAGGGTGTTATCGTTCCCATCTTGAAGCCCGGTGCGGACCCTCTGGCGGTGGACGGCTATCGCCCCATTACACTAACCAACGTTTTGTGCAAATTGCTCGAACGTATGGTGGGGCGGCGTTTGTGTTGGGTCCTTGAGTCGCGCGGTCTCCTCGCTCCATCCCAGGGTGGCTTCCGTCAGGGCCGGTCTGCTGCGGACAATTTGGTGCGGCTGGAATCTGCTATCCGTACGGCCTTTTCCCGCCGTCAGCATCTCGTTGCAGTATTTTTTGATCTGCGGAAGGCATATGACACAACATGGAGGCATCACATCCTTGCTACGTTGCGCGAGTGGGGTCTTCGTGGTCAGCTTCCAGCTTTTCTTCAAAACTTTTTATTGCGCCGCTCTTTCCGGGTGCAAGTCGGTGCCGCCTCTAGTTCATCTTATATACAGGAAAATGGGGTCCCGCAGGGCTCGGTATTGAGCGTTTCCTTATTTCTAGTGGCCATTAATGGTCTGGCTGCAGCTGTGGGGTCGTCGGTGTCTCCTTCTTTGTATGCCGACGACTTCTGCATCTCATTTAGCTCAACGACTACGGGAGTCGCCGAACGCAGGCTGCAAGCAGCCGTTCGCAAGGCGGCATCATGGGCTCTGACTCATGGATTTCAGTTCTCTGCGGCCAAGACTCGAGTTATGCACTTCTGCAGGCGTCGGACGGTCCACCCTCATCCGGAACTTTACCTCGACGGTCACCTACTTGAAGTGGTGGACACTAGCCGCTTCTTAGGACTCGTCTTTGATGCCCGGCTCACATGGGTTCCTCATATTACTCAGCTGAAGCAAAAGTGCTGGCAGCACCTCAACGCCCTCCGCTGCCTGAGCCATGCGTCTTGGGGTGCAGATCGCAGCACGCTGTTGCGATTGTACAGAGCCCTTGTGCAGTCCAGGCTTGATTATGGGAGCCTGGCCTATGGGTCTGCATCGCCCTCAGTGTTGACGTTGTTGGACCCCATACACCACTGTGGGGTTCGGCTTGCAACTGGTGCTTTCCGTACGAGCCCCGTGGATAGTCTGCTGGTGGAGGCCGGGGTTCCCCCACTGCGGATTCGCCGCCACCGACTGCTCGCCGACTATGCTGTCCATGTGCATTGCTCACCGGGCCATCCCAATCATCGCCTGCTTTTCCCTGCCAGGGTCCTCCCTCTGCCCGACCGGCGACCTAGGTCTGGGCTTTCCATTGCTGTCCGTGTCCAGTCCCTGCTGTCGGAACTGGGGTCGTTCCCTCTTCTGCCGCCCTTCCGGGCCTGTGCACCCACGCCTCCCTGGTGTATGACCCGTCCGTCCGTCCGCCTGGACTTGGCACGGGAACCCAAGGACTCGGTTCCGCATGTGGCCCTCCGTCACCGTTTTCTTGCGCTCGTCGCCTCGTTTTCAGGCTGTGAGCCTGTCTACACTGATGGTTCCCTGGTGGATGGTCGTCCTGCCTACGCTTTTGCCCACGCTGCCCATGTTGAACAGCGCTCCTTGCCGGCTGGCTGCAGTATTTTTACTGCAGAGCTGGTGGCCATATTGCGCGCTCTTGAGCATATGCGTTCCTGCTCAGGTACGTCCATCGTCATCTGCAGTGACTCCCTGAGCAGCCTCCAGGCTATCGACCGCTGCTATACCTCTTGTCCTCTGGTATCCTCTATTCAGGAGTCTGTTTTTGCCATTACCCGCTCTGGTCGTTCGGTGGTCTTTGTTTGGACGCCAGGTCACGTTGGCATCCCGGGGAATGAACGTGTCGACAGGCTGGCCAAAGGGGCGGTCGACGCCCCCACTTTGGCGATCGGCCTCCCGGCTCGTGATTTGCAGCTGGCGTTGCGCCGTAAGGTGCTTCAGATGTGGCGTGACGAGTGGCGTAGCCTGACTTCTCCGAATAAACTGCGGGCTGTCAAGGAGACGACCGATGTGTGGCAGTCCTCCCTGCGGGCTTCTCGCAGGGACTCTGTCATCCTGTGTCGGCTCCGCATCGGCCATACCTACCTGACGCACGGACACCTTTTGCGTCAGGAGGATCCCCCCCTGTGTCAGTGTGGGTCCCGGTTGACGGTCGCCCACATTTTGTTGGAGTGTCCCCGCTTGCGCATCCTCCGGCAGACTTTTAATCTCCCGGGCACGTTGCCTTTGGTTTTATGCGACGATGCCTCCATGGCTGACGACGTTTTAAATTTTATCCGTGGTAGTCCTTTTTATGGTTCCATTTAGGGGGGACCTGTCCCTTTCCCTTTCTGTGTATCTTGTCCTCGAGTGTCTCATTGGTTGCAGATTTTAATGTGTGTATTCGGATGGTTGACTCTTTCCCAATTTTTGTACCCATGGTCAGTCAACCAGTCTCCGACCCTCTTATTTTCTTCCGTTTCTTTCTGTCCAGTGTTCGTCTGTACTCTTCTTGTCTCTAGTGTTCGCTGACACATTGTTCTTTCAGTGACTGGGGGGAGGGGCGTCTCCTCCCCCCTTGGGGTTTTACCTGTTCCGTAAATTTTGTTTCGCCGGTTTTTTGGAATGGGGGACTGATGACCTTAGCTGTTTAGTCCCCCTTAAACATCCCAACAACAACAACAACAGGCATGTGGTCTGAGTGCAGATCGTTTTCAACCATAATGTTGAGCATGCATGTGATGCCCTTGATGAGGGCTATATCAAGCACATCTGGCCTGAGTTGGGCCTGTGCTGGCATGTACATGGGGATGTCCAGCCCAAGTAGAATGTAGTTTTGGCCTAGTGCATATTCGTATAGTGAGAGTGCATGTGATGCCCTTGATGAGGGCTATATCAAACACATCTGGCCCGAGTTGGGCTTGTGCTGGCATGTACATGGGAATGTCCAGCCCAAGTATAATGTAGTTTTGGCCTAGTGCATATTCGTATAGTTTCTTGCCATTGGAGGTACGTATTCGCCAATTCCAGTTGCGGTGTTTTGTATTTGGATCTCCAATGGAGATTCGTACAACCCCCCCCCTCCCCCCTTCCCCTGTGCTATGTTGAGAACTGTGCTGGTATCCTGATCTATATAAATGACCTGGGTGACAATCTGAGCAGTTCTCTTAGGTTGTTCGCAGATGATGCTGTAATTTACCGTCTAGTAAGGTCATCCGAAGACCAGTATCAGCTGCAAAGCGATTTAGAAAAGATTGCTGTATGGTGTGTCAGGTGGCAGTTGACGCTAAATAACGAAAAGTGTGAGATGATCCACATGAGTTCCAAAAGAAATCCGTTGGAATTCGATTACTCGATAAATAGTACAATTCTCAAGGCTGTCAATTCAACTAAGTACCTGGGTGTTAAAATTACAAACAACTTCAGTTGGAAGGACCACATAGATAATATTGTCGGGAAGGCGAGCCAAAGGTTGCGTTTCATTGGCAGGACACTTAGAAGATGCAACAAGTCCACTAAAGAGACAGCTTACACTACACTCGTTCGTCCTCTGTTAGAATATTGCTGCGCGGTGTGGGATCCTTACCAGGTGGGATTGACGGAGGACATCGAGAGGGTGCAAAGAAGGGCAGCTCGTTTTGTATTATCGCGTTATAGGGGAGAGAGTGTGGCAGATATGATACACGAGTTGGGATGGAAGTCATTACAGCATAGACGTTTTTCGTCGCGGCGAGACCTTTTTACGAAATTTCAGTCACCAACTTTCTCTTCCGAATGCGAAAATATTTTGTTGAGCCCAACCTACATAGGTAGGAATGATCATCAAAATAAAATAAGAGAAATCAGAGCTCGAACAGAAAGGTTTAGGTGTTCGTTTTTCCCGCTCGCTGTTCGGGAGTGGAATAGTAGAGAGATAGTATGATTGTGGTTCGATGAACCCTCTGCCAAGCACTTAAATGTGAATTGCAGAGTAGTCATGTAGATGTAGATGTAGATGTAGATGTATGTTACTATGGTTTTAGGAGGGTTGTAAAGCATTATGAGTGTGGTGCTGCCTGCATTGAGCTTGGCCCTGACAACTGTGGCTTCTAGTCTCTCAAGTGCAGGGAGCTTGATGTTTGTGTGTTCCACATCTTTGTGTATGATGGCGGCAGTGCCAGTTTGTGATGTACACCGACATTGAATGCCTTCTCGCTCCTATGACCAACTGTGAAGGTGACTTTACAGCCTCAAATAGTGCCTTTAGAGAAAAACACATATCATATGCAGTAACATGCCAAATTGCATTGTCTTATGATTCAAGTCTTAACCACTACAAATTTTATGTTGGGGATAATCCTACAGTTTTGCTGAGCACTGAGGTCGAAAAATTTCAAGGAAGTTTGTTAAACTTTACAACAACAATGTACCCATGACCAAATTGAAGGAGGATTAAAATTTGACCAATAACACCGTTGACTGTCATATTTGTGGATTACCGTTAGATAAAAAAGCAGAAACTCCTCGTAGGAACCACTGTTATCTTACAAGAAAGTCCCATGGCTCATTTCACAATACGTATAATTTAAAGTACCTGCTACCAAGGCACATACCCGTTTTCTTCCATAATTTAAGCAGGTATGATGCTCACTTCCTCATTGAGCACTTGACTGATTTTGGCATGAAGAAAGATCAGGTCAGTGTCCTGCCTGAGAGTGTCAGAAAATATATTTCTTTCTCCAAATGACGAAACAAGTGTTATGCTCCACTTCCTCGTCATGTTACATTTTATGCAGATAGCATTCCATAAACTCGCTGAAACTGTACCTCGGGAAGATATGTACATAACTTGAGCTGCACTTCCCAACGAGGAAAAGTTCCCATCTTCTGACTAGGAGGAGGGTTTTTCCATGCCAGTATCTGAATAGTATGGCAAAACTCAATCAATCCAGAATACCTGAATTAACTGCATTCTCCAGCAACCTTACAGGTGATGTCAAATTGGTTGCAGACTATTATCATTGCATGCATGTCTGGAGTGAATTCAAAATCTCCACTTTAGAAAAGTGTGCGTGGCTTTACATGGACATGGACAGTCACTCGCTTGCAAACGTTTCTGAGAAATTTCTGGGCTGTGTATGACCACATACTCTCGGATCCCATCTTTCATTACAGCACCTGGGTTGTATTGGGATGCAATGGTCGCAAAAACAAAGTGCAGCATCAAATTATTGACCAATCCTGACATGTCTTTTTTCTTTGAATGAGGAATCTGTGGGGGCCTTTGCCAACGTGTCTGTAGGCAAACAAAGAGAAATAACCCATGAATGGATGTCAAGTTCAACTCATTCCTTGATGTAAATACCTGATGCTTTGTTAGGAGATTAGCATGACTTTTAGTATTGACTGTGTGTAGGTCTGTCTCCCAGCCTGTGTGTGCAGGAATATGCGAGGCAGCTGGTGCATGGTGCTCTCTTGTGGAAGGCAAACAGTGCATTTAGCACACTGGACTCGCATTCGGGAGGACGACGGTTCAATCCTGTCTCCGGCCATCCTGATTTAGGTTTTCTGTGATTTCCCTAAATCGTTTCAGGCAAATGCCAGGATGGTTCCTTTGAAAGGGCACGGCCGATTTCCTTTCCAATCCTTCCCTAACGCGAGCTTGCGCTCCGTCTCTAATGACCTTGTTGTCGACGGGACAAACACTAACAACCACCACCACCACCACCAAACAGTCCATGCTTCATGATTGGAAGATTTTGAACAATGTAATTACAAATGATGAGTATTTCATTATGGTATTCCTTGTGCAATCAGACTAAAAATGCTCTGCAATTGTTGAAATATTCCACACTGCCTTACCAACCTCAAAATACGTAAATATGTATTCTATTCATTGCAGTCAATTACCCAACAATTTCTTTAAATAAATAAGTAAACTATGTCCCACAAACTGCTTTCTATCCTATAAATTCTTTCAGTAGACAATATACCACACATTGGCTTGTCTACCAGAAATTTTTTAAACGATATTCCATACACTACAGTCGATTTCCCATCAAATAGCCAGTTAAATGAGTGTTTTTCCTGCCAATTTCCAGGGGGAGGAGAGGAGGGGGGAGTGGGGGTGTGAGAGGAGGGTTTAATTAATTTATCAATTAGTTTAATTAATTAGTCAATCAAACTGATAGAGTGGAAGGAGCAATTTGAATAACTGAGGCCTGAAAGTGTACTTGTATCACCAAGGGGAGGGGAATGGTGAGATTGAGGGGAGGGAGAGGTGGGGGGGGGGGTTTCTTGGTAGGACAGATTATCCGCAGGGAGTCATAAATCAGTTAAGAGAACAATGGGTTAAGGGGAGGGTAAGGGGTCATAAATCAAACAGTTTTGCGCCCGAATGCATGCAGCCTGCACTAACAAAACATGCCAGAACATAGGCCTCCTACTACTAATAACTATACTCACATAAGTTTAATGTCCAGATCGTTCTTGTAAGTAAAGACATGTCCAGACAAAAGGCAATAACTGTATAAGATCCTAAATTTACACTATAATTTACTGATCGGGGAGTCCTTATTCACTCTCCTCTCTGAAGACATGGCTGGAGTGCCTCAGTGTACAGCAATGCTTACAGTACACTCATCATATCATTACGCAAAGAATGCGATGGCGATGCCAGTGGCGGCTGAGGACTATACACACATGGCAACCGCATGACAGCATCATGGTCAGCAGAAGTACGCGGCCTGGCCGTTGAGTCCATGACGCTAATCGAGAAGGCTGCAGTAGTCTTACTGGCAAAGAACGGGGGATGGTGCCTCTGGTTGGCGACAACGGCAGAGGAGTGGCGTTGGACTTGGGTAGCATGCCTGTGGGCTTGATGAACAAGGTGAGTGGTACAAATGCGTCTCGCATTTCTTTTTTCCATGTGTGGACGGCAGGCTCAGGGTTAAAGGGCGGCGAATGAGAAACTGGGCCATCTGCGACCGTCAAATGGGGTCACCACACATGCAGCACCCAAGTGTGTGACTCGGCGTGCTCAGTATGCATTAATTAGTGCGGCATGCTGTGGGAGGCAGTGAGGTGGCACAGTAGACTTTGTCCTGGCGCTAGTATGTGCGAACGTAGCGTCTGTTGCAGCATTGTAGACAACGAGCTACAGCAGGTAGGTTGGTAGGCTCAGCTCGCAGTAGAATAACAGTGGTGAATACTGACCGACCACACAACATCATACACAAATCAAAAGTAAACGTTCGCCCCATGGACTGAACAGTGAGAACGAATGCCGATACTGACATCTGCAGGGAGAGGGAGAAGGTTATTGCATACGTGTTATGACCATAATGTACAGGAGGTTGAGTGGTCAGGACTTCAGAGTGAGTATCCAGTGTTAAAATGGCAAAACAGGAAATTAGTTCAAATGAAGAAAATATATTTCAGTTTATGGAATACAAAGGGTGCGCCTAGGAAGGTAAGGTTCATATTAAGTTATGTTGGTGGCTGGCCATGGGGCGCAGAGCCAGAGAGTTGGCCTCTCAAGAAAGGCATCTGTGTTAGTTGAGGTCCAGATCACAAGAGGGGGAAGCAACTGTGTTCTGCTCTGGAGGACCTTCCAGTGTCCACATACATCACCTGTATCCCAAACATGTTACTAACTAAAACCGATCACGTGAATTCGCTAGCAGCAGTTTCAGCAGAGGGCCCAAGATGTCTCTTTTCATCAGCTTTAACCAGACAGAACTGCCGTAGTTCTGAAAGGCAAGCAACTTGTGCCATGTAGGCACAACAGAAGTTGCTCTGGGAGAAGATTTGTAAAGATTTGACTGGAGCCTTTGAAATAAATTTTTACAACCAATTCCCTAATCACTCCTTGACCGGCTACCATCTCCTACAGGTCTCATACAGATATGATTTTATGTATATAGACTGAAGCAGCGAGGGAAATTTTTTTTACCAAGGCTGGGAATCGAACCCGGGGGTCTTTCTTATTGGGGAGGTGCATTAGTCACATAGCCACCTTGGCACAGTGTTTCACATGACTATATGGATTACCCTGGCATACCTCCCTCCCAGTCTATTTTAAATTCCCCTTACACAAGAACAGAACTGCGAAGGCTCTCCACGTTCTGGAATAGCACCTAAGCATCTAACATAAATGAGGAATGCCGCCTGAAACCCAGGTACAGGTACTCATACAAATGAAACGACACAGTTTGAGAGACTTTACTGAATTCTGCATTTAATTATTTCTTATTCTTCCCCACCACATCATATTTTCTTTTAAGTTCTTTATCTCACTAAGTAACTGTAAAAAAGTCCACTTGTTTCAGATTCAAGACTTAAATCCCTTTCATAACAATTCCTACAAATCCAGAACTTTTGGCTTGGGCTAGTGTCACCACAACTGTAATGTTATACCACTTCGCATTTTATACACATAATGCCTTTTGTGACTTATTTCCTGCAATAGCAGCAGCTGAAATTTATTATTGGTCATAATACGATGTGGTCGCTGCACTATCTCACTTAATTGTAATTTCCGAGTGTCACACTAGTTTCTGTATCTGTTTTTTTGTCATTACAATGGAAAGAAGTACACTTTTTAACACACTGATTTGTTGAAATTAGTACATATTTCTCACCTATTTTCACAATTTTATCTACATTCACTGAATTTTCATGTTAAGTGTTGCCACTTGGCATCTTGATTTGTTCCACTATGTTTTACTGTTTCAGCTTTCCTTCCTTCCACTATTTTTGTGATGCATGATCACTTAAGATTATATAAATACTGCGTATTCTGTACACAACTGCAGTAGCCACCAGAAAGATCGCAGGAGGCGCACATCGGCACGGTGCGTCACGGAGGGTAGTTGCCGCAAGTAGAGTCCCGTCCACCAGAGGGCACGCGAGAATTCGGCTGCGACCTCTGCCGGCGGAACAACAACAACAACAACTCAGGCAGCACGGGCCGTGCCCAGTCAGTTCACATCGGGGATGCCTAGGAGACAGTTCCCGGTCTACGCTATGTGAAGTACGATGGAAAACGTGAACCGAGTTACTACCCAATTGGCGACGAGTATGGCTGTTCTTTCGCGTGTTGCGTCGTTGTTCCGGTTTCGCAGCTTATCCACAGCATGGAGGATGTAGTGCGGGGTTTGGTTGAGCAGCAGACGGAGGTCATGGCAACCATGAAACAAGTGCTTCCAGCGTTGCTCTCCATGCAGTCTGCTCCAGCGCCGTTCCATCCTCCCTTTCTCCTGTATGACGAGACGGCGGAGGATTGGGACACATATGAACATCGCCTTCAGCAGCATTTCCAGGCGTTTCATGTTGCCGATGAGGAGGTATGTCGTGCTCTTTCCTTGTCTTGTATATCTCCCTCGCTATATCAAGTTTTGCAGCAGCTAGCGCCGTTCCAGGAACCCTCGTCCTTGTCTTTTGACACTTTGTGTTCATTGCTGTCTTCATGTTATCGCCGCCACATGCATGTTGTGGCGGCTAGGGTCGAGTTCTACCAATGCAAGAAGCAGCCCCATCAATCTTACCGCGCGTGGGCCGCTACCCTGCACAGTCTTAGTTGCAAGTGTCATTCTGTCACGGACCAGTCGCGAGAGTCGTATACCCACATTATGGTGCGAGACGTCATTGTTTGTTCGGCCTGTTACCGCCCTGTGTGTCGTGCTATATACATCATGATCGACCAGAGTGCCCCCAGCGTTGGGCCGTTTGTCGCAAATGTCATAAAAAAGGACACATTGCTAGAGTTTGCCGCTCAGCCTCGAAAGAATCGAAGGAAGCAGGTACAGAGGACATGGACGTTGACATTTAGGAAGTTTCATCGGACCAGGCTCCCGACGCATTGGCACACAAACTCTTTATCGAGGTGTCGGTTCGGTCGCGCCGATTACAACTGCAAGTAGATACAGGCGCAGCAGTTCTTTGTTGAATGCACAAACTTACTCTGACCTCGGATCGCCCCCCGTTGGCGCCAGTTTACCTGCGTCTCCACAGTTATGATAAACAGTTCATTCCCCTACTGGGTCAATTCACTACCAATGTTACTTACAAATCAGTCACTCGGCCCCTTACTTTTATTGTTGTCACTGATGTGAGCTCTGCTAACCTTTTTGAATTGGATGCCTTTCAAGCTTTTGGTTTGTCCATCGCAGACACCACACAGTTGGTCTCCGACTATGTTCCCTATCAATCATTGGAATCTTTGATCTCTGACTTTCTGGATATCTTTGAGGAGGGCCTGTAGCGTGTTTCAGACTTTGAAGCTCACTTAATGTTGAAGGCGTCGGCTCGCCCGCGTTTTCCACGAGCGAGGCAGATCCCCTTGGCTCTCCGCCCTCAGGTGAAAGAAGAGCTAGGTCGGCTGACAGCTCTAGGGGTCGTTCTTCCCATTTCTCGTTATTGTTAGGAAACCCTCGGGAAAATTACGTCTTTATGGCGATTTCAAGGCCACCATTAATTCTCAGTTGGCGGTGGATACCTATCCTTTGCCTCATGCTGATGAATTGTTCTCCGCTGTGGCAGAAGGCCATATATTTTTCGAAAATCGATCTTTCGGAGGCTTATCATCAGATACAACTTGATGAGGACTCCAAACGACCGATGGTCGTCAACACCCCATTTGGTCTTTACCAATACCAGCAGTTAGCCTTCGGAATATCCAGTGCCCCGGCGATTTTCCAGCGTTATCTTCAGCACGTCACATTGACAATCCCTCATTGTATTAATTATCTGGATGACATAATTGTCACAGGCAACAGCACAAAGGAATACTTGCACAGCCTTCGCACCTTCTTTCTCAAATTCAGGTCCATGGGCTTGTGTTGCAACCTGTGTAAGTCAAATGTCTTCCAACCATCCATTGAGTATGTGGGCTACACCATCTCTTGGCACGGCGTCCAGCTGCTAGGAAGTTTGGTCCGAGGTATCATCGACCTTCCACGGCCCACTTTGCTGAAGGAGTTACAAGCTTTTTTAAGGCAAGATTGCCTATTACCACCGGTTCATTCCCAGGGCTTCCACCATAGCCTGCCCTCTGTACTGCCTGCTGCACAAGGGTGTTCCTTTTGATTGGTCACCTGCATGCGAGCGAGCGTTCACCTCGTTGAAGGGCCTCCTCACGTCAGCGCCTTGTTTCGCTACTTTTACCCCTGTCCTGGCTACAGATGCTTCACAGTATGGGGTGGGGGCTGTCCTGGACCATCGCATTGCGGATGGTTCCGAGCAGCCGCTGGCGTTTTAATCTAAAACTCTTAGTACCGCACAGTCCCATTACTCCCAGGTGGAAAAGGAGGCTTTGGACATTGTCTACGCTGTTACCAAGTTTCGCCCTTTCTTGTACGGCATGAAGTTTCAGTTAATCACTAACCATAAGCTGTTAAAATCGTTATTTGACTCCACCTCTCAGATTTCAGATAGGGTGGTCCACAGACTACAACGCTGGGCCTTGTTCCTCTCTAAGTACCATTATGACATTCATTTTCGCCCTACCAGACAGCATGCCAATGCAGACGCTCTTTCCCGTCTTCTGGTGGGCCCGGATCCTAAGTTCAATCGGGAGGAGATTATGTGTTTTCATTTGGATGTGGCGTCCCGCCAAGCAGTTGATTGCTTCCCCATCACTAGTTTTAGAGTCGCCAGGGAAACGGAAACTGACCCAGTTCTCCGGCAGGTAGTTCGCCTCATTCAGCAGGGGTGGTCATCCCAATCTCCAGGCCGGGCCTCGGACCCTGTTCGCAATTATTTTGTTCTACGAGACCGCCTCTTCATCTTGGAAGGAGTTTTCCTTCTGGCTATCAACGATACAGCTCCTCATGTGGTTGTTCCTGCAAGTTTGCAAAGGGAAGTCCTCACGTTATTACATGAGGGGGCAATGGAGTGTTTCCCATACTAAAACCTTGGCTCACAGACATGTGTACTGGCCCGGTATTGACAGATAAATTGAGCACTTGGTGGCCCCCTGTTCCCATTGTGCGAGCCAACAGGCACCTCCCAGGTCAGTGTTCTCTTCATTGCCGCCTGCAACCCAGGCATGGGAACGTGTTCACATCGATTTTGCAGGCCCGTTTCTCAATGGCTTTTGGCTCATTGTCATTGATGCTTATTTCCGATACGCATATGTGGTTCGCTGCTTCTCAACCACTTCAGAATTTGCAATCCAGGCACTACCAGAAATCTTTTCTGTGGAAGGTCTGCCAGTCACCCTGGTCTCAGAGAATGGACCTCAGTTTATTTCGCAGACCTTCCAAGATTTTTGTAGGTGCTTCAGTATTCAGCACATTTGCTCTCCCCCCTTTTCATCCACAATCGAATGGGGAAGCCAAGCGCATGGTGTGCACATTTAAGACGCAGATGAAAAAGTGTGTACACGAATTTCCTGTGGAGGAGATGTTGACGTTTCTCCTGACGGCATACCGGACCACACCAATGGGGGAATGCAGCCCCACGAGCTCCTCCATGGGCGCGAACCTAGGACTCTGCTGCACTTTCTCCGGCCTGGTCCTCACCAGTCTTCGCAAAACGGAGTACTCGGCTTTCCACCAGGTATGTCAGCCTGGGGCACGTGGGTTTGGTTGCAATCCACATTGGATACCAGCGGTGGTCCTGCACCGAAATGGAAGCCGACTATACCATGCAGGTGGGGGACCGGGAGGTACGTTGTCACCAAAATCAGCTACTTCCACATTTGGGCACCCACCCTCCGACCCCTTGGGCCCCATTGCCAGCACCTGTGTTGGTTTCTCAGGGGACACTACGCTCCTCCCCCCAGTGACTCCGCCGCACTGTGATGGTTCTCAGCCTTGGCAGCCTCCAGTAGCTCCAGCACTGGCATCGCCATTGTTAGAGATGCCCCAGCAAGAGCCGGCCCCCCTCGCAAGCCAGGTTTCTCAGGAGGCTGGTCCACCTGTGGTTGTTCCTTCCACATTGTCCCCGCCACTGGGTCTTGCCCCTCCCATGGTGGACCAGGATCTGGAGTTCGGCGGCTTGTCTCCCGTTCTGTCCCGGGCTCCGGTGGTGGGACGATAGGAGCCTCTTTGTGTGGATCACTTCCAGCCGTATTTGAAGGTTCTGGCTAGAGGATTGGCAGATCCCCTCGACTCCAGCCTTCCGATGGACGTGGAGGTCATAGATCCTGCATGACGCTCCACCTTCCGACACAGTGTATCACGGTGGCTTCGCCCCCCTGAAGGAGGAAGAGTGCAGTAGCCACCAGAAAGATTGCGGGAGGTGCACATCGGCACGGCGCATCACAGACGGTAGTTACCGCAAGTAGAGTCCTGTCCACCAGAGGACACGTGAGAATTCGGCCGCGACCTCTGCTGGCGGAACAACAACAACAACTCAGGCAGCATGGGCCGTGCCCAGTCAGTTCACATCGGGCATGTCTAGGAGACAGTTCCCGGTCTACACTATGTGAAGTGTGTTGGAAAACGTTAACCGAGTTACTAAAACGACACATATATTCCACTGTTTACTTTTATATTTTAAGAGCTAATGCACTCATGATTATAGTGTCCATCATTATGCTACAACCCATGTGACTGCTTTTATTTGATTCCCTGTTTTCCAGAGGCCTAGAACTACAGTGATGGGCTACAGAAACATTATTTTCATAAAAACAGAGGAAAAAATTATATATCAACCATGTCTGGCTCCACAGGACATGGTTTCCTTGTATTTCCTACCACTGTTTCATTAATTCCTGTCTGCAGTATTCTGAGCAAATAAACATAGTTCAGTCACGTGTCTGAAAAAAAGTATAATGAAATATAATGAAAATCCAGATAATTTTTGTTGTTGGTTGTTGTAATCTTCAGTCTGAAGGCTGGTTTAATGCAGTTCTCTATACTATTCTATCCTGTGTGAGCCTTTTCATCTCCAAATAACTGCTGCAACCTACATCTTCTGAATCTGTCCTCTGTATTCATCCCTTGGTCTTCCTGTAAGATATTTATCCCTCTCCCTCCACATCCCTGCAATACTAAATTGGTGGTCCCTTGATATCGCAGAATGTCTGCTACCAGCTGATCCCTTATTTTGTTCAAGTTGTGCCACAAAATTCTTGTCCCTGCTGTTCTATTCAACACCTCCTCATTAGTTATGTGATCTTCCCATCTAATCATCAACATTCTTCTGTAGCTCCACATTTCAAACACTTCTGTTCTCTTCTTGTCTAAACGGTTCATCCACATTCAGCTTCCATGCTTGGCTATACTCCAGGTATATGCTTGCAGAAAAGTGATTCTAACACATAAATCTATATTCGATGTTAATAAATTTCTCTTCTTCAGAAATGCTTTTCTTGCCATTGCTAGTTTACATTTTCTATCCTCTCTACTTCAGACATGCTCAGTTATTTTGTTGCCCAAATACCAAAGTTCATTTGCTACTTGTAAGTGTCATGTTTCCTAATCTAATTCCCTCAACATCACTTGATTTAATTCTACTACATTCCATCTGCGTTGTTTGCTTTTGTTGATGTTAATCTGATAACCTTCTTTCAAGACAGTGTCCATTCCATTCAGCTGCTTCTCCAAGTTCTTTGCTGTTTCTGACAGAATTACGATGTCATCAGCAAACCTAAAAGATTTTATTTGTTTTCTATGAACTTTAATCACTACTCCAAATTTTTCTTTGGTTTTCTTTACTGTTTTTCAGTGTTCAGATTGAATAACATCGGGATAGGCTACAACCCTGTCTCACTTCCTCCTCAACCACTGCTTCCCTTTCATGCCCCTCTACTCTTGTAACTACCATCTGGTTTCTGTACTAGTTGTTCATAGCCCCTCACTCCCTATAACGTATCCTTGCTATCTTCAGAATTTAAGAGAGAGTATTCCAGTCAAAATGGTTAAAGCTTTCTCTCAGTCTTAACCTATCTTCTGTAAGTTGTAGGGTCACTATTGACTTGCATGTTCCTACATTTCTCTAGATTCCAAACTGATCTTCCCCAAGGTAGGCTTCTACCAATTTTTCCATTCTTCTGTGTAGAATTTGTGTTAGTAATTGAAATTATTACATTCTTTTTGAAGTCTGAGGGTGTCTTGCACACCAGATGGAAGAGTTTTGTCATGGGTGGCTCACTCAAAGCTGTCAGTAGCTCTGATGGAATATTGTCTACTCGCTGGGTCTTGTTTTGACTTAGATCTTTCAGAGCTCTGACAAATTCTTCTTGCACTGCAAATCTCCAATCTCTTCTTCATCTACATCCACTTCCCTTTCTATAATATTGCTTTAAAGAACACCTCCTTTGTATAAACCTTCATATACTCCTTTCGGCTTTCCTTTCTTTGCTTAGGATTGGTTTTCCACTTAAGCTCTTGATATTCATACAGCTGCTTCTCTTTTCTCCAAAGGCCTCCTTAATTTTCCTGTAGGTAGTATCTATATTTCCCCTAGTGAAATATGCTTCTACATACTTAAATTTGTAATCTAGTTATTCCTGCTTAGCCACAAGCACTTACTGTCAATTCGATTTTTTAAACGTTTGTGTTCCCTTTTCCTGCTTCATTTGCTGCATTTCAAATTTTCTCCTTTCATCAGTTAAATTCTCTGTCTCTTGTGTTATTCAAGGATTTTTACTAGGCTTTGTCTCTTTACCTGTTTGAACCTTTGCAGCGTTCACTATTTCATCTCTTGAAACTACCCATTCGTTTTCCACTGTATTCATTTCCCCTGTTTTAGTCAACTGTTACCTGATACACGCTGTGAAAGTGTCATCACCCTCTGGTTCTTTCATCCTATGCGGCTCCAGTCTCCTCAGTTTCGTCCCTTTTCTCGTGTCTTCAATTTTAAGCTACCATTCAGAACTATACTGTGATATGCAAATGATTAGCTTTTCAGAGCATTCATACAAGGTTGGCGCTGGTGGCGATACCAACAACGTGCTGACATAAGGAAAGTTTCCAACCGATTTCTCTTACACAAACAGCAGTTAACCGGTGTAGCCTGGTGAAACGTTGTTGTGATGCCTCGTGTACGGAGGAGAAGTGTGTACCATCACGTTTCCGACTTTGATAAAGGTCGCATTGTAGCCTATTGCGATTGTGGTGTATCGTATCGGAATATTGCTGCTCGCGTTGGTCGAGATCCGATTACTGTTAGCAGAATATGGAATCGGTGGATTCAGGAGGGTAATACGGAACGCCGTGCTGAATCCCAACGGCCTCGTATCACTGGCAGTCGAGATGACAGGCATCTTATCCCCATGCCTGTAACGGATCGTGCAGCCACGTCTCGATCCCTGAGTCAACAGATGAGGACGTTTGCGGGACAACAACCATCTGCACGAACAATTCGACGACGTTTTGCAGTAGCATGGACTATCAGCTTGGAGACCGTGGCTGTGGTTACCTTTGGCACTGCATCACAGACAGGAGCGCCTATGATGATGTACTCAACGACGAACCTGGGTGCACGAATGGCAAAACGTCATTTTTTCGGATGAATCCAGGTTCTGTTTACAGCATGATGATGGTCGCAACCGTGTTTGGCGACATCACGGTGAACGCACATTGGAAGTGTTTATTTTGTCATCGCCATACTGGCGTATCACGCGGCAAGCTGGTATGAGGTGCCTTTGGTTACACGTCTCGGTCACCTGCTGTTCGCATTGACGGCACTTTGAAGAGTGGACGTTACATTTCAGATGTGTTACGACCCGTGACTCTACCCTTTATTCGATCCCCGCGAAACCCTACATTTCAGCAAGATAATGCACGACCGCATATAGCAGGTCCTGTACAGGCCTTTCTGGATACAGAAAATGTTCGACTGCTGCCCTGGACAACACATTCTCCAGATCTCTCACCAACTGAAAACATCTGGTCAATGGTGGCCGAGCAACTGGCTTGTCACAATATGCAGTCACTACTCTTGATGAACTGTGGTATCGTGCTGAATGTAATCACATGTCAGTTCTAGTATAATATATTTGTCCAATGAATACCCGTTTATCATCTGCATTTCTGCTTGGTGTAGCAAATTTAATGACCATGTCCATTACATTGTCGGTATGTTTCATTACTCCCTCCACAAACAAGATCTGCTCCCTTGGTTGACCTTAAAATCAATGCATGTTATATTACATATTCGTATAAAAAACAGAGTATATTTATAACTTAAACAACTGGTGGCTTCTCCACACGAGCCAGATACTGCATCCAATGTTTCTTATGACACTGCTTATTGCTTCTTTGCTTATGAGTCCATTTATCACACTTGTTTTCCGCTTTTGGCAGTTTTAATCTTCACAGCTAGTCCTGTAGTTTCCATCTCTCCTTATCTTATATTCACATTTTTTTCCATGTTGATAATACAAGTGTACATTCTCACTCTCTCTTATATTCTAGGGATTCAGTCTGCTGGGGTCTTGACTATTGGTAGTTTATGTTGACAGTCAGCTCTCTACATCTGAAGAATGAACGCTATGCACAGTAGAGTTAGAGCCACTGTGGCACTTGGTATTGCAGCACTCAAAATCACTATCAGTCATCGTCATCCTTCTTTGAACTTTCTATGTGCTACATTAGCTGCTCAGTTGAAATGCACCCATACAGTGAAGCAAAAAATCAGAACAGAGAATTGAGTAGATCAGGTTATAAAGTTTTATTTAGAAATTTCATATTCGTTTCTGGCAACAGCACCCTCAAGTTCAGACTGTCTGACCTCCATGTGCTATTCCCGCTCATAATAACTCACCATTACTACCATGTAATCATAAGTGGGGTAAATCCGATGAAATGTTGCCTGCTAGGAAAGAAGTCTGGGTTTACGATATTCTTCAGACAATCTAGTGCCTTGCCTGGCTAAGAGAAGCTGTACTGCACATCTGCTCAGCCTTTATTGTATTACCCTAGTAAGACACACCGTGATCTTCGATCTTCCTTCTATGACAATGTTGTAACTCCTCTGTCATTATTACGTGTCTGCTATCATCTTCTGAAACTACTAATGTCCTACAGACCCTCCCCTGTAAGAACTTTCCAAAAACTCGTTACCTCAGTCGCTATGCATGAATGGCATAACACATAAACTGTGTAGTTCCTCTTGTTACCGTGAATTGAATTGGAATGTACAATCGTGCTTGGTCAGTTTTCACTTCTACTGATGTTATGTGGTAGTAGAAGGGCACGTTTGTCTATTGGTTTCCATAATCAAGCTTGACTTAGGCAGTAGCTCGCTCTGTGCTTGCTATAACCCTGACAAGCACAGTACAAGTAGCACAACACGTGATGTATGTCTTCTTGTAAGTATGATGCCACCCCTTCCGTATCCCACACACTTTCCACTAATACTCGTCACCACAATTTCCTTCTCCAATAGTTCTATTTGTGCTTACAGCACTCTCAGATTCTGATTCGTCGTGTCCTAACACGCCGTTTCACAGTTCGTTAATCTACCTGTCAATTTCCACAATAACTCTGTGATGTTAAGCGCTTCACTCACCAAATTCGCTTTCTATGTTGCATGCCTCTCGGCTGCCTACTGAAATCATTCAGCCAATTTTTTTAATCATTTCACAGTTTTGTTTAACTCTTGTATCATCCTTACCTGCTGTCCTAGATACTGTTTTCAAAATTTTCCCCTAGCATCCAACCATCCTCTGTTCAGCTGTGTCTGTGGCATAACATCCACTACCTATCTCATCCGTTCGCATAGTTGCTTGTAGGATTTATGCAGTTTATCACACACGCCTGACCCTTTTTGGAACTTCTACGCCCACTGTTATCTGAATAGCACATTGTCTTGCCATGACAACTGCACTCTTCCGTCCAGGTGCTAATTCTACATCACCTCTGACCCAATACAGTTGATAAAATGCAGTACTGATATGACTCACGTTCCTTCCAGTCTTGGCCTCAGCATATTGCAACCTGAGGACAGAGACTAATACCCTTCTTCCCCCTGCTGAAGGCTGCTGCCACTTGTACTTACATTCACATATATAACAAAAATACCAGAAAAAAATGTTTACATTAACGTAACTTATTCATTACAGTTCTATATATAAGCTAATACAGTGTGGTTGCAAGTGAACTTTCGCCACTTCAGAGGGCCCCCCTGAAATACGAGTGATCGTAGGGAAATGAAACTTTGTAAAACATTTGTAAGGACATGCAGGAAGGAAATGATGAATAAACGATTACAAGAAACACATTTTAATTTCCACATGATATGACAATACTTGTTAATTACGTACCATGTTTTGTTGCAGGTTACAAATATTGATTAATGTGACAACCACCCGCTTTTACACTGGTCTGGAACTGCATTAGAGATTGCTCTAGTCCTGCCAAAACATATCAAGTGGGATGTTCTTCAACCTCAGCGCAGAAAGAGGATCTCTCTGCATTCTTTTAATGCCAGCTGCGGTGGCCGAGCGGTTCTAGGCGCTTCAGTCCGGAACCGCGCGACTGCTATGGTCGCAGGTTCGACTCTTGCCGCGGGCATGGATGTGTGTGATGTCCTTAGGATAGTTAGGTTTAAGTAGTTCTAAGTTGTAGGGGACTGATGACCCCAAATGTTAAGTCCCATAGTGCTCAGAGGCATTTGAACCATTCTTCTCTGATTGCGTCCTTTAAACTCCTGGAATCAACACTAGACTTCTTCAAAAATGTCGTAACCATACAACATGCACTACTGTCCTTCTTGTTGGCAACGGAAGCTTCATATTGACTGGCGAAGTAGTCTCTAGCACCTGGTAGGGTCTGTCATATCTTGTGATGAACTCCTTCGTTTTCCCTGTCAGTGTGTAATTACTTCATAACATCACCCATTGCCCTACTTTATACACCAACAATCTTGCCATCCATTTCATTGATTCCTCTTGCTTCTCTAATGCTTTTGCCTCACAATTTAATGATGCTTATACTCATCACAGATAACTATTTGATATCTTCACATGCTAAAGCATTAATTAGCTCAAACACACCACAGTCCCCACTGCAATACAATTGTAGGTTGCCACTATGGTTGACACCAAGCACTCAGTCACAGTAAGATGAAACACTTCAAAATAAACTCTTTTGTCACGATTGGTAAATTGCTGAGGGTCAACACATTGTGTTGGCGACACTCTCAGTCCACAATATGTGTTGTGGGTGATGTTCTGCCATTGCACCACGTCCTGCTCACTTAGAGCTGTCTTAGCGACTTCTGCCCCTGCTCACTGCCTTCAGTCACTACTAACAATTTCGGTATATCCGTGGCGCTCGACAATCAGTATCTAGCCAACCTCCACCTGTATGAGACTAAATTACTTTTATCTTTACCTAAGGGGCTGTCGATACCTTACGTCCCTGCACAAAAATGCTTATTTTTGACCAAAGGCGCAAAAGAATGTAGGAAACGTTTATACCTATTCAAAAAGAATGAAGATATAAAATCCAAGTAAACACTGAAATTATAAAATATCGAGTAAATTCTCTCTGCCTCTACAGAAAATGTTAACAAAAATTCAACGTACCTGATTGAAAAAATAGGTAATAGTTTACACAAATTCTTTACATTACGAACAATAAACTTCTGTCTTCAACATTTTGAGTCTGCCACAGAATGATAGATACCTGCTATGTAGCACAGCATAAAAACCATTATTAACTTTATTCCGGCTACCCATTGGGTTTGCCGCTCTTTCAGCAGGAATTTCGGTCAAAAAATACTATTACTATTGTTACAGATCAATCCATTGGTTTCTCAGCAGGGCTTTAGCCATTCGAAAACAGTAGTTATCATCTCAATTAACCACCACACAAGAAGGAGATGGTACTGACTATCCTCTATAACACACTAATAACACAGAAGATATTACACAACATATAATAAATAATACAAATAATTAGCAATGCATTACTCCTTACCAGTTTATGCAAATGTAAGTATATCACCAATGTGTTTGTCTGAGAACCAGTTTCCAAAGCCGGCCACAGTGGCCATGTGGTTCTAGGCGCTGCAGTCCAGAACCGTGGGGCTGCTAAGGTTGCAGGTTCGAATCCTGTCTTGGCCGTGGATGTGTGTGATGTCCTTAGGTTAGTTAGGTTTAAGTAGTTCTAAGTTCTAGAGGACTGATGACCTAAGATGTTAAGTCCCATA
This sequence comes from Schistocerca gregaria, assembly GCF_023897955.1. Lineage (NCBI taxonomy): Eukaryota > Metazoa > Arthropoda > Insecta > Orthoptera > Acrididae > Schistocerca > Schistocerca gregaria. Next base: position 85,122,795 of record NC_064930.1, on the reverse strand, counting down.
GAGCTCAGAGCCATTTGAACCAGTTTCCAAAGAGATGGCTATATTACTCTGCCCTAGGCTACTTTTACTAAATTCGAACAATTGTTATCATCACACATAGGATAGTGAATACCTTTTATTATAGATTAAAAATTTGAAATATCAATTCTCATTGTTCAACATGTAGTGCTAGATTTCTACCTTCACACTCAGCCCAATTAGATAAATTATGAAGCTCAACATCTAATTAGATCATTGAATTATTGTTTCTCTACTCTTCATGAGTTATTCTCCACTTATCATCAACATACCTCTTTCATTATTTCAACTTGTAAATACATGCTAATCTAAATAGCACAACTCGAGTGAACATCAATGGCATTCAGACATCATTTATTACATGCTTCATGTTCTATATGTCTTACATTTTATATAAACCATGAACATATACAGATCTACCACAGCTGAATATTTCAATTCAAGATCACCTTTACTTCCAATATACATTCCTTCATCATACACTTATTACCTTCTTTAACTCTCTACATATTATAAGCTTCTTTAACTTCATAACACTGTAACACCACTTCTGTCTATATCTCATTATTATGTGTATAAACTATTATTTGTCAACTATATGCCACTGTACACATTCTTCTATCAACCAGACCCATCAGCCATTATTTAACTACAATTCCCTACAGTTTGCTTACTCTTTCATTATGCATGAGACAAAAATCACAAGGTTGCAAGAAACTCCTTAATGATACTAATTAGCTCTTTTCCCTATTTAAACAGATGTTTACCTTTAGATATGGCACTACAATTTTTGTAATTTAATTTCCAAACAATTACATAAGACATGACTTCTTTAATAGTTCAAACTTATCCCCTATTATGGCAATGAAACATACTGGAATGCTTGGGTAACCGCAACGACTATGACAACACAATAATTTAAACAATAACTCCTACTATTTCTGGATGTCTGAACAACCACCATTAATTTATTTATTGACCTAATGAATAAATCCTACTATTTTCTTAACTGTTTCCTAGTATTTCCCAGGATTTGCTAATCATCCAATGAATTAATACCTAAGGACCTCTTAAACCTATGGATAGGAATGATTGTAAAAGAGTGATACTTGAAAAAGGAAAAAAGTCTCATCCAGCTGGGAGCATACCCAACGCCACTGAACATACAGACAAAAGAGCTCGCTGTTCTCTATGTTTTAATGGTCCTGGTCATTCTCTTAATCTGGATTACCTCTGTCTTCACATGGTATCATTGTAAAATAGGCGATCATTCCTTTCGTTACAGTACCCATGACCACCTCCTCTTCCTCAGTGAGATGATTAGTTACAAGAGTGATTTCATTGGCAATTATATGTGCTTTAATTTTTCCCATTCATGTATATTCATGTGCATGTATTAATTCCAACAGCTCAAGTATCTCCATCAATGGATCTATATTCTTGATCAGGCTTATTGATAACTAGTCTTGCACTCTTCTACTGAGTCTTCTCTTAATGGCAGACAATATTATATCCTCGTTTAACTGTTGCTCTAAGGTTTCATTCAATCCCCACAAATATTCAGCAAATCCCTCAGGGTACCTCTACAATTACTAAGTGATTTGCGATGTAGCAAGTCTTCCAGCATTGCACACTGACTGCTCCTTGACCAGTACTTCTTTAGAAATTCTCCTTAATATTGATCATAACTATTATATTCTTCAGTCTTTCTCAAGCTCCTCCTGCCCCTTCCATGTGAAAGCTTATCCTCCATATTATCTATTGCAAAGTGAATCTTGTCTTTATCGCTGAAACACATAAGGAAAATGTCCTTTAACCATTTCCTAAATATCATTGGGTGCAAGGCTCCATTAGTTTTATATTGTTGTCGTACATGAGCCTGGGTGTACCTGTTATCACCATTCCCCACCATAATAACCTTACTCTCCCGCACTGCTCTGGCTGCAAACTAATCTTCTTATCAATTTCATCAGTTTTCTTTTCTAGTTACTGGATTTCTGCTTGTGTAATCTTCTGCTTATCTTCTCTTCCTTGCACTGTTATTGCAGTCTTCATATTCACAGACAGTTCAGTTTTTAGACCTTAGAACCTGAATAATGGCATCATATTGTCTTTGCCTCTGTGTCACCTTTTTGATCTCTTGGCCCAAATGTGTTTCAATTTACTGGATCTTCTCCTCCACTTTTTTCTTTACTTCCTTAACATCTTCCTTGATTTTTACTTGTCACTTTCTCTTCCATCTTGTCCATATCTTCTCTGAGCAATTTCAGGTTTTGCTGCAGTTTTCTGTCTCTTTCATTGGAGACTCTCTTCATTTCCTCCTTAAATTCCTGTAACTCCTTCTTCAGATGTTCTTTATTGTCTTGTAATACTTACTGAAATCATTCTTGATTCTTCTAGTGAGCTACTCATAAGATTTTCTTCATTTTTCTGTTCATTTTTTGGAATGTTTCTTCTTGTTCTGATCAGACTCTTAATTGCTTTGCAAAATCAGTCATTATTGGTTGTATCTTTTCCCATCTCTCCTCCTCTGAATCTCTTTGCTTATCAGTTGATTTTATTGGTATCTCAGTTGAAGTGGTTGAATGAGATAATGGACTGTAAACTGTCAATCCACGAACACTGATTTCTGAGTCATTACCTCCCGCACTACCACCTTGTTCCCAAATTCCACTTCCTCAGCGTCTTGCTTAGCCCAGGAGACATTTTTGGTTATGTACTATACAACAGCAAATAGGATTAAATAAACCTTGGGTAACCAGACACTCCCAATTGTCAACAAATTAAATAAACTCTGTCTGCTAACCCAAATTAGCACAATATCAGTATTGATATCACCAGGTTACACAAATCAGCAAAGCAGCATACACACCAGAAATTGCTACACATATAAACATGCAATTAATAACAAGAGTAACAGCATCTGTATTGAAGCAGTTAGTAAATGTCTTATTGACGTAAACTTGTATAACAGGCACACTATGCTTAAGAGCAAAAATTTTGAAAAATGTCAAAACTTCTATCGCAGATATTTGTATTAACTCAAAATATGATTTGAAGTTACTTATATGCTCTGACAATAGAGTAATATTGTCTACTACTGCACCAGTAGATTATTTCCACTCACCACTCTACCCCAGCACAAGTCGCGATGTTTAACGTTTGGCGCAGGCACACCTGTGTTTACAATCCGTCGGCCACGCTGCCAGTTGGAGCGGCGTGGTCGTTGTAGCCCGTGGCATGCTTTGGGGATGTGTGTATTCGCTGCTTCGTCCTCGCAGTTCTGCAGTCTGCCTATGGAAATGGAAATGAGCGTTTGGCGTCATTGGCTGGGTGGCCCCTCACGGTGCAGGTCTGGCCGCCATGTTGCATATCTTATTACACTCGACCGCACGAGTGAAGCTGACGCCGTAGTAGCTTTTCTGGTTGCCAGCCAGGTAGAGCTGCACTAGAGAGTTTGGAGATTCGCCACGAGATGTCGAAGTCGACGACCTCATTGTTACCAACGTGCCCACTTGGAGTCACTGCGGTAACCGTCCAATATGGTTTGTGTGTGCTGACGACTTTCCTTCCACACCCTGGTAAAATGCTGTGTAGAGTCACTTGACTACTCGATATTCCTTGGCGTGGGTGCTGCAGGTGTTAGCGTTATCTCATTCAACAATCACGTCAGAAACTTGGAATATCATCTGTGGCACAGTTTATGGTTCCATACAGAACTGATCAGTTTTAATCGCTTAAATATCAATTCCAAGCATAATATGATTGGAAAAATCTTCTCTGATACTCTCATTATGAATATTTCGCCTATTTCGTTGATACCATCTCTATGGCCTGAAATGCCGAAACTAGCCAAAAATGGTTCAAATGGTTCTGAGCACTATGGGACTTAACATCAGAGGCCATCAGTCCCCTAGAACTTCGAACTACTTAAACCTAACTAACCTAAAGACATCACACACATCCATGCCCGAGGCAGGATTAGAGCCTGCGACCTTAGCGGTCGCGCGGTTCCAGACTGAAGCGCCTAGAACCGCTCTGCCACAGTGACCGGCCACTGTTCAAAATTTATTGTTTCTTCCTGTGATTTTTAATTTTGTGCACTAGTTTGGAAGTTCTATACACGTTATTATTCAGTTCCATTCACAGATTCTAGCCACAGTAACGACGATATGAAATGAAATGCCTTGTGGCTAGGGCCTCCCGTCTGGCAGACCAGTCGCCTAGTGCAAGTCTTTTTAGTTGACATCACTTCGGCGACCTACGCGTCGAAGTTGTTGTTGTCGTGGTCTTCAGTGCTGAGACTGGTTTGATGCAGCTCTCCATGCTACTCTATCCTGTGCAAGCTTCTTCATCTCCCAGTAGTTACTGCAACCTACATCCTTCTGCATCTGCTACATGTCGAAGTAACGACAATGAAATATTGTTTACCGAGATATTGTTCTTAAGTCAAAATTTTGCAGTCGCTTTGCGAACTCGTGAATCGAGATGAAATCGCAGCACAAAATTAAATGTTACGTACTGCAGTCCCCTTCGAACGAAAACTGGAACTGTCCTTTCATGAAAAACCATGATGAAACACTCTCGATTGGTTTTGGATATCATTACTAATTCAGTATAAGCCTAGTAAACGGGTTATACTAACTGTGTCGCAATGATAACGGGTTAATCAGCTCATACTGATATGGGAGTTGTTTCGTATCAGCGTTTCGGTTGCTGAATAATGAATTAGCATAATCAATAAGGTTCTATTGTAATGATAAACACTACACTGTACCACTGTAATTGTTGAGTTCTCGATTTTACACAAATGTGAAGCAGTTACTCCCTCTGGCTTACAATAATGATTATACTGAACGCCGGTCACTCTTTGATATCTTCGCACACTTTAGCTCACACATCAAAGAAGGTTTGCATCACCCTGGTTCCCAGAACTCAGCCCAAACATGTAAGCAACCATGCATGATCAGCCCCTATTAGTAGTAGGGCGTCCGACAGCCGATCAGTTCCAGACATTCCACCAGGAAGGAGGTTCATAGTTAGTGTCGTCTGTAGTTGAACCACGCCTACACGGTCAATACCGCGGTTCGATCGTATCTGTGTTGTTACCTTGTGCCAGGGAGGGCTCTCAACAAGGGAAGTGTCCAGGGCATGTGCATAACGAATTTATTTTGCCATTTGTGGCATGAGAAGGCATTGCAGTGTCTATCTCATTTGCAGGCACAGTAATGATACGTACTTATGAGTGGGCTTTTAAAAATACGACATGGTACGTGGTATATACTGTAGACACAAGACAAATTAATAGAAGTTAGAAGAACACAGTAATGACAATTAAATATGATTTAATATTACTGGAAAATTCAAAAAATCCTAATTGCTGATTGAACGAAATTTAACTCACCGTTAGTTGTCATTACATTTTCTTTGGTATGGATAATGAAGTCATTATCGTTGGGGAAACTGGACAGGGAATTGTTTACAATGATCCGCTATAGTAAATTGGTGACATTCTCGTTAATGGAAGCTTTCCTGCTGCATGAAAAGTGGTTGGTAATACTGAAGACATTTCAAATAGATCATATGGTAAATCGCAATAGGTGGCATTTAAAATTAACCCACTACTACTTAATTTGAATGTCAAAGGAAATCCTGTTTGGCAACTGATATCACAGCCAACAGGGCGGGAACTCTCACACAACGCCAGTTAACCCTCGACACCAAACAGAATGTCACGCGCTCGCTAGCCGATCTGCAGTCTTTCTCAGATGATCGTAGAGAAACTATATCGTAAAAAAATTGAATTTTGCACATATTATAGTTTAATTCGTCAGTTTTATGATGAATCGGCTAAATTTGTGTTAACGGTCATAATTATTGTGATATTACGCGATAAGCTATGGTGCTGCAATAACTTCCTAAGGTTTGCAATGAAAAATAAGGGTCGATGTGACGTGCGTCTGATGCATGTTAGGTTCAATGTTGCTGCATATGAGAAGCAGCTAACATGTGAAATTATTCTTTAAGCTTGAAGGGGCATCCCTATCTATCGCTAATCTCGGGAAAAACGCTTCTTACTGAACTTGTGCACCAGGAAGAAGGACAGAATAAATTATTCATAACATTCCTCAAGTATCGAAACAAGTCTTTGGAAAAATTACGCAAAGAGAAGAGCATTTTTCCACGTGATTAATACGGAAAACTTCAATATCTAGCACGAAATTCACCAGACCACAGATTTTTTCAGTGAAATAATACAATCTTTAAGGGCAATCTATAGCTGATGAAACGAGAATTGCTATTGTTTTGGAACAATGTATCTGAAGAAATTACAGTTTATTTTTGTACAGAGAGCGAGCACTTTCGTAAAGGATTGACTTGTGTTTACCCTAGTTTCTACTTTAATAATACATTATTTCAGGATTCTGTCGCAATTTTAACTGCGTTAGATTATTATTGAGATGAATATTTATAAGCCCTTCTCTGTTTTACCCAAGTAGGCAGATTTTAATGTGGCAACAAGGTAACTTAGGTATTGCTGAAAACAATCACTGACAATGTTTCTTTGAAGAAAAGTAAAGGGAATTACAAGTCTGGACGATACAAATCGCTACTTCTGTTGAAACTTCGGTAGAATCCTGTACCACAGTAAATTTTTAATAATGGATGGTATGGAATGAAACTGACCAACTGATTTTATTTCTATAAATCAGTTATCTAAGACGTATGGAAACAATTAACACCACATAGTATGTTTCTTCTCTTTCCTGTCACTATACAGAATGAACGATTATCCTTTTTCACTACAAAAGTATTTTAGTTCGTCAAAGACATTGATAATCTGTTCACACCTCGACGACTAGTTGACAGGATTCTGCATATTTAAATGTTTTCATATTTCTCAGATCATTGTGATATATCGGTAAAAGCAGTTGCCCAATTTAAGTTCATGTTATTCATTTTTAAAAATACTGTGGGGTATGGGATTTTGTTGAAATTTGAACAGAAGTAGCTTTTATTTTCGCGACTTCTTATCCCCCTTTTTCCTTCTGTGAATCGTCGTCAGTGATGAATTTTGAGTAGTACCTAAGTTTCCTTGGTCACACATTGAACTTTGTTTCTTTCTTTTCTTTTCTCTTTTTTTTCAATAATACATCAGAGATTACAAATATTAATATCAGTATCAATCTAACACAGTTGAAAACACAGCGGCATCATGAAACAATGGATTATTTAAACAGAAACTGAGGGAAAGACAAGTCAATAGATTATACCAAGGATGGAAATTTTAGTAAAATTAAATTTCTTCACATATATTATCCCAACTAAGAGCTGTTCTCATTTTAGCAGCTATCAAATCGATCTCATTTAAAAATTACATCTTTCTTTCAAAAAATACATAGTCACATGAATATCACGCTTGAGATGTTGTTGTTGTTGTGGTCTTCAGTCCTGAGACTGGTTTGATGCAGCTCTCCATGCTTCTCTATCCTGTGCAAGCTTCTTCATCTCCCAGTACCTACTGCAACCTACATCCTTCTGAATCTGCTTAGTGTATTCATCTCTTGGTCTCCCTCTACGATTTTTACCCTCCACTCTGCCCTACAAGGCTAAATCTGTGATCCCTTGTTGCCTCAGGAAATGTCCTACCAACTGATCCCTTCTTCTAGTCAAGTTGTGCCACAAACTCCTCTTCTCCCGAATCCTATTCAATACTCCCTCATTAGTTATGTGATCTACAAATCCAATCTTCAGCATTCTTCTGTAGCACCACATTTAGAAAGCTTCTATTCTCTTCTTGTCCAAACTATTTATCGTCCATGCTTCACTTCCATACATGGCTTCACTCCATACAAATACTTTCAGAAACGACTTCCTGACACTTAAATCTATACGCAATGTTAACAAATTTTTCTTTTTCAGAAACTCTTTCCTTGCCATTACCAGTCTACGTTTGATATCCTCTCTACTTCGACCATCATCAGATATTTTGCTCCCCAAATAGCAAAACTCCTTTACTACTTTAAGTGTCTCATTTCCTAATCTAATTCCCTCAGCATCACCCGACTTAATTCGACAGCATTCTATTTCCCTCGTTTTGCTTTTGTTGATGTTCATCTTATATCCTCCTTTCAAGACACTGTCCATTCCATTCAATTGCTCTTCCAAGTCCTTTGCTGTCTCTGATAGAATTACAATGTCATCGGCGAACCTCAAAGTTTTTATTTCTTCTCCATGGATTTTAATACCTAATCCGAATTTGTCTTTTGTTTCCTTTACTGCTTGCTCAATATAGAGATTGAATAACATCGGTGACAGGCTGCAACCCTGTCTCACCCCCTTCCCAACTGCTGCTTCCCTTTCATGCCCCCCAACTCTTATAACTGCCATCTGGTTTCTGTACAAATTGCAAATAGCCTTTCGCTCTCTGTATTTTACCTCTGCCACCTTTAGAATTTGAAAGAGAGTATTCCAATCAACATTGTCAAAAGGTTTCTCTAAGTCTACAAATACTAGAAACGTAGGTTTGCCTTTTCTTAATCTTTCTTCTAAGATAAGTTGTAAGGTCAGTACTGCCTCACGTGTTCCAACATTTCTACAGAATCCAAACTGATCCTCCCCGAGGTCAGCATCTACCAGTTTTTCCATTCGTCTGTAAAGAATTCGTGTTAGTATTTTGCAGCTGTGACTTATTAAACTGCCACATCTGTCAACACCTGCTTTCTTTGGGATTGGAATTATTATATTCTTCTTGAAGTCTGAGGGTATTTCGCCTGTCTCGTACACCTTGCTCACCAGATGGTCGAGTTTTTTCAGCACTGGCTCTCCCAAGGCCGTAAGTAGTTCTAATGGAATGTTGTCTACTTCCAGGGCCTTGTTTCGAGTCAGGTGTTTCAATGCTCTGTCAAACTCTTCACGTAGTATCGCATCTCCTACTTCATCTTCAACTACATCCTCTTCCATTTCCATAATATTGTCCTCAAGTACATCGCCCTTGTATAGACCCTCTGTATACTCCTTCCACCTTTCTGCTTTCCCCTATTTGCTTAGAAATGGGTTTCCATCTGAGCTCTTGATATTCATACAAGTGGCTCGCTTTTCTCCAAAGGTCTATTTAATTTTCCTGTAGGCTGTATCGATCTTACCCCTAGTGAGCTAAGCCTCTACATCCTTGCATTTGTCCTCTAGCCATGCCTGCTTAGCCATTTTGCACTTCCTGTCCATCTCATTTTTGCTTGCTTCATTTACTGCATTTTTATATTTTCTTCTTTCATCAATTAAATTCAGTATTTCTTCTGTTACCCAAGGATTTCTACTATCCCTCGTCTTTTTACCTACTTGATCCTCTGCTGCCTTCACTACTTCATCCCTCAGAGCTACCCATTCCTCTTCTACTGTATTTGTTTCCCCAATTCCTGTCAACTATTCCCTTATGCTGTCCCTGAAACTCTGTACAACCTCTGGTTTAGTCAGTTTATCCAGGGCCCATCTCCTTATATTCCGACCTTTTTGCAATTTCTTCAGTATTAATCTGCAGTTCATAACCATTAGATTGTGGTCAGAGTCCACATCTGCCCATGGAAATGTCTTACAATTTAAAACCTGGTTCCTAAATCTCTGTCTTACCATTATATAATCTATCTGAAACGTTTTAGCACATCCAGGGTTCTTCCATGTATACAACCTTCTTTTATGATTCTTGAACCAGGTGTTGGCTATGATTAAGTTATGCTCTGTGGAAAATTCTAACAGACAGCTTCCTCTTTCATTTCTTACCCCCAATCGATAATCACCTACTACATGTCCTTGTCTCCCTTTTCCTACACTCGTATTCCAGGCACCCATGACTATTAAATTTTCGTCTCCCTTCACTACCTGAATAATTTCTTTTATCTCATCATACATTTCTTCAATTTGTTCGTCATCTGCAGAGCTAGTTGGCATATTAACTTTTACTACTGTAGTAGGCATGGGCTTCGTGTCTATCTTGGCCACTATAATACGTTCACTATGCTGTTTGTAGTAGCTTACCTGCACTCCTATTTTTTTTTTTATTCATGATTAAACCTACTCCTGCATTAACCCTATTTGATTTTGTATTTATAACCCTGTATTCACTCGACCAGAAGTCTTGTTCCTCCTGCCACCGAACTTCACTAATTCCCACTATATCTAACTTTAACCTATACATTTCCCTTTTTAAATTTTCTAACCTGCCTGCCCGATTAAGGGATCTGACATTCCACACTCCGATCCGTAGAATGCCAGTTTTCTTTCTCCTGATAACGACGTCCTCTTGAGTAGTCCCTGCCCGGAGATCCGAATGGGGGACTATTTTACCTCCGGAATATTTTACCCAAGAGGACGCCATCATCATTTAACCATACAGTAAAGCTGCATGCCCTCGGGAAAAATTACGGCTGTAGTTTCCCCTTGCTTTCAGCCGGTCGCAGTACCACAACAGCAAGGCCGTTTTGGTCAGTGTTACAAGGCCAGACCAGTCAATCATCCACACTGTTGCCCCTGCAACTACTGGAAAGGCTGCTGCCCCTCTTCAGGAACCACACGTTTGTCTGGCCTCTCAACAGATATGCGCTCTGATACACTTGATATATGAGATTTGAATATGATGTCGTTACCTTGTGAGATGTGAAGAATGTTATGAACATTTTATTCCTGGATTTTTGACTGGTGCTCAAGTTCAGGACGAAGGACTTACATACAATCCGTCTGGTCCAACATCTAGCAGATTTATGGCAAACCATATTCCGTGTGAGGTGGGCTGGTAATGTGATGACGTGCGTGGGCGTGGGTCAAACAGAGCACTGGCAGTGCGAACTGGACAACGGTACACTGCGGCCGCATATTCTGGAGTCTAATTGTGCTAGCTGCAGATCACATGGGTCGAGTTTATGCGAGCTTTCCACACCAGAGCACACGTCAATTTAATTCAGCGCTGTGAGCGTGCAATACACCACAGTATCGTTAGCACAGAGCGGCAGATTGATGCTCTCCCTGTCCGTCAGATCATTTATGTGTATGGGGAATAAGGACGGTCCTATCACACTTCCCTGTAGCACTCCTGATGCTGCCCTAGTCTCTGATGAACACTTTCCATCGAAGACAGTGTACTTGTTTCTGTTACTTAAGGGGGGTAGGACGTCAAACGGGCCGACTTGGAGCAGGGGAGGCATCACAGGAAATTTTAATTTACACTGTCTATACTTTTACAAATAAGTTCATAAAACTTTCTCAGCATGACCAGGAAGGATTCAGAATTTACACTCACAGAAGTGGAAGTTCGAAAACATAACATAATAATTTTTTTTTACATGTTAAATTTCATAATTTTTTCACTTACTAATGGCAGCATTTGTTGCTATAAGTACACTTTTCTTCATAAGTAAGAGAGATTCTTTGATGAATTTTGCACAGCATACAAACCATACTCAAAGGTGTATGAAACTCTAGAATTTTATAAATCTATTAAAAACTGTGGGAAAAATTGAGGTAATTAACTAGAAAATTTGTGTTTTTTTCAAAACATGAAGTTTAAAATATAACAGCTCATTCGTTTTTCCATAAATTAAATAAATTCTAGCGTTTCATACACCTATAAGTATGGTTGGTATGCTGTAGAAAATTCATCGAATAATCTCTCTAACTTATGAAGAAAAGTGTACCTAACAAATGCAGCCATTAGTAAGTGAAAGAATGATGAAATTTCACACGTAAAAATAATTTATTTTGTTCTGTTTTCGATCTTCCACTGCCAATGAGTGTGAATCCTGAATCCTTCCTGGTGATGCTGACAAATTTTGATTAATTTATTTGTAAAAGTATAGACAGTGTAAATTAAAATGTCCTGTGATGCCTCTCCTGCTCCAAGTCAGCCCGTTTGACGTCCTACCCCCCTTAAGTAATCTGAGAGCCACTCATCTATCTGAGAACATACACCATACGCTGGTACCTTTATTAGCAGTCTGCAGAGGGCCACTGTGTCAAATGCTTTTCAGAAATGTGGGAATAAGGAATAAGGAATTTGCCTGTTCTCCTACGTCCATGGTTCGCAGGATATCATGTAAGAAAAGGGCAAGTTGATTTGTGGACAAAAACATTTCTGTCTCAATAAAATTTTTATTAGATAATTTGAAGTGAGCATATGTTCTGGAGTTCTGCCGGAAATCGATTTTAAGGATACTGGTTCAAAATGGTTCTGAGCACTATGGGACGTAACTTCTGAGGCCATCAGTCCCCTACAACTTAGATGTACTTAAACCTAAGGATATCACACACATTCATGCCCGAGGCAGGATTCGAACCTGCAACTGTAGCGGTCGCTCGGTTCGAGACTGTAGCGCCTAGAACCGCTCGGTCACCACGACCGGCAAGGATACAGGTATGCAATTTCTTGGATCCGTTCTTTTACCCTTCTTACACGCAGGAATCATCTGCACTTTCCTCGAGTCACTAACTTTCAACTTTGCACTGGGCAACTGATTCGCAATAGGTGCAAGCCAAGTAAGGGACCGACGCCAATTGCTGTTCAGTTACAAAAACACAACTGCACTGTCTCACTTTAAGCAGCCCATGCGCTGGGACTGCCATTCATATGACATTCAGTGTAAATGATGTTCTTCACCAACTTCCGACATGTTGATTACGATGCTGTTGTAAGATGAATATTTTTTATTATTCTCTGGGCTCTTGAACTTCTCTCTGGCTTGGCATATGCAGCGTATGGTTATTATGCCTCGAACGACTGCCGTACAACATCTTCAACATTGACAGATTCGAGCATACCTTGCAAACAGCGACAAGCATTGTGCGTCTCCAGCCTACCACTTCCGACTGAAGGATGGAAGGTCGTTGGAATAGCTCTGATGCAACACGTTTCTCAAGTACTTTGGAAGACTACCTAGTCCCAAGAGTATTACTTTGCATCCTGTGCACTGAGAAGTCACATTTTATACACACAAAACTGGTAGAAGCCTACCTCGGGGAAGATCAGTTTAGATTCTGTAGTAATGGTGGAACACGTGAGGCAATAGTGACCCTACGACTCATCTTAGAAGATAGATTAAGGAAAGACAAACCTACGTTTCTAGCATTTGTAGACTTAGAGAAAGCTTTCGACAATGCTGACTCCTAGCCTATTTACAATTTATACAGAAACCAGACGGCAGTAATAAGAGTCAAGGGGCACTAAAGGGAAGCAGTGATTGAGTAGGGAGCGAGACAGGATTGTAGTCTGTCCCCAATGTTATTCAATCTGTATATTGAGCAACCAGTAACAGTCATAACAATCAATAGAAAGGGTAGAAAATCGGATTCACATAATTAAAGACCGATTTCCCTGACATCGGTTTCTTGTAGAATCATCGAACATATTTCGTGTTCATACATAATGACCTTTCTAGACTCTGAGAAGCTCATCTGCAGAAACCAGCACGGTTTTAGGAAGCAGCGGTCATGCGAGACACAGCTGGCCATTTTTGTTCATGATATACACTACTGGCCATTAAATTTGATACACCAAGAAGAAATGCAGATGCTAAACGGGTATTCATTGCACAAATATATTATACTAGAACTGACATCTGATTACATGCAGCACAATACCACAGTTCATCAAGAGTAGTGACTGGAGTATTGTGACGAGCCAGTGGCTCGGCCACCATTGACCAGACGGTTTCAGCTGATCAGAGATCTGGAGAATGTGCTGGCCAGGACAGCAGTCGAACATTTTCTGTATCCATAAAGGCCCATACAGGACCTGCAACATGCATTATCCTTCTGAAATGTAGGGTTTCGCAGGAATCGAATGAAGGGTAGAGCCACGGGTCGTAACAAATCTGAAATGTAACGTCCACTGTTCAAAGTGCCGTCAATGCGAACAAGAGGTGACCGAGACGTGTAACCAATGGCACCCCATACGATCACGCTGGGTTATATGCCAGTATGGTGATGGCGAATACACGCTTCCGATGTGCGTTCGCCACGATATTGCCAGACATGGATGCGACCATCATGATGTTGTATACAGAACCTGGATTCATCCGAAAAAATAACGCTTTGTCATTCGTGAGCCCAGGTTCGTCGTCGAGTACACCATCGCAGGCACTCCTGTCTGTGATGCAGCGTCAAGGGTAACGACAGCCATGGTCTCCGAGCTGAGAGTCCATGCTGCTGCAAACGTCGTCGAAATGTTCGTGCAGATGGTTGTTGTCTTGCAAAAGTCCCCATCTGTTGACTCAGGGATCGAGATGTGGCTGCAGGATCGTTACAGCCATGCAGATAAGATGCCAGTCATCTCGACTGCTAATGATACGAGGCCGTTGAGATGGAGCATGGCGTTTCGTATTACCCTCCTGGACCCACCGATTCCATTTTCTGCTAACAGTCATTGGATCTCGACTAACGCGAGTAGCAATGTCGCGATACGATAAATCGCAATCGCGATAGGCTACAATCCGACCTTTATAAAAGTCGGAAACGTGATGGTACGCATTTCTCCTCCTTACACGAGGCATCTCAACAACGTTTCACCAGGCAACGCCGGTCAATTGCTGTTTGTGTATGAGAAATCAGTTGGAAACTTTCCTCATGTCAGGACGTTGAAGGTGTCGCCACCGGCGCCAGCCTTGTGTGAATGCTCTGAAAAGCTAATCATTTAGGTATCACAGCATCTTCTTCCTGTCAATTAAATTTCGCGTCGTGGTGTAGCAATTTTAATTGCCAGTAGTGTACAAGAGGCTCGAGATACCGGCTCCCAAGTTGATGCTGTACTTCTCGACTTTCGAAATGCGTTCGACTCAGTTTCGCACTGTGACTTCCTCCAAAAAGTGCGTGCTTACTGTCTATCCGATGAGATGACAGTTGGATACAACGTTTTCTAAGAGACAGTGAGCAATGTGTCGTCCTGAATGGGGTAACTTAAACAGAAACAAGCGTAACTTCAATTGTGCCTCAGGGCAGCGTAATAGGCCCGCTGCTTTGTACGATTTACAAAAACGATGTGGTTGATGGTACTGACAGCATCATTAGACTGTTTGCCGATGATTCTGTAGTCTACAGGAAAGTAGTATCACACGAATGTTGTGAACAAATCAATGAGGATTTGCAGAAAATAAATGTGTGGTGTAATGACTGTCAGTTATCTCTCAATATTAGTAAGTGTAACCCACTGCGTATAACAAGGCGGAAATCCCCATTAATGTACGAGTACAAAATAAACGCCCAGTCTTTGGAACCGATAACATCCGTCAAGTATCTGGGCGTGACTATTCGAAATGAACTCAAATGGAATGATCAGATTACACAATCAACGGGCAAGACGAACTCTAGATTGCGGTTTATTGGTAGAATCCTGAAGCGATGCAATCCTTCAACAAAGGAAATTGCTTACAATACGTTAGTTCGCCCAGCCTCAGAGTATTGTTCGTCTGTATTGGACTTTTACCAGTTGGGTCTGATTCGAGAGATAGAGAAGGTCCAAAGAAGAGCGGCAAGATTCGTGACTGGTACATTTAGCCATCGTGAAAGCGTTACAAATCTCATAGAAAGTTTGAAGTGGGACACACTTGCAGATAGACGACGTGCTAAACGGAAGAGGCTGCTTACTAAATTCTGAAATCCGATCTTCGCCGAGGATGTAGAGCATATATTATTACCACCAACTTTCATATAGCGCAGTGATCACCATTCAAAGATAAGGGAAATTAGAGACCATACTGAGGCGTTCAGACAGTCGTTTTTTCCCTTGAGCGATCCGCAAGTGGTACAAAGAAGGGGAAATATGACTTTGGCACGAGTTGTTCCCTCCGCCACACATCGTTGGTGGCTAGCGGAGTATATATGTAAATGTACACTCCTGGAAATTGAAATAAGAACACCGTGAATTCATTGTCCCAGGAAGGGGAAACTTTATTGACACATTCCTGGGGTCAGATACATCACATGATCACACTGACAGAACCACAGGCACATAGACAAAGGCAACGGAGCATGCACAATGTCGGCACTAGTACATTGTATATCCACCTTTCGCAGCAATGCAGGCTGCTATTCTCCCATGGAGACGATCGTAGAGATGTTGGATGTAGTCCTGTGGAACGGCTTGCCATGCCATTTCCACCTGGCGCCTCAGTTGGACCAGCGTTCGTGCTGGATGTGCAGACCGCGTGAGACGACGCTTCATCCAGTCCCAAACATGCTCAATGGGGGACAGATCCGGAGATCTTGCTGGCCAGTGTAGTTGACTTACACCTTCTAGAGCACGTTGGGTGGCACGGGATACACGCGGACGTGCATTGTCCTGTTGGAACAGCAAGTTGCCTTGCCGGTCCCCTCGACGATCACCAGAGGTGTACTGCCAGTGTAGGAGATCGCTCCCCACACCATGATGCCGGGTGTTGGTCCTGTGTGCCTCGGTCGTATGCAGTCCTGATTGTGGGCCTCACCTGCACGGCGCCAAACACGCATACGACCATCATTGGCACCAAAGCAGAAGCGACTCTCATCGCTGAAGACGACACGTCTCCATTTGTCCCTCCATTCACGCCTGTCACGATACCACTGGAGGCGGGCTGCATGATGTTGGGGCGTGAGCGGAAGACGGCCTAACGGTGTGCGGAACCGTAGCCCAGCTTCATGGAGAGGGTTGCGAATGGTCCTCGCCGATACCCCAGGAGCAACAGTGTCCCTAATTTTCTGGGAAGTGGCGGTGCGGTCCCCCACGGCACTGCGTAGGATCCTACAGTCTTGGCGTGCATCCGTGCGTCGCTGTGGTCCGGTCCCAGGTCGACGGGCACGTGCACCTTCCGCCGACCACTGGCGACAACATCGATGTACTGTGGAGACCTCACGCCCCATGTGTTGAGCAATTCGGCGGTACGTCCACCCGGCCTCCCGCATGCCCACTATACGCCCTCGCTCAAAGTCCATCAGCTGCACATACGGTTCACGTCCACGCTGTCGCAGCATGCTACCAGTGTTAAAGACTGCGATGGAGCTCCATATGCCACGGCAAACTGGCTGACACTGACGGCGGCGGTGCACAAATGCTGCGCAGCTAGCGCCATTCGACGGCCAACACCGCGGTTCCTGGTGTGTCCGCTGTGCCGTGCGTGTGATCATTGCTTGTACAGCCCTCTCGCAGTGTCCGAAGCAAGTATGGTGGGTCTGACACACCGGTGTCAATGTGTTCTTTTTTCCATTTCCAGGAGTGTAGATGTAGATTTAGAAACCAAAGAAAAATTTGGAGTAGCAATTAAAATCCATGGAGAAGAAATTAAAACTTTGAGGTTTGCCAATGACACTGTAATTTTGTCAGAGACAGCAAAGGATCTGGAAGAGCAGTTGAGCAGAATGGACAGTGTCTTGAAAGGAGGATATAAGATGAACGTCAACAAAAGCAAAACGAGGATAATAGAATGTAGTCGAATTAAAGTAGTAGATGAGTTTTGCTATTTGAGGGGCAAAATAATTGATGATGGTTGAATTAAAGAGGATATAAAATGTAGACTGGCAGTAGCAAGGAAAGCGTTTCTAAAGAAGAGAAATTGGTTAACATCGATTATAGATTCATGGGTCAGGAAGTCTTCTGAAAGCATTTGTATGGAGTGTAGTCATGTATGGAAGTGAAACATGGACAATGAATAGTTTAGACAAGAAGAGAATAGAAGCTTCCGAAATGTGGTGCTACAGAAGAATGCTGAAGATTAGATGAGTAGATTACATAACTAATGAGGAGGTAATGAATAAAATTGGGGAGAAGAGGAATTTGTGGCACAACTTGACTAGAAGAGGGGATCGTTTGGTAGGACATGTTCTTAGTCATCAAGGGATCACTATTTACTATTGGAGCGAAATGCAGAGGGTAGAAATCGTAGAGACCAAGGCATGAATACACTAAACAGATTCAGAAGGATGTAGGTTTGAGTAGTTACTCAGAGATGAAGAAGCTTGCACAGGATAAAGTAACATGGAGAGCTCTATCAAACCAGTCTCTGGACTGAAGACAACAAGAACAACATACATTCAGCACAGAGCAAGAAATTAAAATTCAAAAATAATTTTGCCATACTCATATAAAACATAATTTACATACAATAAAACAATAGAAAATCCAGGATGGAACGTAACAATATTGTGAAAAGGGAAATTGCTACTCACCATGTAGTGGAGATGCTGAGTTGCAGATAGGCACAACCTTACAACTGATATTTTGTAGTTTCTGTGTTGTTTGTGGATTTGTTTCATAGGCCATGCCCTTCAAGTGTCACCACAGGCAGGGGCGATTCTAGAAGTCGGTCAAGGGAGGGGGTGGGGCTAATGGGGGGAGGGGGTTTGGGGGAATGGAATATCGCTTAACAAATGAAGAGCTGGGGTCCTCCACCGACAAATTTGTAACATTTGGTGTTGCTTAAAGCAGTTTTTGGTAACTGTTTGGGAGTTCAGGGTAAAAGATGTGCATTAATAAATAATAAGACGCCCACTTCAAGTTAAATGCCATTTATTGGTTTAGATAGTAAGCTATTTGCCGCTCATATGCTTTTGTTAAAATGTGTTTAAAATACTGTACATTGCTACCTATATTGCTACATAATTATACAAAAAATGATTGAATCTGTTGGAATAATATATTCGCTAATTTCTGAAGTCATTTTATCCAGTACTATGATTCTTCATTGGGGAGGGGGGGGGCTATAGCCCCCCCTCTTGCCACCGCCCCTGACCACAGGAAAAAGCCACATGTTGTTAGATCCGGCTAACATGGTGGCCACAAACTATGCTGACAGTTCATTCCTCAGTGAATTCATCATGGACTTTTTGCAGGGACACCTTGGCCATGTGGTATGTTGCCCCATCTTACTTGAAGAAGCAGTATTGTCTTTCAATATTCAGTGAGCTGAGCACAAAATGTATCAAAAATTTCCATAAATGTACCCTGAGGATAGTGCCAAAATGTATTGGTCCAATGATATGCTTCCCTGTTACACAAGGTGCAGGGCAATGGAGAACCCTAACACTATGTGTGGGCAACCACTCCACGCTCATCAGATAGAGAAAGCAGTGGCAGAAAATAACAGCGCTCCACTTATCTAAAGATTGCAGCAAACACCGATTTTTTCATCGTGGGGTGGTTCCTGGCACACAGTGTTAGGGTTACCCATTGGCCAGCACCTCATATTATGTGGATTCACACGACCAGAAAGATGAAACCATGCTTCATCACTTATGATGTAGTTGGAAAGGTCTAAAAAAATCATCGTTCATGCTCTTCAAAAGCCACATGCAGTAATCTACACATTTCTGACTGTCCTCCCATAATCACTGCACAACCGTCACACTGTGTGGCTGCAGATTACGAGTTTTCTATATCTGGTGGCAACTCACCCTGCTTACATGCGGCTGTTGGACCAGTTTACATGAAGTGCAAACTGAAGGAATTCTTTGTTCTTTTACATTTTGCACAGATCCAAAGGTGCGCCAGGGATTTTCAGACTCTGTATTGCTCTCTTTGCTAATTAGTCTCCTCTCCAGGTACCTGACCCTGAAAATCTCGCGAGTTTCCTTAATCAAATCTATTTTCAGTATGTTTCCACAGTCTCAATTCTTTCTTCTGTCGAGAAAGTCATTTTGCAGATCGCGAAGATAAACGTCTAACTTCACTGATGAAATAAACTGAAACGCTTACGTAAGGATGCTAACATTTGATTATTGCATAAAGCACTCCATTTGTTGTAGCTGTTTATTTCAGAAGTTGAATTATTGCATTCTCATTCAAAGCATAGGCGGGCACCACCCTGTTTTCCTTGTTACAATCTTACCATCAAGTCAGTGCGAGTCTGAAGTCAATATTTGACATTTACATGCAATCACAGCCACTCTTAACAGACAGTCTTCGGTATTTAACGGAAAGTTTACAAACGGATAGTCAGCGAAAATAGTATGCTCGCTCACTGTTATACAAATAGGTCACTCCGGGCACACAGTTCTTAGTGACTACCCATACAACAGGGCAACGTACAGGCCTTTCTCCCTATAGTGTCACAGGTGTAGAACACGATCCTCCAAATCTGGTGTAAACACAGTCCACGTTCGTCTGTCTGAAAGGACGCATGAGCACACAAACGCCCAAAAAGGGCTTGTAATGTTGTGTGATGTGGTTGGTGTCTGTGAGGATAGTTGTTTTGGTATAGGCGTGCTGCCTCTTGAACGTTACCATCTATCTGGCCGTACACAAACACCATCTCAACTTGTTCCCAACATGAATGCTAGACCATTCTCCTGCTTATATAGCCCGCAGCACACAAGGAACACACGGCAAGTGGTCCGAGGAACTTTCATTCGTCAGCGCCATCTACCGTGGTATTGGTGCATTTCTGGGCACATGTTCATGAGACCTTTTTTTCTTCGCTCCTAGTCTGTCCCAGCAGTTCGTCGCTTTTGTCAATGTTCTTACTGTGTACTTTCTTCACAATGGTGGAGGTACATCATATCCAATCAGCTATTAGAACTAAACCACACTGTCCCACATCTTTTACTATAAGCCAATCACTACATAATATCTGTTCCAAGCAATTTATTATACGAATAAAATTATAAAACCCATAGATACCGTAATAATCTCCTCTTTACCTAACTGAACTAACTGAGTATGTTTCTTGTTTACACAGGACCATAACAAACAACAAATCTACCCAGGGTCCATGACTCACGCACACTGTCGTTACAACTCTCACACAGCTAATAGACTTACTAGTTTTCCGCTCTCATATTACTTTCGTTTTACACCTTTATTCCATTTAATAATTAAACATATTAAATCTATAATAATTAATGAGACATGTCCTATTAGATTATGAAATGTCGCTTCAAAAATACATTGCTCTCATCGAGTATGATTTCGTTGCCTATACGATAGTGACATCTTTAGGCCACAGCCATAACTATTAGCAACCCTCACCCTTAACTATCCTGTAACTTGGTGTGGAGAGAAGCTGTGATGGGCATTTCTAACTACCCATTAGCCTGAGGAGTGGGCCCAGCCAAATGCAGATGGACATGCAAATTAGAGGAGGAAAGGACAGATTAACAGTAAAGCGACACAAGCAGAAGCTTGGGGTGCCAGACTGAGAGGTGGAAAATTTCTATACAAAGTGTATCATAACTGTATGCAGTTATGCAATATGGAGCAAACTCCAATATCTACATTTTGTGCTAAGCTGTTTTAACACAACTTTCAAATAAAATTCAAGTCTGTCATTATCCAAAAAACGATTCTTGCATTCTCAACATTTTGTAATGTTCTGTCAGATCAATACTACAGGTTTCAAGAATTGTTGATCACCCAAGCATTGGGGGCCGAAATTGGAGTTGGTTACATGGTGCTCAATTTAAAATTTAACACTGGGAATTTGTTCTTGTGGTTTGTATGTGTATAACTGAAATTACTACATTCCAGAAGTCGTGTTTGAACAATTTTTGATTCACATTGTCAATGTGAAAGTAGTAAAATGAAAAAGTAAATACAAAAATGGGTGAAACATTATATCAAATTTACTACTGTTATTATTACTATTGTTAATTAGAAATACATTATACCCAAACGACTCCTTTAACACTAACTTGACTGAAAACTACTCCAAAATGAAATCAAGTGTACCATCAATGCCATCAACATCATCCACAACGCCAGGGTCTGAAGTTAAATTTTCATAAAAGTGTCTGGCATCCCCTGGAATGAGATGCATTATCTGTTTTATATCCTGCAATTTTGGGTGTAGTATTGGTTTACCACATGGCTATAAAGGTATAAAGGCTGTTAAGTTTAATGAAGACTTTGTGCAGCCTGAAGTATGTCTCTGAATATTTACTTCAACGAAATTCTTATCAAAGTTTTTTGTTCATGTACACTGAACAAGGTTTGCCCTTGGTTATTCTTATTTGAGAAAATTCCATCCAATTAGCTTTGTTGTTGTGTATGTCATGCTTTCTGTCTACTATGCTTTTTAGTAACGGTGAATTACTCCAAAAGTTTTTCTTTGCTAGCCTACAGATTTCAAGAGGTTGTTTTCTTCTTGTTTGTTGCATGACAATAATATATATAATCATGCTGCAGGCCAACACATTAAAATACTGTGCCTTATAATTATATATTTACAGTTTGTAAGACACTTAGTGATTAATGTTACTAATTAAAATGTTATATAATACAGCCATTAATAACCATTCTACGTTTAAGCTACAACATTGCCATACTAGCCAGTAAATGGTTGTTTTCAGTATTTTTTGCCGAAACAAAGACACCAAGGACTCTCCTCTGAATAGCATGTCTATGACAACGGAATGTCTTTTTAAACAATGACCTACAAGAAAATACATTCCTCATAATTCCTTGTGCTTCAACTCCAATACATAAATAACAAATCATGTGACATTGTTATATGGATTTGGTTCGATATTGCAATTTACTGCAACTAGTAATTGGTTTGTACCTCTTTTAGACAGCAGCACGTTATTGAGTGGAGTTGGTTCCATTTTGCATGACATGTTACACATATTCCAGCACAGTTTGCAGCAGAGAACCAGAAATCTGAAAAATGGCAGTTGCTTCCCAATTCTATAACTATCTCAGTTAATACCGAAAGCTGACGGAGGTGAAAGTGTACAATTGTAGAAGCAAAAATCATCCAGTAAACACCGGTCCACAAAGGATGCATTTTCGAAATATCTGCGAACATGGGATTACGTGCCGCCACTGACTTCAGTGACGTAATATTGTCCTAGGTGGTAAAAATGTATCTGAAATGTTCACTTTTGGACAGTCCCCATTTAACTGAGCTGAAAACTCACCTAACATCTACTTTAGCAAGCAATACTATGATGTTTCAGCAGGTAACACATTACGAATTATGGAACACCTGTACGTAATAAAGGAGGTATTCCATTTATCCCCTTTCTATATGGATTCCAAAATCCCCAGCTCATCTCATACAGCTTGATCAGGCTGTACAGTTTGCTGCTACAGCTTTTTAACTGTTTTAACGAGACCACTGTACATATGACTTCCGAGAGGACAAAAAAATGACTGGGATCAGATTTATTCTACATCTACATGAATTTGCAGTTCGCACATAAGTGCGTAACACAAGGTTCTTCACACCACCTTCATACTATTTCTCTACCATTCCACTCTCCAACAGCACATGCTAAGAAGTAGGCTGTCACATCTTTCTGTATGGGCTCTCATTTCTCTTATTTTATTATGATGATAATTTCTCTCTATTTTGGTTCGCAACAATAGAATATTTTCCCATTCAGACGAGAAAGTGAGATGACAAGAGAAGAGCTGGAAACAATGATGAAGGAGAAAACTGAGAAAGAAGTCATGCAAAGAAAGCAAAGATATGACAGGAAGGTGATGGTGGCAGAAACAAAAGTTTTTCTGGCGTTGGTATGAACAAAGAAAAGATCTCGTAACAACAAAACACGCCTTTGTTTTAGTGATTACCATCGAAACTCGCTTATAGTATCCGTGACACTCTACAAAACGAGTTGCCCTGCTTTGAACTTTTTCGATGTTAATGCGTCAATCCTATGTTGTAAGGGTCCCATACTGCACAGCAGTACTCTAGCAGAGAACGAACAAACGTAGTGTAGGCAGCGTCTTTGCAGAACTGTTGCAGCTTCTAAGCATTCTGCCAATAAAACGTCGTCTTTGCTTCGCCTTCTCTATAACTTTATCTATGTCATCGCTCCAGTATAAGTTGTTCATAACTCTAATCACTAGGTTTTTAGTTGAACTGACAGGCTTTAAATTTATGCGATTTGTTGTGTAACCGAAAGTTAACGGATTTCTTTTTGCACTCATGTTGATGACCTCACACTTTTTCTTATTGTAAGACAATTGCCACTTTCCGCACAACACAGATATCGTCTCTAAGATGTTTTGTAATTGTTTGTTAATCTTATGATGACTTTATAAGTCGATAAATGACAGAATCATCTGTAAACAATCTAAGAGCACTGCACAGATTGTCTCCTAAATCGTTTATGTACTATAAGAACAGCATAGGGCCTATAAGACTTCACTGTGGAATGCCGGGTATCATTTCTGTTTTACTCAATGACTTTCTGTCGATTATTATACATTGTAACCTTTCTGACAGTCGCACAGCTGAAGCGATACTCCATATGCATACACTTTGATTAGAAGCCTCTTGTGTGGAATGGTGTCGAAAGCGTTCTGGATATCTATAAATATGGAACCATTTTGAGATCTTCTGTCGATATTACTCATCATTTTGTATGAATAAAGAGCTGGTTGTGTTTCACAATAACTATGTTTTCTGAATCTGTGCTGACTGTGTGTCAATAGACCATTACTTTTCAGGTGGTTCATCATGTTTGGACACAGCATATGTTCAAAAATCCTCCTGCAAGTCTGCATTGGTGTTCTCTTGTTGGTACGAAGAAAGAAGAAGTCAAGTGAACATGATAAGGAGACAAAGAAATCTTTGAATTATCTTATGGGCCTTACAAGTTAATGGCAACTTTGCACACACATGAATACCGTGAGCTGAGAAATATACATGAAATAAAGTTTAGTAGGAATGAGAATAATGATGGGGTGTGTTATAGTGAGTGAGGTATGAATGTTTATTAGTTCATCATTACTTATGTGATAAATTCAATTTTTCGTTACGTATTTTTCATGTTGTTCATGCAGCATGGATACTAAAGTGGAGATATATTTCCAGAATTTATACAAGGGACATATTGGAAAATGTGAATACCTTCAAATGGCAACATGGTGGAAATGTTGCTCAAGGAAAAGACGGCAGGTGGTCAAAACAAGAATTAGACTGGAAGCCAATTTATTAACAAATACCAAGGGGAAGACTCTAGACAGATAGGATAGAAGCTGATATGAACTGACAATGGGAAGCTCAGGACTGCCAGAAATCCAGAAATGGGAGAACCTTATGTTGCCCGCTGACTCAAAGAGGCCAGAATGTTAAGTGACTGAATTAACTTATGATGCTCATACAAGGGAATTCATTTTTATCGCATTTGAGAGGGCAGCTGTGTAAACATTATCATAGGTTTATTAAGTTGTACATTTTTCATATAGTGCAGGAAACATGGAAGATGAAATGGAGACATATTTTGAGAATTTTTGGAAGGGAACTAATTTTTTGATGTCATTTGGAGAATATTGCTGAAACATGGTCATATGTGTTATTTCTGTGATTACAAAACCAAGTCAAATTTGGCAAAAACTTGGCACTATGAGCCCACTGATCAGTATGATATTGCACCTTGTCTCACCTGGATAGACATATTTGACACATTTGGAAAGGATGTCAGAAAACAGTTGTACCATGTCCTGAGACCAGATGGCCTTCAGCTGTTTTAACGTGTCCTTGACATCCTTAACAATGGCACTGGGACAGAGTTAGCATCGAATTTGGTCCTACACATACTGTATCAGGGACAGATCTAAGGATATTGCTGGCCATAGGAGTACCTCAACATTACGTAGATAGTTGATCAAGGCACATGTAATATGTGGATGGGCGTTGTCCTACTGAAAAATGGCACCACGATACTGTTTTTTGAGAGGTCGCACATGAGCCTGTAGGATGTCTGTGACTTACCACTATGCCATCAAGAGTACCCACAGTTACTATCGGCCATGACCGGAACTCGCACCTGATGGCTCACCACACCATTATTCCAAGAGTAGCATCACTGTACATCTCGAAAACGTTGGAAGAATGGGATCTCCACCCAGCTAGCTTCCATACTTGGTGATGACAGTCATGTGGTGTAGTGCCGAAATGTGAAACATCACTGAACACAATACAAAACCATTCATCCACAGTCCACACTTTCTGGCCATTGTACCACTCTAGCCACAACAGTTTGTGTTGTGGTGTTAATGGTGTTCTAAACATAAACAGTTATTCATTAGTCCTGCCAGTGCTAGTCTCCAACCATTGGTACAAAATGACATGTGATGTGGCTGGGAGCCCATTATTTGTTCTCCCAAATGGCACAGATGTGATGGGGTTACAATGTGCTTGTGTAAAATACAGTGATACTCCATTGTGGTGGTTAGACCTGTTTTACAGGAACCTTGATGACACGAGTGCTTGCCATCAGGCTCCCTTGCAGTCCACATACTGGCCACTGTCATATCTAAATGTCCAAAAAGTCTGGATATTGCACATGAATGTCCTTTCATACTTGGCACTTTTGACCTGAAATGGAAACTCGTACAAATGCATACAGTAAACAATTGTGCATTACAGTGATGTCATGCTGCAAAATCTTTCTTTTTAAAGCACATGGCGTCTAAACTGCTTGTGAATGCCTGCATTTTATATATCTGTGACAATCAACTTTTTGCTTATATTTCATCACCTTATGCGAAACCATCCTAGCTATTTGTGCAAGCAGGTGCACAGATTCTATACATTCTGTCTATTCTATTGTGTTATTGATGTACTATGGCACCTCATATATCTTCTCAACCATAATGCTCTTATCTGAACAACACTCGATTGTGTCATAAAAAAATCTTTTATTTCCCACTCCATCACTCAGCCACTTTCTTGATGTCTACTTCAGTAGCACAAATCTGACGGTGGTATGACATCTCTCCTTACATCAGAAAACTGAATAATATCTCCAGCTTCAAAAGAATGTTAATGACATATCTACTGAAGCAAAAATAATGCTGACCTTTAAGACCTTTACATCCTTTATTCCAACCACATATTCCTATTTTCTCAGTGCTTTTAGCTGGCATGTTCTGCTGAAATTTCTCTCCCTCGAAAGCCTTTATATTAGCAAATATCACTTTCCTAAACTTATAAATATTTTGTATTTGATTATTATTATAATTATAATTATTACTATTATTGTTATTATTATCAATGACAGCAGCAGCAGCATCAGTTGTAGAAGTACCACGTCCTTTTGCTTTTGCTACTGCCTTTATCCCGCATTGTGCGCAGGGTCAGCAGGGTTAAGTACAGAATTGGCATGGTTTATTTTTAGGGGCGGCCAGATGCCCTTCCTGCCACCAGCCCTTACCCCCTCCCCCGGGACAGAATTAGTGTACCCCAGCTGTCTGTGTCCAGCGTAAATCGTGAAATAGTGTGAATGTGTTACAAATGTCTGCGAGTCGTGTAACTGAGGCGGGATGAGGGGACCAGTCCGGTATTCACATAGTCGTATGTGGAAAACCGCCTAAAAACCACATCCAGGCTGGCCGGCACACCAGTTGTTGTCATTAATCCGCCGGATGGATTCGATCCGGGGCCGGTGCGCATACCCGAGTCCAGGAAGCAGCACGTTAATGCTCTCAGCTACCCTGGTGGGTTTGTAGAAGTACCACTTATACTAACTTTATTAGTTATTAGTATTATTTATGCACATTGACTCTACATACATTCAAATCATTATCAGTTCTATTCATATTAAAATTTCAGTTATTTCTTGGGTAACTATGATGTAAAACAATGTTGTATACGTGAAACTCTGGTTTGATGTAAGATGGGTTCTGAAGAACCTAGTTTGATCAGGTTAAGTGTATACACTGATCATCAAAAATGGTAATAACGACGAAAATAATAATAATTTCCAACATTTTATGACAAAACATATACTTGATTCTTTATTTACAATGCACAACACACATAGAAGTCATCTTACATTTCACAATTTGAGATTCATCTCTAATTTCATAGACAAGTTTTAATAAGAAAAATACAACACTCATTTTAAAATTAAATGATTCTCTAAGTAACAGCAGTTGTGACAGACAACATACTACTGAATTTTAATCTACTGAATATTTGCAGAGTAAAAAAACAACCTTATGAGTAATCAGATACTGCGAAGTTTTTGGCAGAAACAGAACCTTTTATAGAATTCCTAATAAATAATTATGAATACTGTCCAGCAGGTGTCATAATACTGTAGAAATCCAAAAAAGATGTGTTTCTTTTAGTTCAATTGACTTACTTGGAAGTAGTTTACAAAATCCTAAGAAAAAAATGCAGATATCCAGAGTATTTAAAGTGAAAAGAAACGTGTTTGTATTCAAAGTAATGACTGAACAATTACGAGGTAGGAAATTGTCAGGTGTTTGGAATTGTGTGTTTCATTAATTTCATCACATGCTGAGACAACACGCCTCTACTTCTGCAAATTCCACTTGTAGAATTTCTTCTTACCTAACAGTTTGCAGCAGAAGCTTAGTTTGGAAAATTGTGAGTTCAAGAGAAAATTTGCTGGTTTTAATAATATGATAAAGGCTCATGTTTGTTCTCCCTCTGGAACGTTTTCCAGAGATAGAACTGAAGCAAACTACATCACTATCAGAGTTTAATGAAATGGTGTCAGCTATGTGGAGTCAGAGTTTGTGTGAATTATGAGAAGCAGCAAAAGACAGTTTTTGAAATGAGACAGGGTACACAGAGACATTTGGATTTCTGTTTCATATTTTCAGTTAATGGACATCTTGCAGCATTTCACTTATAAAAACCAAATAAATCAGCAGCAGTTGCCCATTTTGTTAAAATGGGATACACTGTTGAAATATATTGAAAATAATCTTAAGATCCTGCACTTGCATGACAAAAGATGAAATGTCATCATATTAAAATATTTAAAACAATTCAGATACAAAATTACACAGCTGGAGTTCTAAATACTTTCTGGAACTGTTGAATTAAAACATACTGTAATTGTAATTCTTGTTTCATGCTGAATTAAAGCATACTCTAATTGTAATTCTTGTTTCATGTCACTCTATTTGTTGGAACAAAAAAAGTTTGTCAAGATGATATGATCTAAGCATTTTCAGAAATATGTTGTGTTTCAACTCAACAACATGAAATTTTCGTCACTACACTTCCAGTCAGAACAGTGAATGTAGAACTTAGGAATCTTATATGGAATGCTATACCTGCTTTTTTAAAGTCGAAAATGAGCCACAACAACAACTACAGTTAAAGGCAAGCCCACACAGACATGTCAAAAGCAATCAAAGTGTTTCCCAAGATAGAAGGAACCCATTCCACACTTTCTGCTACAAAAAAAAGAAAAATCGTGTATTACAAAGTTTAGTGAAGTGTAAGAATGAAGAATGTGGGAGTCAATAGGCTACTTATGAAACCATTATGTATCACAGGAAGCTCCTATCATAGCACGAACACACTACAACAGAAAGGTATGCTTCTAGGGCAAGAAATATGTGTTTGTGTTTTCATGATTTCAGGGGAATTATCTGTAGTTACGCACATGTTTCTTCAAGTGACATTTATTTTACAGTTATTCACATTTTTTAATAATTTACTAATGCTTGGAATGTAAAAACATAATTTCTATTTTGTTAATTAAGAAGAAAAATAATTAACAATGAATATTAATCTTACAGCTGTCTAGGTTGCTAGTATTGTTCTAACTGTCAGATGTTAATAACTTTTACTGAAGTGAGGACCACAACTATATATGTTAGATTGTTTTTACATAATACATGCATAATAACATTGGCTTCTATCAGATGCAATTGCCTTACAATTTCAAGGCGGAAAACCTGATGTGAAAGTTGAACACCCTGCAGAAGAAGATTTCACTCTGAGATAAGCATTGCAAATTCAAAGTATGAAACTGAAACATAGGCAGTCAACAGATTTTTACTCATAAAATTTGTATATGTGAGTGTCACTGTGTGCCAGATAAAACCATTATGGATGAAAAAAGTAGGAGAGAGTGTTGTATACAATGTCAGCCTTGCAAGTGGTGAGTGTTGGATTCCTCATCCTACTGCTTAGAATGTCTTAGGAGGAATAATGTCGGAACCTGTACGTTCACTATTGGAAAACCATGACAGCAGAAGTGAATGTTGCAGCCTAATGCAGGAAGTATTCAGTAAAGGTGATCAAGCTGCCAGTTTGCTTTTCAACGATACCGTTCATCTATACTCAATAACAGTAAGTCTCCAACCATTCCGAAAATAGGATAGGGATATTACCAGTCTGCCATAAAGAATGAATGAGACACTGCAAAGTTAAACATGTTCTGTGTTGTCTCAAAACAAAAAATTGGGTTTTTATTCCACTCACAGAAGTATGACTGTTACTGCAAGATGGTTCTCCACCCTCCAGCCCTGTGGAATGCTTATGTGCTTTGCTGCTGGAATTAGGCATTCCCAGTGTGAAGGGTAATTTATGTGTACTTTTATCAGAATGTGTGTGTGTGTGTGTGTGTGTGTGTGTGTGAGAGAGAGAGAGAGAGAGAGAGAGAGAGAGAGAGAGAGAGAGAGAGAGAGAGAGAGAGAGAGAGAAGCCAGTTCACTTCATGGCAATAGCGTTTAATTAATAATCCTTGTCCCTAATTAAGGTTTCATTTCTGCCAAAAACATTAATTGGCATTTGACGCAATGAAAGAAAATATATAGTTCATTCTAACTGTAAATCAGTTACTTTGGAGAACCTCTTCAAGTCAGGAGCAGCATATAATAACATTAAATATAAGGCAGGATTAAAGAAATATCGAGAGATTTTAATAATTGATGCTTCCTCTAAGTACTTCTGGTACAGACATCTAACATTATTTCCTAGGAAATGGAAATTCACTTCCATTAGCTCTCATGAGTTAGCTGTTCACTTTTGAGAAAAAAAATGTTGTTTATTCAGATGGGGCTATGAAGTACTGAATATTTCCATAAAAGAAAAGAACAATAAAGATTAAAAAGGCAGGTTGAAAGAAGAACATTAAGTTTGATGTGACAAGAAAATGCTTTGTAAAGACAATGTTTGGTTTCAAAATCCTTATCTGATTATGTGCTTGTGAGGTGTGGTGATGATATTATAATTCTGTTAGAGACGGGACAGGACTTAGAAGAGCAGTTCAGCAGTCTTAATGGTGTTGTAAAAAGAGGTTATAAGATGAATATCAACAAAAGTAAAACAAGGGTAACTGAATGTAGACGAATTAAAGTAGGCAAAGCTGAGGGAAGTAGTCAGGAAATAGTACACCAAAAGTAGTTGAGTTTTGCTACTTCGGCAACAAAATAAGCTGGGAGGCCGAAGTAGAGAGTGCTTAAAACTGAAACTAGCTATAGCAAGAAAATCAATTCTTGACAAGAAGGAATTGCTAACATCAAATAAGAATTTAAATGTAAGGAATTATTTTGTGAAGGCAGTTTTCTGGAGTGTAAGAGATCTGTACAGAAGTGCAACATGGACAAAAAGTAGATCAGACAAGAAGAGAAAAGGAGATTTACAAATGTGGTGCTTTACAAGAATGCTGAAGATTCAATAGGCAGATGGCGATACTAATCAGAGGATATTTAACTAAACGGGAAGAAAAGAATTTGTGGGAAAACCTTACTAAAAAGTTGTCAATTGATAGGACACATTCTGAGGCACCAAGGAATCACCAGTTTAGTACTTGGAGAAAGTGTATGGGCTTAAAAATAAAAATTTGTAGAGGTAGACCAAGGCTTAAATACAGTAAGGAGTTTCAAATGAATGTAGGTTTGCAGCCTTTGGACTGAGGACCACAACAACAACAAAGGATCACAGACACGTTAGTGTCAAGAATGGAGATAGTCACTTGCAAATTAGTGCAGATACTGGCAACGACTTGGTTGGGTTTCAGTGTAAGAATGTTTTAGCCACTTAAGCAGCATTTCAGGGCCACCATTGCTGACTAATGTCACCCATCTGAACACTAGTAACAGCACTGAATGACAGAAACTGGTGCGACCAATTATAGAATATTGTTCTCGCATTTGGAGTTGTTTTCAGGTAGCCCATGACAGCAGACAGAGATTAAATTCAGAGACACACTGCTAGATTCATAGTGTGTCAATATAGCACATCCAAAAACTATGACACAATTGACATATGATCTTAGAATGGAAACATTCAGAAAAAAATGACATAGTTCTTAGGAAACCCTATAGAATAAATTTAGAGAACCTAAATATTTTGACGTATACAAATTATTAAGTGTCCCAGTTTTAATCTACACATCTATACAGCTGAAAGCTGGACTAAGGAGATAGTCAAATTAAGAAGATTTGAAATCAAAATCTTAAGAAAAATGTTTGAACATGCAAGAGTTAGCAGTACTGTTGAATGAATCATCCTACGATATCATGAAGTTTATAAATTGGTACAAAATAACAGATACAGTAGAAAAAATTAAAGCCAAAGTAGTTCTTAATAATAATAATAATAATAATAATAATAGTATCTGTTGTGAAAATATAAGCTCGCATTCAAATATCTTCCACAAAAATAGAATAAGTGACAAAAATAAAAGAGGCACCTAATTTATGGAACACAGAATTTGCAAGAACTAATGAGTCAAAAAATTTTAATATCTTGGTGAATTAATACCGAAGAATGTCAGTGGTGGAGAGGCTAAAAAAATGCCAAGTAAGATGGAATTGGACTTTCAGTGACAAAATATGTGTACTATAAGAGCTACAGCATTACATTATAGCATTATAGTCACATAACCAGAATGTTTCTACTTATCCCAATGCCTGGGACTGACTAAGGCAGGAGAAACAAAAAGCATGGAAAAGAAAGAGAGTAAATTCTGAAGAAAAATTCTGGTACCAATAAAACACAATGGTTATTACCAGAGAAAGAGTAATGAAGACCTGTTCGAGAGAATTGGACTACTAAATGTAACAGTGGGAAACATGGAATGATGTTCTACAGCCATCCAACTCAGATAAATGAAAAAAGTATCCCTGCTGCAAGTTGCTCTAATAAATTCAAAGCGATATGATAGAGATTAAGATTGAAAAACGTCATATTCTGAATAGAGACATATTTTCACAGAATGTTTTAGATTCCCATTCCTTTAGACAACCAAAATACAATATTGGGTTGAAGTGCTCAGATGTTCAGATATAATAGAACTCTGACTGAATGAAAAATTATTGGAAGAACACTGATGTAAAAATCAGAAGTACTCATTTATGGAGACCATAGAAGGGTCAAATTGAGTAAAAACAAGAAGTAACAACTTTTCATTGAGAGTTAATGTGTAGAAATTTGACTTTCATTTTCCACATTTTGTTATAAACAACCAAGTTTCAGAAAATATTTGTAGCTAGCTACAATGATCATAATACTGGAACATTTATAAAAATGTTTGTAAATATATGGTTACCCTGTTTTCATACATTTATGTCCATTTCACAATTAACAATTTTTTGATTTGGAAGTTTGCTATTTGATTGGTGAGTAAACATCTACTAAAAACAATCAAACACACACACACACACACACACACACACACACACACACACACAAAGAGACATCACAAAAGTGTACAATTTTCTGGAATGTATTTTTTTTTCTGCCACATCTTCTCGTGTAACATATCTTCAGTGTTCACATATCATGCTGGTTTATTTATCAGTGACATGGAAAACTGCATGTACCACAGAAGGCCAAAAAACCTAGAGACACACAAATTTATACATAGAAAAAGCACTACTACACTGTCATTCCTTTACAGCACCATTAGATTGGATGAAAGATGAGGAAGTTGGGCCACTGAGTAGCCATGAAGAATTGAGGCATCGAGCTTAGGCCAGAAAAAGACGCCAAAAGTCCAGAGCATTTGGCAGTGAGTGGTCCATAGGAATGAAGCGAAAAATAGTTTTAAACACCACCCACAAAAGATTTCAGATACTTAGGTGATTTTCTTCCATCTCAGTGATAACACAGTTTATGTTTACAAGTATAAACACTAATTCTTACAACATCAAAAGACATTAATTCATTTCCAATACAGTTGATTCACCTACAGCTAATGTTTAAAATGTTGTTAATTCATAGATCTTGAGCCAGTGGTTACTAGTATCCTTTTAATATAGGTATTATAATTTGTGTTTTTAAACAGTAAACTGAATTAGAAATTGTCACAGTCATTTCATAAATGGAATAATTTCACAGTATATTTTTTTCATGTCTTTGTTTCCAAGCTTCTTATAATATGTTTTTGGAATTAGTCTGTTACACCAGTTAAAATAAGTTGAAATAAATTAAGTGACCTGCACAGTGTTTCAAAGACATAATGGTGACAGCACACTTTAATGTTAAATAAACCAGTCCTTCACACTCAAATATTATTTTTCACCTAAATGTTCATGTGTTTGCAAATGGTGTCATGTGAAAAACTATCATTTTAGATGAGATCCTAGTCTCTTCTTAAAATTCTTATGACACAATATCCCAAACAATGACCAATAGAAATGTAAGTTTCCATTTGTTATTAAACCCAGAACTGCAGTATCTCATACAAACGTTTGAGACAGGAAATATACAATTTTGTCTTAAAAGTATTATTGGAGACATACTCTCATTTGGCTGTATGGACACTCAGTTACATGGCTTTCTAACTAAAAGTACCGTTTGTTGTCAATAAAGATTATTTAAATATTTATAATAGGTATGAACTGTAGCAATTTAAATGGGAAACTACTCGCTAAACTGCCGATAAATGATAATCAGTTCAGCCAACTTACTTGAAGTGTTTACGTAAACAATACATCTATAGCCCCAAGTTTTTCAGAAAAATTATTAATCCACAACATGCTGTACTTAAAATATGATGGAACCTACATATTTACTATTATCCTCTATTACTTATGGAACACATGTGATTCATTTAGTTTGAAATAAAAACACTATTCACTGAGTACATTCATGTTTTGATACAGATACTAGAAAGTTCTTGATTTGGCACTTTATAACAATAATGTGATGGTTTCCTCCATAATTATAGAAGAAACTAGTATAACATTCTTGATTTCACTCATCCTGTCAAATTGTAATAAGTCCCCTTACTTAATTGTAGTCCACACTTACATAACATTCTTCATTTTACTCATCTTATGTCATATTATTGAGACTTTCCAGTAGAAATACTTTTCATTGCAAACATGCTTCCTGTTGTTCTTATTACAGTAAAGTTCAGAATAAAGGATAACATTCCATCAGAGACTTGTGTTCATAGCTCATAAAAGTTGCGAAGAGATTTTCATTAGGTCTCTTGCAGTATCTTTCCAGGAAGACATTCAGGTGTCACTGTTACTACTGGGATAGCCGAAACTGGAAGAGAAAAAAAAGCATTTTTGAGTCTACAGTACTGAGGGATGTGGCGCAAATACATTTTAGATTGCTTACCACTACACAACATTAGCAGAGTTTAAGGTATATGTAAGTATAGTTATATTTTGCCACTAGTGCCTTGTTGTAGTCAACCAAATCTGCTTTACACACTGATCAACCAGAAATTGGGAATGAGCATGTGAAAGATACATAATGTACTACAGTAAGTGTCTAGCAGGTGATAGGGTTAAATGGATAAGTATTATTCTGGGATCAGACAAAGTATAGGGACAGCTACTAGTCGATTTTAAATATCCATACATCATCTGGTACTGTAGACACTAAATACTGCCACTCAGTATAGGAAACAAATGTGAGCAGTAGCATAACAGAATGTGTAGTATCTATTGTGATAGGTACAAATTTAATGGTGAATGTCATTCATTGCTTGTTATCAGAACCAGAACTTCACAAAACCCATGTGTCAGTGTACATCAGAAAGTTAGCAGATGAAAATGAGATGTGATTATGTTATTTCATAACATTTTGCTTGATTTGTTTACATTAAGCAGGATCTGAAAATATATTTACTGTTTCTAGTTTTCAATATGCTTCCATGTCTAATGAACTGCATTTGTTAACATATTCATTACAATGTGTAACAAAACATTTATTGCTATGTAAGTTCAAAACATAATTTTATCAAGAACAGACCATAAATTACCAAGCAGTGATTATTTAAGTTGTTTTCTATTACTTTGTTTGTCAACTTCTCCTATGACATCCACACAATATTTACAATCTACAGTTGGAGGAATAAATAAATAAATATACTGTCAGTTAGTATACCTTTGTTAATACTTCGAAAAAGGGTTCAATCCTTCATAGCATCTATTCTAATAAAGATTTCAGAACAGTTCCAAGTCTGTCCAACAGTTCACAGCTTCTACTAGCTCATACATTGGAGTTATTCTGCCACTCACTATCTTGGATATTTTATGCTAACGAAATCCATGCTACTGTACTTTTGAGATAATTTTTGTGTAGAAAAAAATATGTTTTGCTACCAGAAAACTACTTAAATAGAAGGCAGACGGAATTCATTTATTTGTAGAAATTAGTTACTATATAATTAATACCAACAAATCAGTACTACAGTAAGTTATCACTGTACCATCGAAAGTAGCTGTGAAGGTTATTTATGAGAAAATTGAGACAACTTTGCAGCAGTAATAAAGTGATTTAATGCTTTCCCGGCGAAATGCTGACATTCTGGAGTAGTCGGGCGTTCTGCCGGATGTTCGTGTCAAACTTGCACAATATTTCGATAGTGTGCCTCACTGTCGAAATATTGTGCAAGTTTGACACGAACATCCGGCAGAACACCCGACTACTCCAGAATGTCAGTAATAAAGTGGATCAATGTAGCTCCACAATATTTCCATTACTTTCTTTTAGTCCTGATTTAGCTTTATATGGATTTTATTATGTTGGAAATGAGTTCCACTGAGAGATTAATGTTGCTATTAGTATGATACGAGAATAAAAAGGAGCAAATACCTCGCCAACATATGGATTACATCACTGAAAATATGAAAGAATGCGTGGAATCCATAAGAAATGGAACACATGCTTTTCATATCACAAAATGCTTCTAAACCAATTCCTGGAGCTAGTAAACAGTGTAAGAAGAGAAAAATCCAGACAGTGTTTGATTATTCTAGTGATGAAGATATATTACAAGGAGAAATTCTTGATGACAATTCAGACAAACATTTGAAACCATACAGAAGAAATCAAATGACATGTGTTAGCATCATCCACAGAGAATGAAGAGTATTTATGAAAACCACTGGCAAAATTGAAACCAATAAGACAGAGAATTCGTGTGTTTGGATTAAAGTAAACAGTATCCTGATGTTATTGAAAGCTTTAACGAAGACAGTGCAACTGTAAATACCATGATAATAAACATGCACTTTTTCACAATAATGAAGGATATATTTATAGAGGTATGTTCCATCTTTGCAACTAAATGAAAGGCAGTTTGTTTCTTGCCCTAGGCGTTTCCCTTCTTTTATTGATGAATCATCTTCAGTTTCCCGTAATACCTCTTTGTTTTTATATACATAATAAGTGCATTATGTAGCAGTTACAAGTATATTACAATGTTACGTTTTTTTTCATATTTTACTCTTGTTTTTCAGGTTACAAACAACTTTTGCAGCACATGTTTCGTGAAGTTAAATTACCGTTTGGTGCTACTAAAGCCAGGTTCACACACAACGAAAGTATCGCCACGAGTCAAATCATTCTGAAGTGGCACTGTGAGCTACCATTCACACAGGACGCCACAAATACTTCGTAATTGCGCAGTTGGCAAAATGGCGTCTGTATCAGCTGATTAAACGGCTGTACATATTACTAAATAAGATGTTTTGAAAAACATAATAAATGTAAAATATTACTTAGCAAAGTGTTTCTCGTCTCTCTTGTCTGGACTACATGTTTTAAGAACCGGTCTGCAGCTTCAAACCAAGTTAGCCTGGGTTATAAATACCGTCTGTAGACACACCATTCTTAAGTGATTTCACTACTTTTTTATGTCCATTCATGTAAGCATTTCGAATGCTTCGAATTTTTAACTTTGTTGTAGCTACATCAATTCCTGGTACATATTCACGCATACTGTTTACTATTTCAATTAATGCAGCATGTCTCAAATTTCTGTCTTTGTATGATTCGCTTTTGTGGTTCCAGAGGCATTATCGTCCATGATACACCTCCAAGAATCTCATAATTGTCGCTGTTGACCACTTTTTCGACATATTAATAGCAAACGCACAAAGAAAAGCACTATCTGTGAACGAATGCACACTAGAAAGGTTTGAATCCAGCCGCGAGGTAGTAATCGAACGACGTTATTCGATTGTAGAGAAGGCAAAATGGCGCAACAAAGAAGAACCAAGTTCAACTTTTTGTTGCGTGACAAAAGTTGCGCTTCTTACATGGCGCCACCGAAAACTAGGAGTTCACACATGCAGCTACAACGCAACTGTAGTTCTCCATTTGCAGTGGCGATACTTTTGTTGCCTGTGTGAACCCGGCTTTACGATTTCCAAAGTTGCTAGTCCATATGTGTGACCAAATAAATAAACAAATAAAATAAAAAAATCCACTTTCAGAAAGAATGACACATTCACACATAAGAAAACACACACACATACACACACAAAAAGAAGTGAACAAATATCAAA
This sequence comes from Schistocerca gregaria, assembly GCF_023897955.1. Taxonomy (NCBI): domain Eukaryota; kingdom Metazoa; phylum Arthropoda; class Insecta; order Orthoptera; family Acrididae; genus Schistocerca; species Schistocerca gregaria. Next base: position 85,084,346 of record NC_064930.1, on the reverse strand, counting down.
CTACACACACAACACACACAAAAGACAAAAGATAAACACACTGTGGCAGTTGGCAACACTACACACAGTCAACACACGCACGTTCAACACACAATGAAAAGTGCAAGTGAAGTGCTGAAAGAAACGTGAGTGAAAAATACTGGAAATTGGCCATCTGGAATATGGGAACCGAGTACACATATCTGCAGGGTTACAAAGATGGACTAGCAACATTGGGAATCATAAGTTACACAAGCAATAACTTACATGCACGAAAATTGTGCTGTGGAAGTTATTTCTAACCTGAAATACAAGGGGAAAACATAAGAACACGTAATATAGTAACATACTTGAACTGCATAGCGCACTTAATGCGCATACAAAAATAAACATTCATTACAGGCCACTGAAGACGCTTCATAAACAAAAGAAGCGAAACGTGTATGGCAAAAAACAAACAGTTTTTCATTTAGTTGCAAAGAAGGAATATGCCTCCATGAATTTTGATGTAACTAAGGACGACAGAAAACAGAAAAAAACGGGAGGATATAGTTGAATCTAGGATTTGCACTCCTGGAAATTGAAATGAGAACACCGTGAATTCATTGTCCCAGGAAGGAGAAACTTTATTGACACATTCCTGGGGTCAGATACATTATATGATCACACTGACAGAACCACAGGCACATAGGCACAGGCAACAGAGCATGCACAATGTCAGCACTAGTACAGTGTATATCCACCTTTCGCAGCAATGCAGGCTGCTATTCTCCCATGGAGACGATCGTAGAGATGCTGGATGTAGTCCTGTGGAACGGCTTGCCATGCCATTTCCACCTGGCGCCACAGTTGGACCAGCGTTTGTGCTGGACGTGCAGACTGCGTGAGACGACACTTCATCCAGTCCCAAACATGCTCAATGAGGGACAGATCCGGAGATCTTGCTGGCCACGGTAGTTGACTTACACCTTCTAGAGTACGTTGGATGGCACGGGATACACGCGGACGTGCATTGTCCTGTTGGAACAGCAAGTTCCCTTGTCGGTCTAGGAATGGTAGAACGATGGGTCCGATGACGGTTTGGATGTACCGTGCACTATCCTACGGTCTTGGCGTGCATCCGTGCGTCGCTGTGGTCCGGTCCCAGGTCGACGGGCACGTGCACCTTCCGCCGACCACTGGCGACAACATCGATGTACTATGGAGACCTCACGCCCCACGTGTTGAGCAATTCGGCGGTACGTCCACCCGGCCTCCCGCATGCCCACTATACGCCCTCGCTCAAAGTCCGTCAACTGCACATACGGTTCACGTTCACGCTGTCGCGGCACGCTACCAGTGTTAAAGACTGCGATGGAGCTCCGTATGCCACGGCAAACTGGCTGACACTGACGGCGGCGGTGCACAAATGCTGCGCAGCTAGCGCCATTCGACGGCCAACACCGCGGTTCCTGGTGTGTCCGCTGTGCTGTGCGTGTGATCATTGCTTGTACAGCCCTCTCGCAGTGTCCGGAGCAAGTATGGTGGGTCTGACACACCGGTGTCAATGTGTTCTTTTTTCCATTTCCAGGAGTGTATTTTCTCAGTGCCACAGTTGGTCAATGGTCATGAATTGTGCTTAATATTTTCTTTGTTTAGTCAGTAACATTTTGACACACCAACATACCTAATGAAACATTGGTCTCTTTTTTGATAGCAAAAACACTAAATTTTGTTCACGTTTGTTACTTTTTTTACAACTTATATTACAAAAATTGTGTTTCTCTGTATTTTTGTAATATTTGTCTCTCTGATTCCAAAAAGGACATAGATGTCGGTTTAATATGGTCTTATAAGGTAACTCAATAAATTTTAAAGAGGGTGACATTGCCCCAAGCTATTACACTGTCTTAAAGTTTATATTAATTGAAACAAAGTCAGCCACTCCAGCAGCTATTTTGCTCCAATTTTTGAAAGATTATAATATTTCAAAAATAAGTCTTTGATATCATTCTATGTTGCTATATGGTTTCTATATTGATCTAGAATGGACTATCTTCAGTTTCAAAAGTCATTTTACAGCACTACTGTGCATTAAATGATTTAATTTGAAAAACTATCCAAAAGGGGAGGAAAGTAACCCCATTTGACAGTAATGAGAACGTGGAGTGTAAGAAATGTTGCTCTTATTAACACTGTGTTACGAAATTTTCTCATTATGTTCTTAACGAAAGTAATGACACCTAATAGAAATGTGTGGCAACAGTATGGAGACTTGAAAATGGTGAAGTTAACTTGTCAAAAGGAAGGACGAGAAATAAAAGAATAATGTTAGTAGAGGATATGGGAGGAAGAAAACGGAAATAGAAAGGAATGAGAAAAGCAGTGTAGGCAGTCTGACCATTAATGATTCCCTGCTTGGTAGAGGGAAAATAGATGGGATATGCCTAGAGGGAAGATGCATCCATGTAAACAGGTGCACAGTGTATATAGATAAGGTGCACGTTATAAGGTATATCTTGTTCCAGGGTCGTGTGGCTGAAGTGGAGAAAGAAATGCAAAAAGTTTAGTGTTGCGCAAAGGTGAAGCGAAGATGCTGGGTATATCCAATATCATTTTGCAGTTATGGAATAGCTAGTGAGCACAGTAATGCTTCGCAATTGCTAAATACGAATACGTATGGAAATTGGATATTCATCCTATTCTTCTTCCCTCCACTTCTCCTCTCCCCAATTTTCTGGCCATCTCCTCCGTCTCCCCCTCTCTCTATGCCTCATCTCTCCTCCCGTCTTTCTGACGATCTCCTCATCCATTTCCTCCCAGCTCTGGGCTGTCACTCTGACTTTAGACCTTCTGTATTGTTACTGCAAACGAAATCTTGATTGTGAATTGAAATCGCTTAAAATGAGTGGGTAAATTGGTTGGGATCATTGGCATGTGGGGTATGATACGCTTCGTAGTATTACAGGTGATTCTAAAATATTACGATAGCTTGGTAGTAAAGGATATTGTGTGTAACATTGGCACTGTTTCCAATATTGCAGTTCAAGAAATAAGTTAAAGGCTTGTAGAAAATAAACTAACGCTAAATCGCAGCAAGATTCAGTTTTTCCGGCTTCTAAAACACAAATCAAAGAAACCTGACGTGCTAATTACACTGAATCGGCATATGACTAGTAAGACTAAACAGTTCAAATTTCTAGGCATTCAGATCGATAGTAAGCTGTTGTGGAAAGCCCACATTCAGGGCATTGTACAAAAACTTCATGCTGCCATTTTTATTGTTAGCTACCGTTTTTACCAGTAACAAGTGATAGTTCGACTCGAAAAGTAGTCTGATTTGCCTATTTTCATTCGCTTATGAAGTATGGTATTATATTTTGGAGTAAAACATCCCATTCTCAAAGGGAGTTTTCGCCTTAGAAACGGGCGGTTCGGACAAGTGGTGTTAAATTCGCGAACCTCTTGTCGACCCCTGTTCTTTGGTCTGGGCATTCTGACACTGGCCTCTCAACATTTGCTTTCTTTAATGTCGTTTTTGGCTAACAGTATCAGCTTATTCCCAAGAATTAGCGGTTCTCACTCCGTTAATGCTACGCAGAAATCCATCTGCATTTGGACCGCACCTCCTTCTCTCTTGTGCAGAAAGGCGCACAATATTCTGCTGCAGCCATTTTCGGTAAGTTGCCACAAGATATCAAAAATTTTAGCAGTGTTCCAAACGCTTTCAAACCTCCTAAACTGAAGAGTTTCCTCATAGGTAACTACTTCTGTTCTGTCGAGGAGGTTCTTGAAAAATTAATCTACTTGCTGTGTTACATTGTTGATTGCATTTGTATAAACTTGTAGCTTGTCGTCTTTTTGGGATTCATAAACATTTTATCCTATTTATTATTACTTTTCTGTTGTAATTTTATGTAGCGAAACGTTCCACGACCTTGGAGATTTACTCCTGAATTTGGTCATACGGAACTACTCGTGTAAATTAAAAATGAAAAAAGGGACACCTGTCCAGTTTCTGTCTCTCTTTGAGAGTAGCTTTAGTGACAGTACTTATCATTGTTTTAATCTGTGAATGGCTGCGTTTACAAAGTTTTGGACGATTTAGATTCAGTATTCTAGTCATAAGCCGGCAAGCTATAAATATTACTTCCCCCTCTTCTGTAAAATTATCAGAGAGGAATGAATTAAAACAGTATATTGTTGTGTTTGCAATTTTTTGTCGGAAAAATGTATGTAGGAAGAGAAAATACGTACAGGAGAAACAATTTGTCTAATGGGTTAAATACCCTCCTATCGCAGTCGAAACTGACAGCGAGATAGAAATCGAAATTACACGTTTTGCAGCAGAGGGCAGCATTTTGTGTCTCACAGTCGGTGGTTGATGAGGTTCATATGGGATACATATCGCCCACTAATGTAATATGAAGTTCCGACCTTTCGGACTTCTACTTCTCACATCTGTAACGAGATGCTTTCGGAACTTGGAGAAAAATACTATGGACTATGCTGCGGATCTAGAGAAGGCTGTGGGCGATCAAACGAGCCGACACGAAAATCAGATCGAATTACCATTTTCTCAATTCTAAGAATGCCTGAAGCAACAAATTGTGTTTTCTTGTATATTACAGACGTTCCAGAATGAAATTTTCTCTCTGCAGCGGAGTGTGCGCTGATGTGAAACTTTCTGGCAGATTAATACTGTGTTGGAAGGAGACTCAAACTCGGGACCTTTGCCTTTCGCAAGAAAGTGCTCTACCTACTGAGTGAAGCTGTGAGGAGACGTCGTACGTCGTGCTTCGGGAGCTCAGTCTTTAGTGCACTTCCCCAGGAAACGCAAAGGTCTCGAATTCGAGTCTTGGTCAAGCACACAGTTTTAACCTGCCAGGAAGTTTCATGACAGACAGTTAATACATATCTGAGCAGTTCTGCTAGTTCGTAGATTATTTATGTAAGAAGTGGGGCGAATATGCCAGAGACAACTTCGCAGAATGTAGAAAACATTGATGTGGGGTATGTCAAAGGAGTCTTTAAATGTTGTACTGAAAAATTTTGTGAGGTATTTCAGTTTTTTGTTTTCATTGGAGTAAATGTGTTTTGATACTGATCTGTTAAACTTTTTCCCATTATTGATAAAATCATCCTAAAATTAAAAATCTAGCTCGGGAAAATCCTGTGTTCACATGAAAACATGGATCTAATTAGCTTCGTGGGACAAATGCGAGCCAATCTACCAATTTTCGAAACTTAACAATTTTGGTAGTGGAAGTGTGTTATTTATATGAAGACGTGGTGGATGTTCTTTCAAACATCGAATAGAAGAGACGTAATACATCCGTATAATTGATTCGCCTAGGGGGATGATGGGTCCGCCCTCTTAGTGCGGTTGCACAAGTATATCCAACCGCGGGAATCTCAGAGTAGCGAAAATGGACAGTGGCTGCGGGAAGGTGACGCTCGGTGGAAATGTGTGTCGCCCGTGAGGCGTGCAGAGGTAGTCGGCGCGGTTGCGCTAACGCAGTGTCCTGGGTGGTTAACGCACCTGCCAGTAAGCAGGAGATCCCAGGTTTGAGACCCAACCAGGCACACAATTTCCCCCATCGCCGCTGATTCTGCGTAATGTCCCGATGTAGCTGACATCAGTAATCCGCTTACTTCCGTTTCCTTCCGCCCCCCCCTCCCCCCGTCCCCCCCTCCCCCCGCCAACTTCAGTTTAAATATAGTGTGTTATTTATCACAAAGGAAGACAGTTTTCGACCTGTTATTTTCCAAATGTATGCAAAATAAAGTTCATCGTGAAAGAGTTAACAGACAACCTGTGCATAGTCATTCAAAGAAATATACAGCCTGTGCCTATCCAAATGTTCATTAGAATAACGTGTAAAAGTTCGAAGTAAATCTGTCAAGAACTTAAACAGATTTTTGATAACGGCGTTTCTGCTTAATACACCGACAGAAAAAAAAATCGCAGCACCAAGAAGGAGTTGTGCGACTCAAACGAAAGTCGGTATAGACGTGGTTCCACACCTGGAAGGAGACGTCTATTCAAGTTTCACACCAGCTCTATAAGAGCGGCGCCGGTAGCAGCAATATGAGGATGTGAATCAGGTTTTCTTTAAATACACGCTGTGACGGTCGCGAGCATTAATTACCTATGAGAAGACTCGAAGAGGCGAGTCGATGTTAAGAATGCATCTAAGGTGACAAAGACGCCATTATCAACACTGCAGTCAGTTTGAACGTGGCTGTGCAATGGAGCTACAAGAAGCTGGATGTGCCTTCTGCGGTATTGCAGAAAGACTTGGCGGGAATGTAGCTTCTGTACACGACTGCTGCCAGAGGTGGTCATGGGAATGTATGGTCGCAAGAAGACAGGGCTCCGGTCTACCGGACTACCATGTGGCAGTCAGGGAAGCCAACTGTGTTCGGCTGATAGTTCTGTCGCATCATACTGCATCTGCAGCAGCCATTTGGCCAGCAGTTGCCACCACTGTGGCACAACGAACTGTCACTTCAAGGAGGGCTTCGAGCCAGACGCCCTGTAGCGTGTTTTCCACTGACCCCACGCCACCGCCATTTGCGAGTTGAGTGGTGCCAAGCGAGAGGTCACTGGAGGACTGGGTGGAGGTCTGTGGAGTTTCCTGGTGAAAGCCGGTTGTGCCTCAGTGCAAATGAGGGCCTTATATTGGTTTGAAGGGGGCCAGTTGAGGGCTGGTAACCACCTGTCTGCATGCTAGACACAGTAGACCTACACCCAGAGGTATGGTCTGGGATGCGGCTTCGTGTGACTGCGTGGAGCCCTCTCGTGGCTCTCCCACGCACCCTCACTGCAGTCAGGTGATTCGACCTGCTGTACTGCCACTCATGAACAGCATTCCAGGCGCTCCTTACCAACAGGATAACATACCGATAACATACCGATTTTGTAACCTATTATACTCAATGGAGTGTCGACATTTTGCCTTGGCCTGCTCAGTCACCAGATTTGTCATCCGCGAAGCATATATAAGACATCAACGGAGGACAACTTCGTTGTCATCCACACCCAGCATTAGGTGTCCCTTCATTGCCCCACCGAATGCAACAGACATGGAACTGACATCTGCCTACTGTACAACACAATGCATGCACGTTTGCATCCTCGCATTCAACATTCTGGCGGTTACAGCGGTTATTAATGTGCTAGCATTTCACATTTGCAATAGCTTATCTCTTCCTTACAGTAACCAGTGATCTTCCTATGTTATCACTTAAATATGTTACCTTTTTTTTTGGTCATCAGTCTACTGACTGGTTTGATGCGGCTCGCCACGAATTCCTTTCTTGTGCTAACCTCTTCATCTCAGAGTAGCACTTGCAACCTACGTCCTCAATTATTTGCTTGACGTATTCAAATCTCTGTTTTCCTCTACAGTTTTTGCCCTCTACAGCTCCCTTTTGCACCATGGAAGTCATTCCCTCATTTCTTAGCAGATGTCCTATCATCCTGTCCCTTCTCCTTATAAGTGTTTTCCACATATTCCTTTCCTCTCCGATTCTGCGTAGAACCTCCTCATTCCTTACCTTATGTCCACATAATTTTCAACATTCGTCTATAGCACAACATCTCAAATGCTTCGATTCTCTTCTATTCCGGTTTTCCCACAGTCCACCATACAATGCTGTACTCCAGACGTACATCCTCAGAAATTTCTTCCTCAAATTAAGGCCGGTATTTGATATTAGTAGACTTCTCTTGGCCGGAAATGCCTTTTTTGCCATAGCGAGTCGGCTTTTGATGTCTTCCTTGATCCGCCCGTCATTGGTTGTTTTACTGCCTAGGTATCAGAATTCCATAACTTCATTGACTTCGTGACCATCAATCCTGATGTTAAGTTTCTCGCTGTTCTCATTTCTACTACTTCTCATTACCTTCGTCTTTCTCCGATTTACTCTCAAACCATACTGTGTACTCATTAGACCGTTCATTCCGTTCAGCAGATCATTTAATTCTTCTTCACTTTCACTCAGGATAGCAATGTCATCAGCGAATCGTATCATTGATATCCTTTCACCTTGTATTTTAATTCCACTCCTGAACCTTTCTTTTATTTCCATCATTGCTTCCTCGATGTACAGACTGAGGAGTAGGGGCGAAAGGCTACAGCCTTGTCTTACACCCTTCTTAATACGAGCACTTCTTTCTTGATCGTCCACTCTTATTATTCCCTCTTGGTTGTTGTATATATTGTATATGACCCGTCTCTCCTCATAGCTTACCGCAACTTTTTTCAGAATCTTGAACAGCTTGCACCATTTTATATTGTCGAACGCTTTTTCCAGGCCGACAAATCCTACGAACGTGTCTTGATTTTTCTTTAGCCTTGCTTCCATTATGAGCCGTAACGTCAGAATTGCCTCTCTCGTGCCTTTACTTTTCCTAAAGCCAAACTGATCGTCACCTAGCGCATTCTCAATTTTCTTCTCCATTCTTCTGTATATTATTGTTGTAAGCAGCTTCGATGCATGAGCTGTTACCTAGACAACTGTATTCTAGAAATTTCATTGTTCTGTAATGCATACGTGTATTCCCTTCACGTATTTAGCCCAAGTATCACGCCCATTTATGCGATCGGGAATGCTCAGTAGCAGCGAGGCTACACATACACATACTTCCGACAGCTATCCATCAGCAAGCAGTATCAATGATAAAATCATAGGAGGCAATCTTGTGCAACCTTAGCAGGGACAAGATCCGACTGTTCTGGAGTAGGATATTACAATCTGAGACAGTGTTCGGGACAAACTTCCGTCACAAGGTCCGCAAACGTGACGTCAGATCCGCCTAGCAACAGCGATATGAACGCCCATTTTCTGAAACTTTGGATTATATATATACAGGATGTTACAAAAAGGTACGGCCAAACTTTCAGGAAACATTCCTCACACACAAAGAAAGAAAATATGTTATTTGGACATGTGTCCGGAAACGCTTACTTTCCATGTTAGAGCTCATTTTATTACTTCTCTTCAAATCACATCAACAGAACGTACCAGCGTGACTTCAAACGCTTTGTTACAGGAAATGTTCAAAATGTCCTCCGTTAGCGAGGATACATGCATCCACCCTCCGTCGCATGCAGCCCTGGAGAATGGCGTATTGTATCGCAGGCGTCCACAATACAAGCACGAAGAGTCTCTACATTTGATACTGGGGTTGCGTAGACAAGAGCTTTCAAATGCCTCCACAAATGAAAGTCAAGAGAGTTGAGCTCAGGAGAGCGTACAGGCCACGCAATTGGTCCGCCTCTACCAATTCATCAGTCACCGAATCTGTTGTTGAGAAGCGCGCGAACACTTCGACTGAAATGTGCAGGAGCTCCATCGTGCATGAACCACATGTTGTGTCGTACTTGTAAAGGCACATGTTCTAGCAGCACAGGTAAAGTATACCGTATGAAATCATGATAACATGCTCCATTGACCGTAGGTGGAGGAACAGGGGACCCAATCAAAACATCACCAACAATGCCTGCCCAAACGTTCACAGAAAATCTGTGTTGATGACGTGATTGCACGATTGCGTGCGGAATCTCGTCAGCCCACACATGTCGATTGTGAAAATTTACTATTTGATCACATTGAAATGATGAGAACATTTGCACTCAAATGAGGATTGACACATTGTTGGATGAACCATTCGCAGAAGTGTACCCGTAGAGGCCAATCAGCTGCTGATAGTGCCTGCACACGCTGTACATGGCACGGAAACAACTGGTTCTCCCGTATCATTCTCCATACAGTGACGTGGTCAACGTTACCTTGTACAGCAGCAACTTCTCTGACGCTGACATTAGGATTATCGTCAACTGCACGAAGAGTTGCCTCGTCCATTGCAGGTGTCCTCGTCGTTCTAGGTCTTCCCCAGTCGCGAGTCATAGGCTGGAATGTTCCGTGCTCCCTAAGACGCCGATCAATTGCTTCGAACGTCTTCCTGCCGGGACACCTTCGTTCTGGAAATCTGTCTCGATACAAAAGTACCGCGCCACGGCTATTGCCCCCTGTTAATCCATACATCTGCCAACTCCGCATTTGTAAACATTGCACTGACTGCAAAACCACGTTCGTGATGAACACTAACCTGTTGATGCTACGTACTGATGTGCTCGATGCTAGTATTGTAGAGCAATGAGTCGCATGTCAACACAAGCACCGAAGTCAACATTACCTTCCTTCAATTGGGCCAACTGGCGGTGAATCGAGGAAGTACAGTACATACTGACGAAACTAAAATGAGCTCTAATATGGAAATTAAGCCTTTCTGGACACATGTCCACATAACATCTTTTCTTTATTTGTGTGTGAGGAATGTTTCCTGAAAGTTTGGCTGTACCTTTATGTAACACCCCATATAGGAAACGAGCGAAGTGTCCCCATTGGCTAAGGGAGAAAGGTGGGGTCTCTCTTGTCATTCGCCAAGACAGGGCGAGTTAGTAGCGAAGCGCCACTCAAAACGCACGGTCGAGTAACCGGGGGTGGCTCTGAAAGAACGGTCGCGAGCAAATATTCCGGCTATTAAACAAGATATAAAGTGAAGGTATTAGTTATCAGAACGCCACGTGTCGTGGGCAGTGTCTATCAAGAGTATGGAAAGTGAGAACTGTGTTAATGTGTTGTAAAGGGCTGAATAATACGGCGTAGCCCAAAGCCGCCATATTGCAAATCCTGTGACGTGTGTCTATTAAAACGAGTGTGGCGCCTGAGCGATACTACTGTGCGACGAGGGACTGCCGAAGCAGCAAGACACCAGGTTACTGATACACCGACCAGAGAAGTACTTCCTTCTCGCTAAAATGCCGCTGAGGGCATTGTAAGTCTACATGAATAATATTTTGGTACTGCAATTTTTTCCATTAGCGTCTGTTACATATACCGGGTAATCAAACAGTCAACATAAATTTGAAAACTGAATAAATCAGAGAATAATGTAGATAGAGAGGTACAAATTGACACATATGGAGTTTTATTAGAACCAAAAAAATACAAAAGTTCAAAAAATGTCCAACATATGGCGCTGCATCTGATCAGAATAGCAATAATAAGCATAACAAAGTAAGACAAAGCAAAGCTGATGTTGTTTACAGGAAGTGCTCAATATGTCCACCATCATTCCTCAACAATAGCTGTAGTCGAGTAATAATGTTTTGAACAGCACTGTCAAGCATGTCCGGAGTTATGGTGAGGCATTGGCGTCGGATGTTGTCTTTCAGCATACCTAGAGATGTCGGTCGATCACGATACACTTGCGACTTCAGGTAACCCCAAAGCCAATAATCGCACAGACTGAGGTTTGGGGACCTGGGAGGCCAAGCATGACGAAAGTGGCGACTGAGCACACGATCATCACCAAACGACGCGCGCAAGAGATCTTTCACGCGTCTAGCAATATTGGGTGGAGTGCCATCCTGCATAAACATCGTACGTTCCAGCAGGTGTTATCAGCCAGACTGGGGATTATGCGATTCTGTAACATATCGGCGTACCTCTCACTCGTCACGGTAGCAGTTACAAAACCAGAATCACGCATCTCCTCGAAGAAAAAAGGCCCGATAACGGAAGATGTGGTAAACCTAAATCCAACCCATACAGTGACTTTCTCGTCGTGCAGTGGAGTTTCCCCATTTCTTCCCGAACTGTCTCAGCAGCATTACGCCTTGTGTTCGTTCGGCCACTAAGGGGTCTATCGCCTAAACAACCCGTGGTTTCGAACTTCGAAATCATTCTCGCCACAGCTGAATTTTTCAATGGACCTTTACCCGTTCGAATCCCCTTCCTATGGCGATAGGATCGCAACGCTGAACTAGCGCATTCCCCATTCTGATAATACAGTTTCACTAAAAGCGCCTTTTCAGGTAACGTCAACATGCTGCGACTGCTGGCGCATCTGATTCTCTGTCTGTCATTACAGCTCCTTTTATACACGATTGTCATGCGCAGTCACTGACGTTTTGCTGTCCAGCGCCATTTGTCGGACATTTTCTGAACTTTGTTTTTTTTTTGGGTCTAATAAAACCCCATGTCATTCCAAGCACGTGTGTCAATTTTTACCTCTCTATCTACATTATTCAGTGGTTTATTAAGTTTTCAAATTTATACTGACTTTTGATCACCCGGTATAGTTAGGTATCATATACATTAAAAACAGCCTATGTCTGTCACAATGTTCATTACAGTATCGTATAAAAATATGATGGAAAATGGTCAAGAACTTTTAGAGGTTTTTGGTACTAACGTAAAACAACGACTTGTCTTTATGTGGTAGTGTGAAAAGGGGTATTGAGGACACCAGAAACCAATGAAGTAAATAGTGCCTACCTGTTCACATCCAGCCTGAGCATAGGACGGGCTTAGATGATCGACGAACACAATGTTAGAAACATATCTTAGGTAGGCTTTCATAGCTGGCTCGAATCGTCTAAATTGTTAATATCGTGCACGGAACCCGTTTTTGTGCGTTGATTTGTGTTTTGTTAACGGCTGCCATGACGTGCTGCACAACAGCTGAAGATTGTCCTTGTAGGTGGCTTCTAGGGAACACCATGAGCAGGTGAGAGGAAGCTGCTCGCAGTACCTACCTAGCTCTCGGATGCTCCGCCGCTGTTACCGTCACTGCTGGGCGCCGGCGGGTGCTCTGATGACGCTGGCGTCGACGACGCCGGCGTGGTGGCGTACCCATTGAGGAAGTAGGTGACCATCTCGCCCTTACCCTTCACCTTGATGGTGCCGCGGCAGGTGAGAGGGTAGCCCTTGGCGTGCAGTATGTGGTACATCTCCTGCGTGACCTGCACACAAGACATCCAGGTGACATGGAGAAGACGCTGGGGCACAATCACTGTCAATTATACAGGGTGAGTCTAAGAGGTCTTTACGACTGTACAACTCTACATTGTACAAAAGAAGGTTATTAGGATAGCTTACAGAATCGGTGGATGTGTCATTTTGTAGCAAGCAACTTTAAGTTTGACATAAAAGTGTCAAGTGTCATTTTGGTTCGATGTAACTACCATCTGCAATGTGGCAGACATCCCACCAGTAATCAATATCTTCCCACATCCGTAGCAGCAAACCTGGCATAGCTTGTCCAATGGCAGCGTACATTCGATTTTTCAAGTAGGCTAAATAGTTATATATACCAAACTCTTTAGCCTACTTGAAAAATCGAATGTACATTTGGCCACGACATCTTGGTGGTAGATGATTGTTGCAGTGTCTGCAGTGCACAGGCAACTGCATTGAACGCCGCCAACATGCCACGAAGGAAATACATTCGTCGTAAGCGGTCTACAGTGTATAAAACGATTGAGAACATTGAGTTTGCTACAACAGCTGGTGATAAGAAGAACCGTATACCAGTGAAGTCTGTTGCCGCTACTGCTCTTGTTGATGGACCTTGTGTATTTGTTGGACGTAGACTTAATTTTAGCGTTGATATTAACGACACTTTCGGTCACGGTAATGGTTGGCTTACAGTAGCTATTGTACGAGGTGGGTCCGGTACACCATCTATACCAGGACTAGAAAGTTTTGTTGACAGAGACATAATTGCCTTTCGTACTTGTCATATGGCTGAACTTGCTAATAAAGACTTTGGTAAATCCGCATATATGTCGCCCTCTGCACTTGTGTTGTATACTCGTAATAAGAGGAAAGTGTCTGTAAATGAATCTGTGTTTATTTGGATTAAGGGTAAAGGTGTGTGTGAATATGTCTGATTGTTTATGGGTTGTATTTTTTCATATGTCTTGTCAAGCCAATGGCAGCACGGCATCTCTTGCCGCAATTGGTACAAGTGCATCTGGCTGCTGGGGCAGGAGCAGTGGTAGCATTGCGAAGCTTTTTGTGCCTTAATCTGTCTAACAAGCCTTCACCATGCTTCGACATTGCAGATGATATATCATCACGCCACTCTGATCTCATGCTAGCCCGTCCCTCCCATCTGTTTGTGTCGATTCCATAGCTCTCCATACCTCTTTCACAGGAGTCCTTGAACCTCAATACAGGACGTCCTACAGGTCTTTTGGCTATAGGCATCTCTCCAAGCATCACCAAGCAGGGGAGTAACATATCGATAGTCCTTAATGAAACACCAGAGAAAGAAATCCAGTGGCCTTTTACAGGCAGTTCACCGACCTGGGAAGTGACTATCGGAGAAATCTCGAACTTCCATGAGGAGATGAGGTGGTGCACCGTAAACCATCCCGTCTCGGTCATCTTCATCGACTTGTGGCATTAAACGTTTTCGAGCACATCCGAATACACAATGCCAGCGACAGTTTTCTCCATGAAGGAGAAAGGGCTGTTCACTTTCAATTTGCTAACGGCACAAAACACGTTAACTTTGGGACTGTCACGAACGCGTTCCAGGGCTGAATGTGGATTTTTGCTGCCCCATATTGTGCAGCCGTTGACACAGTGGTAACAACGGTTCCCATCACGTCACCAAAGTTAAAGCGCTGTCGGACTCGGTCTGCTGAGCACTGTTGGCAAGCGGGGTGCACTCAGCCCTTGTGAGGCAAACTGAGGAGCTGCTTGGCTGAGAAGTAGCGGCTCCGGTCTCGTAAACTGACATACAGCCGGGAGAGCAGTGTGCTGACCACATGCCTCTCAGTATCTGCCTCCAGCGTTGCCTATGGGCTGAGGATGACACAGCGGCCGGTCGGTACCGGTGGCCATTCGTGGCCTGTTTCGGCAGAGTTTTGGTTGTCTTATTCTACACTGTGGGTATTCACCATGGCGGTGATGCGAAGTTTACGCCGAACAGCTGAGTTCGTTTCATGGAACCAAAACAGTGGGCAAGCTCCGGATTGTTGGAAGCAGCCATTTTAACTGTGCACCACACTTGCACTCCTGTGTATGGAGTGGGACGCACCAAGCATGGCTAACCTATACATGGAATATTTCGAGGAGGGAGCATTGGACACGGCTCCAACGAAACCGAAAGCAGTTTACAGATATGTGGATGACACCTTTGTGGTCTGGCCACATGGTAAACATAAACCACTTGAGATCCTGCAGCACCTCAGCGGTATACATGAAAACATCAAGATTACCATGGAGATAGAGAAAAACGGAAGCCTACCCTTCATGTACATCCTGGTTACTAGAAACGCAGGAGGCACGCTGGGACATTCGGGGTACAGGAAGGAAACACATACGAACCTATATGTCAATGCTAGGAGCTGCCACTATCCAGTGCAAGTTCGGGGCCTTATTGTGAAAAACTTACAAAAAAATTATGATTCATAGTATTGCCCATCGCTGGACACTACATTCTCCCGTCTTTCGGATATCATACGAATCCCGTGTCGGAAGAACTGGGCGTCTTTTGTGGGGATCCATGAATCGATTCAATTTTGTTTTTGTTCATATGATCGGAAGTGCTGGTCAGCCCGCCGGCCGCTGTGGCCGAGCGGTTCTAGGCGCTTCAGTCCGGAACCGTGCTGCTGCTACGGTCGCAGGTTCCAATCCTGCCTCAGACATGGATGTGTGTGATGTCCTTAGGTTAGTTAGGTTTCAGTAGTTCTAAGTCTAGGGGACTGATTACCTCAGATGTTAAGTCCCATAGTGCTCAGAGCCATTTGAACGATATTTTTGAAAGTCTGCAATTACATAAAACTTAAGGTTTTTGGCTACAAAATGACACATCTAGCGATTCTGTAAGTTACCGCAATAAATTTCTATATCATTCCAAAGTTGTTAAATCCTTTTTGATTGACGCTGTATTGTGCAATAACACTTTGATGCGGAATGATAGGGGATTAAGGCGCTGCTGTTGTGATAAGGGGACGTCCACTAATTACTTAAGTTCAAAACAGAGGAGGGGCCCAGCAAAATCTCACCAAATTTCATTTAGAGGGTTGTGGGACTCGGGGTCGGAGGGTGGGGGGACGAGGGGGGGGGAAGTGGGGGGGGGGGGAGGACTTAAGAGCAATGACAATCCCACGCCAACTTCTAAGCTCAGTGAATATGGGTGGGGCGTTTAGTAAGCAACGCAACGCATTCTTTTTTCACGGCAAATTTCGGTTGAGAAAATGCGGAATTTGTTGTGGGACATCGTCGAATGTTCCCGCTTCAGTCCCCATAGTTTGATGAAGAAGTTCCGATAGTTGGCACTGCTATACGTCGGCTGTAAAGTGGCGTCTATAACAGAGGTGAGTTCCGAGCGGCGGTTGCACTATGTCTACAGAAATGTGACAGCGAACAAAAGCACGATGAGTCGTTGGGCGCGGCGTCTGTTGAAGTGGCCCCCAGCCTTTATGACCTCTCTCATCCGCCCTGAATGCCTTACACGCGTGCATGCCTGAGATTTCCCGACTTCAAACAAGTAGCTCACGAGCACTAGAGTTCATTCAGTCGGAATCACTCCATGTCAGTCAGAGAGTCCGTCGTGATGTTACGAAACGCATATAAACCTCAAGTTACTGAGCTCGACATGGATTTGTATCAAAACTTTTACAGTGCGTATGTTAAGCGACTCGCCGACAAGTCGGAACAAACGCGTGAGCAAGATATTAATCATTTGTGGAAGGAAGCCAGGCTGAATTTCACCGACAAGGTACAAACAGTGTAGTCTTTCATCTACAAAGGAAGTAGAGCTTCAGTAACGTTTAATGAATATATATTATATCAATAAAAGGTCAACTTTTCTAGGGGTCCGTCAAAACGGCTAATACTGTTTTCGTGTAGCCATTTTGTCCCTCTATCTGTGTGTCTGTCCTCCCAAATACTATTCCTGGTGGGCATATTTTAACAAGTGATAAAAATGTGTTTTTAATCACGTGTTAAAATCACTTTTAGTACACTTTGTAAATAAAAAATTACTTTTATAAAATTTTTGTAATCAATGTTTGAAAAAAAATTTCAACATTTATCTTTACATATTTTTACCCGGCCGACGTCTTGGTGAGATTTGGTGACAGGAGCTGCAAATTTTAACCAAAAACCTTAATGTAACCGATTGTCATCCCCTACTGCTCTAATTTGTTGCAAACAGAAAGAAGGTGGATGAAAAATTGTGTCAATGAGCGTCGAAGATCGCTGACGAAAACTTATTTAGAGAACTGGGTTTGAACGAAAAAACAAAATGATTATCATAATTTTTCGTGCGTTGATGGTCCAATATTTAATACGTTACTTAAAGTTATTATTTCCATTGACAAGCACTTGTCCCCCCCCCCCCCCCCCCCCCCCGCCCCATCCAGATAAATTCCTGCGAACGCCAATACCTCCATCACCAGAAAACATAATTACGCACCTACATCAATACTCTGAAATTCACCATAAGGTGCTTGGCGGAGGTAACTCCCCACCGCTACTAGTCATTTCCTTTCCTGTTTCACTCGCAAACAGAGCGAGGAAAAAACAACTGTGTACATGCGATCGTGTGGGCCCTAATTTACCTGGTCTTATCTTCGTGGACCTTACGCTCAATGCATCATCGTGGCAGTAGAATCATTCGGCAGGCAGCTTTAAATGTCAGTTCTCAAAATTTTCTCAGTAGTGTTTGTCGGAAAGAACACTGTCTTCCCTCCAGGAATTCCCATTTCAGTTCCTCAAGCATCTCCCTAACATTTAAGTTTTGTTCGAACGTACCAGTAACAAACCTAACATCCCGCCTCTGAATTTCGTCTGTTTTTTTTTTTTTTTTTTTTTTTTTTTTTTTTTTTTTTTTTTTTTGTCCGACCTGATACGGATCCGAAACACTCGAGCAGTGCTCAAGAATAAGTCCCGCTAGCGTCCTATACGCGATTTTCTTTACAGATCAACTCCACTTTCCTAGAATTCTCCCAATAAACCTCCCGTGCTAGTTTCACTTCATATCGCTTCTCAACGTTGCGCCCAGATATTCAAACGACGAGACTGTGTAAAGCAGGCACTACTAATGCTGTTTCCGAATATTCTGGGTCGCTTTTGCTGCTCATCCGCATGAACTTGCGTTTTTCTACATTCAGAGGTAGCTGTCATTCATCACACCATCCAGAAACCTTAAGTCAACTTCTATCCTCCTACAGTCACTCAACTTCCACTCCTTACCGTACACCACAGCATCATTAGCAAACAACCGCAGACTGCTGCCCACCCTGTGCGCCAAATCATTTATGTATATGGAGAACAACAGCGGACCTATCACACTTCCCTGGGGCGTTCCTGACGATGATGAACAATCTCCGTCGATGACAACACACTGTTTCTGTAACTTAAGAAGCCTTCGAGCCACTCACGTATCTGTGAATCTATTTCGCACGCTCGTACCTTCTTTTAACAGCATGCAATGGGACACCGAGTCAAACGCTTTCCGTAAATCCAGAAATATAGAATCTGCCTGTTGCCCTTCATCCACAGTTCTCAGTATATCATGTGAGAAACGGACATGCTAATTGGTGAACATATGATTCTCCGTCTCAAGAAAATTTATTGAATTCTAACTGAGAATGTGTTCAAGGATTCTGCAGCAAACCAGTGTTAAGGATATTGGTCTGTAATTTTGAGGGGCCGTTTATTCACCCTTCTTTTATACAGCAGTCACCTGCGCATTCTTCCAGTCGGTTGGGACTTTGCTCTGGACGAGGGATTAGCGATTAATGCTAGCTAGGTAGGGGGCAATGCCGTAGAGTACTCTTCGAGAAATGGAATTAGGATTCCAAACAGGTGACACAGTTCCGCGTACCTGTTACGCTATGATATCTTCCCGCTACCAATCTTCCCAAGACTTTAAATTTACAAGTACAGTTTTACCTCACACTGTCTGAGACATACACTACTGGCCATTAACATTGCTACACCAAGAAGAAATGCAGATGATCAAAGGGTATTCATTGGACAAATATATTATACTAGATTACATGTGATTACATTTTCACGCCGTTTGGGTGCACATACCCTGAGAAACCAGTACCCAGTACAACCACCTCTGGCGTAATAACGGCCTTGATACACCTGGGCATTGAGTCTAACAGAGCTTGGATGGTGTGTACAGGTACAGCTGCCCATGCAGCTTCAACGCGATAGCACAGTTCATCAAGAGTAGTGACTGGCGAATTGTGACGAGCCGGTTGCTCGGCGACCATTGACCAGACGTTTTCAATTGATGAGAGATCTGGAGAGCGTGCTGACCAGGGCAGCAGTGGAACATTTTCTGTACCCAGAAAGGCCCGTACAGGACCTGCAACATGCGGTCGTGCATTATGCTGCTGAAATGTAGGATTTCGCAGGGATCGAATGAAGGGTAGAGCCACGGGTCGTAACACATCTGAAATGTAACGTCCACTGTTCAAAGTGCCGTCGATGTGAACAAGAGCTGACCGAGACGTGTAACCAATGGTACCCCATACCATCACGCCGGGTGATACGCCAGTATGGCGATGATGAATACACGCTTCCGATATGCGTTCACCGCGATGACGCCAAACACGGATGCGACCATCGTGAAGCTGTAAACAGAACCTCGATTCATCCGAAAACATAACGTTTTGGCATTCGTGCACCCAGTTTCGTCGTTAAGTACACTATGGGAGGCGCTGCTGTCTGTCATGCAGCGTCAAAGGTAACCGCAGCCACGTTCTCCGAGTTGATAGTCGATGCTCCTGCAAACGTCGTCGAACCGTTCGTAGATATGGCTGTTGTCTTGCAAACGTTCCCATCTGTTGACTCAGGGATCGAGAAGTGGCTGCACGATCCGTTACAGCCGTGAGTATAAGACGCCTGTCAACTCGACTGCTAGTGATACGAGGCAGTTGGGATCCAGCACGGCGTTCCGTATTACGCTCTTGAACCCACCGATTCCATATTCTGCTAACTGTCATTGCATCTCGACCAACGCGAGCAGCAAAGTCGCGATTCGATAAATCGCAATCGCGATAGGCTACAATCCGACCTTTATCGAAGTCGGAAACGTGATGGTACGCATCTCTCCTCCTTACACGAGGCATCACAACGTTTCACCAGGCAACGCCGGTCAACTGCTGTTTGTGTATGAGAAATCGGTTGCAAACTTTCCTCTTGTCAGCCCGTTGTAAGTGTCGCCACCGGCGCCAACCTTGTGTGAATCCTATGAAAAGCTAATCATTTGCATATCACAGCATCTTCTTACTGTGGGTTAAATTTCGCGTCTGTAGCACGTCATCTTCATGGTGTAGCAATTTTGATGGCCAGTAGTGTAGTTATGTGAACGTGCCATGCAATGATACGAGCACTTAGACATTATATTCGGGTAATGTATAAAAATAAAAATATCTTCGTATATAATCTACTTATACTCATACCTTTGCATTAATTAAATTTTTTAAAACCATCATCCTTCAATCCTTCATGTCCCTCTGCTACATTTTTCTGAGCAACGAATCATATGATTCGAAACACCTTGTTCTGAACGCATTGCCCCTAACATCCCGCAATGCCGACATATCATTTCTTATGGGTGTCGCAGATGGAAGTGGCCCACGCGAGCATCAACGAAATGCAGTGAAATTACAGAGGCGACGGGCTGAATTGAACTTACGATTTATTTACAGTGAAAAATACTTTTATAGAAGACGCTGAAAGTGAACCCCTGCAACATCAATACAGAGCTGTGCACATCTAAGCGTATTACGATGCATCGGCCCTAAGTTCGGATACACTAAGTTCGGATATCGATGGCGGTCACTTCACGGCTGGTTTGAAGGGTTTTAACCCTTAACATTCCAAGCACTGTCTCACAGGCCGCTAGGGCTCATTCTTACAATTTACTAACGCATAATGGTGGAGTAGGAAATTACAGCGTTGTTTACTTGTTTCTTCCGGAAGCTGCCGTGGTTTCTCTCGTCAGTACCCACTTGAACATGACGTGCAGCCACACTATTACTGCTTCAATTACACTAGCAGTCTCTGAGACGGCACTTGCGACTTTGCATTATGGATTCAGTAGCCAGGTCTTCGTCTGTTGTTCATATTGCAGAGTCTGACATTGAGTACATTGCTTTACAATGGTCTGAGGACAGTTTAGGAAGTGAGTGATGTTGGCTCAGACAGTGACAAAGAAATTTAAAGTGAACATAATTCAGAACAGGATTTTTTTTTTTTTTTTTGCTGCCTTTGAATTCCTTGAATGAAAGAAGTGATCAGGGTGACGGAGAAAGAAGTGTAGAGACTGAATCTTTAGCTACAGGTTTGCTAGAAATATATGTGATGAAACAACTATCGCTGGTGGTCAAAGCCTATTCCAATAATGGCCAATGACATTGTTTTTCAACACGTTGGTCGTAAGTAATTCCTACATAGACAATATTCAGGTGAGTCGCTTTAATTTTTCGAAGAAGCTTGCAAACCCACTGGTGTGGGTCAACACTATCACGTATCCCATGAATTTCGTGCACCTATTGACCGTGTTTTAGGCGTAAAGCAAGAGTGAAAGTCGTTGTAAAAAGATTGGATACACGTAAAACATGCTCCACCTGCAGCCCAAAAAAAAGTAGAGTGAGACGTCTTATACTTGTCGGTGTTGCAAGGAGCCAATGTAACCTGAAATCCCTACAACAATTTCCAGCGAGAGTGTAAAAAAAACTTGCAAGGAAGAAATTAAAATCCAAAAAGTACTAGCCTAATTTTTATTTTTCAATGTTTTATGGGAGGTTTTATATTTTTATTATTCCATGTATAATAAACAATAAAAAAACTAAAATTTAGACTGCAAGGTATTTGCGTTTCCATAGCATTACCATCATCATGTAATATTATGTTCATTTTGCGCAGTTTCCTGTTTATGCACTCCTTTTTCGTAAAAATAAACTTTATAATTTATTTGTAATATTTTTTGAGAGGTATTAATGTAACCTTTTACATAAAAACTGAACTGTTTCACTGAAATTGCTGAATGTAATTTTTATTGATACAGATATACAGTAAACTGGATAGCAGTCTGCCATACTGCGCCTGGGAAGAGTGTGATAAAAGAAAGACCTGGGAAGCTAACGATTAATAGTCAGATTAAACTCATCGTGTTAAAAAAAAAGACAAAAAAGAAGGATATAACCGAAAACTGTTGTTTCAGCAATAGCCGCAGTCCCTAGCATAGATTTGTAAAGCACAATAAGAACATCAACAACTAATTTTATAAGTTAAACAAGCGAACTGTGCTGTTTTCTAGGTAGGTATTTCTCAACTGTTACAAACGAAATGAATATTTTTTTCTGATTTTTGACTGCAAACTTACATGATCTGATGTCCACGTCGTGAAAACTTTTGCGATGAAAAAAATTTACCCTCACTGTACAGTACCTTAATTTGCCAATTCTGAAAAATGAAACAAGTAAAATAAAAATTTCTGCATGCCGTTGCGGACAAAGATGTATCTGGCTTTTGCTAAGCGATCAGGAACTTTAATTCCCAAAGTACAGCATGGTGCTTTAATATACTGGGTGGTTGAAAAAGAACGAATAGAATTCAGTTGTTTGTTACAAACTATGAAAGATAGAAACGCATGTCACTTGATCGAAGAAGGTTCTCTTTTGACACAGCTGCGCTGTTGTTTGTTTTGAGAAATATGGCCACCACACCACAAGGGAAATTATTTTGTCGCGATGTCAGTCCATTGTTCAAGTACAATCTCCATTTCCGCCTCCGATTCAGGAAGAAGCCGCCTCCGCACAAGCATATTTGTGACTGTCACACAAAACTATTGGAAGTTGGTGGGTATCCTCAAAGGGTACAGGACTACCCGACATGCAAAAGATTTGGCTCATTGGGTACAGTAATACCCGTTGTACAACAACATACTTCGTTGTTCTCATCAGAACAACGGTTTTGTGGTAACACTATTTCATTCAATACACTATTTTAGTCATTTATTCATTCATTTTATATACACTATTTTATTCAATAGACTGAAAATGGATACTGATGTAGAAAAGAAGACCAGTTTGGATATTGAATTATTCATCTACATCTACATCTGCATTTATACTCCGCAAGCCACCCAACGGTGTGTGGCGGAGGGCACTTTACTTGCCACTGTCATTACCTCCTTTTCCTGTTCCAGTCGCGTATAGTTCGCGGGAAGAACGACTGTCTGAAAGCATGCGTGCGCGCTCGTATCTCTCTAATTTTACATTCGTGATCTCCTCGGGAGGTATAAGTAGGGGGAAGCAGTATATTCGATACCTCATCCAGAAACGCACCCTGTCGAAACCTGGACGGCAAGCTACACCTCGATGCAGAGCGCCTCTCTTGCAGAGTCTGCCACTCGAGTTTACTAAACATCTCCGTAACGCTATCATGGTTACCAAATAACCCTGTGACGAAACGCGCCGCTCTTCTTTGGATCTTCTCTATCTCCTCCGTCAACCCGATCTGGTACGGATCCCACACTGATGAGCAATACTCAAGTATAGGTCGAACGAGTTTTGTAAGCCACCTACTTTGTTGATGGACTACATTTTCTAAGGACTCTCCCTATGAATCTCAACCTGGTACCCGCATTACCAACAATTAATTTTATATGATCATTCCACTTCACATCGTTCCGCACGCATACTCCCAGATATTTTACAGAAGTAACTGCTAACAGTGTTTGTTCCGCTGTCATATAATCATGCAATAAAGGATCCTTCTTTCTATGTATTCGCAGTACATTACGTTTGTCTTCTATGTTAAGGGTCAGTTGCCACTCCCTGCACCAAGTGACTATCCGCTGCAGATCTTCCTGCATTTCGCTGCAATTTTCTAATGCTGCAACTTCTCTGTATACTACAGCATCATCCGCGAAAAGCCACATGGAACTTCCGACACTATCTACTAGGTCATTTATATATATTGTGAAAAGCAATGGTCCCATAACACTCCCCTGTGGCACGCCAGAGGTTACTTTAACGTGTGTAGACGTCTCTCCATTGATAACAACATGCTGTGTTCTGTTTGCTAAAAACTCTTCAATCCAGCCACACAGCTGGTCTGATATTCCGTAGGCTCTTACTTTGTTTATCAGGCGGCAGTGCGGAACTGTATCGAACGCCTTCCGGAAATCAATAAAAATAGCATCTACCTGGGAGCCAGTATCTAATATTTTCTGGGTCTCATGAACAAATAAAGCGAGTTGGGTAAAACACGATCGCTGTTTCCGGATCCATGTTAGATTCTGGGTTTCCAAAAACGACATGATACTCAAGCAGAAAACATGTTCTAAAATTCTAAAACAGATCGTCGTCAGAGATATAGGTCTATAGTTTTGCGCATCTGCTCGACGACCCTTCTTGAAGACTTGGACTACCTGTGCTCTTTTCCAATGTGCACTTCCATCAAAAATAGATCCCTGTATCCAGTTTTGTGATGTTTGAGAAATGAGTGAATGGTTTGTTGTCTGCTGATCCCAGATGGTGGATGTAGAATCTGTAATTATCCCTGACACAGTCCTCTGGTGACATTAGGCAGAACCAAAGAAAGGAAGTATCCCACAGCACTAGAGGCCCTGTGTGTGGTTGACCAATACGGTAATATGATCCTCCCGCACTTCTGTGGAAGAGTGGGATGGCCTGAGGGACGGCCATGTTGCTGCACTTTGTCGTTGGTTCCTGAAGTTGAAACATCTGTTTTCAGTGTGCTACGTAAAATTAAGGAATATGGGCATGGAATGCATATGGAGTATTTAAGAGTAGCTAGAAACAATGATTTCCCTTTTCAGAATATTAACGAGAACAAAACTTTTTGGTGGGAGATTCAGGTAAAGGTATGCATGTGAAATCCATGGGGAGTTTAGGCTTATTCGGTAGTGACCAACGGTCACAGTGAATGGTAATTTTAAGATGAGATACTTACATGTGTTAATTTTAAGCTGAGATACTTGCGTGCGTAAATTTAAGCTGAGAATATTTAAGCTCTGCGTGTGCAGAATTTGAATTAGGAACAAACACCTCCACATGGTGAGTATTGACTTTGTCTCAATCTGACCAAGAGACAGTGGAAAACAGAGGTGCTTTTTCAATCTTTAAGTTGAGGAACCGTGTGTGAGATAATTAAGTAATCATGGTGCCAAAATTACCGTTATTAACGACATTCATGTGGAGCAAGTTAGAAATTTTGATGCTCTCAAGAGAGCAAAACGCGAGTTAGCCATCTGCCCAGCAACACAATGAGGGTTACACTGCAGAGGGAGATGAGTATAAATCCTCCAGACTATGTGACAGGTCTCTAGGAAAGGTTACGTGTCAATTTTAATCTGCAGTACTGTGACCTGTTGACCTGGGTTGAAGTTTTGTTGTGCACTACCAAAACTCGGTTGTACTGTTTCATTTATATGTTTAATTTGTGTAATTTGAGTGTGGCGACTTAGTTACAAGTACTGCACCAAATAGCAGGAATTTTCTTTGGATAGCCTAACTGCTAGTAAATTCTCTAGGTTATTAATGAATGAATGAGCTTATGAGAGTGTGAGAGAGCAGTAGTGGATGCCCGTACCAATCCAGAAAGTGCACTATAGTGATAAGGAAAAATGTTAAAGAGACCGTAGGATATTGAAAACTGTACGTAATGTCATGCCCACTGGGCGGAGAATTCCTTGTTTTCTTTTATCTTTAAATGTATTGGAGGAAATTCTGTATCATTGCGGTGGTAGAATCTGAGAAAGTAAAAGAGGAGATATGAAATAAAATGGTGGCCATGATTATTCAGTGGAGGGTAGCCATTTTGTACAGACATTTTTGCCATAATCTCCCTATTACTAGAATAGCCAACCACTGGTTAAAATGAATGCAATAGAATGGGAATGTGGTCTTGTCAAAGTGGAGTGAGCCCATCGGAAATGTCACACACAGTGCCATATTTAAAATTCATTAGTCAGATACGTTTAATTCCGTTGCGTTAAGATAATTTTTAAAACAGAAAAAAATCATAGCAAAGCATTTGGGTGATTGGGCTTCGCTATCAGTATACAGTAGCAGTGGCTTCATTTAGTCATATCAGCATTTCCGATGCACAAATATTGAAAGCAATCTCTTGGCAAGCCACACATCTGGTAAGCCTCAGTGCTAGATGCAACAGGTGGGAGAGTTGCGACTGGAAAAGATAACGGTAGTAACCTCTCAATGCAAAGGGAAGAGAACCTGGTTGGCCACGCACGTCTGATCAAAATGTCCAGTGCATCCGAGACGTGTTCACGCGATGCCCTCGGAAGTCCACAAGACGGACAGACCAATAACTTCTACTTCCTCAAACCTTCTGAAAGGACGCATGCATATACAAAGCCTTAGAAGTTGCAGTTACTGGAGCAACTGCGTCCCAGCGACCATAACAGAAGTTAGGAATTTTGCATTTCTCCAAAATATGGCTGAAGACACTTTCTCCACACGACTTCATCTTTTCAGACGGATTGACCTTTTTATCTATGGGGTACAGTTAACCGCCGTAATCAAAGAATTTTGGGTCACAAAATAATGGTGCTGTCGTCGAACGTGAAAGAGACTCAACGGAACTGAAAGTGTTTTCTGCTGTTTTGGTTCACAAAGTTGATGGACCTTCCGTTTTTGGCAGAGGAAACTGTGACAGAAATGACATACCAGAACACACTGAAAAATTGGTTACTTCCTCAACTTCCCAAAGATTCCAGTGATTTTTATGCGCCCCACCTCACTTTCATAATGAGGCGCGGCGTTGTCTTAACAACGCCATTCCACAACGCTGGATTGGAAGAGGTGGACAACAAGATCTTGTTAATGGCTTTTGGCCACGGAAGTCGGCAGAGTTCACAGCTTGAGTTTTTTTTCTGAGGGGATACACAACACACACAAAAAAGCTACATTGTGTGGGTGTGCCCAACCTACGCATTCTTTACACATAGCACGCAGTTTCAGAAATTTTCACAGGGAAACAGCAAACGCCAAACGCCGATACTACAGATTTCCAGACTGGTCGCCTTAAAAAAAACGTCATTCTCGCATTTTAGAAGAGCAATGTCGATTGGCAGACGATATTTCTGACGCCTTGAGATGAAGGAGTAATGGAAGAGACCGAAAGATATACCCCGTCACATCTGGCGTGGAGAGGCGCCGTTCTGTTGTCGCTCTTGGAGCAAGGAACAAGTCTCTCCTCAGTACTTCACTGGGAGAGCACCTCTGTCGAGAGAGAATCGGAGGGCGACTCTATTTTGAGTCCTTGCGATTAAGCATTGTTCACAGTGTTGGCTGACACACTTACTGTGCGGTGTGAACGGACAGAGTTATAGTTAAATGCCTGCAAGCGAATTTTTTTGAGTGGCATCCGCAGTGGACTGGTTATCTGACCGGTGTACCACGCCAATAGTTAGACTAGGGGCGTATAGGAGTCCTTGACTTCATCAAGGCGTAGGGAGAGTTTGATTGGCAAAGGTCAATCCAGATAGAACGAGAGTTATCTTATTTGTCAGCAGCGAGCGGCGCAGACAGCAGTCATTGCAGCTTACGGTATTGTGCACTGCAGCTATTGCGAGCCCCATATTTCCTCCACAACAGTACACTTCACTGCATTTCACACATGACAGCCTCGACCGTACCTAGCAACATTCCAAAGGATAATTATTCAAGTTGAGTAGGCATGCATCTCAGCCATTCTGCCAAGTCAATAAGAATCTTAAACTTTGTATAGAAATTTTATTAGCGAATTCTATCCTTGAGAGGTAACTTCACATTCCAAAAAGAACTAGGATATAACTTGTTCAATACATAACTAAAAGTGCCATTGTGATTTCTCAAAAAATGGTTCAAATGGCTCTGAGTACTATGGGACTAACATCTGTGGTCATCAGTCCCCTAGAACTTAGAACTACTTAAACCTAACTAACCTAAGGACATCACACACATCCATACACACATCCATGTCCGAGGCAGGATTCGATCCTGCGACTGTAGCAGTCGTTTGGCTCTGGACTGAGCGCCTAGAACCCAAGACTACCGCGGCCGTGTGTGACTTCTCAGAATTTTTGCAAAATAAATAATAGTTTTCGTTTATTTCGTGTTTTTCTTACACTAACTAGCACTACTCCAGTACCCAAGTACCCTACTAGTTACGTAAGAAATTTTGTGAATTTTTGTGTCATTTCCTTACAGTAGACGACTCCAGAAGATATTTATTGCTGCAAATTTTTCAGACATTTCTCTTTAGAACGTTAGGAGCGTCTGTCTGACTTCTGTAGTAGTGTGGGGGTGGAAACTGCATCTTGCAGGAGCCACAGGGTAAAGGGTACATCTCAGATTAATCGGTTGTGCAGAATAACAGAATAGCAGATCAACCCCACACTCACATTGTGTGCGACCACAGCTGTTACGAAACACATTAGATCAATTCACAGTAGCGAATAATGACTAACATCAGGTGTAGTATGGAATGACGACAATGAAAATTTGTGCCACACCAGGACACGAACCCGGATTTCCAGTTTATCGCGCGTGGTCGCCTTACCATTTGGTTATCCGTGCCACGACTCACGACCAGGTCCAAACGTCCATATGTCGTCAACCATACGTGTACGGTCGCCAGCTGTGATGGCCACATTGTCATCAGAATAACACAGCACTGCAATATTGTATTTGGCTGCTGATACCGGGCATGAGACTTTCAAGCACTACGTGTGATCTGTACGGGAATACACATAATGGCTGTGTGAGTACAGACTGTAGTCTTACGGTCGACGACATATGGAAGTTTGGGTATGGACGTGAGTCGAGCACAGATAGGCAAATGGTAAGGCGACCGCTGGCGATAAGCGGGAAATACGGGATCGAGTCCCGTTCCGGCACAAATTTTCAGTGTCGTCATTCCATTCAGCAGCTAATGGGAGTCGTTATTTACAATTGCGAATTCATCTGATGAGACTGCTGAGGAGTCTTTGGGAGATAGTGTCCCACTACTCTCTCAAGGCCGTTTCCAGTTGTTGCGACGTCCGGGGAAGGTGTGTTTGTTGAGAAACACGTCTGCCAAGAGCATCCCAGCCATGTACTGTGGGGTTTAGTTGTGGGAAATGTGCAGGCCATTGCAAACGTTCAGTATCATCACTCTCCAGTGTGTGTTCCCACACTTCAGCGGTCCTGTGTGGGCGGGTTTCAAGTCCATAAATAGACAGTCGTGACATACCGCACCCCTAAACAGACAGACGTGATCCAGAATAATCGCCCCCTAATACCGCTACCGCATTCGCGAGGACGACGGTTCAATCCCGCGCCCGGCCATCCTCATTTAGGTTTTCCGTGATTTCCCTAAATCGCTCCAGGCATATGCCGGGATGGTTCCTTTCAAAGGGCACGGCCGACTTCCTTCCCCGTCCTTCCCTAATCCGACGAGACAGATGACCTCGCTGTCTGGTCTCCTTCCCCTACCCCAACCCCAATACTGCTACGCTGTAACGGTACCTATACTGCGGAGTTCGGCCACTGTGCATAATGCTAGCCAATACCGATGCTGTTCAGAAAATTCTGTGCTCTATAGCGTGTTCCCCTCCCTGTCTCTCCACGCTAACCAGTGGCCAGAGTCACTTGCTACAATGAAGAGATATTCGTCGCAGAACTTCACTGTCGCTGGCCCCAATCGACATACACTATGTGATTAAAAGTATCCGGACACCTGGCTGGAAATGACTTACAAGTTCGTGGCGTCCTCCATCGGTAATGCTGGAATTCAGTATAGTGTTGGCCCACCCTTAGCCTTGATGACGGCTTCCACTCTCGCACGCATACGTTCAATCGGGTGCTGGAAGGTTTCTTGGGGAACGGCAGCCCATTCTTCACGGAGTGCTGCAGTGACGAGAGGTATGGATGTCGGTGTGTGAGCCTTGGCACGAAGTCGGCGTTCCAAATCATCCCAAACCTATTCTGTAGGATTCAGGCCAGCACTCTGTGCAGGCCAATCCATTACACGGATGTTATTGTCGTGTAACCACTCCGCCACAGGTCGTGCTCGATCGTGTTGAAAGATGCAATCGTCATCCTCAAATTGCTCTTCATCAGTGGGAAGCAAGAAGGTGTTTAAAACATCAATGTAGGCCTGTGCTGCGATAGTTTCACGTGAAATAACAAGGGGTGCGAGCCTTCTCCCTGAAAAACACGATCACACCATAATAACAATCGCCTCCTAATTTTACTGTTGGCACTAGACACGCTCGCAGATGACGTTCGCCAGGCATTCGCCATACCCATAAACTGCCATCGGAATGCCACATTGCGTAGCGTGATTCGTCACTCCACACAATGTTTCTTCACAGTACATTCGTCCAATGTTTACGCTCCTTACACCAAGCGAGGCGTCGTTTGGCATTCACCAGCATGATGGGTGGCTTATGAGCAGCCTCTCGGCCGTGAAATCCAAGTTTTCTCACCTCCCGACTAACCATCACAGTACTTCCAGTGGATCCTGATGGAGTTTGGAATTCCTGTGCATTACACATTATGACCCTCTTAAACTGTCAGCTGTTTCTGTCAGTCAACAGACGAGGTCGGCCTGGACGCTTTTGTGGTCTACGTG
The DNA here is from genome assembly GCF_023897955.1 of Schistocerca gregaria. Lineage (NCBI taxonomy): Eukaryota > Metazoa > Arthropoda > Insecta > Orthoptera > Acrididae > Schistocerca > Schistocerca gregaria. Next base: position 85,053,896 of record NC_064930.1, on the reverse strand, counting down.
TCTCTGCACGTTTCCACTTCAATAACACATCAGAAACTGTAGATCTAGGTATGTTTAGGAATGTGGCAATTTAGCGTACTAACGTATGACACAAGTGACACCCAATGACCTGACCACTTTCGAAGGCCTTGAGTTCCGCGAAGAGCCCAGTTCTGTTCTGTCACGATGTCTAATAACTACTGAGGTCGCTGATATGGAGTACCTGGTAGTATGTGGCAGCGCAATGCAGCTAATATGAAAAATGTATGATCACATAGTGTACTTCCTACACCAATGAACTGTTTCTGGACGACGCAGTGGTTGAAGTGGGACGCCTGATTTATTCGCCGCGAAATGGTTCTCGCAGAGACATGTGTACCGGCAACGGTCGCAAGGTCGGCAGCGATCTACCTAGGAGTGAGGCGTTTGTTCCCTTTCGGTACTAGGACTTCGTATCAAACTTGTTAAGGTGTGGTGATCCATCTACGACCACTGGAATGCGTTTGCGTAGCATTGCCCTCCTCAGCGGCCTTTTTTAACTGCTAGATGACACTTTTGGGCAAACCCATTACTGTGACACAGTAGTGACTGACCGGCTTCGAGACGTCCAACTACACGTCGACGGTAGTAAACACTCGAATGATGTCTTGCAGACATGTTGCCGTACCACAGATAATGTCACACTAATCAGTTCGACAACAACCTTCGTCTGCGCTGTACTTTGCATGAGCTGTCGAATGAATGTCCTTCGCTGCCGTGAACACGTCACGCCTTCTACATTTCCTTTTACTGTCATTGGTCAGGTGTTCTGCAGCAACTGTCGCTTGATCCGTTGAAATTGGCCGTTGTTGGTCAGCAAGTGTCGGTTGTTAAGGAACAGTTGTCAAGCAGTGAATTCCCATTTTGATGTGTTCAAAATCAGTCTAAACAGGTTTCATCATTTATATGCCTGAAGCCCTTCAGTTAGGTGCTTGGTGATAGAATTGCATGTGTTAGCCCTAGAACTGTAACTAGATATCTTTAAATGTTTCTTTCGTGGCAGTAGGTGATATATGGATGCATCTGCACATGGTTGTTGTTCAAGATGAACAGTTTCTTTCAGGGTTTTTTCATATGTTCTAGATATTGTATAATCTGAGGTGGGCCCTATATTTGGCTCTCTGACACGTCTTGGACATTCATTTTATGTATATGACGTAAGTAAGTCCCTCAACTGTTTACAACTCAGCATCTTATACTTTGACACGACATATAGTTCATGTTTTTTCACTTTACTCGTTACTGAGGTTTTAGTCTCTTTCATACGTTTTACAACTCAGCATTTTATACTTTGACACGACATATAGATCATGCCTTGACTTTACTTGTTTCTGAGGTTGTCGTCTCTTTCATAAATGTATTATCTTCTACATTTTTTTGCCATTCAGTTAGTTATTTTAGTGTCGTGCAGATAACGTATGTCCAACAGGCCAATAAAAATCATGGAATAGTTATATAATGAAGTTATTAATAAGTAGCATAATTGTAAAATGTATAGAGTGGAAATTTGTTATGGTATACTTTACGAATGTGACAATGTATGTATCTGTTCATTCTGTCATACAATTACTGTAAATTCACTTGTAGAGTCTTGTCCTTGATTCTCATTCTGCTTTTAATGTGTCTTTCTATTTCATGGTTGATAAGTTGAAATGCTATCGTTACTATTTGTGCATACATGCCCAAAGATGGGGCACTGAAGCGACGAAACTGGTAGGTACATAATAACTGAGATCATAAGGATGGCTGTAGGCATTTCATTTTGTTACAGAAAGCCATGAGTAGATCTCTTCTGTTTGCTAACAACGTTTCACTGTTATGAAAGTATACAGTCTATGTGTGTCTAAACGTTTTTTACAGAAACGTTAAAATATGAAGGAAATGGAGAAGGTACTTTTAAAAATTTTGGGCAAGAATATAATTATTTTATGATATATATATATATATATATATATATATATATATATATATATATATATATATATATATATATATGGATACTTTGCAAATTACATTTAAGTGCCTGGCAGAGGGTTCATCGAACCACCTTCATGATCTCTATTATTCCAATCTCGTATAGCACGCGGGAAGAATGAACACCTGTATCTTTCAGTACGAGCTCTGATTTCCCTTATTTTATCTTGGTGATCGTTCCTCCCTATGTAGGTCGGTGTCAACAAAATATTTTCGCATTTAGAGGGGAAAGTTGGTGGTTGGAATTTCGTGAGAAGATTCCGTTGCAACGAAAAACGCCTTTCTTTTAATGATGTCCACCCCAACTCCTGTGTCATTTCTGTGACCCGCTCTCCCATATTTCGCGATAATACAAAAAGTGCTGCCTTTCTTTGAACTTTTTCGATGTACTCTGTCAGTCCTATCTGGTAAGGACAAGTGTAGTGTAGGCAGTCTCCTTAGTAGGTCTGTTACATTCCTGCGAATAAAACACAGTCTTTGGTTAGCCTTCCCCACAACATTTTTTATGTGTTCCTTCCAATTTAAGTTGTTCGTTATTGTAATACCTAGATATTTACTTGAATTTACGGCTTTTAGATTATACTGATTTATCGGGTAACCGAAGTTTAACGCGTTCCTTTTAGCACTCATGTGGATGACCCCACACTGTTCGTTACGTAAGGTCAACTGCCACTTTTCGCACCATTCAGATATCTTTTCTAAATCGTTTTGCAGTTTGTTTTGGTCTTCTGATGACTTTATTAGTCGATAAACGACAGCGTCATCTGCAAACAACCAAAGACGGCTGCTCAGATTGTCTCCAAAATCGTTTATATAGATAGAGAACAGTAAAGGGCCGATAATACTACCTTGGGAAACACCAGAAATCACTTCTGTTTTACTCGATGACTTTCCGTCAATTACTACGAGCTGTGACATCTCTGACAGGAAATCACAAATCCAGTCGCATGACTGAGACAATATTCCATAAGCATGCAGTTTCACTACGAGCGGCTTGTGTGGTGCAGTGTCAATATGAACTGAAAATAAAGATATGTTAAAGGATTAGATATCTAACAGCATGTCCACATTAGAATTCAATGCAGTGTCAAAAATCAAATGAATCAGTAAAGAACTTGCAGAGATTTGCGATTTTGAACAAACCACCATCTATAATTTTGTAACGTTTCCTCTTTTACTACACATTTGTACCATATGGCGTCCCAGCAGATATATAGAAATACGCGAGCATTTGAAAACAATATTGTATCAAAATTTCAAAGCAGTCCATGAAGAAATACGGATATTTGGGATTTTGAAGATACGATCATATACATTCGCACTCAAGCGCGTGTCGTGCTGCGAGTGTTCGATTTCGACCTGTCAAATTAGTTCCAATCTGGCCGCCAGGAGCGCTGTTTTCTCTAATAACTCCATGCTGTTTACTTTTGAAAGGAGGGGTCCCCAGCAGTGGTATCGACATTTTGAGACCACCTATACTGATATTTAAGGTCCCTGCGATCACATACTGCAGCCATTTACCCTGGTGTGACATCATTCGCAACCACCTTCCACAAAGGTGGATATAATTTCGCACCTTGCAAGCACTCATCCACATACTTTGCTGTGATCTACAAACACAGTTAGGTATCATGTGATAAGTTGTACATCGTATATATCAATACATAAAGGAGACTGACATTGTCATGTTGTTGTTGTTGTGGTCTTCACTCCTGAGACTGGTTTGATGCAGCTCTCCATGCTACCCTGTCCTGTGCAAGCTTCTTCATCTCCCAGTACTTACTGCAACACACATCCTTCTGAATATGCTTAGTTTATTCATCTATTGGTCTCCCTCTACGATTTTTACCCTCCACTCTGCCCTCCAATGCTAAATTTGTGATCCCTTGATGCCTCAGAACATGTCCTACCAACCGATCCCTTCCTTTTGTTAAGTTGTGCCACATACTCCTCTTCTCCCCAATTCTATTCAATACTTCATCATTAGTTATGTGATCTACCCATCTAATCTTCAGCATTCTTCTGTAGCACCACATTTCGAAAGCTTCTATTCTCCTCTTGTCCAAACTATTTACCGTCCACGTTTCACTTCCATACATGGCTACACTCCATATAAATACTTTCAAAAACGACTTCCTGACACTTAAATCTATACTCGATATTAACAAATTTCTGTTCTTCAGAAACGCTTTCCTTGGCATTGGCAGTCTACATTTTATATCCTCTCTACTTCGACCATCATCAGTTATTTTGCTCCCCAAATAGCAAAACTCCTTTACTACTTTAAGTGTCTCATTTCCTAATCTAATTCCCTCAGCATCACCCGACTTAATTCGACTACATTCCATTACCCTCGTTTTGCTTTTGTTGATGTTGATCTTATATCCTCCTTTCAAGACATTGTCCACTCCGTTCAACTGCTCTTCCAAGTCCTTTGCTGTCTCTGATAGAATTACAATGTCATCGGCGAAACTCAAAGTTTTTATTTTTTCTCCATGGATTTTAATACCTAATCCGAATTTTTCTTTTGTTTCCTTTACTGCTTGTTCAATATACAGATTGAATAACATTGGGGAGAGGCTACAACCCTGTCTTACTCCCTTCCCAATAACTCCTTCCCTTTCATGTCCCTCGACTCTTGTAACTGCCATCTGGTTTCTGTACAAATTGTAAATAGCCTTTCGCTCTCTGTATTTTATCCCTGTCATCTTTAGAATTTGAAAGAGAGTATTTCTGTCAACATTGTCAAAAACTTTCTCTAAGTCTACAAACGTAGGTTTGCCTTTCCTTAATCTTTATCTAAGATAAGTCATATGGTCAGTATTGCCTCACGTGTTCCAATATATCTACGGAATCCAAACTGATCTTCCCCGAGGTCGGCTTCTACCAGTTTTTCCATTCGTCTGTAAAGAATTCGGTTTAGTATTTTGCAGCTGTAACTTAGTAAAATGATAGTTCGATAATTTTCACATCTGTCTAGAACTGCTTTCTTTGGGATTGGAATTATTATATTCTTCTTGAAGTCTGAGGGTATTCCGCCTGCCTCACCAGATGGTAGAGTTTTCTCAGGACTGGCTCTCCCAAGGCCATCAGTAGTTCTAACGGAATGTTGTCTACTCCCGGGGCCTTGTTTCGACTCAGGTCTTTCAATGCTCTGTCAAACTCATCACGCAGTTTCATATATCTCATTTCATCTTCATCTACATCCTTTTCCATTTCCATAATACTGTCCTCAAGTACATCGCCCTTGATAGACCCTCTACATACTCCTTCCACGTTTCTGCTTTCCCTTCTTTGCTTAGAACTGGGTTTCCATCTGAGCTCTTGATATTCATACAAGTGGCTCTCTTTCCTCCAAAGGTCTCTTTAATTTTCCTGTAGGCAGTATCGATCTTACCCCTAGTGAGATAAGCCTCTACATCCTTACATTTGTTCTCTAGCCATCCTTGCTTAGCCATTTTGCACTTCCTGTCGATCTCATTTTTGAGACGTCTGTATTCCTTTTTGCCTGCTTCATTTACTACATTTTTATATTTTCTCCTTTCGTCAATTAAGTTCAATATTTCTTCTGTTACCCAAGGATTTCTACTAGCCCTCGTCTTTTTACCTACTTGATCCTCTGCTGCCTTCACTACTTCATTCCTCAGAGTTACCCATTCTTCTTCTACTGTACTTCTTTCCACCATTCCTGTCAATTGTTCCCTTATGCTCTCCCTGAAACTCTGTACAACCTCTGGTTCTTTCAGTTTATCCAGGTCCCATCTCCTTAAATTCCCAACTTTCTGCAGTTTCTTCAGTTTTAATCTACAGTTCATAATCAATAGATTGTGGTCGGAGTACACATCTACCCCTGGAAATGTCTTACAATTTAAAACCTGGTTCCTAAATCTCTGTCTTACCATTATATAATCCATCTGATACCTTTTAGTATCTCCAGGATTCTTCCATGTATACAACCTTCTTTCATGATTCTTGAACCAGGTGTTGGCTATGATTAAGTTATGCTCTGTGGAAAATTCTAACAGACGGCTTCCTCTTTCATTTCTTACCCCCAATCCATATTCACCTACTCATTTCCTTCTCTCCCTTTTCCTACACTCGAATTTCAGTCACCCAAGACTATTAAATTTTCATCTCCTTTCACTACCTGAATAATTTCTTTTATCTCATCATACATTTCTTCAATTTCTTCGTCATCTGCAGAGCTAGTTGGCATATAAACTTGTACTACTGTAGTAGGCATGGGCTTCGTGTCTATCTTGGCCGCAATAATGCATTCACTATGCTGTTTGTAGTAGCTTGCCCGCACTCCTATTTTTTTTTATTCATTATTAAACCTACTCCTGCATTACCACTATTTGATTGTGTGTTTATAACCCTGTATTTACCTGACCAAAAGTCTTGTTCCTCCTGCCACCGAACTTCACTAATTCCCACTATATCTAACTTTAACCTATCCATTTCCCGTTTTAAATTTTCTAATCTACGTGCCCGGTTAAGGGATCTGACATTCCACGCTCCGCTCCGGAGAACATCAGTTTTCTTTTTCCTGATAACGACGTCCTTTTGAGTAGTCCTTGCCCGGAGATCCGAATGGGGGACTATTTTACCTCCGGAATATTTTACCCAAGAGGACGCCATCATCATCTATCCATACAGTAAAGCTGCATAGCCTCGGGAAAAATTACGTCCGTAGTTTCCCCTTGCTTTCAGATGTTCGTAGTACCAACACAGCAAGGCCGTTTTGGTTAGTGTTAAAAGGCCAGATCAGTCAAACATCCAGACTGTTGCCCCTGCAACTACTGAAAAGGCTGCTGCCCCTCTTCAGAAACCACACGTTTGTCTGGCCTCTGAACAGATACCCCTCCATTGTGGTTGCACCTATGGTACGTCTATCTGTATCGCTGAGGCACGCAAGCCTCCCCACCAATGGTTCATGGTACATTACCTATATGAAAATTTCCACTTACAGTATAAGACAAAGAGAATACACAGAGTTTCAAAATTAGTCCTCTGACACCACATCACTTCTGAATACAAATTCGTAAATTAAATTGTATTTATATTCTGAATATGTAGCTTGATTTACTGAAGAGATTGCTTTATAACCTATCATTCTGCTGCGGAATTCGTCAAAAAATATTTTAGTTATTGAAGAAGGAAATCTGTATATTTTATTGTTGACTGTATAATTAAAAACTGTACTGCATGGATTATGTTACTGCAGCCTTGTAGGATAATGTTTAGAAAGTTATCGAGATGTGTCTTCTGTGCATAATATTTAATGATTTGGGTGCTGCACTCTATAAGACAAATAACATTTATAGTAATAAAGAAAGAAAAAAAATGCATAAACGAGTAAATAGTTCGGAGCAATGCATAAACAAAGACGTCTACTGTGTTCAGTGCAATAAACAGAAGTGCCTCTGATTTGTAGGTATAAGAGATACAAAAATGTCTATTTCATTACAGAATTGTGGTAAGGAAACAGTTATTATTTTCCTTAAAGAGTCTGTTTCAAATTCATTACAACCTCTGGAATAATCACATAAGAAAACAGCAACATACTGCTTGTGCTTATCTGAACATAAATTGTCGTAATTAAATCATTATCTTGCTGCTACAACACTTCATTGATGCCACAGTACAACTAATACTGTATGGTAACAACTACTATTATCTGGAGATTAATTATGTACAGAGATACAACCTTCTACTTACTGTGTAGGTAAAAGTGATGATTGAATTTATTATTTATTTAACCTGACCTAATAAGGGCCATCATGGTGTCTCTTATAATGGACCAGGGTCTCAGAAATATAGTAGCTATTATATCATAGTTACCTAAGGAATAAACACTTTAATATGACAACATGTACTCCTTGTAAATAATTGTTAACGCTTATTGCATGAAAGGTGACGGAGTGTGTTTATTATCAGAATGGCGTAATGAATGATTGCCTATACTAGTAGAGGTGGGAACGACAGTGGAAATGAAATGGCAGGCGGAACTCAAGCCCTGAGTGGAAGGCCAACACAGGTGTGGTGGTCCAGCTCCACACAAGTGCCAAGACGCACAGCGTGCACACCTGAGCGCGAAGACGCAATACAGGGGAGGCTGGCCTCTATCGGCCGCCATTGTAGTAGGGACGGAAGGATAACCGGATAATACTTCCGAATTACGCAGAGGAACGAAAAAGCGGCACCTCGGAAACCACGCAGGCTGGGTTATTTCCAAGGATTTTTACTGAGAAGCGTGCCATTGTACGAGTACAGGTTTTCCCTCGCAAACTTTGCGCGCTGGACGACAAAAGACTAAAATATGGTTGGTCGGCGTTCGTAAGGATCTGTAGAGAGGGAGAATATTGCGTGGTTTCGGGAATATGATTCGTTTTCGGAATTACGATGGTGGGAAGCCGAGGCTTGCTGGGAAGCCAAGGGTGGAGTGAGGAGATCTTCCATTGTAACGTTCGCTCGGTATCAGCTTTGTTGGTACAGACAGACTTGCTGTCTTTGCTCTCAGGAGAGTTTATAGTTAGAACAGTTAGTCACTGTACTGTTACGAACGTATAGGTCGTTGAGTTCGCAGCGTTCAGTAACTGAGAGCACTTACTCTGGCTATACTTACGTCGAGACGTTGTCTGAACTCTGTCCTTGTGGCTGGGAGTTCGCATTTCTCGTCTGTAGAACACAGACAGGAGGAGACAGTATTAGAGTATATTAGTCAGAGGGCCTCCTTCTGCCGCCCTAGCGTTTGAAAGAGATTACTTGTGGCTGGAGTTCTTCCATCGCCACAGACGAGTACGAGAACCATCGCTTCGACGCACCACATGCAATTGATTAATAATATTAGGTAGGAAATACAGACAATTGCACTTAAAGGGTTGATTCTGATCTATAATAAATATATATTGAACAACAACGTTTACATTTAGTAGTATTAGTTGCCTTCATCATTCGTTTATGTTTAGATCGTAAGTTATAGAATTAAGAGATCCTAAGATCTGCTTCGGGGGATAGTTAGACATGGCCAAATCATCATTTTAGCGTTTATTATTTTCCATTCCGCACATTCACTTTACACCCGCCTGGAGTAACGTCTAGGAATTGACAAAAAAAAATCGGAATTTTATATGACGCTTAGTAGCGTTAAAGAAGTCGAATTTTACACCCTTTTCGCATAGTGTAATGGGTAGGATAATAGCTATATAATCAAGGGAGTGTCGGTTAAAATCTCATCAGGTGCAATAAATCTTTTTCATTTTTAAATCATTATTGTAATAACTTTCATCATCACTTTTAATCAGTTAATTGGTCTAAATGTAATTATTTGTTTCCATTACTGTGTCATATCATTTTAATTTTAATAGCAACTTCTTCATTTGTTCGAATTTTTCTTATTCTAGTTTAAGTCTTTGTTCGTGAGTTTTTCATTTTTCGATTTAATGCCTTTTATTTACTCATCCTGTTTTTTCTTCCACATTATTGTTTTCATTACATTCATATTTCACTTTGTTTGAATTTTGTTATACTTACAAAACCTTCTTTCATTTAAAAGATTCACTGGCATTATTTTGTTTATAGTTTAATAAGTATTTTATGTTTTGAATGTTTCTGTGATGGTTATCACGCTAAAAAAGTTGCACAGCTGGTAACGAAAAATACTTTTTCACACCACTTCCAGTAAAAATAAACATTTTATATGATATTTTATTTTTTAAATGATAAACCAAAATTTTCAAGTAACGGAATATTGTAATAGGTAACATAATTAAATTCAGATACACAAGAATTCCGATTAGGAAATGAATGATATAAATAAAAAATGAAACAAATGAAAAAAGTTCGTTCGGTGATTAAAATAACGAGACAAAGAAGTAGAGATAAAAAAATGCATTTTAACCTCACGAACGAGGGCCCACCAGGATTAATAACTGTAGTGTGTGATACCTGGGATCTTAACAAGTATCTCCATATATTTGGTTTGAAAAAGTCGATCTCACGTCTGGAACTTCTCCTTCTTAGTTTATAGCAATTTATATTTTCACATTTACTTTGTGTTCAGGATTTTGATTGTACATAGCCACAAAAAAATGGTTAAAATGGCTCTGAGCACTATAAGACTCAACTCCTGGGGTCATCAGTCCCCTAAAACTTAGAACTACTTAAACCTAACTAACCTAAGGACATCACACACATCCATGCCAGCGCCTAGAACCGCACGGCCACGCCGGCCGGCGTACATAGCCGCAGTCTAACATAACAGTCGATTCAATCCGTCTCGTATTTAGAATAAGACTTTCACTCTGCAGTGGAGTGTGCGCTGATACGAAACTTCCTGACAGATTAAAATTGTGTGCCCGATTTCGAGTCACGCTCTGGCAAACAGTTTTAATGTGCCAGGAAGTTTCATATCAGTTGGCTTTACTGTATTTTTTTAATTTCTATTCCTTTATTTTAATCACCATATGAACTTTTCTCATTTGTTTCATTTTTTCTGTATACAATCCCTTTTCAATTTGAGCCCGCCCCCGTTAGCTGAGTGGTCAGCGCAGCGTAATACCACGCAAGGGGACTCGGGTTCGATTCCCAGCTGGAGCAGGAGATTTTCTCCACTCAGGGGCTGCGTACCGTGTTGTTCTCATCATCATTTCATCCCCATCTATGACGCGCAAGTCGCCCAATGTGGCGTCGAATGTAAAAAGTATTTGCCCTTGGCGGCCGAACTTCCACGAATGAGGGACTGCCGGCCCACAATGTCGTACGCTCATTTCCATTTCCTATCGCAATTTTCGTGAATATCAATTTAGATATATTATTCAGTTATTGGCAAATTCCGAATTATAAGTTAAAAAGTAAAACACTAAGCAACATATCGATATTGCCTGTGCAGTGGTGTTAAAGAATTTATTTTTCGTTACCAAATGTGCATGGTCGTTTTTGTAGTCGTCTTACAAACATTTAAAGTATAACCTAAGTACGTATAGTACTACGGATAAAATAAAGCAGATGAAAATATAAATGAAAGAAGGATTTATATGTATAGCGAAATACAAACAAAATGAGAAACAGATTTAATGAAAGGAATAACGTGGACGAAAAAGCAGGATGATTAAACAAGAGAAATTAAATCATAATTAATACGTCAAATAATTAAAAACAAGTGAACAAAAATTGCAGCTGAGAGAAGAACAATACGAAGCCAAATGAGAGCAATGAAGAAGGTGATATTAAAATGACGTGACAAAGGAATGGAAAGAAGAAATTACATTTAAACCAATTATTTGAATAAAACAGATGAGGAAAGTCATTCCAATAAAGATTTGAAAATGAAAAAAATTACTGCAACTGAAGAGATTTTAACCCACCGGCCCTTGATTACGTAGACATCATCATCCTGCCCATTACACTATATCACCGTAGTGTAAAATTTGAGTTCTTTAACCCAAACTGCGACGCCACCGGACTTTAAAATTCGAGTTATTTAACGCTGTCGTACATCACGGGATATTCCCAAATATTTTAGTTACGATAGTCACCCACGTGAACGTAGAGTAGGTTTCAAAATGTCGATCGCACTCCAAAGTATCTCTTCCTACTTCTATGTTTCAACGGCTTATGGAGAAATAACGTTCTGCTAAAATTCTACACGTATGTTGTGTCTGATATTTGTGTTTCTTGTTAACCCGCTGCAGTGCATCACAGAATATAGCCAAACTTCTTGATCTCGATTGTCACCTATGTAGTCCCCCACGTGAAGATAGAGTAGGTTTCAAAATGTCGATCGCACTCAAAAATATCTCCATACTTCTATGTTTCAACGGCTTATGAAGAAATAGGCGCTTTCCTAAAATTTTACACGTATGTTTGTCTGATATTTGTGTTTCTTGTTAACCCGCTGCAGTGCATCACAGAATATACCCAAACTTCATGACTTCGATTGTCACCTATGCGCAGTTCAAGTAGATTACAAAATGTCGAGCACACGTATGGGTAGCTCGTTACGTTGTTGTTTCATTGAATACTGGAACCATACCGCTCTCCAAAAATTCTATATCTATGTTGTGTCAGATATATTTGTAATTTGTTAACCCTAATCGATTTGAGACGAGCGAATTGATATCGATGTAGCATTATGTGACTCAAACGAGTAGATATGTCGCTCCTCTTTTGCAGTCACGTTGCTCGCTGTAGTAATAATAACTAAAATAAACAAAAGTCTGTCGATGATATTTTATGTGGACAACCGGCGCTAAGTTGTTCGTTTAATGCGAAGTCAAGTTTCTATGCATTGATGCCACTGGGATTTACCGGTGGCGCCGCTCAGCGGCGCGGAAGAGAGTTAGGCGTCCTCCCCACTGAGGCGCTTGCCTGGCGGACGGACTCGGCAGCGGCGGGTTCAGACAACACCACGTTGGGAGTGAATCGCGTACACAATAGCATACATACATAACACCGAAAATAATTCGCGAGCGCACGAACAAACATTTCAGTTTGCCCTCATGAAAATCTTTCCTCACATCAGCATATACGACACACGTTTAAGAAATGTCGTTTCATGATTTCATTCATCATAATCGATGTTTCTGGATAGCCTTCAGCTGTGTCATTGACGATTTAAATGTTGAAAAACTGCCTTATTTTTCACCTTTAATCCCCTCTGCAGGTGTGCCCCAGGGCTCTTTCCTCTCCCCTCTCCTCTACCTCCTGTACACAGCGGATGTGCCCTATCACCCCTTCCAGTACATCTCCTGCAGTATGCCGATGACACCGCATTCCTCGCCCACGCTCCTACGCTCTAACGGTCCCAACGCCTTCTCCAGAATCACCTTGACCTTGTTGCCGCTTGGTGTAACCAGTGGCTCCTGACAATCAATCCTTCCAACACCCAGCCAATCATCGTAGGTTGTACCACTCGCTCCTTCCGGCTCCTGAATTTCTCCTTTACTGTCTGCGCCCGTCCTGTCTACCTCTCCCCCACTCTCACCTGCCTCGGCCTCACCACTGATCGTCACCTCACCTGGATCCCTCATCTCCACTCCACCCAGTCCAAAGCCCACAACCGCCTCGGACTCTTCATACTCCTCTCTGGCCAGACATGGGGGTCACACCCCTCTACCATCTTCCACACTTTAATCCGTCCCATCCTCTGTTACACCAATCCCACCTGGATATCTGCCCCCACCAAATACTATATATCTGCCCCCCCCCCCCAAATTCTATAAGTCCCTCCAAATCCTTGAGCGTCATGCACTCCGCCTCACCTTCCATATACGCCTCCTGTCCCCCACGCGGATCCTCTATCCTTTCCCCCATCTACTCCTATTCCTCGAACATATCTGCATACTCTACACCTCCTGCCGCCTTGATCCCCCTCACCCACTGGTTGCTCCTCTCCTCTCCCACCGTCGCCCCCTGCCACGTCTTCACTGTTGTGTCCCCCCTACTCTCCATCTCCTTTCCCAAGGTGGCTTCCATCAACTCCCCTTCCCAGATGATGCCCTCTCTCCCTCCATTTATCCCTCCTATCAACTCAGATCCTCACTCCCCCTCCATTCCTCTGTCCTTTTCCCGACTCCCTCTCTCCCCTTCCATCCTCTTTTTTCCCCCACCTACCTTCTCTCTGCCCCCCTTCTCTCTGCCGAGTCCTTTTGCGTTTCCCTAATCTGCCTTTTCCTATTCCTTCTCACGTCTGCCCTGCCCCTCTCCTCCTTAAGAGTCCTCTCCCTCCTTTGGTTCCCCCCCTTTCGTTTTTCGCCTCCTCCCTCCTTGTTTTCCCCCACATCTGTCCTTATCCCCCGCCCCCCCCCCCCTCCTCATCGGCTAGGGAGTGTCATCTTTGTGCCGACGTTTTCGTGCAGTGTTTCACAGCGAGTGTTCAGTAACATGTGTCTTTTGGGAAGTGTTGCCAACGGACATCATACTGTCGCTGCGTGTCATTTTTTACCTCTTGCAAACAGAAACTCCACAACTACACAACTACAATGTCACAGTTTTATCACCTGTTTTTATTGTTTGCTTATATTCTCATTATGTTTTTTTTCTGTAGGCTGTTGAGCGGCATATTGCGCGGCTCCCAGCCCGCCCCTCTCTTGGGAGGGTGGTGGGGAATCGAAATGCAATAACAGAAAAAGAAATTCAACGATCATTGTGGTGATGAATTTCGTCATTTTATAGCTTAAATGTAGTAAAGCAGGCGAAACAACGTGTAAACAGCGGCCCTCGCTCTAACTTTCATCGAGGATTGTTGCTAAAGGCTTCCTTGCTACATAGCCACGCTTCGAGCATCGTGACGTCATGACGAGGCGTTTCCAAGCCGACGTTAATACATGAGTCATAGAGTCCCGCACAGCACACAAAAACATTTCATACTTGCACGGAAAGCTGCGAACGGCGTTTTGGTACGTAAATCCGTAAACGGGAGTGGACGGAACTTTGGCTCACAAGTGACAATCCCTCCCCCGCCCAATAATTCCATTCACATTGACAGGGTGTGTAGCGCACGGTCAGGACATTACGCATACGTAAACAGAAGGACGAAACTCTCAACGGTTTCCGAGAAAACAGAGTTGCAAAATTTATGCAGTGCTTGAATACTTCGCAGGACCGCAAGTCTTCGGATATGTCTGCAACCAAGCCGGTAAGTGCTTAATTTTACGCTACTGGCCATTAAAATTGCTACACCAAGAAGAAATGCAGATGATAAACGGGTATTCATTGGACAAATATATTACATTAGAACTGACAGGTGATTACATTTTCACACACTTTGGGTGCATAGATCCTTAGAAATCAATACCCAGAACAACGTCTGGGCATTGAGTGAAACAGAGCTCGGATGGCGTGTACAGGTACAGCTGCCCATGCAGCTTCAACATGATGCCACAGTTCATCAAGAGTAGTGACTGGCGTATTGTGGCGAGCCACTTGCTCGGCCACCGTTGACCAGACGTTTGCGATTGGTGAGAGATCTGGAGAATGTACTGGCCAGGGCAGCAGTCGAACATTTTCTGTATCCAGAAAGGCCCGTACAGGATCTGCAATATGCGGTCGTGCATTATCCTGCTGAAATGTAGGGATTCGCAGGGATCGCCTGAAGGGTAGAGCCGCGGGCCGTAACACATCTGACATGGAACGTCCACTGCTCAAAGTGCCGTCAAAACGAACAAGAGGCGCTCGTGTCTGTGATGCAGCGTCAAGGGTAACCGCAGCCACGGTCTCCGAGCTGATAGTCCGTGCTGCTGCAAACGTCATCGAAGTGTTCGTGCAGATGGTTGTTGTCTTGCAAACGTCCCCACCTGTTGACTCAGGGATCGAGACGTGGCTGCATCATCCGTTACAGCCATGCAGATAAGATGCCTGTCATCTCGACTGCTAGTGATACGAGGCCGTTGGGACCCAGCACGGCTTTCCGTATTACCCTCCTGAACCCACCAATTCCATATTCTGCTAACAGTCATTGGATCTCGACTAACGCGAGCAGGAATGTCACGATAAGATAAACCGCAATCGCGATAGGCTAAAATCTTGGAAACGTGATGGTACACATTTCTCCTCCTTACACGAGGCATCACAACAACGTTTCACCAGGCAAAGCCGGTCAACTGCTGTTTGTGTATGAGAAATCGGTTGGGAACTTTACTCATGTCAGCACGTTGTAGGTGTAGCCACCGGCGCCAACCTTGTGTGAATGCTTTGAAAAGGTCATCATTTGCTTATCACAGCATCTTACCTTTCGCGTCTGTAGCACGTCATCTTCATGGTGTAGCAATTTTAATGGCCAGTAGTGTATAAGCTCAGTGTTTCTAGATCGAATCTTGCACTGGTGCCACTTTTTATTTCCACGTAATTCGCACTACAGGCTTATTATGAGTGCGCAAATTCTCAGTATGTATTGATTCATTTGTTTTTCCTAATCTTTATCCTCATAAAAGGAGTAAAATTATTCTTCTGAAAGAGACTGGGAAAACAATGATACACTAGAACTTTCTGTCAAGTCAGTAGGTCATTTCGTTCGTATCTTTGTATATACAGGGTGACAATTACTGAACTATATGAAATAAAATAGTCGTAACTTCTGACCGGTTTGCGTTAGGACGTTACAACTGCACGGTTCGCCAAGGGGCGCGATGGGAATTAGTATGCGCTATACGGTTTGGTTGGGCCCCGAAGCCCACCTTCTTTTGGATGTGTTCCTCAATAAGCAAGATTGGAGCATTTGGGGGAGAGAGAGTGGGCATGTCGCGATCCAGAAGTCTCATCACCCTCAATGGGTGGCTGCGTGGTGGGCAGTGTCCAGTCACGGAACAATCGGCGCGACATTCCTCGCCGGCCGTAGTGGCTGTGCGGTTCTAGGCGCTGCAGTCTGGAACCGCGAGACCGCTACGGTCGCAGGTTCGAATCCTGCCTCGGGCATGGCTGTGTGTGATGTCCTTATGTTAGTTAGGTTTAACCAGTTCTAAGTTCTAGGGGACTAATGACCTCAGAAGTTGAGTCCCATAGTGCTCAGAGCCATTTGAACCATTTGATATTCCTCAATGGCCATGGTGACTCCCGAATGGTACGGGAAGGCTGTGGAAAATGATTTCATCCCAAAGTGACCCTGATTTCGACAGGATGTGGCTCGTGCAAGACGGAACTCGTGCCCATCGAAGCAAGAGAGTGTTTGATGTCCTGGAGAAGCAGTTTTGGAGACCGCATACTGGCTCTCATGCGACTTCCTTTTGTGATGCTATAGTAAAGACTAGGTGTACAGCAATAACCTCAAAACCACTGCTGAGCTGAAAACAGCCATTCAGGAGGCTATCGACTGCATCTATTTCCGACACCTCAGGGGGTCATGCAGAATTTCGATCATCGTCTGCGCCACATCATCGCCAATGATTGCAGGTATATCGAAAGGTCTTTTTTCACATAGTCCAATAATCGTCACCGTATACAAATGTGACAAGTATAATACGTAACCTATGCAGCTCTGCGCTAATTAGGATAATACTGACCACAGGAAAATGAAAAGCATTATTATGACGCATAGCACAAGCAATGAGCCCGAAGTTTTTCTATGTCCATTATTTTTTCAGTACGTCTATTGCAAAACGGACTTAGTTCAGGTTCATGAACAGTTCCCAGTCGTCACACAATTTCGCGGCGTATCACGCATATCAAACAATATTACAGAATATAGCTGCAGACAGGTCAAAAAATTGTTAAAATGGCTCTGAGCACTAGGGGACTTAACATCTGAGGTCATCAGTCCCATAGACTTAGAACTACTTAAACCTAACTAACGTAAGGACATCACACACTTCCATGCCCGAGGCAGGATTCGAAGCTGCGACCGTAGCAGCAGCGCGGTTCCGGATCGAAGCGCCTAGAACCGCTCAGCCACAACAACCGGCGCAGACAGGTCACAAAAAATGTTGTGTCGGTAGCGAGATTCGATCTGGAGAAGTCGCCATTACGAAGCGAAGCAGTTGGTCACTCGGTTGCGAATTTCGTTCAGTCACAGCGACACTATAAGGTACACTATGTGACCAAAAGTATCTGGACACCTCCAAAATCATACATTTTCAATATTAGGTGCAGTGTGCTGCCACCTACTGCCAGGTACTGCAGTAAGCGACCTCAGTAGTCATTAGACACCGTGAGTGAGCAGAACGGGGCGCTCCGCGAAACTCACGAACTTCCAACATGGTCAGGTGATTAGGTGTTACTTGTGTCATACCGCTGTACGCGAGATTTCCGCGCTCCTAAAGATCCCTAGGTTCACTGTTTCCGATGTGATAGTGCAGCGGATACATGAAAGGACAACTACTGCACAAAAAAGTACAGGCCAATCTCGTCTGTTAACTGACAGAGACCGCCGACAGTTGAAGAGGTTCGTAATGTATAACAGGCAGACATCTATCCAGACCATCACACGGGAATTCCAAACTGCATCAGGATCCACTGCTAGTACTTTGACAGTTACGCGGAAGGTGAGAAAAATGGATTTCACGGTCGAGCGGCTGCTCATAAGCCACACATCACGCCGTAAATGCCAAACGACGCCTCGCTCGGTGTAAGGAGCGAAAACATTCGACGGTTCAACAGTGGAAAAACGTTGTGTGGAGTGACGAATCACAGTACACAATGTGGCGATCCGATGGCAAGTTGTGGGTGCGGCGAACGCCCGTCGAACGTCATCTGCCAGCGTGTGTAGCGCCAACAGTAAAATTCGAAGGCGGTGGTGTTATGGTGTGGTCATGTTTTTCATGGAGGGGGCTTGCACCCGTTGTTGTTTCGTGTAGCACTATCACAGCACAGGCCGACATTGATGTTTTGACCACATTCTTGCTTTCCACTGTTGAACAGCAATTCTGGGATGGCGATTCCATCTTTCAACGCGATCGAGGACCTGCACATAACGCACGGCCTGTGGTGGAGTGCTTACACGCCAATGACATCCCTGTAATGGACTGGCCTGCACAGAGTCCTGACCTGAATCTTACAGAACACTGGGATGTTTTGGAACACCGACTTTGTGCCAAGCCTCACCGACCGACATCGACACCTCTCCTCACTGCAGCATTCCGTGAAGCATGGTCCGCCATATGCAAATTATCTTCCAGCACCTGATTGAACGTATGCCTGCGACACTGGAAGCTCTCATGAACGATAAGGATCGGCCAATACTATATTGATTTCCAGCATTACCGATGGAGGGCGAAACGAAGTTGTAAGTCATTTTCCGGATACTTTTGATAACATCAGCACGTCAAAAATTGTCAGACTCAGTTTCCTCGGATCTCGTTGAGAGTTTCGTCGTTTACATACTTCAAATTCCCGCTCATGCCATACATATCCTGTCAATACGAATCAGTATCGTGCGCTCCCATTGTCTGTTGGGGGGCTGGCCAACCTCTGCAGTGTTCAGGGACGGAAATTCGAACTCGCGCGACGACACCTGCATAGCATCACTGACAAGAAACACTACGAAGAAACAGAGAGAAAGGAATACGACGAAAATATGGTTAGGGTCGTATAAATTCTTGCGGAAAGACGTCAGTTCGATTCCTGGTACCCAGTCACATTATTTTCTGGAACAGGGGGCATTCAGTCTCGTAATGCACATGAGGAGCTTCTAGAATAAAGATCAGCGGCATTATCAGGATTTATATACTGGCAATGACGGGTGGCAGGATTGTCGATATGCTGATCACACACCCCCCGGTCACAGGTCCGTCCCTTACTGCCCTTTAGGGGACATGAGGAACAGGCCTAAGGACTAATCCCTAAGTGATGTTTACCTTTTAAATCTGCAGACATTGTATACTATTACACTGCTTATAGGGTTGCTTACATTTCGCAGGCGAGAGCTCCAAACGTAGAATAGAATCCACTGTTTTTAACTGCAAAAGCTTGATTAAAAACAGTTGCATACAATTTTTCACAATTTGTTTCTGTTTTCGCTCTCTCTCTCTCTCTCTCTCTCTCTCTCTCTCTCTCTCACACGCACACACACACACACACACACACTCACACACACACACATGCACACACACACACACACACACACACACACACACACACACATAAGAGAGAGCGCATGCACACATGGGCGAGACAGAAATGGGACACAGCTAATGACATATAAACAAAACAAATAAATTGAAATAAATAGACGTTGCTACCAGTCTTGCAATTTTTGCAGGAGAGCTTCTATGAAGCCTGTAAAGTGGAAGATTAGGTACTGGCTCATTAGCTAGAGCTTGCCCACAAAACGCAAAGAACCAGAGTTCGAATCTCGGTCTGGCACACATTATTAATCTGCCAAGAAGTTTCAATTTTAGAAGTACAACGAAAAACTAATCCAACTGATGTATATCCACCTGATGATGGAGGTTTAAACCTTTGAAACGCGTTGTGGAAACAAATAAACAGTGACTGGTAACAGTAAACTTATTGTTTCATTTAATGTCAATAACAGTCACGGTAAAGCCTAACCTAAAAATGTTCGCATTTAAAACTAATCCAAGTTGAAAATTTGTTAATTATATGGCTAGTTTTGGACCGAGACCCATTTTCAAATCATCGTAACAAACTCGAAAATGGTATTTCGGAAAAAGTCAAAAATGTGCAATGAACATTCAAGGAGCATGCAGATTTTAATTTTATGTCTGGTGTAAGTTTCAGTGCTTATACACTGAGGTGAAAAAAGCCATGGAACACCTAAAATCGTGTCGGATCGCCTTTTCTCCGGCATAGTGTAGCAAATAGACATGACATGGACTCAACAAGTCGTTGGAAGTCCTGGGTAGGAATATTAAGACATACTGCCTCTACGGTCGTCCATAACTGCGAAATTGTTGCCGGTGCACCATTTTGGTCACGAAGTGAGTTCTGGATTAAGTCCCACAACTGTGCGATAGGATTCATGTCGGACGGCCTGAGTTGCCAAATAATTCGTTCGAATTATCCGGCACGTACCTGAAAGAATTCGTGAAGAATTGCGGCCTGGTGGCATGACACTATTATTTGGGAACACGAACTCCACGGATGGCTGCAATTTCTAACGAATTCTGCGGTATGTTCAAGGAAACCCCCGTCTTCAGGAAACAGAAAGAAAAAATGGTTGAAATGGCTCTGAGCACTATGGGATTTAACTTCTGAGGTCATCAGTCTCCTACAACTTAGAACTACTTAAACCCAACTAACCTAAGGACATCACACACATCCATGCCCGAGGCAGGATTCGAACCTGCGACCGTAGCGGTCGCGCGGTTCTAGAACCGCTCGGGCACTCCGGCCGGTAAATCCGACAGAGGGTGCCTCGTGTAACACGATGAACATTTATGTGTTTCCGTACTGTGCTTCCTATGTTTTACAACTATTTGCTTCGAGCTAGTTTCAGTGCTGGGCAATTTCTAAGGAACAGAAACATTATTGTAAAGGAATAACCACACGGGTTGGTGGACGACATGAAACACAGTATATACGTAACAGAGTACATTCATAAGGACAAATAGTGTATCCTGCTTATTCTTCTATCAAGATGGCTCGACCAATTCCTATGGTTCTCCTTGTACTGTACTTAGAAAGCTAATTCCTCGACATTCTGTATTATAGGGAGCACGATTCTGTGCTTCCACTTTGCATTGGATTGTATTTGTTACCGGCCAGAGTGGCCGTGCGGTTTTGGGCGCTACAGTCTGGAACAGCGCGATCGCTACGGTCGCAGGTTCGACTCCTGCCTCGGGCATGGCTGTGTGTGATGTTCTTAGTTTAGTTAGGTTTACGTTGTTCTAAGTTCTATGCGAGTGATGACCTCAGAAGTCGCATAGTGTTCAGAGCCATTTGAACCAATGTATTTGTTTCTAAAACATATTTACAAATGTTGTAAGTTTATTGATCATTGTATCTCGTAGCTATTTAATAACATTAATAAGCGGTTGCAACTTAAATAGCGGCAACACTTCTGCAGATACGCAATTCAACAGAATCATATGGCATTGATTACACCATATATTAGTTCATGGTGATATGCAAACATTTTAATACGTTATTCTATGAGTAAAACTAAAGAAAATACACTCCTGGAAATTGAAATAAGAACACTGTGAATTCATTGTCCCAGGAAGGGGAAACTTTATTGACACATTCCTGGGGTCAGATACATCACATGATCACACTGACAGAACCACAGGCACATAGACACAGGCAACAGAGCATGCACAATGTCGGCACTAGTACAGTGTATATCAACCTTTCGCAGCAATGCAGGCTGCTGTTCTCCCATGGAGACGATCTTAGAGATGCTGGATGTAGTCCTGTGGAACGGCTTGCCATGCCATTTCCACCTGGCGCCTCAGTTGGACCAGCGTTCGTGCTGGACGTGCAGACCGCGTGAGACGACGCTTCATCCAGTCCCAAACATGCTCAATGGGGGACAGATCCGGAGATCTTGTTGGCCAGGGTAGTTGACTTACACCTTCTAGAGCACGTTGGGTGGCACGGGATACATGCCGACGTGCATTGTCCTGTTGGAACAGCAAGTTCCCTTGCCGGTCTAGGAATGGTCGAACGATGGGTTCGATGACGGTTTGGATGTACCATGCACTATTCAGTGTCCCCTCGACGATCACCAGAGGTGTACGGCCAGTTTAGAAGATCGCTCCCCACACCATGATGCTGGGTGTTGGCCGTGTGCCTCGGTCGTATGCAGTCCTGATTGTGGCGCTCACCTGCACGGCGCCAAACACGCATATGACCATCATTGGCACCAAGGCAGAAGCGACTCTCATCGCTGAAGACGACACGTCTCCATTCGTCCCTCCATACACGCCTGTCGCGACATCACTGGAGGCGGGCTGCACGATGTTGGGGCGTGAGCGGAAGGCGGCCTAACGGTGTGCGGGACCGTAGCCCAGCTTCATGGAGACGGTTGCGAATGGTCCTCGCCGATACCCCAGGAGCAACAGTGTCCCTAATTTGCTGGGAAGTGGCGGTGCGGTCCCCTACGGCACTGCGTAGGATCCTACGGTCTTGGCGTGCATCCGTGCGTCGCTGCGGTCCGGTCCCAGGTCGACGGGCACGTGCACCTTTCGCCGACCACTGGCGACAACATCGATGTACTGTGGAGACCTCACGCCCCAAGTGTTGAGCAATTCGGCGGTACGTCCACCCGGCCTCCCGCATGCCCACTATACGCCCTCGCTCAAAGTCCGTCAACTGCACATACGGTTCACGTCCACGCTGTCGTGGCATGCTACCAGTGTTAAAGACTGCGATGGAGCTCCGTATGCCACGGCATACTGGCTGACACTAACGGCGGCGGTGCACAAATGCTGCGCAGCTAGCGCCATTCGACGGCCAACACCGCGGTTCCTGGTGCGTCCGCTGAACCATGTGTGTGATCATTGCTTGTACCGCCCTCTCGCAGTGTCCGGAGCAAGTATAGTGGGTCTGACACACCGGTGTCACTGTGTTCTTTTTTCCATTTCCAGGAGTGTAGTTCATATAAACGTAGGTCCGCAAATGTTTAGTTATAGAGTTACGGCTGATAAAAATTTTGTCTGAAATTTAGTCACTTCACTTATACGACACCATCGTAAAACTGTGCGAGGTTAAAGTAAAGCACGGTTTCTATTTATTTTGTCTTTTATTGCTCTGGTGAATCTAATAAAACATGTCCCAGACGTGTATCTACAGTAGTTTTCCAGAACATCCAGAGAAGCAAATATTATTACACAAGTAAATTTGTTTACTTTCCATTAAGAATCTAGAACAGTTTATAAAGCTTGAACTTGGCAGTCGAACCAGACTTGGACATCCCGGCCAACAATGTCATACGATTATTTCATTACGTCATTGTTGACAACCGTTAGTAAGTTGTTTCAGTCTTTGCTAAAATTGAGACGATTTTGTTCAAAAAATGGTTCAAATGGGTCTGAGCACAATGCGACTTAACTTCTGAAGTCATCAGTCGCCTAGAACTTAGAACTACTTAAAGCTAACTAACGTAAGAACATCACACACATCCGTGCCCGAGGCAGGATTCGAACCTGCGACCGTAGCGGGCGCTCGGCTCCAGACTGCAGCGCCTAGAACCGCACGGCCACTCCGGCCGGCAGACGATTTTGTTTCTGTATTGTTCAGTGAAGGAACACAATAACAACAGTGCATTTAAGTAAACGTCTTAGAATGTTTGCAGATGATACTCCATTTACCGTCTTGTAAAGTCATGAAATGACCAAAACTAATTGCAAAATGACTTAGATAAGATATCTGTATGGTGCGAAAAGTGGCAATTGACCGTGAATAAAGCGAAGTGTGAAGTTATTCACATGAGTACTAAAAGAAATCCGCTAAATTTCGATTACGCATTAAGTCACACAAATCTGAAGGCTGTAAATTCAATTAAACACTTAGCGATTAAAATTACAAATACCCTAAATTGGAACGATCGCATAGATAATGTTGTGGGTAGAGCCGACCAAAGACTGCGACTCATTGCCAGAACACTTATAAGATGCAACAGGTCTACTAAAGAGACTGCTTACACCACGCTTGTCCGCCCTATTCTGGAGTACTGCTGTTCGGTGTGGGACCCGTATCAGGTGGAACTGACGGACGACATCGAAAAAGTACAAAGAAGGGCAGATCGTTTTGTATTATCTGAAAATAGGGGAGATAGTGTCACAGACATGATATGTGAATTGGAGCGGCAATCATTAAAACAAAGACGTTTTCCGTTGCAACTGGATCTTCTCATGAAATTTAAATCACCAATTTTCTCCTGCGATTGCGTAAAGTGTTCGTTTTTCCCGCGTGCCGTTCGAGAGTGGAACGGTAGAGAGACGTGGTTGATGGTGGTTCATTGAACCCTCTGCCAGGCACATTATTGTGAATAGCAGAGTAATCACGTAGATGTAAATGTGTAGATGAACCACACAGAAACTATTGTAGCTTATAGATTATTTATGAAATAGGGCTACATCTCAAATTTACGACGGTGGAATATGCCAATATGGTGTTTATTTATGGCAAATTTGATGATAACAACGACCGTTTAAAACTTTGTGCAAGTGCTTAGAATTAAAAAAAAAAACAGATGTGCCAAGTTGTTAATAAATTAAAATTTCACGAAATTACATCTTTGCTTCTCTGGATGTTCTGGCAAACTACTCCAGATACACGTCTGGGACATGTTTTATTAGATTCAGCAGATCAATAACAACAAAATAAGTGGAAACCGTGCTTTACTTTAACCTCGTATAGTTTTGCGATGGTTTCATATTAGAGAAGTACTAAGTTTCAGGCAAAATCTTTTTTTAGCCGTAACTCCGCAACTAAACACATTTTTTCTTTAGTTTTACTTGTAGAGCAACATATTAAAATATTTGCATATATTAGTGAATCATCCTGTATATTTATTTATTTATGCATTTATTTTACCTGGCAAGATTAGGGCCTTCAGGCCCTCTCTTACACCTAACCAGGCATACTCAGATTGAACGAGTTACAGTTACTAAATAACATTAAGAACATTTAACGTATTATGCAGTATTGATGTCAAACGAAAAAAATTGAGATTATAACAGTAGTACAATGATAGTTATAACAATAAAAATAATTATAACAATCAACGATAATAATGATAATAATAATGATAATAGTAATAATAATAATAATAATAGTGACTAAGTATATGAAAGTAAACATACATTTCTTTTGTGAATGTCAGTTAGTTGGGAATTTTCTCGTTATATTCTTGCAGCTTGTGAGTTATTCTCATCGAGCAGAGACATAAGACGATAGAATGGGGTGAAAGAGATATATAAGAGGTAGATAGGTTTGAGGAAGAGAAAAAGAATGGTAAAATTCGAAGCTGTGATGGAGAGAAGAAAGAAAGAGATGTTAGGGGCACAACAATGGTGGCTATACCGTCCCTAATATGTAAGTTTTGAGTTCCCTCTTGAATGTTGAGTAGTTCTGGATAAGACGCAGATCACAGGGGAGTGCGTTCCATAGTCGTATGGCTGAGATGGAGAATGACACGGAGAAAGATTTTGTGTTATGTAAAGGTACAGCCAAGATGATAGACGTATCCGATCTGGTATTGCGATTGTGGAATGATGATAGATGTTTAATGTGAGAAGATAAGTATTGAGGGCACCAGTGGCTAAGAAATCGATGAAGTAAGCACATCGTGTGGAGATCGCGTGCCTTATGTGGGCGTATCCAACCTAGCTGGGAGTATGAAGGACTGATATGATCATACAACCGAATATTGCACACGTATCTGACGCAAGCATTCATCACTAGCTCGAGGCATCTAGAATTTTCACTATTCGTGCCGTGTTGAACTACATCGCAGTAGTAAAGATTAGGCAAGACTAGTGTTTGGACTAATTTTTGTTTAACATGGGTTGGAAATATTTTTCTAAATTTTTGAATTGCATGTAGGGAGGAGAGCGATTTCCGGCAAGCTGTGACTGTTTGTTCTTCCCAGTTTAGGTGTTCATCCAAGATTATTCCAAGGTCTTTTACTGTTTTTTGGTATGGTAGTTGGGTACCATTGAGGAGTATTTTAGGGACCGTTTCGCGAAAGTACCGGCTGATTAACTTTGGATGAGATATAAGTGTGACCTGGGATTTCTTGGGGTTTAGTTTCAGACCTAGGTTCTGTGCCCATCGAGAAACAGAGCAAAGATCTGCGTTCATACTCGCTACTGCGCCAGCAATGTTTTTGGGGCTTGCACTTATGTACAGTTGGATGTCGTCAGCATATAGATGGTAGCTGCAGGAGTGAATCACTGAAGAAATATCATTAATATACAGTGAGAAGAGTAGTGGACCAAGGACAGAGCCTTGGGGAACTCCAGAGCGCACGCTTTTCCATGATGACTTTTCCGACCCACAAATGACTTGTTGACTTCTGTTTTTGAGGTAGCTGTCGAACCAGTGTATTGCGCTGTTTGAGAAATTCAGCTGTTTCATTTTAATTAGTAATATATCGAAGTCAACTGTGTCAAAAGCCTTGCTAAAGTCAAGCAGTGTTAGGATAGTAGCTTCACGTCTGTCCATAGCATGTTTAATGTCATCAGTTACTTTGATTAATGCAGTTGCTGTACTATGGTGCTTTCGAAAGCCTGACTGATATTCGTCATGGATGTTATGAGTTTTGAGGTAATCCGTCAGCTGTTCATGGACGATGTATTCTAGGGCTTTAGATATTGCAGGTAGTATGCTGATCGGCCTGTAGTCACCTGGCGACTTAGGGTTGTCAGTCTTGGGTATAGGCTGGATTAAACTTTGCTTCCACTCAGTAGGATATATACTACTGACAAGAGACAGGTTGAAGATGTCTGTGATAATTGGAATAATAGTGGCTACGACGTTTTTAATCATGCCAATGCTCACTCCATCATTTCCTACTGCCTCGGAAGAGATTCTCATAATTGCCTTGTGTACTGTGCCGGTAGTGACATGTTTTAGGAAAAACTTGTCTCTCAAGAGATTGATATCTTGGGGCTGGTAATTTGTCGCTGCGTGGCAGATTACAGCTGTTGAGAAGAAATCGTTTAATTCTTCTGCAGACGCTTGATAAACAGCGTCATATCTTCGCTTCCCTATACCGAAACTGCGCAGCTTTTTCCACAGTGCAGCAGGTTTTGATATGCCGCATACGACAGAGCGGGCATGTCTGATTTTGGCATTTCTCACGCTTTGCTTCGTTCTGTTTCGGAGTTTCCTATAAGCTTCGTACGCCTCGGGAGTTGGGTTACGCTTGAAGGCCCTGTGTGCAGCATCACGTTTATTCATTAACGGGCGTAATGCAGTGGTGAGCCACGGAGCAGGAGCTCTCTTTACCTTGACAGTGCGTTGAGGAGCATGTTTATCATACAGTGCAATAATTTTGCTACATAATTGCCGAATTTTTCCGTCTAAAGTCGGTTCATTGCTTATATCATGCCAAGGGATGTCTGAGCAATCCTTTTGAAGAGCGTCATGGTTAACATTTTTTAAGTTTCTGTAGGTTACCAGGTGAGATTTTTCTTTGGTAGTATGCACTGAGTAATTTAAGAATATCACGTCATGAGCAGAGAGTCCCGGAGCGGATGTCTGATTGGCGCGGATTATTTTATCTGGTCGCTTTGTTGCTATTATATCTATGAGTGTGTGGCTGTGTGACGTGTGGTGAGTTGGGTCCAGCGGTGTTAAACTCATATCATTGGAGTGGAACAGTCGCCTTAGTTTTTCGGCAGAGGGAGATTTTAACTGTAAGTCGATGTTTGTGTCGCCCATAATGATTATGTGTTCATACTGTGACACGAGTGAGGACAGGGCAGACTGAAAGGAGGACATGGCACCGACGTTTGGAGGTTTATAGATTACTCCAATTAGCAGTTTCTGATTTGATGTATTTATTTCGAAAAACAAGAACTCTGCTTCTCCTTCGCCCTTTGCATCCGATGTGCATAGTACAGTAGGTGTCAGATCAGAGCGAACATAGGCACCCACACCACCCCCGCGTCGTGTTTCACGATCTGCCCTTAGGAGAGAGTAACCAGCGATTCGGATAGCGTCGGAAGAAATGTTTGGTTTCAACCAAGTTTCAGAGACGAGGATAATGTGGAACAGCGATTGGCAGAACAGGTCACAGAACTCGTCGAAGTGAGCCGTTAGCGACTGCGCGTTCGCGTGGGCCACAAAGAGCCCGCCGCCGGAACCGGTCCGTCCCATTGTGGCCGCCTGTAGGACCGAGCGCGCTCCCTTTACCTGCTGGCCGGAAGAGGGACAAAAGCTGGGTTTCGCGGGGGAAGACATGTTTACAGGTGTCCAAGGTCGTGACTGTCTCAAGCGTCTGTGAACTAAAGGTGAAAAACACGCTGGAAGTATCGGAGAAGGGAGCGAAAAGAAAGATGGAAAGTGGCAGTAGTGGTTACGAAAGAGATAATAGTAGTAGTAGTGGTAGTGGCGAAGATGAAAATAACAGATATAGAAAGGCGGTTGTAAGCAGATTCCTGTTAATGGAGAATGTTAATTCCCATTTAACTGACAATATGAGTATACATGAGCACTTATGATAGACAAATAAAGAAACAATATTTATGTGAAATAATTGACTGATTTTAAATAGAGTACTTATGGTACTTATAGAAATAACGGAGCTATATTTAAGCTAAAACATGAAAAGAAAGAATAAAAATTAACTTATATTAGACAGATTACAATATGAGACTTTGTGTCTCGCGAGATTTCGCTCAGTCTTTCAGTTCGAACATGTTCGTCACCGTTTTCCTCCCTCCTTCCGTCTTGACTACGATCCTGCCGTCCTGGGTCCATACATTTTGAAGGCCGAACTGTGTGATCGCAGCGTTCAAAACTTTTAGTCTTTCGCGCGTCAGATCTTCCCTCAGGGTAACCCCACTCTTGGCGAGTTTTCTTTTCTGAGCAAACACTTCAGCTCTTTTCCGGTACGACACAAATTTAATTATTATAGGCCTGGGTTTCGTGGCGCCTGGTATCCTGCGCCCAACACGATGGCTTCTGTCAATATCGGCCACGTCGATCTGCACGCCAAGTTTCTCACGCACGAGGCTAATGGCCAGGTCGTCGGTGTTTTCGCGATCGTTTTCAGCTACCCCGAACAAGCGCAAGCTGTTCCTTCGCTGATACTGCTCAATTTCATCGGTGGCAAGAGACAGTTTAGCTTCTAGCTCGGCGGCTTTTTTCTCTTGTGCGGCCAAGGACTTTCTAAGAGACGTCGCAGCGCAAATGCACTTTCCTTTTCCACAAGACACACGTACGCTAGCATGAGAGGGATGGTGGATGGTCTCATACAATGATGTCAATATGTTTTATAAATGTGAACAACATTGTTGAATAAAATCTGGATGTTCCAGAGTGCGTACAGAATGACAGTGTCCTCATTGGCCTGAAATAGGTTTATGGGAAATCTGCATTGCCTTACGATGGACTCAAAGCACTGGAATGCCATAAAGTGACAGTTCAAAATTTTTAGTCTATTTTTGGTATTGAATGTGATGTGACCTCTAACTTCATTCGATGTACTCATACTTGATGTCTGTACTCTTGATATTTGAAACAAGGGTTTTCAATAGTAGACGTGTTACGCCACCTAGGTTTTGAGTACAAGCACCGTGGTCTTTGATTGTTAGTAGCATTGTCGTTTCTGCAGCGGGTAACACGTCTCGTTTCAGAACCGTTACTGCAAACGTGACGTCATTTTGACGCCACACGGGGTATCGACGACCGCGTAATCGGCTGTCGACTTTTGTTAGCGTTCGATACAGGCAGTTCACAAGACTTCATCACTACCTTTGCATACGACACGTCTTCCGAAAGACGAAACCGAATTTCGGAAACCGTCTTTCGCTGTCGTCTTTACATGTTACTATCTGAAGCGGATTTTCCAGCCCAGTTAATTATGGCGCCAGGAAAACAGCTGATTTAGTCAGTACAATCGCTGATTCTCTTCAATTAGACGAGGTGCAAACAGCTTCAATGTAATATTTCTACTTACATTTCACTGTACGAAAAACCACTCCCTTAATATTAGGCGAATATTTTTAAAAGCAAGACGAAACATTACAGCACAAGCATGTTTCAGAGCCGGTTGCTGTTTACACGGGAGGGAAGACCGATTGCGGAATTGCAAAAGCGGCAACTAGAAGCGGATTTCCAGAATCGATTTTGAAGTGTTTACATGACCACCCAGAAGCGGTACTGGGAAATCAGTTTAAGAAATCCGCTTTTGGGAGCGCCGTGTATATGGGGTGCATGCACTTGTATCGGAGATTTATAACAGCACGTCATTCATGGAATAATTTATTATAATTATTGCTATAATTAAATGTCACATAATGATTAACCGACTGTTAATGCCTTCATATAAGAGTGCTCTCTCAGGAGTGATTTGTTATAGACTATAATTTACAAATAAAGCATGAAACACTCTCATATTATAATTTGCAGTATGCCGTTTCAAGAGAGCTGAAAATTCATGACCAACACGTCACGATTATCATTAAATGTAACTAAATAACGTACCAACAATATAAAATTTCGAGAGATACTATAAAATCCAAGACAGGAGGTGAAGATAACACAATTGCGCGGTAGCGTAATGCATTACGTCGTTGTTTCTGAAATCGAAGTTGTGTGTTCGAATTTTGCTACACGCCAATATTTTCTGCCATGTTAGCGATGTTAATACATTCTAGGATTTTCTTATGAATGTAATACACTTCTGCAATACTCAATGTTATTTACACTCCGTCTGATATGAGATCAAAGGAATAAATAGTTAGCGATTTCCGAGTGTGCGGTTAGGCAGGAATTCAAGAGGATTGTTTAAATTGCTGCGAGCGAATCGAAGTGCAATAACATTCATATTCTTCCATGACACAAAATAGACAGCCAATTATGCGGTCGTCGGTATTGCCCGTGACTTCAGAATGAAGGAAGTGTTGTGAAACGACTGTTACCGTAGCTGTAGCATTCCAAGAAAAGAGAGTGAGTGATTGCGATACTACCAGAACCGATCGCGGTCCTCTGGTTTGGAGCCGAGTGGAAGGCTTAAACCAGAGGCTCAGACGATTCTGCGGAGAGCTGGGGTGCAAATTTCTCGACCTCCGCTATCGGGTGGAGAAATGTAGGGTCCCCCTGAATAGGTCAGGCGTGCACTACACGCCGGAAGCGGCTACGAGGGTAGCGGAGTACGTGTGGAGTGCACATGGGGTTTTTTTAGGTTAGAGAATTCCCTCCCTAGGCCCGACAAGATGCCTCCTAAGACACGGCAAGGCAGGAGTAGGTTAAATGCAACAAGGAATAACAATATTAATGTGCTATTAGTAAACTGCAGGAGCTTCTATAGAAAGGTCCCAGAACTGCTCTCATTAATAAACGATCACAACGCCCATATAGTACTAGGAACAGAAAGTTGGCTGAAACCAGACGTAAACAGTAATGAAATCCTAAACTCTGATTGGAATGTATACCGCAGAGATAGGCTGGACAGTGAAGGGGGAGGAGTGTTTATAGCGATAAGAAGCGCAATAGTATCGAAGGAAATTGACGGAGATTCGAATTGTGAAATGATTTGGGTGAAGGTCACGGTTAAAGCAGGCTCAGACATGGTAATTGGATGTCTCTATAGGCCCCCGGGCTCAGCAGCTGTTGTGGCTCAGCACCTGAAGAATAATTTGGAAAATATTTCGAGTAGATTTCCCCACCATGTTATAGTTCTGGGTGGAGATTTTAATTTGCCGGATATAGACTGGGAGACTCAAACGTTCATAACGGGTGGCAGGGACAAAGAATCCAGTGAAATATTTTTGAGTGCTTTATCTGAAAACTACCTTGAGCAGTTAAACAGAAAACCGACTCGTGGCGATAACATATTAGACCTTCTGGTGACAAACAGACCCGAACTATGTGAATCAGTTAATGCAGAACAGGGAATCAGCGATCATAAAGCGGTTACTGCATCAATGATTTCAGCCGTAAATAGAAATATTAAAAAAGGTAGGAAGATTTTTCTGTTTAGCAAAAGTGACAAAAAGCAGATTACAGAGTACCTGACGGCTCAACACAAAAGTTTTGTCTCAAGTGCAGATAGTGTTGAGGATCAGTGGACAAAGTTCAAAACCATGGTACAATATGCGTTAGATGAGTATGTGCCAAGCAAGATCGTAAGAGATGGGAAAGAGCCACCGTGGTACAACAACCGAGTTAGAAAACTGCTGCAGAAGCAAAGGGAACTTCACAGCAAACATAAACATAGCCAAAGCCTTGCAGACAAACAAAAATTACGCGAAGCGAAATGTAGTGTGAGGAGGGCTATGCGAGAGGCTTCCAATGAATTCGAAAGTAAAGTTCTATGTACTGACTTGGCAGAAAATCCTAAGAAATTTTGGTCCTATGTCAAAGCGGTATGTGGATCAAAACGAAATGTCCAGACACTCTGTGACGAAAATGGTACTGAAACAGAGAATGACAGACTAAAGGCCGAAATACTAAATGTCTTCTTCCAAAGCTGTTTCACAGAGGAAGACTGCACTGTGCTTCCTTCTCTAGATTGTCGCACAGTTGACAAAATGGTAGATATCGAAGTAGACGACAGAGGGATAGAGAAACAATTAAAATCGCTCAAAAGAGGAAAGGTCGCTGGTCCTGATGGGATACCAGTTCGATTTTACACAGAGTACGCGAAGGAACTTGCACCCCTTCTTGCAGCGGTGTACCGTAGGTCTCTAGAAGAGCGAAGCGTTCCAAAGGATTGGAAAAGGGCACAGGTCATCCCCGTTTTCAAGAAGGGACGTCGAACAGATGTGCAGAACTATAGACCTATATCTCTAACGTCGATCAGTTGTAGAATTTTGGAACACGTATTATGTTCGAGTATAATGTCTTTTCTGGAGACTAGAAATCTACTCTGTAGGAATCAGCATGGGTTTCGAAAAAGACGGTCGTGTGAAACCCAGCTCGCGCTATTCGTCCACGAGACTCAGAGGGCATTAGACACGGGTTCACAGGTGGATGCCGTGTTTCTTGACTTCCGCAAGGCGTTTGACACAGTTCCCCACAGTCGTTTATTGAACAAAGTAAGAGCATATGGACTATCAGATCAATTGTGTGATTGGATTGAGGAGTTCCTAGATAACAGAACGCAGCATGTCATTTTCAATGGAGAGAAGTCTTCCGAAATAAGAGTGATTTCAGGTGTGCCGCAGGGGAGTGTCGTAGGACCGTTGCTATTCACAATATACATAAATGACCTGGTGGATGACATCGGAAGTTCACTGAGGCTTCTTGCAGATGATGCTGTGGTGTATTGAGAGGTTGCAACAATGGAAAATTGTACTGAAATGCAGGAGGATCTGCAGCGAATTGACGCATGGTGCACGGAATGGCAATTGAATCTCAATGTAGACAAGTGTAATGTGATGCGAATACATAGAAAGATAGGTCCCTTATCATTTAGCTACAAAATAGCAGGTCAGCAACTGGAAGCAGTTAATTCCATAAGTTATCTGGGCGTACGCAGTAGGAGTGATTTAAAATGGAATGATCATATAAAGTTGATCGTCGGTAAAGCAGATGCCACACTGAGATTCATTGGAAGAATCCTAAGGAAATGCAATCCGACAACAAAGGAAGTAGGTTACAGTACGCTTGTTCGCCCAATGCTTGAATACTGCTCAGCAGTGTGGGATCCGCACCAGGTAGGGTTGATAAAAGAGATAGAGAAGATCCAACGGAGAGCAGCGCGCTTCGTTACAGGATCATTTAGTAATTGCGAAAGCGTTACGGAGATGATAGATAAACTCCAGTGGAAGACTCTGCAGGAGAGACGCTCAGTAGCTCGGTACGGGCTTTTGTTAAAGTTTCGAGAACATACCTTCACCGAAGAGTCAAGCAGTATATTGCTCCCTCCTACGTATATCTCGCGAAGAGACCATGAGGATAAAATCAGAGAGATTAGAGCCCACACAGAAGCATACCGACAATCCTTCTTTCCACGTACAATACGAGACTGGAATAGAAGGGAGAACCGGTAGAGGTACTCAGGGTACCCTCCGCCACACACCGTCAGGTGGCTTGCGGAGTATGGATGTAGATGTAGATGTAGATGTAGACTGAGCGGTCTGGAAATAGTTTACAGAATACGCAGATAAAAATGAGCGGGATGTTGACTTCTGGAAATGTGATTTGGTGCAGATTAATTTTAAAAGTGAAGATTTTCAGGTAACGTTGCTCCTGCACTAGTTGCTTAGGCTTCAATTGTGATGTGTCTGAAGAAGGGAAAGTTTTAGTGCATTATTCTTTATCGGTTTGAGCTACTAAGTTCGATTAATGAAACGTGATTAAACAAAGTTACCACTTTACATAGCTTGCACTCGGGTTCAGAAACTTACCACTGCTTTAGCATACATCTAATACATTTCATGGCAAAGTAATATTTTTGCAAAAAGTAATTTTTATAAAGGTAACTGTCAAAGAATGAGCATTCACCGTACAGTTTTTTAGAAGGTTAATTTCTTTTGAACCATTTAGCAAGTTTAAATTCTACCACTGTCTCCTCACGAGAGTTTATTTCTTGATTACACTACTGGTCATTAAAATTACTACACCAAGAAGAAATGCATATGACACACAGGTATTCATAGGACAACTATATTATACTAGAACTGACATGTGATTACATTTTCACACAATTTGGGTGCATAGATCCTGAGAAATCAGTACCCAGAACAACCATCTCTGGCCGTAATAATGGCCTTGATATGCATGGGCATTGAGTCAAACGGAGCTTGGATGGCGTGTACAGATACAGCTGCCCATGCAGCTTCAACACGATACCACAGCTCATCAATATAATGTACCGGCGTACTGGCATATTGTGACGACACAGTTGCTCAGCCACCATTGACCAGACGTTTCCAATTGGTGAGAGATCTGGAGAATGTGCTGGCCAGGGCAGCAGTCGAACATTTACTGCATCCAGAAAGGCCCGTACAGGACCTGCAACATGCGGTCGTGCATTATCCTGCTGAAATGTAGGGTTTCGCAGGGATCGAATGAACGGTAGAGCCACGGGTCGTAACACATCTGTAATGTTACGTCCATTGTTCAGAGTGTCGTCAATGCGAACAAGAGGTGACCGAGACGTGTAACCAATGGCACCCCATACCATCACGACCGGGTGATACGTCTGTATGGCGATGACGAATACACACTTCCAATCTGCGTTCACCGTGATGTCACCAAACACGGACGCGACCATCATGATGCTGTAAACAAAAGCTGTATTCATCCGAAAACATGACGTTTTGTCATTCGTGCACCCAGGTTCGTCGTCGAGTACACCATCGCAGGCGAACCTGTCTGTGATGCAGCGTCATGGGTAACCGCAGCCATTGTCTCTGATCTGATAGTCCATGCTGCTGCAAACGTCGTCGAACAGTTCGTGCAGATGGTTGTTGTCTTGCAAACGTCCCCATCTGTTGACTCAGGAATCGAGAAGTGGCTGCACGATCCGTTACAGCCGTGAGAATAAGACGCCTGTCAACTCGACTGCTAGTGATACGAGGCCGTCGGGATCCAGCACGGCGTTCCGTATTACGCTCTTGAACCCACAGATTCCATATTCTGCTGTCATTGCATCTCGACCAACGCGAGCAGCAAAGTCGCGATTCGATAAATCGCAATCCGACCTTTATCGAAGTCGGAAACGTGATGGTACGCATCTCTCCTCCTTACACGAGGCATCACAACGTTTCACCAGGCAACGCCGGTCAACTGCTGTTTGTGTATGAGAAATCGGTTGGGAACTTTCCTCATCTCAGCAGGTTGCAGGTGTTGCCACCGGCGCCAACCTTGTGTGAATGCCCTGAAAAGCTAATCATTTGCATATCAGAGCATCTTCTTCCTGTCGGTTAAATT
This sequence comes from Schistocerca gregaria, assembly GCF_023897955.1. Lineage (NCBI taxonomy): Eukaryota > Metazoa > Arthropoda > Insecta > Orthoptera > Acrididae > Schistocerca > Schistocerca gregaria. The sequence goes on along the minus strand of NC_064930.1, from coordinate 85,017,950 downwards.
TCGCGTCTGTAGCACGTCATCTTCGTGATGTAGCAATTTTAATGGCCAGTAGTGTATGTGTGTTGCCGATAGCACTTTCCGGAACACAGTGTTTAAAGCATGATCTGCTGAGAAAACTCACAAGTCTTTGCACTGCACTGAGCAAGGCTGTATTTCTTATGTACTTGGTTTGTTGCTACGATGTGATTTCGTTCTAGCAATACCGAGTGTCCTTTGCTACAGGTAAGCCATGAAAATTAGTTAGGGCCACTTTCACATTACAGTCAGGATACAGATAAACCATTTACAGTTAGGCATTGCATTCCAGATGTATCACCGCGTCCAGTTTACGTAAAATTCTGTTTTAAATTATACTGAGGTGCCCAAAGTCATGGTGTACCTCCTAATATCGTCTCGGATCTCCTTTCGTCCGGGCATAGCGCAAGAGCTCGAAGCCGCATGGACTCAACAAGCTGCAGAAATATTGAGACATGCTCGCACCACAGCCACTCATAATTGCGAAGTATTCCCAGAGCAGAATTTTGTGCACAAGCCGGCCGGGGTGGCCGAGCGGTTCTAGGCGCTTCAGTCTGGAACCGCGTGACCGCTACGGTCGCAGGTTCGAATCCTGCCTCGCGCACGGATGTGTGTGATGTTCGTAGGTTAGCTAGGTTTAAGTAGTTCTAAGTTCTAGGGGACTGATAACCTCAGATGTTAAGTCCGATAGGGCTCAGAGCCACTTGAACCATTTTGTGCACGAACCGACCTCTCGGTTAACTTCAATAAATGTTCGATGGGGTTCACGAGCGATCTGAATGGCCAAATCATTCGCTCAAACTGTCCAGAATGTTCTTTAAGCAAATTCTGAACAATTGAGGCCCTGTGCCATGATGCATCCTCGTTTCGGAACATGAATTCCATGACTGGCTGCCAGCGGTCTCTGTGTAGCCGACCATAACCAGGACTCAGCCCATTCCACATAAACACAGCCCAGACCATTATGGGGCCACCACTAGCTGGCAAAGTGCAATGTTGACAACTGGGGTCCACGTCATCTTGGGATCTGCGCCACACTCGAACCTTATTACCGGCTCTTGCCAGCTATTTCAGGACTCATCTGAGCATCCACTGTTTTCCAGTCGTCTATGGTCAACCAATATGGTCATGAGCCCAAGAGAGGCGCTACTCGTGGTGTTGTGTTGCTCCTAAAGGCACTTCTGTCGGTTGTTTGGTGTTGTAGCCCTTTCACACAAAATTTCACTCTAATGTCCTAATGGACACGTTCGTCCCACATTGATTTCTGCGCTTATTTCGCGCCGTGTTGCTCGTCTGTTAGCACTGACAACTCTACATAAACGGCGCTGCTCTCGTTCGTTAAGTGAAGACCATCGGCCACTGCGTTCTCTGTGGTAAGAGACAGTGTCTCTAACCTGGTATTCTCGGCACACTCTTGACATTGTGGATCTCGCAATGTTTCTAACGATTTTCGAAGTGGAATGTCTCAAGCATCTAGCTCCAACTACCACTCCGCGTTCACAGTCTGTTAATTCCCGTCGTGCGGCTATGACCTGTTCACGTGAATCATCTGAGTACAAATGACAACCCCCCTCCCCTCCCCCAATACCTTTTATGCCTTTCGCTCGCGACACTACCGCCATTGACACATGTGCATATCGCTCTCCCTTGACTTTTCATCTCAGTGTGGTATCCGCAGCTCATTGTCTAGAGCCACTCGGCTCAGGGTTTTCCCCACCCAGGGACTGGGTTGAGCCGTGGCAAAAATTGCTGTTTTGAAGAGCGCGCCGCAGCGCATAGTGTGAAGCAGTCGCCCTCCGTTTCTGGCGGTGGCGCCGCTGTGACAATCGCAGCTTTGGTGTCTCCCTCTGGTGGGAAAGGGGAAAGGTTACCTGTTCACATGCATTTAAGGGGCGCTATCAGCTCGCCAGTCGTACACCCTTCATCTCCTTTCCCAAGGTGGCTTCCATCAACTCCCCCTCATGGATGATGCCCTCTCTCCCTCCATTTATCCCTCCTATCAACTCTGATCCTCACTCACCCTCCTTTCCTCTGTCCTTTTCCTGGGATCCCTCTCCCCCCTTCCATCCTCTTTTTTCCCCACCTCCCCTCTCTCTACCCCCTTCTCTCCCCCGAGTCCTTTTGCATTTCCCTCCTCTGCCTTTTCTCATTCCCTCTCGCGTCTGCCCTGCTCCTCTCCCCCCTTATGAGTCCTCTCCCCCTCCTTGGTTCCCCCCTTTTTGTTTTTTCCTCTCCTCCCTACTTGGTTTTCCCGCTCCACCAGGTTCCCCCCCCCCCCCCCCCCCCCCCATCTGCCCTTAGCTCGGGAGTGTCATCTTTGTGCCGCTATTTTCGTGCAGCGTTTTACAGTGAGAGTTTTACAGAATTTTCCGTTCCGTTTTCCGTGTTGTGTGTCTTTTGGGAAGTCTTGTGAACGGCCATCATACTGTCGCTTTGTGTGATTTTTATCTCTTGCGAACAGACACCGGACTGTGGCCATGTATTTTTATTTTTTTAAATTGTGTGTCTACTATGTTACTTGTCTGATTCCTGTGTATTTTATTAACATTGCCAACCCCTTTTGTTTCTGTTTTAACTTTCCGCATTTTTCCGCCATTTTACACTTTAAGTCACCATTTTATCGCCTGTTTCTGTTTCTTTTCTTCTTCCGTTTTTAAAAAAGTCTGTAGGCTGTAGAGCAACGTACTAACCTTCTGCCAGCCCGCCCCCTTAGGGGGGAATTGAAAATCAATAAAGGAAAAAAACTCGGCAGTCGGTCAGTTGGGGTCAGTCTCTCGTCCCCAGCTTGCTATTCTGTCTGTCGTCCGCATTTGTTAGGCATCTAGTGTTTGTCTGTCGTTCGGAGTGCTAGTGTGTCTGTCGTTCGGATCAACCTTTAAAGCCGGCAAAATGAGAGTCCTTCCACTCCGCCAGTAAGAGAATCAGCGGTCGGGGCTGAGTTCCTGCATCTGAGTCTGCGCAATAGGCCGCCAGTCTGCTCAGGCAATGGCCATTGGTGGTTGGATCGATCGGTTGGTCGGTCGCGCACTGAGACACGGGATGACTTGTCCGCCTTGAGCGTCGGCTCATGTGAGGTCGCCACGTGAGTCCTGTGGGCCGCGCCGTATAGCGAGGGGTAGTGGCTTCGCGGCCGACACAAGAACAACAGGAGTCAACCCAAGACATCGGTCTGGCTGGTGCGAGCTGCGACGCCATGAGACGGGAGATCGGCCTGCCGTCCTGCCAAAACTTGTTTCTTTCTGCCTCTGAATAAATTGTAACTTTGATGTTTAGAGGGTGCTTTCCGATTTTAATTTTAAATCTGTTTCTTTAAAAAAAAATGCTTTTAGGCGCTATTAAAGTGAATAAAATTCCCATTTGTTAAAAGGAATTTGGTTATGATTTCATGAGTTACTCCCTGGTAACTACTTCCATGCTTACATAGCGTGATTAAATGTGTTAATGTTCTTAATCAATCGCTAGTAAATAAAATAAATTCTTAAGAATATTCTTTGAAAATAAATCACGGTTCATGGGTGTTTGTGTTACCCTGATCATCGCGTCATCATTTAGGAAGTGATGAGACTGGAAATGGAAAGATTTGGAACTTATACGGGCGCTGATGCCCACGATGTTGAGCGTCCTACAAACCAACATCACAATCATCTCGGTGTAATGCATCCTGATGGGCATTCTACCTGCCACACAGACCTGCAGGTTTTATCATTTTCATACCCACCAGTGGTGGGCATGGGTATGAACTTACACTATCAGACTGTGTCCTCTGGGAGCTTCACTTCTTTGGCGAGCAGTGTAGCTGCCCCTGTTTAAGATTCCATCCTTCCTCACTGTAAACGTGACAGTCCAGAAGGCAATGCTGATCTGTAGGGTCCACACCAGCGACCTGTATGTTGTGTAGCAGTACTCAGACAGCCAGCAGAAGGTAAGATATGTCACAGCCCACATCCCTGGCATCAGAAGCAGCCACACCACTGACCTGTATCTTGTCGAGCACGCCTGTCGAGTCCATGCGGCTGGCCACGTTCACGGCGTTCCCCCAGATGTCGTATTGGGGCTTGCGGGCTCCGATCACTCCAGCAACCACCGGGCCGATGTTGATGCCTGAAACACGTGCACCAAGTCCAAAGTAGCTTTCGCTCTGACTCTTTTGCTAGACTAGAGAAGATGAGCCACACTCGTCAATGTAGGTAACAAGGGGAGGCCACGACGTTGGGATCACAGATTAGCGAAATGCCTTATACATGCAATTTGGTAAGGTACCCATAACTACTTTGCACCTCGACTCTTCGAGCTGTAAACACGGGCGCACACCCCATTTGGCAGTCAACCTGCGTAGCGGTGAGACGTTGCTAATGTAGCAACCACCAGTCGTGTAGCTCCAAATTTTTCAAATATCACAGAATTTGCATTCCAACGACAAAAATTATGTTGGAGCGAGAGACGAAACGTCGCTTCATACACGTTCGTCCAACGGCGCTACACCGCTAACCACATAACCACCATGAATTAGAATGTCCGCTACCTGTGCACAGATACATAAGCCACATAACAGACACGTAAAACGTCTCTTGAACTTTTCTAGGAATTGCCAGAGTAGTGCACTATACGGCTTGCACATTATGTCGTTTTAATTGCCTATTAAAGGTCTACGGAGTTTGAAGTAAATACGTGATCCCACAGTCATGGCCTCCGCTTGCAAGTCAGTATCCATGTAGTGCCGGCTGTCCGCAGTTCGTGGTATAGTCACCAGCGTTGCTGCCTCTGGATCACAGGGTCCCAGGGTCGATTCCCACCCGGGTTGGGGATTTTCTCTGCTCGAGGACTGAGTGTTTGTCTTGTCCTCATCATATCATCATCATCGCCATTCCTGACAGTGGCTAAAAATTGGACTGTGCAAAAATTGGGACTTCGTATGGGCGCTGATGACCGCGCAGTTCAACGCCCCACAAACCAACCATCGTCAATAGATTGCCGCTAGGTAGTTATCCAGTGAGTTACAGGTTTCATACATCATTTCAACGATTCTTTAATCCAAATGCGGTGGAACGAGCCAGTTTACAGAAGATGTATACATTATTACTGCCGGCATTAACGAACACATTATTTTATTAGTCCTACTCATGCAACTACAGATAAGAAAATGCTGTTTTTCTATACTAACGTCTACGTCTGCATGACTACTCCGGAATTTACAATCAAGTGACTGGCAGAGGGTTCATCGAACCACCTTCAAGTTACATCTCTACAATTCCGCTCTCGACAAGCTCGCGAGAAAAAACGAATACTTAAATCTTTCCGTGCGAACTCTGATTCCTCTTATTTTATTACAGTGACAATTTCTCCCTATGTAAGTGGGCGCCTACAAAGTATTTTCGCATTCAGAGGAGAAAGTTGGTCACTAAAATTTCATCAGAAGATCCTACCGCCACGAAAAACGCCTCTGTTTAAATGATTGCCACCCCCATTCCAGTATCATGTCCGTGGCACTCTCTCCTCTTTTTCGCGATGATACAAAATGAACTGCCCTTCTTTGAACTTCTTCGATGTCCTCCGTCAATCCTTTCTGATGCGGACCCTGCACCGCACAGCAATACCCAGAAGGGAACGGGCAAGTGTAGTGTAAGCAGTCTCTTCAGTACACCTGCCTAAGTGCTCTGCAAGGAAAACGCAGTCTTTGGTATGGCTTCCCCACAATATATTGCATGTGATTGTTCCAATTTAAGTTATTCATAACCGTAATCCCTACGTCGTCGTGTGACTAGGGCCTCCCAATGGGTAGACCGTTCGGCGGGTGCACGTCTTTCGATTTGACGCCACTTCTGCGACTTGCTCGTCAAACCCCTAAGTATTTAGTTGTATTCACATCCTTTAGATTTGTGTGATTTATTACGCAACCGAAATTTATCGGGTTCCTTTTAGCACTTGTGTGGATGAGTTCTCACTATTCATTATTCACAGTCAACTGCCGCTGCAGGCGGGGGGTGGCCGAGCGGTTGTAGGCGCTACAGTCTGGAACCGCGCGACCACTACGGTCGCAGGTTCGAATCCTGCCTCGGGCATGGGTGTGTGTGATGTCCTTAGGTTAGTTAGGTTTAAGTAGTCCTAAGTTCTAGGGGCCTGATGAGCTCAGAAGTTAAGTATCATACTGCTCAGAGCCATTTGAACCACCTGCCACTTTTTGCACCGTACAGATATCTTGTCTAAATGCTTTTGCAATTCGTTTTGATCATCTGATGACTTTCCAGGGCGGTAAATGACAGAATCATTTGTAAATAATCTAAGATGTTGGGTCAGATTGTCTCCTAAATCGATTATGTAGATCAGGAACAACAGAGGGCCTGTAACACTTCCTTGGGGAACGCCAGGTATGACGTCTGTTATTACGAACTGTGACCTTTCTGACAGGGGATCACGAATCCAGTCAGACAACTGAGACGATACAGCACAGGAACGCAATTTAATTAGAAGCCGTTTGTGAAGAATGGTGTCATAAGCCTTCTGGAAATCTAAAAATGTGGAATCCATTTGAAATTCCCTGTCGATAACATTCATTACTTTGTGTGAATAAAGAGCCAATTGTATTTCACGATAAGGATGTTTTCTGAATTCATGTTAAATCGTTACATTCATTGTAACTAATGCTGTTTTTAAACATAACTTCGTCCACGGAATAGAAGTAGTTATTCAGGAGACGTGATTTGAGCTTAGATTTAAAATTTGCCGTCATTTCCAATAATTATCCCTTTTGGGAAATTTATAACAGAGGATTACTAACTGGAGATTGTTGAAGTAGAAGTAGCGTTTGCAGTTTTTGAAATAAAGTGTGCAGTTGGGAGAGATGTGTAGTAACCATATGAGAATATAAGACGAGCATTAGAAGAAAGAGGCATAGAAACCAGAACAACAGAAGAAACAGTAGTTAAAAACAGAACTGGAATTGGAATAAAAATAGTAAAAGAGATGAGAACAATATAAGACATAAAAACAGTGAACTACAATTACACGAATAGAAACAAAACCAAGAATGGACAGAAACAGGAAAGAAAATACGACTGAAAACACTATTAGGAAGTGGAAAAGCAACAGGAATAACCCTAATAGGAGTAAAGCCTGGAACAGGAATGAAAACAAAAGGAGGAACGAGACACGAGAATAGAAATAGAATTTCTAAAGAAAACAGAAACTGACACAAGAATGTATACTGAAATACGAACACGAGTAGGAACTTACGTAGGAAAATGAATATAGGGGATGTAAGGCAAGCAATAGCGAAAAATAACGCGGGGTAAAGTATCCATAAGTAAGTCCTACCAAACATGGATTGGCAAATGTGGCGTTACCAAGGTAACTGCGAGTGTGTGCATGTGAGCCACCACTGGCTTCACTATGAAGTATTGTCCTGTTTATAATGCGTTCATCGCAAGAATAAATCAGACGTAAACATTACATAGTGTATTCTCCCGCGTTTGCTAGAACCTCATTGAAATTCGTTTCACGTGGAGCCGAAGCCAAGCTCTCTGAAATACATTCAAGTACGATAATAAGGATATGTTTTGTGCTGTGCGTTACTCGCACACGGACTTAGCGATGATAGGGAGCGGCCGCTATAACGGAAAAATTTACGCTACTGGCCATTAAAATTGCTACACTGCGAAGATTACGTGCTACAGACCCGAAATTTAACCGACAGGAAGAAGAGGCTGTGATATCCAAATGATTAGCTTTTCAGGGCATTCACACAAGGTTGGCGCCGGTGGCGACGCCTACAACGTGCTGACATGAGGAAAGTTTCCAACCGATTCCTCATATACAAAAAGCAGTTGACCGGCGTTGCCTGGTGAAACGTTGTTGTGATGCCTCGCGCAAACAGGAGAAATGCGTACCATCACGTTTCCGACATTGATAAAGATCGGATTGTAGCCTATCGCGATTGCGGTCTATCGTATCGCGACATTGCTGCTCGCGTCGGTCGAGATCCAATGATTGTTAGCAGAATATGTAATCGTTGGGTTCAGCAAGGTAATAGGGAAGGCCGTGCTGGATCTCAACGGCCTCGTATCGCTAGCAGTCGAGATGACAGGCATCTTATCCCTATCGCTGTAACGGATCGTCCTTAGACATCTCGATCCCTGAGTCAACAGATGGGGACGTTAGCAAGACAACAACCGTCTGCACGCACAGTTCGACGACGTTAGCAGGAGCACGGGCTATCAGCTCGAAGACCGTGGCTGCGGTTACCCTTGACGCTGCATCACAGACAGGAGCGCCTGGGATGGTGTACTCTACGACGAACCTGGGTGCACGAATGGCAAAACTTCATTTTTTCGGATGAATCCAGGTTCTGTTTACAGCATCATGCAGGTCACATCCGTGTTTGGCGACATCACGGTGAACGCACATTGGAAGCGTGTATTCGTCATCGCCATACAGGCGTATCACCCGGCATGATAGTATGGGGTGCCTGGGGTGCCATCGGTTACACGTCTCGGTCACCTCTTGTTCGCATTGACTTCACTTTGAAAAGTGGACGTTACATTTCAGATGTGTTACGACCAGTGGCTCTACCCTTCATTCGATCCCTGCGAAACCCTACAAAAAAATGGTTCAAATGGCTCTGAGCATTATGGGACTTAACATCTGTGGTCATCAGTCCCCTAGAACTTAGAACTACTTAAACCTAACTAATCTAAAGACATCACACACATCCATGCCCGAGGCAGGATTCGAACCTGCGACCGTAGCGGTCACGCGGTTCCAGACTGTAATGCCTAGAACCGCTCGGCCGCTCCGGCCGGCCTATGTTATTTAAGGAAACAGGAAGTGTTCAGCCACAAGTGAAACGTCAACCACGACCTGCAACAAATGATAATGCCCAACTAGGTGTTTTAGCTGCTGTCGCGGCTAATACGCACATCAGCAGCAGGCAAATTGTGAGAGAATCGGGAAACTTAAAAACTTTTGTGTTGAGAATGCTACATCAACATCGATTCCACCCGTATAAAATTTCTATGCATCAGAAATTGCATGGCGATAAATTTGAACGTCGTGTACAGTTGTGCCACCGGGCACAAATGAAATTACGGGACGATGACAGATTTTTTGCACGCGTTCTGTTTAGCAACGAAGCGTCATTCACCAACAGCGGTAACATAAACCGGCATAATATGCACTATTGGGCAACGGAAAGTCCACGATGGCTGCGACAAGTGGAACATCAGCGACCTTGGCGGGTTAATGTATGGTGTGCCATTATGGGAGGAAGGATAATTGGCCCCCATTTTATTGATGGCAATCTAAATAGTGCAATGTATGCGTCATTTCCTATGTTCTACCGATGATACTACAACATGTTTCACTGCATGCAGAATGGCGATGTAGTTCCGACATCATGGATGTCTGGCATATAGCTCGATCTGCGGTTGAAGCGCTGTTGAATAGCATATTTCATGACAGGTGAATTGGTCGTCGAATCACATACCGTGGCCCGCACGTTCACCGGATCTGACGTCCCCGGATTTCTTTCTGTGGGGAAAGTTGAAGGTTATTTGCTATCGTGATCCACCGACAACGCCTGACAACATGCGTCAGCGCATTGTCAATGCATGTGAGAACATTACGGAAGGCGAACTACTCGCTGTTGAGAGGAATGTCGTTACACGTACTGCGAAATGCATTGAGGTTGACGGACATCATTTTTAGCATTTATTTCATTAATGTGAAATCTACAGGTAATCGCGCTGTAACAGGATGCGTTCTCAGAAATGATAAGTTCACAAAGTCACATGTATCACATTGGAACAACCGAAATAAAATGTTCAAACTTACCTACGTTCTGTATTTTAGTTTAAAAAACCTACATATTACCAACTGTTCGACTAAAATTGCGAGCCATATGTTCGTGACTATTAGAGCTCCATCTATTACAAAGCGAAAAATGTGGTGCAACTAAAACATTCACATTTCTTAACGGACTACACGAATATGTAATAAAAAATGGCGGTTCCCATTTTAAAAAACGCAGTTGATATCCGTTTGACTTATGGCAGCGCCATCTAGCGGGCCAACCACAGCGCCATCTGGTATCCCCCTTCAAGCTAGACGAGTTTCATTCTTTGTAGTTTTTTCGTTTGACAGTTATTTCGTGAGATATTTGGCCCGGTTACCATCAATGGTCCACCCTGTATACTTTGCAGCTGCAATTCGTCAATCGTGTCTGTGCCATTGCTGTACACTTCGCTATTGAGGTGAGTTGAGACAAAGGAACCCAAGGGACTGCGGCCCGGTGGCGTTGGCGACTGAGGCACAGGACCTCTCCGTCTTGTTCACCTCGGGCATCAGTGCTGGCCCATCACGCGTCAAGTACGTCCAATGACCGTGGGATGTGGGTGGAATTTCAATCCATATACGGACATGTTTGAAGCCTTGCACTTCAAATTCGTCTGTACTAACTGTAATATAGTTTATGCTGTAGTCAGTGACGGCTTGTAATCACTGTTTGTGGACGAGTTTTATCTGGAATGTTTTCGCTTGGACTGTCATACACGCGGTCCAGTCACATTAATTCGGCCACCCCCAGTGTTCAGCGCCAACGTGCAAGAGCCACCCACAGACTGCAGGTGACAGCAGCAGCTGTGGAGGGTATACAGGGTGTTACAAAAAGGTACAGCCAAACTTTCAGGAAACATTCCTCACACACAAATAAAGAAAAGATGTTATGTGGACATGTGTCCGGAAACGCTCAATTTCCATGTTAGAGCTCATTTTAGTTTCGCCAGTATGTAGTGTACTTCCTCGATTCACCGCCAGTTGACCCAATTGAAGGAAGGTAATGTTGACATGCGACTCATTGCTCTACAGTACTAGCATCAAGCACATCAGTACGTAGTATCAACAGGTTAGTATTCATCATGAATGTGGTTTTGCAGTCAGTGCGATGTTTACAAATGCGGATTTGGCAGATGCCCGTTTGATGTACGGATTAGCACGGGGCAACAGCCGTGGCGCGGTACGTTTGTATCGAGACAGATTTCCAGAACGAAGATGTCCCGACAGGAAGACGTTCGAAGCAATTGATCGGCGCCTTAGGGAGCACGGAACATTCCAGCCTGGGGAAGACGTAGAACGACGAGGACACCTGCAATGGACGAGGCAATTCTTCGTGCAGTTGACGATAACCCTAATGTCAGCGTCAGAGAAGTTGCTGCTGTACAAGGCAACGCTGACCACGTCACTGTATGGAGAGTGCTACGGGAGAACCAGTTGTTTCTGTACCGTGTACAGCGTGTGCAGGCACTATCAGCAGCTCATTGGCCTTCACGGATACACTTCTGCGAATGGTTCATCCATCAATGTGTCAATCCTCATTTCATTGCAAATGTTCTCTTTACGGATGAGGCTTCATTCCAACGTGATCAAATTTTACATTTTCACAATCAACATGTGTGAGAGAATCCGCACGCAATTGTGCAATCACGTCATCAACACAGATTTTCTGTGAACGTTTGCGCAGGCATTGTTGGTGATGTCTTGATTGGGCCCCATGTTGTTCTACCTACGCTCAATGGAGCACGTTATCACGATTTCGTACGGGATACTCTACCTGTGCTGCTAGAACATGTGCCTTTACAAGTACGACACAACATGTGGTTCGTGCACGATGGAGCTCCTGCACATTTCAGTCGAAGTGTTCGTACGCTTCTCAACAACAGATTCGGTGACCGATGGATTGGTAGAGGCCGACGAATTCCATGACCTCCACGCTCTCCTGACCTCAAACCTCTTGACTTTCATTTATGGGCGCATTTGAAAGCTCTTGTCTACACAACCCCAGTACCAAATGTAGAGACTCTTCGTGCTCGTATTGTGGACGGCTGTGATACAATACGCCGTTGTCCAGGGCTGCATCAGCGCCTCAGGGATTCCGTGTGACGGAGGGTCGATGCACGTATCCTCGCTAACGGAGGACATTTTGAACATTTCCTGTAACAAAGTGCTTGAAGTCACGCTGGTACGTTCTGTTGCTGTGTGTTTCCATTCCATGATTAATGTGATTTGAGTAGAAGTAATAAAATGAGCTGTAGCATCGAAAGTAAGCGTTTCCGGACACATGTCCACATTAAATATTTTCTTTCTTTGTGTGTGAGGAATGTTTCCTGAACGTAACACCCTGTATAAAGGGTGTTGAGCAGTCTTGAAAGCAGTGCAGTCTCGTCGTAATGCGGAAACGTAGCGATTTAGCTGACGTCTAAAAGGTCATCATCTCGCCTTTTTGGCCAAGGGTGGAACTATTTCCGGAACGATGTGTCTTCGAGGTTGACATATACTGTGCATGGCAAAGTGGCTCTATCCAAAACGGCTCCAAGGCAACCGTGATATACCACAGGACATAGTTGACAGGGGTGAACGACAGCTGTGGAGGTGTTTGTCGGCGAACAGACGCGCAAAATGTGGAGCAACTGATGGTCCAGATGAACCGAAGGGCTACCTACAGCGTCTCCTCAACGACTGTTCAGTGAACGTTGCTGTGTACGGGTCTCTGCATTAGGCACCTGGTTCATACACCCGTGCTGACTTCTCTTGATTGGCGACGGAGACCTAAACTTTCACACCAGTACTGCAACTGGGCAGGCGACAGATGGCCTTTTCAGATGAATCGTGTTTTACGCTCCATCAGATGGAGGGCTGTTGGTGTGGAAGTTCGTGCAATAATCGTCAGAAGTATCCAGGCAGGCGACAGGTGGCCTTTTCAGATGAATCGTGTTTTACGCTCCTTCAGACGCAGGGCTGTTGGTGTGGAAGTTCGTGCAATAATCGTCAGAAGTATCCAGGCAGGCGACAGATGGCCTTTTCAGATGAATCGTGTTTTACGCTCCATCAGACGCAGGGCTGTTGGTGTGGAACTTCGTGCAATAATCGTCAAAAGTATCCAGGCAGGCGACAGATGGCCTTTTCAGATGAATCGTGTTTTACGCTCCTTCAGACGCAGGGCTGTTGGTGTGGAATTTCGTGCAATAATCGTCAGAAGTATCCAGGACGGAGGAGAGAACTTTACGGTCTTGGAGCTGTTCTCATGGCCTTCCCTGGGTGGTCTCGTCGTTATGGAAGGCACAGTAGGTCAATACAAGTATGCATGTGTCGATGAGCACCGCATCCAACCCTACATGGAGTTGTTTTTCGTCGACGGGATGTTATATACCAGCAGGACAACACAATGTGTCACACTGCTCAGGGTGTATCTGCGTGGTTCGAAGAGCACCAGGATGCGCTTACCGCACCCCCCTGACCACTAAGCTGCCCTGACTCAAACCCAATCGACAATGATGATGATGTTTCCAGAATGAGATTTTCACTCTGCAGCGGAGTGTGCGCTGATATGAAACTCCCTGGCAGATGAAAACTGTGTGTCGGACCGAAACTCGAGCTCGGGACCTTGGCCTTTCGCGGGCAGGCGCTCTACCAACTGAGTTTCATGATGATGTTTGCTTTGTGGGGCGCTCAACAGCGCGGTCATCAGCGCCCATGCAAAGTCCAATCTACCCACTGTCACGAACGATGATGATGATGGTGATGATGATGATGACGATGAAATGATGAGGACAACACACACACGTAGACCCTGGACAGAGAAAATCCCCAACCTGGCAAGTAATTGAACCTGGGACCCCATAATCCAGAGGCCGCAACGCTAGCCACTAGGCCACGAGCTGCGGACCCAATCAAGAATCTGTGGGGCGAAGTCGACTGGGATGTGCGCACCATGGAGCCTCAAGCGAGAAACCTAGACCAGCTGGATACGGCACAAAAATCGGCATGTTTCATCCCTCTCGCTACGTTTTGGAACCTCACTTCCTGCACGTCTCACAGCAGTCCACACTGCAAAAGGTGTCTATTGAAGCTTTCGAAATGTGAGTGGACATTGCACTTTTACCTACACTAGTTTTCCTGTTACTGATGACGAACCCTGTATACAGGAAAAGAGGTAGGAATAGACTAGTAAAGAGTGGAACAATAGTAAAACAGAATACGAGTGGTATTTTTCCGATCGGTCGCGAACCACAGTGAATCAGAAAAATGTTTTGTTTGCAACATTTAGCTACACCTTCCAGCTGTTTCTCTACATAGTGCCCGCTCTAACTAAGACATTTGTTTCAGCATGGCACAAACTTTCCAATAACCTCAACTCGTCACAGAAAGCTGCATGAAATCAGAAGAGATCCCTCAGCAGGCTCTTCACACTCACCCAGAGACACCAATGATCTAGGTATCTTTATCTGCTCACTGTGTGCACAGAACTGAAAAGTGACATGATGCAATCGACGGACATACTACTGATACTGTGCGAAACATCTGAACAAAGCTTCACCAGATCTAAAGTGTGATTTTAATTCCGCGACTGATCGGAGGTTTAAAAAAAATAGCCCACACTCTTTAAAACATTTTTGATCCCGTTTAACAGTTGCAATATTATGTGGTTAACTTTCAGTCTGGATATTAGGTGAACATGAGTACAAGAGCAAGGTCAAAGTTTGTGGGTGTGGCAACCTGAGACTGTTTCTCTGAGGCCCATTTAACATTGTCTTTGGGTGTAGATCCCATACTGGAAGGCCTGTAAACCAATCGCTTTGGCAGGTTCAGTCTCTTCTTTGAACTAAGAAAGTTTTCCACACATAAACTTGAGTTCACATGATATCAAATTCGGCGAATAGGACTGATTATTCATACCCACTCCATCTTCCCAATGGGATAATACAGTGTCTCTGATTTTGAACGGGTATCAATACCCTCGCAGGCATGTTCCATTAGTGCTGAATGAATACTAGTACCCCTAATAGCTGGGATCCATGGGCTGTACATAATGTTGAATGGGTACAAATACCTCTAATAGCTGGACCGTGGTTGGCATCGAACAGGTATGAGCACCCCCCCCCCCCCCCTCTAGGTGAACTTGACTCAGCGTTGAATGGATAACAATAACCCCGCCCCTCTCCTTGTCTCCTTGAAGGTAGATTCTGCTCAGCATTGTACAGGTACCAACCCTCTGCAGGCCGTCTATTTTCGGCGTTGAATGGGTATGAATGCCGTCCCATAGGTGGCATAGCTGCTTGATGCATCAGTCCATTCCTCTGTTCCCCTGATAGTGTGGCAAGTGATGATATAGGTTTTCGCCAGTTATTTCACAAAGAACAGTTCAATAGCACATATCACCAGTGTCTCTGTTACAGAATTACCAGGAGAACACAGATTTGTGAGATGCATTCTAGCGTTGTTCTGCTTGAAATAACCGCACATAATTTCGTTAATTGACAGTTTGGGATGTGCCCTCACATTGTACTGCATGAAATGTCCGCAGATGATTTCGTTAATTGTTAGTTCTCTCAAAAAAAGGGTTGCAGTGTATTACTCATGTACGTATTATATCGATCATGCGAAACCCAATCTGCACTTTCACACATGACATCCTGAAAACCATGGATCAGGGCTAATAAGTAGATTCAGCATCTCTTGACTTCCGCAAATGTCGAACAAGCTGTTTCTTTGCTTGACACACTGAATTATTCACGAAGGAATTATCCGAATGGGACTCAAATCTGTAGATGTGATGTACAGGTACAGACAAGCAAATGTTTACAATTTCAGAGAAAATGGACGATTTATTCAAGAGAAAGAGCTTTACAAATTCAGGAAGTCAATAAGTCACGGTCTACTTCTGGTCCTTATACAAGCAGTTATTCGGCTTAGCATTGATTAACACTGATTGACACTTTGTTGAATGTCCTGCTGAGGAATATCCTTCCACATTCTGTCCGACTGGTGCATTACATCGTCAATATCCCCAGCTGGTTGGAGGGTCCTCTCTTACTGATCCAGACGTAAGGGAGAGATCCAGCTACCTTGCTGGCCAAGGAAGACAAGCAGCGGACACACTTCTCGTGTTCGGGCAGTCGTTATCTTGCTGAGATGCTAGCTCAGGATGGCGTGACATGAAGGCAATAAAACGTGGCGTAGAATATCGTCGACGTACCGCTGTGCCTTAAGGTCCCTCGGATGACAGTTAAAGGATTCTTGCTATGAAATGAAATGGCATCCCAGACCATCAGTTCTGGGTTGGTCTGTATGGCCGCTGATAGGTTGGTATGCGACTGTTGTCTGTGGCCCCTGCAGACACGTCTTTGCTAACCATCAGGGCCTGGAATCTCGTTGTCTGGAGGGGAATTATGAGTCCCGCTTCAAAATGAGCACCGATGATCAGTGAAGACTTGTCTGGAGATGACCCAGTCAGCGGTGGGATACCAAGCAGACTGTCACCTGTCATACAGTACAACAACCGGAACTGATGGTCTGGAGTGCCATTTCATTTCATAGGCAGTACCCCTTTGGATGTTATCAGTGGCACCCTTCAGCACAGTAGCACTCCGTTCTGTTACCCTTCATCCGAAGTCATCCTGGGCTCGCATTTTAGCAACAGAACACCCTTCTGCACCTATCGTGAGAGTTTGTACTGCTTGTCTTCATGCCTGCCAAACTCTACCTTTGCCAGCAAGATCGCCAGATGTTTTGCCAACCAGGTTGGGATAGTGATGATCTATCCCATCTGTTGGATATAATGTGGACGAGATCTCTAACGGGACATTCAACAACTCTGTCAATCAATGTCAAACCGAATAACTGCTTGCCTAAGTGCTAGAGGTCGACCAAAGCGTTATTGACTTGCTGAATTACTCACGCCCCTTCTCTTGAATAAATCATCAGTTTTTCTTGAAATTGTATTCATTTGACTGTCTGTACATGTACATCACATCTATCTATCTCTGTCTTATTCGAATAATTCGTTCGTGGTACGTCGTGGTTTTTTCTTTCTTTTTTATTTCTAAGAGTATAACTACTGTCTCGCTTCTGTACATCTTGTAGACAGCCTTTTGTTCCCTGTGTGTCATCCCTTTTATCATCTGGAATTCAAAGAGGATACCGCAGAAAATATTGTGAAATGCATGCTCTGGACCTTCACATCACATGAATTTAGGGTTACCTTTCTTCAGCTTACAGTCTATGAAACGTCGTGGGATCAGTATTGTGTTGCGTGGTCCTACATTCCTCTGGCACCCAAACTGATCTTCCTCGAGAATGGCTTGTACCACACTCTCCATTTTTCTGTAACTAATTCCTGTTTTTCTGCAGCCACGGCTTACAAAAGTGATCACTGACACCTGCTTTATTTGGCGTACTGACTACCTCTCCAGCTGGGCAATATTCACGGGACAGACGCATCACCCGTAAGGCTCCAGCAGCAGCATTAATAGTGTATTGGCTATTGAAACAAAATTTGGGCCGACAGACTTACCGATGCGGATGCGGAAGTTGTTGAAGGAGTGTTCGTTGACGTACGCGAGCTGTTCTCGGATCCTGAGGGCGTAGTCCGCCATGGCCGAAACGTGCCGGTAGCCCTTCAGGTCGCACATGCTCTTCGTAAGCCCTGGAACCGAAAACATAGAGGTACACTGAGGTTGCTGCACGCTCTGCGGCGATGCTACCGGCTCGCAATTCTAGTTCATCGATGCTGGCGAATTGCGTCATTTCTTTAGAAATAGAAAGAGCGGATGGTACTCTAGCAGAAAAACCACAGGAGGTTTTGAACAGATGGTAAGAATACATTGAATGTCTGTATAAGGGGGATGAAACACAAACCGAAATTAAGGTTGAAGAGGAGCAATATGTACCGGAAGATGGACACGGTTGGTTCAAATGGCTCTGAGCACTATGGGACTTAACATCTGTGGTCATCAGTCCCCTAGAACTTAGAACTACTTAAACCTGACTAAACTAAGGACATCACACACATCCAGGCCCGAGGCAGGATTGGAACCTGCGACCGTAGCGGTCGCGCGGTTCCGGACTGCGCGCCTAGAACCGCTAGACCACCGCGGCCGGCAGATGGACAGGGATTCACCATCTTGGAAGCAGATGTAAGAAAGGCGCTGAAGGAGATGAAGACTAGGAAGGCACGTGGAATTCATGATTTGCCAGCAGAGCTGTTGATGAGTCTGGGATAGTTCAGTGGAACAAGCTGATGGATATTTTGAAGAGGGAAGGAGTAGATTGGAAAGAGAGACGACTGATACAGAATCTGTATTTACACCAGAAAGTAATGAAATGTCAGAAGGATGCAGCATTGGACGAGATGTCAGACAAGGTTTGTTTAACACATACAAAATTGTTGAAATGGCTCTGAGCGCTATGGTAATTAACATCTGAGGTCATCAGTCCCCTTGAACTTAGAAATACTTAAACATAACTAACCTAAGGACATCACAGACATCCGTGCCCGAGGCAGGGTTCGAATCGGTGATTGTAGCGGTCGCGCGGTTCCACAACCTCCTAGAACCGCTCGGCCACACCGACCGGCGTTTAACACATTTCTTGAAGAGATTATAGCGAAAGGCTTAGATGGGAAAAGAGGAATATGTATTGGTGTAAAGAGCATAGAATGTATAAGATTTGCTAATGACATGGTATTAGTGGTAGAAAGTGAGCGGCCAGTGAATAACATGCTGAAAGATCTGAATGAAGCTTGTGTGGAATGTGGGATGCAAATAAACACAGCAAAAACAAACAGTGTGGTCATCATTACATGACATAGACTGTCCAATATTAAAATAGGACAAACTACTATTAGCCAAGTAAGTGCATTAAAATATGAATAACGGAAGACTTGGGATGTCACTAGGAGGTGAAAACTCTTAACTGCCATAGCGAAGGAGGCATTCAACTGAAAGAGGAGACTGTTATGTGTGGCAAATTAGATACAGGTCTAAGGAAAAGGCTCGACAAATGGTTTATCTCGAGTGTGACAGTATATGCGGCAGAAACATGGACGGTGTAACGAGAGGATGAAAAAAGGTTAGAAGCATTTGAGATGTGGGTGCGGAGAAGAATGAAAGCGATAAGCTGCATGGAAAGAATGAGTAATAGAAGAGTATTGGAAAGGGTTGGAGAGAGAAGATGTCTGCTAAAGGTTATAAGAGAAAGGAAAGAGAACTGGTTGCCGGGGGGCCTTGTCCAGAATGTAGAAGAGGCTCTTCTGGTGGCTACCGAGCGTGCGGGGTGCAGCCAGCTGCAGACTGTCGCGCATGTCGGCTCCAACGATGCCTGTCGTCGGGGTTCCGAGGAAATCCTTGGGTCCTTTCGGCGGCTGGCTGAATTGGTGAAGGCGGCTCCATCTCTCGAGGAATGGAAGCCAAGCTGATGATCTGCAGCATCGCACCCAGGGTGGACCGGGGTCGTCTGGTTTGGAGTCGAGTGAATAATCTAAACCAGAGGCTACGTCGACTCTGTGACGAAAATGGTTGTAGATTCCTCGATCTGCGCTTTGGGGTGGAAGGTTGTAGGACGCCTCTCGATAGATCAGGGATGCACTAAACACAGGAAGCAGCTACATGGGCAGCACAGTACTTGTGGCGTGCACATGGCTTTTTTTTAGATTAGGTTCCTCCCCATGGGAAATAAACCGCTGGCCCGAAAAATTACCTCTTCATGACACTGATGTGGGTCTTCCAAGTGTAAAAATTGTCAGTTCGCCTAAGCAGGTCATTCCAAAGGATTTAAATATGCTTAATCTCATGTTAGTAAATTGTCGAAGTGTCTGTAGCAAGATCCCCGAGTTAATCTCCGAAATAAACAGTAGCAATGCCAATACTGTATTAGGTACCGAAAGCTGGTTGAAACCAGACATAAAATGCAGTGAAATTTTGAACTCGGATTGGACAATGTCTAGGAAGGATAGGACTGATCCTATGGGAAGTGGTGTCTTCATTGCAGTTAAAAGCTGTTTAAGCGCAGTTGAAATCGATACTGCGTCGGACTGTGAAATAGTCTGGATAAAGGTGCCAATCAGACAAGGACTGACAATTGTATTAGGATGTTTTTATAGACAACCAAAAAAAAAATGGCTCTGAGCACTATGGGACTCAACTGCTGTGGTCATCAGTCCCCTAGAACTTACAATTACTTAAACCTAACTAACCTAAGGACATCACACACATCCATGCCCGAGGCAGGATTCGAACCTGCGACCGTAGTAGCAGCGCGGTTCCGGACTGAAGTGCCTAGAACCGCGAGACCACCGCGGCCGGCTATAGACCACCAGCATCCGCAACAAACGCCGCAGAAGGTTTCAGGGAAAGTCTTGAGTACCTAGGAAGTAAATACCCAAAATATCCATTAGTTATAGGTGGTGACTTTAATCTAGCATCCACTGAATGGGAAAATTACACATTTATCACAGGGAGCAGAAGCAAAGATTCATGTGAAGTCATCATAGGAGTGCTCTCAACATACAACCTTGAGCAATTGGTTAGAAAACCAACTCGATATAGGAACATATCAGATATTTGGCGATAAACAGACCTTATCTTATTGAGGAAGTTAACCTACAAGAAGGTATTAGCGACCATAATGTCGTTGTGGCTTCTATGTCAGTGGAAGTTGAAAAAAAAAAACAAAAAAAAAAAAAAAAAAAAAAAAAAAACAAAGAAACAGCGTAGAGTTTTCTTGTTTTGGAAAGCAAATAAAAGCGTCATTAATGAATATCTTCATAGTCAGCTCCAAGCATTCACCGCGGGACACAAAGATATTGAGCATCTTTGGTCGGAATTTAAAGGTATTGTCCACCACGTGTTAGAGAACTACGTGCCTAGCAAAAGTATGGAGGAGGGAAAGAATCCACCTTGGCGCAACATACATGTTAGGAAGTTGCTGAGAAAGCAGATAATTTTGCACAGTCGTTTTAAACGTAGTCACTGCCTCGCTGACAAACAGAAATCATGCGGAATGAAAGAAGTTGTCAGAAGGACAATGAGAGACTCTTTTAACGAATTTGAAAGCAATATTTTATCTGCAGATTCTAAAAATAACTCCCAAAAAATTTTGGTCTTACGTAAAATCTGTGAACGCTACAAATAATTCAATATCTTCTCTTGCTGACACTACGGGTAATGTAACTGATGATGATAAACAGAAGGCCGAAATTCTAAACCTAGCTTTCAAAAACTCGTTTACGATAGAGGACTGCAGCACCATTCCCCCCTTTCAATTATCGAACAAACGAAAAGATGGCCGACATAGTGTTTAGTGTATCTGGGATTGTAAAACAGTTAAGATCCTTAGACGCCAGAAACGCATCTGGCCCAGACGGTATCCCCGTAAGATTTCATGTTGTCTATGCTACAAATATAGCACCATTCTTACCCGTCATCTATCAGAGATCACTGGAACAGCGGAAAGTTCCAGGGGACTGAAAGAAGGTCCAGGTCATAGCAACCTATGAAAAGGGTAGAAAATCTGCTGCACATAATTACCGGCCAATTTCACTGACATCGATTTGTTGTAGAATCATGGAACATATTTTGTGTTCAGACATAATGAACTTTCTAGACTCTGAGAAGCTCTTCTGCAGAAACCAGCACGTATTTAGGGAACAGCGGTCATGCGAGACACAGCTGGCCATCTTTGTGCATGATATACAACAGGCTCTATATACCGGCTCCCAGGTTGATACCATATTTCTCGACTTTCGAAAGGCGTTCGACTCAGTTCCGCATTGTCACTTGCTACAAAAAGTGCGCTTACGGTCTATCCGATGACATATGCGACTGGATAGAAAGTTTTCTAACAGACAGGGAGCAGTATGTCGTTCTGAACGGGGTAACTTCAAAAGAAACAAGAGTAACTTCAGGTGTGCCCCAGGGCAGCGTAATAGGTCCTCTGCTTTTTGCGATTTACACAAACGATCTGGTTGATGGTATTGACAGCGGCCTTAGACTGTTTGCCGATGATGCTGTAGTCTACAGGAAAGTAGTATCACACGAAAGTTGTGAACAAATCAAATAGGATTTGCAGAAAATAAATGCGTGGTGTAATGACTGGCAGTTAGCTCTCAATATTAGTAAGTGTAACCTACTGCGTATAACCAGGCGGAAATCCCCATTAATGTATGAGTTCAAAATAAATGATCAGTCTGTGGAAGCGGTATCATCAGTCAAGTATCTGGGTGTGACTATTCGAAATGATCTCAAATGGGATGATCAGATTACACAAGTAACGGGTAAGGCGAACTCTAGATTGCAGTTTATTGCTAGAATCCTGAAGCGATGCAGTCCTTCAACAAAGGAAAGAGCTTACAATACGTTAGTTCGTCCAGTCTTAGAGTATTGTTCGTCTGTATGGGATCCTTACCAATTGGGTCTGATTCAAGAGATTGAGATGGTCCAAAGAAGAGCGGCAAGATTCGTCACTGATACATTTAGCCATCGCGAGAGTGTTACAAATCCCATAGAAAGTTTGACATGGGACACACTTGCAGATAGACGAAGCGCTAAACAGAAGGGGCTGCTCACTAAATTCCGAAATCCAATCTTCACGGAGGATGTAGAGCATATGTTATTATGACCAACTATCAAATCGAGTAATGATCATCATTGAAAGATAAGCGAAATAAGAGCTCGTACTGAGGCGTTCAGACAGTCGTTTTACCATCGCGCGATCCGCGAGTGGAACAGAGGGGGGGAAATATGATTTTGGCGCGAATTTTGCCCTCCGCCACACTCCGCTTGGGGGCTAGCGGAGCATACAGGGTGAGTTTTGTCTTGTACAGGGTGAGTCACCTAACGTTACCGCTGGATATATTTCGTAAACCTCATCAAATACTGACGAACCGATTCCACAGACCGAACGTGAGGAGAGGGGCTAGTGTAATTCTTTAATAAAACCATACAAAAATGCACGAAAGTATGTTTTTTAACACAAACCTACGTTTTTTAAAAATGGAACCGCGTTAGTTTTGTTAGCACATCTGAACATATAAACAAATACGTAAACAGTGCCGTTTGTTGCATTGTAAAATATTAATTACATCCGGAGATATTGTAACCTAAAGTTGACGCTTGAAACCTCCGACGTTCAGTTGCGTGTTGTAACAAACACGGGCCACGGTCGGCGAGCAGCATCTGCAGGGACATGTTTACGGTGACGGCCGTGTTTCTCCTGATCTTACACCTCTGGACCTCCTTCTGTGGGGTACGTTAAAGGAGAATGTGTACCGTGATGTGCCTACAACCCCAGAGGATATGAAACAACGTATTGTGGCAGCCTGCGGCGACATTACACCAGATGTACTACGGCGTGTACGACATTCATTACGCCAGAGATTGCAATTGTGTGCAGCAAATGATGGCCAACACATTGAACATCTATTGGCCTGACATGTCGGGACACAGTCTATTCCACTCCGATATTGAAAACGGAAACCACGTGTGTACGTGTACCTCACCCCTCATGGTAATGTACATGTGCGTCAGTGAAAAAGACCAATAAAAAGGTGTTAGCATGTGGTCGTAATGTGCTGTTCCAGTCTCCTCTGTACCTAAGGTCCATCACCGTTCCCTTTGGATCCCTACGTAATCCGGTGCTCTCCGATACACACGATCGAACAGCGGAGGAGTGGTACTCAAGCGTCGACTTTAGGTTACAATATCTCCGGATGTAATCAACATTTTACAATGCACCAAACGGCACTGATTACGTATTTGTTTATATGTTCAGATGGCTCTTCACGTTCGGTCTGTGGAATCGATTCGCCAGTATTTTATGTGGATTACGAAATATATCCAGCGGTAATGTTAGGTGACTCACCCTGTAGATGTAGATGTATATTCACTGAGAAAGGAGTGCTTGCTAGCAGATGCTTTGGAAGGGCTGGTTTGTGGCAGCAGACTGAGAGGAAGAAAGAGACACCAAATGATAGATGACATAAAGAGAAGAGGAAATTATGGGGACCTGAACAGGATGGCAGAAGACCGGACAGCCTGGAGAACTACCATGTGAAAACCTGCCTCTTGGCAAAACACTAAAGATGACAAGACGAGGTTCTCATTTAAAATTATCGAAAAATCTATTTCTTTTTTACTGCATTTTTGAAAGGTATGTGTGTTTAGACTGTTGGGACGAAAAGGTTTTTTAATGTCTGCGTTAGAAAAGTTTACATAGCCCGTTGCTCGAAGCAGTGTCACGCCGTGGGACCCTCTCAGCAAGAGTCCCGGCATTTGAACAATTCGAGTTAGAGGAAGAGAGACATACGGCCCTTGAATTTCAGATTAAACGTAAGTAAGGAAAACACTTTGTTTGGTCTAATTTTGGTCCAATTTGGTCAAAACATATTGGATTAGCCGTTTTGAATGTTGAAAATCTAATCCCAGATTTGTCTTCAGCGACTTCAAAAATATATAATAACATGTAGCTTTTATGAAAACTGAGCTTTCAATACATATAAAAGTTTCCCATAAACTTTACACGGGTTTTTCTGGAGAAACGATTTCTCAAAACTGTGTGGAGCATAAAATAAAGACGGTTCAACCTATTAACTTCTAACTTTCACCCCCAAAAAGTAAACACTTTTCTTGGGAGATTATACCTAAAATATATGAAACTGGTTAATATTAACTATTTTTTGTAATACTAGAAAGAGTGAAACTGACTCCGAAAAAACGAACACAAAGTTCGAGTTATCACTACATCGCGAAATTTAAGGTTACTTCATTGTCGTTAGGTATAAGCTCCCATAAATTTAATGTAGTATCGACTGACGTTACCCATTTTTGATATCAGACAACTCCTGAGGAGCTAAACTCCACGTAATCTCGCAGGCCCTTGATAAAAACCATAATTTCAGGCTCCATTTTGTCTTTTTTTTTGTACTGAAAAGCTAAACAAAGTATGATCAATCATAATCCCAAAAAAGATCTTTTGTCTGTCTTTTCATTGTTTCAAAAAAAAAACCAGCTTTGCCTTTTTTTTTGCTCATTTGAATAAGAACCTCACCTTAAGACACAACCTCTTACATCTGTGTCTATGCTTCTCAAAGCACCTTACGGTGTGTGGTGGAGGGTACTTCTGGTGCAACTATAATTCTGTCCTGCACTGTCCCTATTCCATTGACGAATGGTGCATGGGGAAAACAACTGACGGCTAGTCTCTGTACTTGCTCTAACTTCTCCCATCTCATCGCGTGGTTATTTCGAGAGACAGACTGGAGTTCGGCAAAATGTGGAAGCACCGTGGGAAATCCAGAAGCCATAAAATCTGGAGTGTGAAGTAATGGAAGAAAGTATTTTGGTCGGATGAGTCTCATTGCACACTTTTAAGAAGTTGTGGCCGACTTTACATCCCAGGAGGTGGGGCTGGCGCCTTATATCGCTCCTGTCTACAGCCTGTGTATCGGGAGGATGACTCACGCTTGTACGGTGACAGATGGTCTGAAGCGGGTTCAGCCGAGTACGTAGATCTAATTTTCATCGTCTAGAGGACAGTAATGCATAGAGACATTCAAGAAACAGGTGAAGAAAATGTTGCCGCCAGGGGTGACCGAGCAATTGTAGGCGCTACAGTCTGGAACCGCGCGACCGCTACGGTCGCAGATTCGAATCCTGCCTCGGGCACGGATGTGTGTCATGTTCTTAAGTTAGTTAGTTTTAAGTAGTTCCAAGTTCTAGGGGACTGATGACCTCAGAAGTTAAGTTCCATAGTGCTCAGAGCCATTTGAACCACATTTGATGAAAATGTTTTTTGAATTGCTCGATTTATTTCTTGAAGACCTTTTTGTTTATTTATGTTTGTACAGTTTTGTATATGCTTTTAGTAGTATGAATGATTCGTGAATGTGGTCTAAAGTAAATACGTAGATCATCGTTCTATTGATGAACGTTGTACGACAGGGAATTTTGTATCATAATATGTTAAGTAATTGTATGGTGAAAGGAAAGCTAATTCGAGTGCAAATGAAAATAGTTAATAACGTAAAGTATAAACAAAATATCATAATGTTAAATATTTATTTCGGGAAAAAGTACAGTTCCAAAATGTGTTATTTGTTGATCGGTTACTCATGAAAAGCGCGGACTAATGCGAGAGAATAGTGTTTTTCTATTGGCTGTAAAGAGATCCGACCAATCAGAACAGAGTACTCTTCGCGTGTCTTTTATCTTGGACATATAGAATGCTTACAGCAGTCTAAGTAGTCGGAGCCCAGCCTTTCAATGGTACTGTTCTGTGTAGTATGAGGTCTTAAGGAAGTTATAAGTTTTCGGTTTTAGTTGTGCTACATGTTTCAAAAGTGTTTTAAAGTGAAGGCATATTTATTACGACGTGTTTTTTAGAAAGCACGGATTTTTAAAGTAATTTTGTGTGTGGCAAAATACAGTGATTCCGCGTGGCATATTGAGCAGATCGGTGACAAAAAACTTGAGTGCATTGGACACCGATAAACGTAATGGTGCGGCTAGCATTTTCATTTAAGAACAATCCGTGCTTAGTAGCTGTTGAGATTTCGGTAAATACGTTAGCATAAACTTACTAACGTGAATGAAACTGTTTGTACATGACTGTGAGAAGATTAGCTCGGGCTTGGCAGTGAACGTGTACATAATCAAAGTTCAAAATATAACCAAGTTTTGCCAGTATTTCCACCTTCCATTAAAAATTAAGACCTTTTCACGGCTCTTGGAATAGTTACGTCGTATGCAGCCTGGTGCGAGTTGCAGTATGGTAGGTTTCTGCTCCACTTCCCTACCGGCCATTGGTGTAACGAGTTCACAGGTAGGTGCAGGTAAAAAGGACAGAAGGAATCGCGCCGCCGCAGAGTGAACGGAGAAGGAGGGGGGGGGGGGGTAAGGGCAGAGGGGGGGGGGGGAGGCTTTCGGGTCATGTGATAATTGGGGCAGCTGTATCGTGATATTCCGAGGGCCCCATGAATACGCTGCAAGGTCGTGTTATTGGCAAGGATTAAGTGACCATTGTGGCTGATGAATAGGTCCATCTCATGGTCCATTGGTTGTCCTAAATGATGACGCCATGTTGCAAGACGACAGGGCTCCAGTTCACACAGCTAGCGTTCTGCAGGCCTGGTTTTGTGAGTTTGAGGATGAACTGCCACACATCTCCCTGTCCTCGTTATTACTGAGACTCTGTAGTTCATTTTGGAGAGAAAGGTGTGCGATCCCTACCCACCTCCATTGTTGTTACTGGAACCTGCCACCGTTTTGCAGGGAGAACAGTATAAGATTCCCTCGAAAACTATACAGAGCCTGTATTTATCCATTATGGGATGACTCTGAGTTGTCTTGAATACCCACTACAGCCTATTAGACATGGTAATGGGTTGATGTTTTCATACATTTGTCCTAGCCCTGTATGTGAGAGGAAGTATTCATCTGTCAGTCTAAAAGTTTGAGACACTGGATTAAGAAAATGCTCCAGGTATTCTACGTAGTCTCTGTCAGTTCAGGAGGGAGGAGGAGATTAATGTTCAACTTCGTGTCGACAACTAGTTCATTAGAGTCGGAGTACAAGCTCGGATTAGGGAAGGATAGATAAGGAAAACGGCCGTGCCCTTTCGTAGGAACCATCCCGGCATTTCTCTTAAGCAATTTAGGGATGTTGCGGAAAACCTAAATCAGGACGGCCGGACGTGGGTTTGAAGCGTCGACCTTCCGAATGCGAGTCCACTGCACTAACCCGCTCGCTCTGTCAGGTGTGTACAACAACGAGCCCGTTCATACGGCCATCTTGGAACCGTCAGGAAAGCCCTTCATTCGGATATTATTCAATTCGCAGGTTGCCTTAGTTCGAATGTTGGTTATGTCGTCAACATATTGACCTTCCACTCGAATTTTTATTTCTGGAAACAAGAAAAATTTACTCGGCGCGAAATCGGACGAACATGAAGGTCCGTTGAGAAATGATACTTGTTTTAAGGGTTCCCCGCCTGAATCGGTGGAAATGGAACCTTTACAGCATAGCTTTGCTGTCTGTCTGTGTGTCCAACTGTTAAGAGCCCTTTTTCTCAGGAACGGAGAGGTGTATCGAGTTGTAATGTTTGGCACATTGTAAGGTCTATGGACCATTGGCAATGTGAAGCGTCTAAGGCGACGCAGTGAAAAGTCACTGTCGTATATGTCACAAATTTTTTTATAAACTCGCAAATTCGTTCATCAAAACCTAACGTGCACTTGCCCTTGACGCAGAAGCATGAAAATTGGTAAAAAGCAAATTTTCGCAATATAAGTAAAGAAAGAAAAAAATCAGAAAATTCCGACTTCGAACTTTAATTTAAATATTCTCGCAATTCTCCGTATAACTGGGACCGATACCTTGGTAGTATCACCGTCGATAACAGGCGAAAATCTTCTCAAACCTCTATTTACGAAATGGATAAACTGTCTATATACACAATGAAGTCCGCATGGAAGACTCAGTGCGCGAGTCTTGTTCGCACAGTGTGTCCAGATTTTTCATCAGATACCACACTATAGCTGCAGACGTCCGAGCAGGCGTGCTGTCGTGAAGCAAGGAGAACTCCCTCTCCAACTGTTGCTGACGACGCCGCTGAATCTTCTTGCAGAATCGACCCGTGACAGCTGAGAAGTACAGGAAATTTACAGCGGTGCAGTCGGGAATACAGTCCCTGTGGGTAATGTCTCGAGCATCAAGCAAAGCGATTGGCGTTGTCTTCACTTTGTATTTTGTCATTCGGACATGCTTCGGTCTTGGCGAGACTTCGGAGACACATTGTGCACTTTGTCGTTTTGAGAGAGGTTCGAATTGATAACACGAATCTGATCTATTATAAATGGGCTTTGAAAGCCAGAGCCTGTGAAAACAATAGGTTTCTTTAATAAATAAATCTTCTGCTACCAGTCGCGATTTTTCTTATTTACTTTTCACACGACGCGGTTCGGGAAATGATTACCATTTCCAAGTGCGTTTTTTGTGCGTATTAAGCCATTTCTATCTATGTTCTCAATGTGCGAGAGTCTGCTTCATTGCGTTCACTTTTAAGTTTTCTAATGGTCCATTTGTGCAGAGTCTCACACACACTAAACATCACACACTACATGTTGCACACTTTAAACATCGAAAATATCTTCTATAAACAAAACCTCTGACTGCATGTTGAGTAGCTTTCTGTTTATTAAGTCGTTCTTCTCGTGTAACTGACTTATTTCGGTTTTCAGCCGGAATTTTTCTGCTTTGTGCTTTATAGTTTTGCTAAGCTGCTGCTAGAACATGTTTTCACTTTTATATGCCTGGTTCTTGACAATGCTTGTTGAATCTTATGCGTGCAACTGTTTTTAGTTCTTTAATTTTGAGGTTTTTGTATTTATACACTCCTGGAAATGGAAAAAAGAACACATTGACACCGGTGTGTCAGACCCACCATACTTGCTCCGGACACTGCGATAGGGCTGTACAAGCAATGATCACACGCACGGCACAGCGGACACACCAGGAACCGCGGTGTTGGCCGTCGAATGGCGCTATCTGCGCAGCATTTGTGCACCGCCGCCGTCAGTGTCAGACAGTTTGCCGTGGCATACGGAGCTCCACCGCAGTCTTTAACACTGGTAGCATGCCACGACAGCGTGGACGTGAACCGTATGTGCAGTTGACGGACTTTGAGCGAGGGCGTATAGTGGGCATGCGGGAGGCCGGGTGGACGTACCGCCGAATTGCTCAACACGTGGGGCGTGAGGTCTCCACAGTACATCGATGTTGTCGCCAGTGGTCGGCGGAAGGTGCACGTGACCGTCGACCTGGGACCGGACCGCAACGACGCACGGATGCACGTCAAGACCGTAGGATCCTACGCAGTGTCGTAGGGGACCCCACCGCCACTTCCCAGCAAATTAGGGACACTGTTGCTCCTGGGGTATCGGCGAGGACCATTCGCAACCGTCTCCATGAAGCTGGGCTACGGTCCCGCACACCGTTAGGCCGTCTTCCGCTCACGCCCAAACATCGTGCAGCCCGCCTCCAGTGGTTTCGCGACAGGCGTGAATGGAGGGACGAATGGAGACGTGTCGTCTTCAGCGATGAGAGTCGCTTCTGCCTTGGTGCCAATGATGGTCGTATGCGTGTTTGGCACCGTGCAGGTGAGCGCCACAATCAGGACTGCATACGACCGAGGCACACAGGGCCAACACCCGGCATCATGGTGTGGGGAGCGATCTCCTACACTGGCCGTACACCTCTGGTGATCGTCGAGGGGACACTGAATAGTGCACGGTACATCCAAACCGTCATCGAACCCATCGTTCTACCATTCCTAGACCGGCAAGGGAACTGGCTGTTCCAACAGGACAATGCACGTCCGCATGTATCCCGTGCCACCCAACGTGCTCTAGAAGGTGTAAGTCAACTACCCTGACCAGCAAGATCTCCGGATCTGTCCCCCATTGAGCGTGTTTGGGACTGGATGAAGCGTCGGCTCACGCGGTCTGCACGTCCAGCACGGACGCTGGTCCAACTGAGGCGCCAGGTGGAAATGGCATGGCAAGCCGTTCCACAGGACTACATCCAGCATCTCTACGATCGTCTCCATGGGAGAATAGCAGCCTGCATTGCTGCGAAAGGTGGATATACACTGTAATAGTGCCGACATTGTGTATGCTCTGTTGCCTGTGTCTATGTGCCTGTGGTTCTGTCAGTGTGATCATGTGATGTATCTGACCCCAGGAATGTGTCAATAAAGTTTCCCCTTCCTGGGACAATGAATTCACGGTGTTCTTATTTCAATTTCCAGGAGTGTATATAGCTTTCATTCCCTGGCATGACAATAAAAATCTGATTTGATCCATTATAAATGATTTTAGGAAGCCTGCGACTGCGAAAACAATAGAATTGTTTACAAATAAAACTTCTGCTACCAGTCACGATTTTCTTTATTTACTTTTCGCACGACGCATTTCGGGAAATGATTCCCATCTTCAAGTGCGTGTTTGGTGTGTATTACGCCATTTCTATTGATGCCATCAATGTGTGAGAGTCTGCTTCATTTCATTGACTTTTAAGTTTTCTAATGGTCCATTTGTTTATATAAGATATTTTCGATGTTTAAAGTGTACACCATTCCTTTGCATGTCTTCCTGGTATTCGCCAGTTATCTGGCGCTGCGGTCTTTCTGTAGAATATTTTGCGTATATTCTCACGCAGCGTTCTGCCTGTATCCATTACATTACTTATTTACGCTGTAGACGATAAGGTCACAGGTTCGAATCCTGCCTCGGTCATGGATGTGTGTGATGTCTTTAGCTTAGTTAGGTTTAAGTAGTTCTAAGTTCTAGGGGACTGATGAACACAGCAGGTAAGTCCCATACTGCTCAGAGTCATTTTAACCATTTGAACAAGGTATATATGGGCAGTGCATTGTTGGAGCTGTCGGTGGTTCAGGTGAAAAGGTTTCCGACTTGATTATGGCCTCATGACATGAATTAACAGACTTCAGACACGGAATGGTAGTTGCAGCTAGACACATAGGACGCTTCATTTCGGAAATCGTTAGGGAATTGAATGTTCCGAGAGCCACAGTGTGCAAAGTGTGCCGAGAATACCAAATTTCAGGCAGTACGTCTCACCACGACTAAAGCAGTCCCCGACGGCCTTCACTTAATGACCGAGAGCAGCGGATTTCGCCTATAGTTGTCAGTGCTAACAGACAAGCAACACTGCGCAAAATAACCGCAGAAATCAATGTGGCACCTACGACGAATGTATAGTAAAGTATGGCGAATTGTGGCGTTAACAGGCCATGGCAACAGACGACCGACGCAAATACCTTTGCCAACAGCACGCAACACCTCATCTGGGCCCATGAGTGTATCAGCTGGACCGAAGATGACTGGAAAATCAGATACGTATCAGTTTCAGTTGGTAGGAGCTGCCTCGGGCATGGATGTGTGTGATCTACTTAGGTTTAAGTTGTTCTAAGTTGTAGGGGACTGATGAACTCAGATGTTAAGTCCCATAGTGCTCAGAGCCATTTGAACCATTTTGGTAGGAGCTGATGGTATGGTTCGGGTGTGGTGCACGCCCCATGACCCAGGTTGTCAACAAGGTAGTGTACAGCAAGCTGGTGTGAGCTCGATATGGTATGCACTGTATTTACATGGAACGGCCTACAAACATCGTGCAGAAAGGGCTTCGTGGCTCAATGGCACCGACTGGCCACTATGTCATTCTCAGTCCTTAGGTGCCACCGGATGCAGACATGGTGCCGGTACTTCTCAGTCAAGTACCTCCTCAATTGGCTTCACAAGGCTGAGTGGAACCCCGCTTTCCATTAGCATTCTGTAGATACGCATGGCGAGAGTCCTAGAGCACTTAGGTGATCTCAGGGGAATGGCGTTATCACTGCGGCAGGTCCGTTGGCCACGAAATGGACTTGGTCTTGGTTGTGTTCGGCTACTTGGAGACCATTTCCTGCCATTCATAGACGTTGTGTTCCCAAACGACGACGGATTTTTATGGATGACAGTGTGGCATGTCACTGGGCCACAGTTGTTCACGATTCGTTTGGAGAACATTCTGGGTAGTTCGAGAGAATGATCTGACCACTTAGATCGCCCAACATGAATTCCATCCAACATTTATGGTACATAATTAAGAGGTCAGTCGGTGCACAAAATCCTACACTGGCAAGACCTTCAGAATTCCGGATGCCTATGGAGACAACATGGCCAAACTTTTCTGCATCGGACTTCCAACAACTTGTTGAGCCCATGCCACACCCATTTTTTGCATTACGCCGGGTAAAAGGGTGTCTGAAAGGATGCACCTCAGTGTATAATATGTCGTATCAGTACTTCGGAAATTACATTTACGTTGATCAGTTTGGATCCTTTACGAATCAGATGCTGAGTTCTATCTGCAAGGAAGTCTTGAATCCAGTTACAAATCTAGTCTGACACACAGTTAGTTCGCATTGTGCCTACTGAGAGGCAGGGCGCAACTGCATCAAACACCTACCGGAAGTCATGGAACGTGGTATCTACCTCAGCATCGGTATCTACTGCCTTTTCGATGTCGTGGAGGAACGGAGCGAGCTGGATTTCACAAGACCATTGGTTACGGACTCCATGTCTATTCCTGCATAGGAAACACCGGTATTGCATAGCTGAGCTCACCCTGTTCGTCCACGAGAACCAGAAGTCGGCAGATACCGGCGCCGAGGTCATTGTCCTGTTGTTTGACTTCCGGAAGGTGTTCGACGAAGTTGTGCACTTCCGTCGAACCAACAGTAGCAGACCAGCTGTGTGACTGGACTGAAGAGTTTCTACTAAAGAGAGCACAGCATGATGTTCTGAAAGGAGAGGAATCTTCAGATGTAAAAGTAACATTGGACGACCGAGTGAGGTGGCGCAGTGGCTAAGAACTGGTGTGGCATTTTGGAGGACGACGGTTCAAACCCGCGTCCGGCCATCTTGAGTTAGGATTTTCGTGATTTCCCTAAATCGCTTCACGCAAATGCTGGCATGGTTGCTCCGAAAGGGCACGGCCGACTCCCTTCTCCATCCTTGACACAATCCGATGGGACCGATGACCTCGCTATTTGATCCCCTGCTCCAAGTCAACCAACCAACCAGTATTGCGCGTACCCCAAGGGAGTGTTACAGAAGCACTAACTTAGTGCCCAGTGCTGAGCTTGAGTAGAATGAATGGTATGTACAGATTTTTCGTTTTTCTTTAATCGAATTCGTATGTTGTTACGCCCATTGCTCGTTTGTAGACCTACACACTGTGCGAACAGTATATAAAGCGAACGCAATCTCAGCTGTAGACAGGGCGTTAAAGTTTAATAAAGCAATTCTTCGTATAAGATCTACATCTACAGCTACATGGATACTCTGCAATGACACTTAAGTGTCTAGCACAGGGTCCATTGAACCACCTTCACAATAATTCTGTATTACTTCACTCCCTAACAGCGCGCGGAAAAAAAACTCCGTCCGAACATGCCTGGGAATTCCCAACGGTACCGACCTTCCGCCGTGTCATCCTCAGCCCACAGGCGTCACTGGATGCTTAGATGGAGGGGTACGTGGTCAGCACACCGCTCTCCCGGCTGCATGTTAGTTTACGAGACCGGAGCCGCTACTTCTCAGTCAAGTAGCTCCTCAGTTTGCCTCAACGGCTGAGTGCACCCCGGTTGCCAACGGCGGTCGGCAGACCGGATGGTCACCCTTCCCATTGCTAGCCCAGCCCGACAGCGCTTAACTTCGGTGTCTGACGGGAACGGTGTTACCGCTGCGCCAAGGCCGTTAGCGTGCGGAGGGAACGAACATCTATATCTTCCCATTCGACCTCTGATCTTCGCTTATTTTAGTATTATGATCGTTTCTCCCTATGTAGGTCGGAGTCGACAAAACATTTTTGCATTCGGAGGCGAAAGTTGGTAACTGAAATTTCGTGAGAAGATTCCGTCGCAACGATAAACGCCTTTGTTTTAATTATGTCCACCCCAAATCCTGCATCATGTCCGTGACACTCCCTCTGCTATTTCGCGGTGATACAAAACGTGCAGCTCTTCTGTGAACTTTCTCCGTGTACGGCGTTAATCCTATGTGGTAACGATCCCACACAGCGCAGCAGTACTCCAAAAGAGGGCAGGCAAGCGTAGTGTAGCCAGTCTCTTTAGTAGATCTCACGCATCTTCTAAGTGTTGTGCCAGTAAAACGTAGTCTTCGGTTCGTTTTCCCCAAAACATTTTATGTGTGTTATTCCGATTGTAAGTTGTTCGTAATTATAATTCCTAGGCTTCTAGTTGAATTTGTAGTCTTTAGATTATAGTTCATTTATCGTGTAACCAAAGTATAACGGATTATTTTTAGGATTCGTGTGGATGACCTCACACTTTTCACTATTTAAGGTTAATTGCCAATTTTCGCACTAGACAGGTATCTTTTCTAAATCGTTTTGCAATTCCTTTATCTTCTCATGGCTTTTCTAGACAAGAACGACGGCATCATCTGCAACAATGAGAACTGAACATTAAAAACATTAATTATATTTATACATTCTTCTACGCACTGTGCAAATACGAATCAACAATCTAGAAACACCGTCCCTGGCCATGACAAACAAAAATTCCTGTGGAGGGAATCATATTTAAACATGGTATCAGTAATAATTAATTTGCGTAGTGAAACGTCCTGGCAGATTAAAACTGTGTGCCCGACTGAGACTCGAACTCGGGACCTTTGCCTTTCGCGGGCAAGTGCTCTACCATCTGAGCTACCGAAGCACGACTCACGCCCGGTACTCACAGCTTTACTTCTGCCAGTATCTCGTCTCCTACCTTCCAAACTTTACAGAAGCTCTTCTGCGAAACTTGCAGAACTAGCACTCCTGAAAGAAAGGATATAGCGGAGACATGGCTTAGCCACAGCCTGGGGGATGTTTCCAGAATGAGATTTTCACTCTGCAGCGGAGTGTGCGCTGATATGAAACGTCCTGGCAGTCATGTCTCCGCTATATCCTTTCTTTCAGGAGTGCTAGTTCTGCAAGTTTCGCAGAAGAGCTTCTGTAAAGTTTGGAAGGTAGGAGACGAGATACTGGCAGAAGTAAAGCTGTGAGTACCGGGCGTGAGTCGTGCTTCGGTAGCTCAGATGGTAGAGCACTTGCCCGCGAAAGGCAAAGGTCCCGAGTTCGAGTCTCAGTCGGGCACACAGTTTTAATCTGCCAGGACGTTTCATATCAGCGCACACTCCGCTGCAGAGTGAAAATCTCATTCTGGAAACATCCCCCAGGCTGTGGCTAAGCCATGTCTCCGCTATATCCTTTCTTTCAGGAGTGCTAGTTCTGCAAGTTTCGCAGAAGAGCTTCTGTAAAGTTTGGAAGGTAGGAGACGAGATACTGGCAGAAGTAAAGCTGTGAGTACCGGGCGTGAGTCGTGCTTCGGTAGCTCAGATGGTAGAGCACTTGCCCGCGAAAGGCAAAGGTCCCGAGTTCGAGTCTCAGTCGGGCACACAGTTTTAATCTGCCAGGACGTTTCATATCAGCGCACACTCCGCTGCAGAGTGAAAATCTCATTCTGGAATTTGCGTAGTAATTGCAACAAAAATAATTCTATAAAGATTTTTTAGGGCTGCTGAAAAACTGTGTTAAAGATTCGTTTATTTTTCTGTGTGATTATGACTAAGTCGTTATGTCGTGGTGATAAATTTCTTTGATTTAGTTCACAAACTGCAACATCTTTTAAACTTTTCTCCCTTATCGAGGCCATAGTGGCATGGTCTTTCCCGGATGTACTTCTAACGAATAAGCTGTCCTGGTAGCCGGAGTCGGAGGCGTTTGTTAATCCTGTCTTTTGAGATCTTGCGGTGATATTTCCACAGAAAGTTTTATCTGCTATCACTTTTCTTTAATTTGTACCGGAGAAAAAAAATACTAATTTTCATTTATAATAGTTTGATATAACGAAATCCCCTATTACACCTCGTCATAGATTGAATTTTCAAAGACATTGAAACACGTACTGCTTTTTATGTTTAACCAATAAGGTAACTACAAAGTTTCATAAATTTACCTTTAAAAATGCTTTCATAATGAAATATTTTCACAAAACTTTTCATCCCCTATTCCATTGCCCCCCCCCCCCCCTCAAGGAGTTGAATTTCCAAAACCTCTGACACACATATTTTTTTATTCGTAACCGAGAAGTCAAATAGCAATATTCATACCTTTGTCTTTAAAATCTTTAGTAGTTAAAGTCACGTGACAGCGATATGCACATATAAATATGGCGGTAGTATCCCGTACCGAAGGAATAACAGGGCGGTGCATCCGCGGAGCTGTTGTTTGTACTTATCTTAGTGACAAAGTTTCCGACGTGATTATGACCACACGGCAGTAGTTGACAGATTTTGAACGATGAATAGCAGTTGGAGACAGACACATGGAAAAAGTGCATTTCTTAAATCTATACTACTGTGTGGGTTAAGGTCCAAGGAATCACGCCATGCAACCATTCACCCTGGTGGGACATCGTATGCGAGTAATCGACTAAAAAAGTTTCGGAATTTTAAGATGGTACATTTTATACACTGTACTGTAATGGTTAAGGCACTGACTTCTCATATGAAAGTTTGCTGATTCGAGTCTCGTAAGGTACATTAAATGTTATTTTTATTTTTAAATCTTTGTCCAAATCACCTTGATCACTATTTTTATTCAATTAATTAGTTTACAAGCAATTTTTTTTTCTATTCCTCTGCCACATCACTTTCATGAACGTTTTGACTACTTCAGTTGCTCTTTTTTTCTTTCTATGATTCTTTTTACAGTTGGAATCTTCGTCTGTGTGAATTTAATTATTTTTATTTATCTGTCGTAATGGTTAAACATTTGCAAATGCAGATCTGTCGGTTAAAAAACAAAAGACGAAATAATTTGTTTATACTGACTGGGCAGTGGTGTCAAGAATGTATATTTCGTTACAAGATGTACATCTTTGTGGATGCAAATCATCATACAAACATTTAAAACATAAATCGCTATTGAAATATGGACAAAATAACGTGGATGGCGATTTAACGAAAGGAAGAATCACAAATAAAATGAAATTCAAGCAAAATGAGACACAGTAAAAATGAATGCAATAACACCGATGAAAATATATACGATGCCAAAATAGAAACAATTAAATCGAAGTTAATACAGAACAGCAATCAAAATCACATCTTCAAGGATACCATGTGGAAAAAGACTGATAGGAAAAAAAAATGAGAGCAAATAGTGTATTTCAAAGGATGAATAATATGACTTCACAAAGGAAAAGAAAAAAAATTACATTTAAACCAATAAACTGTATAAAAATACTGATCAAAGTCACATTGATAACGATTTCAAAATACAAAAAATTGAAAGTATTCAACAAGACTGGAACCCACAGTATTTTGCGTATGAGGTCAGTACATTAAACGTTATTCTACGGAATCAATCTGTAAATTTTTACCATTTTTTAACATATAGAGCATCACGTGAAATTTTGAAATTTTTTCGTCAATTACTCGCAGACAACAGGCCACCAGGGCGAATGGCTGCAGGATGTGATTCGTTGGATCTCAACCTACATCACCATACTCATGGTTTCAAAAAGTCGATCCCCCACATTTGGACATGTGAAGCACAATAAGTGTCCATAGAAGAGGTACATGGATTCTTCTCCCAGGGATGGGACGGCGAAAGCTGGCAGTTTCAAAAATATCTGTGGGAATGGTATTCCATTTTAATGAAGCTCCCTGTACACGTATACCAGTCCATATCTGGACTTGCACGGTTGCACAGCGCCGAGAAGGGAAGAAGGCAGGAAGGAAGGAAGGAAGGTAGGAAGGTTTGAGCCGAGCTGACCGACCTGAGGCGGCCATGTAGGTGGCGCCGGTGGTCTTGATCTTCTCGACGCACTGGAAGCGCTCCTCGGACAGCAGCTCGTCGAAGTCGGCGATGATCTCGTTGAGGAGCCGCAGGCACTCGACGCCCTCGTTGTTCGCCTCCAGCTCCACGTAGAACTCCGAGAAGTTGGGGATGGTGGCGAACATGACGCACACCGACTCGCACTGCTCGTGGTACAGGTCCTACAGGCATACGTACACACTGGTGGGCGTCTCCACATGCGGTGCAATGGCACATATACTACTTGACCGAAAGTACTGCAACACCTGTTAGCGGGCAAAATGTGACAGGTGGACACCCTTCTCCTCGATGACGGATTAAATTGTGCTGGGGACACTTTTGATGTCTGTGCAAGAATGGCAGCCCATTCGTCCTCAAGAGTCGAAACAAGAAAAGGTAGTGATCGTGGACCTTGGGATCTGGATCTAAGTCGACGCTCTAACTCATCCCAAAAATATTCAGCTGGGTTCAGGTGTGGACTGTGGGCAGTTCAGTCCACTTCGGACATCTTATTCTCCACAAATCACTGCCACAGAGAACCTGCTTCATAATGGGGTCCAATGTCATGTTGCTCCAAACGATCATCTTCTCAAAACTGTGAAATATATCCACATCCTCCCACATTTAGCTTTTTCTCATGTGCAATTAAAAAAAACACCCCATTACTACGAAACTAACCCAATACCTTAGTAAAACCTCCTCCACACTTTTTTTGTAGACACTTCATATGATTGCAAGTAATGTTTTCCAGGAATTCGCCAAATTCTGACCCTTCCATTTGATTGCTACAAAAGATAGTGTGGTTCATCGCTCCATATCACTCGTTTTCACTCATACACTCTCCAGTGTAGTCAATCTTTACGCCACTTCAAGCAACGCTTTGCACTGACTTCAGAAATATGTAGCTTATGAAGAGTTGCTCCACCATTGTATCCGAGTCATTTCAACTCGATACGCACCGTAATTTGCAAGATGGATTGTTCGTAGTCCTCTACCCTGAATGCCCGTTGTTGGCGAGTTTGGTGGTGACCTTTGATGGGTTCCCTTTCTTCGAATGTTTTGGACAGGCACAATGGCGTTACTCCTGGCGTTCATGAGCGGGGAGCCATGAGGTATGGCTTCAAGGCGCAGCTGGTAGTTGGATGAAAGAACTGCGAGAGCACGGTGGTATGTGAAGAACATCCTGCGCTCTCATGTGTTATCCTTCATGCGATAGTATTGTAGCGCAATTTTTCAATACAACACTGCTTGTTCACACATGACACGTGGCTTTATGAACTGTGTGAGTGATGCCGAGGCACACGCGTGGTCAGAAAAATACTCAGATCTGACCCAAATAGAATCTGTGTGGGAGCAGCTCAGACGTAAACTCTGTCCTGTTGCCAGTGTCCGGGATATCGAGGACCAGTTACAACTGTTGTGGGCCGGGCTGCATCAGGACGGGACACAAATATATATCAACCAAGTCAGTGCATGCCAGAGGGGGTGGAGCGTCAAACTGATAACTGGCCTCACACTGCCAAGTTCTCTCTGAATTTCAGTTGACTTTGTAGTAACTGGTATAGCATAGCACACACTCTCTAAAAATTAAGTTTAATTTGACTGCCTCCTCCTTTTCTGCGTGCTTCCACTTTTTTCTTTCAGGAAAACATCTTAAAGGGCAGTAACAAAAGAGGAGAAGAGGAAAACCCTCATGCTGTAGTAGATTCACAACACCAAGTACGTTTCGCTGCAAATATCTGGGCCAGCATTGTAGGAGACAATCTCATTGGGACATACCTTCCACCTGGCCGTCGGAATGGCCGCCCATACGTGAGGTTCGTGCGAAGAGATCTACTTGCGTTGGAGAACATACCCCTGGCTGTTCGTGAGAGAATGTGGATACAACACGAAGGTGCGGCGCCTCACTGCAGTGTGGATGTCCGCAACCATCTCAATGCTGTATTTCTTGGTCGCTTGCTTGTAAGGGGAGGGCCTATTTCATGGCGTACAAGGTCACCTGACCTCAATCCCCTTGACTATGTCCTATGGGGATATCTAAAATCACTCGTGTATGAAACCCCAGTGGATACAGAGATCGAGTTAGTTACCAGAATTGTAGCTTGCTGTCATGTGATTCGAAACAAACCAGGGATATTTGTCAGTGTTATGTCCAGCCTTGTCATCAAATACGGGGTGTCTAGGGATCCTTTGTACTCGGTTCGCTAGACACTCAAGTCCATGAAGTCGTATTAAAGAATGTTATTACCAAAAGAAAAGAGACAATACTTAACTTCTGCAATTAAACAGCTGTGTCGCAAGCAACGTGCGACATACAAAATAAGCCATCTTCTTCAGTATAAACAATTACAAGTCCGTGCTACATGCATTGTTCAAGCGAAGTCCTAGTTCGCGACTGGCGTTGCCGGCGCTAGACTTTACGCCGTAACAGTCAGCGTGCATCAGAATCTTGTTCGCCTGTGTCATGCTTGCATTGAGGCTGGTGGCTGTCAGTTACAGTACATTTTGTAAAATACAGTAGACATGGCATGTTCATTGTGTGAATGATGGTATTTCCAGTTACCTGTCATCATCTTTGTGTCCCCTCTATCCAACATTTGGTTGGGCTGGGGTATCAATGGCACTTCCCCACTTTACTCGGTCTTTCCACAATTCTTCCTCCACAATTTGTTTCCCTTGCAGGTTTCTCCTCTTTAAACTCATCTTTATTGTATCAATCCATCATGTTCTCGGTCTTTCCAGTTACATGTAACTAATGTACATAAAAAAGTACACATGAATGTCATTTCGTACATATTACATCCTTAAGCTGGCTTATCCACTCCAGCTTCCCTACTCAAATTGTTCAGTAGAGCATCCTCCATGTCTTGTTCAATTTTTGCACGCCCTTACGGAAACACCCCGTGTGTGTAATTAAAGAGAGAGATAAAAGTTTGAACTTACGTAAAAGGAAATGCACAATCTCTAATTACTTGAAAAGGTCGTAATTCGTAGTATTACAGCAATTCGAAGCCTCGAATACATCTACATCTACATCTACATGAATACTCTGCACTCCACATTTAAGTGCTTGGCAGAGGGTTCATCGAACCACACTCATACTATCTCTCTACTATTCCACTCCCTAACAGCGCGCGGGAAAAACGAACACCTA
This sequence comes from Schistocerca gregaria, assembly GCF_023897955.1. Lineage (NCBI taxonomy): Eukaryota > Metazoa > Arthropoda > Insecta > Orthoptera > Acrididae > Schistocerca > Schistocerca gregaria. The sequence continues at coordinate 84,976,510 of NC_064930.1, read as the reverse complement.
AACCTTTCTGTTCGAGCTCTGATTTCTCTTATTTTATTTTGATAATCATTCCTACCTATGTAGGTTGGGCTCAACAAAATATTTTCGCATTCGGAAGAGAATGTTTGTGACTGAAATTTCGTAAAAAGATCTCACTGCGACGAAAAACGTCTTTGCTGTAATGACTTCCATCCCAATTCGCGTATCATATCTGCCACACTCTCTCCCCTATTACGTGATAATACAAAACGAGCTGCCATTTTTTGCACCCCTTCAATGTCCTCCGTCAATCCCACCTGGTAAGGATCCCACACCGCACAGCAATATTCTAACACAGGACGAACGAGTGTAGTGTAAGCTGTCTCTTTAGTGGACTTGTTGCATCTTCTAAGTCTCCTGCCAATGAAACGCAACCTTTGGCTCGCCTCCCCGACAATATTATCTATGTGGTCTTTCCAACTGAAGTTGTTCGTAATTTTAACACCCAGGTACTTAGTTCAATTGACAGCCTTGACAATTGTACTATTTATCGAGTAATCGAATTCCAACGGATTTCTTTTGGGACTCATGTGGATCACCTCACACTTTTCGTTATTTAGCGTCAACTGTCACCTGCCACACCATACAGCAATCTTTTCTAAATCGCTTTGCAACCGATACTGGTCTTCGGATGACCTTACTAGACGGTAAATTTCAGCATCATATGCGAACAACCTAAGAGAACTGCTCAGATTGTCACCCAGGTCATTTATGTAGATCAGGAACAGCAGAGGTCCCAGGACTCTTCCCTGGGGAACACCTGATATCACTTCAGTTTTACTCGGTGATTTGCCATCTATTACTACGAACTACGACCTTTCTGACAGGAAATCACGAATCCAGTCGCACAACTGAGATGATACCCCATAGGCACGCAGCTTGATTAGAAGTCACTTGTGGGGAACGGTGTCAAAAGCTTTCCAGAAATCTAGAAATGCGGAATCAAATTGAGATCCCCTGTCGATAGCGGCCATTAGTTTGTGCGAATAAAGAGCTAGCTGCTTTGCACAAGAGCGATGTTTTCTGAAGCCATGCTGATTACATATGAATAGACCGTTCCCTTCGAGGTGATTCATAATGTTTGAATACAGTATATGCTCCAAAACCCTACTGAAAACCGACGTCAATGATATAGGTCTGTAGTTAGATGGATTACTCCTACTACCCTTCTTAAACACTGTTGCGACCTGCGCAATTTTCCAATCTGTAGGTACACATCTATCGGTGAGCGAGCGGTTGTATATGAGTGCTAAGTAGGGAGCTATTGTATCAACGTAATCTGAAAGGAACCTAATCGGTATACAATCTGGACCTGATGAGTTGCCCGTACCATTCGCTTTGAGTTGCTTCGCAACCCCTAAGGTGTCTACTTCTAAGGAACTCATGCTAGCAGCTGTTCGTGTTTCAAATTCTGGAATATTCCATTCGTCTTCCCTGGTGAAGGAATTTGGGAAAACTGCGTTCAATAACTCCGCTTTAGCGGCACAGTCGTCGGTAACAGTAGCATCGGCGCAGGTATTGACTGCGTCTTGCCGCTTGTGTACTCTACATACGACCAGAATTTCTTCGGATTTTCTACCAAATACTTTAGCTGCTTGTTGATAATTGTATTTTGGTTGCTGTTACATTCTCAGTGCGTACACATCACGAAAAATGGGGCTCGGATTAACATCTGGCTCGTTACTTGTGAGAGAGCGAAGAGTGAGCACTTGGGTCGTTCGTGGGGCTGAGCTGAGACAGAGCGTTAGTTCGCTCGACTGAGCGACACGCCCTCGCTTCTCTCCACCACGGACCTGGCCGAGAAGGGAGTCTCGATAAGTAGCAGGGGCTGAGCGGAGGCAGCCGCCGCAGCCGCGCTGACACTCACGTCGACGGAGTTCTTGTCGCCGCGCAGGAAGTGCTGCGCCACGTGCACCGGAAGTATGTTGGCCAGCAGCTTCCGGTTGTACGCCTGGAGGTGCTCCACGTCCTCCTTCTCCTCTGCAACAAGCCAAGCGGCGCGCCGCGTTAGTCCTCAGTGCGGGGTCCACAGTTAAAGTGGAGCGAATCCCTTACATCGAGAGAAAGGACAGCAAAAGTTAAATCACTTGAATTGATTAAGCATGCGATAGAAGCAAGGTTTAGATATGTTGGGCAGGTATTTAAATGGACTATTACCAGTCAAATCATGATAAGATTTCAAGGTGGTGTAAAGATTGGCAATATGTGAGACAGAAGTTCCTCGCAGATTAACCCTTACGTGAGCCGCGGGAAACATGCTTACCACTACAGTGAACTCGCTCCCAGTCCCGTGTGATTCACAGTTCCAACTTCCGTACGGTGCTACCACCTAGTGAACAGTATAGGGTACTACTTCCGATCGGAAGTTCCCGCCGTTTTTGCTGTACCTTCGCGCAGAGGCATTGTATTAGAGATGGGTCGAACTCGTTCATTCCCGTGAACTACTTCATTCATTTCACTCTTTGCCGTGAAGCATTCCAATGAAATAGTTCATTCATGAAGTATGGAAGACTGGCGAAGTTGCCCAGTTCGCCGCTCAGCCGCGGCTACGCTCGCTTCGCCTCGCTCGTGCAATAAAGGTTCGTAATACTTCATCATTTTAGCAACAGATGGCCGAACTATGCAATAACGTCTACACAACGTTTTGTGCCCTTACAGCGTCTCAGTTAACTTAAATAGAGCATGGCCGAAGAGGACAAAGGAAATATAAACAGAGAAACCTGTCACATAGAAAGAAGGTATTACATTTAGTCTTGCTCGACATTTCCTGATGAAGCGCCCAAAAAAGTCTTCATCTGCCAAATGAAACATTATTTGTTGTATTCATGGACTGAAAGCTAGGACTACGAACGAAATGCAGTCCAATTTTATGTTCCTTTTAAAATTTAATCCAAAACAGAATGAGTATGTTTACCACTGTCACAAAGTCTATATACCTACGTTAAGTAATTATTCAGAAGTTTTCAAGGAGATTTTATTTTTCTTGAGAATAAGAACCCTCCAGACTCAAAACGTAAACTGTCACCTGTAGTCATTGGTACGATTTCAGGTAAAATCCCTCTTTCAGTGTTATTAAGAAACCTTTTACTTTCATGTTGGCTGTGCGTGCTCACACAGCCAGCGTCTGCGTTTGTATCTTTATTATTCATTTTTCTGCAAGCGCTGCCAACGGTAGGCTACCCGTAGACGCGAAGTTTAACTGCACAAATAGTCACGGGTAATGATGTCAGCACTGCAGGAAGCAGCTGACGCTGCCTTCCCCTCGCCCCTCACCACCCCAACCCCTCGTAAACCTATCCTTCCCCACAAACACCGCGCGATTCGTCGACAGGCAGTGGAGGGGGGACTGAAGTGAAGGGAGAATGAGTGACGTAGCACTGATGTAGCGGTAGAGGGAGAGTGGGAGAGAGTGAGTGAACTAGAAAAAAGTGTGGAGTGTGCTATCTGTGAAAAATTTGAAGTACCAGTTCATTGAAATTAAGTGGTTAGTTCACACTTCACTAGAGTGAAGCGTTCATTTGAACAACTCATTCACGAGCTCCCCATCACTACATTGTATAGCCGAGTGTTGCTCTGTAGAGGAGCCTTTCAGTGCTGTTTGCGTGACGTTTTGTGATTTTTTCCCCCCTCAAAGCTACAGTATAAGGTAAATAATTTTGATTTGTCCAAATTTATGAAGGAAAACGTAAAACTGGAACGAGGAGAATTCCAGTTTGAAACAAAAGGAGCCATTTCTGCAGTGAAATGGATGGATAACCGTCCAGTCACTTTCCTGTCCTCAATTCATGACCAATAAGAAACAGCCACAGTGAAAAGGGAAAACAAGGGTGGGACTAGTACAGAGATTTCTTGTCCTGAAGTTGTGGCAGAATACAACAAAATAATGGGTGGTGTCGATAAGTTTGATCAGTTACGAGAAAGGTATGCTATTGGCAGACGTTTTGCAAAACATTGGCACAGAATATTTTATTTGCTGATGCACGTTGCTGCAGTGAACAGTTTTATCCTGTGGAGAATACGTAAAAGAGAAAGTGGACAGCATGATCAGCTCACATACAGGATTCATCTAGCCAGACAACTGAAAGCTGCCTTCTCATCCCAAAAAAGGCGTGGACAAAAACCTGTCTTTCTGGCAAAAAGGGGCAAAGTACCTGAAGATTTTCGTCATGTGGCTGTAGGGGAGCATCGATCCATTTTAGGAGAAACCTACTGGACGTGCCGTCGTTGTAGTACCAAAGCTGCGGAAAAGAGCACTCGCTGTGTTTGGTGGTGTTGGTGGTGGGTAGTGTTTAACGTCCCGTCGACAACGACGTCATTAGAGACGGAGCACAAGCTCGGGTTAGGGAAGGATTGGGAAGGAAGTCGGCCGTGCCCTTTCAAAGGAACCAGCCCGGCATTTGCCTGAAACGATTTAGGGAAATCACGGAAAACCTAAATGAGGATGGTCGGACATGGGATTGAACCGTCATCCTCCCGAATGCGAGTCCAGTGGTGGCCAATGAGAGTTGTACTATTCTCATGTACGAGTAATTAAGAAAAACTATCTCAGTTGTAAATTGGAGTCAATTTTCAAAATATCATTTCCTAAAAAACCAAATGAAGAACAATTAATCATAGCTTTACTCATATTATACACTGATCAGCCAGAGCATAACGACCACAGATCTACTATACATATAAACCAGTCCAGGCGATAGTAAAGCCACGTGGTGAGGAATGATGTCTAGTGAAACACGCAAGGTGCATATAGTATAAGTCTATGTGCTGTCTCTTTGTAGGACGGGGAAGGTGCGTGATCTGTCTAACTGAGGGCAGATGATGATGGCCTGGAGGCTCAACACAAGCATTTTGAAAACTCCACAACTTGCCGAGTGTTCGAGGAGTGCTGTGGTGAATGTTCCAACACCTGTCGAAACCAAAGTGAAGCAATATCAAGATGATGTGCAGTTGGCTGGCCAGTTCTAATTACAAATGTCAGACATCGTACACTGGCCAGATTGGTAAAACAGGAAGGTGGTGAACTGTCGCAGATTTAACATTAGACTTTAATGCTGGGCAGAGTACAACTGCGTCTGAACACATAATGCACTGAACACTCCCATCACCTGGCCTCTACACCTGACGACCTGTGCATGAGCCAATGTTAACACCACGACATCAGTAAATACTAGTGAAATTGGCACGTGACCATCGCCACTGGATGCTGGCGCATTGGCAGAGTGTTGCACTGTCTGATGAATCCCTCTACCTTTTTCATCATGTCTATGAGAGGGTGCGAATCCACTGTCTTCCAGCAGAACAGCTCCTTGATACCTGCACTGCAGGACAGAGACAAGATGGCGGCGCCTCCATTATGCTCTGGGGGAACATTCACGTGGGCATCCCTCCATCGAGCGGAGTTAGTGCAAGGCGCCATGATGGCCATGAAGTATTATACGCTGGTTGCAGACCACGTACCCCCCTTCGTGACGATCACGTTTACCATTTTTAACAAGATAACGCACCATGCGAGAAAGCCATGGAGTGGTTCAAACCCATCTAGGATGTGACTGGATGTTGTCTCACAGCTCATCACCCCCCCCCCCCCCCTCCCAGGAATTTAGGGTAATTAGGTGACTTGTGTGTGCAGGTGTGAAGATGTGTCACTGCTGTTATTCGTGCCAAAGATGAACATACCAGCAATTAGGTAGGTGGTCCTAATGTTATGGCTGATCAGTGTAGAGCAGTGTTAACATATTGCTTCTCTGATATGAGTATCAGCTGTTTCCACAATTTCGTTTCAGCCACTGAACGTGACTCCCTCCACTATTGCACAACATCCTCTCACACAGTCAGAAACACATAACTCCTCGCACACACGAGATTCATTCTTTGTGTATGGTTTACATTTATATGTTACATATTCTAATAACGTGCAAACTGTAATGTGCTTTAACTAAGGCAAAGTTTTTATTTTAGGGAAGTTTATACATCCTCAAAATACTGAAAGATGATGTTGACTTGAAAATTCAGTATAACAGCAGTATATCACAGGTCTTTAACACTGTTTCCTAGAAACAGATAAAAGTAAAATTACAAACTGCCACACATTTCTGCCTCCTGCTATGAGGATCGCTCCAAAGCAAACGCTCAGTGTTTTCTTTTTTTTTTTAGCTTACAGTTTATCTTCTACATCTTTTATATACCACCATGAACTATAGACCTTGCTGTCAGTGGGATGGCTTGCGTGCCTCAGCAACACAGATAGCCTACTGTAGGTGTAATCACAATAGAAGGGTGTCTGTTGAGAGACAAGACAAACATGCAATTCCTACTGAGGGGCAGCAGCCTTTCCAGTAGTTGTAGGGCAACAGTCTGGGTGAATGACTGATCTGGTCCTGTAACATCAATAAAAATGACCGTGTTGGGCTGATACAGTGAATAGCTGAAAGCAAGGGGAAACTACAGCCATAATTCTTCCTGAGCCCATGCAGCTCTACTGTATGGTTAAATGATCGTGGCGTCCTATTGGGTAAAATATTCCGGCGGTACAACAGTCATCCATTTTGATCTCTTGGTGGGGACCACTCAGGAGGATGTCGTCATCAGGAGAAAGAAAACTGGAGTTCTATGGATTGGAGTGTGAAATGATACATCACTTAATTGGCTGCCCAATTGGAAAATTTCAAGAGGGAAATGGATAGGTAGAATTCAGATATAATGGTAATTAGTGAACTGCAGTGGTAGTAGGAACAGGACTTCTGCTTGGGTGAGAACATTACTATAAATACAAAATCAAATATAGGAAATACAAGAGTAGATTTCATAATGAAGAAAATCATAGGAATGCGAGTGAACTACTATGAAGAGCATAGTGAACGCCTTATTGTAGCTAAGTTAGACACAAAGCCAACTAGCTCTGCAGACAATGAAGAGATTGAAGAAATATATGGCGAGGTCAAAGAAATTATTTAGACGTTAAGGGAGACGAAAATTTAGCTGTGATGATGACGCGATTCGGAAAGAAGATAAGGAAAAATGGAAGGTGAATATGGACTGGGAGCAAGGAACGAAAGAGGAAGCTGCCTGGTATAATCTTACAAGGAGCATAATTTAGTCATCGTTAACACTTCATTTAAGAATCATGAGAAAAAGTTGTATATGTGAAAGAGATCCGGGGCAGATGCGAACTCTGACCACAATTTATTGGTATGGGCTATCGATTCAAACTGAAGAAATGGCAAAAACATAGGCAATTAAGGAGATGGAACCCAGGTAAGTTGAAAGAACGAGAGGATGCTGAGAGTTTCAGGTGGAGTAATGGGCAACGATTGTTTATTACAGGTGAAAGGAATACAATAGAAGACGAACGGATAGTTTTGAGAGACGAAACAGTGAAGCCAGCAGAAGATCAATTAAGTAAAAAGAGAAGGCCTAGTAGAAGCCCTTAGATAACACAGGGGAAACTGAATTTAATTTATGAAACGATAAAATATAAACTGCAGAAAATGAATCAGGCTAAAGGGACTGCAACCGTTTAAAAAACGCTATTTACAGGTATGGGAGGTATGATACTACCAGAAGAATTTGACAGAGCACTGTAAGACGTTCTGACACAATTACTGATGGCATTGGGAGAGACAACCATGACAAAACTCTTCCATGATGAGCAACATGTATGAAACAGGCGAACTACCATCGGACTTCAAGAAAAATGTAGTAGTGCTAATTCCAAAGAAATCTGTTGCTGAGAGATGTGAAAATTACTGAACTATCAGTTTAATAAGTCATGGTTGCAAAGTACTATCACGAATTCTTTACAGAAGAATAGAAAACCTGGTAGAAGCCGACCCTCGAGAAGATCAGCTTTGATTTCGTGGTAATGTAGGGACACACGAGGAAATAATGACTTAAGATAGGTTAAGGAAAGGGAAACCTAAATTTATAGCATTTGTCGACTCTGAGATTTTTGAAAATATCTAATGGAATAGTCTCTCTGAAATTCTGAAGGTGGAAGGGGTAAAATACGATTAGAGGGAGCGAAAGGCGGCTTACAACATGTACAGACTCTGGACGGCAGTTACAAGACTCTAGGGCTACGAAAGGGAAGCACTGATTGAGAACTGAGTGAGACAGGGTTCTAGCTTATCCCTGATGTTATTCAATCTGTGCACTAAGCAAGCATTAAGGAAACCAAAGAAAAATATGGAGTAGGAATTAAAGTTCAGGGAGAAGAAATAAAAACTATGAGGTTTGTAGATGACACTGTAATTCTGTCAGACACAGTAAAGGACTTGAAGACCAGTTGAACAGAATGGAAAGTGTCTTGAAAGGATATGAGATGAACATCACCAAAAGCAAAGCAAGGATAATCGAATGATGCTGAGAAAATTAGATTAGGAAACGAGATGATTTTGCTATTTGGGCAGCAAAATAACGCATGACAGCCGAAGTAGAGAGGATATGAAATGTAGATTGACAACTGCAAGAACAACTTTTCTCAAGAACACTAATTTGGTAACATCAAATTTAGACTTAAGTGTAAGAAAGTACTTTCTTAAGATCTGTAGTGTAGCCATATACAGAAGTGAAAGGTAGACGACAAACATATTAGACAAAAAGGGAACAGAAGCTTCTGAAATGTAGTGCAACAGAAGAATGCTGAAGATTGGATGAGTTGATCGTATAACTGATGAGAAGGTACTGAACAGAACTGGTGAGAAAGAAATTTGTGGCATAACTTGAATAAAAGAAGGGATCGGGTGATACAATACATTTTGAGACATCAAGATAGCACCAATTGAGAACTGGAAAGAAGTGTGTGTGTGTGGGGGGGGGGGGGGGCGGAGGGGGGGGGTGAAAAGTCGTAGAGGAAGACCAAGAGACGAAAACGCTAAGCAGATTCAGAAGGATGTAGGCTGCAGTAGGTACTGGGAGATGAAGAAGCTTGCACAGGATGGAGTAGCATGGAGAGCTGCATCAAACCAGTCTCACGACTGAAGACCACAACAATAACCTTTGATCGGCCTGGATGCTTTCGTGCTGTACGTGTCCCTTCGCGTTTCCACTTCACTATCACATCGGAAACAGCGGACCTATGGATGTTTACGTCTGGAAATCTCGCGTACAGACGTATGACGCAAGTGACACCTGATCACCTGACCACTTTCGAAGTCCATGACTTCCACGGAGCACCCCATTCTGCTCTCTCACGATGTCTAATGACTACTCAGGTCGCTGGTATGGAGTACCTGGCAGTAGGTGGCAGCATAATGCACCTGATATGAAAAATGTATGTTTTTGGTGGTGTCCGGAAAGTTTTGGTGACATAGTGTAGGTTGAAATGTAAGTTCGAGGCTTCCAGGGCCAGTGTAATTTGAAAACAGTTCGAGAAACACTCTTTCCGCTGTTATTCAAATGTAAGTGAACCTTTTGTATAAAACAATTCTCGTATAACGTCGCATCGTTAAAAAACACTAAAGCTATCGAGACTTCCTGGCAGATTAAAACTGTGTGCAGGACCAAGACTCGAAATCGGGACCTTTGCCTTTCGCGGGCAAGTGCTCTACCATCTGAGCTACCGAAGCACGCCTCACGCCCGGTACTCAGAGCTTTACGAGGTGCATTCAAGTTCTAAGGCCTCCGATTTTTTTTCTAATTAAATACTCACCCGAAATCGATGAAACTGGCGTTACTTCTCGACGTAATCGCCCTGCAGACGTACACATTTTTCACAACGCTGACTCCATGATTCCATGGCAGCGGCGAAGGCTTCTTTAGAAGTCTGTTTTGACCACTGGAAAATCGCTGAGGCAATAGCCGAACGGCTGGTGAATGTGCGGCCACAGAGAGTGTCTTTCATTCTTGGAAAAAGCCAAAAGTTACTAGGAGCCAGGTCAGGTGAGTAGGGAGCATGAGGAATCACTTCTAAGTTATCACGAAGAAACTGTTGCGTAACGTTAGCTCGATGTGCGAGTGCGTTGTCATGGTGAAACAGCACACGCACAGCCCTTCCCCGACGTTTTTGTTGCAGTGCAGGAAGGAATTTGTTCTTCAAAACATTTTCGTAGGATGCACCTGTCTGGATTGAAAAATGACATCCACGTATCATCCATTGTCACAACCGACAAAAAGAAAGTCCCATTCATGCTGTCATTGCGCATCAACATTGCTTGCCAACATGCCACACGAGCAGCCGTGCGGTTTGTCCGTCAGCATTCGTGGCACCCACCTGGATGACACTTTTCGCATTTTCAGGTCTTCATGAAGGATTGTGTGCACAGAACCAACAGAAATGCCAACTCTGGAGGCGACCTGTTCAACAGTCATTCGGCGATCCCCCAAAACAATTGTCTCCACTTCCTCGATCATGTCGTCCGACCGGCTTGTGCGAGCCTGAGGTTGTTTCGGTTTGTTGTCACATGATGTTCTGCGTTCATTAAACTGTCGCACCCACGAACGCACTTTCGACACTCCATAACTACATCACCACATGTCTCCTTCAACTGTCGATGAATTTCAATTGGTTTCACACCACGCAAATTCAGAAAACGAACGATTGCTCGATGTTCAAGTAAGGAAAACGTCGCCATTTTAAGTATTTAAAACAGTTCTCATTCTCGCCGCTGGCGGTAAAATTCCATCTGCTGTATGGTGCTGCCATCTCTGGGACGTATTGACAATGAACGCGGCCTCATTTTAAAATAATGCGCATGTTTCTACCTCTTTCCAGTCCGCAGAAAAAATATCGAAGGCCTTAGAACTTGAATGCACCTTGTACTTCTGCCAGTATCTCGTCTCCTACCTTCACAGAAGCTTTACAGAAGCTCTCCTGCGAACCTTGCAGAACTAGCACACCTGAAAGAAAGGATACTGCGGAGACATGGCTTAGCCACAGCCTGGGGGATGTTTCCAGAATGAGATTTTCACTCTGCAGCGGAGTGTGCGCTGATATGAAACCTCCTGGCAGATTAAAACTGTGTGCCGGACCGAGACTCGAACTCAGGACCTTCGCCTTTCGCGGGCAAGTGCTCTACCATCTGAGCTACGGTATCTCGTACTGGCAGAAGTAAAGCTGTGAGTAGCGGGTGTGAGTTGTGCTTCGGTAGCTCAGAAGGTAGAGGTCTTTCCCGCGAAAGGCAAAGGTCCCGAGTTCGAGTTTCGGTCCGGCACACAGTTTTAATCTGCCAGGAAGTTTCATATCAGCGCACACTCCGCTGCAGAGTAAAATTCTCATTCTGGAAACTAAAGCAATTATTTTGCTGACGTTTCGACCGACTTGCTGTGGTCCTCTTCTTGGCGTCTAACTGTTAGATTCTGATGAATGTCTCCCCATATGTACTGTGTACTTTGGTTATGCGGTGGCTATCAGCTTCACGTTTCCTGGATTTCATGTGACATTTTGTTTCGGAGGGGCCTAGCTGTAAAGTAGACTATTGTGTGTGTTGCTCTGGTACCTGACTGCAAGACAACTATAACAGGTGAATGGTATGATTAGACGATATATAACATAGCGAGTAGAAGAGAAAGTGTGCTCACTCCCCGCCCATTAACATAGGGAGCATAGGACAGGTGGCGTGCCTGCGAACTACGAGCAGCACTGCCGCTTGAGACTCAATTTCGCGCGGTTTTGCTTTATCTGAAGGCGTGTTTCGCTGTTGTCTGTGTTATTTTGTGAGTGTATTTATGTTGTTGTGAGTGAACGTTGAAGAGTTGAAGTCAGTGGTGAATAAGTGGTCTTTAGGGATATAGTTACTCGTATTTGAAGAAGGATAAAAAATGCCGACTTGTTTCGTTCCAGCATGCACATCTGGCTGCCGAGAAAGTAAAGGTATACATTTTTTTAGGCCTCGAATCCTCGACGCAGATCCTCTATGACCTGATTCCTTTCCCCCATCTGCTCCTATTCCTCGAACATATCCCCATACTCTACACCTCCCGCCACCTTGATACCCCTCACTGCCTGGTTGCTCCTCTCCAACCCCGCCTTCGCCACGCCTTCACTGTTGTGTCCCCCCTACCCTCCATCTCTACACCCTTCATCTCCTTTCCCAAGGTGGCTCCCGTCAACTACCCCTCCCAGATGATGGCCTCTCTCCCTCCATTTATCCCTCATATCAAATCTGATCCTCACCTCCCCCTCCTTTCCTCTGTCCTTTCCCTAGGCTCCCATACCATCCTGTTTTTTCCCCACCTAACCTCTGTCTGCCTCCCTTCTCCCTCTCCCCCCCCCCCCCCGCGAGTCCTTATGCATTTCCGTCTTCTGCCTTTCTCCACTCCCTCTCGCATCTGCCCAGCGCCCCCCCCCCCCCCCTTTTATGGGTCCTCGTCCTCCATCGGCTCCTCCCCCCACTTCGTTCTTCCTCTCCTTCCCCCCTTTTCTTTCCCATCGTCTGTCCAGGTTCCCGCCGTCTGCCCTCGGCTGTGTTATGTCATACTTGTGCCAACTTTTTAGTGCAGTGTTCAAGTGAGTGTTCAGTGTTGTGCGTCTTTCCGAAGTGTTGCAAACAGAAATCATGCTGCCGCTGGATGTGACATTTAATATTCTTGCGAACAGAAACCAAACTGTTGTCTGTCTATTATTTTACCTGTCTCCTTCCTGTGTATTTTATTAGCATCATCAACCCCTTTTTTCATGTTTTAAGTTCCACAATTTTCCGCCATTTTACCATTTACGTCACCGATTTTATCGCCTGCTTTTATTATTTATTGTCTTCTTCTTATGTTTTGAAAACTATGTAGGCTGAAGAGCGGCGTATTAAGCTGCTGCCAGCCCGCCTCCTTCGGGGGGGAGTGGGGGGAGATCGAAACTCAATAAAGGGAGGCAGGCCTCCAAAATATGATGTAGAATTTGCAAAACGGGTCAAGCAATTCCTCGGAAAGAAAAAATTTAACTCACAATTGTTTCATGTGTGACTCACATGTCTGTGAAGAACTTATTATAAAATCTGACGTGTTTATCATCGAGGATAAACAAGTTAAAATTTGAAGACAAAGGTGGTCTCTAAAATCAGGGGCTGTTTCTCATTTATTTCAAAATGTAGCGAAATATCTATCGAAAATATTACAGAAAAGAAAACCACCGCCAGTAAAATACCCACAAAAGAGTAGCTACTGTAAAGAAAACGTTCAGCAAGAAGTTCTGATGTTTCTCAGTGTTTCATCTGTCGAGGAAAATGTACGAAAGGTACCGGATGCAGCGCTCATTTCACTAAAGAGAAAACTAAAGTTGTGCGGTTACGTAATAAACTAAGAACAGCGAATGCAGAAATCCATCTACTGCGAAAGCAGTTCTCAGACGGAAAGCGTAAGACAGCTCAATCAAATCTCCTAGTTCATTCCGAACTGAGTAAGGAACAGAAAATGATACGAGACACTATGATAAAGAAATGCCAATTAAAAAGCACTAAGGGAATGCGGTATGATGACGAGTTTCTTCTGGACAGCTTGCTCTTAAAAATTAAGTCGCCCAAAGGATACAGGCATTGTTTGAAGCATGGTTTGTTCCCACTTCCTTCTGAAACACATTTTCTAAATTTAGTAAAGGACCTAAAATGCTCATATGGAATCAATACACACGCTGTGGAGGCCATTAGGAATTATTTTCGGGAAGAACAAGATGAAAACAAACGCTTAGGTGTGCTGATTTTTGATGAAATTAAGCTCCAAGAAGAAGTGCAATTTAATAACAATTCCCTGAAAGTTGATGGTTTCGCCAATTTAGGAGAGTATACTTCCGGCGACTGTAAGAATAAACTTGCCTATCATGCTCTCGTGTTCGTGTTTGCTCCTCTGTTGCATAACTGGATCCAACCTCTTGCTGTGTATGCGAGTCCCAATGCAACTAGAGTCGGCGGCGTCGTTGAGATATTAATTCAAGTGACTATCCAGCTGGAACAAGCCGAAAGAAGAATTATTGCGTTCACTTGTGATGGCAGTCAACGGAATAAAAGCGTCTGGCAATGTCTTGGAATTAGTCGCAAAAAAAAGTAACTTGCTCTATATCAAATCCTGTTGACGAAACCAGAAGACTTTGGGCATTTTCAGACGCTGTTCACGCAGTAAAGAAGTGTGTAAGGAATAATTTCTGTGATAAAACTGAAGCACTTTTTAACGATGAGATCGTCGAATACAATTTTTATCGCAGAATCTATCAAGGAAATAATTTCCCAGGATTTACCGGATTGAAAGTTTGCCACAAGTTAACTTCCACCCTCTTGAACCCGACGTCATTTCAACGAACGAATGTGAGATTAGCCCTGCAGCTATTCAGTAACTCAGTAGCGAACGGCATAAAATTCTTCAGGGAAATTAAAGCAACAGGATTCGAAGGCAGTGAATCAACGGAATCATTCACTAGATGTATGAACAACGTAGTGGATGCGCTTAATTCTTCGTTTCCTAAGGCTGCATTGGACAAAACCTCAGAGGCTCACAAAACATTAATGAAATGGAAAAACATTCTCGCTGATAAAAATAACAGCTTTGCTTCCGAAAGAACTCGCTAGACTCTTAAGAGTAACCATGGAAAGTAGATTGGAGATATCTGAATATTTTCGGGGGAAAAAGGTTTCAGCTATGTCTTGACTGCAAAATTTAATGAGGACCCACTTGGACGCATTTCGGTATCGTAAGGTCTCTGAGTTGCCATGATCCCTCGACAGTAATAGACTTCTTGTACTTGCAAATGTTACAGTGCGCGTACATTCCTGTAAAATTAGCCCTATCTTCCGGAGGAAACTGCGAACATAAATGTGAATTTTCGTTGACGTCATATGTATGCCAAATGCGGACGTTAGCCAGACATTTGCAGCAAAACAACACAGAGTTCTGGAAAAGGAAGACGTAATTAAAAAAACGCTGTATGTTCCACGTAGCTTCACAGAGGCTCATCGCAATCCACAACGTATTCCGGAGAGTCTTGAAAGCACCGCAGGAAGGGAATGTTTAGTTTATCATCTGGCATGTTACGTGGTACATCAAGCAAAAAAAAAAAAAAAAACAGTAAAATTCTATAAGTGTTTGTGCCTTCTAAGTGGAAATTCGTCTAACATCCCATTCTCTTTACTTACATCTATTAGAGATTACGACTCGTCTGCAGAAAAGACATTGCTCACATATCCATCGAAAGGCGTCTTCAATGTTCTTATGCAAGTGGAAAATACAGTCGCGGTAAAACTCAGTGACGGCAGTTTATGGGGCGACATTTTTCATGATTGCCTCAATAGTTTGGACCACATAAGTGTTGAAATATCTAACATTGGGTACTGCGAAGATCATGTGATGGGCATCGTTCACAAGCTAAGTCTTCATTATATGAAATGCTGGGTTTTCACTGGAATTAAACAAATTCGGAAGGAGTTGGATTCTTCAAAAACTTCAAAGACGGCCCCGAAACTATCTAAACTAGCTGACAACTGATGTCTTCTGATGTAATTTAAATAAATACATCTACTTTTCATGTTGTTGTTGTTGTTGTGGTCTTCAGTCCTGAGATTGGTTTGATGCAGCTCTCCATCCTGTGCAAGCTCCTTCACCTCCCAGTACCTACTGCAGCCTACATCCTTCTGAATCTGCTTCGTGTATTCATCTCTTGCTCTCCCTCTACCATTTTTACCCTCCACGCTGCCCTCCAGTACCAAATTGGTGATCCCTTGATGCTTCAGAATATGTCCTACCAACCGATCTCTTCTTCTAGTCAAGTTGTGCCAGAAACTCCTTTTCTCCCCAATTCTATTCAATACCTCCTCATTAGTTATGTGGTCTACCCATCTAATCTTCAGCATTCTTCTGTAACACCACATTTCGAAAGCTTCTATTCTCTTCTTGTCCAAACTATTTATTGTCCATGTTTCCCTTCCATACATGGATACACTCCATACATACACTTTCAGAAACGACTTCCTGACATTTAAATCAATACTCGAGGTCAACAAATTTCTCTTCTTCAGAAACGATTTCCTTGCCATTGCCAGTCTACATTTTATATCCTCTCTACTTCCACCATCATCAGTAACTTGCTCCTCACACAGCAAAACTCCTTTACTACTTTATGTGTCTCATTTCCTAATCTAATTCTCTCAGCATCACCCGATTTAATTCGGCTACATTCCATTATCCTCGTTTTGCTTTTCATATGATTACATAAATTTTATGAATGAATAAGTTCCTGTGCAGCGTTTGTCGTAATAACATGTTTTTCCGTTGGTCACAAGCGGGACAACTGACATCTCGAGGCGGAACCTGTGAACAAACGGAGACGGCACACTTTTTCTACTCGCTGTGTATACAATGTAAGGTTCCCCCAGTGTCCAGTTCTCAATCGCCCTGAAGAGGACCACAGAGAGTTGGTCGAAACGTTGGCAATTCAGCCCCTTTAAAACTTAATATGAAAGCGGCCTGATACCCAGAATTAAGCTCAGCACACAAAAAAATTAGTCACCTCAGTGCACATGCAATAACGAATCGTTAAGTCTTTACAGATGGTGCAGTAATCGATCCACATGCTCAGCCACGAGCAGACTGTCTCTGAGTATAACGGAACAGCGATCAGTGATGCATTTGTGTTTCAAGCAAGCACTGTACGTAAACATGGGTAAATGTGACCTGTTGAACGAGTCCACACGCTGCGGTGTAGCTACCACACGTGGCCACGAATCACGACACCAGAATTTTAGTTGCAAAAGGATCCTGACTGAGAGGGATCGGAGACGCATTTGACGGCTTGTGAATCAAAATCTCTTCCAAACACGACAGGAATTTCTGCAGGCACTGGATGAAAGTCCATCCTCACCTGTTAGCGAGAGAACAGTGCTACGGGAATTTCGTGCAACGAAGATTAGGAGTCGGTCACATTGCATGAGCCTAAAGCACAGACCCACAAGAATATGCAGTCCACACCTAGTGGTTTAGTGGCTGGTGTTGCTGCCTCTCAACGAAGGGATCCCGCGTTCGATTCCCAGCCAAGTTGGGGATTTTCTTTGCCTGGGGACGGGGTGTTTGTGTTGTCCTTATCATTTCATCGTCAGAGGTGGCAGTGGGTAAACTGCACTGTAAAAAAATTGGACTCTGTAAAAATTGGGACTTTGTACGGGTGCTGATGACCAAGCAGTTGAGTGCCCCACCAACCAGACATCATCATCATCATCATCATCCCCTCGTTGGGTTAGAAATCAATGAACTTCGATAGTAGCTGGCTGGCTGAACGTAATGCGGTGTGACAAATCACATATTTGCCTATATTGAAATGATGCATGTCGCCGAGGGCAAATGATGCATTTCATGTTGTATGTGGGCAAGGTCAATTTCAAGCTGGAGATGAGTCTGTGATAGGCTTGGGGGTGTTTTTCTTATCATGAATGGGACCCACTCACTAAGATGACCGCTAACATTAAACAGCATGTTTATTTAAACATTCTGAATGATTAGGTGCTGCCTTTCAGGCAACATTTGC
This sequence comes from Schistocerca gregaria, assembly GCF_023897955.1. Classification (NCBI taxonomy): domain Eukaryota; kingdom Metazoa; phylum Arthropoda; class Insecta; order Orthoptera; family Acrididae; genus Schistocerca; species Schistocerca gregaria. Next base: position 84,959,061 of record NC_064930.1, on the reverse strand, counting down.
ATCATGAGTATACTGTTGATACGCCTATTTTTCAAGGCGAAAACACCAGAGTACATCGGGATGGGAGAATATGTGACTGAACACTCCACACCCCCTACTGCACCTCGATTAGTCTGCAAAATAACCTGGCTTGAACACCACAGAAACTTTCTGGAACATGTTGAACCAGCTGGTAAAATGCCAACATGAGCGTGCCCACAATTTGGTGGAATTCCGAGACCACATCCTCAGCGAGTGGCTTAATACAGATGCGACATACCTGCACAACATTACGGGCTCACTTCCTAAACAAATCCAGGTAGTTGTCAAGTCCAGAGTATAATGGTACTTGAATTACGTAACCACTACGGCACCTCACCTCAACCTCTCGATACCAGCAATATTCTGCCGTGTTTCCGTAAAGCAGTTAACATATTTCTGAGACAACATTCAGATCTGATTTCATTAATGTAGAGGTACTTCGGTACATCGATATGTGTATATTGCAATGATATTATTCTTGTGTGTATTCTTTCTTTTGTCACTATAATCTTTAACGTAATTGTAACTCCGATTTTTGGGCGCGTAAGTGGTTGTTACAGAGTCAAGCTATCGTTGTCATGTTAAAAAGACGCAAATTGTAGTCAGTTTATGAAATGTGAACTTTAACAGTGAGGAAGATATTTTCAGTACGTTTTATATTATGAAGTGATGTTTCGGAACGAGTTACGTGATATTGCATCAAAAGTAATAAAAAAGAAATGTAACTTAAATTCGGAGTGCTGAATACTTTTTTTACATCACCATCGTCCTAACTTGCAAAAGTTTAATCTTCAAGAATGGTTTGTGAAACACATCCATAAAACTTTTGAATGTCGCAGAATAATACCTAGGCCTCTTTGCATCCAAGCTTGGAATCATCACTACCTACATTTTCGACGATTGAGCCGTGAGTTCACAACAAGACCAGTGTGGGAAACACGAAAAGATGAGTGCCTAGTTTATCCATTATTTCTAGAAATGACTTTATTAAGTGTGCTCTAATGACACCTACCACATAATATAACTTTGTTGTTGCACGAAAATGGAATATTTAGCAGCGTGAGCAACATTACAATCATAATTAATTTTTGAACTTTGTTATGGTAGGGTTGTTAGAAGAGGTGGAATTACACCGAATTAAATGATGCTTCTCACGATTTGTCCACAAGTGATTAATTTTTTGACTGGTCAACATATTTTATTAAAAAAATTGAAATCAATTTGATTACCAGTGGGAAGGATATGTCTGTGACCTCTGCAAATAGCAAAGATATAGAACCAATGTTGGATTGTTGGGCTACCGAAGCACGACTCACGCCCGGTACTCACAGCTTTATTTCTGCCAGTATCTAGTCTCCTACCTTCCAAACTTTACAGAAGCTCTCCTGCGAGACATGCAGAACTAGCACACCTGAAAGAAAGGATACAGCGGAGACATGGCTTAGCCACAGCCTGGGGGATGTTTCCAGAATGACATTTTCACTCTGCAGCGGAGTGTGCGCTGATATGAAACTTCCTGGCAGATCAAAACTTTGTGCCCGACCGAGACTCGAAATCGGGACCTTTGCCTTTCGCGGGCAAGTGCTCTACCATCTGAGCTACCGAAGCACGACTCATGCCCGGTACTCAGAGCTTTACGAGGTGCATTCAAGTTCTAAGGCCTCCGATTTTTTTTCTAATTAAATACTCACCCGAAATCGATGAAACTGGCGTTACTTCTCGACGTAATCGCCCTGCAGACGTACACATTTTTCACAACGCTGACTCCATGATTCCACGGCAGCGGCGAAGGCTTCTTTAGGAGTCTGTTTTGACCATTGGAAAATCGCTGAGGCAATAGCAGCACGGCTCGTGAATGTGCGGCCACGGAGAGTGTCTTTCGTTGTTGGAAAAAGCCAAAAGTCACTAGGAGCCAGGTCAGGTGAGTAGGGAGCATGAGGAATCACTTCAAAGTTGTTATCACGAAGAAACTGTTGCGTAACGTTAGTTCGACGTGTGGGTGCATTGTGTTGGTGAAACAGTACACGCGCAACCCTTCCCGGACGTTTTTGTTGCAGTGTTCTTCAAAACTTTTTCGTAGGATGCACTTGTTACCGTAGTGCCCTTTGGAACGCAATGGGTAAGGATTACGCCCTCGCTGTCCCAGAACTTGGACACCATCATTTTTTTCAGCACTGGCGATTAACAGAAATTTTTTTGGTGGCGGTGAATCTGTGTGCTTCCATAGAGCTGACTGGCGCTTTATTTCTGGATTGAAAAATGACATCCACGTATCATCCATTGTCACAACCGCCAAAAGAAAGTCCCATTCATGCTGTCATTGTGCATCAACATTGCTTGCCAACATGCCACACGAGCAGCCGTGCGGTTTGTCCGTCAACATTCGTGGCACCCACCTGGATGACACTTTTCGCATTTTCAGGTCTTCATGCAGGATTGTGTGCACAGAACCAACAGAAATGCCAACTCTGGAGGCGACCTGTTCAACAGTCATTCGGCGATCCCCCAAAACAATTCTCTCCACTTCCTCGATCATGTCGTCAGACCGGTTGTGCGAGCCTGAGGTTGTTTCGGTTTGTTGTCACATGATGTTCTGCCTTCATTAAACTGTCGCACCCACGAACGCACTTTCGACACATCCATAACTCCATCACCACATGTCTCCTTCAACTGTCGATGAATTTCAATTGGTTTCACACCACGCAAATTCAGAAAACGAACGATTGCTCGATGTTCAAGTAAGGAAAACTTCGCCATTTTAAGTATTTAAAACAGTTCTCATTCTCGTCGCTGGCGGTAAAATTCCACCTGCCGTATGGTGCTGCCATCTCTGGGACGTATTGTCAATGAACGCGGCCTCATTTTAAAATAATGCGCATGTTTCTACCTCTTTCCAGTCCGGAGAAAAAAAATCGAAGGCCTTAGAACTTGAATGCACCTCGTACTTCTGCCAGTATCTCGTCTCCTACCTTCACAGAAGCTTTACAGAAGCTCTCCTGCGAACCTTGCAGAACTAGCACACCTGAAAGAAAGGATACTGCGGAGACATGGCTTAGCCACAGCCTGGGGGATGTTTCCAGAATGAGATTTTCACTCTGCAGCGGAGTTTGCGCTGATATGAAACCTCCTGGCAGATTAAAACGGTGTGCCCGACCGAGACTCGAACTCAGGACCTTTGCCTTTCGCGGGCAAGTGCTCTACCATCTGAGCTACGGTATCTCGTACTAGCAGAAGTAAAGCTGTGAGTAGCGGGTGTGAGTTGTGCTTCGATAGCTCAGATGGTAGAGCACTTGCCAGCAAAATGCAAAGGTCCCGAGTTCGAGTCTCGGTCGGGCACACAGTTTTGATCTGCCAGGAAGTTTTATATGAGCGCACACTCTGCTGCAGAGTGAAAATCTCATGCTGGAACGTTGGATTGTTTAAAAAACTTTGTGCAAATTGTTTGAAGTGATTTTCATATTGAGTAATACACTCTGACATGCCAGATAATACATCGCATAACTTGCAAACCAGCCACTTAGACCCTTTTTTCCTCACAGCATCTGCCCATGCACAGAACTGCCTCTATGAATTAACTATGTATCGGTATGCCACACCCATACAATCGTGGTGGCAGCTGGGCACCGAGTGGTGTGGCGCGGCGACTCACCCGTGGCCTGCAGCTTCCAGAGGAAGTCCAGCCGGTAGGTGGCCTCGGTCTGCTGCGCGTGGATCACCAGCGCCGCCAGGCAGCCCAGCAGCACCACCACGAGCAGGTAGCGCGACGGCAGCTCGTCGTCCGGCCGCGTCCGCGTGCTGAAACTGCCGCCACAGTGGGGTGAGCGAGCGAACCAGGGAGGAGGGCAGCAACGTGCTTCAGTTGCCAGTCCCCAAGCAGAAATCATTCTGCACGTATACAGGGCTAAATGGAAATTAACTGAGGCAGTAGTAACAAAACATTTGGTGCGTGGAACTTGGGGTGCACTTAACCAAAATTCTGAGTGGATGAGAGATGATAAAATTGCAAAAAACTTGTTAAAGATCAAATCCATATTTACTTGCTAAATTTAGTTGCCACGTGACTTTGAAGCTTGCACTAGAGTTGAAAAACTAAAATATATTTACAAATATGTATGTTGTTGTTGTTGTTGTGGTCTTCAGTCCTGAGACTGGTTTGATGCAGCTCTCCATGATACTCTATCCTGTGCAAGCTTCTTCATCTCCCAGTTCCTACTGCAACCTACATCCTTCTGATTGTGCTTAGTGTATTCATCTCTTGGTCTCCCTCTACCATTTTTACCCTCCACGCTGCCCTCCAATACTAAATTGGTGATCCCTTGATGCCTCAGAACGTATCTTACCAATCGATCCCTTCTTCTGGTCAAGTTGTGCCACAAATTTCTCCCAAATCCTATTCAATACTTCCTCATTAGTTATGTGATCTACCCATCTAATCTTCAGTATTCTTCTGTAGCACCACATTTCGAAAGCTTCTATTCTCTTCTTGTCCAAACTAGTTATCGTCCATGTTTCACTTCCATACATGGCTACACTCCATTACAAATGCTTTCAGAAATGACTTCCTGACACTTAAATCTATACTCGATGTTAACAAATTTCTCTTCTTCAGAAACGCTTTCCTTGCCATTGCCAGTCTACATTTTATATCCTCTCTACTTCGACCATCATCAGTTATTTTGCTCCCCAAATAGCAAAACTCTACTACTTTAAGTGTCTCAGTTCCTAATCTAATTCGATCAGCATCAACAGACTTAATTCAAATACATTCCATTATCCTCGTTTTGCTTTTGTTTATATTCATCTTATATCCTTCTTTCAATACACTCTCCATTCCGTTCAACTGCTCTTCCAAGTCCTTTGCTGTCTCTAACAGCATTACAATGTCATCGGCGAACCTCAAAGTTTTTATTTCTTCTCCATGGATTTTAATACCTACTCCGAATTTTTCTTTTGTTTCCTTTACTGCTTGCTCAATATACAGATTGAATAACATCAAGGAGAGGCTACAACCCTGTCTCACTTCCTTCCCAACCACTGCTTCCCTTTCATGCCCCTCGACTCTTGTAACTGCCATCTGTTTTCTGTACAAATTGTAAATAGCCTTTCGCTCCCTGTATTTTACCCCTGCCACCTTCAGAGTTTGAAAGAGAGTATTCCACCTTCAGAGTTTGAAAGAGAGTATTCCAATCAACATTGTCAAAAGCTTTCTCTAAGTCTACAAATGCTAGAACCGTAGGTTTGCCTTTCCTTTGTCTTTCTTCTAAGATAAGTCGTAAGGTAAGTATTGCCTCACCTGTTCCAGTATTTCTACGGAATCCAAACAGATCTTTCCCGAGCTCGGCTTCTACTAGTTTTTCCATTCGTCTGTAAAGAATTCGTGTTAGTATTTTGCAGCTGTGGCCTATTAAACTGATAGTTCGGCAATTTTCACATCTGTCAACACCTGCTTTCTTTGGGATTGGAATTATTATATTCTTCTTGAAGTCTGAGGGTATTTATTTCGCCTGTTTCAGACATCTTGCTCACCAGATGGTAGTGTTTTGTCAGGACTGGCTTTCCCAAGTTCTAATGGAATGTTGTCTACTCCCGGGGCCTTGTTTCGACTCGGCTCTTTCAGTGCTCAGTCAAACTCTTCATGCAGTATCGTATCTCCCATTTCATCTTCATCTAGATTCTCTTCCATTTCCATAATATTGTCCTCAAGTACATCGCCCATGTATAGACCCTCTATATACTCCTTCCACCTTTCTGCTTTCCCTTCTTTGCTTAGAACTGGGTTTCCATCTGAGCCCTTGATGTTCATACAAGTGGTTCTCTTTTTTTCCAAAGGTCTGTTTAATTTTCCTGTAGGCAGTATCTATCTTACCCCTACTGAGATAAGCCTCTACATCCTTACATGTGTCCTCTATCCATCCCTGCTTAGCCATTTTGCACTTCCTGCCGATCTCATTTTTGAGACATCTGTATTCCTTTTTGCCTGCTTCATTTACTGCATTTTTATATTTTTTCCTTTCATCAATACGTATGTAAAGGATATGATAGTGCAACTATAGAAGTAGGCAATCAAAAAACATATGGGTATGAACAAGCTGAAATTGAAGTGGTCAGTTTTGCGAATAGCCATTATGTCAAGCGGTATGGCATATTTGTGAATTTCCAATTCATTTTCAGTTGCACACCGTCATTGGTCTTGACATTCATTTACAACTGATACGTAGTCTTTACTTCAGAGTAGGAGAAGAATGAGAAACTGTGGAAAATGTGAAAAAACCGAATTACTATCATGCTTTGTATTAAATGAAACTCCAGATGACTGGACAACCTTGGCATCATCAGACGAGTCCACATTTTGGGTGGTAAGACCTGATGGAGCAAGTGTGGCACAGAGATTCTACGAAGCCATGGACCCAAGTTGTCAACAAGGCACTGTGCAAACTCATGATGGCCCCATAACGGTGTCGACTGTATTTACATGCAATGGACCGGGTCCTCTGGTCCATTGAACCGACCACTGTCTAGAAATGCTTATGTATAGCTGGTTGGAGACCATTTCAAGCCATTTATGCAGTTCGTGCTCCCAAACAACGATGGAATTTTTATGGATAACACTGCACATTGACGCGAGGCCACAGTCGTTAGCGATTGGTTTGACTAACATCCTGGACAGTTCGAGGGAATGATTTGGCCACCCAGATTGCCCGACGTGAATGCCATAGAACATGTATGGGACGTAATCGAGACGTCAGTTCCAGCACAAAATGCTACACCAGTAGCACTTTCGCAATTATGGACGACTATAGAGGCAGCATGGCTCAATACCTCTGCAGGGGACTTCCAACGAGTTGTAGAGTCCATGCCACTTCGAGCTGTTGCAGTTCACAAGCCAACAGCACATCCGACACGATATCATGAGGTATCTCATGACTTATGTCACCTCTGTGTATTTTACATAATAAATGAAATCATTAGAGAAAAAATTAACATTGAAATGATTGGATGCTACATATGCTCAAAGATATTTCTGTTATCATGAAATTCAGTGTTCCAAATGAGCATCGGTCAATGTTTCAGCTAGAAGCTATAAACACAGTCGAAATTTTGAGAGTACATGGAAACATGAAAAGAAAAAGAAAACAGATTCTGAAGTAAAATATAATAACAATTACACCTTGTTGCCATACCGTTCTTGTCCGGGCACTGGGTGCAAGATAATAGAAGATCCCGTCTGCAGATGACACCACAAACGTCTGAGGTATGTGTTTAAGATATGGTAAGAAATTCCCTGGGCTTACAAACAATACAGTTATATGTAATCAGGCAGCCTAGTGGAATTTGTACCGAATGTATTCCTCATATGACTGTAAAATGAACAATTAAGGAATCCTCATAATCCAAAGTAGGTGAATCTCCAACAGGTTAAAAATATTATCGGTCAAGAAAAACGTGACAGAAGAACAAATACAATCTTCCATGGTTAGTACACTCAGGCTACGAGCCACATGGACATACTGATTTCGATGCCATGTTGCAGTAGTTTACCTGAGCGCCTTAGTCCCGAGAGGTTGTGTGGAACCTTCTGATTTTGTGACCAAAACAGTTTACTAACTGGATGCTCATTAGTCGCGACAATTAGATACATCGGAATTGTGATGCTAACTCACAATTACGATAACATCTGGTCCACAAACGCCTCTGCGGAACACTTGTTAGCAACATTTTTGATATGCTTTGTTTGCTATGTGGCGGATACTGAATTCCGAAATGAAATCACTTTTTGGCCATGTTCTTGTGACACGCTACTGTCTATACAGGGGCTTAAAAATTACCGTTACAAACTTCTAGGGATTGTACATGGGTGTAAGTACATAATATTTTGAATAGGAATCCATGCCCGGAAACATACTGTTTCTGTGCTACAGCCGTTTAAAAACATGTTTGCCAGATAGGTTCAAATGGTTCAAATGGCTCTAAGCAGTAAGGGACTTAACATATGAGGTCATCAGTCCTTAGAAATACTTAAAACTAACTAACCTAAGGACACCACACACATCCATGCCCGAGCCAGGTTTCGAACCTGCATCCGCAGCAGCAGCGCGGTTCCGGACTGAAGCACCAAAAACCGCCCTGCCACAGCGTCCGGCTGCCTGATAGGTATGCAACAGTGTTGTCACTGTAGGAGGTGGTTGTGGCTGGAGTCATTTGACGTCTATCCTACGTCTCTGGCGTGATTCGAGCTGCATTCACGTGTCTGTGAATGTTAGAGCAGCACGGTTGAGTGCACATTTGCAAAATACACGGACATGATCCTTCTGAATTGCGAAGCTTGCGGTAATGCAATAGCTGCTCGTCACTTTTATCAGGATCGTTCTCAACAACGACCGACTCCATCGCAAACCCTTTTCGCCACAGTTCCTCAGCGGCTTTGAGAAAGAGTACCTTGACCGTCAGCAGTCGCGACTTTGGTTCTCCAAGGAGATGCTGTGCTGCATTTCAGTTATTTCAAATTTATTGAATGTGCTAATATTCTTGTAAATGTATTCGTGGGTCTCTGTGAAGCAATATATCTCGTCAGTAGTGTCTGTAAGTCGACTCTCGGTTGAGAAGAATTGTGCTGTTCCCTTCTGTCTATAGTTTTAACCATGGTGGATCACTTCGGTGTAATAAAACTTGAGGCTAAGAAGGGTTATTAACCCTAGCAATACCAATGCACTTTCAATAATGGAATGACATATTCTACACCAATTCATTGAGGGCAGGAGGGGGAGGGGGACAAGGGGGATACTTTATGTCCACCATAGAAAAGGGGAAAAAATGACAGATACAAATTTCGTTATTTGTTGTTGAGTTTTATTGAAAACACGCTTTTTGTAAAATGTAAACTTTCACGGCCGGAATTATCACAGTTCATAAAATGTTCTGAGCTTTACGCCATGGTCGAATAGATGTCACATTAAAACCTGATGTTTCCCTCCCATCTGTGGAGGACATTTTGAAGGTAGGTTGTAGCTTTGTTGAATGTCCAGTTTACATCCTGGCTCAGTAGCGAGCCAAAGTGAGAACGGGACATTCAACAAAGTTACGATCACTCTTGAAAATGTTCTCTACAGATGAGGACAAAGCATCAGGTTTTAAAGTGAAATACATTTGACCACGGTATAATACCCTAGAACATTATATTAATTATAACATAAATTTTAAAGCGATACTGATGAGTGTGTAGAGGCCAGAAGGTGCAAATATCTCTTAATGCTATTATTTAATAACTAAGACATTGACTGCAAAAAGTAACATCTGCTGCTAAATATTGGAGGGAGAAGGGGGGAGGCAGGGTGGAGAAAGAATTTGTGACCACTAGAGTTAGACATAATTCCTTGGTCAACTTTACCTGAAAAATGTAAGCAGTTATAGAAATTAGTGAAACAATTCATTAAAAAACAACATTTTAAAATTTAAGGTAGCAATTTAGATTAAAATATTTAAAAAATATGGGCATAAAGCACCCTCCCAGAAATCTCTACCCTCCCCAAATACTACTGCCAGGAAACAAGCCTGCAGAGGATGAAGAATCTAATGCTTTAGAGCAAGAGTGTTCATTTCTAGAAACTCTGTTGTATGTGGAGACTGTTTGCAGAGACTCACCTGGCATGAAGTGTCAGCAGACCTAGGTAGCCAAAGCAGATGCACGAGAGCACCAGCAGCTTGGCCAGGCTGATGAGGATCTGGTAGACGGCGCACATCACCATCGCCATCATCACGCACAGCGTCAGGAACTGCAACATGGTGGGAGAGGGGGTGTACGGTGAATGGGTGGTGCAGCATACATGAGAGGTGTACAGGCTACTGCTGACCATTAAATCAGAAACGCCAGTAAAGTTGCCAAGTAATGAAATTTTGCAAGTAAAAATATTTATGAGAATATCTGATTGAAATTGTAAGGCATTTTGCGAAATTTAGAACACAGAGCAAGAGTGGCAGTAGAAGTGGCTCCAACCTAGCTGACTGTCGAGATGACCTCAACTTGGGTGTCAGATAAGTGCACACCATTCTGTGCTGTTTCAGTTTATACAGGTTGAGTCAAGAAGGATTTTACAACTTTGGAATGATATAGAAATGTATTGAGATAGCTAACAGAATCGGTACAAGTCCCATTTTTCAGAAAAAATGCCAAGTTTGATTCAAGTAGTTCATGAGTAGCCATTTTTTTAGATAAATTTGCTGCATCGCTAAATAATATATCTTTTCATTATACGATGGCTCATCCAAATTGGAAGGTCATAAGCTTTTGTCATCCTCATCAACTATTTAAACACATCTTATAATATATGAGTGTATATAAATGAAGGTACTTCTACTATTTACAAAAAATGACCAAGTGGTGAAGTTGTGTTATTTGTTGACAATATAATATATATGACAAATTTACATTCATTACAATTAATGACTGGATATCTAAAGCCACAACCTAGTACAGGATTACATGAAGTTTTGGGTTAGATGGTGTAGACTATACATATTACGATAAAACATTTCTATTCTTTGACATTTTTTGTACTCAGAATTGGATGAATATAGTTTTAAGAATAAAATGTGTGGTACTATAAATAGACAATTTTCAGAATTGTCAGTAGGAATAAATTTTGGGTTTTGATACATTAACAGGATGATCTATTGTTTCAAGGATAGTACATTCTGTAAATATGAAGAGTTCATAAAAAGTATTTAGTGCAAGTACAGCTGATTTATGTTTATTTCCTACTGACTACAATAAATTTTCAGCATTAGTTCTAGAGTTAATAAAAATATTCAGAGATACAAAACAGCTAAAACATATAAAATTTTAAAAATTTTTATTCATTTTTTTCTACTAAAATGGAAGCACCAAGCTGTATCAAGCAGCAGCTACAGCAGTTTTTGGATAGAATGCAGTCCAAAGGTAACAGAGGCTGTTATCTGCTAAACTGATAAGTTCATTGGTAATTTTACTTCTCAAAAATATACAAAACTATGTTATCGGGCAATGTGTAGAGAACATAAAACTGAATATCATTCAAGAGTGCACAATAGGACACAAATTCTTTGTGTGAATGGAAAAAACGTTTCTGTATATTATTATGCTAATGACTTGAAATGATGTCTGAGTGAGAAACATTTGAAGATATCGTTGTCAATGAAAAACTATAAAAATAACAAATTGAAGGTGTAAAACATGTGTTGGTTGTCAAGAAATAAAAGATTCAGTTTGTTTTTATTCAAACCTATCCTGCAAAGACAAACATTCAACTGGATGTAAGAAATGGCGCCTGGAAAATATAAAACAATAAGAAATCTGAATGTGATAAGTCTAATTGTCATCAGATTCATGTTATATTTCATTTTAATACATAAGATTCACGATTTCTGAACTTCATTGTGATTGTAGAATAAACAATTTGAACAGACATAGTAAATTAAATAAAGCTGTTCAATTGCATTTATTGATATATATTCTTGGAAACAGTCACATTATTCTAAAATTGGAAATTAAATTTTTCAAAATACTGAAATGAAACCATTCAAAACGATATTTCCTTTTTCTACTAACATATTTGACAAATCAAGAGAGAGAAGAACAGATAGAAATTATCTAGTTGAAGAAGCATTTTCTGGCAGGCTACTGACTATAAATAACGAAAGTAATCTGAAGTTAATTGACCTAATTTTTTCTTGAATGCATCAAAGCCAAAAATTCTGAAAATAGTGAAATATTATCTAAAATTTCACCATGCATTGAAATTAAATTTTAATTTTTTTGTGACTAGAGAATGCAGACAACTGGAAATATTATGGAATTTACATTTCAAACACAAAACTATAGAATCATCAGAGTAAGAAAGAGAGTTAATTTAAAAAAATTGAGGGGGGTATACAAAATAATTTCTCAAGAACACTACATTTTCTCTCTCATGATTCTGATTCAACATTAAATATAATTACAGGCTTGCTTTTAGTAATTGATAGATATAGTCCTTAATGAAGCTCTTCATAAATTGAATTACCAGAAGAAGTAAACAAAATAAACAACATTAATTAGTATAACAAATATTTATCAAAAAGTTTGCTATAAAACATGCTTTGTTTTCTGCAGATAAAAATGCACATGGCATAGCAAAATAAAAAAATATTGGTTGTGATACTGATCAGAAACTCGAAAATTTTGAATTCTCTGTAGTAGTTGACAATAGTCCAAAAATTGAGATTTAAATTAATGTATCTGTTAATGTTAATTAATTTGATGAAAAAATAACAAAATGTAAGAAATAGATACATATAAATTTGCTTTATCTCAAAAATGGTAAAAATTCACATTATTTTTGTATAAAAAACAATCTCAGCTTCTTTTGAATCAAATTACAAAATAGAAGACGTAAAACGCATTTCAGATACATGTTTATTTCACTTCAACAGGAAGGCAGAATTAGACAGTCACATGTCAAACAGCTTAGTTAACACACCATTAAATTTAGACTTGCCAGATAAAGGTTCATTGTTGGTTTTCAAAATTAACAGAATACACAGAAAGTTCCATTTGGTATTTATCCAGATTTAGAAAGTTTGTCATAGAAGATGGATAATTGCAACTAAATACAGAAAAATTATGTAAAATGAAATATGAGAAGCATAAACCAAGTGATTTCTGTAATTATATTAAATATATGAATGGACACTACAAGAATTTAGTCATATATTGAGAATCAAATGTCATAAAAAATTATGGAATGTATGAAAAAAGGGTGAAGAAGCTGGAAAAAATTATTCTGAAACTAAGAAATGAGACTATTAATGTCTGAAGTACAGTCAAGACATATAAGGTCTAATATAAGCTCATCATGTAGACATCATTATACAAAAAAAATAATAAAGTTCATCATGAACATTTAACAGGGAAATATATACATCTGTTATATAACAGATGTAATTTACAACTGAAGAATCCTAGTTTTGTACCATCTTATTTACAGAATTTCTCACAATATGGTTCTCGTCTCTTCATAAAAGAACACAATTACAATAGAAAAAAGTGATAGATTTGATATCCAACAATGAAGACTGATACATTAGTTTCGGTAAGGACACAAAAAATTTTAAGATGAGATTTACTGAAAAATTTAGATTTACAGCTTCAAGTCTTGAGAAACTTTTGTCAAGTTTGAGGAAGAATCAGATGTGAAATATTAGTTTTTCCCAGAAGATTTATTTAACCTAGTGATCAGGAAAGGTGTCTGTACATATGATTGCATGTGTTCATGGAAAAAATTTGAAGAGAAACAGCTTCTGTGAAAAGAAGCATTTTACAGTAAACAGAATGACTGTGAAAAGTGATGAAGATTATCACCATGCAAAAGTAGTTCAGGAAAAATTTAATATGAAAAATCTTGGTGAATGTCAGGATCTATACCTTAAAATTAATGTTTTATAAGTGGGTGATGTGTATGAAAATTTTATAAAACATGTGGAAAAGTGTACAATTTGGCTCAAATTGTGGTATTTTGCTACAGCTGGTTTATCTTGGGATGCAATGAAAAATTTCTCTGCACAACTACTAGAATAATACATGATTATGACCTGATTCTAGTATAGAAAAAGGAGTAAGAGGCGGCATATCATAGTGACGTAAAAGATCTGTGAAGGCAAATAACAAGTATATGAAAGATTATGACGTAAAAAGATATCAAATTATTTAGCATTTTTAGGTGCAAACAACCTTTAAGATTATTATATGACTTTATATTTACTGTATGGAGGATTTGAATGGGATTATCCAAATAAATTTTATTTGAAAAAAATAAGTATAATGTTAAACACTTCTCAAGTTAGATAAATATTTAAAGTAGATGTAGTCTTTCCTAGAGAACTGCATGATCTACACAAAGCTATACAATTAGCTCCTCAAAATAAAATTGTGCCTGAAACTAAAGAAAGTAAGTTCTTGACTGATCTCAATAATAAGTGTAATTATGTACCAGTCTCTAGATTGGAGATAACAGGAATACACAGTCATAAAATTTAAACAATTTGCTTTGTTAAAGAAATATATGGACTTGAATAGAGAAATGAGGATGATACCAAAGACCGATTTTAAGAAATATTTTCATAAACTGATGAATAACTCAGTGTTTGGGAAGACAATACATAATATAAGAAACAAAGTGGATATAAACTTAGTTTCAGATGCAGATAAATATGATGGACTTGTGGCGAAGCCAAACTTCAAAGGAAGAGCAATATTGAATGAAAATCGTATTGTTATCCATGTGGATAAGACAAAAATTGCCTTCAGCAAATCTGTGTTGGCATGAGTATACTTGATTTACCTACAGAACTCAGGTATGATCTTGATAATCTAATTATGAAACCAAAATATAGTGAAAATTTTCACTATATTTTGGTTTCATAATTATGTGTGAAAATGTTGATATAGTGAAAATGTTGTTGTAACACAACTCAACATTTTCACTATATTTTGGTTTCATAATTATATCATCAAAATCATACCTGAGTTCTGAGTATGTTATATCCAGCAGATACTATATACCATATTCCACAATAAAACACCAAAGTTTTAGCAAAAATGAAAAATGAATATAATGGAAAAATAATGTAAGAATTTTGTGGTTTGATAATAAAAATGTATGGTTATAAAGTTGGTGACCATATAGATAAAAATCTAAAAGAGTCAAGAAATGTTTTGTTAAAAATAAAATATGCTTAGAAGATTATAAAAATAGTTTGTTTACTATTATTGAGCAATACAGCACTATGAATTTGATACAAACCATTAAACATTAAATTTATTCAGTCTACATAAAGGAACAGGCACTGAGACCCCATGTTGATAATGGAAATATTTTGGAAAATAAAATAAATATAATACCATACAGATAATATTCAATATTACATGAAGAAATGTATACTCTTTGTTTTCTGTACAAAATAAAAATATTAATAAATATTTTCTCTACATAAATGGAATTCTTATTGAAGAAGCTCAACAATGTTATGAATTCTAATTTGTTCAAAAAATTTGTGAGTTGCAGGGAAATGTTTTTTACAACATTACTGGCCATATATACTTGAGTAATAGACATGGGGACGAAAATTAGTATGGAACTTAATAACGAGATTAAGATTATTTTACCAGATAGATATTTGAAATTAATAACTGAATGGGATTTTTAATTTTTTGGAGACGGATAGATGCAAAAAATGAAGAAACTTCATAATAATGAATTTCATGATCTCTAGTTAGAATTTTTTTAAATATATATAGTCTCTAAATGGCCAACACAAAGCAGTGCAGTCAGTGTATATAATTAGAAAAAATACGAAAACTTCTCTAATGATAAACATTGACAAGACTAATATCACAACATGTATAAAGAATGCTATAAAGAGATACCAGAAAATTAATGTGACATCTAAATGTAGTAGAACTGTGGTCAAGTGTGCACTCAAACAACATGAAAAATCAACAGTACATGACAATCTTATGTCTGCTGAAGAAGAAAAAATTAAGAAAATTTTAGGCAAATATTAAATGACAAAAGAATTCATTTCTCCTATTTTCTTAAACTTGATTTTCGTTTTTCTTCATAGGGAAGTTTGATTTTCTTAGAGAAAAGGGAAAAAATAAAAAAAACTAGGTTTTATAAAAAATTTAAAAAAACTATTAAAACCTGAAAAATTAATTCAAAAATCAGGAAAAATAGTTTATAGTAGTAAACCTCTGTAGGTTACAAATTGTTACTACTCTTACCAAACGCCCTTCCTTTGCATACGTCACTGCTGTGGCAGGGATTTGTGACTTACCACTTTAAGGCAGCGACCACAGGAATATGTAATAACATTAACCCATGCTAGAGTAGCTAACAAAAAGTATTCAGTGCAGCAGAGCAGCATCAGCACAGCAGCCATTTCCAACGAACAACGCGAGAAAGTGAACCTTACCAACCTTCCCCCCCCCCCCCCCCCCCCCCCCCCTGCCCTCGCCGCACCACGCTCGCCACGGGGAATGTCGGTCCCGTGCGGCCACATAACGAGGCCCTTACAGCCCTTAAGGGCCACCGAGGGCGGCCTGAGCCCTCTAAGCTAAGCCTAAATGGCTGCTCTGTACTCGACACGGACTAAAGTGCGCCGTTGTCAGGAAACAACAGGTAAACAAAAATTAAATGTAGAGGTTCGAGGGGGAAAAAATAAAACGGAATTACGTGCAATCGCGTAGCACACATGGGTTGTTTAAGGCCTAAGCGACACAAACGCAGCAAGACCACATGTGCGGTATACGTGTAGTCTGTGTACTGCGTGCAGTTTGTAGCAGAACAGACACGGGGAATGTATACGGTTACAGAAGCAAAACCAGGTCCAGTAAACGTCTATCCGCAAACACCCCGTTTGCGAGATAGTTGCAAGGTTCTAACTACCAACCTCAAACTTTGTCCGAATGAGGACCCTATTCTATAACTAACTTATGAGCTGATCGTAACCATACATTTGCAAGTAAGGGAACAGATGGCTTTGGAGTAATATAAACAAAACTAACAGAGGCAAGCAGTGCAGTAAAAAGAAATGTTGGTGTAGACCATTACGGAGCCGTTAACATCTTTTATTGCAGTTCTCCGCATCAGAATTCCGACAAGTACAGTAACAAGGTAACAAATCCACAGACAGAAATAAATCGCAACATCAAAAAATAATTCATTAACGCTAATGAAATTTCGGGAATATATCTGTCTAGGTAACATACACTGGTGTCCAACATTAAAGCACCAAACCGAAATTTTGCAAGGTTCCTTTATTTTGACACAAAATAGTATAATCAGGTGATCGTAAAGTATAAACAATATAAAGAAAACAGAACGTAAACCACTGCAACATGCATAACGGTAGTCAATAACGTTCTTCGTTTTTTTTTTTCAGCTTAACGGATTTACATACACAACCCAACAACTGGTCAAAGTGCTCATTGTGGGGTTTGGCCAACTGTAGCAGCAATATAGGTCTGAGCACTCTATGCCGTGCGTGCAGTCTCTTCCGTTTCCACGAAAACATAAACCACGTGTGCTCTGTGATGTTGAGGTCTATCTTCTAGCAATAAGACGTCCGGGCTCACAGCACTTCACAACAACCGCAAATGAGGTCCCAACATCTCGTCATGATACCTGACAGCAGATAAACCTTGCTGATTTGACCGTACAGTTTCATGAAGTGCGGTTCGAGGGGTGAACATAATCCCTGCCAACTCCATTAGCGGTCACCCTCGATATCAGTCTCTTTCCACAGTGGTTTGGCCCCAAATCATGTTCCACGTTCCCTCCAGGTGCGAACCACTGTCCAGACAAAGTCGGGACTCATCTCTGAAAATAACATTGGGCCGCTGTTCGCCTGTCCAGATGGCATGTTCACCGCTTCACTCTACACACTCACTTCTGTGAAGACGCGTCAGAGGTACACTAACAGCAGTTTTCGGACAGTAAAGGACACTATGCCAAAGCCTTCTGCACACCGTCTGCCTCGCTACAACACGTCCAGTGAACGCTGCGGGGTCAGATGAAAGTAGTTGTGCAGCACTAAGTCGGTATCGTCCTGCCCTTAAAGCCTAATAGTGGTCCTCACTTTCTCATGTTCCACGTGGTCGGCCCCGCCGTTGTCTTTGGGATACAATTTCAATGTCTATACAGGATGAAAAGTATTTAAACCGACAAACTCTGGGAGGTTGCAGGGGACACCAAAACAAATACTTTTCCCTAATGTCGTTTTTTCCTATGAGGTGAATTTAAACCGGTAGAGGAAGATTTCTCTAGCGCAAAATTAATTAAGCCAACAAACACTTTTCCATTTCTTTATCACCAAGAGACAACGCATTAACACAACCGAATTTGAATTACTGTAGATTTTCAAAAATGCCTCCATTGACACGTAATCAAAGTTTACACCGTCGGATCATGCTCTGTCAGACACGGGCAAAAACCCCAGGAGTATCCTGAGTTGTTCCTGCTGCTGCTACTATCCGGGCAACCAGATGCTCTTCTGATGCAACAAGAGTTGCGTAAGCAATGTTGCGCATCTCTCCCCGCACAAAAAAGTCCAGAGGGGACATATCTGGGGATCGAGCAGGTCACAGTACAGGACCACCTCTGGCAAAACCACGTTTTTGGAAACCGTCGGTCCAGGAAGCGACGCACACGATGACTGAAGATGTGCTGGCGCCCCGTCGTGTTGGAACCAAATGCATTGTCTTGTAGGGAGCGGGACGTCGTCGAGCAAGTCTGGAGATGATCTGGAGAGAAAATTGTAATAGTGCCTGCCATTTAATTGCCTAGGTAGCAGATATGGCCCAATTAAACAATCTCCAACAACACCGACCAACACATTAACGAAGAACCGCACTTGATGTTGATAAATCCGGTGTGCGGCTCGTCTGTTGTGGTGCGGTACGTAGTACGCACCAACCGCATCAGTGTACTCGCTCCAGGGGTATCGCTCCATTAGTAAACAGAGCGATACCCCTGGAGCGAGTTGCTATTTAGGAAGTGAAATAACTGATGATGGTCGAAGTATAGAGGATATAAAATGTAGACTGGCAATGGCAAGGAAAGCGTTTCTGAAGAAGGGAAATTTGTTAACATCGAGTATTGATTTAAGTGTCAGGAAGTCATTTCTGAAAGTATTTGTATGGAGTGTAGCCATGTATGGAAGTGAAACATGGACGATAACTAGTTTGGACAAGAAGAGAATAGAAGCTTTCGAAATGTGGTGCTACAGAAGAATACTGAAGATAAAGTGGATAGATCACGTAACTAATGAAGAGGTATTGAATAGGATTGGGGAGAAGAGAAGTTTGTGGCACAACTTGACTAGAAGAAGGGATCGGTTGGTAGGACATGTTTTGAGGCATCAATGGATCACAAATTTAGCATTGGAGGGCAGCGTGGAGGGTAAAAATCGTAGAGGGAGACCGAGAGATGAGTACACTAAGCAGATTCAGAAGGATGTAGGTTGCAGTAGGTACTGGGAGATGAAGCAGCTTGCACAGGATAGAGTAGCATGGAGAGCTGCATCAAACCAGTCTCAGGACTGAAGACAACAACAACAACAACAGTAAACAGAGACAGTGCACTACTACACGGGTGGACAGCAGTTGCCTACAACTGAAGAGCGTAATATGCCCTCTAACAACTAAAGATCGTAATACGGCTTCTAACAACTGAAGAGCGTAATGCAGCCTGCACCAGTTTAAATAATCCTCATAGGAAAAAATTACATTAGGGAAAAATATTTGTTTTGATGTCCCTTATAACCTCGCACAGTTTGTCGGTTTAAATACTTTTCACCCTGTAGACTGTCGTCACATCCGAAAACGATAGAACAATTCACAGTAAGCCATCGGGCCACATCAGTTTGTCCTGTTTCTATTCTTCCTATGGCCTTCCGCCATAGAGAGTCTGGTACACCTCTCTCTGTGCCATAATACACGGTCTGTGACTGTGCACATAGTGATTGTGGATGTGGGACTAACTGGCAAACACAATCCCGTTTGATAGGTGCCTTGAGGTCATCGTTGGAGTGGTTGTATGTTGACCAAAATGCTGTCTTCCGTACAGGCTACTATTGTGGAGACATCTGTTGACAGTTTGTCTGATTATATCATGAATTAGACTGAGGACGGGGCAATAGTGGCTTACTACTTTAATTTTGGACACCAGTGTATATAAGTGATTAACGTTGCAAAATGACAGGATATTGTAAGCGCGATATAAGCCTTTGTAAAATGTGAAATGCTGGTACATTAATGACCGGTGTACCCGCCAAATGTATACAGGCATGAAAACGTGCCGGATGTGGTGTTCCATGCCTGTTGCACTTGGTTGGTCAATACAGGGACGGTTAACACAGTTTGTGTGTAATGCTGAAGTCATCGTCCGATGACGTCACATTTGTGCTCAATTGGAAACGGATCTGGTGATTGAGCAGGCCAAGGCAACATGTCGACACTCTGTATGCCATGGTGGGTTACAACAGCTGTAGATCCAGGTGTGGGTCTGGTGTGTCAGGCCTGCAGTAAAGTTGGTTGCGGGCTCCCAATTGGCCTCCTTTTTTATCTGTTAGTGTATTTCCACTTACTGACCTAGTATCTCATGCGACTGGATGTAAATATTCCAATATATGAGCATGTTACCTAGACAAATGCATTCCCGAAATTTCAGTGCTCTATGTTAATTTTTTTGGTGCTGCGAGTTTATTCCTTCATTGTACTTTACAACCTCAGGTCACGCAAAGGCTGTCGGTTTCCACTTATTAACAAGTCGCTATTAGATGATGAAATTCTCTCCAAATACGAGGGTCGGTCAAAAAGTAATGCCTCCCATTTTTTTTCTACTTAAAAAAATTAAGTTAAGTGAAAAATTTGAATCTGGCGCCATTCCTCAAACCTTCTTCTGCAATTCACTGCAGTAGTAACTTTCTGTGTCAACAGGTGGCAGCACAGCAGAAGTTTGTAAGATGGCCGACATCGATGTTCGTTTGAGACAGCGTTGTGTGATTGAATTCTTGAATGCAGAAGGTGAAACGCCCATACGCATTCATGAAAGACTGAAGAAGGTGTATGGTGTTGTGACAGTGGATGTCAGCACTGTTAGACGATGGGTTCGTCGTTGTAAAGAAGCTGAAGGGAAAACACCGTTGACTGACGAAAAGCGGAGCGGCAGGCCGGTGAGTGCAGTTACTCCACACAACATTCAGCAAGTTGATGACATCATTCGTGGTGACCGTCGGGTGACTGCAGATGAAGTGTGTCGCATTATTTCTCTTAGTAAAGGCAGTGTGATCACGATTATTAAACAATTGGGGTACTCAAAAGTTTGTGCACGGTGGGTTCCAAGAATGTTAACCGATCAGAATAAAGAGGCAAGGAAAACAATAGCCTCCCAACACTTGCAGCGCTTCCGTTTGGAGGGAGATGAGTTTCTGAAAAAAATTGTGACCGGGGACGAAACATGGGTGCATTTTTTTGAACCCGAATCAAAGAGGCAGTCAATGGAGTGGCGTCACACAAGCTCGCTGAGGAAGAAAAAATTCAAAACTGTGCGATCGGCAGGGAAAGTTATGGCAACAGTTTTCTGGGATACAGAGGGTGTGATTCTGGTTGATTTTTTGGAGCAGGGATGCACAAGAAATTCTGTTCAATACGTCACAACCCTCAAAAAACTTAAAGCACGTCTTCAGCGAGTTCACCCAACAAAATCAATGGCAGATGTTCTTCTTTTGCATGACAATGCAAGACCACACACCAGTCGTCACACCTCTGACGAGATTGTCAAAATTGGATGGGAAGTTTTGCCTCATCCCCCATACAGCCCTGACCTGGCACTATCAGACTTCCATCTGTTCGGGCCACTAAAAGAAGCTCATCGTGGGATTCATTTTGAAGATGAGGAGGCCGTCAAAACATCCGTGCGTCAATGGCTTAGGAAGCAGAGCTGTGATTTTTACCGTGCTGGGATACATGCCCTTGTTCAAAGATGGACCAAAACTGTAGAGATGGGCGGAGATTACATTGAAAAATGACAAAATGATCCTAAATGTTGTGGTTTTCAACCTATGTAATTGCATTTAAATTTCCTGACAATTAAACGTAGAAAAAAAAATAGGAGGCATTACTTTTTGACTGACCCTCGTATGTGTTGGTGGGTTTATCTGATTCCTCGAGTAAAACTGTGGTTTCAGTTTTAAACGTAGTTAGGCCAATATTATGCTGGTTAATGCCGGTCCGAAGATGCACGGATAACTGGAGCCGCGCTAAGTGACTGCGCGGTTTGAGGCGTAATGTCACGGATTACGCGGCCCCTCCCGTCGGAGGTTCGAGTCCTCCATTGGGCATGGGTGTGTGTCTGTGTCTTTGTTGGCGTAAGTCTAAGAACCGATGACCTCAGCAGTTTGGTCCCTTAGTAATTCATACTTTTTTTTATATATAACTGGAAAACATGTGTTTTTACAGGGAACTGATATTCACTGCATTTAGCGTCAGCAACCACAGACTGACAATATATTTTCAGAATTACTGCTACTGCACAGTATACACCTTCTGATCGAAACTACTCGTCTACCTCTATGTAATGTTGTACTGATCACTAGACATCATGAGAGGTGAACTCGCCAGTATAAAAGGAGGATGGACATCATGTTGCCTAGTACAGAAGCGTTGACAGCACAACGGGTCGAGCAGGACAGCTCAGTGACTTCGATACTGGACTTGTCACAAGCGTTCCGATCATGAACCACTACCTAGCTATGAAAGAATGAGAAATACGGTTCAGATGTCACAAAAATTGGGTCGTGGAAACATATTTATCGTATACTTAATAAAATTTTGCACATGTAGCGTAGCGAAAATTCATAAATATGAAGATGAGGCCCGTTTAAGAGCTACACAGTAAAGGTTTCAATAATAACAAATGACTGAGAACAGCTTTTTTACGCATGTTTAAATTAGTATTAACAATAACAACGACAGTTAGTAATGAGGATTGTCTCTAGGTTACTGTGGTGAGATATTGTGACGGTTTCCCAGTGAGCTTTACTGTGATGGTAGTGATGTTAATGGTACTGGTCTTCATGGTTAATGATTAATGGTGTTGTGTTAACGAAGGTGGTGTGATGATGGAAGTGATGATGCTCGTGGTGCTGCTTATGATTATAGCAATCAAGGTATGAGAGTGATGCTAATGATGATAATGGTGGTAGAGTAGTTGGTGGTGTTGGTTCTGGATGTTGTAAAGATGTCAGGTGTTTACACTGATATGGAAATGGTTGTAACAGAAACAATGGTGGTGGTACTGGTGTCTGTCTTTCTGGAGATAGATGATGATGATAATGATGGCAGTGGGGGTTGCACTAATAGTGTGAGGGTAGGGTTGATAATGGTGATGGTGGCAATGAAGGAGGAGGAGGAGGAGGAGGAGGAGGAGGAGGAAGATTGTTTTTGGATTCAAAGTAATGTAACACTAGGGCCCATTCCAAAAATATGAGTGCAGTGCCCAAACATTTTCAGAACTGTAGGATAATATGCTCGAGGATTGTATAACGGGCTCCTGCTATATTGTGCGAAGGTGCACTGGTTTCGTGTAACACTCCATGTACTGGAGCCTTGTAGGAGGGTCATTGGAGGTGACACCCTGAGAGCAGGCAGCTGGACTTACGTCAAACACGTAGGCCTCCTGGCAGCCCGCCTCCTCCTGGAGCCTGAGCCTCTCCAGCGCCGCCACGCTGGAACGCGACGTGTTGGGGGAGGCCCACTGGTCCAGCCGCGGGTGGTGGCACGGCTCCAGCCGCACGAACTGCAACACAGTGGCAGAGTGGCGCACGTCACGTGCCAGGTTCCGTTTACACACTCGCTCGTCAGCAATCCATCAAAATTCGGAGTAATTCATAAAGGAAGAGCAGATGTCAGTTATTTATTATAGAGAACCTGTGGAAGGTAGAAGCACATTGTGCATGAGAAAGGACCAAAGTCTTATGTTCGCACAGGCAATATACCATACACTCAACATGACCACTATGCGTTACTCCACAAAGATCGGAACGGTAGTCCATTTCACTCCACACACGAATCAACAGGTCCCTGCTTATTGACTTGACAGCTTCAACAGTTCGATTTCTCAGCTCTTGAAGAGTAGCTGCCATAGATGGCACAAAGACTGTGTCTTTTATGTGCTCCCACAGAAGAAAATCTCAAGGTGTGACATCTGGTGACCTGGGAGGCCAAAAGCAATGAACAAGATCTTGTTGTCCACCTCTCCCAATCCAACGTTGTGGGATGGTCTTGCCAAGTTAACGCCACACCTCATTGTGAAAGTGAGGTGGGGGCGCAGCCTGCTTAAAAATGAAATCATTAGAATCTTCGTGAAGCCGAGGAAACAACCAGTTTCGTACCATGTGCGTGTATGACATTCCTGTCACACTTTCCTCCGCAAAAAAGGAAGGTCCTCAAACTTTATGTACAGAAACAGCTAAAAACACATCCAGTTTCGGTTGTAAGTAGGCTGTTTAGGTTTTTGTGTTGGTAACGCCACGTAGCGCTCTGTATGAAAAATCACTCGCTGTGTTGTGCGCAGTCTGTGTCTAGTTTGCATTGTTGTCTGCCATTGTAGTGTTGGGCAGATGGATGTGAACAGCGCGTAGCGTTGCGCAATTGCAGGTGAGCCGCCAGCAGTGGTGGATATGGGGAGAGAGATGGCAGAGTTTTGAAATTTGTAAGACTGGATGTCATGAACTGTTATATACATTATGACTTTTGAACACTAGTGAGGTAAATACATTGTTTGTTCTCTATCAAAATCTTTCATTTGCTAACTATGCCTATCAGTAGTTAGTGCCTTCAGTAGTTTGAATCTGTTATTTAGCAGGCAGTAGTGGCGCTCGCTGTATTGCAGTAGTTCGAGTAACGAATATTTTTGTGTGGTAAGTGATTTGTGAAAGGTGTAGGTTAATGTTAGTAAGGGCCATTCTTTTGTAGGGATTATTGAAAGTCAGATTGCGTTTTGCTAAAAGTATTGTGTGTCAGTTTAAGCACAGTCATGTATAATTGTTCTAAGGGGACGTTTCATACGGCGAGTCGTTTCCATGCTCGAAGACGACGTCAGGACTTTGTGATCCCCTCCCAAATTCTTGCTTACGTCGCTTAACTTTAACCGGTGTGTGAAACGTCGATTCTTCCAAGAAGATGAGTCACTCGGAAAAAAGTGTCTTCTGCCATATCCTGGAGAGTTGATCACTGGTACGTAATTGCTCCAGTAACTGCTACTTGTAAGACTTCATATGGAGGCGTCGTTTCAGAACAAGCCACACCGTTTTTTGAGGAAGCTGAAACTCCTACCCTGGCCGTCTTGTGGACTTTCGAAGACATCGTGTGCACGCATCTCGGATACATTCGGCATTTTCATCAGACGTGAGTCGCCAACCAGTGCTCTTGCCCTCACATAAGCACCCAACTTCCAAGAATTTTGTGTGCCGGTCACAAGTCTGCTTGAGCACTTTGCACTTGAACAGTGGATGACTTCGCGCGAATTTCAGCATAAAAAATGATTTCTCTTGTGGTGTATTCAGCATGTTGTTACAAAAAGAAAAAATCGGAAAACAGTGCAGCTGAGTCAAAACTTTACACCTTCCTCTATCTAGTAACACGCGCAATGTGTTTCTTTTATTGTTTGTGTGTAATGAACAACTGGAATCTGTTATTCCTTTTTTAATCACTCGGTATATGTGTGCAGCTCCACCGTTATGTTGGCAGTACAGACACCACTCTACAGGTTGTAAGGAATTCGCATGAGGCGGTACAGCAGCTCTGTTCTAACAAAATATGTAATGTTACATCCAGTTTTATGAAGTTAAAAACGTTTTAAAGAAGTACAGTCAGCCGGCAGCCGTAGTGCGACGGCGCAGCAGTTTGCAAGTTTGAAGTATCTGCCGCGGCGCCTGAAGTTGTTATCAATACAAAAAAGTGTTCAGATGTGTGTGAAATCTTATGGGACTTAACTGCTAAGGTCACAGTCCCTAAGCTTACACGCTACTTAACCTAAATTATACTAAGGACAAACACACATATCCATGCCCGAGGGAGGACTCGAACCCCCGCCTGGACCAGCCGCACAGTCCAGGACTGCAGCGCCCCTGATCGCTCGGCTAATCCCCGCGCGGCTGTTATCAATACAGTTGGCTTTCAAAATTAGCAGATTTTAGGCGGAATTGTAGAATTTGCGGCTGCGGCACTGCCTGTGGCTGTTGTAAATACAGTATTGCTATGAATGCAGTTTTAATTTTCAACCAAACTACAATATTACAACCACTCTTTATTATGATTAGAATAATTTTGAAAGTTTTTTAAAAAAGCAAAACTTGTTAAATTTAAGAACCTTCAACACAGCAGCGCGTCAGCAGACGTTGGTTAATATATTAAAAAACTAAAAACCCGCACGCAGTGTTGAGTGTTAACCCAGGTTTCGGCGTAGATAACTACACCTTCTTCAGAATAACAACAAAACCCACAAGTGCCTAAGAAGACGTTTGTCAATGATTAAAAGAACACCTTAGCTATACATTTATAAACGAAAAAGAAAAGGAAAACAAAAACAGTAGATATGTACAAAGGCAAAACCACTACTTAACTTAATGGTGTACGCTCCATCTCACACCGGCCTATGTTCGATGGGAGATGAGCCGCCATAAACTGCAGTAAAATTTGTAGTATCTGTATGTGAATGTGACTGACATGCGCACATATTGAACAGCCATAGTGTCTGTCAAGCAAACTCAACCACGTTCGCTAAGTTGACGCTGTGTCTGAAAGTCAACTGCCGAAAGGAGAGACAGTTTGAATATACGCCGTAAGAACACGACAAAAGATTTATATACTACACTGGCATTACACTGAGACGAAAAAAGTCATAGGATACCTTCTAATATCATGTTGGACCTCCTTTTATCCGAAGTAGTGCATCAATTCGAAGAGGCATGGACTCAACAAGCCGTTGGAATGTCCCCTGCAGAAATACTGAGCCATACTGAGTCTACAGCCGTCCATAAATGCGAAAGTGTTGCCGGTGCAGAATTTTGTACATGAACTGACCTATCCATTATTTCCCATATATGCTCGATGGGATTCATGTCGAGCGGTCGTGTGCGGTCAGATCATTTGCTCGAATTATGTAAAATGCTCTTCAAGCGAATTGCATACAATTATGGTCCAGTGAAGTTGTCATCCATAAAAATTATATTGTTGTTTGGGAACATGAAGTCTATGAGGTAGCTGAGCGTGATCATTTCCAGTTGACGGTCGGTTCAGTTCGACGAGAAGACTCTGCCCATTCCATGTAAACACAGCCCACACCACTATGGAGCTACCACCAGCTTGCACAGTGCCATGTTCACAACTTGGGTACATAGTTTCGTGGGGCCTCCGCCACACTCGAACCCTGCCATCAGCTCTTACTAACTGAAACAGGAGCTCGCCTGAACAGGCCACGGATATCCAGCCGTCTAGGGACCAACAGATTGGTCACAAGCCCAGGAGAGGCGCTGCAGGGCGTGTCGTGCTGTTAGAGAAGGCACTCGCGTACTTCGTCTATTGCCTTATTCCACTAATGCCAGATTTCGCTGCGTTGTCGTGTCGGATACGTTCGTCGTACGTCGCACGTCGATCTCCGCGGTTATTTCGCGGAGTGTTGCTTGTCTGTTAGCACTAACAACTCTACGCGAACGCCGCTGTTCTCGGTCGTTAAGTGAAGGCCGACACCCCTGTGTTGTCCGTGGTGGGAGGTAGTGCCTCAAACGTGGTATTCTCGGCACACTCTTAACGCTGTGGATATCGGAATATTGTTTTCTTTAACGATGTCCGAAGTGAAATGTGCCATTTCGATTTCAAAGTCTGTTAATTCCCGTAGTGCGGCTATAATCACGTCGGAAACGTTTCCCGTGAATCACCTGAGTACAAATGACCACCCCGCCAACGCACTGCCCTTTTACACCTCGTTTACGCGGTACCACAGACACCAGTATTTGTTCATATCGCCATCCCTCGATTTCGTCACCACGGTTTAGTTTACAGTGGTATCGAAAAGACGCAGGTATGTCAGAGCCGTTGTAATGAACCTTTGAGATATATGCATCAGGATGCCTGCTTCGAAAAGGAGCAGACTCGTTCGAAAAATAGTCCCCATTTACGAATATGTATGCAACTGTCACACGAAACCAAATAAGTAATAATAAATTTTTGTGGTTACGAACGACGTTCTGTGGACGTTCCAATTACGATTTATCTTTGTAGAAAAAAAAGTTGGAAAGGTACCACTGTGTATGTCTCTTTGTATCATTACAAGTACTGTCTGGGTTTCCTCAGGTCATAGGGAGACTGGTGATATTAAGTCAGCACTATATCTATAGAGATGTCGGGAGACAGTCAAGCCAAAGAAAATGAGCTTAGCAACATGGAACGTAGCTAAGAATTAAGTTTCACATTGTAAAAAAAACTATATTAAAATGGGATCTTTTGTTTGGGAGGTCACATAGGTACATACGTTAAACTTTTAACAGCCCTCTGTTTGCGTCCGCTGTTAAAAAGGCACGAGTATTGATTATTATGTTCTGTGCAACAATGGAAGGCGGAAGCTGCGTTTAAACAAGTGTGCCTTCCTTATAGTCGCCTGCGTTTGCCTCACACGCAAGAACATGTATGCGTGTGAGCGAGCGCCTCTTACACGACATGGACGCGTCCCTGATTCCAGTAACACCTAGCCGTAGTGACCAGCCGTGGCTGCAGCCAGGATATTGTGCAGACAGACAACGAAATCGTACAAAGAAGCCTACGTACTGCGATAACAGCACCTTTTGCATGTTGCATGTGTCAGCCGCGTTAAGAGATTAAGATGGCGAGGAAACAATGAAGTGACGGTATGGCATTGCCGGCCAGGAGGCACCATCCAGGGAAGTTCGGCTGCCGAGCGCAAGTCTTGTTACAGTCGACGCCTCATTGGGCGGCTCGCATGCCGGTGATGACGATGACACAACACCCAGTCCATGAGCGGAGAAAGTCTCCAACCAGGCCTGGAATCGAACCCGGGCCCGCTGCATGGTAGGCAAGCTTGTAACCATTCAGCTAAGCAGGCGGACAAACGGCAAGGAGAACTGTATTTAATAACTTTACGCACGAGTTCGAAGTGAAACTTATTTTCGTTGGGGGAAAAACAAAACAAAGAGACGCTTTCTCAACGAGAACAAGATTACCTCTGCTCCGACGCTTCGAATCTTTTGTTACTGGGGACAGTTATTAGCCCAGTTTGAAGGTCCTTTCAACGTACCCACTGCGTCGACATCTGTTATCATCCCAGACGCTGTTTAGGCTCTCGCGAACTGCCTGGAAAACTTTACTACGCAAAGTTGCAGACCAGTGAAAGTCAACTTCTCTGGAAACAGGAAACATATACACTCCTGGAAATTGAAATAAGAACACCGTGAATTCATTGTCCCAGGAAGGGGAAACTTTATTGACACATTCCTGGGGTCAGATACATCACATGATCACACTGACAGAACCACAGGCACATAGACACAGGCAACAGAGCATGCACAATGTCGGCACTAGTACAGTGTATATCCACCTTTCGCAGCAATGCAGGCTGCTATTCTCCCATGGAGACGATCGTAGAGATGCTGGATGTAGTCCTGTGGAACGGCTTGCCATGCCATTTCCACCTGGCGCCTCAGTTGGACCAGCGTTTGTACTGGACGTGCAGACCGCGTGAGACGACGCTTCATCCAGTCCCAAACATGCTCAATCGGGGACAGATCCGGAGATCTTGCTGGCCAGGGTAGTTGATTTGCACCTTCCAGAGCACGTTGGGTGGCACGGGATACATGCGGACGTGCATTGTCCTGTTGGAACAGCAAGTTCCCTTGCCGGTCTAGGAATGGTAGAACGATGGGTTCGATGACGGTTTGGATGTACCGTGCACTATTCAGTGTCCCCTCGACGATCACCAGAGGTGTACGGCCAGTGTAGGAGATCGCTCCCCACACCATGATGCCGGGTGTTGGCCCTGTGTGCCTCGGTCGTATGCAGTCCTGATTGTGGCGCTCACCTGCACGGCGCCAAACACGCATAAGACCATCATTGGCACCAAGGCAGAAGCGACTCTCATCGCCGAAGACGACACGTCTCCATTCGTCCCTCCATTCACGCCTGTCGCGACACCACTGGAGGCGGGCTGCACGATGTTGGGGCGTGAGCGGAAGACGGCCTAACGGTGTGCGGGACCGTAGCCCAGCTTCATGGAGACGGTTGCGAATGGTCCTCGCCGATACCCCAGGAGCAACAGTGTCCCTAATTTGCTGGGAAGTGGCGGTGCGGTCCCCTACGGCACTGCGTAGGATCCTACGGTCTTGTCGTGCATCCGTGCGTCGCTGCGGTCCGGTCCCAGGTCGACGGGCACGTGCACCTTCCGCCGACCACTGGCGACAACGTCGATGTACTGTGGAGACCTCACGCCCCACGTGTTGAGCAATTCGGCGGTACGTCCACCCGGCCTCCCGCATTCCCACTATACGCCCTCGCTCAAAGTCCGTCAACTGCACATACGGTTCACGTCCACGCTGTCGCGGCACGCTACCAGTGTTAAAGACTGCGATGGAGCTCCGTATGCCACGGCAAACTGGCTGACACTGACGGCGGCGGTGCACAAATGCTGCGCAGCTAGCGCCATTCGACGGCCAACACCGCGGTTCCTGGTGTGTCCGCTGTGCCGTGCGTGTGATCATTGCTTGTACAGCCCTCACGCAGTGTTCGGAGCGAGTATGGTGGGTCTGACACACCGGTGTCAATGTGTTCTTTTTTCCATTTCCAGGAGTGTATTTGCAGTGAAGCATATACTAATATGTGTTTACTTCTTTACATGTAACACTGTAGAGGTATGTGGAACTAAATTACTGGCAGTGTAATACACCGAAATGCCAAAGAAACTGGTACACCTGCCTAACATAGTGCAGGGCCCCCGAGAACGCAGAAATGCGTCAACACGATGGGCATGGACTCGACTAATGTCTGAAGTAGTGTTGGAGGGAACTGACATCATGACTCCTGCAGGCCTGTCCATAAATCCATGATAGTACGAGGTGGTGAAGATCTGTTTTGAACAGCACGTTGCAAAGCATCCCACACAGGCACAGTAATGTTCATGTCTAGGGAGTCTGGTGGCCAGCGGAAGTGCTTAAGCTCAGAAGAGTGTTCCTGGAGCCACTCTGTAGCAATTCTGGACGTGTGGGTTGTCGCATTGTCCTGCTGTAATTGCCCAAGTTCGTCAGAATACTCAATGGACACGAATGGATGCAGGTGATGAGACAGGATGCTTACGTATGAGTCACCTGTCAGAGTCGTATCTAGACGTATCAAGGGCCCCACATCACTCCAACTGCACACGCTCCACACCATTACAGAGCCTCCACCAGCCTTAACAGTCCACTGCTGACATACAGGATCCATTGATTCATGAGGTTGTCTCCATACCCGGCCAAGTCCATCCGCTCGATACAAGTTGAAACGAGACTCGTCCCACCAGGCATCATGTTTCCAGTCGTCAACAGTCCAACGTCGGTGTGACGGGCCCAGGTGAGGCGTAAAGCCTTGTGTCGTGCAGTCACCAAGCGTACACGAGTGGGCCTTCGACACTGACAGCCCATATCGATGACGTTTCACTGAATGATTCTCACGCTAACACTTCTTGTTCTGAAATCTGCAGCAATTTGCGGAGGGATGCACTTCCGTCACGTTGAACGATTCTCTTCAGTCGTCATTGGTACCGTTCTTGCAGCGTCTTTCTCCAGCCGCAGTGGTGTCGGAGACGTGATGTATTATCGGATTCGTCATATTCACAGTACACCCGTTAAATGGTCTTATGGGAAAATTCCCACTTCATCGCTACCTCGGAGGTGCTGTGTCCCATCGCTCGTGCGTCGACTTTAATACCACGTTAAGACTCCGTTAAATCTTGTGTGACTACGAAGGCTCTCCCGGCGTAATAATTGATAATATTCTTCTCGGGTATGCAGCCGGATCATAACGTCTTCATGACACAATATTTCCGCGGTGAAACTGGCCGCCATCTTCAGGTGAGAGTGCTGGTGCACGATCTCGCCGGAACTGACTTCCCAGCGCAAGCGGCGGCCCCTATATAGGCCGCAGAAGACCCTCAACGTGTGCGCGGGAAGTTGCCGTAACTGCCCTCTAGCGCAGTTGACATACCCCGCCGCCAGTGATGGAAACAGGCGAAATCGAGATATTTTATTCCGACGATAGAACCACAGACCGTTGTTTTTTAATGTCAGATAACACTGGGTCCCAAGTCTTACTTAAAAGAAATCTCTTGTCTCTATTAATAAGATTGTCAGATAACCGAATCTCTATGGATTCTTTTAAAATACAGTCCCAATAGCGAGATGCAGGGGCAACTATTTGTGTCCCGTCATACAGCATTCTGTGTCCCTCGGTGAGAAAGTGTTCCGCCACTTCAGACTTCTCAGGTTGAAGCAGCCTTGTGTGCCGCTGATGCTCAACACATCGCTCATGAATGGTCCGGATTGTCTGACCAATATAAGCCTGGCCACACTGGCAAGGGATCTCGTACACACCGGGCTTCCTCAAACCCAAGTCATCCTTAACAGAGCCAAGGAGCGCTCTAATCTTGGCTGGCGGACGAAAAATACTTTTGATGTGATATCTTTTCAGAATCCTTCCTATCTTCGAGGAAATTCTCCCAGCAAAAGGCAGAAAAGCTACCGATTTGCAGTTATCTTCTGGTGGTTCAGTCGAAGGTCCAAAGTGGAGAGCACGACGGATCTGTTTATCTGTATAGCTATTCTACTTGAACACAATCTTAAGGTGGTCCAATTCTTGCGTCAAGCTTTCTCCATCTGAAATGGCATAAGCTCTTCTCGCCAACGTCCGCAGGACCCCCCGTACGCTGGAACAATGGATGACAGCTAGAAGCATGTAAGTAACGGTCCGTGTGCGTAGGCTTTCGATAAACGCTGTGTCCCAGTGTCCCATCATCCTTTCTGTACACCAGAACATCCAGAAACGGAAGCTTTCCATCATTTTCCACCTACATGGTAAATTTGATGCTAGGATGCAAGGAATTGAAATGATCTAGGAGGCGGTCCAGAGCTTCTCTCCCATGAGGCCACACCATAAACGTATCGTCAACGTACCTCCAAAAACAGGTTGGTTTTAAGGACGCCGTCTTCAGCGCCATGTCCTCAAAATCTTCCATAAAAAGATTGGCGACTATTGGGGACAAAGGGCTCCCCATAGCCACTCCGTCAGTCTGTTCAAAATATTTGTCATTGAATAAAAAGTACGTCGGCGTTAACACGTGGCGACAAAGCCTGGTTGTTTCCTCATCCAATTTCTCACCTATTAATTGCAAGGAATCTTTCAGAGGAACCCTGGTAAAATGCGACACGACATCAAAGCTCACAAGCAAATACCAGGGACTAAGAGACAAGGACTTCAATCTCTGAATAAACACCATAGAATTGGAAATGTGATGTTCACATTTACCGACGTGAGGGACAAGAACGGATGCTAAATACTTGGCTAGATTGTAGGTAGGAGCGCCCAAATTACTCACGATCGGAAGGAGCGGGACCCCTTTCTTATGAATCTTGGGTAGGCCGTATAATCTCGGTGGCACGGCGGCACCAGGACGAAGTTTTTTGAGAACGTCGTCAGGTAAAGAACTCTTCTTCAACAGTGAAAGCGTCTTATGTTTTATCCGTTCAGTTGGGTTGTCCTGCAATGTTCTGTATGCTGAGTCTTCAAGTAAGAGATCCATCTTTCCCAGATAGTCATCACGTGACAGAAGAACAGTTGCGTTGCCTTTGTCCGCTGGTAGAACTATCAGATCTTCGTCTTCTCTAATGGACCGGACGGCTGCCCTTTCGAGAGTGGAGATGTTACTCCGTGGAGGCGGCGCCCGCCGCAGTGTATGTGAGACCTCTTGCCTAATCTCTTCAGCTTAAAGAACATTCCAGAACGACCCAACTGAACGGATAAAACATAAGACGCTTTCACTGTTGAAGAAGAGTTCTTTACCTGACGACGTTCTCAAAAAACTTCGTCCTGGTGCTGCCGTGCCACCGAGATTATACGGTCTACCCAAGATTCATAAGAAAGGGGTCCCCCTCCGTCCGATCGTGAGTAATTTGGGTGCTCCTACCTACAATCTAGCCAAGTATTTAGCATCTGTTCTTGGCCCTCACGTCGGTAAATGTGAACATCACATTTCCAATTCTATGGTGCTTATTCAGAGATTGAAGTCCTTGTCTCTTAGTCCCTGGTATTTGCTTGTGAGCTTTGATGTCGTGTCGCATTTTACCCGGGTTCCTCTGGAAGAATCCTTGCAATTAATTGGTGAGAAATTGGATGAGGAAACAACCAGGGTTTGTCGCCACTTGTTAACGTCGACGTACTTTTTATTCAATGACAAATATTTTGAACAGACTGACGGAGTGGCTATGGGGAGCCCTTTGTCCCCAATAGTCGCCAATCTTTTCATGGAAGATTTTGAGGACATGGCGCTGAAGACTGCGTCCTTAAAACCAACCTGTTTTTGGAGGTACGTTGACGATACGTTTATGGTGTGGCCTCATGGGAGAGAAGCTCTGGACCGCCTCCTAGATCATTTCAATTCCTTGCATCCTAGCATTAAATTTACCATGGTGGTGGAAAATGATGGAAAGCTTCCGTTTCTGGATGTTCTGGTGTACAGAAAGGATGATGGGTCACTGGGACACAGCGTTTATCGAAAGTCTACGCACACGGACCGTTACTTACATGCTTCTAGCTGTCATCCATCGTTCCAGCGTACGGGGAGGTCCTGCGGACGTTGGCGAGAAGAGCTTATGCCATTTCAGATGGAGAAAGCTTGACACAAGAATTGGACCACCTTAAGATTGTGTTCAAGTAGAATGGCTATACAGATAAACAGATCCGTCGTGCTTCCCAGTTTGGACCTTCGCCTGAACCACCAGAAGATACCTGCAAATCGGTAGCTTTTCTGCCTTTTGCTGGGAGAATTTCCTCGAAGATAGGAAGGATTCTGAAAAGATATCACATCAAAAGTATTTTTCGTCCGCCAGCCAAGATTAGAGCGCTCCTTGGCTCTGTCAAGGATGACTTGGGTTTGAGGAAGCCCGGTGTGTACAAGATCCCTTGCCACTGTGGAAAGACTTATATTGGTCAATCCGGACCATTCATGAGCGATGTGTTGAGCATCAGCGGCACACAAGGCTGCTTCAACCTGAGAAGTCTGCAGTGGCGGAACACTGTCTCACCGAGGGACACAGAATACTATATGACGAGACACAAATGGTTGCCCCTGCATCTCGCTATTGGGACTGTATTTTAAAAGAATCCATAGAGATTCGGTTATCTGACAATCTTATTAATAGAGACAAGAGTTTTCTTTTAAGCAAGACTTGGGACCCAGTGTTATCTGACATTAAAAAACAACGGTCTGTGGTTCTATCGTCGGAATAAAATATCTCGATTTCGCCTGTTTCCATCACTGGCGGCGGGGTACGTCTACTGCGCTAGAGGGCAGTTACGGCAACTTCCCGCGCACGCGTTGTGGGTCTTCTGCGGCCTATATAGGGGCCGCCGCTTGCGCTGGGAAGTCAGTTCCGGCGAGATCGTGCACCAGCACTCTCACCTGAAGATGGCGGCCAGTTACACCGCGGAAATATTGTGTCCTGAAGACGTTATGATCCGGCTGCATACCCGAGAAGAATATTATCCGTTAAATCTTGATAACCTGGCATTGCAGCAGCAGTAACCGATCTAACAACTGTACTTATACAGGCGATGCCGACCGGAGCTCCGTATTGTGTCTCTGTATTTCAAATGGCTCTGAGCACTATGGGACTTAACATCTGAGGTCATCACTCCCATAGAACGTAGAACTACTTAAACCTAACTAACCAAAGGACATCACACACATCCATGCCCGAGGCAGGATTCGAACCTGCGACCGTAGCGGTCGCGTGGTTCCAGACTGAAGCACCTAGAACCACTCAGCCATTCTGGCCAGTTACCTCTGTATTTGAATACGCATGCCTACACGAGTTTCTTTGGCGTTTCAATGTATTTTCTCGACTCTATAGCTTACAAATCCTGTTGTTTAACACAGTCTTCGTGCAGTCTTCCGGTCGACGTCGGAGCCAACGTCTTGCAGCAACAATGACCTCCCTGTCATCAATGTACTGCTTCCCATTGAGTGTATCCTTCTTTGGGCCAAACAGATGGAGTTGGAAGGTGCGAGGTCCAGGATGTAGGGTCGTTGAGGAAATTTTATGACTTCCTCTCGGATGCACAGCCTTTGGTGTGGGCTCGCGTTGTCACGGAGAAGGAGAAGTTTATTTTCTGAAGTTGCTTCCTCAGTTTCGTGAGGGTAGCACAACACACTTCAGAGTTGATCGTTGCACCGTAAGAGAAGACATCAAACAGAATAACCTATTAACAGGCCCAGCAGACTGTCTTCATGACTTTACTGGGAGGCTGTGTCTTTGAACTTTTTCTTCGGAGGGCAGGCGATGTGGCGTCACGCCACTGATCGCCGTTTTTTTCCGGTTGGAAGTGATCTCATGTTCGACAAAAGTTTGCGGCGATAAGTCTCGAAACACGTAACCGGTTATATGCAGATAGTACTTCGTTGCTGAAACTTCCTGGCAGATTAAAACTGTCTGCCCCACCGAGACTCGAACTCGGGAAGTTAATCTGCCAGGAAGTTTCATATCAGCGCACACTCCGCTGCAGAGTGAAAATCTCATTCTGGATACTTCGTTGCTGTTTATGATCTTCTGTCAGTTGACGAGGAACTCAAAAGGAGCACACCTTTGAGTACCTCAATACATTAACGAGTGTGTCAGCACCACCAACAGAGACGTTAAGTTATACACCCAGGTTTTTGATTGTGAACCGTCGATCAACTCGAATGACAGTCTGCACAAGTTCCAACACTGCAGAAATAACAGCCGTGTGTGGAAGGCTGGCATGTGGGAGATACTTGTTTCGATGACGACTGATGCCTCGCCCAACGGCTCACCACGCTTTTGTTCACTGCCAGGTCTCCGTAGAGATGTTACAAGTGCCAACAAATATCTGCAATGCTCTGCTTTTTCACCAAAATAAATCCAATTGCAGCTCTGTGCTTGGTACGCATCTCCATTATAGACGCCATTTTGAAAGCTAAGTATAGTGCCGCATCGTATCGAAACTTCATGCAACTAAATGGGTTGAAGTCGGTATATTCCACGATGTTCCACAACAAATTCTGCAGTGTTTCAACCAAAATTGACCAAGAAAAGAATGTGGTGCATTACTTGTTGAGCGCTCCTCGAATTTGTTTTTAATCGGACACTAGCTGCTCAATATTTTTTAGAGCACCATAAATAGTTAGGAACGGCCACCTGTCAGCTGAATGCAAAAAACAGTCTGCCCGCGTTCTCAGTGCAGTTGAACACAGCGCGCTCAGTCTTCATTCGTGAGCGCTGTGATAAAATTCTGTTGAATTCTTCATTTGAGGCATTTGCCTGTTACGTCGTCTTGTTCAGTGCCGATATTGTCCATGGTCGGTTTCAGTTTAACGAACAGAAATGTGAAACATTCCACGCAACATTTTTCACAAAAGCCGTGTTGATGGTATTGTGGTTTTGGCATGCTGTTCCATGTTCCTAGACTCGTTCCAAGTACAATATCGTGGAGACATTGTTTCAGAAATCCATTACTATGTGGTGCCTGGTGTTTGTGACAAGCAGTTCTTCCCAGTGGAGTTACCAATAAGAGAATAACAAAGAAAGTATTACTTATATGGGATGATTATACAGCGCAGTTATTATGTAGATAAAACAAAAGTGCACTAGAGCCCACTGAAGATGATACATATATACAAAGAAGTGGAACTCCTATGGCACAACACAAACAGCTGGAATATCCCTTCAAGAATGTATATGGTATTTTAAAAATACTTTTGCAAATATTGCTGACATATTCCTTGGATGCAAACAAGCCAAAAGTTCACATAAACGTATGTCCGAAAAGTCCTCCGTTTTCGAGTTTTTCATGAAAGTCTATAATTTAGGTGATGGTAGCTCATTAACATATAAGCTGACAATAAATACTTAAAATGTCCTCCTCTCTCTCCTAAACACGCTGCACTCGTCGAAGTACTGTCTGTAGACCAACTTCAGCTACTCCCTGAGAGTTTCAAATGGTTTCACAGGCTTCCATGACACGTCGATGAAGAGTTTCTGCATTCAGCTGGATAGCTGCATAGACCATTTGTTTGAGGTCCCCCAGAGACAATAACCCAGTGTATGCAGTTCTATGGAACGTCCAGGCCATGGAACTGTTCCCCATCTACCTGTCCATCTGTCACAGTAGATACCAGCCAGTGCGTCTCCAACACTGAAACTGAAAGGTGCTGGAGCTCCATCATGCATAAATCATGTGTTTCTTCTTATCTGCAAAGTCACAGCTTCTAGCAGGTTTTTGAATGTAGAGGGTTCATGTAAGACGTGGTGGGAGAAGTATGACCCCACCACACAGTCATCTACAGTTCCAGCCCTCTCATTAATCTTAAAGTGATGCTAATGGCCGGCCGGGGTGGAACCGCGTGACCGTTACGGTCGCAGATTCGAATCCTGCCTCGGACATGGATGTGTGTGATGTCCTTAGGTTAAGTAGTTCTAAGTCCTAGGGGACTGATGACGTCAGATGCTAAGTCCCATAGTGCTCAGAGCCATTTGAACCATTTTGATGCTGATGTTTAGCCTTTGCTGTAGCACAAGGACTGCGATCGGTCCATCTGTATTGCTTGTGGCAATTTATTGGTTCATCTCTTCTAAATATTAACACCCTGCACACATTGAAGAGGATATGGGTATATGACTTGCTTGTAAACTGTGCGTTATGCTGAAGTTGGCGACATACCAGATGCCAGGGTCACTTTTCTTGAGCTGATAGCCAACTCTTCCTCAACAGGCCATAAAACATGCTCTTCCTGATCTGGTGTACGAGTAAGATATGGTCTTCCTAGAGCCATAGTATGTGGTCACTCTCTCTGCAAGTGCAGCCGTCCACCACTGAATCTATTATAATTCATGAGGCTTAAAAAACACGTGTCTGGTCGTTCACAAAATGAATTCCCTGCTGTGCTTGAATGGAGCAATTCCAGTTAACGCACACCTGTACTACATGTTTACAATGGGTAAAATGAAGACAGAGGAATGATGGAGGTGGGCAATTGTCGGAGACCGCCACCTAGCATACAGAGAGTCAAAAGAGTGCATGTACAAGTGGAGGTGTTGGCCTGAACCTGGAAAGTCGCTGAATATCAACTTTCATCAAGACCCCCTCCCCCCCCCCCCCAAGGGCCAAGAGGAGATACCTCTGCGTGAAATCAGGAGAGCTACCGGGAATGTGTTAAGCATCGAAGAAGCGAGTGGAGCATTGTTAGAATTGAATTAGTTATTCTCAATGTTTACAAATCATAGTTCTTCTGCAACAGCCTCAGGTGTATCTAATTCAGCTGTGTGTTGGATCCTAGCTGACGTCCATCGAGTCACCTCAGCGTTTGAACACCCAGGAGGTGATGCCAGCGACCCAACCGGCGCGGCGGCAGCCAGTACAAAGTGGTTCTCATACCGGTGCTGGAGTGTACTCTGTTCCACTCCGAATTCTACGATGACCCTCGATGACCCATCCGCAAAGTACCTGATGTCGGTAGTCGTGTGGTCGGTTGATATCCTCCCTACCCCTGGTATGTTTCCACACCCAAAGGTGCTTGGTTGAGGAACAGGAATGTGGAACCCACGAAGCCGTGTTGCTGGCTTCCATGTTCAAGTCTGGTACTGGAAGCTTCCTGCGATAGACGGTAGACAGTGAGCAGTATGAAGTCATCCAATGAAGGCCCTCCCAAGTACATCTTCAGCTAGTTCATAGAGTGTACTGGAGCATCTAGGACAGATTCACCACTGCAGTATTGTACTGATGGAATCGAGTGCTATTACTGTGAATGCTGTTCATCCCACTGATCAACTCATCACAAGATCCACAGAGCTGGTGTATATAAAGGGAGTTAGTGTGAGGCTATGATTCAAACCTCGGTTTGTAATGACCCACCATGTCCTTATTCTGCTACATTCACTTAACTGGGTATTAACTGCTTTGTGAGGCTCAGGCATGGATGTGTGTGATGTCCTTAGGTTAGTTAGGTTTAAGTAGTTGAAAGTTCCAGGGGACTGATGACCTCAGAAGTCCCATAGTGCTCAGAGCCATTTGAACCATTCGCTTTGTCAGTCCCTCACTACGTACTCTCGTGGAATAAACACAGTTTACCCAACATGCCTTACAAGCTAACAAATATGCTTGTCTCACTTCCTTTGGTTTCCCGTCCTGTTTTCTGCCAAATGCAATTACTTTCTCGGCAGGCAGAATCGTCGACTTGATCCACTTGTGACGTTATGGCTTGCATCCTGCTTTTGCCTCCATGTCTGGCATGACATGAATTTTCTTGAAGCTATGTGAGTGAGTTTCAATAAAACTCTTTCTAATTTCCACCCCATACTATTCTGCTTCATACCAAATAACTCAAAAAAGAAGTATTTTGTGACATATGTTTATCTGGACTTTTTTCTTGTTTTTCTTTAATGAACCTGTCCCCTAAGTTTGTAAAAATATTTTTTTAAACACCTTGCAGAAGCAAATAATGAACGATGAAAAATATTGAAATGACAATTCTTTTCTTAATTTCGTTCATCATATTAGACGTTTTGGGAAATCCTACAAATATGTCATTATGATTTAAATAATGAAAATCACACATGCAATCATCACCAAACATATTCATGTAAACAAATACACAAATGTACTTGAAAATGAGAAGAAATTCTAGAAACGCATTGTACTAAGCTGCAAAAAAGAAACTGGTGCAGAATTCATTATTTAAATCAGGAGAATTTCTTATTATTAGTGTTTGTAGCTGAAGACATTGTTTGACAGAGTGAAGCATCCAGTAGTAGCAGTGCAACGCCATGAATAGCTTGCAGGTGCTCGGCGATGCGCTCTCTGCCATGGTACCACCAACGTGGTAGGGGCGACTTACCATTGGGGTGGGGGGACGCCAGCAGTGTGGGAGGAGCGACTTACCAGGGGGGAGAGCGCCACCAGTGTGGTAGTGGCGACTTACCAGTGGGGAGAGCGCCACCAGCGTGGTAGTGGCGACTTACCAGGGGGGAGAGCGCCACCAGCGTGGTAGGGGCGTCTTACCAGTGGGGAGAGCGCCACCAGCGTGGTAGGGGCGACTTACCAGTGGGGAGAGCGCCACCAGCGTGGTAGGGGCGACTTACCAGGGGGGAGAGCGCCACTAGTGTGGTAGTGGCGACTTACCAGTGGGGAGAGCGCCACCAGCGTGGTAGTGGCGACTTACCAGGGGGGAGAGCGCCACCAGCGTGGTAGGGGCGACTTACCAGGGGGGAGAGCGCCACCAGCGTGGTAGCGGCCAGCGAGATGGCGGCCAGCAGCTGCGCCGCTGCACGGTCCTGGAACACCTTCTCTGACAGCCTGCGGATGGGGCCCGGCGCGGACTGCAACAACACACGGTGAAATAAGTGGGTGGGCAGCCATCTGCGGTTGTTTGCTGATGCTGCTGTTATGTACAGAAGGGAGTCAAAGGAGAGTGATTGTAGAAGGATACAAGGTGAATTACAACAAAAGTTTTATAGCCTCAGTCTCTATGTAGCATATATGATACATTGGAGTTTCATTTTTTCCTATCTCAGGGAATAAACCAGACTTGCAGTGCCTAATTATAAGACTCACACTGAAGCGCCAAAGAAATTGGTATAGGCTTGAGTATGCAAATAAAGAGATATGTAAACAGGCAGAACACAGCGATGTGGTCAGTAACTCCTATACAAGACGACAAGCGTCTCACACACTTGTTGGATTGGTTACTGTACCTACAATGGCAGGTTATAAAGATTTATGTGAGTAGCGGTATAGTCGGCACAGGAGCATTGAGACACAGCATCTCACAGGTTGCGATGAAGAGGGGACTTTCCCATACGACCATTTCACGAGCATTCCGTGAACATCAGGAATCGAGTACAACATCAGTTGTCAGGCATCGGCGCGGCTGGATAAAGGTCCTGCAAGAACAGGACCAACGTCGACTGAAGAGAATTGTTCTGCATGACAGAAGTGCAACCCTTCCGCAAATTGCTGCAGACTTCAATGCTGGGCGATCAACAAGTGTCAGTGTCCAAACCATTCAATGAAACATCATCCATATGGGCTTTTGGAGCTGAAGGCCCACTTGTGCACCCTTGATGAATGCACGACACAAAGCTTTACACCTTGCCCGGGGCTGTCAACACTGACATTGGACTGTTGATGACTGGAAATATGTTACCTGGTCGGACGAGTCTAATTTAAAAGGGTATTGAGCAGACAGACGAATATGGGTACTTGTGAAGAAAAGTGTACCTACAGCAACAAATGCAGCCAATAGTAAGTGAAAAAATGATGAAATTTCACATGTAAAAAAAAACTATTTTGTTATGTTTTTGAAGTTCCGCTGCTACGAGTGTGAATCCTGAATCCTTCCTGGTCATGCTGACAAAGTTCTATGAATTTATTTTGTAGTATCTCTTTCTATTCGATGAATTATTCTGATACAATTCTACCCTTGAATGACGTTTTCTAATTTTCTATCTTCATGCTCGCAGAATCCATGCGCAAAGTAGTTTCATACAA
Source organism: Schistocerca gregaria (assembly GCF_023897955.1). Lineage (NCBI taxonomy): Eukaryota > Metazoa > Arthropoda > Insecta > Orthoptera > Acrididae > Schistocerca > Schistocerca gregaria. Next base: position 84,916,649 of record NC_064930.1, on the reverse strand, counting down.
TAGCTCTGCCATGAGCGCATAATTATTCTTTGTAGTACTCTCTCTAGTAGTTGTTAGAAAAAAGCTTCCGAGGTTGTCTTTGTGCCGATTAGCCTTAGCATTGTTTGAAGAATTGTAATCTGAATATTGAGATTTATGACAAAAAATAACTGGTACGAAATTGTGTGATTAAAAGGGATATATATATATATATATATATATATATATATATATATATATATATATATATATATATATATCGATGAATATCATTAATTCTCGAATGTCAAATAATGTAAATATGTTGCTCCTTCATACAAAAGGTGACTAACAATTTACATTATTTGACATTTGAGAATTAATGATATTCACCGATATATTGCGTAGTTGTTAATCAGAAGGGAACTTCCGAAAGACTGGATACGAACCTGCATTTAATAATCGAAGAATTCCATTAATTCTTCGGAAGGTTAAACTTCATCAAAGCCAAATATCCGCTTGATCTGAGGTTTCCCGACTGATTATACAACGCTCCCAAAAATATGAGGCATTTTATTTGTACAGATTAGCAGACTGCCGCAAAGCACGAGCCTGCAGAGAAGAAGAATCATCGCCTGATTTCATTATAACGAGTAAAATTTCTGAATCATTTTCAGTGACTGAGTTATGACTGTGTTTTCTATTGTGAATAATTGATTGCTCGAACGAATTGAGAACTACATAATCACATAGGTAGGAGGAAAAATTACAATTTGTAAAAGTATAGACAGTAGAAAATAAAATGTCCTGTGGTGCCTCTCCTGCTCCAAGTCGGCCCGTTTGACGTCCTACCCCCCTTAACGGTAGACGGCGCGTTTTGTAGCCCAGAGTGTAAACTCATGTCCTGACCTAACCATAGCCTCGTGATATGCTATGTATCCGAGAAAACGGCGTTCACCAATCCGCAGCAGAACTAAAATCACGATCGCTTTATGTATGGCTATTAAGGCTGCAAACGCAGAACAGAAGAAATTGAGTTTCTGCGCTAAGAGCAAACTATAAGTTCTCGATTTCGTGGGTTACCTAAAGGTATTATCAAACTCGCTACACGAATGCTGAGTGACCAACTGGTCAGTCCTCATTCATATTTCGTTACAGATTATGGGCGATACAAGCAGATTCCACACAAAAAAGAATGCTAGGAAGAAAATAAGAGCAAATAAAAAAAAGTCAGTACAATAACGAAAATGATGTGACGAAGAATTCGAAATAAAAAAATACATTTAAACCAATTAATTGAATAAAAATAATCACAGGATTTTGATTAGACATAGAAGTAAAATATTTTGTTGCATTTAAGGAGATCGAAGCTACAGCTTTTAGCACAGCAGATTAATACACAATCCTTTGATCTAGTCTGCAACACTGAAGTAAGTTCTTATGTTTATGGCTGTGCTCACACAGTCGCAGCGATAAACTGCAGCCTTCAAACATGCTGTTTCACGCAATATCGTGCGAAGCTTATCCAATGTAAACCGATCTTGGTAGTGATGCTAAAATGTATACCTGGTGCTAAATCGCAGAAGCATCGAGCAATGTTTAGTTAGTGCTGTGTATGAAACGTCTATATTTTATTAGCATAGTTGTGTGTGTGTGCGTGTGGACCCGAGCGCTCGATTGTGTGTGTGTATGTGTAGTTTTTGGTGTGGTTATCATTTTTGATTAAATACGAAATAAAAAAGCGAGACCGATCATATGGCATCCAAACACGACAAGAAAGAAGGAACTGGAAGTAAATCGACTAAGTGTTGAGGCAGCTTGGCAACAGTGAACAGATCGGGCGTGAAGTTCAGCGCCCTGGTTGGAGAACACTAACTCCAACGCTTGAAGTGTCAACTATCAAGCAATTTTAATCAGAGTATTGCTGGTATGAAGGATGCCAGCTAGCTCTCAATGTAGGAAAAAGGAAGTTAATGCAGATAAGTAGGAAAAACAGATCCGCAGTGTTCCGATGGAGCATTCCTACTTGACACAGTCATCTCATTTAAATGTATGGGCTTAACGTTGCAAAGTGACGTGAAATGAAACGAGCAAGTGAGGACTGCGATAGGGAAGGTGAATGGTCGACTTTGCTTTACTGGGAGAATTTTGTGAAACTGTGGTTCATCTGTAAAGGAGGCCGCATATGGGATGCTGGTGCGACCTATTCGTGAGTACTGTTCGAGTGTTTAGGGTCTGCACCAGGTCGGATGAGAGGAACGTGAAATACGAAGACAGTAAAAGATCAAATAGGTAAAAAGACAAGGAAGTAGAAATACTTGATAGCACAGGACATATTGAATCTCACTGTTGAAAGGAGAAAATATAAAAATGCAGCAAATGAAGCAGGCTAAAGGGAATACAAACGTCTAAAAATGAGATTGTCAGGAAGTCGAAAATTGCTTACCAGGAGCGGCTAGAAGACAAATGTAATGATTTAGAAGCATCTTTAACTAGATAAAAGATGAACACCGCCTACAGGAAAATTAAAGAGACCTTTGGAGAACAGAGAAGGGGCTGTATGAATATCACGATCCCAGGTGGAAAACCAGTCCTAGCGAAGAAGGGAAAGTTCAGAGGTGTCAAGAATAAGTAGAGGTTGTATACAAGGGAGGTAAGCTTGAACGCTGTATTATAGTAATGATAGAGGACGTAAATGAAGATGACATTGGAGATATAATATGCGAGAAGAATTTGACCGAGCACTGAAAGACCTAAGTCAAAACAAGGCCACAGGAGCAGACGACATTCTGTCAAAACTACCATTAGCCTTGGGAGAGCCAGCGATGACAAAGTCTTCGGCCTGGTGGGCAAGATGTATGAAACAGATGAAACACCCTCAGACTTCAGGAAGATTGCAATAATTCCAATTACAAGAAAGCAGGTGCTGACAAGTGTGAATATTACCAAACTATCAGTTTAATAAGTCACAACTGCAAAATACTAACAAGAATCGTTTACAGAAGACTGGGAAAACTGGTAGAAGGCGACGTTTGGAAAAATCAATTTCGATTTTGGAGAAATGTAAGAAGGCGAGAGGCAATCCTGACCGTACGACTTCTTTTTCAAGATTCGATAAATAATGGCATACTTACGTCTATAGCGTTTGTAGACTTAGAAAATGCTTTGGAAATGTTGAGTGGAATACTTCATTTGAAATTCTGGAGGTGGCACGGGAAAAATACTGGCAGCAAAACGCTATATACAACTTGTACACAAACCAAACGGCAATTATAAAACTAGATGAACATAATAGGGAAGCAGTGGTTGAGAAGGAACTGAAACAGGTTTGCACGGTATCTCCCATGTTGTTCAATCTGTACATTGAGCGAGCTGTAAGGGGAATTAAAGTTCGGGGAGGAGGAACAAAGCTCTGAGATGTGGCGATGACGTTGTAATTCTGTCAGAGACAGCAAAGGACTAGGAAGAGTAGTTGAACGGAATGGACAGTGTCTTGGAGAGAGGATATAAGATGAACATCAACAAAAGCAAGACAAGGGTAATTGAATGTTGTCGAACTAAATCAGGTGATGCTCAGAGAATTAGATTACGATTCGAGACACCTAAAGTAGTGGATGATGTTTGGTTTTTGTACAGCAAAATAACTTATGAAAGCTGAAGTAGAGAGGATATAAAACTGAGATTGGCAACTGCAAGAAATGCGTTCCTGAAGAAGAGAAATTTGTTAAAATCGGATATGGATTCACGTATTAGAAATTTTCTGAAGGTAATAGTGTGAAGTGTGGTCATGTATGGAAGTGAAACAGAGACGATAAACAGTTTAGATGAGAAGAGAATAGAAGCTTTTAAAATGTGGTGCTGTAGAAGAATGCTGTAGATTAGATGAGCAGATCGTGCACCTAATTCAGGAGAAAAGAATTTTTTTTGGCGTAATTTGACTAGAAAAAGGGATAGGTTATAGGATACTTTCTGAGACACCAAGCGGACGACAGTTTTATGCTTGAGGAAGTGTGGGGGTAAAAACCCTACAGGGAGATCAAGAGATGAGTACAGTAAACAGATTCAGAGGGATGTAGGTTGCAGTAGTTACTCAGAGATGAAGAAGCTTTCACAGGATAGAGTAGCATGGAGAGATGCATCAAACCAGTCTTCAGGCTGAAGACAACAACAAAAACAACAACAATTTTCGGATACAGCATTAGCAGTGTCCTGCTTGACGCAATCACGCGATTTAAATATCTGGACTTAGCGTTGCAGAGTGTGAAGATTGCGGTAGGAAAGATAATTAGCCAGCTTCGGTTTATTGGGAGTATTTTTGAAAGAGTGGTTCGCCTGTAAAGGAGACCTCATATAGGACTCTAGTGCGACCTATTCGTGAATACTGCTGGAGCGTTTGGGATATGTACCAGGTCAGATTAAACAAAGACGTCGAAGCAAATCAGACGCGAGCTGCTAGGTTTGGTACCGGTAGGTTCGAAAACCACGCAAGTGTTACGGAGATGCTTTGCGAACACAAATGGGAATTCCTGGAGGGAATGCGACGTTCTTTTCGTGGAGCACTACTGAGAAAATTTAGAGAACAGGTATTTGAAGGTGACTGCAGAACGATTCTACTGCCACCAACAAAAATTACACGTGAGGACCCTGATGAGAAATTAGGGCGCATACGGAGTCCTGTAGATAATCGTTTTCCCCTCGTTTTGTTTGCGAGCGGAACAGCAAAGCAAATGAGTTAACAGTGGTGCAGGGCACCTTCCGCCACGCACGTACCGTGACTCGTGGAGTATGTACACTCCTGGAAATTGAAATAAGAACACCGTGAATTCATTGTCCCAGGAAGGGGAAACTTTATTGACACATTCCTGGGGTCAGATACATCACATGATCACACTGACAGAACCACAGGCACATAGACACAGGCAACAGAGCATGCACAATGTCGGCACTAGTACAGTGTATATCCACCTTTCGCAGCAATGCAGGCTGCTATTCTCCCATGGAGACGATCGTAGAGATGCTGGATGTAGTCCTGTGGAACGGCTTGCCATGCCATTTCCACCTGGCGCCTCAGCTGGACCAGGGTTCGTGCTGGACGTGCAGACCGCGTGAGACGACACTTCATCCAGTCCCAAACATGCTCAATGGGGGACAGATCCGGAGATATTGCTGGCCAGGGTAGTTAACTTACACCTTCTAGAGCACGTTGGGTGGCACGGGATACATGTGGACGTGCATTGTCCTGTTGGAACAGCAAGTTCCCTTGCCGGTCTAGGAATGGTAGAACGATGGGTTCGATGACGGTTTGGATGTACCGTGCACTATTCAGTGTCCCCTCGACGATCACCAGAGGTGTACGGCCAGTGTAGAGATCGCTCCCCACACCATGATGCCGGGTGTTGGCCCTGTGTGCCTCGGTCGTATGCAGTCCTGATTGTGGCGCTCAACTGCACGGCGCCAAACACGCATACGACCCATCATTGGCACCAAGGCAGAAGCGACGCTCATGGCTGAAGACGACACGTCTCCATTTGTCCCTCTATTCACGCCTGTCGCGAAACCACTGGAGGCAGGCTGCACGATGTTGGGGCGTGAGCGGAAGACGGCCTAACGGTGTGTGGGACCGTAGCCCAGCTTCATGGAGACGGTTGCGAATGGTCGTCGCCGATACCCCAGGAGCAAGAGTGTCCCTAATTTGCTGGGAAGTGGCGGTGCGGTCCCCTACGGCACTGCGTAGGATCCTACGGTCTTGGCGTGCATCCGTGCGTCGCTGCGGTCCGGTCCCAGGTCGACGGGTACGTGCACCTTCCGCCGACCACTGGCGACAACATCGATGTACTGTGGAGACCTCACGCCCCACGTGTTGAGCAATTCGGCGGTACGTCCACCCGGCCTCCCGCATGCCCACTATACGCCCTCGCTCAAAGTCCGTCAACTGCACATACGGTTCACGTCCACGCTGTCGCGGCATGCTACCAGTGTTAAAGACTGCGATGGAGCACCGTATGCCACGTGCAAACTGGCTGACACTGACGGCGGCGGTGCACAAATGCTGCGCAGCTAGCGCCATTCGACGGCCAACACCGCGGTTCCTGGTGTGTCAGCTGTGCCGTGCGTGTGATCATTGCTTGTACAGTCCTCTCGCAGTGTCCGGAGCAAGTATGGTGGGTCTGACACACCGGTGTCAATGTGTTCTTTTTTCCATTTCCAGGAGTGTATATAGATGTAATTGTAGACACTAGTGAGCTCGTACGTAGTCCTGCCATACGTCGCCGATATATTGTTTTTCTTTGCATTTTTCTCTTGACGCCTTATTAAAAACACAGTAGGAATGAATGTGAAATCATGTCACAATTAATAAGAATCTACTGGTCATTTTTCATTTTTCAAATGTTTTGGCGGAGCGAAAACAAACCTCCATACGAATTACACAATGGAGTCTTGTTCGATTTTCATAGCAAAATGACAAATGGCGCCTCAAATTGACCAGCATGACGTCTAGTTTCAGCAAAAAATACATTTAACTACTTGAAACTTCCGAGAGACTCATAATTAGTGATTTGAGACGAAACTAAAATATTGTGCAAAGAGCTAGCGCTAGATAGTTAATGATATATCACAAAATTCATATCTTCGAGGCCAAGCTGTTTTGTGCATAAAATGTAACATTTCTGCTGTATTTAACAGTTAGTCAAGTTTTTTTCGCATGAACTGCTAAATTCAAGACATTTAGCGGACAAAAGACTGTGCAAACAATTAATGCTAGCTGAACAAGACTTGACAATAACAAAAAAACTTTGAAAGAAAGGTGAATCGTTTTGTGAAATGGTTGTCTAAAAGTAAGCAATTAGATAGAATATAGATACATTTGATTTGTCTTTGAAATTTAATGGTCAGTTAGGACCTCATCCCAAAGTTTCAGTGTATGGCTGAAGACGGAATTACACTATTCCGAAACCGGCCCTAAGCCATAAAATAGTTTTGGCTCAACAACTGTCATGGCTTTCGTATTTTGTGAAAACTGGCATAGAGATCTTGAACTGTTCACGGAAAAAAATGGGTGTTACGATGTTGTGTCTTACACAACTCTTATTTCTACACAAGGTGCGACGGCAACTCCGGTACATCTACGTCAGTATTTTTCTGTGTAATAATTCTATGGTGTTAGCTCTTAGTCTGGAAATTCAGTTGCACATATCCCATTCCATCGCAGGAGAGAAAATAATTGTGCCACGAGAAGTACCCACCGCCACACACCATAATTTAGCTCGCGTCGTACAAATGTCGATGCAGGGTTAATGCAGAGGAGGGTGTGCAGCAGAACACGGAGTCTGCCACTTTTGATTCAGCTGCCATTCTAATTAACTCGCCAGCTGGTATACTAATGAAGTGTGCAGCTACTGACCTTAGAACCGTCGACTATGATTATGTAGTTGACAGCCACCAGGACAATGAGCCCAATGGCCATGCAGACGTACATCGGTATTGAGCTGCAACAAGAGAACGAGAGATAATGTTAGCCAAGTCACTCTCATCTGCAACAGTAAAAGACTTCTAGTTATGTAAGAAGGAGTTGCTTAGTCCGTAACTTTTTTGCCTAGTAAACATAAAACAGGTGCTTCAATTTACAGTGATAGCAACTTCCTTTACTCTTATTTGAATTCTACATTTATCATCAAATTCAAGAGTTAATTAATAAATAGTTAAACATTATTGCTTTCGAAAAAAGTGTTTTTTATTTTTAATTAGTATATATTATGCAGTGTGTTTCAGGAGGTATTGTAAATATTTCACGAGGTGATAGTATAGAGGAATTGCAAAAAAAATGCCATACAACATGTGTCCAATTTTTATTGAGTACAGAGATGCAGTCGTTGGTATGTAACTGAAAAAAACTTAAAGCAAAGGCAATGCCGGCGTTCACAGTTGATTTTCAAAGATTCCACCGCCAACACCAATGCATTTTTGACTTCTCTTGGTAACATCACGTGTAGCTCATCTGCGGTCGTCTTTGTCTCACCGCGCGGAGTGGCTGCGCAGTTTGAGGCGCCATGTCACGGATTGCGCGGCCCCTCCCGCCGAATGTTCGAGTCCACCCTCGGGCATGAGTGTGTGTGTCTTTCTTAGCATAAGTCAGTTTAAGTAGTGTGTAAGTATAGGGCCCGATGGCCTCAGGAGTTTCGTCCCTTTGGAATTCACACACATTTGAACATTCGTCTTTGCGTCCTTTTATGTGGGATGCACTACTCACAATCGGAACGATGAAATAGGCTCTTGTTGTTACTTTTTCTTTGTATACTTCGCCTTTCAACCATCCTCACAGGCAAAAAAAAAAGGCACCACAGGACCACCCCATACCGAATCCAGCGTTATTGTGCCGTTCGATCCCCAGTGGATCCCCACCCCCCTTTCCCTCCTGGGAACGTCCCATACCAGACGAGTGTAACCCCAAATGTTTGCATGGTATAATAATTATAGTGTAGGGTACGTGGAGTCAGTGTTTGTGCGGCAATCGCCGATACAGTGTAACTGAGGCACAATAAGGGGAACCAGACCGCATTCGCCTTAAAAACCGTCCACTGGCTGGCCGGCACACCAGACCTCCCCACTAATCTTCCGGGTGGATTCGTGTAGAAGACCGGCACGCATTTTCGCTCGGGAAGCAGCGCGTTGGACCACGCGGCTTCCATGTGGGTACTCGTCTTGCTCCATACAACGCCATTTCCTCACTCACAGCTTGACACGTGCCTGTGAAACGTCGTACAGTGCAGCGAAAAATATCTGTCTCCTCTCAGGCGCTAGTCGTGTGGCGCTGTACAGATCTGCATAGCGGTGGTGAATGCATTGATTTGACAGTCATGTGACAGTTGTGGGGTCGTGACCACAGGCGTGTACCTGAAGAATTCCTACACCTGCTGGTACTTTTTTCCTTCTTACAAGACGTAGAGCACGAATGTCTAACAAACAAACACACACGTATATGGTATCTCAATTAGAAGTCTGTCCATCTCGGTAGCTGTGTGGTCAGTGAAGTGGATTTCTAAGCGAGGTGCCCACGTTCGATTCCCTGTAGCTCGCAGATTTCCTCCACTCAGGGACAGGGTGTTGTGTTCTCCCTACATTAGTATCGTCGTAATTGATATTATGCTGTTGCGATGTGTGAATGTGCAGGGTCCAAAAGCCAGTAAATTGGAAAAGCTGTGAAAACCACTTTGTTAATTTTCTTATATGCTGTTACACCACAGGATAGTAAGATGTTGAAAGTTAAATTTTTTTATTAACACTGATTCGTCTTGCTACAAGCAAAGAGTGGCCACGCCAGAGGTTGAGACAGAATCAGAAAACAACCGGTATGTCGCAAGTGGATCGGACTTCAGCATGTTACAACACAGCACCAAGACAAAGGGTGAACACGAACTCGGTAGAAAACTGCATGAGACAGAAAATGAATTGGAAACATAACAAGCATATTAGTTAGCTTGTAAGAGATGGTGGCAAGAAACAGTACCTATTTCATGAGAACCAGATCAGAGAACCGACACAGTAGTTATGAGCAGAATCAGAAGGACACAGGCAGTCGCTATGAACCGAGCATTGCGTAATAGCCTCACGTTAGCTCCCTTGAATACTCCAGCTCTCCAGCTCTCGAAGAGTTGATCATTGGGATCGATGGCGTTCACAGTAATAGCACTCGATTCCGTGATTACTACACTGTAGCAAATCTATGTTCTACATTCCCCAGAACAGTCTACGAACCAACCGATGATATACTTCCGATGACGGTCTTCACCTCATGTACTTCGTACTGTTCGCCGCCTACCAATTGCTGATGGAGAAACTGACTGTCTTCCGACAACACCACACCAGCACCGAACTTCAGCGAGGAAAGTGGCAACTGGGCCTCGTGGGGTCCACCATCATGTTCAACACTTAGGCACCTGCGAGTGCTGAAACCATTTTGGCCGGTAGTAAGGAGATCGACCGGCCACACAACTTCAGACAACAACACATCGCGGAGGCCTCATCAAGGATCAACATAGAATTCGGAGTGGGATCGAGCAAACTCCATCCACCAGAGCTGGCTCGGCAGCCATGAACAGCAATCCAACACGCAGCTGAATGAAACATCGGCTAAAAGGCCTGTGTGGAACAAGGCGAATGAGACAACTACTACAAGGCCTGTGTAGAATAAGATGACTGTAAAAATGGTTAATAAACAATTCAACTTTGACAGCGTTTTAATAGTGACAGAGGCGCTTCGCAGGTACCCAACTGGTATCCGCACTCATGCAGAGGATTCTCAGCTTGACCTCTGTATAATATTCATAACGTAGATAGCGTTACTGCTACCTGCTTTTTCGGTCGCACTGAAATGTTAATCGTCTGCACATCCAATTAGTACACTTTGTGCTGATGTGATATTTGTTGCACACTGTGCGGTGGAATTTTAATGGCCAACAGTGTAACTGACGGCTGCAGTGTATGTCAGTGCGTTCCACAGTGACAAATAACCGTAAACATCCATATGGTGTCCCAAACCAACGTAAACGGTAGAAGTTGAGCATTTAATAGCTGGAACAGAATATCAAGTCTGTTGTTGATGTTGACTACTACCGAATCATGCAACGCACTCCAATTGATAAATATGTGCCGGATTCTGCTGTGTATCCTAATCTCCTCCTCCCACCCTTTCCTCTCATGTCCATTTCCTTCCCCGCCACCTCTCAGACCACCTCCCTTCCCTCCCTCTCTCTTTTCGTCAGATTTGTTTACTTGTACTGTAAACGAAACCTTGATTTGTAACTGAAATCGCTTAAAATTAGTAGGTAAATCGATTATTAGCATTCGAATACGGGTTATGAAATACACTCCTAGAAATTGAAATAAGAACACCGTGAATTCATTGTCCCAGGAAGGGGAAACTTTATTGACACATTCCTGGGGTCAGGTACATCACATGATCACACTGACAGAACCACACGCACATAGACACAGGCAACAGAGCATGCACAATGTCGGCACTAGTACAGTGTATATCCACCTTTCGCAGCAATGCAGGCTGCTATTCTCCCATGGAGACGATCGTAGAGATGCTGGATGTAGTCCTGTGGAACGGCTTGCCATGCCATTTCCACCTGGCGACTCAGTTGGACCAGCGTTCGTGCTGGACGTGCAGACCGAGTGAGACGACGCTTCATCCAGTCCCAAACATCCTCAATGGGGGACAGATCCGGAGATCTTGCTGGCCAGGGTAGTTGACTTACACCTTCCAGAGCACGTTGGGTGGCACGGGATACATGCGGATGTGCATTGTCCTGTTGGAACAGCAAGTTCCCTTGCCGGTCTAGGAATGGTAGAACGATGGGTTCGATGACGGTTTCGATGTACCATGCACTATTCAGTGTCCCCTCGACGATCACCAGAAGAGTACGGCCAGTGTAGGAGATCGCTCCCCACACCACGATGCCGGGTGTTTGCCCTGTATGCTTCGGTCGTATGCAGTCCTGATTGTGGCGCTCACCTGCACGGCGCCAAACACGCATACGACCATCATTGGCACCAAGGCAGAAGCGACTCTCATCGCTGAAGACGACACGTCTCCATTCGTCCCTCCATTCACGCCTGTCGCGACACCACTGGAGGTGGGCTGCACGATGTTGGGGCGTGAGCGGAAGACGGCCTAACGGTGTGCGGGTCCGTAGCCCAGCTTCATGGAGACGGTTGCGAATGGTCCTCGCCGATACCCCAGGAGCAACAGTGTCCCTAATTTGCTGGGAAGTGGCGGTGCGGTCCCCTACGGCACTGCGTAGGATCCTACGGTCTTGGCGTGCATCCATGCGTCGCTCCGGTCCGGTCCCAGGTCGACGGGCACGTGCACCTTCCGCCGACCACTGGCGACAACATCGATGTACTGTGGAGACCTCACGCCCCACGTGTTGAGCAATTCGGAGGTACATCCACCCGGCCTCCCACATGCCCACTATACGCCCTCGCTCAAAGTCCGTCAACTGCACATACGGTTCACGTCCACGCTGTCGCGGCATGCTACCAGTGTTAAAGACTGCGCTGGAGCTCCGTATGCCACGGCAAACTGGCTGATACTGACGGCGGCGGTGCACAAATGCTGCGCAGCTAGCGCCATTCGACGGCCAACACCGCGGTTCCTGGTGTGTCCGCTGTGCCGTGCGTGTGATCATTGCTTGTACAGCCCTCTCGCAGTGTCCGGAGCAAGTATGGTGGGTCTGACACACCGGTGTCAATGTGTTCTTTTTTCCATTTCCAGGAGTGTATATTACACTATCGCGTGCAAATGTGAACTAAATAGGTCAAGAACTTTTCGACATTTTTGGTGACAGAATGAAACAACTTGTTGTCTTTACAGTAATATTGGTTTACGCAGTGGTGACATCAGACATAGGGTAGCGATTCGCACATACCCGAATGGCGGTGGAGTTCCATACAGAAGGCATAAAAGGGCACTGGTTGAACTATCATTTGTACTCAGGTGCTATTACATGAAAAGTTTTCCGAAGTGATTATGCCCACACAACGGAAATTAACAGGTGTTGCGCGCGGTATGGTAGCTGGAGCTAGACGCATGGGACATTCCATTTCGGAAATCGTTGGGGAATTCAGTATTCCACGATCCACTGCGTCAAGACTGTGCCGAGGATACCAAATTTCAAGCATTAGTTCTCACCACGAATAGCATAGTTACTGACGGCCTTCACTTAACGACCGAAAGCAGCAGCTTTTACGTGGAGTTGTCAGTGCTAACATACAAACAACACTGTATGAAATAACAGCAGAAGCAGAAATCAATATGGGATGTACGACGAACGCATCCATTATGAGAGTGCGGCGAAATTCCGCGTTAATAAGCTGTGGCAGCAGACGACCAACTCGTCTGACTTCTCTAACATCACGACATCGCCAGCAGCGCATCTCCTGGGCTCGTGACCACATCGTTGGACTCTAGACGACTGGAAAACCTAGACCTGGTCAGACCAAACCCGATTTCAGTTGGTAAGAGCTGATGATATGGTTCGAGTGTGACACAGACCCCACGTTGCCATGGATCCAAGTTGTCAACAAGGCATAGTGCAAGCTGTTGGCGGCTCGACACTAGTGTGGGCTGTGTTTACATGGAGTGGACTGAGTCCTCTGCTTCAAGTAAACCAATAATTGCCTGGGAATGGCTATGTTCAGCTACTTGGAGATCATTTGCAGCCGGCCGGAGTGGCTGAACGCTTCTAGGCGCTTCAGTCTGGAACCGCACGACCGCTAAGGTCGCAGGTTCGAATCCTACCTCGGGCATGCATGTGTGTGACGTCCTTAGGTTAGTTAGGTTTAAGTATTTCTACGTTCTAGGGGACTGATAACTTCAGAAGTTAAGTCCCATAGTGCTCAGAGCCATTTAAACCATTTGAACCATTTGCAGCCATTGATGGACTTCATGTTACCAAACAACGACGGAATTTTTATGGATCACAATATGCTGTACTACCTGGCCATTATTGTTTGGCGATTGGTTTGAAGAAGATTCTGGACAGTTCATGTCAATACCTGGGCCTCCCAAATTGGCTGACACGAATCCCATCAAACATAACGGAGAAGTCGCTTCATGCACGAATTCCTGCATGGTAACACTTTCACAATTATGAATGGCTGTAGAGGCAGCAATGCTCAATATTGTTGCAGGGGACCTTCAACGACTTGTTGAGTCCATGTCACGTCGAACTGTTGCACTACACCGGACAAAAGCAGACTCGACATGGTAGTAATAGGCATCCCATGACTTTCTCCCCTTTATGTATACTTCAAAGGGTTAATGTAACCTCATAGCAGCTGCTCAAGTCAATAGTCATCAGTCTCAGTGTGAAAATTAAATTTGGCATTCTGTCTGTGAAATGGTGCTCAAGCATTTGCCATTCCTGGGCTCATCCAGTGAGTAACGAGGTTTCCCAACACGACATACTGCAGGCTGCAGCTGACCCCAGTCAGGTCAATATCAGGAGACACAGCAGGCCATTCCATTTGGCCTTCCTTGCCTCATGAAGGAAGGCGTTCACGAGGACAGGCTGTACCACTTCAAAAGGCAAACCCATCGCCAAGATAACGACTGTGGGGCAGCTCAATAATTTATAGGATCCTGTCCTAATACTGCACAATCCTCAAACTACACCTGGTAACAAGGAGAGGCGTCCCACATGCATATGCGATACTGGCCCAAAACGTGACCGACCCATCTCTCTTCTAAGACCACTGGACTGCAACCCTGAGATGTGCATTGTTAGTTGGCCACCTCTACAGTCTTCGACGTCCGTCGTCAGGCGTCATGCAGATCCTTAATATGTTGGTAAGGACAACTTGAGACGACTGATACAGGTTCCATTACAGATGTCCCTTGCCCACCGTCTTTGCACACTGTGGTGTTGGGAAGTAGATGATGTTCTTAGTAATGGAAGCCTACTACTACTACTCCTACGTGATCAGGCCCAGTGGAGAGCACGCTTCTACAAGTTTCCTCCTCCACTGTATTCTGTCCATTGCTGCTACCCGCCATTCGTCCACATCTATTGACATTTGTTTTAAATCTTCATGGAGTCCATCCCTCCAACCCGTCTTGGATCTCCCTGGCGGTCTTTTTCCTGTAGGTGTGAAATCCAGGAGCTTCCGAGGCCATTTGTGATCCTCCATCTGGGCCACATGGCCAGCCCACTGCATTACTTTGGCTTTGACAGTTCCTGCTATGTTGGGCTGCTGGTATAGTTCCTCAAGCTCTTGGTTGTATCTGATCCTCCATTCTCCTGTATCTGCATCCAGAATCAGACCGAAGATCTTCCGAAGCACTTTTCTCTCAAAAACAAGGAGCTTATGGAAGTCATGCTTCCGGATTATCCATGTCTCACAGCCATATAGAACAACAGGCTGGATCAGGGTTTTGTACAGTCGAATCTTGAACTGTCTGGAGAGAGATCTGAATCGAAGCAGTTGTGCTAGGCTGTGGTAAGATCGGTTTCCTGCTTGTTCTCTGGCATTGATCTCTGATTCACATGACGAGTTCTCAGTGAAAAGTGCCCCTAGGTATTTGAATTCTTGCACTCTCTTGTAGGAATGGTCCCCAACCTGCAGTGATTGTAGATGATCAGCAGTCTGACAATGACCACGCATCATAACGAGATACTCTGTCTTGGCTCCGTTTATGTTTAGCCCAAATTTGCTGGCAACATCCTTTAGTGCTTTGGTCATTTGCGCCAACTCCTCTTCCGACCTAGAGAGTAAACAGATGTCGTCTGCATAGGCTAAGTATGCCAGTCTCTTTCCTTCGATTTCAATCCCTTCATTCTCTTGGAATGTCCCACGTACGATCTTCTCAAGGGCAATTTTGAACAGGATAGGGGACAACCCATCTCCTTGCCTGAGTCGTGTCACAATTTAAAATTCCTCAGTTACGCGATTTCCCATCTTCACCTTTGCATGTGTTTCGTTCAGACAGATCTTTATCAGATTGATGGGTTTCTCTGCTATGCCAAACTCCTTTAAATAGTTGAGCAGGCTCTTGCGATGTATGCAATCATAGGCCTTCTTAAAATCAACGAATAAAATATGGAAATCTTTACCATATTCACCCAGTTTCTCAGTGAGCTGCGGAGACTGAAGATGTGATCTACTGTTGACCGTCCTGGACGGAAACCTCCCTGGTACTCCCCAATCACCGATTCTGCCACTGGCTGAATTCTATGTATGAGGCAGTTGGACAGGGTCTTATAGCACACGTTAAGCAGGGCGATTCCTCGATAGTTGTCACATTTCAGTTTGTCGCCCTTCTTATGTATTCGACAAATCAGAGAGCTGTTTTCCATTCTCTTGGTAGTTCTTCTTTCGTCCATATTGCCTGTATTAGTCGGTGTATTTTTTCTGCATGTTTCTCTCCTCCTGCCAGGATCATTTCAGCCTGTATTCCATTTTCACCTGGACTCTTATTCTGTTTAAGGTGTCTGATTCTGGTTCTTATCTCAACCAGGTTAGGTGGGGGATAGTCTGCATGGGCTGTAATTGGGTACTGGAAATGAAACTGCAGTCCAGGTTCATCACAATTTAGCAGCTGTCGAAAGTATTTCTTCCATCTCTCAGCTATGTCCCTATCGTTCGTCAGGATCTTATCACGGGAATCTCTGACAAATTTCTGCTTGGGCTGGTGACCTTTGCAGAAGTACTTCACCCTCAGAAACATTTCCATCGTCTTTTGTCCTCTGAAGTCTGTTTCTGCTTCAGTGATGATATTCCTTATGTATTTCCTCTTTACTCTTCTCAGAATTGCTTGTGTAGTCTTTCGGACCTCCTCAGATTGTGCTTTGGCCTGTGCCAGATTTGTTCCCTTCAGCCACCTGTTCCTGGCTTCCTTTCTCCTTTCCAGAGCATCTGCACATTCCTTTCCAAACCAGATCTTCTTGCCCATTGGGTTTCCCATGAGTGTTTCCTTTTCTGTATCCCTAACTGAGCTCTGGATGTTTCCCCACATAAGTTCGAGGTCCTGATTCGCTTCCACTTCACTGAGTGCTTCAAAGCGGTTACTAAGTTGCAACTGGTACCTGGTCTTCGTTGCCTCATCTTTTAGTTTCTCTAAATGGTACATTTCCACCCACCTTCGGCACCCCGCGCTGTCTTAACGTCTAACAACCATCTCTTGTCTCTGAGATCAACGGCAACATGGTCTATTTGATTTACAGTTCTCCCATCTGGTGATACCCAGGTTCCTTTATGTATGTTTTTCCGCTGGAAGTTTGTGCTGGAGATGAACAACCCTAATGATGTAGCGAAGCTGATGAACCTAACTCCATTGCCATTGCTTAGGTTGTGTAGACTGTGCCTTCCTGTTGTGTCTTGGAATATTTGTTCTTTCCCAACCTTGTCATTCATATCACCAAGGAGGATCCTCAGGTGTCCATTTGGTACAGCGTCCATCACTGCCTCTAGCTGTGCATAGAACTCGTCTTTCACTTTACATTCGCTCTCCTCCGCGGGAGCACGACAGTTCACAAAAGTCGCCTTAAAAATGCTTTACGTCCAGTGTTAGAACAGATATTCTTGGGTTGACTGAAACGCATTCTGAAACATCAGTGGCCAACGTCTTACTGACGCAGAAACCAGTGCCTAACAGATGACCTCGTTCACAGGCTCCATACAGAATTGTACAGTTCTCAACATCAGTGCTCCCAGCATCGTCACACCGGATTTCTTGCAGTGCAACTAGGTCTAGTTCGCACCTCTGAATTTCCTTGACCACACTGACTGCAGCTCCTATCTTGTACAGGTCTCCTTACATTCCACGTTCCAAATCGTATACCGTTTCTTTGTCATTGACGTCGTCCATTTTTTGTCAGTAATGTTCCGAGGCTTACTTGTAGTCTTGAAAGCATGTTTAATTTTTTACAGAGTGAGGGTGCTGGCCTCTCGTCCAACCTGCGGTGTTACCCTCACAGCTCACAGGACTGATGGCTTTTCTTAACGGGTGGGATCCCCTCAGGAGTTGGGTTATAAGTAGGAATAAGAAAATTGGAAAGACGCCCTCGGGCCTCGAAACCTAATACCGTTGGGGTCGAAAAAGCAAGAGTTGGCCAAGGGAGGCCGACAGGGAAGGAGAAAGAAGGAGTCTGACACAAGTAAGTGGAAGCAATGTCAGACTCAGCTCGGGTCCCCGCGGTCGTCACCCACGTACTTCAAGCTGAAGCCCCTGGGTCCCTCGCTTGCATTGCTGGTACTGCCTGCAGTCTGGATCTACCTGTGTGTGAAGCCTACAATCTAAATTCATGTTTCGGAGATGGCTGCATACTGGCCAGGCCGAAAAAGACTTCTGCAGTTAAATAGAAGCTCAAGTGTCTCCTTTCCTCAAGGAAATTAACATCATGTCCACTTACCGGTTACAAACAATGAAGCAAATCCACAAACAGTTTTTCTTCTGGGGCAGCCGCAGCTGTACAAGTCCATTTTGTAAACTGAAAGAACTACACAATATTTGCTGAATCAACAATATTTTATTGCTTATACGACCGATTTCGGAATACTAAAATTCCATCATCTGGTTTAAACTGTAAGGAATCTATGTACTTAGTACTACATAATGTGGCTCCTTTGACTTTAATCGCATCTTAGATCATCCGTGTTTCAGTTGATTCTTGTTTCCTCGTTATAATGTCGTTTTCGTAAATTCCTAGGTTCCCCATTTTATACTTCAGACATGGAACTTTTGTTCCATAACAACAATGGGGTAGAAGATGACCTCAGACAGTTAAGTGCTCCTTTTTTATTGATTCTTTTAGAATATTTTAGGGGTGCACTGTCTATAACTGCTTATCTGTTACATTTTTAATTTCTTCGTCATTGCTTGCCCTAGTCTCGTAACATATTCTTTTAACCCTTACAGTCTACACCAGCTGATGGAGGTTTAGTATTCTGAAACCATTCGTGTAAGCAACAAAATATTTTGATTCACCAACTGTTGTGCGGTTTCTTCAGTTTGCAAAATGAAGCAAGTGCTCTCATCTTCTCCCAATTACTCTTCTTTTGCCTATTGTTTCCCACTTAGTCAAGGAACTTTTGTTTCATCTTTTCTCCATTACTTGTATTCTGCCACGTACATCTTTCTACGTCTCTCAAGCCACTTCCCTCGGTTTCAATGCTGGTACTGCCCGCAGCCTGGATCTATCTGTGTGTGATATGTTATTCTACGTTTCACGAACGAGTAACCTCACAAGAGCATTATTAGCCACCGCTGCTGCACCCCCAGCTCCAATAAGAGCACACAGGTCGCTTTCCAGCGCTGTAGACAGTGTGTGACTACTACCATATGGTCATGTGAGCCTCAGTCACTGACGTAAATAGCAGCAGGGAAGTGGTGCGTATATTCCACTCGTCTGCATTGTATCAGGACAGTAAAGTGGGTAGACAAGGAGGCGTGACAGAGATGCACAAAGGATCTACTGTGGTTGGACGTGCCAATGCTTTCACCAAGAATGAAGCCACCCAATTTGTTGGCGTCGACATTGATTTGATATGAATGTCACACCTTGTGAACAACAATCGCGCTCAAACCTGACAGCGGTGCTGTCCGTGAATGTAGCTACATCTGAACCAACCGAACACTGCGAGCGGAAGTACATCCAACAGACATTTGGAGCAGCATACCACGCAAAAGGCTGGTGCTCAAAACGACAGAAAAAGCCCCACGTCTTCGACGGCCAAAACAACACAGAAACTGGACAGCAGCTTGTTGAAGTTGCGTAGTATAGTCCGGT
This sequence comes from Schistocerca gregaria, assembly GCF_023897955.1. Lineage (NCBI taxonomy): Eukaryota > Metazoa > Arthropoda > Insecta > Orthoptera > Acrididae > Schistocerca > Schistocerca gregaria. Next base: position 84,897,396 of record NC_064930.1, on the reverse strand, counting down.
GAGCCACAATTTTGCCTCTATTCATAAGATGCGAGGCATCAAGTGCGGCAAAGGTTCATGACGTGTTTACCGAGAAGTGGATCTGAGGTGTTTTGAAGGAGCTTTTCATAGTGTGAGGTTCAGGATGTGACCTCTATGGTGGTAAATGAGGCGACCAATGGAAAATGGAGCATCATCTCCCAGGCTGGAAGTGGGGGTGGCCAGAATTGTATGGCGAACTGCCAGTAAAATATCCCTGGTTGTAATAGTCCCTTATTCACACCAACTACAGGGGTGGACCCTACCCAAAGAGAAGGTTGTTGGCCACCTCGACATAGGTGTCTAGTACTGATTGGTGTGCCACTGTAGGCACTTTGTCTGCCCAGCAGGAAATGTATGCCAGAAGCTTACGTTCACACAGCCACAAAGGCCTGACACAAGTGTGAGGGGTCAACATGGCAATTCCTCGCAGAACAACACAGTGAGAACACATTGGGATTTATGATGTTTAAACTGTGGTCCCAAGCATGACCAAAGGTGAAGACGAATGCCCACCACAAGCTACACTCAGCAACAATGTGGGTCTGTACAGGCTGGATCAGGGTGACATTGTAGCTGGGCAGCCAGCCAGCCCAGGCTCGAACTCACAACCCATGGGGGAGTTGGTTGGCAACAGAATATAGTCACCCATTGGGTGATCCAGTGGTACAAAGCTGACCAATGCAGACCTTGGCTCAGGTAGAAGTCTGCAGTTACTGGCAGCAGAGCCTACTCAAGGTAGATTGCTGCATCAACTTGTGCTGCAAGTAGTCTCCAAACATTCATCAGCTGGCATAGACTGCGCCACATGACATGCTGTATACATCTGAATTTAGCTGGATGTAGGGGTCTCCTTCGGTGGAGGAGATTCGTGGGGGAGGGGGGAGGGACATATGTGAGTTCACTGGTTACTATTTTTCCAAAGGCAGAACTCCACCTTGTGGAGCTCATAGCAGGTTGGAGGAGCAGGGTGTCGCTTCTCCAGAAGCTCTACAGGGTGCTAGAAGGCGTCTTCCACGATGTCAGCGTCTATTACGATTGACCTTACACTGTGAATATGCCTTCTTGCTCAATGGTGCCTGGACCTTAGGCTGACGACCACTTTCCTCTCTGTGATGTCTTTCTGATGATCGACTAAGAAGAGTTTATTGCCCAGTGGAGCCAAGGCGCAGCTGTACTACGATTTTGGCCCACTCATTCAGATTATTGTTAACATAAAACATGACGTTTATTGGAATAGTCTTGGTGATCAAGTGTCACCCTTTCTTGTACATCTTCATGGTGAGTACACTGTCGACAGTCCCATCTGCCAAGATGGGAGCAGCCATGTACACCGGACTGCATGCATATTTTCCTGGTATAGCGAATAATCTGGTGCCGAATCGCATGTTGACTGGGCTGCTACAGCACCTTACCTTATTCACACATAAAATGTGTGGGACTATTTGGAACTGAGTGTGAAATTTAGCAATCAACAAACCTGCACTTTCGTAACTTAAAGAGATGTAATCAGCACTAAGTGGCTTCAGCTGGGCATGGCATACCTGCAGGAATTTGTAGACAATCTTCCTTGACATATTGGGGACCTTAACAACGCCACAGACAGCTCCTAGTGGATGACTATCAGCTCCTAGTGGATGACTAATTTTTATCTCGTTTCATTATTAACTCAGAATTTTGAAATAGTTTTTCACTGAATCTGTTATTACTAATAGTTAGTCTTGCTTTACATGTTTAGCGCAAGACCCTTCCTAAAGTACGCGTCTTGCCGTTATAAAGGAGTACAGTAACAAAGTAACTATCTCACTGAGAAAAAAAGCAGAGTATGAGGAAAAAAAGTAGAGTATGTATACAAAACTTACTGTGGCATGATGATGAGCTCGACCAGCATGATGGACAGGAAGATGAAGAAGGAGCTGAAGAAGTAGGTCGACATCATGCGATCGCCCTCCTTTGAGTACTGCAACACAGCGAGAAGTCCTTTTTTATGTGTAAAGCATGCCCACAGCTGCAGCACAACATAGATATCACCATTACTCGCAGACTTTTTGGTATGACCCAAGCACTGTGAACCTGGCATTGTACTGGAAACAATACATGTTTCAGCCCATTCTTCGGACTCTGTCAGCAGGTGTTAGTTGCATTATATGAATCTTGGAACGATGTAACAGAAAACTGTAGCGAAATTTCTCACTCTCACCTCCGCAATATACAATATATTATACAGAGTGAAAATTATTCAAAAACCGACAATATCTTGGGGGTTGTATGGGACACCAAACAAACATTTTTCTCTAAAGTCATCATTCTCTCTGAGCATTTTTTAAATTCGGTACAGGGTGGAAATCGCTCTCAGCTTTGGGTCAGTTGCGCATAGCATGCGGACGAATCAGAAGAATGTGAGAAACGTAGCTCATGAGCAACTGTTTATTTATCTAACTTACAGCATGTGCACGGTCTGTAACAAGATGTTTATCCACACACAGCACAGTTTTCGTAGTGACACGTGGAGTAGTGCCAAATGCATCCCACATTTCCGTCCTCTGTGCTGCTTGCAGATGAAGCAACTTTCGAGCGTGATGCGGTCTTCAACATCCACAGTTCGCATGTTTTGAGTGAGATTAAAGTGCATGCCACATTTACTTGGGCTCACCAGTTGCGATTATGCATGGCTGTCTGGATAGATTAGGCCATTAAATAACAAGCATCATTACAATTTCCCAGCCAGCGCATTGCCAGAGCGAGGTGGCGCAGTTGTCAGACACTGGACTCGCATTCGGGAGGACGACGGTTCAATCCCACGTCCGGCCATCCTGATTTAGTTTTTCCGTGATTTCCCTAAATCACTCCAGGCAAATGCCGGGATGGTTCCTCCGAAAGGGCACGGCTGACTTCCTTCCCCATCCTTCCCTAATCCGATGAGACCGATGACCACGCTGTCTGGTCTCCTTCCCCAAACCAACCAACCAGCGTATTGCCAGAGTTGCTGGATGATGTGCCACTCGCCACAGGACAACATACACTGATCAGGCATAAGATTAAGACCATTGCCTCCACGACATCAGATGTCATCTGGTAGCGCTGCGGGCACATGACACGGCAACAAAAGAATGTAAGCGGAGCAGACACGGACGGAGGATCACTCTAGTAAAGATATGGGCTGCAAGTGGGGAAATCCACGGAGCTAAGCGACTTTGACAAAGGGTAGATTATTATTACGCAGAGCCCGTGAACGAGTATCTCGTAAACGGCGAAGCTGGTCGAATGTTCACGTGCTACTGTCGTGACCATCTACAGAAAGAGGTAGAAGGGCGGCGAATTTACTACAAGGCGCTAAATGGGTGGACGTCAAGAACTCTCCACAGAACATGGGGTTTGGAGGCTTGACTGCTCTGTAAAGGAGGATGGATGGTGATCTGTGGTTTCTCTGCATAAAGGGCACAATACTCATGCACCCACAGGTGCTTTGGAGCACACCGTTCATAGTACATTGTTGAACATGAATATCCACAGCAGATCACTGCTACATATTCACATGTTGATCAGTACTATGCTATGGGAGACATTCTCCTGAACTTGCATGGCACCTTTGTGGTAATCGAAGACAAACTTACAGCTGTGAGCCCCCTGCATATCTTCATGTTCAACGGCGATGTCGTCTTTCAGCAGTATAATTGTCCGTGTCTCGGACCTAGAAGCGTGCTACAGTGGTTTGAGGAGCACTATAGTGTACCCACGTTGTCTCGGCGACCAAATTCGCCAGATGTAAATCCTATGGAACCCATCTGGGTAGCTATGGGGCGCCATCACCGCGTACGCAAATCAGCGGCCCGTTATTTACGCCAATTACATGACCTATGCTTAGACATCTAATGCCATATACCTCCACAACCAACCAACCAACAACGTCCAGAATTGGTGGAGCACTTGCCCGCGAAAGGAAAAGGTCCCGAGTTCGAGTCTCGGTCGGGCACACAGTTTTAATCTGCCAGGAAATTTCAACCAACAACGTATCAAACCCTGATACGAAAAATCAGTGGTGTGTTTCGTTCCAAAGACGGTCAAACAAGCTGTTAAGCTGGTGGCCATAATGTTTTGGTTCATCAGTGGATATGGCTCCTGCTCGATGGGACGCCGGCACATTTCAGTCGTCGTGTATGTCGGTTCTTAAACCGGCAGTTTCCAGAAACGTGGACTAGGAGTGTTGGTCCTGTACCATTACCTGTCCGATTCCCATTTGACACCTATGGACTTTATTGTGTGACGAGAGACACGCAACCATGTAAGGAAATCCCCTTTTGAATCAGTAGAGGATAGCAGCAGCAGCAGCAGTTGCAATCAAGTGCACTCCTGCAGTCTTTGACCATGTTAGAAAGGACATGGCGCACTGCTGTAACCTGTGTTTACAAGTCAATGCAGGCACTTTTAAACCTAAACTGTAACTGAAGTAATTTTGGTGTATTAATGTTGTTGTCTTTTCGTCATAAAGAATTGAAACTCGTTTGTCCTCACAGAAAAACAAATTAGAACAAGTGTTTTCATTGTCCCATGCAAGCTGCCAGAATTCTTTAATTTAATTAATTTTCATCCAGAGAAAACTAATGGTCTTAAAAATCCCTGAACGAAAATATGACACTGGAGAAAAATATCTGTTCTGGTGTTCTGTGCTACTTTGCACAGTTTTTCGGTGTTAATAATTTTCACCCCTATATACGAATGTTAATCATTTTTACTCTAGTAATTATTTAATATAGAACTGAAGACTCTCTATTTTGTTATATTAGAACAAATAAGCCCTCGGTCACAAATATTAAGTCAAAATTTACCAGGTTTCGACGCTACTATGAGCGTCGTCTTCAGAATTAAACTAACTGTTCTGAAACATATTAGGTATATAATACATTTATAAAATTAAAGTTTCTACTGACTGGAAAGAGATGCAGTACTTACAAGTCACATTAACAAAAATCTAAGCCGGAAAGGCGACGTCATGAATAGTTGCAAATAAGATGGCGAGCCGCTAAAGGCTGCTCGTACTTGAGTGAACAAGGGTTGCAACTTGTAAGTACTGCATCTCGTTCCAGTCAGTACAAACTTTAATTTTATTAATGTATTATATACCTAATATGTTTTAGAACAGTTAGTTTAATTCTGAAGACGACGTTCATAGTAGCGTCGAAAGCTGGTCAATTTTGAGTTAGCCGGCCGGAGTGGCCGTGTCTTTCTAGGTGCTACAGTCTGGAACCGCGTGACCGCTACGGTCGCAGGTTCGAATCCTGCCTCGGGCATGGATGTGTGTGATGTCCTTACGTTAGTTAGGTTTCAATAGTTCTAAGTTCTAGGGGACTGATAACCACAGCAGTTAAGTCCCATAGTGGTCAGAGACATTTGAACCAATTTTGACTTAATATTTGTGACCGAGGGCTTATTTGTTCTAATATAATTCTGACACGGTGACTGAACCTTAACAGCTATGTTCAAAGTCTTTATTTTGTGTTTTCTTTGTTGCATGAGCGACACAAAGATTGGGTGAGAGCTCATAGCTTCACGTGGCACGCGAATTTTACACCAACGGGTTAAATCTTGTCTTGGTGGATGGCCGTGTACCACAGCAAGAAGCCGAGGCTACGAAAATATACTGGTACCATCAGTTATACTCTGTGTCGATGAGTAAACCAGCTTGAAGTGTTTGTGAAGCAAAACACTGGCTTTGTGAGTATCTGTGAAAGTAGAAGGGCGTGCTGGAAAGTAAGGTCAGCGATTTTTTATTGTGTTCTCAATGTCAGCTGAGATATTACATAGTCAAGCTACTCGCTTCTCTGACACATATTGCAACCCTCTTACGCTGGAGGGCTGCAAACTGTGGCGTGTAACAGGGCGGTGCGAGAAACAGCGTTCTCTAACCGCAGAAAACTTCGTCCACACACGGGGCTTTCTCTCCTTCAGGATGACAACGCCAGATCGTACACGAGCAGCGCAATATCTATAATAATCCGACGCCTTGGGTTAATAGTCATCGATCAGGGAAGAGACTCTAGGTCACCGTAGGTGCAGGAGGCTTCTAGAAAAGAAACTCAAGTGTGGGTCGTTATCAGAAGAGAGTGGGAAGAAGAGGGTCTTCCTGCTGGGTAGTAGCCAAGTCAGGGGTGTAGGCCAGATGATATAGGACGAATTAGGAACAGACTACCAGGTCACAAGCATTGTAAAGCCAATTCCTAGCCATAGCCAAATAACAGATGACACATGGAATCTTTTTACAGATTCTGCCAAGGGGGTCAGGCTACTACAGCTGGTGGAACAAGGAACAGCCTGGCTAAAGACAGAAATTACAGCATTAGGGGTAACCTGGAAGTAATAGGAGCAGCAAATACACATACAAATGCCATGACCAGCCCTACGTTAACACTGCTGTGAACTCTGTAAACACTGAATTGAGCAGGCTGCTGGTGACAGAAATGAAATTGGTGAGCGCCGAAAAGACAGACTTCCCGTACCTATCTGAAAACCACATAATCGCAGGGTTAGAGAAGTTCAACACAAAAGATTGCAGTCTCTCAGCTTACTCATGCAGAACTAATACAGGCAAAGGATGAGTCGTTGCATGTATTAAGACAGAACACATGTTCCAAGACAATGAGACAAGAAGATGTTGAAGGGATCAACACACAGGTGTGTGTTTTCGTGAATTAATACTGAAAAATAGTTCACTTTTAATTGTAACTGTTTATACATCGCCACTGGGGAATTCTGAACTGTTTATGAGAAACTTAGATTCTTTCCTATGTTATTTGTCATACTTCAGCATGCAGATAATAGGCTGTGGTGATTTCAGTGTAGATTTCCTAAGCGATTGTAATAGGAAAAATGATCTGGAAACCTTATTTCGGTTTTACAATTAATCTCAGTAAGTAACTTTCCAACATGGATCGATAAAGATAGTAGGTCGCTAATATAAGAGTTTACTTTGATGAAGCTCAAAGCAAGGAATGCTCTCTCGGCTCATGATGCACAGTTAATTTCGATAAATTAGTTGGGGTCTTACAGAATAGATAGCGTTCAGCGAAAATCAGAATAACTAATGAATGCAGAACTAATGTTCTTAAGAATCGTTTGCAGGAGATGACCCAGGGCGGAATGTATAATGAACCATATGCTAGCATCAAAGTCAATCTATTCCACGATAAACTAATATCATTATTTGAATATAGTTTTCCACATAAGCTAATCAGGACAAGCGTTAAACGGCCATGTAAAATACCATTGATCACTACAGGGGTTGAAATATCTTGTGAAAGGAAAAGGAAAATGTATCTATTGGCAAGAACAGGTGGAGAACCTACAGTAGTTGCACACTACAAAAGCTACTCAAAACTACTAAGAAAAGTTATTAAAAATCAAGGTACATGAACATTATGTCAGTAATCACTAATTTCAACAGCAGACTTAAATGTATATACAATATAGTGAAACAAGAAACAGGACAACAGGATAACCTCACTGTTTAGGCCGTAAATGATGAGTCACAGGTAGCAAATGCACTTTATAATCACTTCTTAAATATAGTGGAAGATATAGATAGGGACAAACCGCTCAAGAGAAATATCACAGCATCATATGGAAAAAGCAACTCTCATAAAATTCAATCATATGAACACAACTTCTGCCTCTGAAATTAAGAGAAGTATATATTCCCTCAAAAATAAAAGTTCACTCGAATTTCATGTCGTTTCCAACAGAGTACCAAATATTTGTTCCCATATAATAAGGGTTCTTGTTAAATCCCTCTATAACATGGATGATAACAGAAATGTCTACAACTATCGAACTCTTTCACTACTGACATCAGTTACCAATATATTTGAGAAGGTGATGTATGATAGAACGGTGTTCCACTGGAGCAACAATAACATTGTCAGCAAATCGCAATCTGGATTTCTGAATAGTTGAGATGTCTGGGAACCTTGTAGACGTACACTCACCACTTTTTACAAGCATTAAATAACAAAATAGCACCGCTCGTTATTTCTTGAGACCATTTTAAGGTCTGAAACAAAAAATTCCTCCTAAATAAAGTGAGGTTTTGTGGAGCTGATGACACAAACAAACAATGGATAATGTTATATTTAATCAAAAGAATTCATAAAGTTGTACTTAGTAAATTAAACAATGTAATGAATTGAGAATCCTCTCACTGGGCAGAAATCGGGTATGGAGTTCCCCAACGCTCAATCGTACATCTGTGATTGTTCCCCATATATGTCACAATCCTTCCTCTAATATACAACAAGGAAAATTCTTCTTTGAAATGACACTAGTATTGCAATCAGTCCAAGTATATGTGTAGAAACAGAAGAAATGGAAAAAAAATCTTCTTAACAGTCTCATTTACTGGTTTTTTGCGAATGGTCTCACTTTCGAGTTTGAGAAGCAACAATTTATTCAGTTCTGTGCATCTAGAGGCACTACACCCTACACATGAAAATCATGCTGTATACAAGCAGAAACGAAACAAAGTCAGTCAAGCGGTGAGAAACGCTAAGCTCAGACATGCGCGTACATTAGCTGACAATAGACGTAGACCAGCTATCCTGTAGAAAAACCTTCGTAGTCTCGGTTTAGGCAAAATAAAAGTTGCATAAAATCACATGGTCCCAGCTGAAGAACTAAACCGATTCTTCACGTTACCTACAATCGAAATTGTACCGCAAAAAAAACAGAGAATCATTGATTACTTCATGGGGTTGAACGACTGTAGCAAAGAAAAATTCTATCTACAGCACGGCACTTGCAGTACTGTCAAGAAAGCCATAATGCGGATTAGATCAGCATCTACTGGGCATGATGGTATCACTATCCATATGGTAAAACTTATTATTGACCAACTACTGCCCTCTATAACAGACATTTTCAACGATTCATTAATCACAAGTGTTTTCCCTGAGGCCTGGAAACTGGGACAAATTAAGCCACCGCCTAAAAAGGACATAGCCACAGCACCCTCTGACTACCGGCCCATCTGCCTTCTTCCTGCACTATCAAAGGCCTTAGAGTATATAGTTCATGACCAGCTCACCATCTACCTCACTACTAACAACATACTAGACGAATACCAATCAGGTTTCCGTAAACATCGAAGCACAACATCTGCTCTGATAAAGGTGACAGATGACCTGAAACTTGCCATGAACCGACAAGAAGCGACTATCATTTGCTTCTTAGATTTCAGCAAAGCATTTGATACTGTCGACTTCGACATCTTACTGGCCAAACTTAGCGGTCTAAATTTCTCACCAAGTGCAGTGCAATGGTTTCGCTCATACATGACGTCTCGTCAGCAACGCGTCCTATCTGAGAATATAAAATCACAATGGCGGCAGATAGTGTCAGGCGTTCCCCAAGGCTCAGTATTAGGTCCTATACTCTTCTCTCTGTATGTCAACGATGTGTCATCGGTTCTGACCTATTGCAAATATCATATGTATGCTGATGACCTTCAGTTGTATCTAAGTGCGAAACCAAGCAATCTCAAGAAAGCTATTGAAAATTTCAATACTGACCTCGATGCACTGTCAAAATGGGCACAGGACATAGGTCTAAAACTAAACCCATCTAAAACCCAAGCGGTACTTGTTGGTCACTCTAAACTCATTAGCCCAAAACATCGGGAATCCGTACAACCTCTAATCCTAAATGGAACAAATATTAACTTCTCTCCCTCAGCAAAGAGTTTGGGAGTAATAATAGATGAAAATCTAAATTGGACAGAGCACGTAACTGCAGTGTGCAAAAAAGCATCAGCATCCCTTCATGTCCTACAAAAATATAAAAAACTCTTCCCTTTCGATCTGAAAAAGAAATTAGTACAAACGCTTATACTCCCAATCATTGACTACAGCGATATTATCCTACAAGGCTTCTCTCAGGAAAATTCCCGACGTCTAGAACTGGTCATGAATGCCTGCGTCCGATATACCTGTCACGTTCGACTTTTTGATCACATTTCACCAGCATATGCAAAATTGTCCTGGCTGTGTGCAGACAAACGCAGAGATTTCCATACACTCTGTGTCATCTACTGCCTTATAAATGTACACTGTCCCTCATATCTCTCCACGTCCCTAACGCTCATGTCGGAACAACATGACAGAAACACACGTTCCCACCATAATAAAATCCTCTCCGTTCCACTGCATCGCTCAGTCACCTTCTCCAAGTCCTTTACAGTAGCGGGAACCCGACTCTGGAATAACCTCCCTCGTTATGTTAGAGAACTTAAAAACATGTCCAGCCTCAAAAAACAGTTAATGACGTATCTACAGTAACAGTAATGCCTTCCTCTGTACATGAATGCACTTCAGCTCATTACTTCCCTCTTTCCCCTCCTTAAATCTCCATTCCCCAAAACATGCTGAACTAGTAAACATCTACTTTACACACCAAGATATTATGTACACCTGCACAAACCTTCATTACTATTGCCAATCCTTCTTATGTTTGTCATTATTATTTGATTTTTTTTACTTTCATTATTATTGCTTATTACTGCTTTTATCATAATCTGTATGTATAGCACCTGTTGTAAAAATACTGCCAGCATTTAATTTAACAGGTCTTAGTCATGTTTATCATTACATTTTTTACTGTTATTATTATTGCTTTTATCATAATCTGTATGTATAGCACCTGTTATAAAAATACTGCCGCATTTATTTTATTAGGTCTTAGTCACAACTGTTTATTCATATTGTCACCAGAGTAAGCTAATTTTCTCATTTAAACTATGGCCATGATGTAACTCTGATGTGTGAAATGCTGCATGTGTGGAACACTGGTCTGATGTAAGAGAGGGCCTGATGGCCCTAATCTGATCAGGTTAAATAATTAAATAAATAAATAAATAAATAAAAAATACACCAATCATAAGTGTAACACACAATCATAATCTGTATGTATAGCACCTGTTGTAAAAATACTGCCAGCATTTAATTTAACAGGTCTTAGTCATGTTTATCATTACATTTTTTACTGTTATTATTATTGCTTTTATCATAATCTGTATGTATAGCACCTGTTATAAAAATACTGCCGCATTTATTTTATTAGGTCTTAGTCACAACTGTTTATTCATATTGTCACCAGAGTAAGCTAATTTTCTCATTTAAACTATGGCCATGATGTAACTCTGATGTGTGAAATGCTGCATGTGTGGAACACTGGTCTGATGTAAGAGAGGGCCTGATGGCCCTAATCTGATCAGGTTAAATAATTAAATAAATAAATAAATAAATAAAAAATACACCAATCATAAGTGTAACACACAATCATAATCTGTATGTATAGCACCTGTTGTAAAAATACTGCCAGCATTTAATTTAACAGGTCTTAGTCATGTTTATCATTACATTTTTTTACTGTTATTATTATTGCTTTTATCATAATCTGTATGTATAGCACCTGTTGTAAAAATACTGCCGAATTTATTTTATTAGGTCTTAGTCACAACTGTTTATTCATATTGTCACCAGAGCAAGATAATTTTCTCATTTAAACTATGGCCATGATGTAACTCTGACATGTGAAATGCTGCATGTGTGGAACACTGGTCCGATGTAAGAGAGGGCCTGATGGCCCTAATCTGATCAGGTTAAATAAATAAATAAAAAATAAATACACCAATCATAAGTGTAACACACGTTGAGGAAATAATAAATAGAGTGGAAACTTTAAAAAAATCGTGTCCATATTGATGAGAATTTAAACTGTACAAGCACGTTTTGGAACTTCTAAATCAACATAGTTCAGCCTCATTGGCAGTCAGACTCATTGCAATCTTGGGGAGAGACACATCAATTAGTTGGCCTATTTTGCATATTTTTATTCTATAATACCATATGAAATGATGTTCTGGTGTAACTCATCATTAAGAAAGAAAGTCTCCATTGCTGAAATACGTACTGTAATATGTGGTGCTCAAGTATGATCATGTTTTAGACATTTGTTCAAAGATTTGTGAGTTCTGACTACAGCTTCACCCAGTATTCTCTTTCATGAAATTTGTTGTAAATAATCTACTGCCGTTCAAAAGGCACAATGATGCACATAATTGCAATTCCAGAAGTAAAAATTACATTCATTAATCCAAATTAAGGTTGCCTTTTACACAAAAATGCTGCCACAGAAATTTTTGATTACTTACCTAATGATATAAAATGTGTGAAAGACAGAATAGTAAAGTCTGAAAACAATCTGAAAGAGTTTTTCCTTGACAACTACTTGTATTTGGTAGAGGAATTTTTATTTTTGCAATCTGTGAAAAGTGGTGGATAGGAATTACTAACTCACATCTGTATTCTTTTTAAGCAAACCTTGTGAATTGTCAGCATGTAGCCATATTTACAAAAGGAAATGTGTAATGTGATTTTAAAATGAATTGTTCCACATCATCACAATTAATCAAAAAAGTGAAACTAAGTAACCTTCTTGGACCCATAGCTGAAAGAAACTGCGCATGTGATATTTTTATCACTTGTTGGGGAAGGTACAAGAAAATATATGTTTACATATAAGCTAATACAATTTTTACTGTTTGAAGGGTAGTTGAACCAAATTTGATGTGCTGAAAATATGTCACTCATTTAAAAGTAGTTTATTTTTTCAAACATTTTGCCAAGTAATTTGAACAGACTTTGCTGGATACTTTTGGAACACTTGCTATCACATTTTCTCAATCGTTACTTCACTTATCACTTTCAAAATGCAGTAGGTTATTGTTAGTAATTAGTAAACAAATCTGCATAGCAGTTTTTGAGTACCAGTCTCACAACCCAGCAACTATTTTTTAAACTTACATATACAATAAAGAGCATTTTTATTTTAAAAAAATTTAGATAAATTTGACAGTTATGTACTTCGAAAAATTTTGTGCCACAATGCTATTATAATAAGTACAAAATTTCATCTGTTTATTTGCAATGGTTCAGAAGAAATTTTTCTTATACACTAAATAAAGAAAGTTGCAGGAAATGAGGAAAAAGCATTTTGCTGGGATTAGTTCCACACGTAAGTACCATAATGTTGCCCACAGCCATAAATTTGGTCTTTTGGTCTTCATGTTGCACATTCATTCTAATCTGAGCATTTTGGCATTCCCTTTTGGAAATGTCCTTCGCTGACATTTTACAACTAGCATTAAGAACATTATCAGTCTTCTACAATAGGTTTTCAGTGAAGATATCAACTTTAAATGATAGTCACATAAGAGTCCTGATTCTTCCAGTTTTACCACCATTGAACCACCAGACAAGCATCGTATGTGTAAACTTTAACAATAGCAGATAAGCAAAATGTTGTCTTTGAATGTCTCCTTTAAATGAGGTTATTAAAGCTTTCATTCAGGTTTTGTGTTCCACTATGTGTGCATTTCTTTGATAAATGGTAATTAATCTACTAAACTTTTTCATCCTGAGAAATTAGAAGGAGCGATCTGTTTTACTTGGTAAAAACTTTCTAAAGCCAGCCAGCATCGCACAAATCTTCCTTTATTCACAGACCTTTTATGCCATCTAAGGTGGATCTTCAATGATTAGAACATTTAAGTTAACAGATGTGCTACTGTGCTTTTTATTGTGAACTGGGTTTTCGTAATGTAACAGTCACCTGTGAGCGCTACATATATGGACAGAGTTATGGCCACAAGGTGCTGTCTGATGTTGCATTTATGACAGATCTTAATATAATGTGAGACATCTTATCTACATGACAACTTGGCATGAGATCCGACTCAAAATGAACACATTTTAGAAAATATATTTTTTAAGACTTGGAGATAACAGCAAAGTATGTCGAAATTGGTTGTTTGTAAACAAATAAACATTTATGTGATCTTGACTTTAGAAAGTTTTTACCTGGTAAATCTACTGACAGCCTTCTGTAGTCTACAGATGTCTTATCTGATGGCAGAAAACAATGAAATATCACAAACACGGACACAGTCCTGTAGAAAATGGGATGTGGCACTGTGCATTGGTTGAAATAAGATGACTTTCACACAATGTGCAGCACCAATAAAACTCTGAAGACTGGAGACAAGAGACCTGACGTGTTACAGAACTATATATATATATATATATATATATATATATATATATATATATATATATATATATATATGAGACCAGTTTTATGTTGATTACTCCTTAAAAAAGTGTATTTATCTCCTCTAAATAAATACATTGGTGTGTGTTCTTTGAGACATGTCCCAAAGAACTGACACCATTTTCATCTGGAAGCCACTACGAATTAAGTAAGGTTCAAAGGAATTGCAGACATTGGCTGCTTAAATCAATGGGGGAAGTTGAAAATTTGTCATGGCTCACGATCCGAACCTGGACATCCTGGATGTATTAGGGAGATGCTCTCATCACTAAGCCATCTAGACAAAGTGGTCATCGCAGTTGCTTGGTCTATCCTAGCACGCCTCCCACCAAATTTACACCAGGCTCGAACTCTTACAGGAGTCAGCGAAACGCTGCAAGTAAAGTGGATAATGGGCAAGGGGCACTACACAAGTAGAGTACGGATAAGTTAAGAGTTTGAATCTGATGGGAGGCGTTCTAGGGTAATCCCCACAGTGGCCAGATAGCTTGCTGGTGAGAGCATCTGCCTAGTAAGCAGGAGATCCGGGTTCGAATCCCAGTCTGGCACACGTTTTCAGCTTTCCCCATTGGTTTAAATCAATGCCCACTTGCAGCCAGTATCTGTAATTCCTCTGTGTTTTCGTATCTGTGTTACACACTGTGTAGAGGATAGAGCGAGCGGTGCCGGCGTACCTTCTCCTCTATGTCGGCCTTGCGGAAGGTGAGCAGCAGACTCTTGCAGTGTTCGGCGCGCAGGCGGTCTATGCTGCGCGCGTCGATGGCCCTCATCAGGTACTCGTTGACCTCATCCTCTGGGTCCTTCTCCTCCAGGCTCTCCCCGTAGCCCAGCCTGTGCAGGGACAGAGGAGCAAACATGTCACGTCACGTTACCAGTCGTATTCCGTGCATCACGCGAAGAGGATCAGGAAAGACATCACTCACCTACAGCCAACAAGAGGCTCCGTATCAGCTGAAAACGTGAAATACTCAATTTCTATCATTGATCTTAATCTCTCTAATTTTCTCTTTTTTAATGATACATAATACACATATAACCTGATGTGACAAAAGTCA
Organism: Schistocerca gregaria; assembly: GCF_023897955.1. Taxonomy (NCBI): domain Eukaryota; kingdom Metazoa; phylum Arthropoda; class Insecta; order Orthoptera; family Acrididae; genus Schistocerca; species Schistocerca gregaria. The sequence goes on along the minus strand of NC_064930.1, from coordinate 84,882,169 downwards.
CGGGATAGCAAGAGGCACGTATACAGGTGGTTGTAGTATCGCCTACGAAACATACACTACTGCCTATTAAAATTTCTACGCCAAGAAGAAGTGCAGATGATAAATGTGTATTCATTGGACAAATACACTCCTGGAAATTGAAATAAGAACACCGTGAATTCATTGTCCCAGGAAGGGGAAACTTTATTGACACATTCCTGGGGTCAGATACATCACATGATCACACTGACAGAACCACAGGCACATAGACACTGGCAACAGAGCATGCACAATGTCGGCACTAGTACAGTGTATATCCACCTTTCGCAGCAATGCAGGCTGCTATTCTTCCATGGAGACGATCCTAGAGATGCTGGCTGTAGTCCTGTGGAACGGCTTGCCATGCCATTTCCACCTGGCGCCTCAGTTGGACCAGCGTTCGTGCTGGACGTGCAGACCGCGTGAGACGACGCTTCATCCAGTCCCAAACATGCTCAATGGGGGACAGATCCGGAGATCTTGCTGGCCAGGGTAGTTGACTCACACCTTCTAGAGCACGTTGGGTGGCACGAGATACATGCGGACGTGCATTGTCCTGTTGGAACAGCAAGTTCCCTTGGCGGTCTAGGAATGGTAGATCGATGGGTTCAATGACGGTTTGGATGTACCGTCCACTATTCAGTGTCCCCTCGACGATCACCAGAGGTGTACGGCCAGTGTAGGAGATCGCTCCCCACACCATGATGCCGGGTGTTGGCCCTGTGTGCCTCGGTCGTATGCAGTCCTGATTGTGGCGCTCACCTGCACGGCGCCAAACACGCATACGACCATCATTGGCACCAAGGCAGAAGCGACTCTCATCGCTGAAGACGACACGTCTCCATTCGTCCCTCCATTCACACCTGTCGCGACACCACTGGAGGCGGGCTGCACGATGTTGGGGCGTGAGCGGAAGACGGCCTAACGGTGTGCGGGACCGTAGCCCAGCTTCATGGAGACGGTTGCGAATGGTCCTCGCCGATACCCCAGGAGCAACAGTGTCCCTAATTTGCTGGGAAGTGGCGGTGCGGTCCCCTACGGCACTGCGTAGGATCCTACGGTCTTGGCGTGCATCCGAGCGTCACTGCGGTCCGGTCCGAGGTCGACGGGCACGTGCACCTTCCGCCGACCACTGGCGACAACATCGATGTACTGTGGAGACCTCACGCCCCACGTGTTGAGCAATTCGGCGGTACGTCCACCCGGCCTCCCGCATGCCCACTATACGCCCTCGCTCAAAGTCCGTTAACTGCACATACGGTTCACGTCCACGCTGTCGCGGCATGCTACCATTGTTAAAGACTGCGATGGAGCTCCGTATGCCACGGCAAACTGGCTGACACTGACGGCGGCGGTGCACAAATGTTGGGCAGCTAGCGCCATTCGACGGCCAACACCGCGGTTCCTGGTGTGTCCGCTGTGCCGTGCGTGTGATCATTGCTTGTACAGCCCTCTCGCAGTGTCCGGAGCAAGTATGGTGGGTCTGACACACCGGTGTCAATGTGTTCTTTTTTCCATTTCCAGGAGTGTATATTATACTACACCTGACATGTGACTGCATTTTTACGCAATTTGCGTGCAAAGATCCTGAGAAATCAGTACCCAGAACAGCCACCTCTGGCCGTAATAACGGCCTTGATACGCTTGGGCATTGAGTCAAAAAGAGCTTGGATGGCGTGCTCAGGTAGAGCTGTCCGTGCAGCTTCAACACGATACCACAGCTCATCAAGAGTAGTGACTGGCGTATTGTGACTAGCCAGATGCTCAGCCACCATTGACCAGACGTTTTCAGTTGGTGAGAGACCTGGAGAACGTGCTGTCGAACATTTTCTGTATCCCGAAAGGCCTGTACAGGACCTGCAACATGTGGTCGTACATTATTCTGCTGAAATGTAGGGTTTCACAGGGATCGAATGAAGGGTAGAGCCACGGGTCGTAACTCATCTGAAATGTAACGTAAACTGTTCAAAGTGCCGTCAATGCGAAGAAGAGGTGACCGAGATGTGTAACTAATGGCACCCCATACCATCACGCCGGGTGATACGCCAGTATGGCGATCATGAATACACTCTTCCAATGTGCGTTCACCGCGATGTCGTCAAACACCGATGAGACCATCATGATGCTATAAACACAACCTGGATTCATCCGAAAAACTGACGTTTGGCCATTCGTGGACCGAGGCTCGTCGTTGAGTACACCATCGCAGGCGGTCCTGCCTGTGATGCAGCGTCAGGGGTAACCGCAGCCGTGGTCTCCGAGCTGGTAGTCCATGCTGCTGCAAACGTCGTCAAACTGTTCGTGCAGAAGGTTGTTGTCATACAAACGTCCCCATCTGTTGACTCAGGGATCGAGACGTGGCTGCAAGATCCGTTATAGCCATGCGGATAAGATGCCTGTCATCTCGACTTCTAGTGATACGAAGCCGTTGGGCGCCAGCACGGGGTTCCGTATTACCCTCCTGAACCCACCGATTCCATATTCTGCTAAGAGTCATTGGATCTCGACCAGCGCGAGCAGTAATGTCGCGATACGATAAACCACAATCGCGATAGGCTACAATCCGACCTTTATAGAAGTCAGAAACGTGATTTCTCCCCCTCACACGAGGTATCACAGCAACGTTTCACCAGGCAACGCCGGTCAACTGCTGTTTGTGTAAGAGAAATCGGTTGGAAACTTACCTCATGTCAGCACGTTGTAGGAGTCGCCACCGGCGCCTACCTTGTGTGAATGCTGTGAAAAGCTAATCAGTTGCATATCACAGCATCTTCTACCTGACCGTTAAATTTCGCGTCTGTAGCACGTCATCTTCGTGGTGTAGCAATTTTAATGGCCAATAGTGTATGTAAAGGGCGGAGCTGTCATTTATACTAATGTGATTCACCTGAAAACCTTCCCGACGTGATTATCGTCGTGCGACGGTAATTAACAGATTTTTAACCTGCAATGGTAGTTGGAGCTATATACACGCGACATTCCGTTTCGGAAATCATTTGGGAATTCAATATTCCGACATCTATGATGCCAGGAGTGCCTAGAGATTACCACGTTTCATGCACTGATTCTCACCACCAACGACGCTTAACGACTGATATTAGCACCGTTTGTATAGAGTTGTCAATGCTAGAAGACAAGAAACACTGTGAAATAACCGTAGAAATTAATGTAGGACATACGACAAACATATTTACTGGAACAGCGCCGCGAAATTCGGGGTTAATGGGCTATGGCAGCAGACGTCCGACTCGAGTGCCTTTGCTAACAGCTCGACATCGCCTTCAGCGCCTCTCCATGACTCGTGACGTTGACTCTGGACGACTGTATAAACCGTAGCCTGGTCAAATGAGTCCAGATTTTAGCTGATGTTAGGGTTCCAGCGTGGCGCAGACCCCATGCAGTCATGGACCCAAGCTGTCAACAAGGCTCTGTTCAACCTACTGGTGGTTCCTTAATGTTGCAGGCTCTGTTGACATGGAATAGGCTGGCTTCTCTTGTCCAGCTGAACCGATCATTGAATACAATGGTTATTTTTGGCTACTTGGAGACCATATGCAAACTATATGTGGACTTCATGTTCTCAAACAACGATTGAATTTTTATGGATGACACTGTGTCATGTCACTGGGTCACAGTTGTTCGTGAAAGGTTTGAAGAACTTTCTGGAAAATTCTAATGTATGATTTGTCGACCACGTTCGCCCAACATGAATTCCATCGAACATTTATGGTACAAAATCGATGGGTCGGTTCGTTCACAGCCAATTTACAGTGACAACACTTTTGCAATCATGGATGGCTATAGAGGCGACATGGCTCAGCATTTCTGCTGGGGATATCCAACGACTTGTTGAGTCCATGTCACGTCGAGCATGGTCTCAAACTGGGTGAGGAAGAGAATCCTGAGAAAATGTAACTATCACTAAACTGCAATGCGTAGATCATCTGTAAAAGTGAGTGGGTATGAGGATGCGATGACTCATAACTGTTCACAAGGGAAACACATTGGAAGATGGCAGAGGATTAGATGGTAAGAAAAGAATTCCAGAATCTGCCATTGATAAAATTCAAAATAATAATGGCACAGTCATCATGCATAATGTTTGTAGTGTAGAAGACATATGAAAAGTTATAGGAGCAATTACGATTCACCTCTCTTTGACATACCATAAACCCATTCACTGCCTGCACCGTCCAGGAAATGCCTCATCATACAAATACAACAGACTATAGAAAAATGATAAAAAAATTTATTCACAAGTCAGCTGTACTTATCTAGTAAACGTAGAAACTTTCTTATTTTTGATGTACACTTTTAACAGAAAATAATTATTATCTTAAAAATAAGCCCTATATTTAGAAATCCTTGTGCGAAAATGGTTTGAAATATGTAACTTACAAGCCATGATTTTTCGAAGATTTTTTCCCAATATTTTCTGATAGAACATACCTTCCACATGAACACGTTTTACTTCATTTAAGATAGGTATTATCAACCTGTCCACATACCCTTAAGAACAACCAATGAACTGACTTAACACTACAAGCCACCATTGTCTTACAGTGTTAATATTGCATTGCCTGGCCAAAAACCGAAACTCCCAGAAGAAGAGGAGGGAACAAAATGAAACTTCACAGTTTGACAGGGTATGTATTCTCATTTCTGTGATTTAAAAATTGAGTCGAATTTATAAATAACTTTACACTATCAGTCCATTTATCAGTATGTCGTTGCACCACCTCTGGTCTGGCTTCATGCACATATTCACTTGGGGAGGATGTCATAAAACAGTCGTATCCCCTCCTGAGGCAATTCAACTGTTGTAAGTGATCTTTGACATCCCAGGTACTGGCAGTGGGACAGAGTTGACGTCTTAGCTGTCCCCAGCATGTTCTGTTGGGGACAGATCTGTGGATCGTGCTGCAGACAGTTCCCAGCGACATGTGCACTGTCCTGTTGGAAAATGAAACCACGATGCTATCGCATAACAAGTAACGCATTAAGACACGGGATGGCTGTGATTTACTGCCATGATGACAGAGTTCCTTCAACCACTACCACCTGTGACCCAAAGCCAAACCTGGTAGTTCCCACATCATGAGACTAGTACAAATACTGCTGTGCCTCTGTAAAACATTGGAACAGTGGAACATCTTCCCAGGTCATTGCCATAATCATTGATGATGGTCGTCTGTGGTAATGCACAACTGGAATTCATCGTTGAACATAACATAGTGATATTCACAAGCACTCCACGTGTCACAGTCGCAGCATCACTCCCAGCTCAGCCATTTTTATTTAGTTATGTTGGTGAAAACAGCCAACATATGTGATGGAAATTCCCTAATCCCGTTGTTGCTAATCTTTTAAATGTCTATTTGACACTGTGGTTTATTTGACTATGGTTTATTATTTGACTATGGTTTACTTCACAATATGGTTATTATCCAACCAATGCTCTGGGATAACACAAAATGTTGCACAGAGTCCATTACTTGTACTTGGATAGAAGGTGCTGATGTAAAATGCTTGTTGGACAATCCTACACTGTGATGGTCACACGGTGTCAACCAGAACCTTGCTCACAAGTATGCCTGCCCTCAATTTCCTATGCAGTGCCACAATAAGCCACTGTCACATCCAAATGTCACGCAGATCTGGATATTGCATGACTCAACCAGATGGCCAAATGACCAAATGACCAAAAAGAAGGCCCCTTTCAAATTTGGTGAGTTGCTGCAAATGTTGTCTCAAACGGCTCTGAGCACTATGCGACTTAACTTCTGAGGTCATCAGTCGCCTAGAACTTAGAAGTAATTGAACCTAACTAACCTAAGGACATCACATACATCCATGCCCGAGGCAGGATTCGAACCTGCGACCTTAGCGGTCGCTCGGTTCCAGACTGCAGCGCCTAGAACCGCATGGCCACTCCGGCCGGCTAATGTTGTCTCATATGAGTAAGTGGCATCTCTGTATCCTTAAAAGTGATCACTCAACATTTGATGGTGTTGTCGTCCATCATATGTCTTAACAGTCCTTGTAACAACACTGAATATGAACATCACTAACATACACTGGTGGACATTCTACCAGTCTCAGGTACTCTACTTCTATATATATATATATATATATATATATATATATATATATATATATATACTACAGAATTCTACAGTGAAGCAGTAAGAGTAGGCCACCTCTAGCTACTCCTGGCTTATTGTTATTAAAGATGATTATTTATGCTTGTGGCAGTTAAAACAACTCATTTTACCAATTGTAGTTATAATTTTGAGTATTAGTACTCGTCTTCATGCATTAATAAATAAATAATACTTCATAGCCATAAGGGAGAACAGCCAGTTGAGTCCATACCATAAATAATTCGTACTGCGCGTTTTTGAAGGTGAATAAGATTAGCCTGGTTGATGAGCTACTCCCACATAGTGTGTTTCAAAAATACTTTTACAAACTTTGGAGACAGGTTCCTGACACCAAAAGAAAAAAGGAGTTCGTGCAAACATTTGTCCGAAAATCCTTCGTTTTCGAGTTATTAGTGAAAGATCATGCTCAACGGATTTCCAGGTACAAACCAACAACTTCACTTGCCTATGCACCCATTTGATGCATTGCTTCCATGTACATGCTGTGTCACAGGGAGACTTGTTTATATTCGTCAGCATCTGTCTTCAATGCGTCTGTTGTGAACATGTACTACAGGTAGTGTGCTAGCTAATAGTACTCCGCTCAAACATGGTAGGATATTCATTTCTTAAGCAGGGAGACAAATCTTCTGCGTACATGTACACGAATGGTAATGAATACGAGGTTGCATGGCTGTACCAGACGGCGTCAGTCATCCAGCCTTTGTTGCCCTGTATTGTCATATTGAGGAGATGGGAACTGTAACACCACAGACTCTTCATTGGGGAACACCGTCTGCTGCTCATGAAGCGGCTAGGAACAGCACATTCTACGCTCTGTTGAGGAAGAGCCAGGTTTCAGCGCAATACAAGTGGATCTAACACGTGGTACATCGCCAAGTTCAGCGTAGACGATGTGCGCATAGCTTTATGACTGCCGGTCGGGGGAGAACTTCCAGCTATGGGTCGGTGCACAAACTGCCAATCCATTATTTACCGCTTCAGTTTCCTTTACAGACAACACAACGTTTCGAAGAGATGAAATAACAAATTTCGCCAGCCAACACATATGGAACGATTGCAGTCCTCATGCTACAGTACATGCTAGACATCAGGGTAAGTGTAAGATTAACGCAAGGCCTGGAATTGTAGATGACTGTCTGCTGAGGACACACGTTCTCCTAGGACATCTTACAGACGCCGTCTACAGGGTCTGGTATAAGCATGGTGCAGCTCCAGCACACTTCCGGCTCAGTGGTGGAGGTGCACTGGCTGGTATCTGCCACCACAGATGGACAGGTAGAGAAGGACCAGTTCCATGGTCAGCACATTCCCTTGACCTCCAAGCTTTGGGTAATTAATTCTGGGAGACACCGTAAACAATTTATCTATGCAGAAGACCACCGGGATCACGAAACTCATCGATTAGTCACGGAAGCCTGCAAAACGATTGGAAACATTGAGGAAGTTTTTGAAAGTCTGCGGCAGTCCCTGATTCGTCCAATTCGTGTTGTTAAGAAGCAAGAGGGGGATACATCTACATCTACATGATAATTATGCAGTTCACAATTAAATGCTGGGCAGAAGATTTATCGAACAACCTTCAAGCCACCTCTCTAGAAGAGTGAACTCTGATTCTCTTATTTAGGGTATTTATCATAGGTCTATGGGCTGAAGGATGCGGACCTTGGGGAGGATCAGTTTGGATTCCGTAAAAATGTTGGAACACGTGAGGCAATACTGACCTTACGACTTATCTTAGGTGAAAGATTAAGAAAAGGCAAACCTACGCTTCTAGCATTTGTAGACTTGGAGAAAGCTTTTGACAATGCTGATTGGAATACTCTGTTTTAAATTCTGAAGGTGGCAGGGGTAAAATACAGGGAGCGAAAGGCTATTTACAATTTGTACAGAAACCAGATGGCAGTCATAAGAGTCGAGGGGCATGAAAGGGAAGCAGTGGTTGGGAAAGGATTGAGACAGGGTTGTAACCTCTCCCTGATGTTATTCAATCTGTATATTGAGCAAGCAGTAAAGGAAACAAAAGAAAAATTCGGAGTAGGTATTAAAATTCATGGAGAACAACTAAAAACTTTGAGCTTCGCCGATGACATTGTAATTCTGTCAGAGACAGCAAAGGACCTGTAAAAGCAGTTGAACGGAATGGACAGTGTCTTGAAAGAAGGATGTAAGATGAACATAATCAAAAGCAAAACGAGGATAATGGAATGTAGTCGAATTAAATCGGGTGATGCTGAGGGAATTAGATTAGGAAATGGGACACTTAAGGTAGTAAAGGAGTTTTGCTATTTAGGAAGTAAAATAACTGATGATGGTCGAAGTAGAGAGGATATAAAATGTAGACTGGCAATGGCAAGGAAAGCGTTTCTGAAGAACAGAAATTTGTTAACATCGAGTATAGATTTATGTATCAGGAAGTCGTTTCTGAAAGTATTTGTATGGAGTGTAGCCATGTATGGAAGTGAAACATGGACGATAACTACTTTGGACAAGAAGAGAATAGAAGCTTTCGAAATGTGGTGCTACAGAAGAATACTGAAGATAAGGTGGATAGATCACGTAACTAATGAGGAGGTATTGAGTAGGATTGGGGAGAAGAGAAGTTTGTGGCACAACGTGACTAGAAGAAGGGATCGGTTGGTAGGACATGTACCGAGGCATCAAGGGATCACCAATTTAGCATTGGGGGGCAGTGTGGAGGGTAAAAATCGTAGAGGGAGACCGAGAGATGAATACACTAAGCAGATTCAGGAGGATGTAGGTTGCAGTAGGTACTGGGAGATGAAGAAGCTTGTACAGGATAGAGTAGCATGGAGAGCTGCATCAAACCAGTCTCAGGACTGAAGACCACAACAACAACATGCGCTGAAGAGGTCCAGTCATCTAAATTGTATACATTTATTAATAACCCTGACAAACAAACCTTTTGGAAGAAATAGCAAATAGAACTGGCGACAAACTTTTAGCTGGAAGCAAAATCCATAGTAACACAAACAGGCAAAATAGAGCGAGTAAATGAATTCAAGTATATAGGAGAAACGACACAACAGAATGGACCAGGAAAATATGCATTAGATGTAAGAGTTAACAAAATGGAGAGAGCATTTGGTTTGACATGAATATTTACCACAAGAACCCATACTTGAAATAACAATACTAAAACACTATACCACAGTGGTACGACCAGAATGTTTATATGGATGTGAATCCTTAAGAGTGAACTATAAGCTGGACACATTAGAGGTACTTAACAAACAGATAGTTAGAAAAATAAGGAGTGCAACACAAACTACTGATATTTATCTTTTCCATTAGCGACTCTTCTACTTTTTGTGTTTGTTTGCGGTTACGATTATTGTTCGTGTACTGCCTTTTATGCTAAAACATTGTTTATTCTGGTTACCGACACATGTTTCGGCACATCTGTGCCGTCACAAGTGGGTTTTGTTTATTGAAAACTGTGAAAAGTGTAACTAATGTAACAAAGTGACGCCTCGAGATGTTTTTGCTCTCACTGTGACTTTACATCACTTGGTTTTGCAGGCTGCACTGATCTGCAAATCAAGCGATGTAAATGCGAACATTATCAGCGAGTTAACACAATACTTGATTTTTTTTTAAACCTGATGGTGGTGTGGCAAAATGTTTTCTGTATATAGGTGTTGTAAGTCACGTTTTGCCGTCACTGATCCTGCTTTTGTGTCCTGGGGGCACAACGCACACACAGTAATGTACTTTGTGTAGTTTCGGTTTTACAGGCGACTTTTCGCTTCGCAAAACGCGGTGAGCACTATGTTGTCGATTGTTAGAATCTGAACACATCGTAAAAGAACAAGAAAGACAGAGTACACCAAATTTTAATGCAAACTTAACAAGATAATTAGTTGCTGTAGCAATAACACAGGCAATCAGGACACACAAATCCACCATAATCTCTGATGACAAAACACCGAAGGAAACCACAGCCAACAGACTAATACCAAAACTGAAACAAGGGAAGACAAGGTAAACATTACTGTATAAACGTAGGCCTCTGCGACCATTGTCACAGTCAATAAGAACAATACAACATACAAACAATGACCACATGCAACACACAAGAGTGCAACAACACACATTCAAAACAAAATGGCACACACTAATCTCTAATAACGAAATTGTCCGCAGAATAGGCAAAATTTGAAAGTAACAGCGACTTCAAGTAGGACAGGACAGGCAACACAGCACAGAAAAAACTCTGAACAGTGAAGACACCCAAAGATAAATTCAGCAGATCAGGAATATATAAAAATATATATAAAAGTAAAATTTTACATTCGGCGTTAAATTCTCACGGGAATAAATGAACGCCGATGGGGTTAGGACACACAACATAGTGCTCACCACGTTTTACGAACTGAAAGGGCGCTTGTAAAACCGAGATCACGCAAAGTTCATTACTACGTGTGCGCAGTGCCCTGAGGACGCAAAAGGAGAAGGATCAGTCACAATAAAGCGTGAATACAAGAAATATATACACAAAACACTTTTCCACACCACAACACGTTTCTTTAAGAAAAAGAGATGTGTTAACTCGCTGAGAAAATTCACATTTACATCGTTTGGTTTGCACATAACAAGATATTAGTGCAGGACACAATACTGATATCACTGCAAAACCATATGATGTAAAATCACGGTAAGAACAAATGCGAACAAAAACTGTCTTCAGGAGTCACTTTTTTAGGTCAGTTACAGCCTGAAACATGTTCACATTTTACAGTTTTCAATAAACAAAACCGATGATGCCACAGGGGTAATAAAACATGCTTGAGTACCAAGAATCAGTAGAGTTTTTGCATAAAAGGCGGAACCTATATACAGACTACACATGACTGAAAAATGGGAGGTAACGAGGAGAGCTGCAAAATTATAGGGAAAACGTCAAATGTGCTCGCTAAAAGAAGATTAATCTTTTTTTGGACACCTTTACCGAATTACTGGGAGTAGTCCGAAGAAGCAAATATTCCTTTAGTTCTGGAAGAAGAAATAGACAACAGCATGTATTACAAAAGTGAGTTAAGATCTAGAAAGAAACAACATCAAAGAGCCTGAAATAACAGATTATAGTCTATTCAAGAATAAAATATTAAATTTAGAAGGCTTTCAGTGCAGAAGAAATAAGGAATCAGGAAAAACATGGACAGAAGTAAGGGAAAGACAACGCGGGGAGAAGATGATGGAGCAGTGGAAAAATAGACAACAACAAGGACAGAATGGGAATTGAAGACGTTATATGATGCTAGTTGCTCAGTATGAAAAAAAATTACTTGAAAGGAAACGATTTAAAGACATACGTATAAATGAAATTTTTTACTTGTTTTGGTATAAGGAACGTGCCTCATATTTTGTAGAAGTATTTCTGAAACACCCTATACACACACCCTGTATATCACTGATGCTTTGCATCTCCTAAATAGGTATAGGAATTGGATATACGTCGTAATCCCCTTCTCTCCCTCCCTCTGTCCATCTTCTCATCCACTCCTCTCTCTCTTAACACCACCTCATCTCCGCCTCCCCTCACTCTACATCCATTTTCTTCTTACCCATCTCTATGCATCAGTTCTCCATTTCCACATCCATGCCCCTCCCTCTCAACACCACTTCAATCTCCATCTGTCTGTCCATCTACTACTCCCCTCCTCCCCACACTCTCTATACTCATCTCCTCCTTCCCCACTCTATGTCTATTGTCTCTCCCCACCATTTCTGTACGTCGCCTCTTCCTCTTCTCTTCGCTCGTAAGCCCTGTTTATTGTTCTTGCAAACTCAGGTTCCGTCATGTCAATAACCACATGCACTACAAATGTAGGTGAAGTAAGTTGCTTCGTTAATACTGGGCTCTGGGTTCTCCAATAAATGTTTTGACCCATCTTCACACTAAAAAGATGGACACTACTTCTCGTACTTCATTGTTTGTCTACACTATTATTATTGCTATAGAAAATGCATAATAATTACTGAATAGATGCATGTATCTTGTTAAAATTTAATAATATTTATGATAGTCCATCCGCCCTGAGCCACTTTATGAGCATCTTTAAGGAGATTTTTTTTATTTCAAAATCTTATCTCATTACTGTAAATACGAAATCTGCTGAAGCGACTGTTTCTCTTGCGATTATAGAAATTGTGACTGCGAGCGCCTCTAGCAGCACGATCAGGAAACTGTGAATGGGAGATCAAGAGGATAGCTGTATCGCAATGCATGTCTCGCTCATAGCGTCCGATACTACATGCCTAGTTTAAGGTGTGTTGCAGAATTAAAATGGAAAATGCCGTATTTCAGGTCTTCTTCTAAAAGGAAAGGCACAGACCTTCAAAATGGTAACCATGTTTTTGAAGTTAACGAAATATTCTGGGGGGAAGTGTGCGGTTGTGATTAAGTAATGTTCATCAACAACGTTATGCAGTTGAAATCAAAAGTGAGTTGGTGTGCTTCCACTCCATGCTTTGTCTTTTTCTTCTGGCTCATAATAGTGAGCCCAAGATTCACAAAAAATTAAAATTTTGTTGAGGAAGTGCACACTCTCAACCTTGTTTCCATGTGTAGTCGCGAAAACTGCTTTGGGACCCACCTTGCACATGTTTTGCGGTACTTCAGCTTGTTACAGATAATGCTATGAACCGTACCAGTACATACTTGAACCTCATCGTCTAGCATTTCCACAGTCACACGGCGGCCGGCACGAATAATGTCATCAGTTCGACTTTAGAGTGAGGGAGTTGAAACTGCAACTGGTCGGCCAGAACGGTGTTCGTCAGTCACTGAATCGCGACCATTTTTGAACTGCTCTACCCACTTGTAAAACTTTGCACGCTTCTTACAAGCTTCACCACAAACTTTAGACATTCTGCAGTATATAATCACTGGTTTCTCGCCTTCAGCAAGTAAAAGACGAATAACAGAACGTTATTCAACTACTGTGGACGTTTCAAGTGGACTCGCCATTTTGAAATGTATTTTTGAAGTCATAAACAAAACAATGTTGATACATCAGCTGATCACGGCTCATCCCAGTGATGCCAACTTAAAGCTATAAAAGTACAAAACTTGCCCTACTAACAGTTGTTTCACGAGACGAAACTGTCTTTTCTATTATCAAATGACTCTCGTGGATAGTTTCTCTGCAGATTTTATAGATACTGTAATCATTTTTATGTCATCTTTTTATGTAGTAATGGTGTAAAGATGAACCTCTGGTTAGCACAAATGCGTTAGAGCATTGTGGAATGATCTCGTGTGATTTTATCGTAAAAATATAAAAAACCAAAAGACCGCATCCAATCGCTTAATCTACAAAGACAGTATGTTTTGGAACATTATTCCTGTGAAACAGCGGTCAAAATTTAGAATAAAAGCTTTTGATTAATGTAAAATTGATTAATGTAAAATGTTGAAATTTAAAACTGTACAATCAGGTGACTGGTTTTAATAGTGGTACAGTCATCATCACACCATTAAAACTGTCCAAGAAGAGTAATACAAAGTTACAGAGGGTAAGAATTAGGTATAAATGCAAATAATGTAGTAATTAATTTAAATTGCACAATTAAAACTCTATGAAAAGATCAATTCATTGTTTCAAAGAACAAAACTTAGCTATAAATGCAAAGAATAAAATTAGTGTTAATTATTTAAATTAGTTACATTATTTACATTTATACCTATGTCTTGTCCTATGAAGCTTCGTGTTACCCTTCCCAATGAGTTTTAATGGTCTGATGATGATAGTACAACTTAGAAACCAGACACCTGATTATTAAATTTCAAATTATAACAACTTAACATGCTGTCCTAGATTGCTTTTATTTAAAAACGTATTCCAAAAACAGTGTGTCCTTTTATTTCGAGAGGCTGGGTTAGCTGCGTGTCGCTATACTTAGCACCTGTTAAAGTGATTCTCGTTAATTTAACTGAGAGCATTGGCACTAATGCTCAACTGATACGAGATGCCAAAAAGTCTGAGACTTAAGAGGGATTGCCTCAGTTAGTAGACCTCCTTGTGTATACTTACTTTGAATACTTGCCAGACTGCGACCCGTGTCCCATCATACGCATCTCCTTCGACACGCTGCCGTTCATCGAGAACGTGTGGTTTGGCCGTTTTACCTGAAACATGAAATCCGTTCGCGATTACAGTTTACACATTTCCAATTCATACGCTTTCAAGTAGTGTGTAAAACACATATTAAAGAATAACAATAATACCAGAGTCCCCAAGAATCCATACAGCAGATGTGCAGTTGAGGCCAATCACATTACATCAAGTGTTACATATGACCACCATTGATGTGAAGGAAGGCTTCAGCACATTTCGTCATCTACTTTCATACGTTCAAAAATCCTAAGCCTATTCTGAATGTATTGACTACCACCAATAACGGGTTTCCGATGTCCTCTGACTATATCAACAGAGTGGAAATACACCAAAGCCTTTAAATATCCCCATACAAAAAAAATATATATAGCACGTTTCAAGTCTGCGTGCCCATGGTATGGGCGAGCCATGACCAACACAAGTGCTGTCTACGATTTTTGCTACGTATTGCCAAACAGTGACACGAAAGTGCGCCAGTGCACCATCATGCATGGGGCACATATGGTATGCACCCTTCCACCATAAAGGACATCATCCAAAGCGTAGCCATAGACCAGAGCTCTCCCTGGAGTGTAGAGTAGCAGCATCAAGGTTATCACGAGACTAGTTAACTCAAAATGTAAAACCAAAGATTCATTAAAAGAAAACTTTGGAACAGGAATTAAAGTTTAGGAAGAAGGTATAAAAACTTGAAGGTTGCTGACGACATTGTAATTCTGTCAGAGACAGTGTGGGACTTGGAAGAAGGGTCGAACGTTTCAGAAATTATTTTGGAAGGAGGATGAACATCAAGAAAAGCAGAACAGGGATAGTGAAACATAGTCGAATTAAATCGGATCACGCTGAGGGAATTAGATTAGGAAACAAGACACTTAAAGTAGTAGATGAATTTTGCTATTTTGGCAGCAAAATAACTGATCATTGACGAAGTAGAGAGGATATAAAATGTCGACTGTTAATGGCAAGAAAGGCTTGAAGAAGAGAAATTTGTCAACACTGAACACAGATTTAGGCGTCAGGAAGTCTTTGCTGAAAGTCTTTGTGTGGAGAGTAACCATGTATAAAAGTGAAACATGGACGATAAACAGGTTAAACAAGAACAGAACAGAAGCTTTCGAAATGTAGTGATACAAAAGGATGCTGAAAATCAGATGGATAGATCATGTAACTAATGAGGAGGTACTGAACAGAACTGGGAGATAATAAACTTGTGGGACAACTTGAGTAGAAGAGGGGGATCGGTTAATTCGACACATTCTGAGGCATCAAGGGACCAACAATTTAGTACTGGATTGAAGTGTGGGGAGTAAAAATCATAGAGGGGGACAAAGAGATGAATATATTAAGCAGATTCAGAAGAAGGTAGGTTGCAGTAGTTATTCAGATATGAAGAGGCTTGCACAGGATGGAGCAGCATGTAAAGCTGCATCAATCGAGTGTTCCAATTGGAGACCAAAACAACAACAAAACAAATGAAATACTTGCATTATCTCGTAGGTATATAAATTAAGAAAATATTCTTGGGCTTCCAGAAGTGTCAGGTGACTAAGATCCCACTACCTTTCAACGGAGCTCTCCCCGACCTTTGTCAAGTGGTAAATGATAGCTGTGTCGCCGTGACCTCCTTGTTATATAGCCAAGCAGCTGGTTGTCATTTCACTGGCCCCCTCTTCCTTTGTCCTGGGTCAATCGCGCCTGCTTCAGCTAGAGCTATCTTTCTTAATTTTTTACAAATAGTAAGCAAGTCTAAAGTTAGAAATGCTCCTTAAGAACGAACTATGAGTGCAGACTTAAAACCAACATTAGTGAAAAGGATGTTCCTTTTTAATACGCTATGAATATCGCTTGGACGCTTTTCATGCATCAGTTTAATGGTGGAAAGTTCCTTTCTATTCCTGGAAAAAAAAATGCAATTTTGGACTTGTCCAGTTTTAATAAGCCTCTCACGTATCCAGCTGAATGTACATGCAAATTTATGCCATTGTACGGGATACACATCAGGAGATGTGGCGTCATAAACATTGAGATGCGTGACAAACTAGTTTTCTTGAAACGGAGGTGTTTTATACATGCGAATTTCAATAAATGGTTCAAATGGCTCTGAGCACTATGGGACTTAACATCTATGGTCATCAGTCCCCTAGAACTTAGAACTACTTAAACCTAACTAACCTAAGCATATCTCACACACCCAAGCCCGAGGCAGGATTCGAACCTGCGACCGTAGCAGTCGCGCGTCTCCGGACTGAGCGCCTAGAACCTCTAGACCACCGCGGCCGGCACATGCGAATTTGATTTCTTTACGAATTGGTGGGGGGAAGGGGGTAGGTGGAAATAATTTCATTACGACTTGGAACTACGTTCGGTTAGGGTAGCTTCAATTCACTTTCAATAACAGGACTGCTTACTGCAGTTCTCTCATTTGTGAACGTGACCACTTTTCAAACGGTGGTATGTTAGTATAGTGTCTTTACCTGTGAATACATTAATTTTTTTGCTTTTGTTGTCATTTTGAGCACCAGACTGATCCATGGAAGGTTCGGATACGTCCGTTGACGTTACATAGAAGCAGAACTTCCCGGTGTGTTGCGTTCCATTGGGATACTTCATTGGAACTTGACAGAGAAACCAATTGCCGTCTTGTCGCACAACCCTCTCCTGAGGATACGAGAGTTATCACAAATTTTATTTCTGTCAGTTTGTCTACATAATGTATTGACGTACACTGATGTGCCAGACAAACGTATAGGCATGCGTACTCACATACTGAGATATGCAAAACGGCAGAATACGTAGCTGCGGTCAGCAACGCGTATGTTACTGCTGCTACAATGGCAGGTCATCAAGCTGTAAATGAGTTCGAACGCCATGTTTAGTCGGTGCACCAGCGATGGGACACACAGTCTCCGAGGTAGCGATGAACTCGCGATTTTCCCGTACCACCATTTCACGAGTGTACCATGAATATTAGGAATCCAGAAAAACATCAGATCTGCGACATCGATGCGACCAAAACTACATCCTGCAAGAACGGGATCAATGGCGACTGAACAGAATCTTTCAGCGTGACGGAAGTGCAACCTTTCTGCAAATTGCTACAGAGTCCAGTGCTGGGCCATCAACAACTGTCAGCATGTGAACCACTCAAGGAACCATCATCAATACGGGCTTTCGGAGCCAAAGGCCCATCAACAGCGACATTGGAATGTTAATGACTGGAAACATCTTACCCGGTCAGACAAGTCTTGTTTTACATTGTATCTAGGGGATGAACTTGTGTGGGTATGGAGACAACCTCGTGAATCCATGGATCCTGCATGTCAGCAGGGGACTGTTCCAGCTGGTGGAGGCCCTATAATGGAGTGGGGTGTGTGCATTTGTAGTGATATGGGACCACTGACACGTCTACATACGACTCTGACAGGTGACGCATGCGTCGGCATCCTGTCTGATCAACCGCATCCATTCACGTCAATTATGCATTCCGACCGAGTTGGGCAATTTAAGGAGGACAATGCGGCACCTCACAAGTCCACAATTCCTGTAGAGTGGCTCCAGGAACACTCTGATTTTAAACCCTTCTGCTGGTCGCCAAACTCACCAGACACGAACATCGTTGAGCATATCTGGGATGCCTTTAAGTAGGCTGTTTAGGTTTTCTTACTATTAAGTAGGCTGTTTAGGTTTTCTTATTTGTAACGCCACTAGCGCTCTGTATCAAAACCACTGGCTGTGCTGTGTGTAGTCTGTGGCTAGTTTGCATTGTTGTCTGCCATTGTAATGTTAGGCAGTTGGCTGTTAACAGCCCATAGCGTTGCGCAGTTGGAGGTGAGCTGCCAGCAGTGGTGGATGTGGGGAGAGAAATGGCGGAGTTTTGAAATTTGTAAGACTGGATGTCATGAACTGCTGTATATATTATGACTTTTGATGATATTAAGGTAAATACATTGTTTGCTCTCTATTAAAATCTTTCATTTGCTATCTATCCCTATCAGTAGTTTGTGCCTTCTGTAGTTAGAATCTTTTATTCAGCTGGCAGTATTGGCGCTCGCTGTATTGCAGTAGTTCGAGTAACCAAGATTTTTGTGAGGTAAGTGATTTGTAAAACGTATAGGTTAATGTTAGTCAGGGCCATTCTTTTGTAGGGATTAGTCAGATTGCGTTGCGCTAAAAATTATTGTGTGTCAGTTTAAGCACAATCTTGTATAATTGTTCTAAGGGGACGTTTCATGCCTTGCAACGTGCTGTTCGATAGAGATCTCAGCCACCCCGTATTCTTACGGACGTATGGACAGCCCTGCAGGATTCATGGTGTCAGTTCCCTCCAGCACTACTTCTGAAAGTAGTCGCGTCCATTCCATATCGTGTTGAGGCCCTTGTGCGTGCACGTAGTGGCCCTACATGATATTAAGCAGGTGTACCAGTTTCTGTGGCTCTTTAATGTATGATGATGAGAAATACCAATAAGACCTGTCAGGTTTGAGTGAATTGCGCATCAAGTATTTCAGGGGCGCTTTTCTCAAAAACGGGGTAGGAGAGGTGTGAGGACGGGTGCTGAGCGAAAATATGTTAGGATCGTTCATTTACGTTCCACACAGGCGACTTGCCAAGTAAGTGTCGAATCGGTACCCCACGCCTTGTGACGTTTCCGTCGTGAGCAGAAATATAGGAAATAATTTTTTGGCGTGTACATAGTTCAAAATTCGATAATTGTTTGGCAGGACACAGCATAGACTCTTCCGTGCGCGGTATACACGGTTACCAACAGATGTCAGGAGGCCCAATGTTAGGTATGAATTTTTACAGACAACACGAGCAGGACGCTGGCGCTGTCTGCCGCCTGGACTCCTCCTCGGGTTCCGTCCAATAAGTTCCACCACTTTAAGAGGGCATGACAGACATATCTCGTAGCAATCTATGTGACACAAATCCAAGGTGAGTGAGGGTGAGAAATTTTCTTGCCCAGTGTGATTGTGCACTGATCAGCCAGAGCATTGTGACCATCGACCTCCTGTCAATATAAACCCTTCCAGGCGATAGCAGCGTCACCTGGTGAGGAGTGACTGCCAGTCACACACACACACGCACAGTGCACGTAGTATCAATGAGCGTGCTGCCCCTGTGTAGAATGAAGAAGGCACGAGATCTGAGTCTGACCGAGGACCGATTGTGTTGGCCCAGCGGCTCAGGACGAACATTTCGGAAATGGCACGACTTGGCGGGTATTCGAGGAGTTCTGTGGTGAGTGTCATCAACACGTGGCAGTACCAAGGCGAAGCCACATCCAAATGTCGTGGGGTTGGGTGGCCACCCCTAACTACAGGCGTCGGACGCTGTAGGCTGGGCAGACTAATAAAAGAGGACAGGCGGCGAACTATGGCCGAACTGATATCACACTTTAATGGTGGACAGGGTACAAGTGTGTCTGAAGACATAGTACAGCGAACACTATTAATGATGGGCCTGAGTGTATTTCGGTGTTAACATTACGGCATCGGCAACTACGACTGAAATGGGGACACAGCCATCAGCACTGGACGTTCACGCAGTGACAGAGCGTTGCACAGTCTGATTAATTGCGATACCTTCTTCGTAATGCCGAAGTGAGGGCGCGAATCGGTCGTCTTCCAGCGGAACACCTCCTCAACACCTGTACTGCGGTACCCAGACACGTTGGCGGCCGCTCCATTATGCTCTGGAGAACATTCACGTGGGTATCCATGAGTCCAGTGGAGCTCGTACAAGGCGCATCGACGCCCGAGGAGTGAGCCGTGGTAAAAATTGCTGTTTTGAAGAGCGAGCAGTCGCCCTCCGTTTCTGGCGGTGGCGCCGTTGTGGCAATCGCAGCTTTGGTGTCTCCCTCTGGTGGGAAATGGGAAAAGGTTGGCGGTTCACGTGCATTTAAGGGGCGCTGTGAGCTCGCTAGGCGGCGAGTGGCGGCAGTTGGTCTGCCAGGTCAATGTGGGGCAATTAGTGTCTGTCGCCCGGAGTGCTAGTATGTGTTAGGCCGCCAGTCTGTTCGAGTTGCTTAACCAACGGTCATTGGCGGTTGGATCGATCGGTTGGTCGGCCTCGCACTGAGACACGACTTGTCCGTCTTGAGCGTCGGCGCATGTGAGGTCGCCACGTGAGTCCTGCGGGCCGCGCCGTATAGCGAGGGGTAGTGGCTTCGCGGCCGACACGAGAGCAACAGGAGTCAACCAACCCACGACATCGGTCTGGCCGGCGCGAGCTGCGACGCCGTGAGACGGGAGATCGGCGCGCCTTCCTGCGTCCGTTGAAGCGGCTGGCAGTGGACGGTTCGGGGGAGCGTTTTGGGGTGCTGCGCCAGGTCTTCGTCAGACATCGCACTTCATTACAAGTTAAGTGGTTCGTGATATGTTCTTTCATTGACTTGTTAAATCTACTGGTTTTCTTGGTGAGTCTCTCGTCCCCTGCTTGGTTGTCTGTCTCCCGTCCGCATTTGTTAGGCAAGTACTGTCTTGTCTGTCTGTCGGACTGCCGTACGTTAATAGCTGTCTTTGTCATGTTTGTCGGATTCAGTGTTAACGAATTTATTCCTTAGAGTGTAACGGCCGAATTCCTGAAATATGTTTTTATCTTGCCTATCATCTTGAGAGGCGGTATATGTGCAATGTAGAGCATGTTTTTACCTCTTTTTCAGGACTGCATTTCATGGGTTTGTATTTAAATGGTCATTTTAGAACATAAAGTTGCCATACTTCAACCATAAGAGTTTTTTTTTAATCAAGTTGCACCTTCGGTGGCAAGTTACATTTTTTTTTTTTAATGTTAGCGTTTTCGACCATTTCTATCCCTCCTACAGGGTGCATAGTTTGTGTGCTTGTGTGACTTGGTAAAATTTTTAGTTTCAAGTAATCTGGTGTGTTGCAGGTTTGCACCAGTGTAGTCTATCAGAGGTTGTTGTGAGCGGTCGTGACTACGGCTCTGTCAAAAGGGAGCGGCAAGGATCTCAGCCCAAAAGCTCATACCGTCAAAATTTGTTCTTTCTGTCTCTGAATAAATTGTAACTTGATATTTAGAGGGTGCTCTCTGATTATAATTCTAAAATAAAAAAGAGAGAGAGAAAGAAAAAGAGGGCCTTTTAAGAATAAAATTTCAATTTGTGGAAAGAAATTTAATTTGTTTTCATCAGTTACCCAATGGCAATTACTTCCATTCTCACGTAGTGAGATTAAATCTGTTAATGTTCTTGATGAATCGCTCGTAAATAAAGTAAATTCTTAAGAAAAGGTTTCGAAAGTAAATATCACGGTTCAAGGAGTATCGTACACAGGTTGCGGATCGTCTACGCCTCTCCTTGATCATCATGTTTCCCAATGGCGGTGTCATTTTTCAGCAAGATAATGCCCCATGTCACAAGGCCAGGGGTGTGATGGAGTGGTTCGAGGAACACAGACGCGAGTTCTAATTGATGTGCTGGCTCACCAGCTTGCCAGATCTGAATCCGGTCGAACACATCTGGGATGTGATTGAATGTGGGGTCGGAGCTCGTCGCCCCCATTCCACGAATTTACGAGAATTAAGTGACTTGTGTGCGCAGATGTGGTGGCAGCTCCCTCCAGCGACCTACCAAGGCCTCACTGCTTCCGTGCCACGACGCTGTTATCCGCGCCATACCTGGACATACTGGCTATTGACGGGATATCTAGGGGTATGTAGCAGAATACTGAAGTATTGTTCTATGTATTTTAGCCCAGTACTTAGTTATATCTGTAACTTTTCCTTTAGGAGTGGTCGGTTTCCTGACAGATTGAAGTACACGGTAGTGAAGCCGCTTTATAAAAAGTGAGACAGAGCTAATGTTGACAATTATAGACCTATTTCAATGCCATCGGTGTTTGCTAATGTTATCGAGAAGATTGTATATACAAGGTTACTGGAGGATTGAAATTCACATAACACGCTGTCAGAAATACAGTTTGGTTTTAGAAATGGATTAACAACTGAAAATGCTATATTCTCATTTCTCTGTGAGGTTTTTTACGGATTAAATAAAAGGTTGCGAACGCTAGGTGTTTTCTTCGATTTAACGAAGGCTTTTGACTGTGTTGACTACAAAATATTACTGCAGAAGTTGGACCATTATGGAGTAAGGGGAGTAGCTTACAATTGGGTCGCCTCTTACTTTAAGAACAGAAAGCAGAAGGTAATTCTCCGCAATATTGAGAGTGGCAGTGATGTTCAGTCCCAATGGGGCACTGTTAAGTGGGGCGTTCCCCAAGGGTTGGTGCTGGGGCCACTGCTGTTTCTTATTTATATAAGTGATATGCCTTCTATTGTTACAGGTGATTCAAAAATATTTCTGTTTGCTGATGAAACCAGCTTGGTAGTGAAGGATCTTGTGTGCAATATTGAAACATTATGAAATAAAGTAGTTCGTGAAATAAGTTCATGGCTTGTGGAAAATAATTTGATGCTAAATCACAGTAAGACTCAGTTTTTACAGTTGCTAACTCGCAATTCAACAAGAACTGATATTTTGATCAGACAGAATGGGCATATTATAAGCTAGACGAACAGGTCAAGTTCCTAGGCGTTCGGATAGATAGTAAGCTGTTGTGGAAAGCCCATGTTCAGGATCTTGTTCAGAAACTAAATGCTGCTTTATTTACAATTATAACAGTATCTGAAATAAGTGACAGTTCAACACAAAAAGTAGTCTACTTCGCATATTTTAATACGCTTATGTCATACGGTATTATTTTTTTGATTCTAGGCGCTTCAGTCCGGATGCGCGCGACTGCTACAGCCGCAGGTTCGAATCCTGCCTCAGACATGGATGTGTGTGATGGGACAAATCTGCATGTGGAATGCACTTCCTTGACTCTTGTGCAGAAAGGAGTGCACTATTCTGCTGCATCCGTTTACAATAAGCTGCCACAAGAACTCAAAAATCTTAGCAGTAGCCGGAAACGCTTTTAAGTCTAAACTGAAGAGTTTCCTCGTTGCTCACTCCTTCTATTCTGTCGAGGAGCTCCTGGAAGAGCTGAAAAATTAAGCCAATTCCAGTGTTACATTGTTGATTTTCTTTATTTAAACTTTCGAATTGTCGCGTGAATACTTTTCTTGTATTTACTTTTACCTGTTTCTACTATCGTGTTATAATTTCATGTATTGACTCGTTCCATGACCATGGAGACTTCTCCTTCATTTGGTCCCACGGAACAATAAATAAATTAGTTAGGTGGCCATAATGCTCTGGATGATCGGTGTATGAGGTGTGTTGTGGGACTCGGTGTGTGGGCCGAGCAGTCGGTGCCGTGCCGTGGTCTACTCACGGAGGCCCTGGAGGCCGGCGTGGACGCCTGCCCGCCGCCGGACTGCGGCACGATGAGGAAGGTCTCGATGTTGTGGTCGCGCAGGTAGGCGTTCCGCTCGCCGCCGTGGCCCGCCTCCACCGCGTAGTCGCCGCCCAGGCAGCGCAGCGTCTCGCTGGTCACGTGCACGCGTCTGCAGGCACACGTGCAACAAAAAGACGCGTGCCAACACAGTTACAAATCCACTGCCAACGACCACATCTTACAGATGTTAACCAGCCGAGTTGCGGCGTCGCGTTGTCGCCACGTTTCGATGAGTTTCCAACTGGTCATCTTCAGGCGAAGACCGATTGACTGCGTGTCCATTGGGAAATGGAAATGAGCGTTTGGCGCCATTGGCTGGGAGGCCCCTTAGGGTCAGGTCCGGCCGCCTTCGTGCAGGTCTTATTACATTAGACGCCACATTGGGCGACCTGCGCGCCTATAGGGGATGAAATGATGATGAAGACAACACAACACCCAGTCCCTGAGCGGAGGAAATCCCCGACCCAGCCGATAATCGAACCCAGGCCCGTAGGACGGCAATCCGTCACGCTGAGCGCTCAGCTATCGGGGCGGACATCTCCATTGGGGACTCAGCTGTTCGATACACTTTTCAGTCGTCTACTTTCCGAACTGACTTTATGTGGCTACTAGTTTCGGCGATTTACTACGGCATCTTCAGGCCGCTGACCGACATATAGGAAGATTACACCTCGATTCTGATCAAAACAGGAGCCAGCAATATTGCTATTAGTAGATTTCTGCTTGCTATAGCGATCCATAGTTGAAGGTATGGCTACAGCACGCCCAAATCTATTACTAATAGTATTGCTCGTCCCTATTTCGATCAGAACCGAGGTGGAATCTTCCTACAGGTCGGTCAGGGGCCTGAAGATGTCGTAGTAAATCGCCGAAACTGGTAGCCAAATAAGATAAATTTGGAAACTAGATGGCTGAAAGGTGTTTAATTTGACATCCCAAGACCGACTGAAGTAGCGCAGTAGTTAACCCACTGTACTCCCATTATGGAGAAAGACGCTTCAAATCTGTGCCCGGCCACCCAGATTTAACTGACATGATTTCCCTGAATCACTTCAGCCAAATGCCAGGATGGCTTATTTTCAAAGGAAACAACCGATATCCTTCTCCATCCTTTCGTAATTTTGGGTTTGTACTCCGTCTCTAATGATGCCTCTGTCGACGAGACATAAAATGATAATCTTCCATCCTTTCTTCTTCGCTCAAGTAGGAAGTACGCCAAAACGTTGCGACAACACTAAGCCACGTCTCGGCCGATAATCTGAGAAGATTTCATGAAAGAAATTTTCTGAGAAAGCCTGCAGACCCATACAATGCATTGTCATCTTTCGTTAATCAAGCGAAGCTGGGGTTCATAATTTGGAAAAAAATTCTGTCAGCAATTTGTTAATGGTCTTCCATTCTTATTGTTAGTTCCATGCACAATCACCAACAGTGAACTATAAGAATGCCCAACAAAGAACAAAATGATCGGATTGGAAAGTTTGTAACACGGTTCTGCAGTGCTTCTCCCTACTTTTAAATCATTAATCCAAAAGAAAGTTTTAAGAATCGAATTAAAATTCAGTGGGAAAGGAAATCATTGGTAACATTCGCTGGTGGTATGCTATCTTCAGTAAAAGTGGTGAAGAATTACAGGACCTGTTGAATTAAATGAACAGTCTATTGACTACACAATATCGGTTGAGAGTAAAGCGAAGAATGACGAAACTAATGGGTGGTAACAGAAATAAGAATAGTGGGAACCTTAAAGTTCAAATTTAGGACCATGAAGCAGATGAAGTTAACGGATTCTGCTACTTTGGAAGCAAAGTAACACATTACAGAGGAAGCAAGGAGGATATAAAAATCAAATTGGCAAAATTGAAGACGACTTTCCTTGACGCAAAGATGTCTAGCAGTGTCAGACATAGGCCTTTGTGAGGAAGAAATTTCTGAGAATGTACGTTTGGACCACAGGATTGTATGGCAGTGGAACATGGACTGTGGTGAAACCCAAACACGAGAGAATCGAACCATTTGAGATGTGGTACTACGTAAGAGTGCCGAAAATTAGGTGGACTGGTAAGGCAAGGAACGAAGAGGTTCTTCGCAGAATCGGCGAGGACATAAGTATGTGGAAAATACTGACAATATGAAGGGGGAAGCTGTTGGGACATTTGTTAAGACATGAGGGAATGACTTCCATTGTACTAGAGGGAACTGTAGAGGGCAAAAGCTGTAGAGAAAGACAGAGACTGGAATACACCCAGCAAATAACTGAGGACGTAGGTTGCAAGTGCTATTCTTGAGATGAAGAGGTTGGCAGAGGACAGCAATTCGTAGTGGGCCGCATCAAATCAGTCAGTAGACTGATGACTCAAAAAAACTGTACTACCTAGGTGTGTGGTATTTTATTGATCTTTAGAGAGTAAAAACTGTAGGGAACGACAGAGGCTGGAATACATGTAGCAAATAATTGAGGACGTAGGCTGAAAGTGCTACTCTGCGATGAAGAGGTTGGCACAAGAGAGGCCACATGAAGCCAGTCAGGGGACTGATAAGAAAAAAAAAAATTATGTTACTGTCGTGGTGTAATGGGACATGTCTAGTATTACTTTTCCTCAATAGTAGTACTCGATACCAGTAATATTTTTGGAATTCAGGGCATGTCAATATTATCTCAGCTGTTTTTCTGAAAATTTTCATGTCATTTTATACACAACATGTTATATTTCAAGCTAAAATTTATGAAAAGGAATTACTTTATTTTCGTTGTTACAATCTATATCTACTAGTTCTGAATGTACAGTTAAAGCTGTTTCCTTCAATTTACGTCTATGACCACAAAATTTTTGTTAACAGATTACCGGTTTCGGTCTTTAATCACCATCACCAGATCTGTTTCATAAAAAACAAAAACCGGTTTCGGTCTTTAATGACCATCATCAGATCTGTTTCATAATAACAAAATCCTAATGTACTGCAGTATATTAGGACTGTTTTTATGAAACAGATCTGATGATGGTCATTAAAGACCGAAACCGGTAATCTGCTAACAAAACGTTTGTGACCATAGACGTAAATTAAAGGAAGCTTATTACATATATGGGTCACTGTTTTTTCGCGGCAATGTCGCAGCTTGTGAGTTAAAACTGTGTTTTTAGAAACATCTGAAATTACGAAATGTTTGACACAGATAAAATTTCTGTTTTTAACTCCACACCCTAGTACTGTTTATTATGTTTATTTCTGGATTAATTTATGAAATAATAATGGAACTAATATAAATTCATTTGTGAAGAGAAATTGTACACCCTTTGCAATATTGTTATACACTTTAAGAGGTGGTAACAAAGCCTAATTCGAATAATACCTTCCACGTAACATAGTCTTCTTTTTATTGATTAGAATACTCAATAGTACTACAGTATGTTAAGCAAAGGTAAGTAATTAAGTTCAATTTGCATTTCCATAATTCCACCTGCGAAATGACTACGCTTACGAATTTTCCAAGCAACGGGAGGTGTAGCTCTTCGGCAGTCATCTTGGCGTGCTTTTATGATGGCAGCGCTATGCAAAATTTCAACGATCGATTCGCCTCTTGCGCTTAGGGGGGGATGGGGTCTCTAAGCACTACGGGACTTAACAGCTGAGCTCATCAGTCCCCTAAACGTAGAACTACTTAAACCTAACTAACCTAATGGCATCACAAACATCCATGCCCAAGACAGGATTCGAAAATGCGACCGTAGCAGCAGCGGGGTTCCGGACTGAAGCGCCTAGAACCACTCGGCCACTGCGGCCGGCTCTTGTGCTTAGTTTACCTTTGTAAACTTCGCCTTTTAGCCATCCCATCCGATGACCTTGGTGGCCGAAAAGCGTAACGATTCCTGACGAACCTTCTTCCAAGGAATGATAGTTTCAGACGATGTGACACCTGGTAAGTAGAATGTGCTAGAGACCTGTCATGCTGGAATAACATAACCATAACAGTAGCGAAAGCAACCACTTTTAGTAATGCTGGTTTACAAGACAGACGAGATACCTGGTCCTCGCAAGACAACGCAGTAACATCAAAGGCCCGATCAACTGACTGTCTATCATTACACACCACACATTTACAGAGACCGTTCTTGTATGTTTCCACGAAGGCGTGTGGCTTTTCGTCGGAGCACTAATGTTAGCTGGTCGCTGTGGCCGAGCGGTTCTATGCGCTTCAGTCCGGAACCGCGCTGCTGCTACGGTCGCAGGATCGAAACCTGCCTCGGGCATGGATATGCGGGATGTTCTTAGTTAGGTTCAATTAGTTCTAAGTTCTAGGGGACTGATGACCTCAGATGTTATGTACCATAGTGCTCAGAGCCATTTGAACCATTTTGAATCACTAATGTTAGTTACGTGTGTTATTGACACTGTCATGAGTGAAAGCGGCTTCGTAAGTAAACAGTGTTAATAGGATCATTGGGTGATTAGCAGGTAGCCAGCGACTGAGTGCCAATCGCCTACCTTTATCCCCTTCTCGAAGATGTTGAATGCTTTGCAAGTGAAGTACATAATGTCCGCCATATTCTTGTACAAGTAAAATTTTTGAGTGCGGTTCTGAAAGGACGACTTTCATCGACACTGTTCAAGCTGGTACTCTGCTGTTAGGAAATCGTCTAATGTATTCTCTACAAGCAGCGGAAGCAGCGTTTCCCCTTCAGTACCCGTACACGACTTCCATGTCGCTATACACAGGATTTATAAAGACATGTCTCATGTTTAAAGTAAACAGTATAATTGGGCGACACATCACAGGCGAAATATTCAATTGTGTAAACTAAAGCACAACTTCGCCACTTGAAATTCAAAAATGATAGTGAGTCGCTAGATCTATAGCAAACTGAGTACCAACAAGTCAAGCGAAAACGTATCGCTATAACTGGGTGTACCCCTGTAATCAATGAAAGCCAGACAAATGTTATATGAAGTGTTTTACTCGAATTAATCTTTGAAACCATCTCCCATAATGTTTACTATATCTTCTGAAATATCCTACATAACAAAAATAGCTGCTAGCACTTTTTTTTATTTGACGTGTACTACGTCAAGAAAACAATAATTCAGAGAAAGATTTCATGCGTGGTGGACAAAGGGACGAGCATAATTCATCTCTGTGTGACAGCTTATCGGGTCGTTGAACTGGGGGAAAAAATCATTTTTTTATTGAAGACCATGGGCGTAGCGGGAGGCACTGCTACGTAAACAGCTTCATCTTATCACAAGAAAGTGTCCTGTACTGACACGGAATACAGGGCGATTTTGCCAAATGAACTGCAGGCAACGATCGTTGAGACTATAAGAAGTAAGAACGTCATCTGGACATACAGCTGGGAATGCGTTCTCAAGGAGGTACACTATGAGGGATGAACAACCATTTGCAGGTCGAGATATAAGATCTTTGACAGTGAAGGTTTCAATAATTGAAAGCTCACAAGAGAACTCACCAGATGAACAGTTTTAATGAGAGTAAAAACGAGTTTTGAAAATTATTGGAATTTTCCATTTTAATTGTCTTTCACATAATGTACAGTACTGTCCCTCTGGTATGACAGTGGCTGAGGCTTGACTACAGCAGTACCGGAGGTTTCGCGCAACACCCACGTTCAGTCCATGTGACCATCGTCGATAACGAACTAGCGTCTCGATTATGGCACATAAATCTTCGATGGGATTCATGTTAGATGATCTCAGTTACCAAAACGCTCGCTCAAATTTTCCAGAATGATCTTGAAAGCAATCTCGAACAATTGTGGCCCAGTGACATGACATTGTTGTTTGGAATCACCAAGTCCAGGCACTGCTGCAAATAACCGAGCACAACAGCTTCCAATCAATGATAGTTTCAGCTGGACCAGAGGACCCATCCCGATCCAAGTAAACACAGCCCACACCAGTATGGAGCCACCACCACAGTGCCTTCCTGACATCTTGGGTTAACGGCTCGGTGAGGTCTGCGCCACACTCAGACACTGCCATCAGCTCTTACCAACTGGAATCGAGACTCATATGACCAGGTCACGGTTTTCCAGTCATCTAGGGTTCACTCGATGTGGTGACAAAGCCAGGAGCGGCGCTGCAGCCCATGCACTCGCGTCGGTCGTCTGCTGTCACAGACCAGTTACGTCAACTTCCACCAGACTGTCCTAACGGATAAGATCGCCGTACGTCCCACAGTGATTTCAGCGGTTATTTCACGCAGTGTTGCTTGTCTGTTAGTACTGACAACTCTACGTAAACGCAACTGCTCTCGGTCGTTAAGTGAAGGCCGTCGGCCGCTGAGTTGTCAATGGTGACAGGTAATGCCTGAAATTTGGTACCCTCGACACACTGTTGAGACTGTACCACTCGGGATATTGAATTTCCTAATGATTTTCGAAATGGAATGTCCCATGCGTCTATCTATGACAGTCACTCAGCGTTGAAAGTCTGTTAATTAACGTCGTGCTGCCATTATCACGTTGGTAACCTTTTCACACGAACCACCACACGAAACGACGGCTTCGCCAACGCACTGCCCCTTTATAACTTGTGTACGCGGTGCTACAGCCATTTCTATATGTGCATACCTGTATCCCTTAATTTTTGTTGCGTCAGTGTAAGTCTGCAGGTTTTTTATAGCCATTCTCACCGATGCCAAAAATTTCTGAACTGTGTGGTCGCATTATATTTCCCCTCTGACTTCTTCATCACACAACAATCTTATGGAGTATCTTGCAGATATATCATTGGCTGGCTCCAAGTAATCGTCGTAGGACCTCTGATGTGTGCACTGTATGCAAGTGATTTTCCAAGTAGAGCCAGCAGCATGTAAACCTGTTCTGTGATTCTGCCATTATATACAGAAAAGGTTCGTTGTTGAACAACCGTATGGAACTGTAGAACGACATGGACAGTTCCACTTGGGATAATGTACAGTACAGCAGATCCCTTTAAATGTGGGTAAATTTAATATAATGCAAACAACAAAGAGGAAGAACCCGATAATATCTAATTGCGTGATTAGCACTGAATATCTTCAGCAAGTCATATAATAAAAGTATTTAGAGACGGCGGAAAATTGTTCCTCTCGGAGCACAAGAAAGACGAATATCCTCTTTAAAAGACTGTAACAGAAGGTATCAGAAAGATTATATACTGATAAGACAGAGATTTAGGAACAAGGTTTTAAATTGTAAGACATTTCTAGGGGCAGATGTGGAATCTGACCACAACCTATTGGTTATGACTTGTAGATTAAAATTGAAGAATCTGCATTTAAGGAAATGGGACCTGGCTAAACTGAGTAAACCAGAGGTTGTAAAGAGTTTCAGGGAGAGCATAGGGGAACAACTGACAGGAATAGCGGAAAGAAACACAGTAGAAGGAGAATGGGTAGCTTTGAGAATGAAATAGTGAAGGTAGCAGTGGATCAAGTAGGTAAAAATACGACGGCTAATAGAAATCCTTGGGTAACAGAAGAGATATTGAATTTAATTGATGTAAGGAGAAAATACAAAAACTCATTAAATAAAGCAGGCAAAAAGGAACACAAAAGTCTCAAAAATGAGATCGACAGGGATGGCTAGAGGACAAATGTAAGGATGTAGAGGCACATATCACTAAGGGGTAACATGGATAGTGGCTACAGGAAAATTAAAGAGACCTTTGGAGAAATGAGAACCACTTGTATGATTATCAACCCAGTTCTAAGCAAAGAAGGGAAAGCAGAAAGGTGGAAGGAGTATATAGAGGGACTATACAAGGGCGATGTACTTGAGGACAATATTATGGAACTGGAAGAGGATGTAGATGAAGATGAAATGGGAGATGCGATACTGCGTGAAGAGTTTGACAGAGCACTGAAAGACCTGAGTCGAAACAAGGCCCCGGGAGTAGAAAACATTCCATTAGAACTACTGACGGCCTTGTGAGAGCCAGTCCTGACAAAACTCTACTATCTGGTGGCAAGATGTATGAAACAGGCGAAATACTCTCAGACTTAAACAATATAATAATTAAAATTCCAAAGAGAGCAGGTGTTGACAGATGTGAAAATTACCGAACTATCAGTTTAATAATTCATAGCTGCAAACTACTAACGCGAATTCTTTACAGACGAATGGAAAAACTGGTAGAAGCCGACCTCAGGGAAGATCAGTTTGGATTCCGTAGAAATGTTGGAACACGTGAGGCAATACTGACCATACGACTCATCTTAGAAGAAAGATTAAGGAAACGCAAACCTACGTCTCCAGCATTTATAGATGAGGGAAAGATTTCGACAATGTTGACTGGAATACTCTCTTTCAAATTTTAAAGGTGGCAGGGAGCGAAAGGCTATTTACAATATGTACAGAAACCAGATGGCAGTTTCTATAAGCAGTGGATGGGAATGGAGTGAGACAGGGTTGTAGCCTATCCCTGATGTTATTCTATCTGTATATTGAGCAAGCAGTACAGGAAACAAAAGTAAATTCGGAGTAGGTATTAAAATCCATCGAGAAGAAATAAAAACTTTGAGGTTCGCCGATGACATTGTAATTCTGTGACAGACAGCAA
The DNA here is from genome assembly GCF_023897955.1 of Schistocerca gregaria. Classification (NCBI taxonomy): domain Eukaryota; kingdom Metazoa; phylum Arthropoda; class Insecta; order Orthoptera; family Acrididae; genus Schistocerca; species Schistocerca gregaria. The sequence continues at coordinate 84,849,919 of NC_064930.1, read as the reverse complement.
AGGACCTGGAGGAGCAGTTGAACGGAATGGACAGTGTCTTGTAAGGTGGATATAAGGTGAACACCAACGAAAGCAAAACGAGGATAATGGAATGTAGTTGAATGAAGTCGGGTAATGCTGACGGAATTAGATTATAAAATGAGACACTTAAAGTAGTAAGTGAGTTTTGCTACTTGGGAAGCAAAATAACTGATGATGGTCGAAATAGAGAGGATATAAAATGTAGACTGGCAATGGCAAGGAAAGCGTTTCTGAAGAAGAGAAATTTGTTAACATCGAGTATAGATTTAAATGTCAGGAAGTCGCTTCTGAAAGTATTTGTATGGATTGTAGCCATGTATGGAAATGAAACATAGCCAATAAATAGTTTGGACAAGAAGAGAATAGAAGCTTTCAAAATGTGGTGCTACAGAAGAATGCTGAAGATTAGATGGGTATATCACATAACTAATGAGGAAGTATTGAATAGAATTGGGGAGAAGAGGAGTTTGTGGCACAACTTGACAAGAAGAAGGGACCGGTTGGTAGGACATGTTCTGAGGCATCAAGGGCTCACAAATTTAGCATTGGAGGGCAGCATGGAGGGAAAAAATCGTAGAAGGAGACCAAGAGATGAATTCACTAAGCATATTCAGAAGGATGTAGGTTGCAGTAGGTACTTTGAGATGAAGAACCTTGCGCAGGATAGAGTAGCATGGAGAGCTGCATCAAACCAGTCTCAGGACTGAAGACCGCGACAACAACAACAACAGAAAAGCATTTGTCTCAATCTTGATTCGGCTTTCCTCACCGAAAAGTTATGTCAACCAAACATATTAGCAGTTTTTCAACATTGCAAATCATATTATGCTCTTTCTCTTTTAGTGGACCTTTCTTACAAGTACTCAGCATCTTCCCTCACTGCCACTCAATGAGTATGTCTCTTTTCCACTGTCTCCGTTTTTCCCACTGATTTGTAGCGCGAGGGTTGGCACTTAAGTAGTGGCAACTGTTTATTCGTAGCCGACACAAAAGAGTTACATGTTTGCACCTGTTACTGTCCTTCAAAGTAGTCACCAGCGTTGTATACAACTCGTTGCCAGCGATGTGGAAGGCGTAGTATACCGTTACCTGAGGCTTTTCTGTTTATGGTGCGAATGGAGCGGTCTAAAGTTATAGTGATTCCCGTGTACGACTGTGATGGTGTTACCCTAACGCATTACGTTCGTCCACAGCACACCGTCAGTACACAGTATTTCTGTTCGTTTTTGGAGCATCACCTACGACCAGCTTTGCGAAAGAAGCGGCGACACTTACTGCGCAATCCACCCATCACTTCGCACGACAATACGCGGGCGCATAAAGCGCAAGCTGTGGCTGCTCTGTTCGGTCCATGAGACTGGGAAGTACTGTGCCATCCACCGTACCCCCCGGACTTAAGTCCTTGTGCCTTTTATTTGATCCCGAAGATGAAGGAACCACTTCGTGGCATTCGCTTCAGAACTGTTCCAGAGATTCGACAGGCAGTAGACCGCTCCATTCGCACCATCAACAGAACAGGCTCTGCTAACCGTATACTACGCCTTCCACATCGCTGGCAACGGGTTCTGCACAACGCTGGTGACTACTTTGAAGGACAGTAACAGACCCTACACCACTTTCTTTGGCTCTTCGGTGTATTTTTAGTACTGTAGCTATTTTCATTTCAAGTGGAACATCAATCTAAAAGAAATTATCTGTTGTTGAAATGGGCTACTACTTTCGTGTAGGGTTTAAAAAAGTAAGATAGGGGAGATTAGGGTGTGTACGCACGAATATAGACAGTTGTTCAGTACGTTAATGGAATAGGAAAGAAAATTGATAACAGTGGTACGGTGTACCCTCAGCTAAGCAGTAAACAGTGGCTCGCGGAGCAGAGTATGAACATGTAGCAATTTCAAATCCTGTGCCTGGTCCACTGGTGTCCACGAGCAGTCCAGTATTCAGCCTCCCACGGCACCAGATCTTTCCTGAAGAGGATCTCGGCAGAGAAACTTCGAGGGCGGAAGACGCCTCGAGAGGAGCGCGTCGCAGGCCCGGACGCTATGCTGGGTGCCGCAGGCCACTTACCCCGGCAGGCCGCCGCTCTCCATGTAGTTGGCCAGCGTGACGTCGTTGGACCAGACGTCGAACTGCCACTTGCGCAGGCCCAGCACGCCGCAGTGCACACGGCCCGTGTGGATGCCGACACGCATGTTCACGTTCACGCCCATCACCTCGCGCACCAGCCTGCGGGCACGACAGTCTGCGTAGTAGGCGTGTAGTCACGACAGTCTGCGTAGTAGGCGTGTAGTCACGACAGTCTGCGTAGTAGGCGTGTAGTCACGACAGTCTGCGTAGTAGGCGTGTAGTCACGGCAGTCTGCGTAGTAGGCGTGTAGTCACGACAGTCTGCGTAGTAGGCGTGTGTGTAGTCACGACAGTCTGCGTAGTAGGCGTGTGTGTAGTCACGACAGTCTGCATAGTAGGCGTGTAGTCACGGCAGTCTGCGTAGTAGGCGTGTAGTCACGACAGTCTGCGTAGTAGGCGTGTAGTCACGACAGTCTGCGTAGTAGGCGTGTAGTCACGGCAGTCTGCGTAGTAGGCGTGTAGTCACGACAGTCTGCGTAGTAGGCGTGTAGTCACGACAGTCTGCGTAGTAGGCGTGTAGTCACGACAGTCTGCGTAGTAGGCGTGTAGTCACGACAGTCTGCGTAGTAGGCGTGTAGTCACGTCAGTCTGCGTAGTAGGCGTGTAGTCACGACAGTCTGCGTAGTAGGCGTGTGTGTAGTCACGACAGTCTGCGTAGTAGGCGTGTGTGTAGTCACGACAGTCTGCGTAGTAGGCGTGTAGTCACGACAGTCTGCGTAGTAGGCGTGTAGTCACGACAGTCTGCGTAGTAGGCGTGTAGTCACGACAGTCTGCGTAGTAGGCGTGTAGTCACGACAGTCTGCGTAGTAGGCGTGTAGTCACGACAGTCTGCGTAGTAGGCGTGTGTGTAGTCACGACAGTCTGCGTAGTAGGCGTGTAGTCACGACAGTCTGCGTAGTAGGCGTGTAGTCACGACAGTCTGCGTAGTAGGCGTGTAGTCACGGCAGTCTGCGTAGTAGGCGTGTAGTCACGACAGTCTGCGTAGTAGGCGTGTGTGTAGTCACGACAGTCTGCGTAGTAGGCGTGTGTGTAGTCACGACAGTCTGTGTAGTAGGCGTGTGGTCACGACAGTCTGCGTAGTAGGCGTGTAGTCACGACAGTCTGCGTAGTAGGCGTGTAGTCACGACAGTCTGCGTAGTAGGCGTGTAGTCACGGCAGTCTGCGTAGTAGGCGTGTAGTCACGACAGTCTGCGTAGTAGGCGTGTAGTCACGACAGTCTGCGTAGTAGGCGTGTAGTCACGACAGTCTGCGTAGTAGGCGTGTAGTCACGACAGTCTGCATAGTAGGCGTGTAGTCACGGCAGTCTGCGTAGTAGGCGTGTAGTCACGACAGTCTGCGTAGTAGGCGTGTGTGTAGTCACGACAGTCTGCGTAGTAGGCGTGTGTGTAGTCACGACAGTCTGCGTAGTAGGCGTGTGTGTAGTCACGACAGTCTGCGTAGTAGGCGTGTGTGTAGTCACGACAGTCTGCGTAGTAGGTGTGTGTGTAGTCACGACAGTCTGCGTAGTAGGCGTGTAGTCACGACAGTCTGCGTAGTAGGTGTGTAGTCACGACAGTCTGCGTAGTAGGCGTGTAGTCACGGCAGTCTGCGTAGTAGGCGTGTAGTCACGACAGTCTGCGTAGTAGGCGTGTGTGTAGTCACGACAGTCTGCGTAGTAGGCGTGTGTGTAGTCACGACAGTCTGTGTAGTAGGCGTGTAGTCACGGCAGTCTGCGTAGTAGGCGTGTAGTCACGACAGTCTGCGTAGTAGGCGTGTAGTCACGACAGTCTGCGTAGTAGGCGTGTAGTCACGGCAGTCTGCGTAGTAGGCGTGTAGTCACGACAGTCTGCGTAGTAGGCGTGTAGTCACGACAGTCTGCGTAGTAGGCGTGTAGTCACGACAGTCTGCGTAGTAGGCGTGTAGTCACGGCAGTCTGCGTAGTAGGCGTGTAGTCACGACAGTCTGCGTAGTAGGCGTGTAGTCACGACAGTCTGCGTAGTAGGCGTGTAGTCACGACAGTCTGCGTAGTAGGCGTGTAGTCACGGCAGTCTGCGTAGTAGGCGTGTAGTCACGACAGTCTGCGTAGTAGGCGTGTAGTCACGACAGTCTGCGTAGTAGGCGTGTGTGTAGTCACGACAGTCTGTGTAGTAGGCGTGTAGTCACGGCAGTCTGCGTAGTAGGCGTGTAGTCACGACAGTCTGCGTAGTATGCATGTAATGGAATTTGCGGTTTACACCTCAAGTGACACAAGTAGTCAGTACCACTGTGTTGCGTAGCATAGATACTATGGACCTGGCAAAGATTTGCCATTAACGGATATTTTTATGAATGGTGTCCCACAAGGTTGAATCTTAGGCGCACTCCTTTTCGTCGCAAACACTCTTCAATAATTATATAGGGTAGTTAATTTCTTGTTTTGTATTCACGTCTGACTGTAACTGAAAAATGTAAAACATAAACAACAACATACATACAGAGCTGCACAAGCATTATGCCATTCATACTACAGTTACATTACATGAAAATACAAAAAACGGCACACTACTTGTACTGTCCTTCAGCATATGACAATATACAGGGCGAGTCAGGAGGAAAGGTACATGCTTTGACGGGTGATAGGATTAGTGATCATGAACAAAAAACTTCATGTGGATGTATGCCCTATTCCGAATGGTTTCCGAGATAGAACACATTTAATATCACTTTTGCAAGTTTTCCTTGAACAACTCGAAAACCGCACCGTCTAGCGAAAACGCATCGCAGTAGCAAATTAAACTATTTTACATTTCCCAAAAAAAGATGCTTATCATTTTTGCTCTAGAACTAATGGTCTGTGCGAAGAGAGCGCGAGAATGTTGAAAAACTCGCTCGACGCCCATGCACTGTAGCTTAAGTAGATTTAGTAGGCCAATTTGAGGTAGCATATTAAGGTAGCAAGTTTGATATGGGACACTTGTCACCTGTCGAGTTGAGAAACTACCTCAAATTTGCCTACAAAAACTACGTAAGCTACAGCGCATGCGTGTCGAGCGAGTTTTTCAGTATTCTCGCGCTCTTTTCACACAGACCATTGGTTCTAGAGAAAATAATGATAGTGACCATTTTTATAGGAAATTTAATATAGTTTCATTTTGTAGTGGGACACGTTTTTGCTGGACGGTGCAGTTTTCGAGTTGTTCAAGAAAAACTTACAAAAGTGATATTAAATGTGTTCTGTCATGGAAACCATTCGGAATAAGGTATACGTCCATATGAAGTTTTTTGTTCAGAATCATTAATACTAACCTCCTCAAAGCATGTAACTTTCCTCCTGACTCACCCTGTACATATGCATTTGCATTCTGCCAAAAAAAATGTTTTTTTTTTTCACTGCACTCCTGAGCAACGTCAATGGAATGTCCCCTTGCTCAGATTCAGGCTTGACTCCGTAGTGGCATACTATTGATGAGATCATCAAGCTTGTCCTGGTACAAATTGGCCCATTCTTCAATGTAGTAGCTGTCGACGCCCTAAAGTAGCTCGTTTCGGTCGATCCCACACATCCTCGATTGGATTCACGTTCAGGGAATAGGCAGGGCATGTTGAAGGAACGAGTTCACAAGAAGAGCACAGCAGCCATGCAAATTGTCGTCGATCAGGACGAAACTGTTGCCAAAATGTTGGTGATACTGTCAAACAATGTTGCAAAAAAATGGCTCTAAGCACTATGGGATTTAACAGGTCATCAATCCCCTAGAACTTAGAACTACGTAAACGTAATTAACCTAAGGACATCACACACATCCATGCCCAAGGCAGGATTCGAGCCTGCGACCGCAGCAGCAGCGCGGTTCCGGACTGAAGCGGCTAGAACCGCTCGGCACAGCGGCCGGCTATCAGCTGCAGAACCTCATCCCTGTAATGTAGAGCAGTGATAGTCCGTCAGCAACCACGAGAGGCATACGGTAGCCCCACGTTGTGCCACTCTAGGTATCACTCCAACACCACCTTGTAGCACAGATGCGACACAGTGTTGGAGGAGTTCAACAGCACTGGGTCTGTGAAGACGTTATCTGGGACTATCGGGATTCAAACAGATCCGAGTGTGGGCCATAAACAACACCCAACGCTAATCCTGGGGCGCCTGTTGTGCAATATCTAACGGTGTTGTGGTACCATGTAGTCCTCGCCATGGTATTTGGAAATTGAGGCTTGCTACATGCAGTTGTCTGTTGACAATCTGATGCAGTTCCTTTGACACAAAAGTCCTAAGTATCGATCATCCTGTGCAATTGCCGAAAATGTATGGCCTGTGCAGTGGAAGTCCTCAACACTAACTGGAACCGATTCAAGCCGGCCGGTGTGGCCGAGCGGACTTAGCAGTTCACTCTGGAACTGCGCGAACGCTATGGTCGCAGATTCGGATCTTGCCTCGGGCATGGATGTGTGTGATGCCCTTGGGTTAGTTAAGTTTAAGTAGTTCTAAGTCTAGGGGACTGATGACCTCTGATGTTAAGTCTCATAGTGCTCAGAGGCAGTTCAACCATTTTCTTGTGAACCCGATTCGATGTTGGCACCACATTACTTTATCCACAATGAACATGTCGAGCAATTTCGCCAGTTGACAAACCTTGTGTGCAACGTGATGACGTGGACCCGATCACTAATTGCGAATGTCCTTCATAGCATGATGGATATGCCGTCCGACTGCTCTACAGACATGTCTAATATGACACCACTGGTGCTTCAGTTTCGACTAAAATGGTGCAATCGATTTCAGTGTGGTGTTACACCTGTAGGTCACACTTATGGTAACTGTGTGTATGTTTGCAACCAACGACAGGGGTGACTTTCCTGATAGTACAGGAACCGACAATAGCTTCACACCCCCACGATATAACAGAGTAACGAAAAACTTTTGTTGATGTGTGTACGTTCTGATACACTCATAAGGTGTGAGGCACGGAACAGGATGTTTATCTTTAGCCGGCCGCTGTGGCCGAGCGGTTTTAGGCACTTCAGTCCAGAACCACGGTGTTGCTACGGTCGCAGGTTCGCATCCTGTCACGGGCATGGATGTCCTTAGGTTAGTTAGGATTAAGTAGCTTCTAAGTCTAGGGGACTGATGACCTCAGATGTTAAGTCCCATAGTGCTTAGAGCCATTTGCACCATTTTTGTTTATCTTTTGTGATGTGGAATGATAGTATGGGTATGTACATATTCCAAAAGATTTTAGTGCTTCAGATGCTCTTTAATATGTGGCAGTACTAACCACACACATTAAATGTGTATACATTGCACTCCATCTCCATCTCTCTGCATGTTACCCCTCCTGACATCGCAGACCTACCCACCCTCCAAAGCCCTGCCTTTGGGTCTTCCAATTCACCTCTTGTTTATCTTTTGTGATGTGGACTGATAGTATGGATGGTACATATTCCAAAAGACTTTAGTGCTTCAGATGCTCTTTAATATGTGGCAGTACTAACCATAGACATTAAATGTGTATCCATTGCACTCCATCTCCATCTCTCTGTATGTTACCCCTCCTGACATCGCAGACATACCCACCCTCCAAAGTCCTGCAGTTAGGTCTTCCAATTCACCTCTAACATCTATTTTCATTTCCATAGATATCAATCAACGGTCTATATATTTTCCGTCTCCCCCCCCCCCCCTCCCCCCCCCCCCCCCACCGATACACAGAACACCCTCATTACCAGTGGAGGCCCTTTCGTTGTCTTTTTTTTTTTTTTTTAACGAAAGTGCACTGCTCTTCAATGAACATCGCTATTCCTTCCAACGAATTTAAATATCTATCTTTACCTTTTACGAGGAGCGTTGAATGAGTAATGTAATTAATTTTTGTTATTAAAGATTCCAGTACACCGTATTATTTCAATCTTTTGGCAACAAAACACTATTTTTCAACACACAACCTCCTTTCAATGCGACGCTTTTACGCCACCTTCTTGGGAGACCTGCATGCCTGTGTGGTACCAATCTACTGGTCGCCATCGGAACCAGCGCTCTACTGTATCAATAGCCTCCCCAGTATCAACGTGCTGCTGGCCACGGCGTGTGTCTTTCATTAGACCTAACAGGTGTAAGTCGGAAGATGCGAGATCTGGCCTGTAAGGCTGATGAGAGAGAACGGTCCAACAAAGTTTAGTGAGCTCCTCTCGGGTGCACAGACTTGTACGAGGCCTTGCGTTGTCGTGGAGAAGAACAAGTTCGTTACCATTTTTGGGGCGATGAACACACTGAAGTCGTTTCTTCAGTTTACTGAAGATAGCACGACACCCTTCAGAGTTGGTCATTGCACCATGAAAGCAGACACTGCAGTCTTGAGACTCCCAGAAGACTGTCGCCATGGCTTTAAATCGGCTTTGAACTTTTTCTTTGGTGGAGGAGTGGTGAGGCGCCGCTCCATGCTCAAGCAATTCCGCACAAACGGCCCTTCGTTGGTCTTCATGGTCTTCTGTTAGGTGCCCAGGACCTAGGAGGAACACACTTTTGGGTATCCCAACAGGTGGGCACGTGCATCAGCGCTCCGGACAGTTGTGCAGTGAAGTGTTGACTGTGATCTGTCAGTCACGTCGACTGAGACTGTCCGCTCATTCCAACACTGCAGGAGCCACAGCTGTGCGCGACAGGTCAGCAACTGGGAGATCGACAGGTTTGAGTGACCTCGCTCTGCGTAGCTGGCGGAGCTTGCTGAAATCCCTGGTGCTATTTGTCCACATCGATGCCCACTGGAAACATAACACATGTTGGAGTACGCGAGGTAAGCAGGTGGTGGAGGGTACTTACGCTATGGCGTCGATCATGTCGAGTCCCATCTCGACGCAGCAGTGGGCGTGGTCGGGCCGGGGCTCCGGCAGGCCGGACACACAGTAGTAGCAGTCCCCCAGCAGCTTAATGCGCAGGCAGTGGTGCTCCGCCGCCAGGCGGTCGAACCTGCACACAGGAACAAACCAGATACTGTATTGCTCGGAAAACGGGAGTGGCTACTTGCTGACAGTGGCAGCACCGCCGTGGTTACGTCCAGGAAGCAGGGAGGAGAGGTAGCAGTAGCGCACACTCCACCACTCTTATACACTGAGGAGAACCAAGTCATGCAATAGATCCTAACATCGTGTTGAACCTCCTTTTGTACGGCATACTGCATCAACTCGATGTGGAGTGAACGTAACAAATAGTTGCAAGTCCCCTGCAGAAGTATTGAGTCATGCTGCCTGCATAAAGGTCCATAACTGCGAAAGACATTTCTAGGGGCAGATGTGGACTCTGACCACAATCTATTGGTTATGAACTGTAGATTGAAGGAACTGCAAAAAGGTGTGAATTTGAGGCGATAGGACCTGGAAAAACTGAAAGAACCAGAGGTTGTAGAGAGCTTCATAGAGAGCATTAGGGAACCATTGACAATAATGTGGGAAAGAAATACAGTAGAAGAAGAATGGGTAGCTTTCACAGACGAAATAGTGGAGGTAGCAAAGGATCAAGTAGGTAAAAAGACGAGAGCTAATTAAAATCCTTGGGTAACAGAAGAGATATTAAATTTAATTGATAAAAGGAGAAAATATAAAAATGCATGAAATGAAGCAGGAGAAAAGGAATACAAACTTCTCAAAAATGAGATCGACAGGAAGTGCAAAATGGCTAAGCAGCGATGGCTAGAGGACAAATGTAAGGATGTAGAGCCTTATCTCACTAGGGGTAAGATAGATACTGCCTACAGGAAAATTAAAGAGACCTTTGGAGAAAAGAGAACCACTTGTATGGATATCAAGAGAGCAGATGGAAACCTACTGTTAAGCAAAGAAGGGAAAGCAGAAAGGTGGAAGGAGTATGTAGAGGGTCTATACAAGGGCGATGTTCTTGAGGACAATATTATAGAAATGGAAGAGAATGTAGATGAAGATGAAATAGGAGATATGATACTGCGTGAAGAGTTTGACAGAGCACTGAAAGACCTAACTCGAAACAAGGCCATGGGAGTAGACAACATTCCATTAGAACTACTGACAGCCTTGGGAGAGCTAGGCCTAACAAAACTCTACCATCTGGTGAGCAAGATGTATGAGACAGACGAAATACCCTCAGACTTCAAGAACAATATAATAATTCCAATCCCAAAGAAAGCAGGTGTTGACAAATGTGAAAATTACCACACAATCAGTTTAATAAGCCACGGCTACAAAATACTAACACGAATTTCATACAGACGAATGGAAAAACTGGTAGAAGCCGACCTCAGGGAAGGTCAGTTTCGATTCCGTAGAAATGGTGGAACACGTGACGCAATACTAACCCTACGACGTATTTTAGAAAATAGATTAAGGAAAGGCAAACCTATGTTTCTAGCATTTGTAGACTTAGAGAATGATTTTGACAGTGTTGACTGCAATACTCTCTTTCACATTCTGAAGGTGGCAGGGGTAAAACAAACGGAGCGAAAGGAGGAGGAGATTTGTGTTTAACGTCCCGTCGACAACGAGGTCATTAGAGACGGAGCCCAAGCTCGGGTGAGGGAAGGATGGGGAAGGAAATCGGCCGTGCCCTTTCGAAGGAACCATCCCGGCATTTACCTGAAGCGATTTAGGGAAATCACGGAAAACCTAAGTCAGGATGGCCGGAGACGGGATTGAACCGTCGTCCTTCCGAATGCGAGTCCAGTGTGCTAAACGGAGCGAAAGGCTATTTACAATTTGTACAGAAACCTGATGGTAGTTATAAGAGTCTAGAGGCATAAAACGGAAGCAGTGGTTGGGAAGGGAGTGGGACAGGGTTGTAGCCTATCCCCAATGTTATTCAATCTATATATTGAGCAAGCAATAAAGAAAACAAAAGAAAAAAGTTGGAATTAAATTCAATGGAGAAGAAATAAAAACTTTGAGGTTCGCCGATGACATTGTCATTCTGCATAGGCAGCAAAGGACGTGGAAGAGCAGTTGAACGGAATGGACAGTCTTGAAAGGAGGATATAAGATGAACATCGAGGAAAGCAAAACGAGGATAATGGAATGTAGTCGAATTAAATCGGATGATGCTGCGGGAATTAGATTAAGAAATGAGACGCTTAAAGTAGAAAATGAGTTTTGCTATTTGTGGAGCAAAATAACTGATGATGGCTGAAGTAGAGAGGATATAAAATGTAGACTGGCAATGGCAAGGAAATAGTTTCTGAAGTACAGAAATTTGTTAACATCGAGCATAGATTTAAGTGTCAGGAAGTGGTTTCTGAAAGTATTTGTATTGAGTGTAGCCATGTATGGAATTGAAACATGGACGATAAATAGTTTGGACAAGAAGAGAATAGAAGCTTTTGAAATGTGGTGCTACAGAAGAAGGCTGAAGATTAGATGGGTAGATCACATAACTAATGAGGAGGTACTGAATAAAATTGGAGAGAAGAGAGATTTGTGGTACAACTTGACTAGAAGAAGGGATCGGTTGGTAGAGCATATTCTGAGGCATCAAGGGATCACCAATTTAGTATTGGAGGGCAGCGTGGAGGGTAAAAATCGCAGAGGGAGACCAAGAGATGAATACACTAAACAGATTCAGAAGGATGTAGGTTGCAGTAGGTACTGGGAGATGAAGAACCTTGGACAGCATAGAGTAGCATGGAAAGCTGCATCAAACCAGTCTCCGGACTGAAGACCATACCACCACCAACTGCGAAAGTGTTGCCTGTTTAGAATGTCGTGCACAGATAGACGTCCCGATTACGTTCCATAAACACAATCTCAATGTAGACAAGTGTAACGTGCTGCGAATACGTAGTAAGAAAGATCCTTTATCATTTAGCTACAATATAGCAGGTGAGGAACTGGAAACAGTTAATTCCATAAATTATCTGGGAGTAGGCAATAGGAGTGATTTAAAATGGAATGATCATATAAAGTTGATCGTCGGTAAAGCAGATGCCAGACTGAGATTCATTGGAAGAATTCTAGGGAAATGGAGTCCGAAAACAACGGAAGTAGGTTATATTACACTTGTTCTCCCACTGCTTGAATACTGTTCACCAGTGTGGGGTCCGTACGAGACAGGGTTGATAGAAGAGATAGAGAAGATCCTACGGAGAGCAGCGCGCTTCGTTATAGGATCATTTAGTAATCGCGAAAGCATTACGGAGATTATAGATAAACTCCAGTGGAAGACTTTGTAGGAGAGACGCTAAGTAGCTCGGAACGGGCTTTTGTTGCAGTTTCGAGAACCTACCTTCACCGAGGAGTCAAGCAGTATATTGCTCCCTCCTACGTATATCTCGCGAAGAGACCGTGAAGATAAAATCAGAGAGATCGGAGCCCACACAGAAGCATACCGACAATCTTTCTTTCCACGAACAATACGAGACTGGAATGGAAAGGAGAACTGATAGAGGTACTGAAGGTACCCTACACCATACACCGTCAGGTGGCTTGCGGAGTATGGATGTAGATGTAGATCCAATTCACGTGGGCCGATCTGGGTGGCAAAATCATTCCCTTGAATTGTGTAGGATTTTCTTGAGCCAGCCACTAACAGCTATGGCCGATGACATGGTTCACTGTTATCCATTCAAGTTCCATCGTTATTTGGGAAACTCCATGAATGATTGCAAATGGTCCCCAAGTAACTGAACATAACCATATCCAGTCAATGATCATTTCAGTTTGACCAGAGGATCGAGTCTGTTCCATGTAAAGAAAGCCCATGCGATTATAGACCCACCGTCATCTTGCACAGTGCCTTGTTGACAATTTGGCTCCATGGCTTTATGGGGTCCGCATCACACTCGTACCCTACCATCAGCTCTTACCAGTTGTAACAGGTGATCAGGCACGGATTTCCGCTGGTCACGAGCACAAGATGGGCACTGCAAGTGATTTACTTTTATCAAAGGCACTTGCGGTTATTTCATGTAGTAGTGCTTGTCTGTTAGCACCGCTGCAGTCGGTCATTAAGTGAAAACCGTTGGCCCCTGAGTTGCAATAGTGAGAGTTAATGGCAGCAATTTGGTCTGCTTGGCACAATGTGAATCTCGGTATAGTTATTTCATTAACGATTTCCGAAATGGACTGTCCCATGCATCTAGCTACAACTACCATGTTACATTCAAAGTCTGTTAACTCCTGTCCTGCAGCCGTAATCACATTGGAAACAATTTCAATGGATCACCTAAGTACAACGACCAGCCCTGCCAATGAACTGCCTTTTTATAACTTGTGTATGCAGTATTACCACCATCTGTGTATGTACATATCGCTGTCACACGACTTTTGTCTCCTCATTGTAACTGGCGCCCTATGACACTTTATAGCTCTCACTGAATGAATTGTTACCGCATCTTACACTCTGTGCGTGAAGTGCTACCACACCTTAGACTCTGTTCATGCCTTTGACTGAAGTGCTACCACACTTTACATTCTATAAATGCCTCTCAGTGAAGTGTTACCATACCTTACACTCTGTATGCCCACTGAGTGAAGTGCTACCATACCTTACATTCTGAATGTATCTTTGAGTGAACTGCTACCTCACCTTGGACACTGTATATGTCTCTGAGTGAAGTGCTACGACACCTTACATTCTGAATGTGCCTCTGACCGAAGTGCTACCAGACCATACACTCTGTATGTGGCTCTGAGTGGAGTGCTACCACACCTCACACTCTGTATGTGTTACTGAGTGAAGTGCTGCTACAAGTAACACTTTTTATGATCCACTGACTAAAGTGCTACCATACTTTACACCAGGGGTATCAAAAAATTTGGTTCATGGGTCATGGCCTGGCATGAGTACCATATGCTCAGCCTGGCTTGCACACTTCCATCACCACCACACCAGGCCGTTTGAGTGTGAGGAGAGGAAAAAGTGGAGAACTGTGAGTGTACCACATTTAAGTGGCAATGCAGTACACTGAATATAACTTAGTTTTACATTTCACATTTCTCAATAACATACATCATAAACAAAACTAATTTTGGGTATTATTTAATTGTTTATGGTGCGCTGAACATACAATAATTTTTATCTGGTATAAACTGCCAGTATACTAGCACATGCAGGTACATAACAATGATTTATTTAGTTTCGTAATCTAAATATGGTCTTTCACACACATACTCAGTATGTTGATCGAAATATTTAATCACTTTTTCAGCCTCAGTATGGAAATGTGGAAAAACTAACTGAGGAAAACAATGTAGATGACGTGGTCAGTTTTAACGTAAAGGAATTTTCTTTATAATGGAAATTACGTTGCAGATCAATCAGCTGCATCTGCAAATGCACAGAGTCACTTTCAGGTGAAACATCAAACATTCTAGAAACGATGTCGAAAGATCACGTTACTTGGCAGTGTCCTCAGAACGATAGAAAACTACTCTTGTAATTCCTTCAAGGTCACAAGGGATTCTTCGAGTCTAACGTTTTCTTTAACGCCAGCGAACACAAGAAAATGCACTGTGATTGCCTGAATTTGTCCCTTCTACATGTGAGTTTCTTTTTATATGCATCCCCATCACATCATAATAAGTTGTTTCTCATCTTGCAGTGTCTTACTGTGGGCAATGTCCAAACAAGTCCACTTAAAATGCGAGGTCTGAAACCCATTCCAAATTTTCTAATTTTCATTCCTGCACTTCTTTTTTACTCGTGAATTCGACATCAACCGGTTCTAAATGGAAAAATCGTTTCAAGAGCGCACTTTGCACTTATATGTAAACTCTCCATATTCCCATTTCACTTCCATCAAAAACTGTTAATGCGTGCAACTTCAGAAACTTTGCTATTCCTACCACCAATCTCTTCACATGCTCTACGTTTGCAAATCTGATGCAACGTGCTGCTTTACATACATACAGAGCAATCCATTCCATCTCTAGATAGTTGTATTTACTTTTTCTTTCATTGTATTGTTATATCGTTTCTTATCAAATTTGCGGTACCCATCGATTATGCAACTGTATGATTGATATTAAGAATTCTCCCCTCTTTCATTCTCATTCATTTCTAAAGGCTTGTGACGGTACAGCTCTATACTGCCTCTTTTGGTGAAATCAGCCACTGGCTACGTGAACACACTTCACACCTTGAACAGATAGCGATAGGTAAACAGCGCTGACACCACGATTCTGGCGAACTATAGAGAGTCCTTCCGACCAAAAAATGCCATGCTGCAATGCTAAATGAAAAGTCACGATGTACCAAGTACTTCCAAGGAGGACCGAGCAACGCTGAGACACGCCACCCAAGTCTCGGTCCAAACGGGACCTGCACATCCAGCACGTGTGTGGTTTGGCACGCCATGGCCGCTGTTACACTCTGTACATGCCACTGAAGGAAGTGCTCAGATACCCTACACTCTGTATGTGCCACTGAATGAAGTGCTGCCACATGTCACACTCTGTACATGCCACTGAATGAAGAGCTGCCATATATTGCTCTCTGTACATGTCGCTGAATGAAGTGCTACCCCATGTTCCACTCTGTACATGATACTGAAGGAAGTGCTGAGACACAATACACTCTGTATGTGCCACTGAATTAGGTGCTGACACGTTCCATTCTGTACATGCCACTGAATGAAGTGCTGCCACACACTACACTCTGTACATGAAGCTGAATAAAGTGCTGCCACATGCTACACTCTGTACGAGCCGCTGAATCAAGTTCTCCCACACACTACACTCCGTACATGCCACTAAATGAAGTGCTGCCACACATTACACTCTGTACATGAAGCTGAATGAAATGCTTCCACACGCTACACTCTGTACGTGCCACTGAATGAAGTGCTGCCGCATGTTACACTCTGTATGTGTTGCTGAATGAAGTGTTGCCACACGTTACATTCTGTACATGCCACTGATGAAGTGCTGCCACATTCTACAGTTTGTACATACTGCTGAATGAAGTGCTCACAAATGTTACACTCTGTACATGCCACTGAAGGAAGCGCTGCCAAACGCTACAGTCTGTACATGTCGCTGAATGAACTGCTGCCACACATTACACTCTGTACATTACAGTGAATGAAGTGTTGCTACGTGCTACACTCTGTATGTGATGCTGAATGAAGTGCTGCCACACACTACACTCTGTATGTATAGCTGAATGAAGTGCTGCCACACGTTACGTTCTATATATGCCACTGAATGAAGTGCTGCGACATGTTACGTTCTGTACATGCCACTGAATGAAGTGCTGCCACACACTACACAGTGTAGGTGCCACTGAGTGAAGTGCTGCCACACGCTACAGTCTCTATGTGTCACTGAGTCATTTGCTACCATATGTTCCACTGTGTACGTGCCACTGAATGGAGTGCCCATTTAGAACAACAACAGTACATCTCACAATAACAGGTGTCCACACTTTGCTGGTACTATCCATAGAACTGCATTTCCCGATGATATCAATGTCTTCCTCAGTGATTTTCGCTGATTCATCAGCTGCTCTTTCCAACAGAGACCATAATGCCCATTCTTGTTTCGAGTCTTCCAGAATTATTCAGCTGTTGCAGGTAAATATTCATGCTGCAGATGTTTTCTCAGTGCCTTTCATGTTTCGATCGCAACTATTCATCAGATAGTGTCTCCACAGGAAAGATAAAAGGAATGTGGGATACGTATTAAACTCTTTAAATACCTCAAGGCTGAGTTATAATTTTTATTAGGTCTGACAAAGGATACCACTCCCATTTAGTGAACAAGCGGTAATAACAGCATCAATTCCTTTCAATCAGATGAATGAAGCCATATCATCGACTTGGACAGTTACAGTACAGAAAAGTGTGAAACTCCAATCAATGAAAGTAGAATATTAAACAAACCCCGTTCAGTAAGCACTGCTCTAAGGAGGATTGCTCAATAGTGCGAGGAAGAGCCAGAAATAGGAGATGAGTTTGTTTTATTGTGTTTCACAATGACTTACAACCGAAAATAACGAAGGAGATGGAACAACAAATTAAAATTGTACATGTAAAGAGAAATCTATATACGAGCTCACATTATAACTTACATACAACCTTAGATTCTGCCGTCCTGCAAAGGTATGTTACTAGTCTCACTTACAAAGTAGTTAGCCATTGCATGTCTATTTATTACGGCTGATGTATTTCGTATTCTTTCATCCAAGTTTGTGGCAGAGTCAAACCCTTTTGAAGTAAAAGTATCTCCTAATTGGTGACATCCGGGATACAAAATGCTTTAGTAGTATGAATACCACATTGAATTTCAGATTCGCTGCTCGCTAGAACACACGACATTTGTTCGACTAAATACGAACAAAAACAGTTACTGAACATTTCATGTATAAAAATGTTAGTGCAGAAAAAAAAGTGATGCGTGTAGCATACTGCTGACTCTACCACTGAATCTGAGGTTGTCTCCTTATAGTTTCAAAAAGAAACTAATTCTTAATGCAGTGTAAACTTAAATGTGATAGTAACTGACTTCATAAACTACACGCCATGAGAAACATGAACAACAGTCAAGCATAGCACACGGCCATACTGTTGAGTGTGGCACATCGGTGCCAGACATCTAAATATACCACATATTTACTTGAGACTGGAAATAGGTACAGTTCTCCCTCCAGCGTTGAAGACAATTTTGTTCTCTTAGCTGTAGATAGTAGGCAGTTATGTATGATCTGGAATGCAACAAATACAAACCGGCCAAAGACTATATCTTTCACTGGGGACTATTTGAGATATGTGCTGTGTTGTTTTCGAAGTATTGCAATAACAATGAGTAATTACGAAAAGAGAACCAGTTCATTATCAAGATCCGATGTCAGGCTATAAGATGTGGAATAATAATTTCTTTTATCGATAGCTTCCTCAAAATCGAATAACAAACATCAGGTGCACGTCAATCCCAAAACAGTTACGTTTTTAACTTTTTACACAAAAAGTGGAACTTTAACTGAGAAATTAACTACAGAGGTGGATGTAGCTTTGCTTCATTTACATAAAACATTATTTGATTTGACTACAGCCGGAACACTTACATAGTACGAAGAACACATGGTGGCATGTTACTTCTTTTGGTGTTGAATTACGGCAAGTATCTACCACATCACGTGTCACGTGATCGCTTGTCACGCCACGTCGTTCTCATTTCATATCTACTTCTGCGTTAAAGTGGTTTTCGTGCTTTTCAATTCCTATGGCCTCTCTCCACATCCCAGAAGAGTGATGGCTGGATTTCAATACAGTCATGGTATCGAAGAAACGGATTTTCTGCTTCCATGGTCCTAGTGCATGATCTTAATTCAAAAATATGCTGTGTGGACACCTATAAAATGTTTTTGTGGATCCCGTCAACTTAATTTTTTTAGGATATGACATGTTCCCAAACTGAGCAATTATATGAAAGAATTCAGGTTTTGAATTTTGTCCCATCCTGGATCAATTTCTGTGAACACCTACAAAAAGCACTGTAAATGGATCCTTGGAAGTGTAGTCACACCACATGTACAACTGGTGCCGAATATTTAGAGAGAAGGAGACAGTGGCAGTGGGAAAGCGACGTAAAAGTAATAAATGATGGAAGATAGTAGACAATGTTTGTGGTGTAGAAAGAGCGAAAGAGATAGTGGCAGTTTGAGAGAGAGAGGGACACAGTGGCAGTGGAATGTACACTATGTGATCAAAAGTACCTGGACACCCCCAAAAATATACATTTTTCATATGTGCATTGTGCTGTCACCTACTGTCAGGTACTCCGTATCAGCGACCTCAGTAGTCATTAGAAATCGTGAGGGAGCAGAATGGGGCGCTCAGCGGAACTCACGGACTTCGAAGTGATTGAGTGTCACTTGTATCATACGTCTGTACACCAGATTTCGACGCCGGCCGCAGTGGCCGGAGCGAAGTATGGCGATCCACTCGTAATTTTTGGAGGGTTCAGGTCACATAGTTGCGATCTGTGCCGATAAATAAAAAAGAAAAAGCGGTTCTAGGCGCCTCAGTCTGGAACCGCGCGACAGCTACGATCGCAGGTTCGAATCCTGCCCCGGACATGGATGTGTGTGATGCCCTTAGGTTAGTTAGGTTTAAGTAGTTCTCAGTTCTAGGGCACTGATGACCTCAGATGTTAAGTCCCATAGTGCTCAGAGCCATTTGAACGACTTTTTTTTTAAATTTTGTTTTGAGATTTCGACACTCCTAAATATCCCTAGGTCCACTGTTTCCGATGTGATAGTGAAGTGGAAACGTGAAGGGACGCGTACAGCACAAAAGCGTACAAGCCGACCTCGTCTGTTGACTTACAGAGACCGTCGACAGTTGAAGAGGGTTGTAATGTGTAACATGCAGTCATGTATCCAGACCATCATGCTGGAGTTCCAAACTGCATCAGGATCCACAGCAAGTACTTTGGTAGTTAGTCGGGAAGTGAGGAAACTTGGATTTCACGGTCGAGCGGCTGTTCATGATCCACACATCACGCCAAATGACGGGTCCCTTGTTGTAAGGCGCGTAAACATTGGAAAATTTAACAGTGTAGGAGGGTTATGTGGAGTGACGAATCACGATACATAATGTGGCGATCCGATGACAGGGCGTGGGTATGGCGAACGCCCGTCGAACGTCATCTGCCAGCGTGTGTAGTGCCGACAGTAAAATTCGGAGGTGGTGGTGTTGCGGTGTGGTCGTGTTTTTCATGGAGGGGGCTTGCACCCCTTGTTGTTTTGCGTGGCACTATCACAGCACAGGCCTACACTGATGTTTTAAGCACCTTCTTGCTTCCCACTTTTCAGCAATTCGGGGATGGCGACTGCATCTTTCAACACAATCGAGCACCTGTTCAGAATGCACGTACTGCAGCGGCGTGGTTAAACGACAGTAATGTCCCTGTAATGGACTGGCCTGCACAGTCCAGACCTGAATCCTATAGAACACCTTTGGGATGTTTTGGAACGCCGACTTTGTGCCAGGCCTCACTGACCGACACCGATACCTTTCCTCAGTTCAGAACACCGTGAAGAATTCCTCAAGAAACCTTCAACCGCCTGACTGAACGTATGCCTGCGACGGTGGAAGCTGTCATCAAGGCTAAGGGTGGGCCAACACGATACTGAAGTCTAGCGTTACCGATGCAGTAGGTATTTTCAGCAGGCGTCCGGATACTTTGGATCACATAGTGTAGCTGACAGTGACAGAACAGTGCTAAGTAACGAATGAAGGAGGCAGTGCCACTGCGAGAGGAGTGAAGAGGAGGAGAAAATGGAAGAGGGTGTAAGCCAGTGGTAGTCAAAGACAATGACAGCAAAGAAGAGAGAGACAGTGGGGAGAGGGAGCAGCAATAGGAAGGAATGAATGAGACAGTAACAGTAGGAGAGAGGAAGAGGGAGAGAGAGACAGTGAGAGAAGAATGTAGTGGCAGGACTGAGGCAAGGAGGCTGTAGGGGTGAGTCAGGAGACAGCGACAGTTAGAGAGACACAAAACGACAAGGACAATGGGTTGGACTGGATGAGTGACTGGGAAAGAGCAACTGTGAGTGGAGCAACTTACAGCGATGGACTACTGGGTGTGAGTTAGTTACAGTCAGCGTAGCGTGTTGGTGTGAGACGTGAGCTGCACGTTGAAAAGAGCGGGAATACGTCAGCATACCAAAATGTTTGTGAGAATTTTTAAAGGTGCTGAACAAGGTAGAATGAGGCAGATTTCAGTCAGAATCTTTTAAAACAGGATCATATCAGCATTTTTTGTGCTTTGACAAAATCATTTTTTCCGCTGGTTTAATTCTTCACCAATTTCATGGTGACTCATTGATTACTATTTAATATTAATCTGATAACTCTGCAATATTCGGTTTTATTTGCACTTAAATTACAGTACGTGTGTGTCTCCCTGACCATTCGGGTAACCTTTGCAGGTCAAATTGCATTTACGATTACATTCTAGAGCGTAATCGATATCTGAAAATTTGAGTAATTTTCTGTTCACTACTCATCAAGAAGTTCATTTCTTATGTATGTTAATTACCAAAAAATTAAAGCTTTAAAAATGATGATGAAACGAAATTTTTCGTATGGTTACGAAAAATTAAGTAGTCAGAGAAAAAATATTGCTGTGCCATCCAGCACATACAATAATTACTAGATTTCAAAATATCAAAAGTTTAATTAATGGGAAGCCAGAAAAGCTACACTAGTTATAGGTAAAAATTACCGAATGTGTTTAAAGGACACCAAAGATAAATGATATCTTAAGCGGCTAGTAAAATACACTCCTGGAAATTGAAATAAAAACACCGTGAATTCATTGTCCCAGGAAGGGGAAACTTTATTGACACATTCCTGGGGTCAGATACACCACATGATCACACTGACAGAACCACAGGCACATAGACACAGGCAACAGAGCATGCACAATGTCGGCACTAGTACAGTGTATATCCACCTTTTGCAGCATTGCAGGCTGCTATTCTCCCATGGAGACGATCGTATAGATGCTGGATGTAGTCCTGTGGAACGGCTTGCCATGCCATTTCCACCTGGCGCCTCAGTTGGACCAGCGTTCGTGCTGGACGTGTAGACCGCGTGAGACGACACTTCATCCAGTCCCAAACATTCTCAATGGGGAACAGATCCGGAGATCTTGCTGGCCAGGGTAGTTGACTTACACCTTCTAGAGCACGTTGGATGGCATGGGATACATGCGGATGTGCATTGTCCTGTTGGAACAGCAAGTTCCCTTGCCGGTCTAGGAATGGTAGAACGATGGGTTCGATGACGGTTTGGATGTACCGTGCACTATTCAGTGTCCCCTCGACGATCACCAGAGGTGTACGGCCAGTGTAGGAGATCGCTCCCCACACCATGATGCCGGGTGTTGGCCCTGTGTGCCTCGATCGTATGCAGTCTTGATTGTGGCGCTCACCTGCACGGCGCCAAACACGCATACGACCATCATTGGCACCAAGGCAGAAGCGACTCTCATCGCTGAAGACGACACGTCTCCATTCGTCCCTCCATTCACGCCTGTCGCGACACCACTGGAGGCGGGCTGCACGATGTTGGGGCGTGAGCGGAAGACGGCCTAACGATGTGCGGGACCGTAGCCCAGCTTCATGGAGACGGTTGCGAATGGTCCTCGCCGATACCCCAGGAGCAACAGTGTCGCTAATTTGCTGGGAAGTGGCGGTGCGGTCCCCTACGGCACTGCGTAGGATCCTACGGTCTTGGCGTGCATCCGTGCGTCGCTGCGGTCCGGTCCCAGGTCGACGGGCACGTGCACCTTCCGCCGACCACTGGCGACAACATGGATGTACTGTGGAGACCTCACGCCCCACGTGTTGGGCAATTCGGCGGTACGTCCACCCGGCCTCCCGCATGCCCACTATACGCCCTCGCTCAAAGTCCGTCAACTGCACATACGGTTCACGTCCACGCTGTCGCGGCATGCTACCAGTGTTAAAGACTGCGATGGAGCTCCGTATGCCACGGCAAACTGGCTGACACTGACGGCGGCGGTGCACAAATGCTGCGCAGCTAGCGCCATTCGACGGCCAACACCGCGGTTCCTGGTGTGTCCGCTGTGCCGTGCGTGTGATCATTGCTTGTACAGGCCTCTCGCAGTGTGCGGAGCAAGTATGGTGGGTCTGACACACCGGTGTCATTGTGTTCTTTTTTCCATTTCCAGGAGTGTACATTCATCTCTGGGTTTACGCTCCAGGTATGGAACCAATAAAGAATAACTATCTCTGGTCGGTGGTGTAGCAACGAAACATAAACAACATTCAGTTACTGTTATCTTACGTTGTCGTCGAAACTGTAAACCTATCTACATACATATTCCTGACAAGAACCTGCATATAACTGGAGATCGTATTACGTACAAGTAATTAAAGCACATGTTTATGTACAAGAAATATGATGTTCCCGGGTATGCCAGCGTACGGTCAGATAAAAAGAATGTATCACGGCAAGGGGTACCAACCGTAAATGGAGAGCAATAATTCCGACGCGAACGGTGCTGTCAAACTGAGACGCTATTTCCTGGGCAGTAAAAGCTGCAACATAAAACCAGCCACACCGTAGCACCAGCTACACAAAGGTTTTCCAGATCGTGCGGAATTCATTCCTCTATACTGTATGCATGAGCTCTGTGGGCACAGTGTCGATGAAATTTTATTACTCCTGACCCGCCGTTGACAGTGGTACTGAAATGTCTGAGTAACGTCCAGACGGATTTGTATTCATACGAGAGCTAACCTTAGTCTACCCATCCGACCGGCGAAAGTACGAGTTCTCGTTTTACTCGTTGTTTGCTTGTGTGCGGCAGGCATTTTCAAACTGTATATGAACTTAGTGCTTATAATATTGCGATTGGGTTTTTATTCTGTTTTTAAATTTCTGACACAATGCGAACATACGCTACTACACTCCTGGAAATTGAAATAAGAACACCGTGAATTCATTGTCCCAGGAAGGGGAAACTTTATTGACACATTCCTGGGGTCAGATACATCACATGATCACACTGACAGAACCACAGCCACATAGACACAGGCAACAGAGCATGCACAATGTCGGCACTAGTACAGTGTATATCCACCTTTCGCAGCAATGCAGGCTGCTATTCTCCCATGGAGACGATCGTAGAGATGCTGGATGTAGTCCTGTGGAACGGCTTGCCATGCCATTTCCACCTGGCGCCTCAGTTGGACCATCGTTCGTGCTGGACGTGCAGACCGCGTGAGACAACGCTTCATCCAGTCCCAAACATGCTCAATGGGGGACAGATCCGGAGATCTTGCTGGCCAGGGTAGTTGACTTACACCTTCTAGAGCACGTTGGGTGGCACGGGATACATGCGGACGTGCATTGTCCTGTTGGAACAGAAAGTTCCCTTGCCGGGCTAGGAATGGTAGAACGATGGGTTCGATGACGGTTTGGATGTACCGTGCACTATTCAGTGTCCCCTCGACGAACAACAGAGGTTTACGGCCAGTGTAGGAGATCGCTCCCCACACCATGATGCCGGGTGTTGGCCCTGTGTGCCTCGGTCGTATGCAGTCCTGATTGTGGCGCTCACCTGCACGGCGCAAAACACGCATACGACCATCATTGGCACCAAGGCAGAAGCGACTCTCATCACTGAAGACGACACGCCTTCATTCGTCCCTCCATTCACGCCTGTCGCGACACCACTGGAGGCGGGCTGCACGATGTTGGGGCGTGAGCGGAAGACGGCCTAACGGTGTGCGGGACCGTAGCCCAGCTTCATGGAGACGGTTGCGAATGGTCCTCGCCGATACCCCAGGAGCAACAGTGTCCCTAATTTGCTTGGAAGTGGCGGTGCGGTCCCCTACGGCACTGCGTAGGATCCTACGGTCTTGGTGTGCATCCGTGCGTCGCTGCTGTCCGGTCCCAGGTCGACGGGCACGTGCACCTTCCGCCGACCACTGGCGACAACATCGATGTACCGTGGAGACCTCACGCCCCACGTGTTGAGCAATTCTGCGGTACTTCCACCCGGCCTCCCGCATGCCCACTATACGCCCTCGCTCAAAGTCCGTCAACTGCACATACGGTTCACGTCCACGCTGTCGCGGCATGCTACCAGTGTTAAAGACTGCGATGGAGCTCCGTATGCCACGGTAAACTGGCTGACACTGACGGCGGCGGTGCACAAATGCTGCGCAGCTAGCGCCATTCGACGGCTAACACCGCGGTTCCTGGTGTGTCCGCTGTGCCGTGCGTGTGATCATTGCTGGTACAGCCCTCTCGCAGTGTCCGGAGCAAGTATGGTGGGTCTGACACACCGGTGTCAATGTGTTCTTTTTTCCATTTCCAGGAGTGTAATTATTTTAAACTGATAAATAATTTCAATTAATTTTCGTTTCAAACGTGCTAAGACTCGTCGAAACGTGGAAGAAAAGTTTCCAAGCGATGCATCGTCAATATCAAAGACAGGGTCGATTAGAGAACATTTTTGCTCACAACTGAAATGTCACATCTCGCCACCTGACTGTCTTTTCTGGAGACAGGAGTATAGACATATTTACCTGCTTTAGTACTGGGATTCGTGCTTTACTGCATGGTAGTACCGTTATCAGCAACAATTTAAACTGAGTCGCCCGTCACCGAAATAGCGTCATATGCACCAGTTAAAAAGTGAGGCACACGAGATATATACATGGAAGAGCCAAAGAAAGTGGCACACATGCCTAATATTGTGTAGGCCCCCGCGAGCAGTAACAAAGTGCCGCCACACGACGCGGCATGGACTCGACTAATGTGTGAAGAAGTGCTGGAGGGCTGTCTGTAAATCCACAAGAGCACCAGGAGGTGGAGATCTATTCTAGAACAGCACCTTGCAAGGCATCCCAGACATGCTCAATAATGTTCATATCCGGGGAGATTGGTAGTCAGTGCATCGGTTTAAAATCAAACGAACATTCCTGGAGCCACTCTGTGGCAATTCTGGACGTGTGGGGTGTCGCATTGTCCTACTGGAATTGCACAAGTCCCAAGGAATGCACAATGGACATGAATGGATGCAGGCACATATAACAGATAAGTAAACCGCTTTTGTGACATTTATGAGTTCCTAAACAGGAGCGAATTTTATTATATCATCTGTGTGCTTTAATAGTTTAGTTTCTTGAGCTTCTGTGTGTAAATTTTAAAATCTAATAGCCACAGTTCTCACGTTTTGGTTTCCGTCAGAAAGTAATCCGATTTTGTGACGTATTACAAGTTCCTTATCAGGGACAAATTATTTAGTTTCACCTGAGTACTTCGGTAGTTAGGTTCTTGAGTATCTGCGTATTACCAGACACAGTTCTTGAGTTTTCGTCAGGGTCTACATTAGAGCGCAGCATGTGCCGATAATCCGTTAACTGCATAGTTTAGTTTTCCACGGTCTTTGGTCTGGACAGGGACTGGTACGAGCTGAGTTGGTAACACTTCACTCTTAGCTTCAGGCTGTGATGGCTTCGGTTATACAGCTTGAGGCTGCAGTGGATGGACACCACTGTTGTCGGCCAGCCGTGGGGATCCAACGGACGTCCATCATGTCAGAGTCCTCCGATCGGTCCTCACCGGTGGCCAACCCAGTTACTGCTCGCACTGAGGTTGACCCCTCACCTGTGGTCGAGTGCGAGGTCGCCCCTGAGGGGAAGCAGGCAGCGAAAGACTTCCCAGCTGGCCGAACGTAAGGTCTCCCCAGTTTGTCTGACAAACAGGTTCCAGGTGCTGTCTGTGGCTGACACTGCCACTGAGCCAGATGCTGTCGCCCGTCCTGTTTCAGATGAAACCACTCAGCCTGCATGATCCAGGCAATCACAGAGGGTGGGATTATTGGTATTTTTGGGAGCTCCAACGTTAGGCCCGTTATTGGGCCCGTTAGGAACTTGGCTGACAAGGAGGGTAAGAAAACCATTGTGCACTCCGTGTGCATACCGGGTGGAGTCATTCCAGATGTGGAGAGGGTCCTCCCAGATGCCATGAAGAGCACAGGCTGCAGCCAACTGCAGGTGGTTGCTCACGTCGGTACCAATGATGTGTGTCGCTTTGGATCAGAAGAGATTCTCTCTGATTTCGAGTGGCTAACACAAGTGGTAAAGGTTGCCAGTCTTCCTTGCAAGATGAAAGCAGAGCTGACCATTTGCAGCATAGTCGACAGGAGCGATTGCGGACCTGTGGTACAGAGCCGAGTGGAGGGTCTGAATCAGAGGCTCAGGCGGTTCTGCGACCGTGTAGGCTGCTGATTCCTCGACTTGCGCCATACGGTGGTTGGGTTTCGGGCTCCGCTGAATAGGTCAAGTGTCCACTATACGCAGGAAGCGGCTACACGGGTAGCAGGGGCTGTGTGGCGTGGACTGGCGGTTTTTCAGGTTAGAGGGTCTCGGGATAACACAACATGGGCTTCAGTCACAAAAGGTGTAGGCCGAACACAGGTAGAACCTAGATACACGAACCATTGGTATAACAGTAGCTCAGATGGTAGAGCACTTGCCCGCGAATGGCAAAGGTCCCGAGTTCTAGTCTCGGTCGCGCACAGAGTTTTAATCTGCCAGGAAGTTTCATATCAGCGCACACTCCGCTGCAGAGTGAAAATCTCATTCTCACAACAAATATAGTTCTACATGTTACGGCAAGGGTTCGCACAATTCTAGTGAACTAAGATACGACGGTGGTTTGATAAGTTCTCGGAACGGAATAGAAAAAAAATACTTACATCGCTGAAACTTTTTTTATGTTTCAATGTAGTCTCCTTGTAGATTAATGCACTTGGTCCAACGATATTCCAGTGTCTTGATCCCATCTCTAAAATCAGTTTCCTCCAGGCTTGCAAAATAGATGTCAACTGCGGCTATCTACACTATTGGCCATTAAAATTTCTACACCACGAAGATGGCGTGCTACAGACGCGAAGCTGTGATATGCAAATGATTAGATTTTCAGAGCATTCACGCAAGGCTGGAGCTGGAGGCGACACCTACAACGTGCTGACATGAGCAAAGTTTTCAACAGATTTCTCATACACAAACAGCAGTTGCCCGGCGTTGCCTGGTGAAACGTTGTTGTGATGCCTCGTGTAAGGAGGAGAAATACGTACCATCACGTTTCCGACTTTGATAAAGATTGGATTTTAGCCTATCACGATTGCGGTTTATCGTATCGCGATATTGCTGCTCGCGTTGGTCGAGATCCAATCACTGTTAGCAGAATATGGAATCGGTGCGTTCAGGAGGGTAATACGGAACGCCGTGCTGGATCCCAACGGCCTCGTATCACTAGCAGTCGAGATGACAGGCATCTTATCTGCATGGCTGTCACGGATCGTGCAGCCACGTCTCGATCCCTGAGTCAGCAGATGGGGACGTTTCCAAGACAACAACCATCTACACGAACAGTTCGACGACGTTTGCAGCAGCACGGACTATCAGCTCGGAGACCGTGGCTGCGGGTATCCGTGACGCTGCACCACAGACAGGAGCGCCAGCGATGGTGTACTCAATGACGAACCTGGATGCACGAATCGCAAAACGTCACTTTTTCGGATGTATCCAGGCTCTGTTTACAGCATCATGATGGTCGCATCCGTGTTTGGCGACGTCGCGGTGAACGCACATTGGAAGCGTGTCTTCGTCATCGCCGTGCTGACGTATCACCCGCCGTGATGGTATGGGGTGCCATTGGTTACACATCTCGGCCACCTCTTGTTCGGATTGACGGCACTTTGAACAGTGGACGTTACATTTCACATGTGTTACGACCCGTGGTTCTACCATTCATTCGATCCCTGCGAAACCCTACATTTCAGCAGGTTAAGGCATGACCGCATGTTGCAGGTCCTGTACGGGCCTTTCTCAATACAGAAAATGTTTCCAGATCTCTCACCAATTGAAAACGTCTGGTCAATGGTGGCCGAGCAACTGGCTCGTCACAATACGCCAGTCACTACTCCTGATGAACTGTGGTATCGTGTTGAAGCTGCATGGGCAGCTGTACCTGTACACACAATCCAAGCTCTGTTTGACTCAATGCGCAGGCGTATGAAAGCCGTTAACCCGGCCAGAGGTGGTTGTTCTGGGTATTGATTTCTCAGGATCTATGCACAAAAATTGCGTGAAAATGTAATCACATGGCAGGTGTAGTATAATATATTTGTCCAATGAATACCCGTTTATCATCCGCATTTCTTCTTGGTCTAGCGATTTTAATGGCCGGTAGTGTGTTATTTGTTTGAGGAGAATCTTGGTCCACGAAGAAAAATTTTCATGTTTGGGAAGAGATGGAAGTCTGACGGAGCCGCATCAGGTGAATAATGCGTGTGTGGGAACAATTCATACCTTAGATCGTGTAATTTTGCCATGGCGGCGGCACACGTGTTCGAGGGCACGTCGAGAGTCGCGTCATCGATCTTGCAGATAATGTTTTCATTTCTAATTCTTCCGTTAAAATGTGATATAGCCTTTCAGTTGACATCTGGAAAGCGTGAGCAATTTCACGCACTTTCAATCGGCGATCTTCCACGGCCATTTTTTGCACTTTCGCAATGATTTTTTGGAGCACGTCTTGCCCGACCACTGCGTGGAGCATCTAAGCTCTCCCGATCAAAATTAAATTCATCTGTCGAGTTGGCAACAGTTGAATATGGAGGAGCAGACTCTGCCAGTGTATTCTGGAAATCTGCAAGAATGTCATTTCCTTTCATACCTATAACTACGAAGTAGTTAATCACTGCTCGAATCTCGGTTTTTCCCATCTTTGCAAATCATTACGTGGCAATAACAGCCGCGCCGCGTCACCGCCACAGCTCGTTTCCAAGACCACTGACGTGGCACGTGTTTACAGGCAACAGACCACTGAATATCACGTGAACAACGCGTTGAGCTAGCGTTGACCTCTCGTGGTGATTCTGGGACCTTTTCAAACCACCCCCGCAGAATTTTTAACGATTTCCTGGCAGTGGGCATAAAGAATTATGACAACGTAACGGAGTGTCTCAAATGGTGTGGGCTAGGATATGCGCCTAAATATTAGCGGTAATTTTTTTAAAAAAAAGTGCTTCAGAAATTTCGCGATGAATCTCGGCCTTAGCATTTAGACAGCGAGTGACAGCGCGCGCTTCGGACTTGGCGGGAGACGGAATTCGAACGCTCAGCTCTAACGGTGACCTCAACACTAATCGACGAGCCATTGATTGTTGCGAATGCTCGTTCCTTCCGCGTGCTTCCCGCTACACGGCACTGGTACCAACTTCCCCCACGGACATTGTACGCTCAAGGTAACCTTAGTTTCCGGGTAACCCTCGTTATTGCCCAAGCCATAACCAAATCATCTGTGAGAACTCCATGAATTTTTTTTAGCGCTTTTGAAGATTAGCGTGTTCGAACACACGGATGCAACGGTTTTAGATAAAACTCTAAATCACGATATCTATATTTTCTGTGATCCGATACTGAAGAAATATAGAATTTGCATTGCCTCAAACTACGCTCAAGTTACTTGTGACAGCCTCATGAAACATCGTTATTAGCTTGTTGAAACAGACAGACAGACAAAAGGATTTCACAGTTTTGTTGTTAGTATGGATACGGATTAAATGGAGCTACGTTAGCTGCTGCTCGACCGAACGTGGTGTATGTCGGACAACTCTATAAAGACAGCGGGCCTCTGAGTGTACAACACGCTGGTGACACAATAGCCTTTCTCATGCCGTCTGTCTGCAGCCCGCACAATGGCCGCTTCCCATCATTCGACTTCTCTCTGGAGGGACTCATCTGCCGGTAATCCTCCAGAGCTCCCCCAGGAGGCGGCATTATTTCTCCAGCCTCCCTGTTGTGTTGCCGCCGTCGTTTCTGCCACAGCCTCGGAACCTCCTTTTTCCTACTGCACACGCGTTTACAAGACGGGTCGTAACTCGGATGACGGGAGATTTGAGCGTCGCGTACCCTACATGCCGGGGTACACAGGACACAGAACGAATCCCTGTGGGACAACGCAGTCTACACACGGGCTGTTCCGTTCAACTGCATTAAATTTCGCAACAAGTAATAATCTGTTCCATAACATTTCAGGTGTGCAGCTGCATAAATTCAGATTCTTCTTCTGATATTTCGGCTCAATACCGTCCAGCCATCTTCAGAGTGCACCGAGGTGACTAACGCAGCACTCACTTGCTCGCTCTTTACCTAATTGGATAGTGCCTGACTATCTCTAGGTTACGCAAGTTAAGTGCTTTAAACTATTCCTGCACTTCCTAATGTGCACGCCAGTATATAAGAAGGGTAGAAGGACTGATCCTCAAAATTACAGACGAATATCCTTAACATCGGTTTGTTGCAGGATTCTCAAACATATTCTCAGTTCGAATATAATGAATTTCCTTGAGACAGAGAAGTTGCTGTCTATGCATCACGACGGCTTTAGAAAGCATCGCTCCTGCGAAACGAAACTCGCCCTTTTCTCACATGATACCTTGGGAACCATGGATGAAGGGTATCAGACGGATGCCATGTTCCTTGACTTCCGGAAAGCGTTTGACTCGGTGCCCCACTGCAGAGTCCTAACTAAGGTACGAGCATATGGGATTGGTTCCCAAGTGTGTGAGTGGCTCGAAGACTTCTTAAGTAATAGAACCCAGTACGTTGTCCTTGATGGTGAGTGTTCATCGGAGGTGAGGGTATCATCTGGAGTGCCCCAGGGATGTGTGGTAGGTCCACTGTTGTTTTCTATCTACATAAATGATCTTTTGCATAGGGTGGATAGCAATGTGCGGCTGTTTGCTGATGATGCTGTGGTGTACGGAAAAGTGTCGTCGTCGAGTGACTGTACGATGATACAGATTTTGTGATTGGTGTAAAGAATGGTAGCTAACGCTAAATATAGATAAATGTAAATTAATGCTGATGAATAGGAAGAAGAATCCCGTAATGTCTGAATACTCCATTAGTAGTGTAGCGCTTGACACAGTCACGTCGATCAAATATTTGGGCGTAACATTGCAGAGCGATATGAAGTGGGACAAGCATGTAATGGCAGTTGTAGGGAAGGCGGATAGTCGTATTCGGTTCATTGGTAGAATTTTGGTCAGATGTGGTTCATCTGTAAAGGAGACCGCATATAAAACACTAATAGGACCTATTCTTGAGTACTGCTCTAGCGTTTGGAATCCCTATCAGGTCGGATTGAGGGAGGACATAGAAGCAATTCAGAGGCGGGCTACTGGATTTGTTACTGGTAGGTTTGATCATCACGCGAGTGTTACGGAAATGCTTCAGGATCTCGGGTGGGAGTCTCTAGAGGGAAGGAGGCGTTCTTTTCGTGAATCGCTACTGAGGAAATTTGGAGAACCAGCATTTGAGGCTGACTGCAGTACAAATTTACTGCCACCGACTTATATTTCGCGGAATAACCACAAAGATAAGCAAGAGAGATTAGGGCTCCTACAGAGTCATACAGGCAGTCATTTTTCCCTCGTTCCGTTTGGGAATGGAAAAGGGAGAGAAAATGCTAGTTGTTGTACGAGGTACCCTCCGCCACGCACCGTATGGTGGATTGCGGAGTATGTATGTAGGTGTAGATGTAGATGTCATGTGTATTTTAGGTAGTCCTATTGTTCGTGTTGGTCCTATTGTGTGTTGAGCATTTTATGGTGTTTAATTACATCAATGTGGTAGTTTTTAACTGCCTTAGCAGGTCGGGCCATCTCGTTGTGCCTCTTCTGTGTGGTTTGTTGCCGAAATTTGCGACAAGCCTATTTTCAGACTGCTGTGACTTTTAGTAGAAAAGTCGAGCCGTCTGTCTAATTCTACCCTTAACTGTCTGTACTCCTGTAGCTCCCTAGTTGGGAAGTCACGCGGGAGTTTCATGATCACCCTAAGGATTCTACCCCTGCATTCTTCGGATGTGGCAGTCTGCCGCATTGCCCCACACGAGTGCCACAGACTCCATTACCAGCCTTATAAGGGCGAGAAACAGAGCAACGCCGCAGCGTGTGTGTACGGTTGTCTTGAGGTTCAAGATCGGGTAAAGTGTTCTCAATATTCCATAGGCTTAACCCCTAATATCCCTTATGTGTGGCTCGCTCGTGAGGCGTCTGTCAAAGGTCACCCCAAGGTACTTGGCAGTCCGGGTCCATGGGATGGGGCCTCCCATGATCCACACCAGCTGTAGGTATATGGGGATCTTTTTCCTCATGAAGATGATTGCCTGACTTTTCCCGGCATTGTATTTAAGGCGCCACTTTGTGGCCCAGCCGCGCGGCATTTGCCGAGCGGTCTGGGCGCTGCAGTCATGGACTGTGCGGCTGGACCCGACAGAGGTTCGAGTCCTTAGGATAATTTAAGTTAAGTAGTGTGTAAGCTTAGGGACTTATGACCTTAGCAATTAAGTCCCGTAAGATTTCACACACATTTGAACATTTTTTTGTAGCCCATGTGTCTAGAGCGTCACATCCCGCCCGCAGGCGGCGACGTATGAGGTTCGCATTCGCGCCTATGGTATACAACGCGGTGTCGTCCGCGTATAATGCGAGCGAGACTCTGTTGGCCTTTGGCGTGTCCGAGGTGTAAAATTTTTTGTGTGGAGTTTCGGGGCTATGTAAGTAGGCTGTTTAGGTCTCTTTATTGGTAACGCCACGTAGCGCTCTGTATGAAACTCACTGGCTAGCGCTCTGTATGAAAATCACTGGCTCTGCTGTGTGCAGTCTGTGGCTGGTTTTCATTGTTGGAATACTCGCTATTGTAGTGTTGGGCAGTTGGCTGTTAGCAGCGCGTAGCGTTGCACAGTTGGAGGTGAGCCGCCAGCAGTGGTGGATATGGGGAGATAAATGGTGGAGTTTTGAGAGAGTATGATCTGGACGTGTGTCCATCAGAAACAGTAAATTTGGAAGACTGGATGTCATGAACAGATTATATATATATATATATATATATATATATATATATATATATATATATATATATATATATATAGACTTTTCAGCACTATTAAGGTAAATACATGGTTTGTTCTTTATCAAAATCTTTCATGTGCTAACTATGACTATCAGTAGTTAGTGACTTCAGTAGTTAGAATCTTTTATTTAGCTGGCAGTAGTTGTGCTCGCTGTCTTGCAGTAGTTCGAGTAACGAAGATTTTTGTGAGATAAGTGATTTGTGAAAGGTAAAGGTTAATCTTAGGGTCATTCTTTTGTAGGGATTATTGAAAGTCAGATTGCGTTGCGATAAAAAGTATTGTGTGTCAGTTTAGTGTTGATCAGAATAGATAAAGAGCGAAATGTCTGAGTACGTTCAGTTCTGCTCAGCTGTTTGAAAATCAAATAATGTAAGAGGTTTATCAGCACAGTAATACATTAATTTTTCTAAGGAGGCGTTTCACAGGGAGTACGGCAGGGGTCCGAGAACGGAACCCTGCGGTACTCCCACCTGTACGGGCCTAGCTGTGGATATGCCCACTCCCGCACGGACATTGAACGTCCGTCCGCTGAGGTAGGACTCGATAAGACGGACGTGTGGAGTCGGTACCCCCAGTGTGAACAATTTGTATAGGAGGTCCTTGTGCCATACACACTCAAAGCCGTAGAGACATCAAGCAGCACGGCCGCTGCGTACAGTCGATTCTCCAGGGCACTCAGCACTTGCTCTGCCCTTTTAAATCCGAGCAGCGAGTCGCTGCGTATGCGGCCAAAGATACACAAGGCGCCAGAGATGTTCATAGGCGGCAGAGAGCTGTAACATATGCATGGAAATGAAATCTATGGCTGTGTAGTCGATCCATAAGGTAATATCGATGTGCCACGCAGAGCTGCACTATCGCGACGTATTTATGATTTAATTACAGAAATTGCCGGATTTCATGATTTATGCAAGCTGAAGCCGCTATTTCTATTGATCAAATTTGTCGCTATTTCTATTGATCAAATTCGTCGCTATTTCTATTGATCAAATTCGTCGCCAACCGATTTCATATATGAAGATAGTAACTGTTCTCGAAAGAATAGACACCACTGATGACTGTGCAGCTTCTCTAGAATAAATGATAATTAATTGAAACTGTCAGCTGCCGTCAGGTGTTGTCGGTATACCTCGATGGGACAGCTGAAAATGTGTGCCCCGACTGAGACTCGAACCCGGTATCTCCTGCTTACATGGCCGACGGTCTATCCATCTGAGCCACCGAGGACACAGATGAATAGCGCGACTGCAGGGACTTATCCATTGCACGCTTCCCGTGAGACCCACATTCTCAAATGTAGACAGTTGGAAATGTGGGTTTCGCTGCAGTCTCCTTATTCATCTGTGTCGTCGGTGGCTCAGATGGATAGAGCGTCTGTCATGTAAGCAGGAGATCCCAGGTTCGAATCCCAGTCGGGCAACACATTTTCAGCTGTCCCCATCGTGGTACATCAACAACACCTGTCGGCAGCTGAGGTCTAACGCGCTGCTTCCAGAGTGGGAAGGCGTGCCGGTCGCCGTCACGAATCCGCCCGGCGGATTAGTGTCGAGGTCCGGTGTGCCGGCCAGCCTGTGGATGGTTTTTAGGCGGTTTTCCATCTGCCTCGGCGAATGCGGGCTGGTTCCCCTTATTCCGCCTCAGTTAGACTGCGTCGGCGGTTGCTGCGCAAACCTTGTCCCCACGTAATGTACACCATAATTACTTTACCCAGCAAACATTTGGCGTTACACTCGTCAGGTATGAGACCTTTTCCAGGGAGCGGGGGTCCACTGGGCGCGTAGCTGTACATTAACCCCGGGTTCGGTATGCGTCGGCGGTGGGGTGGGTGGACTGCTGTGGCGTGTTCTGGGGTTGTGAACCACTGTGGCCTGCGGTGGGATGAAGACTCTCCGTCGTTTATAGGTCCCCAGTTTAATACAATGCAATATTCTAAACTAGTATCTGCCGTACACAAATAACGAGAATTTTGGCAACATAATTTTGGTGCATGTATTGCTTACGGTCTGCAATCAGTGGGTGAAGCGGGTTAACAGCAACATTACGACGTACTAGACAAAATGTCTAGCACGTGTTGTTGCCTTTATGTTTTATTAACTTAATGCGCTTCATTCAGCGCAAAATACGACTCAACTCGATAACACGTAAAGGTATAGTCAAATAAAAGACAACATTTTTTCCTCGTGTAATTTTGTACGTCTGGTATGTCATTTGACAACTCTGCATTTCACAGTCAATAGTTATTCTCAAAACAGTCTACATTTTGGTTACATACTCTCACAGGTTTTTCTCTCTGTCCCATCTAATATCGCTGACTTTATCTTTCTCTCTATCCACCTGTTTTTGCCATAGAATCACACCAATGAACCATCCCGTATTCCATACCCTCATAACGATTTACGCTGAAGTATTTGTACGGCTTTACTGATCCAAACTTTGACAGACTCACTGATATTTTAGTTGCAGCGCCAGTAACCCACCCACGCATCCTGATTCAATAAATAATTGATCTCGCGGGAATAAAACGGCATCAAGAAACAAATTACTTTTCAGATGAGATTAGTCTGGGTGAATTACGCACCACATTATTAAAAGCTAACTCCTCACGCATGTGAATGTTTTTGACGTCAGTTCTGCCTAAACTACAATGATGAAATTTTGCACGTACACTCTGTGCTGTATGTCGATACTTTATGCACCATATGGTGCAAACAGATTTAGTAGTAAACATGTAATGAATTAAAACGTCGTATCTGAGACTGAAATCTGACTGCAGGAGCAGCGAAAATGTAGCAAACGATAAAATGTTTTCCTTGGATCATATTGTGGGGATAGTCATTGAGCAAATTTTTCGTGCAGGTTTTGAAATAATATGTGAAGTTTGTTCATCATCATCATTTAAGACTGATTATGCCTTTCAGCGTTCAGTCTGGAGCATAGCCCCCCTTATGAAATTCCTCCATGTTCCCCTATTCAGTGCTAACATTGGTGCCTCTTCTGATGTTAAGCCTATTACTTCAAAATCATTCTTAACCGAATCCAGGTACCTTCTCCTTGGTCTGCCCCGACTCCTCCTACCCTCTACTGCTGAACCCATGAGTCTCTTGGGTAACCTTGCTTCTCCCATGCGTGTAACATTACCCCACCATCTAAGCATGTTCGCCCTGACTACTACATCTATAGAGTTTATTCCCAGTTTTTCTTTGATCTCCTCATTGTGGACACCCTCCTGCCATTGTTCTCATCTACTAATACCTGCAATCATCCTAGCTACTTTCATATCCGTAACCTCAACCTTGTTGATAAGGTAACCTGAATCCACCCAGCTTTCGGTCCCATACAACAAAGTTGGTCGAAAGATTAAACGGTGCACAAATAACTTAAGTCTTGGTACTGACTTCCTTCTTGCAGAAGAGAGTAGATAGTAGCTGAGCGCTCACTGCATTAGCTGTGCTACACCTCGCTTCCAGTTCTTTCACTATGTTGCCATCCTGTGAGAATATGCATCCTAAGTACTTGAAACCGCCCACCTGTTCTAACTTTGTTCCTCCTATTTGGCACTCAATCCGTTTATATTTCTTTCCCACTGACATTACTTTCGTTTTGGAGATGCTAATCTTCATACCATAGTCCTTACATCTCTGAAATATTGCTTTGCAAACTTTCAATCGAATCTGCCATCACAACTAAGTCATCTACATATGCAAGACTGCTTATTTTG
Source organism: Schistocerca gregaria (assembly GCF_023897955.1). Lineage (NCBI taxonomy): Eukaryota > Metazoa > Arthropoda > Insecta > Orthoptera > Acrididae > Schistocerca > Schistocerca gregaria. The sequence continues at coordinate 84,812,669 of NC_064930.1, read as the reverse complement.
TGTTCACATATCTTAATCTCACCCAGCCAATCTATTGTTTTCAACATATGATCCATAAATAATATGAACAACAGCGGCGACAGGTTGCAGCCTTGTCTTACCCCTGAAACTACTCTGAACCAAGGACTCAATTTACCGTCAACTCTAACTGCTGCCTGACTATCCAAGTAAAGACCTTTAATTGCTTGCAAAAGTTTGCTTCCTATTCCATAATCTAGTAGAAAAGACAATAACTTCCTCCTAGGAACCCGGTCATATGCCTTTTCTAGATCTGTAAAGCATAGATACAGTTCCCTGTTCCACTCATAACACTTCTCCATTATTTGCAGTAAGCTAAAGATCTGGTCCTGACAACCTCTAAGAGGCCTAAACCCGCACTGATTTTCATCCAATTGGTCCTCAACTAATACTCGCACTTTCCTTTCAACAATGCCTGAGAAGATTTTACCCACAACGCTGATTAAAGAGATTCCTCTGTAGTTGTTACAATCTTTCTGTTTCCATGTTTAAAGATTGGTGTGATTACTGCTTTTGTCCAGTCTGATGGAACCTGTCCCGACTCCCATGCCATTTCAATTATCCTGTGTAGCCATTTAAGACCTGACATTCCACTGTATTTGTTGATTTCCGACTTAGTTTCATCCACCCCAGCTGCTTTATTGCACTGCAATCTATTGACCATTTTCTCCACTTCCTCAAATGTGATCCTATATCCATCACCATTCCTATCCCATTCTACCTCGACATCTGAAACATTAGTGATCGTACTGTGAAATTTGGTGGAAGTCGTTAATTTCCCTCTTTCTGAATGGATGAATAAAGTCAGGGTATTTGAGCGCCATCACTTAGAGAAACACACGGAAGTGCAAGTACAGTACTTGCCTTATTGTGGTAAACTCTTCACATAAAATTATACCTTTTAATGAGTTGTGTACGACAGCATCTAAAATATCCAAATTCGATCAATGATCACGCGAAACACTGAAAATGAAATTTTTGTTGACCCAGCAAACCGTTAGAGCTGCAACCTGCACCGGGTCGGTTCGTAGGACAAATGAATTAGTTGATTTCCCTACTCACACTGAGCTGTAAGTCCAGATGAAACCTACCTGGCAATTGTGCAACTGCAATCAGTCCCACATTTTTTATTACACGTGTAATCTGTGTACCACGCTGCTTTACATTTCATATCAGTTGTCAGATATTAAAACGGCTTTTACTTTTTGATATCTTTATGCTTTATGAGTGTATGTTATAGAAGTAAGTACACAATGTGCGTGCTGCTATAACTCAGAAACGAGTACCCGGTACGCGCAAGGGAGTTGTATGATGTGATAGCCCTCTATCCCCCATTCATGATGAAGGTTCCCGTTTTCACCTGAAGAGCGTGGTTTTGAAGATATAAGGGCTGGGAAGGCCGGCCAGTGTTGCCGAGCGGTGGAACTGCGCGACCGCTACGGTCGCAGGTTCGTATCCTGCCTCGCCCAGGGATGTGTGTGATGTCCTTAGGTTAGTTAGATTTTAGTAGTTCTAAGTGTAGGGGACTGATGACCTCAGATGTTGAGTCCCATAGTGCTCAGAGCCATTAGAACCATTTGAAGGGCTGGGAAGTCCCGCCCTCTAGAAATTTCCAGAACATTCTACACTATTCGAGAACATTCTATAACATTCGAGCGTATTCTAGAGCATTCCACAACATTCCAGAATGTTTCGGAATGTTCCACAATGATCCAGGATGTTCTGGAACGTTCGGGAATAGCATGGAACGTTCGGGAAAATTCGAGAATGTTCGGAAACATACTAGATCATCATAGAAAGTGCCACAACACTCTCGAATGTTGTGTAATAGGCGAAGACACGTATCCTACTGACAAGACGACCAGTCTCATCAAACTCAACACTGGTTTCTCCAACACTGCCACTGCTGAACTCATCGACGAAATTTATCCAAATACTTTTCACAACTCTACCAGGACGGACTGGCTTTTTCAAAGTGCAAGTTTGACAACTAAAAATAATATTGTCGACGATACTAACTTTAATATTCAATAGAAAATTCGCGGTGAAGGAGAATATACAGATCGAACAATAGGATGGTATACGTCGAAGCAAGTTTGAACTTGCATACAGAATTTCTAAACTCTTTGCAAATACCGGGAATGTCATTACACTGCCTTCGACTTAAAATTGGATCTCCGATCATATCAGTCAGAAATCTCAACTCACGAAAACTCTGGAATGGAGCAAGAATGATCGAATAACATCATCGAAGCCGAAATTATGACTGGAAAGGACAAACGATACACATTATTATCCACAGAATACCACTGATCTTTACCGAACTGATATTCCAGTTTAAAAAACAGCAATTTCCAACCAAATTAGCCAACAGTTGTACAATAAACAAAGCTCGAGGACAAACTTTAAAATGTTGCGGCATCAACCTGCTTCTCTCACGGTCAATTATATGTAGCTTGTTCTCTAGTAGGACATTCGGAAAATTCCTACACGTGTACCCAAGGTAACAGAATGAAAAAATGAAAAATGTTTATAAATATTGTAAGTACATGTTTTCAATATTTCAATTTACCTGTTACACTTTAAAGTTTATGATTTTACTCCAACTACCACAAAATGTCATATCAACTCCAAGAGCGAAGCCAGAGACCCAGCTACTATTTTATAAAAACCGTTGAAAGTTACGTGATTTTACGCATTATTTCGTGTACTGAGTAAGTTATATTAGCCAATATCCTTAATTGATGTATCCAACTGAATACCTTTGCCTGCCTTTGATGACTTTTCTCCCTGATTACCTTACATTCTTCTTCAAATAATATATTGTTACAACGTACTTTGCTGAATATATGATGCATATAGATGTTTTTAGTAGTATATTCTAGCATCTGTATACGTCCAGTAATGGGTATTTTTGAAAACTTTTTTCTTTTGGTACCTACTGTCGCTAATTAATCCATTTTGAAAAATACAAGGCATGCAGACAGAAACATATTTTCTACAATTTGGCCTCTGTGCGAAGATTCCACTGTTTCGTAATACAAACATCAAAAAAATGTTTTGCATCACCCCGGTTCCCAGAACTCCTGAGATAAACGTTGACTGTGTATATTGTATCACAGACACAGTGCCTCTGACTCTTCAGAGATGTCACTAAACCCTCCCAAAGATGTAAACAACCATGGATGAGCAGCGCCTATTAGACGGAGGGGGTGCGACAGCCGATCAGTTCCATTCATTCCACCAGGACGGAGGTACACGGCTCGTATTGTCTGTAGTTCAACCATGCCTAGACGCTCAATACCACGGTTCGATCTCGTCTGTATTGTCACTTTGTGCCAGGAAGGCCTGTCAACAAGGGAAGTGTCCAGGCGTCTCGCAGTGGACCAAAGCGATGTTGTTCGGACATGGTGCAGATACAGAGAGACAGGAACTGTCGATGACATGCCTCGCTCACGCCGCCCAAGGGCTATTACTGCAGTGGATGACCGCTACCTACGGATTGTGGCTCGAAGGAATCCTGACAGCAACACCACCATGTTGATTAATGCTTTTCGTGCAGCCACAGGACGTCGTATTACGACTCAAACTGTGCGCAATAGGCTGCATGATGCTGAACTTCACTCCCGACGTCCATGGTGAGGTCCATCTTTGCAACCATGACACAATGCAGCGCGGGACAGATGGACCCAACAACATGCCGAACAGACAGCTCAGGATTGGCCCCACGTTCTCTTCACCAGTGAGTGTCGCATATGGCTTCAGCCAGACAAACGTCAGACGTGTTTGGAAGCAACCGGTCAGGCTGAACGCCTTAGACACACTGTCCAGCGAGTGTAGCAACGTTCAGGTTCCCTGCTGTTTTGGGTGGGAGCAACGTACGCCACTGGAGCTCATGGAAGGCGCCATAACGGCTGTGCGATACGTGAATGCCACCCTCCGACCGATAGTGGAACCATATCGGCAGAATATTGTCGCGGCATTCGTCTTCATGGACGACAATTCGCGCCCCCATCGAGCACATATTGTGAATGATTTCCTGCAAGATAACGACATCGCTCGACTAGAGTGGCCAGCATGTTCTCCACACATGAATCCTATTGAACATGGATAGATTGAAAAGGGCTGTTTACAGACGACGTGACTCACCAACCATTTTTTTTTATTGAATAACTATGGGACTTAACATCCATGGTCATCAGTCCCCTAGAACTTATAACTACTGAAACCTAACTAACCTAAGGACGTCGCACAACACCCAGTCATCACGAGGTCACCAACCACTCTGAGGGATCTACGCCGAATCGCCGTTGAGGAGTGGGACAAATTGCACCAACAGTGCCTTGATGAACTTGTGGATAGAATGCCACGAGGAATACAGGCACGCATCAATGCAAGAGGACGTGCTACTGGGTATTAGAGGTACCGGTGTGTACAGAAATCTGGACCACCAACTCTCTCGGTCTTGGTGTATGGTGGAACAACATGCAATGTGTGGTTTTCATGAGTAATAAAAAGGAAGGAAATGATGCTGAACTCTATTTCAGTTTTCCGTACAGGTTACGGAACTATCGGAATCGAGGTGATGGAAAACCTTTTTTAATGTGTGTAGATTAATGAAATGTAAAAAAATTACTGTCTATAAAATGTCTTTAAATTCATCTCTATGTGTAATCTCACGCACTGATGATGACCTTCGATAATGCTTGTAGTAGCCCGTACCTTTATTCGATGCCTGTTTTAGAATTACTTATACCTATATTTTCCAGATAAAAGCAGACCTATAGTCCCAGATTTTCTGGTCATAAATTGTAAAAAAAAAAAAAAAAATGGTTCAAATGGCTCTGAGCACTATGGGACTCAACATCTGTGGTCATAAGTCCCCTAGAACTTAGAACTAGTTAAACCTAACTAACTTAAGGACATCACACACATCCATGCCCGAGGCAGGATTCGAACCTGCGACCGCAGCATTCGCGCGGTTCCTGACTGAGCGCCTAGAACCCCTAGACCACCGCGGCCGGCCCGATAGAAATTGTCATCTCATCCTACTGATCTATCACGAATAATACAAACTTAAAATACTTTTGAAATTTATGAATTATTCATCTGTACAATATGTGAATAAGCTGGTTCCCGTATACCTGTATGTAACCTTAAGTCACTGATTACCTACAGTACAATATTTTCGTTACGTCTGGCACGCCAGCAATAAATCAGTTCTTTCTCTATGAATATTTCATGATATTTATACTTTCATACATGATTTTAATGTACGGTAAATAATATATAGTCCCTTAAGCGACCTTTGGTCGCCGATTAACGCGTACACAATTCTTCAAGTAAGTCTGGAACACAACAGTAAATGTAATGTAATTGCACAGAGCTATCGATATGTCTTAATGTCTGAAAGAAAGTACATCTTTGACAATATCGTAAAAGATGTTTTAGCATTTGTAGTATGTTACGATGGAGTACGTAAGTAACGTAATTGCACCGAAAATCTGGTTATTTTAATAGGTGTTACGGAATGCTTTATTTATATATGATGATCTATGCAGACAAGCGACGCTCTTCTACGTTGGTTTGCTTCAGATGCTTGATAATGTAGCACGGCCGAAATTAGGTAATACCACGATTTTAATTAAGCACAGTACAGCCTAAAACGGTTAATATTTTAACTTTGAGTCAAGAAGTTGTGATTCGTCGGATTTCGAAATGAATCCAATGTTGTCATACGGTCGGTTCAGGTTACTGCAACTCTGCCTACTTTAATTGGGTTGGACAATGACTCGAGTGCCTGTTTCTGTTCGAAAATCATCCAACGAGGACGTTACAGCCTCTGAGTGAGTGTGCAACAGTTACAGGCGAAACAGCGGAAACACAGAGATGTCTTTGATGACGGCTCGATTCCCATATGCACAATAGGATTTGAAGTATCCGAACAGCCCTTTGTAATGTGGAACTGACAGCCACGTGTCACAAGACGCGGAGCCGCAATTATAAAGAGTCGTTGGGAGTATTGCGTTGCGAGTAGATAACAGTAACGGCAGACTGGCATCTTCAGGAGTGCTCAGTGACTTCCAGCTAGCACCAGTCATTGGTTGCCACCTGAGATACAGATCCACCAGAGACATTTCAACCCATCGAGGCGTATTGAACTGCACTATAGATGATGTAACTGTAAAGAAACGCTATGCAACAACTGTAGCTAAACAGAGACCAGCAGACCTTATGTGCTATTGGACAACACCCGTCGGGTATTGCATAGGGTGGTTATAAAAAATCGCAGGAAATCAGCGGGAGGAATCAGTTGTGAGTTTTGGAGTCCAACTAGCACAATAATGTGGAGATTTGTGGCAAGTTCCTATGGGACGAAACTGCTGAGGTCATCGGTCCCTAGGATTACACATTACATAATGTAACTTAAAGTAACTTCTACATCTACGTCATTACTCAGCTATTCACAATAAAGTGCCTGGAAGAGGGTTTAATTAACCACTTTCATGCTGTCTCTCTACCGTTCCACTGTCGAAAGGCGCGCGGGAAAAGCGAGCACTTAAATTTTTCTGTGCGAGCCCTGATTTCTCTTATTTTATCGTGATGATCATTTCTCCCTACGTAGGTGGGTGCCAACAGAATGTTTTTGCAATGGGAGGAGAAAATGGTGATTGAAACTTCGTGAGAATATCCCATCGAAACGAAAAACGCATTTTTTCAATAATTGCCACTCCGATTCACGTAGCATACCTGTGGCTCTATCTCCCCTATTTCGTGATGATACAAAACGAGCTGCCCTTCTTTGAATTTTTTGGATGTCATCCGTCAGTCGCACCTGATGGGGATCCCACACCGCACAGCAGTACTCCAGAATAGGGCGGACAAGCGTGATGTAAGCGGTCTCTTTAGTAGACCTGTTGCTCCTTCTAAGTGTTCTACCAATAAATCGCAGTCTTCTGTTTGCTCTACACACATTATCTATGTGGTCGTTCCAATTCAGGTTATCTGTAATTATAATCCTTAAGCATTTAGTTGTATTTACAGCCTTCAAATATGCCTGACTTACCGCCAAATCGAAATTTAGCGGATATCTTTTAATGCTCAGGTGAATAACTTCACATTTTTCTTTATTTAGGGTCAACTGCCACTTTTCGCACCACACAGATATCTTATCTAAATCATTTTGCAATGCGTTTTAGCCCTCTGATGACTTTACAAGACGGTAAATGACAGCATCATCTGCAAACAAGCTGAGATGTCTGCTCAGATTGTCTCCTATGTCGTTAATATAGGTCAGGAACAATAGAGGGCCTTCCTTGGGGAACGCCACATATTACTTCTCTTTTTCTCGGTGACTTTCCGTCTATTACTACGAACTGTGACCTTTCTGAGAGGAAATCACGAATCCAGTCGCACAACTGAGGCGACATTCCATAGGCACGCAGTTTGGTTAGAAGACGCTTGTGAGCTGGTGTCGCAAACTTTCTGGAAATGTAAAAATATGGAATCAATTTGTCATCCCCTGTCGATAGCACTCATTACTTCATGAGTATAAAGAGCTAGGACCTCACACACACCCATGCCCGAGGGAGGACTCGAACCTCTGACAGGAGAGCTGCGCGAACCATAGCTAAGCGCCCTTAGACGACGCTGCCACACCGCGCGGCTCACGGTAACGTGAGCAGCGAGTAAAAACAAGAGGTACAATGGTCTGGGGAGCTCCTCATCAGTCACACATTGTCGAAGTCAATGCTAAGCGACACTTGAGGCGGTGTAGAACGATGTAGCTCTGTGCTAGGCGACCGGAAACGAGATACGAGGTGCATTCAAGTTCTAAGGCCTCCGAATTTTTTAACAATTAACTGCTCACCCGAAATCGATGAAACTGGCGTTACTTCTCGACGTAATCGCCCTGCAGACGTACACATTTTTCACAACGCTGACGCCATGATTCCGTGGCAGCGGCGAAGGCTTCTTTAGGAGTCTGTTTTGACCACTGGAAAATCGCTGAGGCAATAGCAGCACGGCTGGTCAATTTGCGGCCACGGAGACTGTCTTTCATTGTTGGAAAGAGCCAAAAGTCACTAGGAGCCAGGTCAGATGAGTAGGGAGCATGAGGGGAATCACTTCAAAGTTGTCATCACGAAGAAACTGTTGCGTAACGTAAGCTCGCTATGGGGGTGCGTTGTCTTGGTGAAACAGCACACGCGCAGCCCTTCCCGGACGTTTTTGTTGCAGTGCTATTCAAAACATTTTCGTTGGATGCACCTGTGACCGTAGTGCCCTTTGGAACGCAATGGGTAAGGATTACGCCCTCGCTGTCCCAGAACATGGACACAATTTTTTCAGCACTGGCGATTACCCGAAATTTTTTTGGTGGCGGTGAATCTGTGTGCTTCCATTGGGCTGACTGGTGCTTTGTTTCTGGATTGAAAAATGGCATCCACGTCTCATCCATTGTCACAGCCGACGAAAAGAAAGTCCCATTCGTGCTGTCGTTGCGCGCCAACATTGCTCGGCAACATGCCACACGGGCAGCCGTGCGGTTTGTCCGTCAGCATTTGTGGCACCCACCTGGATGACACTTTTCGCATTTTCAGGTCGCCGTGCAGGATTGTGTGCACAGAACCCACAGAAATGCCAACTCTGGAGGCGATCTGTTCGACAGTCATTCGGCGATCCCCCAAAACAATTCTCTCCACTTTCTCGATCGTGTCGTCAGACCGGCTTGTGCGAACCTGAGGTTGTTTCGGTTTGTTGTCACACGATGTTCTGCCTTCATTAAACTGTCGCACCCACGAACGCGCTTTCGACACGTCCGTAACTCCATCACTACATGTCTCCTTCAACTGTCGATTAATTTCAATTGGTTTCACACCATGCAAATTCAGAAAACGAATGATTGCACGCTGTTCAAGTAAGGAAAACGTCGCCATTTTAAGTATTTAAAACAGTTCTCATTCTCGCCGCTGGCGGTAAAATTCCATCTGCCGTACGGTGCTGCCATGTCTGAGACGTACTGACAATGAACGCGGCCTCATTTTAAAACAATGCGCATGTTTCTATCTCTCTCCAGTCCGGAGAAAAAAAAGTCGGAGTCCTTAGAACTTGAATGCACCTCATATTTGGCGTGACGATCCTATGACAACCCAGTGAATGGGTTTCGATTTGGCGAATGCCTCGAGGAGGCCAGCTGCCATCGTGTGCACTGGCAGCAGTGAAGCACCAATTACGTGCTATTACGGTATGGCTGTGTTTTTCATCTTGAAGATGTGATCCGCCTAGTGTGCTCTAGAAAACGCCGAATGTGAAAAGGTACGGCCGCATTCATCAGCGTGCCAGTGCTTGGCAGTGTTGAGGTCCAGTCTTTCGGTCAGCCTGTGGATGGTTTTTAAGGCGGTTTTCCATCTACCTCGACGAATGCGGGCTGGTTCCCCTTATTCCGCCTCAGTTACACTATGTCGGCGATTGCTGTGCAGTGTCTCCACGTACGCATGCACCATAATTACTCTACCAAGCAAACATTGGGGGTTACACTGGTCTGGTGTGAGACGATCCCAGAGGGGGAACGGTCCACTGGGAGCCTAATCATAATTGCCCTGGGTTCGGTGAAGGGCCGCAGTGGGGTGGGTGCACTGCTGTGTCCTGTTGTGGGGTTGTGAACCACTGAGGGCTACAGTGGGACGAAGCCCCTCTGTCGTTTCCAGGTCCCCAGTTGAACAGACACACACACAACACTGTCTACAGCAGATGAACGTTTGGCGGACGATGATTGTTTTTATCAGTATGACAGTCCAACCTGTCATAAAGCAGCATCTGTGAGGCATTCCTAAAATGACCTGGCTCTCCCAGACACTTCACCCAAAGCCAATGGGACGCATTTAGCCTGAGTCGAAACGTCGACTTAGCTCTCGACACAAGCGTCCAACATCATTACCTCTTATGGTTCCGCCTCTTGAAGACGAATGGGCTGCGATTCCTTCACAGACGTTCAGACACCGCACTGAATTTGTCTTCAGTATACGAGGGCTATGCCGAAAGTTTTTAGCAGAATGTGTAAAAAAAATTTATTTGCAAAAAAACGTTTACAACTTTTCTAAATACTCTCCATTAGCATGTATACATTTTTCCATTCTCTGAAAGCACTTAGAAAATGTGTTTGTCGAAACTTCTTTTGGGATGTGCACTCTCGTACGCTGCAATGGCCTCTTCATCTAATGAAAACCGCTGCCCTCGAATTTTTCCTTAGTCTTAGGAAACAGAAAGAAGTCACAGGCAGCAAGGTCAGGTGAATAGGGGGGATGGGGTAACTCTCGCACTTTTTCCTTCTCCAGAATTTCCACTGTTCTGTCAGCCCTGTGTGCAAATGCATTGTCGTGATGCAGCAGAAGGTGCCCACTCTTGGACTTTGGATGCTGTGACTTCCATGTGGCGATGGCTTTTGGAAGACACTCGTTCATTTACCATTCAGCATTGACTGTACGACGTGTGTCCAAGGTCACAGAGGTGAGATGCCCGATCTTTGAGAAAAAAGTTTCCACCAACTTTTTTCCAGAGCTCCGACTTCGTCGAACTTTTGTGTGTGGTTCCTCCCATGGAAAGTACCACACAGAAGACTGGTTCTTCGCTTCAAGGTCATAATAGTAGACCCACGATTCATCACCTGTGACGATATTGTAGGTGTCTTGGGACTTACCTCCATTGAATTTTTCGAGCATGAAACGACACTGGTCAACTCTCGCCTCCTTTTGGCTTTCTGTCAGGGAATGTGGCACCCAACAGGCACATCTCTCAGTAAGGCCTAAGTGACTATTAACGATGGTCTGTGATGCTGTCGATCCAATATTTAGGGTCCCTTCAAAGTCGCAAAATGTAAGATGTGGATTTTCTTTGATCATTTTTCTCACAGCATCAATGTTTTCAAGAGTCACAGCTGTTTCTGGCCGACCGGGACGAGGTTCATCTTCAACTGACTGGCGATCCCTCGAAAACTCGCCAAACCAATTTCCAACTGTGGCCCTAGAAGGGGAAGCTTCAGCAAAACCTCGCAGCAAAGATGAATGGCATTCTTCGGTACTTAAAACCTTTTTATAATTGTAAAAAGTCATGGCGCGAAAGTCGCGGCGCGACAGCTCCATCCTGCACCGTCTCTGACTTAGCACAACCTGTGCTTTCTTACCGCGGTCTGGGGGGGGGGGGGGGGGGGGGGGATCACCGCTAGCCAGGGGCTGCGCGCGCACGTCCCAAGGTCGAAAAACATGGCTCTTTCGAATGAAATCAACTCCATTGTCCTCCGCCTTACGGTTTACAGGCTGCAAAAAACTTTCGGCATAGCCCTCGTAGTACACTATAAGACTAAACAAACCGTGTGCCGCGAAGGAATTATCCGAATGGGACGGAAATCAGTAGATGTGATGTAAATGTACAGACAAACAAATGATTGCAGTTTCAGAAAACGTTTGACAATTTATTCAGGAAAAAGAGCCGTACAAACTCAATAAGCCAATAAACCAGTGGTCCGCGACTGACTTTCAACATAGTTCCTCACAAGCGTCTGCTAAAGAAACTTCGTGCCTTTGGAATATCGCCTCAGTTGTGCGACTGGATTGCAGATTTCCTGTCTGAATGGGCACACTTCGTATTAACATACGGAAAGTCATCGAGTAAAACTGAAGTAATATCCGAAGTTCCCCAAGGAAGTGTTATAGGCCGTCTATTGCTCGTCATCTACATTAACGACATAGGAGACAATCTCAGCAGCCGTTTTAGATTGTTTGCAGATGATAATGTCATTTACAGTCTTGTAAAGTCATCAGATGACCGAATGATTTAGAGAAGATATCTGTATGGTTCGGAAAGTTGCAATAGACCCTGAATGAAGAAAAGTGTAAAGTTATTCACATTAGTACTAACAAGGGGAGGCCGCCAATTGTGAAATTCAGATTCGATTCATACTGCGCACAATAAAAGCTCATGGCCAGAGGTGTAATGTGGCAGAGCACCAAGATGCACTTCTCAGCCGTTGTCGAGAAAATCGACAGTTAAAAGAAACCGTTGCAGTGAAATAATCTCTACGATAATCCGATGGTCGCCGGATCGAATCTCGCGCCATGAAACCATTTTTTTTTTAGTGTTTGTTTTTTGTAATTCAAATTCCCGGCAATCAGTTGCAACTACTATGAAAATAATAAGTTGTTGAAAGTCATTTGTCGTGGAAAAACTGGCGACTTCGAGCATCATTATGTTTTCCGCAAACAAAATTTGTATTTCACAAATGTTATTACACCTCTGGCCATGAGCTTTTATTATGCGCGGAATGAATCGAATCTGAATTTCACAATTGGCGGCCTGCCCTTGTAAGAGAAATCCACTAAATTTGGATTACGCGATAAGTCACACAGACCTGAAGGCTGCAAATTGAACTAAGTTCTTAGGTATTACAATTACAAATAACCTGAATTGGAACGGTCACATAGATAATGTTGTGAGTAGAGCCAACCAAAGAGTGCGTTTCATTGGCAGAACGCTTTTGAACGTGCAACAAGTCTACTAAAAAGACTGCTCTCACCAGACTTGTCCGACTACGATCTGCATCAGGTGACACTGACGGATGACATCGAAGTACAAAGAAGGGCAGCTCGTTTTGTATTATTATCGCCAAAAAAGGGGGGATAGTGCCAGAGACATGATACGTGAACTGGAGTGGCAATCATTAAGGCAAAGGCGTCTTTCGTTGGGACGGGTTCTTCTCATGAAATTTCAATCACCAGTTTTCTCCACCGATTGCGAAAATGTTCTGCTGGCGCCCACCTACATAGGGAGAAATGTACATCATGATAAAATAATAGAAATCAGGGCTCAGAGTGCAACGTTCGAGAGACAGCTTGAAAGTGGTCCATTGAACCATCTGCCAGGCACTTTATTGTGAATAGCACAGTGATCACGTAGATGTATGCCAGTGATTATTCGCCTTGGCTGATTGAGTTGTTGGACGTCCTCGTGCCGCATGTCGTGCGGAATTCTGCCGAATTGTGGCGTTATATGGTGAAGATACGGAGCTGGTTGGAGGGCTCTGCTTAAAATTCTCAACTGTGGAGAGATCCACCGATCTGACCTGTCAGAAGCAGGGTTTTGAAAGCACGAAGACTCTCGCTGCGTGCGGGCAAGCATTATCTTGGTGAAATGGAAGCCCTGTAAGGCTTGCTACGAAGTGTGTCAGAATGTCCACGGCGTACTGCTGTGCTGTCAGCATGCTGCGAATGACAAACAAACTGGTCCTGCTATGGAGAGAAATGACAGCTCAGGCCATCGTTCACAGTTATTGGGCTGTACGGCAGACGCCAGTGAAGCTGGATCCCACCAGTATCCGGGACACGCCTTCGTTGGTCATTGGGGCCCAACAACCATGACTGATGGCATTGGATGCCCCTTCTTTCCACATCAGGACCCCTTAGATGTTATCTGTGGTATGGTACTCTTACAGCGCAGCGGTACGTCAGCGATATTCAATGACCCGTTTTGAGAACTTTGTGGCAATCTATCCTGAGCTTCCATCACAGCGAGTTAATGCAAGCCCACACACGAGAATAATCTCCACTGTTCGTCTACGAGCTTGCCAAACTCTACCTTGTCCAGCAACGTCGCTGGATCCCTCCCCAGTTGGCAACGTTTGGACCGTTATGGGCAGGGCCGTCCAGTCAGCACTGTACTTTGACGAACTAGCGCGCCAATTGGACAGAATTGGCACGACATCCCTCGGGATGACACCCAACAACTCTTATCAGTCACTGCCAAGCCGAATAATTGCAAGTATAGCGATTTTGGTCGTTTGTGAAGTTTGCTAGTGGCAAGACACAATCAATGACTTCTCTGCGCGATGGCCATGGAAATATTCTCGACGGCAGTGCTGCCAAAGCAGAATTACTAAACACAGCCTTCCGAAATTCCTTCACCAAAGAAGACGAAGTAAATATTCCAGAATTCAAATCAAGAACAGCCGCCAACATGAGTAACGTAAAAGTATATATTATCGAAGTAGTGAACTAACTTAAATCACTTCACAAAAGCAACTCTTCAAGTCCAGACTGTGTACCAGGATAGTTCCTTTCACAGTATGCCGACAGAATAGCTCCATACTTAACCATCATATTCAACCGTTCGCACCCAAAGACTGGAAAGTTGCATAAGTCACACCAGCATTCAAGAAAGATAGTAAGAAAATAATCCATTAAACTAGGGGCCCATGTCATTAACGTTGAAATGCAGCACGATTTTGGAACGTATATTGTGTTCGAACATTATGAATTACCCCGAAGAGAACGGTCTATTGGCACACAACCAACAAGGATTTAGAAAACATTGTTCCTCTGAAACATAACTACATCGTTACTCGTACGAAGTGTTGAGTGCTACTGACAAGGGATTCCTAGTGGATTCCGTATTTCTAGATTTCCATAAGGATTTTGACACGGTACCACACAAGCAGCTTATAGTGAAATTGCGTGCTTGTGGAATACCGTCTCAGTTATGTGACTCGATTCGTGATTTCCTGTCGGAGATATCACACATCGCAGTAACTGACGAAAAGTCATCGAGTAAAACAGACGAGATTCTGTGGTTAGCCCAGGTAATTTTATAGGCCCTTTGCTTTCCCTTGTCTATATAAACGATTTAGGAAACAATCTGAGCAGCCGTCTTAGGTTGTTTGCAGATGATGCTGTCGTTTATCGACCAGTAAAGTCATCAGAAGATCGTAACAAATTGCAAAACGATGTGGAAAAGATATCTGTATGGTGTGAAAATTGGCAATTGACAGTAAATAACGAAATGTGTGAGGTCCTCCACATGAGCGCTAAAAGGAATCCGTTAAACTAGGGTTACACGAAAAATCAGTCAAATGTAAAGGCCATAAATTCGACAAAATACCCAGAAATTACAATTACGAACAAGTAGAAGTGGAAGGAACACACGTAAATGTCGTGGTGAAGGCTAATCAAAAAATGCGTTTTATTGGCAGGACACTTAAAAAATGCAACAGTTCTACTAAAGTGACTGGCTACACTACGCTTGTCCTTCCTCTTTTAGAATACTACTGTGCGGTGTGGGATCCTTACCAAATAGGATTAACGGAGTGCATCGAGAAACTTCAAAGGACGGCAGCAAGTTTTGTATTATTGCGAAAGAGGGGAGTGAGTGTCACTGAAATGATACAGGACTTGAGGTGGACATCACTAAAATAAAGGCGTTTTTCGTTGCGGCAGAATCTTCTCACAAAATTTCAATCACCAATTTTTTCCACCGAATGTGAAAATATACTCCTTGAAATTGAAATAAGAACACCGTGAATTCATTGTCCCAGGAAGGGGAAACTTTATTGACACATTCCTGGGGTCAGATACATCACGTGACCACACTGACAGAACCACAGCCACATAGACACAGGCAACAGAGCATGCACAATGTCGGCAATAGTACAGTGTATATCCACCTTTCGCAGCAATGCAGGCTGCTATTCTCCCATGGAGACGATCGTAGAGATGCTGGATGTAGTCCTATGGAACGGCTTGCCATGCCATTTCCACCTGGCGCCTCAGTTGGACCAGCGTTCGTGCTGGACGTGCACACCGCGTGAGACGACGCTTCATCCAGTCCCAAACATGTTCAATGGGGGACAGATCCGGAGATCTTGCTGGCCAGGGTAGTTGACTTACACCTTCTAGAGCACGTTGGGTGGCACAGGATACATGCGGACGTGCATTGTCCTGTTGGAACAGCAAGTTCCCTTGCCGGTCTAGGAATGGTAGAACGATGGGTTCGATGACGGTTTGGATGTACCGTGCACTATTCAGTGTCCCCTCGACGATCACCAGAGGTGTACGGCCAGTGTAGGAGATCGCTCCCCACACTATGATGCCGGGTGTTGGCCCTGTGTGCCTCGGTCGTATGCAGTCCTGATTGTGGCGCTCACCTGCACGGCGCCAAACACGCATACGACCATCATTGGCACCAGGGCAGAAGCGACTCTCATCGCTGAAGACGACACGTCTCCATTCGTCCCTCCATTCACGCCTGTATCGACACCACTGGAGGCGGGCTGCACGATGTTGGGGCGTGAGCGGAAGACGGCCTAACGGTGTGCGGGACCGTAGCCCAGCTTCATGGAGACGGTTGCGAATGGTCCTCGCCGATACCCCAGGAGCAACAGTGTCCCTAATTTGCTGGGAAGTGGCGGTGCGGTCCCCTACGGCACTGCGTAGGATCCTACGGTCTTGGCGTGCATCCGTGCGTCGCTGCGGTCCGGTCCCAGGTCGACGGGCACGTGCACCTTCCGCCGACCACTGGTGACAACATCGATGTCCTGTGGAGACCTCACGCCCCACGTGTTGAGCAATTCGGCGGTACGTCCACCCGGCCTCCCGCATGCCCACTATACGCCCTCTCTGAAAGTCCGTCAACTGCACATACGGTTCACGTCCACGCTGTCGCGGCATGCCACCAGTGTTAAAGACTGCGATGGAGCTCCGTATGCCACGGCAAACTGGCTGACACTGACGGCGGCGGTGCACAAATGCTGCGCAGCTAGCGCCATTCGACGGTCAACACCGCGGTTTCTGGTGTGTCCGCTGTGCCGTGCGTGTGATCATTGCTTGTACAGCCCTTTCGCAGTGTCCGGAGCAAGTATGGTGGGTCTGACACACCGGTGTCAATGTGTTCTTTTTTCCATTTCCAGGAGTGTATTTGGCTGACGCCGACCTACATAGGGAGAAACGATCACCATAATGAAATAAGGGAAATCGGAGGTCGCACGGAAAGACATAGGAGTTCGTTTCTTCCGCGCTCTGTTAGAGTTTGGGCCGCGCGGGATTAGCCGAACGGTCTAGGGCGCTGTAGTCATGGACTGTGCGGCTGGCTCCGGCGGAGGTTAGAGTCCTCCCTCGGGCATGGGTTAAGTAATGTGTGAGCTTAGGGGCTGATGACCTTAGCAGTTAAGTCCCATAAAAGTTCACAAACATTTGAACAATATTTGTTAGAAATTGGAATAATAGAGAATTACTGGGCAGGTGGTTCGATGAACCCTCAACCAGGCAGATGAACGTGGTTTGGAGGGTACCCGTGTAGGTGTAGATGTAGATGAGGGCCAGAGGTGGACCAATGCTTACTGATTTGCTCAATTTGTGAAGCTCTTTCTCTTGATTATAACATCCAATTTTTGTGATACAGTAATCCTTTGTTTGTCGATACAGGTGCATTACGTATACCAATTCCATCCTATTCGGATGATTTCTTCGTCGTGTGTCTTTTTTTTTGTTTTGGTTTGCTCAGCGTGTGCAAATCATGATTACGGCGAAGGTTGGACACATGTCACATTAATGTTCTCTAATAGGCATCTGGGCACTTTCGATCAGATAGTGTAACTAAAATCAGCAAGGACTAAATGCAAGGTTTTGAATCTCGTGGAAATGATGTCTACGACAGATGGAATAAGCAAGTGAGAGGAGCAATCTAGTTATTTGGTATTCTCCATGTGGACCCACTGGCCACAAATTGCCGCTGCTGGATGAGGTTCTCTTCAGACTGAGGTACTCCGTGCCCCCCCCCCCCCCAACCCCCACCTCCCTGTGTCAAAGCACCGCCGCATGTGTCCCACGAGGGTCGAGTCGCGCCCGCAACTGTAGCACAGCTCTCGGACTGCCAGAGTAATTACTACAGTCTGCCCGCACTGAGACCGCCTCGGTCCAGAGCTTCCCTGAGTGACACAGCGTCCGGCTGTGGGTCTGTGGCTGTACTGGTGTGTGAGCAAGGTGGAGGGTGCGTGGTGCCATCTGCGCAGTACGGCATAGAGAAAGGGAGGGGGGAGGGGAGATGCAGAACCATTTGAGGAGTCGCCAGTGTAGCCGCCCGTTTCTGTCCCACGCCAGGATAGAATATCATAGAGAGGCAGCACTGTGGCTACAGTTAAGCAAACCAAACAACCTGTCGCCATGTTTCACGCCATCAAAACAGAGGGGTATCGTGTGGGGTAGAAGCAAATAAAGTGCCAAGTAGCTACAAAATACACTGCCGCAGGAAAAAAGATAAACATCTAATGTGATCAGTTCTAGAATATTGCTCAAGTGTTTGGGACCTCTATCAGATAGGAATAACGTGGGGCGTTGAAGATATACAGGTAAGGGAAGTGTGAATGGTTACAGGTTTGTTTAATGTATGGGAGACTGCCACAGAAATACTGAAGGAGCTGAACTGGAAGTAAAATATCCCCAAAAAAGTCTATTAAGAGAGGAGTAGTACATCAGACGGGCCAACATGGAGCAGGAGAGGCAGCATAGGATATTTTAATTTTCCTGCGGCAGTGTATTTTGTAGCTACTTGGCACTTTATTTGCTTCTACCCCACACGATACCCCTCTGTTTTGATGGCGTGAAACATTATTTTGTAAATGAATTCATGAAACTGTCTGCATGCCAAAGAAGGATTCAGGATTCACACTCATAGCAGTTGAAGTTCAGAAACATGAAAAAAAGAATTTTTTTGCATGTGAATTTCATCATTTTTCATTTGCTATCGACTGCATTTATGCTATAGGTACATTTTTCTTTTTAAGTAAGAGAGATTCTTCAATGAATTTTTCACAAAATACAACGAAGTTTCAAGAAGTGACTTAAATTGATTATTCTAGGAATATACTACAACAGCTTACATATCACTCACATAGGTCTCCTGAGGATGAAATTAGAATAATTACTGCACCCACAAAAGCATTCAAACAGTCATTCGTCCCACACTCCATATGTGAATGGAACAGGAAGACCCCATAATAACTGGTACCATGGGATGTAATGTCTGCCATGGACCTCACGGTGGTTTGTAGAGTATAGGTGTAGAAAGAAAAACAACTAACAATAAATTTTTCACTAGATGGCACTGTAAGGATCATAGTGTAACTGGTTTCTAATAGACATGGGGCTGGCATAAGATATGTTCAATATGTTGTCCACTACTTTTGCCACAAAATGAAATTGAGTAACAACATATATCACAGAGTAGCTCTGGGGTCACATTCAAAATGCAGTGTGCAGTGTATGTCTTCCGTTCAACTATGTTTGTAACTGTAACACTGAATGCAACATCTTTATGATAACCCCACAACCAGAAGTCTCACAGTTTAAGATCAAGTGATCTGGATGGCCAGATTGTAGGGAAATGATGGCTGATAATTCTAGCAATCTGAAATTCTGAAAAAGAGAGTGCCCCTTCACTGGCTGTGCAATGCGTGAAAGAGCAACATAAAAATGATCATACCCATGTATCGATGCTGTTGAAGAGTTGGACTCAAATTGGTGTCCAAATAACTCTCATAGTGTTTACCAGTGACAGTACAGGTAACATGTCCCACAGAATTTATCTCCTCCACGAAATGTGGCACTATACTTAATGATGCCATCAACCTGCACCGCACAGTTATCTTTGCAGAACAAAGCAAGCTATTGCCAGTCCCAAGCCCGGGGCCTCAACTTGCAAGTGGTGAGGAAAGGGGAGGGTGAAGAGTAACAATCTCGTTAAAAAAACCTGGGTCCATCTGGCTCCAGACGGTAGTATCCAGTAAGGACCCCTCCCCAGGGTAACAGGTGAAGACAGACAATGGTTGGAAAGAGGAAGAGGATTTTACATGTCCCAACGGTGTAAAAGTGGAAGAACTGTCTTCGTATCTTACTTCCTGTAGCGTCTGTACTCCAGAGGGGCAACTACAAATGGTGTCTGTTCTCCATGTTAGGAGCGGCCTAAACATATGCTGGCAGCAGATCTAAAATGCCTTTGGGAGTGGTGACCCCACCGTAATAATAGCCTATGTATGAAATGGTAATTCAAAACCAGCCTCAGAAAAGTTTTGGGCTTTCCGTGCAGGCCACATGCAGTTCTTGGGGTGCTGGGGGAACTGTGAGAAGTGGGTAACTATGCACCAACACAATGAAGTTGGGGCTGTTGTTGAGTTGTTTGGGGAAGGAGACCAGACAGTGAGGTCATCGATCTCAACGGATTAGGGAAGGATGAGGAAGGAAGTCGGCCGTGCCCATAAAAAAAAATAAAAAAAACCTGATGCGTTCCACATCATTACGAAGTGTCGTATTCATGATCTATGGAACAATTATTAATCTAATCTAATCTACATGATGAAGTGTCAGCACAAATTCGTTAATGTACATTCACTATGTGATCAAAAGTCTCTGGACGCCCCCAATAACATACGTTTTTCATATTAGGTGCATTGGGGTGCCACCTACTGCCCGGTACCCCATATCAGCGACCTCAGTAGTCATTAGACACCGTGAGGGAGTAGAATAGGGCTCTCCGCAGAACTCACACACTTCGAATGTCGTCAGGTGACTCGGTGTCACTTGTGTCATGTGTGTGTACGAGAGATGTCCACACTCCTAAACATCCCTAGGTCCACTGTTTCCGATGTGATAGTGAGTTGGAAACGTGAGGGGACACGTACAGCACAAAAGCGTACAGGTTGATCTCGTCTGTTGACTGACAGAGACCGCTGACAGTTGAAGAGGGTCGTAATGTGTAATAGGCAGACATCTATCCAGACCGACACACAGGAATTCCAAACTGCATCAGGATCCACTGCAAGTACTATGACATTTAGGCAGAAGGTGAGAAAACCATGGTCGAGTGGCTGCTCATGAGTCACACATCACGCTGGTAAATGCCAAACGACGCCTTGATCAGTGTAAGGAGAGTAAGCATTGGACAATGGAACATTGGAAAAACTTTGTGTGGAGTGACGAATCACGGTACACAATGTGGCGATCCGATGGCAGGGTGTGGGTATGGAGAATGCCCGGTGAACGTCATCTGCCAGCGTGCGTAGAGCCAACAGTAAAATTCGGAGGCGTTGGTGTTATGGTGTGGTCGTGATTTTCATGGAGCGGGCTTGCACTCCTTTTGGTTTTGCGTGGCACTATCACAGCGCAGGCCTACTTTGATGTTTTAAGCACCGTCTTGCTTCCCACTGTTGAAGAGCAATTCTGGGATGGCGATCGCGTCTTTCACTACGATCGAGCACCTGTTGTTAATGCCCGGCCTGTGGCGGAGTGGTTACACGACAGTAGCATCCCTGTAATGGACTGGCCTGGACAGAGTCCTGATCTGAGTGCTATACAACACCTTTGGGATGTTTGGGAGCGCCGACAGACATCGATACCTCTCCTCAGTGCAGCACTCTGTGAAGAATGGGCTGCAATTCCCCAAGATACCTTGCACCACCTGATAAGATGTATGCATGCGAGAGCGAAAGCTGTCATCAAGGCTAAGGGTGAGACAAATGGTTCAAATGGCTCTGAGAACTATGGGACTTAACATCTTAGGTCATCAGTCCCCTAGAACTTAGAACAACTTAAGCCTAACCAACCAATGGACACCAACAACATCCATGCCCAAGGCAGGATTCGAACCTGCGACCATAGCAGTCCCACGGTTCCGGACTACAGTGCATAGAACCGCACGACCACCGCGGCCGGCTAAGGGTGGGACAACACCATATTGAATTCCAACATTACCGATAGAGAGCGCCACGAACTTGTAAGCCATTTCTAGCCAGTTGTCTGGATACATTTGATCACGTAGTGTACCATTGCAAGATATGTAAATACTAGTTGCAGCTCTCTGTGACAAGTGCAGTGACCACTGGAGTTCATAATTGTTGTTCCTATTTAATATTTTTAACAGGCACGTGAGGGTGTACAAGATGCGTAAACAGTGTCACATGTCGATTTATCACTGTCAAGGGCACAGACGTGCCACATACCCGTGTGAGATAGCGTTATCATCTCCTGAGAGAGCATGAAATGGGTCTCGGTGTTTGCCTTTATTTGCTAGTCTTCGTGGAATATCCTGCCCTGCATCGAAACATGTGGACAGGCACTGTTGTGCATGGAGCACACATCTGTGTCTATCATCCGAGAACAAGTAACGGACTTCCCTGCTACGTTCTCGGTCATTCAGCACACCTGGTTGGAGACAGGCTATGGTTAGATAAGGGAATTACCTTCCCATGTGTAGGCTCGCATTAACACCACGAGAAAGTAATAAGTTGAAGAAGGGAATTGGCGTTTGCGTTAGGGAGGACGTTGGACTAAGGTAGTCTATGCCGCATCTGTGATGGCGTAATTGCTTTGCATTCCTGCCTCTTAAGCAAGTAGACCCATTTTCAAGTTCTGGCCAGGGCACAAATTTTAATTCATTTCTTCAGCTTTCATCGTTATCATACACTCCTGGAAATGGAAAAAAGAACACATTGACATCGGTGTGTCAGACCCACCATACTTGCTCCGGACACTGCGAGAGGACTGTACAAGCAATGATCACACGCACGGCACAGCGGACACACCAGAAACCGCGGCGTTGGCCGTCGAATGGCGCTAGCTGCGCGGTATTTGTGCACCGCCGCCGTCAGTGTCAGCCAGTTTGCCGTGGCATACGGAGCTCCATCGCAGTCTTTAACACTGGTAGCATGCCGCGACAGCATGGACGTGAACCGTATGTGCAGTTGACCGACTTTGAGCGAGGGCGTATAGTGGGGCATAGGAGAGGCCGGGTGGACGTACCGCCGAATTGCTCAACACGTGGGGCGGGAGGTCTCCACAGTACATCGATGTTGTCGCCAGTGGTTAGCGGAAGGTGCACGTGCCCGTCGACCTGGGACCGGACCGCAGCGACGCACGGATGCACGCCAAGACCGTAGCTTCCTACGCAGTGCCGTAGGGGAACTCACCGCCACTTCCCAGCAAATTAGGGACACTGTTGCTCCTGGGGTATCGGCGAGGACCATTCGCAACCGTCTCCATGAAGCTGGGCTACGGTCCCGCACACCATTAGGCCGTCTTCCGCTCACGCCCCAACATCGTGTAACAAGGTGTAAGTCAACTACCCTGACCAGCAAGATCTCCGGATCTGTCCCCCATTGAGCATGTTTGGGACTGGATGAAGCGTCGTCTCACGCGGTCTGCACGTCCAGCACGAACGCTGGTCCAACTGAAGCGCCAGATGGAAATGGCATGGCAAGCCGTTCCACAGGACTACATCCAGCATCTCTACGATCGTCTCCATGGGAGAATAGCAGCCTGCATTGCTGCGAAAGGTGGATATACACTGTACTAGTGCCGACATTGTGCATGCTCTGTTGTCTGTGTCTATGTGCGTGTGGTTCTGTCAGTGTGATCATGTGATGTATCTGACCCCAGGAATGTGTCAATAAAGTTTCCCCTTCCTGGGACAATGAATTCACGCTGTTCTTATTTCAATTTCCAGGAGTGTACAACAACCAAGAGGCAATAATAAGAGTGGACGATCAAGAACGAAGTGCTCGTATTAAGAAGGGAGTAAGAGAAGGCTGTAGCCTTTCGCCCCTACTCTTCAATCTGTACATCGAGGAAGCAATGATAGAAATAAAAGAAAGGTTTAGGAGTGGAATTGAAATACAAGGTGAAAGTATATCAATGATACGATTCGCTGATGACATTGCTATCCTGAGTGAAAGTGACGAAGAATTAAATGATCTGCTGAACGGAATGAACAGTTTAATGAGTGCAGAGTATGGTTTGAGAGTAAATCGGAGAAGAAGGTAATGAGAAGTAGTAGAAATGAGAACAGCGAGAAAGTTAACATCAGGATTGATGGTCACGAAGTCAATGAAGTTAAGGAATTCTGCTACCTAGGCAGTAAAATAAACAATGACGGACGGAGCAAGGAGGACATCAAAAGCAGACTCGCTATGGCAAAAAAGGCATTTCTGGCCAAGAGAAGTCTACTAATATCAAATACCGGCCTTAATCTGAGGAAGAAATTTCTGAGGGTGTACGTCTGGAGTACAGCATTGTATGGTAGTGAAACATGGACTGTGGGAAAACTGGAACAGAAGAGAATCGAAGCATTTGAGATGTGGTGCTATAGACGAATGTTGAAAATTAGGTGGACTGATAAGGTAAGGAATGAGGAGGTTCTACGCAGAATCGGAGAGGAAAGGAATGTGTGGAAAGCACTGATAAGGAGAAGGGACAGGATGATAGGACATCTGCTAAGACAGGAGGGAATGACTTCCATGGTACTAGAGGGAGCTGTAGAGGGCAAAAGCTGTAGAGGAAGACAGAGATTGGAATACGTCAAGCAAATAATTGGGGACGTAGGTTGCAAGTGCTACTCTGAGATGAAGAGGGAGGAATTCATGGCGGGCCGCATCAAACCAGTCAGTAGACTGATGACCCAAAAAAAAAGTACACTGAAGAGCGAAAGAAGTTGGTATTTAAACTCATAAGAGTGTCCCTGGAGCCACTCTGTAGCAATTATGGACGTGTGTGGTGTAGCATTGTCTTGCTGGAATTGCCGACGTCCGTCGGAATGCACAATGGACACGAATGGATGCAGGTGACCAGACAGACAAAGACAAAAATTAACTGAATATGTCGAGCCGCTCTTAACTGATGACATTTCATACATGCAGAAAATTACATTAATTTCCGACTTTTCTGTTGGATTTTCCAAACATTTTCTTTCGTACAGTCGTCGTCGTGGCAATAACGAAACAAAGAAAATCAATCAAATCTGTCTAGCCGTTCTTAGACGATGATCTTTCGTACATGCGGCAATTAATTTTATCTGTGTAGGTATTGTGTCATTTCCTGAGGTGAAGAATTCAATATAGTTTGCTAGATTAAAGCTTGTGGTTGCGTCTGGAGACATTGTTTTTGTTCTGTTTTAATAATATTGAAAATAAATATTGCTGGACCACTCGTTTTCATTCAGTATATATACTAACAAACGCACAGCCATAACTTAGTTTTTGTGACCATTAAAATTGCTACACCACGAACATGAAGTGCTACAGACGCGAAATTTAACCGACAGGAAGAAGATGCTGTGAGATGCAAATGATTAGCTTTTCATTCACACAAGGTTGGCGCCGGTGGCGACACCAACAACGTGTTGACATGAGAAGATTTTCCATGCGATTTCTCACACACAAACAGCAGCTGACCTGCGTTGCCTGGTGAACCGTTGTTGTGATGCCTCGTGTGAGGAGGAGAAATGCGTTCCATCACGTTTCCGACTTTGATAAAGGTCGGATTGTAGCCTATCGCGATTGCGGTTGATCGTAACGCGACATTGCTGTTCGCGTTGGTGGATACTGTTAGCAGAATATGGAATCGGTGGGTTCAGGAGGGTAATACGGGACGCCGTGCTGGATCCCAACGGCCTCGTATCACTAGCAGTCGAGATGACAGGCATCTTATCCGCATGGCTGTAACGGATCGTGCAGCCACGTCTCGATCCATGA
This sequence comes from Schistocerca gregaria, assembly GCF_023897955.1. Classification (NCBI taxonomy): domain Eukaryota; kingdom Metazoa; phylum Arthropoda; class Insecta; order Orthoptera; family Acrididae; genus Schistocerca; species Schistocerca gregaria. The sequence continues at coordinate 84,787,315 of NC_064930.1, read as the reverse complement.
GTCAACAGATGGGGACGTTTGCAAGACAACAACCAACTGCACGAACAGTTCGACGACGTTTGCAGCAGCATGGACTATCAGCTCGGAGACAGTGGCTGCGGTTACCCTTGACGCTGCATCACAGACAGCTCCTGCGACGGTGTACTCAGCGACGAACCTGGTTGCATTTTTTCGGATGAATCCAGGATCTGTTTACAGCATTATGATGGTCGCATCCGTGTTTGGCGACATCACGGTGAACGCACATTGGAAGCGTGTATTTGTCATCGCCATACTAGCGAATCACCCGGTGTGATGGTATGGGGTGCCACTGGTTACGCGTCTCGGTCACATCTTGTTCGCATTGACGGCACTTTGAACAGTGAACGCTACATTTCAGATGTGTTACGACCCTTGGCTCTACCCTTCATTCGATCACTGCGAAACCCTACATTTCAACAGGATAATGCACGACCGCATTTTGCAGGCAGGTCCTGCACGGGCCTTTCTGGATACAGAAAATGTACAACTGATGCCCTGGCCAGCACATTCTCCAGATCTCTCACCAATTGAAAACGTGTGGTCAATGGTGGCCGAGCAACTGGCTCGTCACAATACGCCAGTCGCTACTCTTGATGAACTGTGGTATCGTGTTGAAGCTGCATGGGTAGCTGTACCTGTACACGCCATCCAAGCTCTGTTTGACTCAATGCCCAGGCGTATCAAGGCCGTTATTACGGCCTGAGGTGGTTTTTCTGGGTACTGATTTCTCAACATCTATGCACCCAAATTGCGTGAAAATGTAATCACATGTCAGTTGTAGTATAATATATTTGTCCAATGAATACCCGTTTATCATCTGCATTTCTTCTTGGTGTAGCAATTTTAATGGCCATTAGTGTATTTTATTACAAACTGCATTATTTTTGTCAAGTAGGGATGTACCAGCGTTTCCTCATGTGTGGCAGTTTTGTAACAACTAGCTTCATGGGCGCTCCCTGCAGCACTAGGTCTAGAGTTTCAGGGAACAGTCAGTCTTAGAGTGGTCGGGTGGGTGCGTATAGAGAATATGTGTCAGTAATACTAATTTTGCTTTTGGCTGTGACATTGCCTCACGTAAGATGTGAAGCATACAGAAGGCGATGGAGAAACAGCACTTCGCAGGTTGAGAGGGTACGTGATATTATTCCAGGGATTACAAAAGCGAGTCCAATTTTCAAAGATCTTTCCAGTATGAGCCCAGTTATCATTATGATGTTCACACCTTCTGGGTTGGACTCATGCCCTGATTCAGTTGCGACGGGTGTCGAAATGTCGTTGTAACCTTTCCCGAGGCGAGCTGGCCCACATGTGTTGGTAACTGGTCATTGATATCCCGCGTTCTAGCACTGGGAAAGAGTTGACGTCCAAAGTGGTCCGAGAATGTACTGTGAGGGAGAGATATGGGAATCTTGCAGACCACTCTTGAACATGACACAGACACTTCATTCAGACACGTGTCTTGTATGGATCTGCATTGTACTGTTGAAAAACTGGCACCACAATACTGTCAGACGAGACGTAACACGTGAGGTCCCAGGATGTCTGTGTCACACTGCTGTGTTGTCAGAGTTCCTTCAAACACTGCAAGCCACATCCTCAAGTCACACACGGTGGCTCCCCCACATTGTGACGGCACGAGTAACACGGCTGTGCTTCTCAAAAACACTGGAAGAATGTGACTCTGTACTCTCTGGCGATCGCCGTATGGGTAGTGTAGAACGGAGAATACTCGCTAAACACAGCGTGGTGCTGTTCATTAGCAGTTTACTCAAAGCCAGCCGCTGTGGCCGAGCGGATCTAGGCGCTTCAGTCTGGAACCGCATTGCTGCTACGGTCGCAGGTTCGAACCCTGCCTTGGGCATGGATGTGTGTGATGTCCTTATGTTACTTAGGTTTAATTAGTTCTAAGTTTAGGGGACTGATGACCTCAGATGTAAAGTCCCAGCCATTTGATTTGAGTTTACCAAAACACAGCTGTTTATAGATATGATATAATTAAATTTTGTTGTAGACATTTGAGCCTAATCTTTATCTACACTCCTGGAAATTGAAATAAGAACACCGTGAATTCATTGTCCCAGGAAGAGGAAACTTTATTGACACATTTCTGGGGTCAGATACATCACATGATCACACTGACAGAGCCACAGGCACATAGACACAGGCAACAGAGCATGCACAATGTCGTCACTAGTACAGTGTATATCCACCTTTCTCAGCAATGCAGGCTGCTATTCTCCCATGGAGACGATCGTAGAGATGCTGGATGCAGTCCTGTGGAACGGCTTGCCATGCCATTTCCACCTGGCGCCTCAGTTGGACCATCGTTCGTGCTGGACGTGCAGACCGCGTGAGACGACGCTTCATCCAGTCCCAAACATGCTCAATGGGGGACAGATCCGGAGATCTTGCTGGCCAGGGTAGTTGACTTACACCTTCTAGAGCACGTTGGGTGGCACGGGATACATGTGGACGTGCATTGTCCTGTTGGAACAGCAAGTTCCCTTGCCGGTCTAGGAATGGTAGAACGATGGGTTCGATGACGGTTTGGATGTACCGTGCACTATTCAGTGTCCCCTCGACGATCACCACAGGTGTACGGCCAGTGTAGGAGATCGCTCCCCACACCATGATGCCGCGTGTTGGCCCTGTGTGCCTCGGTCGTATGCAGTCCTGATTGTGGCGCTCACCTGCACGGCGCCAAACACGCATACGACCATCATTGGCACCAGGGCAGAAGCGACTCTCATCGCTGAAGACGACACGTCTCCATTCGTCCCTCCATTCACGCCTGTCGCGACACCACTGGAGGCGGGCTGCACGATGTTGGGGCGTGAGCGGATGACGGCCTAACGGTGTGTGGGACCGTAGCCCAGCTTCATGGAGACGGTTGCGAATGGTCCTCGCCGTTACCCCAGGAGCAACAGTGTCCCTAATTTGCTGGGAAGGGGCAGTGCGGTCCCCTACTGCACTGCGTAGGATCCTACGGTCTTGGCGTGCATCCGTGCATCGCTGCGGTCCGGTCCCAGGTCGACGGGCACGTGCACCTTCCGCCGACCACTGGCGACAACATCGATGTACTGTGGAGACCTCACGCTCCACGTGTTGAGCAATTCGGCGGTACGTCCACCCGGCCTCCCGCATGCCCACTATACGCCCTCGCTCAAAGTCCGTCAACTGCACATACGGTTCACGTCCACGCTGTCGCGGCATGCTACCAGTGTTAAAGACTGCGATGGAGCTCCGTATGCCACGGCAAACTGGCTGACACTGACGGCGGCGGTGCACAAATGCTGCGCAGCTAGCGCCATTCGACGGCCAACACCGCTGTTCCTGGTGTGTCCGCTGTGCCGTGCGTGTGATCATTGCTTGTACAGCCCTCTCGCAGTGTCCGGAGCAAGTATGGTGGGTCTGACACACCGGTGTCAATGTTTTCTTTTTTCCATTTCCAGGAGTGTACATATTGTATATGACCCATCTCTCCCTATAGCTTACCCCTACTTTTTTCATAATCTCCAACAGCTTGCACCAATTTATATTGTCGAACGCTTTTTCCAGATCGACAAATCCTATGAACGTGTCTTGATTTTTCTTCAGCCTTGCTTCCATTATTAGCCGTAACGTCAGAATTGCCTCTCTCGTTCCTTTACTTTTCCTAAAGCCAAACTGATCGTCACCTAGCGCATTCTCAATTTTCTTTTCCATTCTTCTGTATATTATTCTTGTAAGCAGCTTCGATGCATGAGCTGTTAAGCTGATTGTGCGATAATTCTCGCACTTGTCAGCTCTTGCCGTCTTCGGAATTGTGTGGATGATGCTTTTCCGAAAGTCAGATGGTATGTCACCAGACTCATATATTCTACACATCAAAGTGAATATTTGTTTTGTTGCCACTTCCCAGTGTACATACACATGTAAGAAAGGGGAAATGTTGTTACCAAAAACCCCGAATAATCTTGATGGATTTACGTACAACAGTCTGCTGAACACCCAAACAGAAACCCACGTGGAGACGGAGGGAGGAGGAAATATACGGTGAGAGAGGGGGGAAGAGAAGATGGGCAGAGGGTGTTGCTAGCAAGGTACTTAGAAGTATATGCAATTCCTATACATATTTAGAAATTGCAAGTTCACTAACTAATAATAAATGACACGTAACCTACATGTACCTCAAGTCTGTGCTGCTAAGATCATGGTTGTTATGGTTAAGGAAAAAAGTGTAATTATTTCTCTCATGACTGAATGCCGAATGTTCCCTCGGCTTTTAGTATGAAGATGACTAATTAGTCGACTCAAACAATAGTCTACACGATTACTAGGTCTAGCTGTCAATGCATCACACAACTGGTTAACTCATAGAAATAACTAAGTGTAACAACGTGTAGAGAGATGAAACGGACCAATCACACAGGCTCAGCAATAGGTGAGGCAGCTGCCGGACTTCGTTTCACTGCTGGAATACTAGAGGATATGGATTCAATCTTAAAGGAAACTGCTTACAAAACACTCATGTGACCCATATTAGCATATTGCTCGAATTTGAAGGAGACCCCTACCAAATAGCACTAGCAGGGGCTACTGAGCGTGTACAGAGAAGGGCAGCAGGAGTGGCAACAGATTCGTTTGACCCATAAGAGAATGTCACAGAGATCCTGAGAAACTTAACTGTCAGATGGACATGAACCATCCTCGGAAAAGCCACTTATGGAGTTTCAAGAAACAGCTTAAAATGATGACTCTAGTAATACACTCCTGGAAATGGAAAAAAGAACACATTGACATCGGTTAGTCAGACCCACCATACTTGCTCCAGACACTGCGAGAAGGCTGTACAAGCAATGATCACACGCACGGCACAGCGGACACACCAGGAACCGCGGTGTTGGCCGTCGAATGGCGCTAGCTGCGCAGCATTTGTGCACCGCCGCCGTCAGTGTCAGCCAGTTTGCCGTGGCATACGGAGCTCCATCGCAGTCTTTAACACTGGTAGCATGCCGCGACAGCGTGGACGTGAACCGTATGTGCAGTTGACCGACTTTAAGCGAGGGCGTATAGTGGGCATGCGGGAGGCCGGGTGGACGAACCGCCGAATTGCTCAACACGTGGGGCGTGAGGTCTCCACAGTACATCGATGTTGTCGCCAGTGGTCGGCGGAAGGTGCACGTGCCCGTCGACCTGGGACCGGACCGCAGCGACGCACGGATGCACGCCAAGACCGTAGGATCCTATGCAGTGCCGTAGGGGACCGCACCGCCACTTCCCAGCAAATTAGGGACAGTGTTGCTCCTGGGCTATCGGCGAGGACCATTCCGAACCGTCTCCATGAAGCTGGGCTACGGTCCTGCACACCGTTAGGCCGTCTTCCGCTCACGCCCCAACATCGCGCAGCCTGCCTCCAGTGGTGTCGCGACAGGCGTGAATGGAGGGACGAATGGAGACGTGTCGTCTTCAGCGATGAGAGTCGCTTCTGCCTTGGTGTCAATGATGGTCGTATGCGTGTTTGGCGCCGTGCAGGTGAGTGCCACAATCAGGACTGCATACGACCGAGGCACACAGGTCCAACACCCGGCATCATGGTGTGGGGAGCGATCTCCTACACTGGCCGTACACCTCTGGTGATCGTCGAGGGGACACTGAATAGTGCACGGTACATCCAAACCGTCATCGAACCCATCGTTCTACCATTCCTAGACCGGCAAGGGAACCTGCTGTTCCAAAAGGACAATGCACGTCCGCATGTATCCCGTGCCACCCAACGTGCTCTAGAAGGTGTAAGTCAACTACCCTGGCCAGCAAGATCTCCGGATCTGTCCCCAATTGAGCATGTTTGGGACTAGATGAAGCGTCGTCTCACGCGGTCTGCACGTCCAGCACGAACGCTGGTCCAACTGAGGCGCCAGGTGGAAATGGCATGGCAAGCCGTTCCATAGGACTACATCCAGCATCTCTACGACCGTCTCCATGGGAGAATAGCAACCTGCATTGCTGCGAAAGGTGGATATACACTGTACTAGTGCCGACATTGTGCATGCTGTGTTGCCTGTGTCTATGTGCCTGTGGTTGTGTCAGTGTGATCATGTGATGTATCTGACCCCAGGAATGTGTCAATAAAGTTTCGCCTTCCTGGGACAATGAATTCACGGTGTTCTTATTTCAATTTCCAGGAGTGTATAATACAAATCGCTACGTACCACTCCTATAGCAATATTGAGAACCAACGCTTAAACTGATCCCAGTACGCACGTACGCCCAGAAACAATCATTGTTCCTGGACTCCATCCGTGAATAGACGCTGAATAACTTCACAAGAGTGACGTGGCACAACTGATAAGCAATAATTTGGAAATTTTGACAGAAGAAGCAGTTATACCACAGGATCCCGTACAGTATATTAACTAAGTCCATTTACACAGTCGCTAACGTTTTTCCTCATTTTGCACCATTATTTTCGGAGCGCGTTTACGTGTACTTCTACACCGAAGTGCAAAATAAACTGGTACACCTGCTAATGTAGTGTAGGGCCCCCGCGGGAACGCAGAAGTGCCACAGCATGACGTAGTATGGATTCGACTAATGTCTGAAGTAGTGCTGGAGGGGACTGACACCGTTACACCATGAATCCTGCAGGGCTCTCCATAAATCCGTAACACTACGAGTGGATAGAGATCTCTTCTGAACAGTACTCTGCAAGGCATCCGAGAATGAAATGAAATTAAATCGACATCCTTAACTGCCGGCAGGTGTTGTTCGTATACATCAACGGGGACAGCTGAAAATGTGTGCCCCGACCGGGACTCGAACCCGGGATCTCCTGCTTACATGGCAGACGCTCTATCCATCTGAGCCACCGAGGGCACAGATGGACAGCGCGCCTGCAGGGACTTATCTCTTGCGAGCTTCCCGTGACACCCACACCTCTACTGTCCACAACCTACATTCGTAGTGTTCCTAATATAGATTTGCCCATTAACTCATTACTCGCGCCATCGGTGGCTCAGATGGATAGAGCATCTGCCATGTAAGAAGGAGATCGCGGTTACACATTTTCAGCTGTCCCCACTGATGCATATAAACAATACCTGTCGGCAGCTAAGGGTTACGATTTACTTCATTCTAAAGAAGCTGCACGATCATCAGTGGTATCTGTTCTTTTGGGAACAGATACCATCTTCATATGCATCCCAGAATGCTCAATAATGTTCATGTCTGGGGAGATTGGTAGCCAGCTAAAGTGCGTAAACCCAGAAAAGTGTTCCTGGAGCCACTCTCTAGCAATTCTGGACGTGTAGGGTGTCGCATTGTCCTGCCAGAATTGCCCAAGTCCGTCGGAATGCACAATGAGCATATTCTAGGGATTGATCGATGATAGGATAGGGAACGAAAAAGGTCTGATGAACTTATGTGCGGAAATGCATGTTTTCCATGCTAGAGACCATTTATTCGATCACACATTGTTACACGGTCTAGTACGCGCTGTACCACACATCCACAGTTACAGTATGTGCTGAAAGTTGTTTCCATGAGGCTCAACGCATGCGTGTACGCGCTGTAGCATGTCCTGTCTCACACGTCCACATCGGGCAAGCTGCATCCGAAAAGTGTCAAAGGCAGCATGAATACTATGCTCCAGTGTCTCCATGTCTGTAATGGGCTTTGCATACACGATACTTTTCAGATGGCCCCATAACCAAAAACTGCGCGGTTGGAGATCCGGAGAAAAGCAGGCTATGTAACTGGACCTCCTCGTCTGATCCATCGACCAGGGAAGAGACGATTGCGATGCGTCCGGACGTTAATGGCGAAATAGGTTGGAACACCATCATGTAGCCCCCACATAACCCTTCGAATCATCAATGGCACTTCTTCCAGCAGGGGAGGCAAAGTCACCCGCAAGATATGCCGATAGTTCCGCCATGTTAGATGACGTGAAAGGAAGACTGGTCCATAAATACGGTGGCTAACTATCCCAGCTGCAATGATGCCAGAGTGGCCGAGCGGTTCTAGGCGCTTCAGTCTGGAACCACGCGACCTCTGCAGTCGCAGGTTCGAATCCTGCCTCGGGCATGGACATGTGTGATGTCCTTAGGTTAGGTAGGTTTAAGTAGTTCTAAATTCTAGGGGACTGATGACCTCAGAAGTCCCGTAGTGTTCAGAGTCATTTGAACCAATTTTTTTTGGACCGATGCTGATGATTCGCCGTCACCATACCCTGTGGGTTCTGCATACTATCCCACAGATGACTGTTACGAAATTTGAAGATACCACTCCGCGCGAACGTGGTCTCATCTGTGAATAGCATGGATGAAACAAATCCAGGAATCGTACTTGCCTGTTGAAGAAACCAGTGACAAAACTGCTCCCGATGCTGGAAGTCTGTCGGTAGTAAACCCTGCAGACGATGTAAGTGATAAGGGTAATAGCTATTATTGTACTGGCAGGCCAACTGCCTGGCAGTGACATGGCGGTCGCTTTCCGTAGTGTTAATCATATTTTTCTCCAAGTCTGGTGTCCGTAAATTTCGGGTGAGTGCTCCATGATTTCTTGCTTCTTGAAACGACCTTGTCTCAGACCAAACGGCGAAACACTGCTGCAAATATTGAATGCTGCGGTTGCTATCGGCGGGGATCTCCTGGTACAACGTTACTGCCCACCGCCCGTTGCCATTTGCCTTTCTGTAAGTAAACACCATGCCGGCGAGGTCTCGATTCAAATACGGAACCATTGTGTACAAGGCTGTATCGCATCCACTACAAAGTGAGTCAGAAAGAGAAGTGAATCGGACACAACATTACGAGTTGCTGTGGCAGGAGAGGGTGGCAGGGCATGACGTATGAGGAACAGTACCACCTTGCAGGACGAAATCACGCATGCTGTAACTGTGGCCGCATGGTACAGAGCATATTAGACCGCACTCTCTATGATAAAGCATCACTAAATATATGGTTTAACCATGCATTTCCGGACATAAGTTCATTACATATTTTTTGTTCCATATCCTCTCATCGATAATCCCCAGAGTTTGCACACGGTGGAAAAATCGCCCTGTATACGCGCCACCGTCACTATGGGCCCATCTATACTGGACGAGTACCCGACTGAAACAAAGCGCCCTCGTTAAACAAGAACGAACCTATGTTCTTGTAGTTTCTGAGTCAGTGTCAACGAAATAATGAAAAACATATTTCAGGATCCAAACATCGGATGCTGGAGCAAAAACAGCGCCTTAGTGTTTCTTAAACATCGATAATCTATCCATTAATCGATCGTATCTGCCCTACAGTCACTATCGGTAGTCTGGTTTAACTATCGAAGTATTATCGTTTTTAAGGTAATTCTCTTTGAATTGGCGCCTGAAAAATTGTTGGTTCCTATTACCTCCATGGTGTTTGGAGTGCAGAGGGAAAGCAGATTGTGTGGAGGTATTTAATCAACAACAAATGTGGTGGAGCTTTAGCCAGTCTAAGTTGTTTATAAACTATGTTGTTAATAGAGGGTGAGGGGTCCTGAAAGAGGGAATTTTCTTGTTTGTATGCCAGTGATGACAACTCATGGCCGTGCGCATCTAGTACCGAACAGATGCTTATGGTAAAAACTCTTGTTGTTGTGATCTTAAAAAAAAAAAAAGGTTCAAATGCCTCTGAACACTACGGGACTTAACATCTGTGGTCATCAGTCCCCTAGAACTTAGAACTACTTAAACCTAACTAACCTAAGGACATCACACACATCCATGCCGAAGGCAGGATTCCAACCTGAAAACCGTAGCAGTCGCGCGGTTCCGGATGTGATCTTCAGTCCAGAGACTGGTTTGATGCAGCTCTCCATGCCATACAGTAAAGCTGCATGCCCTCGGGAAAAATTACGGCTGTAGTTTCCCCTTGCTTTCAGCCGGTCGCAGTACCAGCACAGCGAGGCCGTTTTGGTTAGTGTTACAGGGCCAGATCAGCCAATCATACAGACTGTTGCCCCTGCAACTACTGAAAAAAGGCTGCTGCCCCTCTTCAGGAACCACACGTTTGTCTGGTCTCTCAACAGATACCCCTCCGTTGTGGTTGCACATACGGTACGGCCATCTGTATCGCTGAGGCACGGCAAGGTCCATGGTTCATGGGTGGCGGGGGGAGGGGGGAGGGGGTAAGAACTACACACGTAATAACACGGATTCGTGAATGTGCATTGTACTGATCTTCGTCTTCAAATGTGTGAGGAAAAGAATGAAATTTTAAAGATTTGTTAAGTTTTTTTGACTGTACTGAATAATGCATTTAAAAATAAATACAATTATTGTCGTTATTAAGTAAACACACCTGCTACTGTCCTCTTCTGTTTCTGAGTCCTCATTCTACTTCCAAGCTTCTTTAGTTGTTCATGTTACTGTGTAAAGCGACTCGGAAACACAAAACACTGACCCAGTCCTAATGCCCCTGCGTCACTTCTGCTTTTGCAGAAGCACAAATATAATTCGTATGTTGGTTGCCCGTGATGAGGTCGATTAGCGGAGCTTGTTGCTTCAAGGACACACCAGCTCCCGCAAAACTAAATGTACCCGTCGCGTGTCAAGCTTTATTATTTGTATGGTGGCTGGACATAATCATTAAAATAAACAGCTGTATTTACGTGCTATCTGCTCTCTTTCAAATTCAGAAAGTGACAGGCGTAAAATACAGGGAGCGAAAGGCTATTTACAATTTGTACAGAAACCAGATGGCAGTTATTAGAGTCGAGGAGCATGAAAGGGAAGCAGTGGTTGGGAAAGGAGTGAGACAGGGTCGTAGCCTCTTCCCGATGTTATTCAATCTGTATATTGAGCAGGCAGTAAAGGAAACAAAAGAAAAATTTGGAGTAGGTATTAAAATTCATGGAGAAGAAATAAACACTTTGAGGTTCGCCGATGACATTGTAAATCTGTCAGAGACAGCAAAGGACTTGGAAGAGCAGTTGAACGGAATGGACAGTGTCTTGAAAGGAGGATATAAGATGGACATCAACAAAAGCAAAACGAGGATAATGGAATGTAGTCAAATTAAATCGGGTGATGTTGAGGGAATTAGATTAGGAAATGAGACACTTAAAGTAGTAAAGGAGTTTTGCTATTTGGGTAGCAAAATAACTGATGATGGTCGAAGTAGAGAGGATATAAAATGTAGACTGGCAATGGCAAGGAAAGCGTTTCTGAAGAAGAGAAATTAGTTAACATCGAGTATAGATTTAAATGTCAGGAAGTCGTTTCTGATAGTATTTGTATGGAGTGTAGCCATGTACGGAAGTGAATCGTGGACGATAACTAGTTTGGACAAGAAGAGAATAGAAGCTTTCGAAATGTGGTGCTACAGAAGAATGCTGAAGATTAGATGGGTAGATCACATAACTAATGAGGAGGTATTGAATAGAATTGTGGAGAAGAGGAGTTTGTGGCACAACTTGACAAAAAGAAGGGACCGGTTGGTAGCACATGTCCTGAGGCATCAAGGGATCACAAATTTAGCATTGGAAGGCAGCGTGGAAGGTAAAAATCGTAGAGGGAGACCAAGAGATGCATACACTAAGCAGATTCAGCAGGAAGTAGGTTGCAGTAGGTACTGGGAGATGAAGAAGCTTGCACAGGATAGAGTAGCATGGAGAGCTGCATCAAACCAGTCTGAGGACTGAAGACCACAACAACAACAACTGCTTTCACAGCTCAACAGTGGATATTCATACGTAATTCAGGCGAAATGTGAACGTTTCAGTGGATGTGTGACAAAACTAGCCTCTTTTTGCCAGGAGTAGACTGTGAATGTCCAGGAATGTTTTTGCAAAACTCCAGAAGGCCCTGCTAAAACTCTTTGTTTGAAACTTGTGCTGCGGATGTATAAGCTCTCGATAATTCTTACTTTTTTCATTTTTTCAAGTTTACATAATTCTACAACCTGGTTAATGATTTTTCGAGCGTCACGGGAAAGAATTCTGCCTCTAAGGCTTCTACCTCTACGGGGGATCATAGGAGGTGACTTCAGTGTGCCAACAGTGGCTTTTTCGTCACTCATTTCATTATTAAACGCCACACAACTACAGGATTATTCTTCATGAGGCAACTATAGTACCTCAACTGTTGAATCTCTGTCGTTGGGAGCAGTGAGACAAAGAGCACAGTAGCGAAGAAGTGTTCCGAGTGGTGCCGACATGAAACGATCAGTACTTTTCTCATGACACCGGTTGTCTCTGCTGGCTGAGGAAATTCCGCCCTTCCAAGATTATTTTTTTTTATGTAAGAGGTCCGTAAATAGAGTTTTTTTGTTATTCTTTTCAAAATGAACCGTAAAAGTCAATCCAAAATGTGTGTGAACTCTTATGGGACTTAACTGCTAAGGTCATCAGTCCCTGAGCTTACACACTACTTAACCTAAATAATCGTAAGGATAAACACACACACCCATGCCCGAGGGAGGACTCGAACCTCCGCCGGGACCAGCCGCACAGACCGTGACTGCAGCGCCTTACACCGCTCGGCTAACCCCGCGCGGCAAAAGTCAATCATCTGTGTGGAATTTTTTCAAGAAAGTGAGGGATAGTAGTCAGTTTGTAAAGTACCATCTGCATTAAAAATCATAAACGTGATCAGGGAAACGAACAAATTTAAGAGACCACTAAAAAGTGAAGTACATAGTGAAAAAGTACAAACCACGAATTACTAACTTAAAGGCGAGGGATCAACTTGTGAGGTAGAACAAGAGCAAGAGGTGCAACCAAAAGAATTGAGAAGCTCTATACAAAATTATTTTAACACAAGTCAGTTGTACGTTGCCAGTTCAAAAGTAAAAAACAAAGAACTTTATTCTCTTTTTGCACAAATGACTGCTATCCCTATGCTGCCATACAGAACTTCCGACCATCAAGGTTTGAAAAAATTTGTTTATGCCTTAGAGAGCAGATATGAGTTGCCAGATAAAACTGCACATAAATGTTTCCTGATCTGAAAACTATAGGAAGAGAGAAAAAATAAATTAGATAAAGCCCTTAGAAAATGTAATTTATTAGTGTTACGACGGATACGTGGAAACGCAACGAAAAGGATGGCATACTGCCATTTACTTACCACTTTATTAACGCCGAAAAATTAGTTTCACCCGTATTAAAAGTGACGAAAACAGCAAGTCAGCATAACTTGTAAGGTATTTCTTGGCAGTTTCATCCCTCCCCTCTCCCTTCATGCCCGTATAAATCTGTGTTAATTAGGGGAGACGTCGGCCCTCTAAAGCTTATAGGTACTTCAGCATAACATCTGCCTACTCAATTCGATTTGCGTAAATTGTGGGACATATCGGCCCTCCAAAACTTGAAAGTGTTAGAAAAAAAAAAGGATTTGCCCGATGCCTTACAACTGCCGCTACAAACATACTTATATAGACAAAGGATTGGATGATTTGAATGGGTAGAGATGTTTTTCTTGTTCTTCAGCCATGGTATATGTTTCCGTAATAGTAAATGCAATTAACAATATATATATCAATTACAATTTCCTGTCTTACATTCAGCAATTATTTGCACGTTCTCCGTTTTTAAATTCTATACGGCGTTGTAACAGTGAGCTACCAGTGGCGCCGCTCAGCGCCAGGAAAGGGATTTATTTCGGCGTCAGACCGATGCTCCGACTTCTGTTACTGAGCTATCCAGTAGCGCCGCTCAGCGGCGGGAATGGGAGTTATTTCGGCGTCAGACCGCAGCGCCGAGTCGGGAGTGCAGTTCTAGGACAGGGCGGGTGGTTGCACGATTCTTTCCTACGTACAGACCAATTTCACTGGCGGCAGCGAACAATGCTTGCCTTGCTTGCAAACATCGCAGTATCAGAGAAGAAACACGTTTCGCGTTCGTTATGCATGTGCATCGAAGAAATATCTTTGCCTGCTATAATTATACTCATTTATGAAGTACTCACATGCACCCGTCACCCCCCCCCCCCCCCCCCCCCAAATCACACCTGACAAGTATTAGTATTTTCCACATAATGTCTTTTTTCTTACGAAAAGTCTTTGATTATTAACCATCTGATTTTATGTAAAAATCGTAAGTTTCATACACCAATGTGGTTTTTACAAAAATCTTCTGTTATCGTCATCTTTGTATGTATTTTAGATATCTTTCAAATGCAATAAATGCGACGTTTGGCTGAAATGCGGGTTTATCCGCTGCTAAGCCGCCCTCTTTCTGCGGAATTCAAACTACAATTAGGAAAAGAACACTGAACGCCTAACGTTTCCTCTCCCCTCAATATCTTTTCTCACCAGTGTAGGTCATTCGGCTTTTTAATGGAAGTAACAGGTTGGAATGCGCCAAACCGTTTTTAGCCCGAAAAAGGTGCATCACTTTTTTGTTTCGCCTCAACGTATTATCCAATTGTATGTGCTAGAAAAATGAAGGTATTATGTTGTTAATATAGCTTTTTGTGTTAAAACGTGTTCGATATGTGACACTTGATGGTCGAGAAAAGCTGTGTCCTGGCAAGTCAGCTAGCTTGCAATGCCCAGCCGATTGCAGGATCGCAGCGTGTGGCAGGGATGACAACACATTTATTGTTATAGAAAGAATTAGAGTGGTTTGTTTGTTCGCAGAGAACGATTCTCAGCTTGTCCTTTTAGCATTTTAGTAGTATTCGAGTAGTATCCGATAATCATTCGAGTAGTGAGCCGCGAGAGAGATTACTTCAAGAGGGTGGTGAGATGGGCTCAGACGTACGATACGTGAGCTACTTTGCTATGGAGATAGAACTCAAATGTGTTCAAAGCAGTTCTAAGTCGCTTAGAGAGGTATTTTGAGAAGATTATAGACTTATGTTGCAAATGAATATTTCGCCGGTTTTTGGTAGTGTGTGCTTCTTTTTTTATTGTACTTCCTCCCCCCCCTGCAGAGGGCGGGGGTGGGTTGGCAGCAGCGTAATATGCCACTCTGCAGCCTACAGAAGAGTTTATAAAAATATTACGAGAGGAGAGCAAACAATTTAAAAAGGCGATTAAACTGTAACAGGGCCAAAAGTTGCACAAGTTAAAATATAAAAACAAGGGTTTGGTGATGGTGATTAAAAACACATAGTAATTAGACAGGCACAATTAAACAAAACATGGTGACAGTCTGGTTTCTGTTCGCAACAGTTAAGAAACACACCCAGCGACAGGATGGTGTCTGTTCACAATATTTGCTCCTGCACTTCTTTCTTTGTTTCTTCTTGATCATTCTCTGTGTTGCGGATTACTATTAAATCTGTTGTTGATGTGGATCTGGAGTGAGTTGACAGAAATTCATCACTTTGGATGTAATTATCTGCACTGCATGAAATGTATTGCATTGTCATTAATTCAGCAATTACTGCTGCATTTTCTTGAACTTCGATGCCCACGGAAGCCTCCTGTTCTTGACCCCCAAGCACTTGGTAACAGTTTCGGGTTTCACTTCCATTACTGCTGAGCCAATCTAATTTACTGCATCCTCGACAGAAACTGACCGTGCAAGAGCAAACGCACTTTCGGCTTCTTCAACAATAAGAATATGAGATTGCCTTAGTAATCGCCTATAATGACACTCGACTGTGTAAATAACCCCCTGGTCCATGTAATGTGGTGGGGCTTGTTGAACATGGAGGGAACCAAGAAAATTTCATGTCTGATAACCTTACTTTCGGGTGACAGGTTGCACTTTCGAGGAAAAGCATAACTTGACGATTTCCTTTTTTCATTTTGACATTGAAAGATCCCAGCCATTCTTCCATAAGACCACTCACCATACACGCCTTTTTATTTTTTCAGCATGTGGCTCTGAGCAGTATGGGACTTAACAGCTGTGGTCATCAGTCCCCTAGAATTTAGAACTACTTAAACCTAACTAACCTAAGGACATCACACACCACCATGCCAGTGGCAGGTTCGAACCTGCGGCCGTAACAGTCGCGCGGTTCCTGACTGAAGCGCCTAGAACCGCTCGGCCACCATGACCGAGGCTTACTGATGTCGATATTTTTGAAACGACGCGGTTTTGCCGCCTTCCCAGTCATCAGTGGCTTCTCAATTCCTCGTAACATGTTTCCACACAGCAGTACACTGAGTCTTTCCTTGGACATTTTTCCGCCGGTTTACTTTTCACCTCGAATTGGTAGCGAATTTGAAGACAGCGCGCCTTAAAAGAGTTCCGTTTCATCGGCATTGAACGCGTCTTTCGGTTCATGATTCACAATTAAGTTGGACAGTATTGTCTTCTATTCTGTTGCTGCACTTTGCTGCATATGCTTAGCTTCCCCACACTCTTCACTCCACACTATGTTGTGCTTAGCTTTGAAACTGTCCAGCCCTCTTGTGAATGTCTCAAACTCTGTATTTTCATGACCTTTGGCGACTTTTGAGATTCATTCCGCAACATGGGTCCAGATAAAGGTAAGTTTATTGCCTGCGAACTTGCAAACCATTCCCACACTATTTCGTTAATTTCTTCATTTCCTGTCTTCTTTTTATCTGCCCATTCCCTTTCATCCATTCGTCCCGAGTCTCTCATAAATCTGTATTTTACCGCATTTGAAATGCGACATCATTTCGCGCACAGTGAGTTTGTCTTCTCACTCGCCTCGATTACATTACTACACACCTGGAAATGGAAAAAAGAACACATTGACACCGGTGTGTCAGACCCACCATACTTGCTCCAGACACTGCGAGAGGGCTGTACAAGAAATGATCACACGCACGGCACAGCGGACACACCAGGGACCGCGGTGTTGGCCGTCGAATGGCGCTAGCTGCGCAGCATTTGTGCACCGCCGCCGTCAGTGTCAGCCAGTTTGCCGTGGCATACGGAGCTCCATCGCAGTCTTTAATACTGGTAGCATGCCGCAACAGTGTGGATGTGAACCGTATGTGCAGTTGACGGACTTAGAGCGAGGGTGTATAGTGGGCATGCGGGAGGCCGGGTGGACGTACCGCCGAATTGCTCAACACGTGGGGCGTGAGGTCTCCACAGTATATCGATGTTGTCGCCAGTGGTCGGCGGAAGGTGCACGTGCCCGTCGACCTGGGACCGGACCGCAGCGACGCACGGATGCACGCCAAGACCGTAGGATCCTACGCAGTGCCGTAGGGGACCGCACCGCCACTTCCCAGCAAATTAGGGACACTGTTGCTCCTGGGGTATCGTCGAGGACCATTCGCAACCGTCTCCATGAAGCTGGGCTACGGTCCCACACACCGTTAGGCCGTCTTCCGCTCACGACCCAACATCGTGCAGCCCGCCTCCAGTGGTGTCGCGACAGGCGTGAATGGAGGGACGAATGGAGACGTGTCGTCTTCAGCGATGAGAGTCGCTTCTGCCTTGGTGCCAATGATGGTCGTATGCGTGTTTGGCGCCGTGCAGGTGAGCGCCACAATCAGGACTGCATACGACCGAGGCACACAGGGCCAACACCCGGCATCATGGTGTGGGGAGCGATCTCCTACACTGGCCGTACACCTCTGGTGATCGTCGAGGGGACACTGAATAGTGCACGGTACATCCAAACCGTCATCGAACCCACCGTTCTACCATTCCTAGACCGGCAAGGGAACTTGCTGTTCTAACAGGACAATGCACGTCCGCATGTATCCCGTGCCACCCAACGTGCTCTAGAAGGTGTAAGTCAACTACCCTGGCCAGCAAGATCTCCGGATCTGTCCCCCATTGAGGATGTTTGGGACTGGATGAAGCGTCGTCTCACGCGGTCTGCACGTCCAGCACGAACGCTGGTCCAACTGAGGCGCCAGGTGGGAATGGCATTGGAAGCAGTTCCACAGGACTAGATCCAGCATCTCTACGATCGTCTCTATGGGAGAATAGCAGCCTGCATTGCTGCGAAAGGTGGATATACACTGTACTAGTGCCGACATTGTGCATGCTCTGTTGCCTGTGTCTATGTGCCTGTGGTTCTGTCAGTGTGATCATGTGATGTATCTGACCCCAGGAATGTGTCAAAGTTTCCCCTTCCTGGGACAATGAATTCACGGTGTTCTTATTTCAATTTCCAGGAGTGTATTTTCGTTAGGTGCAAACGACACATATCGTTTGTTCGACATTATGTTACTGTATCTCTTAAGGTGCTACTAGTCAACTGAAACTGACAGAAAATAATGACCTTGCCGGATAAAACCACTGTTTGACGGAACAATACCCACCTCTTTCACTGCGCACATTGCAGATGCGCAACAATGTTCGCTTATGCGTCGGCGTGCGTCAACAACGAGGAAAACGAGAAAGCTGACGAACGAACCGTTGCCTTCGATGTACTGTACCGACGCTGAGGGCAACTTATTCGTTGTTGCACAGAGCGGCACGGTTTTCGGTCCACACCAGCAGGGCCGCGCTGCGCTGGTCCTCCTTTCTTGGTTTTGCGCCGCTTGTAACAGAGGTGTTAAAAATGGTTCAAATGGCTCTGAACACTATAGGACTTAACATCTGTGGTCATCAGTCCCCTAGAACTTAGAACTACTTTAACCTAACTAACCTAAGGACATCACACACATCCATGCCCGAGACAGGATTCGAGCCTGCGACCGTAGCAGTCACGCGGTTCCGGACTGAGCGCCTTAACCGCGAGACCACCGCGGCCGGTGTTAAAAGTAGCGTCCGTGTAGAGTCGTGGATTACTAATGAACTGTAATACAGTAGTACTGTATAGCCTTTTCCCCGCATTAAACAACGAATTTCTAAGTATTTTCTAAGATTTGCTTTCCGTTTCCGCGTTAGGCACGTTCCGCTTCATACAAAAAATCAGCATATACAAGTGCAAGTGCACAAGTGCACTGAATGCGTCGGGGTGAAATACTGGTAATTTCCAAGAATGATTCCTTATCGACGTTGCGGTGTCCAAACGATGCATACCGAAAGAGCGATCGTAAATAGATCATGTGACACTGGTGGCGGGCGTTGTGATCAATTATTTGTGATCGTCTTTTTTTCTGTTTGCCGTTCTTCCCTTAGTTTCTCTAAATTACATGCCTCCGCGAATTATTTGTGAGTTGCTAGGGAATCCAAGACGATTTATGTCGCTAGTGAGTGGGATGTCTGGTGTTCTTGACGTTTCTTCGGCGGATTCTCTCACGTGGAAAAATCTAATTCCATGTTTTTCCAGCGTAAAAAGTTGTTCGACTTTTTGTCGCAGATATGGGGTACTACCAGACGAGGAAAGAAGGGACTTTGTAGGCTGTGGTGCTGCGAAGTGTGTAAAACTTCGCAAGAACAGTTTCGATGCTCAAATACCGTTTACAATTTCATTGCGGACAGTGTGGTAAACGAACGAGTATCAGGAAGAATACATGGTTCGACTTTTCCAAATTAACCATCCAGACCACCGTAATGGACTTTCACATGATTCTAACACCGATGATTCCAACACTGACAACGAGTAAAGTAAGTCGTCTCCTGTGCAATTGCACGTATTTTTGTAACGCTCTTCTTCTGTCGTTGCTGTAGCGACCACTGTAAACGTACTCATAATGCCCGCCACCAGAGTTGCATGATCGATTTACGATCGCACGTTCAATACGAATCGTTCGGACCCCACGACTTCAATAGGCAATCGTTCTTGGAAATTACCGAAATACTTGTACGGTTTGTGCAGATTGCCGAATTATACACGTATCGATTTGAGCAAGTTTTATTGTAGTTTATTATGATTTCACTAGAGTCAAGGATATTGTATTAACAAGGCGCTACTTACAGAGATTATCGTTGATTGACAACGAAACATAAACAGTATAAAATTATATCTTTGCCCTGTGAACGTATTCTCCAGTATATGAGGTTGCTGTTATTGGTAAGGTAAATACGTCATTCTTACTCGCCGTAGACTCTCGCAATTTACTATTTTTCTGGTGATAGATACAAGCTTTGGTGGTAGTTTACCTTTCGAACCAAGTAATAGTCAGAAGCGTTGTTGTAATTAATATCCAGATAGCTATTACTGTAATAAATATCCAGGTAGCTATCACTGACCCGACTATACCACGAAAGGTGTTATTGCGTCTATCCTTTCGTACATAGTGATATCGTACCAGGCGGGAGTGTAATTTACAGCGTGAGAATCTGAATATGAAATCTTACGTGACGTCATTCTGTTAGTACAGACGATTATTTTAAGTCACACAGACTATATCGTTGAATGTAGACAGGATCTTGTCAGAACAGTTATTACGAGCTTGAGCTACCTAGTCCGACGTTGCTTTTCACCTGCGTATTACAGATTGTCGATACAGTATATCTCTTACGATTAAAACGCTGTACAATGTTGGCGTTAGTGGTTTCTATAGGATGGCGCAGTACCAGGTGCTCCTTTTAACGAACATCGCCCTCTTTTTCGGTGTCTCTTAACTATTCTTTACTCCTTGTCGTTACATGCTGGTATTTTTTATTCTATTTTTTAAAAAGATTTTCGGAGCACGGGGACAAACTGTCGCACTTTTACTGGCCACAACAGTCACCAGACCGCAACCTACTGAGGCAACAAAAGTCGTGGGCAGCGACTTGCCCATACACAGATGGCAGTAGTAACGCGCGCACATGGTATAAAAGGGCGGTGTTCTGACGGAGCTGTAACTTGCACTCAGGTGATAAAAGTGAAGTGGTTTCCTAAGAGATTACATCCGCACGAAGGGAAATCAACAGACTTTAAACGCTCAATGGTGACTGGAGGCAAATGCATGGGCCATTACATTCCGGAAATGGTTAGGGAATTGAATATTACAATATCTGCAGTGTCAACAGTACTCCGAAATTACCAAATTTCAGGCATTACCTCTAACCATGGACAACCCACTGGCCGTCGGCCTTCACTTAACAACCGAGAGCAGCAGCGTTTGCGTAGAGTTGTCAGTGCTAACAGACAAGCAACACATCTAGAAGTAACCACATAAATTTATGTGGGACGTACGACGAACATTTCAGATCTGTGGCGAAATTTGACGTTAATGGGCTACGGCAGCAGACGCAAGTGCCTTTGCTAACATCACAACATCGCCGGAACCGCCTATCCGGGGGCTCCTGGCTATATCTGTTGGGCCCTACATGACTCGAAAATCGTGGTCTGGTCAAATGAATACAGATTTCAGTTGGTAAGAGCTGATGGAAGGGTTCGAGTGTGGCGCAGAGCCCACGAAGCCATGGGTCCAGGTTGTCAACATAACACTGTGCACACTGTTGGTGGCTCCATAATGGTGTGAGCTGTGTTCACATGGAATGGACTGGGCCCTCTATTCCAGCTGAACCCATCATTGCATGGAATGGTTATGGTCGGCTAGTTGGAGACCATCTGCAGCCATTCATGGACCTCTTGTTCCCAAACAATGATGGAATTATGGATGACAATGCGCCATCTCACGGATCCACAACTGTTAGCGTCTGGTGCGAAGAACATCTGGACAATGCGAACACTTTATTTGACCATTCAGATCGTCCGACATGAATCCAATCGAACATTTATTGTACATAATTGAAAGATCTGTTAGTTGACAAAATCCTGCGGCATCAACTGTTTCACAATTGTGGGCGGCTGTGGAGGGAGCATGGCTCAGTACTTCTGCATGGGTATTACAACGAACTTTTGAGTCCGTGCCACGTCGAGGTTGCAGCACTAAGCCAGGACAAAGGGCGTCCGACACTATATTTCATGAGTTAGGTCACCTCAGTATTATTGAGTCTTTGTGGTCTCCTTTGGAGAGAAGGCTACGTGGTCGTTATCCACCTCCATCATCGTTGCCTGCTCAGTGTAGCAAAACAACTCAAATCACTTAATAAAAGCAAGGCGTCCAGTCCAGATTGTATACCACTCAGGTTCCTTTCAGAGTATGCTGATACAACCACTTTCTCACAGAAAGCAGTGTACCTACAGACTGGAAAATTTCACAAATTACACCAATAACCATAAAGGGAAATTGGAGTACTCCGCTGAATTACAGGCCCATATCACTAACGTATAGAAGTAAAGGTGGATAAATGGGCCCACACTTCGTTTTTTTATATAACACCTTTTATTTTTAGAATAATCACCTGAAATTAACATAAAACATTTCTCTAGTATGTCCTGCAACAGCCATGTTTTGGTTCAACTTTTTAATATTTAAAACAAAATTTTATTTTTTTGCTGATAGTCAGCATTTTGTTGCGTCAAGAATTTGTGCTGGTATAATGGGCCCACGGTAATTTGAAATAAAAAGAAACAAAAACTTGAAAAAATAATTTTATTTAATTTTTGTGTAAAATGAAAGAAAGATTCACTCTGACCATTGTTAATTAGTCTACTGGTGGGATGATTTTCGCAGGCTATGCGTAATCTATTTACAATAGTCACACTCATAAGCATCTCTTTCGCATCCAGCGCATTCGTTGTGAGCCCACATCTCACAGGCTATACACTGGACCCAAAGTTCACCTTTTGTGTCCTTTGAAAAAAAAACCTTCACAAAATAGACATGCAGCGTAGTCAACATCAGGGACAGAAGCACCAACTTCAATGTCTGGGAGGGATTCTCCCGAATCAAGACCTACACTTACCTCTTCACCTTCTTCATCTGATTCATGTTCATACACTAACTTATTTCTCCTACTTGTTCTAGAATTTGGTTGTTTTTTATAGCCGCCGTTCTTCATTGTACTGCTCTTTTCTTTTCCGTCTTTTTTCTTCTTAATTTTCTTATTTTTCTTTTCTTCTGCCTCTCCTAGTGAACGTTTATAAGGATAAATTACAACGGCACAAGTAATGGGTTTAGCGCCTTTGTTTGTCAATTTTCTTTATGGTCTTGGTATTGGCAATGCTTCTTGGGAAGAAACATGACCAAAACGTTGGTGGGAAGGGCATCCTGAAGGCCCAGCTTCTGCCAAGTCTCTTGCAGATGGTGTAGTTAATGTCGATGATGTGCCAGGATGAATGCATTCACATGATTGACTTGAAGGCTTGTCCTTAGGAGTTTGCCCTTTATTGTCTTTCAGAGCATCTACAGTCAGACTTCGAACATCATTATCTTCAGAGGGAGCAAAGTCAATATAATTAAACACTTTGCGATTTAGAGGAAAAATTTCTGTGACTCTGAACGCTGAAATGGCTATTTCAGCTGTTTGACATTTCAGGAATGCAAGTAGCTCAGCAAAATCGTATGGTCCAAGAAGCCTATTGTTGTGCTGCATCCATTGCCTTATGTATTCATTATAATCATTCTTAAAGGGTACCATGAAGCTTCTATCTAGTGGTTGCACCTTGTGTGTAGTGTGCGGACGCAAGCTAACTATTGTAATGTGGTGTTCACGAGGTATGTCAATATTTTTTGTGTGGGTATTACAGCCATCTAAAATAAACAAAATAGGATCATGTTTTGATGGCTATGTTTTAGAGATAAAATGGATTAACCAATCAGTGAAAAGGTTGCTCTGAATCCAACCAGAGGGATGACACCTCCCTACAGAGCCAGGCAGAGCCCCTTTCATCAGTGTATCCATCATATTTTTCCTGTGGAAAATTAGCATTGGTGGGACGAAAGTACCAGACACACTCATGCAGAACACACACGTTACAAGACCCTCTTTCAGCTGCAGATAATGCACCAGCTTGCCTTTTTCCCTCAGGCCGCTGACACGAGAAATTTTGCTTTGAACGACTCTAAAGCCTGACTCGTCTACATAAAAACTCTGTCTACAGGATATTTGTAGTTACTGAACGCAGCTTAAAGTAAATTGAAGAAATTGTCGACAGCTTTTTTTATTAAACCCATTTTTTATTAAACCCATTAGCACGTGAAATCGAAGTTGCGGATGGCTTTAAAATAGACAGAATATTTTTGTGCCGTGACATAAAATGGTCAAACCAAGCTCGAACCTCAACTTCGCCCTTACAAATGGATGAGGCCATGCGCCTGACGTCATTTCCGGTAAGGCCGTAGAATTTGGATTCCATAATGAGAAGATCTACAAACAAGATCTCCCCCCCCCCCCCCCCCCCCATGAACCATGGACCTTGCCATTGGTGGGGAGGCTTGCATGCCTCAGCGATACAGATAGCCGTACCGTAGGTGCAACCACAACGGAGGGGTATCTGTTGAGAGGCCAGGCAAACGTGTGGTTCCTGAAGAGGGGCAGCAGCCTTTTCAGTAGTTGCAGGGGCAACAGTCTGGATGATTGACTGATCTGGCCTTGTAACAATAACCAAAACAGCCTTGCTGTGCTGGTACTGCAAACAGCTGAAAGCATGGGGAAACTACAGCCGTAGTTTTTCCCGAGGGCATGCAGCTTTACTGTATGGTTAAATGATGATGGCATCCTCTTGGGTAAAATATTCTGGAGATAAAATAGTCCCCCATTCGGATCTCCGGGCGGGGACTACTCAAGAGGATGTCGTTATCAGGAGAAAGAAAACTGGTGTTCTACGGGTCGGAGCGTGGTATGTCAGATCCCTTAATTGGGCAGGTAGGTTAGAAAATTTAAAAAGGGAAATGGATAGGTTAAAGTTAGATATAGTGGGAATTAGTGAAGTTCGGTGGCAGGAGGAACAAGACTTCTGGTCAGGTGATGACAGGGTTATAAACACAAAATCAAGTAGGGGTAATGCAGGAGTAGGTTTAATAATGAATAGGAAAATAGGAATGCGGGTAAGCTACTACAAACAACATAGTGGACGCATTATTGTGGCCAAGATAGATACGAAGCCCACACCTACTACAGTATTACAAGTTTATATGCCAACTAGCTCTGCAGATGACGAAGAAATAGAAGTAATGTATGATCAAATAAAAGAAATTATTCAGATAGTGAAGGATGACGAAAATTTAATAGTCATGGGTGACTGGAATTCGGTAGTAGGAAAAGGGAGAGAAGGAAACGTAGTAGGTGAATATGGACTGGGGGAAAGAAATGAAAGAGGAAGTCGCCTGGTAGAATTTTGCACAGAGCACAACCTAATCATAGGTAACACTTGGTTCAAGAATCATAAAAGAAGGCTGTATACATGGAAGAAGCCTGGAGATACTGACAGTTTTCAGGTAGATTATATAATGGTACGACAGAGATTTAGGAACCAGGTTTTAAATTGTAAGACATTTCCAGGGGCAGATGTGGACTCTGACCACAATCTGTTGGTTATGACCTGTAGATTAAAACTGAAGAAACTGCAAAAAGGTGGGAATTAAAGGAGATGGGACCTGGATAAACTAAAAGAACCAGAGGTTGTACGGAGTTTCAAGGAGAGCATAAGGGAGCAATTGACAGGAATGGGGGAAAGAAATACAATAGAAGAAGAATGGGTAGCTATGAGGGATGAAGTAGTGAAGGCAGCAGAGGATCAAGTAGGTAAAAAGACGAGGTCTAGTAGGAATCCTTGGGTACAGAAGAAATATTGAATGTAATTGATGAAAGGAGAAAATATAAAAATGCAGTAAATGAAGCAGGCAAAAAGGAATACAAATATCTCAAAAATGACATCGACAGGAAGTGAAAAATGGCCAAGCAGGGATGACTAGAGGACAAATGTAAGGATGTAGAGGCTTATCTCACAAGGGTTAAGATAGATACTGCCTACAGGAAAATTAAAGAGACCTTTGGAGAAAAGAGGACCACTTGTATGAATATTAAGAGCTCAGATGGAAACCCAGTTCTAACCAAAGAAGGGAAAGCAGAAAGGTGGAAGGAGTATATAGAGGGTCTATACAAGGGCGATGTACTTGAGGACAATATTATGGAAATGGAAGAGGATGTAGATGAAGATGAAATGGGAGATACGATACTGCGTGAAGAGTTTGACAGAGCACTGAAAGACCTGAGTCGAAACAAGGCCCCTGGAGTAGACAACATTCCATTCGAGCTACTGACGGCCTTGGGAGAGCCAGTCCTGACAAAACTTTACCATCTGGTGAGCAAGATGTATGAGACAGGCGAAATACCCTCAGACTTCAAGAAGAAAATAATAATTCCAATCCCAAAGAATGCAGGTGTTGACAGATGTGAAAATTACCGAACTATCAGTTTAATAAGTCACAGCTGCAAAATACTAACGCGAGTTCTTTACAGACGAATGGAAAAACTAGTAGAAGCCGACCTCGGGGAAAATCAGTTTGGATTCCGTAGAAATGTTGGAACACGTGAGGCAATACTGACCCTACGACTTATCTTAGAAGCTAGATTAAGGAAGGGCAAGCCTACGTTTCTAGCATTTGTAGACTTAGAGGAAGCTTTTGACAATGTTGACTGGAATACTCTCTTTCAAATTCTGAAGGTGGCATGGGTAAAATACAGGGAGCGTAAGGCTATATACAATTTGTGCAGAAACCAGATGGCAGTTATAAGAGTCGAGGGACATGAAAGGGTAGCAGTGGTTGGGAAGGGAATGAGACAGGGCTGTAGTCTATCCCCCGATGTTATTCAATCTGTATATTGAGCAAGCAGTGAAGGAAACAAAAGAAAAATTCGGAGTAGGTATTAAAGTCCATGGAGAAGAAATAAAAACTTTGAGGTTCGCCGATGATATCGTAAATCTTTCAGAGACAGCAAAGGACTTGGAAGAGCAGTTGAATGGAATGGACAGTGTCTTGAGAGGAGTATATAAGATGAACATCAACAAAAGCAAAACGAGGATAATGGAATGTAGTCGAATTAAGTCGGGTGATGCTGAGGAAATTAGATTAGGAAGTGAGACACTTAAAGTAGTAAAGGAGTTTTGCTATTTGGGTAGCAAAATAACTGATGATGGTCGAAGTAGAGAGGATATAAAATTTAGACTGGCAATGGCAAGGAAAGCGTTTCTGAAGAAGAGAAGTTTGTTAACATCGAGTATAGATTTAAGTGTCAGGAAGTCATTTCTGAAAGTATTTGTATGGAGTGTAGCCATGTATGGAAGTGAATCATGGACGATAAATAGTTTGGACAAGAAGAGAATAGAAGCTTTCGAAATGTGGTGCTACAGAAGAATGCTGAAGATAAAGATAGGTAGATCACATAACTAATGAGGAGGTATTGAATAGAATTGTGGAGAAGAGGAGTTTGTGGCACAACTTGACAAAAAGAAGGGACCGGTTGGTAGCACATGTCCTGAGGCATCAAGGGATCACAAATTTAGCATTGGAGGGCAGCGTGGAGGGTAAAAATCGTAGAGGGAGACCAAGAGATAAATACACTAAGCAGATTCAGAAGGATGTAGGTTGCAGTAGGTACTGGGAGATGAAGAAGCTTGCACAGGGTAGAGTAGCATGGAGAGCTGCATTAAACCAGGCTCAGGACTGAAGACAACAACAACAACACATAAAATGGTCAAACCAAGCTGGAACACCAACTTCGCGCTTTACAAATGGATGAGGCCATGCGCCTGACGTCATTTCCGGTAAGGCCGTAGAATTTTGATTCCATAATGAGAAGATATTTAACCAGTTCGTCATCTAGTCCCTATGGTAAAAACGGTGGACAGCCGAATTTAATATTAACTATTTCTTCGACCGGTTTATCGATTCGTGAAAGCCTTTGCACCGTAGAACGAGGGACAGAATACACTTTAATCGCTTTTTTCCAACCCCATTTTTTTGTGTACCTATGGAATATCGCCTCAGTTGTACGACCGGATTCGTGATATCCTGTCAGGAAAGCCACAGCTCGTAGTACCAGATGGAAAGTCATCGAGTAAAACAGAAGTAATATCCGGCATTACCGAAAGATGTGTTATAGGGCCTCTGTTGTTCCTGATCTACACTAACGACATAGAAGACAATCTGAGTAGTCCTATTAGATTGTTTGCAAATGATGCTGTTATTTACTGTCTTGTAAATTCATCAGAGGACCAAAACGAATTGGATAAGATATCTGTATGGTGGGGAAAATGGAAATTGACCCTGAATAACGAAAAGTGTGAAACTTCCTGGCAGATCAAAACTGTGTGACGGACCGAGACTGGAACTCGGTAGAGCACTTGCCCGCGAAAGGCAAAGGTCCCGAGTTCGAGTCTCGGTCTGGCACACAGTTTTGATCTGCCAGGAAGTTTCATATCAGTGCACACTCCGCAATAGAGTGAAAATTTCATTCTGGAAACATCCCCCAGGCTGTGGCTAAGCCGTGTCTCCGCTATATTCTTTCTTCCAGGAGTGCTAGTTCTGCAAAGTTCGCAGGAGAGCTTCTGTGAAGCTTGGAAGGTAGGAGACGAGGTACTGGCGGAATTAAGGCTGTGAGGACGGGGCGTGAGTCGTGCTTGGGTAGCTCAGTCGGTAGAGCACTTGCCTGCGAAAGGCAAAGGTCCCGAGATCCAGTCTCGGTCCGGCACACAGTTTTGATCTGCCAGGAAGTTTCCTATCAGCGCAAACTCCGCTTTAGAGTGAAAATTCCATTCGAAAAGTGTGAAGTTATTCACATGAGAACTAAAAGAAATCCACTAAACTTCGTCTACACGATAAGTCACACAAATCTGGAAGCTGTAAATTAGAATAAATACTTAGGGATTACAATCACAAATAACCTAAATTGGAACGATTTCATTGATAATGTTGTGTGTCGAGCAAGCAGAAAACTGAGATTCATTGACAGAACACTTAGGAGCAGCAACAGGTCTATTAAACAGACTGCTTACACCACGCTTGTCCGCCCTATTCTGGAGTACTGCTGTGCGGTGTGGGATCCGCGTCAGGTGTGAGTTACGAATGAAATCGAAAAAGTACAAAGAAGGGCAGCTCGTATTGTATTATCGCGAAGTAGTGGAGATAGTGCCACAGACGTTATACGTGAATCGGAGAGAGAATCATTAAAACAAAAGCGTTTTTCGTTGCGACAGCATCTTCTTGTGAAATTTCAGTCACTAGCTTTCTACTTCTAGCCTGCCGGTGTGGCCGAGCGGTTGTAGGTCCTTCAGTCTGGAACCGCTCAACCGCTACGGATGCTGCCTCGGGCATGGATGTGTGTGATGTCCTTACGTTAGTTAGGTTTAAGTAGTTCTCAGTTCAAGGGAACTGATGACCTCACATGTTAAGTCCCATAGCGCTCAGAGCCATTTGAACCATTTGATTTCTACTCCGATCGCGAAAACATTCTGTTTGCACCCACCTACATATGGTGAAACGATTATCGCGATAAAATAAACCATGCTCGCAGAGAAAATTTACGAGCTCGTTTTAGCTGCATGTCGTTGGAGAGTGGGATGGTAGAGAGACAACTTGAAGGTGATTCATTGAACCCTCTGCCAAGCACTTTAATGTGAATAGCAGTCACGTAGAGATAGATCCTCCGCAAGCCACTTAGGGCGATATGAAAGCGCACCCTATACCACTGCTAGTGATTTCGTTTCTTGCTTCACTCGCAAACAGAGAGCGGGGAAACTACTGTCTACATGCCCCTGTATGAGCCCTAATTTCTCCTGTCTCATCTTCGTGCTTCCCTGCCTCCTTCCTTCCCCTCTCCCCCGTAACAGTGCGATGTATGTTGGCGGCAGTAAAACGATTCGGCAGCCAGCTCCAAATCCCAGTTCTCTAAATTTTTCCAATAATATTCCTCGAAAAGAACGTCACCTTCCTTCCACGTATTCCAATTTGACTTCCTGAAGCATCTCCGTAGCCTTACGTGTTTTTCGAGTCTACCTGTAACAAACCTAATAGCCCGGATGTGACTTCTTTCGATGTCTTCCTTTAATGTGACCTGTTACGTTAGCCTCCACACTTGAGCGTTACTCAAGAATAGGTCACAGCAGCGCCTTATATGTTGTCTCCTTTACAGATGCCCTGTTTGTTGTCGGAGGTTAGGGAAGACTCAGATTTCTAGGGAGTAGATAATCCAAGCTTCTTTTCCTAAATTCTGTCCTAAAATAGTTGAATACCAAGAAATAGCTTTGATGACAAAACATTATTTTTCTTTGGAAGATTCACTTTATTTAGTTTCGATACCTGATTTATCAAAGGTAGTTGATCATCACATCAGTAGGTATCATAGTAACTTAACGCTACAAAGTTGGGTAGATTTGTGAAGAGATAGGTAACTATTCCTGCTTGTTTTTGTTTTAAATTATCTCCGACCTCACAAAACATATGTTTTCTACTGAGATACTTTGTACCTGCTTTTTCTGATATTTCAGAAGTGTATGTAGGCCTCTTAAAATCAACTATGTTTGCTAGCATCGATGGTTTTACGAACGATAGTGCAACTCTAGCCGTTGCTCTTTAGTTTGGAGATGTGGAGTTTCTTTAAACGATTAATGGGTTAACTGCAAATGGTTCAAATGGCTCTGAGCACTATGGGACTTAACTTCTGAGGTCATCAGTCCCCTAGAACTTAGAACTACTTAAACCTAAGGCCATCACACACAACCATGCCGGAGGCAGGATTCGAACTCTCAACCGTAGCGGTAGCGCGGTTCCAGACTGAAGCGCCTAGAACCGCTCTGCCACTTCGGCCGGCCGGTCAATTGCAGCGGTGTTTGTTGACTTTTATGTTTTTATAGATTATGGTGCTGTACTGGGCTTTACTCGGGCGTGGTTTGGGTGGGTGGAGATTACTCTAATAATCGATGGGGTACCTGCGCTGTTCCAGTGTGTGCAACGTTTTACTGTCCACGTAACTGGAAGTAATCATCATAAGAGGTCAGACGTTTGGCTCAGCAGCAGGGACGAGACGCCGTTGCCCCGGTAACGGCAATGGCGAGCCGGCTTTCCCTACCATTTCCCCACAACGCCACCGGCATTTCGGTTGGTAAAGCCACGCCGAGGATAAACTGTACGACGTGGCCTCGCGCAGAGGCACCAGCGTTCATTAGCTCTCATTCTAAAGTAATATATAGTCCGGCGTTGAAGTGTTCTATAGTCGCCACGAAATGTGAATGACTGTTTCGTGTTGGTGCTTCTGAAAACACAATATTCACAATAAAAATGGACATTCAGGAACACATTCACCGCCTGTGAAGACACTGTTCTGCTACCAAATATGTCTCCAAAGTCAACAATAATAATGGACATATCATACCACTGTGTTGTCAGGGACAAACCTACAACAACACAGTGGATGACACTGGATATTTGGTTCTAGGTACAAATAAATGTTCCACTGGATAAAGTTGAACATAGCATGTATAAGGTGAAGTTAATAAAGCTTGAAATGCTGAATGAGCGGAAAGCCTCACAGTACCAGGTGGACAATATGGGTGACGCCAAAGGACACAACTTAATCGTCCTTCATCCGTATCACGCTACTTTAAGTGCGACTGAGAATACGCTCAATGAAGTGCTGAAATGCTGAAATAAGAAGCCATTCGAAATGTTACACCACAGGACACGTCTCTAGTTGTCAACCATACCAAGTAGGTAGTTGGAACGACAAAGGCCTATGACGAGTTTTGAGTAACACGTAACTTCTCTTGTTGCCATGTTAAAATCTGCTTGTTGTTGTTTGTTGTGGTCTTCAGTCCTGAGACTGGTTTGATGCAGCTCTCCACGCTACTCTATCCTGTGCAAGCTTCTTCATCTCCCAGTACCTGCTGCAACCTACATCCTTCTGAATCTGCTTAGTGTAGTCATGTCTTGGTCTCGCTCTACGATTTTTACCCTCCACGCTGCCCTCCAATACTAAATTGGTGATCCCTTGATGCCTCAGAACATGTCCTACCAACCGATCCCTTCTTCTGGTCAAGTTGTGCCACAAACTTCTCTTCTCTCCAATCCTATTCAATACTTCCTCATTAGTTATGTGATCTACCCATCTAATCTTCAGCATTCTTCTGTAGCACCACATTTCAAAAGCTTCTATTCTCTTGTTGTCCAAACTAGTTATCGTCCATGTTTCACTTCCATACATGGCTACACTCCATACAAATACTTTCAGAAATGGCTTCCTGACACTTAAATCTATACTCGATGTTAACAAATTTCTCTTCTTCAGAAACGCTTTCCTTCCCATTGCCAGTCTACATTTTATATCCTCTCTACTTCGACCATCATCAGTTATTTTGCTCCTCAAATCTGCTTATTTTATCAAAACACAGCACTGTTTAGAAATATTCATCTCACTAAGATTCTAATGCCGTTGAAATTGCAACACAAACATGAAACAGTGTGTTATTAAAACTAGTAACTGAGGGCAAGTCAGGTCAACAGTTTATGAAACAATCCATTCTCAGAACAAAATAGACGCCTAACTTCTTGACTTATATTGTCACAAAACCCAAGTAATTCTCTTTTCACCCGATATTGAAGGTACTTAAGAATTACATTATTGCACTGAAAAAAATCTGTAGTTGCTTGATTATCGCAGTGGATTTAAAAGTTCCACACAATAATCATGGCAAGATACTCTGCTTTTTTTGTGTGTTATCATTCGTCAAAAATATTGTTCCGACAGCGTGAACAGTTTATTATATACGTGCGATTTATAACTATTTCTCCCGGTTCTTTCGCTGGCGCGTGCTTTCATGGCGGAGTGGTTTTCATACATTCCATTTCCTCGAGATTACAGACACATCACCCCATGTTTAAAGAATAATTCAGTATGTTTTCTACATATCATACGAAGCAACATATAATCTAACATGCACGAAACGGAAATTCTTTGCGGTCCTTATTTTTCACTGCAAACCTCAACAATTCTTAGCCGTAGTTTAGGGTGACCAAATTATTTTCGGTGAAAACCGGGACACATTCACCCGAGTGCCAATGGACACCTCATTCCACATGTACCCAGGTTTCTTAATTTTAAATATTAATGTTTTGTTGATACATTTTGTTAACCCGATTATTATAACTAATAAGAGGGTACAAAAGATTGATATAATCTGGATTATTTGTATAATTAATGACATTTAATAAACGTATACAGTAATAAAGAAATGTATTACGATTTAACAAAATTTTACAACCATTCAACTTTTAATCAATTAATATCAACATGTGCTTTAATATTAGTGAGCACTTGTAGATGGAATTGACTGTCCTTGGAGAAAAGGGTATTCTTCACTGCCTCCAGCCTTCTTGACCATGTCTTTGTTCTTTGACACACAGAGATAAAACTCGGCACAATCCATTTTGTAGTTGTACAGGATCTGCAGGATTGCTTCAAGAGAGTCCACCTCCTTTCTGTTTCTTTCATCAGTCCACTGGATATTCATGAACGAAAATATTCTTTCCACATTGGCATTATGGGCTGGGATTGCAAATAAATACCTTGCAATTATTACCAACACAGAGTAATGCTGAAGACAGTCACAGCTTTTAAAAAAACGCACACACTTATGCATTCCAATGGTGTTTTCTTTTTCATCATTCCACTTGTGAAGACTTTCTTCAACAAAATTTGTCAGTACGCCGAACTGATCAAAGAGAATGGAATTATCGATTTCAATCGCTTTACTCTTCAAATAAGAAACTGTCTCTTCAACACTTTCCTATTGCGGCACTCTCTTCAGTAACATCCAATCAAACACCGGCGATGAGAGTAAATAAAAAGCGCTCCACTTGCTGAGATATTCTACACAAGTGTCATAAAACTTGTTAACGTCTTCTCTAAAACTCCTATCCGCAGCTTCTGATACTTCTGCTCTTTTAAGGACAGATTTAACATTAAAAGAAATGAACTGCTGTTCTCTCCTCTTAGTAACAGTTTCCAGAGTATTTTTCAAAACATCATTTAACTCTATTACACTTTTCGTGCTTCCCTCAATTTCCTTTATCCCATGCTGCAAAGTACTAAGCTGACTGTGAATGAACCAGAAGTAGGCTTCACTTAAAGGGTTACTGAAAAACTGAACCAATGTTTTGGGGGCTTTGTCTTCATTTAGGAAAAAATCTTTCAACGGTTCAAACAGGCGGATTACTCTTTCAACTGCTGGAAACAGTGATAACCAGCGAGTTTTCGAGTGACACATTACATTCATATATTCAGAACTCCTTAAGCCTCTCTGTTCTACAAGTATATATGTAAAAGTGTGAGTATACCTTCATGACGATAGTTTCAATATCACAGCTTAAACTGTCAGCAGATGTCTGCACGCTATTGTGTAAAACATGTGCAGGGCACCCTATGCCTTCAATGTTTTCATGCAATGTTGCCTTTAATTTGGTAAATACGATGCATTTGTCTCGTCTTTTTACACCACCAAAGTTAGTGTTCCTGTTGTCTCCACAAAATGCCACACATTTATTTTTCTCAAGATCAAACATTTCGATAGTATTCATACAAAATCTTGAAATTTCGTTAGGTGTTTCATTAGGTACGGAAGTCACCTTCAAAAGTTTGGTCTGAATTCCCTGATTAATATCGAAAAACTGAACAACAAACGGAAATATTTTAGTGACCTTATGATTGCTGGCATCAGTAGATATCCCGTAGAAAGAAGACTTTTTAACGTATTCAAGGCTTTCCTTTACACTCTGGGGAGCAATAACTCCTTTCACTAAGGCTGACACTTTACTTCTTGCTAAACTAAACTTTTTTGGAATGGAAGAATCATCAAACATAATGCTTATTAGTACAATCACTAGATCTACAAGTATGGTGATGTTTTACCGTGTGCTAGGCTAGTGTAAGCTCGGCTGCTCGAACTTTCGTCTCTTCACTTGACTGATGTTTCACAAAATAATTTTGTAGAGTTTTACTGCAGCTCGGTGCACTGTATCAGTTAATGTGTTTCTTTGACCTGATGTGATCAACTATGTCGGAACGTCCACCATGAATTATACTAATAAAACAGTTACATACGGAACACTCTTCTTCGTAATCAAAACGACCTGCCTTAATGAAATTCCATTCCTTGGAATAACAGTCACTGAACTTGCAGGCACGTTTCGGCATTGCGTTTCACAGTACTGCAGCAATAATACCACTGTTATGAGAAAAAACTATTGCAGTTTGTCTGACAAAACATCAACTACTACACTGTAGACTTGGCCAGTGTTTCTATGTTTCGATACAGTGTATCGATACGTGGAACTGTTTCAGTGTTTCGGAACGGCTGTGGTTCACTGTTTCGAAACAGTGGTGTTTCATTCCGCCGCTGTCTTGGATAACCGCACCAGATTCGATCTCGAGCGAGACACAGAAACTTTATCGTTGTTTCAAAATAAGGCTGTTTCAGTCCACTTGGAACGGACTAATTGTATCGAAACAGTGATGTTTCATTCCGCTCTGTGTCGGACGAGATTCGGGCTCGTCACAGGTACTGAAACACAACATACCACTTCATGAAACACTTTCAAGAGTGTCGAAATCTTTTTGACAGGCAATAGCATGAAGCTTAAGATATCCGAAAATGAAGCTTCGTTACTAGCTGACTGTCCTATTCCGAAATGGCATAACATCTGCTTTATAAACGCTAACCAAACAACAAAAACAACGCATACTATTCACATTCAAAATAATAAATATGTGAAAATCATTCAGTTAACTTGCACTTTTTTTATAACATACGCTTCATTTACAGTAATGATATTAAGAAACGCAAGTAAGTCTAGAACATTTTGAATTAAAAAAAAGGCGTAGAGTGACAGTTATTAGACATATACATAAATCTGATGTATGTATAATTGCAAGCAATCTGTTCGACATATCACTGATAGTGTAATGGTGAACGGGAAGGGCTGGGAAGCATAGTGAATTTATAGTAACGGTTCGAAACACGTTGCAAGACAAAACTTTTTTCTGTTATATTTTGTTATTTATTCGAATTATTTGGCGTTATTTGTGAGTCTAAAGTCACTGTGCCTATTATCCACAATGATTCCCTTTGTGTGCATAGACATTAGCAGGATGGGTATATGAGCCATACTAACGGAATGTGGGAATCCCAGTACCACATCCGTTGTTTCTGCAGTTTGCTCCCACCTCCAGTTCTGTTCGTGGTGGTTCTTCTGTCTTCAGCTATGGCTGTCCTCAGCCAATTGAAGTCACACGACACGAAAGCCTAAGTGATAGTTTCATACTTTCTGCAATACGATTAGCGCTCTCGCACCTCATTTGTGTTTATATGGACATACTTATACAGTAGACATTCAAGATGATAAAATGTGTAAGTTTATTAGATTACAAAACACCAACTGTTTCACTGTTTCGAAACAGCGTATCGAAACATTACATTGTACTGTTTCATTTGTTTCGAAACAGTTACGTGTTTCAGTTTGCCCATCTCTACTACACTGTTCTGACAATGAGTGTGTGAGTAAGTGGCGCGACAATCTGACGGTTTCATAGCTCTGTTACAATAATACAACTTACTACTTGTTGGCCAAAGTACTGCTCAAAGTAAATTATTGCCTGAGTGTATCAATACCGATACTGTGATTACCAGTATGGGACAATGGAGGTTTCAGACAAATAAGCTAAAATATATTAATTTCTTCCGTTTTATTTCCTTTAATATAGCGAAATCCCAAAAATTTGAGAAAGTTTCACGAAATGTATTTAAAAACTGAATTCCGGGACTTTCGAGCGTACCGAAACAAATTTTCTGGACACCGGAACACAGGGATGAAAACCGGGACAATCCTGGTCTTCCGGGACGTTTGGTCACCCTACCGTAGTTCGAAGTATCACAATGACTCCGAACTTCAACGAAATACTACATAGCTCATTACAAAGCTAAAAAATTAACTTACATTATTGTTCGTAAATCTCATGAGATTACCTGATGGTTTCTTAGCAAGCATCGTGCTGCAAAATCTATTAATTTATCTCTATGTGTTACATTATTGTTTGTAAATCTCATAACATTGCCTGATAGTTTATTTGCCTGCATCATGCTGCATGTCAGGGATACTTAATTATGATTAGATCATTTGTGGGGCAATCGGCCCTCCAAACTAATTTGAATATATGACCATGGTGGCCTTACATTTTTGTTCATAAATCTCATAACACTACTTATAATTTATTTGCATAAATCATACTGCATACCAGGGACACTTAGTTGTGATTGAATCACTTGCAGGGCGCATAGGCCCTCCAAAAATTGGATAGAATGTGTAACAATGTGTTTGGCTCTATGCCATATATATATATATATATACTGTACAAAAAGATTTATATAGACGCAGGATTGGGTGATTTGAATGGGTAGAGATGTTTTCTTGGTTCTTCAGCACCGATATATGTTTCCGTAATAGTAAATGCAATTAGCAATATATACAGCAATTATAATTTCCTGTCTTACATTCCGTAATTATTTGCACTTTCTCAGTATTTAAATTCTATACGGCGTTATAAGACTGAGCTACCAGTGGCGCCGCACAGCGCCGGGAAAGGGATTTATTTCGGCGTCAGACCGATGTGCCGAGTTCTGATACTGAGCTACCAGCAGCGCCGCTCAGCGGCGGGAATGGGAGTTATTTCGGCGTCAGACTGCAGCGCCGAGTCGGGAGTGCAGTTCTGGTGACAGGGCGGGTGGTTGCACGATTCTTTCTTACTTACAGACAGAGGTGGGGTCTGACACTCTGACATTGCGAGTGTCAACGCTTCCTTGCCTGCAAACATCGCACTATCTGAGGAGAAACACACTTCCCGTTCGTTAAGCATGTGCATTAAAGAAACATCTCCGTCCACTTTAATTACTCTCATTTATGAAGTACTCACATGCACCCGTCACCCCCCCCCCCCCCCCCCACCCGACAAGTATTGGTATTTTCCACATAATGTCTTTTTTCTTACGAAAAATCTTCGATTATTAACCATCTGATTTTATGTAAAAATCGTGTTTCATACACCAATGTGGTTTTTACAAAAATCTTCTGTTATCGTCAACTTTGTATGTATTTTAGATATCTTTTAAAAGCAATAAATGCGACGTTTGGCTGAAATGCGGTTTTTATCTGCTGCTAAGCCGCCCTCTTTCTGCGGAATTCAAACTACAATTAGGAAAAGAACACAGAACGCCTAACGTTTCCTCTCCCCTCAATATCTTTTCTCGCCAGTGTAGGTCATTCGGCTTTTTAATGGAAGTGACAGGTTGTAATGCGCCAAACCGTTTTTAGCCCGAAAAAGGTGCATCACTTTTTTGTGTCGCCTCAACGTATTATCCAATTGTATGTGCTAGAAAAATGAAGGTATTATGTTGTTAATATAGCTTTTTGTGTTAAAACGTGTTCGATATGTGACACTTGATGGTCGAGAAAAGCTGTGTCCTGGCAAGTCAGCGAGCTGGCAATGCCCAGCCGATTGCTAGATCGCAGCGTGTGGCAGGGGTGACAACAGATTTATTGTTGAAGAAAGAATTAGAGTGATTTGTTTGTTCGCAGAGAACGATTCTTAGCTTGTCCTTTTAGCATTTTAGTAGTATTCGAATAGTATCCGCATATCATTCGAGTAGTGAGCCGCGAGAGAGATTACCTCAAGAGGGTGATGAGATGGGCTCACACGTACGATATGTGAACTAGTCTGCTATGGGGACAGAACTCAAATGTGTTCAAAGCAGTTCTAAGTCTTTTTGAAAGGTATTTCGAGAAGATTATAGACTTATGTTAGAAATGAATATTTCGCCAGTTTTTGGTAGAGTGTGTTTCTTTTTTTTCTGTATTGTATTTCCGCCCCCCCCCCCCCCCCCCCCCTCCAGAGCGCGCGGGTGGGTTGGCAGCAGCGTAATATTCTACTCTGCGGCCTATAGAAGAGTTGAAAATCATAATGAATAGAGAACAAACTGTAACAGGGCGAAAAGTTGCGGAAGTTATAATACAAAAACAAGAGTTTGGTGATGGTGATTAAAAACACACAGTAATTAGACAGGCACAATTAGAAAAAAAAAAAAAAACATGGTGACAGTATGATTTCTGTTCGCAACAGTTAAGAAACACACCCAGCGACAGGATGTGTCTGTTCGCAATATTTCCTCCTCTTCTTTCTTTGTTTCTTCTTGAACATCCTACGCGCTGCGGATTCATGTTAAATCTGTTGCTGAAGTGAAATTGGAGTGAGCTGACAGAAAGTCCACACTGCGGATGTAATTATCTGCACTACATCAAACGTTTCGCATTGTCATTAATTCAGAAATTACTGCTGCCTTTTCTTGAAATCGATGCCCACAGAAGCTTTTTGTTCTTGACCCCCAAACCATGCTTCGTTGAAGCACTTGCTAACAGTTTCGGGTTTGACTTCCATTACTGCCAAGCCAATCCGATTTACTACATCCAGGACAGAAACTGACCATGCATGGACAAACGCACTTTCAGCTTCTTCAGCAAGAATAATATCAGATTGCTTTTGTAATCGCTTATAATGACTCTCGACTGTGTAAATAACCCCCTGGTTCATGGGTCGTGGTGGGTGGCAGGTTGCACTGTCTAGGAAAAGCATAATTTGGCGTTTTCCTTTTCTCAGTTTGACATTGAAAGCGCCCAGTCATCCTTCGATAAAACCACTCATCATCCACGCCATTTTATTGTTTCGCCATGTCACTGGAAGCTTACTCATTCCTATACTTTCGACACAACGCGGTTTTGCCACCTTTCTAATCTCCAGTGGCCTCTCCATTTCACCTAACATGTTTCCACACAGCAGTACAGTGAGTCTTTCCTTGGACATTTTTCCGCCGGTTTACTTTTCACCTCGAATTGCTAGCGATTTTGAAGGCAGCGCGCAATAAAACAGTTCCGTTTCATCGGCACTGAACGCGTCTTTCGGGTCATAATTCACAATTAAGTAGGGCAGTATTGTCTTCCATTCTGTTGCTACACTTTCCCGTACAAGCTTAGTTTAGCCACACACTTCGCTCCACACGATGTTGTCCTTAGCTTTGAAACTGTCCAGCCATCTTCTGGATGCCTTAAACTTCGTATTTCCCAGTTCTTTGGCGACTTTGAGCCTCACTCCGCTACATGGGTCCAGATAAAGGGAAGTTTTTTGCCTGCGCACTTGCAAACTATTCCCACACTATTTCGTTAACAAAAAACACACTCTCAAATAAGAATCAGAAGAAAACTGTATCTGTCTCTTTTTGCACACGTAACTGGAACCAGTAACCAATTGTATTTTGTCGAGAAAAGAAATCTTATTCAATCTCAATAAAGATCAGGTGCTGACAAAAAGCGGTGAGCTTGGTTTTCAAACACTTACATTTATTTCTGAATGTGGAGACATTGTTTACACAACAAGACACTTGACCAAAGAGATTCTAAAGACACCTAAGAATAAAAGTGCGAGTGTTGTGACTCGAAATAAAAGACAGATAAACTAATCATAATGGTCATATATGATGTACATTAATAATTTAACACAAAACATTTTTTGAATACGTTAATAAAAAGAGTTTAATAATATGCATACATAATATATAAATATAATCACAAGTTTATGTAACACAAATTATAAGGGAATCATTGTTACCAATTGTTTACGAATGGTTTTTCGCCGCTTTGCTTCAAATCTTTGCACAACACTTCAGTGAACATGGGAATGTACAAACTGTAAGAAGAAAACCGTTGTCAGCAACTACCTCAAAAAAAGTTCATGTACAAATTCATTAAACTTTCTTCCCTACAATCGTACAAACATTCTTGCCGCCACTGACTACGCAAATTCTTTAAACAATAATATACGCGTTCAGTGCTGAAACCGACTGCGAGAAAGAAAGCCGCGGGGGATAGCCGGGCGATCTTAGGCGCCATGCCACTGTTCGTGCTGCTTCTCCCGTCGAAGGTTCGAGCCGTCCGTTGGGCATGGGTGTCTGTGTTGTCGTAATCATAAGTTAGTTTCAGTTAGAATAAGTAGTGTGTAAGCCTAGGGACAGATGACGTAGCAGTAAGGCGGCATAGAACTTAACGCAAAATTTCGAGAAAGAAAATGTTGTGCTGTGCTTTCCCGTGCAAAAGTGCAGGTTTTTCGCGTAGTCTGTCGTAACTACGGTAGTAGCACAGTTAAACCAATGTTGATTTGCACACTTTCTTACTATGCATATTTTGAACCAAAAATTGTGACACGACAATTGTTTTATTCTTCACAGTCAGTTTTACATTTATGTATTATCGGCATATGATTAGAATACTATTATGGAACCTGAACTTGCGATAACGTCAAACAAGGCTAAAGGTCAAAGAGAGGTGGAAGGAAATATGTGCAGAGAGAGTGGGAGCTGGAGCTGGACATAGAGAGGTGGTTGGAGAGACTGGGGAAGATCAGGAAGTGTATGCAATTCCTACACATATTTAGCTACTGCTAAGCATTGCCGCGTTCGCTAAGTCCTAACAACATGAAAAAAAATAATTGTAGCTGGAAACTACCCTGACAGGAAATCCTCCAGCCTCTTCCAGGTGTGCACAGCGAAGCTACCGTGTTACCTGTCTGCTTCCTGTGTATTTTATTAGCATTGCCAACCCATTGCTTTACGTTTTAACTTTCCACAATTTTCCGCCGTTTTACAATCTAAGTCACCGTTTTATCGCCTGTTTTTCTTGTTTCTTTTCTTCTTGCGTTTTAAAAAGTCTGTAGGCTGCAGAGGAGCGTACTAAGCTGCTGCCAGCCCGCCTCCTTCGGGGGGAATGGAAATTCAATAAAGGAAAAAAAAATGGAGCTGTCGTTTGTACTCAGGTGATCCATGTGGAATGGTTCCCTACGAGATTACAGCCGCACGCCGCGCGGGATTAGCCGAGCGGTCTCGGGCGCTGCAGTTACAGACTGTGCGACTGGTCCCGGCTTAGGTTCGAATCCTCCCTCGGGCATGGCTGTGTGTGTGTGTGTGTGTGTGTGTGTGTGTGTGTGTGTGTATCCTTAAGATAATTTTGGTTAAGTAGTGTGCAAGCTTATAGACTGATGACCTTAGCAGTTAAGTCCCATAAGATTTCATACACACGCGCACACACACACACACACACACACACACACACACACACACACACACACACACACACACACACATACGGCCGCATGACGGGAATCAACATACTTTAAACGCGGAATGGTGACTGGAGGCAAACGCATGGGCCATTCCATTCCGGAAATGGTACAGAACTGAATATTACAAAATCTACAGTGTCAAGAGTATGCTGAGATTAACGAATTTCAGGCGTTACTTCTAACCATAGACCACGCACTGGCCGACAGCCTTCACTTAACATCCGAGAGCAGCATCATATGCGTAGAGTTGTCAGTACTAACAGACAAGCAACACACAGAAATCTATGTGGGACGTACCACGAACGTATCAGTTAGGACTCTGTGGCGAAATTTGACGTTAATGGGCTATGGCAGCAGAAGTGAGTGGCTTTGCTAACATCCTGACATCGGCGGAACCGCCTCTACGGGGCTCCTGACCGTATCTGTTGGGTCCTACACGACTCGAAAATAGTGGTCTGGTCAAATGAATACAGATTTCAGTTGGTAAGAGCTGATGGTAGTGTTCGACTGTGGCGCAGACCCCACGAAGCTATTCATCCCGGTCGTTAACAAAACACGGTACACACACTTGGTGGCTCCATAATGGTGTGAACTGTGTTCACATGGAATGGACTGGGCCCTCTGGTCCAGCTAAACCCGTCATTGACTGGAATGGTTATGGTCGGCTAGTTGGAGACCATCTGCAGCCATTCATGGACCTCTTGTTCCCAAACAACAATGGAATTTGTATGTGTACAGTTTGCCACCTCACAGATCGGCAATTGTTAGCAATTAATCTACATCTATATTTATAATCCGCAAGCCACCCAACGGTGTGTGGCGCAGGGCACTGCATTACGACGTGACCCACCAACCATTCTGAGGGATCTATGCCGAATCGCCGTCGAGGAGTGGGACAATGTGGACCAACAATGCCTTGATGAACTTGTGGATAGTATGCCACGACGAATACAGACATGCATCATCTACTACATCTACATTTATACTCCGCAAGCCATCCAACGGTGTGTGGCTGAGGACACTTTACGTGCCACTGTCATTATCTCCGTTTCCTGTTCCAGTC
The DNA here is from genome assembly GCF_023897955.1 of Schistocerca gregaria. Lineage (NCBI taxonomy): Eukaryota > Metazoa > Arthropoda > Insecta > Orthoptera > Acrididae > Schistocerca > Schistocerca gregaria. Next base: position 84,744,453 of record NC_064930.1, on the reverse strand, counting down.
GCGTATGGTGCGCTGAAAGAATGACTGCCGGAAAGCCTCCGTGCGCGCTCGAAACTCTCTAATTTTACATTCGTGATCTCCTCGGGAGGTATAAGTAGGGGGAAGCAATATATTCGATACCGCATCCAGAAACGCACCCTCTAGAAACCTGTACAGCAAGCTACACCACGATGCAGAGCGCCTCTCTTGCAGAGTCTGCCACTTGAGTTTGCTAAACATCTTCGTAATGCTGTCATACTTACCAAATAACCCTGTGACGAAACGCGCCGCTCTTCTTTGGATATTCTCTATCTCCTCTGTCAACCTGACCTGGTACGGATCCCACACTGATGAGCAATACACAAGTATAGGTCGAACGAGTGTTTTGTAAGCCACCTCCTTTGTTGATGGACTACATTTTCTAAGGACTCTCCCAATGAATCTCAATCTGGTACCCGCCTTACCAACAATTAATTTTATATGATCATGCCACTTCAAACCGTTCTGCACGCATACTCCCAGACATTTTACAGAAGTAACTGCTACCAGTGTTTGTTCTGCTATCATATAATCATACAATAAAGGATCCTTGTTTCTATGTATTGGCAATACATTACAATTGTCTATGTTAAGGGTCTGTTGCCACTCCCTGCACCAAGTCCCTATCCGCTGCAGACCTTCCTGCATTTCGCTACAATTTTCTAATGCTGCAACGTCTCTGTATCCTACCGCATCATCCGCAACAAGCCGTATGGAACTTCCGACAGTATCTTCTAGGTGAATTATATATATTGTGAAAAGCAATGGTCCCTTAGCACTCCCCTGTGGCAAGCCAGAGGGAACGAAGAACATCTGTACAACCCGTGAAAATAATTTGACCACCCACATCGCCCGGCATGCATCCCATCCAACATTTATGTGACATAACCGAAAGGTCAGTTCGTGGACAAAATCCTGCAGCAACACTTTCACAATTCGGGACGGCAGTGGAGGTTGTATGGCTCAGTACTTCTGCAGAGGGCTTACAGAGAATTTTTGAGTCTGTTCCACGTGGAGTCGCTGTACTACGCCAGAAAAAAGGGCGTCCGACACGATATTACGTGAGTTATGTCACCTCAGTGTATTGTTGCGCTTCTGTGGTCCGCTGTGAAGAGAAGGCTACATCATCTCTACCTGCAGTGGGCCCTATTTTACAGCAACAATTATGTAAACAATGCAGGGCTTGATTTACCAGCCGGCCGCGGTGGCCGAGCGGTTCTAGGCACTTCAATCCGGAACCGCACGACGGCTACGGTCGCAGGTTCGACTCCTGCCTCGGGCAGGCTAGTTAGGTTTAAGAAGTTCTAAGTTCTAGGGGACTGATGACGTCACATGTTAAGTCCGACAGTGCTCAGAGCCATTTGAAGCATTTTTTGTGTATTTACCCATTCTGAGACGACTGGAAGCTATTTCGAATGCCTACGAGTTTCCTGCACCATATTAGGCGTGGAAAAGCGTTATGTTTTGGGTGCTCCATATTTTTATGCACGCCGTCTGTATCAGAACGGCAGGGTCCGAGCGCTGGCGGTGGTCCAATAGAGAGGTCAAACTCGGCCGACCTCTTTCCTTTCCATTTCCTTTCTTCGGCACTGCCGCGATGTGGGAGTGGTCGTTCGGTCTGCGCGACTGCCGGGCAGACATTTCATTCCGACAGTAATGGTCCGACCCCGCGGGGGGAGGGCAACTGGGTGTGGGTCGCTAGGGTGCGCCGTCCGAACAGCCAAGTGGGCGGGGAAACCAGCGGTGCGGAATAATTGTTCAGCGGAGTAGCGGGCAACCACTGCAGATAATTAGCCTGCCGCGCTCGGTCTCACACGCGTAGTGTGGTTTTCCGCCGCGTTCTACATCTACATCCATACTCCGCAAGCCACCTGGCGGTGTGTGGCGGAGGGTACCTTGAGTACCTCTATCGGTTCTCCCTTCTATTCCAGAGTCGTATTGTTCGTGGAAAGAAGGATCGTCGGTATGCTTCTGTGTGGGCTCTAATCTCTCTGATTTTATCCTCGTGGTCTCTTCGGGAGATATACGTAAGAGAGCAATATATTGCTTGACTCCTCGGTGAAGGTATGTTCTCGAAACGTTAACAAAAGCCCGTAACGAGCAAATAAGCGTCTCTCCTACAGAGTCTTCCACTGGAGTGTATCTATCATCTCCGTAATGCTTTCGCGATTACTAAACGATCCTGTAACGAAGCGCGCTGCTGTCCGTTGGATCTTCTCTATCTCTTCTATCAACCCTATCTGGTACGGATCCCACACTGCTGAGCAGTATTCAAGCAGTGGGCGAAAAAGCGTACTGTAACCTACTTCCTTTGTTTTCAGATTGCATTTCCTTAGGATTTTTCCAACGAATCTCAGTCTGGCATCTGCTTTACCGACGATCAACTTTATATGATCATTCCATTTTAAATCACTCCTAATGCGTACTCCCAGATAGTTTACAGAACTAACTGCTTCCAGTTGGTGACCTGCTATGTTGTAGCTAAATGATAAAGGATCTTTCTTTCTATGTATTCGCAGCACATTACACTTGTCTACATTGAGATTCAATTGCCATTCCCTGCACCATGCGTCAATTCGCTGCAGATCCTCCTGCATTTCAGTACAATTTTCCATTGTTGCAACCTCTCGATACACCACAGCATAATCTGCAAAAAGCCTCAGTGAACTTCCGATGTCATCCACAAGGTCATTTATGTATATTGTGAATAGCAACGGTCCTATGACACTCCCCTGCGGCACACCTGAAATCACTTTTACTTCGGAAGACTTCTCTCCATTGAGAATGACATGCTGCGTTCTGTTATCTAGAAACTCCTCAATCCAATCACACAACTGGTCTGATTCTCCATATGCTCTTACTTTGTTCATCAAACGACTGTGGGGAACTGTATCGAACGCCTTGCGGAAGTCAAGACACACGGAATCTACCTGTAAACCCGTGTCTATGGCCATCTGAGTCTCGTGGACGAATACCGCGGGCTGGGTTTCACACTATCCGTCTTTTTCGAAACCCATGTTGATTCCTACAGAGTAGATTTCTAGTCTCCAGAAAAGTCATTATACTCGAACATAATACGTGTTCTGCTATGCCATACTGGCATGAAGTGTGCTACAAGGGGCTTTCAACAAGTAATGCAACACATTTCTTTCTTTTTCCTCTAGCAGATTCGCTTTATTGAGGAGTCCGACACACATATTCTTGCCCACACTTTTGGCGACCAAAAAATCTATTTTTCAGCCCTATCTCCGTTCAGCTTACTGGAAAGACTAGTATGCGTGCGTGGTACCAGTCCACTGGTCGAGGTCGGAGCCAACGTCTCGCTGCATCAATAACCTCCCCCGTCATCCACGTACTGCTTCCCACGGAGTGCGGTCTTCACTGGGGGTAGACATTTGCAAGTCGGAAGGTGCGAGATCCAGGCTGTAGGGTGGATGAGGGAGAACAGTCCGATGAGGTTTTCTGAGCTCCTCTCGGCCGCTCAGACTTCCGTCAGGCGTTCCGTTTTCGTGAAGAAGGAGAGGTTCATATGCATTTTTATGGCGAGGTACACGCTGAAGTCGTTTTTTATATTTCGTGATAAAACACCCCAACGACCCCTTAAAGTCAATTAAGACAGATTATCATAATATGAAGTAGGGAAGAATTATCTTGGCAAAAAAATGGTTCAAATGGCTCTGAGCACTATGGGACTCAACTGCTGTGGTCATTAGTCCCCTAGAACTTAGAACTACTTAAACCTAACTAACCTAAGGACATCACACACATCCATGCCCGAGGCAGGATTCGAACCTGCGACCGTAGCAGTCGCATGGTTCTGGACTGCGCACCTAGAACCGAGAGACCACCGCGGCCGGCTATCTTGGCAAATACGACATCTTTGCCGATAAGCTAAGACCAAGAAGTTTTGATAACAACAACATTATACATCAGAGTGTTCTGTACATAGTTCCGCGCAGTCAGCGCGCACACAACTTTCCCACAAGAGTGCGCCCCGCTGAGCAGAACAGCGCAGGCGCAGCACTCGTCCGTCTCCACACTAAAAGATGGCGCTGCCTTAGAGACGGACCAAATTCTGCTTCCGCTGATCCGCATATTAATATCTAATGCAGCCGGTGATACTGCTGCTAATGTAGAGTCTTTTCTCCTCGCGGATCACACTCGCACAGTGATACTTGAATATGCGAGGTATTATAACGAGTGTACAGACCTCCGATTAGTCAGTCTGCATTTACCTGCATCTGTCTGTACCAGTCTGCATTTGTCTGTACCAGTCTATAGTGAAGTTTCAGTCTGAACCTAAGGAGATTATCATATTCCTGTACATAGCCATGAAGAGAAATAGACACTTTGTCAAGTATCAGAGATATGTGAGAATAAGATTAACATACCAAGACCAAAAGGAACTTCAGATTGTCAATTGTAAATAGCATCCAGAACCAAGTTAAGTTATTTTATGCTTGTTATTATTTTAATAAATGTGTGAAAATTAATCAAGTTCTGTTTAAAGTTGGTCCCCGTCAATCTGCTACTCTAAGCGTGCCAGTGGCATTTCTATCGTGTGACCTAACGCCAGAAGATAAACACGCCACAATAAGACCACAAGACATATTGCTGACACTCGCCTACTTCGTTAGAGCGACGAGTCAAATAATCTGATGGTGTGTGTACCGAAGGTCTTACAGTACGCACACCACACTGAGAGTTTCTGTTATGAAAAGAGGAGGAAGAAACCTCAGATTTAATTAATGGACAAGTATCCAAGTGATAATTGCAATTAATATCTTGAAAGCTATGTGGAAGGTCGTGTTAGTCAGAGATAACCTTTATGTGGAAGAGAGTTGTAAGCGCAACGAAGAAATGCAATGCGCCTACAATACTCCTTCACAGAAGAAGTCGCTTGCTGGCTCTCGTCCTGTAAAGACGTGCGAGAACAATTATTGCCTTAGTTATTGAGTGTACGGAACGAGACGAGAAGTGTCTCTTGCGTGACGTGATTCACGAACTTCGGAAAAGTGATTTTCTAAGCAGAGACAGGAACTGATAGCCGCGTTTAACCGTGCATAACGGGTTAATTGAACTTTATTGACGAAACTAGTGAATACTGGACTTGACTTTCAAAAAATAGTTGAACTATAAGAAGAGTTGATAGTATATCAAAGGACTACACTTAATTAGTCTCGAGCAGGACACAATTACACGACTTCTCGAAGGTAGTACAATTTTAACATTACGGCGTAGGTTCACTCAGACGTGATCAAAGAGTATCTGTGGATATCGCTTCATACAGGTTCAACAACTCCATAGCAACGAGCCAGCAACGTACGAGAAGACTGGTAATTACAATGTTTCCTCGCAATTGGTGGTGTGTACGATGCGGATAAGATTTAACATCTACTGCACATCGCGGCAATGAATCATTCAATCTAAAATCAGAAGAACCATCCATCGTACGAGATCGCCTTTCTGTCTCCCGTTCACCAACGTCATTGCACATGGTGTCTCAACTCCACTGCGAGAGCTGTGGCAGTAGCAGGTCTACGGCGTCGACTACATCAGCACGCGGTTGGAGTGCGGGGACGCCACAATGAGGGTAGCAAAATGCGCTTTTTCAGAGTTGATATTTGCGCCATGAGAGAGGTCATCACACAGAATAACCCCTTCAAAGTCCCAGAAGAAAGCCTCCGTGACTTCACCGGCTGAGGGTGCGGCTTTGAACTTTTTACTCCGACGAGAGGCGATTCGAAGCTATGAACGCCTGGTTCACCACCTGTGAAATTTATCACTACCTGTCTCGTAACGCTTAAGAAATTCCGCACAGATGATCCTTCCTTGCCCCTTATGGTCTTCTGTTAAGCGGCGCAGAATCCACCGGACAGACACCTCTTGAGTACCGCAAGTGGTGGACGAGTGTGGCAGAGATGTCCAGTTCAGCAGTGATATGTTTGGGATCCGTCAATCACCTCGGGTGAGAGTGTCCGCACGTTCCAGGTCTGCAGGAGTCACAGCTGTGTCCGGCCGGCTAACACGCGGGAGATCGGAACGGTCGAAGTTGTTGCGATGATGGTAACAGACGCCTCGCGCAACGACTCACCCTGCTTTTGTTCCCTGCCAGGTCTCCGTAGACATTCTGTAAGCGCCTATGAATGTCTGGGATGCACTGGTTTTCCGCCAAAAGCAACTCAAATGACACAGCAACACTTGGGACAAACCTCCGTTCCAGACGCCATTTATAAGGCTGCGTATAGTGTAGCCATATATCGCAGCTTCTTGAAGAGCTGAGGTGGGAATATTCCACGACGCCCCACAGCAAATTTCGCATTTTTTCTATTGAAACTGGCCGAAATCATTACTTACTGAACGCCACTCGCATATTTGCAAAGTTCTCTGCCGATTTATTGGCCAATTGTCCATTTCCTTTCTTGAAACAGAGATCAGACTATGTAATCAAAAATATCCAGACACACCCAAAAACATACGTTTTTCATATTAGGTGCAGTGTGCTGCCACCTACTGCCGGGTACTCCATATCAGTGAACTAGGTCCACTGTTTCCGATGTGATAGTGAAGGGGAAACGTGAAGGGACACGTACAGCACAAAAGCGTACAGGCCGACCTCGTCTGTTGACAGTTGCCGACGGTTGAAGAGGGCCGTAATGTGTAATAGGCAGGCATCTATCCAGACCATCACAGAGAAATTCCAAACTGCATCAGGATCCACTGCAAGTACTATGACAGTTAGGCGGGAGGCGCGAAAACTTGGATTCCCCGGTATAGTGGCTGCACATAAGCCACACGTCACGCCGGTAAATGCCGAACGACGCTTCGCTTAGTGTAAGCAGCGTAAACATTGCATCTTTCATCGACCGAGCACCGGTTCATAATGCACGGTCTGTAGCGGAGTGGTTACACGATAATAATACCCCTGGCCTGTACAGAATCCTGACCTGAGTTCTACAGAACACCTTTGACATCGGTACCTCTCGTCAGTGCAGCACACCGTGAAGAATGGGCTGCCATTCCCCAAGAAACCTTCCAGCACCTGACTGAACGTATGGCTGTGAGAGTGGAAGCTGTCATCGAGGCTAAGGGTGGGCCAACACCATACTGAATTCCAGCATTACCGATGGAGGGCGCCACAACTTGCAAGTCATTTTCAGCCAGGTGTCCGGATACTTTCGATCACGTAGCGTAGGTTCTCTGACCCATTCAGCTTCGCCTTTATACCAAGTTTATTTTGAGTCTTCTTCCATTACACATAGTTGACTAAACTCAAATATCTGTCAGTCTGTCTAATTAATTTTGAAGCATCTTTTCTAATTGTCACCAACGTGTCACGTGCATTTTCTGCTTTGTTTTCTTCACCTTGTTTAGAACGCTTTGTGTCGAGTCTTTATCGCCTGTTCCAAATAGTCATTCATTTTTTCGCCTTTGTAAGCGAATTTGGTTTCGAGTAGCGCTGATAAACTCGTGTCTCTGTTACTGGCAGTTTGTCCTTGCGTTTTGCCGACTTCGCTTGCAAGTAGAGGTACTTGGATTCTGCTAGTATAAAATTTAGGAATTACCGACATCCTTTCGCTGCGTTGTTGGGACTTTACGTTTAGTTTCACAGCGGTTACATAGTGATCTGTGCCAATAGTTGCTTCTTTGCGTACCACTTGCACATTTAGAATCTCCCTGTCAATCGGATACGTGATTGAGACAGGATCCATTCGGAATTCAGTTATACTCTCGTTGGGTACTCGCCACGTCTTTTCTTCCGGGGGTTATTTCTTAACACGAGTTAGCATAATATTGACTCTGAAATTGCTACATACTTTCTCCACTCTCTTTGCATTCTGACTGGTGTATTTGTGCGCACAGGGAATTCACCTGTCGTTTTCCTGAAAGTTCTCTGTTTCCTCACAGTGTACATCAAAATCGCGAATTAGAAGCTTTGGATATTTTTCTTGAATTGTGAAGATTACATTTACTTTTTCTGGATGTCTTTTCTTTTTTGTGTGATCCGCATGTGTCTGTTGATTATTGTGTACAGTTTCTATGCACATATCACAGGAACTGTCAGTCACATGCTGTTCACGGGGATTATGGAACTAAGAATGTTTTACCAAACTTGGAATGGAACACCCAGATAGGATATATTTAAGGATTATATTGCATATTTTACTGCTGAACCTGTGCTGTTGTCAACTGCCAGTCTTGCTTCTTGCATGATTAAAATTGTAATTTGTGTGTTGTGTATAGGAAATTATCACTATTGCCTTTGTTATTTGGCGAATGCAAAACCGTCTTTGATCGCAAAATATTTCTTTATTTCAAATTATTTACGACGTGTTGCAACAACATCATCATATGGAGCTGTATTTTTAAACTCACTCTTTGATCTGTCTAACGTTAGTGGAACTTTGTGTAAGTTTTGGCGTCTGCTGCACGTACGTAGAAAATCCAGCCCAACTCGCTCTAACTCGCTCTTGCACCGAGGTGACAAAAGTATGCGATAGCGATACCCACATATGCAGATTTCGGTAGCATCACATACACAATATATTACACTGGCGGAGCTACATTACGTGCTCAGGTGCGTCATGTGAAAGGCGTCCGACGTGATTATGGCCCCACGACGGGAATTAACAGACTCTGAAGGCGGAATGGTATGTGAAACTGGACGCATAGGACAGGACATTCCATTTCGGAAAACGTTAGGGATTTCAATATACCGACATCCACAATGTCAAGACTGTGGCCAGAATACTAAATTTCACGGATTACTTCTCAGCAGAGACAACACAGTGGCCGATGGCCTTCACTTAACGACCGAGAGCAGCGGCGTTTGCGTAGCGTTGTCAGAGGAACAATACTGCGTGATACAACCACAAACGTCAATGCGGAATGTAGGCGGACGTATCCGTTAGGAGAATTCGGCGAAATTTGGCGTTAATGGGCTATGGCAACTGACCACCAACGCGAGTGGCTTTGCTAACAGCACGACATCGCCTGCAACTCCTCTCCTGGGCTCAGTTGGTCCATAGGCGACTGGAAAGCCGTGTCCTTGTCTGATGAATGCCAATTCCCGTTGGTAAAAGCTGATGGTAGGATTACAATGTGGCGCATATTTCACGAATCTGTGGATCCAAGTTGTCACCAAGGCAGTGTGCAATGTGGTGGTACCTCCATAATGGTGTGGGCTGTGTTTACATGGAGCGGATTGGATCCTCTGGTCCAACTGAACCGGTCACTGACTGGAGATTGTTATCTTCGCTACTTTGAGAACCAAAAGCAGCCAAGGCAGTAATTTTCGACGCTAGGCTCTGGATCGAAGTTAATGTTCCAACTGATCTCAAAGGTGTTCCATTTGGTTCAGGTCGGGACACTGTGCAAATGATCCACTCCATTTCAGGAATGTTTTTGTCCACAAACCATTTCCTCAGACAAGCCTGCTTTACGACTGGGTCCATTGTAATGCAGAAACAAAGCAATTGTCTCTGAACTGTTTCTACACTTTATGCACTACACAGTTTTCTAAAATGTGTTTATGTACTCCCCCATTTAGTGTTTTGTTACGCACAATAAAGTACCACACTGTAACCACGAAGAACACCCACACAACCTAACGCCACCTATTTCATAATTCCCTGTTGGCATTACACATATCGTTCTACATGCATTTGCTAATTGCTTCAGGGTATAGTGCGATATGTCACTCCAACTGATTACTTTCTGTTCATCCATTATGCAGTAGTGGTAACTCTTTACACGACCTCAGCCGTTGCTTAGCACACAAACAATTACTCCAACATTGTACTCCTACTTCTTAACTGCATACACACATTTTTCCAGCTGTACTGCTAGCACCGCTTTGTAACTCATGAGTGATTCCTTCTGGCGATTTCATGGAACCTGTTGCAGCTATCCTCCATCATACCTGACAGCGCCCGTGTGTCAGTACATGAGGTATGTCTGCTTTCAGTTTAGCTGTGGGTATTTCCCCACGTTTCCACTTGCCAGTTACATCACCAACAGTCAAGTTGAAAGAGTTGAAATGTCCCTCATGGATTTGTTACGGATGTGACACCCAATGAATGGTGCACATTCGAAATGACTGACCCCTCCTGCCTGCTTTACTGTAACGTCAGAGCATCTCTACTGATAAATGAATTCTCCCCACTTCCCTCTATACTGGCACATCTGCCTGAAGCTACATCTAGTGGTCAATTCTGTATTAAATAGGGGTGTCTGAATTCTTTGGATCAGACAGTGTATACTGCTTCAACTTGTGTCATTAAATACATGCCACCTGTTAACTAATCTTCTAACATTAACGAAAATTGACAACAAACAGTGACGGTATTCTGCCTTTAAATGAACGGAAAAATGTCTCATGAATATGTGTCTGGAAATGCGAGATTGCTATGGTACATAGTGCTGACGAATGAGCTTTCCTCTGACTATGTGCCATGTGATCCTTGTGTGTTTCAGGCTGTGTTATTGATCTAGCATATTGTAAGTGTTTGTGTGTGTGGGATTCCTCCCAGGCCTCTGTATCGATTTAAATCAAATTTGGCACAGAGGCAGTAGGCACTACGATTATCAGGACAAGAGAGTATATAAGCTCATAGCTGCAATAGAAGTGGAGATATGGTAAAGATTTGTTTTTCCAGCCCCCATCACACAGGCTCCTCTGCATGACAAGTGTGTAGTGCAGTAGTAGTATCAGCCTGGCTAATCAGCCTGCTTTGCAAAGCAGCCCACATTTGAGGGCAACAAACGGTTTTTGAGCCCTTGATGTGTAGGCTGCGTGGTATGATGTGTTGTGTTTGAGTAGTATTGGACTGTTGTCATTGAACTGCCCAATAATGTGTATTATGAATGGGAACAGCTGGTGGAATATTGAGATAAGACAGTGAAAGGGACGATGGAGGGGGCAGAAGCAGATGGACATAGAAAGGGGTAGGAGATGATGGACAGAGAGAAGGGAGACTAAAGAGAGGGGTAGAGGGATGGGTGTGGGGGGGGGTACAGAAGAAGTAGGAGGAAATGGTTAGGGAGAGCAGGAGATCGATAAAGAGAGGGGAAGGAAAGAAGGAAGGGAGAAGGAGATTCTTAAGAAGAAGGGGGGAGGGGTCAGGTAGGGAAAAGTGGGCAGAACAGGATCAACAGGGTGATTTGGAGAGGAGTAGATACCAAGAGAGAGGACGAGAGAGACAAGGAGGAAGGGGAGCAGGTGACAGTCAGATGGAGAAGGAGGAGGAGATGTACAGAGAGAGAGGGGTAGGATGTGGTAAAGGGAGGGGGAAAGTTGTGATCGGTGAGAGGGGGCTGAGATTGTGGATGGAAGGAAGAGATGGAGATGTGGGATGCTGAGGGGGGAGGGGAAGAGATTAGCACAGGAAGGAGGAGAACTAGAGGTTTTGCAGTATACATGCGAAAAGGTATGTGAGTGAGGTCATGGGGAAATAGTAGAAATATATATATGGTTGTTAGTTCTTTACACATTTAAATATATTTTATGCAAAATTCTTGAAATCTACAGAAGGGATCAACATATAAAATTTTTCAGAAAGAAATTTTTAAGAACATCTCATTGAAGGTAGCACATTAAGTGTTGAAAAGCGTTTGGGCAAGAACTAATTTATGAAACAGTGTCTCCCATAAGGCAAAATTTCTCTCGGTATTTTTTTTCTTTTTTTTGTAGTGTTTACTGATGTAGGAAGACAGATCGAAATGTCATAACATAAAGAAACAAATTTCGTTCAGTCTGTTTTGCATTCTGCAAGTTCTGGGTCAGTGTATGGTTCGATTTGATTACGTCACAGTTGATCTGTACCACTATTATGGTGAGATGTGGGCGTCCACTTGAGACCATGCTGCCTCTGACTGTGGTGCAGAGCGATACACGGAGCTGTAGCCGTGTACGGCGGCTGGGCGCCGTCTGACAAAGCGCGCGACCGGAGCGAGGGGGCCGCGGTCGATAGCCCGGTCGACCCTCGCCCGCGCCCGCCCGGGGAACCCCCGTCCCCGCGCGGCGCTCGCCCCTTGTTTCCGCTTCCTCCGCGGATTGGCCACCTGTTGGCGCCAGAATAGCTCTCCGCCCGCCTGCCCTGCCCCTCGCATCTGTCAGACGGCGGTTCGCGCACGCCGCAACTCGCTACAGGGGATGGGGAAAAACGGACCGGTTAAAACCAGTATTTTTCGATACTTGTTTGCTCGCGGTTGTAACTGGTGTTTCTATTTTTTACTAATAATCTTGTAAAAAACCGAAATATACACTACTGGCCATTAAAATTGCTACACCAAGAAGAAATTCACGTGATAAACGGGTATTCATTCTACAAATATATAATACTAGAACAGAGAGGTGATTACATTTTTCACGCAATTTGGGTGCATAGATCTTGAGAAATCAGTACCCAGAACAACCACCTCTGGCCGTAATAACGGCCTTGATACGCCTGGGCATTGAGTGAAACAGAGCTTGGATGGCGTGTACAAGTACAGCTTCCCATCCATCTTCAACACGATACCACAGTTCATCAAGAGTAGTGACTGGCATATTGTGACGAGCCAGTTGCTCGCCCACCATTGACCAGTCATTTTCAGTTGGTGAGAGATATAGAGAATGTGCTGGCCAGGGCAGCAGATAAACATTTGTTGTATCCAGAAAGGCCCGTACAGGACCTGCAACATGCGGCCGTGCATTATCCTGCTGAAATGTAAGGTTTCGCAGGGATCGAATGAAGGGTAGAGGCACGGGCCATAAGACATCTGAAATGTAACGACCACTGTTCAAAGCGCCGTCAATGCGAACAGGAGGTCACCGAGACGTGCAACCAATGACACCACAATACCATCACGCCGGGTGTTGCTGATGATGAATACACGCTTCCGATGTGTGTTCACCGTGATGTCGCCAAACACGGATGCGACCATCATGATGCTGTAAACAGAACCTCGATTCATCGGCAAAAACGACGTTTTGCCATTCGTACACCCAGGTTCGCCGTCCAGTACACCATCTCAGGCGCTGCTGTCAGTGATGCAGCGTCAAGGGTGCTGTCTGTGATGCAGCGTCAAGGGTAACTGCAGCCACGGTCTCCGAGCTGATACTCCGTGCTGCTGCAAACGTCGTCGAACTGTTCGTGCAGATGGTTGTTGTCTTGCAAACGTCCCCATCTGTTAACTCAGGGATCGAGACGTGGCTGCATGATCCGTTACAGCCGTGCGGATAAGATGCCTGTTATCTCGACTGCTAGTGATACGAGGCCGTTGGGATCCAGCATGGCGTTCCGTATTACCCTCCTGAACCCACCGATTCCATATTCTGCTAACAGTCATTGGATCTCGACCAACGCTAGCAGCAATGTCGCGATACGATAAACCGCAATCGCGATAGGCTACAATCTGACCTTTACCAAAGTCGGAAACGTTGTAAGTAGGCTGTTTAGGTTTTTTTGTTGGTAACGCCGCCGCCACGTAGCGCTCTGTATGAAAAATCACTGGCTGTGCTGTGCGCAGTCTGTGGCTAGTTTGCATTGTTGTCTGCCATTGTAGCGTTGGGCAGTTGGCTGTTAACGCGCGTAGCGTTGCGCAGTTGGAGGTGAGCCGCCAGCAGTGGTGGACGTGGGGAGAGAGATGGCGGGGTTTTGAAATTTGTAAGACTGGATGTCATGAACTGCTATATATATTATGACTATTAAGGTAAATACATTGTTTGTTCTCTATTAAAATCTTTCATTTGCTAACTATACCTATCAGTAGTTAGTGCCTCTCGTAGTTTGAATTTTTTAGTTAGCTGGCAGTAGTGGCGCTCGCTGTATTGCACTAGTTCGAGTAACGAAGATTTTTGGTGAGGTAAGTGATTTGTGAAAGGTATAGGTTAATGTTAGTCAGGGCCATTCTTTTGTAGGGATTATTGAAAGTCAGATTGCGTTGCGCTAAAAATATTGTGTGTCAGTTTAAGTATAGTCATGTACAATTTTTCTAAGGGGACGTTTCAACGTGATGGTACGCATTTCTCCTCCTAACACAAGGCATTTCAACGTTTCACCAGACAACGCCGGTCAGCTGCTGAGAAATAGGTTGGAAACTTCCGTCATGTCAGTAAGTTGTAGGTGTCGCCACCGGCGCCAACCTTGTGTGAATGCTCTGAAAAGCTAATCCTTTGCATATCACAGCATCTTCCTGTCGGTTAAATTTCGTGTCTGTAGCACGTCATCTTCATGGTGTAGCAATTTTAATGGCCAGTGGTGTAATAACAATGTCGACAGATGAGCAACAGACATGGGATCAGAACTGGTACCGCACTGCTGTGTATCTTTTACGATGTGATGTGGCCTACTAGGGGGTACACATATGTATGTGGAGGGTGCAAGACTTGGGTCCATCTGGTAATATCACACTCTCGTCGGCAGACATCAGCTATATTACAGAATGGTACCATTCCTACTTTGTAAGCATTTCACGAAGTGCGGTATCAATGAAATACAATGTTCCAATAGTTTTATAAGATTATATACTGGAGGGGCCACAACAAACTTGCGACATAATTTACGGAGAAAACTTAAATCTTAAGAGTTCATTCACAGTTTGCAATAAAAATAGAAAGCAGCCGATATGCAGTCCGTGTCTACACAACACGCTTTTATCTGTTTTTAGCCCTTGCAAAAGGAGAAATTAAAACGAAAAATGATTTTTTTTCAATTCTGTTTTCACCCTTTAGCACTAACTATTCGTAATGCCCAAACGGCGGGACGGTTCTCGATTACAACATAAGTTGTGAGTAGAGTTTCAAAAAACTAGAATCGATAGAAGAATTCTACAAATGTTGACCAAACCGAATCTGAGGAAAAAATTAATATTTGGGTCAACATTTGTAAAACTCTATCTAATTCCTCTCTCTCAAACCCCAGCCTAGGGGAGAGAGGAAGAGTTTTAGTTTTAGCGAATCAAAATTTACGAAGCAAATAAGTATTTTTGGTTTAAGTGTAACCATTTTCCACACAAAAATGAGAACATGGATTTTCTTGAATTACAGCGACAACTACCAAGAATCAAAAGAAATTTTTAAGACAAAATGTACGTATTTTTTATGTACACTCTGATTCTCCAATAAAAAATGGGTGTTCCCATTTGAAATTTTAAATGCCTTCCGCTCCCCCCCCCCCCTCCCCCCAAGGGGGTTGGGGTGGCGGGCTAATTTTATCACCAGCTGATAACCTCCTCGAAAATAATCAACTTTGGATTCTACATTTTTATTTTTCGAGTTATTCTGGTTTGTCAACTTAAAAAATTTACACCTTGTATTACGAATGTTTACTAATGATGTGTCTATTTCCAAATCGTCGTCATATTTGTTTTATCGCTTAGAATTAACCTTAGTGTGACAGCTTAGATTAAATTTGAAGCAGTCAAAGTTACAAAAGTGTTAGTCTGTATCACATTTCCCCTAATCAGTGAAAATCTCGAGTTTTACTGTTAAAATTAGTACGATGTCGGAGACACTGAGTTTATTTTTGACGCTAATATAGCAGATTATTCGCTTCAAGCTGATAAAGACACAGACAATGGAGAATTTAGTAAAGAGGAAGGTTTTCTTGAAGAATATAATGTTGTTTTTGTACAAATGATAGTGGTACAGACTGAGACTTCCAAGCTGCAAATGAGGTGAAGGAGGAATCAGGAGAGGAATACCTGGGTGACCAAGGAAGGCCGACATAGGTCTTGCTTGGACTCCAATAACAGTGTCCAAAGCAGAAGACCCTCTACTCATTTTGTGTATAAAATATTCCTGGTGTTATAATTATAATAATCTGTAACTAGATCACAGATTGAGAAGGGAGTGCTTCCTAGCAGATGCTTTGGAAGGATTGGTTTTGTGGGAGAAGACTGAGAGGAAGGAGGAGATACAAGATGATAGATGACATAAAGGGAAGAGGAAATCATGCAGACCTGAAGAGGATGGCAGAAGAGCGGACAGCCTGGAGAACTACCAGGCGAAAACCTGCCTTTTGGCAGAATACTGATGATGATGATGATGGTGATGACAGCATAAATTATCACTTCTTTCCAACAACATGCTGAACAGTAAACCTGTCATTATAGGGTGTAAAACAGGACATTTTGTACTTGTTTTGTATAGCGGGTGTCCCAGCTATCTCGTCCACCCAAAGTATCCCTAGAACAATATCAGCTATTGGAAAACGACTTTCACCGGTATCAATGTAGGGCTGGGGCCCATGAATGTACATATTTGTAAACATTCTAAAACGAAAGCATATGTGTTTTTTAACACAAACTTATGTTTTTTTTTTTAAATTGACCTCCTATATTTTTTCTTCAGCAATCCATAGCATGACAAAGCACATACACAATGGCGTTGATTGCATCGCAATATTCCCATTACATCCCGAGATATTGAGACTCGAAGTTGACGCTTGAAACACCCGACACGCGCTGCTAGCGCACGTCCTGAGGCTCAGGCGTGAACCCCATGCTGCCCGTAATCGCGATGTGATTGACATGTGTAACCACGCCTCCGTACTTATCAAGATGTCGGAAACTTCGGTAAAACCTTTTAGTCCACTTGCTCGTTTCACTAAAACCATCAACATGACTTTTACTATTACGAGTGAATGATTAACTGTCACTTGCGCTAGATCTACAGTAAAAAGTAAAGTTTTAACGTTGAGCGGCATTACCTTTTTAGTAACGGATTAACGAAATCGAAGTTAACTTTGTGACTAACGTTGCGGTACGCAGATATATTACAGAACCGCATCACCCCTAGCCTATGGGATAAATACCTGCTGGAATGTACGACGTTAATGCAGGATGGCAGCAGGCCGTATTTTCGTTTCGGACCTCTTGGTAATTATGGAGGTGTGATTACGCACGTCAATCACATCGCGATTACGGGCAGCATGGGGTTCACGCCTGAGCCTCAGGACGTGCGCTAGGAGCACGTGTCGGGTGTTTCAAGCGTCAACCTCGCGTCTCAATATCTCGGGATGTAATGGGAATATTGCGATGCAATCAAAGCCATTGTGTATGTGCTTTCTCATGCTATGGATTGCTGAAGAAAAAATATAGGAGGTCAATTTTAAAAAAAAAAGTGTGTTAAAAAACACATATGCTTTCGTTTCATGGGCCCCAGCCCTACATTGATACCGGTGAAAGTCGTTTTCCAATAGTGGATATTGTTCCAGAGATATTTTGGGTGGACAAGATAGCTGGGACACCCTGTATAGCATACCAATGGAGATGTAATAATTGTAGTTAATTGGCGCATAGCCTAGAAACTATCACTTTCCTTGAATAAAATTTGGAGTAGTAAAATTTGCTTTCGTTTAGTGGCAATGCAACTTTTTGTTTTCCTCCCTCTATTCTTCTAGAGTTAATAACACCTAATCACGCTTCTCGCATTAGTTCAGTCAGCCTCGAGCTGGGTGCCAATGGTTGCCACAGTATTTTACTTATCTTTACGCGTTATTTGTTCGGCAGGTGTCGGGAGCAGACTGTAGATTTCATGACATTATTGTGCCGTACCAACTCCTGCGATGTAATACTGCTCGCAATCGACGTGCGCAGAACACAATGAATAGTTTCTTTCTGCTGTCAGCATTGATGCTGACACACTTCACGTCTAAGTATCTACCCACAAACTTGTACGCAGTACCAAAGACAGTGCTCCAGTCTTGAGAGGTTCTAAACATGGTTTTCTTCGTCAGTGCCGAAGAGGTAAAAGTTTTCCATAATTTTTTGCGTATCACTGTATTTCACACCAGCAAAGTGTGCACAGTTTTTACATTTGAACGATACTCTCAAAACTGCTGTGAAGGTGTTCAACACAATTAGGCTCCACTCCCTTCGAAGAAAACTTTCCAAATATTTGGCAGATGAACTGGAACTGCAACGTGCAGATCAACTTCGCCATTCTGAAGTGACTTGGCTCGAAAAGGGAAAAGTACTTCACCTTATTCACACTTTCTTACCAGTTATTAAACTGTTTTGCGAAAACTAGAATCGACTAGTCTGTTAGCTTACGCTGACGATCCACTGTGGCTAACGAATTCCGTTTTCCTAATTTATCTCACAGAAAGACTTACTAAAATAAATTTGAAATTTCAAGCTAATGAGAAACGTATTGCTGATATGACATTTGAAGTAAATCCTTTCACTGGTGAATTGTGTTTGTAGGACTGATGCCTTAAAAGAAATTTTTTAAGATACTTTCCAACTGTGAAGACGCAAACGGATGAAGGTCAGATGTCTTGCGGTGCTGAATGCAAAAACTGTTGGCGTTTAATAAATCAGGACAAATACCCAATATTAATTAATGCTAAACTTTGTGTCTACTTAACTTCGTGAATTATTATTTTCAAATACGAATTTTATTAAAAATTAGCGCAGAGCAAGGGTGACTGCTGAACACATGGACTCCTCTATTCAAGTAATGGCAGGTGCCATAATCTGATTTCCCAGGAACTTCATTCAGTGGCAGAGGAGTCAAAATAAGCGAACACGTGTCTCGGCTTATCTGTAGATACTCGACCATTTATGTTTTACTTTCATTTATATACCCATGTCTGTAGAAGCTTGCTATACGAATGTAATCCTGCGTATACTCGTATACCATTGTCCTCAGTCATATACTACTTGTATGTCTGATGAATAAATTTAATAAAAATGAGAAAATGTCAAGTACTTAGGATGCATATTCTCACAGGATGGCAACATAGTGAAAGAACTGGAAGCGAGGTGTAGCAAAGCTAATGCAGTGATCTACTCTCTTCTGCAAGAAGGAAGTCAGTACCAAGACTAAGTTATCTGTGCACCGTTCAATCTTTCGACCAACTTTGTTGTATGGGAGCAGAAGCTGGGTGGATTCAGGTTACCTTAGCAACAAGGTTGAGGTTACGGATATGAAAGTAGCTAGTATGATTGCAGGTACTAGTAGATGGGAACAATGGCAGGAGGGTGTCCACAATGAGGAAATCAAAGAAAAACTGGGAATGAACTCTATAGATGCAGCAGTCAGGGCGAACAGGCTTAACTTAGATGGTGGGATCATGTTACACGCATGGGAGAAGCAAGGTTACCCAAGAGACTCATGGGTTCAGCAGTAGAGGGTAGGAGGAGTCGGGGCAGACCAAGGAGAAGGTGCCTGGATTCGGTTAAGAATGATTTTGAAGTAATAGGCTTAACATCAGAAGAGGCACCAATGTTAGCACTGAATAGGGGATCATGGAGGAATTTTATAAGGGGGTTATGCTCCAGACTGAACGCTAAAAGGCATAATCAGTCTTAAATGATGATGATGATAATCAGAAAGTTATTTGACATTCTTTTGGTGAAATTCTTGTAGTGTATCTTGATTCGTGATCAAAACTTATCTGTTATTCATAGTTTGCCGCGATATTATTCCTAGTGTGCGAAACCTTCGCCAGTGTTAACAATGTTTCTATACCGAGTGAGATTCCTATGAAGAAATATCGCTGTGGCAATCTTGCCTTCGCACGATGCTCGTAGTGTTCGGAATGTCAATGTCTGGAATATTTCTACTATAATGGCATCTCAGGGAATGCATCAAATCTTGCTGAATAATAAACATATGAATAAATATAAGAATTAATACTTTGTAAGAATTGATATGAGAATAAAATATCAGAATATGAGAACTTGAAAAAATCATGACTCCTCAACATACCATACACACACATGTTATACGAAAATGTATGACACTCATTAACTTCACAATTGATATAACGCCCTTGTACAATGGGAAGTACGCTCTCTCATGCGCCTCACTGTGGTTTGCAGAGTATAGATGTAGTTGTAGCTGTAGTCCCAATTACTACTTCTACATCTACATCCGTACTCCGCAAGCCACCTGACGGGGTGTGTCGGAGGGTACTTTGAGTACCTCTATCGGTTCTCCCTTCTATTCCAGTCTCGTATTGTTCTTGGAAAGAAGGATTGTCGGTATGTCTCTGTGTGGGCTCTAATCTCTCTGATTATAGCCTCATGGTCTCTTCGCGAAATATACGTAGGAGGGAGCAATATACTGCTTGACTCCTCAGTGAAGGTATGTTCTCGAAACTTCAACAAAAGCCTGTACAGAGGTACTGAGCCTCTCTCTTGCAGAGTCTTCCACTGGAGTTTATCTATCATCTCCGTAACGCTTTCGCGATTACTAAATGATCCTGTAACGAAGCGCGCTGCTCTCCGTTGGATCCTCTCTATGTCTTCTATCAACCTTATCTGGTACAGATCACGCACCGGTCAGCAGTATTCAAGCAGTGGGCGAACTAGTCTACTGTAACCTATTTCCTTTGTTTTCGGATTGCATTTCCTTAGGATTCTTTCAACGAATCTCAGTGAGACATCTGCTTTACCGACGATCAACTTTATATGATCATTCCATTTTAAATCACTCCTAATGCGTACTCCCAGATAATTTATGGAATTAACTGCTTCCAGTTCCTGACCTGCTATTTTGTAGCTAAATGATAAGGGATCTATCTTTCTATGTATTCGCAGCACATTACACTTGTCTACATTGAGATTCAATTGCCATTCCCTGCACCATGCGTCAATTCGTTGCAGATCCTCCTGCATTTCAGTACAATTTTCCATTGTTACAAACTCTCGATATACCACAGCATCATCCGTAAAAAGCCCCAGTGAACTTCCGGCGTTATCCACAATGTCATTTATGTATATTGTGAATAGCAACGGTCCTACGACACTCCCCTGCGGCACACCTGAAATCACTCTTTCTTCGGAAGACTTCTGTCCATTGAGAATGACACGCTATGTAGGAACGCTGATAGGTGTAGTAACCCGCTACGGAAATGGGTAAATAAATGAAAACAATAAAAAAATAAAATAAAATAAGACCAATAATCGAATTTCGTAGATGGGACGCAAAATTAAGAAGCAGCGATGCTAACTACACCATTTCGTCTGAGGATATTGCATGGTAAAAAAGCACATACAGTACCTCGAAAATACCTTGAAAACTTTGACAACCGTTTTTTTTCAGAAACGGACGTGTAACTACGGATAAGTCGATACAGGTGGTCGCTTATTCTGACTCCTGTTCCACTGGCTGAAGTTCCTGGGAAATCAGGTGACGGCATTTGCCGTGTTCTCCGAAGCGTAACACGTTATACACCAAATACCAGAGACACTGTTAACAGAACATTACTCAGGTACATAGTAAATGGTGGATAGTTCTTCTGTTATGAATATAAGAATGTGTTTATTGATAAAGACTAGGTTAGGTGTTTTAATGTTGGAGATATGCAAGTGAAAATATTGGGAACTATGGATACTTCAGTTAAAAGATGGCACTGCAAATTGCTTAAGTGCTTAGTTGGAGATGCACATAAAACTTTCTCTGAGTGCTGCAGTGATGAAAAAAATATCCATCTTGCTAACTTTGGTAAATATTTGGTAAAAGTTATGTAATGGACCAGCCTCGAATTTTTCAAAGTTGATGTGTGATGAACGTGTATAATACGCATGAAAACAGTCGTCAGGACCCCGTACATTACGCAGTACACGTATTCTGAATTTATGAAGCAGTTTTAGTTTTTGAGATGAAAACTGAGCTATGTGTGTTTAAATGTGGCGGAAAGGTAAATATTTTGCTAGACTGTAGGTGAATCTGTTTCTAAAAACATTCGTTGGCTTCACCGACTCTCACTCGAATTACCACCTTTCAGCCTAAGGCAGACCTCGGGCTACACTGCACGACCGATACCACACACTGCCAGAAGCCGGGTGTGCTGTGAAGGCGACGCCTTGCTCATCGGGTGCTCCGTGGCTATGCAGATTACACTGATGCTGAATCTGTGACAAGAGATCATAGCAAATGATAGATTACCCCCATGAAGCTAACAGGGTAGTTCAAAAATCAGCGGCCACTTATATCGGGAAACGTTATTTTACAAGTTGCTGAACTCGTCAGAGGCGACGGCTGTTGTTTATATTTGGAGGACCTGGGCATTTCAGTTGAATAATTTAATGTTTGTTGAATGATAGAGTTTGATCTGGCAGAGTAATATTTGTTCAAGCAATGAGCACAAAATACTCATGACACATAAACATCGAGGTTATAAAAGAATTTGAGAGCCAATTTAAATGATTAAAATAGAACGCTGATACGAAAGACGAATGGTTCATCATGAAGCTAGAGAGTTACCGTTTGAGATGGAGACCACACAAATAAAGGGCACAAATTACAATCGTGATTACAAAACTTTAAAATTACACAATAAAGGATATGAATTCGAACACAGAATGTAACAGATCAATGAGTAAAGGAAAAATCAGAAAGAAATATCACCAGATGGGCAAGCTCCAACGAATTTAACTCGATAACGGAACGAAAACGTGAGTCTACGGTAATGTTGGAAGCTGAAGAAATGAAGTTGTGCCGCGGTCAGGACTCGAACCCGGGTCTTCTTGCTTACTAGGCAAAAATCTACAGCTACATCTACATCCAAAACTCCGCAAGCCACCTGACGGTGTGTGGCGGAGAGTACCTTGAGTACCTCTATCACTTCTCCCTTCTATATCAGTCTCGTATTGTTGGTGGAAAGAAAGATTGTCGGTATGCCTCTCTGTGGGCTCTAATCTCTCTGATTTTATCCTCATGGTCTCTTCGCGAGATATACGTAGGGGGGAGCAATATACTGCTTGACTCGTCAGTGAAGGTATGTTCTCGAAACTTCAACAAAAACGTACCGAGCTACTGAGCGTCTCTCCTGTAGTCTTGCACTGGAGTTTATCTATCATCTCCGTAACGCTTTCGTGATTAGGCTCTGAGCACTATGGGACTTAACATCTGAGGTCATCAGTCCCCTAGAACTTAGAACTACTTAAACCGAACTAACCTAAGGACATCACACACATCCATGCCCGAGGCAGGATTCGAACCTGCGACCGTAGCGGTCACGCGGTTCTACACTGAAGCGCGTAGAACCGCACGGCCACACCGGCCGGCGCTTTCGCGATTCCTAAATGATCCTGTAACGAAGCGCGCTGCTCTCCGTTGGATCTTCGATCAACCCTATCTGGTACGGATCCCACACTGCTGAGCAGTATTCAAGCAGTGGGCGAAAAAGCATACTGTAACCTACTTCCTTTGTTTTCGGATTGCATTTCCTTAGGATTCTTCCAATGAATCTCAGTCTGACATCTGCTTTACCGACGATCAACTTTATATGGTCATTCCATTTTAAATCACTCCTAATGCGTACTCCCAGATAATTTATGAAATTAACTGCTTCCAAGAGCTGACCTGCTATATTGTAGCTAAATGATAAGGGATCTTTCTTTCTATGTATTCGTAGCACATTACACATGTCTACATTGAGATTCAATTGCCATTCCCTGCACCATGCGTCAATTCGCTGCATATCCTCCTGCATTTCAGTACAATTTTCCATAGTTACAACCTCTCGATATACGACAGCATCATCCGCGAAAAGCCCCAGTGAACTTCCGATGTCATCCGCTATGCTGACCATTACATCAGCGCAGCTGTACGGTCAACGTTGCTGCACGAACTGCCCAAGCCGAATGCCCTCCCAAACACAAACTGCAGTTCATGTCTCCAGCTGACACTGTCACTATTACCACGGCTCTCCGGCACTGGAACAGCACCCTAGGGTTGGACGTAGTGGGGACGTCCCGTACTACATGTGATCTTGTAATTAATTTTTCCATGAAACGTGAGTGGCTACGCAGAATAACAGCCCCTTTGAAGCGAGAATTGGATTTCAAAAAAATAGGCATAGCGTTGCGTCAGATGCGTAGATCAGGGAGACTAAAAATACACTGCTGGAAATGGAAAAAAGAACACATTGACACCGGTGTGTCAGACCCACCATACTTGCTCCGGACACTGCGAGAGGGCTGTACAAGCAATGATCACACGCACGGCACAGCGGACACATCAGGAACCGCAGTGTTGGCCGTCGAATGGCGCTAGCTGCGCAGCATTTGTGCACCGCCGCCGTCAGTGTCAGCCAGTTTGCCGTGGCATACGGAGCTCCATCGCAGTCTTTAACACTGGTAGCATGCCACGACAGCGTGGACGTGAACCGTATGTGCAGTTGACGGACTTTGAGCGAGGGCGTATAGTGGGCATGCGGGAGGCCGGGTGGACGTACCACCGAATTGCTCAACACGTGGGGCGTGAGGTCTTCACAGTACATCGATGTTGTCGCCAGTGGTCGGCGGAAGGTGCACGTGCCCGTCGACCTGGGACCGGACCGCAGCAACTCAGGGATGCACGCCAAGACCGTAGGATCCTACGCAGTGCCGTAGGGGCCCGCACCGCCGCTTCCCAGCAAATTAGGGACACTGTTGCTCCTGGGGTATCGGCGAGGACCATTCGCAACCGTCTCCATGAAGCTGGGCTACGGTCCCGCACACCGTTAGGCCGTCTTCCGCGCACGCCCCAACATCGTGCAGCCCGCCTCCAGTGGTGTCGCGACAGGCGTGAATGGAGGGACGAATGGAGACGTGTCGTCTTCAGCGATGAGAGTCGCTTCTGCCTTGGTGCCAATGATGGTCGTATGCGTGTATGGCGCCGTGCAGGTGAGCGCCACAATCAGGACTGTATACGACAGAGGCACACAGGACCAACACCCGGCATCGTGGTGTGGGGAGCGATCTCCTACACTGGCCGTACACCTCTGGCGATCGTCGAGGGGACACTGAATAGTGCACGGTACATCCAAACCGTCATCGGACCCATCGTTCTACCATTCCTAGACCGGCAAGGGAACTTGCTGTTCCAACAGGACAATGCACGTCCGCATGTATCCCGTGCCACCCAACGTGCTCTAGAAGGTGTAAGTCAACTACCCTGGCCAGCAAGATCTCCGGATCTGTCCCCCATCGGGCATGTTTGGGACTGGATGAAGCGTCGTCTCACGCGGTCTGCACGTCCAGCACGAACGCTGGTCCAACTGAGGCGCCAGGTGGAAATGGCATGGCAAGCCGTTCCACAGGACTACATCCAGCATCTCTACGATCGTCTCCATGGGAGAATAGCAGCCTGCATTGCTGCGAAAGGTGGATATACACTGTACTAGTGGCGACATTGTGCATGCTCTGTTGCCTGTGTCTATGTGCCTGTGGTTCTGTCAGTGTGATCATGTGATGTATCTGACCCCAGGAATGTGTCAATAAAGTTTCCCCTTCCTGGGACAATGATATCACGGTGTTCGTATTTCAATTTCCAGGAGTGTAGAAACCGGGAATGAAATCCTCCTCCTCCAGTATGTCGCGAGTTCCGAAGTCGCGAGCGCGCATTCCGCACGCGCCCTTACCGTGACTGCCGTCTAGGAGTGTTCGGACAAGTCGCTCTGCGCCCAGCTGCCGCCGCTGTCAAACACTGCTGGGCCGAGCCGGTGTGATGCGCATCACGGCTCTCAGCGTCCTGCTGATCACCTGCCGCAGACATGCGCAAGTTCAGAGTGATACTCTGAAGATTTGGTAGAGCGCCAAGGTCAAGAAGAACACTTACGACCTCAGAGTCCAGAATCACCAACATCTACATCTACGTGATTACTCTGCTATTCAGAATGAAGTGCCTGGCAGAGGGTTCAATGAACCACCTTCACGCTCTCTCTCTCTCTACCGTTCCACTCTCGCGGGAAAAACGAGCACTTAAATTTTTCCGTGCGAGCCCTGATTTCTACTATTTTATCGTGATGATCATTTCTCCCTATGTAGGTGGCTGCCAACAGAATGTTTTCGCAATCGGAAGAGAAAACTGGTGACTGCAATTTCAAGACAAGATACCGTCGCAATGAAAAACGCCTCTGTTTTAATGATTTCCAGTCCAATTCACGTGTCATGTCTGTGACACTATCTCCCCTGTTTCGCGATAATACAAAACGAGCTGCCCTTCTTCGTACTTTTCCGCTGTCATCCGTCAGTCCCACCTGATGCGGATCCCACACCGCACAGCAGTACTCAAGAACAGGGCGGACAAGCGTGGTGTAAGCAGTCTCTTTGGTAGACCTGTTGCACCTTCTAAGTGTTCTGCCAATGAATCGCAGTCTTTGGTTTGCTCTACCCACAATATTATCTATGCGATCGTTCCAATTTACGCTGTTTATAACTGTAATCCCTAAGTATTTAGATGAATTACAGCTCTCAGATTTGTGTGACTTATCGCGTTATCGAAATTTAGCGGATATCTTTTAGTACTCATGTGAATAACTTCGCACTTTTCTTTATTCAGGGTCAATTGCCACTTTTCGCACCGTACACATATCTTATCTAAATCATTTTGCAAGTCGTTTCGATCATCTGATGCCTTTACAAGACGGTAAACGACAGCATAATATGCAAACAATCTAAGGCGGCTACTCAGATTGTCTCCTAAGTCGTTAGTGTAGATCAGGAACAGTAGAGGCCCTGTAACACTTCCTTCGGGAACGCCGGATATTACTTCTGTTTTACTCGATGACTTTGCGTCTATTACCACGAACTATGACCTTTCTGTCAGGAAATCACGAACCCTGTCGCACAACTGAGGGGATACTCAGTAGACACGCAGTTTGATTAGAAGACGCTTGTGACGAACGGTGTCGAAAGCCAAGCAGAAGTTCGAAACAGAATGCCGCTCTCAGTTTTGATATCCTTTCGTCAGACATCGGAAAGGCACGCGGCACAGCCTTTTCTGGTTAATCCCGGAATGGCCGAAGTGCTCTTCCAGTCATGGATCTGGACGTCGCTTCACTCCCTCGCACTATAAAGTTGAAAATGCGCCCGTGAATGAGATACGAGTATATTGGAAACGGGAAACGAATGTAGCCACTGCTCAGTTTCAGACGGGCGATCACTCGAGAGAATACATGGCGCTGCAAATGAGATAAGCGACTTTGACAAAGGTGAGATTATTATTGCGCAGAGCCTGTGAATGAGTATCTCGGAAACGGCTGGTCGAATGTTCACGCGCTACTGTCTTGAGCATCCATCGAAAGATATGAGGGACAGTGGTTGGACGCCCACAACCCTTTACAGAACGTGGGGTTCGGAGGCTTGCCTGCTCTGTAAGGTAGGATAGATGGTGATGTGTGGCGTCTCCGCCGAAAGAGAGCAATGCTGGTCCACATACAACTGTTTCGGAGCACACCGTTCATCGTACATTGTTGAATGTGGAGCTCCACAGCAAACTGCCCCTACGTGTTCACAGGGTAACCCAGCGACATAGTCAATTATGATTGCAGTGGGCACCTGACCATCGGGATTCGATCGTCGGTGAATGGAAAGCTGCTCGGCTCTTCGGGGAAATCACAGTTTTGCTACACTAGCTTGATCGTTATCACAAACGCCATCATCGAGGTGAACGGCGGCTCCAGACGTGCAGCGCGCCACGGATGCACGCTGCCGGGAGCAGTATTGTGCTATGCGAGGCTTTGTCCGCCCCCGGTAGCTGAATGGTCAGCGTGACGGATTGTCAGTCCTCTGGGCCCGGGTTCGATTCCCGGCTGGGTCGGAGAATTTTCTCCGCCCAGGGACTGAGTGTTGTGTTGCCGTCATCATCCTAATCGACTGCAGATCGCCGAAGCTGACGGCGCGCCCTAGCCATACGATTAAATAAATAAAATAAATGGCAGACATTCTCCCGCAGTTGCATGGGGCCTGTGATAGTAATCGAAGACACGCTGACAGCTACGAACTATCACACTTGATGTCTTACACGATGGCGATGTCCTCTTTCAGCAGTATAACTATCCATGTCTTGGAGCCAGAACTGAGCTACAGTGGTTCAAGAAGCATTATAGGCAACTCAGTTTGATGTCTAGCCCACTAAATTCGCTTGATGTAAGTCCTATGGAACCCATGTTGATCACTATCGGGCACCATCAGCTCGTACGGAAATCAGCGAATTACACGTCTTATACGTAGACATCTAACGCCATGTGCTTCACAAAACTACCAACAAACTGGCGGATTTCCGATGCCCAGAATCAGTGATGTATTTCGTTCCAAACACGGTCAAAGAAGCTGTCAAGCAGGTGGTGACAATGTTTTGGTTCATCAGGGTATCGGTGCTGCTGCTAGGTAAGACACCCAAGTGTAACCATTTATGAGTAACATCAACACTTCTCTTGTTGACACGTTTAATTGTACTTCCTTTGCCAAAATGCAGCGTAATTTGCGACAGAATTCTGAAACAGAGTGCCTCATAAAACAAGTAACTGGCAACCAAAGAGCTCAATAGAATTCAAAAAACCTCATACTGTCACTTTGCAGTAACATAAGAGAAGAAATTTCATGTTTATTTTCATACCAGGAAGCTCTTGTTTCACTAGCTGTCGATAACTCTTTAAAAAATAGCGACTCGAGTGAAAAAGATGAAAAATGAAACGTAACTACTGATATATCGCCATAGGAAAGAAAGTTCCTCGAGTTTACGAACTGACAAAATATTCTCCACCTTGTGTACCGTCATACGCCAGACTCTCGTTTGGATGTCTTCAGCGGTTTAGGAGATATTAGGGATGTTGCGAATATTTCATTCTCGCTGGCGTGCGATCGGGAGTGAGCGAGCTACATGGGATCCATGATCTCGAGATCGGAGGCAGATAGAGACCTCCTCCCAAGTCTAAAGAAAAATTCAACATGTTAGATAAATTTCATACGCAGCAACATACGGTGTAATACGCACCAAACGCAAAATCCTAGCTACCCCTATTTTTCTTTGCAAACTCTTCGAATTTTGCGTACCGTCTTACTAAAGTGAGAAATCTTATGGGACTTAACTGCTAAGGTCATCAGTCCCTAAGCTTACACACTACTTAACCTAAATCATCCTAAGGACAAACACACACACCCATGCCCGAGGGAGGACTCGAACCTCCGCCGGGACCAGCCACACAGTCCATGGCTGCAGCGCCCGAGACCGCTCGGCTAATCCCGCGCGGCCGTCTTACTAAAATCTATTTACGACAATAAGTATGGCCATTCGCGAGGTGATGGGCACTCCGCCTCGAAGCTGACATAACGCTGCAAGCAAGCTAAAAATGAAATATTTTTACTGAACAGTGTCTGTAAAATCGTTCGACGAAGATTACAGTGTGTGCGCGCGCTTCGTTTCTGTCAGCGCAGAGCGTCGCCAAAACCGGCGCGTGTGAAGTATGTGTACGCGTCTCAATGTGCGTTGACCCACGTTACACGTTCTACACGTGTTACGTGCGCTTAGCCTTAGAGCAAAGTATGAACGTTAGTCAAAACATAGCACTCAGTGTTGCATGTTAAACGCTACTCTTAGCTGCTACTTGCCTCTTCTACGTAGTTGCGACTTGTGACTGAAATCCCAGCCACACTCAATAGCCTGGCACAAAGTCCCTAGTAAGGAGTGCGAGCTTCAGGCAAGGCGTGGCACATGCTGAGAGTGAACTGCAACTTTTAGTTGCCGCTTGTGACTTCAAATTGTGACTGAAATCGCAGCCGGACACCACAGAGTTGTTATTGTGAAGACGACGGTTTGTCGATCACTGGGGCCTGTAACAGCTACCTGACTTATTGCCCACCCGTAGCGAGTACGTTCAAGTAGCCAGACGTGGTTTCTCAGTTCGGTTCTGCGGAGGGACGGCAGTATCGAAGTCATACTTGATTCGTGATTTTCGATCTCAATCGTGCTCATCTAGCCAAACTGTTTACACGTGTCTAAGGCAACAGTCGGGTCCTCCCTTCATCAGGCGTTAAGATCGCGGAGTCGAGTCGATACCTCCACAGTTGGCAACAGTGTACAGCCACTCACTCGACGAAAGATCGGTAACTAAGGTCTGGAAAGTTGCATGGGCCACTGCAGTAAACAACTGAACAATAGAAGTAATCTGCTGTGTTACAGACTCACATCACTCATGCCGACCCGTAGTTGATTTGTCGAACATATACAGTGTTCACCATCATCAGTCTTCTGCCAAAAGTCAGGTTTTCACATGGTACTTCTCCAGGCTGTCCGCTCTTCTGCCATCCTCTTCAAGTCCGCATAATTTCCTCTTCCCTTTATGTCGTCTATCACGTTGTATCTCCTTCTTCCTCTCAGTCTTCTCCCACAAACCAGTCCTTCCAAAGCATCTGCTAGCGAGCACTCCCTTCTCAATGAATGACCCAGCCAGTTCTTTTTCCTTTCTCTTACAACCTGCAGCAGACATCTCCTCTTTCCAATACGCTTTCATTACTCACTCTTTCCATCCAGCTTATTCTCTCCGTTCTCCTCCACATCCACATCTCAAATGCTTCTAACCTTTTTTCATCCTCTCGTCTCAGCGTGCATGTTTTTGCCTCATATAGTGCCACACTACAGACAAAACATTTGCCAAGCATTTTCCTTAGTCATTTATCCAATTTGCCACATAACTCTCTCCTCTTTCTGTTGAATGCCTGCCGGCCACGGTGGCTGTGCGGTTCTAGGCGCTGCAGTCCGGAACTGCGGGACTCCTACGGTCGCAGGTTCGAATCCTGCCTCGGGCATGGATGTGTGTGATGTGCTTAGGTTTAAGTAGTTCTAAGTTCTAGGGGACTGATGACCTAAGATGTTAAGTCCCATAGTGCTCAGAGCCAACTGAATTGTTGAATGCCTCCTTCGCTATGGCAATTCGAGTTTTCACCTCCTGGTGACACCTCAAGTCTTCAGTTATTGTGCTTCCAAGATATTTAAACTCACTCACTTGGCTAATGTTAGCTTGCCCTATTTTAATATTGGACAGTCTGCGTTTTGTACTGATGACCATACTCTTTGTTTTTACTGTGTTTATTTGCATCCCATATTCCACACCAGCTTCATTCAGATCTTTGTTCTGTGTTCGAACATCATCAATTACCTCGATGCAGCTAACACCACTAGTCTCTTCACTTTCCTTCCCTTTCTCTCCCTGTCATCAAATTTACATAAAATTATATACTGACACATAATCAGAATGGATTCAGAAAATATCGGTTTTGTGCAACACAACTAGAGCTTTATTCTCACGAAGTAATGAGTGCTACGGAAGGCAATACATCTAGATTTGAAGCGGGATTTTAACACCGTTACTCGTAAGCGGCTTCTAAGCAGATTACACACCTGTGCGACTGGATTCGTGACCGAGTGAACTCTGCTGTCTTACAGAGCCATATTAGTGATGCTGGGTCGCAGTTGAAAGCTCACAGTACGTGCTAGTTGAAGGAAAGTCATGGAGAAAAGCAGAAGTGATAGTCGGCGTTGGACAAGCAAGATGATGTTGGTTACCGTCTAGTAAAGTCATCATATGATGAAAATCAAATGATTTAGGCAAGATATTTTTACAGTGTTAAAAGTGATAAATCACCCCAAATAATGAAAAGTGCTACTTAGTTTCATGCTCCATGAATCATTTGAACGATAAATTTTAATGATGTACACGAGTACTAAGAAAAATCCGTTAAACTTTGGTATACGTAGTACTATAGAGTACAGGTGTGAAGTGTTAGTCGAAATAAGTTACATCATCTGAACGACTGAAATCTTCGAGATAATTTATGAAGCAATATTACATTTAACGTTCATTCGTCGCAGGAAGAAGCATTTTACATCGTACACAGGATGTTCCTGTAAAAGCGAGTAAAAATTTAACAGGGCATGGAGGATGCTCCACTGAACAATTTGAGGTCGGAGAAGGCCATAACAGGAATAAAATTACGTTACTGCGTACCTTTTTTATTTAAATTAGGTAACTTACTCTCTTTCAAATTCTAAAGGTGGCAGGGGTAAAATACAGGGAGCGAAAGGCTATTTACAATTTGTACAGAAACCAGATGGCAGTTATAAGAGTCGAGCGACATGAAAGGGAAGCAGTGGTTGGGAAGGCAGTAAGACAGGGTTGTAGCCTCTCCCTGATGTTATTCAATCTGTATATTGAGCAAGCAGTAAAGGAAATAAAAGAAAAATTCGGAGTAGGTATTAAAATCCGTGGAGAAGAAATAAAAACTTTGAGGTTCGCCGATGACATTGTAATTCTGTCAGAGACAGCAAAGGACTTGGAAGAGCAGTTGAACGGAATGGACAGTGTCTTGAAAGGAGGATATAAGATGAACATCAACAAAAGCAAAACGAGGATAATGGAATGTAGTCCAATTAAGTCGGGTGATGCTGAGGGAATTAGATTAGGAAATGAGTCGCTTAAAGTAGTAAAAGACTTTTGCTATTTGGGGAGCAAAATAACTGATGATGGTCGAAGTAGAGAGGATATCAAATGTAGACAGGAAATGGGAAGGAAAGCGTTTCTGAAGAAGAGAAATTTGTTAACATCGAGTATAGATTTAAGTGTCAGGAAGTTATTTCTGAAAGTATTTGTATGGAGTGTAGCCATGTATGGAAGTGAAACATAGACGATAAATAGTTTGGACAAGAAGAGAATAGAAGCTTTTGAAATGTGGTGCTACAGAAGAATGCTGAAGATTAGATGGGTAGACCACGTAACTAATGAGGAAGTATTGAATAGGATTGGGGAGAAGAGAAGTTTGTGGCACAACTTGACGAGAAGAAAGGATCGGTTGGTAGGACATGTTCTGAGGCATCAAGGGATCACCAATTTAGTATTGGAGGGCAGCGTGGAGGGTAAAAATCGTAGAGGGAGACCAAGAGATGACTACACTAAGCATATTCAGGAAGATGTAGGTTGCAGTAGGTACTGGGAGATGAAGAAGCTTGCACAGGATAGAGTAGCATGGAGAGCTGCATCAAACCAGTCTCAGGACTGAAGACCACAACAACAACAACAACTCCAAATACCATCACTGACACAATGAACGTACCATTCGTATCGTACCTTACAAAATGTGATGAACCTGACGGCCATCAAACTCAGTGCAAGGATGACACCGGTAAACAAGGTTCTGCCGCACCCTGAGGAATATCCCTGTGCGTTTCGAATCACATCACAGGCATCTAAAACTCTGGCATCTAATTCCATCCCTGTAACCACTGGGATCACATGCACGAGTAACTTTAGATATCCCCACAGAAAATAATGAAGGGGATTCAGGTCAGTCCGCCATGGTGGCCGAGCGGTTGTAGGCGCTACAGTCCGGAACCGCGCTGCTGCCACATTTGCAGGTTCAAATCCTGCTTCAGGCACGGGTGTGTGTGGTTTCCTTAGGTTAGTTAGGTTTAAGTAGTTCTAAGTTCTAGGGGACTGATGACTTCAGACGTTAAGTCCCATAGTGCTCGGAGCCATTTTTTTTATTCATGTGAGGTGACCTCGGAGGTCGTGCAATAGCACCTCCCCTTGTAATCCAGCGGCCACGAAGTACATCAGTGAGATGGTTGCGGAGTTGCGGATATCCACCCTGAAGTCAGGCGGCGGGCCACCATCTTGTATCCTCATCCTCTCACCAACAGCCAAGGCCACGTTCTCCAACAACTCAGGCAGAAAGAACTCTTTGCACTGACCTCAAGTGCAGGTAGCCATCCACACGGACAGGTGGACTTCCTCGTAATCAGTCTCGTCCTCCTCGTTTCCTTGCAGGGAATAAAGAATGTAAATGTGAATAAACGGCACAATACACGTAAACTTGTAGGCATGTTGGTTGTAAATAAGCTGGAAAACAGTAATGCTTAACAGCGGGAGACGAGTTTACTTCCACATCTCCCCTTGTAATCCAGCGGCCACGAAGTACAGCAGTGAGATGGTTGCGGAGTTGCGGATATCCACCCTGAAGTCAGGCGGCGGGCCACCATCTTGTATCCTCATCCTCTCACCAACAGCCAAGGCCACGTTCTCCAACAACTCAGGCAGAAAGAACTCTTTGCACTGACCTCAAGTGCAGGTAGCCATCCACACGGACAGGTGGACTTCCTCGTAATCAGTCTCGTCCTCCTCGTTTCCTTGCAGGGAATAAAGAATGTAAATGTGAATAAACGGCACAATACACGTAAACTTGTAGGCATGTTGGTTGTAAATAAGCTGGAAAACAGTAATGCTTAACAGCGGGAGACGAGTTTACTTCCACATCTCCTTAAAATGGCTTATCCACGCCCACGATTCCTACTACAAATTGTTCAGTGAAGTACCCTCTATGTCCTGCTAAATTTTTGCATACTGGTATGGAAACACACTGTATAATCTGTAAAATTACATATAGCTAGAAACTGACTTCACTACAATCTCTTTGCTTATGTGGATAGAATGGAAGAGAACGACACGTGCCGCGCGGGATTAGCCGAGCGGTCTCGGGCGCTGCAGTCATGGACTGTGCGGCTGGTCCCGGCGGAGGTTCGAGTCCTCCCTCGGGCATGGCTGTGTGTGTTTGTCCTTAGGATAATTTAGGTTACGTAGTGTGTAAGCTTAGAGACTGATGACCTTAGCAGTTAAGTCCCATAAGGTTTCACACACAGTCAAACAGAACTAGCCGTAAATATGTTTAAACCCAACTCCTGGGCATGTTTTATACTTCATAATGTTTGGAACGCGATTCTGAACAGAAATTACCGTCGTTCATACCAACTGATGACAGGAGACAAAATCCACAGGT
This sequence comes from Schistocerca gregaria, assembly GCF_023897955.1. NCBI lineage: Eukaryota > Metazoa > Arthropoda > Insecta > Orthoptera > Acrididae > Schistocerca > Schistocerca gregaria. The sequence continues at coordinate 84,709,902 of NC_064930.1, read as the reverse complement.
ATGAAATGCTAGCTAAATACATGAACAAGTCTGAAGACGATTGTCTTAAAGGACACCAGTAGGTATTCACACTGTTACTCACGTATTCGGTGATATCTCGAGCCTACAGACATAGAAACATAAAAATAGTACACTACTGACCATTAAAATTGCTACACCACGAAGATGAGGTGCTACAGACGCGAAATTTAACCGACAGGAAGAAGATGCTGTGATATGCAAATGATTAGCCTTACGGAGCATTCACAGAAGGCTGGCACCGGTGGCGACACCTACAACGTGCTGACATGAGGAAACATCCCAACCGGTTTTCTCATACACAAACAGCAGCTAACCGGCGTTGCTTGGTGAAACGTTGTGATGACTCGTGCAAGGAGGAGAAATGCATACCATCACGTTTCCGACTTTGATGAAGGTCGGATTGTGGTTTATCGTATAGCGACATTGCTGGTCGCGTTGGTCGAGATCCAATGACTGTTAGCAGAATATGTAATCGGTGGGTTCAGGAGGGTAATACGGAACGCCGTGCTGGATCCAAACAGCCTCATATCACTAGGGGTCGAGATGACAGGCATCTTATCCGCATGGCTGCAACGCATCGTGCAGCCACGTCTCGATCCATGAGTCAACAGATGGGGAAGTTTGCAAAACAACAACCATCTGCACGAACAGTTCGACGACGTTTGCAGGAGCACGGACTATCAGCTCGGAGACCGTGGCTGCGGTTACCCTTGACGCTGCATCACAGACAGGAGCGCCTGCGATGGTGTACTCGACGAGGAATCTGGGTGCACGAATGGCAAAACGTCATTTTTCGGATGAATCCAGGCTCTAATGGTCGCATCCGTGTTTGGCGACATCACGGTGAACGCACATTGGAAGCGTGTATTCGTCGTCGCCATACTGGCGTATCACACGGAGTGATGGTACGTGGTGCCATTGGTTACACGTCTCTGTCACCTCTTGTTTGCATTGACGGCACTTTGAACAGTGGACATTACATTTCAGTTGTGTTACGACCCATGGCTCTACCCTTCATTCGATCCCTGCGAAACCCTACAGTTGAGCAGGATAATGCACGAATGCATGTTGCAGTTCTTTTACAGGCCTTTATGAATACAGAAAATGTTCGACTGCTGTCCTAGCCAGCACATTCTCCAGATCTCTCACCAATTGAAAACCTCTGGTCAATGGTGGCCGAGCAACTGGCTCGTCACAATACGCCAGTCCCTACTCTTGATGAACTGTGGCATCGTGTTGAAGCTGCATGGGCAGCTGTAACTGTACACCCCATCCAAGGTCTGTTTGATTCAATACCCAGGCGTGTGAAGGTTGTTATTACAGCAAGAGGTGGTTGTTCCGGGTACTGATTTCTCAGGATCTCTGCACCCAAATTGCGTGAAAATTTAATCATATGTCAGTTCCAGTATAATATGTTTGTCCAATGAATACCCGTTTATCATCTGCATTTCGTCTTCGTGTAGCGATTTTAATAGCCAGTAGTGTATTAATACACTCCTGGAAATGGAAAAAAGAACACATTGACACCGGTGTGTCAGACCCACCATACTTGCTCCGGATACTGCGAGAGGGCTGTACAAGCAATGATCACACGCACGGCACAGCGGACTTACCAGGAACCGCGGTGTTGGCTGTCGAATGTCGCTAGCTGCGCAGCATTTGTGCACCGCCGCCGTCAGTGTCAGCCAGTTTGCCGTGGCATACGGAGCTCCATCGTAGTCTTTAACACTGGTAGCATGCCGCGACAGCGTGGACGTGAACCGAATGTGCAGTTGACGGACTTTGAGCGAGGGCGTATAGTGGGCATGCGGGAGGCCGGGTGGACGTACCGCCGAATTGCTCAACACGTGGGGCGTGAGGTCTCCACAGTACATCGATGTTGTCGCCAGTGGTCGGCGGAAGGTGCACGTGCCCGTCGACCTGGGACCGGACCGCAACGACGCACGGATACACGCCAAGACCGTAGGATCCTACGCAGTGCCGTAGGGGACCGCACCGCCACTTCCCAGCAAATTAGGGACACTGTTGCTCCTGGGGTATCGGCGAGGACCATTCGCAACCGTCTCCATGAAGCTGGGCTACGGTCCCGCACACCGTTAGGCCGTCTTCCGCTCACGCCCCAACATCGTGCAGCCCGCCTCCAGTGGTGTCGCGACAGGCGTGAATGGAGGGACGAATGGAGACGTGTCGTCTTCAGCGATGAGAGTCGCTTCTGCCTTGGTGCCAATGATGGTCGTATGCGTGTTTGGCGCCGTGCAGGTGAGCGCCACAATCAGGACTGCATACGACCGAGGCACACAGGGCCAACACCCGGCATCATGGTGTGGGGAGCGATCTCCTACACTGGTCGTACACGTATGGTGATCGTCGAGGCGACACTGAATAGTGCACGGTACATCCAAACCGTCATCGAACCCATCGTTCTACCATTCCTAGACCGGCAACGGAACTTGCTGTTCCAAAAGGACAATGCACGTCCGCATGTATCCCGTGCCACCCAACGTGCTCTAGAAGGTGTAAGTCAACTACCCTGGCCAGCAAGATCTCCGGATCTGTCCCCCATTGAGCATGTTTGGGACTGGATGAAGCGTCGTCTCACGCGGTCTCCACGTCCAGCACGAACGCTGGTCCAACTGAGGCGCCAGGTGGAAATGGCATGGCAAGCCGTTCCACAGGACTACATCCAGCATCTCTACGATCGTCTCCATGGGAGAATAGCAGCCTGCATTGCTGCGAAAGGTGGATATACACTGTACTAGTGCCGACATTGTGCATGCTCTGTTGCCTGTGTCTATGTGCCTGTGGTTCCGTCAGTGTGATCATGTGATGTATTTGACCCCAGGAATGTGTCAATAAAATTTCCCCTTACTGTGAAAATGAATTCACGGTGTTCTTATTTCAATTTCCAGGAGTGTACTTATCAGAGAAATTATTGTAAATATATCAGGCCACTGAAGTTAAGCACCGTCGGGCTCTGATAACACCTGGGTGGTTCACCGTCCGGGCCTGCAGAGTGCTGTTGGCAAGCGGGGTGCACTCAGTCCTTGTGAGGTCGACTGAGGAGCTTCTTGACTCAGAAGTAGCGGCTCTGACGTACAGCCAGGAGAGCGGTGTTCTGACGACGTGCCCCTCCGTATTGACATCCAGTGACAGCTAAGGTCTGAAGATGGCATGATGGCCGGTACGTACTATTGGTCCTTCATGGCCTGTTCGAATGGTGTTGGTTTTTATATTAATACCATTAAAATCGATTGTTTTTGGTAAATAAAGTATTCAGCGTCATTTAAGGCCAGTAGTATGTATAGTTACTGGTGTAACTTGGAGGGTAAAACCAACTGCCAGTTGAGTTTCTTGTGCTTCTCTGTGATGCTCTTCCATGGATAATACTGCATCTCTAGCCGCTTACACGTCAGTAAATAACCCAACTAAATAATAAATATAACTTAATTCAAAACATCGAATAACGTAAAAACACTTTGTTCATAGTGGACTGGTAGTCCACAGCTCCGGCTATTACGATGATGATGATGATGATGATGATGTTTGGTTATGGGGAGCTCAACTGCGCGGTTATCAGCGCCTCTACAAATTCCCAACCTTTGCCCAGTTTCGTCTCGCTACGTTCATGAATACTGATGAGATGATGAGGACAACACAAAGACCCAGTTATCTTGAGGCAGGTGAAAATTCCCGACCCCAGCGGGAATCAAATCTGGCCCAGCTAATACGGTAACGTGATAAAAGATGATCGCTTTTGTAATTCACACGTTTCTTTTAGACATCATTACACACGTCAGTGCCTGTATTTCATACTGAGGCACATTAAGATGCTTTCACATGTTCGGTCCACTTCTTACACGCCAGTGTGTCCTAGCAAACTGTATGAGGATCAAGCATTTTACAAGTAAATCCCATCATGTAAAAATGACAGCTTGGTAACTGAAACATGTAATAGCATTTATAGTGACAGCAGACAAAACAGAGAATGACGCACATTTCTCTTCACGTGACATCCACAAGTGTAATCCACTGTCATTGATAAAACTCAGTAGATTTAAAAATAATTTTTTTGTAAGAAGGTAAGCAGTACCCAGTTTCAGGGCATACCTCTCATCTTCAGGTGCATATTAAAATGTGAATCCACAAAGAACTTTTTTTTCTGCTTTGCATTGTGTGCCTTACAGCTCCGATGGGTATCTACGCACCACCGTTTTCGAAAGTTCGCTTATCTGTCTTCATGCAGACCCATGACCCATGTGTGGCGCCCGCCTAAGCTGACACCGGATTCCTCCCCTGTGAGGGGCTTTCAAGCAGACCTAGGGTTGAAGGGGATATTCTCTTCCTTGTAATGCACTAACGACACACTCTTTTAACGTATTTTAACCTTGTGTATTGAGTATTGAACCGGGGACGTAGAAAAGACAGAGAGGCTTTGGCCTGCCGTAGCCCTCACTGGTTCACAGCCCCACAGCAGGCCACAGCAGTCCACCCACCCCTCCGCCGCCCCGCACCGAATCCAGGGTTATTGTGCGGTTCGGCCCCCAGTGGACTCTCTTGCGAATGTCTCATACCAGACGAGTGTAACCCCAAATGTTCGGATGGTAGAGAAAGTATGGTGTGCGGGTACATGGAGAAGGTGTTTGTGTTGAAATCGCTGACACAGTGTCACTGAGGTGGAATAAGGGGAACCAGCCTGAGGTAGATGGAAAACCGCCTTAACCGTGTGCTGCATGAATTTCACTGCAGTGGACAACTGTTAATGGTCAATTATCTGGCGTTTTCAATCAGTCACGAGTCTGCAAAAGCATGTAGGACACAACACCAGTAGGGAGTGCCCTCTGCTGTGATCTGTGTACATTTTCAGCCTCAGGACTGATTGGAAATGCCAAAGAAGCGACAATTAACAGCTGTCCACTGTAGTGGACACCATGTGCCACAGGGTTAAAACCCATCCACAGGCTGGCCAGCACACTGGACCTCGACACTAATTCGCCGGGCGGAATGCTGGTGCATCACCTGGGATATACAGTCTCGGTCCGTGAAAAATTTTCTTCTTGGCGTTTCGCCCAGAGCTGTGCCGGACACCTCCAGCTCGCAAGACTAGACGGCAGCATCTCTGAAGATGATTCATCACAGCTCTGGTCGAAACGTCAGGAACGAAAAAGTTTCATGGACCAAGACCCTACAACCTAGTAGATTCAACAGAAACGCTGATATACTCCCTTTATGAGAAAACAGTTTTAAAAAAAAATAGACAATTTCACATACCAAGTAATGATCCTAGCTTCTATCGAAGAAGTCCCCGTGGCTACCTATACACAGTTGCCAACGTGTCTGGAGGTCTTGGAAGCAAGCAGGGAAATTTTCGACTGCGATGCTTCTAAGATAATTTGTCACGGCCCAGTGGATGTCTGTGACATCTTGATGAAGCTTTCATTTCAGTCAGCTGTTCACTCGCAGAAACAAGAAAAAATCGTAAGACGAGAGAGCAGGCCAATATGGCGGATGCAGGACGAGAACAACAGAATGTCGGACCAGACACTCGGTCACACGTAAAGCAGTGTGAGGTTTTGCATTGTCATGCAGTGAGAACCAGTACTGCCAATGGGACAAATCATGGCCGTGACGTCGAATTGTTTATCGTAAATGTTTCAAGTCTTATATGTAAAGAGTATGGTTTACTGTTTCACTTTGAGCAACATACTGATGGTGAATTAATCCTTTACTATCAGAGAATGCGATCAACATTGTCTTTGTTCTCCAAGTTTATCGTCTGACTTTTTTTTTTCGACGCTGGAGATCCAGCTTCGTGCGAGGGTGTCATACTGGGAGCACCAACTTTCATAAGCAATAAGCTTTGACAGAAACATGGGATCCCGTCAGAAATTATTCGTCTTTCCACGTTCTGTTCCTCTATTAGGGTGTGAGGGACGAGTTTTCATTACGTTTCCGTTTCTGTAAATCGCGTAAAATCTTGTGACACGCTTCAAATTAAGTTCTGATATCGCTCGACCAGTTACATGATGAGCCTCGTGCTACAGTTGCCTCACGCGCTCCACGTTTGCATCGGTATGTGCTGTAGATAGGCGACTATTTCTGGAGTCGTCTTGCACTGAATCTCTGCCTTCACGAAACCTTTCGTGCCTCTCGAAAACACGGCTTCTTGAAAGCGCGTCGCCTACATATGCATTCTGAATCATTGTCCACGTTTCGCTTTTTCCGACTTTAGCGCAGAACAGAATGTTCACTCTTTTCTCACAATCAGCATCCATTGTGCTACCGCAAGTAATGCGCCGAAAAGGCCAAACAGCGTGTAGTTAAGCACAACCCTGCCACACAGAGAGTTTGAGCAGACACATGGCCAAGGTCACTTCAAGGACGCACACATAACGGGGCAACATAAAAACAACATTTCTTTCTTTTTTAGTATTCCAAACTCAGAAATATAAATCTTGTCCCGGAACTTTTCTGACAAGCCAGATTTACAACGAACCAGAAAACATGAAAAAAGAAAACGAACTTGAAGACAGTATTATGGAAAGTGAAGACAAATTAGATGATGATGAAGTGGAATGCGTGACGGCAAAGAATTTAATTGCTCAGTGAAAAGTCGAAATAAGGAACCAGCGAGTACTCGTGTCATCACCTCAGAATTGCTACCATTTAGAGATGTGCTTAACATGTCAGTCATGCAAAATACAGACCAAGTTCAAGGAGAATGTAATAATTCCATTTCCAAAGAAGGATGGAGCTGAAAGGTTTGAACATTACTGAACATTAGGGTGGCAAACTATGAACGTGAACGATTTACAAAAGAACTGAAGAAAAGGTAGAACGTGACGCTGGGATAGATCAAGTTGGGTTCCGGCAATTGTAGGAACATGCGAAGCAATAGAAACTCTGCGTCTTATCTCGAAAGGTAGGAGTGACAGAAGACAAACCTAAAATTAAAACATTCGTAAGTTCACAGCATGTTGACCCGAATAACCTCTTTGAATTTCTGGATAACAGATGGAGTTATTTACAACTTGCACAGAAAAAAGACTGAAAGATTACGAACTGAAGGTCAATCAAGGGAAGCAAGACTTTAGAAAGGAATGAGACAGGACTGCAGCTACTCCAGCACGTTGTTCACCCAGTAGATCGAGCCGGCAGTATAGGAAACCAAGGCGAAACTTGGAAAGTGAATCGAAGTTCATGACATTGAGAGACTGGGGGTAAAAGGAAAACCAGTGCTGAAAAAGATAAATTTGTTAATAGCAAATGTGAATGAAAGTATTATTCGATGTTTTCTGAAGGTGTTTGTCGAGTGTGAGTAACAGGTGGGCGATAGACGATTTCGACAAGAAGAGAATACAGGCTTTTCAAATGTGGTGCTACATTAGAACGCTGAAGATTAGATGGATAGATGAGGTACATAAAGAAGACATACTGAACGGAATTGGCAAGGAACGAAAATTCTGGCATAACTTGAGTAAAAGTATGAATTAGTTGATAGGGACATCGTGTAGCTATAAAGAATTCTCAGATTAGTGAATAATGTATGTGTGTGTGTGGGGGGGGGGGGGGGGCATATATTTGTAGAAGAAACCAAAAAAGACTACCAATACACATGCTTCGGAGTTATGACTTCAAAACAGCAACAATAAGACGTAAGATCAATATGTTCGGAGGGCAGTGGATGATGCTATAGCGTTCAGAAATGCGGGGAATTTCATATCAGTGGACAACAGTGGGCGGAAGCATTTCAGTGAAAGCAATAGCAGACCGAGGAATGCAATTGCAGCGACGGATACACTCTGAATCAAGCCATGATGTTACGAGATGAAAGAGTTATTTTTGTGGGAACATAATTACACATTTAGACCAAATAGGTGTGTAGTCGAAAATGTTTACAGTAGGCGCAGCAACGCCAGAGATTTAAAATATGCTTACAATTAGTGTTGATGAATGGTGAGCATCAAAATAATATTTTTTTTAGTTATCTTCAATATATGTTCTTCGTGAAACATTGTGTTTATTGATCATGAAAAAAATCTCTTTTTAAAATGATTCACATATTTTATTTCGCACCTTATTGTCCTGGGGGAAGCCTAGTATCTAGATCAATCGTTTACACGGCGTTAATCGCTTCTTCTGGCGTATTCTGAAATAGAGTAACTACAACCAAAGGAATAAGTAGTAACTGAGATCGATCGTGATTTTATTGTTACGAGAGTTGCCTTTAAAGGTTTTGGAAACTGCCCGTAAGTGGCACTGGTGAGGTGGTACGTTGCTATTTTAAAATCTGCCATTTATTATTTTTAAATGCTCTAGCGGCGTGCTGCACTGGTGCAGCGCAGGGATTGCAGTGTGTACGACGTACATATGTAACTCAACATAAACAAAAACTTAAATAGGTAACTACATTGTCACGGAGGTGATAACTGATATTTTATGTCTAGCTCTCCAAAAATGTTTTCGGTGTATTTTTCGCGTTTAATCTCTACGAAAATTAGAGCGTTGCCTTCGTAACGAAAGCAAGTGATCGTCAAAGATGTAACGGAAGTACTTACAGATGACTATGCCCACTGTGATCGCAGCATACGAGTATCCATGGAGTGAGTATAGCGTACTATAGATGTCATCAACATCAAACCGTACCGTAAATGTTACGTGACATTTGGTATATCACAGTGAATAATTGTTCCTGCTACAGATTCATATCGGTATACTCACACATTCCCTGTAGTGGAATTACCTCTTAAAGAAACCGTTTATGACATTTAATTCACTTCATGGGCCAATAGCATTTCCAGCAAAACGTTATTTTCTTTAATTTTCATTTACAACCATGTATATACTAAAGTATTAGTTCCTTGTGTGCTAATATAAGACGAAAAATAAGGAAGCTAATTTCATTTCAGTATTGTAAAAAAAAATGGCTCTGACCACTATGGGACTTAACATCTATGGTTATCAGTCCCCTAGAACTTAGAACTACTTAAACCTAACTAACCTAAGGACATCACACAACACCCAGTCATCACGAGGCAGAGAAAATCCCTGACCCTGCCGGGAATCGAACCTGGGAACCCGGGCGCGGGAAGCGAGAAGGCTACCCCACGGCCACAAGCTGCGGACTCAGTATTGTAATTCTAAAACTATCCTACGTATTTTGCACTTTTGTGTAACCAACAACACTAATTGTTGTTATTATCGGTATCAAGATTTAGTATTAAAATAATAAACTCAAGATAATAAACTGTAATGAAATATGCACAAATTTATTTATACCGCACTTTTACCTGTGTTACAACTGATACTAATGTCACATAATATCTTCGATTGTTTGGCGGAAGGTTGTTAGTCGCAGTCACACTATAAGAGTGTTAGTGACCCTTTGCATGTCTTCCGCTTCCGCTATTTGCATCGTTAAAAGTGTTCGACAGAGACATCGTGAGAGGGCAGGGATTTCATATAGCGAGTTAAAAAGAAGAAAGAGACTACTCGGATAAGTGGTTCCATGGTTACATCTGGGACTGAATTTTCCCATTTCAAACGGATATTACTGTTCATGTAATCGCATTGAAAGGTGATATCTACTTGATCATCAGCAATGGTTAGTTTGAATATTAATTACAAAAAATAATATTATAAAGATATATTAGCAAAAACTGAAGAAATTAATGTATCAAAGATCTGTTTCATTTTCTATGCAATTGTGACAAAGCCGATTTGCTATTAAAGCTATTAAATAGCTTTATTTTACTTTAAAACACAAACTGCAACACCTTATAAACTTTTCACGATAATCAAGGCCAGAGAAGCATTGCCTTCTCCGACTGTACTTCTGACCAAAATGCGATACTGCTTTCGTAATGATATCCCCGACTTCACCCGCTTGGGGTCTGAAATTTCAAAAACACCGAAAGACGTATTTTTTAAATCTTCAGCCGAGAAGTCAAATACCGATTTACACAGATGTACAGTATGTTGTCAAGAGTATCCGGAAACCCCCAATAATATATTAGGTGCGCTGTGCTCCAACCTACTGACAGGTACTCAATATTAGCGACCTAAGTAGTCATTAGACATAGTGAGAGGGCAAATGGGGTGCTGCGCGGAACTCACGGACTTTGAAAGTGGTCAGGTGATTGGGTGTCATCGTCACTTGTGTCATCGTCTGTACGTGAGATTTCCACACTCACAATGTGTGTCACTTGTGTCATCGTCTGTACGTGAGATTTCCACACTCACAAACGTCCCTCGGTACACTGTTTCCGATGTGACACTGAAGTGGAAACGTGAAGGGACACGTACAGCACAAAAGCGTACAGGCCGACCTCGTCTGTTGACTGACAGAGACTGCCAACAGTTGAAGAGGGTCGTAATGTGTAATAGACAGACATCTATCCAGACGATCACACAGGAATTCCAAAATGCATCAGGATTCACTGCAAGTACTATGACAGTTAGGCGGGAGGTGTGAAAACATGGATTTCATGGTCTAGTGGCTGCTCATAAGCCACACATCACGCAGGTAAATGTCAAATGACGCCTCGTATGTCGTGCCAACAGTAAAATTCGGAGGCGGTGGTGTTATGGTGTGGTCATGTTTCTCAAGGAGGGAACTTGCGCCCCTGTTGTTTAGCGTGGCACTATCAGAGCACAGGCCTACATTGATGTTTTAAGGACCTTTTTGCTTCCCATTGTTGAAGAGCAATCCGGGGATGGCGATTGCAGTTTTCAACACGATCGAGCACCAGCTCATAACGCACGGCCTGTGGCGGAGTGGTTGCACGACAATAACATCCCTGTAATGAACTGGCTAGCACAGTGTGCTGACCTGAATCCTATAGAACACCTCTGAGATGTTTTGGAACGCCGACTTCGTGCCAGGCCTCACCGACCGACATCGATACCTCTCCTCAGTGCAGCACTCCGTGAAGAATGGGCTGCCATACCCCAACAAAATTTCCAGCACCTGATTGAACGTATGCCTGCAAGAGTGGAAGCTGTTATCAACGCTAAGGGTGGGCCAACACCATGTTGAATTCCAGTATTACCAATGGAGGGTGCCACGAACTTGTAGGTCATTTTCAGCCAGGTGTCCGGATACTTTTTTGATGACACAGTGTAGCTTTAAAAATGCGTTAGTAGTTCTTTAACAATGATTTATTTAGGAAATAAACTTACAATCGCTATTTCTGTCCCTAGGGGTTAAATTTACAAAAAAAAATGCTTAAACGCGTAATTTTTGTTTGTGACAGAGAGACCAAATATCAACTCTCGTAGTTCTAGCTTGAAAATTGCCTTAATAACTACATATTTCGAAAAACGTTTAATGCCCTTACGGATAGAGTTTTGAAAATCCCTTTTTAAGTGATGCCTACAATATAAGGTCGACACCCTCTCGAAATTTCAAATTTCTATCCTGGGTGATGCTGAGGCTGTAAATCAGTCAGCACACAGCATTTTTTTTTTTTATACACAGATGAGAGACAGGTCAGAAAGCACTACTTATCACTGAAGCAGCTCCTCAGGTGATACAACGAATCGAACCCACAACGTTCCAGACATGGCATCAGAGAACCGTCCCTGGCAGTTTCGGGAACTGGATCTGGGTCCTCCACATACGACTCACACACGCTGAGTTCTCAGACATGACTTGGGCAGACATTCTAACCACACCTCCTTTGATGCTAAGAGTGGCCAACAACTAGACCCGTGCGATAGAATCCGTGTCCGCTTTTACTCATACATTTTGAACACGATAAGGCCCGGAGAACACAGTTCCACATAGCAGAGCCCAAGAAATACAGTACTAACCTGACTATAGCAGATGTTGGAAGTGACCTCCGTTCATCTCTCGGCACATTTGGGCCCTGGTCAATAAGTCGCTGAAGGTGATTCGAATCTGAACTACTAGAATTGCTGCGATCTCACCGGAAATGCTCCGCGCTGCAGGTCCTGAAGACTATGGAGGTTGTTGCGATACACCTTACATTTGAGGGCTCCCCGAAAAAAGTAATCGCACAGTGACAATAGGTAACCTGGGTGGTCAGCTGGGGCCGACCACAGTAACCTCTGCTAACAACTTTGTATTGAGTGAGATTTTCACTCTGCAGCGGAGTGTGCGCTGATATGAAACGTCCTGGCAGATTAAAACTATATGTCGGATCGAGACTCCAACTCGGGACCTTTGCCTCTCGGGGGCATGAGTGAACACAGTGTAAATGTGCTCCTTGCTTCAGCCGGCTGTATCCATCCCTTGGAATGTAAGTCAAGCTGTTTTCCTCCTCCATTAATGCTGCCACAAATGGTATTAAAAATGGTGTGAATGTCAGGCGCCGAAGTCAGAGTCTGATGAAAGAAGATGGGACCAACAGTGCGGCGTGCAGACACTGCACACCAAAACCCAACGTTCTGATCAAGTAATGGTGTTTCGTGGACGTTATGCGGATCTCAGCTGCCCAGAACATATGATTCTGTGAGCTGACGTAGTCACTCAGTTCGAACCAGCAATCATCAGACATAAAGAAAAGATCCCTGTCCAAGCCACTGATTGTTATCTGAGTGAACAGCCACTCACACAACTGGAGGCGCTGACGAGCATCTGCTGGTTTTAATGCATGAACAACAAACATTCGGTAGGGATGCGTGTGCAGGTCCAGCTGGAGTTATATGATGTTACATCGTCCAGGCCACTTTATTAGCCCCATCCGGTACACATGTCACGAAGCCACTAGGGGAAGTATAAGAGGGGGGGGGGGGGGGGGAGAGAGAACGACACCCACTCCTTAAAGAGCGAGACTGCAGGCGCAGTGAAAAATACACTCCTGGAAATTGAAATAAGAACACCGTGAATTCATTGTCCCAGGAAGGGGAAACTTTATTGACACATTCCTGAGGTCAGATACATCACACGATCACACTGACAGAACTACAGGCACATAGACACAGGCAACAGAGCATGCACAATGTCGGCACCAGTACAGTGTATATCCACCTTTCGCAGCAATGCAGGCTGCTATTCTCCCATGGAGACGATCGTAGAGATGCTGGATGTAGTCCTGTGGAACGGCTTGCCATGCCATTTGCACCTGGCGCCTCAGTTGGACCAGCGTTCGTGCTGGACGTGCAGACCGCGTGAGACGAAGCTTCATCCAGTCCCAAACATGCTCCATGGGGGACAGATCCGGAGATCTTGCTGGCCAGGGTAGTTGACTTACATCTTCTAGAGCACGTTGGGTAACAGGGGATACATGCGGACGTGCATTGTCCTGTTGGAACAGCAAGTTCCCTTGCCGGTCTAGGAATGGTAGAACGATGGGTTCGATGACGGTTTGGATGTACCGTGCACTATTCAGTGTCCCCTCGACGATCACCAGAGGTGTACGGGCAGTGTAGGAGGTCGCTCCCCACACCATGATGCCGGGTGTTGGCCCTGTGTGCCTCGGTCGTATGCAGTCCTGATTGTGGCGCTCACCTGCACGGCGACAAACTACGCATACCACCATCATTGGCACCAAGGCAGAAGCGACTCTCATCGCTGAAGACGAGACGTCTCCATTCGTCCCTCCATTCACGCCTGTCGCGACACCACTGGAGGCGGGCTCCAGGATGTTGGGGCGTGAGTGGAAGACGGCCTAACGGTGTGCGGGACCGTAGCCCAGCTTCATGGAGACGGTTGCGAATGGTCCTCGCCGATACCCCAGGAGCAACAGTGTCCCTTAATTTGCTGGGAAGTGGCGGTGCGGTCCCCTACGGCACTGCGTAGGATCCTACGGTCTTGGCGTGCATCCGTGCGTCGCTGCGGTCCGGTCCCAGGTCGACGGGCACGTGCACCTTCCGCCGACCACTGGCCACAACATCGATGTACTGTGGAGACCTCACGCCCCACGTGTTGAGCAATTCGGCGGTACGTCCACCCGGCCTCCCGCATGCCCACTGTACTCCCTCGCTCAAAGTCCGTCAACTGCACATACGGTTCACGTCCACGCTGTCGCGGCATGCTACCAGTGTTAATGACTGCGATGGAGCTCCGTATTCCACGGCAAACTGGCTGACACTGACGGCGGCGGTGCACAAATGCTGCGCAGCTAGCGCCATTCGACGGCCAACACCGCGGTTCCTGGTGTGGCCGCTGTGCCGGTCGTGTGATCATTTCTTGTACAGCCCTCTCGCAGTGTCCGGAGCGAGTATGGTGGGTCTGACACACCGGTGTCAATCTGTTCTTTTTTCCATTTCCAGGAGTGGATATAAGGGCCAGTCAAATGATAACTACACAGATGGAGAAAAGTAAGTAAATTGTATATTATTTCAAAATTAACTGTTAATACATTTATGCCACTGTGAGACCAGACGGCCATTGCCTTCATGGAATCATGTCTGGGATTGCCTACGGAAGTCCGCAGCCCGTGGTCGCGCGGCAGCGTTCTCGCTTCCCACGCCCGGGTCCCTGGGTTCGATTCCCGGCGGGGTCAGGGATTTTCTCTGCCTCGCGATGACTGGGTGTTGTGTGCTGTCCTTAGGTTAGTTAAATTTAAGCAGTTCTAGGGGACTGATGACCATAGCTGTTAAGTCCCACAGTGCTCAGAGCCAAGCCTACGGAAACCTGATTGCAGCCAGACGTACACTTTTTCGTCAGAAGCAAATGAACGCCCACGAAGATCTCTCTTCAGGGCTCCAAAAGTATGAAAATCGCGAGGGGAGAAATCGGAGCTATATTGAGGAAGGGAGGATATCTAAAGGCTTGTCAGCGAAATTTCTGTGTCGTAGTCGAAACAAGCTGTTAACAAAATGCTCGCCTCGAAAATGCCAACATTGTTTCGAGTACGCGACCACAGTTTCTGCTCTCTTATACAGGATGATATAGTAGATAGTGTCAAAGGTTCCACGCTGCTTTTGTCGGATGATGCTGTAGTATAACAGAGAAGTGGAAGCATTAGAAAATTGCAGCGAAATGCAGGAAGATCTGCAGCGGATAGGCACTTGGTGCAGGGAGTGGTAACTGACCCTTAACATAGACAAATGTAATGTATTGCAAACACATAGAAAGAAGGATCCTTTATTGTATGATTATATGACAGCGGAACAAACACTGGTAGCAGTTATTTCTGTAAAATATCTGGGAGTATGCGTGTGGAACGATTTGAGGTGGAATGATCATATAAAATTAATTGTTGGCAAGGCGAGTACCAGCTTGAGATTCATTGGGAGGGTCCTTAGAAAATGTAGTCCATCAACAAAGGAGGTGGCTTACAAAACACTCGTTCGACCTATACTTGTGTGTTGCTCATCAGTGGGGGATGCGTACCAGGAGATGGAGAAGATCCAAAGAAGAGCGGCTCGTTTCGTCACAGGCTTATTTGGTAAGCGTGATAGCGTCACGGAGATGTTTAGCAAACTCAAGTGGCAGACGCTGCAAGAGAGGCGCTCTGTATCGCGGTGTAGCTCGCTGTCCAGGTTTCGAGAGGGTGCGTTTCTGGATGAGGTATCGAATATACTGCTTCCCCCTACTTATACCTCCCGAGGAGATCACGAATGTAAAATTAGAGAGATTCGAGCGCGCACGGAGGCTTTCAGTCAGTCGTTCTTCCCGCGAACCATACGAGACTGGAACAGGAAACGGAGATAATGACAGTGACACGTAAAGTGCCCTCCGTCACACACCATGGAGTGGCTTGCGGACTATAAATATAGATGTAGATGGAACCAGTACGGACCATTCAGAGCCATGCGAAGAGATGTCAGCGTGATCTGAAGCAACAAATGGTGCTTTCGGTTCTTTAGCCCTTCTGTTCCCCTACTTTCGCGTAACCCCGCTGTGGGAAGAAGGAGCTGCAATATTCACTTGTGAGCAAAAAAAACGTCAAAGGTGTGGTAATAAAGAAAACGGACTCATGCATAACTCTTTACTGAAAAAAACCTACACTGAGAGTTCCCTCCCTGATCCCTTCACTGCTCCACGCGAATTTTCCACTGTTGATGGAGGCTGCGCTGAAAGTCTGTTTCTGTTTCGCTGTGGAAGAGGCACGTCGTTTTTACCTTCACTGCATCCACGCAACTCGAACCTGGTTCCTATGAGCGCAGACTTCAGTCTTGGGAAAATCAAGAGGTCGCACGGTGCTAGGTCAGGCGAATGGGGTGGATGTTCCATCGCTGGAACGTTGTTTTCCAACAAAAATGCCTTCACAGACTAAGCGTTAGGGCGGGGCGCGTTGTCCAGAAGAAGAATCCTTTACCGATTCTTGCATAGTTCTGGTCTTCGTCGCACACATTCGCGCAGGATCCTCAAATCAGTTACATAATAAGCTTCATTGACAATCTGACCCTCAGGCGCCCAACCAGTGTAGATACAAACTAAAACTAGCCTCCGCCCAAATAGGCCATGAAGGTCCAACGGTACCGACCAGCAGCCGTGTCATCCGTAGCCCACAGGCGTCACTGGATGCGGATACGGAGGGACATGTGGTCAGCACACCGCTCGCCTGGGTGTATGTCAGCTTACGAGACTCGAGGCTCTACTTCTCAGTCAAGCAGCTCCTCAGTCCGCCTCACAAGGGCTGAGTGCACCCCGCCTGCCAACAGCGCTCAGCAGATCGGATGGTCACCCATCCAAGTGTTAGCCCGGTCGGAGAGCGCTTAATGAAGGTGACCGAACGGAAACCGGTGTTACCACTGCGGCAAGGCCTTTGGCTTCTCAGTGTGGAAAACCCCTTTGGATATCGAAGAAAACAATCACTATTAATTTGAATTTTGATTTCCTTATACGCGCTTTCTTCCTACTGAGGGATTGAGGGCTCTTCCAGTTCATGGTTTGTCGCTTAATCTCTCAATCGTATTGGAATATCAGTGCTTCGTGACACGAAATTACTTTTCTGAGGTAATCAAGGTCATTTTCAATGTCTTCGAGAGTGCCAGCACAGCTCTAGTGTCCTGCGGTCGGCAGAAAAGAACTAACGATCAAGTTTGAACACATATTATTTAACTAAAACGCCTTCTTGGTGTGCACTAATTTCCAAACACAAGAATAACAAGAAACCTAACAATTCTTGTGATAGATAAAGAGTAAAAGACAATGAAAAGAAACAACAACCAAAATAGTAAGCTACACAATTACAAAGTGGCGATGCGCCCAAGAAAATACAACTTTCTACTGAAGGCTACGGCGAGTATCTACTGGGCTAGAGCCGGCATAGGTATTGGCTGGAGCTGTCCTGGCTGTAGCTACACACTGCCAGTCTGACTCTGCTCGCGTCCTTATAACACCGGTTCAGCGCAGTGCTACATGTAGTCACATTAGTTCCAATTGGTGGACCACTCTTACATGGCTTTTCACGAAGTAGTGCCGTGTTTATGCAGAAAGTCTGTTGATGTTTACATCCACAGGCGAGCTCTTGAATGGAGGTCGGCAGCCCACCTTGCTTGTCTGTTGTGCGGGTCCTCTAACTAATAAGTGACCGCTTCGACAACAGCAGTTCACTCGATGCTGTTTTAGCTGGTTTGTGGATATCCTTGGCACCACTTTAGCAAAAACTTTGTCATGCCCCGATCTTTGCGCATAATCTGTGTGACAGTTTCCTTAGTGATGCAGGCAGGTTCTGAAATTGCTCGAATGCTCAGGCTGCTTTCTTGTCGAACGAATCTACTGACTTTGTCAACATCTTCCTATGTTTACGAAATGGATGAACAACCCAGCTTTGGATTGTCTTCGACGTTTTCCCTACAGTCCTTGAACCTCATAACCCATTGAGAAACTTGCGTGCAAGGTAATTACTGATCACCACAAAAAATCGTAAGTTTCTGTAGTGGATTTTCCAACTTTTGTGAGGAATTTGGTGTTAACATGTCGTTCCACTTTAGAGCACAGCATAATTCCGACAGAGCTCAGAGAACACGCCACTTTTCTGAAATGGCTCATAGCCAGACTAACCATCACAGCGGAGTGAAATTTTGTATGCATGTCAGGCAGGGTCCCAGGGCTATTCCCCCACTCTTCTCTTTATCACTGATGAAGCTGGAAATGCACACAGCAACTAGTCTGGTTTCTTTATTGCCACATCTCGTATAGTACATCACATGTGTACCGAACAATTATGAGTAATTTTGTTTATGTGGCAGGTGAACTATTGCCACTGATGATATGAAATTTAAGTCCTGTATCGTGCTCCAACACAGTGCGCTGCAGTTACATGGCAAGTGTGGAAATTATGACTGCAAGAGCATGAGGCTCTGTGGACCTCAAGTTTACTGCGTTCACTGTGGCGGTCGAACGCCTCCTTATTGGGAAGGGCAGTATGCCTACATTGTACCACTCTACTGGCCGACGTCGGAGCAAACGATATGTTGCGTCATTAACCTCCCCATTGTCCACGTACTGCTTCTCGTGGAGAGCGCCCTTCATTGGGTCAAATAGCAGTCCTGCTCAGATCCGTTGTCGCTCTTTATGGTCTTCTATTAGGAGACACTCACCTTTGAGTATGGTCTCCTATTAGGTGGACACACACCTTTGAGTGCCCCGACTGGTGGACGATTTGTAAGCACTTCCAACAGAGACATCCGGTTGAGCAGTGCGATATTTGACTGTGATCCATCACTCACATCCAATTAGACTGCCTGGACTTTCCAAAACTGCCGGAGTCGCAGGTGTGTGTGTGGCCGACTAGCATGTGGGAGATCGGGCAGATATGAACGAACTTGTTGTGATGACAGATGCCTTACCCAACGACTCACCGTATTCTTGTTCACTGCCAGGGCCCGGTAGATATTCCGAGAGTGCCTATGAATATCTGTGATGTTCTGGTTATCCGCCAAAAGGAGCTGAATAACAACTACGCGCTTAGAATGCACTAATGTTACATACGCAATTTTGAAGGCTTCGCATGGTACCGCCACCAATCGGATGTTCATGAAACTATAGAGGCTGAAGCGGAAATATTCCACTACGTCCCACAAAAAATTCCACCTTTTACAACAGAAACTGTCAAAAAAAAGAAAGAAATTGCATTACTTATTGGACGCCCCTCGCAGCTACACGTAAACTATCTCACAAAAGAGTATTTGCAAAGCTTCAAGGACCAGTGCTAAGTGAAGAACAACGGGATATGCCTCAACTGCTACGTATCACTCCCAAAGCCGTCGCAAGTGCAAGAAGATTAAAAAAGTCTCTAAAATTGCCATTTTTGATACAAATGACCTGGTCAATTTCGAGACGTGTCATGCCACAAGAACTAAATTTTGTGAACGACAGAAGCAACCATAGCATAAAAGATTTATCGCAAGCGTATGCAATTCTATACTGAATAAAACCTCTGTACACCAAATTCTGGACGGGTGGAAGTGCCCTGTATGCCCGCTCCACCCGCCCCCCCCCCCCCCCCTCCCCCTGCCAATTGCCTACGCCTACAATTACAGCAGGCGTTTGAATAAAATCATTTTTATCATTTTTTCCACGTCCCGTACGAGAATGGAAGAAGTTCTACATCTACATGATTCTGAGGTAATCTGGGTCACATTTAAGTGCGTGGCACAGGGTTCATCGAACCACCTTCACAATTCTCTGTTATTCCAATCTCTTAAGCGCGCGGAAAGAACGAGCACCTATATCTTTCCGTACGAGCTCTGATTTCCCTTATCTTATCATAGTGATCGTTTCTCCCTATGTAGCTCGGTGCCAACAAAATATTTTCGCGTTCGGAGGAGAAAGTTTCTAAACATTCATGGTGGTGCCTGTTTGTTCTATATCGTGTCTCCCTACCACTTTCGCGCAACGACGCTCTGAGCGTGTTTTTTAGGGAATTGACTAGTTTGAACCGGGGACCTGTTGCTGGTAAGGAGACGCCAGACCACACATGACATGTAGAATTCAGAAGAGTTCAGTGAGACTAGCGATGATATAACCAAATATTTAATGATTTCAGCGTCAGCTCCACTGCACTCCCTATAAAAGAATCTTAATACTAATTAAATTTAGTGGAAAGGGTTCAACGTTTTCCTATTTTTAGTTAGCTGGTAAAATAACGTCGAAAAAGCAGTTAAGTTTACCATTGGAAATTTTATTCTACTCACAAAACATCGTTTATAAATTGCACTATTGATACAAGGAAATGTTTTAATACAGGATGGTAAAAACCAACTGCGTTCAACAAAAATGTGAATGAATATTCCCTGAATGGGTTCCCAAGTTCTACAATGGATCGAAGGATGACCTAAGCCATATCACATCTATAATCCAGGTTTAAATTAAGTTTCACAAAAGAGAAAACTATCAAAATGGTCTACAGTGACCCTCAATTATCTTTAATTACTTATCTAACTTGTCGTAAATTACAGTGGCTGATGTGGCTTCTCAATAACTATATAACAGAAAAATCATCGCGATTCAGATTTTTACTTCAAGCGGCAAATGTGAACACCATGAGCTTTAATTTACGATCGACACTAGTATTACGCAAAAACGAGGTGTAACAGATGAGACTTTTGCAGTTCTGAGTTAAGCTTTATGCGCTGTTATGCGGCATCGCATGCGTTCATTACCTTGTCGGTGTTCGTCAGGGGGGCGGCGGCCGACGCAGCAGCCATCCAGCTCGCCGTCTCGGAACTAACTCTTTCCGCTTACTACTATTTACCGAAGTTGGTTTAAAAAAACTATCTGGCTGTGTTTTCATCTGACCAATCAGGGTCTCAATGTTAACCTTAAGCTCCGCCTACAAAGATTCTGTGAATCCAATGAGAAACGTTATACTTTTCGTGGTGGGGCAATGTTTTTAAAGTTTGCAAAGTAACAGACGCTAAAAAGTCTCACGCTAAAACCTGCAGCTAGTGTGCTCCTTTTAGCGTTATCGTAAGATCTATACTGTTCTTCTGGAGGGCTCTATCTTTTAACATGGGCTGGGGGGTGGTCCTTGATGTACCTGAGACGCGAAAAAGTCTCACGCTAAAACTTGCGGGTGGTAGTGGCCCTTTTTGTGTTATCGTAAGATCTATACTGTTTTTCTGGAGGGCTCTACCTTTTAACATGGGCTGGGGGGTGGTCGTTGACGTAACAGGGACGCGAAAAAGTCTCACGCTTAAACGTGCGGGTGGTAGACTTAGAGGTAGGCTGGCGACGTGGGTGTCCAGTCCGTTCCTTATCGTAGGGCCTTCTAGCTTAACACGGTTCTGCTCTCGGCTTCTGTCCTCGTTTCTCCCCTCGGAACTGCGTCTGCCTCACGGTGGGAAGGTACGACATGCATTTAGGCATTCTTGTGTTAGTCTGTGGCATTCCATTTGCTCACTCGTTACTCGTATTAATTTAATGTCACGATTTATTCGGAGCTATGTGACATACTAGTAGATTTGCTTATTATGTCAGGGTTTTCATGGAAGGTGTTGGATTTGCCTGACATTACAAGTTGGTGATTGGAATTTCTTACATATTTCGCGATAATACAAAACGTGTTTCCCTTCTTTGAACTTTTTCGATGTACTCCGTGAAACTTATCGGGTAACGATCCAAAACCGCGCAGCAGTATTCTAAAAGAGGACAGACAAGCGTAGTGTAGGCAGTCTCCTTAGTAGGTCTGTTACATTTTCTAAGTGTCCTGCCAATAGAACGCAGTCTTTGCCTTCCCCACAACGTTTTCTAAGTGTTCCTTCCAATTTAAGTTGTTCGTAATTGTAATTCCTAGATATTGAATTGAATTTACGGCCTTTAGATTTCACTGACCGAAGTTTAACGGATTCCTTTTCGCACCCATGTGGATGACCTCACACTTCTCGTTATTTAGGGGCAACTGCCAATTTACACACCATTCACATATCTTTTCTAAATCGTTTCGCAATTTGTTTTGATCTTCTGATGACTTTATTAGTCGATAAACGACAGCGTCATCTGCAAACAACCGAAGACGGCTCCTGAGATTGTCTCCTAAATCGTTTATACAGATAAGGAATAGCAAAGGGCCTATAACACTAACTTGGGGAACGCCTGAAATCAGTTCTGTTTTGCTCGATGACTTCCCGTCAGTAACTACGAACTGTGACCTCTCTGACAGGAAATCACAAATCCAGTCACATAAGTGAGACAATATTCGGTAAGCACGGAATTTCACTATGTAACGTTCCCTCTTTCTGTTTATTTAGGTTTGATTTGTTTGGTTGTTATTCTTTATTTCTATTATTCGGAATCTTTTTTTTTATTAAATTGAGCCTGAAACTTACGTAATAAATACTTCGCGTGAAGTACGATTTGCAGCATAAACAAAAATTAATTTCGGAAATGTAATCCACTGAATATTAAAAGTAAAGCTTTTGAACAACGCGCATGACTGACTAGATACATTCAGAGGGTACGTACTTTCGCGTGCGAGTGGTTGCGGTCTGATGAGAAATTTTCATTGTGAAATAATTTCGTCGTAACACACTCGCAGATTGCGAACGTACATTCAGAGTAGAGGCACGTACGTTATATCATTCCCCGTGGCCTGGGTAAAAGAATGGCAATTATTTAAATCTAAGAGTATTTCTTTCGCATCGGACTAGTATTTTTATAAGAAAAAGAAGATTGCAGGTTCTGAATGTCTCGGCAAAACGAATCGGAAGTAATTTTAGCGGCCACGAAAGGAAAGTAGAGAGCACAGTCACGTACCTCTATTGTTGAGCAGCGCAGTTTTGAAGATCTTCGGTTCCATCTAAAACTCGCCTTCTCTGCTTAACATAAATACTCCATAGGCATGGGAATAAGGCTTGTTGTGCGATGAAAATAATATAAAACACATCTTGCGTCTTTTAACTCATTCATTTACCACACACACACACACTAGTAATTAGACAGTACGACATCCCACCAGCCCATCAGAAAAAAAAGTAGTCGTTCACACAAGAAATAAAAAACGAAGGGCGAAATTGTTCCTATGTCTCTCAAAGATAAAAAGTTTACCAGATATTTCTCTGGTGTGTCACTGGAACAATTTTTCAGCACGTCTGCGATTAAATCACGATATTTTCAGTTCCTTTACAACTACAAGCGGCTTCTGTGGTACAGTGTCAAAAGCCTTCCGGAAATCTAGAAATACGGAATTGATCTGAAATCCCTTGTCAATAGCACTCAACACTTCATGTGAATAAAGAGCTAGTTGTGTTTCACAGGAACGATGTCTTCTAAATCCGTGTTGACTGAGTGTCAATAGGCCGTTTTCTTCGAGGTAATTCATTATGTATCCACGTTAATGATATGGGCCTGTAATTTAGTGGATTATTCCTATTACCTTTCTTGAATATTGGTGTGACCTGTGCAACTTTTCAGTCTTTGGGTACGGACCTTTCGTACAGCGTACGGTTGTAAATGATTGCTAGGTATGGAGCTAATGCAGGGCTTAACAACTGGCCGGTTTTGACCGTGAGTACTCGCGTCTGCTCAGGCACCTTCTCGCGAGCAGGTGCAAGGTCGCGGAGTAGGGAGGGATGGGAGCGTGCCTATTAAATTCGCGCCGACTGTGTAACGTTTAAAATACTACGATCAGCTCTCACAGTCACTTCGCTGGTTAAGAATCGTGTCAAGTCGCCGTTGTGTAACCCCAACCGTGCTTTCGCAGTTCAACCCCATTGGGAGGAATTGTATCTGTTTACAGAAAAAGATGGTCTTGCAAAATGTTTAGTACGTCACGACATAATATGTCGTACCACGCGAAAGACTACGGAAGTGGAAAATGTGATGGACCAAATCGTGCACGGGAAGTTATTAAACTTAAAAGGAAGCTATCCGAAGAAGATCTGGACGACGAAGAAAAATCAACTGCGGCAGCTCTCAGAGTGAGTTACAAAATTGCTCTGCTTTCAGCAAAATCCCTGCGCCCCTTCTCTGATGGCGATTTAATAAAAGAATGTTTGGTAGATGCAGCGGAACATTTGCGTCCATCTCAAGTTGAACAGTTTCGGATTGGGCCATTATCTAACATGACCATTATGCGTCGCATACAGGACATGGCAGACGACGTCCAGAGCCAGCTTGCAAATATCAGTAAAGATTGTATGGCGTATTCTCTAGCTCTGGACGAAAGTATTGATATCACTGGAACAGCACAGCTTGCCATATTTATTAGAGATCTTCAGGTGAGGGAGGAGCTCCTCGATGTAGTAGCCATGAAGAACACTACAACCGGAGGTGATATTTTGAGTAGTGTTGAAGAAAGTGTAGAAAATATAGGACTGTCGTGGAATTCTTTAGTTTCAGTGTCTACACACGGTGCAGCGGTGATGACAGGGAATAAACTCAGGTTTCGTTGCGCTGCTGAAGGAGAAAATGCAAAAACTGACCGTGCCGAATGAAATAAGGGCCGTTCACTGTGGGATCCAATAGCAAAACGTATGTGCAATGTGTATCACTCTAAAAAATGTGATGAGTGTTGTTGTTCGTACAACCAATTATATAAGGAAGCATGGACTACAACACAGGCAATTTAAAAGCTTTCTTGAGGATGTAGAAAGCCAGTATGGCAGCCTGCCTTATTACAGCGCTGGCTTAGTTGTGGCGGATTATTAAATCGATTTCTTTGCCTATTAGATGAGATAAATATGTACATGGAAATAAATAACATGTGTGTTCCTGAATTGAAAGAGCCTTCATGGAAATGTGATCTCGCGTTCTTAGCAGATTTAAGTAGCCATCTAAATGCTTTGAACATTTCACTACAAGGAAAAGATCTAATTACTCATATCATAGATAGAATACAAGCTTTTAAAGTGAAATTGACACTTTGGGTGTGTCAGCTGGAAACAGGAAATCTAGCTCATTTTCCTAAATTATCTCTCATGCAAGATGTTCAGAAAGACTGTGAACGTTATTCACCTAGTTTAGTTGCCCTTAAGGAAGAATTTGATCAACGCTTTCAAGATCTGACAGCACTAGACACTGATTTTGATCTGTTCTCCTCTCCATATTCAGCGAATATTGAAGAGATTCTTCCTGAGCTGTAACTAGAAATTGTTGACGTGCAGTGTGACAGAGAACACAGAGACAAATTTCAGAACAAAAAAACATTTTGGAATTCTACAGACACTTCCCTCAGGATAGCTTTCCTCGTTTGCACAAACAGGGAGCTACAATAATATCAATGTTCGGTTCCACGTATGTTTGTGAACAACTGTTATCTGCAATGAAATGTAACAAGACGCGCCCGAGAAACGCATTGGCTGATCGAAATTTAAACTGCACGCTGCGCCTACAATGCACAAGAACAATTACTCCGAGCATAGACGCAATTGTAAAGGGCAAAAAGTACAAGATAACCGAGAATCCCACACTTCAGTGACACCTTGTATTGTGTAGCAGTTCACAAATTAATACGAATGTAGAGGCATACGCTAAGCTAATAAAATTATGTGGCACGTGTACACTCTCCTTTATTTGTTTCATTTGCCGCAGTAATAATTCGTGAGTGATATCCCTACATTGACTGGCGGCAGCTGTTGTGTGCCCCACGTGACTCTCCCCTCTCTCCGCTCTGGTCCGGTAGTGGGGGTAGCGTGCTCGCGCCTTGCTGCTCACAGCTTGCTAAGCTCCGCGAGCACGTACAGGGTGTTTCAAAAATGACCGGTGTATTTGAAACGGCAATAAAAACTAAACGAGCAGCGATAGAAATACACCGTTTGTTGCAATATGCTTGGGACAACAGTACATTTTCAGGCGGACAAACTTTCGAAATTACAGTAGTTACAATTTTCAACAACAGATGGCGCTGCAAGTGATATGAAAGATATAGAAGACAACGCAGTCTGTGGGTGCGCCATTCTGTACGTCGTCTTTCTGCTGTAAGCGTGTGCTGTTCACAACATGCAAGTGTGCTGTGGACAACATGGTTTATTCCTTAGAACAGAGGATTTTTCTGGTGTTGGAATTCAACTGCCTAGAACACAGTGTTGTTGCAACAAGACCAAGTTTTCAACGGAGGTTTAATGTAACCAAAGGACCGAAAAGCCATACAATAAAGGATCTGTTTGAAAAATTTCAACGGACTGGGAACGTGACGGACAAACGTGCTGGAAAGTAGGGCGACCGCGTACGGCAACCACAGAGGGCAACGCGCAGCTAGTGCAGCAGGTGATCCAACAGCGGCCTCGGGTTTCCGTTCGCCGTGTTGCAGCTGCTGTCCAAATGACGCCAACGTCCACGTATCGTCTCATGCGTCAGAGTTTACACCTCTGTCCGTACAAAATTCAAACGCGGCAACCCCTCAGCGCCACTACCATTGCTGCACGAGAGACATTCCCTAACGATATAGTGCACAAGATTGATGACGGCGATATGCATGTGGGCAGCATTTGGTTTACTGACGAAGCTTATTTTTACCTGGACGGCTTCGTCAATAAACAGAACTGGCGCATATGGGGAACCGAAGAGCCCCATGTTGCAGTCCCATCGTCCCTGCATCCTCAAAAAGTACTGGTCTGGGCCGCCATTTCTTCCAAAGGAATCATTGGCCCATTTTTCAGATCCGAAACGATTACTGCATCACGCTATCTGGACATTCTTCGTGAATTTGTGGCGGTACAAACTGCCTTAGACGACACTGCGAACACCTCGTGGTATATGCAAGATGGTGCCCGGCCACATCGCACGGCCGACGTCTTTAATTTCCTGAATGAATATTTCGATGATCGTGTGATTGCTTTGGGCTATCCAAAACATACAGGAGGCGGTGTGGATTGGCCTCCCTATTCGCCAGACATGAACCCCTGTGACTTCTTTCTGTGGGGACACTTGACAGACCAGGTGTACCGCCAGAATCCAGAAACAAAATTGTTAAGACTTTCGTGGCCACTTGTTGACAAACTGCTTATTTGCCGAGACAGAAGCAAATAAGCAGTTTGTCAATCCAGAAACAATTGAACAGCTGAAGCAGTACATCTCATCTGCATGTGAAGCCATTCCGCCAGACACGTTGTCAAAGGTTTCGGGTAATTTCATTCAGAGACTACGCCATATTATTGCTACGCATGGTGGATATGTGAAAAATATCGTACTAAAGAGTTTCCCAAACCGTAGCGCCATCTGTTATTGACAATTGTAACTACTGTAATTTCGAAAGTTTGTCTGCCTGAAAATGTACTGTTGTCCCAAGAATATTGCAACAAACGGTGTATTTCTATCGCTGCTCGTTTAGTTTTTATTACCGTTTCAAATATACCGGTCATTTTTGAAACACCCTGTACTTCTTCTTCTTTCGTGAAGACACTTCGGAAGGCTGTGGTTAGTAACTCTGCTTTGGCAGCACTGTCTTCGGTAGTATCTCCATTGTTATCGCGCAGAGAAGGCATTGATTGTTTCTTGCCGCTAACATACTTCATATACGACCAGTAAATGTTTGGATTTTCTCCCAGGTTTCGAGACAAGGTTTCGTTGTGGAAACTATTATAAGCATCTCGCATTCGAGAACGCGCTAAATTAGAAGCTTGTGTAAAAGAGCGCCATCTTGGGGATTGGCACAACGCCAGGTAGTCTCTGCCATGTAGTTCACAGTGGTTTGCAGCCTATGAATATTGATGCAGATGTAGACGTTGAAAGAAAATGAAAGTTCAGTGTTGTCAGTCAGAAAGTGTACGTGCCAAGAAGACTCGGACATCGTATTAATTCCTCCAGCATACGTCTCGGGAAGTGCCCGAAAGGAGGAAATCAGGGCCGGCCGCTGTGGCCGAGCGGTTCTAGGCGCTTCAGTACGGGACCACACGGCTGTCACTGTCGCAGGTTGGAATTCTGCATCGGGCATGGGCGTGTGTGATGACCTTAGATTAGTTAAGTTTAAGTAATTTTAAGTCCAGGGGACTAATGACCTTAGATGTTAAGTCCCATAATCCTCAGAGCCATCTGAACCATTTCTGAGGATATCAGGGAAGTTGGAGCTAACAGGGTCTTACCGACAGTCTCCCTCGATTGTAATACATGCTCCAAATTTTTATTTTGTTTCCTTTACTGCTTGCTCAATATACAGGTTGAATAACATCAGGGAGAGGCTACAACCCTGTCTCACTCCCTTCCCAACCACTGCTTCCCTTTCATGCCTCTCGACTCTTATAACTGCCATCTGGTTTCTGTACAAATTATAAATAGCCTTTCGCTCCCTGTATTTTACCTCTGCCACCTTCAGAATTTGAAAAAGAGTATTCCAGTCAACATTGTCAAAAGCCTTCTCCAAATCTACAAATGCTAGAAACGTAGGTCTGCCTTTCCTTAATCTTTCTTCCAAGATAAGTCGTAAGGTCAGTCTTGCCTCCTCACGTGTTCCAACATTTCTACGGAACCCAAACTGAGATTCCCCGAGGTCGGCTTCTACCACTTTTTCGATTCGTCTGTAAATAATTCGCGTTAGTATTTTGCAGCTGTGCCTTATTAAACTGATAGTTCGGTAATTTTCACATCTGTCAGCACCTGCTTTCTTTGGGATTGGAATTATTATATTCTTCTTGAAGTCTGAGGGTATTTCACCTGTCTCATACATCTTGCTCACCAGATGGTAGAGTTTTGTCAGGACTGGGTCTTCCGAGGCCGTCAGTAGTTTCGACTCAGGTCTTTCAGAGCTCTGTCAAACTCTTCACGCAGTATCGTTTCTCCCATTTCATCTTCATCTACATCCTCTTGCATTTCCGCAATATTGTCCTCAAGTACATCGTCCTTGTATAGACCCTCTATATACTCCTTCCATCTATGGACAAGAAGAGAAGAGAAGCTTTCGAAATTTGGTGCTACAGGAGAATGTTGAAGATTAGGTGGGTAGATCACGTAACTAATGAGGAGGTATTGAATAGGATTGGGGAGAAGAGAAGTTTGTGGCACAACTTGACTAGAAGAAGGGATCGGTTGGTATGTCATCTCATGAGGCATCAAGGGATCACAAATTTAGCATTGGAAGACAGCGTGGAGGGTAAAAATCGTAGAGGGAGACCAAGAGATCAATACACTAAGCAGATTCAGAAGGATGTAGGTTGCAGTAGGTACTGGGAGATGAAGGAGCTTGCACAGGATAGAGTAGCATGGAGAGCTGCATCAAACCAGTCTCAGAACTGAAGACCACAACAACAACAACCGACAGTCTTCGTTCCATGCACGTTTCGAGAACGGTATTGTTGTGCCTGAAGTACCCTCGACCATAGTCCATAAGGCGGCCCTTGACGATCCTTGGCGGAGGCGAAGCAAGGAGATCGTCGGGATCGTATGAACATGTAACTCAGGCTAAGGTTCTCTCTCTCTCTCTCTCTCTCTCTCTCTCTCTCTCTCTCTCTCTCTCTCTCTCCCTCCCTCTCCACTTTTTTGTCCTCTTTTTTTCATAATGTTAGTATTACCCCCTAGAGAGAGAAACTATTCACCTTAGTAATTGAAACTACCGGTTTATTTACCGAGTGTGTTCAAAGCAAGTGTTCCTCTGCGAACTCTCGGCCAAATTCCTCCCAGGGAGTTCCGTTAGTTTGTGAAGCTTACGTAGAACTTTATATAAGTAGCGGATGTGATTACGAAACTAGGAGCACAGGATAATGTGTTAAGTTTCGGGCTATTGTGTAGGGCGTCTAGATTAAAATTACAGCCCTTCCCTGCGGCCCGTGTTCTCGGCGAAAAGCCGTTCGGCACACGGCTCTCGGATGCCTCTTCGCAACAGACCTTTCAAATCCCGCTTGGCCCCACTGATTAAATCTTCCTTCTTACACGGCGGGGTAGCGCCTTGCTTGTCCAACGAAAACAAGGGAGTAAATTTGCTTCGCCAGACTTCCGACTGGTTTGATGCAACGCGCCGCAACTTCCTCTACAGAGTCAGCCTCTTCTTCTTACAGTAACTCATGCACCAAACAGCGGAAATTAACTTTAAGACAGTGTTAGATAGAAGGAAGAGGATTTAGATGAACATGAAAGTACTCAGTAGTAAAGCCGCTTTATAAAAAGGGAGAAAGGGACAATGCAGACAATTTAAGACCTTTTTCTATGCGATACGCTGAAACGGCTGTGTATGTAAGGATAATTGATCATTTTATAGCACACTATTTGCTATCAAATGTACAGTTCGGCTTCAGAAGTCGTTTAACAACTGAAACTGCTATATTATCTTGTCTATGTGAAGTACCAGATGGGTTAAACAAAAGGTTTCGAACGCTAGGCATATTTTTTTATTTAACTAAGGCGTTTGATTGTGTTGATCACAAAATATTGCTCCACAAGTTGGAACAGTACGGAGTGCAGGGAGTAGCTCACAATTGGTTCACCTCTTACTTTAGCAACAGGCAGCAAAAGGTCATTATTCACAGTGTTGGGAATGGATGTGATGGGGTGCGGTCAAATGGGGGGGGGGGGGGTGCCTCAGGGGTCATTGTTGGTGCCACTCCTGTTTCTTATTTATATAAATGATATGCACTCTAGTATTACAGGTAACTTCAAAATATTTCTCTTTGCTAATTGATTGTAAAGGATGTTGTGTGCAACATTAGCTCGGTCTCAAGCAGTGCTGTTCATGTCATAGGATCATGGCTTGTAGAAAATAAAATAACGCTCAGTCACAGTGGATGAGTCAGTTTTTACAGTTTCTAACACATAATTCAACAAAGCCTGACGTTTTAGTTTCACAGAATGGGCATATAACTCATGAAACTGAACAGTTCAGATTTATAGGTGTTCAGATAGTAAACTGTCGTGGAAAAGGTATGTTCAGGATCTTGTTCGAAGGCTTAATGCTGCCATTTTTACTATTCGACCGGTATCTGAAGTGAGTGATTGTTCGACACAAAAATTAATCTACTTTGCTTAGTTTCGTTCGCTTATCCCGTATGGTATTATATTTTGGAGTAACTCTCCCCATTCTAAAAGGGTATTTTTGGCTCAGAAACGGGCGGTTCGGACATATATATATATGTCATTTCTTGTTAACAAATTTTGCTTATGCCCAAGAATAAGCAGCTTTCACTCAGTTAATGCTCGGCAGAAATCAAACCTGCATTTAAATCGAAACTCCTTAACTCTTGTACATTGTGCAGAAAGGTGTGCAGTATATTGCTGCATTCATTTTCAATAAGCTACCACTCGAATTAAAAAATCTTAACAGTAATCCACGCGTTCTAAAATCAAAACTGAAGAGTTTCCTCATGGGTCACTCCTTTTCTGTCAAGTTCTGTCAAGAAGTTCCTTGAAAAATTAAGCTAGTTCTTATTGTATTGTTGATTGAATATACTTCCAACTTATGGTTGACTTTTTTCGGGTTCATAAACATTTTATTTTTATCTGTTTATGTTGTAATTTCATGTACTGACTTGTTCTATGACTTTGGAGAGTTGCTCCGCTATTTGGTCCTTCGGAATCTGGCGTGTAAATAAATATATAAATAAATGAGACGGGAGATACGAAAGTGCGAGAAAAATTTCACAGAGAACGTAGTCGATATGGAGCCCATAAAGCAAACGATGTTCCACAGAATTACAGCGATCTATAACAAGAATATCCCGCCTCGTGTGACAAAGACAAAAGTCCTGACAGCTCAAGAAGAATGAACACTGACGGAAAAAAAATCGCAACACCAAGAAGCAGTTGTGCACCATAAACTAAAGTTGGTAGGCGTCTGAAAGATGAGATGTATTCAAATCTCGCGCCAGTCGCTCTATAGTGGGGCTACGAGCATTGTTAAGAGAATGCAGATGAGGTTCGCTTCAAATGCACGCTGGATCGGTCGTGAGTGGCGGTTGCCTTTGACACTGGACGTGGTGACTTGATGGTAGTCTAGAATCTCAATACTTTCAGCATTTCGCGGCCCTGTCAGCAACTGTATAAATATTAAATTCAAAATTAACAGCCTCAGTTGCGGGGTTACCTAGATTTACCTAGGTTTCAATTGGGATAACCCAACCTTCTTCAGAATTACACTTACTAATGTTTGTCCATAATGGACATTGTCAAACTTGGGTTGGGTTATCCCAGTTGAAAACTAGGTAAATCTAGGTAACCCCGCAACTGAGGCTGTTAATTTTGAATTTAGTAGTCTAGAATGCCTTTAAGGCGAAAAACGCCATCAGCAGCAGCTCACTGAGTTTAAACGAGGCCGTCTAATAGCGCTACGAGAAGCGGGATGTTCATTCTGCGATACTGCAGAAAGACTTGGCAGGGACTTAGCCACTGTGTATGAGTGCTGGCAGCAGTGGTCACGGGAATGTAAGGTCGCAGAAAGATTGGGCTGTGGATGGCCACTTGGGAGTACCGAAAGCGAAGACCATCGTTTAAGAACCTTCAGCATCGCAGCGCGTCAGCAATCTTTGGTTAATATATTATAAAACTAAAAACCCACCTCCACTGCGAGAAAAGCACCCAGTGTTGAGTGTTAACCCAGGTTTCGGCGTAGATAACTACACCTTCTTCAGAACAACAATAAAACCCACAACTGCCTAAGAAGACCTTTGTCAGTGATTAAAAGAAGTCCATAGATATACATTTATAAACGAAAAAACATCAAACGGTCGCTCAGTTACAAGCTTGACTTGCTACCTCAGTACATGCACAGGACAAGGGAAGTTACTTGAACGCGCATGCGCACACCAATACGACAAAGTTTGTACATGGGTCGGGGCTAAATAGCCCATATATTCTCAACTGTGGATCAACTTATATCAAAAAAATGAAATGGATAGAACAAGAGACGAGCTAGTAGGAGATGAAACCTAAAAATAACCGCACACGGCCGCTTATGCTAGTAAAGGAACTTACATATGACGCTTCCTATGACAACAGGAGGAACATCTGTACGCACATAAGATGGCCTTTTTTCATTCTAATATTCATCGAGATACAGCTATTCCTCTTGCACCAGATGCGGTAGAAACTGAACCGGTCACACTTGAGAATATTGCTGTAAATAATGGCTATATACCTCAGTTCGTAAGACAGATGTATAACAAGAAAATAAATAAAAATAATATTACATCTTCCACCCTAGGGGAGGTGTTAGATGACAAACAGGTGGGAACGATATCTATCCCTTACATATGCAATGTAGGTTGCAGATTGGGGCGTTTACCCAGACCCCATAATTTCAGAGTCGCCTATTCTACTAATAATAGTTTACATACGAATTTAATTCAATCCTTGCAGAGTAAGAGCGATAAACTTTCCCAGTCAGGAGCATATAAAATTACATGCGGGTATTGTCCAAATTTTACATCGGGCAAACGGGACGAGCTCTGGGTCTTCCTACTAGAAGCGGTGACGGTACTAAGGGCTCTACTTATGCGGAACAGCTGGTGCAAACGGCTCATGCGCCGAACCGTCCAGATAATATCGAGTTACTTCATGCCGAGGTTAAGGGCTTAAAACTGGATGTTTTGGAAGAAATGCAGATCTTTAAGCATCTGGAACATGTTAAAGACAATATGCTCAATATTTTATTTATTTATTTATTTATTTTACTATCGCACGGAGAATGGTCTGTCTGTTTATTGTGGATAGCCACAAGTTTAACCATGACCTTCCGATTGGTAAAGATAGAGCTCCAACAATGTTGCGGTGTATTGGTCACGATAGGCCTCGAAACTCAATTGTTAGCAGTATAGGCACCACCTTTTTTTGAAGGTTTCGCGCCTTTACTTTGTTCTTCAAACCTGTAAATCTGATTATCTGGGGATTATCACGTGTGCGCGCTGATCGGCAAGCGCCGTTGGTCAAGCTGTTTATCTTCTTTCTTTTTATCCTCATTTTCCTTTTACGATGAAGGTGATTTTAGCCCGTTGAGCACTTCACGTTTTATCCCTATATCTTTACTACCACGACGTCTTTACATTACGTCCTTTCAGCCCCCCCCCCCCCCCCCCCCCCCAGGCTAACTACTGGCTATAGGTACAGTTCCTCCTGTTGTCATAGGAAGCGTCATATATAAGTTCCTTTACTAGCATAAGCGGCCGTGTGCGGTTATTTTTAGGTTTCATCTCCTATTAGCTCGTCTCTTGTTCTATCCATTTCATTTTTTTGATATAAGTTGATCCACAGTTGAGAATATATGGGCTATTTAGCCCCGACCCATGTACAAACTTTGTCATATTGGTAAGCGCATGCGCGTTCAAGTAACTTCCCTTGTCCTGTGCATTTGCTTAGGTAGCGAGTCAGGCTTGTAACTGAGCGACCGTTTGTAGCTTTTTCGTTTATAAATGTATAGCTATGGTGTTCTTTTAATCATTGACAAAGGTCTTCTTAGGCACTTGTGGGTTTTATTGTTGTTGTGAAGAAGGTGTAGTTATCTAAGCCGAAACCTGGGTTAACACTCAACACTGGGTGCTTTTTTCGCAATCGAGGCGGGTGTTTATTTTTTTAATATAGAAGACCATCGTGTCTGGCATATGGCTTGGGCGCACCACACTGCTTTGCAGCAGCAATTTGAGTAGCAGTTGGCACCACAGTGGCACAACGAACTACATCTACATCTACATGACTACTCTGCAATTCACATTTAAGTGCTTGGCAGAGGGTTCATCGAACCACAATCATACTATCTCTCTACTATTCCACTCCCGAACAGCGAGCGGGAAAAACGAACACCTAAACCTTTCTGTTCGAGCTCTGATTTCTCTTATTTTATTTTGATCATCATTCCTACCTATGTAGGTTGGGCTCAACAAAATATTTTCGCATTCGGAAGAGAAAGTTGGTGACTGAAATTTCGTAAAAAGGTCTCGCCGCGACGAAAAACGTCTATGCTGTAATGACTTCCATCCCAACCCGTGTATCATATCTGCCACACTCTCTCCCCTATAACGCGATAATACAAAACGAGCTGCCCTTTTTTGCATCCTTTCGATGTCCTCCGTCAATCCCACCTGGTAAGGATCCCACACCGCGCAGCAATATTCTAACAGAGGACGAACGAGTGTAGTGTAAGCTGTCTCTTTAGTGGACTTGTTGCATCTTCTAAGTGTCCTGCCAATGAAACGCAACCTTTGGCTCGCCTTCCCGACAATATTATCTATGTGGTCCTTCCAACTGAAGTTGTTCGTAATTTTAACACCCAGGTACTTAGTTGAATTGACAGCCTTGAGAATTGTACTATTTATCGAGTAATCGAATTCCAACGGATTTCTTTTGGAACTCATGTGGATCATCTCACACTTTTCGTTATTTAGCGTCAACTGCCACCTGACACACCATACAGCAATCTTTTCTAAATCGCTTTGCAGCTGATACTGGTCTTCGGATGACCTTACTAGACGGTAAATTACAGCATCATCTGCGAACAACCTAAGAGAACTGCTCAGATTGTCACCCAGGTCATTTATATAGATCAGGAACAGTAGAGGTCCCAGGACGCTTCCCTGGGGAACACCTGATATCACTTCAGGTTTACTCGATGATTTGCCGTCTATTACTACGAACTGCGACCTTCCTGACAGGAAATCACGAATCCAGTCGCACAACTGAGACGATACCACATAGCTCCGCAGCTTGATTAGAAGTCGCTTGTGAGGAACGGTGTCAAAAGCTTTCCGGAAATCTAGAAATACGGAATCAACTTGAGATTCCCTGTCGATAGCGGCCATTACTTCGTGCGAATAAAGAGCTAGCTGCGTTGCACAAGAGCGATGTTTTCTGAAGCCATGCTGATTACGTGTCAATAGATCGTTCCCTTCGAGGTGATTCATAATGTTTGAATACAGTATATGCTCCAAAACCCTACTGCTGTTACGAATCGGTTCCTTCAAGGACAGCTCCGGGATCTACGCCCTGCAGCGTACTTTCCACTGACCACAAACCACCGCTATTCGGGAGTTCTGCGGTGTCAAGCGAGCGCTCACTTGAGGCAGGGTGGAAGTCTGTTGTGTTTTCTGACGCAGGCTAGTTCTGCCTCAATGTCGGTGATGGCCGTTTGCTGGCTAGGAGAAGACCAGTTGAGTGTCTGCAACCAACCTGTCTGTATGCTAGGCACACTGGAGCCACACCTGGAGTTATGGTCTGGGATACGATTTCATGTGACAGCAGGAGCACACTCATGGTTATTGCACGCTCCCTGACTGCAACTCTGCATGTCAGTCTGCTAATTCGGCCTGCTGTGCTACCACTCGTGAACAGGATTCCAGGGCATGTTTTCCAACAGGATAACGCTTGTCCTCATATTTCTGTTATGGCCCAACTGTACAGAGTGTCGGCATGTTGTCTTGGCCAGCTCGATCACCAGATCTGTTTCCAATTGAGCACATATGGGACATCATAGGACGACAACTCCAGCATCATCCACATACATGATTAACCGACCCAGTGTCGACCGACCTAGTACAACAGGGATGGAACTCCATCCCATAGACCAGGGGTCTCCAAACTACGGCCCACAGGCCGAAAACGGCCCGCGAGGGCTGTCAAACAGGCCCGCGTTAGATGGCCGGACATCCCTGGTATCCGGCCCGCCAAATATTTGAGGTGGTACCTATACTGCTAACAATTGAGTTTCGAGGCCTATCGTGACCAATACACCGCGACATTGTCGTAGCTCTATCTTTACAAAGCGGAAGGTCATGGCTTAAAAAAAAAAAAGTTAACAGATTAGTTTGGCGAAAACATTTTAAGTAAAAAAATTCTTTGCCTTTTATTCTACTCACAAGTCTTTCAAATGGACGCCACTTCGGCGACTAGCGTTAGTAATCAATCATTATGGAAGAGGCTTCTTAAGTAAGGTTTTACTTTCTTTACGTATTTAGATTTTCAGATTTTCCTTGTCTCTTCGCATTCAAACTTTGAATTGTCCCACACTCGCAACATAGACGCAGCAGAACCATCAAATATATGCTCCGGCTCTGCTACTCGATACGAGACTACATAACTAAACTTATTGCTGCACTGCTTGAAATAGCAATGCGTTGACGCACTCTACCTCTGTTACGTCTTGTAGTAATAGTGTTGCTAACAATGATTTTGCGATTTCGTTAACTTTGCACGACGCTTTCGTGAAGAATGTGCAGTGACACACTTTTTTGTCGGTGAAATTCGCCAGAATAAAATATGCCAGAAATTCGGTCACGTTCGTCCACCTATCAAAAATATGTAATTAAATAAAAATCGTAGTTCGTTTCAGTGCTGGTTATTCCCACAACCTTAGATTTTTGCGATTTCATCTTTCCTTTAGCCTTACATTACGGTGATCATGGAGTGCTAGGGAGCTTTAATCCCACTAGGTAGATCTTGGCCCTTATGACTTGGTGGCCCGCGGACTAAAACCCCTGCCATAGACTGACATCTGGCAGTTGCACTGGCAATGCTTGTCTCGCTCTTGCATTAACCTGTGATCCTGTAGTGTTAATCACTTACATATGTTACCGAGACAAATGTATCATTACTCGACGCTAAATATTTTTGGTGTATAAGGCGCAGTCGATTCAGGTTGTTATATAATGGTGAGACAGGGATTTGTGAACCATATTTAAAACTGAAAAACATTTGCAGGGGAAAATGTAGTCTCTGAGGATGTGCATCTACTTATACATCTACAAGATTACTCCGCAACTCACAATTAAGGGCCTGGCACAGGGTTCATCGAACCACCTTCAAGCTACTTTTCTACCATTCCACTCTCGAACGGCGCGCGGGAGAAACGAACACTGAACTCATTCCGTGAGATATCTGACTTCTCTTATCTTATTATGATGCTCATTTCTCCCTACGTATATTTTCAAACTATGAGGAAGAAGTCGGTGGTCGACAATTCATAAAAAGGTCCTGCTCCAACGAAAAACGTCTTTTTTTAAATGATTGCCACCTCAATTCGCGAATCATTTCCATGCCACTCTCTCATCTACTTCGCGACAATACAAAACAAGCTGCCCTTCTTTGAATTTTTTCGATGTAGTTCGTTAGTCCTATACGAATCGTATCCCACACTCCACAGCAATCTTTCAGAAGAGGGCGGACAGGCTTAGTGTCGGCAGTCTCTTTAGTAGACCTGTTACATTTTCCATGTGTTCTGCCAGTAAATCGCAGTCTTTGGTTTGCTATCTCCACAGCATTATCTCTGCCATCGTTCCAGGTTTACGTTCTTCACAATTGTAATCCCTAAGTATTTAGCTGAGTTTACAGCCCTTAGATTTGTGTGAATTATTGTGTAACTAAAATTTAGCGCATTCAGTTTAGTGATCATGTAGATGAGTTCACACGTTTCATTGTTTAGAGTCAATTGCCGGTTTGTGCCCCATGTAATAGGTAATCTAAATCATTTTGTGATTCGTCTTGATCATCTGATGAGCTTCAAAGAAAATAAATGACAGCATCCTCTGAAGAAAAACTAAGTAGGGTGTACAATTTGTTTCCTAAATCGTTTGCGTAGATCAGGAACACCAGAGGGCCTATAACACTTCCCTGGGGAATGTCACATATTACTTCTTTCTTACTCGATGACTTCCCGTCAGTTACTACGAACTGTGATCTTGTTCGTTATCTACATTTCAACCCTTTTTGTTTATCGTGTTTGAAGTTAAAGTTGTTGAATGTAAGGTCCGCCAGTTACGCGGAACGCCGATTTTTACTAAATTATTACAAAATAACGGGAAAATTTAGTCCAAACAACAATATGTTTCTTTTAGTTAATACATTTACACTCTGTTTGCATGGTTTCTCAGGACCACTTCTGTATTATTTATTACAGGTAGCTTGTCATCTGCAACAAAATCGTTTGGTTGCTGATGATAACGTCACGCTGCGATACTTCTACGTGCTCTCTGATGCCCCACAAGATGTCAGGCAGGTGGACCAGTTTCTTTGGCTCATCAGTGTATTTCTTTTAATTTAAAACACATCTCATTTACGCTTACGCAGTCAGAGTGCAAGGAGTGGAAACTGTCTCTCACGAAGGTGTCATTTTTATCTACTTTTTAAACAAATATATTTAAATTTATTGCTTTTGTAACTGCAGACTAAAACTAAAGAAATTGCAGAACTTAGAAAATTAAGGCGAAGGGACCTGAATACATTGACATTCAGGGGGAACATTAGACCACGGTGAACTGAAACAGAGGAAACTAATACAATGGAAAACCAATGTATAGCTTTGAGAGATGAAACAGGGGAGGCAATAGAGGAGTACATGTGAAAAAAGATAGCTTCTCTATGACAAGGCAAGGCCTCACACAAATATGCCCACGTGACAGGAGCTCACGAAACTTCACGGGACAGTTCTTCGTCATCCACCTAACAGCTCGAATCTCGCACCACACCACTTCCATCAGGCTGGCCAAATGAAGGATGCACTCCACGAGAAGCAGTGCGTGAACGATGGGGGGGGGGGGGGGGGGGGGGGGGGCTTACTGATGCAATAAGACGTTGGCTCAGACCTCGACCTGTAGTAGAGTGGTCCATGTGGGTACACAGGACCTCCCAGTAAGGTGGCGTAAGCCCATAGCACTGAACATAGATTGTGTGGAAAAATCGAGATTCGTGGCAAAAGAGTGGGAAAAGAACATGGTGTAGGTAACTTACTTTCAGAAAAAATGTGTTGCATTACTTATTGAACGCTCCTCGTAATTCTGTCAGAAACGGTAAAGGTGTTACAAGAGTATTTGAACGTAATGGGTAGTGTTTTGAAATGAAGGTATGAGAGGAATAACAACAAAATTAGTGAATTAGGGAATCAGACCACAAAATGAGACATGAAAAGCAGTAGATCAGTTTTGCTATTTGGGCAACAAGGCTTGTAGTAGATAGGATACAGAACTGGAAAGAAAGCATTTGTGAAAGATAGGAAACTATGGATATCTAATGTAAATACATAAACAGCTCAGGCGAGAAGAGAACGGGAGTGTTTGAAACGTGGTGTGATAGAACATTCTGACGTCAGATGGGCAGATAGCGTAAGTGATCAGGAGGTAATGAATGTAAATGGGAAAAGAAGAAATTTATGCCACAACTTGAGTAAAACGTGTGGATCATTTCACAGGACACATCCTGAGGCAGCAAGGGATCGTTAGTATGGTAATCGAAGGAGGTGTAGCGGGTATAAACTGTAAACGGAAACCAAGGCTTGAATGAAATAGTTAGGTTAAAGGGCATTTAGGCTGCAGCAGTTATTCAGAGATCAGAGACATGCACAGAATAGACTAGCGTGGAGAGCTGCACCAAACTAGTCTTTGGATTGAAGCCCACAACATTTTCAAAATTTGGAAAGCTGTGTCGCTACACTCTATTCGCCTTTGCGACAGATTTTTCACTCGTTAAAAAAACGAAGAAAGTGCCTTCCCATAAGAAATTTGTTTCACTACCTAAGTTAGAAATAATACATTATCCGTATAACTAAAAGACGTTACAGTATGCATATTATCGTTTGACAAAAATCTCATTTTGGATAATATATTGAACCATTCACGAAGTAAAAGCTATGTTATTTCTTACGGCAGTCGCCCTGTGCAAAGCTAGCTGTTTGGGAAGACCGTTAGATTACAGAGAAAGTACAGGCAGAGTACTCACCTCGCGAACAGCTCGTTGAGCAGGCGTACCAACTCTTCAGCCGTGCACTGGTCTGAGAGGCTTGTGAATCCGCAGATGTCGGCGAACAGGATGCTGCGGAAAGACAGAGGTACAATTAGTGTGACGGCACTTTAGTAACAACTAAGTGACTCAATATTCAGGGTGATGTAGGTGCGCCTAGCGATCCACACCACCTTCAAAAACCGTATGTTCTCTCACTCGCTTTCCTGGAGATCAAAATGGACAGGATTTCTTTGTAAAAAAATGTATGCAAATTTTGCACACAGATAGTTTGTAATGGATACCATGGTTTCCGAGTTACTCAAGAGAAACGTGTCTGAAAGTCACATCTGTACGTTTTCTTGAATAGTCAGAAAACTATAACCTCTAGTGAAAAGTATCCAGGTACATAATTTAACTACATAAAATTTCCTACTAGGAGGTCCTGTATATTTTTTCTGCACTAATGGTTGCATATGGCGAGTGAGAAAATATGAAAATCTTGCATGCGGTATTTGAAGGCATTGGAGGTTGCATAAAACACGTCGATAGGGGCAGCTAGGTGACCCTGTATTCACAGGCTTTCAGAAACAATCTGGCAAATTGTGAGGGTGTGGCAAGGTAGGTTGTGCTGAGAGACAATTGTTCAGAAAAAATTCGATACGTTGCGCCTTTTCCGAGTCAGTTAGCATTGAAGTTAGCCAGTCAGTCCGTTCCGTGCGCAAATTCAAGTGGCCCGCCAGAGACGGTGCCACCAAACGTGTTTTTCGTTTGGTTTCCCAAAACCGAACAAGAGAGCGATACAAGAACTTGACATGAGACCTCAGTAGTGATCGAACGCGAGACAAAGACTGAGCTGTCTCGCGCACTATCATGCAAGCTATCAAAAGAACTGACACTAATTGTATCTGGTGTACCGTTTGTATTTCCGTGCCGGGTGGTCAACTTTTAACTTTTAAATTTTTTATTTTAGATGGTGGTGGTGGTGGTTAGTGTTTAACGTCCCGTCGACAATGAGGTCATTAGAGACGGAGCGCAAGCTCGGGTTAGGAAAGGATTGCGAAGGAAATCGGCCGTGCCCTTTCAAAGGAACCATCCCGGCATTTGCCTGAAACGATTTAGGGAAATCACGGAAAACCTAAATCAGGATGGCCGGAGACGCGATCGAACCGTCGTCCTCCCGAATGCGAGTCCAGAGTTGAGAACTGCCCTTCTTGAAAATATTAACTTTTCATCTGAAACAATTTTTTCGTACAATGCGTATTTTTCGAGACATACAGGGTGAGTCACCTAACGTTATCGCTGGATATATTTCATAAACCACATCAAATACTGACGAATCGATTCCACAGACCGAACGTGAGGAGAGGGGCTAGTGTAATTGGTTAATACAAACCATACAAAAATGCACGGAAGTATGTTTTTTAACACAAACCTACTTTTTTTTAAAAAATGGAACCACGTTAGTTTTGTTAGCACATCTGAACATATAAACAAATACGTAATCGGAGTCGTTTGGTGCATTGTAAAATGTTGATTACATCCGGAGATATTGTAACCTAAAGTTGACGCTTGAGTACCACTCCTCCGCTGTTCGATCGTGTGTATCGGAGAGCACCGAATTACGTAGGGATCCAAAGGGAACGGTGATGGACCTTAGGTACAGAAGAGACTGGAACAGCACATTACGTCCACATGCTAACACCTTTTTATTGGTCTTTTTCACTGACGCACATGTACATTACCATGAGGGGTGAGGTACACGTACACACGTAGTTTCCGTTTTCATTTACGGAGTGGAATAGAGTGTGTCCTGACATGTCAGGCCAATAGATATTCAATGTGGTGGCCATCATTTGCTGCACACAATTGCAATCTCTGACTTAATGAATGTCGTACACGCCGCAGTTCATTTGCTGTAATGTCACCGCAGGCTCCACAATACGTTGTTTCATGTCCTCTGGGGTTGTAGGCACATCACGGTACACATTCTCCTTTAACGTACCCCACAGGAAGAAGTCCAGAGGTGTAAGATCAGGAGAACAGGCTGGCCAATTTATGCGTCCTCCACGTCCTGTTGAACGCCCGTCGAACTTCCTGTCAAGGGTCAGCCTAGTGTTAATTGCGGAATGTGCAGGTGCACCATCATGCTGATACCACATACGTCGACGCGTTTCCAGTGGGACATTTTCGAGCAACGTTGGCAGATTATTCTGTAGAAACGCGACGTATGTTGCAGTTCTCTCCGATACACACGACCGAACAGCGGAGGAGTGGTACTCAAGCGTCAACTTTAGGTTACAATATCTCCGGATGTAATTAACATTTTACAGTGCAACCAACGGCACTGATTACGTATTTGTCTATATGTTAAGATGTGCTAACAAAACTAACGTGGTTCCATTTTTAAAAAAAAACGTAGGTTTGTGTTAAAAAACATACTTCCGTGCATTTTTGTATGGTTTGTATTAACCAATTATACTAGCCCCTCTCCTCACGTTCGGTCTGTGGAATGGGCTCGTCAGAATTTGATGTGGTTTAGGAAATATATCCATCGGTAACGCTAGGTGACTCACCCTGTATAGTTAGTCCACGTTAAAACGAACAACCCATACACGAAGGTACAAAACGGAGTGACGTGGGAGAATGTTGAAGAGGTGATTGCTCAGCAGTGCATCAATAGGGTCTACAGGAATTTTCGATACTATCTGTCAGGTTTGACCACAGACGTAACGGTGATTGCTGCTTTGGTGCAAATTTTTTTTTATACCGCTATATGCTGTCATATTATAGTCAATTTGGAGAGAAATTACGTTTTTAATCTCAACTGTGTGTAAGAAATAAAACACTATCCTTCCCCTTTTGGAGGGAGTTACAATATTTAGTCGATTTATCCATCTATTTTTCTTTGCGATGAACATTTTTTCTCAAAATTTTTACTCTTTCTCGCGGTACCAACTACAGCTTCTTCTATATGGTACTTGGTTGGTGTTATTTCTGATAAATAAAAAAAATGGCTCTGAGCACTATGGGACTTAATATCTATGGTCATCAGTCACTTAGAACTACTTAAACATGACTAACCTAAGGACATCACACAACACCCAGCCATCACGAGGTAGAGAAAATCCCTGACCCCGCCGTCTGATAAATATTTAAAGTTCTTGTGTGGTAATCGTTTCGATTTATTACTGGTACATACGCTGTGATATCGATGGTATCTGGTCACTCTTTTGTAATAGAGGTCGGGGCGTAAATGTGGAAACCCAGTTTGTTTTTGCTGTATAAAAGAAATGTTTACTTCTCTTTCAGCTTCAAAAATTAACCAAATCTAATTCATAATGTTTTAGCAATGAATGTAATATTATCAAACACAAAAACTAAATATGTTAAAAATTAAAAAACCTTTTCTGGTTGCACAACAACTCATTAATTTTTGAAGCAGTGCGGGTAATGTGGAAACGCCTTAAATTTGTGGGAAACGAAAACTATTAAACATTTTAGGAACTATTTTATTTTATATTAAATTTAAATTACACAAAATAGTTTTAAACGCAACTGTAATAGAAAAATGCTTCATAAGCGAAGTTCACTCGCAAAAAGTCGCATATGTAAATATCTCCTTCATTTCTGGCATACAAAGAGTGACTCCACTCCTCACACACTACAAATTTAATCCACAATTCTCCCTGAACGTCTTTGGAAAAATAGCATATTCTTAAGTAGGTTTTTCTTCCCCAACCGTGAGATCCACTTCCGACTCGCCTGAAAAGACAGTTGGTGCATTGGGTTATTCATCTGAATCCTTAGGTAACTTAAGGAGTGTTTACTGTACTCAGCTACCAAAATATCAAAAAACTTGTCTACTGCTTCTTTGTTCAACCTGTTTGCTCTCGAGAATGAGGTCCCCATAGGTTTGTGGATTGTGAGTTTATTTTTGTGTCGTCTAAGAAAAAGGTCAAACGACCTGAAGCATTTGATGTAAAAGGATGATTAATATTATTTCTTTCCACTAGCTGATGTTCCATTCTCTTGACATCTAATCTTGTAAGGCCGTAGAAGCTATTATCCAGTTCAGTGAGATACTGTACCAACTGAAACTTCCTGGCAGATTAAAACTGTGTGCCCGACCGAGACTCGAACTCGGGACCTTTGCCTTTCGCGGGCAAGAGCTCTACCAATTTTTTTTTATCCCATTTTATTCGCTTTTGTTCGTTGCGTCTGTTCGGGGCGGACGTCGTACGACATCCGTTTAAGTTCGTTGATGATCGAATAACTCAGTTTTTTTTTCATTACAGAGGGCGCATAGCCCTCTGACCGAACACGCTGAGCTACCGTGCCGGCAAAATTATTTTTTAATCTCATTTTGCTCTATATTGGTCGACGAATCTGTTGGTGGCGGACGTCCGATGACAGCCGTTCAGGTTCTTTTGTTGATCCGTTCACTCCGTTTT
The DNA here is from genome assembly GCF_023897955.1 of Schistocerca gregaria. Lineage (NCBI taxonomy): Eukaryota > Metazoa > Arthropoda > Insecta > Orthoptera > Acrididae > Schistocerca > Schistocerca gregaria. The sequence goes on along the minus strand of NC_064930.1, from coordinate 84,665,019 downwards.
TTATTACAAAGGGTAGCTAACCCTCTAACCGAGCACGCTGAGCTACCGTGCTGGCGCCAACTGAGCTACCGAAGCACGACTCTCAGCTTTACTTCTGCCAGTACCTCGTCTCCTACCTTCCAAACTTTACAGAAGCTCTCCTGCGAAACTTGCAGAACGAGCACTCCTGAAAGAAAGGATACTGCGGAGACATGGCTTAGCCATCTCATTCTGACTGTACCAACTGTTTCTCAATAGCATCAGGTAGTACAGGCTTACGTCCAAATATCAAAGAAACACATTCTTCAGGTGACGTATCACTATGCACAAACCTTTGAATAGCCTTAATCGTGTTTCCAGCAACCGACTTCTTCACAATAGCTCTTGGTTTCCGATCATTTAGCTTTCGTGGCATCTAGAAACAGACGCAAAACATATTGGAAGTAATGTGTTTGATGTTGGTATAGTGGAAACGTTACCACAATGCCATCGTATGTATGCTTCCACATTACCTACACAATGGCCGTTTAAAAATTTCGGTGGATGACATGAAGCAACTATCCATTTAAGGTTGACAAACGAATGCTAAAACCTTCTATGCACCTCCCTTTATAAGCTATCAGAAGTAAAGAAAAGATAACTACAAAGTATGTGGATAAATGTAATACCAAAACTTACCTCGAAAAAGGTTTAGAAAATGCGCGAACATAAACTGCATCACTGTCACGGCGTCTGTTGCTCAACTGACTGCTAACCTTCTGCCGTGACAAATAGGAAAACATTGCAACAACTTCTGGCTGCCCCGCTACAGTGCAGCACTCTGCGGGCCAGATACTATACGTTTCCACATTACCCACACGCTTCCACATTTACACCCCTACCTCTACTGATTTGACCACTAGTCGTTACTAGAGGCAGATTCGCCAATATCAATGGAGATGGTGGGTAACGCGTTGTCACTAGAAGAAGCAGCGACAGCAGAACTGGTCAGTCAGAGGAGCAAAGTGTAGTCCGCACAAAACGCCGCGGCCGGCAGATGCACAGTTGGCTGGACGTGTGTGGGTAGAGTGATAGTGGTGGGAGCCATGGGCAGGCGCTGTAGGGGAAATGCAGAGCGCTGGAGGGGAAGCGCCACTCTGAACTCACGCCCACACTCACATTTTTTGTAAATATTAAGTGGGACCACTCCACGCCCACACTTGCATGGTGACCATTTACAAAGCTCTGGCAGCCTGTTTTGATTAGTAATCTGAAAAGAACTCCGCTGAAAATGCAGCGATTGATTTTCGCTTGGCTTGTTAACCATTTGTAACTTTCAGAGAAGAGTCACGAGTGGCGAATTTTGACTATGATTTACACATTTGTCTGGTTACCATGTTAAATTCGCTTCTTCTGCCTTCGTACAGCGGAGTATACACCGTATCAGCTCTCTCTAGCATGCTGTGGAGACGCAAATTTGAGAGAATTCTGAAACAGTGATTTATTAATTTTATTAAATGGGGAATTGAGGAAAAGTGACGTCAGTAGCTTATTGAAAAAGCCCACTCTCGGCACAAAATAAACGTGTATTGTCTTCGCTTATGCTGTTCCAAAACCCAAAGCATTTCTCGTTTCAGCAGTTATTCGTGGCACCTAAAAATACATTATTTCATCCAAAAAATTTGTAGTTACGGGATTACCGAAGTATATAACGAAGTTTGGCATAATAACCACACGGCCAAATACAGTTTGTGTGCTATCATCTGCCAAAACCTCACTTCGATATCTCAAACCGTTGAGGAACGTTGTGGATATTTTATTCTGGATTCATCGCTGGCACGGCGAGATCGGAAATGAGTGTGCTACATCCGATCAGTTTTCTCGAGACTGGTGACAGATACAGATCTCCACTTAAGTCTAAAGAAAAATTCGATATCTTAGCTAAATTTCTTACACAGCAACATATTATACACTACTGGCCATTAAAATGCTATACCACGAAGATGACGTGCTACAGACGCTAAATTTAACCGACAGGAAGAAGATGCTGTAATATGCAAATGATTAGCTTTTCAGAGCATTCTCACAAGGTTGTCGCCGGTGGCGACACCTACAACGTGCTGACATCAGGAAAGTTTCCAACCGATTTCTCACACACAAACAGCAGTTGACTTGCGTTGCCTGGTGAAACGTTGTTGTGATGCCTCGTGTAAGGAGGAGAAATGCGTACCATCACGTTTCCGACTTTGATAAAGGTCGCATTGTAGCCCATCGCGATTGCGGTTTATCGTATCGCGACATTGCTGCTAGCGATGGTCGAAATCCAATCACTGTTAGCAGAATACTGAATCGGTGGGTTCAGGAGGGTAATACGGGACGCCGTGCTCGATCCCCACGGCCTCGTATCACAAGCAGTCGAGATCACAGGCATCTCATCTGCATGGCTGTAACGAATCGTGCAGCCACGTGTCGATCCTTAAGTCAACAGATGGGGACGTTTGTAAGACAACAACCATCTGCACCAACAGTTCGACGACGTTAACAGCAGCATGGACTATCATCTCAGAGACTGTGGCTGCGGTTACCCTTGACGCTGCATCACAGACAGGAGTGCCTGCGATGGTGTACTCGACGACGAACCTGGGTGGACAAATGGCAAAACGTCATTTTTTCGGATGAATCCAGGTTGTGTTTACAGCATCGTGATGGTCGCATCCGTGTTTGGCGACATCGCGGTGAACGCACATTGGAAGCGTGTCTTCGTCATCGCCGTGCTGACGTATCACCCGCCGTGATGGTATGGGGTGCCATTGGTTACACATCTCGGCCACCTCTTGTTCGGATTGACGGCACTTTGAACAGTGGACGTTACATTGCAGATGCGCTACGACCCGAGGCTCTACACTTCATTCGATCCCTGCGAAACCCTACATTTCAGCAGGATAATGAACGACACCATCTTGCAGGTCCTGTATGGGCCTTTCTGGATACAGAAAATGTACGACTGCTGCCCTGGCCAGCACAATCTCCAGATCTCTCACCAATTGAAAACGTCTGGTCAATGGTGGGCGAGCAACTGGCTCATCACCATACGCCAGCCACTACTCTTGATGAACTGTGGTATCGTGTTGAAGCTTCATGGGCAGCTGTACCTGTACACGCCATCCGAGCTCTGTTTGACTCAATGCCCAGGCGTATCAGGGCCGTTATTACGGCCAGAGGTGGTTGTTCTGGGTACTGATTTCTCAGGATCTATGCACCCAAAGTGCGTGAAAATGTAATCACATGTCAGTTCTAGTATAATATATTTGTCCAATGAATACCCGTTTATCATCTGCATTCCTTCTTGGTGTAGCAATTTTAGTGGCCAGTAGTGTGTAATTTGCGCCAAACACAAAAACACAGTCTCCTCCATTTCTCTTGCTCGAATTTCGTGCAGTGTCTTACTTTCACGTAAATATCACAATAACTTTGACAATTAAATGGGCAAATCATGAACCTGACACATACACCTATAAGTAACACAAAGCTTCTTTGTTTACCGAATGGTTTCTGTAAAAACGTTTGAGAAAGGTTACAGGCTGTGCGCCTCGATTCCGTCATGGCGGCCAGCCGAAAGCTGGAAGACGCTTGTTGGCTTCCAAACAAAAGAATGAATTCGACCAGCGCTTTTGACGGAAACTGGTCACTGCATATTCGCCATTTTATCCTGCGCAAACTACAACTTCCAACGTGGAGGAGTCACTGGATGTCATCTGAGTAAACGATCCACCAGGAATATTTCAAATCTTCTAGAGCTACCCAAGTCGACTAGTTGGTGGCATCACTGTGAAGTGGAAACCTGAAGAAGTAACCACAACTAAACCGAGACCTGACGCATATCATCTACTGACAAACAGAGCTGTCGAGCATTTTCGAGGGTGGTCATAAAAAATTGTATGAATCAGCAGGAGAAATCACTTGTGCATTCCAAAGTTCTCCCATCAGTCCAGCTACCACATCGACTGTGTGTGACGTGTTAACAACAATGAAGTATAGCGGCCAAGCAGCTCTCATTAGCCACACATATGTCTGTCGTCGATGCTAAGTGATGCTTGGGGGAGGTGTAAAGGATGGCATTTAGAAAAATGAACCACAAAATATCCTGCGGCGACCTGATGGAAGGGTTTGGGTTTGGCGAATGTTATGAGAGCATCATCTGCCATCATGTGTGGTGCCAATAGCAAAGCTCGCAGGAGGTCATGTTACGGTATGGGGATGTTTTTCATGACTAGAATGTGGTCCCATTCTTGTGCTTAAGAAAATACAAAATGCAGAAGGGTACGGAAACATTTGACACACTGTGTACTGCACACAGTAGAGGGGCAGTATGGAGATGATGGTCGTTTCTATCAGTATGACAAAGCCCCCTGTCAAAAGGCAGCATCTCTGATACAACACATTGTGATCACAAACATTCCTGAACTGGACTGGCCTGCACAAAGTCCGACGTGAACACAATGGAACACATTTAAGTTGAGTTAGAACATCGACTTCGCTCCAGATCCTCGTGTTCAATATCAGTACCATTTATGATTTTCACTCTTGACGAGGAATGGGCTGCCACTTCTACAGACATTCGGGCATCTCTTTCAGGACCTCCATCACAGAATTCAAGCTGTCATATTAATATCAACTAATAGGGTCCAATTGCATTTGGACTGTGTGTTTACTTTTGAGATAACTTGAACAGAATGACCTTTTCAATGCCAACCAGCATGGATTTCGCGAAACACTGATCATGTGAAACCCAACTCGCACTTTCCTCGCATGACATTCTGAATGCTTTGGATCAGGTAGAAGCAGTATTTCTTGATTTCCGAAAAGCATTTCACTTAGTACCGCACCCACGCTTATTGCAAAAGTACGACCATATGGGGCATCAAGTGTACGAGGTGCATTCAAGTTCTAAGGCCCCCGATTTTTTTTCTAAGTAACTACTCACCCGAAATCGATGAAACTGGCGTTACTTCTCGACGTAATCGCCCTGCAGACGTACACATTTTTCACAACGCTGACGCCATGATTCCATCGCAGCGTCGAAGGCTTCTTTAGGAGTCTGTTTTGACCACTGGAAAATCGCTGAGGCAATAGCAGAACGGCTGGTGAATGTGCGGCCACAGAGAGTGTCTTTCATTCTTGGAAAAAGCCAAAAGTTACTAGGAGCCAGGTCAGGTGAGTAGGGAGCATGAGGAATCACTTCTAAGTTATCACGAAGAAACTGTTGCGTAACGTTAGCTCGATGTGCGAGTGCGTTGTCTTGGTGAAACAGCACACGCGCAGCCCTTCCCGGACGTTTTTGTTGCAGTGCAGGAAGGAATTTGTTCTTCAAAACATTTTCGTAGGATGCACCTGTTACCGTAGTGCCCTTTGGAACGCAATGGGTAAGGATTACGCCCTCGCTGTCCCAGAACGTGGACACCATCATTTTTTCAGCACTGGCGGTTACCCGAAATTTTTTTGGTGGCGGTGAATCTGTGTGCTTCCATTGAGCTGACTGGTGCTTTGTTTCTGGATTGAAAAATGGCACCCACGTCTCATCCATTGTCACAACCGACGAAAAGAAAGTCCCATTCGTGCTGTCGTTGCGCGTCAAAATTCCTCGGCAACGTGCCACACAGGCAGCATTCGTGGCACCCACCTGGATGACACTTTTCGCATTTTCAGGTCGCCGTGCAGGATTGTGTGCACAGAACCCACAGAAATGCCAACTCTGGAGGCGATCTGTTCGACAGTCATTCGGCGATCCCCCAAAACAATTCTCTCCACTTTCTCGATCGTGTCGTCAGACCGGCTCGTGCCAGCCCGAGGTTGTTTCGGTTTGTTGTCACACGATGTTCTGCCTTCGTTAAACTGTGCACCCACGAACGCACTTTCGACACATCCGTAACTCCATGACCACATGTCTCCTTCAACTGTCGATGAATTTCAATTGGTTTCACACCACGCAAATTCAGAAAACGAATGATTGCACGCTGTTCAAGTAAGGAAAACGTCGCCATTTTGAGTATTTAAAACAGTTCTCATTCTCGCCGCTGGCGGTAAAATTCCATCTGCCGTACGGTTCTGCCATCTCCGGGACGTATTGACAATGAACGCGGCCTCATTTTAAAATAATGCGCATGTTTCTATCTCTTTCCAGTCCGGAGAAAAAAAAGTCGGAGGCGTTAGAACTTGAATGCACCTCGTAATTTGTGATTGATTTGAGGACTTTTTGGTAGGGAGGACACAGCATGTTATGTTGGAAGGAGAGTCATCGTCAGATGTAAAAGTAACTTCGCGTTGTTAGAAAAAAATCAGACATTTATGATTTTAGTTAAATATTCCAGAAATTTTCAAAGCTAATGAACTGATGATCTAGAAATGCTATCTTTCATATCTCGTGCTTCAGTTCACCTGTGATTCGACAGTCAAATTTCAACAATAGCTTGCTAGTTGTGCCATTATTTGAAGTGGCGCACAGTGTTACATTTTTTTCTAACACGGGAGTCTTTACGTAACAGTTACTCCTCCTTTCGTGGAATACCCTCTTGCTTCACTTTCAGTCTGCTTCTTATACTTATAACATGTGTCTGTGTTCGTTAGTTTTCTCCTGAAAGTGTTCAGCGTATGTTATGTCTTTTATAAGAAAAGTAAGAATTCTTATTGTGTTTTGCGAATTGAATGAAGCAGTTGTTTATACAGAGGACATGACATTCTCTGTCGGATATGAAAATATATAAAACTTTTCAGGGAAGCAGTCATATGAGAGGAACAGTGGCTAGATGAAGCACTAGACGAGGATATTTATGTAGAGGGTCTGTCATCATATACTGACGCATGAAGAGATCAATGCCGCAACAGATCATTCAGAGACCGAATCTGATACTTCTGCTACAGCTGTTTCTCAACATGCAGATCGTGAAACCATTCGTGGTAAGGATGGAATAACAGAATGGTTGAAGCAACACTGCCCCTCAGAATGTTGTAACACAGCTTCCAGGTGTGAAGGGTTTTGCAAAAAATTCGAAAACAATTTTCGAACGCTGGAAATTATTTTTTCCAGATAATGTAATTGGACGCATTGTGGAGTACACAAACCCAGACCTTGACAGAATGGGAGCATCTTATTCACGGAATGCCCACAGACAGATTCTGAAGAGTGATCTGCTTTCTTTGGTGCATTATATCTCGCAGGAGTGAAAAGGGCACGGAATCTGAGTAGTGATGAGCTATGGGCAACTGATGGGACCGCACCGGATTTCTTCACTGCATCGGTGAGCAAACGAAGGTTCCACACACTTCTCAAAGCTATACATTTTGACGACAAATCTACGAGAGCTCTGAGAAAGGAAACAAGTAATCTGGCACCTATTAGAGAAATATTTCACGAATCTATGGGTGTTTATAAGAACAGCTATAGCGCCGGCGCATTGACAACGATAGATGAGAAGTTAAAACCGTTCAGTGGACGTTTCAAATTCAGGCAGTATAATACAAACAAGCCTGCAAAATATGGCATCATGGTATATGCGCTCTTTGATGGCAGAACGTTTTATATGTTAAATATGGAACTATATGCAAACAGCCTACTGGACCATATAAAGTACCCAATGATGCAGAGAATGCGGTGTTACGATTGGTTAGACCGACTGACAAAACACTCAGAAACGTGACGATGGACAATTATTTTATGTCTATACCATTCGCTAACAAAATGTACGCCAATCATAGACTCACAGTAGTAGGTACTCTACAGAAGAATAAAAAAGAAATTCCACCGGAACTTCTGGACGTAAAGTGTAGGCGACTAAACAGCAGTATATCCGCATATGGAGAAGAATCAAGCAACAATTGCTTGATTTGCTCATACGTCCCAAAAAAGAAACAGAAAAAGAAACTTCTAATGTTATCAACCATGTACAGCAACGATGCTATAGATGCTGACAGTGGCGAGGCGAACAAATCTGAAATCATTACATTTTACAATTTCACAAAAGGAGTTGTAAATCAGGATATTCTGTTTCAAGAATAAGCAACTGCTGGCGTCTTACACTGTTTTTCAGCTTTTTCAACATAGAGGCAATAAATGCTCCAATAATATATAAAGTAAACACAAATGACTTAATTCCACAGAGAAGATACATCACAGTATTGAGTATGATCCTTACAAAAAAAACCACACGATCAAACGCATGTCGATTCCGAGGATATCACCTCACCTGAAGGAGAAAATAAAAAGTGTTGTGCACATTTACAAACTACCGACAGCTAAAGAAGAAAATGGATAAAGTGAAAAAACGATATGTCACTACTGCTCTAAAAGGAAAACCAGATTCACACAGCATCGCTGCATCCATCGTTCCACTCCTATCTGTAAACAATATACAGCACCGAGTGTTCTTTTTTTACCAGGAGTGTATGTAACAAGGAGCCATGTATCAGTCTGACGAGTAAGAAGGAGTGTGGTCAACCTTAATTCATCACTTGCTGTAAATATTACTAACTGTTGTTCACACAGGTGTTGTGATTGTAAACAAAAAAGTTTGTGAAATCTTTGCATGTTGAAAGATTTAGCAAATCACATGTTTCATACCATGATTATATTAATTTATAATGCTTTGGTAGCAATAAAGTAGTGATCTATTGTATCAACGTGTCTTTGTCTGGAATAAAGAGATAAAAAAGGTGCAAGATCTCATTGTTAGAAAAAATCTAACACGGGAGTTATAACGTTACAACAATATACCCCAGCGACCGCGGGACTTTCACTGTGTAAGCTGCTGCTCCATTATTCGTACATGATATTCTTCATGGTGCTTCAAAGCTTTGCGTTTTTATACACGTGAGGCCAAACTAGTAAAATGTTATCTGAGTCCCTGTTTACGTTACTCGAAATCATAGCTCTTTGTTCGTGTTCTTCACGAGTTCCGGTAGCAAGGTGTTCGATTTGCTCTCCATCAGCCGTAATGATACAGTATTTCATAATTTCTTTAGCGCGGATTTATTTCACTGTTTAAACTCGTGTCGGCTAATTCTTTGTTATCTATTAACGTACATATTTGTTATTTTTGTTCATCAGAGTTCAGTCGTAATGCGTTTGTGCGTTCACTAGTTGTTTCAACAATAACATTTAGGTGATCGTAGCTTCCTGCGAATTTGCGAGACTACTGCGCTGAGTACAGTGATATTAATTTCTGCGAGAAGCTCATATTTGTAGTTTCGCTGTGCCATGTTTAAATTATTTTGTTCAGTTTCAAGGATACATAGCCTGCCTGGTCTCTACCCTCTTAATAACTGGTTGCAAGTCGTTTCTAATCTCTTGTCAAATTTCCACAGAAATGTTTAGCTGTTTTTCCTCAAGTTTCTGGATATTTTTACTGGTTTCATCTTGTGATTTTGTATTTTATTCAAGGCCTTTGTTTCTTTTCTGAAACTGTTTTGTGTTTTGTTGATCGTCACGATCACCTAAATATTGTTGAAACTGTTAACAGATAAACGCATTACGACTGAACTCTGGTGGATAAAAATAACAACTTTGTACAAAAAATTAGCTGACGCGAGTTTAAACAGTGGAACAAACCCACACAATGACAAAATGGTATTTTGATATCCTGTACCATTATGGCTGATGGAGAACAAATCGAACACCTTGTTCAACCCATGAAGAACACGAACAAAGAGCTATGATTTCGAATAACGTAAGCAAGAACTCCGTTAACCATTTTACAGGCTTGATCTTCACGTTTATAGAAACGCAAAGTTTTGAAACACCATAAAGAGGATCATGTAAGAATAATGGAGCACCAACTTACACGTAGTGAAAGAAAATGCAAGTACGATGATTTTGATTATCCTTGTTTTTATTTTGGCGCTTTCCGCATTGTTATGTATTCATGGCATTTAGGTGAACTTCACGAGAACACAGCTCTACGCGCAGTCTAAACCGTAAACAGCCTTGGCTGCATACCACAGAAGTATCGTGGCACAGAGAAATTACTGTCACAGTTACAATCATTTTCATACAGTCAACTTATGTGATCATTTGCTTCTACAAAAATACACTTACATGCAATACAGCGAAGAGTTCGAGCGTTATTAACTATCTCAGCGAAAAACTACAAAAAAGGTGACAATATGACTTCCACGCATTTTCCTACGTCAAAATGTGGGCAGGGGATACGTCAACTGGTAAACGATCTCCCCCCGAGCTGAATGTTACTATTTTTCAGTTTCTTGGCACACTCGTATTCTACTATACTTTTTCATCAAAAAAATGGTTCAAATGGCTCTGAGCACTATGGGACTTAACATCTATGGTCATCAGTCTCCTAGAACTTAGAACTACTTACACCTAACTAACCTAAGGACATCACACAACGCCCAGTCATCACGAGGCAGAGAAAATCCCTGACGCAGCCGGGAATCGAACCCGGTCGCGGGAAGCGAGAACGCTACCGCACGACCACGAGCTGCGGACACTTTTTAATCGATCAGAACCAGAAATGTTCTTGTGCTATCGTAATGCAAATATGCGGAAAATAATTCTAGTGACTTTTGAGCTATTCTTAAGAACGTGTCATATTGGCGACGAATTACATCCCGATTCTGACAACTAAAAAAAAAAAAAAAAAAAAACATCTGAGCAAGAAGTTAAACTACCCACCCACCAAAAACTGAAACAGGAATTTTACTCTTAGTAAACATTTTCTAATGTGAAATTTTTGGATGTGAAACACACTGATGAAACTTGTATACAGCTTTGAAAACCATCATTTTTACATACAGAAGTAGCAGTCATATTTTATAAAATGATATTTAGTGGTAGTTCTGATGAGATATACAGATAATTGAGTTTATAGTTGGCTGTCCAAATGGGAAAATCAGTTTTGCAAAATAATAGTGGTAATGATGAATTACGAGTATATAAAGGATTTTCCACCAGTTCAAAGAATAGTTACAAGCTGTTAAAGGTAAGGCATTGTTGTCTGAAACAGCTTATCAGTTTGTGGCGATTTTCTTTTCATGATCAGTTGTCTAGTAATAAAGGTACATTTTGTAACCTAAGTTGTAACACTTGTAATGTCATTTATAGTTGTAATTTATTGTACTCACTCCTTTGTAATATTTTTTTAAAAATCATTCTTCTTGCCATACAACGGGTAAGGCAGCCCATATGAATTTTTTTGGGTACAGAGGAAAGGTAAGGTTCTCATATGTTTTGCGCTATTTTAAATAATTTACCTCTACTGTACAGGGACAAAGATGAATGTGCGCATGGGACAAAAGTGAATAAGGTCGTTAACACTGCGTTTAGTTTTATCTGTGGCTGATTTGCGAGCCAATCTGTTACGCAGTGCTCATATCAGGTATAGCAGCGAGCACTGGAGTTTTTTTAGGGAAGGAGATTCGTTATTTGTGAATCTGGAAGAAACTATTTTGAACAGTTTATTTTTGGGGTGGAAATTCATTTAATACTTTCTTGTTATTTCTGTTAAAAGAGAAGATTTTAGCTGAAGTTTAGAGGTGAGATTGTAGTTTCTTTATAATGAGCGAATTTTGTTTTCGTTTTCGTTTGAGTCTTCTTACGGTGTGCAGTCTTTTTCTCAATAATAAGAGTCTGATTTCTCTAAAACGATTTGCTTTAAAGTAAAATTCACCTACATGATTTATAGTAAGGTTGAGTCTTTACCGTGTGTGCATTGCATCTTAAGCCATAACAAGCGACAGACTGTTTCTGATAAAAAGAATTTAGAATAGATTATTCGCCTTTAGCTACTGTATCTGTTGATTTTTATTTCCTTTCGAGAACGTCAGTACTCCAGACAGAGAAGCAGAATGCTGAGCAAGGGGTAAGTCACTTCGATGTCAGGGCGGATCTCACCCTGCATTCGCGTGCAATCAGTGTGCAGTCAGGATTGTCAGGTGTCGCATTAGCAAGTACAGTAATTTTCAGTGAACAGTGTTGAAAATTTCAAACAATTATTCTCTTCCGAATAGAGCAGTAATTTATTTTTTGGATATTCTTAGTCTACTTCATATCACAGGTCGTTCATAATGTGCTCCGGTACTGACTTTTAGTTACATAGCTTTGATTGAGCATACAATCACTTTATTTTGGCATTTAATTAGATTCGTTTTCTTTATTTCAAATTTTTTGCATTTCATGAAGTTTAACTTGTTATTTTACGACACTGTTTACATCTACAACACAGGGCCAACCAACAGTCAGTTTTGCTCTGCAGCTGAATACGTTATCCAAAGTACAGGTTACATAGGGAGAAAGTTTTTGATATTAATATATTCAGTTTCCCACCATACATACAAATATTTTATAGAAAGCTGTAACTGCGTTATACACCTAAAATGCATTTTTCGATACATGGTTTGATTTCATTTCCATATGTATATCTAGGTATCCGATATATCCGTTGATTCTTTATCTTTTTTCTGGCTTGTCTGTTTGTTTCCTGTCCGAAAAATAACTGAAGTTATTCTTGTCAAAACCATTCCAATTTTCTACTAATGCGTACATATATTCGTAATTCCGTGTCTCCTTCTCTAGTTGAGCTATATAGCTAAAGGCAGTTTTCTGATACTACACAAAATTTATTTACGATACATAATTTTTTAGACCTAGGTATGTGTCATGATGTCTATAACAGCTGTAGAACTTGATTTTACGTTCCAAAAAATGTTTCTGTTATCTATATGAGGCTGATCATTATAGTTGTAATTTGAACTATTTTTTTCCGATGTTGTAAATTATTAAAATGAAAATTGTCTGTTGTTTACGTTTCAAAATATCAGCGATGATATGACGTCGCCATATTGTTCACATAGATCGTTGCATGTGTACTATATAACTTGTCAAAATCGACAATTACTTTTGCAGTTCCCCCTTTATCCCATGAATTACGTCTAAGCCGGTTGGAGTGGCCGAGCGGTTCTAGGCGCTACGGTCGCAGGTTATAATCCTGCCTCAGGCATGGATGTGTGTGATGTACTTAGATTAGTTAGGTTCAAGTAGTTCTAAATTCTAGGGGACTGATGACCTCAGATGTTAAGTCCCATAGTGCTTAGAGCCGATTTTTGATTACGTCTAAACAAGAGGAAGATTGTGAGTGGAGGGCGGACAAACGAAAATGAATCTGCCCAATGCATAGTACACTGTACAGTCACGTGAATAGTATCACCAGCTATGTTCGACGTATACGTGCAATAACCACTCACAGACTAGCAGTGGAGGATATGTAATGTGTGTTAGGGGTCGAGGGGAACAGTGCAGTCGTTCTCATAGTGGGGAACGAAAGGATTTATCTGCCGTCCAAAAGGACACGATCATGGGCTTTCGGGCCAACGTTGGAAGCATGGCTGAGCGAATCCGACGTTGAGGCAACTGTGGTGCCACACGGGCAGTAGCTAACAGGGGTGAACGACGGCTCCAAAGGTGTCTACAGTCGAGCATACACAACATGATCAAAAGTATCCGAACACCTGCCTGAAAATGACTTTAAGTTCGTGGAGCCCTCCATCCTCAATGCTGGAATTCAGTATGATGTTAGTTCACCCTTAGTCTTCATGGCAGCCTTGAAGGAAGGTGTCCTCTCTCGCAGGCATACGTTCAGTCAGGTGCTGGAAGGTTTCTTTGGGAATGGCAGCCCATTCTTCACGGAGTGCTGCACTGAGGAGAGGTATGTAGGTCGGTCGGTGAGGCCTGGCACGAATTCGGTGTTCCAAAACATCCCAAAGGTATTGTATAGGTTTCATGTCAGAAATCTGTGCAGGCCAATCTATTACACGGATGTTATTGTCGTGTAACCACTCCGCCACAGGCAGTGCATTATGAACAGGTGCTCGATCGTGTTGAAAGATGCAATCGCCATCCCCGAACTGCTCTTCAACAGTGGGAAGCAAGAAGGTGCTTAAAAGATAATTGTAGGCCTGTGCTGTGATAGTGCCACGCAAAACAACAAGGAGTGCAAGCTCTCTCCATGAAAAACACAAATACCATAACACCACCGCCTCCGAATTTTTCTGTTGGCAGTACACACGCTGGCAGAGGAAGATCGGACCTATGGCCTTTGTAGACTGGTCCCTTCAACTACTACAGACCAACATTCACTGGGCATTCGCCATACGCACACCCTGGGATCGGGTCGCCACATTGTGTACCATGGTCCGTCACTCCACCCAAAGTTTTTCCGATGTTCAGTCGTCCAATGTTTACGCTCCTTACACCAAGCGCGGCGTCGTTTGGGACTTACCGGCATGATGTGCGACTTATGGGCAGCCGCTCGACCATGAAATCCACGTTTTCTCACCTCCAGCCCAACTGTCACAGTACTTGCAGTGGATCCTGATGTAGTTCCGAATTCCTGTGTGATGGTCTGGATAGATGTCTGCCTACTACACATTACGACCCTCTTCAACTGTGAGCGGTCTCTGTCAATCAACAGACGATTTCGGCCTGTACGCTTTTGTGCTGCAGGTTCAAATGGCTCTGAGCACTATGGGACCTAACTTCTGAGGTCATCAGTCCCCTAGAACTTAGAACTACTTAAACCTAACTAACCTAAGGACATCATGCCCGTGGCAGGATTCGAACCTGCGACCGTAGCGGTCGCGCAGTTCCAGACTGTAGCGCCTAGAGTCGCTCGGCCACCCCGGCCGGCTGTCCCTTCATGTTTCCACTTAACTATCACATTGGAAACAGTGGACCTAGGGATGTTTAGGAGTGTAGAAGTCTCGCTCACTGACGTATGACACAAGTGACACCCAATCACCTGACAGCGTTCGAAGACCGTGAGTCCCGCGGAGCGCCCCACTCTGCTCTCTCACGATGTCTAATGACTACTGAGGTCGCTGATATGGAGTACCTGGCAGTAGGTGGCAGCACAATGCAGCTAATATGAAAACGTATGTTTTTGTCGCTGTGCGAGAAGTCTCGATCACATGGTGTATGTACAACTGTTCAGCAATTGACCGTCGAGACAAATCAATCAGCTACCAACAGTACCTGTTCAACAAACGTTGCTTTATAAGGGCCTCCGCAGCATGCAGCTTGTGCGCTCGTGCCAACCAGTGTCCATCAGCAACGAAGGCTGGAATTTGCTCGGCAGTAGTGCAACTGAACGTCCACTGAATGGCGACAGGTGGTCTTTTCAGATGATGTATGCTAAATCGGGATGTGGCCGTTGGCCTATATGGTGTGATACGTCTCAAAACAAATACACTGTAACAATAGTCGGAAGTGCCAAGGTCAGAGGTCATTTCCTGTGTGTTCTCGTCATTCTGGAAGGCACAATGGACAAACACAAGGATTCATCTGTCTTTTGGGACCATTTCCACCCCTAACTGCAGTTTGTTTTTCCTCAGAACGATGACATCTACCAACAGGACAATGCAACATGTCACATAAAAAATGGCTCTGAGCACTATGGGACTTAACTTCTGAGGTCCCCTAGAACTTAGAACTACTTAAAGCTAACTAACCTAACTACGTCACACACATCCATGCCCGAGGCAGAATTCGAACCTGCGACGGTAGCGGTCGCGCGGTTCTAGACTGTAGCGCCTAGAACCGCTCGGCCACTCCGGCCGGCAACATGTCACATAGCTCGCAGTGTAAGCGCGGAAAGCACCAGGGTGATTTATTGTAGTTCCCTGGCCACCAAACTACGCAGATTTAAACCCAGTCTATTATGTGTGGGACCAGCACGGCTGGGCTGTCCGACCCTTAGATCCTCAACCGACAGACCTATCGCAGCTTGCCATGGCACCAGAGCCGGCGTGGCGCCACCACATCCCTGTCGGTACCTTCCACATTCTGACTGACTCTGCTCCTGTAAGCCGGGAAGAGATTCGCGCCGCGAAGTGTGGTTATTTAGCTTTTGACAGGTGGTCACATTAACGTCACGCGACCCTTCATGTCTGTGTGCAGAGTACGGTTTAATTCTAGTGTCCGATTCCACTCGTCGGCTTCGACCAATGACGTCATATCTAAGGCAAAGATGCTACGTATAGGCAGTCTGTGAAAACAACAGATCATACTCGTAAAGAAACGAATATAGCATACGATGAAATTAAAATCACTTTCACGCAGTTATTTAGTTAGTCGTGAATTCAACCGAAACGAGGTTGTAAAGACATTTCTTTCCGCGAAAGTCGATAGTATTTTTTTTCTTTTGTGCATTACCTTGTCATAGTACGTATGTATCATTTATTTCAACTACTCGTTATTTGTTAATACGTCACATTGCCTCTTCATTCATTTTGCTATTGCTTTATATTTTATAGTGCATGAATATGTTTTGTAAATCTTTGGTCAGGCTAGGAGAAGCACTGTCTCAGAGAGAGAGCGAACGACTATCGATAGAGAACGTGCGAGTTGTTGTGGTTCGCGGGTGAAAAACGTTGGAAAGTTCGTCGTGAAAGACGGTGATACGCGGAGGAGCAATTAATTACAGTGCGTCCGCTGTGTTAATACGAGATCGTGCATTATTAAGTGAACAGTAAAACCTGAAAAGTGTATCGAGTGTTTGAGGTGACAATTTTACATACTGTGTGAACTTGTGACAATTAGCCGTGAACCAGACACCGTTGTCGTGTAGAGACACTAGCTGTTAGAATTGCGTGAAAGTGGAACAAACCAAAATGTTAAGTAAAAGAACAGTGCTGTGATTTGATAAAGAAACTTTTATTATATCATCCAAACTGTCTTAAAGACGACAACGTAAATTGAACTGATGTTTAACTGACTGTTATAGTGATAAACGCATGTGACGGTTTTTCCTGTGGCAACACGGTGAAAGAACTGTGCGAAGTGTTGTCATTAACCGGCTATATAACGTAAATACTAAAGACATTGCATAGTTCTGACCAACCTGCACCGCGTGATTAATAAACTTTTATTAATAAAAAGCCGCGCTCGTAACGACAACGCACACACTGGAACCACAATTATCGCGCCAGTGCTGCCAGCTATCCTGCCCGACACCCAGTGTGGCTTTCGACCTTCCTTCTCTGCCAATGACCAAGTCCTCCGCCTCACTCATATCCTCTCCCTCCAGCTTAACTCCGGTCCAGGTAAAAATAAGCTTCGTCAGTAAACCAAATGCTGCCCACACGCATATCGCCGTCATCAATCCTGTGCACTATATCGTTAGCGAATGTCTCTCGTGCAGCAATGGTAGCGGCGCTGAGGGGCTGCCGCGTTTGAATTTTGTATGGATAGAGGTGTAAACTCTGGCGCATGAGACGATACGTGGACGTTGGCGTCATTTGGACCGCAGCTGCAACACAGCGAACGGAAACCCGAGGCCGCTGTCGGATCACCTGCTGCACTAGCTGCGCGTTGCCCTCTGTGGTTGCCGTACGCGGTCGCCCTACCTTTCCAGCACGTTCATACGTCACGTTCCCAGTCCGTTGAAATTTTTCAAACAGATCCTTTATTGTATCGCTTTTCGGTCCTTTGGTTACATTAAACCTCCGTTGAAAACTTCGTCTTGTTGCAACAACACTGTGTTCTAGGCAGTTGAATTCCAACACCAGAAAAATCCTCTGTTCTAAGGAATAAACCATGTTGTCCACAGCACACTTGCACGTTGTGAACAGCACACGCTTACAGCAGAAAGACGATGTACAGAATGGCGCACCCACAGACTGCGTTGTCTTCTATATCTTTCACATCACTTGCAGCGCCATCTGTTGTTGAAAATTTTAACTACTGTAATTTCGAAAGTTTGTCCGCCTCAAAATGTACTGTTGTCCCAAGCATATTGCAACAAACGGTGTATTTCTATCGCTGCTCCTTTAGTTTTTATTGCTGTTTCAAATATACCGGTCATTTTTGAAACACCCTGTATGTCAACAAACAAATCTGTATTCGAAGCAGTGTGATGTGGCCAACACCTTCCGTGTTACCTCTACTGAAATTGAACAATTTATTGGTATTGCATTCTACATGTCACTGATTGCTATACCTGGGAACAGAGGATACTGGAACAAGAAATGTGGTGTGAAACAAGTGTCTGATGTAATGACGCTACGCAGATGGGAACAAATAAAGAGATATTTACATTTTGCCGATAATACTCAGCAACATTCTGCACCTGACAGACTGTTCAAGGTTAGAATGGTAAGATGCTGCGAAAAAATTGATCAAAAATACCAACTGAAGAACACCTTGGAGTGGACGAACGAATTGTGCCATTCAAAGGTCAAAGTAGCTTGAAACAGTATAATCCCAAGAAACCAAAGACGTGAGGCTACAAAATATATTGCGTAGCAGGTGCCAGTGGTATTATTTATGATTTTGAAGTCTATTCTGGACCCGTCAATCAACCCAGTCATCTTCCTAATGTAAATGCCAGTGGAAATGTAGTGCTTAGATTGGCTGAAAGAATACCAAAGTACAAAAATCATAAACTGTTCTATGATAACTGGTTCTGCAGTCCAGAGCTTCAAGTTGAGCTGCTAAAATGTGGTATTCACAGTCTGGGAACAGTACAATTGAATAGAGTGAGAAACAATAAGATGCCATCTGATGCTGAAATGAAAAAGCAGGGAAGAGGCACATCTGTTGAATCCACTGCATCAGTTTCTGGATATGACCTGATTCTTATGAAATGGCAAGACAACAGGTGTGTCAGCCTTCTTGGCACATTTTCAGGTACACACCCAGAAAGCCAGGTTGCAAGATATGACAAAAAACAAAGCAACACATCCAAATAAAATGCCCAAAGATTGTGAAGGAGTACAACAAGTTTATGGGAGGTGTTGACACTATTGACTCCTTATTAGCTCTGTACAGAACGAAAATCAGGTCAATGAAATATTACATGAGACTGTTCTTCCATTTATTGGACATGAGTTGTGTTGTAGCTTGGCTACTTTACAAGAGAGCCTGTCATGAAAATAGTATTGAAGAAAAAACCCAGATGGCTTTGTTTGATTTCAAGCTTGACATTGCTGAATCCTTATGCTGGTCAGGAAAAACATCCAACAGACAATCGCTGGATAGCTCACCAGGCAGTGGCACCAAAAAGAGAAGGTAGCCAAATACAGCAAATACTGACATCAGGAAGGACAGAATCGATCACTGGCCTAACTACTGTGAAAAATCTGCCTGATGTAAATATAATAAATGTCAAAAAATAACAAAAGTAATGTGTACCAAATGTAACACCTATTTGTGTTTTGAACCAGATAGAAATTGTTTCTACAATTTTCACAATGTATAAATTCTGGAAATATGTAACTGCACAGTAGTGCTATTTTGCTAACTGATGTATACCCAACTTTTCAAATGTTTTTTATTTTCATTTTTTAAATAAAATTTCCTTTAAAGTCTTAATTTGCTGATGTACCACAAATTTTGAACTCTGTTCTCCAAAAATGTATTACCTTATACGAACTCATATGTACGTACTGATTACATCCGTATTTGCACAGTGTATATTTGAACATACAGAGTGATATTTTCCAAAATATATATACTAGAAAGTTTATCATCATCTATTTTCCATTCATGGGCACTATAAAGTATAATTACAAAGTTGTTATTGGAAAATTCTTAGTTTTACTGTTCTTGTGCAATATAGGGTTAGTACACACACGTTCTGAAATAATGATCTAATTAATGAATCACCAAATGGGATGGAATCGGTAACTAGAATTGACGTATATAGGAGGTCAAATTTCCTTACCGATGTCAACTTTTCAATGGTTAATAATCTCGGACATTTTTGCTTTAACTCTGTGGGTTATGGTTTTATAGGGTTTCTGCATTGCCTATTGATCTCAGACTACTACGAAAAACAATTATTTCTCTTTTTCATAATAATGAAGATAGTAATACCATACGCATAAATACTGCAACACTTTAGTGCACACAGTTGTTTAAACGATCTAAATAACGAATCGTGCTGTGGTTGGAATCTATAAGTAGAATTAATCCTTATAGGTCAGTTCCAGTTACCAATTTCAGGATTTACTAAACCTCACTTTTTGTCAGTTTTCGTTACTTCTGTACTCGTTCCGTTATATTTAACAATTAGTATTAAAAGTTAACGGTGATTCATAGTTTTGTGACTTCACCATGCGCTATATTGCACGGGATTTGAAGGTTCTCAGTGCTTTCCTTGTTCGATAAAATATGATAATTTATTTCAGTAATGTGTACTACTCTTTTTCTGTTCTTATTTATTTTCGTTACCTTTAATTCTAAACGCTATAACTTGTGGCTAAGTAATTAATGACGTGGTGTTTGTAATTTTATCGTATGCTACATTCGTTTGTCTACGAATATGAATTAAGGACTATTGCTGTGCGATGTGGCATCAGGTGGAACTGCCGGAAGACATCGAAAAAGGACAAAGAAGGGCACCCCGTTTTGTATTATAGCGAGATAGTGCCACAGATATGATACGTGAATTGGAGTGGAAATTATTGTAACATTGGCGTTTTTCGTTGCGGCGGGATCTTCTCATGAAATTTCAATCACCAAATTTCTCCTCCGATTTCGAAAACATTCTGTCACCACCTACCTACGTAGGGAGAAATGATCGTCACGATAAAATAAAAGAAATCAGGGATCGCACTAAAAAATATATGTGCCCTGTCTTCGCGCGCGCCGTTCGAGAGTGGAACGGCAGAGAGACAGCTTGAAGGTGGTTCGTTGAACACTCTGCCAGGCACTTTATTGTAATAGCAGATGTAGAATATGCTTTCAAAGATTTCACCTATGTAGAGTCTCTGCCTTAGGAATCACGACATTGCTCAAAGACGAGGAGTGGAATTGGACACTGGAGTTGACCCCAGAGTAGTGTAATGACTAGTGACTGTCATGACAGATGTGAGTTACCTGACGTTCTCGTGCCGCTGGATGTAGATCTTGTGGAACATGGAGTCCTTGGGTTTTCCCGCGATATCCGCCTTCATCTCCATAGCAACGTGGCGGGGAAGAACCGACAGCAGCAGCCGCTCCTGCAACAATCACATTCTCATCAGACACGGTGACTCCGCAAATGTTGACTTTACAGCGTGGATGATACCACTGTAAAGAGTACTTTTAAATTTGAAGGGCACTGTGTGGCATGTAAAATAAACCATACGCGTTTCACAAGAGAGCAAATAATAATAACAAGACGAAGATAACCCCAAAGGTAAGGTCTCCTATATTTATAAGTACACTACTGGCCATTCAAATTGCTACACCACGAAGGTGACGTGCTACAGACGCTAAATTTAACCGACAGGCAGAAGATGCTGTGATATGGAAATGATTAGCTTTTCAGAGCATTCACACAACGTTGGCGCCGGAGGCGACACCTACAACGTGCTGACATGAGAAATGTTTCCAACCGATTTCTCATACACAAACAGTAGATGACCTGCGTTGCCTGGTGAAACGTTGTTGTGATGCCTCGTGCAAGGCGGAGACATGCGTTCTACCACGTTTCCGACTTTGATAAAGGTTGGATTGTAGCCTATCGCGACTGCGGTTTATCGTATCGCGACATTGTTGCTCCCGTTGGTCGAGATCAAATGACTGTTAGCAGAATATGGAATCGGTGGATCCAGGACGATAATACGGGAAGCAGTGCTGGATCCGAACAACCTCGTATCGCTAGCAGTCGAGATGACAGGCATCTTATCCGCACGGCTGTAACGGATCGTGCAGCCACGTCTCGATCCCTGAGTGAATAGATGGGGACGTTTGCAAGACAAGAACCATCTGTACGAACAGTTCGACGACGTTTGCAGCAGCATGGACTGTCAGCTCGGAGACCATGGCTGCGGTTACCCTTGACGCTGAATCACAGACAGGAGCGCCAGCGACGGTGTACTCAACAACGAACCTGGGCTCACGAATGGCAAAACTTTTTTTTTTTCAAATGAATCCAGGTTTTGTTTACAGCATCATGATAGTGGCATCCGTATTTGGTGACATCGCGGTGTACACACATTGGAAGTGTGTATTCTTCATCGAGATACTGGCGTATCACCCAGCGTTTAGGTATGGGGTGCTATTGGTTACACGCCTCGGTCACCTCTTGTTCGCATTGACGGCACTTTGAACAGTGGACGTTACATTTCAGATGTGTTACGACCAGTGGCTGTACCCCTCATTCGACCCCTGCGAAACCCCAGATTTCAGCAGGATAATGCACGACCGCATCTTGCAGGTCCTGTACAGGCCTTTCTGGATAAGGAAATATTCGACTGCTGTCCAGGCCAGCACTTTCTCCAGATCTGTCACCAACTGAAAACAGCTGGTCAATGGTGGCCGAGTAACTGGCTCGTCACAATACGCCAGTCACTACTCTTGATGAACTGTGGTATCGTGTTGAAGCTGCATGGGCAGCTGTATCTGTACACGCCATCCAAGCCCTGTATGACTCAATGCCAGGAGTATCAAGGCTGTTATCACGGCCAGAGGCGGTTGTTCTGGGTACTGATTTCTCGGGATCTATGCACCCAAATTGCGTGAAAATGTGATCACATGTCAGGTCTAGTATAATATATTTGTCCAATGAATACCGCTTTATCATCTGCATTTCTTCTTCGTGTAGTAATTTTAATGGCCAGTAGTGTACGTGACGTTTTTATGTCTACAATGGCTTACGTCAGGTTACAGCTTGAACATTTAGCAACTTTTCGACATAATCACCATTTCTGTCGATGCATTTTTGTAGACGCTGTGGCAGTTTTTGTATGCCCATGTCATACCAGCTCGCCGCCATGCTGTTCAGAAAGTTATGAACCTCTTCTTTCAGCTCGTCGTCGGATCTGAATCGCTTTCCGGCCAAATGTTCTTTTAACTTAGGAAACAGGTGATAGTCACTGGGCGCCAAGTCAGGGCTATAGGCTGGGTGGGTGATTGTGTTTCACTGAAAGTGTTGCAGCAGACCAACGGTTTGCCGAGCGATGTGTGGGCGAACGTTGTCATGGAAAATGTGTACGTCCTTGCTCAACATTTCTCTTCTCCGGTTCTGAATTGCCCGTTTGAGTTTTTTCAGAGTCTCGCACTACCTGTCAGCGTTAATTGTGCTCCAGTGCGCATAAGATCGACCAATAATACCCCTCTCCAATCCCAAAAAAAAAAAAACGGTTGTCATGACTTTACCGGCAGACTGTGTTTGTTTGAAATTCCGCGGCTTTGGCGAAGAAGGATGCCGCCACTGGCGTGATTGGCTCCACAGTCGTTTAATGGACAAAGTAAGAGCATATGGACTATCAGACCAATTGTGTGATTGGATTGAAGAGTTCCTAGATAACAGAACGCAGCATGTCGTTCTCAATGGAGAGAAGTTTTCCGAAGTAATAGTGATTTCAGATGTGCCGCAGGGGAGTGTCGTAGGACCTTTGCTATTCGAAATATACATAAACGACCTTGTGGAAGTTCAGTGAGGCTTTTTGCGGATGATGCTGTAGTATATCGAGAGGTTGTAACAATGGAAAATTGTACTGAAATGCAGGAGGATCTGCAAACGAACTGACGCACGCAATTGAATCTCAAAGTAGACAAGTGTCATGTGCTGCGAATACATAGAAAGTAGATCCCTTATCATTTAGCTACAATATAGCAGGTCAGCAACTGGAAGCACATAATTCCGTAAATTATGTGGGAGTAGGCATCAGGAGTGACGTAACATGGAATAACCATATAAAGTTGATCGTCGGTAAAGCAGATGCCACACTGAGATTCATTGGAAGACTCTTAAGGAAATTCAGTCCGAAACCAAGGGAAGTAGGTTAAAGTACGCTTGTTCGCCCACTGCTCGAATACTGATCACCAGTGTGGGATCCGTACCAGATAGGGTTGATAGAAGAGACAGAGAAGATCCAACGGAGAGCAGCGCGCTTCGTTAGAGGAACATTTAGTAATCGCGAAAGCGTTACGGAGATGATAGATAAACTCCAGTGGAAGACTCTGCAGGAGAGACGCTCAGTAGCTCGGTACGGGTT
The DNA here is from genome assembly GCF_023897955.1 of Schistocerca gregaria. Classification (NCBI taxonomy): domain Eukaryota; kingdom Metazoa; phylum Arthropoda; class Insecta; order Orthoptera; family Acrididae; genus Schistocerca; species Schistocerca gregaria. The sequence goes on along the minus strand of NC_064930.1, from coordinate 84,641,070 downwards.
TTTGTTGAAGTTTCGAGAACATACCTTTACTGAGGAGTCAAGCAGTATATTGCTTCCTGCTATGTATATCTCGAGAAGAGACCGTGAGGATAAACCCAGAGAGAATTGAGCCCACACAGAAGCATACCGACAATCTTTCTTTGCACGAACAATACGAGACTGGAATAGAAGGGAGAACCGATAGAGATACTCAGGGTACCCTACGCCACACACCCTCAGGTGGCTTGCGGAGTATGGATGTAGATGTAGACGTAGATGTAGATTGTTGCTTGGTCTCAGGTGTAAAGTGGTATGCCCAGGTTTCGTCACCCGTGAGAATTGAGTCGAGAAAGTTGTCCTGTTCGGCTGCAAGGCGGTGAAAAGTGGGTGGGAAGCACCAACTCACTGCCGCATGTGGTCCTCAGTCAGCATGCGTGGCACCCATCTTGCTCACACCTTCCGGTAGTTCGATGTTTCCGTTAAAGTTCTGAGAGCGGTGTTTCGGGAAACCTCGGGAACCAACGTGCAGAGATCATCCAGGGTGATCAGCCGATCTTCACGTACGCTTTGCTCGTCCTTCGACACTGTCTCCTCAGAAATTGACGGTCTCCCGCTCCTTTGTTCGTCGTGAAATTCGGTCCGACGAACTGCAAACTCTGTACACCACACACCAACATTTTTGACATCCATGCACGACTCACCACACACTTCCGTCAATTGGCGATGGATTTCAATCGGCGCAGTGCCCTTTGCGTTCAAAAACCGAATACTGGAGCGCAACTTGGTGGTAACATCCAATTCTCAGTGGCTGCCAAGCTAAGACGGAGCGCCTCAGCGCGTGAAGCACTCTCCATAACAATCTAACCAACGGACACACTAACAGAGTTCTGTATAATAGGAGACCTTACTTTTGGGATTACCATCGTAATAATAATAATAATTGGATTCAGTCATCAGCACCAATCTTGCCTATTTCAAAATAGTGCATGTTATATACTACACACTAATGTCAGGGTCGATGTTCAGAGGCGCCGCATGCGAAATGACGAAGCTTTTCTCGCGTTTGCCGAGAAAATTGTGGGCGAGTATTTTCGTACAAAAATACGACGTGGGTAATCGAGAGAGCCTAAAGCTCCGCAAAACTTTTTCTCATGGAAATATGTCCGTAGCTTTACCTATTCTGCGATTATCACAATGTTTTGTGTGTTATGAGCTGCGTTGCAGAGAACGGTGAAGCTACATATATGTGCAATGGTATAAAACTCAAAGGCAGCGAAAACAAAAGCCGGTTCGTAAAAGAGGAAAAGTAGTGGAAGATGAAACTGAAACGAAGTTTTGTTTTTCTTATTGACTTCAGCATCCGCTAACAGCGAGGGGGAAAAATCCAGTGGACTGCGCGACATGTAAAAGAGAGCGACAAACATCACTGACCACTGATGACGCTTTGTAAATGAAAGTGGAACGCGTCTGTCACAAAACGGGTGGCAGCAAAAAAATGATAACTGGTAACATTTGCTACGGAAGATGGACATGTAAACAGATATATTTTTTGGAAGACTTTGTGCACCAGTTGGTGGCAGACTACACACAGGTGGCTGCTTCCTTTGCCATTAACATTCATCTGTCCACTTTCAAAGCAACTTCAACATTCATGCACAAAACCACCGCTCACCATGTGTAGAGGACAAATTTCAGAACGATCCTCAAACAGTTTGAGATACTCTGCCGCTGAAACCTACATTTCCGAAGAGATGAACCATTTCTTGGGATTTTGCATTTGCAGCGCTTTTTCTGACCAGTGTAACGCTCCAAGGACAGAAAACTTTGTCGAAACTTAAACTAGGGAAGCGAGTCATCTTGACAGTGACGGCAACTATTGACGATAAAATCTACACTGGTAATATTTTGATTAACACCTATATTATTCAAATACTGAGAATAGCATACAAAAAGGGGAGATAAGAGGAAAGGATTATCCTAGATTCTGTATCAAACATCTCTAGAATAAATTCAAAATCATATGAACGAAGGTTAAATCCAAGAAAGTAATGCAGTCAAAGATTTTACCATGGAAGAGAATTGTAGTGGCATCGAAAAGGAAATTCAATGCGACTACAATGCAACTCGGATATGGAAATGTTCAGTTAGTTAGTTGCTCTTGAGTCGCTCTCGAGTACTTTTGCGATAGTTGTCTGGACGCAAACTTTATTAGATTACTTTAGTTTTGGAAGTTTGATAATTCGTGAGGTAGAGACTGAAGTATTCCTCAGTCATTCGACTGATGAAAGTTTATCTTTACCGTTCTCAACGCGACGGTATAGTAAGACGAGTGTTAGACTTCGATTGGGTGATATTGGTTTATCGGACCTGGCCTTCGTACTGATGAACAGTATCAAACCTTGAGAGCAATGGATCAACGACAGAAAAACAATTCGTAGTGTTGAGTAGGACACAATAATACGAAGACACGAAGAAAGACAAGTACACCGATTAGTCAAAAGGTGTCGTCAGCGTCACGATTACTGAACTGAACTGAAGTTAATCTTGAATGACATATCGGTGTGCATGTGTTGTAGGGACAAACAATTAATTACAGAACGAACAATAAATCTGAGTCAACAGGAAAATCTTACGTGTCGCCAAACTCTATAAACATTTTAAGTAACTACGTGAGTACATGAATAATGGACAGTGAAGAGTGATTAGTTTAAACTAGTATTACGACGTATTAAAAAAAATACATTTACTCCATAAGTCATCTCTGGAGTTGCATCGGACCGTTGTCAATAACTGGACGTAGCAACGGCATACCAAGGCAACAGTAGACAGCAAATTTTCATCCTCGCTATGTATGATGTGAAAAACGACCGTAATGATAAAATCAAGAATGAAGATTTTATTTCATCAGGGAACTAAGCGGTCATGCCAGCCGAGGTGGCCGAGCGGTTCTAGGCGCTTCACATTGGAACCGCGCGACCGCTACGGTCTCAGGTTCGAATCCTGTCTCGATGAAGCTGCGAGAAAGACTGGACACCGATTATAGACAACAAAAAATATGTTCTAATTATTTTCAGGTCCAGGACATAGATCAAACATCCGTTTCATCAGTCCGTATTAAGGAAAATTACTATAACAGGCTTGCCACATTTCATACTTCTCTTCTTGTCTGTTCGAAAAGTACAACAAAAACAATAATACTTTAACGAGGCTAAATGCGTCGTATATGCGTTTAAGAACAGAAAGATATCTGAAAATGACGTTCTGACAGTCTATTGTATGCCAGTGCTCTGCAACAATAACTATTTAAAACACTGTTGTGTGCACTTGTCAGAAAAAAAAAACAAGAAGCAATGTTAAACGCTAGTCTGGTAATGTTTTGGGGCATCCGATATGGCGATGCTAGCTTCAAAGCAACGCACAGAGAAAGTCTGTAGTTTCATTCGCCATTATTATACCTCCATGGTTTACTTTAAGTAAAGTATTTTGTGACTCTGTTGGCGCACGTTTCCGTTTTCTATGTAAATTGCGTGCAATAAAATTTGATGTTCAATATGTGTGAGTTTCTGCATGAAAGAACTACAGGGAAACACAAAGTAACTTTTTTTTAAATTCGTCATTAGCTGTATATAAAGATCTATTATTAATTACAGAGATCTGTATGTTTATATATTAAAGTCAGTGGACTGCTGCAGACCTAACATATCATAAATATCTAAAACTAAGTGTAGTATTTACAATACTAAGCTAACTAAAGAATTATGCACTCTGCAACTCCACAAAGTGTATTAAGTTCCGTTAACTGCTTTTCAGTTTAGTAAATTACACAACAGGGCATTAAAATTCCTACACCAAGAACAAATGCAGATGATAGATGGGTATTCATTGGACAAATATATTATACTATAACAGAATGTGGTTACATTTTCACGCAATTTTGGTGCATAAATCCTGAGAAATCAGTACCCAGAACAACCACCTCTGGCCGTAATAACGGCCTTGATACGCCTGGGCATTGTCAAACAGAGCTGGGATGGCGTGTACAGATACAGCTGCCCATGCAGCTTCAGTACGATACCACAGTTCATCAAGAGTAGTGACTGGCGTATTGTGACGAGCCAGTTGCTCGGCCACCATTGACCAGACGTTTTCAATTGGTGAGAGATTTGGAGAATGTGCTGACCAGGGAAGCAGTCGAACATTCTCTGTATCCAGAAAGGACCGTACAGGAGCTGCAACATGCGGTCGTGCATTATTCTGCTGAAATGTAGCGTTTCGCAGGCATCGAATGAAGAGTACAGCCACGTATCACATCTGAAATGTAACGTCCACTGTTTAAAGTGCCGTCAATGCGAAGAAGAGGTGACCGAGATGTGTAACTAATGGCACCCCATACCATCACGCCGGGTGATACGCCAGTATGGCGATGACGAAAATACCCTTCCAATGTGCGTCCACTGCGATGTCGCCAAACACGGATGTGACCAACATGATGCTGTAAACAGAACCCGGATTCATCCCAAAAAATATGACTTTTTGCCATTTGTTCACCCTGGTTTGTCGTCGAGTACACCATCGCAGGAGCTCCTGTCTGTGATGCAGCGTGAAGGGTAACCGCAGCCACGGTCTCCGAGTTGATAGTCGATGCTGCTGCAAACGTCGTCGAACTGTTGGTGCAGATGGTTGTTGTCTTGCAAACGTCTCCATCTGTTGACCCGGGGATCCAGACGTGGCTGCACGATCCGTTACAGCCATTCGTATAAGATACCTGTCATCTCGACTGCTAGTTGGGATTCAGCACGGCGTTCCGTATTACCCTCCTGAAGCCACCGATTCCATATTCTGCTAACAGTCATTGTATCTCGACCAAAGCGAGCAGCAATGTTGCGATACGATAAACCGCAATCGCGATAGGCTACAATCCGACCTTTATCAAAGTGGGAAACGTGATGGTACGCATTTCTCCTCCTTACACGAGGCATCCCAACAACGTTTTCCAGCCAACGCCGGTCAACTGCCGTTTGTGTATGAGAAATCGGTTGGAAACTTTCCTCATGTCAGCACGTTGTAGGAGTCGCCACCGGCGCCAACCTTGTGTGAATGCTCTGAAAAGCTGATCATTTGCGTATCACAGCATCTTCTTCCTGTCGGTTAAATTTCGCGTCTGTAACACGTCATCTTCATGGTGTAGCATTTTTAATGCTTATGTTCACTAAAGAATTATTTACTGTGAAACTCCACATGGTATACTAACTTTCGTTGAGGAAGGTAAGTGCTTTTCATTTTAATAAAATAGAGCACTCGGTATTATCGTAACACTTTAGATAAGACGGTCTGTAGGTAAGCGACTGAGATGGCCCAACACAAAGTTGGCGGCTGTGTCGCTCACCCGTGCTGTTCAAAAAAGGCAATAAAAATATGCATGGCTCTTGCTGTGTAGCAAGCTCTGAAGAATTCTCTTCCCAGCGTGGGATTTTCGTAGCACAGAGCTACCTGAAGTATTCCATGAGCAATAAGGCAAATTGCTTCCGCTCGCGAGGCTATATTATATAATCCTGCCGTTCTTCCCGCCTCTTCCAGTTCACAAGGTGCGCACGCTTTCGCTGCTACCCACCGACGGACTCTTACCACGAACAAGCGTTGCAGTTTGACCGCCATATCCACGTTTCCTACTCATGCCCCCGTAGTTTCGTTGCGGAGCGGCTTTCCTCCATGTTGTACACTATTACAAAACTGCATGCCGTATGCATGAACCAGTATTACAAGTGAAGTTTTAACACCTTCATTCGTTTACAGCATTTTGCTTTCGAAAATACATCCATAGATTAATTACATTTACATAAGTGGTCACAAATAATGAATAAAGCATTTACACACAAGTTAAACATCAAGGACCTTCGTGATACAGGAGTTACGCTACGTAAAAACAGACAAAGAAGTTAGATAAAATAATTATAGGTACACTCATGTTCAGACAAAGCAGCACACGTTAATCAACTAGAGACAGGATGTACATGTTCACAGGACATGTAAAGTAGTATCTTGTCCAGAAATGATTAACATTTGAAACATGTCGATCCTCGGGTTAAAGGTCAACAGCCCGCATCTCGTGGTCGTGCGGTAGCGTTCTCGCTTCCCACGCCCGGGTTCCCTGGTTCGATTCCCGGCGGGGACAGGGATTTTCTCTGCCTCGTGATGGCTGGGTGTTGTGTGATGTCCTTAGGTTAGTTAGGTTTAAGTAGTTCTAAGTTCTAGGGGACTAATGACCATATATGTTAAGTCCCATAGTGCTCAGAGCCATTTGAACCATTTGAAAGGTCAACATCGAATCGCGGCGCAACATCACCCACCGGTGAAATGTGCCTGAGGCTCTCGTTCTCGCTACAAAACGGAGCTAATGGATCAGTGTGACTCTAGCAGTCGTGCAGGATGCCTCGGAGACGTATGCGAGAACCGTATCACCGAATCGACGACTTTGAAAGAGGGTACATTACTGGTATGAGAGAAAGTGATGCAACCATTGGGGAACAGTTGCTCGTGTGGGACGAAGTGTTTCGGCAGTACAACGGGTGTTTTCAGGATAGTTGACGGAAGGCCGTAGAATATGACGATATGCGTCAGGTCGGACCACCCAGGCCACCGCCAAGATGGTCGACACCTCATCCGAATACCATTGGAGGACAGATCTGCGTCTTCGTCGGTTCTGGCGCAACAGTGGAATAGTGGAACACATCTTTCACTATCTGGGGTGACAGTACGTCGCTGTTTATTGCGGCGTAGGCTACGTGCGCGTGGGCCACTTCTCTATCTACACTCCTGGAAATTGAAATAAGAACACCGTGAATTCATTGTCCCAGGAAGTTGAAACTTTATTGACACATTCCTGGGGTCAGATACATCACATGATCAAACTGACAGAACCACAGGCACATAGACACAGGCAGCAGAGCATGCACAATGTCGGCACTAGTACAGTGTATATCCACCTTCGCAGCAATGCAGGCTGCTATTCTCCCATGGAGACGATCGTAGAGATGCTCGAAGTAGTCCTGTGGAACGGCTTGCCATGCCATTTCCACCTGGCGCCTCAGTTGGACCAGCGATCGTGCTGGACGTGAAGACCGCGTGAGACGACGCTTCATCCAGTCCCAAACATGCTCAATGGGGGACAGATACGGAGATCTTGCTGGCCAGGGTAGTTGACTTACACCTTCTAGAGCACGTTGGGTGGCACGGGATACATGCGGACGTACATTGTCCTGTCGGAACAACAAGTTCCCTTGCCGATCTAGGAATGGTAGAACGATGGGTTCGATGACGGTTTGGATGTACCGTGCACTATTCAGTGTCCCCTCGACGATCACCAGAGGTGTACGGCCAGTGTAGGAGATCGCTCCCCACACCATGATGCCGGGTGTTGGCCCTGTGTGCCTCGGTCGTATCCAGTCCTGATTGTGGCGCTCACCTGCACGGCGCCAAACACGCATACGACCATCATTGGCACCAAGGTAGAAGCGACTCTCATCGCTGAAGACGACACGTCTCCATTCGTCCCTCCATTCACGCCTGTCGCGACACCACTAGAGGCGGGCTGCACGATGTTGGGGCGTGAGCGGAAGACGGCCTAACGGTGTGCGGGACCGTAGCCCAGCTTCATGGAGACGGTTGCGAATGGTTCTCGCCGATATTCCAGGAGCAACAGTGTCCCTAATTTGCTGGGAAGTGGCCGTGCAGTCCCCTACGGCACTGCGTATGACCCTACGGTCTTGGCATGCATCCTTGCGTCGCTGCGGTCCGGTCCCAGGTCGACGGGCACGTGCACCTTCCGCCGACCACTGGCGACGACATCGATGTACTGTGGAGACCTCACGCCCCACGTTTCAGCAATTCGGCGGTACGTCCACCCGGCCTCCCGCATGCCCACTATACGCCCTCGCTCAAAGTCCGTCAACTGCACATACGGTTCACGTCCACGCTGTCGTGGCATGCTACCAGTGTTAAAGACTGCGAAGGAGCTCCGTATGCCACGGCAAACTGGCTGACACTGACGGCGGCGGTGCACAAATGCTGCGCAGCTAGCGCCATTCGACGGCCAACACCGCGGTTCCTGGTGTGTCCGCTGTGCCGTGCGTGTGATCATTGCTTGTACAGCCCTCTCGCAGTGTCCGGAGCAAGTATGGTGGGTCTGACACACCGGTGTCAATGTGTTCTTTTTTCCATTTCCAGGAGTGTATCTTTTATGAAGCTGCAGAAACGTGCTAGATGACAATGGTGTATGGAATTGAGTCACTGACGAAAGGAATGGCGTAGGGTAGTGTTTTGGGACGAATCTGTATTCTGTTTATTTGAAAACGATGACCGCATTTTGGTTCGATGCTGATAGGAGGAGCGGCATCGCTATGGCTCCATTCGCACAAGTACAGAGCAAAATGGAGTCCTTAAGGCGTGGCGTATCATTGGTACAACGACAACTGGGGCGTGCCCACGGCACTGTGACCTGTAAATGATGTCCTGCGATCCGTAGCCACACCCTTTCTGCGCAACACCCCAGACGCCATTTTCCAGCATGACAATGCATAGCCACATGCTGCTGCATCAACAAGTGCCTTCTTGGTGTCACATGATATCAGCCACCTGCGCTGGCGCCACGGATCACAGGACTTGCAGCCAATCGAAAATGTGGCGCGTGGGGTGGAACGACGGGTGCAGCGCTGTGACCCAATGCCGGTCACCACAGATGAAGTTTGGAACCAGGTGCAGCATGGATGTACCGCAGGACGCCAAACGCTTCTTACACGCGTCGATGCCATCACGCATGGAATAAATTATAAATGCCCATGCAGGACCCTGCGCCTACTAGGCAACAGGACACATGCTGAACCGAAGTGACTGAAATGCTAATCATTTCTGCACAACATCCTAATGTGCATGTCCTGTGCATATGAATGTCCTATCTCTAGTCGCTCAAGGTGTTCTGTTTTTTTTTCTGGACATGAGTGTAATATCGCTGACACTGTTACGTCCTGTTCTTTCTAACTCCCTACACACAGTCATTAACTGGACACCTCTTTGCAGTTAGGAATACACGAGTGATTCTTTCTGCTGGTTTCACGCGGTATTTTAGAATCCCCTTCCGGAACTGTCCCTATCCCCCAGTACATGACACCTGCGTGACATCTGTAGTTGTTCCTTCATGTCTCCACTTCATGATCACATCACTACAGGTCGACTTTGGCCGCTGTAACAGGGTTGAAACGTCCCCGATTAATTTGTTACTCACGTGACATCAATCGCCTAGTCCACGTTCGAAGTTACTGACCTCTGCTGACCGGCCTATTCTGCTGGTACAACTCCGGTACTGACAACACAGTTCCACCCTGCCTCCTTTTATATGGGCGGGTCCAACTCGCCTGACATCCAGAGGTAAATGGCGCATTACCTAGTAACAGCGGGATACTTCTGATCTCTAAGTGTAGGTGGATGACGGTGGGTAAAACTGCCTGTATATACGAATTATGTTCTTTTTTCTTAATTTATAACACCATGCTTTGTCCAGTGTTCTTATACAAGGGGCCTCAAAAAGAAAAAACTAAGGAAGATGGAGGATATAATGATAGACATCCCTGTGGCTGTGAAGCAACTGAAGGAATTGAAAATAAATAAATCGCCAGGTCCTCATGGGATTCCAATTCGGTTTTACAGAGAGTGCTCTACTGCATTGGCTCCTTACTTAGCTTGCATTTATCGCGAATCTCTCGCCCAACGTAAAGTCCCTAGCGACTGGAAAAAAGCGCAGGTGACGCCTGTATATAAGAAGGGTAGAAGGACGGATCGTCAAAATTACAGACCAATATCCTTAGCATCGGTTTGTTGCAGGATTCTCGAACATATTCACAGTTCGAGAAGTTGCTGTCCATGAATCAGCACGGCTTTAGAAACCATCGCTCCTGCGAAACGCAACTCGCCCTTTTTTCACATAATATCTTGCGAACCATGGATGAAGGGTATCAGACGGGTGCCATATCCCTTGACTTCCGGAAAGCGTTTGACTCGGGGTCCCATTGCAGACTCCTAAGTAAGGTACGAGCATATGGGATTGGTTCCCAAGTATGTGAGTGGCTTGAAGACTTCTTAAGTAATAGAACCCAGTACGTTGTCCTCGATGGTGAGTGTTCATCGGAGGTGAGGGTATCACCTGGAGTGCCCCAGGGAAGTGTGGTAGGTCCGCTGTTGTTTTCTATCTACATAAATGATCTTTTGGATAGGGTGGATAGCAATGTGCGGCTGTTTGCTGATGATGCTGCGGTGGACGCGAAGGTGTCATCGCTGAGTGACTGTAGGAGGATACAAGATGACTTGGACACGATTTGTGATTGGTGTAAACAATGGCACCTAACTCTAAATATAGATAAATGTAAATTAATGCAGATGAATAGGAAAAAGAATCCCGTAATGTTTGAATACGCCATTAGTAGTGTAGCGCTTGACACAGTCACGTCGATGAAATATTTGGGCGTAACATTGCAGAGCGATATGAGGTGGGACAAGCACGTAATGGCAGTTGTGGGGAAGGTGGATAGTCGTCTTCGGTTCATTGGTAGAATTTTGGGAAGGTGTGGTTCATCTGTAACGGAGACTGCTTATAAAACACTAATGCGACCTATTCTTGAGTACTGCTCGAGCGTTTGGGATCCCTATCACGTCGGATTGAGGGAGGACGTAGAAGCAATTCAGAGGCGGGCTGCTAGATTTGTTAATGGTAGGTTTGATCATCACACGAGCGTTACAGAAATGCTTCAGGAACTCGTGTGGGAGTCTCTAGAGGAAAGGAGGCTACTGAGGAAATTTTGGATTTTACTGCCTCCAATTTCGCGGGAAGACTACAAAGATAAAATAAGAGAGATTAGGGCTCGTACAGAGGCATATAGGCAGTCATTTTTCCCTCGTTCTGTTTGAGAATGGAACAGGGAGAGAAGATGCTAGTTGTGGTATGAGGTACCCTCCGCCACGCACCGTATGGTGGATTTCGGAGTATGTATGTAGATGTAGATGTAGAAGATACAAACGCGATGTGCATATCACTGGACAGAGGAAGGTTCAAAGTTTTATATTCACGCACATCACATCAGTACACTCAACATGATTACCATACGTTGCTCGAGAAACATTGAAACGGTAGTCCATTTCATTACATACATGACTCAACAAGTCCCTGTTTACTGAATGGACAGCTTTAACGCTTCGGTTTCTCAACTCTTCAAGCGAAACTGCCACAGGTGGGATCAAGACCCTGCTATTCAAACTGAACCGCCAAAGAAACCTGTATAGGCATGCGTATTCAAATACAGAGATAGGCAAACAGGCAGAATACGGCGCTGTGATCGGCAACGGCTATACAAAACAAGGGTCTGGCGCAGTTGCTAGGTATGTTACTGCTGCTACAATGGCAGATTATCGAGATCTAAGTGACTCTGAACGTGGTGTTATAGTCTGCGCACGAGCTATAGGACACAGGATCTCCGAGGCAGCGATGAAGTGAGGATTTTGCAGTACGACCATTTCACGAGTCTTCCGTGAATATCAGGAAACAGGCAAAACATTAAATCTCCGACATCGTTGCGGCCGGAAAAAGATCCTGCAAGAGCGGGATCAACAACGACTGAACAGACTCGTACAACGTGACAGAACTCAACCCTCGCGCAAATTGCTCCAGATTTCAATGCCGTGCCATCAACAAGTGTCAGCGTGTGAACCGTTCAACGGAACATCATCTATGTGACCTTTTGGATCCGAAAGACCACTCGTGTATCCTTGACGACTCTACCACATAAGGTTTTACGCCTCGCCTGGGCCCGTCAACACCGACACTGGACTGTTGACGACTGGAAACATGTTGCCTGATCGGAAGAGTCGCGTTTCAAATTCTATGGAGACAACCTCATCGCCTGCGAGGGTGGCCGAGCAGTTCTTGGCGCTCCAGTCCGGAACCACGCGGCTGCTACGGTCGCAGGTTCGAATCCTGCCTTGAGCGCGGATGTGTGTAGTGTCCTTAGGTTAGTTAGGTTTAAGTAGTTCTAAGTTCTAGGGGACTGATGACAGATGATAAGTCCCATAGTGCTGAGAGCCATTTGAACCATTTTTAAACAACCTCATCAATCCATTGACCTTGCATATCGACAGGGGACTGATAAAGCTGGTGGAGACTGTAAGTGTGTGCGGCGTGTGCAGTTGAGTGATGTGGGACCCCTGATACGTCTAGATACGACTCTGACAGGTGATGCGTAATCTCACATCCTGTTTGATCAGCTGCATCGATTCACGTCCATTGTGCATTCCGACGGACTCCGACAATTCCAGCAGGGCAAAATCCCACACGGCCAGAATTTGCCACAGAGTGGCCCCAGGTACACTCTCCTGAATTTAAACACTTCCGCTGGCCACCAAACTTCGCAGACATGAACATTATTGAGCATATCTGAGATGCCTTGCAACGGGCTGTTCAGAAGAGGTCTGCACCCTATCGTACTCTTACATGATACGGACAGCCCCAGAGGATTCATGTAGTCAGTTGACTCCAGCATTACTTCAGACAGTAGTCGAGTCCATGACACGTCGTGCTGCGCCACTTCTCCGTGCTCGCCGGAGCCCCACACGATATTAGGCAGGTGTGCCAGATTCTTCGGCTCCTAAGTATAAATACATCACGGAAAATCGCAAGATGTGATGTGTGATGACATGGGAGGCCAAAAGCCATGAACACGAGGGTGATGCCCACCTCTTCCAATCTAAAGTTGTGAGATAGAGTTGTAAAGACAACTCCCAATCTCAATGTGAAAGTGACGTCGGGCGTCATCACAATATATATATATATATATATATATATATATATATATATATATATATATATTTCGTCCGAAAACATCAGTAGTTCGAAAAAGTGTCCTCCGCAATACCCTGGAGAAGTGAAAAGCTCAGTTGCTGGTTTCTGTTATGTCGCCGGGACGCAACTGCAGTAGTAACTGCAACTTGCACGGCTTCGTATGCAGGCGTACTTTCAGAAGACACCACACCGATTTTTTTGAGACATATGAAGTTTCTGGTCTGCTCGTCTTGAAGGCTTCCGAGGGCGGCGTGTGAACGCGTCTCGGATGACCTCGACATTTTCATCAGACGCGCGTGGCCTACCTGTGTTCTTCTCTTTGGATGCGCAACCAACTTCCAAGAATTCTGTATGCCAGAAATAAATGTGCTCGTGCAGAGGCAACTCCCTGCTGAATCGTCGGCGAATTGCACTTGAACAAGGGATTGGCAAAATGATTTCTCTCGTAGTTTAGTCGCCATGTTGCTACAAAGAAATAGAAAAAGGAACGGGCGCACACGTGTCAATACCGTGTGGTTATAATTAAACTTTGCCTATTTAAAGCGCAGAATTGCATTTTGCACAGCAGAACGAAGCATGTCGGTAGGTATGCTGGCTACCTCTCTTGATATGAGGAAGGTAAATAATGCAGAATCAATTCGTGGAATGTCAGATCCCTTAATCGTTAGAAATTTAAAAAGGGAACTGGATGATTAGATGTAGTGGAAATTACTGACGTTCGGTGGCAGGAGGAACAAGACTTTTGGTCAGGCGAATACAGGGTTATAAAAACAAAATCAAATAGGTTTCATAATGAAAAAAATAGGAGTGCGGGAATGCTACTACAAACAGCATAGTGAACGCATTATTATGGCCTAGATAGACACGAAGCCCACGCCTACTACAGTACACAGGTTTATTTGCCAACTAGCTGACGAAGAAATTGAAGAAATGGATGATAAAATATAAGAAATCATTCAGATAGTGAATGGAGACGAGACTTTAATAGTCATGGGTGACTGGAATTCGACAGTAGGAAAACGCAGAGAAGGAAACGTAGTAGGCGAATATGGATTGGGGGTAAGAAATGAAAAAGGAAGCCGCCTGGTAGAATTTTTCACAGAGCACAACTTAATCATAGCTAGCACTTGGTTCAAGAATCAAAAAAGAAGGTTGAATACATGGAAGAAGACTGGAGATACTAGAACATATCAGATAGATTATATAATGGTAAGACAGAGATTTAGGAACCAGGTTTTAAATTGTAAGACATTTCCAGGGGCAGATGTGGACTCTGACCACAATCTATTGGTTATGAACTGGAGATTAAAACTGAAGAAACTCCAGAAAGGTGGGGATTTAAGGAGATGAGACCTGGATAAACTAATTAAGCCACAGGTTGTACAGAGTTTCAGGGAGAGCAAAGGGAACAATTGACATGGATAGGGGAAAGAAATACAGTAGAAGAAGAATGGGTAGCTATGAGGAATAAAGTAGGTAAAAAGATGAGGGCTAGTAGAAATCCTTGGGTAACAGAAGAAATATTGAATTTAATCGATGAAAGGAGAAAATATAAAAATACAGTAAATTAAACAGGCAAAAAGGAATACAAACGTCTCAAAAATGAGATCGACAGGAAGTGCAAAATGGCTAAGCAAGGATGGCTAGAGGACAAATGTAAGGATGCAGAGTCTTATCTCACTGGGGATAAGACAGATTGTGCCTAAAGGAAGATTAAAGAGACCTTTGGAGAAAAGGGAACCACTTATACGAATATCAAGAGCTCAGATGGAAACCCAGTTCTTAGCAAAGAAGGGAAAGCAGAAAGGTGGAAGCAGTATATAGAGGGTCTATACAAGGGCGATGTTGTTGAGGACAACATTATGGAAATGGAAGAGGCTGAGGATGAAGATGAAATGGGAGATACGATACTGCGTGAAGAGTTTGACAGAGCACTGAAAGACCTGAGTCGAAACAAGGCCCCTGGAGTAGACAACATTCCATTGGAACTACTGACAGCCTTGGGAGAGCCATTCCTGACAAAACTCTACCATGTCGTGAGCAAGACGTTTGAGACAGGCGAAATACACTTAGACTGCAAGAAGAATATAATAATTCCAATCCCAAAGAAAGGAGGTGTTGACAGATGTGAAAATTACCGAACTATCTGTTTAATAAGTCACGGCAGCAAAATACTAACACGAATTCTTTACAGACGAATGGAAAAACTGGTAGACGCCGACCTCGGCGAAGATCAGTTTGGATTCCGTAGAAATTTTGGAACACGTGACTGAGGTAATACTGACACTACGACTTATCTTAGAAGCTAGATTAAGGTAAGGCAAAGCTACGCTTCTAGCATTTGTAGACTTAGAAAAAGCTTTTGACAATGTTGTCTTTAATACTCTTTTTCAAATTATGAAGGTGGCACGGGTAAAATACAGGGAGCGAAAGGCTATTTACAATTTGCACAGAAACCAGATGGCATTTATAAGAGCCGAGGGACATGAAAGGAAAGCAGTGGTTGGGAATGGAGTGAGGCAGGGTTGTAGCCTCTCCCCGATGTTACTGAATCTGTATATTGAGCAAGCAATGAAGGAAACAAAAGAAAATTTCGGTGTAGGTATTGGAATCCATGGAGAAGAAATAAAAATCTTTGAGGTTCGCTGATGACATTGTAATTCTGTCAGAGAGAGCAAAGGACTTGGAACAGCAGTTGAAGAGAATGGAAAGTGTCGTGAAAGGAGGTTATAAGATGAACATCAACAAAAGCAAAACAAGGATAATGGAATGTATTCGAATTAAGTCGGGTGATGCTGAGGGAATTAGATTAGGAAATGAGACTTTTAAAGTAGTAAAGGGGTTTTGCTATTTGGGGAGCAAAATAACTGATGATTGTCGAAGTAGAGAGGATATAAAATGTAGACTGGCAATGGCAAGGAAAGCGTTTCTGAAGAAGAGATATTTGTTAACATCGAGTATAGATTTAAGTGTCAGGAAGTCGTTTCTGAAAGTATTTGTATGGAGTGTAGATATGTATGGAAGTGAAACGTGGACTATAAATAGTTTGGACAAGAAGAGAATAGAAGCTTTCGAAATGTGGTGCTATAGAAGAATGCTGAAGATTAGACGCGTAGATCACATAACTAATGAGGATTTATTGAACAGAATTGGGGAGAAGAGAAGTTTGTGGCACAACTTGACCAGAAGAAGGGATCGGTTGGTAGGACATGTTCTGAGGAAGCAAAGGATCACCAATTTAGCATTGGAGGGCAGTGTGGAGGGTAAAAATCGTAGAGGGAGACCAAGAGATGAATACACTAAGCAGATTCAGAGGGATGTAGGCTGCAGTAGGTACTGGGAGATGAAGAAGCTTGCAGAGGATAGAGTAGCTTGAAGAGCTGCATCAAACCAGTCTCAGGACTGAAGACCACAACAACCACAACAATTCATGTCAAACACTTTTAATGTGCTGCTACGACATATCATACCATTAAATGCTGGTCCAATTACTACTGTAAAAGGGGCTCAATATGGCGCCCACCAGTGTCCAGAAGAGTCTGAAAGCGCAGAATTGCATTTTGCACAGCGGATAACAGCATGTCGGTAGGTATGCTGGTTACCTCTCTTGATATACTGCGCTTCAGATCGGCTCATGTGTGAATGCTCCCCTGGTAAATCCTGTCCTTCAGGTAGCCCCACAACAATAGATCACAGGCAGTGAGATCAGGTGCTCGTACGGACCAAGCATTTGGAACGGATCGGCTGATAATTCTATCGTTTGCGGATGTGTATCGGAGAAGGAATATGCGATTGGGCCCCATCTCGCATGAGAACTGTTGGGTTCAATGCGTCTCGCTCCTGTAGTGTGGGTACGACATGCTTACGAAGCATATCGCAGAAACGCTGGCCTCCCATACTACATGTCTTTGGTCCTTGAGCACCAACCTGTTCAAACAAGAATGGGCCAATGAGGACCGTAACTGTGAAGCCACACCATACGGTGTCACGTTGACCATACAGAGGTAATTCATGCACAGTGACTGGAGGTGAAGATCCCCACACTTGGCAATTCCGTGAGTTCAACTCACCCGTCAGAGAAAAATGAGCTTCGTCTGTCCATACTATGGTCCAGGGCCAGTCCTCGCCAACTTCAGTCCATGCGAGAAAGTGGAGAGCGAAGTCAACACGCCGTTCTGCGTCCTGTAGTGTAAGCAGCTGTACGATACGGATCTTGTAGGGATGCTATCTGAGAATGGTCCGAAGCACCTTCCGTACAGTGGACCACGGGATGTTCAACTGTCGTGACACTGCCTGACGATCGGGAATGGCGCGCAGCGTTGTCTGCCGTAGCGACAGCGATGTCATCAACCACCTGTGGTGCAACAGGTCATCAGTCTCTTCCCGGAACGACGCCCACTTCTCCAGTCGATTCGAAGGTCTTGGTCATGCTGGACAAAGAGCACCCTTCCGTAATCGTTTCAGATAGCGAGCCGGCTTTTGTGGCTGAGCGGTTCTAGGCGCTTCAGTTTGGAACCGCGCGACCGTTACGGTCGCAGGTTCGAATCCTTCCTCGGGCATGGATGTGTGTGATGTCCTTAGGTTAGTTAGGTTTAAGTAGTTCTAAGCTCTAGCGGACTGATGACCTCAGGTGTTAAGTCCCATAGTGCTAAGAGCCGTTTTTCAGATAGCGATATTCTTGAAGTTGTAACGGCTCTTCTTCTCGATGATTTGGTTTGATTTGTACTTGGCCTCGGCTATAACTCGACGACAGTGGGTAGAGTGTTGAGGTCGTTATCAAGTTACGAAGACGACGTTACACGAAATAACAGTGCTGAACCGAAATGTCGACGTGCGTGAGATATTTACTTCACCAAGAATCGTAATTAATCGTCCGTAATCGATGTTCAACTGATTAATGATGAAATGTTTGTGATAAAACCGATACAGTGACATCTGCAACAAATTTCCTACAAGCTGCTCGTAATTTCAAGTATCTAAGAAATCGTAACGGTGGGCTTCTTCTTTGAGTCAAAGATTCTACACAAGCGCCGAGCGCTACAGTCAACTATTATCCCTGAGCGTAATTATTACTCGGAAGTTTCATGTCAATAATTTGATAGAATTTTAAATCACAATTGCACGACTTGGCACGATAGGGTGTTTTATTGCACAATATCGGTCACTTCCTAACCGAGACTTGAGAAGAAAAGTTCCCAGGTGTTGAGGGGGGGGGGGGGATTTAAATTATATGCTTCAGACCTATCACTGAAGTTCCATAAACTACTGGCAATTATGAATGAAAATTGTCTATCAGTGTTTGTTGCCTAAATCCGTGTCTAAGTAATGTTTAGTTCAATTATCTAGTTAAAAGTTCACTTTATTCTAGTAGGTAAAAGTCCTCCGTTTCAATTCTAATGCCGTGATATTTGAAGTCAGAAGTTCGTATTATTGCGTCATAATAGATCGCAATTATTCAATCTCAAAAACAATCTAAGCGCGCCTACATGTACGAGCATTCAAATACATGACCTGCTTCGGCTAACTCTCGTAACGTAGTGACAATGCGTTGAATTATACTTAGTCATTACTCAAGATTCCCAAAGATTACTCACACGGAGCATTCTTTGTGATCGTTGGTTCTACTTTGTGAATGTTAATTTATACTAATTTTGCGATTTATTATTATTTTGATTTTAATTTTACTGAAGTTTAATCTTCCTTTCGTAGATTGCTAAATTGCCAAGTCTTAGATTCTTGATTTAATTACTTGTTACTGTGTTAATAATGATAAATGGAACTTCGTTCGCTTATTCACTTTCCTGGGAATTTGGGACTTGGGGGTAAATCTTTGGGGGATTGGGAGCTGATTTTAGATTTTTATTTCTCGTCCGAGCAGCTGAGCATTATTGCTGTTTTGATAATAAATGTCTTTTCTGTCCAAGTTGATTTTGACACATCAAAAAGTGCAGTGCGACTTGTCAGGTGTGTGAGACCATGAATTATGATGACTGATCAGGTCTCCTGGTGGCCATGTTGGCGCTGTGACGCGTGCAAATCATGCACCTCATACTCTGGACACTTATGGGACCGTGTTTGGTACTTGTACATAATTAGTTTCCGTGTTATAACGAGTTAATGAGGGAAATTTTAATTATAACCACCCAGTACTTTGAATACTCTCCTCAGTCCACTGACATGCACGATAAGTTTCTATATTTTATAGTTAGTTTATAATAAACAATTCACATCTGTTCTAGTAGGTGACGCGCATAGTGCAATCTCTGACAGTGAGACACTCCAACCCGTGTCAGCTTAGACAGCGCAGCCGCTAGCTGTCGCCCTGCAAGGGCTTAACGTCACCAGGTATCGACTGCAATCTTATGCCGCAGCTGAGGGGCAGCGGTAGATGGTGCGAACGAAGAGAGCTCTCGTGGGGGCAGGGTTTGACACAGCCTCAGAAGAGACGAGATAGAGGTGCAAGTCGCACCAAACATCATGCGGTGTGAAACGTATCGAGATATTTAGTACAGCTTTCCATACCATTTTATTTGCCACTCATCCTCTCCCACAGCTGTTGCTTATTTGTCATGGGATTTGTACACAACTGGCCGTTAACACTGCTACACCACGAAGATGACGTGCTACAGACGCGAAATTTCACCGACTGGAAGAAGATGCTGTGATATGCAAATGATTTCAGAGCATTCACACAAGGTTGGCGCCGGTGGCGACACTTACAACATGCTGAAATGAGGACAGTTTCCAACCTATTTCTTAAACACAAACAGCAGTTGCCCGGCCTTGCCTGGTGAAACGTTGTTGTCATGCCTCGTGTAAGGAGGAGAAATGCGTACCATCACGTTTTCGACTTTGATAAATGTCGGATTGTGGCCTATCGCGATTGCGGTTTATCGTATCGCGACATTGCTGCTCGCGTCGGTCGAGATCCAATGACTGTTAGCAGAATATGGAATCGGTGGGTTCAGGAGGGTAATACGGAAAGTCGTGCTGGATCCCAACGGCCTCGTATCACTAGCAGTCGAGATGAAAGGCATCTTATCTGCATGGCTGTAACGAATCGTGCAGCCACGTCTCGATCCCTAAGTCAACAGATGGGGACGTTTGTAAGACAACAACCATCTGCACGAACGATTCGACGACGTTTGCAGCAGCATGGACTATCAGATCAGAGACAATGGCTGCGGTTACCCTTGAAGCTGCATCTCAGACAGGAGCGCCTGCGATGGTGTACTCGACGACGAACCTGGGTGCACCAATGGCTAAACGTGAGTTTTTTCGGATGAACCGAGGTTCTGTTTACAGCATCACCGGGTAGCATCTGTGTTTGCCGACATCGCGGTGAACGCACATTGGAAGCGTGCATTCGTCATCGCCATATTGGCGTATCACCCAGTGTGATGGTATGAGGTGCCATTTGTTACACGTCTCGGCCACCTCTTGTTCACATTGACGGCACTTTGAACAGTGGACGTTACATTTCAGATGTATTACGACCCGTGGATCTATCCTTCATTCGATCCCTGCATGTCGCATGCCCTGTACAGGCCATTCTGGATACAGAAAATGTTCGACTGCTGCCCTGGCCAGCACATTCTCCAGATCTCTCACCAACTGAAAACGTCTGGTCAATGGTGGCCGAGCAACTGGCTCATCACAATACGCCAGTCACTACTCTTGATGAATTGTGGTATCGTGTTGAATCTGCATGGGCAGCTGTACCTGTACACGCCATCCAAGCTCTGTTTTACTCAATGACCAGGCGTATCAAGGCCGAGGTGGTCGTTCTGCGTTCTGATATCTCAGGATCTATGAACCCAAATGGCGTGAAAATATAATCAACTGTCAGTTCTAGTACATTATGTTTCTCCAATGAATTCCAATTTATCATCTGCATTTCTTCTTGGTGTAGCAATTATAATGGCCAGTAGTGTAGTTACTGTAACACATCAAAAACCAGAGACGAGAGGAAACCTTTCAATGATAAGGGTTAGATCTTGCCAAGCTTTGGTGAATGGAACCCTTATGCCTCGTCAAACTAAGAAAACCTCTTCTAAAATGCTCTTTATCCATTTAGGCTACTTCAAAAAAGAAGCCAGCTACATAGAAGTGTGTTTTAATACCAAACTATTCGTCTAATTACAATTACGGTTTTGTATATCAGTAGTGAACATCACAGAATATATTTGGTAACAAAACCGTTGTTTTTTTCTTTACATTCAATTTTAAGAAAGATATACGCTGATCAGCAGAAATATTATGACCACTGCCGGTCGCGACGTTGGATGCCGGCTCATGGCCTTGCACGCTCATGACGCGGTAACAAAAGTATGTAAGCAGAGCAGACATGGACGGAGTATCACCCTAGCGAAGTTGTGGGCTACAAATGGGGAATCCATTCATATGAGCAACTTAAACAAGGGGCAGATTATTGTTACTCAGAGCCTGTGAATGAGTATCTCCAAAGTAGCGAGACTGGTCGAATGTTCACATGCTACTGTTGTGAACACAGTCAGAGAGAGGTGCTAAACTGTTGGACGTCTAAGACTCTTTACAGAACGTCGGGTTTGGAGGCTTGTCTGCTCTGTGAAGTAGGATAGATGGTGGTCTGTGGCACGTCTGTCGAAAGAACACAATGTTGGTGCACTTACAAAAGTATTTTGGAGCACACAGTTAGTTGAGGGAAAAGGGCGATGCTGGAGCATTTAGTTAGTGTGGGTTGCCTACATCAGGGGCAAGCATAGATTCAGGGGCAAACCTACCGTTTTCTTTCGACTGACAGGTTATGACCCCATAATGATTAGCATTCCTTTTAATTGACATGTCCTTAAACTATTATCCCCAACCCCTCCCCCTCCTCGTCCCAACCCCACAGGTAACCTCAAATTATCCCTCATCCCTCTCGCTGATACAAATACACTTTCAGCCCTGAGTCCTTCTAACTCTATCAGTTTGATTGACTACTTAATTAAATTGATCAAGTAATTAACCCATCCCTCGCTGGTAAACCTCCCAACCCACACTGCCTCCTTATCACTGCCTCCCCTGCATGGAGATTGACGGTTCTTTGGTGGAGAGGAAGGATTTAACAACAAGAAATTCAATTAAAAAGCAGGAGGTATATTACACTCCTGGAAATTGAAATAAGAACACCGTGAATTCATTGTCCCAGGAAGGGGAAACTTTATTGACACATTCCTGGGGTCAGATACATCACATGATCACACTGACAGAACCACAGGCACATAGACACAGGCAACAGAGCATGCACAATGTCGGCACTAGTACAGTGTATATCCACCTTTCGCAACAATGCAGGCTGCTATTCTCCCATGGAGACGATCGTAGAGATGCAGGATGTAGTCCTGTGGAACGGCTTGCCATGCCATTTCCACCTGGCGCCTCAGTTGGACCAGCGTTCGTGCTGGACGTGCAGACCGCGTGAGACGACGCTTCATCCAGTCCCAAACATGCTCAATGGGGGACAGATCCGGAGATCTTGCTGGCCAGGGTAGTTGACTTACACCTTGTAGAGCACGTTGGGTGGCACGGGATACATGCGGACGTGCATTGTCCTGTTGGAACAGCAAGTTCCCTTGCCGGTCTAGGAATGGTAGAACGATGGGTTCGATGACGGTTTGGATGTACCATGCACTATTCAGTGTCCCCTCGACGATCACCAGAGGTGTACGGCCAGTGTAGGAGATCGCTCCCCACACCATGATGCCGGGTGTTGGCCCTGTGTGCCTCGGTCATATGCAGTCCTGATTGTGGCGCTCACCTGCACGGCGCCAAACACGCATACGACCATCATTGGCACCAAGGCAGAAGCGACTCTCATCGCTGAAGACGACACGTCTCCATTCGTCCCTCCATTCACGCCTGTCGCGACACCACTGGAGGCGGGCTGTACGATGTTGGGGCGTGAGCGGAAGACGGCCTAACGGTGTGCGGGACCGTAGCCCAGCTTCATGGAGACGGTTGCGAATGGTCCTCGCCGATACCCCAGGAGCAACAGTGTCCCTAATTTGCTGGGAAGTGGCGGTGCGGTTCCCTACGGCACTGCGTAGGATCCTACGGTCTTGGCGTGCATCCGTGAGTCGCTGCGGTCCGGTCACAGGTCGACGGGCACGTGCACCTTCCGCCGACCACTGGTGACAACATCGATGTACTGTGGAGACGTCACGCCCCACGTGTTGAGCAATTCGGCGCACGTCCACCCGGCCTCCCGCATGCCCACTATACGCCCTCGCTCAAAGTCCGTCGACTGCACATACGGTTCACGTCCACGCTGTCGCGGCGTGCTACCAGTGTTACAGACTGCGATGGAGCTCCGTATGCCACGGCAAACTGGCTGACACGGACGGCGGCGGTGCACAAATGCTGCGCAGCTAGCGCCATTTGACGGCCAACACCGCGGTTCCTGGTGTGTCCGCTGTGCCGTGCGTGTGATCATTGCTTGTACAGCCCTCTCGCAGTGTCCGGATCAAGTATGGTGGGTCTGACACACCGGTGTCAATGTGTTCTTTTTTACATTTCCAGGAGTGTATTTATTCATAAAAATACAGTTTGCAGGGGTTGGATCTCTCTTACTCATCATTCTCTGCTGTTGCCGCACAGGATTAGCCGAGTGGTCTAGGGCGCTGCAGTCACGCACTGTGCGGCTGGTCCCGGCGGAGGTTCGAGTCCTCCCTCGGGCATGGGTGTCTGTGTTTGTCCTTAGGATAATTTAGGTTAAGTACTGTGTAACCTTAGGGACTGATGACCTTAGCAGTTAAGTCCCACAAGATTTCACTCACATTTGAACATTTCTCCACTGTTTGCGAAGATGCAGGTCTTGTAAAATACATCGAAAAGAAGTAGTGAAATCGCTCGCTTTCCTTTTTATGCTGGTCCAGCAAGGAATACCATCATCAGACACACATGACACGTAATTACACTGTTAAAAATTGTTCGATCGCAAAGCATGCTCCTTGTGCCATGTCCTGTCCGCTGGATCGCGCACAATGCTGGATCTGCAAAGCGACACATCCTGTTCCTGTCCAGGTGTGACCGTTCGAGTCCTGCGACTCACAAACCAGATGTCACGCTAATCCGCGAACAAAAGCGTCCAGAAATTCCCGTCGTAACATGTGTTGTTTGCCTGTTTCTCCTTCTGTAACGTGCCACTCCCAGACCTAAACGCACCGTCAGTCGCTGTCGGACTGAACCGCAAACAAAGCAGTGCTTACCCAGTAAACCCCTGCTGAATATCAATGCACACGAGATGGCTTCCTTTGAAGGCAAATCCCTGACTGAGAATGGATTCCGCCATGCGCTCTACGCTGCCGCCTGTACTGGAGAGAAGGAATCTCATAACAAGAAATTCAATTATATATAGTGCGCGTCATTTATGACGGCGGCCGAGTTTAGGTTCGTTCTGCGCATCTGGCGTCACAGAACACAGTCAGCCAATGAACTGAGAACGATGTTGCCAGAGCTCGACTGCAGTGCAGAGCACGGACGAGTATCTTCAGTTTTAGAAACTTTCACTCATAAATAAAGTACTTGAAGAAAAGCAATGTCTTGGTAGCAGACTTTCTTTTATAGAAAGTTTGTGAAAAACATTCTTTATACCAGTTACTTCATTTTCTATTAATTAATTAAACCAAACAAGCAATAAGCCTCCTAATTCAGGCGATGGCAAGGTAAGGTGTTTGTATCATTCTCACGAACCGCTTTTTCGCAATACAGAACAGCGGTAATTGTTTATTTCCTATTGTACTTCGTCGAAACGTGAGTAATTCATAACCATACCAACAGTGTTTGTCGCTATTTTGCGTCATATTTTAGAGTCCTCCAAGAGTTCTATTAAAGGAAGAGGTGCGTTAGCGTAGTGGTTAATGTATGTGGCTGCTCCGCGAAAGGTTCCAAGATCAAACCTTGTTTCATGCTTAATATTTTCTTTATTTAAAAACAATATCGAAGTGTTGTCATGAATTTTATTCATTTGAATGTAATATTTTGAAATTTCGAGTGCTTTGTCTCTTCGTTATAATCATAATAAGTTTTCGGTTTTTCTAATTTTGTCCTCCAATATTTCTTTTCACAGCAGTTAGAAACAATGAAAAGGCACACATACAATATTCATGTTATCTGTTTTGTTTGTAGATCTTCTCTTTCGCAATCGGTGTTTTACTATTCATATTGAAATATACAGGGTGAGTACCCTAACATTACCGCTGGATATATTTCGTAAACCACATCAAATACTGACGAATCGATTCCATAGACCGAACGTAAGGAGAGGGGCTAAAGTAACTGGTTAATACAAACCTTTAAAAATTGCACGGAAGTTTGTTTTTTAATACAAACCTGCGTTTTTTAAAGTGGAACCCCGTTAGTTTTGTTAGCACATCTGAACATATAAACACATACGTAATCAGTGCCGTTTGTTGCATTGTAAAATGTTAATTAAATCCGGAGATATTGACGCTTGAGTATCACTCCTCCGCTGTTTGATCGTGTGTATGGGAGAGCACTGCAACATACATCGCGTTTCTTCAGAATGATCTGCCAACGTTGCTCGAAAATGTCCCATTGGAAACGCGTCGACGTATGTGGTATCAGCATGATGGCGCACCTGCACATTCCGCAATTAACACTAGGCTGACCCTTGACAGGATGTTCGACGGGCGTTTCATAGGACGTGGAGGACGCATAAATTGGCCAGTCCGTTCTCCTGATCTTACACCTCTGGACTTCTTTCTGTGGGGTACGTTAAAGGAGAATGTGTACCGTGATGTGCCTACAACTCCAGAGGATATGAAACAACGTATTGTGGCAGCCTGCGGCGACATTACACCAGATGTACTGCAGCGTGTACAAAATTCATTACGCCAGAGACTGCAATTGTGTGCAGCAAATGATGGCCACCACATTGAACATCTATTGGACTGACATGTCGGGACACACTCTATTCTGTTGAAAACGGAAACCACGTGTGTACGTGTACCTCACCCCTCATGGTAATGTACATGTGCGTCAGTGAAAAAGACCAATAAAAAGGTGTTAGCATGTGGTCGTAATGTGCTGTTCCAGTCTCTTCCGTACCTAAGATCCATCACAGCTCCCTTTGGATCCCTACGTAATTCGGTGCTCTCCGATACACACGATCGAATAGCGGAGGGTGGTACTCAAGCGTCAACTTTAGGTTACAGTATCTCCTAATGTAATTAACATTTTACAATGCTACAAACGGCACTGATTACGTATTTGTTTATATGTTCAGATGTGCTAACAAAACTAACGTGGTTACATTTAAAAAAAAACAAAGGTTTGTGTTAAAAAACATACTTCCGTGCATTTTTGTATGGTTTGTATTAACCAATTACACTAGCCCCTCTCCTCACGTTCGGTCTGTGGAATCGGTTCGTCAGTATTTGATGTGGTTTACGAAATATATCCAGCGGTAACGTTAGATGACTCACCCTGTATTCTTTTCCTACAGTATTAAAAGTTTTATTTAGAGCAGAATTTCTGCTCGTACGCTGCCGAGCTACTTGATTGTCTGACTCAATTCTTTGCTTCGCTGCTTTGGCAACATCATGATAATGTTTTCGTCGACGTTTTGGCAAGTATTTTCTGTCCATTGTGACAAACACAAAATTTTTGCGCACTCTGGCTCATTGAAAATAAATTTTAGGTTCTATGTTTTATTACGTCCACAATTCAGTTTTGTGTACTTCACCAGCTTTGTTTTAATGAGAACTTTTTAGAAAAAAGCGAAATGACTGGTGTAAATAAAACTTTTATTACAGTCGCGAAAGACGGAATATTTCTCAATATGACATACGCCACCTATCTGGTACTTAAACGAAACATTGTTATACAGTAAATTTTATATGAAATGTAGGTATCTTGTCCACATTTCATTCTCAACATTGTGGCAACTAAAATCGACCATACGGAAAGTATACGCTACTTTTACCTCTGCAAACTCTTCAAAATTTCGTGCAATGGTTTACTACATTTAATGCTGCACAATAACTGGGCTGAACATCGAAACAAAATTAAGTCATTTGTGGGGGGAAGGTATCGGTTAAGAAGATGTGTAAAAACCAAATTTGTGGGCCAATTAGTTTTTGTGAAAACGAATAAGTGTGTCAAAACAGTCGGAACACCATGTGTGTGCACAGGCGAGCAGTGCAGTGATGACAAAATCGCGCTCAGCTCGGAATGCGGGGAGCACGTCTCTGTGGCAGCGAAAGGGTTAATGCGGCCGTGGTGGCTTTACTTCATAAACTGCGCGCTCCCCCCCAAACGTAAGTTTGCGGACTATACTATACTACGGCGCTGCTTCTCTTGGCGCGCAGCAATCTCCGCGTCTGGGCGGGCATGCGCGAGCCAAGGTAAAAGAATTGAACTATATCATAGGATTTACTGTTTATATATGAACTTCATTTTTCACGGGCTAGATCTCACTTTTATTTGGTGGAAAAAAAAGTCCGGAAGATTGAAGGTGTCGTCTTATTGGAAAATTTTTCTGTGTGCACGGAACGTAACATGCAGGGATCGACTGAGCTAGTGCACACTGCCACCAGCAGAGGACTTCCACCCCCTCTACCCCCTCTCCCTCCCTCCCCACCCCTCCCAGAAAGAACTGGTAGGAAAAATACTCAAACTGTGCCGGAGAACAAGGATCTCACGACACGAAATTCAAATCAAAGTCAGCAGTATACTGATACGTATTCTTTATTTAATCACTATGTGGGAGACAGGGTTTCCCCACTTGGGCAGGCATCGTGACTGCATCCCCCACTGCTACAGTCGCAGGTTCGAATCCTGCCTCGGGCATGGATGTGTGTGATGTCCTTAGGTTAGTTAGGTTTAAGTAGTTCTAAGTTCTAGGGCACTGCTGACCTCAGATGTTAAGTCACGTAGTGCTCAGAGGCATTTTTTTGAATCCACCACCGTTGCTCTCCATAATAGCTGTATTCACAAGGGAATGGCGTGAAGTGCTGTATAGTAGCCACCGTTTGGCCTCTCCGGCGTGTCTGTGTATCGTCAGGGTGGAGCCACGAAGCTCAAAACAGCTCAATGTCCTAATTAAAGATCACGTTACCAAATACTATTGAACACTGACCAGATATCGGCCGCAATTGATGTCGTGGCCTCCAAACAAAAGCGGCAGCATTTTGTTCATTGTCAAATTCCAGACTCGCTTCCTGTCTGTGCCGCTCCGAAGATGCCGCTCCATACCTGGCTATGTGAACCAACGTCTCCAAACACGAAGATGGAGGTTTTCATCTCTCCTCAGAATACTGAATTTCTATTGGCTAATGCTAGAGCCAAAGGGAAACCTGAAACAATTTCCATATCAAAAAAGAGTGAAATAACCCGTTTGCGCTACACTGCCAAATTAATTGTTTAAGAATTTACATGAGTCAAATAGATCGGTTAAAACACCGACTTCCACATTAAAATCATCCTTCTTAGTAACGAAGGCAACGGCCGTGCCGCAGTGGATACAGCGGTTCCCGTGAGATCACCAAAGTTTAGTGCTATCGGGCGTGGCCGGCACTTGGATGGGTGACCATTCAGCCGCCATGCACTGTTCCCATTTTTCGGGGTGCACTCAGCCTCGTGGTGCCAATTGAGGAGCTACTAGACCGAATAGTAGCGGCTCCGGTCCCAAAAAAAAAAAAAAAAAAAAAAAAAAAAAAAAAAAAAAAAAAAAATCATCCTAACGACAGGGAGAGCAGTGTGCTGACCACTCGCCCCTCCTATCCGCATCCTCATCAGAGGATGACACGGCGGTCGGATGGTCCCGATGGGGCACTTGTGGCCTGAAGACGGAGTACTTTTTTTCTTAGTAATGAAACATATTTTCAATGTTTAAATATCAAGTTGTGCAAAACCAGTAATCAAACAGATCGTAGCACTAAATACATCCGACGTCCTGTACGTGCCATCCTCCACCAATACGTTTCCACTGAACACATAAGTTAAAAAAAAAAAATAAATAAACGAATCCTGACGACCAAAAAGTTAGCGATCGCGAGACCCACACACGCGCCTGTCATGCCCACACGCACCAAACGCACACACTATGTCATCAAAAATATCCGGCAGCGGATAGGCTTTTCATATTATGTAAATTATGTTGCTACCTGCTGCCAGGTACTCCATATCAGCGACCTCAATAATCATTAGACATCGTGAGAGAGAGCAGAATGGGGCTCTCTGCAGAACTTGTGGACTTCGAATGTGGTCAGGTGACTGGGTGTCACTTGTGTCATACGTCTGTACGTGAGATTTCCACACTACTAAACATCCCTAGGTCCACTGTTGCCGATCTGACAATGAAGTGGAAACGTGAAGGGACACGTACAGCACTAAGGCGTATAGGCTGACCCCGTCTGTTGACAGACAGAGAGCGTCCACAGTTGAAGAAGGTCGTAATGTGTAATAGGCAGACATCTGTCCAGATCATCACACAGGAATTCCAAACGGCATCTGGATCCACTGCAAGTACTATGACAGTTAGGCAGGAGGTGTGAAAACTTGGACATCATGGTCGAGCAGCTGCTCACAAGCGCACATCACGTCGGTAAATGTAAAACGACGCCTCGCTTGGTGTAATGAGCGTTAACATTCGACGATTGAACAGTGGAAAAAAGTTGTATGGAGTGACTAATCACGGTACAGAATGTGGCGCTTCTTGTTTTTTATGGAGGGGCTTGCACTCCTTGTTGTTTTGGTTGACACTATCACAGCACAGGCCTACATTGATGTTTTAAACACCTTCTTAGTTCCCAATGCTGAAAAGCAGTTCGGGGATGGAAATTGCATCTTTAAACACACCCGAACGCCTGCTCACAACGCACAGCCTGTGGCGCAGTGGTTACACGACAATAACATCCAATAATGGACTGGCCTGCACAGAGTCCTGACGTAAATCCTATAGAACACCTTTGGGATGTTTTGGAACGCCGACTTCCTGCCTCACCGACCGACATCGCTACCTCTCCTCAGTGCAGCACTCCGTGAAGAATGAGCTGCCATTCCCCGAGAAACGCTCCAGCACCTGACTGAACGTACGCCTGCGAGAGTGGAAGCTGTCATCAAGGCTAAGGGTGGGCCAACACCATACTGAATTCCAGCATTACCGATGGAGGGCGCCACGAACCTGAAAGTCATTATCAGTCAGATGTCCGGATACTTTTGATCACACAGTGTGTGTGCACGCAATACAACCATCGGAAACAATAAATTGATCAATCGGGAATTTGACGTCGCCGTTGCGTTTTAAGCGTACTATAGACTTCCTAAACTGATTCTTTCCACTAGATTCGGGAAGGAGGAAGGTTTTACTGCGTTATAGAATAGAGACAATAGCAAATACCTCTGCAAGACAGAGACCACTGTGGTGGATTGAGTAGCTCTATACGCGACACGCTTAAACCACGATCCAGTGCGTAGCAGTATACTGTCAGGGCTAGATGTCGGAGACAGCTGGAAACACTCGCACACCATGTACACCGGCAGCGCTGACGTAAAGAGGTTAGTCAACATTTCCACCACAGCCGCAGTTGCAGTCGTGGACGCAGCAACCCCAGCAAGTGGCTGCATTCGTGGATGATTGCAGTAGTAGGAATTCGGATATTATCCATACGTCCACAGCCGGCTGGAGTGGCCGTACGGTCGCAGGTTCGAATCCTGCCTCGAGCATGGATGTGTGTGATGTCCTTTGGTTAGTTAGGTTTAAGTAGTTCTAAGTTCTAGGCGACTGATGGCCACAGATGTTAAGTCCCATAGTGCTCAGAGCCATTTGAACCATCTTTTTTTGCCGTATTTTACCCCAAAGGCTTTCCATTCAACCACAAACCTGCATTGGATCCTCTGGAGACGTCTTTTAATGACTACAACCGCTAGTGAATCATATTTGCGGCACTCTCATATCTCGAAACGAGTCATCTTTTCCGATCCTATCTGCTGCAGTAAAATTCCAACGTGGTTTTGCATAGTTGCAATACAGCTTGTAACAGCTGCCCCACCATCCGTACTGCTTTGCGCATGTGATCGTTCCGATTTAACTCGGAAGTGAGCAGAAGTCGGAGAGCGCAATATCTACGAACTTCTGCAATCCGTGTAGACACAGGACAAGCTGAGTTAATGCGACAGAACCGTGGTTTGACCACTCGGTGGAAATGGGCCACTCGGTGGAAATGGGAACACGTCGTAGCTTCGGCAAAAGTGGAAAATGTGAAAACGTGTACCGTCAGCTCCAAACGAAGCCTGATCCTGCAGCATAAGGTAGTATAAAGACAGTAAGAACAGTTACGGTGGTGTAGCTTATAGGGGATATCAGGAAGACTCCACATCAGACAAGTACTGTAGTCCAAATCACATCAGTGTCCGTTCACCAACGGCATCATAAAGCGAAGTAAGATCTAGACCTTTTATAACTGGAAGTGTAAATAGGCTGACCAGTCTAGTGGGAATTTTATAGCTTAAATACCATTTTTTTCCGTGCATATTGTCACATACTTAATTTTCCTAAGTCGTTATCCGAGTAAGATCCATTCTATCTTCTTTGCACGAACTGAGATAATCAGGAAACGAACTTAAAATCAAGTGAACATCAATTGATTACACTATCAAAACCTAATTTTTCCAATTTTTGGATAATTGCGTAATAATGAAATCTTTGGCTGTAGTACGAATAATGTCAGAAAGAGAATGACGCAAGAGCCGGTATTAATTCCTTTGCTAAAAATAGAATGACTTTGATAATAAAAAATTAGTACTAAAAGTTCCCGTAAATTTCGCTGTCAAAGCACAGTTCTAATTTATAGCTTGTGGCATAATTTACAGTTTTGTCTGAAAGAAATATCAGAGTAACTGACAGTCAATCAATTCAAACGATCTTTCTGCTTGGGGCATGGGTGTGTGTGTGTTGTCCTTAGTGTAAGTTAGATTATGTAGTGTGTAAGCCTAGGAGGGACCAATGACATTAGTACTCTGGTTCCGTAGGAACAAATTTCCAAATTTCCTTTCTGCTTGCTGCAATTACGGCAGTCAGAAAACTCATTTTTTAAAATTAATATAATACGTTGTATGTGATTGCTATTTGGTTGTTATTGACTACCGTGACACGTGTGATGTGAAGTACTTGAGAGCGTGCCTTAGGTACTGTTCCTACGTCATGACGCCTGTAAATATTCTTATGTAAGATTTCTTACGAGCATAAAATTCAGTTTCAAATTAATGATTCTTGTTCCGGTGAGGAACAGGCGACCGTTGGTTATTTTCATTAATGACATACTTTGGAAACCTTTGTTCCAAATTTTCCTTAACTACTGTTAATTTAAAACAAGTTTACATAATAACAATATACACTACTGGTCATAAAAACAGCAACACGACGAAGATGACGAGCAACAGGCGCGAAATGTAACCGAAAGGAAGAAGATGCTGTGATATGCAAGTGATTAGATTTTCAGAGCATTTACACGTGGCTGGCGCCGGTGGCGGCACCTACAACGTGCTGACATGAGGAATGTTTCCAACCGATTTATCATACACAAACAGCAGTTCAGCGGCGTTGCCTGGTGAAACGTTGTTGTCATGCCTTGTCTAGGGAGGAGAAATGCGGAACATCACATTTTCGACTTTAATAAAGGACGGATTGCAACCCATCGCGATTGCGGTTTATCGTATCGCGACATTGCTCCTCGCGTTGGTCGGGATCCAATGACTGTTAGCAGAATATGGAATCGGTGTGTTCAGGAGGGTAATACGGACCGCCGTGCTGGCTCCCAATGGCCTCGTATCACTAGCAGTCGACATGACAGGCATCTTATCCGCACGGCTGTAACGGATCGTGCAGCCACGTCTCGA
The DNA here is from genome assembly GCF_023897955.1 of Schistocerca gregaria. Taxonomy (NCBI): domain Eukaryota; kingdom Metazoa; phylum Arthropoda; class Insecta; order Orthoptera; family Acrididae; genus Schistocerca; species Schistocerca gregaria. The sequence goes on along the minus strand of NC_064930.1, from coordinate 84,608,330 downwards.
TCACTGAGTCAACAGATGGGGACGTTTGCAAGACAACAACCATCTGCACGAGCAGTTCGACGACGTTTGCAGCAGCACAGACTATCATCTCGGAGACCGTGGCTGCGGTTACCCTTGACGCTGCATCACAGACAGGAGCGCCTGAGATGGTGTACTCAACGACCAACCTGAGTGCACGAATGGCAAAACGTCATTTTTTACGATGAATCCAGGTTCTGTTTACAGCATCACGATGGTCCAGACAGGAGCGCCTGCGATGGTGTAGTCAACGAAGAAACTGAGTGCACGAATGGCAGAACGTCATTTTTTAGGATGAATCCAGGTTCTCTTTACAGCATCACGATGGTGGCATCCGTATTTGGCGGCACCGCGGTGAACGCACATTAGAAGCGTGTATTCTTCGTCGCCATACTGCAGTATCACCCGGCTTGATGGTGTGAGGTGCCATTGGTTACACGTCTCGGTCACCTCTTGTTCGCATTGTTGCCACTTTGAACAGTGGACGTTAGATTTCAGATGTGTTACAACCTGTGACTCTACCCATCATTCGATCCCTGCGAAACCCTACATTTCAGCAGGATAATGCACGACCGCATGTTGCAGGTGCTGTACGGGCCTTTCTAGATACAGAAGATGTTCGACTGCTGTCCTGGTCAGCTCATTCTCCAGACGTCTCACCAATTGAAAACGTCTGGTCAATGGTGGCAGAGCAACTAGCTCGTCACAATACGCCAGTCACTACTCTTGATGAACTGTGGTATCGTGTTGAAGCTGCATGGGCAGCTGTACCTGTACACGCTATCCGAGCTCTGATTGAATCAATGCCCAGGCGTATCAAGGCCGTTATTACGGCCAGAGGTGGTTGTTCTGGGTACTGATTTCTCAGGATCTATGCTTCCAAATTGCGTGAAAATGTAATGACATATCACTTCTAGTACAATATATTTGTCGAATGAATACTCATTCATCATCTGCATTTCTTCTTGGTGTAGGAATTTCAATGGCCAGTAGTGTATAAACTTAACCGAACTTTGTTTCTGATTGTCACTGCTAAAGTACTGAGCAGTGGCGATTAATTATGGCTTCATCTACTTCTCTCGGTTTTGCAATTATTCTTCTGAGTAGTCGCCTTTTCCCCACAGATTAGGCACACTGTGGGTTAGAAAAGCCTAATTAGCCGGAGAGGTAGGAGGGTTATTAGACTCGCTTCTGTCTCGCTCACCCAGCACGCTGGTCGCTTTGGTAGCCGTCAGAGGCTGAGCTAATCCGTCACTTCCGGTTGACAGTTACTTGCTACTGCCCTTGCAGGCAGTCACAGTGCACTGCCAAAACAAGGACTTGTAGCTTGGACGTATACCATAATTCTAAACAATTCCACCCTCACATAGACCCGGCAGTTAAAAAAATCCGAGGCAGTGATGTTGTTCACCATACACTTCGGATTTCTCACGCGAAATGTAGATTCCTTTTGTTTGTACTAGTTATTTTCGAAAATAAAAGAAAATGGATAATGCACCTGTTTTGACGTCGCAAAGGTGTCGTTAGTTGTGAAAATGCCGTACTCCTGTGCGGCATAGACTATATTCCCTTTAAGCATTCTTTTATGAAGTACAAAAGCATCTTTCCTGATCTGTCATATCATGCATCACAGGACTAGAATGTTAAACTTATTTATGGCTCATGACGGAGTGCTAAGACCTACCACTGTCAGAGGGCGACTTCTCACTTTCGAACTCTCTCTCAAGGTAAGCAAATGTCTCACCACATACGAAGGTAACAGCAGAGAGACGTTGTCAACGTAAGTTTTATACTACATATCACTTTATAAATTCGGTAACACGTATGATTTTATTACGACGGTTGTCTCACCCTGTATAGGCCGACTATCGAAATATTGTTAAAAGATATAGTGCCGACGAAAAACACACCAAGTGAAGAATGATATCCTAGGTGGCCTAGTCATTGCCTACAGCCGCCAGGTGGAATGTCACTGATAGCAAATTGATAGACTAAATTGATCATGAGAGTTACTTTGCATGGCGAGTAATTTTTCTTTTCCAGTAGTAGGATTACACTCACCAGGTAGTTCAAATGGGACTCTCTGGAGGGAATACGATGTCCTTTTTCGAGGAACGCTAAGGAGAACCGACATTTGAAGCTGACCACAGAAGGATTCTACGGCCGGCAACATAAATTACACGTTAGGACCACACTATTAGAAACACAATCACAACAATTATATTAGTGTCACCCTGCATGAAAAGCGGTCTCAGTTCTACGGATATACACAAGAGTCGCGGCCAGTTGTTTTGCTTTGTGGTAGCAATAGTGTATGCGATTTGGAATCAAGTCTTTCCATTCAACCATATACCTACGTTGGATCTTCTGGAGATGTCTTTTAATGATTACAGCCGCTAGTGAATCATATCTGCTACAGTAAAATTCCAGCGTGGTTTACGATAGTCCCTACACAGCTTGTAACAGTTCCTCAATCTCTGCCCCACCTTCCCTGCTACTTTGCCCATGTGATGGTTCCAATTTTGAGTCGGCACTGAGCAGAAGTCGGAGAGCGCAATATCTACCAACTTCTGCAGTCCGTGTGGACACAAGATAATGCAACAGAACCTTGGTTTGACCACTCGGTGGTAATGGGAACATGTCGTAGCTCCAGAAACCGTGGAAAATCTGTAGCGTCAGCGCCAAACGAAGCCTGATCCTGCAGCATAAGGTAGTATAAAGACAGTACGAACAGGGGAAATCAGGAAGACTGCACATCATACAAGTACTGTAGTCCAAGGCACATCTGCGTCCCTCAGTATCCGTTCATGCCCATCACCCAAACATTCTGTCATCGTCATTCTGTACCATCCAACAGAGAAAAACTACGAAACATAAAAGCCCTACTAACTTCATCTGACAGAGAATTTTATAAGATTTTTACCTCACCTCTGCCATCCGATATCTTGAAAACAAATACCGTGCCAGCATCGAGAGTATTAAATATACTGGTATTGATCCACTGGAGCAGCTGGCCACTGATCGGAGTCGGTTGCACGTACCAGTGTGAAGTTTGATCGCCTGTACTGTAGGAGGACCATATCAGACGGACTACCGGTCGCAAGAGAGGCTCCCTGTTTTGTTGTCTGGTACAGTTTTCTTCTGATCTAACACGCTTTGTACACAGTCATACATTTTTCTTTCACGACTTCGAGATCTGTGTCTAAACTGACATTAACACGCTTTGATCCATGGCCTCTCACAGAAAACTCGGCATCGGACGGTGTAAATCATGTTACTGCTGGTACCACAACACATACTCTCGATGATTTTAATTAGAGGACAGTCACAACATATGAAACTAGAACAGTTAGCGGCATTTGGAGCGTTTACAAAATGCTGTTTGAAGGTGAGTGGCGGTCTTTTCATGTCCCAAGGATCACTTTAGACGATCGAATAAAAGACAAAGATTACAGAAAAGGGAATCAGAAGGGAACTTGAAGCCAGGTCGAGTGCTCAGTAGCGAAACGTAAGATGTGTCTAAGACAAGAAAACAAGTAAATAGTTCAAACAATGATGCAACAAATAGGAAGCATCAAAAGAAGCTGGAAATTGGTGCACACGGTTTAACAATGTACAAGAACACACTATGTGTAATACGCTGTGAGTCGTTTGAAGAAGAATGGGTTGTTGTTGTCTTCAGTCCAGAGACTTGTTTAAACTAGCCGTCCATGCTACTCTATGCTGTGCAAGCTTCTTCATCTCCCAGTACCTACTGCAGCCTACAGCCTTCTGAATCTGCTTAGTGTATTCATCTCTTGGTCTCCCTCTACGATTTTTACCCTCCACGCTGCACTCCGGTGCTAAATTTGTGATCCCTTGACGTCTCAGAATGTGTCGTACCAACCGATCCCTTCTTCTAGTCAATTTGTGCCACAAATTCCTCTTCTCCCCAATTCTATTCAGTACCTGCTCATTAGTTACGTGTTCTACTCATCTAACCTTGACTATTCTTCTGTAGCGTCATATCTCGAAAGCTCCTATTTTCCTCTTGTCTAAACTATTTACCGTCCTCTTTTCACTTCCATACATGGCTACACTCCATACAAATACTTTCAGAAAAGGCTTACTGACAGTTAAATCAATGCAAGATGTTAACAAACTTCTCTTCTTCAGAAACGCTTTCCTTGCCACGGCCAATCTACATTTTATGTGCGCTATATATCGACCATCATCAGTCATTTTGCTCCCCAAATAGCAAAACCCATTTACTACTTGAAGTTTCTCATTTTCTAATCTAATTCCCTCAGCATCACTCGATTTAATTCGACCACATTCCACTATCCTCGTTTTGCTTTTGTCGATGTTCATCTTATATCCTCCTTTCAAGACACTGTCCATTGCGTTCAACTGCTCTTCCAGGTCGTTTGCTGTCTCTCACAGAATTAAAATGTCATCAGCAAACATCAAAGTTTTCATTTCTTCTCTTCTCTTATGACTGCCATCTGGTTTCTGTACAAATTGTAAACAGTCTTTCGCTCCCTGTGTTTGACGCCTACCACCCTCAGATTTTGAAGCATGGGTACAATGCATTAAATGTATAGAGTGGGCAGATGTTGGTGGTGTAGACCAAGGGAGTATATTGCATTTTATTTGTGACGATTGCTATAGGACATCAATGGTTTCTTAAAAGTAGTGAATTTTGTCCGTATAATAATACTTTTTATGCTTTTCTTTACTTTCGTAATGTTACTTATCAGTAAACCCTGAAAATATTACTGTAAATGCACTAGTCGATACTAGAAAAAAAACAGCTTTTTTCCTTGTGCACGACCTGTCACTTTTGCTAAATGTCAGGGAAATCATATACGTATGTCCATAGGGCACTAGACTGCTGCATTAAATTCCTAAATTTTTAAATATTTCATATTTTCCAAGTGAGAAAGTTAAAGGTGGCCGTTACTATACGGCTCTCCTCTATTGCAGTCTATTGAAAACCCGAAGTTGAACAGTGAAATAAATATAACTACTGGAAACCATACCAGAACCACTGCTAAATAAGATTACCACAGCTTCCTCTCTATAAGACTTATCTCGCGTAATATTGGTCTACAGTGACAAACCGATCAGTTTCCAAATTACGCCATTGTTTGTCGCCCAGTAATGATCGTCAGTCTACAACCTTCCGATTGCAAATTGTGGTTGGGACAACGAGCTGAGAAATAATGGGCAAAGGACTCCCGCCTTTCAAACTGCGATTCTGTTCTATATTGGGCTGCGATCCGACGAATAATTAGAAGCAACCTCTGGTTTCGAAAATTACAGGCGACCAGGAAGCCGGTACCTACCTTCGCACGAATGTGTACCGGTCATGGTTCACACGCTTTCCACTTATATCGGATAGGCAACAAGGATTATCCTTTCTGCGCTTGTCAGGGATATATAAACGGCTTCTTGCTTACCTGCAGTTTCCTTGAAGTGCAGCAAAACTACACTCCTGGAAATGGAAAAAAGAACACATTGACACCGGTGTGTCAGACCCACCATACTTGCTCCGGACACTGCGAGAGGGCTGTACAAGCAATGATCACACGCACGGCACAGCGGACACACCAGGAACCGCGGTGTTGGCCGTCGAATGGCGCTAGCTGCGCAGCATTTGTGCACTGCCGCCGTCAGTGTCAGCCAGTTTGCCGTGGCATACGGAGCTCCATCGCAGTCTTTAACACTGGTAGCATGCCGCGACAGCGTGGACGTGAACCGTATGTGCAGTTGACGGACTTTGAGCGAGGGCGTATAGTGGGCATGCGGGAGGCCGGGTGGACGTACCGCCGAATTGCTCAACACGTGGGGCGTGAGGTCTCCACAGTACATCGATGTTGTCGCCAGTGGTCGGCGGAAGGTGCACGTGCCCGTCGACCTGGGACCGGACCGCAGCGACGCACGGATGCACGCCAAGACCGTAGGATCCTACGCAGTGCCGTAGGGGACCGCACCGCCACTTCCCAGCAAATTAGGGACACTGTTGCTCCTGGGGTATCGGCGAGGACCATTCGCAACCGTCTCCATGAAGCTGGGCTACGGTCCCGCACACCGTTAGGCCGTCTTCCGCTCACGCCCCAACATCGTGCAGCCCGCCTCCAGTGGTGTCGCGACAGGCGTGAATGGAGGGACGAATGGAGACGTGTCGTCTTGAGCGATTTGAGTCGCTTCTGCCTTGGTGCCAATGATGGTCGTATGCGTGTTTGGCGCCGTGCAGGTGAGCGCCACAATCAGGACTGCATACGACCGAGGCACACAGGGCCAACACCCGGCATCATGGTGTGGAGAGCGTTCTCCTACACTGACCGTACACCTCTGGTGATCGTCGAGGGGACACTGAATAGTGCACGGTACATCCAAACCGTCATCGAACCCATCGTTCTACCATTCCTAGACCGGCAAGGGAACGCTGGTCCAACTGAGGCGCTAGGTGGAAATGGCATGGCAAGCCGTTCCACAGGACTACATCCAGCATCTCTACGATCGTCTCCATGGGAGAATAGCAGCCTGCATTGCTGCGAAAGGTGGATATACACTGTACTAGTGCCGACATTGTGCATGCTCTGTTGCCTGTGTCTATGTGCCTGTGGTTCTGTCAGTGTGATCATGTGATGTATCTGACCCCAGGAATGTGTCAATAAAGTTTCCCCTTCCTGGGACAATGAATTCACGGTGTTCTTATTTCAATTTCCAGGAGTGTACTCACTGCAGAAGTTTGTGAAACTAATAGGTGCTACTGTTTTACTATTTTGTAGCGTGTGTATATGGTATTTGGTGTTGTACCTCTGGTTGTGTAACAAAAATTCCGACGCGTACGTTTCTCAGTTCGTGTTCTGTTTGTTTTATTTTGTAATTTGTGTCTAGTTAATAACTCACGTTACCTTACTTACACAGGGTGTTGCGAAATCCTCGATACAAACTTCTAAGACTTGTAGAGTGAAGTGGGTACGTAATATTTTGAGTAGGAATTCATGCCCAGAAATGTACCGCTTCAGTTTTACGACGGCACAACTCAAATGTGTAATACGTCCACGTCTGCTGAAGGAAAGATAAAGGCCTCAGAGTTGCTCGTCCTGGTATGCAAAAGGGTAGACTGGGTGACGTAGTCTGCTTCTTATGAGGTCGTATGCCAAGTTTAATTACGAGTCTCCTGTATAGACAGAGGAAGATATGCTGGCCGCTGCACTATAAACGTAAGAGATAAAAAGTGGGATGGGGAGTGTGTACCAGAACATGCTCTGTAGGTACAACGTCTGTAACAACGTTGGTGATCGCCACATACAGCCGCTGTTGTAACGCATCAGTACCGTTCCGTAAGCACAACACGATGGGTTCTCTTTTGCTTTGGAATTGTGTAAATACGTAATCTGTAAGTGTTAATACACACAAATACAGTTTAGTAAGTCATGGCTACAAAATACTAACACGAATTCCTTGCAGACTAATGGAAAAACTGGTAGAAGCCGATTTCGGGGAAGTTCAGTTTGGATTCCGTAGAAATGCTGAAATACCTGAGGCACTAATAACCCTACGAATTATCTTAGAAGATAGATTAAGGAAAGGTAAACTTACGTTTCTAGCATTCGTAGACTTGGAGAAAGCTTTTGACAATGTTGACTGGAATATTCTCTTTCTAATTCTGAAGGTGACAGTGGTCAAACACAGGGAGCGAAAGGCTATTTACAAAATGGCTCTGAGCACTATGGGACTTAACAGCTATGGTCATCAGTCCCCGGCTATCTACAATTTGTACAAAAACCAGATGGCGGTTATAAGAGTCGAGGGGCATGAAAGGGAAGCAGCGGTTGGGAAGGGAGTGAGATAGTGTTGTAACGTACCTCCGATGTTATTCAGTCTGTATATTGAGCAAGCAGTAAAGGAAACAAAAGAAAAATTTGGAGTAGGAATTTAAATCCGTGTAGAAGAAATAAAAACTTTGAGGTTTGCCTATGACATAATTCTGTCAGAGACAGCAAAGGGCGTGGAAGAGCAGTTGAACGCAATTGACAGTGTCTTGAAAGAAGGATATAAGATGAACATCGACAAAAGCAAAACGAGGATAATTGAATGTGGTCAAATTAAATCAGGTAATGCTGAAGGGATTAGATTCGGAAATGAGACACTAAAAGTAGTAGATGAGTTTTGCTATTTGGGGAGCAAAATAACTGACGATGGTCGACGTAGAGAGGATATAAAATACGGACTGGGTACGGCAAAGGAAAGGAAAGGAAATGATTAGTATTGGTATGGGGTACCATCTGCGACACGCTGTAAGATGGGTGTAGAAGAAGAGAAATTTGTTAACATCGAGTATAGATTTAAGTGTCAGGATGTGTTTTCTGAAAGTATTTGTATGGAGCGTAGTCATGCATGGAAGTGACACATGGAAGATAAATAGTACAAATAATAAGAGAATACAAGCTTTCGAAATGTGGTGCTACAGAAGAATTCTGAGAATTAGATGGATAGATCACGTAACTAATGAGAAACTACTGAATAGAATTGGGTGAGAAGAGGAACTTGTGGCACAACTTGACCAGAAGAAGGGATCAGTTGGTAGGACATGTTCTGAGGCATCAAGGGATCACCAGTTTAGTATTGGAGGGCAGCGTGGAGGGTAAAAATGAAAGACCAAGAGATGAATACAGCGTACAGATTCAGAGGGATGTAGGTTGCAGTAGTTACTCGGAGATGAAGACGCTTGCACAGGACAGAGTAGCATGGAGAGCTGGTTGAAACCAGTCTCTGGACTGAAGTCAACAACAACAAACAAATCTGCTTAGGTGATAAATGTATATTTCGTTATGTTTCCTTTCGAACTGTTACCTAATAACTGCACTGCGTCAGACCTGCGTCAGTGCCTCAAGTAGAAGAGTTAAACATCGGAACTTAAAACGTTGTAGGAAGGGAACAGTACGTTTCTGGACATCGGTTTCTATTCAAAATATTACGTACCCACTCCATTCTACAAGTCCTATAGTTTGTAACGGAAATTCGAGACGCCTGCATGTATTGTAGCCATATGGATATCTACACTCCTGGAAATTGAAATAAGAACACCGTAAATTCATTGTCCCAGGAAGGGGAAACTTTATTGACACATTCCTGGGGTCAGATACATCACATGATCACACTGACAGAACCACAGGCACATAGACACAGGCAACAGAGCATGCACAATGTCGGCACTAGTACAGTGTATATCCACCTCTCGCAGCAATGCAGGCTGCTATTCTCCCATGGAGACGATCATAGAGATGCTGGATGTAGTCCTGTGGAACGGCTTGCCATGCCATTTCCACCTGGCGCCTCAGTTGGACCAGCGTTCGTGCTGGACGTGCAGACCGCGTGAGACGACGCTTCATCCAGTCCCAAACATGCTCAATGGGGGACAGATCCGAAGATCTTGCTGGCCAGGGTAGTTGACTTACAAATTCTAGAGCACGTTGGGTGGCATGGGATACATGCGGACGTGCATTGTCCTGTTGGAACAGCAAGTTCCCTTGCCGGTCTATGAATGGTAGAACGATGGGTTCAATGACGGTTTGGATGTACCGTGCACTATTCAGTGTCCCCTCGACGATCACCAGAGGTTTACGGCCAGTGTAGGAGAACGCTCTCCACACCATGATGCCGGATGTTGGCCCTGTGTGCCTCGGTCGTATGCAGTCCTGATTGTGGCGCTCACCTGCACGGCGCCAAACACGCATACGACCATCATTGGCACCAAGGCAGAAGCGACTCAAATCGCTCAAGACGACACGTCTCCATTCGTCCCTCCATTTACGCCTGTCGCGACACCACTGGAGGCGGGCTGCACGATGTTGGGGCGTGAGCGGAAGACGGCCTAACGGTGTGCGGGACCGTAGCCCAGCTTCATGGAGACGGTTGCGAATGGTCCTCGCCGATACTCCAGGAGCAACAGTGTCCCTAATTTGCTGGGAAGTGGCGGTGCAGTCCCCTACGGCACTGCGTAGGATCCTACGGTCTTGGCGTGCATCCGTGCGTCGCTGCGGTCCGGTCCCAGGTCGACGGGCACGTGCACCTTTCGCCGACCACTGGCGACAACATCGATGTACTGTGGAGACCTCACGCCCCACGTGTTGAGCAATTCGGCGGTACGTCCACCCGGCCTCCCGCATGCCCACTATACGCCCTCGCTCAAAGCCCGTCAACTGCACATACGGTTCACGTCCACGCTGTCGCGGCATGCTACCAGTGTTAAAGACTGCGATGGAGCTCCGTATGCCACGGCAAATTGGCTGACACTGACGGCGGCGGTGCACAAATGCTGCGCAGCTAGCGTCATTCGACGGCCAACACCGCGGTTCCTGGTGTGTCCGCTGTGCCGTGCGTGTGATCATTGCTTGTACAGCCCTCTCGCAGTGTCCGGAGCAAGTATGGTGGGTCTAACACACCGGTGTCAATGTGTTCTTTTTTCCATTTCCAGGAGTGTATATAACCTAACAATAAAACTGTAAAACTGCCGCGTCACTCTGTTTGTTGTTCGAAAACAATGATCTGAAAAAGTACTAGACTGTTCTTCAAGGCGTTTTTGGAAGTAACTTGAGCATAGCTTGTGGCACCGTGTGGGCTTTATTTCATCAAAATCGGAACACGGAGAAAAGACATCGTAATTTAAAGTTTATCCACACTAATGTTACAAATGTGGAAGTGACTCTGTTATGTATGCACAGTTAGATTCCGATGAAACTTGGTTTGGAGGTCCCTTGAACTCTGAGGAGGAATATGGGCTACATAAAAAAATGCCGTGTGACAAGGGCCGTCGGGTAGACCGCTCGCCTGGTGCAAGTCTTTCGATTTGACACCACTTCGGCGACTTGCGCGTCGACGGGCATGGTATATTGATGATTAGGACAACAGAACACACAGTGTCTGAGCGGAGAAAATGTCCGGCCCAGCCGGGAATCGAACCCGGGCCCTTAGGATTGACATTCTGTCGCGCTGACCACTTTTTTTTTTTTTAATCTCATTTTGTTCACATTCGTTCGTTGCATCTGCTCGGGGCGGACATCGTAAGACATCCGTTTTTAAGTTGGTTTTTGATCGATCACCTAAGTTTTTTATTGCAGAGGGCAGCTAACGCCCTGACCGAACACGCTGAGCAACCTTTCCGGCACCACTGAGCTACCGGGGGCGGACAAAGGCTACATTAGAAAGCGTATAGTACAAGATACGTATTGGTCTGAAGAGTATTACGCAAATTGTTGCAGAATACTTGAACATATTCTCAGTACGAATATAACAAGTTTTGCTGCAACTGAGAAGCTTATGTCGGCGAACCAGCACGGCTTTAGAAAGCATAGCTCGCGCGAAACAGCTTGCTCCTTTCTCACAGGATATACTGCGAACTGTGGATGAAGGGCAACAGGCAGATTCCATGTTTCGAGATTTCCGGAAAGCGTTTAACAATGCGTATCATTGCAGGCTGTTAAAGAAGGCACGAGAACATAGAATGAGTTTACAGATATGTGGGTGGCTTGGAGACTTCTTAAATTATAGACCGCAGTATGTTTTCTTCGTCGGTGAGTGTTCATCCGAGACAAGGGTCTCGTGAGAAGTGTCCCAGGGAAGTGTGACAGGACTGCTGTTGTTCTCTGTAAAGGTGGGCAGCAATCTGTGGTTGTTTGCTGATGATGCCGTGGTGCAAGGTAACATGTCGAAGTTAAGTGACTGTAAGAAGATACAAGACGGCTTAGAAAAAATTTCGAGTTGGTGTGATAAACGGCAACTAGCTCTAAATGTAGATAGGGAAAACAAACCTGTCATGTTCGGATGCAGCAGAGGTAGCGCGTGCTTGACACAGTTATGTTGTTTAAATATTTGGGTACAACAATGAAAACAAATAAGAAGTGCCAGAATGAGATTTTCACTCTGCAGCGGAGTGTACGCTGATATGAAACTTCCTGGCAGATTAAAACAGTGTGCCGGACCGAGACTCGAACTCGGGACATTTGGCTTTCTCAGGAGCGCTTCTGTAAAGTTTGGAAGGTAGGCGACGAGGTACTGGTAGAAGTAAAGCTGTGAGGACGGGGTGTGAGTCGTGCTTGGGTAGCTCAGTCGGTAGAGCACTTGCCCGCGAAAGACAAAGGTCCCGAGTTCGAGTCTCGGCCCGACACACAATCCGCCAGGAAGTTTCAAATACGAAATGGAACGAGTATTTGAGGACTGTGGTAGAGAGGGCGAACGGCCAACTTCGGTTTATTGGCAGAATTCAAGGAGAGTGTGGTTCACCTATAAAGCAGACTGCATACAGGACGGTGGTGCGACCTAGTCTTGAGTACGGTTCGAGTGTTTGGGATCAATACCAAGTCATATTACAGAAAGACATCAAAGCAACTCAGATTCACGCTACTAGATTTGTTACTGGTACGTTTGAACAACACTCAAGTGTTACAAAGAGCCGGCCGATGTGGCCGAGTGGTTCTAGGCTCTTCAGTCTGGAACCGCGCGACCGTTACGGTCGCACGTTCGAATCCTGCCTCGGGCATGGATTTGTGATGTCCTTAGGTTTATTAGGTTTAAGTAGTTCAAAGTTCCAGGGGACTGACGACCTCCAATGTTAAGTCCCATAGTGCTCAGAGCCATTTGAACCATTTGTTAAAAAGACGCTTTGGGAACTCAAATGGGAATCCTTAGAGGGAAGGCGACGTGCTTATTGAAGGAAACTTTTGAGAAAATTTAGAGAACCGGCTTTTGAAGATGACTGGAGGACAATTCTGTTGTCTCCAACATACATTGCGTGTAAGTACCACGAAGGTAAGATATGAGAAGTCAGGGTTCATATGGAGGCATAGTTCTTCCTCGATCTGTTTGCGAGTGGAACAGGAAAGGAAATGATTAGTAGTGGTATGGGGTACCATCAGCTGTAAGATGGGTGTAGATGTAGAATTGTATTGTATAGTATTGTATGTCAACCAGGGGCCTAGAAACGCCGGAGAGGCTCCGTCCCCGCCACAGCCGCAGTGGTCCACAACCCCACGACGACTACCACAGTCCACTTCACCCCTCCACCACCCCACACCGAACCCAGTGTTATCGTGCGGTTCGGCCCCCGGTGGACACACCCCACCCCCCATGAGGACATCTTACACCAGACGAGTGTATCCCCTATGTTTGCTTCGTACAGTAATGGTGGGGTACGCGTACGTGGAGAACTTCTTTGCGGAGCAATCGGCGACATAGTGTAGCTGAAGCGGAATATGGGGAACCAGCCGGCATTCGCCGAGGCAGATGGAAAACCGGCTAAAAACCATCCACAGACTGGCCAGCTCACCAAACCTCGGCACAAGTCCGCCGGGCGGATTCGTGCCGGGGACCAAGCGCTCCTTCCCAATCCAGAAAGCCGTTCGTTTGACCACATAGCTAACTGGGCGGGCTAGATGTAGAATACTTACTGTGGTGTGCGTACTGTAAGACCTTCGGTACACACACCATCGGATTATTTGACTTGTCGCTCTAACGAAGTAGGCGAGTGTCAGCAATATGTCTCGTGGTTTTATCGTGGCGTGTTTATCGTCTGCAGTTAGGTCAGACAATAGAAATGCCACTTGCACGCTTAGACTAGCAGATTGACAGTGACCAACTTTAAACAGAACTTGGTTAATTTTCACACATATTTATTAAAATAATAAAAAGCATAGAAATTACTTAACTTGCTTCTGTATGCTATTTACAATTGACAATCTGAAGTTCCTTTGGTCTTGGTACGTTAATCTTATTCTAACATATCTCTGATTCTTGACAAAGTGTCTATTCATGTATCTTCATGGCTGTGCACAGAGAAGTTCCAGCATTAGAAAATTGTAGCGAAATGCTGGAAGAACTGCAGCGGATAGGCACTTGGTGTAGGGAGTGGCAACTGACCCTTAACATAGACAAATGTAATGTATTGCGAATACATAGAAAGAAGGATCCTTTATTGTATGATTATATAATAGCGGAACAAACACTGCTAGCAGTTACTTCTGTTAAATATCTGGGAGTATGCGTGCGGAACGATTTGAAGTGGAATGATCATATAAAATTAATTGTTGGTAAGGCGGGTACCAGGTTGAGATTCATTGGGAGAGTCCTTAGAAAATGTAGTCCATCAACAAAGGAGGTGGCTTACAAAACACTCGTTCGACCTATACTTGAGTATTGCTCATCAGTGTGGGATCCGTACCAGATCGGGTTGACGGAGGAGGTAGAGAAGATCCAAAGAAGAGCGGCGCGTTTCGTCACAGGGTTATTTGCTAACCATGATAGCGTTACGGAGATGTTTAGCAAACTCAAGTGGCAGACTCTGCAAGAGAGGCGCTCTGCATCGCAGTGTAGCTTGCTCGCCAGGTTTCGACAGGGTGCGTTTCTGGATGGGGTATCGAATATGCTGCTTCCCCCTACTTATACCTCCCGAGGAGATCATGAATGTAAAATTAGAGAGATTCGAGCGCGTACGGAGGCTTTCAGACAGTCGTTCTTCCCGCGAACCATACGCGACTGCAACAGAAAACGGAGGTAATAACAGTGGCACGTAAAGTGCCCTCCGCCACACACCGTTGGGTGGCTTGCGGAGTATGAATGTAGTAGATGTAGAAGTAGAATATGACAATGTTATTAGGCGCCGACTGAAACTTGATTACAGACTAATGTAGACTGAGTAATTGGAGGTCTGTACACTCATTATAATACCTCGCGCATTCAGGTATCACTGCGCAAGTGTGATCCGCGAGGAGAAAAGATTCTACGTTAGCAACAATCTCACTGGCTGCGTTACATATTAATACGCGGATCGGCGGAAGCAGAGCTTGGTCCGTCTCTAAGGCAGCGCCATCTCGTAGTGCAGAGACAGATGAGCGCTGTGCCTGCGCTGTTGTGCTTGGCGGGGCGCGCTCTAGTGGGAAAGTTGTTTATGCGCTGACTATGCGGAACTACGTACACAACACTTACTCTTTGAAAAACCGATTTAGTCTTTGTCTTTTGAATATGACATTTGTGAAAATGCTTTTGTCTGTTGGTGTGTTGTATGTGACATGACTGAAGTAATGAATAAAATATTGACACCACCTTCACTGCTGACTGCTGAGGAAGAGCGGTTCTAGGCGCTTCAGTCTGGAACCGCGCGACCGCTACGGTCGCAGTTTCGAATCCTTCCTCGGGCATGGATGTGTGTGATGTCCTTAGGTTAGTTAGGTTTAAGTAGTTCTAAGTTCTAGGGGACTGATGACCTCATAACTTAAGTCCCATAGTGCTCAGAGCCATTTGAACCACCTTCATTGTATTTAACCCACACTTCCATACTGTTTGTAGCGTAATGCACACGTTGTATAACGTATAGCTAATTGTACAGCACGATGCGTAGATGGGCGCTCCTGACCACGCGCTTCTGCACGCACTTCTCAGCAGCGATGTTGCGCAGGCCAACACATTGCGTCATGCGTTTGGACAGCGTGGGAGGGGGGAGAGTGGGATGCACATCAAGTGGAATACGTGTGCGAATTGCAGACACGTGAGGACAGCTGATGCTATCACACATACAATAGCTCAGTTACACATCATCACTCAGTGTATCAGAACTACGGATATTGCAGTGTAGCTGCATGAAACAGTATTTATCATAAGAAGAAAGCTGATGCAAACTGAGCCATGGTAAAAATTGCTGTTTTGAAGAGCACGCCGTTCCTGGCGGTGGCGCCGCTGTGGCAGTCGCAGCTTTGGTGTCTCCCTCTGGTGGGAAAGGGGAAAGGTTGCAGGTTGCCTGCTCACGGGCATTTAAGGGGCGCTATGAGCTCGCTAGGGGGAGTCTGGTCAGTTGGTCACCCGGGTCAGTGTGGGGCAGTCAGTGTCTGTCTGTCGTCCGGAGTGCCAGTATGTGTTAGGCCGCCAGTCTGTTCAGACAACGGTCATTGGCTGTTGGATCGATCGGTTGGTCGGCCTCGCACTGAGACACGACTTGTCCGTCTTGAGCGTCGGCGCATGTGAGGTCGCCACGTGAGTCCTGTGGGCCGCGCCGATAGCGAGGGGTAGTGCTTCTCGGCCGGTACGAGAGCAACAGGAGTCAACCCACGACATCGGTCTGGCCGATGCGAGCTGCGACGCCGTGAGACGGGAGATCGGCGCGCCTTCCTGCGTCCGTTGAAGAGGCTGGCAGCGGACGGTTCGGGAGAGCGTTTTGGAGGTGCTGCGCCAGGTCTTCGCCAGGCATCGCAGTTTGTTACAAGTTAAGTGATTCGTGATAAGTTGCCTCAGTCACTTGTTAAATTCTACTTGTGTTCTTGGTCAGTCTCTCGTCCCCAGCTTGCTCGTTTGTCTCTAGTGCGCATTTGTTAGACAGTTAGTGTCTGTCTGTCGGTCTGCCTGTGTCAGATTTGTCGGATTCGGTGTTAATGAATTTATTGCTTAAGGTGTGAAGGCCGAATTCCTGAAATATGATCTTGCCTATCATCTTGAGAGGCGGTATATGTGTAATGTAGAGCATGTTTTTACATTTTATGTAGGACTGCATTTCATGGGTTTTTATTTAAATGGTCATTTTAGTATATAAAGTTGCCACCCTTCAACCGTAAGAGTTTTTTTTTTAAATAAAGTTGCACCTTCAGTGGCAAGTTAAATTTTTGTAATGTTAGTATTTTCTACCATTTCCATCCCTCCTACAGGGTGCATAGTTTATGTGCTTGTGTGAGTTGGTAAAATTTTAAGTTTAAGGTAATCTGGTGTGTTGCAGGTTTGCACCAGTGTAGTCTATCAGAGGTTGTTGTGAGCGGTCGTGACTACGGCTCTGTCAAAAGGGAGCGGCAAGGTTCTCAGCCCAAAAGCTCATACCGTCAACATTTGTTCTTTCTGTCTCTGAATAAATTGTAACTTGATATTTAGAGGGCGCTCTGTGATTATAATTCTAAATCTGTTTCAAAAAAAATATAAAAAAAGGAAGGAAGGCCTTTTAAGAATAAAATATCCATTAGTTGAAAGAAATTTGTTTTCATCAGTTACCCACTGGCAACTACTTTCACGCTCAGCTAGTGTGATTAAATGCATTAATGCTCTTCATGAATCGCTAGTAAATAAAGTAAATTCTTTAAGAAAAGATTTTGAAAGTAAATCCGCGGTTCACAAACATCACACCGTGAACCCTTCCGATTTTCCTGCAATCTCATCGGATTTCGTTTCACATGGAGTGGAAGCCAACTCAACTTCAAAAATAAGGACAGGCCTACATCTTATGTTGAGCGTTACGTGCTCATCGATTGAGCGATGCTATCGGACAACAGCTTTACCGGCGCACTGGACTTGGACAGCACTGGCCAGTCAAGAGGTCTGGCCAACCTGCTGTGATGTGAGCAGTTGCAGTTAAGTCGTAAAAAGAGACGAGCAGAGCAGCAGTATAGCTTCGAATGTCATTATCTTTTTAAACAGAGTGAAATAATATTCGGCAAAATTCCAGCAATAGCGCACCCTTCTTAGGACACCGGATAGAGAGCATAATAACAAGCTCTCGTTCTTAGCTGACACAGTATTGCAATTAAAAACAAGAATAACAAAAATTCTTAACTTAAACACAGTGTAATTTTTTTTCGGGGAGCTGTGTGTGACTCAGTATCGTAGTTCATGGATTTCATTGTATAATTAAATATTGAATCCAACGAAGGTATTTCTTACATGTCGTCTACTAATTTGATCTCCCTCCGTATCGGAATGCATTTGAGTTCTGGGCCCGTCATCTGCTACACTGATAACGAGTCGATAAGGAACAGAATCTACGGAGTCGGCCGAAGCGCCATATTTGATCGATGTGGAGCACGTACTGGTCTCACCGCGGACGTCTAGTACTCAGTCACACACAAATGATTTCATCAAATTGTACGGGCCTGAAGATGGCGTTGACGCGACGTCGAAACTAGTAGCCAAATACACTCCTGGAAATGGAAAAAAGAACACATTGACACCGGTGTGTCAGACCCACCATACTTGCTCCGGACACTGCGAGAGGGCTGTACAAGCAATGATCACACGCACGGCACAGCGGACACACCAGGAACCGCGGTGTTGGCCGTCGAATGGCGCTAGCTGCGCAGCATTTGTGCACCGCCGCCGTCAGTGTCACCCAGTTTGCCGTGGCATACGGAGCTCCATCGCAGTCTTTAACACTGGTAGCATGCCGCGACAGCGTGGACGTGAACCGTATGTGCAGTTGACGGACTTTGAGTGAGGGCGTATAGTGGGCATGCGGGAGGCCGGGTGGACGTACCGCCGAATTGCTCAACACGTGGGGCGTGAGGTCTCCGCAGTACATCGATGTTGTCGCCAGTGGTCGGCGGAAGGTGCACGTGCCCGTCGACCTGGGACCGGACCGCAGCGACGCACGGACGCACGCCAAGACCGTAGGATCCTACGCAGTGCCGTAGGGGACCGCACCGCCACTTCCCAGCAAATTAGGGACACTGTTGCTCCTGAGGTATCGGCGAGGACCATTCGCAACCGTCTCCATGAAGCTGGGCTACGGTCCCGCACACCGTTAGGCCGTCTTCCGCTCACGCCCCAACATCGTGCAGCCCGCCTCCAGTGGTGTCGCGACAGGCGTGAATGGAGGGACGAATGGAGACGTGTCGTCGTCAGCGATGAGAGTCGCTTCTGCCTTGGTGCCAATGACGGTCGTATGCGTGTTTGGCGCCGTGCAGGTGAGCGCCACAATCAGGACTGCATACGACCGAGGCACACAGGGCCAACACCCAGCATCATGGTTTGGGGAGCGATCTCCTACACTGGACGTACACCTCTGGTGATCGTCGAGGGGACACTGAATAGTGCACGGTACATCCAAACCGTCATCGAACCTATCGTTCTACCATTCCTAGACCGGCAAGGGAACTTGCTGTTCCAACAGGACAATGCACGTCCGCATGTATCCCGTGCCACCCAACGTGCTCTAGAAGGTGTAAGTCAACTACCCTGGCCAGCAAGATCTCCGGATCTGTCCCCCATTGAGCATGTTTGGGACTGGATGAAGCGTCGTCTCACGCGGTCTGCACGTCCAGCACGAACGCTGGTCCAACTGAGGCGCCAGGTGGAAATGGCATGGCAAGCCGTTCCACAGGACTACATCCAGCATCTCTACGATCGTCTCCATGGGAGAATAGCAGCCTGCATTGCTGCGAAAGGTGGATATACACTGTACTAGTGCCGACATTGTGCATGCTCTGTTGCCTGTGTCTATGTGCCTGTGGTTCTGTCAGTGTGATCATGTGATGTATCTGACCCCAGGAATGTGTCAATAAAGTTTCCCCTTTCTGGGACAATGAATTCGCGGTGTTCTTATTTCAATTTCCAGGAGTGTAATATAAAATCTGAAGTATAGCTGGAGGAGTTCCATTTTTAATAGAAATTATACCAGTTGTGTCCCACCATCATCCAATTTAAATATGGATGTACAAAGGTATTCTCTTATTTTATGACGTGCTGTTCCGTACCTCGTCAGCATTCGGCAGCGACGTGCGACAGAGTTTTATGCTGCAGATCCAGTACGTCTGCCAGCTCAAATGTCTCGTTATTTCTGGCGACGAATCCCTTAACTCGGCTCCTGATCTTTTCTGTTGCGATCATATTGCAGTGGTACGAAGACAACTGTAAAAAGGCAGAATTTCTGTGGTGTGCTTGATGCTGTGCAAAATCGATTTCCACGTCTCGTGTGTGACCACATCTGTGCTATAAAACAATAGTCATTGTCCTAAAAATTTGATTTGTTATGTTGTCTTGATTTAAACAACCTTTAATACAATCTTTTTTATAAAATTACGATATTTTATGAACTTACATTTGCAATGGAAACAGGAATTTTCCGTGAAATATGTAATTGCAAATAAGACGAGCATTTTTCAGTGAAATGTTGATTATATACGTATTAATTACCAAATATTTGTTGAATTTCACATTTAAAAGATGTATGTATTCCAAATTGAAGAAAAAGGAATCAAAATGCAATCTAAACGATCGATAAATGTGGAAATACTATCTCTTCTTTCGGACATGCCCGAAAGAACAGATACCATTTCCATATAGTTAAGGCTAACCGGCCATTGAACTTTTCCTTCTGTGTGGATGCACACGCATTGTCTGAACTCTTACGGGACTCGGTGAGATTGTCTGCCGCGAGTAATGAGTGTAATGGACAGGGGCACTAAGGTGTGGATATTAAGTTCGGAATATGGGTCTCATGGGGAACGTGCAAGCGGTAATAAATCTCTGCAGTCGCACTTTGCTCTGTGCCTTCGGTGGCCCTGATGGATTCGCCGGTAGCTCAGCGCGTTCGGTCAGAGAGTTTAGCTGCCCTCTGTA